>NC_136057.1:2066177554-2068677554 GCF_964261635.1 Lissotriton helveticus | reverse complement strand
GATTAATATTGTACCTATCGCACTATGCTGCACTTTACCTTTTAAAGATAATGTGTTAAAGTGCAGCATGCCACCATTGATAACATTCCAATCCAACACACATATCTCCAACACACACCACATGCTTCCACTCCGAAACACATGCCTAAAACACATTGCCATTTACAATGCCATTATCTCTAACTCAAACAAACCCGAGCCCTAATGCATTCCTAATGCTTGTTTGTTATGCAATCACTTAATATCTTTACGTTTTCTTTTGTGTCAGAACCATTGTACAGTTAGAGAGTGTTTTAGTATTCACCCCAACAACTCAGCCCCATAATGGAAAACATTAAAACTCTGTCAAAATGCAGTTATAGAGTGGAAACATAAAGCATTATTTATTTATGAGGTGACTTTTCGAAAAAGAATTGAGTAGAATAATAGCAACGCTTGTGCTCCTGAGAAACAACATTAAAATCCTTTGGTTGTGTCTGCTAAAACATGTTATATTGTGCTAGGAACGCACACTCCATTAACATCTCTATTTTCATGTATATCTCGAGGATTACATAAATGCATTACCAAATATCTGATAGCAACTGAAAAAGCATAATATAGGTGCCCAAGTGTTAATGAAAACAGCACTGCAGCCGAGCGCGGGCAGATAATGGCCCAGATGAATACATTTCTGAAAGAGAAGCAAAGCACACGCTTTCAGTGGAGCTAATTCTAAAGGAAACCTTAAAGAGGACAGGCTAATGGCAGCCACGGCCGAGGTGAAACCCTTTGTCCAATGCTGGTCGACCACTTTCTTTATTTTTAGTTGTTCCTGGATCTGCAGAGGGCTGCACGTTTTCAGTTTATGGCAATATTGCCTATATTCAGCATGAATGTGAATAAGATGTTCCTAAGTCATGAAAATGAAAATCCGAACCCACTTGGTTTCTGTTAAAGCTCTCCCACTCCAAATTAATAGCGTGGGTTACGTGGTGGTAGCTGTCAGCCATTTGTATGAAGTTTAGTTTTAAACTTATGTTTTGGTTGAACTCAAAATTACTACTTTGCCCCGAATCATCTTTGCTTTAACTGATTCTACCGCCGACTGAAATGTAAATTAATTGCCTAGTACCTATACCAAGGTGAGTGGCGCTCAAATTTCTGCATTGGCTGGGAAGGCACACCTTAGGTCACCTTACAGACAGCCTTAGCTGCTTGGTACACTTCATGATAACACACAAAGCACCACACAGTATGCAGATTCATATACAAATACGCCCGCTGGAGCTACCTAGTTTAGCTATAGGGGAGATGGGCCGTGGATTCCCTCCTTGGTCAACACCTACCCAGTCAGTCTTTAGACAGACTTCCTTTAGTCTCTCCTTGTTGTCTCTTTCCTTATCCTCTCTTTCTCACCTCCCCTGCCGCCTCCACTACTTTTCTCTCTCCTTTCTAATGTATTGCCTATTGTTTGATGTATTGTGTAATTCTTTTTCTGTTACATTGTTGATTCTCTTGTAAAGTGCTCTGATACCTTCGGGTCTAGCCAGCGCTATATAAAACTCTTTAAATAAATAAATAAATTAAATTAAATGGCTTGTTTAGGTGAGCTCCGTTCAGCATTGGCTCCATGGCTGCCAATCATGCTTTGCTCAGCCAACAGTATTTTGCCGATGTTCACAATATCCACATCAACATTTTCCATTTTGTGAGAGGAACTGAGAACGTAGTCCATCTACATTGTGCACTCTTTCAATTGGCCTTAAATGAGCATTCAATGCTTACAGCTCCAAATACAAACCACTCATCAGTGAAAAGAAAACCGATGATGAGAGGAAATTACGACTGGGAAAGCGTGTGACTGACTGCAGAGGGAGAGAGACAAACTGTCCACACTGTGCTCTGTGGTCTTACACCAATTGCAGGTTACCTGATTAAACATGGCTGTTTCTTCTGTCTTTGCAAAATAGAAAAGCCAGTGCAGGCAGGAGTGGCAACTGTCTTGGAGCAGAAAAGTTGCCATGGGCATAATAAAGTCATCAAGAAAATACGTCGCAATTACTGAGTTCATAATTTTTGGTCAGTTCAGTCTCTAGCAAGCCAGGGAAGGCTAGGATTTTATTTTTTATTTCCATTCCGAAAACGAGATATGACCCAGTGCGCTATTCTCAAGAAGGAAAGAACAGTGCCAGCCCAAGTGATAAGTGTGATTGAACTTTGTCCAGCTGATCTAGATTTCAATCTCAGCAGCCCTCTTGGAATATGGTCCTCTCTGAAGGAACACCCCAAACTTTTTGCCTTCCTCCTCCTCTTTTTCTTACTTTGTTTTTGTTGTCTTTATGACTCTGGGCACTTTACCACTGCTGGCCAGTGCTAAAGTGCATGTGCTCACTCATCTAAATATGGTAACATCGGTTTATCCACAATCAACATATTTAAGTTAGTTATAAATCCCTAATTCAGTGCACTGTGTGTGCCCAGGGCCTGTATATTAAATGCTACTAGTGGGCGTGCAACACTGATTGTGCCACCCATTTATGTTGCCCTTTAAACATGTCTCGGTTCTGCTACTGCAGAGCCTGTGTACGCAGTTTTACTTCCATGTCAACTCTGGCATTTAAAACACATTGCCAAGGCTTACACTACCCCTTTTGTTACATATAAGTCACTCATAAGGTAGTCCCTAGGTAGCTGTTATATTGTGTGCATGTGTGGATTGATTGCACAAGCTCTTTTGACTTATGGAAGCCATACACACATGCTGTTTTCTGTTGTTAAGTAGGGTTTGTAATTTTGTAACTTGCATTTTTGTTCTGCTGCCATGGTTTCCGCGGTTGACCAGCCAACATTCCTACTGGATTATCGGTCTGGACGGCAGCATCTCCTGAGACTCCTGGATTATTTTAGTGGGCGTTTGTTTTATATACTGGAAATAAAACAACATTTCAAGAAAGGATCATTTGCCAAGTGGGAATTATTCTACATGCAACAAACTATCTCTACAATTTGGCGACTTCAGGAAACTGTTTTTGAATCTGCCCACTGAGAAATTCCTGGATTTTACAGGAGTGCGGGAGTGTTCTATCAATTCTCTCTTCTTCTGCAAGCTGACGTTGTGGAATTTGGCTCTAAATCGGCTGGCTTGCTACTTTGAGCTACTCGATGCGACCTGTATTTTAAAAGTCGTGAGTACCTGCCACTGTCTCGGGCCTGCCTTTCTATTTGGAATCTCAGGTGCCTCTCCGTTCAGCTCAGATTCCTTGTACACGCTGGGAATTGTGAGGCGCATTTTTCTGCTGTCACACCAGGAAGTACCTGCAAGTGTAAGGTATTGTGGGTCATGTTTCGCTCGCTCAATTCTTTACAAGCGAGTTTCAGTTATTTAGACTGTCAGATTTGTGAAATTGACACATGCTTGCCATTTTAAAAAGCGTTGTGTTGAAAGAAATGATATTGTGATGGTGAGACTTTGAAAATTATTGTTTACCCATGTTTTATTGTCTATTCTTCCCTCCAAAATATTTTGGTTTCTTATATATTTGCTATTGCTTATTTCACCTTACATTCTCTGCTCATTTACATCCAGTACAAATTAACTCTTTTTTGCAAAACCCAGGAAAACCTTTAGTCAAGTGGCAACAGTGGTACAGGGCTTTTAAAAATTATCTTGTAGCTATTGATGCTAAAGGATACCCTAATGACAGGAAGAAAGCTTTTCCTGTTTGGATTACTTTGGGATGCAGGACAGGAGATTTTTGATAACCTACCAGAATGTGAACCTCTTCTTGGGCAGTTTATACCTTGGGATGTATATTCAGAAGCAAAAAAAAGATTAGAAAATAGGTTTTCAGAGCAACCTAACATAATGATTGAGCGGCACAAGTTTCGTCAGGGGAAGCAACTTGTTGATGAAACTGTGGAAGAGTATATTTTCAACTTACTCATTTTTAGCGGCTAAGTGTAAATTTAGTGATTATCTTGACACAAACTTACATGATCAGTTTGTTTTCAGTTCTTACAGGAAGAAGGTGCAAGATTGTGTACTTGAATGCAGAAATCCTACTTTAAATGAAGTCCTAGATGGTGACAAAAGTATTCTGCGTGCATCCATCTCCACTAAAACTATCACAGTTACTGAACTCAATCAGGATGCTGTGTGTCTATTTCCAGTAAAAGTTTCTCCCAAGATTCATCTTAAGGCAGGAGTAGTACCGGCAATTCAAATAAACTATTCTGTTACAGATGTGGATCCAAACAACATTTGGGGAACAATTTTATTTGTCCAGCTGTTGATTGTATGTGTACTAAATGTGAAAAAATGGGTCATTTCTTTAGAGTTTGTAGATCCACTGCTAAATCTACTTACACACCTGTAAGAGTTAATGCTGTTGATGATTTGATCAATAATTTAGTGTTAACCATTAACCGCATGCGCGCTAGTGGTTTTCCCGCTGTGCGCTGCGTTTTTTTAAAAGCCGCGTTACATGACGAGCTCAGCTCGTCATGAGCGTACGAGCGTCATCACTCATGACGAGCTGAGCTCGTCATGAGCGCCAAAGTGGTTAATGACAGTAACTTTTCTTCTTCCTTCAAGGCACCACTAGGTACAGCACATATTGGTAAAATGAAAATAGAGGTAATGGTGGATTCTGGTTCACCCATTACCATTTTGTCCGAAGAAATTAACACCCCATATCAAGCTTATAAATATGTACAAACTTAAGACTAGTGAAATTAAGACAACTGAAATGGGTACGCTACAGTCACTCAAAGTCATATACAATTAATAATCCCATCCACAATTGAAATAAGTCAGAGAATAGTGAAATTGCCAGTGAAGATCCACATGCAGCACATATCCGGTTGATCACGGATATTGGATGACATAAGCCAATCAAAAAAGGCAGAAAAGAGAAAAAGAAAAATATTTCAAAAGATACACTGAGGAGTATAGAATGAACGTGGAAAAACATGACTATCTAGAGGGAATGCACAAAGAAGCCCAGCTGTCACCCACCCCAGAAGTGTATTTAGAGATGGGCAGAGGCAAATATTTAAGCTTGTTTACAAATATTTTGTCATACAGGGAACATTAAAACATTGTCCTTTTATGTTCATGAGATCATTTTCAGTTTGTCAAGTATCCTTATGGTTATGTGCTCTTTATTAGAATGTAAGGCAAGAAAATACAATTAATTCATTTAATGTCAATATCAAACTTAAGACCGTAAATGGAAGTTAATGTGAAAAATATAGAATGCAGATTAATATGTTACAAATCATATTAAGGTAGAATAGTCTTTTTTTAATAAGGGTTAGCGTCACAGAAATTGGCGTTAGGCCACTATCAAGACATTTAGGGGCAGATTTATCAACACTTTACATAGGTGCTGGTGGAACTGGTACGTTCTGGTTGGCTGAGGCCAGGCCCTAGCCAGACAGAATCTACCACTCCTGTCAGGGGTGGACGATTACACTCACTGTATATTGTATTTTATGTTATTTTGTATTTTATAATTGACTTTGTAATTGATATTGTCTATTCATTAGGTTCTCCCACTGAGGAAAATGCACAAGCAGACATTCCAAGCTTAAGCTACATATAGGCATGTGCGTCATAGAGATTGAATTTATAACTTTCTTCTGAAATGCTCAGTGAATAACTATTTCTAATCTCCACTACCATCTTCCCAACCTTCAAAGGGGATCTCACCATTTTCATCTACAGAACTGGAGCCATTCTCATACAAGGCACCGACCCGCACCTCACCACTTTTGACCGCCACTTTCCCACACTTCTCTCCTCACTAACCCAACTGAGCTTTCAATCCCTTTCTCCCCTATCCCCCACTACCCAGACTAATATCGTGGAGCCGATCCAATCTTCCTGCCTTGAAGACCCTCTCCTCAACTCATGGACTTCCACCATCACTCACTACAATCACACTACCCCTATTCTTACTCTCTGTCGCCAAACACCCACCTTTCTCACATCTACTGATTTCACCAGGAGAAACAAACTCACAACCAACAATCCCCTCAAGACCAATCTTAACAACTTGGTCTCTAACCTCAGCCCTCCTGCGACTAAAATCCCCACAGACACTCCTCTCTCGACTCCTGATAATCTGAACCCTCCCCCACAACCTTCCCATACCACCTACACAGAACCTGTTCCCATGACCCCTACTTCCCCCTGGTCGAACATCATTTCCAATCCAGTGGTCTCTCTCCCCCTTCTACAACTGCACCATCCCCGCCCGCTGTCACACCCCCCTCCATACACAACCTGCCTTCAACTCTATCCCCTTGGACACGCCCCGGAACTCCGATGGCCTTGCTTTAATTTCTTTTCCTCCTCACCTCAACACTAGTCCCACTTCTCCTCCGCTGAACTCCACGGCACCCTGCGCCCAACCTCTCCCCTCTCCTAATCCCAAGGATCTCTCACACGCTCCCCTTTCTACCCCTGATAATCGTAACCCTCCCTAGCAACATTCCCCTACCTCCTACACAGTCCCTGTTCCCCCGACCGTTACTTCCCCCTGTCTAACGTAATTTCCAATCCAGTTGTTTCTCTCCCCCTTCTACCACTACTTACTCCCCTTTCGCTGTCTCACTCTCACACTCACAACCTGCCTCCACCGTCTATCTCTCTAGCAATACCGGGAACTCTGACGTCCGTCCCAGAAATTCTCTCCCACCTCTCTTGGATTCCAGTCCCATTTCTCCTCCACCGAACTCCATGAATAGGAACATTACATTACCGACTCCCCGCGTACAACCTTCCCCCCTCTCCTAATCCCAGGGACTCCATCCAACCCCTGACCCCTGCTCAATCTCCCTCCATAGACCCAAGTCATCCTCGACCCCTGCCTAATACCTTAAACTTTCTCAGCTCAATAGCACAGCAACTCAACAGAATAGAGCTAAAAATAAACTCCCTTGCCGGTGATTTCCTTTACTTACAACAAGACCTCCTTAACACAGCCAAGCCACCATTCTCCCTCCCCCCCGAGGTGTTGTGCCCCTACTACACTCAATACATCTCACATGGCCCCTCAGAGCACCCCTCGATCCTCCAGCCCATCACCGAGCCAGGCCCTCAGTCCTAACATGGATAGCCAACCCTTTTCGGTACCGAAACCGGATGAGCTCTACGACTCTCACCTTGCTTATTATCCTAAGTCAGCCCCTTTCCACATCCCTGTTATTATCGGCACTAACAGAATCGCGAACACTGTCCACTCGCCTAGACCCCTGCTCAATACACCTCTATCCACCTAACTCCCCCAATCATAGAGGCTCCCCGTCCTCTCTCCTGCATGCTCCTAAACTGCCGATCAGCAGTACAACATGCTACAGACATTCCTGATGCTCTTCTTGCTGAAGAAATTGACATCGCCTTCCTCACAGAATCCTGGCTCAATGCCCACTCCACCCCATTCTTGACATTCTCACCCCTTCAGGGTACAACATCATCAGACAAGACAGCCGATCAAAACTGGGAGGGGACTAGCCATCATTCATAGAAATGGAATACAGATTACCAAACTCAAACCTGCAGAATACCTTTCGTTTGAATACCTAGGCAACAAACTCACTACCAAGGGCACCCCACCCATCAAATTCCACACCATCTACCATCCTCCTGGAGAGCATACGCTTTTTCCCGAAGAACTAACAGACCTAATAACACGATTCTCCTTGACAGACACTAAAGATGTGTTCTTGGGTGACCTCAATATCCACTGGAGCGACCCAGAAGACTCCACTGTCCTGAACCTTTCCAACCTTCTGGATATATATAACCTCAAGCAACTCTGCAATAATCCAACTCACATCAAAGGTGCTACACTAGATGCGATCATAACCAACAACGATCTGATCTCCCTGAGAGAGATTTCTCCCATTGACTGGTCCGACCACCACCTCATTCTGTTCAGGATTGACACACTTGCCAGCCTCCAACCTAGTTGTGTTGTCAAACATAAACTCCTGACCAGAAACATCAAAGAAATACCTTTATCCAAATTTGAAGCCAAGGTCCTTCCCCCATCTTCAACTCCATCCCTCATCTTGGACGGCTGATGACCTTACTTCACACTTTAACTCAAGAATGACAGAGGTTGTGTCGGCTCCCTTTCCCCTTGGTAGGGGGACCAGACAGGGGTGCCCCTTGTCTCCACTACTTTTTGCTCTCGCGTTGGAGCCGCTGGCTGCGTGGATTCGCTGGGAACCTTCTCTCAGGGGTATAAGTTGGTCCCCAGATTTTGAGGACCGTGTTTCGCTTTATGCGGACGACATTCTTCTTTATCTTACTTCCCCGCGTAAATCTTTGAATGTCTTGTTTGATGTTCTCGCCTCGTTTGGTAAGAATTCTGGTTTGGTTATAAACTGGGCTAAATCCTGCGTCTATGCTATTTCGGGCGATCTGCCCCCGTTGCCGAATAGATTTCCCATCCAGGTTGTTCATTCCGGTTTCAAATACTTGGGGGTTTTTATTACATTGGATTCGTCGCTCCGATTTGAACGTAATCTCCTTCCCCCGCTTCATAGATTGAGGCTGGACGTGGCTCGCTGGCGTAAATTACCCTTGTCGCCGCTGGGCAGGGCCGCCCTTTTTAAGATGATGTCCTTGCCGCGATTCCTTTACGCGCTCCAGAATTGCTATGACGATATCCCCGCTACTTATTTCCGAGAGGTCGAGAGTCTACAAAGGCAACTGATTTGGGACGGGCGCCCACGTATTGCACTTGCGAAGCTCACCATCCCTTGGTATGACGGGGGCATAGCACTTCCTGATATCAGAAGATATTATTGGGCTACGCAACTGTCTGCCATTAACCATTCGATGTATTCCCCGGGTCCGGCTCCGGCCTATGAAATGGACAGACTCCAGCTACCGGGTGGTGACTTTAATAGAGCGCTCTACTCTAGGTCGGCTGGGCGCCATCTTACGGGACCGACTAGGATCGCGGTTCGTGTGTGGCGCGCTGTGAATGTGAGCTTAGGGTGGGATGAACGAGTGACGCTGGCGACTCCGCTTTTCGCGTCTGAGCTTTTGGGATGTCTTTGGACAACGAAAGGGTTTGGCGGCTGGGACATGATTGGGATCTGTAGAGTGGGTGACGTGTGTGCGAATGGAACGGTGAAGTCCTTTGAGGCCCTTCGGAATGATTATGAATTTTTTAGGTATTTACAGGTCAGTCATGCCCTCACTTCTGTTCTGACTTCTGGTACCGCTGTCCCCGAGTCCTCCCCCCTCGAAGATCGTATCCTGGATGGTCATATCCCTGATAGCACTATCTCCTTGATTTATAAGAAGCTTATTCACAATCGCACGGACTTGCTCGTTCGACTTCGGGAGGCATGGGTCGGCGACGGGCTGGAATTGGATGACGAGGATTGGCAATTGGCGCTGTCTTCTCCGAAAGAGGTCGCCATTCCGGCCCGTCTCCGTCTGGTTCAGCTCAAGATCCTCCACCGGGTGTATGTTACTGGTCCTCGTTTGGTTGTGATGGGTTTTTCCCAGGATGGCCTCTGCAAGCGTGGGTGTGGGATGAGTGCCACGTTTCTTCACATTCTTTGGGAGTGTCCGAGGGTGGCTGCCTACTGGACGGGAGTACTTGCGGTGATGGCTGCTGTAACTGGAATTGCCTTGGTGCCGGAGGCAAGGAGATGTTTGTTGAATGTCTGGGAACCTACTGATTGTTCGGTGGCCCAAACCAGGTGGGCGACCCTGGGGTATATGGTTGCGAAGCGGGACATAGCGCAACTTTGGGGCTCGCACAGGCCCCCCACTGTGTCCGTGTGGGAAGAAAACATGGACTGGTCTATGTTCCGCGAAAAGACTGTCTACACAGCCAGGGGCAGACCTGGGGCATGGAAGAAGATCTGGTGTCAGTGGAATGCCTATCCGGGGGATATTTGTGCTCCTCCCCTGGTGGAGGCCCCTGATGTTCCCTTGTCACCCTAGGTTGGCGTTCCTGAACTTTCGTATACTGTCCTTTGGTTTGATATATTTGTGCTCCGCCCCTGGTGGAGGCCCCTAATATTCCCTTGTCACCCTAGGTTGGCGTTCCTGAACTTTTATATGCTGTCCTTTGGTTTGACTGACCTCCCCGCTGTCCCCCCGCCTTGACTTAGCCTACTGCTTGTGACTTTGTATTCCTGCTTAGTGAGGTTTCCCCCCCCCTCCAGGGCTGACTCTCTGTGCATTACTCCTTCGCCTTGTTTTTGTTGTTTGTTGTTTTTTGGTGTGCTTTAAAATAAGAAAATGTCTTATTCTGTTCCATATTGTGGGCGACATTTTGTACCCGGATTGTGCCTGACCGCCAGAGTGGCGACCAACTTTTGCACTGTATATGCAACGTATTCCGTACAGAAAGATCCCCTTGCGGTTTAAAACAGATGCTAAACGTCACACAGAATTGGTGGAATGGTGTGTGCATGGCATCAGTTTTCCTGAAAGAGCACCAATGCTGGGAAAGAGGGCAGTAGCACCATATCCTATTAGACGTAGTGTTGCCTTGCTCACTCCTCCCAGGACAACACAGTGTAGTAACTTTGGTTGCACTATACATTTGTATATATTACTCCTCAATTCCTCATTATGAGGGGGCATCATAATAGCTTTTATTTGCCCCTCCCCCTTTGCACCATCACATTCTACACACTTTCATCACAAACAATTACTTCCCACACAGTCACTTGCACACCATCACACAAATGTCACACAACACTTGGAGAAGCACAAATCATTGTGTTCTTTTAGAATCTTTGCTGAAGTTGTTCTATGTATGTTAGAGAAATTTGCACTTATGCTGCAGATGTTCTACCTCTCAGTGTGTGAAAATCCATGCAGATGTTTTGTCTGAGTCATTACTCTTTTATGCATATAAGGGAAACTTTCACTATTATGTAGCACCTATTGGATAGGTGAGAAAGTGTACGTTTCCTGTACATGTTATATGTTTCTGTCAATGTGCATGTCTGTCTCTATGTATGTATATTTGAGTGTGTGTCTTAGTTTGTGATGGGACATTGCCCAACTGCTGCTGCCACATGCCATTGCTTGCTGTTTGTGTTGGGGAAGCTTGATTTGCTGCTTCTGTGTTGTGTTTTAGTGAATCTTGGTAGAGCTATTAACACACGCAATGACTGGCATGCCCAATGCTAATTAATAATTATAATCTTCACCACCTTTGATACCTTTGGTACCCATTCTCAGTGATTATCTTGATTTTGTCTTTTAATAGACCATTTTGCCATTTTAGCCATGTTCTTCCAATTTGGGTCTGAAAACAGTAGCCATTCATGGATCTCACCTCAGACCTAAATCTGTTTAGTTTGCATGTAGACTCCCATGTGTTGGATATTATTGGTTGCCAAAGTTCTATAATGAAGGTCTCTAGGCTAGAAGGGAATGATGCATTATTCCTAATATAGGCTGAGAGCTTTCTTTGTTAATCTTCTATCTTATGCTACTAACCACCTTGTTTTGATGGATGCCATACAATAGGTTTGCCAGAACTATTTAAAAAAAGAAGTGCCATTGATGGGTTTCCTTATTTTGTTCCTTGTTGACAGGGCTTTTGTTGTCAGGTGATATTGAACAGCCTAAGTGCTACCTTAGCAATTCCATCAGCTTATTTTTATGTGTATGATTGATTAGTCAAACAACCCCCTGGTCCTATAAAGGAACACTCAGGACACTTTCTCAAATACTTTTCAGCACCTAGGCGATGGGTGCAGTCGTCATTGTCACTTCCTAATCCGTATTTGAGATAATCGACTTGTGTGGGTACTATTAGATGGTCAATGACTTTAGATTACAACGACTTTTGGTTATGTTTTACTGTGCTAATTTAGTGGAAATTTCAATATGTAGTTTGTAATTATTTTTTTATCACTCACTGATTTAAAACAGTCTCAAGTGTAATTTTTGGGGATCAAATTGATTGCCGGTCTTGGACTTAATAAACATTTCGAGTAAAGCTACCTGGCACTGGCTAATAAACATACTTCAATCTGATTGCTATTTGCTGATTTGCTGATTGCTGTTTGTTTCACAACACACAGGTGAAGAAGCAGGTGATGGGCTTGTTTCAACTTGCCATTAAGTTTGGGACAAGATTTGGCATAACTAAAGATTTTAATTTCATTTGATTAAGTTTTGGAGATGTGATACACATATTTGTTTTACAGAAAAACTAAAAAAAAAACAAATTTGCCTATAAAAACAAAAACAAAATGCCAGGAATGTAGTGTATCACATTGTATATCGAATTTATCAGTGCAATACACAAGCGTTTCATGGCACTATTGGAGTACATGGACTAGTGCACAGTTTTAAAATTAAATGTTGAAAAAAAGATCTTATTTTGCTTCTGAAATGAAAGAACAATGGATGAAATATGAAGATTCGGAAGACGAATATTCCATGTGTTTGGCAGTGGCTACAAAGAAAGAAGTGTACAATTATCATATATTTTAAGATAATGATTTTACTGACAGAAAGCCAATGAAGGTTCCTTAGTAAATAAGTGATAAGATTGTGACACTGCAAACCTTTTATGAACCTAACAGCGTGTTCTGAACAAACTCCAGCTGCTTCAGCATTTCCAGAGATTCAAGTAAACAGAGATTAACGCTAATCCAGATAGGTATGTGGGGAGGCTAGTTCGATGTTTGTATGGTGCTCTGAATTAAGGATTTTCCTTGGGCATTTCAGCTGCCAGAAACAAGAGCTTGCTACTCTGGCAACCTAAGTCTCCAATGACAATTGAGAATCAATGATGATGCCTAAACTGCATAATGCTTTGGTTGGAGTGGGAGGGGAACCAATAGAAGCTGGCCATAGATTAGGAATACACATATCCAAGGAGATGTTGATTATCTGAACATATACGCTTTCAAATTATAATGGAGAAAGGAAAGAGCCCTGTGTGACAATGTATTTGATGGGGTTTTCCTGCAGTGCATAAGTATGAAGAAAGATGCTGTAGGGATGGCTAAAGAGGATAGATATTATCATATATCAGAGACAAGGCATCTCGGAAAATGTCCCAAATTCTTTTGAGACGTAAGGAATGGTCAACGGTGCCAAAGTCCATGAACATCTCAAATAAAACAATTGCTTTGACACCACCTCCATCCACCAGTCTTTAAAGATCAACAGATTAAGAAAGTACCACTAGTTCCTATCATTATCAGTTCTGGAACCAGCTTAAATATAGTCCAGCAGATTGTTAGATTCCATGGAAGCAGAGAGTCAGGTGAAAGCCTACTTCTACAAGATTGTTTCCTACACAGGGAACAGAGAAATGTATTGCAATGTGCTTGGGTCATAAGGTAATAATGTAGGTTACTTCAAGCATAGTTTTATCAATGCATATTTCCACTTGCCAAGTACCCTACATTGTTTTGAGAGCAGAATGAACCTAAAAGCAAGGCAAATCCAGCAGCCTATGGACTAGCTGCTTTGTAATTCTGATGCGGCAAATGCCTGCAGATGAGCTATAGGTCATAAGGTGCTCATAACATTAATTAGCTCTATAGTAGATCTCTCATCACAGCATATAGGTCTGTGCATAGGAAGAAGGAAAGTCTAAATTGGTTTCTTTTGTTTGTTTCCCTACTTAATCAGATTATCTCTATCCTTGTAGTGGAGAATTTGAATAGCTGGCCACACCGTTCTTGTGAGGGTAGCATGAATAAAATAATGGATTATTTGAAAAAGCTCTCAAATCATATTGAGTTTATAATATACCTTGAGTATAATGGTTTTTTGCATTTCATTTTTTATAGTTGGCAAGAGAGCTCATGTTTATTTTTGCGATAGTATTTAAGTTTCCATTGTCTTTTGGCTCTCTGAGTTTCTAGTTTAACTGTGACAAAATCAGGTGTGAACCATGGGTTATTTCTGACATGAGCATTATAGAGTATTTTATAGTCTTAACTGGTAGGAACATAGTGACAAAGGTGGTCATATTCTTATTTAAATTGATCAGAACAACTTTGGCATGATCACCGATTTAATTTTCCTATATTTGCATAGGAATGAAAGGAAGATTGGGCCCATAAATGGCATTTATAAGTTTGGATGATTTCCAACACATACTTATAGCTGAGGACTGTTGCTTAAGAGTGATTATTTGTCATTTAAGTGTAAGAGTGTCTTTATCATTTGATACTTATTAGAGCTGATCACCTGTGCCTATTATACATTATTTTAATTCAAATGCTGCTTTTATCAAATCTACAGTATGTTTTGTTTCAATACAAAGTAGAAAAACCTACCATTTGAAGGACATGCACACGTCATAACACCTACTGTGATACAATGAGGAGGTTATATTAAAGTTTGGCGGTTGTGGGAAATCCTCTGAAGATTGGACTCTGTTGATGTTCCGCATTTGTAAAATTCCAAATAATCCCCTAGGAGCATAATGCGAAGTGATGCCACTTTCCTTACCACATTGATTTTGGCTAAATTTTGTCACTAACTTTAGTCTTAACTGGTAGGAACATAGTGACCAAGTTAGTCATATTCTGATTTATATTGATCAGAACAACGTTCGCCGATGAACACCAATTTAATTTTCTGATATTTTGCATAGGAATGAAAGCAAGATTGGGCCCATAAATGGCATTTATAAGTTTGGATGATTTCCAACACATACTTATAGCAGAGGACTGTTGCTTAAGAACGATTATTTGTCATTTAAGTGTAAGAGTGTCTTTATCATTTGATATTTATTAGAGCGTTATTGCCTGTGCCTATTATACATTATTTTGATTCAAATGCTGCTTTCTCAAATCTACAGTATGTTTTGTTTCAAAACAACGAAGAGCAACCTACCATTGGAAGGTCATGCGTACGTGATGTCACCTACTGTGATACCATGAGGGGGTTATGTTAAAGTTTGGTGGTCGCGGGAAATCCTCTGAAGATTGGACTCTATTGATGTTCCGTATTTGTAAAATTCCAAATAAACCCCTTGGAGGATAATGCGATGTGATGTCACTTTCCCTACCACATTGATTTTGGCTAAATGTTTTCACTAACTTTAATTTAAGCTGTTTTTGGCCTGCTCCCACTAATATCATAGAGGATAAATAGAATGCATGAGATTAAGGTTAAATCATTTAATCTCTAAATGTAATGTACTATTGAAGTCAGATCAACGTACTGTTGTGGTTGTAGATCTTAAACCAAATCATTATCACATTCTACCACTTGGTTTCGTGTCTACTTTGGTGACTTAGCCTATGAGAAATTTGAGTGTTTTTTGTTATACCCTGGGTATGGGAATGAGTGGGGCTGCGCAGCCCCACTTATTCCAACAGACCACTCATCCAAACCATGCACTCACGAACATTCTATTACATCACACTCACACAGGCTGAGCAGCAAGGAACTAGGAGACATAGGATATAACAGTTTTAACTAAATATTTTTGGCTCAGAGTGGATTTCTACATGGGCATTTGTTTTTGTTCATCAATGATAGATAGAAAGTGTAGATTTTAAGCGAGTGAAAAAAATATTTTTCCCTTGTGATTCACTCCACACACAAAAATTATAATTTTCATTTTGCAGTTCATTTTTATGTAATAATTTGGCTGCAGTGGATTGCAGCCTATGGTTCCCCAGTTAATGTTGAATGTGTATCTGTTTATTGAGCATTTCTAAAATGCTTCTGCATCTACTATAATTTTCGAGCACGAGGGAGCCATAGGATAAAGTGGCTAAAGGATGGTGAGATGGAGATAGAATATGATGGGGGATTTATGGCAATAGGCTCCATCGTAAAGCAGACCAGAGTACCAATAGTTCAGAAGGCAAGGGGTAAACAACTGTTTTCTTAACCTGGACTAACAATATATTTACTCTCCCTTCAGTTGCCTGGAGCAACATAAATATGACAGCATTTTAAAGTGTACATCTGCAATCGCAAAGGTATTCTATATGAATATTTATTGTCCCTTTTAGATACACCGAAAGGGTTTCACTGATGGGCCCTCTTGGTTGCTTAAAACTCATGATCATATTGCTCTATTACTTGCCAACATGTTAGTATTACTTACAGATAAATAAACTATATCACTACTCTGAAATAGGTTACCTTTGGAAACATACCTATCCACACTTTAAATATTGGCAAATTTATGAATTCACTAAACATAAGAATGGCATTCAGCCTAAGTGTTGGTTTGTGATTTGCATGGTTTTCCATCTTTTTTATTTTGGGCTTGTGCTCTCTGAACATTTAGAATTTCATAGATTTACATACATTTGTAACGTTTCCGCTAGCTCTGCATTAGGGAAATAGCAGTCAATTTGTAGGAAGAGGTGAAGCATATGTATATACTTTTGTCCTCCATATGGAAAAATATTTTCGATCAGAAAAAGCATTTCTACTACCTCCCCAGAGAAAAATGAGGTGTTTGTGGCTCTTGCCATACTAACAGCACCACTAACATGCACTCACCTTGGGAGAAATTTTAATATTACAGTTAGGAAACACTTTGCACATGTTTGAGAATGCCCAAACAAATTATGATGCTTTGAGTATTCCCAGTGGTCTGAATGAAAACAGATTAAGTAAAACGATGCTGAAATCTGTCCAATATTATCAGAATTCAACTTGTTAGAGAGATATTATCTCATCATTAGATCAGGCCATCGCCCCTAAATGCATTAGTTACACTAATTTTACTTTATTGGACAACTTTAACAAACATTTGATCAATGGGTAGGATCCACTGTCCAGTCTATTTTAGCGTCACTTTCAACTCTTAAACTCACATGGTCTTATACGGGCCCTAGGTACAGACAGGACATAGACAGAATCCTGCCCAATATTCAGGTCCTGTGGGAGAGCCCAAATCAGGTAGTTCCAACCCCTATGTTAGAAGAACTGAATGCCCTATTTTCAAGTTGCAGATCTGGATCCCCTGTGACCCATTTCTCCCTTACATTCTAAAACTACCTGCAGACGCTATTGCCCCCTCCTATCATGAGCTATTCTCAGCTTCTCTGTGTTCTGGCATATTCCCAGACTCATGGAAGAAGGCAAATGCAATTCGGCTTCCCAAGAATGCCAAAGCAGATCCTAAGGTTCTAGCAAAGTTTAGACCGGTCTCACTATTACCCAAAGCCACCAAAAACCTTGAAAAGTCAGGAAACGGCCAGTTGCACCGTTCACAATCAGGCTTCAACATAGCACAAAGACTGCACTCTATGTGATCTCCAAGTCATCAAAGCAGGTCTGGACTGGGGGGCTTAATATAGCCTTGATGCAATTGGATTTGTCAGCAGCGTTTGACACTGTGAATCACAAAATCCTGTGACATAGGTACAGTCCCTGGATGTTGCTGGTTCAGCTGTGAGCTGGCTGGGCTTCTTTTTGGAAAATCGGGATCAATCAGTATGGATGAAATCCTTCTCTTCCGGAGTAAAACCTTTGAGATGGTGGTCCACCAGTGCTCCTCCATGAGCCCCACACATTTTAAGGTTGAGTCCTTCTGCATGAAAGTCATACCACATGCTGATGATGTGCAGTTATTGCTCACAAACGAGGGAGATTCAGACAGGGCCAACCACCTATTTTCTCTCTACATGAAAGCTCTACAGGGCTAGCTCATGAAAAACCAGCTTCAATGCAACCTGGACAAAACTGAGATTCTACTGTTTGTGTCTGAACCCATACCAGAGTGGACAGGAGCCTTGCCCAGTGGCGAGTCCCCTCTGCCTTCCTCAACAGAGGTGGCAAGAAATCTGGGCATCCTGTCGGGCATTCAACTCTCATTTAAAGCCCAGATGGTGGTGGTAGTCAAATCGTGCATCTGGATCCTAAGAAGCCTCAGGAAATTCCTGAACTTCCTTCCAAACAATGCGCAAGATACAGTGGTCATGACTGATTCTGTCAAGGTTCAAATATGTGAATGCCCTGTACCTGGGAATACCGACTATCTTCTACAGTGGCTCCAAGTTGTTCTGAACAAGCGGCCAGCCTCCTATATAAACTACCTAAATATTCCTCTATGTCTCAATTCTGAGAGCAGCTCCATTGGTTACCGGTCCATAAGCGTATTATGTTCAATGCACTTACAATGACTCACCTAGCCCTCCACAACACTAGAGCCAGCTACTTGATTGAGAGGATCAATGAGTACAGACCTGGTAGAAATCGCTATGTTCTAGTATTGCTCGCTTGTCAACAGTACCCCATTTTAGGAAGAAATGTAGAAAATGGTCTACTCCTTCATGGTCCTGGCCACAAAAAGCTGGAACAAGATGCCTGTCCATCTGAGAGCCATCACAAATAAGGGAACCTTCAAAAGATCCCTGACAAGCTATTTATTTAAGCTTAAGCTGATAGTCTTGTACTGGACTGCTTGTACAACCTCCCATCTGTTCTTTTATGCCAACTGTCGGGCCACTCCCTGAGTAGCCGTGCACTATATAGAAGCCAGTAATTCATTCATATGCCTTTGCATTGATTAATAGTTTGCTCTAAAATCAAATTAATTTACCCATTAATTAATTCCTGGTTACATAGCTCTGGTTATCACTTCTTGAAAGCAAACAATAAGCCTTGTGAAGAGGCTCTGGATAAAACACTGCACCTTCCATCAGCACTAGTGATTCTTCCTATGAAAGGTTGTGGCACATGTTGATAATGTAAAGGGGAACTGCTAATATCTGTTGGACTTGGCCCTTTCTGCATGATCATCCCCAGATTTTTTTGCCTTTGCCATACACTTTTTGTTGAATTTGTTTTTGTTGGCTTTAGGAGTCTGCACACTTTTCCACTACTAAGGTGCTTTTGCTCTCTTCTCTAAACATAGAAATGTGGCTTCTACCCAATTGACATATGTAATTCACTCATAGGTTCTTAGTAAAGTGGCGCTACATGAGCACAGGACCTGTAAATTCAATGCTACTAGTGGACACGCAGCACTAATTGTGCCGCCCAATGAAGTAGCCCTTTAAACATGTAATTGCAGCTTGTGTGTGTGTGGACTTTTAAACTGCATTTCTGACCTGGCAAACTTTTTGCCAGGCCCACACCTTCCTTTCTAATGTATAATAGTCACCCCTGGGGTAGGCCATGGACAGCTCAGAGTATAGGGTGCAATGTATTTAAAAGGTAGTATACACACCTTTAAGTTTTACATGTCCTTGTATGAAAAACTCTTAAATTCAATCAGTCAGTCAATTAATTTATTTGATGCTTATAGTATAAGATCATAAAAGTTCAGGTAAAACAGTTTAAAAACATCAATCAATCAATGCAAAATCAGGGATTATACACATGTCAATATAAAAATAATAAAAACAAGCACAGATAAAAAAAACAGTTACTAAAAACAGTTTAAAATTAATTTGCTAGTGTTGTGCTGCCGCCTGATCTTCCATGATTGAATTAAAAAAGACGCCACTGAAAGACAAACCATAATAGTGGGCAGAGATTGTAAAAAGAACATTGCTACCCAACATTGTTTAAAATGGATATTGCGCATCATAGGGAAAATACATCTTTTGCGTGGTCTCTGTAAAATTGCCAGAAAAAGAAAATATGCCAATTTGACTGCGCAGAGGAAACATCGCAAGGACAATGGGTAAATCATTTATAGAATAGATTCCTGCAGGGTGTGCCAGCATACAAGCGATAAGATTTAACTGGTATCTAATTAGAAGGAATCTGTGTTGTGGGTTTGTTACAGTAAAAAGATACGACATTGTCCCATCCAGATGCTTTGGACCTTCAAGGTATAATTTTACCAACACCTTCATGCAGTTTCTTTCCAGTCTAGCATCTGCTCCTGTTTTAGGAAAGTGGGCTCCTAACTCCCGTCATGAGATGCTCATACAATTCCTGGAGGTAACAAATAGACTCTCCAAGCCTAAGGAGGAGAGAGTAGATTTAATGTACATTAAATTCATTTTTCACTTCTGCAAACCTTCCCTCTCCCATAGGATATTGGAGTTACCTATTTAAATTGTATAAGTATGATTTCCAAATTGGAAGAGAAACCCAGTTCATGTTTGAATCTGGAATCACAACTAAAATTCTTAACTTATGGCGAAGACAAATTTTAATTTACAATTTTGAAAATGACACTTTTAGAAGTTGTCATTTTCTTTCCTTAACCATTTAGTGGCTGTAGCCTTTCTCTGGCAATATGACTCAGTGCAGATGACAGTTGGACTTTGTGTAGTCCTCCTAGACAGCCACACAAAAAAGGGAGCCTAGCTGTGCCTGGATGGGACTTTACTGGCAAGATGGGAGGAGCTGGCAACAGCCCCACATACACCTGAAAAAGCAGTGTCCTACCATCACACAAAGAGCTGCAACCCCCCTGTAGTTAGTCTGGAGCCAGAACAGGGAAGCAGGGTGCCAGGGGACTTCAACTGGAAATGTCTAAAATCTTCATCCCCACTTCAAAGGTGCAAATGGGTATAAATAGTGGACCTCCGACATCAATTCTTTTGTACACTTCTGAACTTGTGGATACTCTCTCTGCCAGGAAGGAGGATTGCTGTGCTGCTGCAAGGACTGCCACTCTCCTGCTCTGCTGCTCTAAAGGAACTCCTCTCCTGCTGTGCTGAGCTGCTGCCACCTGCCATCTTGCCTGGGGAACCAGAACTGGACCTGCAACTTCATCTTGAACCCAGGACCCAAGAGTGACTCCAAGGGCTAGTCTGATGGCCGTCTGATCTGAGCCACAGGGACATAGAGGGCTCCCCAAACAGCTCCTGGACCCACCTGCAGTGAGTTCTTGACTCCCAGGTGACGCGTGTCAGGTCCTGGACCCTTGGTGTGGCTCACAAGCTCTTGAAATCAAGCTTTTTGGCTCTCCATGACCACAAGCGGGCCTGTTCACACTGAAACTGCACCGCTCGCACCAAAATTCAGCCGCACACACCGCAAGCCCATCTCCTCACACAGCAAGCATTGATCACCTGTGGAGGACCACCACCCTGAAGCTCCAGCCCACTTTTCCATAATGCCCAACCTGCTCGTCACACTGACCAAATCCCACAGCACTCTATTTGCACCCTCTGCAATGGTGAAAAGGACTCTTGCACAAAACCTGATACGGTAAACCTAAGGGGGACTAATCTGGATTCCTATGCAATACATGCACCAACATGGTCAGCCTGAACTTTTGACTTTGACCTGATAGCTGCATTTGGCGCTTTATGCTTTTAGGAACTATTTTACAGTTTATTCTTTCAAAATTAATAACTCTGATTCTACTTATTTTTTTTTTATTCTGGTCTTATTTTCTTTATTAAATTAAGCTCTGTTTTTCTAACCTGGTGTGGGATCTTTTTGTGTGGTGTTTCCACTATTTTACTGTTTGAAGTGTTGCATAAATACTTTGCACATTCCCTCTCAGTTAAGCTCGACTGCACAGTGCCAAGCTATTAGGGGGTTGAGAACAGGTTAATTTGGGGTTTGCTTGTGCTGTACACTGACTATGATTGTGGTTTTCCTCACACCCCAGTCCACTTGTAACCCAATTTCTAACAATATCCATACATTTAAAACTCTATAAAGCTGCATCTAAATGATTCTTCATACAGCGGGCTCCGTTCCCCTCATGTACAGCGGATACATTAATTGGTCTGTGTAAGGAAAATAGTTGTCTTTTTGTCTTCATAGCTTGTGATAGAAATCAACTAAACACAGAGTTTATTGACATTGCTATTTAAATGACATTGTTCAAATCATATTCAAATGACATCTTCAATACTGTTCAACCTAAAACGATCTCCCATCTGTCCTTCTCAGCAATGTCAGGAGGCCCACCCCTCTCTTTGTGGGCAATGTCACTCAATGTGTTAATGCAACAGCTGTAGACACTGTGTGACAGGCCACAGAGTGATGTCAAGACTTGTTCATATGTCATCCATCTGAAATGCAAAATAATGTGTTGTCCTAATTGTGAATAGCTTGAGTGCACATAATGGGTAGCTGTGTATTACATAAAATGTATGCCATTGTGCATGCTAATAAACTAAATCTGAGCTTGTCAGGTAGTGCAGGAGACGACTGTATCCACTACAAAGATCTGGGTTTGACCTCATGGTCACAGCATCTAATCCTGGTGGGTCACGCAGCCTCTAGTCCTATTAAGGTTGATCACCACCCATTGAGCTGGGTAAAGATAAACATCAGGGATTATGTTCTAGATATGGTGCGCTGTCCCAATTTGAACAACAATACATATTTAAGCATGTGCTCCGGGTGCCGGTAGGAGAAGTGTACCGTATGACAGCAAATGTCCCCAAAACCCGTGAACCTTGGGAGACCATGTACAACCAAGTAATTTTAATATTCAAGGAAATGAACATTATTAGCGTCATTCACACCTGTGATTCAAAAGATTGAGGAGAATGTGCATTGCTATGTGGGACCTGATCAACTACATAATCATTGATTATGGGAAGTAGAACCTCCCAGACCCGTTGAAGTGATGTATGACATCAACATATTTTGAATAAACATTTGATTTCAAGTTTGACTTCTGCTAAAAAATAGATCAAGGGCATGATTTTTTCACTCATTTTGACACTAACATATTTTGTTTAATCTGTGGGAAATAATCTCCCCTTATTTCTTTACCCTTCTTTATAATTCACAACCTTTGTGAGCGTGTTATTTTCTTTTTCTGCTAGAAAGGTATAACACTGCCCCTCTTCCTTCTAAGAAGCTATTCAGGTTTGTATAATATTTCACTATACGTCATTATGTCATGTTATTAATTTAAATGTGTGAAGAAACTCATTAATACATATGATGATCTGTGATGTGATTATCTATAACTCAAGTGAATTAGATGAATTCACAAGGTACTTTAAAGCTCTAACAACGGATTCAAAGGATATAATTTAAGTCTGGGAACACGGATCTCATTATTTCCTGATTAGTTTCGAATAGGTCCCATTTTTACTTTTTTCCATCTCTGTGGATTTGGTCAGACGTATTTCTTCTTTTCTGTAATTTGCAACCCAGCACACACAAATACTATTATCTCTTTAGTCCAGGATTCTCAAATGTTATGTTTGTATTTCTGCCTAACTATTCCCTGAGGCGAGTTCTTTTCCACACTATCACTTTTTAATACCCAGGAGACTTTTTCTGCTTAATGCAAGAGTGGAGGATGCGATCTATTGTGTCAGATAGAAGAAAGAAGCATTCCACTTTGTTTTGCCCGCTCATATGCAAAACAACCATATCGTTTGGCTGGTGTCTTTTGCCCCAAATTGGTAGAGATATACAGTACCAGATGGCACGTGTCTCACAGAGAACAATTAGGAAAGGCTATATATTATGCATTACTCAAAGAAAACCTTTTACATTCTGACTACATTCGATTCTATATTTCTATTTTTGTAGCCTCTACCACAATTAAATTCCTGACTTTGAAGTCAAAGTAAGTTAAATGCAATGTTTGGTGTTGTATTTAGAGGATGATGCAAATGACATTTGTATAATGCGTATATGTTTTAGGAAAGCCACTATCAATTACTTAAAGGAGGTATTTATTGTTTCCTAAGTCAACATTAGTCAAATGTGATTTGCCCATAGTATCCTTTTATGACCTGACTTGACAGCACAGCCTCTGCCACAATATTAAGTGAGCATCACTAGAGAAGGGTTTTGGGTCCACCCACATGTTGTGAGCTAGGAGTACGTGTTGTGATTGGCCAGAAGCTGTGTGCTTCTGTAGAAATAGTGCTTGCCATCCACACATCCCTGACTTTATCTGTATTTATCCAGCTGTCTAGCTTGAACTTTCAGAGGCACACGTGCCATTGGAATGCAATTGAAACATTTTAGATAACTGAATATCCCCCCCCCCCCCCTATGGTAGCAGCACAGATGGGAGTAGGGTAGTATTTAACCTACATAGCGTTTTAAGTCTAGCTTGAAAGTTCAACTATCACCTGCCCTTATAATCTACACAAGTATTCCACAGTTCGTTGCTTCCACATAAATGTATGCTTAAGGTATTCACATATTGCCTATGGAGCTATGAATAGAATAATGGGTTTCTGCGGTTCCATGTAGTTATTCACTATAGTGAGATGATTAGAAATTGTTGTTACAGAGCATGAAGAGAACGTGCTTGTGAAGCATTATGTAAATACAGCCCTTGAATCATTTCCAGCCTAAGGGGTCATGCTGCCGCCCTTACTGGCTATGTGAAACACATGCTGCTTTCTGTGGTTTTCTCAAGTGGCAAAGCCTGCAGCCGCGAAACAGCATCTGATGGGTGGAATGGTTGTAACATTTTCGGCCGCTGGTTTCTGCTCAGGGCTTCCAGTTCATCAATTTCTGTTCTCACTAAAAAGTATATCACAGTCAGTGGCATTTCAGGCTTGTGAGCTGCATTGCTTGTTGACTTTCTTGAGTTTTGAACATTTGTAGAGTGCATAGTGATGCATGCTGTATTTCTAAACGTACAGAACAATGCAACCATCTCGAATCATCTTTCATTAAATTCTTAGTTTTCGAACAAGTGTACTTCTGAAGCATCTTTTTATATGTTGGCAGCAGTAAAGTCTTTACGATCTTTTTCTTAGATTTCTTAAAAACATGTTTGAGCACCAGGAGAGTAATATATCTCATTGTCGATTCCTAATCTCCGACTTGACAGCAATGGAGCATCGAGAGTAATTTACAGAATCTGTAAACTCAATGTAATATCTTCATAGAGTGTCTTTGGCATTACAATTTCATAGTCATTTCTGTCACTTCTTTGAAATCCTGTCCAAAGGCAAATTCCTCTTTGCTGAAGCACTTCAGCACAAATTGGCATTATTAACGAGCAGGATGTTCAAAAACACATTCCTTGTTCCATATTTCAGGTGAAGGTTCTGGAACAATGTGGTCAATAACAGAATGCAATGCAGTTTTTGAGGTGCAATCCTTTATCTCACTTCGCTGTAATGTGAAGATTCGTTTGACGTAATGGCATATGTTCCATCCAGCATCCAAATACATTTTTCAATTCGGGCACCAAAGTCGTGAAAATCCATGATTAGAATTTTAAGTATTGTTATGCGCTGGGAAGTAAGTTTTGTGCTTGATCAATTTGAATAATTTGTGTCTTGGTGAAAGACGTGAAATTATGATCCAAGTTGACTTAAAGACTGGAGGTATAAAGCGGTATCATATATTGACCCGAAACGTCTGCACCTATTATGAGTGATCAACCATTTAAGATGCAGTGAAGGCAGGCTATATAGAGGTTGGCTTCTGCGTAGCACTTTAACCACTGTTAATATACAGAATTACAAACAACACAACTGTGACCTTAGGAAAGTGCAGACAGTTGTAGAAAGACTACTCACAAATGGCTGTTGTATGCAATCATTTGTACCAGCATTCATGGGCTTGCCAACTGTGAGTTTCCGTAGGGGTGTCCATGAACACACAACAGTCCATTGTTCTTAAGGAAGCTCTTTACTTTAGGAAGGCTAGCGACTGGAAGGTATTTTGGCATGAAGAGTTAATGACAGCTTATTTACAAGTGGGTATGTCATTAGCCTGGGTGTTCTTGCTTCATGGAGAAGCAAGTTATGTTCATCCGGTAACCCTAAAGAGGAATCCAGATAAATGTGCAGCTACATGTTATTATAGTAAATAAAGGTATTCTGCCAATTGCAGATGCTGTGCCAAAATTATTTGATAATGACATGTGCATGGCCCTGTTACCTTCCCTGTAGAAGTGAACGTTGGCCCTGATAAGACAAACATCTTGATAATGCTCTTATGAAATACAAGCACTAGGATCAATGCATGGTTTACGGTACAAACGGTAGTGTTTGTTTAACACTTTTTGAAGGATTTGCTCAAATTATCAAGAGTTGCACACTGCTGCTATCCTGGTGCATTTAGGAGAATTTGGAATGGGTCTTTTGAACTGCTTTATTTAGAATACAGCAATAAATCCTCATATTGCTTGCTTTCCTTTGTTAACAAATATCCACATATCTTATTATCTTGCTTCTTGGTTGAGCTGCAGCTACTCTCCTGTATCACTTTAAAGTGCAGGCTGGTATATACTGAAAATAGTGTTTTCTTCGAACTTGGGTTTTCCCTGTAGTTGCGTTCCAAAAGATTGGTGGTGATTGCGACCTGCTGACAAAGCCAGAGTGAGCGTGAGGTGCTTTTAGGGTTGTCTCTACAGAGTATTTCAGTGTAAGGGTGCTTGTCATTCCACCTTCCGCCTAACCCTTGTCAGTTAAGTCATCTAGTTCCGTTGCTGTTTGTTAGACCATGTGCATTAAGGAGCATGCCTGAATTTTCCTAGTGTTAATGTTGTGAGTCTTGGTGCGGGGGGTGTGGAGATCATTGCTTTACTGAGGGTGTGAGTTCATTTTAAAGTGAACTTGCTGGTTTTGTGTTCTGTGTAATCCAACAGTGAGAGTTTTTAATTATTGTTTAGATCAAATAAAGTAGTTAACTATCTCTGTGGTTGTGATTTTGTCAGAACAGCGTTTCCCTAGCAATCTACCTCACATTGAGCCTCCTGTTCCCTTGTCTCACAGATTCAGTGTCTATATGTTGTTATCCTAAGACTCCCTTATCAAGAAGTTATAGGCTTCTTGAAATGCTCAGGGAATTGGTTTAGCACAGATTAACTTCCCCTTACTACCACACATCACCATAGATGTGGTTGCAAGATTATAAATGACCCATCTACAAACAGCATTCAATAACAAATGAGTTCTGCTGGAGGTATTGCAAGTAGTTTGATGCAGGAACCAGGTTAGCCATGCTGAGAGTTGTACCTTATTTCCTTGATGAAAGGCTTTACGGTGGTTCCCATCAGGAGCTGTGTGTTGCTGCGGTATGAAGTCCTGCATCAAGTTGCATCATGCTGCATCAGTTCCGATGAGGAGTGGAAGGGCAGGTCCTCCATCGAGTTGCACAGTGGCCCGTGATCAGGATTTGCAAGGGGCTTTCGATGCGAGGTTCTGTGCTGCCTTGCATTGGATTTTATGGAGCCCATAGTTTGACATGGAGGAGTACACTCTGACACCAACCAAGGGTCCAGGACCGGGGCCACCTCTTGTGGATAATGACTCACAGGCAGATGCCATCAGAGGTCTCAGGCAGGTCTAGTGCAGCAGGTCAGCTGAGCAGTTTCAGGAAGGACTTTTACGCTTGTTGTGTGCCTGTAGCTCGCACGTGAGATCAGCCAATCAACCCTTGGAGTCACTCTGTTTAGCATGGGATGAAGCAAAGCAGGTCCAGTCCTCCTCAGACAGCAAGGTAGTCTTTCATGCAACAGGACAATCCTCTAGCAACATGGCCGTTCTTCTTCTATAATTTCCACAGGTCCAGGAGTGTGCTGTGGAAGGGCTCTGAAGGCCCAATATTTATGCCTAGTGCCAGCCCTCATGTGAGGTGACAATACTTCTGGTCCTGGAACGTTCCTCCCCTTCTCCTGTCAATGCTTGACACTTTCTGGGGTGATAAAAGACAGGGCAAGCCTCCTGTCAGGTTCCTATGTGTGTGCAGGAAGCAAAGCCCTTTGATGTGTAAGTGGGGCTGGCTGCAGCTCCTCCTTAAGCCATCCTGACAGGATGGCCTATCTTGATGACGCCTAAGCCCCTTTTGTGTTACTGCGTGGAAGAAAAATATTAACCTCAGCATCAGAGCCATTTCAGTCATGTGATACAAGACACTGGCAAACGGCACAAATGGTTGGGACAAGAAATTGCAACTTTCTAAAAGTGGCATTTGTAGAATTGTAACTGAAATTCTGACTTCACTATTAAAGACGGTTTTAAAGTACAATTCATTTGAGTGTAAACATCATATCTCTTTTTCATCCCAACCCAAAGATAACAATTATTACAAGTAACAAGGTAGCCCAGTGTTAGCTGCAGAAAGAGAGATAAGCCTTACAGCGGTGAAAAACAACTAAGAGTTTTTCACCGCCAGGACATGTAAAACTTAAGTACTCATGTCCTACTTTTTAAATACAATGCACCATGCCCTATGGGCCTTTTTGGCCTAGCTTAGTGTTGATTTATAAGTAATAAAAAACAGAAGGTTTAGGCCTGGCAGGGGGTTTATTTTGCCAGGTCAAAACAGAAGTATATAACTGCACTACAGGCTACAGTGCAGGCCTTAAAAATGTTTTCAAGGGCTGCTGTAGTTGGTGGCACAATGAGTCCTGAAGGCCGACTACTAGCATTTAATTTAATTGCCCAGGCTACATGTAGTACCATTTACTAGGGACGTACAAGTAAATTAAATGCGTCAATTAGTCGTAAGTCAATTTTACCATGTTTGATGGTGAGAGCACAAGCACTTTAGCACTGGATAGCAGTGATAACATGCACAGAGTCCTAAAGCCAACAAAAAAGAATACAGTAAAACAGGAAAGGTGAAGCCAAAATGTTTGAGGGAAAAACATGCCAAGGATGTCAGATCTAACAATGGTGAACCACATGTCGCAAGTATGAATCTTGGCTGGACCAGCTGAGCCTCCCATCCTTCTAAAATAGTTGAATTGACTAGCATCAAATGTGTTAATGGCAACACCTTCTATATAAGGAGTTCAAAAGTGGCATATGTGTGGTATAAAGCTCTAGATAAAAATACATTATTTTTAATGTTATTTGTATAGTAACATAACATGTGTATTTGTAAAGCACATGTTCACCCAGAAGGGTTTCTTGACCCTGAATAGCAGATGTTTAATGCTACCCAACTCAATGGTACTCATTTATTCAAACTCAGAGGATGAAAAGCTGAGTAAACCCAACAGGATTTGAACCTGTGACCATGCGGTCGAACACAGGCCCCTTCAGTGGTTGCATCTGCCCACTAAGCAACTAGATCCAGCTTTACTAAAATGAATAGCTGATGGAACATGCAATATTTGTGGCAAAATGTTGTCTCTCATTTCAGATGAAAGTAAATAATTAGTTAGTGCTTTAAAACTATTTGGGAGTTCAGAATCAAAATTATTATACAGTTCCATTAGAAAACACCCTTGGTATCTTACATAAACAATCATATCTACAATGGCAGGAACGAGTTCACGTTTGCCACCCATTCCATTATAAGATATTGTAAGGCTGTGCCTCAAAAGGTCAAAGGAAATGCATTCTGCATGGTAGATTTCAATTCAATGTCAAATTGTGTTACTCTTTTCTTTTGTAGATGATAGCATTGGTATGAAATAGTAGTTGAGATAAATTGTAGAGAAAGTTAAGAGGAGAAACGTTATCAAAATACAAGCACAATGTATCAAATAGATAAATAGACTGAGGGATAGTGAGAAGAGATAAAAATCCATCCACAAATAGAACTCACACCGCACTGTTTATGTTATGTTGTATTTTCCATCTAATATATCCTACACACTTTCAAATTCAGAGTGCCAGTCCACTGATCAAATTAACTTCCTATTTTCACTCTATTCTCAGAAGTTAAAGCCTGACATTCTACGACTTTGGTGATCTTGATGCTGAGTGAGGAAATCAAGTCCATGTTTAGTTCAATCTTTCAGCCGGGGCCACTGCAGGTAAGAGCAGTGGGGAGGTGGGGCCAGGTGAGGGGGGATTCAGAGAGACGGCCATGAGGGAAAATAAATTATTTATTTGATTTTCCCTCATGGGCGTCTCTCGAAACCCCACTCACGTGGCCACACAGCCCCACCGCTCTTACCTGCAGCACCCGCGGCTGCAATCTTTACGGGAAAGTTGAGTTCCACGCGGAATATGGGTATAAATATTTTAAACAGCAATGGTGGCAATGATAACTGTTCAATATGTTTTCCAGTATCAGTTTAGTGCCAAGTACATCTGTTACTTGCTGCAAATGGTAGAAAAAACCAGACTTAAAGCTGTAAACAATCCCAGTCCTTAGTTAAGGAACTTTCAAATATTTTTATATATTCTGGAAGTAGTCATATCCATTTAAGTAACAACGAAGTGATGTAAATGTAGGTAGCAACAACTGGTGAAAAATTAGAGAGTGATCACTGATAAGTGCAGTTGTGATGTGCAAAATCGCGTAATTTGCTTTCATGTAATTTTGTGAAATTTCAGCTAAATTACACAAAGCTATACATAATTATGCAAGATTCAAATCCATTATTTCACATATTTTAGCACCACATTTTTTACACAAGGATGCATTGCACGCTTAAAAAAGTACAAAAACAAAAGTACTGTGAACAACTGCCACTCATGTTCTGTTTTTCCTGTCTGTTTGTGGTAAATGTTTCCTTGAATGACACATTTGCTCTCCTTTTTTACTACTAATTGTGCACAATTACATGAAGTGTGTAATTTTAGAAATTTTACATAAAAATCATAATACAAAAGTCCTGAAAATAGGCGTACTAAGCAGCCATTATTTAAATTTCACCCAGGCTTAAAGTGGAGGGATTGTGCAACTCATTTTAAATACGACTTTGATAAAGTACAATCTAAAAACTAACATTTAAGCAATTGACATCAGTTCAAAGAGGATTACATTGTGAGCGTTAGCAATTTGGAACAAGGAACAAAGGGTCCATGAAAATCCAGAAATGTATTAGTTCAACATGGTTCAACCATCCATTGTAAATTAAAAGGCCTTCATTAAGATACCTCTTGTATATGGTATAACAAATTACGGAGCCTGCAAGGATTTTCAGTCTTCCAAGCAAAAGGGAAATTTGCCAGCTGACAAGTTCGCCATGCACTGAAATGGTCTCCATTTCAGTCCTTTTTGAGTAAGACAGTACCACCACAACATCAAAAGGAAGTCCACAATATCCTATCTTTTGACAAATAGTAACTCGTAGTAGAAAGACGAGGATAGTAATACGTCAACCAACAGGTACAGGGTAGCAAGTTGTCACTGAGGGGGGATCCACATGATAAATTGACACACTGACAGGACTCGATGAATTGGCATCAATAGCATGATTAGGACTTGTCTGTATAGATGTACAGAGATATGGCTAACACATGTGAACAATTTGACAAAATACCAAAAAAATGCTTGGTAAGCGTTACCAGTGATTTCCACTTAGCCGTATGCATGCATAGGTGTCTTCAGTTGAGCATTAATATTTTGAGTATTCACTGTAACTATGTATCATGTATCACAAGTGTAATCTGGGATCCACCACCACGAAGGAGAAAGAGCATAAATAAGGAAGTGTCAAGATCATTCCTCACTGCTTCCTTGAAAGACAATCTCCAGCAATTTAGGATGTTGAAATAAATAGCTATTGACTTTAGTGCAGTATATTTACACATACCTGCATCCCGCATGCCATTCACTGTGTTACTATTTTTCAAACTTTGGGCCAAAATGTTTGTGCTAAACTTCTCTGAAACACAGGTAAACTTTGTAGCCTCAAAAACAATAATATTAAAATCACTAAATATTCAGACACTGTGCTGAATTATTTGAATACACAATAGTAAGTAAGTAATATTTATTGTTTGGTTAAAAAAAACCTTGATAATTTCCCACATAAAAAAGAACGTAGCAGCAAAATTTATAATTAGAAAGTCAAGAGCATATTATAAAACATTCAGTCCTTGTGTTAAAATGGTCGGAGCAGTAATCAGTAATTATTATCGGATACAATGAGTTGGCTAAATCTTTGGACCATTCTTTGTCCAAATATCTTTCCAAGACTTTTATTAATACTGTTGCCTCAGGTGCCTGAAGAAGAAGTAAGAAGGGGATAGGGGTCAAGGGAGCATATTCAAATAGTTAGAAAGTCAATATTTGGGTCTCTGTAAGAAGACAACTGTGCAATAGTCAATTGGTCTATTAATAACGGCGATGGTGTGTTACTATTAAGTGTTATGCTCCAGCATATGTCTTCAGGATGGAGGTTGACCCGAGTAATTGTTAGTGTTAGTGTGTAGGAGTAATAATGGGATGGTATTTTCCTTACTTCAAGTTTGAGCCAGAGTTTGTTCCTGACAATTTTATCAAAAACTCATGAGTAATCGATAAAACACAGGAAGAGAGGGTATTTTGATGCTTTGGCGCCGTCTATTAGTAGAGACAGGCCAAGTATGTTCGTTGTTGTTCCAATGCCCCTGGAAAAACACATTTGATTAATGGGGATAATTGACTTTTCATTTGCCCAGGCAGTAAGGTCATCGAGGAGGAGGTCAGCATATTATTTGGCCTTGATATCAATTAAGGCCACAAGCCTGTATTCAATAAGAAGATGAAAAGGCGACCTTCATAGCCCACGTAGTCTAATCGGCCACAGGAAATGAATTATGAAGAGTTGAATAAACCTTTTAGAGCCTGATCTGCTATGCTATGAGAATGTTTTCTTTACCTCCAACATCTAAAAGGGTATTGACATCTGTATTTCCACAGATTTGGGATCTCTTTTAAAATTACAATTTCACAACATAAAGGTTCTAGTGTCATAGTCCAATGCAAAAAGACAACTTATCAGGATTGCTTTAGACCGAGAAATCCAGGAGCATTTAGCCAAACTTATGGTATATTTGATAGTCCTTCGTGTCCTATGATTGTGGATAAACATTCTTGCCACAGATATTCTCTGTCCAAATTGGACCCTGGGGCACCAACCACACACCATGCCTGTTCTGCCCATTCTTTGCGTGGTACTAAAAGCTGAACTGTTACCTCCTCTGCCCATCTGACACGTGTTCCCACAATTTTTAAATGATCCTTACTGCTCTAGAACGGAATACTTCAAATCTTACATTGCACTACAGTAAATACCCTCTCTTGTTTAAAATCGGATGCTGTTAAGGTGAGCAATTTTTCATGTGGTGCTTCCTCTATATGAGCACGTCTATCAAGCCAAATTGATTGAGGGTCCCTAAACTTTCTCACTCATCTGCCCATGTTTCACTCGATATTCCTTCACCACCTCAGGTGCTGAGTTTTCATACTGGTGTATAATAGCCCATGGGGTAAACTCATGACTAAACACAAATTGCTCACATTGGAACTAACGTCTGTATGCTCAGAAACTGATTTCAATGCTACATTTATCTTGTGCTTTTATAAAAAAAATTCCTGAAGCTTTGTCCTTATGCAGCGGTGCATCATTTTGAAATGACTCAAAACTAATGATATAATGAACATTGTGGAAAACAACATTTTAAAATACTACGAGAAAGTGAAGTGAACGTTCTATTTCATGAGCTGCTTTGTTAGCTCATACCGTTTAACTGAAAAGAACTACAGTTAACAAATGGACTGATAATCACCCAACCAATAAGTTGCAAACCCCAATAAGTAATACCTGTGGCAACGGCAAAAGTAATACTGCTAAAAATATGTATATATTCATATCCCAAATTCCTTTGTGACACATAAATTACAGCAGAACAAAAATGAAGCTATTTCAATTTGAAAAACAAACCCTATGCTCCCTCTTCCTATCTCTGAAATAGATTAAGACTTTTTCCTACTTTTATACTTTAATACTAGTATGGATTTATTATTCCATCCATTTCATTTTACAGTGTTTTCAAAGGTGCACATTTTCACTCAGCAATCCTTTTATAATTGACTACGCTGTTCTTCTTTAGCAAGCCTGGTGTAACAAGCAAATTACTTTTATTGCTTTTATGTTACATTTGCTTTAGTAAATCCCCTGATGGTTTTAAATATGTTCACAATTTTGGCAAATCATAGACAGTAGAATTTAGCTGGCTAGTTCAAATGCTTCTTAGAGTATTACACCATTTTCATGTAAGGGAGGTGGTGAAAAAGTGAAACAAAACACCGAGCACATTGAGGAAACGCTCGGTGATCTGCATGAAATATGATTCTACGTCAGTACAGTCAACAATAATTATTTCTATTACAAATATGTATTTCATTTTGTGTACCTATGTCTGTGTATACATCAATCATGACCCTGGCTAAAGACCACAGCTAAAGAGAACCCCAGCCGTCTGATATTTTGGACCTCTCAATTGACCAACCTTCCCATGCAGATCCACAGTCTAAAGTCTCAAATAAGATTCACTGGCTTCATCCTTCAATGGTTCTCCTCCTACCCATCCAACACCAGTTCATTTTGCCGGACCAGGGATTCTTGTACATCAAACGTTGAGCATCATGCTAAAACAAAATCTGCCATTGGTCATATAGACCTTTGTTAGTCGACAAGGAGAGATGATAAGGAGCAATCATTTAAATAAAACACCATCGGCAGTGATGTAAAATTGGGGGGTCACAAGAATCGGAAAAGAGACGTTGGTGTGAATGAAAGGGTTTTTGAAAGCAGTTGTTCAAATTGATTTATTCTTTTAGTATACAATAAATATAGTCATCGTAATTACAGATTCAAATAGCCCATCAATCGATATTTCAAGACAAGATAAAATACCTCAATAGTAAAAATTATAAATAAAATAGAGAAAATGCAAGTGTGTTCCATAAAGGAAAATCCCTAATCTATTTAATTGGGTTTTGAAGCTCAAAGGGCAAATTATTAATCAGGCAAACTAAGGTGTGAGTTTTAGAAAACCAAATAAAGGTTTCTGATGAGAGAATAAGAATGCACAGGCATGAAGCCTTAACACTCAAGCAAAGAAAATTTTAAAAAGCTGGAAAGTTTTCACATCAAGCTCTCCGTACCTAGTGTATGGGTGAGAAAGGCAAGCTCTCTGAAAGATAGAGGCCTCTCTGAGAAGCACTTTAAAGGGGCTCTGACTAATCTAAGGAACACCCATTAATATAATGCTACAAAAACATTATTAGAAAATACACAAAATGCCAACACCCACTTTTAACTTTTGAGAAGATGCCAATTATTTAAGGGCAATAGGACAAACACAACTTCTTTTTGTTCGACCTGGTACTTTTATTTGTACCTATCAACTTTAGTATTTTTTGTTTTTATACTTTTTACAAAGAAGAAAAAGAGCATTTAGCTACTTCACAATAAATATATACATCATTATTTACAAAACACAAAATATATCCAATCCTATTATACAATTACAAGCATTCTACATATAATACAAAACAAGTGCAACATTCAATTGAAAGCAATCTTATGTATAAACGATCAAATCAGTATTTATACAAAAGGAAAGAGACAAAGTCAAACTGAGGAAAGGAGTAATGGTTTGATCTTAGAAACGATTAGTGTTTTATGAATAGCTCCTTCCAATATGCCGACGCGTTTCTGGTCCGAAGAGATCAATCTTTAGACTGTCATCAGGGCTCTGTCACTTATCTGTATTAGCATGCAGAAAAACAATAAAATGTTTTATTATTTCTGCACTCTATTTCGGTGACCAAAAAATAATAAATCGCACCACCAATTTTAAACACTGGGAAATACCTGTTGGTTTTTATTCGAAAAACCGTAATCCGAGATTGCAACTTCTATGTTGTCGCATTCCTTTTATTTGTTAGAGGGGTCTCCACCTACGTGGGGGAAACGGATTTATGACGTTTAATTAGTCCTATCTCAAATATGACATGAATTGTTATTAAGGACGGAGTTCACACTCGTACCCTAGCTGTCTCATATGTGAAGTAAATTCAATGGCGAATATCCCTTGGCTTTTTCAGTTCGTCTTAGATCTGTCAATGTTTAAAGAACTCATATTACTCCATTTGTTCATAGTATGTAGTGCACCTCATATGACAGTGAAGCGTAGAAAGCAAAAGGGCAACATACCTTCCCGGGATGCATGGACTCTTATCGCTCGGTCCCTTCTTTCGTTTTGGAACTCCCTGCGGGGCGTGCGCCGCGCTCCTATTTGGTACGTTTGTCTGAGTGTCAACAACTTTTAGTTGCGATATCTACAATTATAACAAGCGCAATTGTTTTAAAACATGTTTGCGCTAGGGTGCGGCCCCCAAAGGAGACTCTAAACGTTTCAGGGCATACCTGTTGAAATCCCGACTGTGCTTCACTGGTGCACTCAATGCTGATGTGGAGGGGCCATTTTGGATAAAGCCATCACTTATGTCTAGGGTGTCCCTAAGGATTATGGGACATGTAGTGTTGTGGTTTTTTCGTAAGACACATAATGAAGGCAATTCAGCTCACATGTAGGACTGAATTCCGTCTTCGAACACACCAATTGGCTCATGTTATATTTATAATCGAGACACTTCGGACAGATTGTTGAGTCCGGTAACTGTGCTATTAAATTTTAAGATAAGGTACGCTTCTTTCTGAAGCAGGACCCTCTCTGTGTCAAGTACACGCTTCATCTGGCTCGTGGAGAAGAGAACGGACCATTTGAAGTCATTCTCGCTATGACCTTTCTCGATGAAATGTTCAACCATAGGGGCTGTTATTACTTTTTTCTTTATCCTGGACCTATGCTGGCAGATTCTCAAGTTCACCTGTTGGCTCGTTTTGCCAATGTAGATCTTACTACATGGGCATATCACCACATATACAACATTTTTTGTTTTACAAGTTGTAAAACCTTGGTGCTTCCACTTGTTGCCCAAATGCTGGAACTCATTCCCTTCTAATGTACTAGCGCAGGCTACACAGTTGCCACATTTTTTAAAACAATTGCGCTTGTTATAAGTGTAGATATCGCAACTAAAAGTCGTTGACACGCAGACAAACGTACCAAATAGGAGCGCGGCGCACGCCGCGCAGGGAGTTCCAAAACGAAAGAAGGGACCGAGCGATAAGAGTCCATGCATCCCGGGAAGGTATGTTGCCATTTTGCTTTCTACGCTTCACTGTCATATGAGGTGCACTACATACTATGAACAAATGGAGTAATATGAGTTCTTTAAACATTGACAGATCTAAGGCGAACTGAAAAAGCCAAGGGATATTCGCCATTGAATTTACTTCACATATGAGACAGGTAGGGTACGAGTGTGAACTCCGTCCTTAATAACAATTCATGTCATATTTGAGATAGGACTAATTAAACGTCATAAATCCGTTTCCCCCACGTAGGTGGAGACCCCTCTAACAAATAAAAGGAATGCGACAACATAGAAGTTGCAATCTCGGATTACGGTTTTTCGAATAAAAACCAACAGGTATTTCCCAGTGTTTAAAATTGGTGGTGCGATTTATTATTTTTTGGTCACCGAAATAGAGTTCAGAAATAATAAAACATTTTATTGTTTTTCTGCATGCTAATACAGATAAGTGACAGAGCCCTGATGACAGTCTAAAGATTGATCTCTTTGGACCAGAAACGCGTCGGCATATTGGAAGGAGCTATTCATAAAACACTAATCGTTTCTAAGATCAAACCATTACTCCTTTCCTCAGTTTGACTTTGTCTCTTTCCTTTTGTATAAATACTGATTTGATCGTTTATACATAAGATTGCTTTCAATTGAATGTTGCACATGTTTTGTATTATATGTAGAATGCTTGTAATTGTATAATAGGATTGTATATATTTTGTGTTTTGTAAACAGTGATATATATTTATTGTGAAGTAGCTGAATGCTCTTTTTCTTCTTTGTAAAAAGTATAAAAACAAAAAATACTAAAGTTGATAGGTACAAATAAAAGTACCAGGTCGAACAAAAAGAAGTTGTGTTTGTCCTATTGCCCTTAAATAATTGGCATCTTCTCAAAAGTTAAAAGTGGGTGTTGGCATTTTGTGTATTTTCTAATTTGAATAGGGTCCAGCCTCACCACTCCTAGCTTCAGGACCTAACTCCTTTGTTTGTTACAAAAACATTATTAGCAACAAATCCTACATTCTCATTTCTTACCAACCAATCATTTTTCAGCAAACTCTGGGAGTGAGTGAACTCCCCAATTTCTCACATCTTCACAGTGCAATGTAGGAGTATGTCCTTTGCTCATTATGTTTGATCAAATCTTGTGGTACAGACAGTTCTCCCCATGAGTCGCATTTCCTGCCATGTCCTCTACCCCCAGTGAGAACCTCACTATTAGTTGTCTAATAGATTACAAATGGTTAGTTACTAGCTAACAGAAGACTTCTGGACAATGACAGCATCTGCAGTGGAGGAGAAAAACATGGCATCAGTAGTTAGCCTAACATAAATGAAAACATTATGTCACTTCATTTGTGTTTTAACACCTAAATGTGATTACCTATTACAAATACATTTATTGTTTGTGCATGTATTATTCAGCATTGAAATTTGCATTTCACTATTAAATGCATTTTATTTGCAAATATGGAAATTCACTCTAGGTCTACCTTGAATGAATACATAAATTGTTTCAGCTTAAATAATACCATAAAAGCATACATATTAATGAATACATTAAAATAAGATACAGCATAAACAAGCAAAAAAAGAATCAATCTAAAACTAACGTATATAGAAAATATACAAACAAGAAAAACGTTGCCCTGTAGTTTAAAAGTCAAATCATATCACCTGGTGGATCTCTGTTGCTTTGCACATTTTAAAGAATTGCTTACACAAATGATTAGAGCTGGAGATTAAAGCAATTGTAAAATAAAAAATGAAGCACTTCAACTACTAACCTTTAACTCTTCCAGTCATGGTTTACCTTATCGAGACCTGAGAATGATAAATACATTTGAGAAAAACAATAAAAACATGGTCTGTTCTGATCGAGAAATGCAAAGACAAATGTCGTGGGAAGTAAAACTAGCCAAGCCCCCAGACTCAACAAGTAAAAGTTCCATAATATAGCCTTTGAGCCTGGCCTAGCGCTCCAGTGTTAAAGGCCCGAGTTAAGGCGAGGGCCTTTAACAAGGAGCATGCCTTTAATGGCCATTTGAGCCCGCTAGGAGGGCTCTAAGGCTATTAGACCATTCCGCCCCAGAGGGCAGAATTTTCTAATAGATAAACACTAACGCCCTTCGGAGCCCGAGAGGATTTAAATCCAGTCAGGCTCAGAGATGCCTTTGTTCACAGCGGCAGCTGTGAATGAAAAAAAAAAACTTCAGAATGTTGCTATGCGGGATTCAACCAGCCATAGAATCCTAGAGCACTCAATTGTCTGCAGTGGACTGTTCAATATTCTAATGCTCCAATACCTAGTAAGTAAATTGTGTCATAAACAATACTGACAAGGGTGAGATAAAATTGTACATTATTAGTCGCGAGCCAGTAAGACTGAATAATTACATAATTACCATCTTCTCAATTTTGATCTTTAACTTAAAAATAATTTCATGTTATTAAATTTATCAGATATACAGATGCCCTCCAGATAAAAAAAAACATTTGGTCCAATTTCAGTGCAGACACACCTAGGGGTCGATTCCGATTCGGGAAAAACCACTCCGAATAGCTGTTTGGAGGGTTATTCCCATACAAATCGTACCCTGCAACGTCCCCCGTACGTACGTCGAAGTACGATTCGTACCAGGAGCAGGACTCCGTACGCATCAAATCCCCGTACGATTCTCCCTCAGAACCCACTGTATGCAACATCCGTATGGTTCGGGAATGGTTTTTCCGACCCAGCAAGTACGATTTGTGTCGGGTACGCGACGTACGACCCTTTTTCTACGGGAGCTGAAAACAGCCGTAAAAGCAGAGTTCGCCTCAAAACAGGTACGGAACGCCCCTGCCCTGGGTACGGTGCGTACCCCCCATGATCGCAGGGGTACTGTGCGTACCCCCATGATCACAGGGATACGTGCGTACCCCTGCGATTATGGGGGGTACGCACCGTACCCCGTGATCACGGGGTGTAGGGACCGTACCTCATGTTCACAGGGTGTACGGTGCATAAACCCTGCGATCGCAGGGGTACGTTGTGTACACCCCATGATCGCAGGGGTACGCACCGTACCCGGCGATCATGGGGTGTACAGACCGTACGGTGTGTATGTGATTGTGTGCTTTTCCGTATGAATCGCCCTTACCTGACTTGGACCGTACGAATCGTGTCCTCATACCCCGGTCCGTATCATACTCATAGGGTCATACGGCATGTTTACGATTCGTACGGAGAGGGCTCCGGATACGAATCGTACGGACGTTTTTTTCCCAAATCGGAATCGACCCCCTAATGTCCTTAATCCAGGAAGTTTATCAATATTATTTCGACTTAAGCAGTCTCAAATAATCTCCTGGAAAATCATTGCAGTGTTATTTTTCCAGCTAGCTACCCTTTAAAAGAGGTGATACATGAATTCAAGATCGCCCAAACACAGCTCCTTATGGAAAATAGAAGTAGATAAGTCATGAGGATGCCCATGTTAATGCCTTCTAAAAAAGTTCCTTCTAATTTCAGAAATGTAATATCACCAATACCCTATACTCATACTGGAAGAGGCAACAGAGACACATTTGGTCAGGAAGATTGTTCTTAACCACTTCAGAGGCTTTCTACCTATTTTAGGACAAAGTTTGGTGACTGTACCAAAGAATGTAATAAACTTCACTCTTATAGAATGTAACAAGGTAGCCCATATATGTGTATTATCAAAGGAGACTACTAGGTAGGAAAAGCTAGGAACCTTTTTTAAAATGTAGCCCTTGGCAGATTTTTTATTTATTTTATAGCTTCTTGCAACCCAATTTTAAACTAAGGATTTTGATTAGTCAGTTGTTAGGTCTAGATTATCCCTAACATTGATGTAACAATCAATCAAACCCTTTAGACCACTAATCTTCTTGCCATCAGGACATCATCATCTGTGTATTAAAGAACAGCTATGGATTAACACCTAAGTATTGGCACATTGTGTACAGCTCATACTATCTCAGTCTTCAGCCCATTTGAGGTATAATATAATATAAATAAACATGAAAAAAGGAGCTTCCCTGATGGACCCCGCTCTCTAAATGAGAGCAGGCATATGTTCCCCGTTTGGGCCATACCTCACTCAAGCTCTAAATCAATCAATCAATCAATCAGGTCATTTGTAGAGCGCACTACTCACCCGTAGGGTCTCAAGGCGCTGGGAGGGGGGGGGGGGGGTGCCGCTACTGCTCGAACAGCCAGGTCTTGAGCTTCTTCCTGAAGGAGAGGTGGTCTTGGGTCAGGCGCAGATCGGTCGGAAGTGAGTTCCAGGTCTTGGCGGCCAGGTAGGAGAAGGATCTTCCTCCTGTTGTCGCTCTTCGGATGCGGGGGACGGTGGCGAGGGCGTGGTTGGTTGATCTGAGGAGGCGCTTGGGAGTGTAGAAGTTGATCCGGTTGTTGAGGTAGCTCGGGCCTTGGTCGTGTAGGGCTTTGTGCGCGTGGGTGAGGAGCCGGAAGGTGATTCTCTTGTTGACCGGGAGCCAGTGTAGATCTCTCAGGTGTCCGGAGATGTGGCTGCGTCGGGGGATGTCGAGGATGAGTCTCGCCGAGGCGTTCTGGATCCGCTGGAGTCTCTTCTGGAGTTTGGCGGTGGTTCCGGCGTAGAGGGCGTTGCCGTAGTCCAGTCGGCTGGTGACGAGGGCCTGGGTGACCGTCTTCCTCGTCTCGGTGGGGATCCACCGGAAGATCTTACGTAGCATGCGCAGGATGTTGAAGCATGACGAGGAGACGGCGTTGACTTGTCTGGTCATGGAGAGGGAGGAGTCCAGTATGAAGCCCAGGTTGCGTGCGTGGTCCGTCGGTTTGGGTGCGGTGCCCAGGGCGGGGGGCCACCAGGAGTCGTCCCAGGCGGAGGGCGTGGAGCCCAGGATGAGGACCTCCGTCTTGTCTGAGTTCAGTTTCAGGCGGCTGGTCGTCATCCATTCGGCTACGTCTCTCATCCCTTCGTGCAGGTTGGCTCTGGCGGTGTCGGGGTCGTTGGTCAGGGAGAGGATCAGCTGGGTGTCGTCGGCGTAGGAGATGATGTTCAGGTTGTGTTTGCGTACGATGGCCGCGAGGGGGCTCATGTAGACGTTGAAGAGGGTGGGGCTCAGTGAGGATCCTTGAGGGACGCCGCAGATGACTTCGGTGGCCTCTGACTTGTACGGTGGTAGGCGGACTCTTGTGTTCTTCCGTCGAGGAAGGAGGTGATCCATTCCAGTGCCTTCTCCTGGATTCCGATGTTGGAGGTGATCCATTCCAGTGCCTTCTCCTGGATTCTGTAATGTAATTTTTTAAAGACATTAACAATGGCCAAGTCTACTGCCACGAGTTTTAGGATTGACTGTCATTTTGCACAATTTACTAATAAGTGCAGATTTAAACATTGCTCAATGATTCCTTCCCATGGGTGAAACCTATACTGGCAATCAGCTATTAGGCTATTGAAAGTTGTACATTCAAAATTCTCACAACTATAATTCTACAATGTACTTTAACCTTTGTGTCAATTATGGAAATATGGGAAAAACACTCGGGATCATGGCTATCACCTTCCGGTGGTCCAAGAAGATTTAATGGCTGAATTGTGGATACAATTTAAAACATTTACAGTGGAGCCAAAAACAACTACATCCACTTGAATAGTTCGGTCATTAGTGATAGTGGATGAATTATGATGGGTAACAATGCTCATTAATTTATTGATGACTTTGTTAAAGAGCAGCTGGAATGCGTTAACTAACTTGCCCATCCACACAGAAATATCTAAAGAATTGAGGGCCTATGACTAAATGAGATAGCCCACTTCCTGTGTTTAGAATTAACTTAAACAACAGGTACAAAATGAGTACATTATTATTAGTCGTATTTGGATTTATAAAACACATGGCTGCCCAAACAGGCATATACAGAACTAAGCTAGACAGGCCTGTTCTAAAATAGCCATTTCTCTAACTGCTTCCTAAACTATCCAGAGAATTGCATAGTCTTAGCCTGAGGGGCAACACATTCCACAATTTGGGCCCTAAGATTTTAAAGGAATACCCTTCTTGTCTAAACAACTTAGCCCACGGGGTTGCAGTCAGGCTCAAAGAGCCAGAGCACAAGGACTGCTAAGGAACATACAGATACACAAGAAGGTTAATATATTTGGGACCCCTGTGGGTCATGGCTTTATCGCAATCTTGCTGCCTAACCAACATCCCAGGTCTTTAATCACCTGTTTAGCATTAGAGAGTGATCCTAGTTCTAACCAACTTAATGGCCCCCAGAGCAGTGGCTGATTACCAACAACCAATATTTCATTTTATTGCAGTTTAGGTTCAGACAATTGTCTTTCATTGAACGAGCCACTGCAACTAAGCAAGGTCTGAGATTAGAACTACTGTTACCCTCTGAAGTAGACGAGGAGAAGACAATTTGCGTATCATCAGCATCAGTGCAATATCAAAAACCTCCACTATGTGTGCCAACAGTCAATAGGCCCATCATTAGCAGATTTATCACATTAATAGTTCCCAGAATTCCATCTTGTCTGCATTGTGAACTTCAACTTCTACAAAACGAACATTTGGATTTTATTATTCAATACGAGCATTACTGGTCACTAACACATGGACGACATATAACTATATTCGTAAGTCTTCTTTGTTTAAGACATCCAACGCTTCAAACACTGCCTGCTTCACCTCATAAACTTGATGTCTAGCAAAACTGAACTCCTGCTATTTACTAGGGACAGCAACCAAATCCCAACTTTTGCCCAACTGCAAGTCAATTGTATTCACCCTGTACACTCACCTCACATTTAAGGACCTCATAATCAAGAAAATTAAGGCAGACCTCTACCAGCTCTCTATGCTAAAGAAAGCCAAAGCATATCTTCCAGAAGGCAAACATAGACTTGCCACTAAAATCATCTTATTCTTGCACTTTTCAGGGTGGCAGATTCTAAAGTGCCAGCACTTAAAGTGGTAAACACATCAAAATGAAAAGGCCAATTCTTGCACAGTGACATTAGAAAGCAGAGGTTGCAGTCTGCAATGACATTAATGGGATTTACACTACTGTAGGGTGGATGCAAAGGTCATCCAGATTCATATTTTCCTATCAACTTAAGATTTTGAGGTCCGCAAAAAGGACAAACTTGGCCATGGATGGATTTAGCTTGATGTTGAAAGCTTTTGAGGATGGTCTTCAGCTTTGAGTGGTAATGGTCAAAAGTGGCTTTCAGGTACTGCTTGAGTTTGTTTGATTCTTTTTGATCGTTATACCCACATCTTCCAGGATGACTCAGATGAGTTGCATGTACAGATTAAAGATAAACAGCCAGTAAAACGATGGAACTTTGACAAATGCCACATTTTATTGAGATGGGTTACGATCCTCTGATCCCATGTTCACAGCAGGTCTCTATTCTTCAAATACGCAATCAATGCAGTACCCTAGAAGTCCATTTTTGTGATAGGAGATTCAGGGAGGAATGCAATAGACCTGCTTAGTATGAAGAGAATTCAGTTCATGTTAGATTTTATGAATCTATTTAATTATTTATTTATTTATAGAGTGTAGTGTTGTTATAACCAGAACATTAGCCAACCAATTTACCAAGAAGAAGAGCAGCTTACAATAGTTCTAAACAACAGTTCAAGAAACAGACAGTATCACCATTAACAATGCAAATATTTACAAGAATGGTTGTAGCCTAAACTTGCCTGCACACTGTTTGTCCTACTACTTTAAACAGTGCTCACTCTCCAGGCCAATCGTTATGAAAACCTTAAACTTGATTAAACAAATGCCCAAATACCGGAGCACATCAACTTCGAGTAGAAGTATTCTATTTCCTTATTAGTTTTATACCTCCAAATCAGTAGATCAAGTGTAAGTACAATCAAACAGCTTTTCCGCCTCAGCCAAGGTGGTTTATATTTCAACAAAAATACATGTCAATAGTCTAGACCAATGTTCACATCCGTGGAGATTCCTCCATCTTCAATATTCCCAACATCATTTTGTGCTTAAACAGAACTCAACAGTAATAAACTCACCCCCTACCTCCCTTCCAAGGCTATTGTCCACCCCGTTGCCCTGATTAGATCCTCGAGGACCGCTACCCAGTATGGCTGGATCATTGGGCACGTCCACACCATATGTGGAAAATCCGCCTGAGCATTACGACATCTAGGGCAATGAGGATCCCTGGTCCCATCAATGGCCTGGAGCCTCTTGGGTGAGAGATAAGTCATGTGTATGATATTATACTGGATTTGTTTGAAGCGATTACGTACCGACACATTCCGCACATTCTTGTGTATTTTTTCCCAATCTCTTGTTGTGACCTCCTGCGGACACACCTGCTGCCATTTATGTTCTATCGTTAGGGGGCCTATCTTTTGATCTTCTCTCAGTGCCCTGTAGAGGTGGGTTACAAACTTACGTCCCCCTGCCATCGCAATCATGGTGACCAGGGTTCAGGTGTGCCCCAGAGCCTCTGGAAACGAGGGCCATAATTGCAGCACTGTTGCCGCTATTTTAGCATATTGCATGAATTGTCACGATCCCAGCTCAAAGGTGGTCACCGCCTCCTGTTAAGTGATGAATTTGTCTTCCGCGTAGAGGTCAGACAGCATCAGGCAGCCCCCCTCCTTCCACTTATCTGTTGACATGACCTGGTCTATTTGAGCAAAGGGTGGCATCAGCCAGAAGTCCATCTCTGGGGAAAACGGCCTGTCTCGGATTAGTCGCTGTACCACCCGGTTCCATATTGCAGCCCCAAGCCGCACCAATGGATGACCGTGTTCTCATTGCCCCCTACCCACCACAGAAGCGCTCCTAGCTGTCGGTCCCCATATGTACCTGTAGGGACCTTTCCCAAGAGGGATCCATGTCTAACCAGGCGATAGCATGTTGCATTTGCAAAGCAAAATAGTAAAGTTCTAAATCCGGGATCTCTAAACCCCCTTTGCCCCATCTATGTTTCATAACCTCTAAACTTACCCTACATTGCTTCCCATTCCACAATAATAGGACCAGCAGTGCATCCAGTTCCCTGAATACCCGGTGTAGAAGTTCAAAGAAGGAACCTTGCATAGTGTACAGACATCGAGGCAGGACCACCATTTTTATTAAGGCAATCTTCCCCATTAGGGAGAGTTTAAGTGTGTTCTAGAAGGCAATACTACCTTGCAGACCCCGAATTATCCTCCCCATGTTATGCTGGTAACAAATTGGTGCATTCCTTACGATCCATATCCCCAAATAACGAAGCGTGTCTTCTACCCATGGGAGTCCTATCGCTGGGCATTGGACCCCCTCCCAGTCGTTCCCCGATCCAACCGCGTAAAGCTGTGATTTCGTTTTGTTAATGGAAAGCCCAGAGGCGGCCTTAGAAGTATTCTTGTTGTCTCACATGCAATATTGACTTTGATTATAAGTATATAACATATACGATGGTAGTGCGGACCGTTTGCTAATGGATTTCTGTTATAGCTGAAAAATATTCTAATACTCGAAGTCGATGTGCTCCTCTATTTGGGCATTTGTTTAATTAAGTATCACTATTAATACAGTGGAACTGCAATGAGGAGAGAGCTAGTAGAAGTAACAGAATGAATGGGGAGGATATCATAGTCTTGTAAGTGGTGCTTGAAGGGATACATCTTCCTCCCCTCATTGTGTGGGCCGTCCTACATTCTGCTGCATCATGCTCACTGCATAACTCTTCTTGGCACAGAAAGAGAGTTGGTAATATTTGGGAGCAGGAGGATTTCTGGTCAATCAATACAGGTACGTGTTCAGTTAATCTCTGAAGGAGAGAAGGTGACTGGCATTCGCAGGTGGAAGGGGAGACTGCTTCATAAGAGGACACCTAGTCACCAAGAATCTCTGCTGCATTTACAATTGTATATGGGAAGGAAGGGTGGCTGAGGTTGGAGAACTGTAGTGCCTGGTAGTGGCATACTTTTGCATTCTCTATGGCAGGTAGGAGGGCTTTGCATCTCAAAATTGGTCTTAGAATTTAATAAGTGGTTATGTATTTCAGTTAGTCAGTGGAGTTTTCTGTGAAGTATGTGATATTTATAGTTTTACTTACTCTGTGAATGACCCAGACTTTGGCGTTCAATGCTTTTCCCAATCTGTTCGCTTGGTAGGCTAGCAGATCTTAGTATAGGGAGATGCAGTAAACCAGGTGGGAGTTACCCAGGATGCCGACCACTGCAGTTTAACAGGCTTTCTATAGAGGGGAGGAATTATTTTAACAATTCGAACTTGTTGAAGGCAGCTTTAGCCACTGTTTCAAATTTGGTATTAAAGCTAAGTGCAGCATCCCAGAGAGTGTCTATGCTTCATGCTCAGAATTAGTTAGGCAAAGTGTCAGGAATAAATAGTGGACAACAGAAGGAGTCAATCCTTTTAAGTACATTGGGGAGGCAAGGACCAGAATTGTGGAGTTGAAGGCTCTTTAGGCCCTTCCACGTTTCAGTGGCATTGGGAGCACTGGGCACATATTCAAATTGGTAGGAAGAACCAGTGACTCTCAGATAGAGATGAGTGTCATCAGCCTAATAGTGAAACTGGAGGTGAAAGGCAGATATGAGGTCTATGAAGGATTTATTTTGATGTTGAGGAGGAGGGAGGAAGAGGGGAACCCCTGGGCCGGAAGGGGACATGAACTCTCCTAGTCTGATTACTTGAAAATGGTATTTGATTAATAATCAAAGGCCACATATAGCTTGAGTAAACTCACCAACCAGAGGAAGCCACGTTTGACATGTGGAAGATATTGTCCCACACATTATGAATTGCCACACCAAATTGCAAAATGAGCTCAACCAGAAACTTTAACAAACAGCAAAGAGTGGGCATAGAGGATCATGTAATTTCCTAACAAGTGTGCTCTTTATGTGAAAAGCCAATGTATCATGTCAGTAAGACCAAGAAAAATGACTTATCTAATAGCAGTCACATGTTGAGCGCATTAAATTTATATTGTTGAATGTAATTACAGCCACAATGAGATTGTGTTCATAGCTCTCTTTCCTATATGGAAATTACATCACTTATGCTGTAGTATTTTATCACAACTCTGTTAATCTCTTTATAAATCACCCCATAAGCAATTACCAGAATACCAAGAGGCCGTATTGCAGTTACTATTTGTTTTCACATAAGGGAAACCTTTACTACTATTGGCCCTATTTCTCTCAGGTGAATTATTGAGATCGAGCTTGCCATAACACGATACAAACAATATGCACTTACATAGAGGAGAGTGAGGTTTTCTGTGATCTAGACATGATTGAATGCACAACTCTAAATGAATCCTACCACTGACACTGCTATGCATGGGCCTTCTCTTGAGGTGCATTGATGACTTCAATTTCACTGAACCAACACAAATTAGCACAATTGTTCACATCAGTGTGCATGTTATTTCTGTTATGCTATGTTATGCAGGTTTGTTGTGCAGATTTGTAGAGCTCTTTAAAACCTGGGAGGGTATCCGGGCACTCCTATTGAGGTGCCTTTTTGGACCTCTTTTTAGCATGCCAATGATCAGGGTTAAAGTCTATGCTCATTCCAACCTGCTTGAACTGCAGGAAACCCTGTTACATCATCATGTCTAATTACCTGCGTTCCAGACATGGGGTGCCAGAGAGCTACACATGAGGATACTGAATGGGCATGAACTGAAGTTCTCAAAAACTGCTATTTAACTTCTCATTGGTTTTTGTGAGAGTTGCATGCTGGGAACTGGACACTGCTACATTATGCATAATTGATATATTATGCATGTTACCAAAAAGCGCACTTGCACCGAACTGGAATTTGTCAATGTGCTTAACTTCAGGCTTGACGCTGTTGATGGTCATGCCCGTAAGGCTATTTTGTTGCATCATACATATTTGTATGGTCATGCAGCCATTCATATGACCTTGGATCCCCATAGCTTGATGCCATGGATGATCATGCCCTGACAGGTTTATTATGTTGCATCAGACACATTTGCATAGGCATGCAGTCATTAATATAGCCTCAAGCCCCGGAATTTGACACAATGGATAGACCCGTCAGGCTATTATGCTGTGTCAGACATATTTTATAGTGACGCACTCTGTGACGCACTCTCAGTATGGACTCGAGGCTCCAGAGAGATCGTCTCCTATAATTTTGGGGATTCCTTCATTAACCAAAATCCGAATGGTTGGTCCATAAAATCTATAAAACAATCTTACTCACAAACTTTGATACATTCTAATCTTCAGAGGAACATAAATTTCCCATATGCAATTTCTCTTGTCTAAAATTGCCCCCTTGCCTGGTAATTCCATTAACATGATTTGATGGCTGTTCTAACTATTATATCGTGTACGCTGCAAAATGTTACCATCTATAAGAAAAATGCTGTATAAAATTGAAGCTGATGAAACAAATCTGCCTCTGAGTAAAAGAGCACGTAGTGTAGGCACTGCAGTGTTTAGACTTTGTTGACATTTACTTCCAATGCACACTCGGTGCTGAAGATATTGATCTTCCAAATGTCTTGAAACACGAATTACATTTTGTTTAAAAGGTACACCTTGGGCGACTGGGCCAGCCATTCAGTGTTAGGATGGATTAACGTCATTACACTGCAGCACGTGTCACTGGCCAGCATTCGTTCGGCGGGATAAATGGACTTGTGACGCTCTTTCAACCGAGCGCGAAGAGTATTTTACTTGGATTACAGAAACGTTGCAGCCCATAACTCCAGCTACCGGCGCCATTGTTACTGACCTTCATTAAGGTATCGCCATTTACCTTAATGACTATTTTCTTCAATCTAAAATCAGCAATGCCTCTGGGAGCACAATGTGTCTATTGTGATGCAAAATGGCAAGATGACCACGGTGCGCATGGAACAGAAAAAACAGCCACACTGAGTGTGCCAAATGGGCCGGTAAAATATGTACATGTTGGAATACAATGCTAAGGAAATCGTTAAGAAGAACAGCTGGAAAATCTAGAGTGTTTCCATTTATTTTGTTTTCTTTCTTTGTTGCTCGATCACGTGAGTTTGCTATCAACATTTTATAAACTAGAGTATGATGTTGGCAGCACGTCTAGTGTAGGTTTGCATTGGTGCAACGGTGGTCTTCACGGGGTCTATAAAGCTATTCAACTACAGCTATGTTCCACCCAATACATGCCATGGGACTCATTAGAGTGCTTAGATATATGAGCGGTAATAAAGCGCCCAGTAAATAATGATCCCGCAGAGCGCAGGATTGCCCTCTCACTGTGATTTAATGGGTCACAATCACAGATAACCTGCATATTAGAGTTCCACACTCGATTACTGTAAATTTTCTATAATTCTATATATTTTCCCCATTTCAAGTTTCACTAGATTTTTCATGGTGGGACGTGGAATTGAAAGAGCATGAAGGTGCAGTAATTAGCACCTACTTGTAATCCCAGTTTCCAGCCAACTCCTGTTTGGAGCCAGCTATGGATTACCAGGAACTCACAATGAGGATTTTTGGCACTAAACTTCACCCACATAGCAGCTTGCTACACGACAGCCAGAAAAAGACTGGAAAATAAAAGAACCCTTGACAAAAATCGTCAAGACAGCCCAGCTTACGCTTTTTCTTATCCTTGTCTTGCTATTTCTCTCTCCTCACCCCCTCTTTTCCTCATACTTTAACCACTAGAGAGCCTGAGAGAATGGCAGAGACAGCACCTGGACCCTAAAACAGGACTTCGAAGGCTGCAGATCCCCTGGGAAATGCCCGATGTTTCAAATGACCAATCCGGCCATAACCTAAACATGTGCACTGAACATTGCACACTACAGAACTCGTCAGCTCACTCTATATGGGTACATTTGAAATCTCATCGATCAATTTGATTTCTGTGGTAAGGAGTTGAGAGTTGTGGGGTGGGGCACATGGACTGGTTGATGTGATGTTTGTAATTGTAAGGATGCTATGAGAATGCGGAGAGAGGTTTGAAGGTGGCAGTTGAAATGAACAGCTGTGGAGCTGAAATGGCGTTTTTATCTTAGATTGTGCTTCTCAAAGTATTGACAAATTGAAAGTTTCAACCGTGCCAACTGGATGAACAGAGTGTTCCTTTCACCGATTTCTTTCTAATGGGTGCAAATTATTCTCACAGTTGGAGCTTACCTGGTTCTTTTAATCTTTCTCTTAAGATATGTCATGGCTTGCAAGTCAGAGCTATCCCCAACCTAAGATGTAAACGGAAGCCGAGGGTGTTGCTCCTCTTCTTTTTACCTGTACTTGCACTCTGCACTGTTTAAATGTTGATTTTAAAAACTTGAACTGTGTGATATTCTTTGTAATAGTCGAGCGCTGTTTGGGAAGTTCTATTTTCCCGGCGAACGGCACCACCCACGTGACTCTGGGCCACGCCCCTCCCAAGTAGCCACGCCCCCTCCCGGAGGCTTAAAATCACCGCGCTGAGAAGCAGCCGGTGTTGATCAGCTAGCTACCCTTGAGGCGGAAGCCGAGGGTGTTGCTCCTCTTCTTTTTACCTGTACTTGCACTCTGCACTGTTTAAATGTTGATTTTTAAAACTTGAACTGTGTGATATTCTTTGTAATAGTCGAGCGCTGTTTGGGAAGATCTATTTTCCCGGCGAACGGCACCACCCACGTGACTCTGGGCCATGCCCCTCCCAAGTAGCCACGCCCCCTCCCGGAGGCTTAAAATCACCGCGCTGAGCAGCAGCCGGTGTTGATCAGCTAGCTACCCTTGAGGCGGAAGCCGAGGGTGTTGCTCCTCTTCTTTTTACCTGTACTTGCACTCTGCACTGTTTAAATGTTGATTTTAAAAACTTGAACTGTGTGATATTCTTTGTAATAGTCGAGCGCTGTTTGGGAAGTTCTATTTTCCCGGCGAACGGCACCACCCACGTGACTCTGGGCCACGCCCCTCCCAAGTAGCCACGCCCCCTCCCGGAGGCTTAAAATCACCGCGCTGAGCAGCAGCCGGTGTTGATCAGCTAGCTACCCTTGAGGCGGAAGCCGAGGGTGTTGCTCCTCTTCTTTTTACCTGTACTTGCACTCTGCACTGTTTAAATGTTGATTTTAAAAACTTGAACTGTGTGATATTCTTTGTAATAGTCGAGCGCTGTTTGGGAAGTTCTATTTTCCCGGCGAACGGCACCACCCACGTGACTCTGGGCCACGCCCCTCCCAAGTAGCCACGCCCCCTCCTCCTCCTTATTACAATGTCCACTCCCCGGAAGCGCAGCGGACGAGCGCAGCGGGCACACCATCGGCACGCCGAAGACACGCCAAAGACTAGCCCGTCTGTGCCCGTCCATGCCAGGACGGGATATAGGGCAGAGGCGCCAGTTTCCCCCGTACAAATCAGGTTGGTAAGGTCATCGTCGGAATTGAAAGCATTACGTCCCACCGTGAATCCTAGGTGCACAACTCTTGACCTTCACAAAACGGGAGTACGCTCTTGCGCCAACTGTAAACTAACCATTACAATAGGCCAACCCCACGCTGACACTCACAGGAGACACAGGAAATGTAAAATACTGCATAATAAAGAGCCTATAAAATATGTGTTTTATAGCACAAATTGGCGTTCATTGCCGAAACATAAATACGACATTTTTATCCTTCTAGTTGACAATAACCCCAGCGTCCTCTTTTTAACCGAAACATGGTTACACGACAGTGCCGGACCGGACGTTGCTGCCGCCCTCCCTGACAACTATGCCATTGCCAGGATAGACAGGAACAAACAGCTTGGTGGAGGTATCGCAATTATTTTTAACAGAGATCTAAAATGCACCCTGGAACCAGTAGCTATCCCAGACTGTGAAGCGGGCCTTTTTAAAATCTCCTTGAACCCGAATTTCACAATGTCAGGCCTTCTGATTTATCGCCCCCCCGGTAATTTTTCTCATTGGGCATCTAATTTAGCTAATTTTATCACCCCACACTTTATTACTTTAAGTTATTTTTCTTTGTTGGGCGACTTAAATTTGCACCTTTAAGACCCCTCCATTCCCTCCTGTTCACATTTACTTGACGACTTGAAAGCGCTAAATTTGTCCCTGATTAATTCTGAACCCACTCACACAGCCGGCCACCTCCTGGACCCTTTAATCTCCAACATTAAAGAGTTAAAATGTATTGCAACCACGCCAATATGTTGGTCGGACCATCACTTAATAAAATTCAGCATTACGTTCCAATCCACCCCCAATGTACAACTCGTCCTTCCTAAGACATCGAGGAAAAATTGGAAATTAGTGGACTTAGCAATGCTAAACTCAGCCCTTAAAAACAACCCTCCGAGTAATAGCCAAAACATGGACAGCTTAGCGGTTGCTGCTCAAAAATGGCTCAGCGATGCCGCTAACAAATGCTTGCCCTCTTCCCGCATTAAAGGGAGCAGACATCGCCACCCGGCCCCATGGTTCAATGATAGCCTAAAAATTGAGAAATCCAAATGCAAAGCGCTTGAACGTAAATGGCGAAAAAACTACGCCCCTGACGCTAAAAAAAACTATCATGAAGCTAGGAACCTTTATCACACGGCCTGCGCTAAAGCACGAGCCACGTTTGTTTCCAAAACCATCACGGAAGCCACTAATATGCCAAAAACCCTTTTTAATAAAGTAAAAGAACTGGCTGGCGCTCACACTACAGCTGAAGCACCCCCACTAAACACTCAACAATGCCAGGCTTTAGCATGCTTTTTCACCGAAAAAATTGATAAAATTATCCTTGATATTAATGCCAAAAACAAAGAACCATCCTCTTACTCTGACTCAGAAATAACTCCCTCCTGTGCCAATACATTGGAATCCTGGCCTGCCTTTTCAGTAGATCAACTGAAATTGATTCTTAAGACCATTAAATCCGGCTCTCCTAGGGACCCTATTCCAGTCAAAATCATTAAGCAACTTGATGACAGTGCCTTGGAAATCATTGTAAATCTTTTGAATTCCTCTCTTGCCCTTGCCACTGTCCCAGCCCTATGGAAACATGCCATGGTTACGCCTCTTTTAAAAAAACCTACAGCAAATCCAGATATCCTTGCCAACTACAGACCAATATCCCTGCTTCCTGCCTTCTCCAAATGTATGGAGAGACATGTGCATTCAGCTCTATCAAATTTTGCAGAAGAAAGTTCACTTCTACACCCCTCTCAGTCAGGTTTTAGGGCTGGCTTCTCTACAGAAACCACCCTGCTTGGAGTTACTGAACATATTCGAAAGCTTCTTGATCAAGGTCAGACGGTCGCGCTCGTGCTGTTAGATCTGAGCGCGGCCTTCGACACCATTTCTCATGAAATTCTCATCAAGGAATTGCATAGAAATGGTGTACGCGGAAAGGCCCTTGAATGGATCCGTTCTTTCCTGACGGAACGAACATTCCAAATTACTTCTTCAAGAGCCTCTTCGGACACCCTGCGAGCACCCCACGGAGTGCCTCAGGGATCTATTCTGAGTCCGTTATTTTTTAATTTATATCTCAGACCCCTGGCCGACCTTGCTGAAAAATCTGGTCTCACCCTTATGACTTACGCCGACGACTCCCAAATCATCTTTTCCCTATCCGAATCCTGTCCTAACTCCCCCTCTCTACTCAAAGCAGGACTCCAAAACATCCTGAATTGGATGACGAGAAACCAGTTAAAACTCAACTGGGACAAGACAGAGATCTTGGTCCTGGGAAAGCATCGAGAACTGTGGAATCCTCTACATTGGCCTGATCAGATGGGCGCCTTTCCTACCCCGGTGACCCATGTTCGAAATCTGGGCTTTATTCTGGACAACTCCTTGTCCATGAATCAACAGGCCAGTAAAGTTACTGGTCTATGCCTCACCATAGTCAAATGGTTGAGGAAAATCCTCTGGATGCTGCCTCTTGCCACACAAAAGACCGTAGTCAATGCCCTTATAACATCTCGGCTTGACTACGGCAACATTCTGTACCTGGGCGCTAACACAGCAGTAGTCGGCCGACTACAATTGGTCCAGAACGCAGCAGTCCGCCTATTATGCAATATTCCAAAAAACATCGGAGTCTCAAGTCATCGCCGGGAACTCCATTGGCTCAGGGTTGAAAACAGAATCCGCTTTAAAGCACTGAACTATATGTTCAGAATCAAAGCAGGCACGGCACCTAAATACCTCCTAGCTCTAGCCCACCCTTATACTCCTAAGCGTAATCTTCGGTCCCAATCAGCAGCCAACTTTTGTGTGCCAAGATTCAAACTGGCAAGAGTAGGTGGCAGATCTTTTGCACACCTGGGACCTTCCCTCTGGAACACACTCCCTCCCTTTATCCGAAAGGAGGAAAATTACGCCAGGTTTAGAAGGCATATCAAGACCTGGCTATTTGATCAATAATTCTCAATAGCCACCTTCCTTCTCCTGTCTTTCTACTAGCTGAGTCTAGGCGCCGGGAAACCCTTTTTGGGTAGCTGTTGCGCCCTACAAGTTGAAAAAATAAATAAATAAAATAAATAGAGGTATATTGAGTCAAACCTGCTGTATGCTTCAAGACCTTACTATGGTGTTATTTTATTAGAAAATTTCTTTAAAAATGTTCCCATCCCTGAATATTTGAGATAATGATATATGAACCAAAGGAATTTTAATTTAGAGCTTAACCTTCTGTATGACACATAACGAGAGCCGATTGGTGTTTGGGAAGGGAGAAAGGGAGAGCAGACTAAATTACAAAATGAAAGCTTTTTGTAATATAATGTTTTAATTTATTTCAGTCATTTCCACCCTTCATTGCATTTCATCCAGTGTTAAGCACTGGCTAATGTTAAATCATGGACAGTTGAAGATCACAATAAATAAGTGTTAGAACTGGGGGTCTCTAGCTGGCAGAGGTAGGTACCACTGTCCAAATGGGGACCCTTGCTTGTAGTCAGGGTAAGAAGGTTACACTCTTTAGATAACCCCTGCTCACCCCCTTGGTAGCTTGGCACGAGCAGTCAGGCTTATCAAAGGCAATGTGTAGAGTATTTGTACCAACACTCACAGTAACACGGTGAAAACACCACAAATGGATTCCACAACAGTTTAGAAAAATAGAAGTATTTAATCTCAACTAAACAAGACCAAAAAGACAAAAATCCAACATAGACAGTTCAAGAATATGTTTTGAAAAGAGTTCTTAAGGTTACTTTAAAATAATCCACAGTTGTGTCACGTTTTAGCCAATAGTACCTTAATATGCGACAAAAGTTCCAAGTGAAAGCTGCAGCGTTGAAAAGCAAGCGATGCCTCACTCCTGAGACCCTGGGAAGGCGATGTGACTACTCCGCTGGATGCAGTGGGCATGTTGCGATGATTCCGGTCTGTATGGGGAGGGATGCGATACCTTGCCTGAATTCTGATGCGCAGGTTTCGATGGAAGCGGCTCGCAAAAGGTATGATGCGGCGATCTTCGGGACGCCAACGATCTCAGGTGTGGCGACGATGCGGGCGCACCGTCGATCTTCTCCTCTCGCGGTCTCTCGATGCGATGACTTTGCAACGACTCTCGCAGCGACATGATGCGTTCCGCAAACAAGCGGTGCGACAATCTCACCCATTGACCACCGGCTCTGCGACGATACTTGCAGCGATGGTACTTTTTACGCACCGGAGGGATGCGTTCCGCAAGCGAAGGATGCCTTGGTTCTTGCGGCGGCAACAGGCACTGCGACGATCTTCGCGGCGGCGGGAATTTCCTTGCACTGACGGGGATGTGCTCCGCAACCCAGCGATGCATGAAACTTTGCAGATTGTTTTTATTTTGTTCTTATCCAGCTTCCCAAGCACAGGTACAACTTCCAGAGGCACCACAAATGGCCCAAGCACTCTAGAAAGGACAGAACTCTCTCAGTAGAGTTCAGGGGGTCAGCGGGGGGGTGAAGTCCTTTTGTCTGTGACTTCTTAACAGGGAGCCAGCTCAACTCAGGCCCTTGGAGATCTCTTCAAGCAAGGGGACACAGTACAAAGCAAAGTCCTTCCCCTCTCCTTGACAGCAAAGCAACTGCAGGTCAGTCCACAAACACACAGCAGGACAGTTCTTCCTCTTCCGTCTTCCAGCTTTCTCCTTAGCAGAAGTTCCTTCTTGATCACAGGATGATCTAATTTTCTGTAGTCCGAGGTCCTATACTTAGACCCCTAAACGTCTTTGTTCCCTTTGTGCAGGAGGGCTCTGAGCCCGGTCTGAACCAGTTCTGGGTGTTCTTTGAGCACTTTGTTTTCCTGGCCTCTCCTTTCCTTTCAGAGAGAGGGGCAGGGTCGTCAGCCGCCCAGCAGGAGGTTGAGCCAGCATTGTGGAAGGCAGGCACAGCCCTATACAGGCCCAGGTGCTACCCCCTCCTGCCACTCTAGATGCAGATGGAGCTATTCAGCCCAGGGATGGCCCACTCAGCCTCTGGGAGCCACCCAGCCCCTGCCACTCACAAACCAGACAGTCAATTTACAAACAGGCCAAGGCACACAGAAAGGTCAGACAAGAGAACAGCAACTTTCTATAAGTGCTGTTCTCAAACACAGGATTTAAAAAACACCTTTCCTAAAAGATGTTATTAAATTCTGAGTGACTTTTATGTCCTATCTTGCTCCTATGGGAAGATATGCAGGTAGCCACTGTAGCCAGCATTCCCCATGATAGCCTACGGGCAAGATAGCCTTACAATAGTGAAAAACTAAAATGGCTGAAATTCACTACCAGAGCATGTCACCTGCACTAGTACATGCTCTACCTTTCACATACACTGCACCCTGCCCTAGGGGGTACCCTGGGTCTTCCATAGGGGTGACCAATGTGTACAGAAAGGGAAGAGTTAGGCCTGGTCAGTGGGGACACTGACCAGGAGGACATGGCAGTTCATAGACTGCACACAGGCACTGCGGTGGCAGGCCTGAGACACCATTTTAGGGCTACTCATGTGGGTGGCACAATCAGTGCTGCAACCCCACTAGTAGCATTGTATCACCAGCCCTGGCACACTTAGTGCACTTTACTAGGGACTTCATGGTGGTAAAAATATGCCAATCATGGATAACCAGTTACAATAACAACTTACACAGGGAGAACTTGCACTATGACACTGATCAGCAGTGGCAAAGTGCCCAAAGCATCTAAACCAGCAAAAACGAAATCCAGCACAGCATAAAAAATACAGGAGGTAGAGGCAAAAAGACAGGGGAAATCATGTCAAAGATGCCAGGTCTAACAATAAGGAATAAACTTGGTTCGCTGTTAGGGAAGTGAGGAGCATGGTCTTTTTACTGCATTCAAATGTTTTTTTGGGTAACTACTGGAGAGAAGTTTGTGCTTAGTTTTTAATAGGTGCAAGTGATAGAATTGGTGCTATTTTCCTCCTGCACCCGTTTTAACTTAACGTCCTAGATCTACTTCACCTATAAGGAGTCATAGTTCTGGATATCTAATCACGTTCTTTTGCTACAAAAGTATCGACATTTGTTTTAAAACATAACAATCTACTCTAGAAGAGAAATATAATTAAGGAGAAATGCTGCTATGGTGTAGAGATGAATGAAAGGTGGTTTTAGGATAATGATATGATAGGTAACAACAACAGCTATTTAATATGAGTACTATTTATAAAGCACAGTATAAAGTAAGTTATTAGTATTCTAGAAAATCAATGATATTGAGGTCTATATCTTGGCGGCATGGACAAGAAATACTCTATGGGCCAGATGTATGACGCTTGCATTTTGTGACTGTAAATTGCGTCGCTTTGCGACTCGCAATTTGCAAGTCACAAAATGCAATGTACAATAGTGTCACAGACAATGTTAGTGATTCCAAATGGGGTAGCAAATTGCATGCTTCGTCAATATTCATGAGGCAAGCGCAATTTGCGACCCCATTGGGAATGGCTAGCACTCCCAGGGTTGGTGGCTTGCTGGGTTCAGGAGACCATCATGTCTGGGACTGCTTTTTACATAAAGCAGTTTTTTTATTTTTTACATTCATCCTGTTTTCCTTAAAGGAAAACGGGATGCATTAAAAAAGAAAAATTCAAATTTTCAGTTTCATGTTTTTAATGCCAGGCAGTGGTCCCTGTGAAGCCTGACTGCTCTTAAAAAAGATTTTCGTTCCCATTCACAAAGGGGAAGGGGTCCCCAAGGGACCCCTTCCCGTTTGTGAATGGTTTACCACCTACTTGAAGTAGGTGGTACACTGCGAGTGTTTTGCGTCCGCAATTGCAGTCGCAAAACAATGGTACATACCATTTGGATCGCTATTAGGAAGGGATGCCCCTTCCTCATAGCGAGTCGCACACACTATTTTGCAAGTCTGTGACTCTCTAAATAGCCTTGGTACATACTAACACCCTTTTTTGCAGTCGCAAAAGGGTTAAATACCCTTTTGCGACCCCTAAAAAATGGTCATACATCTGGCCCTTTGTATCCATAGCAAATGTTTAGAAAATGTGCTTCTATATATTGATGCATTAAATTGTTTTTTAGACCACTTTGTGCCATCTTTCATTTACTTGTTAACACTACTAGATGTAAGAGTGCCAAAGCAGGGCAGTTAGAGGTTGACTGGAAGCCAATTTGGAATGGTTCAGATTTCAGGCCCTTCCTAAAACACATGTAGTTCTCCCAAGCATTCTGACTTGGTTCTAGAGTGTTCCCCAGCTCCAGCCTCAGCACTAAGGACTCTGCTTTTACATTTAGTTCAAATGAATGCTCTTTTGATAATGTGTGCATTTGGTAGGGTGTTGGAGAGAACATTTCCCCATGGGGAAATGTTTTCCCCGTGGTGACAAAATGTATGGTTTTGCTTGAGCAAATAGGTTTTATTTGTTTGCTTTTGTAAAAAATCGGAAAAGAAAAAGTTTTGCATGTGTGTGCACAGAAACCTGTGACTGTGACAGGTTTCCAGGTGTAAATTTGCAAATCTACATAAGATCCAAAAATGAGCATGTGAACAAATGTGAGGTTCAAAATAACCTCAGTGGGAGATGTGCTCACTAGTTTGAAAATCATCGAATTTAGAGAGCAGTCATAATACAGGAAATGTCTCCTGAATAAGTTGCGAGCCCTGCTTAACCACATGCGCGCGGCGGTTTTTCCCGCTGCGCGCTGAAGTTTTTAAAACCCCGCGGTTCATGACGAGCTCAGCTCGTCATGAGCGCACGACAGGCGCAGAAGGGGTTAAAGGTTGATTCTGTATTCAGTCTGGAAGAGATGACTGTGGAATGATAAATACATCCCAAGAATATTCTAGGAAAGGAAACATCTGGCATAATATTTCTTGACTGAAAGAAACCCTCTGAACTGACTTAGGGAAAGGAGGCATCAATTTCAAATCGCAACTCTGTGAGTGTCCTTACCCAGACAGAATGAGGCCCATAGTCATAACTATAGCTCATGATGCACTGAAAAATCCCACCTCATTATGTGTGCATTCACACTGTAACTTATTATGGTTCATGCACAGGTTATTACTAGAGCCCATTGGTAGATTCTGATATTGGATATACAGAACCCTATTTACAAATGTATATTTAGTCACAAATGTATGTTCACCAACCAACAAAGCTTTTTTATGCCTTCTAGAAATTTATAAAAGATGCCTGACCATTATAAACCCATTTACGAGGGTAGAGATCGCTATCGTAAATCTTGCTCAATGGGTGGGAAGGTTTGCATCAGACGACTAGGAAACACTGACAAACAGGTACATTTGTGGGTATTGTCAGTCTCTTCTCCAACCCTTTCTCATCCTGGAAATGGTCAAAGATGTTACTCCAGCACATGTTTGAACTATCTCCCTTACAGGGTTGGAAGGGCAACAGTTACCCCTAGACTTGGTGTGGTTGTAGAAGAAGGCTTACACCATGGGAAGAGATATTTTTCCTGCAGAGACAAAAATGTGCACTGTACAATCCCCCTATGTGGAGTTCTTTGCTATGGAGAGCTCTGCTCAGCCCGGAAGAGGAGTCCACTAAACAAATCATCTGACCTTCTCAGGAGTTTGCCTGGAAATCTGCCCAAGCTCAGCTTCTCAGGCGGACGACTGCGAATGTTGAAGAATAACTCACAGCTGGAACAGTACATTCAGGTGGAGGAGGAGATGCCCACCCACATTGCTTTTTCTTTTAGTGAATAGGGTCTACAGTGTCTACATAGACTTAGCATGTTGATAGATTCTGTCAATCTTCTTTGGTAACACAAGCCCACAACTGTGTAACAATAATTATAATTTATTAAACAGCTTGCCTAACACTGCAGTATGCATTCCTAAAAACACACTATGGGGCATATTATCAACAACTAGCGATAATTATCGCTATGTTGGCTTAGCGGCAATAATTTTATCGTCATGTTGCGGCGATTTTTATCGCTTAGGAGCCTTGCTATTATCAAGGTTTATCTCCTAAGCGATAAAAATCGGCCGAAATGCATGAATATCGCTGTAAAGTCAGCGATATTCATGCATTACCGAGCTAATGCTCTTAGCCATGTTATCCACCTCCCATTGGATAACATGGTTAAGAACTGCTCAGGACAGGTGTTAGCTTTTGGAGATATTCGCGCTTAGCGCTAATATCTCCAAAGGTTGGTAATAGGAGATAGCGATGTTAGCGACTGTTTCCAGTCGCTAACATCTTGGCACGCCCACTTTGCATGTCATTAGTGATAAATATCTCTGACATGCAAAGCGGGGCCCAAGATGGTCGCTATCTCCTACTAGCTGTCGCTAAAAGGTGTTAGCGACAGCTAGGTAATAGGGAGATATTTTTATCTCCGCTTTCTTGGCTTTTAAAGCCAAAAAAGCGGAGATAAATCCCTTGATAATATGCCCCTTTGTTTTCTACTAAGAGAACCATTGTGGATGTGGCAGATAGCTTTTAAAATATTGTTTCTCAACCAGCAAACATCAGGACATTCTTTTAGCCGGGACTTTAAAAAAGAGGATTGTATGTGATTGATTCCTGTATTCATGCTTTATTTATTGGTTGCTACCTTTGTTTAACTGTTGGGTTACTCGCTGAGCATTATAAGTCTGACTGTCTCTCTGTTTGTTAAGGATGAAAATGCTTTATGGCCATGTTGAGTTATTATAATTTACCATTTCTTTCCTCTTTCAGTATCATTATTTATGTGAGTGTCACACAAAAAAGCTTTGAGAGTCATGAAATGAGGAGACCGTTAGGTCATCTGTACTATTTACATTTGTTTTACCTCCTTCGTCAGAAAAGAGCGCAGAATTCTGTAATCAAGCGAGCATTGTTAATTCAAATACCCTCCAGTAGCATAAAATACCGCACTTTGATGGTCTGCAATCAGTGAGGCATTTAACGTCTCTGACCTTAGTTCAGCTCATAATTAGCCTCTGTGGCCTTTGTTGAAATAATTATATACTACGGCTTACAATGTGTAGGCATTTTAACTTTTCGTCTGCATCTCGGCTTTAAGTTTCTTTGCATTAACAATAATCCGACGTCATCTTTTTTTGGGAGGTTCAGGTATTTTGCATAGCAGTTATGAAAATATCTTCCAAAATGCTGATCAAGTCATTCTAAAATGTTAACTGTGTACTTAAAGAATTACGGAGTTTTACCTTTGCTTTCAACAAAACTTTTTACTGTAGGGTGGGGGCAGTTAGAATTACGTGCAAATGAATTAGATATGTATTGGATGAATGACTCAAAAAGAAATTCATATAGTGCCAAAACATTACTGACATAGTGTCAGTGAGCTTGAGCTATAATTGCTGCAGCAGATACAGAAACTGAACCTAATTTCCAGTCATACAAAACGGTAGAAAATGAGGACTGTGAAATGTTTTTAGATAAATACTGTGCCCTTGATTAGACATATACGATGGACTGATTACAGTCCAATGCAAAATAATATCATATTTTATAATATTGTTTTTGTAAATAAGGTGGTCTGCTAAAATAGAAACATTGATTCCCTCATGAGTGTCTGAAAATGATTCTCTCACATCTGATTTTGAAAAAGGAATTCTTTTCTTTACATTTGACTTGCGTGCTGTGATGTCACTAGGTGGCTGTGATAGAGCACGTTATCAAACAATTTCAAATTACAAAAGAAATGATTAGGACAACGTTTACACAAACCATGGCAAAATGTGGGTTAAGTTCAACGAAATCTTTCCTCCTGCATACTTTTATGATGCAGTGACTAGGTTGTTTAGTAACATAGCATTAACATAGATGTGGCTATTACTCATGAAATAGTATTTTTGTTCATTTATGTGAGTTAGAATAACCTAGGAGAAAAAATACCCACGTTAATGCAATTTATTGAACATTGACTTGGTTTTCCTGTAATTAATATGAAATCATTAAGGATAAAAGAAAGTTTTATGACATTCTAATTAATTGTCAAATGTATATCAAAACTATGTAATTTCATGTTATAACGTGTGCACCGAAAATGGCAAAAGAAAAGTAGGTGCTACATGAGTATGCTTAAAGGTGCCTTCATGAAACTTCTCTAGCATATGCTTTATATATGTATTAGTTGAATAACACAAACAACAAAGATTAATATGCATTTTTGTATTAATTATGATCAGATTGATATGATTAATAATGTATTGACGTATTTAAAAATACTAAGCTATGTCTCTTATTAATGTAGGATTTAAAACTATCAATGTGATTCAGTTGTGTATTTGTCTAACTCCATGTAGGCCTCACATCTTACTTTCCTGTTTTAGAGAAGTCATGGACTGAATACTCTAAAGCGTATGATAACTTTTAGAAAAATAACAACCTGTATTGAAATGATAACTGTTTCCTTTGACATCTCTCGGACTAATAAGTGTGTTTGCAACAATTGTTGCTACATTCTGGAACAGCTACTTGGGAAAGAGGCAATAGTGAACCCTAACATTTTCTTTCTAAACGTCCTATTGTTCGATGTATCCTAATCCTTCATGACCTAAGGATCTACTTAATTGTTCCACCCATCTCTTGAATTCATCTCTTGAGAGGACAATGATCACCCCTATCAGTTCTGAGCAGGGATGCAATCTGATTGCCCATTCCTTCCTACAAAAAATATCTATTTTATACAACTCCTTCCCTGAGGAAGCTCGGAATGGCCGTACTGGACAATATAAGAAACTTAATGAGCTGGGGTTCACTCCCCTGTTGGAATTTCGATCCCCCACCCACGATAGAGCTCAAGGAAGTGGCCTTAAAAATTAAATCTGGTTCCTCTGCCGATCCAGCTGCACCTAGCAGAATAAGGGAGGGCATAGAACTGATTCTTCCCTACGTGCAACAACTTATAGACTCATCTTTTAAATGTGGGGAGGTCCTGAGGTTTTGGAAGCACGTGTCATACCACTAAAGAAAAAACCCTCAGCTAGTCCCGAGCTGTTGGACAATCTTTGTCCCATCTCTCTACTCCCCTACATCTCTAAAATTACAGAGAATGTTCTGAATAAGCAATTAGTGGCTCATATTGACAGACACAATCTACTACACCCCACACAATCAGGTTTTAGAGCATCTTTCTCAACTGACGGTTGCCCAGGTCCTGTTGGACTTAAGCGCCGCCTTCGATATGGTATCCCACAAACTATTTCTTCAGCGTCTCCAGGTCTGCGGATTGGATGGGGTAGCACTTAAATATATGCGGTCCTTTTTAGAGGACCGGAGTTTCCAGGTGGCACAACCCCCTTACCAATACAAAATTCTGCCACTCCTCCAAGGGGTCCCACTGGGCTCTATACTGAGCCACACCCTCTTTAACCTGTATATCGGCCCGTTGGCAGATATTATGGACAAATACAAGATCTCCATGGTATCATATGCTGACGACACCCAGCTTGTAGTGGCCCTCGCTCAAGACTCTGGCGAGTCAGCAACACAGTTCTCTTCTTGCCACAATGATCTGGCCGCATGGATGTCAAACAACTGCCTAAAATTGAATGTGAGTAAGATGGAGGTCATGATCATTGGGAAATCTCCATCCATTTGGGGATCAGCTTGGTGGCCCCAGAGGCTGGGGCTTGTCCCCACACCTAAAACAGAGGTAAAGAATCTTGGAGTGTGACTTGATCCAAAACTATCCTCCGAGTCCCACACTAAAAAGGTAGCAGGGAAATGCTTTGGCACCCTCAAGATGCTAAAGAAAACCTTAGACATCCTTCCCATATCAGCAAGGAAGACTATACTTCACACCCTGGTTACCTCGCAATTGGATTACGGGAACATCCTCTACCTGGGTGCACCAAAATGTGCTTGCAACGCCTTCAACAATTTCAGAACGCAGCGGCACGCCTAGTCCTTAATCCACTGTGGCGTGCCTCAATGACGAAAGCCCTTGACTCCCTTCACTGACTGCCAGTGGGAAAGAGAATTCTTTTTAAGGCCATGTGTTTCTGTCACCGGAGCATACAGGGGAAAGACCCTAGTTATCTTGTTGTTTTTCTAACCCCTTACAATCCTAGTCGACAGCTTAGATTGAGAGGAGCTCACCTGCTCAAAATACCAAACATAAAAAGGGCTAGGATGGGAGCATGTTCATTTGGCTACCTAGCAGCCAAAAAGTGGACACACTCCCACCTCTGCTATGTGCAGAGAAATCAGAGACCGCCTTTCAAAGAGGCTGAAAACCTGGCTCTATCAGAATTATAGTCAGGTTCTCCTTTTGCTCTTGCTGATACTGCTTCTTAGCGCAGCTGGTGTAGCCAGGTGCTCTACAAAAGTATTATTATTATTATTGTTATTCCAGTTTTGTATCCTCTTTCCTGCCACATCACCCGCATCGTTCTTGGAACTGACCAATGGAACGGAGTGGTCTGCCAATTTGGTGATGCCAGGAGATGTCACCCAGGAAATTGATTATTTTGAGAGGACAAGGGTGGGTTTCTGTTTCTGATTTTGATTTAAAATCCAACTCTATTGTTGGGTCTAGCACTCATTGTTGCATACCGGTGTCCTGATGTGCATTGAACCTTTCAGCTGGAGGGTTCCTGTCATGCTGTATTTCCTCAACAGACTGAGACAGATCGATGTCTTGATGAACTGTACTGGCTACTTGGAAATTTGCTGAACTTTCCTGAGAGTCTTTCTAAAGGGACTCACCTGGCTGCCTATCCTTATCAGCATATATGCTGCATGTGCTCAGAATCTACCTCGGCTGAAGAAGATCATCTCATATCCTGTTGACCAAATTCCTTAAAATACACGAGGCTTGGTATAACTCATTAAACTATGACTAATTTATTTCCATAGATGTAGGTAAACTTTAATTGAATGCAATTGATCTTTATCCTTTCAATTTATTAACTAAAGTCTATATTATTACTCTGATTCTGCTGTTCTGACTCGGCATTCCTTGATTGGGTGAGTGTTAAGTTTGGGATGCTAACGTTATTAACCATCCATGATGATATATCTAATTTTAAGACTCTATGAAATGAAATGAGGGCATTTGTAAAGCGCACAGCTACCTCACCCGAGGTGTCCCGGAGCTGTCGGTATACCGCTTAGGAACCCTTCCTGGCTTTATCCCTGTGAAATGTCCACTCCTGGGCATCCCCAAGGTGAAGCCAGGCATCCCAGCGCTGTTGGGGCCGTTGTGGAGATTAAGCAAGCTATTGCCCAGAGTTGCAGAGTGGGACCCATGATTAGAATAGGCACCGAAGCGAGAATGATCAGGTTCGAGGAAATTGAGCCCAGGACCCGCCGAGGCGGGTATTGAACCCTGGTCCCGGACCAGACCTCTGCATCAGGGTCTGCCGCTCTAACCATTGAGCCACACTTCTCCACTCTAGAAATAAGATGACAATTATCCTATTCGTGGTCCTCATTAGGTAACTGTCCATCATCCAAATATCCAACCCTTTTCAGCACAGAACAAGATCCATCAGCGGACCAATTGATGTAAGTGGTAGCAAGAATGATAAAAGAGACCTGTTGAAATAGAAAAGGGCACAGTAAATGCTACAGCAGCTGTTTAAGATACCAGCAGCAGCAAGGTGCCAGATTGTCTCTACATGTAATATGGACATTGTATCATGGAAGTGGATTGACACTTTTTGCACCAACACAGTATGCCCTAAGAGTGGCCTTTGTGCAAATCCCTAAATGGGAGCCTAAATGCTATTTGCCAGGGACTGGATGCCTTCTCAAAGATTAATTTACATTAAAAAGGGTTTCCATATTAGGTCTGTTCACTGTCTTGTCAAAAGGTACAGCATTAGTTTTTAGTGGCCCTGGGAAGTTGGTTCACTGAAGTTTCCTGTGCTCCATGTGATAAGATAATCCCCAGAATTGGGCAGGTGCCATTGTCCATATGGTCATGATGGTGTGAATATTTCATTAGATTACGTTTAGGGGTGACGGTAGAAGGTGTGTTACAAAACTCCTTGAGGCAGGCTACATTGTTACCAAGGACAATTCAAGAATACCTAATTAGCAATAATTGTTGTAAGCTGCATAACAACTTCTCTTTCAGTCATTTTAATTTGGTTGATTTGTATGAAAAAGACCTGTAAAAAGCTAAGTTACAGAATACATTTTTTGCAAAGCCCTGACTGACAGCCAGTGAGTCCAGCTGTGACTACCTCTACTTATCTGCAAGATCCATGTGCCAGCATCCGAGACTTCATTAACCATAAAAAACAACCAATAGCAACTGTTGTATCAAGTGGAGGAATTTGCTTCGTGGAACAGCCACTAGCAGCACTTACTCACACAGAACATTCTGATTACCTTTCAGCACCTTACTCATGGTGTACTGTTCCAATGGTACAGAAACGTCAAAATACATCACTTTTGCTTTGGAAGCTTCCAACATGAGACAAAGATTCCTGCAGTGACTACAACATTCATTTATGACCTGGAATAATGTTTTAGCCACCAACAGCGCTACCTCCTCTCAGCACTGTTAGCTTTATTTCAGGTCTTCTTCACCACAATCACCTCTCAAGATCAGACCTAAACTAGACCAAAAGCATTCTTGGTAAAAACTTCCAAATAAAACCAGGCTCGTCCCTTCTGCTCTTTCTTTTCGTTCTCCCGATCTTTTTCTTTCTCTATTTCACTCTGCATCCCACTTCTCTATCAATCTTTCCCTCACATGGTCTTTCTTCTTTTGCCCCAGCAGTGCCAGCTGCTATACACCCCATGGAGCTGAAAATAATTGCAGTAGACCTTCACAGCCAGCCACCAGTCGATTCAGCCACCCAGGCAAAAACATTTGGGATAAATGGCAAGTCTGGTCTTGTTTGAAATGGTCCAAAGACAGGGTCAACAGGCCAGACGTGCGACCTACTCAATCAGTCAATCAATTAAAGGCTTGTAAAGTGCTACTACTCACCTATAAGGGTCTCAAAGTGTTGGGAGGGCTTCTGATCCAACAAAGGTGCTGTGATTCAGTCGAAGAGCCAGGTCTTGAGGTCCTTCCTGAATTGGGGCAGTGCAGGGATTGCCTAAGGTGGTGAGTCAGTGTGTTCCAGGTCTTTGCAGCAAGGTAGGAGAAGAATCTTCCTCTAGCTGTGGTCTTGCCGGTACACGTAACGTGTGACAGTAGCAAGGGGAGTTGGGTGGAGCTGAGGTGTCTGCTGGGTACATTGAATTGAAGGTGATGGCTGAGGTACGCAGGTCACACGTCATGTAGGGCTTTGTAGGTGTGTGTGAGGAGCTTGAAGGTGATTCTTTTGTTGACCAGGAGGCAGTGTATGTTTACGAGGTGGCTGGTGATGTGGCTGTGGCGGAGGATGTTGAGGATGAGGATGACCCTGGATGAGGTGTTCTGGATGTTCTGCTGTTTCTTGATGAGTTTATGGGTAATGCCGGCGTAGAGTGCATTGCTGTAGTTGGTTCTGCTGCTGATGAGTGCATGGGTGACCATCTTTCTGGACTTGGTGGGGAATCAATTTGAATATATTCCAGAGGAGGCGTTGTGTGTGCAAGCAGGATGATGAGATGACATTGATCTGGCGGTTCATGGTAAGTGAGGAGTCCAGGATGAAAGCAAGGATCCTCATGTGGTCTGTGGTTGTGAGGGGGTCCAAGTGCTGTGGGCCACCTAAAGTCACCCTAGGCTGCAGGGGTGGAGCCATGATGAGGACTTCAGTCTTCTCAGAATTGAGATTGAGGCAGCTGTTCTTCATCCAGGAGGCAACAGCTTTCATCCTGTCTTGAAAGTTGTTGTTGGTGACTGTGGGTTCATTGGTGAGGGAGAGAATCAGCTGGGTGTCATTGGCATAGGAGATGATGTTGAGTCTGTGGTTTCTGACGATGTTGGATCCATGGTACCTACTCACATTTGAATGCGCTGAGGTCCCACAAAAAAGTAGCTAAGTGCAAGTGCAACTTTTTAGTGTGCTAAACTTTTACTGTATGCTAGCTAAATTCCCTCCTATCCCACACCTGGCAGTGGATTAATTTCTCACAGCAGAGTGTGAAATAGGATTACTGCTACTTGGACTCTTGATATTCTTAAACTAAAAAAAATTCTTGCAGAGCAACTGCATAGTCCTCTTTATTAATGTAAATATACAATTATGCTCATATTTGCTGTTCTTCATACAAGGGAGCATTGCATGAAAGATTGCAGCTCTGCATTGTCCCAAGAGCAGAAAATAAAGCAGAATCAGATAAGAGTTGCCTAATGCTGACATCATCAACAGCACTCTTGTTAAATCTGGCTATTATGCATCGTGCAAATCCTCATGATGTGGTGCCAAAGTGAGTCCCCACTGTCAAACATACCTTTGCAATGGAGTTTAACCCCTCCAGTAGACATTTCTACATGTAGACACCAGCACAGGCATGTAAGCTGTGTGCTTAAAGGTAAAGTACCAATGCTACATTTAGCTATATCAGCAACATGCTACTTGACTCCTATCTTGCACCTTTCCTTCCAAACATGTCCCATTTTACTACTAATGGAATGCTGCTCTGAGGCTGTACTATCAGCGAGGGAGTGTAAGGCCCTCAACCCATGTGAATGCCTAGTTTGTGTGTACAAATTCCTTGAAGAACATGAACTACCCAGTAAACAAAAAAGGAACCCTATCTCTGCTACTTATTTTTAATTAAAACAACTCTAACTAGAGACTGTCTTCATAGCTACTTCGATTTTTATGACAATATTCTAACATTAACTGTTAAGATATTCAGAAATTGTTGCACAGTTCCTTAATTTATACAACAGCATAGCTACTGTGAACATGTCATTGACAGTAGCATGATAGAAGATACAGATTGGATGTATCATCCACTTGCCTTCATTTGTTCCAGGCTGCTTCCTGACAGTTGTGTTTTATGGAGATTTTGATTGCTGGAGACCCTGCATTTGGTAGACAACAGTGCTTAAAAGTTGTGGGATTGTGTATGTTTGTGTATGTTTGATTTGACAATCATAATGGCAACACATATATGCACTGTTCACTCATGCCACTTGAACCACATGCAGTAATCCTACCTTATTGAAAGCCTTAGAATTGATTATTACCCATATCATGCACACACCACAGTTGTTTTTATGCATTTGTGCCTCAAAGTGGAATTAGCAGTCACCCTTCACTTTGTTCACTTTGTTGAAGCAGCTGATAACCCTCAACTTGCACAAATGTCCACAAAACTGTATTTGGTGGTGTCAGACTATTCATAACTGCAAGCATGTCAATGGCACAGATTTGTTTATTCAACAATCTTGAGGCAACCCTCCTGTTCTATTGTGTCAATATACTAGGTACACATGGTTCGTTACTGAAGGCTGTTCTCAATGTCCTCTTCTGAATAAGGTGCCTTTGACCAGTACATGATTGTGTCTGTAATTGATCTACCAATTACCCCAGGCTTACTATGGTATGATTGTGCACAAATACTTCTGTTTGTCAAAGGTTCCTACTCCTTATCTGATTGGCACCACAGTCTCACAATAGCGCATCCTCCTTCACAAAGACAAATAAACATGTATAGTTTTGTAACATCTCACATCAGTGGTTTGCACCATTCATGGGGCTCTTGTCTAGATGTGCTGTCTGTACTCACAGGCAGTACCTTTTGGTTTAGTGACTGTTGTGGGTTTCAATAATAGAAATCTGGAATCTTTCTTAAGTCCTCCAATCTCACCTTCTACTGTCCCAAATCAGATGATCAAGCAGGGCTTTTGGACGTTACTGCTCGGGTGTCAGTTTATTTCTGACCCTGCCACCTCATATATTGTCAGAGCTTCTATCTGAGAGATCCAGATATTTAGTTTTCTGAAAATGGTTCCTCTTCCTGACTGTAGTTTATGATACACACAACTGTATGCCTGTGAACCAGGACATAACCTTGCCTTGCAGTGAATCTGGTGAAGAAAGAGCGGATGTCATGAGAGGGCCCTTCTCTAAAGTTCCTCCTCAGGGAACCAGATGATGACAGTACATAAGACGTTCTATCATGGTAAACCCTAAATACCACAAACATAGGCATCATATCCTACTCTGCAATGGGTTTAGAAGAGCGCTACTTTTATTGTTAAAATGTTGTATTGTGTGCGTCAGGAATCTAATGGACTCCACAATATATTCTGAATTGGTATGTCATAATTTAGCAGTGCACTTGTCCTGTAGCTTCAGATATTTATATGGTGAACTGGCCCACCACAGGTTCTCAATCCATCATACATTGATCCAAGTACTCCACGTGGCAATTGTATAATTATTGTTCACTTAGTGCCTACGTCCCCTGTTAGAATTTAGTTAACGTCTGATCAGGAACATCAGTTTTCCCTGCTCTTTTGTTGATGGACAATGTATCTCTTTAATGATATGACTTCAACACAAAAGGCATCGATAATCTGATTAAATGAAAAAAATACTAGATTACTGCCATACACTCAATGGCAGCATTATTTTATCACATGAAACGAGGACGTGCACTACAGTAGCCCAAAGTATGCAACTGCCTTGGGTCCAATATAGTACCTCGGCTCCAGCTAGAAAAACCGTGTCTTCACTCTTGCTTCTCAACATTTTAAATGAACTTTTGCCACTATCACAAAAAGAAAACAGTAGATGGCTCATCACCTGCCTCACTATAGGACAGTTATCAACTTACATTATCAAGATATATGCATCCACTAATGATGAACCTGAATTATGGGTGGACCTTAATAAAAAAAATCTCTGATCTCCCACATAATAGATATATTATCTTTGATGGAAATATTAATCTCCAAATGGGATACTACCTTGGACAGATTGTTCAAATGCAATTGCAAACCTTCCAAGACTCATTTACAAATGTGCAAATGCGTGAGGACAACAACTTAATTAACCCCTGGCACTTACATCATTCTAGTGGCAGTACATCCACTCTAGAAAAACCAATACTGTGTAAAGGGTCTGAGGGAAGTTTACAGACCAGCCTAGGTTGCAATCCCCAATAATACTATTAACTACCAAAAAAAACTAGGGGTCTAGAGTATAAGGAAAGAAGAGGGAAGGACCTCAAATGTAGGGCAATGACAGCAGTCGAGTCTCTCAATTCCCCAGGCAAACTTGCTATTAGTATAAGCATTTACATGTTACAAACAGGACCAAAAAGTGATTGTGGGTGAAAACAATAATCAAGTGTAGGATTCCTATCAAAGTCTTGTTGTGATCAATATTATCATCTGGTCATCCTTCGGGGATGGTGTGTCTCTAGATCATTGAGACCTTTCTACCAACCTCCGGTCAGAGTTGGGTTCCGACCCACAATTACTCCTGGACCAAGTAAACAATTATATATGATGGTAACCAGTGCAGTGCAAAACCAAAAAAAGGTGTATTGGAGTGGTGTGCTAAAATAGGATAGAGGACAAAAAAAACACTTTAATAAAGATTGGCCTCTTCCTAATTAAAACCAGGAACAGTGCAAGAAAAGACAGTTTCAAACAAATAACTGTAAAGGGGCCAACATGTTTCAGCCTGGAGGGCAATCCCTAGGCTTTCTTCATGGCCTCTGTTCTATAATTTGTGATGCTACTGCATGTGTATATTCTGAAAAAGTGAAAAAGAATTTTATATATACAACAAAGGATATAAATGACCGGAATCTACTTTTCTCCGTATCAATCCGAAATGTCTCATACCCGGGTAGACCGGAGACCAGACCTCACCTCTTCTGGACCAGGCTCATGAATATGGAGGCCCTGCTCTGTCCGTCGTTGCCTCTGGCGGATCCTGAGTCAGGGGGAGGCCATTTAGAGACTTGACTGCTGTCATTGCCCTACATTTGAGGTCCTTCCCTCTTCTTTCCTTATACTCTAGTAAATCCACTCTCTCTTCTCACCTATACAACTCTATGACAAGAATTGATTATTTTCTCATTAGCAAACAATCTTGTCCCCTTTTCCTTTAACCCCACCATTGAGCCTATTGTTATTTCTGACAATGCATGCATATCTGTTATCATTGAACTGGCAAGCCATCGCTCCACAAACAAAACATGTGGAGCGAATGACTACATTCTAGAGGGCCTGGATGTGAAGAAAAATATTCCCATAGCCCAAAGTAATTTCTTTCATGACAACAGGAACCAGGACCTCTCCCCTAAAATTATTTGGGATGCGATGAAGGCCACCATTAGAGTTGTAGCTCTGTCTATCATGGTGTAGAGCTCCAAAAAATGAAACAACAGATTGACAGAACTTAAGGCTAATATTAAACAGCTTGATGTAGAACATGCCACAGACTCTTGACCATAATATATTTCTTAAACTGAATCACTTTAAATAAGAATTCAAAAAAATCTTACTGAACATGCCCATATCTGGTCACACAAACTGAAAGCTACCACGGTTCTAGAATGTAATAAAGCGGCAAACATCTGGTTCTACACCTGAAACAAAACCCATGAACTGCTGCATGCCTGCTATCGAAGATAAAAATGGCCCCATCCTCTCAGATTTGAATGCAACTTTGGACTCTTTTTTTCTATTTATGAAACACTCTACAAACCCACCTCACTTACAAATGAGTCGCTCTGTAACGAATACCTACATAACTTCAAGTTGCCAAAACTGTCTGATACTTCCAACGTAAGTCTTAACATGGCTATTGCACCAAGTAATACCTTAAAGGCAAGACAGCTCATGGCCCTGATGGCTTTCCAGCTGCTTTCTACAAACCTTAACATGATACAGACACACCGCACCCCAAGAATCTCTTTGCCTACTTTGAATCTTCTGGGAAGGTCGAAAGTAGTGCATCAGAAACATTTAATGTAGTGAGTCACAAAGAAGGTAAAGATCCACTCAAGATCAAAAATTATATTTTGAACTCTTTGCTAAATATAGACCACAAGACTTATGCCAAGATTTTAGCATCCAGATTAAATAAACTCCCCTCTCTTATGTATCCTACACAAACAGGCTTCATAAAGGGCAGGAAATATCCGTCTATTCAGTCACATCATCGAAAAAGAAAAATCTATTCCTTCGCCCTACTATGGCCAATGTACTTGATGCTGAAAAGGCCTTTGGCAAGGTCTCCTAGCTATTCCTGAGAGCGGCTATGCATAATTAAAATTTAGGTTCATGCTGCATGCTTATAGCAATGACTCTTTACCATGAATCCGCAGTTCGAATAATAATAGATGGGAAAGTATCTAAGCCTTTCTTACTTCACCAAGGGACTAGACAGGGCTCTCTTATTTTCACTCATCATAGAACTACTGCTCCATGTTATCCATAGCAGCTCCATAATTAAAGGGATACTTTCTCATCCGCTACTCACAAAATAGTCGCCTCTGTGGATGATGTGCTTATCTTCTTTACTGTTGCGCAGGACGCTATTACCAAAATCCTAATTCTCATCAAAAACAATATTCATCATGTCTGACTACTCCCTCAATAGAGAAATAAAACCTCAAATGTTCACATTTACTGTATTATGTCTACCTTTTCTAGCCCAGCACTCTTATTTAAAATGGCAATTATCTTGTCTAAGATATTTTAATTGAAATAAAAAAATCTTGAAGAAACAAGAATTCATAATGAATCTGCTCTAATCTCCAAATTTAAGGCATACATACAACTACAAAGCCCTGGCACACACAATTCGAGTATATAGATACTGTAATCAAATCACAATAATGTTCACAATATAGAGCTAAATCACGACAACTGCAATCCACAACCGGATGTTTAGGGAATCTGATGTAGGTTTATTGGTTCCATAAGCCAGCCGACACGTGTTTCGTCGCATGGGAACAGATCACCGCGACTCCTCAGGGCTTAGGACACGACCCAGAGACAATTCTGTCCCGGTAGGTGCCTCTTTATAAACTGGTTGCGTGATGTTGTTGGAGTATTCGGAAAACGGCGACCGGGAAACATAGGAGGAGGGATTACGCGTTCACGACTATCCGGCATCAGGTAGCATCCACCAGACCCGGAAATTGACACAGCTTCCCCTCCCGGTCCAAGGCTTGGTACACACACTTATCAAGCATTATTATAAAAAATACGAACTCTCAAGTGACTGCTCGACAACAATTGAAGACGAGACACACCTGTGATTCAACTCGGATCACTCACAACCACAGAGGGAGCCACCACACCTGGGACCCTTTTGACCAATACGAGTCTTCTTTTCATCATTTCAACGCCATACCGGCATTCAATTTAATTGAAAGAAATCTCCAACAACATCACGCAACCAGTTTATAAAGAGCTCTATATTGTGACCATTATTGTGATTTGATTACAGTATCTATATACTCGAATTGTGTGTGCGAGGGCTTTGTAGTTGTATTTATGTCTTGTAGGTTAGTTTCCTAACCCACAACAGAACGGTTAAGGGGTCTTATGCGTTCGCCTTTCCGCATCACATCCCTACCACTAGTTTCTCTATACTCTAACGTTTACTTCAGGTAGTGCGCCCACCTTTTCTGATTTCTAAAAACCCCATCAGTAGTATTCCAAATTTAAGGCTATGCTGGAAGGCTGTTCACTGAGTTTCATCACTTGCTGGGGGCAGTCACAATGATGGTGGCTCCCCAAGTTAATGCTATCCTAGGCATGCTTCCATTAAGCTTTTCAAACAATTTCCACAAAAAGTCTTGATACACTAATCTTGAATTTCGTTCGGAAAGACAGAAACGCACATATATCACTATGCACAATTAAAACTAATAAATGTGAAGATAGTATAGAATTCCAAATTTTGCCAGTTACCAAACTGCTCTCCTTGCCAGACAAGCTACCCATTGGGTAAATCCAAAACTACCTCCTTGGCTCAATATTTAAGCCCACTTTGTCAATCTGTTTATTCTAGTAATTCTTTTCAAACTCAAACACCAAAAGGTTCCCAATTTCTACTCAATTTTAAAAGACACCATTTCAGAGGGTACATTGTTGGACACAAATTGGAGAACAGACTGCATAAATAAGAACTCTTCTTTTTGGGTCAATATACACATTAGAAAAGAACCCAAACACGATTTCCGGCAAACATGGGTGCAATCACGCATTCTTTTAATTAAAGATCTAAGCTCTTCTAAGTTGCCTCTTTCTTTTGCCATGCTATATGTTAGACCTGGCATCATTTGTGTGGGGTTCCCCCGTATTTTTGCCTTTGTCTCCTGTTATTTTGCTGTATGTTGGGCTTCATTTTTGTTGGTCTAGATGCTTTGGGCACTTTGCCACTGCTGTTCAATGCCAACACTCAAGTGCACTCTGTAAATTGTTGTTATGGATTAGTGATTCAGTGATTTGCATATTTGATTTACTAGTCAGTCCCTAGTACAGTGCACTGTGTGCCCAGAGCCTGTAAATCAAATGCTGATAGTGGGTCTGCAGCACTGATTGTGCCAACTAAATAAGCAGCCTGTAAATGTAACTGCAGTATCTGTGTGCAGTTTGGTACAGCCATGTTGACTTGGCAAGTGCACCCACTTGCCAGGCCTTCCCCTTTTCTTACATGTTAGTCACCCCTAAGGTAGGCCCAAGGCACCCCTGTGGGCAGGGTGCAGTGTATGTGAAAGGTAGGACATGCCCTGGTGTGTGTGGCATGTCCTGATAGTGAAATACTGCCAAATTTGTTTTTCACTATTGTAAGGCTATCTGTCCCCTTAGGATAGAATGGGGAGTTTGCTAATAAGCACAACTGCCCAGGCGAACAAGATAGGAATTCAAGTTTAGTATGCCTGAACTCAGAATGTTAAAATGCATCTTTTAGTGAGGGTGATTTGTACATTCTGTGTTTGAAAATACCACTTTTAGAATGTAGGTATTTTCTTTCTTAGCCATCCAGTGTGCCTCTGCTAGGATGTGTATTGACTGCCTGGCTTTGGAGTGACAGGGGTTGGGTTCTGCATTCTGTTCAGAGAGTCACTTGGGGGGTGGGGTTAGGTGTGTCCTGCCTTTCGAGGGCGAGTCAGGCCTGGGCTGAATAGACCTGGGCTGCATTTAGAGTAGAGGATAGGAGATTTCTTTTTACCTGAATGGGCATGGTCTGCCTTACACAATGCCTTCTCCACCTCCTGCCAGGAAGCTGCACCTGAGAGGACATAACTGGTTTTGACTGGGCACAGGGCTTCTCTGCCACCAGAGAACAAAGGATTTTGCTGTATAAATATGTGGGCCCAGACCCCAGAACTAAAGATCGCTTTTGAACTTTAACAAGAACCTCTGCCAAGGAGAAGAACTGGAGAAACTGGAGGAGGAGTACTGCCCCTTTGCTGTGTGCTGTCTGGGGTTGGCCTGTAGTGGCTGTTTCTGCCAAGGAGAGAAACTGTGTGTATTCTGCTTCAGAAAGTATCTCCAAGGGCTTGAATTGAAGCTTGACCCCTGTTCAATAAGTCTCAGGGACAGCAAAGACCCCACCATCATTATGTGCACCGTCTCTGGTTCTGCTGGTTCCAGCCGCCACAGCAGAAAAGAGCAGCCGACTCCGTCACCGAGGCTGTCACAGACTCTGTGTCCTGAAGGCAGGTGTCCATTTGTAGTGCTTTCACTGTATTACTGTATACATGCACAAACGCTTTACACACTGCCTCTGAGATAAGCCTTTCTGCTCATGCCAAGCTACCAAGGGGGTGAGCAGGGATTATATTAAAAGTGTATACTCATTACCCTGACAGGAAGAAGGGTCCCTAATTGGACAAAGGTACCTACCTCTGCCAACTAGAGAACCCCTGTCTAACAATATCGAAGACATTTGGGATCCAATCCTAAGAGTTTTATAACTTCCTGAAAATCAAAGCTGCATTTTGGAAACTTGGAGCTATACATATCGAAAATTGCATGAAATTCCCAGACTCCATCATTAGCGGAGGTCAAGTCAATATGCAAACTTGTAACGAAACTCACAAACCCAGTCACTCATCACATTCAGGGTAAATGGTCTGAATCTTGCAAAGCCAATAACATCCAATCACCATCACAGAATATCTGATGAAATGTTGGATAATATTTCTCACCATAAAATCTCCCTTTTAATCTCTCTGTGCACATATTGGAATGCCTACAGAGCATCCTAGACTCACAAGGGCTTCACAAGTTAGGAGGAATTGACTTAGATGTGTAATAAATCGGTGGATGACCTACATCGCCTTTCTTTTTATTTCAAACCTATTTACTCATAGCGGAAATACATTGAGTTTAATGCGGATTATCGCGGTGATAGTGTGCTCAAACTTAACCATATTACAGTTTCATTGGGTCCCTCAACGGTCGCACCGGATCCAGGCCTCATTGAATGGGCCTTTTATCTATTAGACCTTCTACTTACAATATGCATCAAAACGAATCTTCTGTGTTGGAAAACTTCCAATAATATTTCTCATCACTCCTGGCTGCCCTGTGATTGCTGTATCAGAAGCGTAGATAACATCGTACATAACAATAGCTTTAACACCTCGTCCTCTAGATTTCTGTGGAACAGTCCAGATTTGTACCTAGAGAAAATATAACCTCGTGAATTATGCTATGAATTCTATACATATATATAAATAGAATTATGCATCAATATTTTTCTTTATGGTTATCTATGCGGCTACCCCACAAATGCACTAACTTCTAATTGATGAGGAATATCTCTTCTCTTTCCTTTTTCCCCTCACCTTCTCTTACCTCCACACTTTTCCATTATTTCATACTTTGCCCAGAGACAACGTGATTTTGTTCTTTGTTTTCCATTCTCCACAGTCACATTATGTCTAGTTTATCATCCAGACCTGGTACTGCTTTCATTTCGTTTCGCGTTAATAGTTTTGGTAAAACGTGCTGAATTAAAAAAAAGAAGTTTTAACTAGACCAGTCTTAAATCTGAAATTATACGGCTATGTAAAAAAATTATCCAACTGTTTCTTAGGAAAAGTCATCAAAGAATCACGCTAACAGAGCCTCTTCTCACAAACCTTCTACAAAGCTAGAGGTAATTATATCAGCAACGTATTGTTGGCTCCATCAATACCAATATGATAATGGAGTCGTTTTATCAAGGCTTTCAGCTCCACCTCAGTTGGAGCCGTTCTATTAGCTGAAAATTTTATTATTCCGTTTTTGCTGAACAATTCAGTGATTAGACTCACCAATGCTCTGTCATCACTGATTAACCCAGATTTCCGAACTGACTTTTAAAGAGGGAAGGAGCAAGGATTTATTGTTGCTTTTTGTAACCTTAAACATAAGTATTCCCTACTGGCAAGAAGATGCAACATTTGACAAAGGCAGGTATTTCGCCCCTTTGAATACTTGCAGACAGCGTCATTTAATTAGAAATGCTTAGTACAGCTGCCTGAATTTATTGCCCTTAAACATTCTCATTAAATTGTGATTTAGCAGAAAAATTGTGAGATTACGGGTAAACCTACGTTTCTCAGTAATTAATTATATTTAGCTTACTAGCCACATTTTTTTCAAGCAATCAAATGTTATAATTCGAGCGATTACCTTCTCATGAGTGAGAATCTGGAGGGGGATATTTTTAAAGTTAAAATTATCATTTATGTTTTACCAACACTGTTAAATTCGTATTCAAGAAATGTGACTGGGAGCATTATAATAATTCACAAAAAGAAAAATCGAGGGCTGTATGATATAAAATGAGCCCTCGGAGTAGCAACGTAAGCATGGCCTCTTCCACACCATGCAGATTGGACAGAAGAAGAGCAAGCACAGAACCCAGGGGTACTACAAGACTAGTACCATTTGTGTAGGAACTTTGAATAAAATCTGCTCGTGTGGTATTTCAAGCGTTAATGCGGGAAGGGCAAAACGGTCCATTTTAGGGGTCTGTTACGGAATGAATCACGGAGATGGGCAGCACAAGGACTATTTATTTATGGGCTCCATTCTCTATATTTGCCCTACCCCTTAATACCCACAGGTGAGTAGCCGCGCTTTACAAACCCCTGATTTTTTAACTGACCCCCCATATTATAATGGATTTAGAAAGTCTCTTCATTCATTCTTCTTGACTTTTTGAGCTGAACATCCTCCACCAGTCATCCTTTTGAATGTGCCTTGGCAGGAGCCAAATGGCCCTAAATCCTGCATCAGTTAGATTCTGAGCTGCTCCAATGGTTTTAGCAATCCTGAAGATTATCCATGGACTGGGTAAACAAGGGTGGGATCACCTACTCGTTAGTAGTTTGATTAAGAACATAGCCCACAGTCGTAGCCGTATGAAATAGAGAATTGATGTTTTACAAAACTTACTTATTTCCACAATGTAATCTTCTTGTGTCCATTTTGTGTTTCCTATTTCCCATTGCCATCCCTTTGTTGAATAGTTACTGAGCACTGTACTCATTGTCATCCATGCTCAGCTGGTGCACGCCTTCTGCAAATATTTATCTTTTTGCTTCTATGTAAAAAAAAAAACTTTGTTTCTCAAAAGTACCAAATGAGTATGAGAAACGTATAATGTAGTTTATGGTTTTACAATTAGGTTTACACTGAGCAGCATATTATGTCAGTGGTTTATGTCACACTCTAAGTGCCAGGCCTAAGCTAAAAAAAACATGATTTCTTAAAAGCTGATTGTTGACCAGACCTCTACACTATCTTCGTCCTGAGGAAGACCTACTATAAATTAGTTGCTGACCAGTGTTTGAAATGTGTGGCTTTGCCGCTTCGAGGTAAAGGAACTCCAACGATATACAGGATTGCATTACTGGATGTCGACACCAACAATAATGTTGCATACTAACATCGAGGACAGAATATCGAGGGCAAAATATCAAAAGGTAAGTCCATAGAGGGAGAAGTATAGATATCCTATTACTAACTACACATGTATGTCTTGTGAAGATATATGTATTATGTAGGTACAATTAGGTGGCATTAGGTTAGGAAAATCTAGACTTACTTATCTGTCGATATTTTATTTTATGTATTCCGTCCTCGATATTCTGTCCCATCATTATTGTTGATTTGATAGTCATGGGGAAATGCATATACATCGTTTCTTTGAAATTGGTCCAGCAAGGATTTTATATGACCTCCATCAACTATTTTATTTGAGCCTTCTATTCTCTTGTTCTCTTTTCATTGCCGAATAAGTAGAGTGAGAACGGTATGAAGCACACCATCTTATACAAAGGGACTTTTTGGGCCTTAGTACGAGTTTGTGGTCTGACTGCTGTAGGACAGCAACTTCCCCCGCAAGCTGCCCAAGGCACTGGCAGACCAAATACCGTCATATTACAAGTTGACCATGGGGCTGTCAGTGTGAAGGCGGGGGTCTTGCAACTGTGGTGAGTACGTTTTACAAATGTATTGATGCCTGCTTGAGCATTTCAACAGCAGATGTGTCAGATGCACACATGTGCATGATGTATGTTAAAAAATACCAGATACCTATTGCTGGGGTTCAGGCCATATGCGGGCAGTCCTGGCAATGGGTTAGAAAAGGACTCTCTTGTAGATGGTCAGAAATAGTGTTGTAATCCTTGACGTGAAGATCCTGCTGTGAAGGGGGACCCGGAGAAAGGGATCCATGTCGTAATCTGCCTGGAAGAAGAAGAAAGAGGTGAGTATGCACCTCAAAACCTCAAATCCTCAAATCGAAGCAGATGGTCAGACCGCCGTGGATGGGTCGTGGAACAGGTAACTAATAATACGGACGGCGGTGCAGCTCCCCTGTACCACGATATGGGGGCTGCCTTTCCCCACCGTAAACCGGGCAGTCAACTGGCAGTCTCAGCGTTCCAGTGGCGGTCTTGGCAAAGCCAATCCGCCCCACTCATAATACGGTGGTCAGAACGCCGAGTTCACCACGCTCGGACCTCAACCGCCAATACGGCAGTCCATGGGTCTGCCATACTAGTAATAAGGCACTTAGTGTTTGGGCTGCCTACCTCTCAATTAATTGAGCCTGTGATTAAGATAATCAATACAATTGATAGTTAAATTTCAATTACCAACAGAATAGTAAAGTCACTTCTTTAGCACTGAGTTTTGGGCTTAGTGAACAGAACTTCACTGTTAGAATTTGACAAATGTATCCAATCATTAATGAATAATTATTTTGTTTTCTCATACAGTAAAGTGAAGTGAAGCAAATCAATGTTAATAATATATACTGATATAATCAATCAGCATGAGAGAAGTACGTTGATGTAACTCACCCTTATTTTGAAAATATTAGAAAATGAAAACTGAGACATTTGTCAAAGTGAGCGTACAATTCTTCAGACTCACCCTGGCTTTGGCATAATTATTTTAGCAATCCATAAAACATATTGGTTTCCACATATATTCTTATTTACTTGCTAGCAAAACCCTCAAGGTTTGAAATGAGCTCTATTCATGTTCTGTTTATGCAAGCTTAGCACTATAATCGCACATAACACTCATCCAAGGATCATGCCCTCTCACTTGCCACTAATTGAGATTTCCCCAGTTGAGCAGAAAAAAATGGATGGACAAAAAGTTGAAAATGGTCTAGAGTGGCACATATACTTCCAAGTGGAGCCAATGTAAAGAAAAGTAGCCTTGGCCTTGGAAGCTGGAATCATTGTGTAGGAGAGTTAGCCATGTCAGCAGTGTCTCAGCAGGATCCTCAGTCTAGTATTTCATGCATAAATAAAATACAACAGCTCAATTAAGTTTTGAGTACAGAACAAAAGACATTTTGTTCAAAATAGCTGGCAACATTGACCACCAACAAGGTTTACAAATTCAATTTTGCTTCCCTCCCCTTTCCTGTAAAGGAAAATTCTCAGTGAGTAATGCCAATGCAAGTTCGCCTTTATTTCCACAGGCTAACAAAGAAACTCCACGTAGAAAGGAGGCTTTATTGTTTAGGGTTATATTTACTTAGGGTTGTTCTGGGTCACATATATTTTCATCAAATGCTCCTATAAGAAAAAGGTTCACAGTCATCTGCTTCCTGACAGAGTAGCTACCCTCAACAACTTAAACCAGATTCTAATTCACAAGACCAGTAAGAACAGTTTTGAGATATAATATCGTGACACAGGACTTCCATGTCAAAAGTATCATCGACAAAAATATTGACTTTCCCCACTCAGTACGTAATCTACCAAAATAGTAAGTAAAACATATTGTGGAACAAAATATAAAAATATAAAAAATAAGCATATTGAAAAATCATATATATATGTTTTTATGTTGCTATTAACTTCAGCAGCATTTGACAAATGTCCACAAAATGTTTTAAAAAATATGCTCTATTTTGCCTAGCCTGTGCATGAAAAGTTTTGGTGTGATCCGGCAAGCAAGGGCCGAGAAAAAAGGGGGTCCACAAACACAACATCCCCATGCATTTTCCATAAGCGCTATGGCAAAAACTGCTGAACAGATTAACACCAAAATTGTCAGGAAGCTTTTATGATTTTATGTCAATCCGTTCATTATTTTTTCCCAAATCAAGGTTTGAAAATATTTGTATGCCTGGATGGTTAGTGCCGAAAGAGTTTTGCACGATTCATGCGGGTGCACCAATTTAAAATCAGAGCATTCTGATTTGCCCAGGGAGCATTTTTCCCTTGGGCATTCTGGCTTCTGTGGGAGTCTGACTCCAGCAAGAACGAGAGATTTCATTGTCCCCTCAGCAACATGAGAAAATGTTGCTAGCAGCAAGTACAGGACTCGGGGAACTATCCTGTGCCCTGAAACCTAAACAAACATGATTTAACATGATATAAGGGGGCAGGGTAGTGATACCCTGCCCCCCCCAGGCTACATGGGGGGACCTAGACGGACACCCCCTGGGGCCAATTTCTTTTTTTTAAGTGAGCAATTCTTACCATGATCCAGCTGGACTCAAATACCTCAGTAATGACATCAATTATGTCATCAGTGATGTCAAATTATATCATAGAACATGTTATGAGTGATGTAATGTGTAAAGTCATAAGCAGTGCATGGTGGGGTGCCTGGGATAGTTAGTTTTGCTAACTATGACTAGTTACTTTCTGTGGTTTTGTGAGTTCAAAACCTAATTGCTGTTTTCAGTGCATATATGTGTGTGTGTTTATGTGTGTGTGTGTGTGCATATATATAAATATTTATTTATATATTATATGTCATTTATGTATTAGATTCAAATATAAAATATTAATATAAAAAACAAATACTTTTAACTAGTAATATGAATTAAATATTTTTATCTCAGCGTGGATGGCACTGTGCTAATCCTGTGCTTAAAAACTTTGTTAGACTAGTAGACATTTGAGTGTCGCTGGTGTTGTAGGGTGGTCTATACGGGAGCTGCTTTCAACCTAAACTTGGGAAGTACCCAGAGCGCTCTGCTTCTTTTTTGTATAATTTATGTGCCACTCTATGCCAAAAGGGTATTGATTTTATATATATATATATTTATAGATAGATAGATTGATAGATAGATAGATATACCCAAAAATATAAAAACAATATTTACAAAATTAAATAAAATATGTATATTTAAAATAACAATATTATTAACCATAACACAAAATTAACAAATATGTATTAACTAAAACATAGATCACATTTAATTGAACAAATACAATTAATTTTAAAATAAATAAATAAAACATATTTTCTTTCTAAATAATATAAACATTAATGAAAACAAGTAGAAAAAACCTCATAAATAGACAACATTAAAATATGAAATATGACTCATTTGAAGGAGTCCAAAAGATTTGCTAACTCCACTTAAAGCTAGAGTGGGGAAAGAGTTGGATTTTGGAGGGATTAATATTTTCTATCCCTACTAAACTGAAGCAACGGTAGAGGAAATGCTGGATCTTTATTTATCTGCCCGTAACCCGATCTCAACATTCTAAACCTGCATTCACTCCACTATGCTCTAACACTTACGTCACAGTTCTATAGAGTCCATCAGAAGCCAAAAGGGTTCCATCATTGCTAACTCACATAACGCTACACAGGTTAATAAATTAAGACTGCACACCAATAAATCATTAGGTTATCCATCAGGTTCAATTACTTAAGTTCTGGGCAGAGAAGAGGTTTCTATGTTTTTTTAAGTGTGAACATTGCCAATGGATTAAAATGTATATTTAGCTAAATAAAATCCTTGGACAGATAGAGAAGTTAAGCTAAGTGAAAACTATTCCACTCAGTTTTCTCTGGATTAAAACATCTGTTCTGCAATGAAGATTTATGACAGATCCTCAGTGTCCGTTTCTGGACCAAAATAGGAAGTGGTTTCAGGTTGTCAAAATAAGAAATTCTTAGAAATATTTTCCCAGTCCAGTATGAAAATAGCTGTTTTCCCTTTCTATGGCCGTGGCTTCCAAACTAGTTTCTACATTAAATGTTACACTAAATATAACACTACGGTTTGTATGGGGTTTACTGTATGTTGCACAAGATAGACACGTTTCATTTTCAATGTTTCTATGCACTGCAATCTATAGACGGTATTTGTTCCATCCACTTCATCCCTGCTTATACCTAATGCAGTTCGCTGTCTGCATCAACTTCAAACTTATTCGCAGAAAGCCCCCTTTCGACTCCCCTTCATGATCACAGCCGTCCACCCCCATCCTAGTAAAATTAATTTGATTTGGATCTACCCCAAAAATGGCGTAATATTTTCTCTCTCCCATTAAGGAAAATGTTAAAGTAAGCTAAATTATTAAAGAGGAGTTTGACGGCAAAAAATGCAGGTCAATATTGATATTCAGTTGTGCTTCTGAAGGTATCACATTAAATGCAGCACAAATCATTGCAACCAAAACATTTTAAGTGAGATTGAATTTGGTAACCTCATAGGAAATGTCTGCAACTTATGCTCTGTGTGCAGGGCTGGACTGGGAACAGAAACCGGCCCTGGTAAACTGCTCAGCCGGCCCCCCCACCCCCTGGGCTGAGGGGGAGTGAAGCTGAGCAGTTTGCATGGGCCGGTTTCGGCTGATTCTGGTATAGGGGGCTGATATTGCCGACCCCCGGTAACAAAAACAGCCCCCGAGGGGCCCAAAACCAGCTTCCACCCTAGTGGCTTACCGGGGAAATGCCCGGTGCCCACTATGGCCAGTCCTGCCCTGTCTGTGTGTGTTGTTGTTGCTATTAAATACAGTTTTTAAAATCAAAAACATATATTGTAAGTTAGGGAGTCAGAGCGTCTGTTTAAGGATTTAAGGGGGACCCGGAAATGTTTCAAAAAATGCTACCCATTGTTACTTTCTAGCTGTGCTTTGGGAACCAGCAGATTAACGGGAAGAGTTGAGTGGAGTAAATATCTGGTTTGGCTTTTTGGCTTTAAGAGCCGTTGACTCGAACAGAGCCCATATCTGTTGCATGTAAATCGTGTAACAAACGGCTTGTATGAATAATATGATGACTTTTAAAAGCTCCAAAAAGCATATTTTTGTACACATGGAAGCGTTAACTTCAGAGCATTAAAAGATTATAAACGTGTACTTAGAAACAAGCACGTCCCCTGAACCGCTCAGATGACAAGGCCATTAGTAAACCAAAAACCGCCCTGATTGGAAGGCCATTAGTGAATCACGAAGCAAGTCATTTCTGAAGAGTGCCCTGTATGTGGCTTTCTTTGTTTTAATAGGTGGAACAACTTTCAAGTCTATTAAAACATGTATGAGAGGTTTTTGACATCACACATCCGTAACTGATGTCGTTTAAGGTGCTCTAAAATGTGGTGGTAAAAGGTAAGGAGGCGCATTCAAACACTTCAATTGCTACTTCACACAAATTAGCCAAGCAGGGAAGTAGAGGTTGGTCCTATGTTTGCTAGTTCTGCAATTCAGCCATTAAATATCTTTTTCTTTCTGCCGTTTTGAATAACAGGTCCATGTTTTGTCTTTAACTCTTTCAGGATACATTCACATATTGCATGCTAAATCTAGTTCAAACATGACTTAGTAGAAAATGGTAATTGAGGAAAGCGGTGTGGGACAGAAACCAAATGAAGATTAGCTTGCTGTTGGCTCGCGGTGTCTAGAAGACCTCCAGCTGAACAAGAGCCAAGCATCTGGTTTGAGCCTTCACTGGTTCGTCCACCGCTTCTGTTTACATTAGCATATTTAACTGAGTGTCACAATGAATCTCGAGGGGTCCCATCTGTAAAGTACATGGAGGGCCCCCCCCCCACACTCCCGACACAGTCAGGAGCTCTCAGGCAAGTGGCCTGCCTCCTGTGCACAGTGCCGGAGGGGCCACCCCTGGAGCCCCCTCCACGGCTGTTTATATTAGCATATTTAACTGAGTGTCGTAAAGGAACTTGAGTGGGTCCCACCTGCAAAGTACATGGAGTGGGCCCCCACCACTCCGGACCAAGTCAGGAGCACTTAGGCAAGTTGCCCGCTGCCCGTGCACAGTGCCGGAGGCGGCCCCCTGGAGCTCGCCTCCCACCCCCCGCCATGGTGGCTGCAGGGGCTTTTGTTACTCCTTTGATTTAACTATTCAAAGACTTAGCAGTGCTCTTTTTTACAGGGACATTTGTTAAATAGTCAAAGAAGTTTCAATTACATTTATTACACCACCTTATGCCCTATGGGCATACATATGTCTCGCTGCTCTCCTACTGGGGGTTAGGGTTTCACCCCTCAGTCTGAGGGTCACGGAGGTCAGGACACTCAAGGTGGACACTCTTTGATTATCTTAGTGGCACTAGAAATGCTCATTCAAGTACCAGACAACTTCTCAAGCACTTTATGTCTTTATATTAGCATTGTATAACACGAACATAGATGGATGGCAAGAGAGTGTTGTAGGTAAAGTGATAAAAAGTGGTATAGGAATTACCTGGAGAATGGAGGAAAACATTTTTAGTTTTGCACATTACTTAGGGAACAGGGACTTGTAAAAACAATGCAATCACCACAAAAACGAATCCTGCTTTTAGTTGTAGTACATCATGAAGCTAAAAACCAAATGGAATATTAACTTCCCACCTTCACGCCTTCTGTTTTTTAAGAGATCCTCTAAATCAATACACAGTTCAACAACCTGGTAGCCAGTATGTTATTCCACCAAATAAACCAGTGGTGACATTGACTACAACAGAGTATCTTATTTGTTTTATTTAGAATTAGTACTCTCAGTTTTATTTGTCTACCTGAGAAGATGGCCCACTGGTCCTTAAGTTCCTTCCGAAATGGTATTTTTAGCTGCATGAAATGGATGCTGCATCCTTGCTAACTGACAAGAAGCTATTCTGCTAGCGAGGGATCGTGACATCATAATATTTTCCTTACAATGGAATGCCCAGTGTTGACTCATGAGGTGCATTGCTGTAATTGCTCCTGATGATTTGTGATGTGCTAACATTCACATCTGCAAATGAGGAAATGCTAACCAAGACAACAGATTAATTAATTCAGCATTCAGAACGTTTTATCGACTGACCGCACTGCCAGGAACTATTCTCCCATGGTACAGGTCCAAACAACTTGCAGACACACAAGAGTCAAAGAAACCTAGGTTGCATGTCATTACTAAATAACAAGCATTGGCACTAGGGTTCACTATAATGTGCTAAAATACACAAGAACAGGCAGTTTAATTGCAGTTTCAATATTTTGGCAGAATAAAGCCAACCCTAATGACTCTTTTACATCTGTTTGAAATATTAAAGCTGATACAAAATATATATTACTCTAGTAGTAACAGGCAATTATTGGAACAAAAAAGCATTCTAATGTTGTCCTTATCCGTTCTATTAGTATTAGTTGTGTTTTCAAGACCAGTGGCAGCTCCTCCACTAAGGCAGACAAGCGTTGCCCGCTGCTATTTCAGCAGTGCATAAAATGTAATATAAAATGATAATAACAGGACATTATTATCATTATATTTTTCTATGCGGGAGTTGGGGCGGGGCTGGGCTCTGTGACACCAGAGCAGGGGTGGAGTGGTTTGCACTCCTATAAGTGCACATGACGGTTTTGCGCACTTGGCATGTTCTCCATTGGGCTGTGTTGCACAGCCTCATTGAGAACATGCCCAGGCATTGCCTGAGCATCTGAACAGGGTGCTCGGACCAGTCACGACGCTGCTCCTGCAGCATCATTTTTTGGTGGAAGAGTCCGGACGCCTGGGTGCTTCCAGTGCTAGCAACAGATCCTGTTGAAGGGGACAGAGAAGAGACTTGTGGCGGGGAAGGTACGTTTCTTTTTTTGTTATTTTTTCTAGTCCAACCCCTGCCCCACCACCCTCATTTCAAGGCATCCACCACTGTTCAAGGCTCCTTCATACTTGCCCAGCTAATTAAGTTCAGTGAGCATATCACATACGGCCACATGCATCATTGTAGGATTTTGCATTTCCTAAATTGCGAAAATTAAGGAATCGCAATTTAGGAATTGCAAAATCCTATGCATCAAGAAATCCTATTTTTTTTTAGGATTTCTTAATTTTCAGAATTTGCGATTCCTTAATTGCGAATCGCAATTAAGGAATGGCATTACATTGATTCCTATGGGCCTAGAGGCCCATAGGAATCAATGCCGTTTTGCATTTCTTTTTTTTGGAATTCGCAATTTGTTGATGCATTGGAAGGGTGCAGAGGGGGGTCCAAAGGACCCCCCCTGCACCCCTGAAATGTATTTTAAAGTGCATGTTTCACACACCCATGTCCTAAGGACATGTGTGTCTGTAACATGAAAGTTTAAAAAATGTATTTTTGGGCATTTCCATAACTTTTCGCCAATTACCACGGTTCAACCTCGTGGTAATTTGCAACCCCTAATTGCTAATTCGCAAATTTAAAAAAAATCATGCATTGCTTTTAAGGAATCCCACAAATGCGATTCCTTAAATGCAATCGCATTTTTGGGAAATGCAAAAAAATGCGGTTCTTTAAAAATTGTTTCATGCATCCCAAAAAGTGAATTTGGAATCGCAAACGGCCGATTTTTCCGAATCCCACCGTTTACGACTCCAAATTCACTTGATGCATGTGGCCGTTAGTGCTCAAAATGCTTTAATTTGAAAGTCTCGAGTCATGTCTTGGCAAGGCAGATTGAACCTTTCATATTTCCAAAATCAGTATATTAAGTACTTTAAATTAGGCAATTGAAATATTAATATGTTATTTACTAATGATACATGTGCAGGATAAAGAGCTCCATAAAAACAAGTTCTTATTAGTATTAAAAAGAAGGGAAATGGAACAACAGCCCTCACAATGGGACAGTGGTTTTCACTCCATAAGTCTAATGCATGTTTAATATGAAGATGCATGCGACAATAAAGGGGGAGTGAGAAGCTATGAAATGGGAACCCTCAGCATCCTAAATTTAAACATGTAACTACACAAAGGAGGGTTTACCTTTCAGTCATGATCCCTTAATTTCAAAAGATCAGTTGTGGGGTCCCAACACATCTTAAGATAATTGTAGGATCCACTCCCAGGTAAATTAGTGGGAACCTGGCAATTCTTGGATATTTGCAGAATGTACAGATTAAATGTGTGGGACTACGTGTGGAGCTCTGTAACACTCCAGGCAGGAGACTAAAAGTGATGAAGCATGCCGCAGGTGGTATCCTCAAGATCCTCACCCACAGGTACCAACTGTGGCATACTTCATCACTTTTAGTCTCCTCTGTGGAGTGTCACTGGGATCCACGCTTAGCCCCACACATCGTAATCTGTAAATTATGCATTTGGCAACCAAGGTGAGATCTTTTGTTTTCCAGCTGTTGTCTGATGCCGACGCACAAATTATTGTGCCTCTCACTGATACTCTCTCTGAAACGGCAGTGAAATGTAAACTCTGCATTAGTGATGTGATCCCCTGGATGAAGAATAACTTTCTTAAGTTAAAACCTGACAAGACTGAAGTTATGGTCTTTGGAGCTCAGCAGTCGGTCTGGTCAGAACTGTGGTGGTTTCTCTCTCCTCCCTGTGGAATCAGTTAAGAATCTTGGAGTACTAATGGACACTTCTTTGAATTTCAATCTACAAGTAAATCATACCACAAGCAGTTGCGTTTTTATCATCCACGCCCTCAGGAATATTTTTCCTTTTATTTCTGAGGAACTCCATAAATCTTGGTCACCTCGCGGCTGGATTATTGCAATGCCATGTCCCTTAATATCAACAGTTACTCTCGGAACAAGCTCCATATGGTGCAAAATGCAGATGCACATATTAACTCTCTGGCAGTCAGTGCAAGCTTCAGAGGCCTTCTTTCACCAAAACATATTTCAAACCAGAAGCGTGTGATCATATTAACAAGGATTTAACTCCGAATTATCCCCACTTTAACGCATCAAAAGTAGTGATAGAATTAACACCCTATTTACAAGCTGGTGCAAACTGCAGAACACACCATTACTCCAGCGATAACTGCCCCCAAATGTATCTCCACTTTGGACACCACCAACCAACACTAATGAGATGCAGAGTAGGCGTTTCCGTGCAAAAACACACGAGAAAACCACAACACCTCATTCAAAACGAACTGCCAGATCTGCAAAGTGAAGGAAAAACAGGAGATAAACCGCGTTAGCACCAGGAATTTTACGCCTGCCTTTTGCTGGTGTTAACAGGACGAATACCTGCAGTATGGAAGGGAACACTGCCACGAGCCTTTTAAGATGCAGGTATTCCAGAGGGAAGGTGTCTGCCTAAGTTAGCACCCCTAAAATGACAGTATTTTTGCTTAAAACAAATGGTCAGACTTCGAGGAAGCTGATTGCCGCCGTCACCATGCTGCCAGTCTCACGGTGACACCTGGCTTCCAGCAGGGGCAGTGTTGGGCCGGGAGTTAAAAGTAGTGATGATAGGACTTTGCAGACGATTATCGTCCATTCACAACGTATCGCAGGCCAATGCAGGATTTCAGTGCACCATCGCGATGATTAGTACGCGGGTTTTGACACCCCTTCCCTGTTACTATCACCATGAAAATACCCAGCTAACATGGCGATATTAATCAGTGTTAGGCAGTGTTATCTATTCTGCCGGTAAATTACTATGGCGATAGTTATAGCACGTTCTTGTGAATATGTCCCTTAGTTTAGTATACCTAGCTCTTCATGGCAAAGGATCACTGGCCATCAGGTCTGTATTTCATCTGTATAGGCCAACCAGGCATTTAAGATAAGCCTTCAGAAAGAAAGTTATAGTTCACAAATTTCGAAAGGCAAGATGGTGTGCACGCTCCTTTTCTGTGGCAGCTGCCAGTTTGTGGAATGCCCTGCCAACTTATATTGCTGAGACTGAGTCTTTCGTTTCTTTTTTACAACATTTAAAAGCTTGGCTCTTTATGTCCTGGGCCTTATCCTCCCAGGTTTCATAGTCTATTTGTAATATTTTGTTCTTTTTAATTTTTGCAGGTTCTGCATCATCCTGCCTTTTCTCATTGGGGTGGGTTCTCTCTGATAAGTTTGCGGAATTCTTTGATGCAGCGCCTTGATACCCTCGGGTTAAGAGCGCTTTATAAATCTCTTTTAAATTTCATTTTCATCATTGGACCCTCAACATCTACAACTAGGGTCTGATATGTTAGGACCCCACAACTGATATATTGGAATTAAGGGATCACAACAGAAAAGGTTAACCATCCTTTGTGAAGTTACTTAATATGAAGATGCAACATGAACGGATTTCTTTACCTTTACTACTTTTGTAGTATATTCTATAATTCAAGATGTAGAAACAAGAGTGTCTACATTTATTCAAGCGATCTTACACACACTTGGAGCACATACAGGTTGCACACGTTCAATAAGTAGGGCTATACAAAAAAAGTGATTATTGTTAGGGCTGTTATAGTAATAATGACAATAACTACCATAATTATGTAAAATAACAACAGTAATAATAATAATAAATGTAGTAATTATCACAGAAAGAGGATGTTCAGGCTACAGAACAGCCACGGATTAATGGTTTAGACCTACTTAAGCTAATACAATTACAATTGCAACAGGATCAACAATTTATGCTGATAGACCTTGCATCATCTCCAGTGTAACAAATGCAGCAATAAGCCAATGCACCTTACCTGCATATTTCAAACAATATAAATGAACCAACCTCAAACCAAACACTTAATATAACATATAATATAGAAAGAATAAATTGCTTTGGAATTTTACATAATGCATGCAATGCAAACAAATAGTTCCCCCATCATGGTTTGTTCATATAAACTTGGGAGTAAAATTACATTTCACTATAACAGTTTACTAATCTGCTTTAAGTATAAACTAAAAATGCTATGTTCACAAATATTTGCTTCAATTGCAAAGCACTGCTTTTGCCTCTGTAGGATGTACATAAACGAAAGGTTGCTCTTTCAAAACGTGTGGAATGCTAACAGCCCACAGTTTATACATAGACTTGTACATATTGTGATATTCCATCACATTCTGCTTGTTTTAGGTTTATCAAAATATGCATTCAATTCAGTAACATCACTGAAATAAGAAAGGCTTACTTGATCTTCGAGAAGTATGTCCCTCCAACTTTTGCCACTGCTGCCTACCTTGCCAAAAACGGTCCGAGGGGACCGTGACGCCTGCTCCTGCTTTCACGTTGCTCCCGCCAGTCAGCTGCCATCTACGCGTGGGCCGGGGACTGCATTTCCCGGCGTTCCTCCTGTGGCGCTTGCATACCACATCACAAAGAAGCGCCAGGAGGCGCTTCATAAGCGCTCAAGGGCTCCCGCGCCACAGGTCCCTCCAACTTTTGCCATTACTGCCCACCTTGCCAAAAACGGTCCGAGGGGACTGCAACGCCTGCTCCTGCTTTCACGTTGCTCCCGCCAGTCAGCTGCCATTGACCCGGGGGCCGGTGACTGCATTTCCCGGCATTCCTCCTGTGATGCTTGCATACCACGTCACAAAGAAGCGCCAGGAGGTGCTTCATAAGCGCTCAAGTGCTCCCGCTCCACGGGTCCCTCCAACTTTTGCCACTGCTGCCCACCTTGCCAAAAACGGTCTGAGGGGACCGCAACGCCTGCTCGTGCTTTCACGTTGCTCCCGCCAGTCAGCTGCCATCTACGCGGGGGCCGGAGACCGCATTTCCTGGCGTTCCTCCTGTGGCGCTTGCATACCACGTCACAGAGAAGCGTCAGGAGGCGCTTCACAAGCGCTCAAGGGCTCCTGCAGCTTGGGACGCGCGCGGGAGTGCCCGGGCGCTGGCCGGGCAAAGCCCGGGCCAAGGGCAGGCCCATCTGCGCCTGCCCACAACTGTTCGAGACTGGACTGGGCCACCTCTCTAAGAATTAAACATATGCCTTGGGGTAAGAACTTGTTTGGTTAAGTCCGCAGGGGAATAAAGGGGTAAAAGCCAAGTTTTGGTTAAATTGTTTTAGTCATTGTAATAGTTACCATCTCGTCTTTACTATTCGGGGGTGCACATCAGCATAGCAAGCAAAAGCTTAACTATGAGTAGGCGGAAGGGTGCTGCTGGCACCCTTGCTGCCTTTATAAAAAGAGCTGAGTCTCTTCTAACCCACGAAATTGAATTAGCAGAGAGAAGGTTGTCAATTGACCCAGCTAGGCTGCCAACATATAGACAATCCAGCTCACCAACACCAATTAACATGACACAACCAAACATAAGTGGTCGAATCCCAACTCCCCCTGTTGATCAAAATAGTCTAGTTGTAGAATCCATACCAAGTGTCCTGAGGTTCCCCAATCCAGATGGAACTAGGACACTTGGAATATCAACAAGGTTACGAGTTCCAAAACAGGTGGGAACCGCAAAAGGAAAAACTAAGCAAATACAGAGAGAAAAAAGAAATGGTTCAAAGAATGGTGCAAAAAATAGAACCCAGGGGGAACAGCGAGCCCATCCAAAGGAAATATAGATGAGCATGAACAAGAGGTGATTTTATGTGAAACTGTTGGTACACAAACTGAGATTGACTACACTCCTTGTTCAGCTCTATCTAATGAGGGTGTTGGGGCACTAGAACAAAATGTTGTGGACATTCTTAAAACCGCATTAAGTTTTATGCAGACTCAGATTAATGAATGTATGGGCACTAAACTGAGGGCTTTGGATGGAAAAATAGATGAGCTACATTTGGCTATAGATCATCTAGGCACTTTAATCGGGGATGGTAAAAGAACCCTCGAGGAGGGGGCGATACTACTAGCCGAGTCTAGAAATGTACTTACAGGTAGCAAGAATGTTAGCCGTGATGAACAGACCACAGAGCAAGTTAGAACTGGTATGCTTAATAGCGGTGGAATTGCGAGGTGTAGAGCAGAGTTAATAGGAGTCGGGGATGAAGGCAGAAATATTGATTCTTTAATTGAGGTGAGTGCTGACAATCCAAATAGGGGTAGTACCAGGGGGACAGTGTATAGCCCAAGAGGGACTGACCTAATTCCTAATACAGACATTTTAAAACGACCCCCGCTGTGTGTCCATACGTTTTGATATTAGCTGGTGTTCCAACCCTGAAAAGGGAACAAAAAGAATCCTGGTATAATCTTAGAAATAAAACTGTGGATTGGCTATCTAAGTTTAAAAAATGTAATCCCCAAAAAATGAATGACATTTTGATGGTTCGTTAGGTAGGGTGGGTGGGTGATTCTCCCAAGGACATACAAGGAGATTGCATTGTTATACACTTTAGGCGTCCCCATATGGTGCGTAACGTTTTAAGAGCACATGAAGAGACATTGGCGCAGAGTACTTGCATCCATGCCCTACCCTTGGGTTACTTTTATTGACCTATTAGTGAGAAGACTGAATCTGAGTATGATAATTTTCATCCCTACCCATTTTAAATAGATATCGAGAATTAACATCCTTGGAGGCTGTTGACTGACTGCAAATCGCAGAAATTCCAAGGGAAGCAATATCTGAAGAGAGGGAAATGGGGAGCAAGCCAATGCCCTAAATATTGGAGGGCCGCAAATTCCAAAACATTGGAATATTCAGGGAGAGACCCAGGGGGCCCCAAAAGAGCAAAAAGAGTGGGATGTTGGTGGAACTTTACTTGGAATTCAATCAGTCATACCAAAGCCGGCAGATGAGGTTTTAATGGTAAAGGGGATTTTGAGTACAATTTGAAATTTGCCAGCTGAAACTAAGATAGCCACAATAGCTAGTAATTCAGTAGAGCTAAGACTCATTTCCTGGAATATAGCGGGACTTGGCAGGAATGTTAATAGTCCAAATTGGAATGAATACATTGAAAAGAGCGATATCTGTCTCTTACAGGAGACTTGGGCCTTAGTAACCCCACATAGAGTAGGGTATAAGACATTTTATGTAGATGCAATTCCATCAGCACGAGGGAGGCCCTCAGGGGGCCTTGTAATATGGGTAAAAGTAACCCTTGATATCGAAATTACCCAATTGTGCATAAAATCTGATATACTTGGTGTAAAAATAACAACTAAGGATAGAAGGGTGCTACACCTATTCAATGTTTATAACAGACCAGGCCCATCCTAGAAAGAGTCATTGATAATAGAACAAATGGACTGTATTCTAAATTTACTAGATGCAAAAACCGGCATAATAATAGGTGGGAATCTAAATTGTAATTATTAACCCATTGTAGGGCTTGGTAAAATTTTTGAAGAAGAAGATAGCGCTAACAACATTCCTGTACTGGATAATACTAATACAGTACCGTGTACTGTGGCAGCGGTTCAGATTATAAGACTGGCGGCTGGATATGGCCTGAGAGCATGTAGTGGCCTTTTACCTTCAGATACGCCAAAGGCCCACACATTTTGTAGGGGCAATTCATGGAGTAAAATAGATTACATAATGGTATCATTTGACATTTGGTCATATGTAATGGATTTAAAAGGTATTCCGAGAATAGAGAGTGACCACCGTCTGCTCCAACTGTCATTCCGCGATCGGCTTCTCCCCTCTGCTTCGCAGAGCAATGAGAGTCTAGACGTGAGCCCTGATGACATTATAGTCAGTAATAACTGCCGCTCTTTAAAATGGGCACATATATTAGAGCACAGCGAGGTATTGGCAAAAATCTATAATATATTTGCCGATACTTTGGTACACATCTAACTTCACCATTGGGGAAAGATTTATTTTTAGAACTACACAAGCTTTTTTTGACAGTATTGGTTCCGTTAGTAACCAAAATCTCAAAAACGAATAGTGGAGAAGTAAAAACCCCTAGTAGTGAAGGAAATCCTTGGTATGACAAGGACTGTCGTAATGCCAAGTCGGAATTAATACTGGCCACAAAAAATGGTAGTATGTCTAACATAAAAGATGCTGGGCTCAAATACAGGAACATTTTGGAGAAGGCCAAAAAAACATGGGACGACGAAAATTGGTCCAACTTGCTTATGGCTGCAAAGAATAATGATCAATTGGGCTTTTGGAGGCTTGTGGCTAAAGGGAATAAAACAGGGAAGGAAGCAAAAGATATCTATCTTGACGCAGCTACTTGGGTCGATCACTTCACAGGACTGTATGCAGCACCGGAGAGTGACAGGGCCTTATTTAATGATGGGTTACCATTTAGTCCAAGCAAAGATAACTTCGTTTTTGATCTAGACGAAACAATATTGACTATCAATCTAAACCAGGGAAAGCGCCTGGACCTGACAAATTCCGAGAGATTTATTTAAGCATGAAATCAGTGTCTGGGGCCCCTACATTAACTATTGTTATTCTCCTGCCAGAACTGCTTCCAGTGCCCAGAGGGGAAACGCTGTAACGCTGCTGCCGCTCTTACTGCTATAACCGCCATTACTGCTACTACTGCGGTTGGAAGGAGACCACAACTCCCAGAAGTCCTGAGGCGCCGCTATATCGTGTCATCAACTAGCGCCAGGAGGCCCTCTTAAACGCGGGAGGCCCCGCGCAGCGCGGAACGCTGTTATTCTCCTGCCAGAACTGCTTTTTGTGCCCAGAGGGGAAACGCTGTAATGCTGCTGCCGCTCTTACTGCTATAACCGCCATTACTGCTACTACGGCAGTTGGAAGGAGACCACAACTCCCAGAAGTCCTGAGGCGCCACTATATCGCGTCATCAACTAGCGCCAGGAGGCGCTCTTAAACGCGGAAGGCCCCGTGCAGCGCGGGACGTGCGCCGGCCTGCCTGTGCACTGCCCGGGCCAAGGGCGGGCCCGTCCGTGCCCGTCAGAGACCAGAAGAGGCCGGGCTGGGCCCCCCCCTAAGCCCTCATACAAGGAGATAAAGGTAACTCTTTTCTATAAACTTTGAAGTTGTTGGTCTATCCATCAGCTAAACTATGCCAGCGCATAATGGAGGAGGGAGAAAATTAGTGGTGACAGGGTATGTAGCTGGGACCCTCCATCAATTTATTACGAGGGCCTCCTCAGTACTGGCCCATGAAATAGCCCTCACAGAACGTCGCCTTTCGATGGACCCAGTATTTTCAAAAAGGTCATCCCTGGGGGCCATCCAGAATGCACATAGCCCTAACAAACACTGCGAGGATAATATATCTGTCCCGCAGGAAGAGCCCGCTGGTTTAGCAGTGGCCTCTGCCCCTCCATCACATCGGGGCATAGGGCTGCATTCATCCACAAATGCTGTCCCAGGGGTGACTATATCATCTACTCCCGAGGAGCCCCGCTCGCCAGAGGAACATCTGAAGGGTGCAAGGGCGAAAAGAAAGAGAGGAGCTACCGGGGCAGCGTCCCTGCAGAAAGGGAAGAAGTCCAAAAACTGTTGCTCAAACACTGAGAATGAGACTCCCTCTTTGGGTCCCTCAGCGGATAAGACTGCCCGTGGAGCCCAATCAGGGGGCACTGCAACTACTGACTCTGATGTAGTGACTGTATTGGACCCATTGCATGGAGAGGAAGCAATCTAGAAGAGAATGGAAGCCCTCCTAACCTCTCAGTTAGAGCCCCTCATGGACCGACTGATTGCAATTGAATTGAGACTGGAGGAAGTTGAGGGAGGGATAACGCGTACCTTGGGCAGTATTAATGAGAAGGTCGAGAGGATTGTTCACCCAAATAATATAGGTATGGGGGCGAAAGGGATGGTGGTATTATTTTAAACTCTCACGTAGCACTGGCACCAACCAGCACGGGACAACCCCCTGTAAGAGAAAATATGGGGGGAGAAACTGTTGGCAGTTATGTTATGTTATGTTATGTTATTTTTTATTTGTTAAGCGCGCATACGCCCGAAGGCTTCTTGGCGCTGGAAAGAATCAAACATAACGGTGCATAAAAAGACACAAATCACTACTTACAGTAAACCTGAGAAAAAAGGAAAGTTTTAAATGCCTTCCTGAAGGTAAGGAGGTCCCTACTGTGTCGCAAAGTCAGGGGGAGAGAGTTCCACAATGAGGCCGCTAAAAATTGGAAACTGCTGCCTCCCTGATGTTTCCTTTTAAAACGGGGGACCTCAAGTAGGTTGTGCTGGGCAGATCTCAGACTGCGAGGGGGTTGGTATCTACGCAGTAATTGTCTAAGGAAGATAGGGCCCTTACCCTCCAAGGCCTTAAATACAATGCAGCCTACCTTAAACATTGCTCTCTGCTCCACAGGCAGCCAGTGCAAAGTCTCCAGTCCATGTCTAATCGATTCCCACTTCGGGACTTTACAAATGAGTCTCGCTGCTTGATTTTGCAGATATTGCAATCTTTTCAACTGGCCGATAGGAGCCCCCAAATAGAGGCCATTTGAAAAATCGATGTGAGAAAGGACAAGAGCACTGACTGTTTGAATTAAAGCCATACCTGTGAGGAGATGTGCTATCTTCTTGATCTTCCTCAATTGGAAAAATCCCGTGGAAACCACTGTTCCAATTTGACTTTCCAAGGAAAGATCCTCACTGAGAGTCACTCCTAAACTTTTAGTTGTACGAGATTTTTTAGGAGGCGAGCCCATGTCCAATGGCCAAAAACAAGGGTTCCAACTGATCTCACTCTTCCCAGGTAGAATGAGCTCAGTTTTTCCCGGATTTAGCTTAAGGTGGTTTAGCGACATCCACCTTTGAATAAAAGACATGGTTGCTCGAAAATCCTCAGCCGCGTTGTCTGCGTTTAAAACAAAGACCAACTGCAGATCATCTGCATAATTGGATAGATAGATTGGCAGGATAGACGTGGCAGTCAAACGAGGGTGGTAAACAATAAGGAAAGGGAAGGAAACACTGCTAGGAAAATTCATCCCCATTTAGATCTGCCCCCCGAGTGTTCACCCTATGTGGTTATCTTGACGGGCGTGCCCCAATTAAAAGTGGAGACAGAGGAATCATACGACCAGTTGAAAAACAAAAAAATACACTGGCTGAATTACAACAGACCTCTACCCCACGAAGTGCACTCGAAGATCCTACATGTAAGGAGGGTGAGTTGGGTGGGATATATATAAAAGAATATAGTAGGGGACGGTATTGTGGTGAATTTTAGAGGTCCCAAGGCAGTCCAACATATCACTCACGGTCCCCAGACTGATACTTGTTCAAAAATACAGACATTAGAACTAAGTTATTTCTATAAGCCAGCAAACATCGGATTCAACAGAGGGCGTTGGGATGACCGAATGGGGAGGACCTTGCAGTCAGATAGAGGGCGTGGTTGGGCCCTGAGAGAGAGGGGTGAGTACCCAGGTATTGATGCCCAGGAAGCACACTAACAAGTAAGGGAGATAGCTCAAACAAGAGAAGAGTTTGTTCTCCCGTTGTGCAATAAATATGCACCACTTGGTTGGGATAGACACCTCAGTGAGGTAGATTGACTGCCCGATGGCGAGGTTAGTAAAAAAGGGGAATCACAGATAAGGAATAAAGGAAGGGAACCCCTATATGTAGTAACCATGAACACGACTCAATTGGAATTAGGCATCCCAAACCAAGTAGTACCGATAGACTCGTATAGAGTTAGTGAGCCCTCTAGGACTCCAGCTGCCCCCATAGAGATCACTGGAGTACCTTAGAACTAGTGTCCTGGAATGTAGCAGGTTTATCAGCCAAATTCCAGAACACTGAAAGGTTGGAATACATCACCAGGTTTAATATTATCTGCGTTCAAGAAACCTGGGAACTGGATCCCACTAACTTTAACTTGGTTGGGTACAAATCCTTTGGTGTTCCAGCAGGTAGTTCAACGGCGGGAAGAGCTCGGGGTGGTCTCCTAATTTGGGTTTAGCTGAGTTTAGATGGAGTCTGGACAGACTTGAAATGGAACTCAGACTGCTTGATGGCGGTACATTTCCAAAGTAAAGACCTCAGTTTGACATTGGTCAATTTTTACAATGTGGGAGGAAGTAAAGCAGGTGAGCTGGAGGAAAGACTCGGGTCACAAAGATTGGCGAACAAGGTCGTAACGGCCCCAGTGTTTTTAATAGCAGGGGATTTTAACTGCCACCTATGTCCAAAACTGTTACCGTTGACAGAAGAATGGACAACATGCAACTTTGAAGAACGAGCACATTTTGAACATACATCGGAAGGTAGGGACTTAAGTAGGGTGATGAAGGGCCACAGTATAGAACACTCAATGGACTTGTTACATATTAAACAAAATGAGCAGGTTAATCCAACATTCAAGGGAAGAGGATGTAGCTCTTATATTGCTTTTATACTCGTATCAGACCTGTTAAAACAAAGAATAGTGAATATTTCGATTGACTGTAGTGGTTTTAGTGATCACAATCCACTAACCGTGTCCGTGGCAGTCTCAAAGGTTAGAAAGGCTATAAGGAGGGGGGCTGAGGATGTTAAGGAGACAGTTATAGCCCAAGGACGGCGCCTCAAATGGGCCAAATTAAATGGTGAGAGCTTCTACAAATCTCTATTGGAAAAGGGGAAACCTCACATAGAGATGTGCCTAGATCTATCGGTAATTGGCCCTCCATTCTTGAAGGCCCTTGAAGAGGTAGGAAGGATAGTAGATGACCTAACGCGCAACACAGGAAACGGTAAGACACAGACAGACCCTAAGTGGTTTGATAGAGGGTGCTCCCAAGCCCAAAAAACCTAAGAACTGCCCTCAAACAGAAGCCACGAGACAGTCAAAAGGTTATTTACTGTAGACTAACCTATAAGCAGGCAGTAAGACGAATAAAGAATGCGATTGAGATCAAAACATGGGAAGACCTTAGGGGAGCGGCTGAAAAGAGAGATATTTCAGTTTTTTGGAAGATAGTCAATAGCTCCTGTTTTCAGGATGGTAATAGCCCACAGATAGCATCTAATGTACTCCCGGAACAGTGGGTGGAACACTTTAGAGATTTTTACAATAGAGGGACCACCGCTGCCCAGGAGTATATGACAAATGGGGGGGGGGGGCGAGAGAGGGGCCCTAGTATTCACACTAAAGGAGACTGTGGAGGGTATTAAGGGTCTGACTCGTAATAAGGCGCCAGGACCGGATGGGATTCCAACGGATCTCTTCTTAAGTGAGGTAGACCTCTCCTAACTAGAGTAATAAATGAGGCCATAGTCACAGGGTTACCACGCTCCTGGTCAACGGCTATAATAGTGCCATTCTTTAAAAAGGGGAACAGGGATAACCCTCAGTGTTACCGCCCTATCTCCCTGATAGACGTAACAGCGAAGGTCTTGGGAGGAGTAGTCTTGAATCGCCTGATGAGTTGGGAAGAGGAACATCATATTCTCACTGAGGTGCAGTATGGATTTTGGGCGTGCCGATCTACTACCGATCAATGCCTGAATTTATACCTGCTGGTGACAAAATACACAGTGGCCAATAATGAAAAGGTCTATCTAGCATTTATGGACCTGGCTGCTGCCTTTGATTGCGTGAATAGGGAGAAGTTATGGATCATAATGTTCAAGCTAGGGGTAGACACTGACCTGATTAACATACTGAGAGCCCTACACCACAACACATCGGCAAGAGTGAGGTACAATTTAGAGGGAGAAAACACCGAGCCCTTCAGTTGTTCCAGTGGGGTCAGACAGGGATGTATTCTTGCCCCTTTCCTGTTTTCCCTATACATTAATGGTCTAGAACAATCCCTCATTGAATTAAAAGTGGATTCACCCCGAATAGGAACAAGAGCGATTCCTGTTTTGCTTTATGCAGACGATGCGGTCCTGCTGGCACGCACACCACTTGGACTGCAGCGACTGATAGACGGGTTTGTGGACTTCATGAACGGATTAGATCTAACTGCAAACCTGTCTAAATCGTATGTCATGGAGGTTGGTCCAAGAAGTGTGGGGAAAAAGTTAAACTACAAAATAGGTACTTTTAGTTTATCAAAGGTTCAGTCCTTTTCTTACCTGGGAATTTTATTTGATCAGGGTTTTAATTTTAAACCACTGATTGAGGAACGCTGTACCAAACTAGTAGCAAGCTCAGGGGCAATAATGAATTTTGGCCGCAGACTCAGGCGATGGTCTCCTGAGCAGATGCTGGTTTTTTATAATTCTATTTGTTACGCAAAAGTGAGTTATGGGGCGGAACTATGGGGGATGGCGGATGCCACCAACTTACAAATTGAGGAGAACAAATATCTGAGAAGGCTCCTCAAAATCCCCCAGGGAGTTCAATCCCACATTATACACGAAGAACTGGGCTGTGACTTCCTAGTCTATAGAGTGGGGTGTAGGCCACTGATCGCATGGCTAAAGATCTGGATCAACACAGAAGCAAGTCTGTCTAAATAGATAATTATGGACTGCCTGGGGAGGAGAAGGGAATGGTCATTCCTTGTTTCAAGTATGTTAAGGGTGGATTGGAAAGCATCGGGTGTGAAGATCTTTTTCTGATGCCTTCCTGTATCACAAAAGGGGATCAGGCTAGAGTAAAAAAGATGTTTTTCGAAAACAAAGCCATTACAGGAGAAGCCAGGGATAGTACCAAACAATCAGATAAGGCATATACTCAGATAAGATCCTGTGTAGGAATGGAGTCCTATTTTGCACGAATACATAAGGCCCATGACAGATTTTTAATAACCCGTTTTAGGCTCAACCTTTTACATCACCTGCTTGCCAAGCCAGCAGGTTTTACTAATTCTGTTGAGTCGAAGGGTCTTTGCGGCTGCGATCAACGATCTCCGCAGGACACCCTTCATTTTGTATTTTATGCCCTTTTTATTCAATGCCCAGGCGTCGTTTTTGAATAAATTTGCTAAAAAAGGCTAATTTCAAACATGTGTCTGAAGCCCATGCACATTTACAAATGGTCCGAGACCATCTGACCCTATTTGAGGTGACAAATTTTCTAAGATCAGCAGTTAAACTGAGGGATACTAGAGGTATTAGTTGAACAAGTATTGGGAGGAGTAGGGGTTCTTTATATGAATTATGTAATCATGAATAGTACTTTATTTCTGATTATGTTTCCCATTATGACTGTTTTTGAATTGTATAGTTCAAAAGTTTTTATTGTACTTTTATGGTGTTTAATGAAAATGCTGAATAAAGGAAATGAAATGAAATGAACTAGTTATGTAATGACATAGTAGCGGGCGCAGAAATTCCAGAAACATGGAAAGGGGCAGAACGTTTTACCATTTTTAAAAAAGGAAATCATTATGACCCAGTAAACTATCACCCTATCAGTTTAATTGATATTTTACAGAAAGTTTTTGCAAGGCACATTTTAAATTGTATACATATATGGATCGAGGAAAACACTGTTCTTTCAAAATTTCAGGCAGGTTTCAGACTCAAAACTAGTACAATAGATCAGGTCTTCAGATTTTCTTGTCTATGGTGGAAATATGTAAATTTAAGAAAGGGACATCTTTACGGAGCCTTTGTAGATCTTAAGGCTGCGTTTGATATTATTCCTCGGGATTTGTTATGGGAGTCACTGAGATGTCAAGGGTTGCCGGCTAACCTACTCAAACAGATTATGAGGCTACATGAAAATAATTATGCCAAGGTTAGATGGGGTCCAAGGGGCGAACTAACAGGACCAATCCCCATAAAGAGGGGGTTTCTTCAAGGATGTGTACTGGCACCCACGGTATTCTCAATATTCGTCAACGATATTCCAAATTTTTGGAATGGCTGTAAAAATGATGCACCAAAACTAAGGGGATAATTGGTACCAGCACTTCTATTCGCGGACGACGCAATATCGATATCACAAACACCCAAGGGGTTACAACGCTTTATACATTAGTTCCAAACATATTGTAACACTAAAATCCCACTAAAACGTTTGGGGAAAACATGGTTTTGAATGGTCAAAAGTTGGAAAACGTACAGAGCTTTAGCTATTGGGTGTTACTTTGGATACTAAACTATCATGGAAGACCCAAACAGAAAAAAGTAAGATAACCCTGACACAAAATATGTTGTCAATTATGAAAAGGCATGGGAAAGGTTTTACTAAGGCTGTCTCCCCAGCACTTGAGGTGTTAAAATATAAAGCCCAATCTGCTGCATTATATGGGGCTGAAATATGGGGACCCTTTTGCAAAAAGAATTTTGAGGTGGGAGAAAATAAATGTTATAGAGCTTTGTTAAGGTTTTCTGTACGTACACCATTTTTACCAATTGTTCATGACCTGAACACAAAACAGACTGATCATTATGCAATTTTAAGACCTCTTATATTACGGGTAAGACTCTGGTCTCACCCATTGATTGATTGATTGATTGATTGAGATCATATGGCCGGTTTAAAAGAGATTATGGAATTGGACCAAAAAACAGACATGTTTGTTTGTGGCTGAAAAGGATTGGTTTATTCCAGTTTTGGGATGACCCGTCTACACTGACCCAAGCTTCAAAAAAGGTATTAAAAACTATTTTTCGGCAATATATTCAAAATAGTGTGCTACATGATTCAGCAGGTGGGACCTTAACGAGAAGGTTCCTTTTGTTTAAAGATAGGGCATATTTTGAGCCGTTCTTGGACGAGGTAGGTCCCCAACTTTCCAAAACACTATTCATGAAGTTTAGATATGGTGTAATGAGTATTAAGACAATTGTAGCAGGTTGAACCAGTAATAATACTGAAAACATTGGAGATTTGTGTACTTTATGCCCAGGTAAAGCCAAAGAAAATTAGTTGCATATTCTTTTCTTCTGTCCTGCTTATGCCAAAGCTAGGAAAAAATGGATCAAACCGATCTGTTTAAACCTAGGTATGAGATCATGCAAAGAGGCGGAAAGAATTTTAAAAACTGACACTGCACAGGTCATTGTGTTTGGCATTAGTAGATTTCTGCTAGCACTTACTTTTTTAAGAACTAAAGTAGGTCTAAAACTTTAGTGTACTGTCCGTATTCTTTCAAAAACAATTTAAATAACACAGTTGTCTTAATGAAATGATACAGACACTTGTACTGTACCATGTATTAGCAAATATATAGATATTAATTGTTTTGTACTTCAACAATACTGGAATATTTTTTAGAATGAATGAGGAATCCAAGCCGAAATATCATGTGTTTTCCTCTTTTAATTACTGATGCATTTTTTTATATATTTATATTAACATTTATGTTTTAATACAAAGGCGTAAGGGTCATACATTCCCCATTCCATGTTCTTTTTTGTACAAAGTGCTCGCATTAACTTCTATTTGGACTATTGTAATTGTATTAAACATTGTATGTGTTTTTATGCATCTTTTATGGTTCTAAAGTACCGAAATAAAGATTTTGAAATGAAACGAAAAGTATGTCAATACTTGATATTATTTGTGAAGTAATATAATAAAACATTTTAAGTAATGTTTGGCTCAGAAAAATATATTCTTTTAAATATAGCATGTGATGATTAATATAGGGCATTTATGTATTTATTTACATCATAACTTAAAGAAACCTTTGAATATAACTCAGAATGTCCTGTTTTAAATGGACAAATCCATCTTTTCAAAGTAGCTTCTGGATTCACTAGATAGCCCTTGCCAGGTGCTTAAAGCAATTGTAGTGGAAACAATCACTAGAAGGTGTACTTTTACACCCAACAGCCAATAGCATCACGGGGAGATAGAAATACTTCCCTGGGCTGATCCAAGATGTGAATGCATTAGTTAAAGGGGACTTGGCCCCCCAAAATGCCCTCTTTGCGTCATACACATGACGTAGCATTTGCTAGACCTAAATATAAGTGTAACTATTTACAGATGTCTCCCTATTGTAGGAAGGTGCTATCATAGCCCTCCATGTCCAATATTTTTGATGCAACATTTCATTTACTAATAACACAAAATAATATTCAGACACTTTCATTCACAGTAGCAAAGTTCATCATAGCTTCACATTTCCAAGTTTCACCTGCATATGCCGGCAGTAAAGCTGAGCTTTAGAAGCCACTTCACAAACCATGACAGCCCTTGCAGTTTCAAGTGTTTTATTTGATGACTTGAGACTTTAACCATTACACTGATTTTCACAGTGCACTTGCATAGATGTTTTATGCTTGGCCCAGCACCACAGCAATGTACAAAAACACGTTTGTGTTACTTCAATAATATGTACAATGACATCCATTTCACGTCAGCAGCCCTTTACATTTTCAAGTACCTACAAAAGAATTGGTGATTGGCTGCATTCTACCAGGAGCCATTTTGCCCTGCATTGAATCTGGGCACCTTTGCAGACCCACAAACTCTGTAAATTGCCAGCTGTCTCAGCACTCTAAAAAAATAGGTAAATGTAATTTATTTACACGTGTGCCACTTTCAATGGTCTCTCCCAATATATTTTTTACATGCAAAACATCAAACATAGCTGATCCATTAATCTGACTTTGGTAGACAAGTTTTTTTAGCAACTGCAAATTTCATTCCTGCTGAACTAAATTATACTTGGCAACTTTCCATTAGTTTATCTCCTCATTTATTTTGTTGTATATGTTTTTGGATGTTGTGATGTTTTTACACTATTTTCATGGCAAATATCTCATTATAGTAATGCATGCCAGAGAGAATCCACCAGTGGCTTGTCAAGGAAAATCTCAACGGCAAAGTTATTTTTGTGGCATTGGCTGTGAATGGAGATGCAACATGTGGGTTGCCTTTCTGTTGTTCAGTATTTAACAGATACTTTACTTTCAATTAACAGACATCTGTCAAATCAAGCTCTTTCTGCACCTTTACAACCACCACTCTAAAGTCCAGGCTCTTAGTCTGTCCCATTTAGATGACTGCTGACTAGCCTCCTCAGATAACACCACCAAAGGGATACAAAGCTACACCAGTGGGCAACTTCATGCCCCATAAAGTGCCAAACAAAAATAATTGCAGATTACCCACATACTGAAACCAAACCATTTAGGATTCGTTATTGCCTGGGTCGTATTCAAATGGTATACTATGTAGGTCATAAAGTCAATACACTGAACTACCTCCCTGTAAATAAATATTAATTTCTTCCAAGCCAATAAATCACCCATAACTCATCGTGTGCTAGATTGCAGATCCTATACAGAATAATATGTAAGCAAACTTTCAAATTCGTCAACAACAAAAAATTCAACTCTGCAACTCATGCACCTCCCCTTTCCTGTTCTCTATATTTCCTGCAATAAATATTACCCATACAGTCCACTACTCCTTAGAGCTAATGCAATCATGTAAATTCATGCACAACCTACATCCAAAATGTCCTTGCTACTAGATAAAGATTTCAGTAACACTTGGAGGCTAGATTTGTGATTTACAAATACCCTTATTGTGGTAATATATAATATACACATTTAATTTTGTTATATATATATATGGTGCTGATGGTTTTCTCCAGTCATTATCCAAATCAATAATTACTCACCCTTCCATTTTCAGTATAATCTTTATTTTGCATGGTTGGTCTCCATAGTACTTACAGAATTTGAGCATTTTGTCTTTTATATGCATTTCTAAGCTTGTTTTCCATAGGCATTCCAATTATAAAGTGGCAACTGTCTGCCACCGCCCAACCTCTCTTCTCAGATATGATTTTAATATGGTCTCCAAAAGCAAAAAGGTGAATTTAGTGATGGTATAATGTTGGACTGCATACTGTTGTACCATGGGATGCTTCCTGCCTTAATTAGCTACAGCTCATATGTGTTCTTGTTACAAAAGTTCTAAACGTCATACTACAGCATCGCCCAGACTAATAAACAAGGGCATATCAGTGGTGCATGAATAACAAAGTGAATATGGAACTTCAATTACTTGTTTTTAAGAAGTTGTACAATGTTAAATGTAGCCGCTTGGTTACTTCACAGTGCTGTAAATGGTGCAGGTGAACGGCGTAAGGCAGAAAAGGGGTGTTGCAGTCTGATCTGTTCGTTTAGAATCTGTGTTCAATTTTCTTCAGTGGTGTCCCTTGAATTCACCTATAGAACATCTGTAGGCATGATAACTGGCTCGGTTGTCTAAAATTTCTTGAACAGCTGTGATTTGTTTCAGACTTTAGAGTAAGGTTGCTGGTCTTACACAGTTTATGCCCATAAATACCCATGGATTTACTGTCAGGTTTGATCTTCTTGAAGAAATGTTGATTAATCAGGATGTTATTTGACCAGTCTCACTGTCTTATTGTGTCTTTCCTGATGGTCTTTCCTGCTGGCTGTCTCCTTTTACGTGGCAAATTTATCGCAGCCTTCCAAACATCTGACGGTTCATTACTGTAGTTTTCAATCGCTCATCACCACTGCAGTTTCTAGTGAGGCATACGTTTTTACCATGTTAAATACTGCATAACTAAATAGTACGTTACGTGTCATTTATGAACTCTGCTCAACTCAACGTTTTTTCCTCAGTTATATTTACGAGCTCCGCAGTCTTTATTGGCAGTGTACATTGTTCAGTGGACTGTTGGAAACTAAGGGGCATATTATCAAGGGGCTTTATCTCCGCTTTTTTGGCTTTAAAAGCCAAGAAAGCGGAGATAAAATTATCTCCCTATTACCAAGCTGTCGCTAACACCAGTTAGCGACAGCTAATAGGAGATAGTGACCATCTTGGGCCCCGCTTTGCATGTCAGTGATATTTATCACTAATGACATGCAAAGTGGGCGTGCCAAGATGTTAGCGACTGAAAACAGTCGCTAACATCGCTATCTCCTATTACCAACTTTTGGAGATATTCGCGCTAAGCGCGAATATCTCCAAAAGCTAACACTTGCCCAGGAGCAGTTCTTAGCCATGTTATCCAATGGGAGGTGGATAACATGGCTAAGAGCATTTGCTCGATAATGCATGAATATCGCTGACTTTTCAGCGATATTCATGCATTGCGGCCGTTTTTTATCGCATTTGCAATAAACCTTGCTAATAGCAAGGTTTATCTGCGATAAAAATCGCCGATTTGCGGCGATAATTTTTGTCTCTAAACAAGTTAGAGACAAAAATTATCTCTATTGGTTGGTAATATGCCCCTAAAATCTTTAATGTGGGGAATGAAGCAAGACGATTATATTTTACCACGCTTCCCTCTTTCGACAAATATTTGAGATAAAGTACACACATTGGGTTAACAGTTCACATTCCAGTTCTAAATTATGTTTGCACTGTTGTGAGCAAACGTTACACAAGTTAGCCATCAAGGTAGGATAGTAACGAAATTACACATTTAGGGGCATATTATCAAGACTCGGCGATAAAATTATCGCCGTTTTATCGACAGGAAACTGCCGATAAAGTGGCGATAATGGGCTTGATAATATGCTCTATGGAATTCCTATCGAAGCTCATGTTAAATGTCCTTCATATCTAACATGAGCTTCGATTGGAATTCCATAGAGCATATTGTCAAGCTAATTATCGCCACTTTATCAGCAGTTTCCTGCCGATAAAGCGGCGATAATTTTATCACCGAGTCTTGATAATATGCCCCTGTCACTAGTGATACATCATAGGGTTTGGAGACATAATTTTGTTACATTTCGTACAGTAACTGGGAAATATGGTCTATACTCCACGCAGCATCCGTAAATTAAGCCCATATCATGAATATTCCTGTGTTAATGCCAGGGTTCCTAATTCGGTGACCAGCTCATGAGAAAAAGGCTAAATCCTCTTCTGCTTGTTAATTGTCATACCACTTCATCACAAATGTATGCACCTCACTTTAGGAGCCCAAGTTTATCTGAGCAAAAATGTTTACTTGCCCACCACACAGCATACATTTCTACTCCAAGAGAATTGTGAAATGAATTTTAACACCACGTTTTTATATTAATGGAATCTTCGCTAACAGGCATTCAGACATAATTGCAGGCGGCACAAAAAAGTCTAAAGGAAAGCCTGGAAAACAAAATCTATTCAGCCGAGAGGATGCTCTAGGAAATCTCATCATTAAAGAGGGGCATTGTCACGGTCTAGAATTACAATGTGTTATTCTATTTTTAAGTGTGTGGCTTTCCTGTCTGAAATCAGTCAATAAAGGAGTGCCACAAAGTCAGTAAATGACACCTGTTGAGCACACTACCAGTAGTCACTGAGGGTCATGTGATAAATAGGTATTATCCAGAAACATTGTAAAGAATTGCATCAAATTTAGCCCATATATTTCAGTAGTGGGTGCTGCAGGTTGACGCCTGGCATTACTCTTCCTCAAAAACTCCATCTCGCCAGCGGAGCTAATAAGGGGGGAAAACAACCATTACGACGCGGTCATAACACCGCAGTACCATTACAACGCGGATTTTAGAACGCAAGTCGTTACTACGACTTGCGCTGGAGGGCGCTCTAGACTAAGGAATAGTGTGATTTACTATTCCAACACCTTCCCTACTGTGCGTAGGCTGGAGTTGGAATAGTAAATCATACTATTCCTAGGTCCAGCACCCTACAGCGCAAGTCGTGGTAACGACTTGCGTTGTAAAAGCTGCATTGTGATGGTACTGCGGTGTTATGTACCGCGCTGTACCAACATACATCCAATAAGGGGATATCGGGGACTGCATCCCCCAATTGTGCCCACACCGCCAGCGCTCGCTCCGCATTGCACAATATACACTTATATACCAAAGGAAACTCATGAGACATATTTGTGGGGAAGCAGTGCTGCAGGTTTATTTCGTACAACACAGGTAGCTTGTTAAGGTGGGTCATCTTACAGGCGATCCAATGCGGCAGCCCCTCGCTGACCCGCATGCCTAAAGAGCCATCTTGCACGGCGAGACAGTTCTGACGGTGCAGTAAATTACCATTTCGTTATCCTCCCGCCCCCCCTGTCAGGGCGGAACGATGAGGCACACCCCCGGTCGGTTCAGGCCCCCCTACCGCCCGAAGGACTAACGGGGCGCCGACGCTGTTTCCTGGAACCTCCTTCGGCTCCAGGTTCTTGGCTCAGGCACCCTTACTGTGCCAGGCAGAGGTATCTAGACTGTATCCTTCTGCCGCAGAGGTACCCTTACTGTCCATCTGCTTCCAGATCGCCCTGTGACTCCGCCTGCAACACAAAACATGACCATTAAAATTTCACAACTTTTACCTCGCCGCTCTGCAGCTGGGTCAGGGTTCAGGGTGGGATCAGCGCAGAGCCTATGGGAATCCCGGCGCTGGAAAGAGAGGCCGAGCATAGTTGCTGCGCCGCTTTTATACCCTAAGGAACGCCCCATCTCCCAGGTGAGCCCTCCCTATTGGCTGCTAGCGTAGGAGGACGGCTCAAGGAAGGGTGCTGCGCTAAGGGCTCTGCTCGCCCGTCGTGTGGGACTAGGGCGCTTTCCCGCCCATGCTCCCCTGCGTGTCGCGCGGTCAGCGGCATAGTGCCCACACCGCCAGAGCTCGCTCCGCATTGCACAATATACACTTATATACCAAAGGAAACTCATGAGACATATTTGTGGGGAAGCAGTGCTGCAGGTTTATTTCGTACAACACAGGTAGCTTGTTAAGGTGGGTCATCTTACAGGCGATCCAATGCGGCAGCCCCTCGCTGACCCGCATGCCTAAAGAGCCATCTTGCACGGCGAGACAGTTCTGACGGTGCCGTAAATTACCATTACGTTATCCTCCCGCCCCCCCTGTCAGGGTGGAACGATGAGGCACACCCCCGGTTGGTTCAGGCCCCCCGACCGCCCGAAGGACTAACGGGGTGCCGACGCTGTTTCCTGGAACCTCCTTCGGCTCCAGGTTCTTGGCTCAGGCACCCTTACTGTGCCAGGCAGAGGTATCTAGACTGTATCCTTCTGCCGCAGAGGTACCCTTACTGTCCATCTGCTTCCAGATCGCCCTGTTCTCCGCCACAGCTCTGGAGGAGGCCCACGTCGATGACAGAGCCCCCCACCCACCTAGCTACTTCACATCGCTGTTTCGTACCACTTGTACATCCAGGAGAGATATGTTCACCCCCAGTCCAGACAAGTGTACCCTGTCTTGTAGTGGTACCCCTCAGTTTCTCTTGTAATGATACCACCCAGACCTCCCTTCAACTAACTTCTGCATGGGTCCGTTGACCAACCTGCGGAATGCTCCATCGCTACCGGTGATCTGGCCCTGCGAGTGCCACCCTCAGACCACGGGAACTCGCCGGCTCCTAACCTGTTGCCCACTGCTACCACGTCCTCCTGCACGATACCCTCCAGTTCTTCTTGTAGGAGTGCATGTCTAGGGACACCCAGGCTTCTCTTTTCCTCAACTTTTGCCTGGATCCGTTGCCCCACCCAATCTAAAAGTGGCATGGCGGTCAAAAAGCCTATGGCTTCAACTACTACCCCGAGCGACTGCCGTGGTTAGACAATTGCAACATTCCACCTATCCCCATTGCGTATTTGGGTGGCTCTTAACCTGCACTCCCTTCGCCTGCCCAAAATAATAGGGGTACTGTCAACTCCAGGGGTTCTAAGCATTTACGATCACCCCAGTTCGAAATTTAACACTCAGAAATTCGCTTTCTGGTTCTTCTAAGAAGTTATGTCTTTGCTCGCCTGAAGTCTGATTACTTAACCCTTCCTTATTCTGTACTTGAAAGGAGGATACTGAAAATTGACATATTTGTTCACTTTTCCTTGTTCCGCTGGATATGCCCGTTAATAGGGTAGGACAAGGGACAGACGAGACATCTGGAATCTTACAGTGCCTCTGCTTATGTATAGAGTGACAGGTCCCAAATAGTGCTAATAAACCGTTATTAGGGTAAGTAAGGAACCGACAAGGCATCTGGTAATCTTACAGAGCCCGGACTTATATATAGCATGAACAAGTCACAGGGAAGCCCTCTTAAGTCCCTGTGGAACATTTGCCAATTGTTGCCGCATTGTCCCTGAACGGTATTTTGCCTCCAATTGTACTTTGTTTCTCTTGTAACCTGCCCCTCGTCATATTTCCCTTCTGTAATGCACCGTTAGCTACCTCATGTATTTTGTTTACCTAGTGGCGTTACTTACCCCTGCACATCACATTCGGGATCTATTACAGAGGCACCATTCACCTTGAACCCAGCATTACCGTTGTAACCCCTTAATTTAAGCCCATTCTTCAGCTGCTTAAGCCTGATCGTGACCATTGCATTTTGGGTGAGTGATTTAGTCTCTCATCCTTTACTAAGCCTGTAGGTGCCCGCTAGTACAACCAGATACATTTTACATAATACTGTTACCTAACGTCTACAGTCACTGTGCACTACATTCAAACCACCGCACACAACGCCATGCATGTACCACCAGAGCCCACGCCTCACAAATGGTTGGTATGGTGCTCAGGTCTTCAGGCTAACAAAACTTCTGTGTGCCCCTTAGAGAAGGCCATTTTCTAATAGCTAAGTTTAGGCCTGTCCTGAAAAAGTATATTTTTCCTCAAGCCAAGTTTCCCATCTGCTGAGCTGGCAACTCTCGCCGTTAGGCCACGTCCCTTCCAGGAACTTCAGTGCACATCTATATCGGCTGGAAGTAGATGGTTGTGTTTTTTCGTGGTATTCTCACATCAGTTTTTTGTCTTTGCAACAGGCATTGTACAGGGTATTACCAGCTAAATACCTTAAAATGTTTGTCATGAGGATGATGTGCCTGTGATTTCAGTCGTGGAGTGAGATCTACACTATCGGTCCTGGATAGGCTGGTTTGTTGCCTGTCTAGGGATTGCAGTGTCTGGGACTCCGCACTAAGGGATTGCAATACTCTGGTTCTCCAGTATAACAAGGGGACTGAACTATTTTTTGGACACTGCAGAAGATTGCACCAGGGCATGTTTACAAACTGCATCAGGGATGGTAACTGACAGGCGAAGCTAAGCTGCAAGAAACATCTGCATCACCTTGACAATGAGAGATAGCTAACAGCAATTCTATATCAGTCATATTGACTATTTTAATGTCCAAGATTGTGATTTGTTAAACAGTTGAATATTATTTATTAAGTCCGTACATTGAGCTGGTACGACTACTCAGTGGGTGCATTTATCAGTTTTGAACCTGTGGGTAGACGCTTGAAACCCACGAGGGCTCTCTCCTCTCCATCACGATAATGTTTGTAACCTGAGTACCATTCAGATATGTAGTACCAATCGCGGAAAGCATTTGCATCCCTTTGGGGTTGCTTTATTATTTAAAGTGCTAAATGCTGTCTTTAATGATTGCAGAGTTGATGTCTTGTAACCCAGACACCTTGGGTTCAGGGATACCTGCTAGCCAGATATCAAAGCTTGGTGTTTGAGATTGACGTCAGCTGCAGTGATTCATCGTGTAATGTGCAGGGCCTTGCATGTTGTTAGGTTGCCCTATTTTCTAAAGGCTCTAAAGCCACCATCTTAGTACAATGCAGCCCTGTACCGCATTTGTCTGCGCGATTGTTCTTTGGGGTTTCAAAAGTGGGGGGGCGAGGGTTGAACTAGAGTTAAATGCAAAGAGTAAAACAAACTACTTCAACGTGTCACAAAGGGAGTATTAGTGGCTTGTAAACTTTGAGAAATAGATTTGTTTTTTGTTTGTTTTTTTCGACACACCTTTGAGCACCCACACATATTTTAAATATAATCCGCGCACAGGACTGTCGAGAGCTCTGCTGAAGGCAATGGTCAATAAAGCCCCCTGTCAATGGAGTGGCACGGGCTCTTATTGGCCGGAATGGGCCTTCTGGTCCAGCATCATAGCGAGTGTCCCTTGCATCCCCCTTTTAATTAGATCACTCTGTCCTCAATGTGTAGACAGCTGTATTATTATTAGACCAGTTCTATCACATGCTATGCTGATGACATACTCCTACCCACCATTGTAGTTCACTACCGCAACACTGGTCTATCGCTTGGTAAGAGAATACAATGGCTGCATTGGAAGTAGAGTTTAAAGCTATAGTATAAAGCTATAGAAACCCGATATATGTACGATATGGCGACTAGTGTCACCTACCAACTTCAAGAATTTACAAGGTGCAAATTAAAACCTCTATTCCTAGTATGAAAGTGCAGGTCATACTTGGATCTTATCGGCAACTCATGCTAAATTCCATAAATGAAGCAATTTCACTTTAAAGAACAGAAAACCGTGTGCAATAATAAACATTTGCCAACATCATATACAACAGTCCTAAGCACTGTGTTTACAACGATCACACCAATACGCAGCAAACTGTTAGCAGTCATGTGAAGGGGCAGGAAGCAACATCCGATTGATGGTACCCTTGATAAAATAGAAACCGCAGGCATGATTTTACTTTTTGATGAGTCGCAAGCTACATGAACACCAACTAGACTTCCGTTCAGTGACGTAATTCTTGCTCACCAACAACGCTCAAATGAGATGGATCAACGTTTACCCTCCTCTGGCATATGAGAGGAGGAGCCTGTTACTGAAAACAGATATTGAAATAATCGCATACGAGAGGTCGTAGCGTGGAGTACAGAATGAATTCCAGCAAAACAGGTGGGCATGCTCGACTACATTTTTCAAAAGATAAGTAATCAGCCTGAAATGTCACCCCCCTACACACAAGTTTTCAGTTGTAAACTGTGTTTTGTACACACCCATCTCTTTCAAACTGCCCAACTATCTCTGATCTATCAGCTGCAGCCGCTCTGACCACTGCGCCCACAAGGGTGGCAAGCTCAGATTGTCCCAGCCCAATGTATAAGCCTCCACCCCACAATGCGCACGGTTTATTGTGCAAACACTACCTTCACCTGTACAGGTAAGAGCGCAACGACGTAGTAGTACCTTATGATAAGTCTGCCCTAGAGATGACCCAGAAAGCTGAAAGGCTTTTAAGTCATGTCACTCAACCAGACAGTACCAAAAATGCATACAAAACACGTGAACGACCATCACTTGCATTCTCTACCCGCCGCCCCCGAGAACCGAATATACCTAAGCGGCCTTGACAATGGGTGACCACATGTCTAGGTCTCAGCTCATGCTGGGCTCAGTAAACTCCACTCCCTGCCTGTATCAGTGAAAGAATTCTATGCTGCGCGATCGGATCAAACGAACCACTGTATCGCTGCTTGCAGGGACATGGTATACAAGTAGCAGCAAAGCCGAGTTTATAGAATATATTTGGTGATTCAGAAAATTCTGCTAGGACTTTCGACAAATTCTACATCTAACCGAGGAAAACGAAAGAGCTCATAGACGAATTTGTTGTTTGGCTGATAGAATTGGTGATCAAATGCTTAATTGATATTATAGCAGATCAGACTGGTGCCACTATATTTGTCAAAACGCAGAACCCTCAGAGCTATCGTGCCAGCAGTGCAACCATTGGAGGCGAAATTACGGGCACATGAGATCCTACATGTTTGCGCACCCGATCTAATTGGGGAGGGATCCGCAAAATGTGCAGCAATGCGTAGGCGAAAATTGAGAAACGCACACTGAAATCAGCCAGTCCGAGCTCGACCTATCCCTTGCCAACAGCAGAGGAAGCTAAGTGAGTAAATAACAACAATACAGGAAAATGTAGCCCTCCTCTGTACACAAGGCCAGCTACTGCACTCTAGGTAAAGTTAATAGAGTTGCGACCAACACGCTACCCCGAACACACCTCGGGTCCACTGCGGGCATTATTTAAAATTGGGCGCCATATATAAAATACTCGTGGCCCGAGGGTGGAGGCGGGGCCTCGTACATGTGGGCGCCATATTCGAAATTGCTAGTGTCCCATGTAATGGGGGCTCTGGCACATCAGGCCAACACCCTCAATGGCCTGCCAAATGTGCCCAGTGACCCAGAGCTAACGCGACTATCTTGAGGCACAAAGTGATGGGGCCCAGGCGGGAGGAGAGCGTGGGCGAAGAGCCCTCACGTGCCTGTCCAAGAGCCCCCCCACCAACCTCCCAAAGCAGGACTTGATGTGTACAGCGTAACAAAGGGGGGCTTTATCGAGGCCCACCAGAAACCCATCCAAGCGCACCCCGACTAGTTATCAACCCTTGCTCATGCGCCAAAAGATGCCTTAACACCACTCCCCGTCAGGCCCATTACGTTGAACACAACCAAGCTCTGGCATGGGGAAAGCCCATTACTGCAAAACTATGCCTTAACCCCAAGCAGAGAGCCCCAAGATGCAGTTTACAACCGATGACCAACGTGCAAGAGCCTGGGCATGATCGATACCAGGGAGTCAGGAAGGCAGCTGCAACAAACATGGCAACGCAAACACTTACTTCATGCCCCCCAAAGAAACCTCTGTATAGAAAGCCCGAAAACACTCCTAAAGGACCCAGAGGCACGACGCTCAGCATGAGGCCGGGAGTAGGAGTGGGCAGAGTAAGAGAGAAAATGACAACAGAAAATGTGGCACACGAACTGCAACAGGCACCCGGAAACGGCCAGTCTGGGTGCGGCTTGCAACCAGGAGAGATCCCCCCCCCCCTCCAGTGTGCAGTGCATCCTGATACGCTTACGAAACCCGAGACGGTCCGGGATGATCTAAGCAAGACGACAAATTGTAAGCGAGCACTGCCCAAAACTCATCCCGCCTCGAGGCGGGGAAAATCAGCCTCCGAACCTAGGGGAGAAGGAGTAGATGTCTTAAAGACTAAGACCTAGCGCAACAAGAAAACTCAGTCCGTCGCCTGCCCATACTGTCCATACCCCACGCACTCCGGCATAAGATAGCAGTAGCCGAACTACACCAGAAGAAGGGGGAGGGGCGTGCCGGGAGCTAGGAAGAGAAAGAGGCCCCGCTCCAACCACCGTTCCCGACCCGCGCCACCATACACACGCCAGAACTGACCCCCGACACTGCCAGCATGCCAAGCACTACAGTCTTAGCGCAACTTGTAGCGCCCTCCGCGCATACCCCGCTGTTCCAAAACATTCTTTCTCCCTTCTGTCTGATTCCCGAGCCCCGCCGGGAGGCAGCGCCCCAAAAGGCAGCTCACAGCCCCCGTGCATGCAGGCTCGGGGACAGAAATAAACAAACACTCACCGGAGACTCAGGATCGAAACCCGCCGCGAGACCACGACGAGCAAAACAGCACTAGAGCCGCGCCGGGAACTCAGGATACGAAACCCGCCGTGAGACCACGAAGCGCAGAGCCTACGGGAATCCCGGCGCGGGAAAGAGAGGCCGAGCATAGTTGCTGCGCCGCTTTTATACCCTAAGGAACGCCCCATCTCCCAGGTGAGCCCTCCCTATTGGCTGCTAGCGTAGGAGGACGGCTCAAGGAGGGGTGCTGCGCTAAGGGCTCTGCTCACCCGTCGTGTGGGACTAGGGTGCTGTCCCGCCTATGCTCCCCTGCGTGTCGCGCGGTCAGTGGCATATTCTATGCGGCAGGAGCCGCTGAAGTTTTCACGCGCCAGGAGGGGCTTTAAACTCTACACAGGGCTCCCGCAGCGTGGGAGGCCAGAAACTCCATCTCACCGGCAGAGCTAATCAGGGGCTTTCGGGGACTGCATCCCCTAACATTCTACGCAGCAGGAACCGCTAACGTTTTCCCGTGGCAGGGGGTGCTTTAAACTCCTCACAGGCTCCCACGGCGCGGGCTAAGGGTGGGCCCGTCTGCGCCCCTCAGATCCCGGAGGAGGCTGGGCTGGGCCACCCCTCTTGGTTCTTTTGCTCCACAATCTGCCCTTGGGACCTCTACTTGTGTAGGATATAATTGCGGGAAGGTTATGCTGAGGTAGTTTATCCTACACTTTTAAACTTACTTTCTTTTCTTTGTTATTTTTCTAACAGTAGTTTGTACTATGGGGAAACGGAAGTCCACCCACACACCAATAAATACAGACACAACATTGGAGGGCTATTTACAAAAAGTGGTAGGGGTGTTAACAAAGGAGATCGAAGTAGCTGGACACAGACTTTCTTTAGCTCCCTGTTCAATTCCATCTGCCTTAACTGACTGTCAATATTCTACCTCGGAACTTGTATTCGAGCAGAAACCGCAACCTTCTCCATCACTCTCCGTAATTATTTAGAGCCATTGTGTTTTACATGGCCCCAATAAAGGTACTGGCTCGCCCACCGGTACTGTGGAGAAACCTTTTGTAATTTAAGCCGCAAAAGGAGCGAAAGAAAATGAACGGATGTGGCAGGAGTTGATTGTAAACTAAGAGGCCTTTCGCCAAGAGGAAAAAAAACTAAGAAAAGTCACTTAGCTGGCAATACTTCAAGGACTCGGTCGGTTGAGGGAGAGCTAATGTTCTAAATGACTCAGATAATAATGTTTGATAACATCATAGACAAATTCAGTAGAATTGTACAAGAGGCTTTGACACCTATTTTGGTTAAACTAACCAACATTGACCGACAGCTTGCTCGAGTCCTAATGGGTTAAGGAAATGTCTCGGAATCTAAAAACGATTTATAACATTGCTTTCCCAAGAAGCTCTGACGTAATTGCCATCACTTCTAGTGTCCGTCAAGTCGACTGATTTCCACAAGTATAACATCTACTGTAAATGACCAGGGGCCAGATGTATCAAAGGGTTTTGACCATTCTGTGTCTATGGGGAAATATGTTCATATTAATACTGCACTTATAGCAACCCAAGATTCCATCATGCCTAGGAACAATATGAGACCGGGGCAGGGTGACTCTAACCAACCAAGGTTATCCTCAACAAACAGGGCCGGTCTGCCACAAGGTCATGCAAACATAAGTGGGACAGGTCGACAACATAGGGGTGGAAGGGGTGCTGAAGCGTGTTGAATCTGCCACCAGAATTCACACCGTATACTCTGATTTTGAAAGGGGTGCCCTGTCTGGCAGTTGGTCAGGAAGAAACATGTCAAAGCCTTATCAATAAATCAGCCCTCTGGTGCACTAAGGAAATCTCATTGAAGATAAACTGGTCGGATAATATTATCATGGCAAGGCGAGTGAGTTGACTGGGTCATACGACAAAACGTGGGGGTGGGGACTGCATTGTGCTCAATTTTAATAATGCATGGTGTGTGTACACTTTGCCCTAATGCATTTTCAAAGCTCATATGGCTACCCTATAGAGGTTTACCCGTTGGGCTTTTTCTACCCTCCGCAACCTGAACATTTGGTGAGAAAACAGTCTTCAAGGGTGGGCCCTGGTATACATTTGTTTACACATCCCCCTTCTTTTAGCCATTACAACCACTTTAATGTCCTTTTTGGGCTGTCAGAAATTGACTGACTAACTGAGTGTTTTAGCCTACCAGCAGCATCGGTGAGAGTAGGATTGCCTTCTAGAGCTCAAGGGGATTTTACACAGACACACTCACTAATAGGGATACTGCTGATCTCATTGAAACTTCTGCCACTAAAATAAATTACATAGAAGCGGACTGGGACAGTTGTGAAAATTCTTCTTCTTCCCACAACATAATAAGTGATATTACGACCAGGGAAGTTTCGGGCCCCCCCACCATTATGAAGTCATGGGGTTGGAAAAGCATGGCCATCAAAAGTCTCCACAAAAACTTATTTTGTGGAATATAGCAGGCATTTGTTCTGAACTGAGTGACGACTCCTGGTTAACTTATATCCAAGGTTTTGACATCATCCGACTTCAGGAGACATGGTACATGAAGGACATTTTTCTGGATGGATATTGTTCGTATGCAATTAACGCAACACCCTCGTCCCCAGGGAGGGCTAAAGGAGGGTCAATGCTAATTGCAGTAAAATACGAGGCTATAAAAGTTACTGTTATTGGTACATCTCCATGGTGTCAATTAGTTGTGATTTTCAATATGCTACAAGTCAATTTACTAGTGGTGAATTGGTATTACAATATTTTTAATCACAACACCAGCCAGGTTATCAAGGCTTTGCAGACAGAAATTAACAAAAGTTTAGAAAAATGGCACCCCCTATGTAGTCTTTGGGTAGGATATTTTAACTACTCAATCTGCCCTTACAGCTTTGGCCACGCCTGTGGGATGTTAAGCATAGAGGGGCAGCCCTAGTGCATTTTAATCATACTCCCCAGAGAAAGGCTCTAATTTCTATTATTGAGGAGAATGATCTGGGCCTCATTAATGACTTAGCTAGTAACTCCTCAATTCAGTGCTCCACCTATGTTGGTGGAGGTAGGAAGAGTTGAATTGATTTTATGTTCTTGTCACGAAAGTTCCTGCCACTCATTGGTGACTTCGAGGTGGATCCAAATAACGTGAGTGATCATAATCCCTTCACTATGTCCCTTAGTATAATAGCTCATCCATGGAATCGTATTGGTTACAAAGTTTCTTTTAATCCCAATAAAGGGGTAAGACTTTAATGGAATAAAGTACACCCCATTGAGTTTGAAGCAAAAACTGTTATAACTAATTATGACTCGATTGTGAAGTGCCTAGCCTATGATTTGCCCCCAGCAGAGATTATTCAGGAATTTCAATTGATCTGTTTGGATGTAGCTAAACGCCTGACTAAATCAAATTAGGTGATGGACCCCCCAGAGATAACATACAACCTTAAAGATGGCATTGCACGCACACCCTCGAGGTAGGGCTCAAATTAAGCATGTTCGGAAGGCATACAAAAGTATAGTGAAGCAGAGGAAAGAAGAACTGAGGCATTCAGCCTGGGATGACCTGGAAAGAGCTAGTTCCCTTAAGGACTCGAAAAGTTCCTGGGAAGTTATAAATCACCCACTATTCAATGGGGAGATGGGTAGGATGGACTCCCTGATTTTGGGGGATGTTTGGGAAGCCCACTATGGGGCCATTTTGAATCCCAATGGCCGGCAATATAAGGTCCCCAGTGAGGATTTGCCCCTAGATCTAACCTCAGCCTTTCACCTAAGTGTGTCATTCTCAGTAGCTGAGGTTGAGGAAGCCCTAGCCAAAGGAATTAGTATATAGCCCCCAGGTCCTAGTGGAGTGACAATAGACCTTTTTAAAACTAATCCTAATTTGTGGCCCCCTTTATTGTCCAATGTGTTCAAAGCAGTGGTAACCGGCCCTATCCCGGCATCTTGGAAGGCGCCTATAGTGGTCCCTGTGTAAAAAAAGGTAACAGACGTGTCCCTTCCTGTTACAGACCAATCTCTCTTATTAATGCTACAGCAAAGTTGCTGGGAAGGGTTGTCCTTGCTCAACTTAAAACTTGGGCGACAGACACATAAGTGATCACAAGATCACAGTATGGTTTTAGGAGGGGGATGGGCACTACTGAACATTGCCTCTACTTGTCCCTGATTATGAGCAAGTACATGAGGGTTAGGAAGGGTTCTATTCATCTGGCCTTCATGGACTTGTCCCGTGCTTTTGATACCGTAAATTGGGATAAACTGTGGGCACTGATGGGTAAAATTGGAGTTGAGGAATCTTTACGTTCTCTTCTCCACGCCTCTACATCTGTAACCATCTGATATGGCGTTAACGGTGAAAAAACCAGGCCTATCGTATCTTCAGGGGGGCCCGGCAGGGATGCATCTTAGCTCCATTTCTTTTTCTAATATACACCAATGGCCTTGATGCTTTCTTGTCAGAAAACGATCTTGGCTGTCCATGCATTGGGGGCATTCAGGTTCAGCTTCTTTCTTATGCAGATGATACTGTTTTAATGTCCCTAACAGCAAATGGCCTTCAAAAATCTCTTAATGCATTTTCTGATTTTATGTTGTCACTTGGTCTAAAGGTTAATTTTACTAAATCTTACGTCATTGTCTGTGGGCCTAAAAAGACTAAAACTAGAAATGATGCTGTGGGTGCGAAGAGGATTGATCAAATAAATAATTTTAATTATCTAGGGAACCTTTTTAACAATAAGTTGAATTGGTTTCCGCTTGTTGCTACAAGGTTGCACAACGTAGGTAGGGTGGTTGAGGGACTTTTTTGTTTTCCCAGCAAAAATTGGGACATAAACTGGTGAATGAGCTAATTGCACTCTATAAAGCCAAATGTGTACCTTTGGTAACATATGGAGCAGGTGCATGGGGGTATCATAACAGCAGTCAGTTGCAAATTATGGGAAAGACATTTCTAAAAAGGCTACTGATGATTCCAAATAGTGCCCCCACAAGCTTTTGTCATTATGAGCTGGGGCTTGACTTTGTAGGAGACTGTATAATCATTGCCCACTTACTCCTATGGGCTAACATGTGGTTATCGGAAGAGCTAGCGTTCTACAGAGAGATTATAAAAGTTTGGCTTAACTTCGATGGTGCACTTTCTATTCCCTGACTCCAATTTGGCTTGGATAACTTTAATAAGTTAGGTCTGAGACATTATTTTGATTGCCCAGCCAGTATCCATGTGAATGCGAAAACAATTATAAAAGAGGTGCATTTCACAGGGGCAAAGACTCGCCGCTCTCAACCTGGCAGGCCCTCTTTATTTATTCCCCGCTCAACAGTAATTTTACTTAACGTTCACAACAAATATCCAGACACCTTTTTATTTAACAAGATTCCGTCTCCTTACCCTGCATTTCCTAGTGGTATTTCAGGAACAAACTGGGTGGGCCGACAACTTGGTGCCCTGCCCTTGTGATAATTTGGCTGCCCAAAGCATACAGCACTTTATGCTATTTTGCACTCTTTACAAAGAGCCTAGAAGAAATTTTTTAGTACCGATTTTAAAAGATATTATGCCATGTTCTTATATTGATGGTTTTAACTACCTGCATTCTTTGGCTACACTTGATATATGCACAGGGGTCTCCAACTTTATTAAAGTTGCAATTGCTATTAGGAAATGGTATTAGTAGTTGTAGCTGAGCTGGATTAGCTAGATTCATCACTATACATTTTAAGTGTCCCATGAACTAAAAGGTTTGATTAGTTTAAGATTGAATTTTAATTATTATATTCTTTCAATCCTACTTTTATCTACTTTTTAATAACTGAATTGTATGAATTGCCTTTCACGTCGGTTTCTATATATGGTCATCAAAATTATAAATTGTATTCTTGATTTTGTGCACTTTTGTGGTTCTCTTATTGAAACTCAATAAAGTTACTTTCACTTGACTAGCCCATATATTTCTCACAATACTCAGAGCGGTACATCAACAAATCTATGAGAAAAATGCTCCCATTTTAATTTTTTAACAATTTAGGGTCTCATTTTGATATCGGTCAAAAAGCCTCCAACCGCTAGTCTGAGGCTTTCGAACGGACATGAAAAGTTTACATTCCAACAGCCGAATTACAATGACGGTGGTTGGAGTTTAAACCGGCAGAGCAAATTGAATCGGTTCCGACAGGCTCAAGAAGCCCGTCAGTCAATTAGAAACCGCTCATAATCCATTAACGACGGTGTTTCGGCCATCGGGATTGTGATCTCGGTTTCTGACAGCCTTTCCATCTCGGCCTTTCTAACATGGAAAGGCTGTTGGAAAGCGACTTTGGGGGGCCCTAGCACGGCCCTCTTCCCTCCTGGCTCTACGGATATGGCCCTGGGGGGCACCTATGGTGCCCCCCGTAAAAGCCCTGCACCATGTGGCAGGCACCTCACAGTGCCTGCCTCACAGTGCAGGAATTTACTCAAACTTCCATTCCTCTATGGAGCTTGTGCTGTGGGCAGTTTCTGACCGCCACGCAATCTCTCATAGATAAATGAGTTTGCTACTGCACCATGTGCAGTCTCATACTATTAGGTATGGTCGGGCATTTCACACACCAAGACGGTGTTGGTGTGGCAACTCCGACCGACATCGAAATAAGGCCCTTAATATTTAAATCTATTGCAATGTAAATAGTACACCTTTGTAAACTTATTGCTAAGCCTGCAAAATTTGCTCAATTTGTGTTATATGAATTTCATGTCTAAAAACTTCATTCAATTCTGTGAATTTCAGGGCTGTGAAATTTAATACAACTTTGCATATTTTGAAAAGAAAACTTAAACTAGTCCCCTTGCTTGTATGTCACGTAAAGATTGAACTCGTGGAATGCACTCATATTCAGTTTTTACTCCTTAAACTGTGACATTTTGTTTCATCAACTTTTCATTCAACTTTCTTGAATTTCTGACATTTTTGGAAAATTTAGCAACAAAATTTTGCAATATCGCACAGGCCATTTAATTTGGTATCTAATGCCTCATCAGCAAGACAGTAGTCCACAGGGATACATGTTTACATTTTTCAGGTGGGCATACCTCGTGTAATTTAGTGTAGCGTAATCACATGGAATAACCTAAAGTTCAGCAAGATTACGCATAACTACACAAGAAGAGTAATTCTGCATTTAGCGCTAATTCTTAGCGCAAAAATGCCCCCTGACGTCCAAAATGAGTGCGAGAATGCATTTTGTACTATGAAATAGCACTAAATGTAACATAACAAGAATAGTGAGTGAGAGTGGCTGCTCTTGCTATCTAAATGCACTGTTCAGGTAGGCTGTTCCCCAAACTTTCTCCCAGCATTTAGCATGATTTTCTTTGCATAAAATTTCACCTCTCTTCCAAATTGGATGCAAGGAGGCATTTTGCGGTAAGAAATATCGCTACATGCAACAGAACACTAATAGTGAACATGAACAGCAGCTCACACTCACTAAATATGCTCTTGCAGTAGGATTTTTTTGCCCCAATAACTTTTTAATTACACAAGCCAGAGTAATCATGTTATTATCAGTAATTCCATGTCAAAGAGTAACGTGGAAATACCAAAATTACTCTGGTTGTTGCAGAGTAATTGAAATTCCGCTCTGCCCTAGTATCATACAAAAGAATGCAAAAAATATATTTTTTCAAAGTTAACAATTTCAATAGTTCTCTCCTATATTTATAGTTTAGCTTATGGGATTATAATGCCATTTGAAACAGAAGGACTATAAAATAAAACTATTCTGTTTTCACGTTGAAGATTTCTCTTTTCAACTAACTTGATACCTAGATTACGTTGTAGAGACGGCCTGTTGATTGAACCATATGCAGTTATTGGTGAAAGAGAGCACAGTCGCAACTAAGCTTGCTTACGTATTCAGAAACAGGGTAAGTTAATTATTATTCAGTCAATTATTTCCTCATGTTTAAGAATTGTTTCTAAAAACATGAAACAGCTGTAGTGTTCCTAAGACTACAAATAGAGCATGTCCATATTGTTTAAGAATTGCACATTTTTGTTGAAAGGCACGTATTAGTTTGCGGTGCACAGTCACAATATCTATTTTTAAATTTCGACCTACCTTAATATCGAGTTTTATCGTAGGGACAGAATTTCGCAGGCAAGAATATCGTTGACCAGAATATCGACCGTAAGGTAAGTAATATCGTTTTTTTTAATATCGAAGTAAGTAATATCATTAGCAAAAATAACGTTGTCAATAATATCGAGAAAAAATTTGTGTTAAGTATTTTAGTATGTATTTTATATATATGTTTAACATTAGTATCAGAGCGGGCTGTGGGTTTATAGGGTGGGAAGTAATGTAATTATAATCAATTAATTAATATATTTTTATTTGTTATTGAATATTAATTAGTGTTAATTAAATATTAATGGTAATTAATTTTTATTAATTGGTTAATTTATAATGAATGTATTATTAATTTATATTTATTTTTATTGTTAATTAGTTTATTTTTAATTAATTATTAATTGGTAATTAATATTTGTTAAGTGATTATTTGATAATTACAATTTTTTTTTATGTGGAGTGGGTTGTGGGTATATAGGGGAATAGAGTGGGAAGTAATTAAATTAATTAATGGATATGTTTTTATTTATTGTTCTTGGTTATTAATTTATTGGTAATGAATTAATAATTGGTAATTCATTTTTATTAATGGGTTACTTTATCATTATATTACTTACAATTAATGTATTTATCAATTAATTAATAAAAATTAATAATAAATATATCATGTTTTGTTATGTGTAGTGTGTTGTGTGTTAAAGGGGGAATAGTGTGGGAAGTAATTTAATGTTATTTAAGTAAATACTAATTTAATTGTATTGTTATTTATTAATAATTGTTTTGTTAATTATTTATTAATATCAATTAAATAATAAATTTTAAAAAATTATATAAGTATGTTAATTTAACCTCTACGCTATCCAACACTTTCCCTACTGTTGCACTCACTGGAGTGGGAATAGTAATTTTTACCCCTACGATATCCAACACTTTCCCTACTGTTGCACTCACTGGAGTGGGAATAGTAATTTTTACCCTTACGCTATCCAACACTTTCCCTACTGTTGCACTCACTGGAGTGGAAATAGTAATTTTTACCCCTACGCTATCCAGTGCTTTCCCTACTATTGCACTCAATGGAGTGGGAATAGTAATGTTTACCCCTACACTATCTAACACTTTCCCTACTGTTAAACTCACTGGAGTGGGAATAGTAATTTTTAACCCTACGCTATCCAACACTTTCTCTACTGTTGCACTCACTGGAGTGGGAATAGTGATTTTTACCCCTTCGCTATCCAGTGCTTTCCCTACTGTTGCACTCACTGGAGTGGGAATAGTAATTTCTCCCCCTATGCTATCCTTTTGTTTTTTTTGTGTTTTCGTTTATTTAGCCATACATGCAAATCAATACACTGAAGACTAGCACATCAGGAAATTGCATTGACAAATTTCTAACAAAAATAGAAATAGAAGGGGTGAACAAGGGGGTACAATGGTTAATTACAAACTCAAATACATCTTACTAAATATAAGCCCCTGTAAAGTATGTAAAGCACATAGTTCTAATCCCACTGAGTACCAGGCCACATCCGTTTAAATTTTCTCCACGAGCATGGACCTCTAGCTTTCGCAAGAGCCATTTCCATTTCATATATTTCACGAAGTAAAGACCAAAATTAATTGATACTGGGCCCTGTTTTTTTAAATCCAAACCCGAGCAATACACAATCAAGCAAATATGATTAAAATGTATACAAATGGGCCCACGAGACTGCCTCGGTCCTCCAATGCCCCGAGCACAATTTCCCTCTCTGTTATTTGAATGCTGTGTCCAGCCAAAGTTGAAAGAGCATGACTAACTTTAGACCAAAATACACTCAACACAGGCCACTTATTGAACATATGCCATAAATCAGTAGCATACAATTGACACTTTGGATAACATACTTGAAGTGAAGATGTGTGATTCATAGCCCATTTGGAGATTACCTCTGGAGTATAATAGTGCATAAAAATTACCTTATGTAGCTGTAACTTCAAATTAACCGATGCTACTGCTGTATCTATAGTCGCCATAGATTCCTGTACTTTGTTGCTGGTTATATTGACTTGGAAAACCCGACTTAACTTTGCTGCAACTTGTGTGCCATCATCGCTAACAGTATCTAAAAGCTTCTTGTAGGCTTTAGCAATTAATACCCGGCCACGGGTCTGAAAAAGTACAGAAAGTATCCCTGGGGGACTTAGTACCTGTACAAGACCCAAGCCGTGTAGCATATAGTCCCTTATTTGCAGATATTAAAAAAACGTAGTCTGTGGTAACCCATACTCTTCCTGCAGTGCGGCAAATGACCAGAAGCCTTGCCCATCATATAGTTGCTTTTCCACCTACTTTCAGTAGGATCGTGAAATATTTCTGGCAATGCAGGATTCCCCATAGCCTAGTGTATACATGCCAGTATGCAAGGGGATATACTTTATAGAGATATCTTGCCATATCTTAACAATATCCCTCACAATCTTAAACCGCACCCTTTCGTAATAGTTGGGATCCATTGTTTTGTACAGCAAAAACCCCGCATCGGGGCCAATCACTATTTGATATGAAAGCCAGGTACAGCCGATGTTAGGACCATTAAACGGGCTTTTTATTCGACCGAAAAAAGCAGCCCAAAAATATAATTTAAAATCTGGGAGCATAAACCCATGTAGTGAAGTTGCAGTAAATAAGTATGGTAGAGATGATTAAGTATAGTTGCAGTATTCTTTTTATTGAGATAAGTAGAAACAGGAATGAAGGAAGCATGCAGCTCAAGTGGAGCTGACTGAAGAATGAAATCATAACATTCTTAAACAGCTTAGGAACTTACAGTGATTACATGTACAAGATTCTACACATACAAAGTTCTATACTACATAGACAGTATTCCTAGACCACATTCCATAAAGGTATATGCCATTACTACACATCCCCTTTCTTAATATATATAATTGAACTACAAAATAAAAAATAAAAAAGAGAAATGAAACAAACCTAACCTTAGAAACAGACATAATCCTCAAATTTCTTTGGAGTGACTACTCGTCTTCCACCCCTAGTGGACTTGTCCAACACACCACCTTCAGGAACAACCATACCATCCATAGATGTAGACGTTTCTCCTGGTAGTTGATCATGAGATTCAACACGATGAAATTCACTCCTACTATGGTTGTCAACCCCCTTATCACTAGAGGAAGAATCCACAGACCCATCACACAGTGAAAAGTGATGACCTACCGGACCCTCCAAAGGAATTAGATCTTGCCTTTGGAGCTCTACTGAAACTCCAGACTCATCCCCTTTCTCCAAATTTGGTAAAACTTCCAACCACCAGTAATTCCTCTCCTTAACAGGAGCACTCTTCTTTGCAACACCAGTATCACCAGCTATAGCAATACGACTCATATGATGTATAGTACCATCATCCAATTCAACCATATTCCTCATAACTTTGGTAATAACTCTGGGATCATAAAACTTAGACTGTAATTTTCCAGACTTCCTACCCGACTTGACTCTAACACATTGTCCTACTTTGACATTCATCTCTTTGGTACCATGTTTGGTGTCGAAATACAATTTATTTTTACATTGAGACTTAATGATGGACTGTTTCACTTGATCAGGATCCCATTCATACTTTCTACTTCTTCCAATCCATCCTGGATTTAACCTACAATGAGGAAATCTTCCCCTCATCAAACCAAACGATCTCTCTCCAACTGTATCATGTATCGTGACTCTATATGACCAAATCAATTTGTTGAGTTCATCATCCCAATTCTTGCCCTCTCTCTTTGGCAATTGCAAAACACCTTTCAAAACTCTGTTCATTCTCTCCACCACCGAATTTCCTCTGGGGTGATATAGAGCAGTAAATCTTTGTTCAATGCCAGTATTACCCATAAATTTCTTCATTAAATCCGACTTGAACTGCACACCATTATCGGTTAAAATGTAAGCTGGAAAACCTTCCCTCAAGAAACACTTATCCAAGAAATTAATCGCAACCTGTGTATCCACACTTGTGACCACTTCTACTTCAATCCACCTTGAAAACAAATCAACCGAAACTAAAATGTACTTAGAAACACCATCTTGCCAAACTACTGGACCCATTATATCCAAAGCAATGTGTTCCCATGGTAAGCTTGGACAACCCAATTATGACATTGGTGGATTAAGAGTTTTTTGTGACTTGTCCGCACTCTCACAATGGATACAATCACAAACATGTCTTTCAATATCCAGGTCCACCCTAGGCCACCAATATAAAACTTTAATATTTATCTTGGTGCGAGAAACACCTGGGTGTCCTTCATGACCTAAAGTCGCAATACTATCTCTCATGCCAAATGGAGGTATCATTTTCCTAGCTCTACACACAAACTCACCATCAACACTCAACTCATCCCGAACTTCCCAAAAAGGCCTCAATTTTGGATCCAGTTTACAATCTTTCCTCCACCCCTGAGTGATTCTGTCTCTCACAATCTGCAACACCTCTTCCTTTTTTTTCTCCTCTTCCCAAATGTCCTTAGACAAACCAGGGGTGTCAGTAAACACTGCAGCAACACACACATCATTCCATGGGTCAGGTTCAACCTCTTTAAGGGGCAAAGAAAGTCTACTGAGGAAATCTGTGATGACATTCTTAGCCCCAGGAACATATTGCACCTCATAAACAAAATCCTGAATCCTCATTGACATTCTTGCAATTCTCTCCGAAGCCCTGGACAGACCCTCTGTAGTGAGCAATTTTGTTAATGGTTTATGGTCAGACCTCAATAAAAATTTCTTTCCCCATATGAATTTTCTAAAATGTTCCATAGCCCATACACATGCTAAGGTCTCTCGCTCTATAACTGAATACTTCGCTTCAGCGGGAGAAAGCGAGCGGGAAGCAAGCGCAATGACCACTTTATTACCTTTTTCTGTGATCTGAGACAAAACACCACCCAAACCTGTACCACTGGGTCAGTCATAACAATATTGTCCGCCAGTGGATCAAAACCCTGCAGAGCAGGTGCATTCGCAATGGCTTCCTTAATACATTAAAAGGACTTCTGACAACCATCACTCCACACAAAAGGAGCTTTTTTCTTCATTAATAAACGCATCTCATATGTCTTTTGCCAAAAATTATAGACAAATTTCGCATAGAATTCGGCCAAACCCAAGAATGAACGCAATTCATCCTTTGACTTGGGAGCAGGAGCATTGAGTATAGCTTCCACTAAGGAACTCTTGGGTTTAATACCACTGCCTCCAATTTCATGGCCTAAATACATGACTGACTTTTCAGAAAATTTACATTTGGTACTTTCGGCTACCAAACCATTGTACTTAAGAATAGACAAATCTTCTCTTAGTAGGGCATCGTGTTGGTCCTTGTCTTTTCCCATTATCAAGATATCATCTTGAAAAAATGCGACCTCCCTAATATGGCCAAATAGGTTTGAAACAAGGCAGCGGCCGATGCCAATCCAAAAGGCATACTTTTGAACCTGTAACACCCAAAAGGTGTACAAAACGAAGTAAATTGCCTGCTATTTGTGTCCAAAACCACCTGATGATATGCCGCCGAAAGGTCCAGAGTGGAGAACCATTTTGCACCACGTGTCAAGGCAAGCATTTCATCAATTCTGGGAAGGGGAACTGGTCGACAAGGATGTTGTTGTTAAGATACCTAAGGTCCACACATAAACGGGTCTTGCTGTTGGACTTTCGGGCAACGACCAATGGGGAAACCCATTCAGCCGCTTCTATTGGCTCAATTACTTTGTTAGCAAGCATTTTGTCTAACTCTCTCTTGACTTCCTCCCTGATAATGAATGGAATATTCCTTGCCTTACGAACTTTAGGACATGCTCCCTCCTTTAGGCAAATCTGATGTGTGAAGCCTTTTAATTTCCCCATGCGATTCTCAAATACTTCTGGAAATTCTTGTAACACCCACTTCTTAGTGTCTACACTTTCGCAAAAGATCAACACTTGCTCTTTGCTATTCGGATTAAGGATTATGTCCAACATTTTCTGGTCCTTCCATCCCAAAACCGATGGCCCCTCCTTAGCTATGTACAGTTTACCTGTACATTGTCTTTCCTTAACGTGGAAAATCAAAGTTCTAAATCCTAACATGTCTATACTTTGGCCAGTGTAACTTTCAGCAGCAATGTCACTTGGTTCTAACCATTCTCCTATGTTGTTGACAAATTAACTTTTCCAAACATCTTGTGAAACAATAGTAAAAGGCGAACCTGAATCAGCCGCCAATTGGGTTACAACTCCACCCAACGAAATGTGACACAAAGGTTTAGAGGAAGAGTCACCAGTGATATTAAGTACTACTTTCTTCTTTTGAACCAAATTTACTTGAGTATCAGTGTCACTTGAGGACGAAGAGGAAGTGTCTTGGACATAAGCAACCTTCCCTTTTGAGCTTTTCTTGCTCTTGCGATTACAAACCCTAGAAAAATGACCTACCAAACCACATTCCATACATTTTGCAGACTTAGCAGGGCACCTTTCATACGTAGCAGAATGTGAATAGCTGCCACACCTGTAACAGATTACAGTGCTAAACTTTTTCTGTACTTCATTACCCTCCCCTTTTTTCCTTTCTGGAAAACTCAGTTTCTTTTTATCAAATTTGGCATTCTTGTGGTTTTTATACCCAGCTTTCTTTTCAACAACTTTCCCAACAATTTCTTCAGTACCTTTTTTGTCTTGGGCAAGAGTGACCTTAGCACATCTCTCAGAAAGTTCAGCTTTTTTTACCATGGCAATAATGTCCTTGAGACACTTATCACCCTCCACCCATAACCTGTCCTGTAAACTCTTATTTCTAGCATACATGAGTACTTGGTCCCGAAGAAGTTCTTCCTGCAATTGTGCGAACTTACACTTTCAATGCAGACACATACTCCTCAATGGATTCATGTTTCTCTTGTTTCTCTTGTTTCCTATGAAAGAAAGAATGCCTAGTAAATCCTATACATACTGAAGGAGAAAAAATGATCATCAAGGTTTAACAAGGCTACTTTAAAAACATCTAAATCCCCCTCCGACCTTTCCTGTGTTTGTAAATCATTGAAAATGCGTAAACCTTCAGGACCTAAGGAATACAAAAGCATTCTTCTCTTTCTTTCTGGAGTAAATGTACCATTACCATCCTCTAAGTTTGCTATGTAATTTAGAAAATATTCTTTCCAGTCTAACCATGCTACTATAGGTTCGCCTGGAACAGATAAAAACTCCTTTGGTGGGTTAATTTGAAGTTTTGGTACACTACTCTCCCCTGAAGTATTTGATCTTGAAGAACTAGCCTCCATCGTCATGTTTCCATGTTATATTTATATGTGTCCACTGTCTAGTTGTAGTAGTCAAAGTTACAAAAAAAACAAGTACCCCAGCCGAATGGAGATTCAAGAAAGCTTTTCCACTTCGAGATGACAATAAAAAAAAAAAAAACAACAACCTCAAGAAATTGATGCTGCATGCATATCCTTCGCCCAAAATGTCAGAAAATACCTTTAAAACTAAAAACTTCGATGTCCCAAAACTGACTAAATCCACTTCATCCGTTTAATTCGTTCCGAGGTGCTCACACGATAAAACTGCTTGGTTGCTATGGAAACCGAAGCTTTCAGCTTCCAAAATGGCCGCCGTGCGTGACCCTTGAACGCGGTGACGCTCCGTGCGCTCTGACATATTTCCTGGTGCGTGACCTTCGTGCGCTGTGAGAAACGAACGCTGGAAGCTGGTGCAGCGTAGGATGTGAACTCCTCTTCGAGCTCAGGGTGCGTGCCCTCCAGCGCCAGATTCAAAGGTAAGCAAAATACCTTCGCTCCAACGCTCGCTCACGAACCGCAATGCCAAATGTCACAAAACAATCTTAAAAATGCAACTTTGGCATATAGTGAAATCCATTGACGTAATTTTCATTGCTCCGATACAGTCAGCCCTTAGTTTGATTTTCTATACAGTTATATTCCAGTAGTAGCGTGCCACGATCGCACATCAGAAGTAAAACACAGTCTTACGATGAAAAACAAACAGGATTCACGCGTTACACACTGCATTAAAGTACTCACGAAATCGATGTTGAAGAAAAGAAAGTCCAAAGAAAAACAACTCCTGTAGTTTCCGTTGTTAAGGTAAAGGCATTAAACCCAACTTCATGAAATCTCTTGTGGGAATCCTCGTTGCCAAAAATTGTAGTGAAGTTGCAGTAAATAAGTATGGTAGAGATGACTAAGTATAGTTGAAGTATTCTTTTTATTGAGATAAGTAGAAACAGGAACGAAGAAAGCATGCAGCTCAAGTGGAGCTGACTGAAGAATGAAATCATAACATTCTTAAACAGCTTTGGAACTTACAGTGACTACATGTACAAGATTCTACACATACAAAGTTCTATACTACATAGACAGTATTCCTAGACCACATTCCATAAAGGAATATGCCATTACTACAACCCACCACAGATAAATGGTAGTTTCATAAAATGTAAAGCTCTCCTAGCACGTCAATAGCTCTAAATAAAGCTCCCTACAGCACCCTCCTAGCATTTAAAAAAGGACAGGGGGACCCTGTATGGAATAGTCCATAATAAGTACAAAAACTTGGGCAAAATATTCATTTTAATGATATTACATCTGCCCAAAATACTGATGGGGGCCTATGCCAACTGCACATGTTTGAGACAACCTTCTTTAGCAATGGTTCATAATTCAGTGTGATCACCTTGTCTACTTGACTACAAATGCAAACCCCTAGATATGTTGCTGTTTGTGTAATCCCCAAAGCCTCCGGAGCTCCATTTGATTGATAATTCAGTATAGTTTGAGTTTTGTCTAAGTTTAATTTGTAACCTGAGAATGACCCAAAGCGCTGGGCTTCTGAAGTGATCTCAACTATAGAGTCTTCAGGTGTGCTAGAAAAGACTGCTATGTCATCTGCAAATGCAATCAGTTTGAGCTCTACACCATTAAAAAATACCGGTGGCATCCCTACATTACGTAACAAGTGTTGTACAAAGGGCTCAATATAAAGAGCTAACAACAGCGGGGATAGAGGATACCCCTGTTGCGTGCCCCTCTGGACTGCAAAGAAAGGTGAGGCAAGACCATTAACTTTAACCGAAGCTGTCGTATTGCTGTATAGTTTCTGAATTGCCAAGATAAACCTTCCACCGAGACCAAGCGTTGTCATTGTTAACAACAATGATCCCCAAACTACCAGGTCGAAAGCCTTCTCTGCGTCCAGCATCAGCATGCCAACAAGCTGTTCTGCCCGGCCACATACATCAAAAACAGCAATAGCTGTGTTAATGTGGGCGGACAAATCTGTGCTGATGTTCTGACACTAAAACATGGATGACCTGGGCTAGACAAGATGCGAGGATTTTAGAGAAAATGTTGGCGTCAGCATTTATTAATGACATTGGCCGATATGAGCTCAGCACCTCTGCTGGTTTCCCCTTTTTTAAAAACATTATGATATTTGTACTAGTCCAAGATGGCGGGAGATCCCCCCTGCATAATCTAGTTACATAGTGCTAGAAAAACAGGTAGGAGCCTATTTTTAAAAATCTTTTACGCTATCCAATGCTTTCCCTATTGTTGAACTCCCTGGAGTGGGAATAGTAATATTTACCCTGACGCTATCCAATGCTTTCCATAATGTTGCAAGAAGTGAAGTAAGTATATATATGCATTTATAAGTATATGTTTAATTAATTTTAATATTATATGTATTAGTTATTATTTTTAAATATGTTTTAATATTTTTAACTATATTTCTTTAAATCATATGCATTATTTACTTAATTTCACATTATTATTAAAACATTTTAAAAAACAATATTTTTAACATCGATATTTTTGACAATATTTTTTTTCTCAATATTTTTGTACTTTCCTTTATGTAGATTGGACTTCAATATTTTTACTAACCCTGGGCGTAGTGGGCGTAGTGGGGCTTCGCGAAGCTACGTGAAGTGGGCAAAACACTACACCCACCCACGCACTTCGCGTAGCCCCACTACGCGCCACCGGCCTCCCTCCCACCCTCCCTAAATGCTTACATTAATATATAAATGAATTATGAAACCACTTACCTTGTCCTGCCGCGTCCCCGGGGCTCCCGCTCGTCATTGCGCCGCCGGCGCGCGCGTCTTGAATACTAATGCGCATGCGCGGCCGCCCGCGCATGCGCATTAGTATCTAAGATGGCGGCGCCGGCGGCGCGATGACGAGCGGGAGGCCCGGGGACGCGGCGGACAAGGTAAGTGGTTTTATAATTCATTTATTTATTAATGTAAGCATTTAGGGAGGGCGGGAGGGAGGCGGGTGGCGGGCAACTTCGCTACGCCCACGAAGTGGGCGTAGTGTTGCCTGCTTCGCCTACTTTGCAATGGGCGAAGTAGGCAACACTACGCCCACTTCGTGGGCGTAGCGAAGTTGCCCGCCCAGGGTTAATTTTTACTTCGATATTTCTGTCTCTATATTTTTGTAGGTTGATTTTCAGTCCATCGATATTTTGTCAGACATTCTTAGTTTGCAACACTGACCATGAAGGTTTGTCATACCTTCAGACCCTTGCAGAAAATGCTAGATTTAGCGTTCCATGATATAAGAGCATGGCTTCAGTTGGCAATTTCTATTTAATGGTTCAACTACATAGTGCATGAAAGAGGAAATCGAGCAAGAAAACGATGAATGGAATGCAACTCGGAACAATTTCTAGCCATTCTATTTTTTGGTCCCTTCAATTTACAGTTCAGTTTTGAACTGGTTTGTTTTGCTGAGTGATTTACACAGTAATAGGGAGATTATCACTGTTGCAAATGTGTGATTACAGGATCATTTTACCAATGTGTTTACCCTGTACTGGGTTAATGGGTTAATCTTAAATCTGATTTGATCAAAAAGTGCATGATTTACAGATACGGCACGACTTAAAAAAAGGAAATGCATGTTTCTTTTTAGTACCCCCCAAGAGACGCTGACATGGGCAATCCAATAGGTCACTGGAAACTAAAGCTTCTGCTCTTTTGGCTTAGTATCGCATGTCATTGGCAAGCTTCAATTTCTGTGATTTCAGTGACTCCTTCGAAGGCACGGTTCTTTTGCTCTGTGGGCACCAGGTTTTCTGCTACAGCAGAGCAAATATTTGTATTTTCTAGAACAAACTTCCAATGTGGGGCCCTTGATGAAAGGGAAAATAGAGGCCCCTCTAATTTGCATGTGATAGCACAAGAAGTGACATCATTGGGCTTCTAATCTTCTTTGGTATTGCCAAGGGATCTTATATCAGTAACATAGCTAAAAAGATAAATACCCAAATTAAATAAGTCTGTCTTTTCTAAAGCTGTATTAAGTGGATTACATTAGTCACATTGAACAGAAAAACTAGGCACATGTCTCACAAAGATGGACTTCCCTACTCAATGTTAACTGATTGTTTCCAGATTAGTACATGATAAAAGGTCCAGAGCACTGTGGAATATTATTTGAATGACATCACTATGGTAAAAATGATGTAACCGGATATAGAAAAATAAAAATGAAATGGTGAATGTATTTGAACTCAACTTTATTTGAAAGCTTTATAATTCACAGGTCAGAACTAAAAGGGAAGCAGTGTTCTGTAGAAAGAAAGCAAAGCATGTATTGTAGACACGCACCATGCCTCCATGTGAGGCTGCATCAGAGAAGGGTTAAAATCCCCCCTGTGCTAAAATGGCTGTTTAAAATGTGAGTTTTTACAGTTCACAAACTTAGAAGTCATTTGATTTATTCCTTTCATTTGGATCTTGCACTGCTGTGCTTACGATAGAAAAATGAAAAATCAAGTTCCAGAAAGCACGGAAATAACAGCAGGGTGAACTGTGGTTTTAACCGCATGCGTGCGGGCGGAATTCCGCTTGTACGCTGAGATTTTTAAAAGCGCACTTTACGTGACGAGCTGGGCTCGTCATCAGCGTGCGAGGAGGCTACCTCATGACGAGCCCAGCTCGTCATCAGCGTGGAAGGGGTTAAGAAGCAACTCGAGACTTCCTCTGATAGAAGTCTGTGCTAGTGAGAGGTACCATTTTCATATAAATCCCTTGCACTGTAGCTGGGAAAAAGTTTGATGATGCACTTATTTTGGAACCAGTTGTGAAGGTAAAGCAGTGCCCAGCAGCCCTCCCACCACGGGCCGCTATTGCCTGTAATTATAGTGAATGATAATGATTATTGTAATCCTATGTAATATAATCCCACCCTTTTGGTGGTGACTTACATAACAAAAACCCTTCTGCTACAACTAGTTTCAATCATTCACCTACAAGAGCTTGAAGTAGGTATTGTGCTGTGTGGTGATATTCTGTTAGAATTATATTTATGGAATTATAAAAATGAACACTATAGTTTTGATTTCTCCATACTACTAAGAGTCCACTAATTTAAAATGAACATTAGTTAACATAGTAGCTGAATATGAAATGATAAATGTAAAATTGAATGCTCTAAAGGCACGCTTTTGAAATGTGCTGATTTTCAATAGGCAGTCATAGTTAAATGCATAGGCCATAGGAAAACTAAAATATGTGTCTTTAACTAAAAGCAACCAAATATTGGTGAAATGTGTGCAACGTGAATTAGAAGCTTGACCCTAAAATGGCATGCTTAGGAATGTCATAACTGCAGAGTGGTCTGGTTTAATACATGTATTACTTTATAAGCAACATTTTATTCTTAAATGACAAGAACTTCATATTTTCTTTTGCTCTCATATAAATGCTTGATTAAGACAGTTGTGCATTATAACTATAATTCTTGTTCATATTAAATAGAATGCCTTACCTAACAGTGATTTTGTCTCTTAGTATAGTTCATTGTTCTCGCAGTGAAACAAAAGTGATGCAGAAGGCAGACTTGTCCTCAAATGCCTATGAGAACTAAAGCTTATGTTTCCAGATTCTAACTATGCAAGAATGTTTGTAGCTAACTTTGTGATAACTTTACAAGCTGCATGTATTTATCATGGAAATGGAGGGGCTGACCCTGCTCATTGACGAGAGATGCCACCCGATTAGTCTGTGAATCAAGGAACCCGATACAATGTCTGCATCATGTATTCATGTCTTCCCTTTAACAGACACTAGACGGTTGTGTCTACTGCTGCTGCTTTTTCCCTATTGCCCCACTATTTCCATTAGATTTTTTTACAGATTGCTACTGCAACCATATGTTGAGTATTTTAGACTTACTGAAACTTGGCTGAGTTTCATGAACTACACTTTATCGGAAGTTCGGCTGTTTTCGCTTGGCTTTGAGCTTTATGCTCCTCTGATCTCACTCTCATTTTGAATTCAAACTCTTTATGTGTTCTACGAATTTAATACTCTGATCTGATCTTTATTAACGGTAATTAGCCCTTTATGGAATGCGCCTAAATATATTACTTGAGTTTGTAATCTAATCATTTTTTATTATGAGATTTCTGTATACTTATTTGATTTACGGATTCATCGAAATAAAAATGACCAAATAAACTTTACTAATCTCTTAATGAGAATAAAGCTTTGGAAACTTATCTAAACTCTCCTCATGGACTGAACTTAAATGATTAATGCAATTTTAGTTTATGATGCCTTATTTGCTTTCTGACTCATAATATGATATTCAAAGATCCATCACCGCAGGAAAGAGCGTTCAAGTGCTGAAATAGGGTCTGAACCTGCAACTGATGGTAAATTGGTAAATAAACTGTATGCCATTGAAGAAAGCAAAAGATAAAAATATTAGGGCCGAGTCTGCGCTCTCACTACGTATAGAACTGTCTATGATAAATGTCAACAAGATGGGTGTTTCCACCAAGGTGCGACACGTGACCGCAACACAACCTTAGCAACACTCAGTTTGTCTCTTATGTCACTTTGCATACGTGGAAAATATCCAACTTTGCATACTCACATATGAACAATTTTATTGTTTCTGTAAAGCCACTGCATCTCTTCATCAAGCTTTACCTGTCCCTCTAAACCAGTTGGAGAGGGAGTAAGGTGAGGAGTCATAGGGAACATGTTGATAACATGCACTTACATTAAATTAGAAATATTATCTAGCCATGTGCCACCCTCCATATTTCTGGGGTGTTCTCCTCTACTCCATCACATTAAAAAAACACTGACAACCTACCACCCTTTCTAAAACTTCCTCTTAAATATGTTAAAAAATGCCCACCATATTGCCAAACACTTCCCTAAGTGATACCCACCCTTCTTGACATTCATATATAATAGACAAAATGCCCATTGTCCCTTCTCTTTCCTTCATCTCCCCCGCTGTGACACTTGAGATGCTACTGATTTTCGTTGATTTCCTTTGTCTTTTCTGGCATTCTACAAGCCCACAGAAGGGAAGGTCATGACTTTTGACTACTGCATCAGAATGCCAACCTTTTACCTGCTTCCCTGGGTTTTTAGGAACAGATGATGCCACCCCCTCAATGCTGTCATTTTCTTTTTTCTTTTTTTTAATACAAATATTTTTATTGCAATTTTATAAATATACAAACAGATTTACAAAAAAAAAAAAAGAAAAAACACCGACATCAATAACCCAAGCGCCCATTCCCCCCCACACCTCAGAGAATAACACTACATATCCAATCAATCAAAGAAGTGCTTGTAAAATTATTTCTTAAGTTCATAAACAGTATTTAATTATATTTAGACTAATTCATTATGTTGAAGTGGCTTTCCTCTAGTGGACCATCATACAGATATTTCAAATTGACAAGTTTCTAATAATAATAGGGAAAAAGAGGTCCCGTCTATTGGCTATCTGAATAAAATACCACGCCCATTAACTAACCTCCCTTCACCAATAAAAAGGGGTGCCATGTGCTTTTGGGTCCACAAGTAAGCCAAGAATGCTCTTAATAATTTTTTTTTTTAAATGGCCATGTAAATAACCCAATTGGTCAAGCGGACCCAAATCGTCAATCACGTTTTCCTGGCTCGAGCTCCCTTCTTCGCGTATACTGCTTTTCCCAGGTTGTGTGCTGATAGCAACCGTGCCAAGCATTGCTGAAAAGAAAGAGGATTAACGTCCTGCCATACTGAGGTGATGCACAGCCTAAAGATAGCCATGGTAATACAAAATCAAAGCCCCACCCTCATTTTGCCCCACAGTGTCTTTAACCCCTTCTGTGATAGTGTTGGGGGTACGAGTTATATTCAAGGACAATTTATCTCTAGGGATTTCCTCTAGCACCGACAAGAGGGTGCCACAGGTAGCAAACATATGAACTATCTCTGCTCCATAAAGAGAACATTGTGGGCATCAAGTACCTTTGTACCTTTATTATCCCCCCTTTTAGCGATCCTGTACGGAGAATCGTATAAAAACAAGCAGGTCTTATAGAACTGAGCCTGATGATTTGCAGATAACAAAGCAGATTGTGCAGATGAAAAGGCTTGATGCAAAGCCCCCACCCGCGTTGTATACAATTCCTAATTTGGAGATATTAAAAAAATTCCTTGAAGCTAAGATTGAATTTAAATCTAAGATCGCTAAATAAAATAATATCTGGTGAGGAGAAAAATATCCAGAGTTTATTTATTCAGGCTTTTAATCCATGTTGCAATACAATAATAACCAAAAATCTCAGGTAAATTTTCGCTATTTCTCAAAAGAGTATAAAAATGCAATCTACCAATGCCCAGCAATCTATGAACCGAAGTAAAGCCCTTACAAGCCGCCGTAAGCGTCTTGAATCTCACCCTTTTTAAATTCCCAGAGCCAATTAATAATTCAGGATCCAGTATTTGACCATTGAAGCATTCTTGCAATAAGACAGAGCAATGCTGCAAGCTGGTCGCCCAGTAGTACAATTTTAAGTCAGGACACTGCCAGCATAATGATAAATGGGGAAATTACTGAACAAATTAGGATCGTGTGGGAAATTCAGCAGGGTTGTCCCTGTTTCTCTTTGCTATTTGCGCTGTACATCAATCCTTTCATTAGGAGACTAGAAAATTATCTAATTATTCACCCAATATTTATGCAAGGCTATGATATGAAAATTATAGACTACGCTGATGACATGTTCAGGGAGTTGGTACTGGACAGGTTGGTACTGGACAGAACGCCCACTGTAGTATTTGTGACAGAAACCTGGGCCAAGGACTCCTCTGACCCCGATCTAATAGAGGCCGTTCCGGAAGGTTATTGCCTGGCCAGACTCGATAGGCAGAGACGTGTGGGAGGGGGGATAGCGATCCTTTATAAGGATCACCTTCAATGTCACACTGTACCCCTGACTGATTTCCCTGACAGTTTTCAAGCGTTCTACTTTTCAATAAAGGAAGAACAACGCCCCTTCTTTAACGGTATCCTAATTTACCGTCCCCCCGGCTCGAGAACACACTTCACGCACCACCTTCTCCAATCTCTTGAACCCTACTTTGGCCTAGATAATTTCTCCATCATGGGTGATTTTAATTACCATCTAGAACGACACGACCTCTCCGACACCTCCTGTCTTATTGAGGCCTTACAATCCTGTGGGCTTATGCAACGTGTCACGGGAGCTACTCACCGTGCAGGACACACCCTGGACGGCATCTTTTCCAATGATCCTCGCTTGACTACCAAGGATCCGATTCATCTTTCCTGGTCTGACCACCTGGCGGTCCCTTTTCTCTTGAAACATCACAGGGTAAATTCCCCTAAACTAGCAAACCATACAATAGAGATTACGAGGAATTTCAGGAATATTAACAGCAATTCCTTCGTGCCCTGGGCTGCAAACCTTACCATCCCTGGCCCACATAGCGTACAGACTGCAGTCGCCCATTTTGAACAGGTCACGACCGAGGCCTTGAATCAACTGGCCCCAGAACAATCCCGACGCCGCGCTAGAAAGAGACCTTCTGCCCCCTGGTTCTCCAACTCCCTTAGGCTTCTTAGGCAAGAAGTGAGGAGAATGGAGAGATTATGGCATGCTAGCTGGGACTTCAAAAACAAGGACGCGCATCGACTTCTGGTTAAAAAATACAAGGCTGAAATCTTGCAGGCTAAACAACAATATTTCGTGACTGTGACCTCCTCGCTTTCTTCCCCGAAGGAACTTTTTAAAACCGTTGACTCCCTGATCAGATTGCAAGTCCCTGACCCTGTCATCCCTTCGCAGGACCTCTGTGAAAAGATCGCCTCCTTTTTTCACTCTAAAATCCAGGATATTTACTTAGCCCTTGAGGAACAAAGAGCTGCTCTCAGTGCATCTATACCTGGTGTAGAGATGAGTTTAACCACCACCGAAATCTCCACTCTTTGCACTCTGGACACCTTTCCCTCGCTGACTTTACAAGATCTTGAGCTCTTGTTAGCCAAGACTAAGTCTGGATCCCCTTTGGATTCCTGCCCTCTGAAGGTCATTAAACAGTGTAGGGAGACCCTCTTACCTCCCTTGGTGGAGATAATGAATCTTGCCATTAGAGATGGCACCTTCCCTGCAGAGTGGAAGAAGGCGGTAGTGAAACCCCTGTTGAAAAAGGCTTCCCTGGATCCGGGGGTCCTAAAAAACTTCCGGCCTATCTCTCTGCTCCCCGCCCCTGCTAAGATGCTTGAGACTCATCTCAACAAACATCTTGCTGCCTTTGTCGAAAGCTCTGGATGCTTAGACTCCTCCCAGCATGGATTCAGGAAAGAATTTAGTACCGAGTCAGCCCTCACTATTGTACTTGACAAGATCCGTACATCAGTAGATGAGGGCCAGACATCTCTCCTGGTCCTGCTAGATCTAACGGCGGCTTTCGACACCCTCTCCCCCTCGGTACTTACATCTCGGCTGAGGGAGGTGGGGGTGAAGAACGCAGCTCTTGATCTTCTGACCTCCTTTCTCACAGGGAGGGAATAAAGAGTCAAGCTTGGGGAGTTTCTATCTCCATCCCGTCCTGTGCTATGTGGGGTTCCTCAAGGGTCGGCCCTTAGCCCGACCCTCTTTAATATCTATGTTACCCCACTGGCCAAATTAATAAGATCTTTCGGGATGGAGGTAGTCTCGTACGCAGACGACACTCAAATCCTCGTCTCCCTACCCCATTCAGATGAACTAATCGCCCCCAAATTTAGATCTTGTATGGAGGCGGTCGGTAAGTGGATGGTTCAGAACTCTCTGAAACTGAATGGGGAGAAAACGGAGGTGATGGTGTTTGGGGGAAAAGAAAACATCTGGTCAGCCAACTGGTGGCCTGACTCCCTTGGTACTTGTCCCTCCCCCACATCCTCTGCTAAAAATCTCGGGGTGATAATAGATCCTGCCCTTGACCTAGGCAGCCAGGTGAGCAGAACTGTTTCCACCTGTTGGGGCCTGATTCATACTCTCCGTAGGGTCAGGAAATTTCTCTCCCTCCAGGCAAGAAAACAAATAGCTGTCGCTCTCATCGGCTCGCGCTTGGACTACTGTAATGCGCTGTATGCAGGACTCAATAAAGGACAGCTGCAGCGCCTGCAGGTGGTCCAAAACGCCATAGCCAGATTTGTCCTGGACATTCCCAGACGCTCTTCAGCCACTGCAGCCAGGAAAACACTGCACTGGCTGCCGGTAGAACAGCGTATCCGGTTTAAGGTCCTGTGTATGACCTACAGAGCCATCGCTAAAAAGAGCGACACTGGAATTGGATCCATTATCTCCCACTATGTTCCCCGAAGAGACCTGCGTTCCTCAGGGAAACGGCTTCTAGCAGCCCCCCGTGTTCGGAAAGCTAGGTGGGGCGGCAGAGCTTTTTCCACTCTTGCTCCTAAGTGGTGGAATGAACTTCCTTTGGATCTGAGATCCCTCCCATCCCTACAGAATTTTCGCACGGCCTTAAAGACCCTTCTCTTCAAGCAAGCTTATGTCTAAGATCTTAATGTCTCCTTTTCTGGTCCTTCCTGACCTTTTGCTAGGCGCCTTGATACCTTCGGGTTAGTGTTCTGCGCAATATAAATATTTTTTCAATTCAATTCAATGACATTGAAGGTGCCGTGTTTGGGGTAACCAAAGCAATTAAGGTGGTTGAAGCAGAGGCTTGAAAGCTTGGGGACGTGTCAGGGTACTCTCTAAACAAAGATAAGACGCAAATTATTGTCAACAAGAAAATATCTTGGGTGGATCAACGAGTGGTGAAAAACGCGGAGTACCTTGGTGTTAATATAACAGCTAATATCAATGCAAAATCACTCTATAGGTTAAATAACTTACATCTTTCCCTTGTAGGTAGATGTAATGCCATTAAAATGATATTCTTTCCATAAATGTTATACTGTTTTTAGAGCTATACCACTAGAATTCTCTAACCAATCGTTGAAGACTTTTGATGACCTCTTCTCTCAATTTGTTTGGGCCTACTTCTGGCCTAGAAGGTCTACAAAATTTCTGTCACTTCCGAAAAATGGGGGTTGGGCACTTCCTAACGCAATGCCATCATTTTCTAAGGGTATTTGAGAGGCCGGCAGCGGGTTGGAAAACACATGGATAGGTGGTCCAGCAGTACCTGTTTTTGTGCCACCTTCCTTGTTTCTATGCAGACATTGCAGGAAGGTAAGACATGGGTGGACTTTATAACAGATTTCTTGCAGTCTGCAGGAATGGGATATAAAATTCAGTGTGTGCTTATCTTTCAATAGGAAGAAGGAGAACTGTGACTGCACGTCTGGAACACGTCAAAGGGGTGCGCATTAGCCCACAGTTCAGGCAGTTGACTGCTACTGAAAGACAGAAAACTACGCTCAATAGGCGAGTGTAGAATGTACACTGTACTTAACACCTTCAATGCTACAGGGTATTTTTCTCCTGCGCTGAAGATAAATATTTCCCATTGTTCATGACAAGGTCAGCTCGTCATAAGCACAGGTCCAGTGGTACTTCATGACGAGCTGACCTTGTCATTAGCATAGAAGGGGTTAATGAAAGGCAGGCTGGCCTACCCAGACATCATTCTTTTGCATTATTTTTCAATAAATGTAACTTGTGTAACTATTTATTGCTCATTCTCTCAGCAACCACATATAGGCTTTGAGCAGGGATATGCACCCACTTGCCAGGCCTAAACCTTCCCCTTTACTACATACAAGTCACTCCCAAGGTAGGCCCAAGGTAGCCCCATGAGTAGGGTGCAGTGTATTTGAAAGGTAGGACATGTACTGGAGTGTTTTACATGCCCTAATGTTGAAATAGTGCTCATTTCATTGTTCACTATTGCAAGGACGGACTATCTCTCCCACAGGGTAACATGGGGATTGCCTTGAAATATCTTTTAAGTGTAATTTCCCATTGGGAGCAGATAGAAATTTTGAGTTTGGGGTCTCTAAACTTACAATTTAAAAAAACATCTATTGTGAAGTTGGTTTTTAAATTGTGTGTGTGGGGGCATTTTCTTTCTGAACCATTCTGTGCTTCTTCCTGTCTGTAGAAAACACGTCTGGTTTGGCTGACAGTTGCGCTCTGGTGCATTTACTCTGGACAGTCATACTAAGGGAACTGAGGTGTGTCTTGCATATCTTCATGGCCCATCACCAGGCTGATGGATGTTCCTGAGCTAGAATGGTGGGTGGAGTTGTCACTGACCCCTAAGTAGAGCTGTGCCTGTCCTCATACAAAGCTGTCTCCACCCTCCCATAGCGTGTTTGGTGGCAGGTCAGGGAAAAGCGGGCTCTTGTGCACTTTAAAGACCTTCCTTTGAAGTTTGCTTACTTCAGAGGGAATATAAGTATACAGATGGGTATAACTATTGGACCTCTGACACTCCAAAATCAGAAGCCAGCTGGACTGAGGATATTCTGCCAGGAAAAAGAGCTGGACACTATAGGAGGGACTGCCACACTGCCTGTTGCTTTGTTGTGCTGGCCTGCTGCTTGCTGCTTCTTTCCTGAGAGTTAACGGACTGGACTTTGCTTTCTACATCCGACTTCCAAGGTTCTCCAAAGGCTTGTGTGCTCTTGTCTCCTGTTGAGAAGTCTCAGGGCCATCAAAGGCTTCACCTACCAGTGCCTGGGTTCTTCTACAGGAAGTCTTGACTAGCGAAGTGGTGCCAAATCCTGTTTCTGGTCCCTTGGAAGTGTAACCTGGTGATTTTAAGGAGGAAATGCACGCATCAACTCCCAGCGCCTGTTTGCTCAATGTATCGCTGTAACAGATCAATGCATCACCACTGCCTGGACCGAAGTGTGGTTCCTGCTGGTAGCATCGACCACGGCTTTCACCACAGGCCCCAGCTCACCATCCCAGTACCTCAGAAAAATCTCTGCAGAGCGAGTCTTGAGCACAATGTCATCGGCGTCTGTGTTACCTGCTCCGAAGCAGCACCTTTTTCACTGCTCAGGAATCAATGCACTGCCTGCTTTGTGGCTGTGAAATCAACACAGCACCTTCATTGCCACTGTCGCATTGACGCAGCGCATCTGGATCGTTGATGCATCATTCCTCAATGCCAATTCTTCATCGACACCACACAGCAGTAAGGAACTGAGGCCGCGTGTCCGGAAACTGATGCATCACCTCTCCTGCTAGTAAGGAACCAATGCATCACCTCCCCTACCAGTAAAGAACCGATGCAACACCTACCCTGCCTGTAAGGAACTGATGCATCACCTCCCCTGTGTAGTAAGAAACTGATGCATCGCTTTGCTTTTTCAGCACTTCACCTCCTGTGCGCCTTGCACCATCTTTGATGCATCTAAGGCACTTTGTGCTTAATCCATTGATGTCCAAGGACTTGATATTTTGACTTGTGTGTGTGTTGGATGTTTGTCATTTAGGTCTGTTTTTCATTCAGATAAGTATTGGCTATTTATCTAAACTGGTCTTGACATCTTTTGCAGTGTTTGTTCTGTATTACTATGTGCATGGGTACACATGCTTTACACAATGCCTTTGAGATAAGCCTAACTGCTCATGCCAAGATACAAAGGGCGTGAGCTGGTGTAATCTTAACTGTGTGACTCACTTACCCTAACTAGAGTGAGGGTCCCTACTTGAACAGGGTGCAAACCACTACCAACAAGAGACCCCAGCTTTAACAGTTATGAATATGTTGTATGTTTGACAATAATGGGAACAATTGTATGGCCTTTAAAATAGTTTGTATTGCAAGTACATCAAAACATCTATGAATTGCTTGTTCAGGGTAAGTCAAATAGAGGCATATAACAATAAATAAAGTTAAATTTATGGATCAAGCAATGTTTTGCTTCCAAAGTTTTCTCCACTCCAAAGTCTAAAATATTTACATTATTTGTTATGAGATTTGCTCTCTTGGGTCCTAATTACAAGTATAGTTGCTATTTATAACACCTGATGAATAATGATACCACAAGGTTCCATTAATTATCAGGTGTGCCTATTATGTGCTTGTGGGGAATAACGCACGAGTCAGAAAACACTGACTGACTCATAATCAATCCCTTAGTGATAGCACAATTAGTCTTCCAATAATGCAATGAAGGCAGCTACAGTGAAGTGCCCCCACTTAAACTCAACATTTTTTCACACACTTGGGAGATTATTCAGGAGCATACGGTGTGACTTCATTTACCACAGATTGTCAAGCCAAATTAGGATACAGACACAAGTTATAACCAGTGCAAATCCTGGGCAAGAACCAGACCGTTCAATTATGCCTTGAACCCATAAAAGAGATTGAGATAGTATATCATCCCATGACACAAGTGAGTTGCATGCCCTAATTTCGTGAGTCTTTTGGGCTGAGGGGTGAGCTCCATCACACAACACAACAACCCCTAAGTAGAACCTTATTATCCGTATAATTTGTTAACTTATTCACCAACATTTTGCTATGCGTAGGTGGCACTAGATCTTGTATTACTTTTGTCTTAGTTCTGGAATTTTGGAGTAGAGCTGACCAAATTATTTAACTGAAAAGGAAAGTCTACCCCTAAAACAATTTTACTTGCGGAAGAAATTTGCGCTAGTTTAAAATTTCTTCTAGTGGGTGAACTTTTGCAGAATGCCTCAATGTTCATGGAATTGCCCCCCCTCCCCCCCCCCCCCCCAGTTCTTCGATGTAAAGACAAAACACTAGGAGGCAACACAAACCATTTAGTATGTTTTTCTTAATGGGAAAAACATTTAAAATGTTGGATGGTAACACAATTGGTATTTTGTGAATCAAAAAAATATCACCCTCAGGTGTTCAAAGGTAAGCCTAGAGTACTGCAAGAGTAAGCCACAGCAAAGCCTCTACGAATCAGCCTTTGAGTTTATGTTTCCATCTATGTGTAATATCCTTGATCTTCACTTAGTAATATTTAGAATTATTTTATGATAAAGTGTCTTCTCTAGGATTTGATAATTATTTCAGGAGTATAAATAAAAAGCTCTCTGATTTGACGTTTCAAATGTATTTAGAAGCGTTACCTTCCTTAAGGTTCCTAAGTCTAATTGTGCCCTCGCTTCAATTGCCTCGGACCCAAAGCTAGGACACAATTATTGTATATTATTTAATCATCTTTGACCTGCATAATAAAACAGTTCAGATTTCAGATGGAAATGCATTACTGTATGTTTATTTAGTCAGGTCCATGCACGTGCAGCGGTAAGTTCCACCATCATGTAAACACCGACTGTAGCAAAACATGCTGAGCAGTAATGGCGAGTGCAAGAAGGGTTTAGCACACGTCGAGCTTACGTATAAAAACTCTTCTGACATAATTATATGGATGACAGCAAGTGAGCCATTTCCTTGTAGAGGAAAGAAAATAGGTTGTTGTAGGAGCACATATTATCTCCCAAAGCACTCCTATAAACTGTCTGTACCAGTTAATATATAATATTTCCTGTATCGTGCTTTGAGTGGGAGGTGTTTTAGCTGTGCACAGATGTCCCAAAAGCCAACTTAATAATGGGCGAGGTGAGATGTCAAAATCTTCATGTATTTTATGACATGCCTCGAGGTGTCAACACAAAATCCACTAGCCACAACAAAAGTTATAGAAGCAATTTTAACAATGAATGGCTCAGAATGTCTTTGCAGAAATATGCTTTGGGCTGTGTCAGAAAGAGAAATATCAAATGTGGAAATATACTGCAAACAACCTGGTCATAGTATTTTTTCCTCCTTAAAATCCACCTTCAAGAACACAAGTGCATATTTCTCATAAATAACGTTCTGCTTTCCTAACCATAGCTTCAAAAAAGCAACTTTGAGCACAATTGGATTCAATGGGATAAGGATTATTATTATCATTACTAGTAGTAATAGTTGAAGCAGTAATAGCATTATTTAAAGTTGTTGTAAAAGCATTACTAATGTTAGTAGTTCAGAGTTGCTGCTCCTGAAAAAAATCTGAAGCTGATGAAGCTGACAGCAATGGAAACAAGCACTGGCAAAGCCAATAATTCTAGCTTTGGGCGCAAGCCTTTTGGCTTTGTCAGTAATTGTTTTGTTTTATCATGGTTTTTGTAAAAAGGTATTGTTGAGTAAGCTAAGTAAGGTTAGGGAGACTACTAATAATTATTTAAAAGGTTTCTGATAGCAATATAATTTCAGCCATATTCTTGTTCATCTGCTAGGACAGCCCAGGACAGGTGGGGATTTCCACCATTTAGGTGATGCTTCATGCAGTGTCAGGTTGAGAGTACTGAGAAGCACTGGATATGATGCTGTCTACTGTAGGACCAAATGGTCATTCACAGCTCACTTGCCTACCTCCTCGTCATCCATAATGCATCGTGAACGGTAACCGTATTTTTAGGGCTCGGCCTCCGCCCACGTAAGTGGGAGGAGTTTCGAGATCCTAATGTTAAAGAAAAAAAAAAAGTATCTCCTAGGGCTTTGGCGAGACAAATTCCACACATTCCTTAGTGTGTTATGTCATCTGGCCAGTGATTCGTCTTCGTTGTGGTGTCGTTTTAATAGCCTTGAAGTGATAGGGTAAATGTAGTTTTCGTCCGCCATGTTGGGCATTTTTCGTTCGTGCGCGCGCAAAGAAGTACATTAATTATAATTAGGAGCTGTCAGGGTGCCTCCGTAAGTGAATCCAGATGGCCGGGCGCGTTCACCATTCAGCAGCGCTCAGCGCGCAGCTGCTCCATGCCAGGCCGGGAAAGGGCTTCATTAGTTCAAGAACAAGAGTCTGACGTTCTGTCATGGGCTGTTCTTTTAATCTCAGTTTCATTTTTTTTCTGGAATGGTCCGTGGCCGGTGTGAATGGAATTGTTCTCTCGAGTTTATAATGTGTTTCTTTGCAGCAGCTTTTGTTTTCGGAGCTGAGGTAATTAATAGCAAGCTGGCAGGCAGCGCCTTTTAGAACTGTTTGCTTTCTGGGCAGAGTCCTGCAGTGGTGTTGAACTTCAGCATAGTCTGACAGGCTGCTGTATTGTTTGTATTTTCCCATACCGCCTGCGTCAACTTTTTTCCACACACGAATTTCCAACAGTTTTGTTCTCTCTGAATAATGCGCCTTGTTACTTCCTTCAGACAGCAAGCAGAGTTTTAAAGGAATGATTCAAGGAGCCTGTCAGTTGTTGACACAACGAAAGGTGAGGTAACTGTTTGCTTGCAGTTACGGACCTTCGTTTGGGGTTTTTATTGGTATTGTTTTTCCTAATGGGATTGGTGTTTGCAAGAAAATTGACTGCCCACAGCTGCGCTTGTAAGACGCGCCTGGCAAAGCGTGTCACTAGGGCTGCGTGGGGCTGATACAGATGCTCGCGCCCTATCAACATTGGGGACTGTATATTGACCGTCGTGCTGAAAGGCGGAGTAGCAGAAGTAGATTTCCGTTCTTGACTTAAATTCTATTCTTCCGAGCTCTGGGAGAAACCCCGAATGGAATCTAGGTATCCTGCTAGTTGCAGCGTTTGCGCGATGGCAAAAGAGGAAGTGTGCTAAGTTTTATTGTTTTTATTTTTTATAAAGTAAAGAACATTGGTAGGAAAGTTTGTAGAACTCCCCAAGTCTAGCAACTCGGAACACATACTTTGATTATGTCGTTTTTAGAACAGTCTGCCAAAGAATTCATTTCACAACTTGTAAATGCAGTTTGAGAGTTGAGACTGCAGTTTGAGAGTGCAGTTTGAGAGTTGAGAGTGCAGAGTGCAGTTTGAGAGTGCAGAATCAGAGTGCAGTTTGAGAGTGCAGTTTGAGAGTGCAGTTTGAGAGTGCAGTTTGAGAGCAGTTTGAGAGTGCAGTTTGAGTGCAGTTTGAGAGTGCAGAGTGCAGATTGAGAGTGCAGGTTGAGAGTGCAGATTGAGAGTGCAGATTGCAGATTGAGAGTTGAGAGTGCACGTTGAGAGTGCACATTGAGAGTTGAGAGTGCAGTTTGAGAGTTGAGAGTGCAATTTGAGAGTTGAGAGTGCAGTTTGAGAGTTGAGAGTGCAGTTTCAGAGTTGAGAGTGCAGTTTCAGAGTTGAGAGTGCAGTTTCAGAGTTGAGAGTGCAGTTACAGAGTGCAGCATGAGAGTTGTGAGTGCAGTTTGAGAGTTGAGAGTGCAGTTTGAGAGTGCAGTTTGAGAGTGCAGTTTGAGAGTGCAGTTTGAGAGTGCAGAGTGCAGTTTGAGAGTGCAGAGTGCAGTTTGAGAGTTGAGAGTGCAGTTTGAGAGTGCAGTTTGAGAGTGCAGTTTGAGAGTGCAGTTTGAGAGTGCAGTTTGAGAGTGGTGTTTGAGAGTGCAGAGTGCAGTTTGAGAGTGCAGAGTGGAGATTGAGAGTTGAGAGTGCAGTTTGAGAGTGCAGTTTGAGAGTGCAGTTTGAGAGTGCAGATTGAGAGTGCAGTTTGAGAGTGCAGTTTGAGAGTGCAGTTTGAGAGTGCAGTGTGGGAGTACAGTGTGGGAGTGCAGTGTGAGAGTGCAGTGTGAGAGTGCAGTTTGAGAGTTGAGAGTGCAGTGTGGGAGTGCAGTGTGGGAGTGCAGTGTGAGAGTGCAGTGTGAGAGTGCAGTTGGAGAGTTGAGAGTGCAGTTTGAGAGTTGAGAGTGCAGATTGAGAGTGCAGATTGAGAGTGCAGTTTGAGAGTGCAGTTTGAGAGTGCAGTTTGAGAGTGCAGTTTGAGAGTGCAGTTTGAGAGTGCAGTATGAGAGTGCAGTATGAGAGTGCAGTATGAGAGTGCAGATTGAGAGTGCAGTTTGAGAGTGCAGTTTGAGAGTGCAGAATCAGAGTGCAGAATCAGAGTGCAGAGTGCAGATTGCAGTTTGAGAGTGCAGTTTGAGAGTGCAGTTTGAGAGTGCAGAGTGCAGATTGAGAGTGCAGATTGAGAGTGCAGATTGAGAGTGCAGTTTGAGAGTGCAGAGTGGCAGTGAGTGCAGACTGAGTGCAGAGTGACAGCGAGTGCAGACTGAGTGCAGAGTGACAGTGAGTGCAGACTGAGTGCAGAGTGACAGTGAGTGCAGAGTGAGTGCAGAGTGAGTGCAGAGTGAGTGCAGAGTAAGTGCAGAGTGAGTGCAGAGTGAGTGCAGAGTGGCAGTGAGTGCAGAGTGGCAGTGAGTGCAGAGTGGCAGTGAGTGCAGAGTGGCAGTGAGTGCAGAGTGGCAGTGGGTGCAGAGTGACAGTGAGTGCAGAGTGACAGTGAGTGCAGAGTGACAGTGAGTGCAGACTGACAGTGAGTGCAGAGTGACTGTAGAGTGAGTGCAGAGTGAGTGCAGACTGACAGTGAGTGCAGAGTGACTGTAGAGTGAGTGCAGAGTGAGTGCAGAGTGAGTGCAGAGTGACAGTGAGTGCAGAGTGACAGTGAGTGCAGAGTGGCAGTGAGTGCAGAGTGGCAGTGAGTGCAGAGTGGCAGTGAGTGCAGAGTGGCAGTGAGTGCAGAGTGACAGTGAGTGCAGACTGACAGTGAGTGCAGACTGACAGTGAGTGCAGACTGACAGTGAGTGCAGACTGACAGTGAGTGCAGAGTGACTGTAGAGTGAGTGCAGACTGACAGTGAGTGCAGAGTGAGTGCAGAGTGAGTGCAGAGTGAGTGCAGAGTGAGTGCAGAGTGACAGTGAGTGCAGAGTGACAGTGAGTGCAGAGTGACAGTGAGTGCAGAGTGACAGTGAGTGCAGAATGACAGTGAGTGCAGAGTGACTGTAGCGTGAGTGCAGAGTGACAGTGAGTGCAGAGTGAGTGCAGAGTGACAGTGAGTGCAGAGTGACAGTGAGTGCAGAGTGACAGTGAGTGCAGAGTGACAGTGAGTGCAGAGTGGCAGTGAGTGCAGAGTGGCAGTGAGTGCAGAGTGACAGTGAGTGCAGAGTGACTGTAGAGTGCAGAGTGGCAGTGAGTGCAGAGTGGCAGTGAGTGCAGAGTGGCAGTGAGTGCAGAGTGACAGTGAGTGCAGAGTGACAGTGAGTGCAGAGTGACTGCAGAGACAGTGTGTCAGGGTGCACATTGTGTGAGTGTGCAGAATGAGTGTGCAGGGTAAACAGTGTGTGACTATGCAGGGTGACATTGGGAGTGTGCGGGTGAGCAGTGTGTGAATGTGTAGGGGCAGTGTGTGAGTGTGCAGAAAACACCACACACACATACACCACACACACATAACGCACACACAAACCACACACCTCAGTCTCTCAACACCACACACTTGTCACCACTCAACACAACACACTCACCACCACACTCACTCCCCAGGCTCACCCCCACAGACTCACCACCACACACTCACCAGCACACAGAAAACAACACACACATCAACACACCCCCAGCCGTCAATGAATGCTTTCACCATGCACAAACACCAACAACCATCATCCATCTGTGCACGCTTTTACCAAGCACACACCCACCAGCCGTCAGTGCACCCTTCCACCAGGCACACACACCTCCAGCCGGCAGTGCACTTTTCCACCAAGCAATCGCAGTATGGTACACTTTACTTTTAAACATATTCATATAAAGCACAGCATGCCACCATTGGTAAAATTACAATTCAACCAAGATACTTCCACTACACACCACATGCACACACTCCATAACACATGGCAAAAAGACATTGGCATTTACAATGCCATTAGCTCAAACTCAAATAAATCCGAGCCCGATTGCATTTCTAATGCTTGTTATTCCTGTAACTCTCTGCGGAGTTACACAAAGCAATGTGTGCTGTCTATTGTGGATGCAGAATTATCCCACTCCCGACCAAAGGAAAACCACTGAACATCAGGCGAATTAATGCACGTTTCCGTCAGTTGGGTCTATGTCAAAAACACATATTCTTACTCGTGGATATGTAGTAATTTTTGGACCTTCACGTGATTTAATCCAAGTGGTGTAGAAGAGACTTTTTATGGGAGGAAACTGTACGAGTCTCTGTGTACACGCGTGTGTGTTTCTGTGGACATTTTTGTTTGCGTGTATGTAAACATATGTGGTGCATGCAAGTTTTCAGGCATTTTTGCACGTCTGTGTTTGTTTATTTCTCTGCGCATGCACGTATTTGTATTCACATGTGTGGGTTTCGCAGTGTGACACTTGGCATTTGTGAGTGAAGCTGTGGGTATATTTGTACATGCATGTGTATGCACGTGTGTGTGTTTTGCACACGTGTATTTGCTTGTTTATGTGTGTGTGCACTCTTGTGTATGCATATGGGTGGGAGTGTGCGTGTATGTGCGTGTGTGTGTGTGGTCTCGTTATGAACCTAGTTGTTCTTTGGAGAAGTCGTTGCTTCTTACAAAACACCCTTCTTTTTACAGCAAGCCCATGAAATTACGATAGGTCTCTTTAGAACCAGCTGCGCCAGAAGTGAAAAACCAAGGTAGTCTGGCGGTCGGTTGTATTATTGGATTTGGGACCAGTTGCCAAAGCTCAGGGAATAAAAGGAAAGCAGCCAGATATGATTAGGTTGTTTGTTTGTCTCCCTTTAAAGAAAACAATAGACAACAGCCATTCATAACGAGCATGCCATTTGTACAACATTGTCCAAAGTAACTAACTTTGATCACCATTATGCATTATTGCTGACTTTCTGTCTCTCTCCTTCACCGTGGGCACCTTTTGTTTTCCTCTTCTCTTGATTGTTTTTCCTGCTTGCCCATTACTAGGGCTGATAGCTGCAGGATATCATTCTATCCCATCTCCCTCGCCAATAAGGCCATGATTGATAATAATCTCCCACACAAGACACATTTATTGGACTCAGGTCAGAGTCAGCTCTGTAAATCTCAGCTTTATGTGTGCTTACAATTTACAAGATTGCCCCCTTGTTTACCTCTGGTGGCTCCAGGATGGAAGAAACATTCACTTGTTAATCAAACTTCCAGGTATAAGCTAGACTGCTGCTCAGTAGGCTCCCAGGGCCTAATAGAAAACCATTCTCGACCCTCCAAATGTTTAGAAATGTCAACAACAAAAAAAGAATTATCTGCAGATGGAAACATATGCATTTATTTTTTCAAGAGTTGGGAGAGTGGTTTGCGCGTTTCTTCGTATTTGAATGCCCTCATAAATATAACAGACCTCTGGATTTCAGTGTTTTGAATGCGCTACGTTTCACTATTTACATTATAATTTAAGGACCCGAATTTACAAAAAAAATAATAGGAAATGTCAGCATTCACGGGGTAGGTGTAAGCTTATGCATGAGGTTTGGCTAAATAACATAAACACTCATGAATTATGACATGCAGATGCCAATTAATAAAAAAAGTGGTACATTCACAGCCATATAATGATGCAGAAGTGCTACTTTTGGGAATTAAAATATTTTCCTACTCGTACGCCTTGAAAGCTGAGCCAGGAGCAGGTTTCCAGGTGGGCTACTAGGAATGCCATGTGTCATATCCCCAGGCTCCTGTTCCCGATGTGCATAATTTGGCATAGGGCAGGATTACGCACAGAGTGAATGGAACCTGCTGTGCAAACACTCACTTTTTCCCCAAAGAAAACGTTGTTTCCTTGAGGAGAAAGCCATTCCCCTGAACCTCAACCAAATCTGGGAAAGATTAATTCTATGTCAGGACAGGAGGCTCCGATTTTGCTTTCTCATTTCTTTATTGAAATGCTCAGCAGCCAATAAAAACAACCAAAAAACTACATTTCCCAGAATACCAGGGAATGACCATAGAGAGTAGCGTATAAAAGGACCCAACATTAGTCCTTCTTCCTCTTTCTTTGCTGCTCCGCAGCCAGTTAAGTGCATTTTCAATTATCTCTGTGGCATATTGTTACTTGCTTATTTAATTTACTATTGTGCTTACTGTACATACTGTGCTTTGGCATTGCGCACTGTGGTTCGCGCGTTTGGGGCTCTGTCTCCGTTTCTCTTGCGTGTGTTCCCCGCTGCCGGCGTGCAGTTTCCTTGCGGTCCGGAGCGTGTGTCTCACCTCCGTTTGTTGGTCCGGGCGCTTCCTAGCTGCTCGCGTACAGTTGGTGGAGCGGGAGCAGGGGTTTCCGTTTCGTTAGGGGAGCGCGAGCGCTCTTGGAACGGTCTCTGGTGGCAGGCGACAGTCGCGCATGCGCACTGTCCTATTTCCGGCTTCTGGGTCTCCTCAGCTGGTTGAGCGACGGCGTTTTGACGTCCTGCCCACGGCCTGTCTCCAGAATTTAACCCCGTCAGACACCGAGGTCTTCAGAGGACTTTGGTTGTATTTCTGTGGCATAGGCTCTGCCTAGAGTGTTTTGTATCGTGCAGGCTTTGGCTCCCTCCACACTTGAGATACTTTGTCTGTCAGGATTGTTCCTGCTTCTTCAAAGCCTGCTTTGGGGTTCTAGCACTCCCCCTTGACTTGTGTTTCTTGACACTCCATATTGTTTCAGTCGTCTTGTGGGCATTTACTCTCTACCCTGGTGTAGAATGGCTGATTATTACGACGCTGATGACGACTATTATTATGATAATGAGGAGGAAGGCTCCTTGGAACAGGATTTGGTGGAACAATTAGATAAGGGTGTTCAAAAGTCAGTTAACAAGGCACTGGTACGTGCTATAAATCCCTTAAAGCGTCATTTAAACCTCTATGCCCAGCGGCAGGGCTGGTTGCCTGCTTCCAAGAAAAATGCTAAGTCACCTGTTAACCCTCATAAAACAGACTTCCAGCGTCTGGCTAAGAGTTTGGCGACTGCGCCTTCTACTGCTTCTCTTCTGCATGATACCGAATCGGACAATGCTCAGTCTTCTACTTCTTCAGACCATGCTTCTCCTCCTCCTAAAAAACGAGTCTGTAAGGCACATTTTGTTGACGCCCCTGAGCGTCCTCCGGTGCTCAATTTTGAGCCTGCGGACATCGTTCATCCGAATTCTTCTACATGGCTGCCTTCACCGGCTGTAGCTACCTATATTGAGGCTCACATTCGCCAACCTTTTGAGGCTTCGGTTCGGGCCCGGTTGCGCTCAGAGTGCCCGAGGCCTGATTTGGCGGACCATTTGGCCGAGACACCGGAGGTTGACCCCATGATGGTCACGTACTTGAAAAAATATGCCAAGGACCCGAAGAAGGGCCTTGATAGATCTTGGCGATCTTGTCAGGATAAGATGCTAGACTTACTTGGACCACTCACCAAGATTTTAGATCTAGGTTATCAGGCGAAGGAGGCCTCTGCCCTTGTGGACCCAAAGGAGTTGATTGAGTGGGCACAGCGGGCGATCTGCCAATTGGGGAATGCCAATTGCGCAATTTCTGCGGAACGTCGCAGGTCCATCCTTTTGAAGCTTGATCCTAAGCTTTCTGAGTTGGCCACTTCCGAATCTGGACCTGAGGCGCAGGGCCTCTTGTTTGGTCAACCGTTCCTCAAGGAGCTTACGCGGTTTGTCTCCACCTTCAGTGGTATTGACAAGGCGCAAGCCTCCCTGAGACGGGCAATGCGCCCGGTTTTTGCAAAGGCCGGACGAGGTAGGGGACGTTCGTTCGGCCGTGGCTCTGCAAACCAGTCCCAGAGAGGCAACTCCTCTCAGCAAAGAGGATCTTACGACGCCGGTTATTCCACCAGGGCCAACTTTTACCCATCAAGAAAAGGAAAAGGCCAGTACGGCAAAGGACGTTCAGGTGGTCAGCAAGGACACTACCAGGATACCCACTCTACAGGTGAGCCTGCTTCGTGCATGCGATGTGATGTTGGGGGGTCGCATTCGATTTTTCCTACAAAATTGGCGCATGCTCTCCAACGATGCATGGGTGCTACAAACTGTTCAGGGGTTCAGAATAGAGTTTTATCACCCGATGCATCAGACCCGTCCTCCCCCTTGTTTGCATTTTTCTCTTCAGGATCAAATTTGTCTCTCCGGAGAGGTAGACGCCCTCCTCAAAAAAGGGGCGATTCTTCCAACCACCCGTCATCCGATGGGGTTTGCCAGTTCAGTCTTTCTGGTAGAGAAAAAAGGGGGCGGCTCTCGCCTGGTTCTCAACCTGAAAGACTTCAACGGCGGGGTGGTCTATCGACATTTCAAGATGGAGGGTATCCATCTATTGAGGGATCTCCTTCGCGAAGGGGATTGGATGGTCCGTCTGGATCTCAAGGATGCGTACCTCTCGGTTCCAATTTACAGGCCCCATCGTCGTTTTCTCCAGTTTCACTGGCAGGGAGTTTGGTACGAGTATCAGGTTCTCCCGTTCGGTCTCTCGTCGGCGCCGTGGTGCTTCACGAAGCTGTTGAGGCCGGTTGTGGAACATCTTCGGTCTCGGGGTGTCAGGTTGATTATTTATCTGGACGATATTCTCCTTATGGCGGATTGTCCTCTCAAACTTCATCAACATCTGGAGTGGTCCATCAATCTTTTACAGTCTCTAGGTTTTCTGATCAATGTTCAGAAATCCGTTTTGGTTCCTGCCCAGTGTATAGAGTTCCTGGGTTTCCAGATCGACTCGGTGGCTTGTCAACTTCTCTTGCCCAATCAGAAGTTGCGTTACATCAGGAGAGAATTGACGTCTGTTATTTCCAGACCGACTGTGTCGTTGAGGTTGTTGGCACGTGTAGTAGGTCTGTTAGCGTCCTCCATTCAGGCGATTTTTCCAGGTCCTCTGCATTACAGAGCGATGCAACGGCTGAAAATCCAGCATCTCCGGAAAGGTCTCAAGTACTCCGACCAGATTCCCCTTACGGAGGAAGTACGCTGGGAGATGCAGTGGTGGTTGGACCACATGGAGGCCTGGAACGGTCGAGCCCTATTCGGTGCGTCCCCGGAGCTGGTGATCGAATCCGATGCCAGTCGGTGGGGTTGGGGAGCCCGCTGCGGGTCTGTCTCGACGGGAGGTCGTTGGTCCCCTCAGGAGTTGGCTCTCCACATAAACTGCCTGGAACTCCTAGCGGGTTCGTTTGCGATCAAGTGTTTTTCTCGCCTTCGTCCGAGTTGCTGCCTTCTTCTCCGGATGGACAACGTGTCCGCAGTCCGGTATGTCAACAAGTTGGGCGGGACCCGATCCAAGGTGTTGGCGGAGATAGCCAAGGATTTTTGGCATTTTTGCCTTCAGAGGAAGATCACTGTTATTGCAGAATATCTTCCGGGGTGCCACAATCAGATTGCGGATTGGCACTCCAGACATCTCCGGGATTACAGCGACTGGAGGCTTCACCCTCGAGTGTTCCGTGCTCTCCTTCGGCGATGGGGTCAATGTCAGTTGGATCTATTTGCCTCTCGCCTCAACGCGCAACTTCCGCGCTTTTACAGTTGGAGGCCGGACCCTCAGGCTCTGGCCACGGATGCTTTTCTTCAGCAGTGGCCATCGACCCTCTGTTATGCTTTTCCACCTTTTCAAATGATTCCCAGGGTGTTGGCTTACACCAAACGGTTTCGGGCGGATCTGATTCTGATTGTCCCTCTCTGGAGGGCCCAAGCATGGTTTCCGGTGCTTCTGGAAATGTGTTGTGCTCCACCGTTCCTTCTTCCCCCGTTGGCGAATCTCTTGCTGGATCCTCTCGGAGATCCACATCCCCTGATCCTATCCGGCTCTCTTCGACTGCTAGCGTGGAGGATCTCGGGGATCGCTGGACGCTCCCAGGCATTTCTAGCGACGCTTCCAAATTCCTTAGTGAAGCATGGGCCCCCAATACTCACAAACGATATAAAGGGTCCTGGAAGCGTTGGTGTGATTGGTGTGCTCAACGGGAAGTTGATCCCGTTTCAGCAGATATCAGTATGATTATTAATTTTTTGGCGTCCTTGGCCACTTCTGGCCTGGCTTATTCGACGATTAATGGCTTTCGCTCGGCTATTTCAGCGGGTCATATCCACATAGATGGGAAACCTGCGGGTGAACATCCCTTTATTTCCAGGTTGCTTAAAGGGGTTCGTTTTGCGAAACCTCCCACGCCTAAATATGTTACTTTATGGGATGTTTCTGTTGTTCTCAGGTTCGTAGAGGCTTGGCCTTCGAATCCTTTGTTATCCCGCAAACAATTGTCTGCGAAATTGACGATGTTACTTTGTCTGGTTTCTTGCAAGCGTGTGTCGGATGTCCACGCTTTGGATCTCGCTGGTCGCAGTTTCACTCCTGAAGGGGTTTCCTTTCGTCTTTCTAGACGTACCAAATCTAATACGCCTTCCATTTCGTATCCTTCTTTTCCTTCTCGCCCCAACCTTTGTGTTGTACAATGCCTTAAGGATTATGAGGTGAGTACTGCTTCTTTCCGTTCAGACATGCAGGGTCAACTTTTGATTGCCTTACAAAAACCTTTTCGCCCCGTCACTCCAGCTACTTTGGCGCGCTGGGTGCGGTGGCTTATGTCTGAAGCGGGTATTGATGTGTCTGTGTTTGGCGCGCATTCTGCACGAGGGGCTATGGCCTCTAAAGCTTATTCTATGGGTGTTACTCTGTTCGATATCATGAAGGCTGCAGACTGGTCATCTGATTCTGTATTCAAAACGTTTTATTATAAACCTATTGCTAGTGTGGCTTCTGTTGTGGTGGAACAGCTTTAAACAAGCATAATCGGAGCCTCCTGTCCTGACATAGAATTCAAAATTTGCAAACATTCGTGACAAGAATTTTCAATTCTATTAAGGACTAGGAGGCGAGGATTATCCCACCCGTTGTTCATATTTGCTTGCTAATGTATTGTGACTGTTTACATGCAAATTGCAAATATATCACTCCTTGTTTTTTTTCCCTCCCTGGTTTGCTCTTGACACTCTTGCAGTTTAGATGTTACGGCTCTGTGTCTTTTTCCAGGTTCTGACCAGAAGTGATGTGGTTTGTTCTCCTACGGAGTGTCGTTCTCCTCCTGGCTTCTGCCCCCGCAGTTCTTCGGCTGCCTACTTCAGGATCCTCTGGATTTCTGCTGCTTGTTTGGAGTTCTTGTTCTTGATTTACTTGGGATTTTATTTTGACCTGGACCTGTTTCCACAAAGAAAGAGGAAGAAGGACTAATGTTGGGTCCTTTTATACGCTACTCTCTATGGTCATTCCCTGGTATTCTGGGAAATGTAGTTTTTTGGTTGTTTTTATTGGCTGCTGAGCATTTCAATAAAGAAATGAGAAAGCAAAATCCTCGCCTCCTAGTCCTTAATAGAATTGAAAATTCTTGTCACGAATGTTTGCAAATTTTGAATTCCCATTCCCACAATTTCTCCTTCCAACGATTTCTAATGTTGGGAAAGGGTGGATCTTAGTTTGGGAATACCCACGAAGGTAGAAGTTTTGAGAATGCTCCCCAAATTTCAAGGCTCACCATGCCTTGTTACAAACACTTCCCGAATGCTTGCATGGGATTTATGCCTGCTTATTCCTCTGCACTCATGATGCAGGGATTTGCAGTAGCAACCCCATTCACGCCTTCCCTTTATGAATTCTTGGCAGCAGTCAATGGAGGTGTGTTTGGCTGTAAACGTACGTTTATGGCAGAACATGTGTTTGGAAATTGGCACTGCATAGTGTATGCTCATGAGTGGAGGTAATTGACATGTGTGGCTAATTTGCAGATATTTGTCTTATACTCTTTTCTGTATTATGCACTCACAAATAACCCGTGTAAGTGATTAACAAATAAGGTCGGTTTTCTACTCTTTCCCAAACAGTACCTTTGCAGTGCATAGAGTAAGTGATTTCTACTTTCCTTTAAAAAGGTCAGTTTCGCAAAAATGCCACTATGAGTAGCTGTTACGCACGCCGATAGTTGTCTTGGCTTACTCCAGGATTCCAGGAGTAAGCTTTGTGTACACATAGATTGCTTCTGGCCCACTCCTGAAATTTAAAAGTAAGCCAGGAGTACTACAAAGATAAGTCATAACAAAACATTTGTTAATGAAGCTCGAAGTCTCTATTTTACAAAAGTGCCCAACTCTTTGCTGTGACTTGTGTACTACTTCTGAATGTTGACATATGTTGTGTTAATGTTCTGCTGATTTCACAGTTTGACTCTTAACTGACACTCTCCTGACCCCGTATGAATTTAGTTTTCATATTATACGATATGGCAATATGTTGGTATCTTCATCTGCGACTGACTTGACCCCATGCTGTGCATATCGTAATCGGTGACACTGTGCCGACTGTATACCCTGTTGATCCTATATAATCAGACTATGCTGAATCCAATTACACAACTTTTAGCCTATGTATATCAGTATGCTAAACCCTTGATATGGCACTATGCTGGCCCAGTGCCATGAGTAAATGCTCACTCTCTCTATGGTGCTCTCAGTAGCAAGACTATGACCCTAACTTGCCCGACACGGTGAATACATCCCAAGACTAGGATGCTCTCATGGGGTTATGTTCTTATCTCTTACAAAATGTGTCACCACTGTCCTCCCTCACAGTGTACACTGGCAGCATGCTGTTATTGCAGAGACATTGACCACATCATAACCCACGGCTGTGTCAATATGATACGGTGACTATCACACCACACCAGTGGCTTCCCATCAATGTCACCCCATCGATTAGCAACAACACTGCAGGTTGGCGTTATCATTTTAGACACCAATTGTAAAGGGATCTTTACTTGTCACTGACAGTTCCAAAGCTGTTAGTTTTCACTTCCAATGAACTACATTATGCAGTTTGACAGAACAAGAAATGTGAGAATTAGATGTGTCTGGGTGAGGGTTTTTTCATCATGACTTTCTATTATGTCGGTGAACTCTGAGCCATTGCCTGCTTGCTGTGATTGTCAGTGGTATTAATTGAAGACTGTTGTAAGTGTAAACATCATTTCTAAGTGCCCCTGAAAGCTCTGCCATTGCCTTATGATAAGTTTAAATGTAATGTTTTTGTTTCATGCAAGGGATAAAGATCCTTCTGCGTCAGCACATTTGGATATTTTACATTGGAAGGCGGTCCATTATAGGTATATATATAAAATGCTAGTCAGATATTGGCACAGTACTCAGTGACCTAAACATATCCAAAGAGCGAATTTGTTTAGCAACAGGGAAGTTGTCTGCAAGTTCAAATATCTCGATATGTACACTCACAAACTTGGGCGTGGGTGCAGTATTAACGTCTACATCGTTTACATGTGTGCCTTGTATACCTTGAAATTTAGAGGAATGACTGTCAGCAGCATTGTGATTTGTTGCTTAAAGGTTTCAATGAAAAGTGCCCTAAGAGCTGTTTGATCCACGCATGCAATATAAATGAATAAAGAAATAAAACATCTTTGATATTGGTGTTTGTGTAGAAATTAGTCAGGCCGCATCCTCGTTCATCTTTCTTTTGCCTATCATGCCACCTAGGACAGGAACCATCCAAGGTTTATAGGCATGTGTCTGGTTCCTGTTTGATATGTTACAAAGGAAGGGCAATCCGATGTCCCCTGCAAGCTTGGGTAACAGAATCAACTAAAGTCAATGGCTAACAAAGGTTGTGGGGGTCATTCATAAAACATAGTATACTTAGTCCAGATATTTAGGCATCTATGATATTTGATGTATAAAATCGAATCAAAAGAATTAAACACAAACAACTTTTTAACCATATTATAGCAAATACACAAATCAATTGAATTGGATAAACAAAATCAATCATAAGTAACAAAATGAAGGAAACAATGAATGAAAAACAGGTGTACAAAAACAAAGCTAATGCATCCACTTTATGTAAATTACAAAATAAAATGCATTAGTAAGGGGTACAGAGTAAAGCAATCAGACAGAAAATACGTCCAGTGTGTAGTGTGCCCATGTTGTTACAATAATCATTTGTCAGACAAATGTATGTCAAATCCACTCTCAAAAAATAATCAGAAGAACATATGAAGAGGCATGTCATACCTACCTGGGCTATGCCACATGGTAATGAACAAAAGGAAGTGTTCATTAAGTATTATTGCAACTCCCACGAGCCAGCTGTAAATCATGTTTGTATTACTGGGGTATGTAAAGGTATTTGACTCCTTCTAATTGTGTTCCTTCCATTAGCAGCATGTTTGGGAATATCTCTTGACATAAGTGAACAATGCCTATCTTTTTATGTTGTTCATTTGGCCACTCAGATTTCATGACATTGTGGTCACAGTATTTAGGTTTTCATCCATGCTATGTCCTCTGGTAAGTCTTCCATTGTGTCTTGCATCCGATAACTGAATGTATATCCGTGTTTTGTTCTCCTTTATGCCCCCATTGCCCCTTGTCCATTGCCCTCTAAAACTCCCTAACCATGCCATGCATTTCTAACTGGATAATTTCCCCCTAATTCCTGTTCAACTCCTAAAGTCCCAACTTGAGGATTTTAACTCTAACTTGAACACCTCCACCTGACCTCATACCACCACTGTTAGTAAAGTGGCCACCGTCTCTCCTTCTCTACTTCCCTCTCTCTCTCTCTCTACTTTTGCTGTTTAAGTTATTCTAGTTCCCATGTTTACTGTAGGGCCACCTCTGTTGCAATTAGTTCACCGCCCAGAACCACCCTCTCCATTGCCCCCAAGTTAACATCTCCAAAGGTTCTCAGTGATAGCTTCTTCTTATTTTGCTACTGCTTTTCTTCCGCATGTAGGTGTGAGTCTTTCTCTCTGCCTGCCTCAGGTTTCGTTTTCATTGAAGGGTCCACTGTCCGTCCCATCAGTTCATCTGATATGAACTTCCGGGGTCAGATTTTACAAGCCCATTGCACCACTTTTGCGTCACTTTTTCCATGTTAAAAGTGACACAAAAGTGGCGCAAGTGGCTTGTAAATCTGCCCCCCCGCCCCCGATTTCTTGGGGGCACTTCAGTGCCATTAGTTCCCAGCAGTGTTCTGGTGTGATTCTCAAAGGTCGTTCTCCTTGCTCTTTGTTCTCCTGTAAGTCTTCTTGCCTTTCCGGTGTTGTTGTGTATCTTATGCGCGGCTCCTTATTTGCTAATTGTCAGACGATTCCTCTTTTCCTAGGCGTTTGCCCAAGTTGTTGTGTGGAATAGTAATATAGCTTGTATTCATAATTTGCTTTTCATTTTCTTCAATTTACTGTCCTTGTTTTTGGACATTTTTGGGATAGTCTTGAAAGAGGTAGGTTTTAAAGGATTCATGGTTTAGCTGTACAGTATCAGTGCAAATTACATATAGGTATCCGCCTCAGAGACCCACATAGAGGTAGTAACTGCAATATAAATGTTATAGTTCAATACAGGGTAGGATTATGGTCAGTACAGTTCTGAAGCATTGTGTTCTGCACCCTCCACAGGACTCCCAGATCAAACATTTATTGAACAATGCACCCCTCTTTAACTTTCGTTTTACGTTGGTCTTATTCTAATAGGAGAATTTATACCTTAGTTTCGCCAATTTCTACATGCAACTGACAGCCTGGAGTTGTTTACAGCTTTCTGCATTTCATCCCAGCGGCTGTCCGATTTGGTTGTAACAACGCAAGAGGCAATGCATGCCTATGAAATAAAACAATCATTCTTTCTGCTACACTTCTAAATACGTGGATTTTTGTGAATTAAAGGATAGCTTTCAGGTCAGGCTTTCATGGTAAGCAGAACATGTTCAGCCTCTTCCTAGATCTTACCATGACAGCGGGTTAGTATTTCACCCTGCTAAAACCGAGAATATATTTCCTGTTTCGAATTCAGTTAGAGCGGAGCTGCATCTTGGGTTTGTAAACTATTGTAATGCGAGGGCACTTTGTGCTCCTGTCTTCTATCAGGCACATGCACAATTTGCCATCCAAGCTGTGGAGCCACACACAGGCCCCAACTCTGAGTCAAGCTGAGCAAAATTACTGAATGGAATTTCACTCAGCCTGTTCCAGGATGGGTAGTGTTTTGCACACCTGTTTTTTTTTTGGGAGGAAGAAACGTACACGATTTTTCAGCTTCGAAATTCCAGCTGAAAAAATGACATAAGGCTGTGGCAGCAGCAGTGCAGCCTTATTCCTCATTTTTTTTATGGCAACATACACTTACAACCCCCCCGCCAGAAATAAACCTTCCCCTTCCCACTCTTAACCCCCATGCCCTCCCTTTCTTCAACCCCACCCAATCCATCGGTCCCCACAAACATTTATATCGTGCTCAGAGCAGATGGTAAACGTATGCGTTAAAACCGCATGGAATTAGGAATTTCGTTTGGGTTTAGTTTATGACCTGAAAATGGGACCCAGGTCGTAATTCCACATTCCGTGGAGTTTTGCGCGTATGTGCATGGTACTGGTGCGGATTTCTTTCACTGTAACAGTAAATCGAATGCACTTTTAGCCTTACCTCAGTACTGTTCTATTTGTAATCAGACCGCCGGCGGTTTAAGAAAATCGCTATACTATGGAGGCAGCGCCGCGGGCTCTGCGAAAACTATAGTTATGAATCGTACATTTCTCTTATACCAGGTGTTCTTACTTCCTCAAGACAAAAAAACGTTGTTGTAGCCCAGTAGACAAGGGGCCTGTGGAGCTCGTTGTCGGTAAACATTTCTTGCGCCAGCGGGTGTTCTAATGCATCTGAGTGAGCGGCGGTGCTGACTGCATTACTTTTAACCTCATTAGCACTTCATCTTGCTTGCCCAAGCATGATGCCAGAGTCACTGTTTCACCTTAGCGGAGCCTGCTTGGATCATTCATCAAACTGGCGTAAAAGGTGCTTAAAGGGAAATGCATGCAAATAGCGCATTAGGAACCTGCGCGCGCGAGGCATCAACATTCCTACCCATATCATTAGGTGCCTGAAAAATGGCATATCTTGAGCATGAGCACGCACAGCTGCGTAGTTACGCTATTGCAGGGCCCGGAATAGCTCGTCGCACTATTATTTTTCCTATTCAACCTCGAAGGTGTCAAATGCGGAATCGGCAACGGAATGTGGCTTTGGTACGTCATAACGTTTCAGTGGTTGTTATCTTCAGCCAAGAGAAAGTAATGTAAAGTGGTGGCATAAAAAAAGGATTAAAGAAGTTGAGGATGCGAGGAAAAACAGCTTCTGAAAACGACGATGCAAGCTGAAGTGTTTTTCTTATTGGGCTCTGTCACAGAGCTGAAAGAAACTCACACTTCCTACATGAGACTGGAGGAAGCTGGGAATGTCAGTTGCACTGCTAGCTTCCACCACTTCACCTGAAACGGATAGCGTTGTTAGTGGTTACTTCTGTAATTTGCTGGCATTGCTTAAACACACAAGTACAACTTAATATTACAAAATGGATGACGCATGGAAAGGAAAAGAACATTGGCACACTAAATAAAGTATTGGCCAAGCAGCCTTAACACTGAAGTGCACTTCAACTTTTGCAGATGTACATATGAGATCAGACAAAATGTCATCACTCACTGTGCAAGAGAGCCCATGACCGAGTGGATTGACCCATTGCCCATGCCCTATTGCACTGTCCCCAGCCTCGGATTGGTAACGCGGGCATTCGGGCAATGCCCAAGGGGCTGGTGTCTGAGTTCCTGCTGTGGGCTGCTTTTTTGAGCAGGATGGGGCAGATTTGGGCGGTGTCTCTATTTTCAGCATACAGCCAGCGGCCCAGTGGGTGGCTGAGTGGCCTTTCAGCAGGGAGATGGGCGTTCATTAAAAAACCCCTCCCCCCCCTCTCCCCCCTCCCCAACAACACCGCCGGTCCCACACCCCCGGTTTAGCAAGAGGCAGAGGTACCACTCCCTTTGTTTCGCTGGCCGGCCCATGAATGTATGCACATACTGAGCGGGGCAGGGGGCCTCAGTAGAAGTGGCCTCACTTGTTTTCATGTGTGTCTCACAGTGTAAACTAATGCGTGCATTTTTTAAGCCCCCCCTCCTTCTTTTTAATGTAATTACGCTGAAGCAGTGATTTGAGGAAAGGCATTCTGCAAATGGGGCCAATTTTTTTTGTGCCCGGGCCGATTTTCAATCCCAATCCGACCCTGACTGTCCACCTTTAAGATCCAGGTCAGGTTGCCACCAGCACAGTGGAATGGGAGCACACCTTCAAAGAGCCTGTTCATCTTTCACTAATACACTGTTCCCAGTTACAGGCACTGGGAACAGCACATTCATTAGGATAGGGCACACTAGCCCAGTCTGCGTCTGGTGCAACCAGCTGATGGTGTGCCGCGGTACAGACCAAGGCAATGCACCTTGTCTGTAATATGGACCCGGTTGTCTTTGAGTCTGAATTCATAGAGCAGGCAGAGGTCTAATGAAGGCTACACTTATGTGCAGGACTCCTTGGGGCAGGCTAATGGTTTTTCGCAGGGTCAGGGCAGCAGTGGTAGCAGGGCAGGCAGACAAACTTTTAGCAGCCCCTTCGATTAGTAAGAGCCAGGGCTAAGTTGGCAACTCTCACGCTGTACGCCCAGTTTGCAAATATGTATAAGGGTTGTCTCTGGCCTGATTCTAAGACATGCTCAGTGTTCTGCATGGCAGCTCAAGTTTAACCCCATTGACGCTGATGACGAGCTCAGCTCGTCACGAGGTACACCTCTCGTACGCTCATGACGAGCTGAGCTCGTCATGAACCACGGGTTTTTTAAAACTTCAGCACACAGCGGGAAAATGTGCCGCACCGATGCGGTCAAGTATTTGAAACATTGGCATTTGGCAGCAGACCTATACCCTCTCATAACAAATGCATCCTTACAATTAAAGATACCAACACATCATCCAGGAGTTAGATTTCCCTCCTCAGAGTGGACTTTGGGATTCTAGAAACCTCTGTCTCTGTGTAGGAGTTCATGTTGAACTGGCAAATTGGATACTCTAAAGGCAAGGTATGTGGATTCCCTACAGACAACCTGAGTGAAGAGAGAGCTGGAAAAAGAAGTGGGCAATGGTGTTGCCCTCTGTCAGCAGTGCTCATCGCCCATCTTACAAATGCCATTCTTACATCATCCCTACTCTTCAATATTACATAGTTGTAGGCATCTGAGCAATGTTTGTGAGCCCATATCCTAATCCAAACACACTAATGTTTATGATAGGCCAAGCCTGCGATAGCTGCACATTGATATTCATGAGCATTACCTGGGGGCCCTCCCCAGTTTCTGTCTATGATGTGAGCTGCCGTAGGAAGGATCACCTGATGACACATTCGGTTGTGGCGCGTGTACGGAGAGATGAAACCCTCTTGCATACAAATGCCAGATCTCACCTGTGAGAATATACACATTCATAGTCTCCTTAAGGACATTTAGTAGTACAGCAGGCGCCACACTGCATCTCTGCACGACTAACATGCTGCACATCAAGTTTTCCCTGGCATTGGCCAGGGTACTCATTAACCCTCGGGTCTTTTCCTACTGAAAATAACTAAAACTCAGGAAGCTAGAGCAGGTGGCAGATCCTTCTGGTTTGTGTGGAATAATTTTGATAATTATGATCAATAAAAGACAATGCTTTGTGTTTATCTGAATTTAGACTAATGTAGTACTATTGCATTACTGATAAGTAGTAAGGCTGAATAAACTACAGCTTCATAGGCTGCTCAAATTAAAATTATTCTTGAGTCAACCTAAAATTTGGTAAGTCTCTGCTCCATTTCACTTTAGTTGATCTTCCATAGGTACTGTCTTTCCTGGCTCCTGACACCCATTGGAATAGCTGCTTATGCTCTATAAATGCTCTATCAGAGATTCAGAAAGAAAAACAATTCCCAACAGGTATCAGTTGAAGGCTTTTAAGTGATGTATGCATTCAGCATTACATTAACAAGAAACAAGGAGGCTCATATAGTTTTAAAAGCTTGTTATTAACCAATTTTGAAGAAGGATGTTTCACATGGAAATACAGTTAAATCAGCAATGTACAGAAGGAATCATGTGACAACCCGATGGCACTTGGTGAATGGTGATATATACAATTTGTGAAAGGTGAAGTGGCAAGTGCTGAACGTGTACAGCGTGAACGGCGCACAGTGACAATGAAATTATACAGTGAAGGCTCCGCAGGATTAAGTATTGGTCACTTAAAACATGGAATAAACAATTTTACAGGAGCCAAAAATGTTAAATGCGCCATGAGATTGCGCTGCGATGTCGACGGCGTTTCGATCCCCTTGGGTCGGGATCGTCATCAGGACAGGGTTGTCGAGTTACGAGCAGTGTTGTGCACGCAAGACCAATTGCGTGGTATCTGGGTACCCTGGTGGAGGCAGCGGCGTCTGCACCGGTATGGTGTCGCCGTGGGCAGTGGTGGCGTGGCAGCACCTGAATAAATCAAGGTGGCTGGCGGCGATAAGGGCTCAGGCGATTCGGGCGACTGGCTGTGAATGCAAGCAGCTCCGTCCAAGAGGATCGAAACGCCGTCGACATCGCAGCGCAATCTCATGGCGCATTTAACATTTTTGGCTCCTGTAAAATTGTTTATTCCATGTTTTAAGTGACCAATACTTAATCCTGCGGAGCCTTCACTGTATAATTTCATTGTCACTGTGCGCCGTTCACGCTGTACACGTTCAGCACTTGCCACTTCACCTTTCACAAATTGTATATATATCACCATTCACCAAGTGCCATCGGGTTGTCACATGATTCCTTCTGTACAGTGCTGATTTAACTGTATTTCCATGTGAAACATCCTTCTTCAAAATTGGTGAATAACAAGCTTTTAAAACTATATGAGCCTCCTTGTTTCTTGTTAATGTAATGCTGAATGCATACATCACTTAACTGCCTTCAACTGATACCTGTTGGGAATTGTTTTTCTTTCTACTCCACACCCATCCCAACGTGGTTTATGGGTTTACACCTGTTATTCTTATACCTAGCAGTGATTCATTCATAACGCGTCCTCAGCTACCAAGTACAGTAAACACAATATGATCTTTATTGGCAAGTATTACCAGAAAACGTTCAGAAGGTTTTCACTATAAGGCAATAAGAAACTATAGACAACTATGAAATGTGTTCTGACATCTAGTGGGAGTCAATTAAGGGTTGGGCAACATCATTCACAGGGCTTACCAACATGCAATGGATTATACTCTGCTGTGCAGTATGGATGGAGTAAGTACCACTAATATAGGATGCGAAAAAGAGGAATGGGCAGGAAGAAAGAAGTCTGCTTCAAGATGACTAATTTTACTTTGCTAGCGCTTGCTTCGGGAGGGGAGGGTCTTAGCAACACCCAACTATGCAATATTAAAGTATCTGACCACTCTCATTTTAATTTCAACTGCTAGAAGTGATATAAGCATTCTCAGAAAATGTGAATAATTTTGTTTAGAGATTTTAATTGCATTTTAGATTTGCTCTTATTTTAACACCCTACCAAAACAGGGGCTTAGCTTAGTTAGTGAGATTTGGTGGGAGTGTGAATCTCAAATTCCTGAACTAAAGAAGCAGGGGTTCGCATGGTGAAGAGATAAGACGTTGAAGGTTTGTGATGATCTGTTCCCATGAAGAGCAAGTTCAGTACTGACCTGCATCAGGTGGGCCTCTCTCTGAAATGGCACAGTGGGTGAATAAATATGGGTTGGAACACTACCCAAAGTGAATGCCAGTGGTTAGACTATTAGATAGTATTGATCCCATCACATTTTGGTTGTTGGATTGCCAGTGGCATCTCTGAAAACCCGAGACTGGTGCAGCTTTCCAAGGCTGCCACTACCAATGTTTGTGATTTCCAAAAATAGAAAATTTGCAGTCATTCAAGGACAACTACTCTGGGTGCAGATTTACTACTTTTTTGGTAAACTGATCCTTTCACAGATTAGCAATTAAAACCTTAGTGAAATCGGGACAACTAGAAAAATCAACACAGACCTGGCTCCGGCCCAGAAAACCCAAATACCCATCCAAAAAGGTATTTGTTTTGGGGGAGGGTGTCTCACCTCAAACAACCCCCATCCCCAAAGCTAGGCCCTAGTGCCTATCATCACAATGGCCTTTGTGCAGTGTTTGAACGTTGCATATACACACACACACACACAACCTTACTGCACGCAAAGCCTGATTCAAGGAATGAGAGTGCATGGAGCACAAGGGCCAGCTTTAGCAGCGCAAGTGATGAGCACATTATCTGAGGTTGGTTCTCCTGGATACTAAATCTGAGCGTACTCAGTGGCTCCCATTTGTTTTGATGGTGGATCGAGAGGGGCCTGCTGACTTCAACAGACCTTTCACCCATGTCATGGAAATTAATACAAAAGTTCCTTCTTGATCATTGGTATAGTTAGTGAGGAAAGCACCTGCCGGAACCCTTCAATAGATCAGCACGGGGAAAAGGAACTGGAAAGAGTGCAAGGCATCTCTGAATGCACCTGACCAGGAATCTGGAAACCCAAATGCCTTCTCTCAAGCTCACATTTTGAACAGGAGCAAATACATGAACACACTTCAATGTGCAGTCACTTAAAGTACTGACAGAATCTTTACGTTCTTATGTTCATGTGTTCCCTCCCAATCTGTGCGTCGATCTGGTCTTACAATACAGTACAACTATGTGTCTGAGCAGAATGTATGATAGCCTAAAGCTCCTGTGTTGACTGACTGTCCTGGACGTCAGCACAAAGTAGGATTTTGAGTGTAAGTATGTACATTATCTTATGAATTTTAACTGTGGAATAAAACGGCCATCAAGCTTCTACTTGCTTAAAGCAATTATTGAGGGACACCACACGAACTTTGTTTTTCAGCTCGTGAACAAACATGAGACATACATGGCAGGTTTGTTTCCTTTACCTTTGTCGTATTGTTAAAGGATCATTCTTACTAAAGCCTCTGATTTCAGGCACCTCTCAGAAAGGACACTGCGACTGTTATCTGAGATTTCTGGTTGCAACCATGTTTGTACATCTAATCAGATCTGTATGCTTTGTTTACAGCCCCTGAAAATGCACTGCAAGATTTGTGCCCTGGTAACAAGTTCTGGACACCTGCTTGGCGGCAAACAGGGAGACATGATTGACCAGACCGAGTGCGTAATACGAATGAATGACGCGCCCACGCGGGGTTACGCAAAGGACGTCGGCAACAACACGAGTCTGCGCGTCATTGCGCACTCTAGCATCCAGCGGATTTTAAGGAACCGTAATGAACTATTAAATATGAGCCAAGGGACTGTGTTTATATTCTGGGGCCCGAACACCTACATGAGGAGAGACGGAAAGGGTTTGGTATATAACAATCTACAGGTGATGAATAAATTACTACCTCAATTAAAAGTACACGTAATTACACGTCACAAGATGCTCCAAATTGACGACCTCTTTAAACGAGAAACTGGAAAAGATAGGTAAGAATTTTTTCGTTTCACTATTATTTTACAGAGATTGCTGGATTTTTTGAAATGTACAAAATGAAAGCCGTGTCCTTCGAAAATGTTCCAAAGTCACTTCTATGAATATATTTAGTTACCTTTTTAGCAGCACACATAACTGCGGGCCTAGTGTCAATAAGCAGAAGAGCTGTATTTTACACAGTGGCTGCTTTGTGAGTCTTGCCTTTAAAGTTTATGCCGCAACAGATCCAAAAATCCCACCACAGCACAAAATGACCATTTGGTAGGAAATGCAGAATATTGCCCCATAATGAAACTAATGAAATATGAAAAGCGGTAGAATTCACCAGGCTGCAAATGCATAAATAGAGGCCTGCAAGATACAGCAGACCTCCAAGCAGTTCTTAATTTAATCTGGTGGTTGTGGGTGGGGCCCACAGGCAGCTTTTTTTGGATTCCTGCACATATTGTTCCTCAACAAACTTTGATCAAAAGAAAGAGGGATAAAAACCGTAAAGGGTGGAAACAAAGGGGAAGCAAAAGGAAGAGGATGTAGCCTAACAGCAAGGGCGGTCAACCTCAAATCTGGGGAACAGGGTTCGAGTCTTGGCAATGAGGCTCAACATCCTTTGATTCTGGGCAAATCACTAAATCTCCCTGTGCCTAACAAAAAAAATGAATTTGTCCTCATGTAGCGCAACTGGTGCTCATGTAAAGCACTTTGATACCTGATTTTGGGTCAAGTTCGTGCTATATAAAACTTCGGAATACAAAAAAGCAATCCAAAGAGATACAGCAGGGATGAAAAAAAGCGCTAATAGATAAATTGGCAGGGAGTGATAGGTGGTTGGTTAAAGAGACATGAATTGGAATCAAGACTATGCAGTAGTGGTATTTGGTAAGCCAACTTCATATATCCCTGTTTTGGGGGTTTTCAGGAAATCTTTAGGGCCCTCCACATTTTTACCAATTAAGCACTGCTTGTCGTCCTGCATTCCCCTGAATCACTGTCTGTCCTTACCACTGCTGACAGAACAAATTTACGAAGGGAAAGTTACATCTCTGGACAGTTTCACTCTGCAAATGGATAACACCCCTGTTGGAAACTGAGTGTCAGGAGTGAAAACCTACTCAAAGAGCAGACACAGATTCAGTCAGGATGAAGTCACAAGCAAGCCCCACATTAACCTATGCTTAACCCTCTGGTAGCTTGGCAGAGGCAGTCAGACTTAATTTAGAGGCAATGTGTAAAGTATTTATGCAGTACCTCAAGCAGTAATTAAGTAAAAACAGAACACATGAAAAATCCCACACCAAATTAAAAAAACAAAGTAACGTTTTATAAAAAAAACAAAAAAAACAATCAGTAGAGCCAGAGATACACCATTTTAAAGTTTTAAGTAAAAATAGTGCCTAAACAATTTAATAAATATCAATTAACCAAATTGTTATGTATTACTTTATTAACTTTACACACTATACCCCTACAAACGTAGCAGCCCACAGTCAAAATATAACTAAAAAAAACATAATTTATATAATCGATAATCAGATAACTAATTTGTTAGCAATTAAGTTATTTAATAATGAATCATTACTTATTTAATGTCCCACTTTATACCCCAGCAAACCTAGCAGCACCCAAAAAAATTATTACTAAAGTATATCAGTATTACGTAATTTACCTCAATAATTATCAATTAAATATTTAATGATAAATAATTGATAAATCATACTCAATTAACTTTCCACCTTAGGTCCCTACAGACCCACACCTAAAATATATTATTACACAATTTACATAATTAATAATCAAATAAATAATACATTATTTTTAATTAAGTATAACAATTTCCTTATGCTCCTACACGCCCAGCAACCTACATCCAAATTATAACTACAAAATAAAATGATTACACAATTTACATAATTAGTAATCAATTAAATAAGTTATACATTTACAATTTATTGATAATTATTACTTAATTAACTTCCCACCTAATGGGCCTACAAACCGAGCAGCCTGCTACAACACTATAAACTACTATTAGCAATTAAATACAACGTTCTAAATCACTTGAAATGACAACTATGTTTAAAAATATTGTAAACAATTGTACAAACAATAACAAAGTGAATATATAAACTAAAACACATTAACGATTAACCCCTTGGCTGCTGCGGTCGGCCAACGGTCGTCGCTTGCACTACCTTGGTAGTGGTGCGAACGTCTGTTGGACGACGGTGCCCCACCCGTTTTTTCGAACGTTCAGCACTGGAGCTGAACGTTCGACGCAGCCAAGGTGTTAAAATCAATATTGTTTACAATATTATTGAAAACTATATTAACAATGGTATTCTTAAAGATATTACTTACCTGAAAAAATTGATATTCTTGCCACCAATATTTCTGCATTACAATATTTTGGTATTTTTGTGTCTCAATATTTCTGTATCCCGATATTTACAACTCAATATTTTGTCAAAAAATCTATAAAAAACAAAACAGGACAGAGCAACACAAAATACCAATATCACAAGTGACATGCGGGGCAGACATTTTCTTGGGACAACACTCAGTCAACCATATCAACATTCTAAGAATGCATACTAATTCAAGCCACGGATGTATATGCATCAACACAAACAAAAGAAGTCATGCATAACCATCCGGCCCAAAAGAACAATTATCACAACATTGCATTCTCTAGAAAAAATGTGTAGCAAATACACATATTTGCATACCATACTATGAAACACCTGACGTTGGGGCCCACAACAAAAGGTTGCATTCATTTTGCATGCATATGTAATGTATGCACGCACACCCAGAATAAGAAAATTATGCATGCATGTGGGGTACAATTAAAGGATAACAAGGAGAGAGGTATGTTATGCTGAAGGTCTTCAAACGCACACATTCACTGTTCCTGAGAGGTTCTGGGTGTGATTTATGATTATGTAATGAGAGGTAGTAGTTGGTGTTGCTTCAATACTGGCTAACACCCTCAAGTTGGTGGAATACATGTGGGAGACTGTGGGAAGGATCATAGTCAGCGCCATTTTTAGAGGGCGGATGGGGTTGAGAAGAAGTGTTGTGGAAAAGCATTTTGGTTTGTAGGAAAAATGTTTACTTGTTTTTATTCTTTTTAGTTACATGGCTTAATTTAACACATCTTTTCACTGACATTGAGTATAGTACCTGTTTTTGCGAATATTATCATCCTATGCTCCAAACGTAAGACTTTCTTATTTTACATCTGACTGCCTCCTTTGTTTTGTGAATTGCAGGCTGGGGTATTACGTACAAAAGCACATACATATAACTTCTGACTATTGTAAGCAATGCCACTTTTGTAAATCAGTCCAACAGTTTATTTATCGTATCATCAGGGTTGCAACATTTAGAAAAAGCAGAACCATTGTGCCATATTACCATGAAGTACAGTTATTTCTGGTATCATCCTAACAGATTACTATTGCATTGTTTTAAATGGTCTTTCAAAATGTGCCTAAAAAGTAATGGTCTTCAAAGGCGTTCCTGGGCTATTCTCTGAATGTCATTTAATGTCTGTTATAAGCAGGAAACACGTTTTGGTGTCCGTGTTGATTTGAGTAAGCTAGTCCTTTGTCATAAAACAGTGGGTTGAAATTCTACCGAGAGTGATAGCCAGTGGTTTAGACTATTTCTAGCATTCCTCATATCACCTATTGTGTGTTCAATTGTAATGCCTTAAGACTAAGGGTATGCCAGATGTTGGTCCCTGGTGCGCGGAGCCACTGGCTACAAGTTGTACCTCACTAATGAGGTCTAACAAATCTGAAACGGGCCAAGATTTGCTTTAGGTTCTTTCTTGATGGGACCTTGCCCAGCAGTTTGGGATGGACTGCTCCCAAGTGGAGCATGATCTGTACTGTTTTTTTATGGCAGGAATCTGTGTAAAGTGGCAGAGTGGTGACAATTGATGGATGGAAATGCTCCCCAGAGCAATTGGCAGGGGTTTATACAATTTGTAAGCATTTCTCTAATCATCTTTTGTGATGTAATATACCTTGCCATCAACCAAATTCTATAAAGTCCTGCCATCTCGGCATTCATGTTACCATCAATGAGACCAAACACCATGACATTATTTGAACTTCTGAGAAATCGGAATGTAGATCTCCTATCATAGAATTGGCACAGGAAATCTGTACAACAACACATTTTTACCAAAAAGATTCATAAATATAAACTTATATTTCCCTACCAGAACACCTCCTGCACCTCTGTGTCTAAAGTTCCTAATTATCCACCTTCGATGCAAAACTTACATCCTCAATCCTACCAACAAACACACTATTTTGAGCTCAATGGAACAAACCAATTAGCCCTACAAATCAATCACAACCACTCCGATCCATTCAAAATTCATCTTTCTCTGCCCATGTTCACTCATCATTATACCTACCAATCTGAAATTAAGAAACTTGGTAGATCACATAAAAATAAGACGATTACTGAGGCTAAAAAACACAAATAAAAAAGAAACAAATACCAGCCAAACACAAACGTCCCACTCTTCTGTAAAGTACATGTAGAAATGTTTCATGGCTAAGCGGCACACCAAAAATTAGTTCTGACTGCAGACAATGTATCAGCATCTGCCCAATGTACTGCAAATTACCTACAACAAGAGAACAAGCATTTGCAATGCAATAGGTCTCGCATTATTAAAGTTTGAGCTATTGGCATTGCTAATAATAATGCAACACCAATAGCTCAAACATTCAGTAATGCTATCCATCCCTTCAAGGTCGATGCGAGTTACATTAATAAGTCAGTAGTCATCTGTATTTTAACTCGGTGAGGCAAGTTTGCAGTGCTCGCTATATAGAAGATCAAAGTTAGTTTACTAAATATGTTAAATCCAGGAGAGACCCGACTACTATATCTGGGTATAGGCAAATCTGAATAAGTAGTCTTTATTATCTGTCAGTGTTTATTTTCCCCTCTGGAGATCAGACCTAAAACATCCTCTTCCCAATAGGAACATTCAGGTTTTATTTCTGAAGCACAGAACTTCCATTTTGGCCTGGAAATCCCATTGTTTTTTCACAGTCATTCATGATGTCGTAGGTAGGGATTATTTTTTACGATCCGGCTACCTAAACAGATTAGCACATTTGTCCCAGATTTGTTTCCAATTAAAGAAAAATGCTTGTACTAATGTTGGCCAGTGCTTACACAAAAACGCTTTATAAAATTATGGCAAAATAAAACAATCAAGCATCGAAAAAGCCAAAAGGCAGGCGGCCATGGCCAAACCGATCATCCTTGCTAACGCCTGTTTATCTTTGCAGATCTGAAATAGAAACTACTTTCAGATCCGATGCCTCCTTGTAATATTCAGTTCCCAAAAGCAAGCATACATTAGAGGAACCACATGTGTAAAGCGTAACTGGGTGTGTTTAATTGAATGGTCCGCAGATAAGCGTGCTGTTTTGCTAGGGCGTGCCTGTGCACTAGATGTGGTCTCGGTGGGAGGGAGTGTGTTATGGGTATGCATCTCTGTTCTTATCCTCCAGCACGGCTCTTCTTCCACTCTGGTGCTCAGGGTCCCCGCCACCTCAGCTGTGTGTTGCTTGGCTGACGGTTGCAGGCAGAGCTCTAGAGCATTCGCAGTAAATGGGGAAAGAATGCTGATAAAAGAAACTCCAGTAGCCGTAAGAGAAACAGATGCAAGTTTTATGCTCATTCCCTGTTTGACTCCAGCACCAAACATTTTCAAAAGCTTTAACTCTGGTCCCGTAAACATTTTCTTGGTAGCTTGGGAAAAATCTGGTCCTAATTTGTGACGCGTAAATACTTATCAGATATCAAACTGAAACCAGAACAAGCACGGAATAGAAACCTGTGGTGTGTGCGCACCACAGAGGAGCCGACGCGGGAATCGAAACCAGTGGTGCGCGCGCACCAGAGGAGCAGGGTCAAGGGAGCGCGAAGACACGCCGAGACGAGGTAGGGGATGTGTGTGTGTACGCCGGGGGTTCTGTGTGTATGTGTGTGTGTGCGCACCGCAGCGGGGGCAGGGGGGAGGAGGTTCTCTATGTGTGCGTGTGTTTGTGTGTATGCGCGGCGGCGGCGGGGGGGTCTCTATGTGTGTGCGTGCGTGTGTGTATGCTCAGCGGGGGGGTTTCTGTATGTGTGTGTGTGTGTGTGAGTGTGTGTATGCGCGGCGGGGGGTCTGTATGTGTGTTGTGCATGTGTTGTGAAGAGCCTGCCGGAATCGGAGCGCGTGTTCACGCGCGCGACCTGATCCGTTTCCGGCAGGCTGCGTGCGCGTACCAGTCTCTTGTCTCCAAGTCTCGCTACTCCTTGAAAGCTGAAACAATCGCAATTGTCTCACTTTGCGACAGCAGGGGGTTCGCCCCTGCAATCGCAGGCGCGAGACCTAAAAATGCCTTCAAAATCCCAGCAGAATGGTAATGCCTGTCTTTGTATATCTCGTGTCTGCTTATGCCTCCCCTGTCTACTTAGACCTCCACTCAACCATTGACACAACAGAGCAGACCCCTTTACTCAAGCCTATTTTGTCTATACTGGATGCTCAATTATAGACTGGAACTTTACTGAATCTCTTTCTTTGTTGCTCTCAGAGCACAGTTCAGCCAAATAGAAACACCAGCTGAACACCCAGTTCGGTCACCCAATGCTTCATCCTCTCAGTTAAAGTATTCATTCTGTATATAGGGTGACGAGCCTACCCATCAAGGGACAAATGATACCTAAGACATCCATTGACCCACAATTGCCTGGTCATTATACTGACCAATAGTAAATCACATAGTATTCTCATTTCTTACCAACACTGCATCTTCCTGGTGCAGACCTGATTTTCTGTCCAATAAATGGATTTTATCCCCATGCCGTTCCTGGTCACTCAAAACAAAGTTCCTTGACTTTAACCTACCCCCAACTCACCATCAATAATGTGACGATTTTGATTATAAAACGAATGAACTTCATGCTAATTTCTGACTTTAAAGTTATCCACTAAGTTTGAAGCCTTTTCAAAAGAGATTGTGAAGGTGACAAGCCATCTTGCAAACCCATTTCATAATTTGAAGCAATTTCAGACATTTCTGACTGTGAGCATGCAAAGAAGGTTCCTTTTAGATACTGACAATCATTTATAGTTGCAGTATTCTTAAAGGCCCAAGGACAAAACAACTCTCTTTGGCAAGCTCAAGATGACCAGAATGGGGTACTTGCACCATAATAAAGATGATACATTGAGCACTGTTCAAAGACTTTTCACATTCCAGATTAACTCCACTGGTACGATTAGTGAAGTAGCTGGACTAAACTGTATAATTCCATTACCTGCATTTAACTTTTGAAATGATTGTAAATTGTAGAACACTAAAAATAAAATAAAGCTTTACCTAACTAAGGGGCCACTTATGATGTAGTTCGGAAACTCTGCTGACTGAATTGGTTTCGGAATCTTTTTCGACCGAATCGGGTTCTGCGAGTCCGACTGACCGATTACGATGCTTCCCAACATCGTTTGGTCAGACTCGCATTTACTTCAATGGGAGTCTGTGTTCCGAACAAGAACACAGGCTCCCATTGAAAACAAGCAATTGGTCTCAGCATATTAATGGGTTTAGTGGTGTAGCAGTTACAGCATAGTTACAGCGTAATTACCAGGACAGCAGTAATAACAATATATACAGGATAACTGCTACATTAGAGTTAGTAGGATAACAGAGTGAGCAGTACAGCAGTGACAACAGATTTTTCATGACAGTAATGTGAGCAGTGAGAGCAGGACTTTAGTGACAATTAAATTAGCACACACTAACAGCAAAATTAGCAGATGAGTAGTAACAGCAGTGTGCATAAAACACTAATATTTGAAATTGAAATAATGGACATTTAAGGTGACAAACAGGTGAGAAACATGACTATAGAATGGGATAAAGAGAGCACCAGCACGTAAGGTGATCTCTTATACATGACGTACCAGCTGAAGACAGGATATCCTTGCTGGGGTGTTGTCCTCTGCTTCTCCTTGGGGATCATACTGAAGGCTTTGCTCATGGAGCTGCCGGGGAGGTCTGGGAGCATTAGGCCTTCAAGGTTCTGCCCGACAAGAACTGCAATTCTGGTCATCCTACCAGACTCACAAACACCACATAGAGGACGCCCGATATGGGAGTTAAAAAAAAAAGGCTTTGCAGCAACTTGTGTACCCCACTTACTTTATACAATCAAAATATACCAAATAAAACTGAAACATTCATCAATTTTTCATCTATTTACCACAGTTACCCTCAGGAATAGAAAAAGGATGTGAATAAGTTGGGTGTGTAGTGGTGGTGTATTTTCTGCATCAGGGTGCCACTGCTTCATTGACAGTGCTGGAACAATTGGATTTACTTACCACCTGATGTCAGAGATCTGTATTGACCGAGCTATGTGTGGCTCTTTCTAACAGTACTGGAAGAGCAGGATGCAAGTTAGGGCTGTGATGCACTTGCTAAGGCGTGCATCGGACCGAGTGCTGGAACAGCAGGTGAATTTCCGTGTCTCTTCTGAGGTGCACTATAAGCAATATAGACTTAGTTCTACAATTCCAAGTTAGTGCTTCAGATTAAAATAAGGTACAGAGGCAAAATTCTATGCGTGACTGTCCCAGAAACGAAATTGACTTCATTGCTTCAGGTCATGAGTGAAGCAGGTGAAGTTGTTAAAGGAGTATGTGAGGTGCCCTGACTTGTTGTAGGTATGATGTTATTTGTTGTATCGTATGTCTAGAAGCAATGGCAGAAACAGCAAAATATAAGTTGGGCGGCAGACTATGCTAAACACAGATTTTGTGCTTACATTTTTTAAGCCACGCCCTTAATTACAGTGGCCACACCCCTTTGAGAGACCCCCAGTTTTTCATCCCACTTAAAGCCCTGCATTGGAGCGTGACCAGTTAGACATGAAATTAGCGGTGGCGGAGAACAATTGGAAAACAGATTTTGTATGACTGTCTAGTAACCAGCAACGTTAGGATATGCTCCTGTGTAGACCCCAAACCACAATACTGTGAATCCACAATTCACTATCACGAAGCCGTTTGAGAAATGAGGTTTCAACGCTCGCTTACTTCACAACCCGGCACGATCCAGATGGTCTGATTTAGCTGTGGCCACGCAGAGTGACCCACACGATGAGTGCCTGTATGTCCCAGGTTGAAATGCTCCCCTGACTGAGCCCAGCTCCGCCTTTAAACCCAGGAGCAGTGACATGCTGATGCCCAGTGATCCTAAACTAAGAGAGTGCTTCACTGCCGTTGACATACAAAGGAAAGCACTCTGTCGAAAAAACGCACAAAGGTCTTGTTCTCTGGGTCCTTACAGCGCCCACGCATTGCGGGCCAATACCGATGTGAACTGAAAACAGAGGTGGGACCCAGTACCTCGGGGCAACATACCCTCTCCAGTACAATAACAAGCTCTTTTAAGGGCAACTTATATTTTTCTCTATTGTTAAGAAGTGGGTACCGAGAGCCAGCCAGTTATAAAAACAATTACAATATATATACATTAAAGCATCTGGGAGCAGCATAAGAAATGGCAAATCATGTTATTGGTATTACCTGACGACCCGCGTTTTGGTGTCATTCTATACCTTGACCATATGAAAATTATGATCACGTATTTCAAAATAACATTACTATTTGGTGTGCAGTGTATATTATTATTTGCGAAGCGTTCAAACACGATGTTATTGTTCAATCTCAACAAGTATTTAATGGTATCTATGGCAGCTGGTAGGTCCATCTGTCCCGGCGCCTCTCCACATGGCAATGAGGCCCTCAGATTTCCCTGGGGACTTGTGTGTCTTTATGAAGAAAAATGGCAAAAGCGCTTTGAAATGTTATTGAAATTCACTCAAACGGATCTCAACTTCCCGAAACTCGGAAGCTGCAAATGGGAAGTTTGGGTACCCTGCTCATATTGTGCTATTTATTACCACATGTTGTGGAGTCGCTGGTGAGATGTTTTTATATGTCAGTTTATCCATCTACCTATAAGCCTCCACATGGCAGCCTCACACGTAGCTGACAACTGTTGCTTCTGCAGCAGAGTGTGTGTGACAGTGTGTGTGAGTATAACCCACAACAACAAGCTCCTACGAGCCGGCTCTCACTGCCAATGTCCGAGAGCCGACTCACCCAGACTCTTGCCCCCTCGCCAAGTTGAACGGCGGAGGAGGTCAGGTTTGATCTTCCTTCCTGGAATTCCAAGCTCCTCTCCGGGGCCAGCTCTTTGTTGCCGGGCAACCGAGATGCGGGCACCAATCCCAGCGCCGCTCTTCCCTGACGTCAGGGGTGCAGCGCACATGGTTCCCGAGGTGGTTTAAATGTTTACAAGTTTGAATGGTGAGAAAAATAAGCCCGCGGTGGTGATAACATGCAGTGCCCTCACCGTTCCCACATAAGCAGCGGCAATCCCCTGGCCTGTGGCAATGATCTCACCATGAGATGTGGGGGGGGGGGGAGAGCGGGAGAGAAGGCTCGGACAGCGGGAGGGGTAGCACAGGCACAAAGTAGTGCCCAGAAAATATGCAGTAATGGGGGCAATAGCCATGGAAGGAGACATGACAGTCATAAGGCGGGACTTGCAGCCTCTAAACCAATCAAAAGGCAGCATTTAGAAAAGAACAAATCCACAAGCCAATTAAAAAGATAGACGGAAAGTGGGCGAGGCTTCCCCCACTATACTGTATACAGAATCTCTCTGACGAGCAGCGTAGCGGGTGGTAGGGGAGAACCTTACAACCTGTGGCAGCCACACCATGGTACCTGCCACATTGTGCATGGTTGGAAAGAGGGCTCCATTGGGTTCCCCCACGAGCCCTAACCAGAGGACTCTGGGTGAAGGACAAGGTGACCACATCGACCTCGCTAGCGCTAGCGCTAGTCGCGCTTCTCTGCCTGTCCACTGGAGCAGATTTTAAAATTCCTGTTTTGTATTTAATTTTGCTTTTGTTCATTTTTACCTTGGTTTTAAATTGCTGCGCCCTCCTTGGCCTCATTCTTGCACCATAAAACCCCCCCTGGGACCATCACCACCGCCTTAGGCGGGTCCGGGATCACGGGGCACCGGGGACTACTCGGACCGCCATTTTGGATTGGGCCGGGGCACTCTCGCGCATTCTCGCGAGATTTCGGCCTGCAGAGCCTATTTCAGGCGGCGAGTAACGGTAGGCCAGCCTGGACAAGGTGACCACATCGACCTCGCTAGCGCTAGTCGCGCTTCTCTGCCTGTCCACTGGAGCAGATTTTAAAATTCCTGTTTTGTATTTAATTTTGCTTTTGTTCATTTTTACCTTGGTTTTAAATTGCTGCGCCCTCCTTGGCCTCATTCTTGCACCATAAAACCCCCCCTGGGACCATCACCACCGCCTTAGGCGGGTCCGGGATCACGGGGCACCGGGGACTACTCGGACCGCCATTTTGGATTGGGCCGGGGCACTCTCGCGCATTCTCGCGAGATTTCGGCCTGCAGAGCCTATTTCAGGCGGCGAGTAACGGTAGGCCAGCCTGGACAAGGTGACCACATCGACCTCGCTAGCGCTAGTCGCGCTTCTCTGCCTGTCCACTGGAGCAGATTTATAATTCCTGTTTTGTATTTAATTTTGCTTTTGTTCATTTTTACCTTGGTTTTAAATTGCTGCGCCCTCCTTGGCCTCATTCTTGCACCATAAAACCCCCCCTGGGACCATCACCACCGCCTTAGGCGGGTCCGGGATCACGGGGCACCGGGGACTACTCGGACCGCCATTTTGGATTGGGCCGGGGCACTCTCGCGCATTCTCGCGAGATTTCGGCCTGCAGAGCCTATTTCAGGTGGCGAGTAACGGTAGGCCAGCCTGGACAAGGTGACCACATCGACCTCGCTAGCGCTAGTCGCGCTTCTCTGCCTGTCCACTGGAGCAGATTTTAAAATTCCTGTTTTGTATTTAATTTTGCTTTTGTTCATTTTTACCTTGGTTTTAAATTGCTGCGCCCTCCTTGGCCTCATTCTTGCACCATAAAACCCCCCCTGGGACCATCACCACCGCCTTAGGCGGGTCCGGGATCACGGGGCACCGGGGACTACTCGGACCACCATTTTGGATTGGGCCGGGGCACTCTCGCGCATTCTCGCGAGATTTCGGCCTGCAGAGCCTATTTCAGGCGGCGAGTAACGGTAGGCCAGCCTGGACAAGGTGACCACATCGACCTCGCTAGCGCTAGTCGCGCTTCTCTGCCTGTACACTGGAGCAGATTTTAAAATTCATGTTTTGTATTTAATTTTGCTTCTGTTCATTTTTACCTTGGTTTTAAATTGCTGCGCCCTCCTTGGCCTCATTCTTGCACCATAAAACCCCCCCTGGGACCATCACCACCGCCTTAGGCGGGTCCGGGATCACGGGGCACCGGGGACTACTCGGACCGCCATTTTGGATTGGGCCGGGGCACTCTCGCGCATTCTCGCGAGATTTCGACCTGCAGAGACTATTTCAGCCTTCCCTTGGACGCGCAGCGGTGACGCGCAGCGGGAGCGCCTTCACAGCGCCTGAGTCCAGCCAGAGTCCTGCCCGTCTGCGCTCGTCCGCGCTAGGACGGGCTTCGGGCTCTGGACACTCTCCTTCTCTGTGAGTAAATCTATGTATTCAGCATGATTTTTACTTACTCATATGAAGAGTTGTATGCGCTACGTGGCGCTCCTAATAATAACTGCTCTATCTACCCTTTTCTTCCTCACAAGTTCAGCTGCACCCGGTGCGGCTTCTCCTTACAAACTCCCACTAAATGCAGAACCCTTCAACACCAAGGTAGACGAAAGAGGCTAGTATACTCTAGGACAGCTGCCACTCGCCCCCCTTTAAGATTCTGGAGTATCAATTGCAGATCCTTGCCACAACACAGATATAACATCCATGATTTTCTCGTGGAAAACCAACCTGATGCTATATTCCTGACTGAGACGTGGCTTCGGGATTGCTCAGGTCCGGATATTGCAGATGCAATTCCTTTCAATTATGCCATTCTTCGTCAGGATAGGGTCTCTGGCAGGGGTGGTGGAATTGCAATTGTCTATAGGAATGTTTACACTTGTAAACTGGTAGATGCCACTCAAAAAGATTGTGAATCGGCCTTATTTAAATTGACCATCACCCCCCAATTTACGCTGTCAGGACTATTGGTATATCGTCCCCCTGGGACAGCGAGCTCATGGATAACATCATTACCAGATTTCTTAGCTCCAGTACTACTCAAAGCATCGAATTTCACGATCTTAGGGGACCTAAATATACATTTGGAAGACCATGAGTGTCCTTACAGAAATCAGTTTTTTTCCATCCTGGAAGCTTTTAATCTTCATCTTTTAAACACAGGCCCCACACATTGCGCCGGCCATCTATTAGACCCGATTCTGTCTAATCTTCCCTTAGACTGTTCTCGAGAAGCCCTACAAATTGTCTGGTCTGACCATTTAGCCGTCCCTTTCTCCTTAGATATGGCTGAAACAGCAAAAACACCTGAGGTGGGAACTGCTAGACTAGCTCGGAATTGGGGTAAGATCGACATGTTAGAACTCAATAACCTGCTGATCAAAACACTTCCGTGCACTGAACTACCAGTCGCTGCACTCAATTGCGCCACTGAATTTTGGCTAACTAACGCTGTTAATTCGGCGCTACCGATGACATCGAAGTCCGCTTCCTTACATCATCCCCCGGCTCCGTGGTACTCTGAACAACTTAAATGCCTCCGCTCACAATGTAAGACATTGGAGCGTAAATGGAGACAAGGTTATTCCCCTTCACGTAAAATCATCTATAAAGAAGCCTTGAAAAAGTACCACAATAGCTGCAAAACTGCTAAAGCAGACTATGCTAAAAAAACTGTGACTGATGCACGAAATTGCCCTAAGGTGCTTTTCTCCGTTGTTAAAAAACTGACCGGTGCCAACTCCACTCCACCCCCTCCGGCACTGGATGCCGCTCAGTGTCAATCCTTGGCAGATTATTTTACAAAGAAAGTTGATCTCATCTATGACCATTTCACCTCACTCCCAGAGACTACCTCTATTGCCCCTAATATGGTCCGAGAACCGGTAGATACCGCCATTGATGCAGTAATTACTACCTGGCAGCCTTTAGATGCCATCTCCTTTGTCTCCTGTTTAAATAGTGTGCGATCGGGCTCCCCACGGGATGCTCTTCCAGCCAAAATACTAAAACAATTAGATCCCCTCACACACCCCATTATCATTAGACTACTAAACGCTTCTTTGAGCGAGGCCCATGTCCCCCAACCTTGGAAACACGCCATGGTTGTACCTTTATTGAAAAAATTGGGTGCAGATTCCTCCAACTCTGCTAATTTCCGCCCTATATCATTGTTGCCTATCTTCTCGAAGATATTGGAGAGACATATTAATTCCCAGCTTCCCAAACTGGTCGAAAACACTGCCTTTCTCCATCCTTCGCAGTCGGCTTTCGGCCACGACACTCAACTGAGGCAGCCCTCCTGGGGGTAACAGAGAGTCTTAGGCACGGTGTCGATCAGGGTAACACCATGGCGCTCATCCTGTTGGATTTGAGCGCAGCCTTCGACACCGTGTCACATTCCATCCTTATTGACTCTCTGAAATCCCTAGGTGTGGCAGGCCAGGCTCTGGCCTGGGTAGTGTCGTTTCTTAGCGATCGAACCTTTCAAGTGTTTTCCCCGAAAGCAGCTTCCACCATCTGTCCATCTACCCGAGGCGTTCCCCAAGGTTCAATCCTTAGCCCTTTATTATTTAATATTTATGTTAAACCCTTGGCGTCCATAGTTGAACAGGCTGGGCAAACCCTGTTCTCCTATGCAGATGACACCCAGATTGTCTTCTCCCTATCAGGGAGAGACGAGAACAACACCTCCGCACTCAAGTCTGGCCTCATTCTTGTGGCCGACTGGATGCGGAGAAATTGTCTCAAGCTGAATGGGGAGAAGACCGAGGTGGTCATTCTGGGTCGGAACAAACATCTTTGGGGCCCCAATCATTGGCCCATTGAACTGGGCAATGCGCCTACGCCATCCACTGCAGTTCGTAACCTGGGCGTCATCATTGACGACAGGCTAACTATGAAGCAACAGGCTACTAAGGTTGCAGCCATCTGCTTCTCAACGCTGCGGTGGCTTCACAAGATTTTGTGGATGCTCCCCCTCTCCTCTCCCAGAACCGCAGTCCAGGCACTTGTAACATCACGCCTGGACTATGGCAACATTCTCTACCTGGGCGCAGATAAAGCCACCATACATGTGCTTCAGGTTGTACAAAATGCGGCTGCGCGCCTGTTAAAGAACGTCCCTAGACGCACTTCAGCTGCTGCCGCGTTGTGTGACCTCCATTGGCTGAGCGTTCCCGAACGTGTTAAATTCAAGGCACTTTGTTATATGTTCAAGGCCATGCAGGGTAGCGCTCCAACTTATATCCAAGGGTTGGTAACACCTTACATACCCTCGCGCTCACTAAGGTCATCGGACACTGGCAATTTCATAGTGCCAAGATTTAAGTTGGCAAGAATGGGAGGTCGCTCCTTTTCTGTTTTGGGCCCGAAGTATTGGAACTCCCTCCCACTAGCACTAAAGTCAGAGACCAACCTACTCCGCTTCCGTAGGGCTTTGAAGACTCTTCTGTTCATCGCGCGCAGTTAATAGTAGGTCGTGGCCTCAAGTCAGGTGTTGCTTTGTCCTTTCTCCTACAGTCTGTCCCTGGCGCCGGGAAACCCACTGTGGGTAGCTGTGCGCGGTAAAAGCTTAAATAAATAAATAAATAAATAAATAAAATAAGGGGGGCCTAAATTGGGCCCCCAAAACAGTATTCCAACAGCTGTTTCGTTTTGGGCATACCAAATCGGAATGGCTGTCCGAATCAGTCAATGTAATTGCTCGCTTGGAAACAGTGTCCATAGAGCTGTACGATTTGGCTTCGAAAGACTCGGACTGTCTGTATGCCTCTTGGAACAAAATCGGACAGCCCAAACGGTTTCGGGCATCAGAATCGGTCAGTTGGAAATGTGTACAATTCGGTCGGAAACATAGGTTCCAAATTGGATTCTGAGATTCCGAATCCCATTCGAAGCCTTTCCGACCGACATCGTAGTCGGCCCCTAAGTTAGTAGGCAAGTATTCAAATGTGCCTCCCATCATAATACAACCATGCAACGGTATTGAAATATGGCCCACTGTCAATTAGGGAATACACAAAATCAGCAAATAGGTAGGAACAAGCCTTGGCAAAGCCAATCAGTTTCACTTTTTTAAACATGCTTTGTCAAACCAATGGATCTGGGTCATAATTGAAAATGTAAACCAGACCTAGTATCTTTGGCAATTCTTTTTCATACTGCATGCTCAGCCAAGTGTGGTATTTGCATTCCCTCAGAATTTTGAAAAGCTGAAAATGGTACTTTCCTGATGAGGCTGCAGTACCTTGGGTCAGTACCCTCTAACTAATAAGACAGAAGTCCTTGCTATCAATTATTTTTATGAAGTGCTTAGTTATACAGGGCTGCCACGTTTTTAGAGTTCTTATGAGTGACATGTCCACATTTTACATGTGCTCATGTCCCATTTTCATGTCTCATATGTAGCACTTTTCATGTCATTTAATTGCTCTAGGTAAAAGGACCTTTTTTGTTCTTGGATGTATCCTAGAATATAATTTGCGTGTAGGATACCTCTGTATCCACATACTAGTTAGTGTCCCTCTTAATAGCAACAACACCTTCGATACAACTAACCTCAAACACCTCTAAAGAGCATAAAGGTAGAAACACCCCAGCCCCAATGCCTATTGCTACGAAATCCCAAATGTTTTACTGCACAGCCCCCTATATTGCTACCAACTGACTAATCCCAGATCTGTCCTGCAGAGCAGACTCTTCTCTGTTGTACTCGAAAACTGAAAACGTAACTGCAGAGCTCTGTCTGAAGTTCCCAGTAACTTAGCAGAGACAGACTTTATCCTAGGCCCTTTGAAGCCCGATATAGCCACTATGCTCTATACCATGTATCCCCAGCTCTTCATACTTAGCATAGATAGTCTTTTCATGGCTCTCAAGTGATACATGCACCCTTTGTAGCACTTTGAACAAATAGAAAAAGGAGTTAAAAGAGAAGGAGTATACATATTACACTATAAGTAGGGATCTCTGGATGATCTTTTCAAAACACAAATGTCATTGTACCAATTTTTCCTTTTCTATGAACTTTGCTGTGATGTTAAGACCAAATACTTAATACTGTAAGGATCACTTTTTTGCATAACTCCCAACATTGCTGTGCATTCACTGCAGAGCTGCCAACAGCACTTAGCATACTCTAGTGGCAACTCTTTCAGAGTAGTCAAACAGTCTGTTAACAGTGATGGGCCCATGCTCTGCTTCAGCACAGGTCCCATGTTGCCAATCTGGCGAGGCTGTATCAAATCCTCATTTAGCAGCGTTTCCTCCGCAATGGTAGAGGAGCGTCGCCCCACCGGCTTCGAGCAAGCAGATGAAAAATAAAACAATATTTTATTATTGTTTATTTTTCGGCTGCTGGCTGAGCCAGTGTGTGCAGGGAGGGGAAAGGCAGGGCCATGAATGGGGGAGGAGGAGTGGTAGGTGCACTTTTAAGGGCGCATGTCAGTTTGGCCGGCCATCTTAAAATGGACAAACTGACACGCACACTTCGGTTTCTCCAACCCAGCTGTATTGCAGAGCAGGGTTGGAGAAAAAGCACAGACTTCCTGTGCCTGAGTGAGAGTTAATCCAGTCTGCTCAGGCCAATCCTCACGCTGCTCTCATGCTTGAGAGCAGCGTGAAGATTGGAAGAGGAGACTGTGATGCTGTCCCAGGGACTGCTGGGACCAGGAACTGGAAGCGGAGGAGCGAGAGGTGGGTGGCAGCAACAGGTAAGTCTTTTATTTGTTTTTTTAATTATTAAACCCCCAGTCATGGGGACCAACACTGTGCTCCCTCCAAACACCCTCCAACTCTTTATCGGTGTTGGCCGCCACTACCATCATCATAAAGTAATGACAGTGTACTTGCAGCTAGCGTGGCAGGCTCCAAACACAACACAAAAACAACACAGCCAATGCACTGTGATGTGCACTGGATTTTGTGACAGTGTGGGAGTTGGAAGGGCTGAACACAGATGGACAGGGTTACGCACAGGAGAATCTAGGAAAATAATGGATGGCCTATAAGTTTCCCTTCTGGTTGCCATGGGGACACCTGATGTGGCTTGAGTAGCAGACCGTTATAAATACATCCAAGGTGGCCACTGAGTGCAGAGCTGAATTACGATGCTTTGTGACTCCTGCTAAAGGCATGATGAGAAGTTGAAGAAGCACCCCAAAGGAAAACTTGACGGATATACTATGTTCTCAATGGGGCAGCTCAAGTACTGAGCCTTTTACAGCATGGGTGTACTCCCCTTCCTTGGTCATTAACCACCCAGCATTTAGCAGTGGTGTGCCATTTTGCTGTTGCTCGCCTGACTCTATTTACTACATCAATTGTTAAAGATACTGAAGAGATGCAGTTTTCAATGCTGGGGGCTCTCAACAATGATTGTGTCTTCGATACATTTCCACAAGTGCTGGTCTACAGGAAGTGTATGCTTCACACACCACAATCCCATAACAGGAAATCCTGACGGAATCAATGTATCTAAGCCAGCTCAAGATTAATCACGGAGCGCAGACCTCCCACACCAAGCACACCGAGCACAGAACGAGCGCCTTTGGCGGGATAGCGGCCTTCTAAAAAAGCCACAAAACTGTAATTGCCAATAGAGAGAAAATTGCTATTTTAAAATAGAAACAAAATGCATGCCACTCACTCGGCCCCCGCTGGGAACACTCCCTTACCCTAAGCCAAACCGGCAGTGGAAGATGAACTGCTAAATCTGGGTCGCTGGGGGCTGGCACCAGGTCCGTGTGACGGATCGATGTCAGTTTTGCTTAGCTGACTGTGCATTTTTGTCATTAATTTAACCCATGTGCTGACTGTATGGGGGAAGCAGAAGACTTGGTGCACGGAAGGAAAGTAGTGAGAGGTTGGGGATCAGAGAGAAAGTGATAGAGATGAACATGGGAAGGAAAAGTGAGAGCCAGGAAACCAGTAAGGTAGGTAGTGGAGGTACCTGAGGATACCTTGAGGGTCAAGAGCGAGGGGATGAGGGGAAGAGGAGAGCTTGGCGAGGAAGGGAAGCAATGGTGTGTTGAACTACTTCTTCGTTTCCATCTAATGTGAACAGGAATAGAGCAGTGTACATCTTAAACAAAATACCATAGATTGATGGACAGCTATTTCAAAAATGGAAAAATATTAAACACAGGAGAGCCAATGCTCAAAGAGGTTGACCTAAAGCCAACTCTCACAAAATTACAGCCAATGTGTATTTTTCTTTAACTTTAAATTATTGGTAACAATGAGATCTCCCCGACAGCGATAGTTGTCTGTAGCGAATCCTAAAAAACAGAGTTGAGCAGAGGTGTTACTGTTTTACTCTAGGCAACAAACTTATGAATAGCCAAATGCTAATATTTCGTCCAAGAGGATTTGACAGAGGATTTGAATCTTTTAGGTTCGTATTTTTTTATTTTCTACACCGTTGGGACAGTCCTACTCCGAAACACATTGCCTTTCTCTACATCCCGTCCTCTGAATGGAAATCTTTATCTCCCCCAGCACCAAATTATTCTGCACTGCATCAGGCAGACAATCCCCCAGACCAGGTCTTGTTTTATATACTCTTACGCTCTGGATTTAGGACTGCTGTTTATGCTCTCCTTCCAGCTGACACCAAAGTATTTCTTTTCACCATGCCATAGAAACACAATGTGCCCTTCACAACAGTTTACTAAATGTGCTGGTGCATGCCTTCCTCTCTTTTCCACTTTACAGCTTTTACCACCATCATCTCAAGTACCCTATGAACTATTTGGTTCCACATGAGCAATTTAAGGGGAGTGATATTTTTAATTTAAGCAGGTTCAAGCCAGGTAATGAAATAGTAGCTTAATTGTTTAATTGTAGAGCTCGAATGTAATTTAGAAAGCTATACTATTTACTGACAGCCAGTAGTCAGGACATGATGACCATGTCTTCACAGTGAAAATAACATAACTTTTCAACATGACTGCTAGGATGTTTGTTAGCGTCAGGCGGTTATTTTGAGTTTGTCGGATGACTCGTTAAGAGTGGGTGCATGGGTATAAACTTTACACTGGTCCACTCTATATATACTGTATACGGAGCTATCTACGCTAAATTGGGCACAGGAGACATCCACCAATTTTGTCCCTCATGCGCCTAACTCCAAATAACCCCTTAAACCACCGCAAGGAGTGACCCGGTATTTGGTGTGATATTTGTGGCACCTGTTAAAATGTGACCCCGCTGAGTTGGAATTGAACAGATGCAATGAATACCACCCTATAGGAAATGGAACACGGATTTTGGTGCCCACTGCTCTGGTAAATACCTGGCAATTCTCAACAAATAAATATTAGCAGCTTTGATGTGCTGCTATTTCTCTAAATATGGCAATAAACTGGGCTACTTGTAATGAGGGCTTTAGCTGTGAAACGTTTTCAGGTAATCCCCAACATTTCTTTGTATGTCACTCTGAGCCACTCCTTTACTGGCTTTTAAAATATTTTGAGAGCTTATTAGGTTTACCTCACATTAAAAAAAAGATATCCCTCACAAAGAGACTGTGATTACATACACTCCGTGTGTGAGTGCTTTCCTACACAGGAGCATACGCCCGCTTCTTCTCATCCCTGCAAAAGGAAAATAGAGGCTGCATTTCCTGAAACCCATCAAGATAATAGTGTCAGTTGACGGATTACGTTTAACTGAAGAGAAGAAAGAGGAAGCAATATGTTTTACCTCTTTCACAGTTAGAATGCATGAAAATGGTGAAAAGATCGCTGTAAATCTGTGCACCTTTACATCACAAAGTTGGCCTAGGCTCTCGAAATACACCGTTATAATTTAATAAGGGCGCCTTAAGAAAATGTGATTCCGAACCAACTGTATAATAATTGGCTAAAGGAACATAAATTAAATAACTGCAGGAAGAGTAATTCCACTGAGATTTCAAATGAGATTCTGGTGGAGCAGAAAGGCTTTAATTATAATTTAGTGTGCACTATAGACTTGACAGCACCGTGCGTAAACCCTCTCCACAGTATAAAAATATCTGATATTTTCGCTTAATCAGCTTATGATGTCTGCCTCTCAGCATGTATTGCTTCAATTCAGCTAACGAGATGTAATAAAAACATGTATACTGTGTTCTTTGGCACCCTCTGCAAAGTTCACAAAGAAAGCCAGGTAGTAGATGAATATTCTACATGTAATCACAACAGATATATGCTGATTTTTGTTTTGACTGATTCTGTTGTTCAAAAAAGCCTAACGCGGAGTTATTCTGTTCAATCTACTCTATTGAAAACTCCAGAATAACAATGTGACTGTGAAGGGCACCCCTTCAGCCTCCCCACAGCCACAAAAAGAAACTTTAGGATTAAAAACTAAGCTACAGACATACATGCACAAGCATGCAAACAGACATACGCACATACATGCTCACACACGTACAAAGATGCACACATATACACACACATGTACATACCTACACGTTTTACCATCATTGTGGGGACTATGTGAATACCTGCCTTGTGGGGACTAACCTTTCCCATTGTTTTTAAAATATACTAATAACAGGAAAATGTTAAGAAAAAAATCATAATACAGGATCCTGCTTCAAATTTGAAAATACATTGTTATTTAATTGCATGTACAGAACCATCCTTGTGGCGACTTGAACTTGTGCTACCATCGTTGTGGGAACCTAGTCCATAATACTATTTGTAATTGAATACAGTCAAAGAGGCATTGCTAAATGTTTCTTTAATTAACAGTATACACAAACAAGATTATAATCTATTCATGTATGAACACACATGCATGCACGCACAAAGACATAGAGAGGAACTTCCAGTCACAGTTGGACAAATAAGCTGCGAAGGTAATATATCTTTACATTGAATTTAAAATAGACCACTGTCTTTCAATATAATGAGATGAAATGAAAGGTGGGGTAAAAGTGCCCCTTAATTAAAGTACACCTGTTCACACCCACCACAAAACTGGTAACTATCTCAGGACTATCATTGCAGTTAGCTGTCCTCAGGGCCCTACTGCTCCAACTGACAGCTTCATTTCTCCCCTGGCTTCAGGTTAGATACGTCCACCCTGGAGGGCTCTTATTCATAGTCTGGTCTTCAACAGGGGCTGGCATTTCTTGCTGTCACAGAAATCTGATTCAAGAATAGTAAGTGATGGCTGTTTGGTGACCCGACTCCCCCTCCCCTCAGTCTTGTAGTCCGGTAGAGGAGACGCTGTACTTTCTTACTACAGTGCATCTTACCCAGTGCAGCGGTAGTGTGAGACTACTGCCCATAACATTTTGTATCTCATTAGGACGTGAAGAGGATATTATGTTTAGAAATGTCTAAGATGTGACTAGGAACTCAACTTCACCTCGCATTTTAAGGGGCTGAGCATTAACTGGACTAGAAATTAACTAAGGGCATCACTATAACTACCCAATGCTCTATATTTCAAATCCTGGACAGATTCTTTCTTTATTAGGTAGACTTTTCCTATTTCACCCCACTGTTCTTACAGTGATTAACCAACACTGTACGCCTAAGTAGTTCTTGCGTTGTTTTAAAGCATTCACTTGGGTCTGGAATTCTGAGCCTACACCTGAGGGGTCCACTAAGGCTCATAGAGGTATATATTTTTTTAAATCAAGATTTTTCTATATTTTGGCTCTACCCTGTTAAATCTATAAGACAAGCTCAGTGAGTAAGACAAAGTATTGGTTCCCAGTAAAACTATGAAGCGTTCAGACACACCCTAGGTCCTGGAAGAAAAGTTGAGAAAGTCCAGGAAGCTGGAGGGTGGGACGTCTTGTTGAATTCCTCAGAACGCCAAGGTTATAAGAGCATATTTCCTGAATATTGTGCAAAAGATAAATTCTGATTGTTCAGCCCTATTGGTGATTTTAAATGAAATGGCTGCTCATACTTGTTCAGTGTGTCCTACTCTGATGCTTTCTCATGAGGATTTCAGAAAGTTCCACTTAGGGAAAATTTGGCAGGTAGGAATCAGCCTTCTGTCTCGTTAGACTCCAGTGCTTCGGAATAACCAGCCAGAGGTTCAATAGGTAGATCATTTGTTAGACTTGGAGAGGGTAATGGTGGACAAGCTGAGAAACATCTGGTCAAAAAGGGGTAGTCTGCATCCCCTATTGACACTTGTTACACTTTAGTGATTTATTTTTAACCTCAGTTTACTAGCAAAATGTTGGCTGTGATGGTTTGCAAACAACAATAAACCTATCTACACGGTGGTTCTCTTCTGGACAGAATCAACCTTTATGCAAGCTATGGAATGTTGTCTTTTATGGGTGATCTTAAGGAAGAGTGTCTGTGGGATCAGAATATTTGGCCACGAGTTGTCCTGATATTGTTGGATTTGTCAGCAACTTTTGACATGCTCAATCTTTCCTTGTTGTTGAAAGATACTTATGCCATCATGGCTGCGATTATAGGTTTGGTACAAAATGGTTTGTCTCCTTCCTTGTAATGATCGTTTTTGGCATTGAACTAATAATACCCAGCTATTTGGCAAATTAATTCGATACAGTTCCAACATAGTCTTTTGGGAGGGGTCCAAAATTGGACATGGCAAAGATGTTGGCTCCAGCATAGCATTTCAATGAATATACAAGACATCAAGATTACAAAACCCCATATCTATAACTGCTCATGTCCACAAACATTCTGACATATTTCAACTTTATGTTTTAACAGTCCATGGCCACCATGCACTTGTGGCTTGGGCCCAGGAATGTCATGTATACAGAATCCATAAATTAAAAGTTGGGGAGTCTGCACCTTGTTCAGAATTAAGCAGCTCAATATTCTGCAACTTGAAGTTGAGAGATCACTTCTTAGCAGACATGTAGCACTTTCACTGTTTGCCAATAGAGGTATGTATGATATCTAACATTTTGATCTACTTTGGTTACCTGTTTCTCTGTGAGATTTTCAAACGATCTTATCATAAGCTTTACTTGTATGCAGTGGCTGTTGGTGGCAAATCACAAGGGGGTGGGGGTGCAAAATATATAAATAGAACATATACATAATACACATAACAAATAATATACACATTAACATAAATATACAAATTAAAAAATCACTTACCTTACTCTGCCATCTCACACTGGACAGTGCATCTTCGTTGTTTTGCAGCACGTCCTCTGAGCAAGAAGCCCATAGCCAACTCTCTTATCCAATCAAGATGCTGTTTTAAAGCTTCTTGATTGGCTGGAGCAGGCTGACACCATGCTCCAAAAGGCACTGTGGCCTGTGCCTGCTCTCCAACCCAGCTGTCCAAGACAGTTCGGTTGGAGAGGTTTGAATTGTGCTTGTCAGTTTTGGCTGTAGCAATGTAGCTGGCCAAACCAACATATGCAATGCAAACTTAAGTGGCCACTCCTCACTGTGGCAAATTATTGACAACAGTGATGCACTGGCCCCACCCTGCCCTCCCACTCTGATGCCAGAAAGCATCAGAAATAAAATGGTAATAAAATCATTTTATTATCATTTCATTGCTTTTTGCCCAGCAGTGTGGGAGGGCAATGCTCCTCTGCTCCCACAAAGGAACAACAGCTGGTTGTATGGCAACTATCCATGCGAGTACACAAAAAAAAACAGAAGAACTTTTAGGTTCAATGTTTGGGGCAAAACTGTGAATTTGTGAGGACATCACCACTGATGTTTTCAATAAGCCTCAAGACCAAATACTCGAGAAATTGTTTTGACCTAGTGTAGGACATCTTTTGCACAATCGTGGTATTCCTACAAGCCCTTGCCCCTTGGAATTGAAGTTCTTTGATCTAAATTTTGAGACAGCCATTGAAAGGTTTGCAGCGTGATGTCAAAATCCCCAAAATGAATACACTTAGGCTAATAAGACAAAGTAAAAACGTACAATCATTTTGTACATAGAGGCAATGATGACAATCAACAATGGTTCAAATTTAGAGGTCACAATCTGAGAAGAAAGGTGAACAGAATGGCTGGAGAAAAGCCAACTAATTAGGGTTACCATAGAGATTAAAGATACACAGAGACCTGCTTGTGAGTCAGTTCCTACATCTTCACCATCCTAGATTGATACCATGCTGTTATTGCCTCATGCTAAGATGCCCCTTATACCTTGAGTTAGAGGTGCCACAATTGAATTAGTAAGTTTGTTAAATTAAGTGCGACACTAGATATCATGGTCACCAAGACCCAACCAGGATGCTATCTGACTGCTGTTAAAGCTGATGCTGACAAGTCAATCATCATCATTGATAACTTTATTTCGACCACTGTGGGCCATAAAAGTACATATAAAATCACAAGTAACACATTAAAATCCATATTAAAATTTCAAAGACATTTCATATATGTACACAAAAATTTCTTTAAAAAGCATCAAAATACATCAAAGACGCTTGAAACAAGGAACAAACCAGAGAATGGTTTGAGGAATTTATTCCAGTAGAAAAGAATACAGCATCAATATAAAGCAGCCACCAGATCCAAGGGTTGAATAAGTAATGCCCAAGGACTGGAGGAAGATTCTATAGAGTCATGGCAACAAGAGAAACATTCCAAAGTACTAGGATAGATAGATTATAACACACATCCATCTCCCCAAAAGAAAAAGGAATAAAACAAACAAAAGAAACAAAAAGAAACAGAAAAACATAAATTAACTGAGGTCAAAATCCTTGAATCTCAATGGTAAACACCGTGACTTCGAAGAGGATCTCAAAGGAAGTTTCTCACCAGAATTCGCACATGGCTCTAAAGAATTCCGCTGACTCTAAAGAATTCCGCTGAGAATCTTCACAAACAGATTGTGGATCTGCACTAACATCATCACCCAAATTTCTAAGGTGATCCTTACATTTCACCAATCTTGAAATGTTCCATGTATTTCCATTATCTACTACCACAACATTTTTCTTGATGGAAATAATCTTGAAAGGACCCAGAACGGGTACATAATCCCTTAAGTGTGTGTCTGGGATTCTTGACTAGAACTGTATCACCTACATTCCATTTCTTATACTTAACACACATCTTGGTATCATACCCTTCCTTATACTTCCGTTGGTAGTCTGCAATCCTAGTGCGACACTCACTCACAGTCAACTCCAAATCAGAACATTCAGGTAACCAATTTGGGTTCAACTTGGAAACTGCCTTCCTTCCCCTTAACGCCTCAAAAGGAGACCTGAGGGTAACTGCATTTGGAGTGGTGCGATGCGCCCACCATGTCTCTCTCAAAATATTAGAAAAAGATGATCTTGTACACAGAGCACGTTGGGCACAGTCCTTAACTACCCTATTCATCCGCTCTGTTAAACCATTGGCTTGCGGAGAATATAAAGCAGTCTTCTGATGCACAATGTTGTTTTCACTGAGGAAATCACTCATCTCTTGTGAAACAAATTGAAGGCCGTTGTCACTCACTAAGAATTTTGGCAACCCCTCAGTGGCAAAAACTTCCTTAAGAAACTCTACCACAGCTCTAGTATTAACAGAAGAAAGACACTTTGTGATAACCCATTTTGAAGTGTAATCCACTAAAAGAAGAACAAAGCGTTCATAAGATGGTAGTAATTCAAATGGTCCCATGATGTCAAGACCTAACTTAGACCAGACTGTGTCAGGTACATCCACAGGAGACAAAGGTGCATGCCTAACTACATGAGACTTATCGCTCGCAGCACAAGTAACACACTCTTTAACAACCTCTTCAACCATACGATCCATTCCAGGCCACCAATATCTTTCTCTCACACGATTCTTTGTAAGACTCCTTCCAAGGTGACCCTCATGAGCAGAATTGATGGTTTTCTTCCAAAATTTGCTAGGAGGAACAACTCTATCCCCCCTCATCATATTTCCATTAACAGAAGATAATTCATCCCTCACAAACCAGTAAGGTCTCAAATCCTGGTCCAGAACCTTATACTCAGGCCAGCCTTGATTGATCCACATCTTCAATTTCAAACCAACATCATCCTCTCTTACACCACACTCCCACTCTTCCTTGGTCACAGAAGATTCAGCTGTCCATAGAACACTCATTTCTCCCACACAACCAATAGACTCCTCTTCTCTCAAATCCTCATCCACACTTAAAGGCAAACGTGAAAGACAATCTGCGGATTTGTTATTATTTCCTGACAAATATTGTACTTTGAAATTGTATTCTTGTAGTCCCTCGCTCCACCGTTTTATCCTGGGAGCAACGTTGTCACTATGCCTACAAGAACAAATTTGTACCAAAGGACGATGATCTGAGCGTACCAGAAAAGGAATACCCCAAAGATAAAACTTGAAGTGCTGAACTGCCCAAAAAACTGCTAAGGCTTCCCTTTCAATGCAAGAGTAATTTTTTTAGCCACTTTGAGAGCACGCGAGGCAAAGGCAACAGTTTTCTCCTCACCATTCACAAACTGAGAGAGTACAGCACCTAAACCCTTTAAGCTAGCGTCAGTGGTCAAGACAGTTTTAAGTTTAGTATCAAAATGCCCCAAAGTAGGCATTTTCCCGATTTCACTCTTAATCTTGTTAAAAGCTTCTTGACAACCCTCAGACCAAACAAAATGTGAGCCTTTCTTCAATAATAGTCTGATGGGCTCTGTCACACTAGCGAAGTTACGGACAAATTTAGAATAGAATTCCGTAAGTCCCAAAAATGATTTTACCTGATCTTTATCAGTCGGAGCTGGAGCATTCAAAATGCTCTGCGCCAACTCCAACTTAGGCTGTATCCCTTTGCCTGAAATCACATGACCAAGGTAGGTTACGCTCTCCAAACCAATGCGACATTTCTCTCGCTTAACAGTTAGCCCATTATCTCTTAGCTTCTCAAGGACCTTAACCAAAATGCTGCCATGTTGCTCACTATCTCTAGCATATACTAGGATGTCATCCTGAAAAAACATTATCCCATCTATACCATCTAACACCTTCTTCATTACCCTCTGGAAGCATGCTGCTGCAGATGCTAACCCAAAAGGCATCCTTTTGAAACAGTATGCCCCCAGAGGAGTAACAAAAGAAGTAAGATGCCAAGAATCTTTGTGTAAAGGTACCTGATGATAAGGAGATGATAAGTCCAAAACACTAAAGATTCGTGCCCCCTTGAGAATACTTAAAGACTCCGAAATGTTTGGCAAGGGTTGCCTGTCTACCCAAATCCACTCATTTAGACCTCTCAAGTCCACACACATCCTAACGTTGAGCCCACCATCCTTTGGGGCCAAAACAATCGGGGCCAACCATTCTGATGCTTCTATTTCCTTGATGATATCCAATTTCATTAACCTCTCTAATTCTGTCTTCAATGGACCGATCATCATATTGGGCACTTTCCTCACCTTATGCACAGATGGTATCGCATTTTTCTTTAATATGATCTTGTGTTCAAAAGACTTAAGACACCCCAAATCATCAGAGAACACATCTGTGAATTTATCAAAGTATACACTCCCTTCATCATTTGAAACAAGCTGAACATTATTGTCACTGTCATTGATTAAAATGACTTGATCCTTTGGATTCCTCGCCCTCGGGTTTAACATAATACCTAAATCTCTTTGGTGTCTCCACCCTAATAAATTGTCTCCTCTGTCAGCAACATACATTTTCCCAATAGTTCTCCTATCCTTGAATTCGATGGTCCCTTCAATGTATCCAAAAACATTAATCTTTTTCTTTCCATAACCTACAGGATTTATATCCGGTTTGAGTAAGGTCATGTTCTCCATCCCAACAACCTCATCCCATTGCTTATTGCCAATCAAGGTAAAAGGAGACCCTGAATCAGCCAAAACCTTAAACTCATAACTATCAACTTTAATATCACACTCAGGCAATGAAATTTCATCAGCATCAACCAAACCATTAGTTTGAGAGATGCTATTTACCACATCCCGCTCTTGAAGTACCATCCGTGTAGTCACCATAGTCAAAACTCTCGCCACTCTCAAGAAGAGTATCCTCTTCATCACTTGAATTGTCACTAATGCTGATACAATTAATAACAGTACGCACAATGTCAGAATTCTTACTCATGTTTGGACCAGACCCATGTTGAGATGACCTGCATACACGTGCATAATGACCTTTTATCCCACATTTCATACAAATAGAATCTCTTGCATAACACTGAGGAAAGTTAGATAAATGTGAAAAACTCCTGCACCTTAAACATTTCAATTTTGGAGATTCCCTAGAACCCTTCCCTTTGTAATAATTTCCACTGGTACCTGCTGCTTCTAATGTTTCTCTCTCAGTCTTAACTGGAAACAGTTTCTGACTAGAAGTGCGTGACTCTTTTTCTACTTTCTTATGTTTTTGAAAAGATGTAGCTTTCGACACAACTTCCTCTTGGTTCTCATCCAAGGTAAGAGCATGTATACTACTTAAAGGTTCTTTCTCCTTCTTATCAGTAGAGTCATTCCCCTTTTTCATCTCCTTAACCCAAGAAGTAGTGTTCTCCATGCCCTCAACAATCGCAACAGCTTCAGAAAGTGTAGGATTTTTGGATAATAATTTCTCTTGCACTCTAGTGCTGTTAGTGCAGCGTACTAACTGGTCCCTGACTAAAGAGTCAGATAAACCTTCAAATTCACACGTTCTAGCAAGAGTTTTAAGTGACCCCACATAACTTTTAACTGGTTCATTTGCTCCTTGGACTCTAGTGAAAAATGTATGTCTTTCTAAAACGACATTTATCCTAGGGCCAAAATAGCGTTCTAACATTAATAAAGACATGGTATAGACATCACTAGGCTCCCCTTCTCCATTTCCTAGAGGGATAGGATCAATGCTGTCATACACATTTCTTCCCTCCACACCTAAGTTATGTAGAAGCACCGCGTGTTTTCTGAACGCAGAACTTTTCGCCACCAATAGCAACAATATAAGAGTCAAATAGATTCTTCCACCGTTTCCATGGTAAAATTGGTTCCCCTTTTTCTGACAAAAAGGCTGGTGGCTGGGACATGCTAGAAGCAGAAGACATATTGAATGAGTTAAGAAAGGAGAGATGATCAATGCAAATGTGCTAATTTAAAATAAATGTCAATCTTCCCCCTTCAAAAAAAAAACTAAAATAATTAAAGTAGTCACCGTTGTCCTCTTGAAGAAAATAAGCATTTAATAAAAATAATTGTCTCCTGAAGAAAAGAAACTGTCACTGTTAACACCTCGAAGATGTCAGGATGTCAGGAAGTACTGTTTTCCAATGTTTTCCTCAAATTTCCTCCAAAATCCTTCCAAATGTTTTAATTTGATCCAGAATACGAATTGTTTAACGTTTTCAGGCACCTGTGAATATAAAAAGCTGTAAATATGGCAAAACGCCAAGTCTTAATGAAAATGCGGCAAGTTTTGCAGCTTCTCCCACCTCAAGCGCTTCTTTGTTACTGTTGCTAAGTAACGGTAAACAAAATGGCCGCCACGTAGCGTATGACGCGTGATGACGTCATACGCTACCCAGAACACACCGCGGTAGTAGGAATCTTTCCGGTGGCTGCAGCTGAAGTGAAGATTCCTTCGATCATGGATTCCAGGACGTCTCCGCTCCGTTCCAAGGAAGAACAAAGAACGTGGAAGTCAGTGGCAGCTCGTCGAGGTGCACGCTCTTCAGCACGAAATACGGTATGTTTGAAAAATGCCGTCAGCGAAAAAACGAAATAACTGAACTCTTCCACAAAATTTGTTCAGACCAATCCAAGTTAAAAGCACATCCCAATTAAATTTAAAATCGGTTTTTAAATTTGCCCAAAGTGTCGATTTAAAGGTTAAAAAACAAATAGACAAATTCCATCAAAAATAGGTAGAAAGTCCGTTACACAAGTGCCCAAATGCCGCGAAAGTTTCCAGATTAGTAAAAATATCCACAAAGGTTTTCCAAACTCGCAGGTACTCACTATTCCTCTTTGTTTCAGGATTTCTCTTGAATTCTTGAGTCCTGTAGAATTCTAAAGTCTTTCGTGGGTAAAATCCCAAAAGTTCAATTTTAGGGGAATTGATGCTGTCAAACCTGTCCCCAATCAGGTGAGACCCTCGTCGTCAGTGAAACAAGGAACAAACCAGAGAATGGTTTGAGGAGTTTATTCCAGTAGAAAAGAATACAGCATCAACATAAAGCAGCCACCAGATCCAAGGGCTGAATAAGTAATGCCCAAGGACTGGAGGAACATTCTATAGAGTCATGGCAACAAGAGAAACATTCCAAAGTACTAGGATAGATAGATTATAACACAGGCCACCAATATCTTTCTCTCACACGATTCTTCGTAAGACTCCTTCTTCCAAGGTGACCCTCATGAGTAGAATTGATGATTTTCTTCCAAAATTTGCTAGGAGGAACAACTCTATCCCCCCTCATCATATTTCCATTAACAGAAGATAACTCATCCCTCACAAACTAGTAAGGTCTCAAATCTTGGTCCAGAACTTTATACTCAGGCCAGCCTTGATTGATCCACATCTTCAATTTCAAACCAACATCATCCTCTCTTACACCACACTCCCACTCTTCCTTGGTCACAGAAGATTCAGCTGTCCATAGAACACTCACTTCTCCCACACAACCAACAGACTCCTCTTCTCTCAAATCCTCATCCACACTTAAAGGCAAACGTGAAAGACAATCTGCGGATTTGTTATTATTTCCTGACAAATATTGTACCTTGAAATTATATTCTTGTAGTCCCTCGCTCCACCGTTTTATCCTGGGAGCAACGTTGTCACTATGCCTACAAGAACAAATTTGTACCAAAGGACGATGATCTGAGCGTACCAGAAAAGGAATACCCCAAAGATAAAACTTGAAGTGCTGAACTGCCCAAAAAACTGCTGAGGCTTCCCTTTCAATGCAAGAGTAATTTTTCTCAGCCACTTTGAGAGCACGCGAGGCAAAGGCAACAGTTTTCTCTTTACCATTCACAAACTGAGAGAGTACAGCACCTAAACCCTTTAAGCTAGCGTCAGTGGTCAAAACAGTCTTAAGTTTAGTATCAAAATGCCCCAAAGTAGGCATTTTCCCGATTTCACTCTTAATCTTGTCAAAAGCTTCTTGACAACCCTCAGACCAAACAAAATGTGAGCCTTTCTTCAATAATAGTCTGATGGGCTCTGTCACACTAGCGAAGTTACGGACAAATTTAGAATAGAATTCCGTAAGTCCCAAAAATGATTTTACCTGATCTTTATCAGTCGGAGCTGGAGCATTCAAAATGCTCTGCGCCAACTCCAACTTAGGCTGTATCCCTTTACCTGAAATCACATGACCTAGGTAGGTTACGCTCTCCAAACCAATGCGACATTTCTCTCACTTAACAGTTAGCCCATTATCTCTTAGCTTCTCAAGGACCTTAACCAAAATGCTGCCATGTTGCTCACTATCTCTAGCATATACTAGGATGTCTCCGCTCCGTTCCAAGGAAGAACAAAGAACGTGGAAGTCAGTGGCAGCTCGTCGAGGTGCACGCTCTTCAGCACGAAATACGGTATGTTTGAAAAATGCCGTCAGCGAAAAAACGAAATAACTGAACTCTTCCACAAAGTTAGTTCAGACCAATCCAAGTTAAAAGCACATCTCAATTCAATTTAAAATCGGTTTTTAAATTTGCCCAAAGTGTCCATTTAAAGGTTAAAAAACAAATAGACAAATTCCATCAAAAATAGGTAGAAAGTCCGTTACACAAGTGCCCAAATGCCGCGAAATTTTCCAGATTAGTAAAAATATCCACAAAGGTTTTCCAAACTCGCAGGTACTCACTATTCCTCTTTGTTTCAGGATTTCTCTTGAATTCTTGAGTCCTGTAGAATTCTAAAGTCTTTCGTGGGTAAAATCCCAAAAGTTCAATCTTAGGGGAATTGATGCTGTCAAACCTGTCCCCAATCAGGTGAGACCCTCGTCGCCAGTGAAACAAGGAGCAAACCAGAGAATGGTTTGAGGAATTTATTCCAGTAGAAAAGAATACAGCGTCAATATAAAGCAGCCACCAGATCCAAGGGTTGAATAAGTAATGCCCAAGGACTAGAGGAAGATTCTATAGAGTCATGGCAACAAGAGAAACATTCCAAAGTACTAGGATAGATAGATTATAACAACGCTCCTGGCTAAGAATCAGATTAAACCAACTAAATAGTTATCAAGATGAATCATGGCAATCTAAAAAGCCTAAAATCTGTAGTCAAATCGTTATAAAGGTTCTACGCTTAATCCACATGCCATACAAAAATCGGGAGACAGCAAAAACAACCGGTGGATGTGTGTCATATCTAAGTACCCTAAGCGCACGCTCCTGTCTTCGTAGTCCCAAATTCCTACAGATAGGTTTGATCCACCTGTTGCGGGGACAGCGCATATGCCGGACAAAAGAAAAGTACATGGCTTACGTTTTCTAACAGGTGTTTGCAAGCCGGACACTCTGTGCATTCATTTACATCCCATTTGTTGGTAAACGACCTTAGAGGTAAACTACCCATTCTTAGTTGTAGATAAAGCTTTCTAGCTTGGGCAGGGTAGATCATATCTAGGAACTCCTCCTTCTTATATTCAGTTTTTACGTTGAGGAATTCACTGGTCATTCTCCCTACTGTTGTACTAGTATGCAGGGCCAACACATTTTTGTACCTAAATCTTTTAACTATGTCAATTCTAGAATAGGCCAGGGAAGATGACTCAGGGGATTCCCATAGCCCTGGGACATCAAGCCGTGAGCACAAATCTTTAATATGCAGTAACCAGTTAGTTTTCCTTGACCTCAATGCCACCCATACCTCCTGGAACTCAGCACGATAAGGTGCGAGCTCTGGGACAGACCATAGTCTTCGCCAATATGTTAAGGGCCTCAGGGCAATCTCCTCTTCCACGGGAAATAATCCCAGGTCAAATCTTAATGGGACCAGTGGGGTACTGGCGGGAAGGGCAAAAAGCTCTCATAAATGTGTTTTCGACCTTTGCTAAACTTTTTGGTCGACAGTGTCCCTATAGTTCAGCCCTATATAGTGCGGCTGCCCTAGCTTGTACCCTGTAGATTTCGATAACAGGGGCTGCTGGCTTAAATATAGATGTTATGTGCTTTTTAGATAACCCACCCACAGTCTGTGTTAGTCTCAATGAGGATTTAGTTATTTGTGTGTCCCATCCCAGATTTTCCTCGAGGGTAATTCCTAAATAGTCAAACGTCTTAACTCTCTCGAGTGGTATTCCATTGAGGGCGGGATTTGGTCTTGTTTGCCTAGGTGGATTAAAAATCATGTATTTTGTTTTAGCCAAATTGATTTCCAATCCACTTAGGGCACAAAAGTCTGCAAATCCGTCAAGGATACGCTGAATGCCAGTAGCTGTTCGAGACAGCAGCAGAGTGTCGTCCACAAACATTAGAGCGGGCACTCTTCCTGTAACTAATCTTGGGGCATCCGTTTCTTTTATGGCTAAAAGGTGTTTAACAAGCCCATTTATATACAGACAAAAGAGGGTAGGGGCCAGCACACACCCCTAGCATACCCCTCTATTTACGGCAAATCGTCCCGACAGTTCTCCTCCTTTTCCGCATCTAACCTGAGCATAATTTCCAGTATGAAGCCTGATCAGTACTCCCAGGAGATAGTGTGGCATACCGTGGTCATGGAGAACTCTCCAAAGCTTGTTCCTGGGCACCAGATCAAACGCAGCCCGCAGGTCCACGAATATGAGGTAGAGGCTGCCACCCTCCACACTCACTGTTTTCCAGAAAAGGACCTGCAGGCGGAAGATCTGGTCGATGGTTGAGATACCAGATCTAAAACCTGCCTGCAAATTACTTAAGATCTGGTTATCTTCTTCCCATAGCTGGATCCTATCCAAGAGTATCCTTCCAAATAGCTTCTGAGGGATATCGATCAGGCTGATAGGCCTGTAGTTTGAGGGTTGTAGATGACAGCCTTTTTTAAAAATGGGACCATCTCAGCCCCCGTACATGTTTCAGGTGGATCTATGCCCATTAGTATCGTATTAAACAGTACACAGAAGTAAGGGGCCCATATTTTGGGTTCCGACCAAAACAAGTCCCCGGGGATTTTATCAAGCCCCGGGGCTTTGTTGGGTAGTAGCTTGTTGATGGCAGTCTCTACTTCCCGTGTCGAAATCTCCAGAGCCCCCCCCAGTTGATGCTTTTGGAGGAGGGTCAGGGTCTCAAAGTCGGGATCATCGTTGCTTTGCCTAGCGTAGAGATCGCCAAAATATTCTTCCCAAACTATTGGAGCTATGTTTGGACTTATAGCGTTCCTGTCAACCCTGCCCTCATTACTAACGATCCCCCAAAAAGTTTTGAGGTCTCTGGATTGTAGTGCCTCCCTCAGATCTTCCCATTGTTCCATCTCCCAGCGCTTTCTTTCCCTTTCTGTAGCCTGCTTGTACAGCACCCTTAGGGCCTTGATACGTAATTTATCTTTTCCTTTAATGGCATTAAGCAACTCTCCTTTCAGTTTGCGGCATTCAGTAGTGTACCACGGGTGACTCTTGGCCACTTTTTCCCTAGTTGTCTGGGGTGGGAAAAAGACCTCCAGCAGTATTGAGGCTAGCTCTTTGTGAATTTCAATAGGTCTACTAATTTTCTCAACAACAGCCCCCTCAGAGACCACCTCTGCCATATCACTCAGGAAGGGCAATACTTGGAGGTAAATTTGGGACTGCCGTTCAGAGGAGCCCATAATAGAAGGCATTTTACTCTCCTCCTGCTGTTATGCAGGAGAAGAGGTTGTGAGGAAGGATTCAACTCTGGGATACTGTTGCTCAGTCCCCAGCTCCCTGGCTTCAGGGACATTACCAGGGCATTATGGTCGCTGTCCGACCGAACATGAATCTTAAAGTCCTGGACCTTGTCCCACGATCTGGATTCGATCATAATATAATCAATGATCGAAGATTGGCCAGCTCTGTTGAACGTCACATTACCAGGCCTATCCGATTTTAATCGGCCATTACAGGGTCTTACTGAAAGCGCCAATGTAAGGGACATAATTTGGAGTACCAAAGGTGTCCATGCTTTTACTTTGGGGATTGATGGTTCTGGTATGTTCCAGTATTGATTTTCTTCGTCAGGGTCCTCCACACTTGGGTTACTGAGGGGTTCAAATTGACAGTTGAAGTCCCCCCCAATATTTATACCAGACTCTGGGTCAAGTGTCCTAGCAAATCCCCTCAATCTATCAATAGCCAAGGACTCCTGACCACTCTGTGTTGGCCTGGAATAGATGTTAATTAAGGCTAGTTGTTTGTTCCCTGGAAGTGTCAGCAGGACACATAAAATGTCTGGGAGTTAGTTGACACCAGTTTCGCCGTAGCGCCCAGGTGAGTGGCTACCCACGTACTAAGCCCTCCTGATGGTCTACCTCTAACCCCTTTTATTGCCGGAACATTGAATGTTGCAAACCTACTCCGTTGGTAGTCGTCCATGGCCCACGTCTCCTGCAAAAAGCAGATATCGTGTTTGTCCATGAACAGACCCCAGTCTTCTGATAGAAGTTTACTTTTCAAGCCTGCAACATTCCATGAAAGTATGTTGGTACTCCCATGGTCTATCTTTTGTTTATGGCTACTATTTACGCCCTGGGCCGGTAATCTGGGAAGACACTCGGCCGGCTGTGTCAAACCCTCCCTTTTGCACATAGAGCAGTTTCCCATTCCCCAGGTGTCTCTGGCCTTAATGCATCCACTTTTCGTATCAGATCCTGTCCCACTCAGTGGGTCCCTTCTAATATGACTTTTTCTGCCCCCACTATACCTTCCTCAGCCACAATTCCTGACACAGAAAGGAGGTGCTTCATTTCACTAAAGTTAGCTTTGGTTGCCTGCAAGGGGGCTTCCTTGATTCCATTAGTCAGTCTACCGCACCCAGGTTATTATATCTGTTAGGGTGGTGGAACATGCCAAATGACATTGGACTATTTAAGGGGCCATTCCTATTAGTGTTACCTAGGATACAGCTGCCTGCCTGGTAAACGACACCCCTCCAGTGGTTCCCCTCCCACTTTTGCTCAGAGCGTTTTTTACTGTATGTACCCGGATAGAAATAAGTCAGTGGCAGTGTTCTAATAGGTGTGTCTGGGCTACCAGATTCCGAGTTGCAGATATACCCGACTGTCCAATTATTCCTAAAATTAATCACGATACAGTCCCCATCTATGTTCTTTTCTCTAGCTCCCACCCAGTCTACTCGTCTGGCAAACAGAATTTCAATGGTTCCCCCGATCGGCAGGGGTCTATAGCGGTTCAGCCAGTAAATGCATTTATTTTTGAGGTCCCTGTAATTTCGGCCTTTCCCGGCCTCAGTAAAGGTACTCCCGCAAGAACCACTACATAGGCAACTGACTCCGGGGCAAGGCTAGGCGGGGCAACTCGGGCCTGCCGGGGTCCAGGGGTCCAGCCTCCTTGCCCAGATTCACTGCCTGTTTATGGCCTTGTCCATGGCTGCTGCCTCCTGTTGCCCCACTACCCCCACTACCTCCCATATTCCTTGTATTAACTAGGGGGCTTCGTGGTACTGTAGTTAACTGGGCGGATAAATGTGTATCTGCTGTAACACTTTGGGCAGGTGACACACTCTCTATAGTTGTAATTGCTGGGGTTACAATTTGAGTGCCTGTCTGGCAGGGGCCTACTGATTTTGTACCATTACCAACCACTGCCATGGCGCCCCTAACCGACTCTCCCGCTTTCGGTGTACACAGTGATTCAAGGTAGGATAGTCTTTTCTCAATGGAGTCCAGTCTTATGTGTATCAGGAGGCAAGACTCTATGAATATTCGTTCCATTTTGGCCCAGAAATCCCCTCCTCTCTCCGATGGCGATGACATTTCGTCAACTTCAATAAGTGACTTATCTGTTCCAGAGTGCTGACCCTCTAACTCGGCCAGAGGAGGTTCTGGTTCCTTAGTAGAACGTTTTTGCCTTTTAGGGTTCTTATTTGTTAACGCAGCCCCCCATGCTTCATTTTAGCTGCTTGGCCCAGTGGTTTACATAGCACCCCAGAATTGGTATCCAAGGCCAATCGGGTAGACTGGCCAGATCTAGTGTGTCGTGAGTTTTGGGGGGGAGAAGCTATAACTGCCTCTGACGTAGCGCCCTGTTCCTTTGGGGGCTATCCACTGTACTGCCACCACTAAGCAATGTTGACCTCAGTGGCAAAAGCAAGTTTTGAAAATCTTATATAAAAATGTACCTGATCAATCAGAAACTGTAATTGTGGCTGTATTACCATCTTACTTAACTAACAAAATCCCACAGACTTTCTCCATCACACTGAATGACTCAACTTTCCACACCAAGAGCCGTGCTCCTCTTCTCTAATATCCAATTTGATTTACAGGAAAGAAAGTGGTACTTGAGACGTTTGCCAATTGGCAGGTGATCCCTGCCAAAATAATCTGGATAGGTCAAAACATAGTTCTTAAAGAATCACTGCTTAAACCATGGTAGCTCTGGCACAAGCAGAAGGTGATGCACAGTGAAGAGTGAGATATGTTCAAGCAGTATAAACAATTTTAAAGTCAAGAAAAGATCATAATAAAAATCTCAAACTAATTTAGAGAACTAGAGAGAAAAATTAGCAAAAATATGCCAATATCATTAAAATTGAATTAGGGTAACCAGAGGCATGAATTTGTAAAATCTTAAGGACAAAATAGCTAGAAAAACTAAAGCACCATGGAAAAACTATAGTGTATGGTTGACCAGAACCTATACACTACCACAATGAAGCAGAGGTCAAATAGAAGAGGTCCTTCCCAGTCAAGTGGACTGATTTACAAACGCAGCTTATACTTATGAGTAATTTACACTTTCACATAGGTTTAATACTTTTCATTTTTCACAAATTGCAGTTTTGTAGTAAGTCCAGTGTTGCAAAGTCATCCCGTGCCCTGGGCACCCCCCCCAACTTTTTGCTGACTGGTACTGGTGGTAACTGATTTTGACTGCCCTGGGCTCTGCCTAACCAGGCCGGGGGGCAGTACTATACTGAAAGAGACACATTTAAATACAGTTAAAACACCTATATACATTAGGGTATACAATGGTGAGGTGGGGTACCCCTGTGATTGGCATGACCTCCCCTATAGGCCTCTAGTATATAATAGGTGAGGGGGATTGAAACTACCTAGAAGTCCGCAGTACCCTGGGGCATGGCAGTTTAGAGGCCAGCAGCCCTTTTCTGCACTTGCATGTGTGCACTGCTGAAGCCTGAGGTCAGTTTAAAAACAGTCTTGGATGCCAAGACTGCTTTTAAAAAGTAAATTGTCCCCAAACTCGACTTTGGTGTTTGGGGCTCTTAAGAATGAATAACCTACAATTTTTTGGCATATTAGGGACCCCCAGGGTCTCCCCTAGGTATCCCAGGGGAGGGAGGAGGTCAGTTATCCATAAGGTACACCCTTATAAAAGTAGTTTTAATATGCCTGGGTAAAGTGAAATTTCACATTTCACTCCCCTCAATGTGGTAAAGTGCTGCTCAAATTCGACTTTGATGCTAGGAGTACTGTAGAGGGAGAATCTGCAATATTTCTACAGATTCAGAACCCCTAAAGTCTACCCTAGTTGCACATGGGGTGGGGTTCCCGTAGATATGAGGCCAGCACATATAAAATATGTTTTTGAAAGTCCTGGTGCTGGAAAAATGGCCCAACGCGGTACAAAAGGGGGTGGGGATGTATGACATTACAACGCATGCTTTTACATCGCATGCCTTTACAACGCGGTATTTACAACGAATACCTTTACAACGCATAATGCTTTTAGGCACGGGATAGTGAATTGTTTAATTTACTATTCCAACTCCAGTCCCCGTGGATAGCAGGTAAGGTAATGGATAGTACATTAAACACATTCCCTATCCTAGAGCGCCCCCCAGCGCAATGCGTTGTAATGGTTTGCGTTGTAAAAGTTGCGTTGTAAAGGCACTGCGTGGTAAAAGTTGCGTTGTAAAGGTTGTTTACCGGGGGTGGTCATTTTTCCCATTGCCAATCCCCTGTTACATAAGTTATCATGGTAAAAAGTTATTGATTAATAACTACTGATAGGAGAGAGATAAAATGCCATTTAAAGACTTCCCAGAATGGTATTAATAAATCCAACAACATCATATTGTTGAATTTCTCCTAAAGTGTACATAAAAGAAGTTATAACACTTTCTTGTTTGTAAGTCCAAATTCAGCCTTCCAGTGGTCGGCCCTGATTGGTCAGAGTTAAGTGGATTAGCCAGGCTGCCTTGAAGAGGTGATAAAGAGTCCCTGGGGTTAACCAGCTCTGCTGGCCGGGCAGTGTGCTGTTCCATAGGAATGCCAGGCCAGGGGAAGAGGTCGTAAACTATGCTCTTCAAAGGGGAGAGCAGAGACCATTGTCATTTACAGCTCTGACTTCCTACCTTAGGCTGAATGGTAGGATTAAGGAAGGTATGAGCAGATGCAGAGGGGAGAGTCTAAGTAAATTAGCAATCCTAGGAGTGTGTTTAGCCAGCTCTTACCTCCTTGCTGGAAAATCAGGCATTATGGATTTGGAATATTTGATGCACTCTGGGACAAAATAATGCCACACTCTACAGGATGTGGTCATAACTTTGAGGAGTTACCCTGCTCCCATTGGTCAGAAGTGATCTCCTGTATGACCCAGAGAACTTGGAATAAGTATCTGAGCTGGACAGAGCCCTCCAGATCTGCTGCTTGAAACTTACTGAAGCAAGAAGTGCCCTGTTGAGAAGTTTTGCTGTGCAAAGATTTCTAAGGCCTGACCTCTGAAGACTGCACCATCTGAAACTACAGCCCTGTGGATTATCTTGCTGAAAAAGAAATAAAGAGTGGACTCCCTGAAAGCTACAGGTTTAAGGAGCTCATCTGGAACATCACCAACTAAATCTAAACCTTGGAGAACCATCTGTGGATTTGTGAGGGTTTTGTACCAGTGGATTGTGGGAACTGAAGTCCTCACTTTAAAGGACCATCTTGGAACTTCCAGACCCTTGGAGTGAGTTTGAGACACTTGGGACCCCTAGAGGAACTTCAGGAAGAAGTTCAAGAAGTTTGGAGAACTTTGGACCAACTTTAAAAAAAAGCTCCATAGAGGAACCTTCTCAACCTGGCCAGCCAGGGCGCCTGCCTTTAACCGCGAGCCGGCCAAGCCAACCCGGTTTGTCCTGCTAAAAGCTCCATAGCTCCAACTTCCAGAGATTGACCGGGACTAGAGAAAATCTGAAGCCGGCGAACCCTCACCGGATCTGGCTACATGAGGAGCATCGAGAGACCCTGCGAGAAAAAGCGCCAGAAAAGTTTCTAAGTCCGCTCGTAGAAAAGGTGACCGGGAGCAACCGCGAGAGCCAAGCAGCCTGCCTTTCATCGCGTGTTGGCCTGGATTCCTGGGTTGTTCCACTAAAGCAATCTTGAAATATTTTCTAAGTTCGCTCCAGGGAAGTTGACCGGGACCTCGTCACAAGTCAAGCCGGTGAACCCTCACCAAAACCGGACTGGCTGGGAGCTTCGAAGGGCCTCGAGAGGAAAAGCTCCAGAAAAGTTTCTGAGTGTGAAGGTAGAAACTGAGACCAGGACCTGCTGTGAACTGTAGCCGCTCAGGGCTCCATCGCGCCCGGCCTGAAACTTTGACTTTGGCCTGGTCTATCGCGAGCAGGTATCACAATATGGTGCTATAATCTATATTTCATTACATCTTTGAAAATTAATATCTCCGGTTCCCTACATTGAATTTGTGTCATTTTAGTGTCATTTTAAAGATACAAATATTTCCTATTTTTATAAATTGGTGTTGGATTTTTATTATGTGTTGTGTCTTAATTATTTATCTGCTGCTCAAAGCCACGTTACCAAGGGTTGAGCACAAGAATAATTTTCTACGAGCTATGCTGAGTCCTATCATGTGTTAGTGGCCTTATTGCCAGTGGCAGACCTACATTTGCCCCTACCAATAACCCACTTTCCAACATCTAGCAATACACATAAGCAACCACTGGGCCTGCCACACCCTCTCCTAGAAAATAAGGGATGTACACATTTGTAGTAAGTTACTACACATATCCAGTTTGTAAATAGTGAAAAGTAGTAAACTTACCAAAAAAGTATAGGTTACTGCAAAAGTGGAGTTTGTGAATGGCACATTGTAGTAAGTAAAATGTACTGCAAACTTTAGTTTGTTAATCAGGCACTGCGTTTTAGCTTATTTAAGTCAGAGTCCTTCAGCTGGGTAAGGTACAAGGATGGGGCTAGCAAGGGTCTCTCAAAGTGAGATACGTAACGTTCGAGCTCCTCTTGATGCCACTGGTTTTGATGCTGAAAGTTGGAGTGGAACACATCTGGAATTCATAGGCACTGGGGGCACTTTTCCGTGACAGAGAGATGTGCCCTTTTGGTACAGTTTAAGGTTATACCGTTGTCAATTTTGGTTCTTAAAATCCTCCAGCAGGGCAAAATTGTAAGGTGTATCCAGATAAGGCTCCATGAAGCCATATACCTTTATCACAAGATCCGGAAAATCAATTTTCAGCTGAAAGCTCCAAGCATACAAAACCTGGTTTGTTGCATGCCATGGAGGGATTGTTCTCCTGCCAGGGCTCCTGCAGGGTCTGTTAATATTTGGATAGTTTGTCCCTCTTGCAGTCAGGAGTTCTTGATTATTTGATTCCTGGTTTTTCTGCTCACACCAATTGCAGGATGGCAGGAGAAAGACAAAAGGAGATGGCTCCCACATCGGCAGTGAATATTGCAAGGTGGGTTTGAACACTGCAAGACCTGACAGTCATGGATCCTGCACAGCCTCATTCCCTCAAATGGTTGTCCCGCAGTGGGGGTTGAGGACACCTGGAAAAAGGAAAAAAAGGGAAAACTCAAAGTGTGCTTTGAGCGAATTTGAAAAATATGGTAAAAGTAAAAGATGCCTTTCATGGTACGTTGCCATATTAAAGGAATTGCTAGAGGGATGACGAGATTTCAGTGTAGGCTTTTGAATTTGCATATTGACCATGTGGTTCTCCAAGGTGGGGAGAAGCACCACAATGAAAGCCACAGTTCTTCGAATTACATAATCCCCGGCTCCCATGTAAAAGAAACAGTGTTCCTTGCTGCAAACACATTTGGAGCTGGTTCTTGTGTCTTTAAATTCAGGGGGGGGATAATCTTTTGATACTTGCTCTTGTAGTTGTTTTGCAGTTAGATTAAGGATAAAAATGTCAAAAATGTTATTGTTTAATTAATATCATCACCAATGCAATTGACATCATCATCATAAAATTGAGTAAAACATATTTCATAACTGTATTTCAATTTACGAAATGAACAGGATACAGGTGGTCTACATTAAGATCATATTGTCCAAACATCAGTCAGACAGTTTAAAATAATGAAATACTATGTGCCTGAGGCCCTCTCAAGTGATCTCAAAATATTTTTTTAAAAATCCCAAAATGAGCCAAGACCATGGAATCTGAAGAAGTGAGACAGAATCATGAAGCATCCTTATACGTATGACACCCGTTCTTATATTTCATAAGCTAGGCCTGAATAGTATAGCAACGTTTCACCTACATTCGTCTTACCTTTCCCACATAATGGTTCTAGCACTGACCTTTTACCTAGTTATGTGCTGAATAAATGTTGTGTGGTTTTCTTTGAAAACTTCCCTCATGTATTATGCATGAGAATTCCTAGTAAACTATATTAACCCCCTTTACACTCTGTATAATAACTCTGTACAAAAGTCACCTTTATAGTCATCCTGGGACGACAGGCCTATTGTGCATAGTTGCAATTATTGATTCAGGCTAATTTACATAATTGCAACCATGACATATCGATCGAGGTAGAATCCCTGGGGGCACCTTTTGGGGTAAAAAAGAACGCCACCTCCACTCTGCATATGGAGGAGACGCTTCCACGCTGACACTAGGGTCCTGCATGCTGAAACTTCAACATGCAGCGGTCTGACATGCCTTGCAGGGTGTCCAACTAGAGACCAAGACAGGGTACTTCATTCTCTCCCATCAGGTAATGGGGTTGGATCTTTTCTGGGGGATTTTTGGCTTCACACCCACATATATGCCTTACACCTACATACAGCTAGGTACACTGAGATAGGGTTCGCAATCTATGGAGTACGCTGAGATTACTGTCTTATATGTGCCTGCATACATTCCTTGCTTTAGTGCCATGGTAGAAATCTATCTACTATTTACTCTTTTGAGGCTTGTAATCTTCTACATTTGCTTCTCTCTAATGGTTGTTGCAGCACACATGTTTTATACTAGAATGACGCTGGTTCAATAAATACTTATTGAAAATGTCCCCAACGTTTTTTTCTGTGTATCTCTCTGAGAACAAGTGAGCAGGTGTGAGTGAGCGAAAAGTACTGTATTGTGTCCACAATCCCTGAGGGGTCAGGGTTGTCATGTTTAGTGGTTGCCTGAAACTGGCTCCTTGGGAAACATTAAGGGGGTTATGGTGACACTGTGAGCTAGCAGAAGTATAGGCTGACATATCCTGGAGGGGTGTCAGGAATAAGTCTTGACACCAATCACTTAGTTTACGTTATCTAACGAATGCGAAGATCCTATGTATTTTTAGGAACTACGGGCCATATTATCAAGATAGGGCGATACATTATCGCCGCTTTTATCGGCAGGAAACTGCCGCTAAAGCGGCGATAATAGGCTTGATAATATGCCCTTGTGAATTCCCATAGAACCCCAGGTTCTGGTGTTAACCTGGGCTTCTATGGGAATTCACAAGGGCATATTATCAAGCCCATTATTGCTGCTATAGCGGCAGTTTCCTGCCGATAAAAAGCGGCGATAATGTATCGCCCTTTCTTGATAATATGGCCCTACATGATACCGTGAGACAGGAGCAAGAGTTTCAGAAGGGAGTGACAGTGATTATCAAAATCAGGAAAGCTGAGGAGTAAGTGGGTGAAAGACTCATTTTTGTAATTACAAAATATACACATTGGTGGTGTTGTTGAACCATGACAGAACTGCGGTCTTAGGTATTGAATGGAGAGGTCAAGTTGCCTTGTGATCAATATATTTCTCCAGCATTCCCTACTTAATAGGACTTTCCAGTAATTTTTATAGTCCATTAGTGTCATAGGAAGGGAGAATGACTTTGAGCTGATCGTTTTGTCGGGGCTCTCTTTATCCACTTCTCTGGATCTTTACCATGACCACTTTTCTTTTAGTAATTGCTTGAGTGCTGTGTATGACATAGTACTAGTTTTTATAGTATCTGTTTCAAGGGCAAAATAAGCACATGCCAAGCATAGATATCTAGTTCAGTTGCTAGCAGAACCATTGAAAATGACCTGCAAGACTTCCTTCAATTATCATGCTGCAAAATGATGTATCTGCTGGTAAAACTTAAGAAATGGGGACTTACTTGCAAGTTCTTGTTTTCCCAGGCCAAATTAAGATGTATCTGGATTTGCCTGATACAGTGAGGTAGCTGGAAAACACTTCTTTAAGCAACCGTTTGTAATCTCTTTAACATTATGTCAATTTAGGATGGAAAAACTTGTTGATCGACTTTGTACTTTTGTATTCACTTTGCATAGTGCAAATATTAGATTTTGTGCTTTGCGTTCCATTGATCTTAGGTGTGTGAGCTCTTTACCTGAATCAGTTAACCAGAAGGCTAGATAGTTGTATGTTTTAGCGTATTCTATTGTGGATGGACACAGTTTCCAAACTTTTTATGCTTTTCCTTTGAGTTTACCAAAAACCTTTACTTTAGTTTTATTGGCGTTTGCTACCAAGTTGTTACTGTGATTATATTGATCCAGCTGGTCCAGCTGATCTAGCGGTACAGAAACAACAGGGGGAAACCTCTTATTATGACCTGAATATCGTTCAACACTTTTGGCAATTAAGTCAATTAGTTATACATAGGATGCATCTCCTGACACAATAGACTTCTCACTTATTTGTTATTTTTTATCCATTTATTCATCATTATACAAAAATATATACTTTTTTTGAATTTTCTGCAGTTTTCTTTCACATAAAAAACATAATAAATACTGCTAGATACCAATTAGCGTGCGTTTGTTGAGGTGCAACATATTAGCTGAAATTGTTGTTCTAGATGGAACCCCTCATATTTCTCTTATGTGCAGATATAAACATTCATCATAACATACATACTCACACTTACTCACATGCAAACAACAGTGACAAAATACATAAATGATTGCAAACTTTATGGCAATATAGTATCGATGTCCAATACAAGACTCCTCGTGGTGCTAGTTTCTTCCAAAGGATTTGTCAAAATACGCCATCAAATGCCGTGGAGTAATCCACAGAGCATGGAATTTTGGGTGACTTGGCAGGCCAGTTCGATCAGTGAGGGAGATATGAGAGAGAGAGACTATGTTGTCAATAGTCGAAGCACCTTGCCTGAATCCTGTCTGATAGTATTGAATTGAATTTGAATTTGTAAAGCACAGGAATTGCCCCGGAAGGGGTATCTCCGTGCTAGAGGTGCGGTATATGCAAAGCCAGGTTGGTCAGATACTGAGCAGTTCTGTCTTTAGGAGTTTCCAAAAGTGAAGCAGATTAGTGCACGTTCGTAGTTAATAGGGCAATTAGTTCAATTACATGGGAGCAAATATGCAAAGGCTTTGCCCCCTGTCTGAAGTTTTCTGTAGCGGGGGATAGCCAGCAGAGCTTTCCCCCCCCGAGCGAAGAGATCTGCCAGGCAGATAGTACTTACGTTTTTCGGCGAGGTAGCTTGGGCCTCTGCCATGTGATGCCTTGTGGACTAGTTTGCAGATTTTAAACTTGATTCTCCAACGGATGGGACGCCAGGGAAGCTGATGCAACGTTGGCCGGGAAGGGATTCTAGGGGGCATGTTTAGAGCCATGCGTACTGCTGTATTCTGAGCCACCTGCAGTCTGTTCAGCAGGGATCTGTTAGCGGACATAAGGGTGTAGTATTAATGAGGTGGCCATGATGTGGTCTCTCATAGTTAGAAAATGATCCAGTCAGACACCCAGGTTTTTAGTCATAGGTTTAGGGGCTGAGCCCAACTCTGCTGGCCACCAGTCGGGGGACCACAGGGTTTGAGCGTTACCGTATATCATAATTTCAGTTTTAGATGCATTAAGCGGAAAGGAGGTTTACGTCATCCATCCAGAGATAGCTCACATTCCTTCAGCGAAGAGTGATTTAGTCGAGAACTTGTCGTTATATAGTATGGAATTAGGTTGGCTCTTTCTGCCCGATTTTCAAGTTCCTCCAGTAGAATTCTTCCATAAGCTTTGGCCTCGACATCGTGAAGTACTTTCAGGCGGTAATTGGTGGGGTTGTTTGTGTCTCATTTTTTATGAACAGGATAATATAGACCCAAGCCATGAATCAGCGACATCCGCAGACAGGCAAGCTGCATAAAATAAAGGCATTAGATGCTTCGATCAAAACTCAGTGTTAGATTTGAATAAAAAGCCAGGCAGGCATTAGGGCCTGCAGTGGTATTTCCCTGAATTGCTGGGTGAACTTTTCCAACTGTTTTTCAATTAATGTTCTTTTCTATTTGGGTCAATGCGAGTTAAAGGTAAACTAGCCGTACATGTTACTGTTAATTTGTGTTCATCTTTTAGGTAGGATAGTCATGTTTCCTGAGTTATGCAGTTACCTTTTTTATACATGGTTTATTGGAGGCTGGTGACGTAGTGCAAACATTATCATTGGTATCTACTCCCCGTCAGTGCATGTAGTTTCAACCATTTCCCATTGTAGTGTCTTTTTCTGCCTCCCAAAGATATTTCATGTACAATCTCCTGTTTTTAATTGAGGAGAGTTTCAGTTTTTCAGTTGGAGTGATCCTACTTGTGGGTCTGGATGGCTTTCCTTAACGCTGCTTCGGTTTTTTGAGCTCTTTATTGTACCAAGGTTTCCTATCCCTGCTGTATGCGGGTAAATATTTTTGAATTCAAAGTATTAACCTTTGCCTGACAGTGTTGCGTGGATGGATGTTATTGCTTCTGTCCATGTCATTACAGGGGTTCATGGTCATTAGGTGGTGGGCTAAAATTTGATCAGTGGCAGTTTGCCACAATTTAAACTGTGCTTTTGTTAAGTTACACCATTTTCCTCTCTTCATTACTTTGCCATTTTCTTCCCCGCTAGGAGTACCAATAGTTGGTAAACTTGTACCCACTCTGCATGTGGTATCAAAGCATGCAATTAATGGAAAGTGACCACTTTCAGTTCGATTTTGAATTGTCATTTGCCTACAAAGCATGTTAACGAGGCTTGATGTAAATATATAGTCCTGGGTAGACACTTGTTGTGCGTGCTTAAGCTTGGGTGACTCATGCAGCCTGGTTCCTGAAGAGATAAGAGATATTGTAAACCTGGAGAATGTGTGGCAGTATGCAATTTCTTTCCAGGTGACCAGTTGGATACAAGTTCCTTTGTGCCAGGTGTTTCAAGTTGAAGTCTCCCATAAGCAAAATCTCATGAGTTGGAAGTCTGCTTTACATGTTCTCCAGGGACTCAATGAAGGTATTTCTTTAATCTTTGTGTTCAGTTCAGGTAGAAGTTCAATATGAGGATTGAATTAGATGTCGGACACAGACCTCTTATGGTCAGAGCTGAGACTGTTTAGTTTTGTTCAAGTACTTCTACCTTAACATTTAAACTGGTCCCCATATGAATAAGCAGGTCCACAGAGGGCCTTACATGTACACAATTTTCTTCTGCTGGTTGAAATACTTCCTGATATCCGTCTAGTGGAAGCGAATTCTGACTCCATGTCTCTTGAATACAGATTACATCCGCTGCCTTCAAAAAATGTAAAGAGTCAGGGCTACAAATAATTTGTTTTAAGCCTTCCACATTCCAGAATATTAAATGTAATTGGTTCATGTGCATGCGCTGGTCGTGATTGATAGGTGTTAGGTATGCGACTGGCTCCTAGTTGATAATGAGGATGCCAGCCAGGCCCAGCCTGGCTGTGGGTGTTCTTCGTTGTATTTTATTGAAATTAAATGTTGTGGTTTCTTTTGTTAAGATGAATGCCCAATTCGGACATCCTGATTAGGATATTAGTAGTGTGATGTTTTGTGCCTTTTAGAATGCTAATACCCTCTGCCCATTGGCCTGTCTCTCCATGTGGGTTCAGTAATGCAGGTGGGTGTTCCTCTGATTCCATGGGTTTGATGCCAATGAACCACTGGGAAAACATCTGTTTTTCAGCTAAAACAAGCATTGAAATGACCCTCGATGCCCAGGTCACTGTTGTTGTTTTGATACCGGGCATGTGTCTTCTTGCAGTGAAGCAGATTCTGGCCATCTCTTCAGATTTTAAATGCCTAAATGATAGAACATGCTGTAGCAAGCATAGTATGTTCACTCTGTTTAGTACATCTTGACTATCTCTTGAGGTGTAATTTAGGCTAAATGTTGTTTCCCGATGGTGATTTTCTGGCCCATTGTTGGTATTTGCTGCTCGAACGTGAAAATCTAGTTCTTCGTATGGTAGTTGTACTGTAGAGAAGCTGTGGGTGATGCGGCTATAGGCAGGCACTGTACTTGATGTGGATGCTGTCATAATTTGTCTAACTGATTCAGGACACACTTTTATGGCTGCCGGGACAGATATTATGTGACAGATCACCTGACTGGAATTTCCAGTTGCGGGGAGGTATTACTCTTCCATAGCTGTAATATGAGCAATCGTTTCCTGAGGCGCCCTTTCGCTGACTATGGTGTTATTTTCCTGTCTTGTCCCCGTGCTTATCGTACTATCCTTGAGTGTTTGATCTTCTTTTAGTTGCCTAGGTGCGTCACTGCTTACAGCTAATGTCTCTGCGTGTTCTGGGATTATTATACTTAGGGTCTAATGCTTTTTTAATATGATTTTGGATTTGATGAAGAGGAATGTTTTGTTGATGATATAGTCGTATTGGTTGTGCCACTTGTTAGTGCCTCATGAGTGGGAGAACCCTTCATTGTGGTTGCACCTTTAAATATGGGCTAACACTGGGATTTTGTAGATCAATTGGTCACCTCTGCTGTTTCAAGCCTTAGCCAGCATTGGTTTGAGGCCTGATTTTTCTTGTATTTTTGTAGCTTTTTTCCCTCCTTAAAATTCGGGTTGGTTTACATGGTTTCAACTGTCCTTTGGATATTAAGGTTCGACACCCCTAGCCTGCAACCACTGAGGTGTCCAGGTTTTTGGCTGGTAAAGGGACAATTAGGTCCAAGATTACCTTGGGTAGTCTTTTTGAGGCGGCTCTTCCATAAGTCCAGTTTTGAAGTTTGTGTGGACACCTGATTATGGGGAGGATGCCTTACACGGCGATGAATACTTATCCTGATTAGATTCGGCCCAGGCATCAGGTTTGCCCACCAGGAGCACTAGCATGTCGGGGAGAGTCCACAGTTTGCGCACAGTTTGTCCACGATGGGAGCGCAGACACAGTAGCCTTTGGTCTTGTGCTCAATTGCGATGTTTAGTTTGTCTACAAGATAGCTTTCCTAGACCTACACCTAGATTCATCAAAGTTCCGTTTTGCGAGTCCTTAATAGCGATTATTAAGGAATCGCTATTAAAGACTCGTAAAACGGGATTCATGTAGAAATCGCAAAAATAATTGCGATTTCTACATGTTCCTTATTTGCGATTAGCAAATTGCTAATCGCAAATAAGGATGCGATTTCAAGGGTGCCAGGGGCGTCCAAAGGACACCCTGTAGCACCCCTGAAATGTAAATTTAGCCTGATGTTGCACACACACATGTCCAAAGGACATGTGTGTGTGTAACATACCACTTAGAAAAATGCACTAAAGTGCATTTTTCTAAGTTTTCGCTATTTACCACGAAGTCAGACTTCGCGGTAAATAGTGGCCAAAAATAGCGAATTCGCTATTCAGAAATGGATCATGAATAGCATTTAAGGAATGTCTAATTGAGATTCCTTAAATGCGATCACAATTTTAAAATTCGCAATTATTTGCGATTTTTCAAATTGCGAGTACATGACCCATTGATGAATCTCAAATGTCATTTTTGCCGGCGCAAACAGCCGAATTTTGTGATTCGCACCGTTTGCGCTCGCAAAAATGCTTGATGAATCTACCTGTATATGCCTTGGACTGTAGTAAGTCCACCTGCAACTCAAGGTTGTGTGAGTGCCCTGTCAGTGCATTGGTGGCTGCAATGTTTCAAGATATTTATTTTTAGTGCAGTTTGCCGGTGAGGGGGTATTTCATTCAGGATCCAATAGCGTAGTGACGTTTCTGAAGTTGCGATGTGTGTTCTCAGTTTCCTCCAGTAGCCATACATTGGTGTCGCTTAGCTCAAAGCCAGTGGAGTGATCCCGGTCATCCTCCCATGGGCACACTTCCAAAGCCCCGTCTGATATTGAAATGGAGCATATCTCAGTCGTGGGTATGACTGATAATCTCTCCAGTTCAGCTCTAGTGAGATGCCATTGTCTCAGTTCCTGATTTACAGGGCACTTTCAACTTGTTGCCGTTGTTTGTGTCTGGCTCGGGGGCCAACTCTTTATTTAACTCCTTATCCAGGTCCTTCATGTTATTGATGACACAATTCTCTGCGTTACTGTTGTTATTTTGAGGGATCCAAATTTTCGTTACAATCTAATTTCTATCATTTAGGGTGTCCTGAGTAATGCCTCAGCTTTTGGCCTCTGCGTTCCAGTCGATCTTGGGGTGTGTGAGAGTCAGTAAGTTATTGGCTGGATTTTTATCCCCTGGTTCTGACAGCCATCCTGTTTTCTCCTGATCTGGCATCAGTCATGAGTTTCCATCTCATTAAAAACACTCTAAATCAGAGTTTCTAGGCAGATTCAAAAGCTGTGGGCCTTAAAAGGATCGTCAACAGTTGGTTAAGTTAGAGCTACTGAGCATGTTGTATGAGCGGGCCATACTTGATTCAGTCCCCGAAGAGCTCCTGTATCTCTGCTAATGGTTTGTCACCAAGATGACCTTGTAGATTTGTGTCATGACTGATTGTCACTGTTACTTTTTATGGCTTTCCAATGATGGTGCAAGTGTGTATGTGTATGCTGGGTACACAATGCTAAAAGCAAAAAGCATTGTTTACTGCAACAAGTCAGAAGCAAGTCAGAGTCAAGTAGGAACATACAAAAATCATGCAATTCACTAGCACTCACACCAGACTTGCAGGTAAGAAGGTAGGTAGGTAGGTAAAGGGTCACGGGGAGAAGAGGCGGCAGCTGTAACTCAGCTAACCTGCTGGCTAAATAAAATGAAAGGAAGGCTGGTTTCTCTAACCTCCTCTCGGCCGCTGCCTCCACCCTCTTCCAGCTCAGCAGCTATTTCTTGTTTCACTGTGAGCCAGTGCTGTCCTGTGGGCTCAGGCTCAGGCTCAAGCAGGTCTGCTATCCTTTGCCAAGGTGCAGCCTCTGCGAGCCAGTAGTCACAGGACCACAATGGTCTTGTTCACCCAGTTTCTTTACCCTAATGTCTGCAGATTCCAGTTAGTTTTCAGCAGGTAGCCGCGGCAGGATAAACCCACCTTGGGGGCATTGTGAAGCCCCTCTGCACGGTGGTTCTGCCTCCTATCTGTAGTAAACCAGATCTGGAAAACCAGAAGCCCAGAGGCATTGTGGAAGGTCAGAGAGGGGCAAAGCAAGAGGTCTGTAATCACTTTTCTGCTGAAACTGGACATCTGGATCACAGGATTGAGCCAGCAAATGAAGGCTAGAAAAATGCACATGCCACATTACATTTAAACTTTATTGACCTGCAATTATTTATAATAATGTATTGCATACATTCTTTGATGCTATTGAAAGGTGCCACTATTCTGCAGTGTTTTAATACTGATTTGATTTGCAATTAACTTTATATTTTATATCATAAGTATTGTGGGGATGTCCTGACCAAGCCAGTAGACCTGACATTTTATGAATTCACTGCTCATGGTGTGTTAGGCTCTGTCAGATGCTGTTCAAGGAGTCGCAAAACAGAAAAAAGCAACTCCACCCTAACTGTGCAGGTTGAGTTAGTTTGCTACTAGTGTCCTGTGGTCTGTCAGACTATGGCTTAGGATTTATAACCCTTTTCATACTTGAATCTCAGGGTAGTGTGGACGTGCAGTCAAAGGCTCTTCAGGGGGTCCTGTATGGGGCAAGAGCATAGTACTCAACAGATAAACAGATACACTAAAGTAATGTCCAGCCCAGTGCTTATTTTTACCTAAAAAGGATGTAGCTTAATCATACATCAAAACTAAATACTACACAACAAGATGACAGTGTAGTACAGAGTTCTGATATGTCGCATCTAACAGTGAAGCACTACTACTACAATGGCCCTTTGTTTGTGGGACTGTATTATTCAGGTCAGGGTTCACAGATCAGATTTGCTGGGTAGGACTGCATCATCACACCACTTTTCAGCAGCGGGATACCTAATGCTGAGCCTGTCACCAGGCGAGGTCGCCCCCACACACCCCTGCTACTGCCTCCTTCAGCTGTGACCTTGGTGCCCTTTGCTGCCTCGTTCCTCTCGCTCGTTCTCTGTCCTCTCTGCCCTTTGCTGACATCGTTTTTTCTCGCTCGCTTTCTTGCTCTCTCTGCCCTCTGCTGCCTTCGTTTTGTTTTGTTACTCGTTTTTTTTCTCTCTCTTTCCCCTCTGCTGCCTTCATTCTATTTCTCTTGTTTTTTATTCCCTAGCGTTTTCTTCCACAGGGCGACCCAGCCGCCGCTGAGCCGCCCCCTGCCCTCCTTCCTGCCGCTGCCTCCCTGCGGCCCCGCCCCCCCTGCCCATTCGCCGCCCCGCTCCCGCCACCCAGCTGCTCCTCCCTCCCGGGTCCTTCTTAAGGAGACAGCGCAGAGGGGCAGGGAGCGACCGCTGAGCCTGTCACCAGGCGAGGTCGCCCCCACACATCCCTGCTACTGCCTCCTTCAGCTGTGACCTTGGTGCCCTTTGCTGCCTCGTTCCTCTCGCTCGTTCTCTGTCCTCTCTGCCCTTTGCTGACATCGTTTTTTCTCGCTCGCTTTCTTGCTCTCTCTGCCCTCTGCTGCCTTCGTTTTGTTTTGTTACTCGTTTTTTTTCTCTCTCTTTCCCCTCTGCTGCCTTCATTCTATTTCTCTTGTTTTTTATTCCCTAGCGTTTTCTTCCACAGGGCGACCCAGCCGCCGCTGAGCCGCCCCCTGCCCTCCTTCCTGCCGCTGCCTCCCTGCGGCCCCGCCCCCCCTGCCCATTCGCCGCCCCGCTCCCGCCACCCAGCTGCTCCTCCCTCCCGGGTCCTTCTTAAGGAGACAGCGCAGAGGGGCAGGGAGCGACCGCTGAGCCTGTCACCAGGCGAGGTCGCCCCCACACATCCCTGCTACTGCCTCCTTCAGCTGTGACCTTGGTGCCCTTTGCTGCCTCGTTCCTCTCGCTCGTTCTCTGTCCTCTCTGCCCTTTGCTGCCATCGTTTTTTCTCGCTCGCTTTCTTGCTCTCTCTGCTCTCTGCTGCCTTCGTTTTGTTACTCCTTTTTTCTCTCTCTTTCCCCTCTGCTGCCTTCATTCTATTTCTCTCGTTTTTTATTCCCTAGCGCTTTCTTCCACAGGGCGACCCAGCCGCCGCTGAGCCGCCCCCTGCCCATTCGCCGCCCCGCTCCCGCCACCCAGCTGCTCCTCCGTCCCGGCTCCTTCTTATGTCGCCCCCACCCACGCGCAGCATTGACGCGCAGCGGGCGCGTCGATTGTGCGCCGAAGGCGCGCCAAAGGCAAGCCCGTCTGCGCCCGTCCGCGCCTGGACCGTGCCCAGTGCCAGGAACCCTGGCCCCCACCGATGCCAGACGACCCGACGGACCTACGACTCCGCCGCCCTCAACGCACTCAATGCCGGCCGGAACCCAGCCTGCTGCCGAGCCACCCCGAGACGCACCCACGGACCCTTCACCTGCAAAGCCTGCAAATTCACCTGCCTCCGAACCAGCACCGCACCGCACCCGCCAAACCAAGCACCAACAGCAACCACCTCAAGTGCATCCTGCTCAACACCCGCTCCGTCCACAGACACGCAGTGGAACTCTGGAACCTCCTCGACGCAACATCACCAGACGTCGCCTTCCTCACGGAAACCTGGATGAACGCCTCCTCAGCCCCCGACATCGCCATCGCCATCCCGGACGGGTACAAGATCATCAGGAGGGACCGCGTCAACCAGACCGGAGGAGGCATCGCCATCGTCCACAGGAACACCATCCGCATCACGACCGACTCCAACGACACCTTCGCCGCAGCCGAGCATCTCCACTTCCAGATTCACACCGACCCAAAGACGACCCTCAGAGGCACCCTCATCTACAGACCCCCGGGACTACGCACACAATTCAGCGAAGACATCACAGACTTCATCAGCCCGCACGCCCTCCCCTCCGCTGACTACATCCTCCTTGGAGACCTCAACTTCCACCTGGAGAACAACAAGGACCGCAACACCGCCGCCTTGCTGGACAACCTCGACAACCTCGGACTCAAGCAACTGGTCAACACCCCCACCCACTACGCCGGCCACACGCTTGACCCCGTCTTCTCATCCAGCAAGCACATCACCTTCAGCCACTCCACCGGACTCCACTGGACCGACCACAGCTGCGTCCACTTCAGCTTCAGAAGAACCACGACCCACCACCACCTGCCACAGGTTCCCCACAGAAGCTGGAGTAAGATCACCACCGACCAGCTCACCACCTCCCTCAGCCAGAACCCACCCGCCAGCGCAACGGACCCCAACGAAGCAGCCCGCAACTTCACGCAGTGGCTGACCGCCTGCGCCGACGACCTCGCACCACTGAAGAACCCTCCCAGCAGACCCAGAAGCAAGAAGGCATCCTGGTTCACCGACGAACTCAAGGACTCCAAGGAGACCTGCCGCACCCTCGAGAAAGCCTGGCTCCTCGACCAGACCACCGACAACATGACCGCCCTCAAACACGCCACCCGCAAGCATCACCAGCTTATCCGCACCACAAAGAAGAAATCTCTGAAGGAACGACTGGACAACAATGCCCAGGACAGCAAGGAACTCTTCAGCATCGTCAAGGAGTTCTCCAACCCCAGCACCGGCAACAACGACATCACTCCGTCACAAGACCTCTGCGACTCCCTCGCCTCGTTCTTCCACCGCAAGATCACCGACATCCACAACAGCTTCAGCGCACCATCCACGCACCCCACCGTCGAACCAACGCCCCCCACCACCACCCTCCGCACCTGGACCACGGTGACCACCGAGGACACAGCCCGCATGATGAACACCATCCATTCCGGATCACCGACCGACCCCTGCCCACACCACGTCTTCAACAAGGCCGACTCCACCATCGCACCCCAACTCCGGAACACCATCAACACCTCCTTCAACACCGCCACCTTCCCGGAGAGCTGGAAGCACGCCGAGCTCAGCGCCCTACTGAAGAAACCAACAGCGGACCCCACCGACCTCAAAAACTTCCGCCCAATCTCGCTCCTCCCTTTTCCTGCTAAAGTCATCGAGAAGATCGTCAACAGACAGTTTGCCGCCTTCCTCGAGACGAACGGATCCCTCGACCCCTCGCAGTCCGGTTTCAGAGCCAACCACAGCACCGAGACCGCCCTCATCGCAGCCACCGACGACATCCGAGCCCTGCTCGACAACGGGGAAACACCGGCACTCATCCTCCTGGACCTCTCCGCAGCGTTCGACACTGTCTGCCACCGCACCCTAGTTCAACGCCTCAGCAACATCGGCATCCAAGAGAAGGCACTGGACTGGATCATCTCGTTCCTCGCCGGAAGAACACAGAGAGTCCGCCTCCCCCCGTTTCGATCCGAGGCCAACGAAGTCATCTGCGGCGTTCTGCAAGGATCTTCACTCAGCCCCACCCTCTTCAACGTCTACATGAGACCTCTCGCAGCCATCGCACGCCAACACAACCTCAACATCATCTCTTATGCCGACGACACCCAGCTGATCCTATCCCTCACCAGAGACCCCGACACCGCCAGAACCTGCCTACACGAAGGGATGAAAGACGTCGCCGAGTGGATGAAGAACAGCCGCCTGAAACTGAACTCAGACAAGACGGAAGTCCTCATCCTGGGACCATCACCCTCCGCCTGGGATGACTCCTGGTGGCCCCCCCGCCCTGGGCACCGCACCCAAGCCAACCGACCACGCACGCAACCTGGGCTTCATCCTGGACTCTTCCCTCTCAATGACCAGACAAGTCAACGCCGTCTCCGCATCGTGCTTCAACACCCTGCGTATGCTCCGAAAGATCTTCCGATGGATCCCGACCGAAACCAGGAAGACGGTCACCCAAGCACTCGTCACCAGCCGACTAGACTACGGAAACACCCTCTTCGCCGGAACCACAGCCAAGCGACAGAAAAAACTCCAACGCATCCAGAACGGCTCCGCCCGACTCATCCTGGACATCCCCCGACGCAGTCACATCTCCGGCCACCTGAAAGACCTGCACTGGCTCCCAGTCAACAAGAGGATCACGTTCCGGCTCCTCACCCACGCACACAAGTCTCTCCACGACCTGGGCCCCAAGTACCTCAACGACCGCCTGACCTTCTACACGCCCACCCGCCAGCTACGTTCTACAAGCCTCGCCCTCGCCACCGTACCACGCATCCGAAGAGCCACCGCCGGAGGAAGATCCTTCTCCTACCTGGCAGCCAAGACATGGAACTCCCTCCCCATCCACCTTCGGCTGACCCAGGACCATCTCGCCTTCAGGAGAAAACTCAAGACCTGGCTGTTCAAGCAGTAGCTAACCCCCTTCCCCCAAGCGCCTTGAGACCCTCCCGGGTGAGTAGTGCGCTATACAAGTGTTATGATTGATTGATTGATTGCTGGCTGCCGACCAGTGATTTTGACATTGCAAAGAAACTTGTCAGGGTCCAACTGCTATGATGTCTCTGTGTCAATTGGAGCTTCCAGGCTGACCCTGTCCTCCTGCTCTGGCAGAAGCTCAAATTTTGTTTTGCTCTCGGCAGCAGCACTACCACTATCTCAAGCCCATGGTAGAGTGCCTGGCGAGGCAGGAATCTTTGCTCTGGGGGAATCATGATACGGTTCACTCGGAACATCCACAGAGAGATTAGAGGGACCAAGTTGCATCACGAGCAACTCCTTGGTTATTCTCTTCATTTGTCAGCTTCCTCTTAGTGCTTTATATGCCAGGAACAAACTGGGTCTCCTCCTGCATGGCAGGCACATCCATTCCCTCTTGCAACAAGCAGACCAGCTTCTAAGACCCTTTATACAGATTCTCAGCTCTCCCAGCAGAAGGTGTAGACTTCAGTGATATCCCCTCATGTTTGGGAGACTAGTTGTCAGGCAGACATCAGCCCTGGATTCATAGCACTTGCTTCCTCCTTGGTCCACAATAACTAGCGACTGTAACAAAGTGGGATTGGATGACTCGATTTTAGACAAAGTTTCTAACAAAAAACATGTAGTCACGGTCTAAGGTTTCCAAACTGGTTTAAGCTGGTGCCCTTTCAGAAGCTTCTCTACAGACACAACCTTAGTGTGCAGTTATGGGCCTCACTGCAGGTATCAAAGGAGATGATCCAGGTGTGAGTATCTAAAACAGAGGCACAATGAAGAGTGAGATCTCTGAATCTGGCTGTACCCAGCCTTCCTGAACCAGTTATCGGAGACAGACTAAAAGGCAGGTTCTGCCCAGTAACTTCCTCACCCTGAACAACAGAAACTGCAGTCTCATTTCTAACTTCTACCTCACACCAAATGATAGTGCCCAGAAAGAACTAATTGCAATAAAGAGAGGGGACACCCTTAAATCTTCACTATCCCTGGGCTAGTATCCTAACAACAAGACATGGGGAGCACACGGATGAATCAATAGAAATGCTTTTATTTCAAAACAAAACTAAATTGTTTTCATGACTATAAATTTGCAAAGCTTAGCTAAAATCATAAAGCACCACACATCTTTGTTTGACCGCTTGTATGTGTTAGATCAGGCATCCTTAGCCTGGTTTCCCTGACTTTTTGCCTCTACCTCCTGTATTTTGTATGCTGTGCTGGATTTAGTTTTTGCTGCATTAATAGCGTTGGGCACTTTGGCACTGTTGATCCGTGTAAAAGTGAAAGTGCTCCCGGTGTAAATTGTTAATATTATCAATGCTTGGCATATTTGATTTATTGATGAGCCCCTAGTAAAGTGCACTGAGTGTACCAGGGCCTGTAAATCAAATGCTACTAGTGGGCCTGCAGCCCAATTTGTGCCACCCACATGAGTAACCCTGAAAATATGTCTCAGGCCTGCCACTGCAGTGCCTTTGCGCAGTTTGTTAACTGTCATGTCAACCTGGCAAGTGCACCCACTTGCCTAGCCCTAACCTCTCACTTTTCTTGCATGTTAGTCGTCACCCCTAAGGTCAGTCCAAGGCACCCCTGTGGGCAGGGTGAAGTGTATGTGAAAGGTAGGACATGTCCTGATGTGTGTAACATGTCCTGATAGTGAACTACAGTGCATTTCATTTTTCACTATTTAAAGGCTATCTGTCCCATAGGATTGAATGGGTGTCTATTTATAACAGCTTATAATTATAACTTCCCATTGGTGCAAGATAGGAAGGTAAAGTTTAGTATGCCTGAACACAGAATATAAAGATGCATCTTTTAGTAAGGATAATTTTTACATTCTGTGTATGAAAATACCACTACTAGAAAGTGGGTATTTTCTTGCTTAGCCAACCTGTGTGCCTCTGCTGGGTTGTGTATTGACTGTCTGGCTTTGGAGTGACAGGGGTTAGGGATGTGCATTCGCTGTAGACAGCCACTGGGGAATTTGAGGTGTGTCCTGCCTTTACTGGATGAGTCAGGACTGGGCTGAATAGACCTGGGCTGCATTTAGAGTAGGGGCAGAAGATTTATTTTCATCTGAATGGGCCTGGTCTACCCTACACAATGCTGTCTCCATCTCCTGCCGGTAAGCTGGACCAGAGAGGACACAACTGGTTTTGACTGAGCACAGAACCTCTCTGCCACTAAAGAACAAAGGAAATGCTGTATAAATATTGTGGCCCAGAAAATTAGATTAGTTTTGGAATACAAGAGGAACCTTTGCCAAGGAGAAGACCTGGAGAAACCCAAGTAGAAGCACTGCCCCTTTGCTGTGTGCTGTCTGGCATTGGCCTGCACTGGCTGTTTCAGCCAAGGAAAAGACAAGGACTTTGCTGTGTCCCCTGTTTGAGAAAGATCTCCAAGGGCTTGAAGTAGAGCTTGTCTCCTGTTCTGAAGTCTCATGGACCCAAAGACTTCACCTCCAGCTCCCCTGAACTTCCTTGCTGGGAGTTCTGACCTGCCAAGAGGTGCCTGTTGCTAAGTTGAGCCTCTGGTGGTTTTTCCTGGTGTTGGGAGCTGCAAAAGAGACGCTATTACAAGAAGCGTGACACATCTGCACCTGTTTCCAATGCAAGGAAAAGAAACCATATTACAAGAAGTGTGACGCATCCACACCTGTTTCCGACGCATCGCCACCATGCGAGAAAAATTTCCACGCATCACCATCGTGCCGCTGAAGAAACCAACGAAGCACCTGCCCACTCCTGGAGAAATCGCCGTACGCCGTATCGAGTGCCCAATCTAAGAAGTTTGAGATCATCACACAGATTTAGATACAGGCCCTGCTGTGGGGCTGCAAGAACCAATGCAGCTCTTCAGTGCCTCTGAGTGATTTATGCCTTCTCCTGGCTTCCTCCCCCTGTTGCTCTGTGTGGGAAGTGTGGAAAGTGAGTCTCCCCCCTCAGCCCACAAACTTACCCCGGTTAGTTGTCCTCAACCTCTGTATTCAGATCTGTCAGGTTGCCCTTTTCTTGCTGCCTTCTCTTTCTTGGGTGCCGTAGTTGGTCCTGTTCCTTTTCCTGCCGCCTCTCTGCCACTTGTCGAGCTAATTTGGCCAGTACCAGTGCTACTGCTGCTGCTGGGCTCTCCCCCGGAAGGAGACCCAGGCGGCTGCTTTCCTGTTCGAGCGCAGCACTGACACCGCCTTTGCCCACACCGTGTCTCGCTCTGCGCTCTGACCGGAGTGGTCGCTCCCAGTGCTCCCTGGAGTGGACTGGTATCGTTAGTGCAGCGCTTCCGTGTATTTTGCTTCCTCTGTGCCTCGTATTGCCCTGCCTGGCTGCCGCTTTGAATATAACGCGCATTACCTTTGATTTGCTCTTTTCAGCTGTTTAGCGCGTTGTCCCCAAGCGCTCTGTTGTGCTCCCCCCTCCTCCATTTTGTTGGTTGTTGTTTGTTGGTAAGCCCGCCCCGCCTCCCAGCTGAGTCGCCCTCCCACAGGATACAATCTGCGCCTTCCTACCCGGCAGCGCTGTGACTCGCTCTGCGCTCTGACCGGAGTGGTCGCTCCCAGTGCTCCCTGGAGTGGACTGGTATCGTTAGTGCAGCGCTTCCGTGTATTTTGCTTCCTCTGTGCCTCGTATTGCCCTGCCTGGCTGCCGCTTTGAATATAACGCGCATTACCTTTGATTTGCTCTTTTCAGCTGTTTAGCGAGTTGTCCCCAAGCGCTCTATTGTGCTCCCCCCTCCTCCATTTTGTTGGTTGTTGTTTGTTGGTAAGCCCGCCCCGCCTCCCAGCTGAGTCGCCCTCCCACAGGATACAATCTGCGCCTTCCTACCCGGCAGCGCTGTGACTCGCTCTGCGCTCTGACCGGAGTGGTCGCTCCCAGTGCTCCCTGGAGTGGACTGGTATCGTTAGTGCAGCGCTTCCGTGTATTTTGCTTCCTCTGTGCCTCGTATTGCCCTGCCTGGCTGCCGCTTTGAATATAACGCGCATTACCTTTGATTTGCTCTTTTCAGCTGTTTAGCGCGTTGTCCCCAAGCGCTCTGTTGTGCTCCCCCCTCCTCCATTTTGTTGGTTGTTGTTTGTTGGTAAGCCCGCCCCGCCTCCCAGCTGAGTCGCCCTCCCACAGGATACAATCTGCGCCTTCCTACCTGGCAGCGCTGTGACTCGCTCTGCGCTCTGACCGGAGTGGTCGCTCCCAGTGCTCCCTGGAGTGGACTGGTATCGTTAGTGCAGCGCTTCCGTGTATTTTGCTTCCTCTGTGCCTCGTATTGCCCTGCCTGGCTGCCGCTTTGAATATAACGCGCATTACCTTTGATTTGCTCTTTTCAGCTGTTTAGCGCATTGTCCCCAAGCGCTCTGTTGTGCTCCCCCCTCCTCCATTTTGTTGGTTGTTGTCTGTTGGTAAGCCCGCCCCGCCTCCCAGCTGAGTCGCCCTCACCCCTCCCCCTCCACCATCCATATATGACAGTAGTTCCCGCGCGCAGCGTTCACGCGCAGCGACCGCGCCCAATCCGCGCCAAAGGTGCGCCAAAGGTAAGCCCGTCTACGCCCGTCCGCGCCTGGACCGCGCCCAGCGCCAGACCCCCTGCTTCTCGCGCTGCCCAGCCCCCCCGCATTACCTACGATGCCGCCACCCTCCTAGCCCTCAACCCCGGCCGCGCCCCCACCTGCGTCCAAGCCGCTCCTGGACGCACCCATGGACCTTTCTCCTGCTACTCCTGCAAATTCAGCAGCACCGTCACCAACTCCGCTACGACCACAACACAGATTCCCGACCCCAACCACCTAGAATGCATCCTTCTCAACACCCGCTCGATCCACAGGCACGCCATTGACCTTTGGAACCTACTAGACACCATCTCTCCTGACGTCGCCTTCCTAACGGAAACATGGATGAACGCTTCCTCCGCCCCTGACATCGCCATCGCCATCCCTGATGACTATAAGATCACACGCAAGGACCGCACCGACCATACAGGAGGTGGAATCGCTATCGTCCATAAGAAAACAATCCGCATCTCAACCAGCTCTGATGCCAACCTCGCCAACTCCGAACACCTTCACTTCCAGATCCACATCGACCCCAAGACCACACTCAGAGGCACCCTCCTCTACAGACCACCAGGACCACGCGCAAAATTCAGTGAAGACATCACGGACTTCATCACCCCACACGCGCTCCCCTCCAAAGACTACATCCTTCTGGGAGACCTCAACTTTCACCTTGAAAAGATCAACGACCGCAACACCGCCACCCTCTTAGACAACCTCGACAACCTCGGACTTAAACAACTGGTCACTTCCCCCACCCACATCGCAGGTCACACTCTCGACCCCATCTTCACCTCCAGCAACCATGTCTCCTTCAGCCACACTACGGATCTCCTCTGGACTGACCACAGCTGCGTTCACTTCACCTACAACAAGCCGAAACCCATCATCCACCTCCAACCAACTCTACAAAGAAACTGGAACAAAATCACCACAGAACAGATCTCCACATCGCTCCTTCAAACCTCCCCAGCCCTCTCTTCTAACGCCAATGAAGCCGCCTCCAACCTCACCCTTTGGTTATCCAACACCGCCGACACCTTAGCACCACTGAAAAAACGTCAACACAAACTTGGCATCAAGAAGGCCGCATGGTTCAACGACGACCTCAAGAAGTCCAAGAAACTATGCCGCTCCCTTGAAAAGGCCCGGAAAAAAGACCCATCCACCAGCAACAAAGACGCCTTCAAAAGCGCCATCCGTACTCACCACCAACTGATCCGAAAAGCCAAGAAAACAGCATTCAAAGATCGACTTGACAACAACGCCCACAACAGCAAGGAACTTTTCAACATCGTCAAGGAATTTTCCAACCCCTCGGCCAACTCCAACGACATCACCCCCTCTCAAACCCTCTGCGATTCCCTAGCCTCTTTTTTACACAACAAGATTGCTGACATCCACAACAGCTTTGTCAACCAACCCGGAAGCCAACCCACCCTACCATCAGCTGACCATCTTCCCCCCGTTAACACCCTTAACGCCTGGAAGCCAATCTCCACTGAGGACACCATCCGCCTGATGAACTCCATCCACTCTGGATCCCCCACAGACCCATGCCCTCACCACATCTTCAACAAAGCAGACTCCGTCATAGCTCCGCACCTCCGAGACGTCATCAACTGCTCCTTCAACTCCGCTACCTTCCCAGAAGACTGGAAACACGCTGAACTCACCGCCCTTCTGAAAAAACCAACAGCAGACCCCACCGAACTCAAAAACTACCGCCCCATCTCGCTTCTTCCATTCCTGGCCAAAGTCATCGAGAAAGCCGTCAACATCCAACTCGCCGCCTTCCTCGAAGCCAACAAATCCCTCGACCCCTCACAATCTGGCTTCCGAGCCAAACACAGCACTGAGACCGCCCTCATCGCAGCAACAGACGACATTCGAACTCTGCTGGACAATGGAGACACAGTCGCCCTCGTCCTCCTCGACCTCTCTGCGGCCTTCGACACAGTCTGCCACAGCACCCTTTTACAACGCCTCAGAAACATCGGAATCCAAGGAAAGGCACTGGAATGGATCACTTCGTTCCTCACCGGAAGAACCCAGAGAGTCCGCCTCCCACCTTTCAAGTCCGAGGCCACCGAAGTCATCTGCGGCGTACCACAAGGATCCTCACTCAGTCCCACCCTCTTCAACGTATACATGAGCCCCCTCGCGGCCATCGCCCGCCGACACAACCTCAACATCGTCTCTTACGCGGATGACACTCAACTGATCCTATCTCTCACCAGGGACCCCAGCACCGCCAAGACTAACCTACACGAAGGAATGAAGGAAGTCGCCGAATGGATGAAACAAAGCCGTCTGAAGCTGAACTCGGACAAAACGGAAGTCCTCATCTTAGGTAAATCCCCCTCTGCATGGGACGACTCCTGGTGGCCGGAAGCCCTCGGAAATGCACCCATCCCGACAGACCACGCACGGAACCTTGGCGTCATCCTGGATTCTTCACTCTCAATGAACAAACAAGTCAGCGCCGTATCCTCTTCCTGCTTTAACATTCTTCGCATGCTCAGAAAAACATTTCGCTGGATCCCCTCCGATACAAGGAAAACAGTCACCCACGCTCTAGTCACGAGCCGACTGGACTACGGAAACACCCTCTACGCAGGTACCACCGCTAAACTCCAGAAGAAACTACAACGAATCCAAAACGCCTCAGCCAGGCTCATATTAGACATCCCACGCAACGAACACATCTCTGGTCACCTTAAAGACCTCCACTGGCTACCCGTCAATAAGAGGATTACTTTCCGACTGCTTACCCACGCACACAAATCACTCTACGACATCGGACCAGATTGCCTCAACTCTCGACTGTCCTTTTACACCCCCTCCCGACAACTTCGCTCTTCCAGCCAAGCCTTCGCCACTGTACCTCGCATCAACAAGACCACCATGGGAGGCAGATCCTTCTCATACCTGGCTGCCAAAACATGGAACTCACTCCCCGCTTACCTTCCCCTCACCCAGAATCACCTAGCGTTCAGAAAGCAGCTTAAAACGTGGATATTTGACAAATAATCCTCCTCCCCTTCCTAAGCGCCTTGAAACCCTCTGGGTATGTAGTGCGCTATATAAATGTTATGACTTGACTTGACTTGACGTGTCTGGCGGCGCTCTGTCCGTCGGAGCAGGAGGGGAACCGTCAACGACACCTGCAGATCCAAGGATCATTCTTCAGTCAAATTCCTGTGAGTAACACCGCTTCGCTGCACTTTGCACTGCAATATTTTCCTGTTCTGTACCTGAGAGCTCTGGAGCTCCCCTCCGACCCTCAAGCCAGCCGCCATGTTCTCCCTTCAGCCGAATATCTTAATCAACATTGTTTGCCAACGGGGAACATTCTTTACAACACAACTTTTACAACGCACTACCATTACGACGCAACTTTTACAACGCAAACTATTACAACGCAGAGCGCTGGGGGGGCGCTCTAGGATAGGGAATAGGTTTAATGTACTATCCAACACCTTCCCTACTATCCACGGGGACTGGAGTTGGAATAGTAAATTAAACTATTCACTATCCAGTGCCTAAAAACACTATGGTTGTAAAGGTATGCGTTGTAAAACTTGCGATGTAAAGGTAGGTGTTGTAAAAGTATGCGTTGTAACGTCATACATCCTTTGCCAACTGATCTGAATAGGGGGGCAAGACACTGTTTGAGGAGTAAAAAACTGTGAGCAAGCCTCACAGCACCCCCGGATTTGAACCAGAATCCTATTACTATTGTAACTACTGCTACAAAACATAAAAGTAAAAAACTGGCTACCCCCCCCCCCCCAAGCCCCAACTCAGACAAGAGTAGTGGGCCCAAAAGTAAAAATCACCCCCTCCCTCCGATCATATTTCAAAGTCAAACAGCCATTCCCACGCAGAACAACAGCACCAGCAGGAGAGCAGAGCCATATAGGGAATAAACCTGTAATGATGGAGTCAAGCCCATTTTCCGACTTTCCGACTAGCATTAACAGATTTCAGGCTCTTGGATCGATCGATGCCACAGGGGAGGAACCCCTCCTGGTTTCCGTAGAGAAGGATGGTCTGTGAAATACATGGGTCGAGAGCAATGCTGAAAGAGCAAGGGGTATGGAAAAACTAATTGAGTCCCTGATAGCAGAAATGAGGGAGAAGGTGCTGGCCGAAGATATCCAGAAGGTACATAGGGATCCTTTCAGTGAAGGTAAGCTGAGGAAGAATCAGAGGAAGATTCTGATCAACTTTAGAACTTACACTCTAAAGGAGAGAATCCTAAGTGAGGCAATAAGAGCTGGCTCCCACACCAAGGATGACTGGGCCTTTAGAATAAGATCAGACATTTCAAAAGCAACTCTGGATAGGCAGTGAGAATTAGGTCAATATATGCAGGAGTTGAGATCCTTGGGAACGACAGTACAAATGTGCTTCCCCGCATCTCTGAGAATAATGTGGGGCAACCAGATGTACAACCTAAGAGGATCTAAGGAAGTAGATCCTTAATAGTCAAAATTATGGTGCAAAAAGTGTAAAGAATGCCTGAAGACTAAGTTGCTCGAAGCGGCGAGATGCATCGCCAAAGAGATAGGGGAAGGGTTCTCCATGGGGGGAGGAAGGGAGAGGGAAGGGTAAGGGGATCACAGGAATAAGAGTGTGAGTAAGTTCACAAAGGGTGTGGGAGCATATGGGGAAACCAAAAAATGATCAAACTTGTGCAAGAGCAGGAGACATAGATAGTAGCACTGTCGCAGGTCATGGGAGTTAAAATCCTAACATGGAATGTAAATTGATTGAGGGTCAAAATAAGAAGAAAAAAAAAGAAGAGAACTGTGGCTGGAGAGACCAACGCAATGTTGTTGGCGCCGCTGCATCATCGAGAACCGATGCATTCTCGATCCCCAAGTATCGCACCGGTGCGATAAATATAAATGGACACCAGGCTGCAGTAAGAAATTGAGGCATCACCTCCCTGCACAGTAAGAAAAACTGACGCATCACCTCCCTGCACAGTAAGGAACAGATGCATCACCTCCCCTGCGTGGCAGTGAGGAACAGACGCATCACCTCCCCCGGAGTAAGGAACTGACATATGATCTTCCCTGCATGCAAGGCGCCAACGCATCACCTTCCCTGCGGCTGTTTTTGTTTATGATTTTGACGCATCCAAGGTACTTTGTGTTGAAAGTGTTGCATCTATAGTTTGCTATGGACAGACCTGTTTTACCTTCTAAGAAGTACATTTTGATTACTGTATTACGGATTTTTGTCGTTTTGGTCTAGATAAAGATCACTTATTTTTCTAAACTGGTGTGGTCTCCATTTGTAGTGTTTTCACAGATTTCCTGTATATGTGCACAAATGCTTTACACACTGCCTCTAATATAAGCCTGTCTGCTCGTGCCAAGCTGCCAAGGGGGTGAGCAGGGGTTATTTTAGAAGTGTATCCCCTTTACCCTGACTAGAAAGAAGGGTCCCTGCTTGGACAACGGTGCCAAGCATTTCCAACTAGAGACCCTCATTTCTAACACTGGTGCATAGACCATTAGAGGTGCCTCCATCGCAGTAGGTCCAGGGAACATTTAGGGGGTTGCCTGATCTGTGACACGATTCTTCATTGTGTTTAATCGTTAGTTGTGAAGCCCTTTAATAGGTGTAATCATAAGTATTTCCATTTGCCACTTATGTATTTATTTGTTTCTTTGTGTGCAGTATACCGTTGTGTGTGTAATATATTTTTCTTCTTTATAAGAAATTTCACTGATGGGACATCAAATTCTTAAATGTTGTGTGTTGCGTTGATAAGTTCTCCGTCTCCAGCAAACAGCAATTTGTCTCAGTAAATCTTGGACTGTTCCGCCTTGCTATAAGTCAAATGCTAAGATGGTGTACTTGGCTCCCAGTTACTGAGTTTGCAGTAGTGGGCACCAGAAAACCATAACCCCACTTTGCCAAATAACTAATAAACAGATGGCTTATGAAAGGGAACATCATAAGGTGGCAACAAATTGTGCAAGCATACCAAAGGAAAAACTCCGGAGCACAGCAAGATGAAAAGAAGAGAAACCGCAAAGGAAAAATGTATTAGTCACTATTATTCACATTGAAATTGGCAACCAATAGAACAAACACGAATCACATTAGCTAAACTCATTAATAGGGAGAACTAAGGATTATAGGTGTCAGTGGGTATAGAAAAAAATATAGAGGAAAAAAACAAAGATTTTTAACACAATTAATAAAAATAATACTAATGTAAGTGTAGTGATCTTCCACTACTTCTTCTGGCCTTGACCGAAGTTGTATGTAGCATTCTTGGACAGGGAAACAAGAGTTTGTGATGACGCTGTAGCTATTTCCTTTTGAGCAGACAAAATGCCTCCCTCTAGTGATGTAGTGGCGGTCAACCTTCTTATCTAGTGATGCAGAGCACATGCCTACCATGTGCCAGATGAATGATTTGAAGTTGCTTCTGCAACATGATTTTGGGGTGAAAAGAGCATGAGATGCTGGAACGATGACTCAGCCCACTAAGAAACTGATAACGCACCATCGGACATGAAGGAGCAGGCGGAGGTTAGGAACCACCACTGAAGTAAATAATTAAGCATGCAGCTCCTGTGATCAAAGTGTGACATGTCTAGCAAAGCCAGTGAGTAAAAATGTTAAAGGGGGTATTGAAGGATTTGCCTTACTGAAGTACTTCATTCCCCATGACCTGCTGGGTTAGTGTGACTCAACAGACACAATAAATGTCTTTATAACAGTTTCACATGCAGTTGTGGCTCTAGACCTTTACAATAACTCCTCTTGAACAAATCATTAGTCCCCTGCCCTCGCCTTGCTAGCCCTTACTTTTCTGTTCCCATCTAGCTCATTATCACTCATCTCTGCAGCTTGAGCTTACCCTTCCCAGGTAACTCCCTTTGGCCTCTGTGATGCACACCTTCGACTTACTGGGTTGCACTACTTTGACCCTTCACATCTACATCTTTGTCCAATACCCTATTATCATTATACCCGTCTTCCTCCCAGTCCACGTTGGTTGCTTCACCAACACTGTAGACTCCACTGTACTCCATACTCTGCATTGACTTTGGCAGTTCAGCATTGTGTCCATAACCTTGATCTGCATCCCATAATTTTCTTATTTATTCTCTTCTGCCATCTCCTCCACTCTTTGTTCTAGCTCAACTTCAATCTCTGCTAATGGTACCGCATCAGAATTCAGCTACATTAACCCCTGTTTGAAGGCTAAAGTCAGAACAAACAAGCACACGTCTTCTCATTTCCACATTTCAGTGTTGCTATCTTAGTCTTCTCATTTCTTGTGTCACGAAGTAAATTGAATTTTTTGTGCCTGGCCACATAGCATAGTAGGCCGATGGAGTCACAACCCCTGTCTGGGCACCTGCATCTCTATGGATCATGGCTGTCTTATCCTCTGCTGATCTTTTGCTAGGAAAATTACAGCGCTACACTGAAAAGTGTATTGTATAATGTTGAGTTGCTGCTACTCATCCAAGGTGGACGGCCACAACCAGGACGAACATAACTGGTCTTAACAGTTTTGTATGAGTTATCAAAAGCTACAGATTGGCTCTTGTTGTGAGAGTCCTACCTGATATAGATAGCTGTAATCTGTTAGTGTGTGAAAGTTGATGAACTGAGGGGCCCGTTTGCTTAGTCACAGCCTTTATGGGACACGATTACCATGCCTGTATCATGGAACTTTTTGGATGTCTTGATCAGAGCAGATGAAGGCACACTAATGAAAAAGGCAGTCACAAAAACTCACAGACGTGAATCGTCTTTTACATTGTTAAAGTGCATACCAAGGCCCTTAAGGGAAAATCTTCTGGTGGGCCAGTTCTTGAGAACGAGAAGAATGTGTTCCAATCTTAATGATTATACAACTGAAGTTGAGAAATTTACAAAAGCAACCTTGCTGATAGACATTATGCAAAATATCTGACAGAAAAAGCAAATAAGAGAGCTAGGAAAATGCAATCATAGAATAACTCTCTTAGAGGCCAGGCACAGATATGAACCGAAACAACTAATCTGTGTGAGCAACTACAATGACAGTTTGAATGAGGCAAAAAAGATTATAAATAAAAAGTGCCACACTCCTACATGTAATACATTTTCTTTAAAGAAACTAAAGTTCTCGTATAGATGAAACACAAGCCTATATGCGCCTAAACTAAGTCCGGATGAAGAAGGAGAATCAGACAGTTCCACAAAAAGAACCAGCAAGCGCAGTTAAAATTGACTGTAGCTTGTGCTCTGGCTAAATATTATGTCTCAGAACTCTGTTTTACTTTGAAAACTGTTGCTATTATAACCTAAGAACTGTTGTTAAACCGTTGGAAATAATTTAAGTAACCAAAAATGAAGGTATGGGACGTTGTATGAAATTGATATTTCTGACTATCAAATGTAGGCACATTCTAGGTAGTCTAGATGTCCTGCAGTGTCTTATTTGTTGCCATATAGTTCAAGGATCCTACGTGACCATGGATTCTATGTAAACAGGCAGACAACCTCATGAATCTCCACTGAACGGTTTTGACTTCCAAAAAAGTGACTAAGTCCCAATGAGAAACAAAGGGGCTGATTACGATGGAGGATTTTCCGCATCCTCCGGGCCGGCGGAAGCCACCGCCGGCCCGGAGGATGCGGAAAATCCTCTGCGGACCCACCAAAGACCCACCGCCAAATTAGGATGGCTGGTGGGTCCTGGTTTCAGTCCGCCGCTTTTCCGCCGCGGTCGGCTTACAACCGTGGCGGAAAAACTCTAGCATGTCTGGCGGTGTCTATCAGACACCGCCAGGAATATTAGGATGTTTGGAGTACTATGCCTTTCCACGGCGGCATTTCCACCATGGAAAGGCATACGGACTTTTGTTTGGGGGCCCGTTGCGGGCCCCCAGGTGTGAAGGGGGGTGGGGGGTGCACATGGGGGGTACCTATGGTACCCCCCTGCATTTGTATGCAGAAATCGGCAGGCACCGCGCGGTGCCTGCCACTTTCTGCATACAAATGGAATGTATGCATTTGTAACACTGCAGCGGGTGCAGCTTGAAGCCGCACCCGCCGCAATGTTACAAATAGAGGATGTGACCGCCAGGGTGGCGGTCACATCCTAATTGCACAGGAGGTTCCCTCCTCCTCGGTGATCGCGGACGGACTCAAGTCCGTCCGCGATCATAATGGGCCCCTTAATGAGGGAAAAGGCAGCCAAATGGGTTCAAGGAAAGTGTGATTAAAGCAGTTAAAATGTTGAAGTTTATCCCACTTGGAACTATTAACAGCAAAGTTCAAGGCTTTAGCAGCAGAGTTGACTTGCTTAAACTCAATGAACCGTCTTGTTTACAATGTCCTTCCTTACATTGTTTGATGTTTTTTACCTACAAAAAAATGAGACTAAGTCGAAGGGTAAGTCTGATGACAGGAGTGAACTGCTGCACTCTCCCAGACCCTCGCTGCATCGTGGTTATCCTAGGTCCTAAGTCCTAAAGGAAAATATCTCCTTAAGGTTTCTCATCCCATTTTTTGTTAAATATTATCTCTAAATCACATTCCTTGATTTTTCTACTTTTCGACTCGTTTTAATATTTAAATTGTATTCTTTTTTACCAAATTTGTTTACAAATGGTATTTAATGTATTTATTAACTTTGATGTTGTTCTTCTGCTGTTAAATAAAATGCATACATTTTCCCTGAGGGAGACCTGATGCCTATGCCACGTTACAGAGAGTAATTCCAGAATTTCTCACAGAACTGCTTGTTAGCTTCTACATTGATAACTTTGTGAGAGTTCTACCAGAACACAGATCAAGAATGAGCCTTCTTTTACTCCTATTTATATACCTACTTTTCAACACCAGCAACCCCCTCACCTATCTTACCGCCAGGCACTATCAGCCTAAGAATGCATTGACCCAAAATACGCGAGTTCTAATCCTCATTTCTGATAACCCCATATCCCCCATCCAACCAACATCACAACTTGGACTACAGTGTCTTGGCTTAGGCAATACACCCACTATCTACCTGGTGCCACCTGATATCCCTATCCATATTCCCTCATGTGTCGACACCTAATGGCTGCACAGCTACCTTGCATGCACTGAGGAATCGATTTGGGAACTCACCATCTCATCCATTAATGCTTGGCATATCTGCCTCAAAGCACACACTCTAGTAGAACCCATATGCTCCCATGACATAAAGCCCACTGAACCTCTCTGACGTTGCACGGCTACTAATGTGCAGAAATAGTCATCCCTGACCCATGCTATCTTGTCTCTGATGTTCACCTGGACAAGTCCTTATGCCATGAAAACTTTCTCTAGATACCAGGACAGATGCTAACTAGCCCACAAGTAATGATCCTGCATGGGCCCCCGGTCTCCACACCTTCATGAGCTAAACACAGAATGAGATAAGACCTACACATGTGAGATTCTATAGATTGCCTTGTCTGTGGCCAATGATAAAGCCTAACCTTCCTACCAATGAACAGGACCTACCTATTGAGAAGCCAATGATCCAGCCTGGACACACTCAAGGATGAACTACTGATGACTGGTATGTGCAGTCAGCCTCTATCCACACTATTGCTTCGCCTATGGATCACCTGGCCCTAGCGGCCAGCCTGGCTGTCACCCAGGATTTTGATGCTTTGATCGTCTGTAAGAAGCATCTCTGATTGATAAAGTTTGGCTTACCTCAGGCTGCTAATTTGATTTATATCCCTGTCAGACCCTGACCTTCCACTTACATTGACTTGTTCCAACATCTGAAACTTGCTGCAGCTTATTCACTGCTTAATACTCTCACTCACAAAACACTCACTTAATGAAACACGCAATTCCAATTAAATAATGTTATTTATATATATATATATTATGATAGGATATCAAAGGGAAGAGTATACAGTTACCCCTTCCTCTGGCGACACCCGTCTGCCAAATCAATTCCCAAAGTCCAGCATTCTGTTTCTCTAGTTAAAACATTCTATCTTGGTGACGCTGCTGCCCCTGCCAAATCTCATCCCAGATATTTCCATTGACAAACATATGTATAATTTGTTCTTGGAATCTGGCATTCGAAAAAGTGATGGCATACAGTACATGGTCATTGTCCCCCGGCTCCTTCATCTGTTCTACCTCAGAGATACCACTTACTGTCCCCACCACTATGCAACAATACCATGCCATTTAGGGGTCATTGGTTTGGCTGCCTGGCAGGGAAAATACAGCTTGTATTGTTACATGTAGTAGGCCATTTTTGTGGCTCTCTCCTGGCCCAGCAAACTCTCCTTACACTAGTGGAAAGAGTATAATATTACCTGGCGGGATGCATTGCAAACACCACTTCTACTACTCCTTTCCTGGCCCTGCTGCTACTTAACCCATGCCTCCATTCCTCCCCTAATGCCTCTGTCTAACACTGGATCACTTACAACCTGTATTTGCTGTCAAGTTATCCTAAATGAATTCTGGTCAAAACCGGTATATCACATAAGCATCAAAAGATGTAAATAGCCTTTCAGAGAAAAGGAGAATTGACAGGTGTCTCTTTCACATCGCCCACACTGACTTTTGAAAAGGAGTCCTTACAGACAAACCTGTCTGAGAATCCTAGCTACGTCCCCAGAATTCAGTAGACACACACACCCACACAAAATAGTTGGTATTTTTCAAAATGGTAATTTAATATACACTATTTGTTGTATGTGCATTAGTTTGATTCTAAATATTATAAACAGCTCAGCAGCAGCTATGCAACTTAGAACAGTGGATAAAGTGTCCCAATAAAATTTCATCCCACATCCCTACACTACTGGTTTACCTGAGTTGGTGTAACCAATGGTATGGTTGAGTGAGCTTAAGTTGTATATTAGCATGCTAATATGCCAGGTGATACAATGCCTCTCTCATGCATGATAGTGATTTCAGGCTCAAAGTCAGGACTCCATGATTTAGCACCTCATCCAGCAACCAGTCAAGGTGTCTTACCCCTTCCCTGTAGGAAAGCATTATATGCCTTTTCTAGGCATGATGTTCATGGAAAGAGGAGAGGTCGGCTCATGATCAGCTCCTGTATCATTTTCCAGGTTTCTTGCATAATACATATTGTTCAAAAACAGTGTGCAGAAGCCATCTGCTATTTTCCTTCCTTTTTCCAATAGGGTGGAACATACAAGGTCATCTCCGTCAGAGTTATCTCTTCAGCTGCCGTTCTCACAAAGATTGCACACACCAGCAAAAGGAAATTTTATTTCTCGATCTTATTAGCATAAGATAACATGGTAAAAAGGGTCTACCCTTCAGACAGCAAATTCATGTGATGTCACTTTACCGTGAGCATCTGATGTTGAATTGTACTGGTCCGAAGTTTTTCTTTGTCAGCATTGCACCCAACGTACAGCATGGACTCTTAGACCCTGCTCATGTAACCTGCATGTAGGACCCAAACTGATGTTCTCTGCTAGAAATAGGGTCTCTAGTTGGCAGATATATGCACCCTTTGCAAGTAAAGACCACCACTCTGGTCAGAGTAAGTCAGATATACACCCTAAATTAAACTGTGCTAACCCTCTGGTAGTTTGGCGCAGAGTGTTAGAAGAGGGATTTCTGGTTGGCTAGGGCATGCGCCTAAGCCAGCCAAAAACCACCACTCTAGTCAGGGCAAGGGAGTTACCGACCAAAGATAACCCCTGCTCACCCCCTTGGTAGCTTAACAAAGCAGTCAGGCTTATCCCAGAGGCAATGTGTAAAGCGTTTGCGCAACACACTCACACAGCAGTGACACGCTAGTCACACTACAAAAGAAACTTCACACAAGGTTATATAAAAAATAGATGCGTATTACTCATAAAAAACATTAGAACGTAATCACATATATACATTGTGCCACCTGGCACTTAGTATTTCTTTAAAGAGATTATATACACTACAGGGTCAATGGGCCATTGCCATCATATCACAACTCACAGTTAGTGAAGACAACCAGTAACTACTGGTAAAGGTACACTTAGCCAAACATATGAAGCATTAGCATTAGCAACAGTGCATCACCGTACCCACTTTCAGAGGGCATATCTTAGGCAAAAGCATTAGACACAAATCACATCATTGGTGCATCATAATCATTGACAAGGTGCACACAGCACCTCATGGCATTATGTCCCACCTAAAACATAGGGGTGAACTTCAGGCCATCTAGCCTTAACCTCAGGGACTCGTCCTGGGCGTCCCTGCAATGCCCTTGTCCCAAAGTGAGGACTTTCCCCACAGTGTTTCCCTTCTAACACGAGGCCTCCATCTGGCCCACTGGCTGCCGATGCAGGGAAAACGAAGCCTGGAATACATAGGAGGGCGGCCTGCTACCAACAGGTAGTACAATGCCCTCACGGGCGGGATGAACTCATTTGGTCTCCCCCACTTAGGCAATTCCTCCCAATGGCCGGACTAATCCTCACTCTGGCGAGTCCGGTCTCAAGAAGCTGTTGTGTGGCCTCTCAATGGCCACAGCCACAGCACCGCAGCTTCTCTGTTCGTTTAGGGGCTGGGAGAGGTGGAGTGTTGCTTCCCCCCAGGACAGAGCCTTCACAAGGTTCTTGCCGCGATTCTGCTTGTGGGACTCCACCCACAACCAGGCGTCCTTCGCCTGACTTCCGGTCTCCTCACTGGCTTCTTTCTGCTACAGCAACCCGCCCACGGACAGGCTTGACTCCGCCTGACTTCCAGCTGCCGTTCGTGGTTTTGCCTCCCTTCGGTGGTGCCTAGCAAGGCACGGCAGTGATGGAGAGAGGAGTCTGTGGTGCGGTGTGGCCACAAGCAGCCCGTGCTCTTTCCATGTTTTCCCTCCATGACACTGGAGAGTTTTATGGGCTCTTTACTTTTAGCAAGCCTCACCCACAATCAGGCTTCCTCGGGCAAAGCTCTGCCCACAACCAGGCAACACAGAGGAATTCCCGCTCCAGGATTCCTTCTCAGCCGGATTCCGCAAAGCTCACAAAACCCTCCTCGCGCTTTGGCGCAATGTGGGCCCACACCTGGGGCTCGGATTATCTAGGAGAGGGTGTTGCTGCCCACGCTGCAGGGCACAAATCGCTCCTCTCTAGATCAGCCCACTCTTTGAGCAGCAGAGTAAAAGAGCGCTCACCACGCACTTGCACAGGGCAGAACTGGGCCCAGGCAGTCCAGGTCACAGAGCCCTCCAGCAGTAGGGAAGTCCTTCGTGGCGGTTGCTCCTGGCGGCCAGCAGTCCACTTTTCACAGCTTCAAGCAGGTACACTGCACAGTAACAATGGCTCACAGCCCCAATATTTATACTACATGTGTCTTTGTTCTACCCTGGCACAGGGCATGGGACCCAGTCCCAACCAGTTCTAGGGGGGCATTTATCAAGTACAGAACAGTCCCCATTGTCAATGTAGGTTCTGGCCCCAGACACACCACAGGGGTGCGGAGCCAGCATTGTGTAAGGCAGGCACAGTCCTATTCATGGTCAGGTGCTGCTACTCCTACTACTCCAGATGCAGATCGGCCTATTCAGGCTAGCACTGACTCACCCAGCCCCTCTGGAGCCACTGCACCTCCCCAGCCCCAGTCATTCGTAGTGAGACATGCAATACACAACAGCCAGGCACAAAGACACATAGTACAGAGAAATGCCCACTTCTAAAACTGGCATTTCTAAAATAGTGATAATAAATCTGTGAACACCATTACGCAGCATTTATTACCACTATTCCAAACGTACCAAATTTGATCACGCCACCCCTCTCATATCATGAATTACCACTGGAACACATATCAAGGAATCCCAATGCATTCCTATTAGAGGGCAGCCTCACAGCAGTGAGAAACCAAATAGGTTGTTTGTCACTACCAGGATATACCACACAGTTAAGGCACATGTCCTACCTTTCACCTACCGTGCACCCTGCCTAAAGGGCTAGCTAGGGCCTACCTTAAGGGTGACTGATATGTAGTAAAAGGGGAGTCACAGACTTGGCACCCACTCTATGTGCCACATCACTGCAGCAGTAAACTGCGCGCGCTGAGACAGGTTTAAAAGGCTACTTTGGTTGGCGCAAGCAGGGCTGCAAGCCCACCAGTAGCATTTATTTCCTGGTCCCGGGTACATGAGATACCACTTTACAAGGGACTGATAGGTAAATTACATAACCAAACAAGTGTAGACCAATCTTACCAAATGTACCATAGAGAGCACATGCACTTTAACACTGAACAGCAGTAATAAAGTGCTCAGAGTCCTAAAACCACCAACACCAGGTCAGAAAAAAATACATACCAGGAGAAAGGCAAAACGTTTTGGAATGACCCTGCAAAAAGGGCTACGCCCAACACAGAGCAGTCAGTTTTAACTTAAGAGGCAATGTGTAAAGTATTTATGCAACACTTAATACAGTAAAATGGTGAAAAACACAACACAAAAATGATCCACATCAGGTTAGAAAAACAGAGCCTAATGTAATGAATACAACAAGACCGAAATGACAAAAATCCAATAAGTAGAACCGGAGTTATGAACTTTGAAAGAATATCTTGAAATATAGTGCTTAGAGTCATAAATCACCAACCAGAGATATCTGGTAGCGCTGGACTAGGTCAAATCTGAACAAGAAAGCTGACCGCAATGGAGTATGGGTTGGATAAAGAAGCAACAAGGCCACGCTGAAAGAGAACCTTAACAGAGAGAAAGTGTTGACGTTGAGGAGCAGCTGCAACAAGCAGAGTAGGTGATGCGTCCTTATTGATCCAAAGGATTGTAGGTGATGCTTCAGTTTAGAGTTGCTCAGTTGAGTCCCACGCTGTTGAACTCTGGCTGATGAAGGTAATGTGTCATCGTTGAGACGCACAGTTGAGTACTATGTTATTGTCAAGATGCATCTGTTACGGCTGGTGCAAAGCAGGTCGAGAGGCTGTAGCAGGGTTGAATGAAGACTTTGATGTCCCTGAGACTTCAGAACAGGAGGCAAGTTAGCAAGCTCTTGGAGTCACCTGGTTCTGGGGATGTAGATATTCAGGCCAGTCCTGACCACCAGGCTAGGGGAAGCAGGGAGCAGGGCAGGGGGGACAGCAGAGCAGGAGTCCTGCAAATCCAGCAAAATCCATCAGAGTATCAGTCCTTTTAGCAGCACAGCAGTCCTTCTTCCTGGTAGAGCATCCTCAGGCCCAAAAGTGTACTGATTGGGTGGGGTCAGGGGTCCCATACTTATACCAAATATGGCAGTTGAAGTGGAGGAGACTTCAAAGAGAGGCCTTTGAAGTCCACACCGTCCTAGCCCTTTCTGTGCTGGCTCCATACTCACTACAGGTGGGTATGCAGCTCTTGGTGTGGGGAGAGGCACAGCCCTATTCAGGTGCATGTGTCAGCTCCTCCCTCCCATCAAGCCCAGGAAGACCCATCAGCCTACTGATGGGTTAGCAGGATGTGAATGACCCATCAAGCACACCTCTTCTCCATTTTTTTCTATGACTCTCTAGAGGAAATACACAAATCCTTAGCTGTCACTCACCTCAGATGTGTATTCAGAGAAAGGTAAGAAAATGCCAACTGTCTAAAAGTTGCATTTTCCGGCTTGCAATTTAAAATCTGGCTTCACCATAACCTGTGATTTTAAATTGTGAGTCCCGAGACATCAAACTCAAAATTCTGATCTTTTCCCATTAGGAATTACACCTGTAAGATGCAATTAGGCAATATCTGTATTAAACTATGAGCAAGAAAAGGCCTTGCTGTAGTGAAAAACTAATTTAAGAGCATGTAAAACTTAAAAGTACATGTCCAACGTTTTAAATACTGGGGCTGTCCAGGGACTACCCTATGGGTGACGTATATGTATTAAAAAGGAAGGTTTGGGCCTGGCATGCGGGTTAACTTCCCAGGTCGAAATGGCAGTTTAAAACTTCACACACAGACTCTGCAATGGCAAGCCTGAGACATGTTTAGAGGGCTACAGTCAGTTCTGCAGGTCAATCAGTAGCATCAAATGTACAGGCCCTGGGCAGCTATAGTGCAATTTACTAAGGACTTATAAGTAAATTAAATATGCCAATTTTGGATTCACCAATGCTATCAAGTTTAGGAGAGTGAGCACATGCACTTTAGCACTGGTTAGCAGTGGTTAAGTGCCCGAAGTCCTAAGGCCAACAATAATGAATTCAGAAAAAAAGGTAAGAGGAAGGTAAAACATTTGGAGGTGAGCCTACCAAACGGGCCATTTCCAACATTCTCCATCACCACCTTAGGCAAGTGAGTATTCCTTGTTCAAAACATCTTAAGACTCACCTTTTGCTTGCCAGTCCCCTGGTCTTGTATTTAGCTTGCCAGTCCTGTGATCCTGCAGTCCCTGCTTTTTGATCGTCCTTGAATCAAGATGCCTCTGAAAACAAATAAATATAATAATTAATAATAAAATAAATAAGTCCAGGCAAACTACACTGTAAAGCAAGAATCAGGTGTGATGAAGATGTGAATCATGTGCCTATGTCAAGGAATATATTAATGGCAATTTCACTCAGAAAACACAACCAGTGATCGGTGTACATCATACGCCACAATATATATCTAACAATTATCAGTAATTATGCCTTCCAATGCCACTGCACAAGTATTCAGGCCAAGTGCAGTCAGGTAGCTACCACAACAGCCAAATTCAGGGCCATTTTGATTTGCAGAATCGGACCACTTGCTACTGGAAAAATGCTTTTCCAAATGTACAAAATGCGAATTGGTAACTTCTTACCGAATTGCATTTTGCATTTTCAATTCGGTATTTGGAAGAAACGTGTTTAGGGCATCCCTTCAAAATACCAAATCAATACGGAATGCATTGGTGTTTTGCGACGAATTCCAGTCACAAACAGTAATACTTTACCACCAGTTTAAAACTGGTGGTAGCCGACTCGCAAAGGAGACAGAGACAATGACTCTCCCTGTGGAAATCCAGAGTTCACTTGAGCCTCTGGTGCCTTAATGGGAGCCAGATGGACTGCTTGTGTGTGGTTATTGAGGAATTACTTAATTCAACTAGAAGCAGAACCCCTCAGGCCAGTGTCTTCAAATGATTGATCAGAGTATAACTGTTGACCATGTTGAATGAGAGGTCTACTAAGACCAGAGCAGATGGTTGTCCTTCATTCCCCTCCATACGCATGTCATTTAGTACTGCTAGTATGTATCAGTTCTATGTGGTCGGCGAAAGCCAGCTTGATGTTAATCAAGATAATTAGTCTCCTGAAGATGACATTAGAGTTCTTGGGCCACATAGACTTCCATGATTTTAGATGTAAATAATAAAAGCGATATAAGGAAGTAATTCCTCAAAACTGTGGTATCTTCCCCTTGTTTTCAGAGAACAGGGGTCACTACTGGTGGTAGGAGGGAGGGATAAGGGAGGGGGATTTACTAATACTTGCATGATGGTAACGATAGAAGTAATCTTCAAAGGATAATGTATATGGTACATGGGAAGTTTCGATTTTGGTACAATACTGTTGGAAAATTCAATAAAATATGTTAAAAAACAGGGATCACAACTGCATCTTTAAATTAGTTTGGAACTAAACTTTGAAAAGGGACTCATTCAAAAGTGTTAGCACTAGAGTTTTAATTTCTGAAATCATTGATTTTAGGAAATGGCAAAAGCAGGGGTCAAGTAGTGATCCCAGATTTTACTTTTGACATCAAGTTTTGGAGCTGTTCTTTACTGCTCTCAGAGAAGGACTACAGCAAGGTATTATTCTTATTCTATGATGTTGGATTACTGTGCATGAACTCAAAGAATGGGTTACTGTGCCTATGGGGACAAGACTAGTGTCCAGAGAAAAGGAAAATGGGGAAAAAAGAGTTTCTAGGTTCTAGTATCTCACCGTGAGACAATCACAAGTTGTGCCTCTTGTTGCCCTCACACATCCCCAGGGATGTCATGCTGCAGGGCCGTTTCTAGGTGTTTTGCCGCCCTAGGCGAGAATTGAAAAATTTCGCCCCCTCCCTTTTACTACCATCACTCTCTCCCCCTGTCATCCAGGCTTTTCAATATAAAAGTAAATATTTAAACAGCATATTTTGGGGTGAAAATTAATTGAAGCAGAGATGAAAATGGCCTGGGAGCTCGGGACTGGAGCTCTGTGAGGAATGAGGCTGCTAGGGGACGGGGGCTCTAAGAGGGCTGGGACTGCTAGAGAATGTGAGTTGAAGGTGCCGAGGCTGCTAGTGGATGAGAGGTCTGAGGGACTGGAAGCTCTGGGGCAGGAGCTAAGAATGCCGAGGGTTCCGGAGAAAGCCTGGGTTGCCAGGGAGTAGGGATTTCTGATAGGACTGGAGCTGCTGGAGTGTGGGACCTTTAACGGCCAGGACAGGAGCTGTACAGACAAAAAGGGTTTCGAGAAGACCAGGACTGCTTGAGGACGGGAACTAACAGGCTGCAAGGAGGCATAGGCTCTGGGAGGACTGGGGGGTGCAGCAGCTAGAGGAAGGGGTCCTTGAGAGTGCTGGTGGTAGCTCCAAGAGACTTCCCCGGGGCAGTGGATGATCCAAAGGGCAGGGGGCTGCTAGAGGCAGCGATCTCCAAGAAGGCCAGAGCCACTAGGCGATGGGAGGTCTGAGAACACAGGCTGGGTGTTAAGGAGAGTCTCCGAATGTACCTTGTCTCTGCCTCCCATGGGCTGAGGTTTGAACTCTCAGTGCGGCCAAAGCCCTGTTACGGTTTTGAGAGTGCTTATTCTCCAAGGAACGTGTCCCTACCTTCAAGGCCCTACTGCCGAGATGATGGACAGAATGCTGAATAAATGAAAACATTCACCCCAGTCAAGAGATCTGGATTAAATTTGACGTTACTTGGCTCACAGTGCCACCCCACTTTAGACCCACCTATATGCAAATCTGTCTTGCCCCTGTTGGGAACAGTCCAGCCCGAACTGCCAGGCCAGGTCCTCCCTGGACCAGAAACGTGAACCTCGGGACCGGTTTCGGGGTTTCACCCCTCATCAGCCAGGCTAGCTTGAATCCTGATCTGTGACTGGGGGTGAATGTTTACATTGTCCAGCATTCCATCCATCATGTTCTTTTTGCAATTGTCACCCTAAGTGGGAAGGGTATGCCCAGACGTGGGTCGCATGCTCGCTACGCCACCAGATTCAAGCTATCCTGGCTATTGAGGGGTGATGCCTCGAAACAGGTCCTTGGATGCTTGTTTCTAATCCAGGGAGGACCTGGCAAGACAGTTCGGGCTGGACTGTTCCCATGAGGCACAGGTTCAAGACTGATTTGCATGTGGCTGTGTCTAAAGTGGAATTGCGTGGCATGCAAAAAAATCGATGGATTTAACCCAGATCTGTGACTGACTGGGGCAATGTTTGATTGGCTCAGCATTCCGTCCATCTTCTGTTCTTTTTGCAGTCGTCAGCTTAGGTGGCAAAGAATGAGTGTACCTACAAGATCCGAAGCCACATCTCACTGGCATGCATTCACTCACCCATCTCCCTCCCTCCTCCTCGGCCAACCGACTGGGCCCAGATCACCGAGAGCACACTCCACGCGACGGGCACTGTGCTTTTTGACATCATGTTGCATTCAATTATTTTTCTCCTAAATGCATTGTATAAGAAAAGCAATCGTTTTATCTTTGTTTTGCACTACTATAGGCATTTTAAAAATACATTAGTCAGGTTTCAAAATGCAAGCCACACCCATTGGCTTTGCCAATGCTTGCTTTATTAAGTAGGGTGGGGACTGTCTGTGTCTCAAGGTAAGGCTTTGGCGGAGTGGATGATTGAGTGAAACTCTGCATTGCTGCTATGTAGGGCTCGCATCTCAGGAGGATTAGAGACGTAGGGAAACGAGGGAGGCTGACAATGACAAAGGTTGGGTGCGTTAAAAGGGGAGAACTGAAGACTCGGCAGAAGAGAAGAAAAGATGCTAACGAGCGGGGTAGTAATGGTGAAGGTTTGAACGTTAAAGAGAAACCAGAATAATCAGTTTCTGATTATGTGAATTAGACTCTGGCTCATTGTGGGGGGTGGGAGCTTGGGGGCACACAGTTATGAGACAGTTGCCTAAATTAAGCATCCGCTGCAAATATTACATCAATATCATGACAATGACAAAGTTTGCCACCTACTGGGTGCCTGAACTGCATGTTAGGATTTACGAGTGCAGGAAAAGGCAGCTGGCATCCCGGTCTTTTATTAAATGTCAGCTGGTCCAATACGGCAGATTTGAATACCGCTTTTGCCAATGAACATCACCCCCCTGCTCCTGCGCACAGGCTCCATGCACAGGCCCTTTCAGGCACCAATATTTTATAACTGTTGGAAAGCAGCGCACACAGGCCGAGGCGCTTTGCCGGCCTTTGTACCGTTGTAAGAGAGGCCTGGGCAGCGCCCACCCTTCTGGGAACAGCTTGGTCCCTCTGGGACCCCCCCCACACCAAGGGCCCCCATTCATGCCCATCTCTTCCTCCAGGTGATAAATCACTGACTGTCTCATAGGAGCAGTGTGGGGGCATCTCACCCTTGAACCCCATGCACTGGGATCTGCTGCTGTGTCTCATTCTGGCATGAACGTCACTGGCCCCCAATTAGTCCCTCATTTGAGCTATTCAAAAAAGGTGCTGCTTTGTTTTACACTCTCTTGGACGAAGATCACATAACAAGCAGTCACGTCAGAAATCAGAAATGTCTCTGTGACCCCAGAGTCTCTGGAGTCAAGGGTCAAACTCATGTTTTTTGCTGCCCTCCCCCTTTTGCCGCCCTAGGCGGCTGCCTAGGCTTGCCTAATGGTAGAAATGGCCCTGGTCATGCTTCATTATTGGGCATTGCTCCTCGTAGGGCCGGCACTGCAATGCCATAGAGGTCCCCCGAAGTGTCTCTTTAGCAGAGATCTTTTTATTTTGCCATATGAGTGAGGGTGTGAGTTTTGAAAGGTGAGTTTGAGAATGAGTATTTAACACTGGCTAGAGGATAACGTAAATATTTTTTTTACTGTGCATGCCATTAGCAGGATACTTTGTTTGATTTGTTCAATTCTGTCAATGAAGAAGCAATTTAACCTATTACACAGTTGCTGAGAGGGAGCAAATTTCTGGATGACACTGTCTGAAGACGACGGAACATTTCATATTTTCACTAGTTCCTTCCGTTTACTGAAAGCGTCCCCTATTTTATTATTGTAGTAGTGGGACTTTATTTGTATGAGCTTAAATTCATACCCCGACATCCCTTTCTTAAATATGCTTTTCTTTTTGTCTGAGTAGTCTTCCCACCATTGATGTTCTGTTAGAAATTTCGGTTGCCGGATGAGGGGTGAATCCCTACTCAAGCATCAGCCATAATCTTTGTCAGGGTGAAATACAAGCAAACCCCAAATTAACCTGTGCTTAATCCAAGCAGTCAGATTTAGCTTAGGTGCAATGTGTAAAATATTTATGGAACACTTCAAACAGTGATGAAGTGAGAACACAATAAAAGAAAAATGCCACACTGATTTAGGATAACAGAGTAAAGTGCAATTAATTATTTGAAACCAAAATGAAAAAAAATCCAATCAGTAGGACCAAAGATATGCAACTTTAAAGGTTTAAGTTAAAATTGTGCCTGAAAGCACCAACTGTGGTTATCTGGTCGCGCCAAACTAGGACATAGTCACAAGTTCAGGTCAACCATGATGGAGTGTGGGCTAGCTACAGTGAAAAATTACTTTAATTTCCGGTTTGTGGAATGGTGCAAAATCCTGCGTCGAGGATGCATCGTGAAGCGGGGGTTTCCAGGAGCTGCAATGTGGAGTCCTGCATCATCATTGTCAAGGATGAAGTTGATGAGATGCTTGTGATGCAAAGTCCTGGTTTGAAAAGGTCTATAACTAGAGAATGAACAATAAATGGATAGATACATCTATATCTTATAACCCACTACATACAGACTTATCACCAACTACATAAGTGCGTTTTCTCAATTTTATTATTCAAATATATATATTTTTTGTAGTTTTTTTGGGGGATAAATATACATTTTATGGATACATTCCAATATATTTCATAGTAAACTGATATTTCTATGGAATTTCTCATACAATTCTTAAAAATTACATAACACACACATAGATGAGCATAAGACAAAAAATGATGGAGGCAAAGCGGTAGGTAACAAACTACGCGCGTTTCGGCTTGGGAGCCTTCATCAGGTGAGCCGTCTTTGGCAATAGGTAGCTCAAGATGTGAGGAAATGCTGGCTTAAAAACATGTAGATCGTCAGAGCCTTGTATTACAGAAGTCGATGATTATCTCAGATAAAGTAAAATATTTGGTAGATAGGCGTCCTTCCAATATGGGATGACGATTAGCAGAAACTGCTTCTAAGATATATGGAGGGCCCCATGGTGCATATAGTAATTCTTGTGTAGACAGCCAAGAGAATAATATAGGATGCGGACAGTCAATCTGAAGATAAGATCGCTTTATAATGACGGGGGCCAGGATATGGTTCACGTGTAGTTTGGCTACTAGTTTGGCTTGGTAGTTTTGGATAATCATCGACTTCTGGAATACAAGGCTCTGACGATCTACATGTTTTTAAGCCAGCAGTTCCTCACATCTTGGGCTACCTATTGCCAAAGACGGGTCACCTGATGAAGGCTCCCAAGCCGAAACGCACGTAGTTTGTTACCTACCGCTTTGCCTCCATCATTTTTTGTCTTATGCTCATCTATGTGTGTGTTATGTAATTTTTAAGACTTGTATGAGAAATTCCATAGAAATATCAATTTACTATGAAATATATTGGAATGTATCCATAAAATGTATATTTATCCCCCCAAAAACAACAAAAAAAATATATATATTTGAATAATAAAATTGAAAAAACGCACTTATGTAGTTGGTGATAAGTCTGTATGCAGTGGGTTATAAGATATAGATGTATCTATCCATATAGGTTCATTCTCTAGTTATAGACCTTTTCAAACCTGATATTTTCCCCTATGTATAGCTAGTGTATTCCTATATCGGGGTCCCCTACTTCCTAAACAATGTGATGCAAAGTCCAGCATCATGGATGCGTCTTGCATTGGCAGTTCCATAGAAGCTGCAGAGCAAAAGCCTTTGTCGTCGTCCGGGTGCATTGCCCAGCGGTGGTTCATGGGAGACTGCTGGCTGTGATACAAGGTTCAGCATTGGGGTTTCGTCATGGTGTGACCACAGCTGGGCTAGCAGAGCACCTTCAGGCCACTCCCAAGGGCCCAGGGCTAGGACGGCACCACTTGGAGGTAGGACGCACAACAGACATATTCAAGGGAGCCGTTTTTGTACCTGAGGCTCTGATCAGGAGGCCAACCAATTAGCCCTTGGAGTCACTCTTGTGGTCTGGGATTAAGACTCAGGACCAGTCCTTCTCAGTCAGTAGGGCAGCCGAGCAGCAGTCCGCCTTACAAAGTGGCACAGCAGTCCACTGTGTCATTCACTGGTCCAGAGGTGTACATAAATGTTGGATCTTAGAGTCCAATATTTATACATGGTGCCCAAATTGAAGTAAGATAAGGTTCTGTAACTTTCTACCCCAGAGGTGTTTGGAATTTACTGCCACCCTGCCCTGGCCCCAGCTTGTCTGTGGTCAAAAACCCTAGAGGCTTTGTGATGTACGAATGTGGTAGGTAAGAGCTCCTACCCATCATCAAGTTAGAGATGGGGCATCCCGCGAACCCCTATTTCCCTTTGTCTCACTGTCTGGGAGCAATACACAAAGACCAATTTCCAACTGCACCTATTCATGTGACCCAGGATAAAAGCCACAGCCACCAAATGGTTGGGATAAGAAAATGACTTAAAATCTGACTTAATGATGACATGGATTTTGAATTACAATTCTTTAAACACCAAACTCGATATTCCCATCTGCTCCCAAACAAAAGTTATTACATTTTATAAAGTAACCCAATTTTATTCTATGGTAGAGGTAGACAATGCAGTAGTGAAAAATGAATTTAAGAGTTTTTCACTACCAAGACATGTAAAAGTGAAAGGTACATGTCCAACTTTTTAAATACACTGCACCCGCCCTATGGGCTATTTAGGGCCTACCCTAGGGGTAACTTACATGTATTCAAATGGAAGGTTTAGGCCTGCCAAAAGGTTTCTTTCGCCAGCTTCAAATGTCAGTTTAAACTGCAAAAGACACACAAATGATGGACAGAACGCAGAACAAATCAAAACATTAATCCCCAGTCAAGGGAACTGGGTTAAATCCATCATTCTTTTTTTCATCATGCCACCCCAGTTTAGACCCAGCCATTTTCAAATCAGTCTTGACTCTGTTGCTCCTGGGAACAGTCCAGACTGAACAGCCCAGACTGAACAGCCAAGCCAGGTCTTCCCTGGATCGGAAATAAGCATCCTGGACCGGTTTTGAGGTTTCACCCCTCATCAGCATGAATCTAGTGGCACAGTGAGCCCGAGACCCACGTCTAGGCATACCAAGTGCACTTATGGCGAGTAAGCAAAAGACACACAAATGATGGATCGAATGCAGAACATATCAAAACATTCATCCCTGTCACAGGCCCTGGGGTACATGTTGTACCACTTTACTAGGGACTTACAAGTAAATTAAATGTACCAAAAGGAGGCAACCGACATCTACACAGATCACAGGTATTTTCAGCGGATCTCTTGTGTGGAAATATAGGAGAGATATAGAGACGTTAGGGAAGAACAATAGCGAGTGATTAGTTATGGTACCTCTTTGTGACTTGGACAGATTTTGGACTTTCAAGATGAATTATCGCAGGAGCTGTTTTTACACTGGAGTAAGAGGAAGCCACGGGCTATACTCATAGGTGAGGACAATTATGGCTGTTGTAGTATGATGTGCATACGCAGATCGCAGATAACATCACACAGTATTTTATTTTTGTGTTTTTTTGTACAGTTAGTTTTCATTTGGCACACTCGAGGCAGTGAAGGTGAGAAGCATGGTATTGTAATATGCTTTCTAAGCACATACTTCTTTTAAGCACCATGGTTTAATGCACTAGTTTGTTTTGCTTGTACAAGGAAGGTAGTTGAGACACGGTGAGCGGCACTATTATGACTGATAGGTTCATGTTGCATGAGTATGACAAACAGCATGACCACATGGTGTTTTTGGGACCAGTTTGGTCTATCCCCTTGTTTTCTTTTATGTATTTATGTTTTCTTTTATGTATTATTATAACATAAAGTTGAATATAAAACTGGTAATTACAAGCTGATGTTTTTGTGAATTGCAGCATTGCCCCTAATGAAGGTTCATACCGAAATGCATTAGGTGTTCAGTATAACAGGGATTCTACTACACTGCAACCACATTGTGAATCTGTTAAACTTCATTTGAATATTCATGGACTGAAATGAATTAAAACCAAGATACGAAGTATTATGAATAAGATGTCATTCGATGGTTAAATGATGAGCATTTTACAAGGATGTTTGTGCTGACATATAGAATGACCAATTTTTTTAATTATGTTGCATTACTTATTTGTTGTACATTGGATACGTTTTTTCTAAGGCACCATAGTGGGCCAGTGTATGATGCGCCCCAATCAACAGTTTCTGTTGTTTTTGTTTGACTTTTTATCTGGCAGGGGTCGGCCAGAATTTGGGACAGCACCAGGACACAATTGATAGTAATAACAGATAAAATTGTTAACCAGAATTGTTTAGTTAGGAGTGCAGGTCATCCCATTGTATGTGCAAACCAATTTTACCATATTTAGAGAAGAGAACACAAACACTTTAGCACTGATTAGCAGAGGTAAAGTGCACAGAATCCTTAGGCCAACATAAACGAGATCCGTAAAAATGGAGGCGAATGGCAAAATGTTTGGGGGAAGACTACCGTAAGGTTTTCAGGTCTAACATGTTTCAAAAGGGACATTTGCTTTGGCCTCCCTTAGCTCCAGGGAGAATCAAGGGACAAGATTTAAGCAATGTAATGCTCTTTGAGTTTTATTTAAAGGACCATGTTGCTCACGACCCCAATTGAACCAGCAAGAGAGTTCCGTTTTGCCCTAATTTATATCATGATTCAAGGAAGCAACTATATTCAATTTTTAAGATCAAGAAATCTGCTTCATGAAGTTCTTCACCTTGAAGCATCAAGATTTTTAGTTTATTGTACATAATATGGAACAATTGAATGGTTCCACTATCAATATAACTTGTAGAGAAGACACACTTCTGCTGCAACAGCAGAGTGCGGCCTGCTGCATCTAGAGTTTTGTACTGATTGCTCATGGCATTTTGCCTAGGTAGCCCATGTTGGCTCAGCAGGAGCTCAGACTTTGATGGCAATTCCACCATGCTCACTCTCAATGATGGAATTGTTGTCACAAATGTGTGCACTGGAAATATATCCTCAAAGATGTCCCTTATGTGCCCGAAGATGTCTCCCATTAATTCATTTCCATTTTATGGGCTTTCTCTGAATGGCTACCTTAGGGTACACAGTGGACTTGCAAATAAGTGGTGCTGCTGGATCAGTATCCTAAATTAGGTAGCCATTTAGACGGCACTGCCAGCAACATCATGGCCACCTGCTAGTGTCCCTGATAACAGATGCTGATACAGCTCCACCATCAAGAAAACTGTATTCCAATGAGTTCACAATGTGAGGGAGCGCAGATGTGGGTGATTGGGTAATCCACAGGTAGATGTCCCTGTACCAACCACCTCCAAAGCAGATCACCAAATAATGATCATAGATTGAAAATTTGGAATTGTGTTTTTTTTATGGTTGAAGAATGAGTTAAAAAAGTAATAAACTGAAACATGGCACAGTCCATTTTTTGTTTCTACTCTATATATTCCTTAATAGTCTGTTATATTGAATGCTTAGCATGCTAGCTTGGACAAACTTTTCTTGTCTTGACACAGGTTGAGATACTGAGGGCCTCATTTACAATAGAACAGTGCAGCGCAGTGGTGCAAACAATTGTGCAGCGCTGCGCTGCGTCATTCTAAAAGTGCAGGAATGCACCTTATTTACAAGAATATGGTGCCTTCCTGTACTGACCCCTGCGCAAGTGCTAAAACAGTAGACTAGTGCCAATGCAGGCACCTTTTTACCATGTTGCAAGGGTGCCTGTGCTGCGGGGATGATTGATTTTGTTCAGGAAGGGACACCTTTCTGCACAAAATCAAACAATGGAGGTGATTTCCTCCTTCATAGTGTGCTGCAGAACGCAGCACACATAGAAAGAAGCAAAAACGATGTGAAATAAGGATATTTCTCCTTGTTGCACCTCCCTAATGCCACCCGTGGGGTGGCATTAGAATCTGACTCATTTCTATTTTTACAATTCAGATATAAGACCGAGGGAGAAGGGGGAATGAGAGACTAGGTCGCCCTCCAAATATTTAATGCACAGTTTGGAATCCAAAGTACTGGGTCCCGAGATCTAGCTCATGTCAAGGTAACTGACCTGAATGATCAGTGGTACCATCCAAGAAAGTAAAATTTCTTTCTAGTGTCCCCTCACTCACCGGGGTTGCCTCACGGTGACATGCTTCATCATTGGGGCCATCCCAGTTCTCTACGAAAAGGGGCATGCTGTGACTCACGAACTACGCAGGAGCACTTTGAAGTGAAAGACTATGTGTAGTGCAAACAAGTGGTGGGTAGGTGAGTTAAAAATACTGTACTGAGTGGGCCTCAACAGATTTATTATGCTCCTAGGCAGGTATATTAAAAGTGGGGTGAGTATCACTGACAACCAACCTGTAATGAGGATTGGTTCAGTGAAAGGTCAACATGTTTCATGCTACCCCTAGCATTTCTTCAGGACCATGCCGGGACCAGCCCTGCATTTGCCACTCCTATTTCCCTAGTTAGGGAGTGATAGATGAAATAACAAATATATACTTATTAACTAAAGCATGCGTTCATGTTAGAATACATACGATTTATACTGATTTCAGATGCTGTAAAGAGAAAGCACATCATTGGTAGCATTTATAACCTCCCTAACGGGAAGAGTCACATAGTATACTCTCATGCCGCACGCATCCTGTGCTATGGTGTATGGTTGCACCATGTTGGCGCGTGCAGGCTCTCATGCCAAATCATGAACGATAACTGTATTAGGTGACTGTGAATTCACACATAAAAGCAAGACAGGACTTAATGTGACAAAAACGATAGACACAAAGAACATATAATAGATGCATAGGTAGAATAAGGAAAAAGAGACTCTCGATATTTACTTGTTGCTGTGCTTAATAGCACCTCATGGTCTCTCAAGGGATTCGATTTCACCTTATGGACTCACTGCTGATGGTCCGTTAGGAGGTAAAAAGAGTTAAAAGGAGAGATCGGTAAATATCTGTGCGCAAACTGGCTGTCGGTATGTGCACAGACTAGAAATAACCGATCGTCCGAAAACTCGGGGTTCTGTAAAGAAATATTACTTACTTCGTTGCTGGTAAAAGCGTTTGGTAATACCTATTGTCAGCCTCCCCGGGACCGCATCTTACTCGAATGCTGCGCTGGTCGGATTAAGTTAAACTAAGCTTCCGGGTTCCTCCCAGAACCACTAGACCGAGAGGGCGCGGCGGCCATCTTGGAAGTATGCGGTTAGGTGGTACAATAAAGGGTATTGATAAATCGTTACGGTATTGCTGGAGCGAGTAGCGCGAGCATAACTAGAAAACTAATTTGTGCAATATTATATAATGTGATACATGATGCATAAGCACGGTATTTTTAACTCACCCACACCCACTCCACCACTTGTTTGCACTACACAGTCTTTCACTTCAAAGTGCTCCTGCGTAGTTCGTGAGTCGCAGCACGCCCCTTTTCGTAGAGAACTGGGATGGCCCCAATGATGAAGCATGTCACCGTGGGGCAACCCCGGTGAGTGAGGGGACACTAGAAAGAAATTTTTCTTTCTTGGATGGTACCACTGATCATTCAGGTCAGTTACCTTGACATGAGCTAGGTCTCGGGACCCAGTACTTTGGATTCCAAACTGTGTATTTATACAATTCCTCATAAATCTGGGAATGCTTCAGATTCCAGGGGTTTTGCCTGTAAACACCCACAGCAATGGAATGCCTCTTTCACGCAGTGTTGTGCGTGAAAGGGACACATATTTTCAAGGCAATGAAAAGCAGTGCAAAGTGACTTTGCATGGCCTTGTAAATATGCTGCGGCACATTATGCAACCTAAGTGTCAAAAAAGTGGTGCAAAAGTGCTGCTAGGGCCTCGTACATGAAGCCCTGAGTATGTTTACTTGCCAGTGTAGTGTGCTATTAGGGTCAGGAGCTAATTAGCTTATTGTCACTTGCTGTTGAGCGTTAGCAGTTAACACAGTAGTCAGAGGATGTTAGCTATGGTTAGCACCCTGAACGGAGGACAACATTGCTTAAATGATTCATTTGCTGTTTGTACTGTTGAATCACATGGGCTGTTCATATTCAGTTTAGTTTTAAATAAAGACTCAATGGAAGAGGGCTCTATAGCAGAGGCTTAACAATAAGAACATGATTACACAGTTAACAAGAGAAAGCAAAAGAACAGTCCAGGCAAAGAGAAAATACAAATGGGTTCATAACTACTTGAGAGCTGCCCTATAGCAAGATAAGGATGAAGGCTATTCTACTACAACACCAAGGTGGCTATAAATCATAGATGATAAGCCAAGAGGCAATTGCCTGAAGGGGAATTCAGATCTCACAGCACCAGACAGAGAGATGGATCAAAAGAATAATAAATACACCAGTTGATACCAATAAATATAACGGGGGTAAGAGAGAAAAATAGATCAACTGCCAAGTAAGATGCGGGGGTGTAAGCACTGCAGAGAGGAGAACTTAGTCATCTTTCACACACAGCAAGTAAGCAAGATGAAATACCCCTAAGAACGAAAGTGCATCCGAACTGGAAAGAACGACTTCAGGCATAAATCAGAAGCAAATATGCCATGCTTAAGGTGTAACAGCAGCTCATCTCAGTATGCTACAACCGAAAAAGGAAATGGATGACCCCATAGGCATCAGACTACAAATCATGTTGCGAGCAAATCATTTCAACGCACACTCATCAAAGGAAAAACGCTGGAACAAGATCTGCCGCATTCCAGCAAGAGGTAGAACTTGATCATAGAAATAAATAAACAAGATCCTACAACACCGAAATGTCTGCCACCCGTTTATTTTCATGACAATTTCATTTTTCATTTTCAGTTTTTGACTTCGAACTCATTCTGCTACTTCTTCAGGCTGCCGTGAATGCATTCCGGATTCGTTTGTCCATTTTCAGCCATCATTTACTAATATTTTTTTCTGAGGTCCTTTCCAATACAATTCGGGGCTCTGCTCACTTCAGCATCTGTAGCAGACAGCAACCATGGGGGGAGCCAGAGAGCTTCAAGCAAGATGGGACACTTAACTTGCATCATTGGCTGCAGCTACCATCCTTGTGCACAATCATTCCAAAGTCCCCATCACAGTGCGCTATAATGATTCCTTTCTTTTTCATGTCCTGCTGAGTGAGCCAAAGCCACTTTTGTCTCTGTTGGGGTTTCATGGGAACTGCTTGTCACAGGAAAGCCTGCCTGGTCCGGGACTAAGCGATGCACTAGTTTCCCTCAGCCAGGTGGCAAAGCGATGAGGCCCCTGGGGCACGGCAACATGAGAGGGGACAGCTCTCCATGCTTGCACCCTCCAGAGCAGAAGTGACTCCAGGGTGGGTGCCTGAGATCTGCTAAGCATACCAACAAAAGGAGAGGCTCACGCTCCAATGAAAATGGAGAATGGTTACTGCTGTGGTCCGCGGCAGTATTGGGCCCACATGGGTGGCGCAGTGTTGAACACAGAAGCGTACTGAAGAAGTAATGGTGCTGGCTGGGCTGAATTAATCCGGCTCACTGATGAAATGTAAAAGTGACAACGTACAGAATATTTAACATAACTCATCATTGACTCTGTTGGAAGGAAGGTGCTTTGATGGTGTCACTGGGTGTGTTCCATTTCGAATACCTGAGCGTGATTATGTAAGAATGTTTTGCTCAATCAATTCCTACTCATTTGCTGTGATACTAATACATACTTAAGAAACATAACGTGCCTCGTGAAACACGCGAACGTTTAAAACTGCATCTTAAAGCATACAGAAGGGTCACAAACTGGTTTGAGATTAAGTCACTCATGATAGAGAGAGAAACCTACTAATGTGATGACAATAATGTAAAAGGTAATAATGCAGTCTGTAGTTTTATTAAAATGATCATGAAAATGCTCAAGTAAAATGATTCCTGCTTATGTTTTCTTTTAAATGAAAATCTGAGAGAAAGTGCTTGCTCTTTATTAATGAAATGGAATTATGCTTTGCTTACATGTATAATGAAATGGTGTTTTATATTATTTCTTATGCATCTCAATTTCTTTAATGTTTTCAAATATTAACATGTTTTTGCTTTAGAAAAAAGTGATTTAGTGGTTTAACATGTACACCTCAAAATATATTGTGTCTTTCATTATTTCCTTTGAATAGACTAAAAATGTTGACCTGATTGCAGTGTAGCTATGAGTATTAGCTCTGAAGTTTATGTCCTACAGTTTGAATAATGGACATCCTCTCTGTTAGAATTAATAAAAGTGTATCAACATTGTTGCAAGCTCAGAAGAGAAATGTGGAGTGGACGCGTTGAGTTGCAAATGTATTTCCTATTTCCGAAGGGAAGTGATATTGCACATTCTAAGAGAACAGTGAACACTGAACAAAGGTATTGCGTATGGGTTCTGGACGATTTGAGTTAGAGAACGATCACACCATGGTTGCACCATGGATTTTGACCAATAGAAATCATGCAAACGGTGTGAAAGTTATTTTGTGGGCAGAAACGGAAAACTTTTGGAGGTATAGTGGCACCGCAGAAAAAGGACGGGTGCGGCTACTTACCCTTTCAAATCCTGGGCCTGACATGCAGTTGATCTGAACTCCCTGAACTCAACTCTCCTGATCACCAGCTGTTAACGTGCTGAGGTAAAGTTAAGCAGGTCAAATCTTTCAGCTGAATAATTTATGACTCAAGCTATTGCACGCTGTGCTCTAGCGTTCTATTGGATCCATCCCGTGTCCCAGTTCTGATAAATCTACAACCAGTACTTGGTTTGTATGATTCCAAATTTCATATCGTATTTTGCAATGTGTTTTCTTTCTTTGTCTCTATTTTTTCCCCAATAGGTGTTATTTGATTATGTATGTGCTGTGATGTGCTGTGATCTTACCTGTATACAAAAGAATAACTGTTATTAAATGATTCTAATGCATTTTTGTGCTTTGACCATTCAGTCTTGGAGTTTAGATGAAAATTTCGTGATAGCTATTCCAAGTGTTTGTCCTTACTTATAGATAGTTTTATCAACATTGTGTGAATATTATAATTAGCAGGGCACTTATTTATTACAGGTCCTCATGAAGGAGTGGCTTTCCGTCTCTAGTTATCTGAGTCCCTATTAACTCATACAAAGATCTATCAGAGGACCTTATGATTCTGATTACATTGTAGAGTTTCTATGGGTCAAACTCTGTGTAATTGGGAATTGTGTTGCTGAGGATTAAGTTTACGGTGCGGTGGGTAACCTATGTCTCAGCCCACAAATTTCACACCGCTTCTACTGGATCAGTTGTTTGGTAACGTAATCGGATTGTTATTTTGACTAAAAACACTAGGTAATTAAGAGACGGAGTTAAGAGACATTGACTGACTATAGAAAATGTGTTCCTTTGTGTTTCATGCTGTAGTCCGTCGTTATCCTTAATGGAAAGTAAACGGGTCAGTCGTTGCCCTAAGATCCCGTGATAGAGCCTAAGTCTTAGTGTGGCATACACTAAGAGTGTTGTCTGCTGTGGAAGTAGTGCTTTGCATAGGCAGTGCCAGTGCTAGTATAGGGAACTTGAAGCGTGACAAGTGGAGATTCCTGAGTTTTCTTGAAAAGAGCGCATTTGAAGAGATCTTGAAGGTTTTTCATTTAAGTGAGGGTGAAATCGTGCTGGCCGAAATTTTGCTGGAAGCAGAAGAAATTCTCAGAGTGTGTAGTTCTATTGTTTTTCTTTTAGCTGTGCAGACAAGTTGTTTTATGTGGTTTGTTTTGTTAAAGACTTTGTAAAGATGATGATAACTTTTTAAAGGGAGCATTAGTTACTGGATTTAAGCTGACGTCTCCGGTGCTATGGTGGTAATGTTCAGTTGGTGAGAAACCATCACAGGTGCCAAGCTAGTATTGGTTTGTTGGTGTGGAGCCGTGCTGGTATTGGTCAGTGTGATCAGCTTTGATTGGTGGCAGAGAACCATAACACAGAAAATAAATTGTTGAAGATTTTCTCATCAAGGTTTGATTTCAGTGTTGGAAAATAATGAACTTTTTATTTTGATTAAATCTTTGTCTCGTAATTAGAAAAGGATTTCTTTGTTGAGGGAGCAGAGGATATAGATGATGCTTTGCTGAATGAGTTACTACTGAATAGACCTCCACCTTATCATGAAGAGTAAAATGATGTGAAGTCAAGACCCTTTGGGTTACAATCAAGTGCCCCAATAGTGCATGTAGATTCGGCACAAGAGAAGACGTCATTAGTACACAATCAGACTCCAGTTAGAGAAGAGTTGCTAAAAAGAATGAAACCTATTAACCCAGGTGCTTTTATCGGTCCCAATAACTACAGGTCTTATTGTTCCATTTTATAATGATGGACAAGGAGGTTCGCAAGTTCATAATTTAACAGTCCCCAATAGAAATATGAGTGGATTTCACACGGAGAAAACAAATGTTCACATACAGATCCGAGAAGGATGTTGCAGATAGAGAGGTGGATGACACCGTCATCAGGAGGGTCAAAGACAGGTTGAGTTAGTGACTGCTTAAGCTGGTTTTCCAAGAAGTCGTTATGACGTTTGATACGGGTGGAAGTAGCCATGTATTTGGGTAGCATGGGCTATGCCTAAATAAGGGTTTGATTTCTATGCCTTTATAAGGGCAATGTGAATTGTATCTATATAAGGACACAAATCGGGTAAATTCACTAGAAGTTAAAAACGTCACACAAAACCCACTCCACTTTCTTATGTACAACATTTCTAAGTTCTAAACACATAAAAACATATCTAAACATGATGTGTTAAAACCCACCAAAAATACATAAAAATTGCATTGGTACTGGTTGTACACGTAAAGCATTTGTGCTGTACGCATTTAAAGCAATGTTTCATTGAAAGCATATAGATGACATTTGAAAATGCTATCCGAATGAATCATGAAAATAGGCTCCTAATCACAGAGGAAAAGGTCGAGGCCATTCCATGGCAGATTATATAAACTGTTTGAGTGTGGACAAGGTCAACTATTGTCTCTTGGCTGGTCTCTTGGAAGTTTTCAAAGAATTCTAGTTCTCTATGAATAGTTCTACTTTAAGCAGATTACTTTGTGCCAAAAAAATTAAAAAATACAAATTTGGAAAAACAAAAGTTTGATCATAGAGAAAAAATAGAGTTCCAAAGTTAGGATTTTGTTTTGAAAAAATGAAGGTCGATTTCAGAGTCTCTCAGAACACTGAGTGCCAAATCAAAAGTCAGTGTTATTGTTTGGTGAAAACATCAAAACTTCTGAGTCTGTAAAGAATTCGTCTACCATTGAAGGTGAAAGTTGGATTACCTTGTTAAGAATAATCGCACATAGATGTGAAGCATCGCCGTCAGCGTTGGTCGCGTTAGCAATGTTGGAATTGGATGGTACCTGTGTGCCGCTTTTCTCTCGTACCTCACCATCAGCATTTTGCGTCTGCGAGATCTCAATGAATGCCGTCATCAGGATTGGTAGCCGCTGGGGACAACACAGTGCATGAGCTGTCACTGGTCCAAGCAAAGTATCAACATCGTTGGCAGGACTGATGGGTGAGACAGATGAATAACACGCATTCTTCTCCGCATAGCAGGCATCGTAGAACAGGTAAGATGCAATCTTGCCAGATTGGTCTGAATGACATAAACCATGTGGTATTCAATTCTCTTAAACAAGTTAATCCCAAAATTTGGACTATGTGCTCACGACACTTCATCCTCAGTAGAGTATTTTCCATGATGATCTGGGTGTCTGCTGTGGATTGGCTTGCCATATCGAAGCAGTTGGAGCAAAAATAGTATCCCTGCAGCGAGTCCCAAAATGAGAGGCAATCCACCAAACACAGAGTGCACGAAGTTTGGAAATATTCCTAGGACTGCTTCAAAAGGTGCTAACAGTCCAGAAAAAACTGTCTTAAATACATGTACAATACCGCTCGTATCAGACATGTTTAAGATATGACCTAACATTTCTGAGAAATGTACAGGGTAATTTGTAGTTAATAGGGTGTGTATCTCTGCAGAAGTCCTTGGGACTTGCAGATCATAGGTCTCTCTGGCCGAGGTCAGTGGCACAGTTGTTTGAAAAGAATGGCTTTCATTCTGCTTAAAGTATCAATTCGTATAGAAGAGATATTAAATGAAGGCCATAACAGCTACTCCCGGTCTGTCTTGGTTTTTGGAAACAATACTTGCATATAGCAACACAGTTACAAGATAGGCTAAACCTGGCCACAAGCCACAGCAGCTGTGACCATTGAACATAATGTAACTCTCATTAGAAAGTTACTAAAAATTGGATCAATCACTGCAGCTGGTGAACCTTGCAGGTGGCAGGATAAATTGTTAGAGGAACCATCGCAGGCCCTGTGTAAATTAATACCCTGACAAAGGAGAGAACCGCTTAGTGCGTTTTCACAATTTTTACCACTAAGAAACTTCTTAACCCCCACTCCAACATCTGTGTGTGTATGGTAATTCCCAGGATGTCTTGATGTATTCTTTACCCAACCTTTCATATATGCCTGCTGGTACATGTTTTAAGCAATATTGAAAATGGAAAATTGTAACAGGCAGAGTGTTTGTTCCGTGTATTATCCATTCAATGGCTGGCTTTTCAGCGACAGTAAATGGCAATCTTTTCAGTTTTTCAATGCTCAGCACTGTATAGTCTGCTCCCCTCTGTGCCAGTTTGATCTGTTTATCAGTGAGATTGAATTCTGAAAACAATGACGTGGTGTTGATTAAATGCCAAGGCACATAGCCTGAACGAAGGTTTTGTAACGTCCATCCTAATAGCATCATAGAACATAATTGCGACTGACCATGTTGCAGCATGACCAAGTCTTGTTCCATTATGTCTATGGCGGAGGATACTATGCTGTCCAAATAATATAACCTGGACGACAGAGTCGTTAACCCATTGTCAACTACAGAGAGAGATTTCTCTAAATTAATACGATCAATTTCTCTTATTCGTTCTGCAGTCTCTGCTTGCGTAGTCTTCCATGCTTCATTATAAGCAGCATAGATACCGGCGTATATAAAATGTTTTTCACATGGTTTAGTAGGTCCTTGTAAGAAGATCAGCGCCATCTTTAAGTAAAGATAAGTGTTGTTTTACTTCCTTTAGTGTAAACTTGTGTAGCCATTCAGGCACAGTTTCCCTACACTGTGTGTTGTTACTATTCCTGGATGCTGTCTCTGAACATATCTTGGATCTGGCCTAGTGAATGTGAACCCTTGTGTCTTATTCAGAAATCTATCTTGACAGTTGTTTGTGTCTGTGTGCCAGATTAACCATTGTTTCCAATCTGGATCTGTTCTGTTGTGAAGCAAAATAGTATGTACGTCAACCGCCCCGTCGGAAGTGTTAAGGCTATCAGGTGTAGGTATGGACGGATTGTTCAGATCATTAATCTTGGCTAAACCAAGACAAAATGTCTGTTGGACAGTGTCATTCAAAAACATTATTTGCTCTGGGATGATGCAGGCTCTAAATAAAGCTTCTAAACCCTGCACCTGCCAGTCTTTTGTGCCCCAAACAGTTTTCTCTCAATGTTGTCTTTACAAAAGTCGAAACCAAACGAAGTCTGACATCATATTATTAACAGTCTTGAAGTCCCAATCATCAGAAAAGGTAATAGATGAAACAAAGTCATTCAAGGAAATCTTGAACTGGTGTAGAATCTTCAACAGCTCCGCCGGGCCAAAAATGTCAAAATCAATTCTGTCCCAAGCTATACCACCAGGTATAGGTACGGCTGTGATGTTCACTGATGACAAGTCTCTGTTCACAATGAGATTATTTGTGTGGCTTGAGGAATACGTTGATGTTCTTACTTGCTGTTTCCTTTTTAACATATCTTCCATTTATCAGCATTCCAAGAGTCAACCAAAAGTAGAAGAAAATGTACACCCAACACAATCCAAAGTTCAATCCATGGTGAAACCAGATAAGTCTTTTTCAGGCGATGAAAAAGTTCTGTTGCTTGTTCTTTTAAAGTTCTTTTTACTGGTGTCATTTCAGGTGCGCTGGGATCCTCGGAAAACGTATCAAAGTTAATGAAATAGCCAGAGGCAGTTCTGTCAATTGCAGGGATTGCATCAGGATTCATTGAAATCGCTGGAACCGCTTGATCCAAAAAGGGACCCTTGCTTCTAGTTAGGGTAAGGAAGAAACCCTCTGAGATAACCCCTGCTCACCCTCTAGGTAGCTTGGCACGAGCAGTCTAGGCTAACCAGAGGCAATGTGTAAAGTATTTGCACCAACCCTCACAGTAACACAGTGAAAACACCACAAACTGACTCCACAACAGTTTAGAAAAATAAAGGCATTTAATCTAAACTACACAAGACCAAAATCCAACATACACAGTTCAAGAATATGGTTTCAAAAGAGTTCTTAAGGTTTGCGATAGAATTCTCTAGGTTGTGATAGAATAATCCACAGATGCGTGAAAAGTTCACAGTTGCGTCACGTTTACTCACAGTACCTTTTATTTGTGACAAAGTTCCAAAAGCAGAAGCTGGTGCGGTGGAAAACAAGCAATGCGTTGCTCCTGAGACCCTGGGGAGGCGATGCGACAACCCTGCTGCAGCAGCGGCCGTGTTGCGACGAATCTGGTCTGTATGGGGAGGAAGGCCACTTGTATGGATTCCGGTGCGTAGGTTCCGTAGGAAGTTTGTTCTCGCAAAGGCACGATGCGACGATCTCGTAGGGGCTGCGACGATCTCCGGGGCGACGATGCGCGATCCAGCGGTGATCCTCTCTCTCGCAGCTCCTCGATGCGATGGCTCTGCGACGATGCTCGCAGCGACGTGATGCGGTCCGCAAGCAAGCGGTGCAGTGATCTCACCCAGCGACGACAGGCTCTGCGATGACACTCGCAGCGATGTTCGACTTTCCCGCACCGGTCTGGTGCGTCCCGCAAACGAAGGATGCGATGGCTCAGGCAGCGGCAACAGACGCTGCAACGATCTCGACCTTCGTAGCGGCGGGAATCTTCTCGCACTGTCGGGGATGCGCTCCGCAAGCGAGCGATGTGACACTTTTCAAATGCAAAAGTCTCTCAAGCTTAGTTTCAAGCTTCCCAGCACAGGTACAACTTCCAGAGGCCCCACAAATCAATCATGCACTCTAGGAAGGACAGAACTCTCTCAGCAGAGTTCAGGGAAGCTGGGGGTGAAGTCCTTTTGTTCCTGGGACTTCAGAACAGGGAGCCAGCTCTTCTCAGGCCCTTGGAGATTGCTTCAAGACAGGGGACACAGCACACTAGCAAAGTCCTTCCCCTCTCCTTGGCAGCAAAGCAACTGGTCAGTCCAGCAGAGCAACAGCAGGACAGTCTTCCTTCTTCAGTTTCAGCTTTCTCCTTGGCAGAGGTTCCTTCTTGATCCCAGGATGATCTAATTTTCTGTTGTCAGGGGTCCTGTACTTATACCCCTAAAAGTCTTTGTTCTCTTTGTGCAAGTTGGCACTGAGCCCGGTCTGAACCAGGTCTGGGTTTTTCCGGAGTACTTTGTTTTCCTGGCTTCTCCTTTCCTTTCAGAGTGAGGGGCAGGGTCGTCAGCCGCCCAGCAGGAGGTGAAGCCAGCATTGTGGAAGGCAGGCACAGCCCTATTCAGGCCCAGGTGCTAACTCCTCCCACCACTCCAGTTGCAAATGCAGTCATTCAGCCTAGGGCTGACTCAGCCAGCCTCCTGGGGAATCCCCAGCCCCTGTCATTCTCAAACCAGACAGTCAATCCACAAACAGGCCAAGGCACACAGAAAGGCAAGACAAGAGAACAGCAACTTTCTAAAAGTGCTGTTCTCAAACACAGGATTTAAAAACAACCTTTCCTACAAGATGTGTTATCAAATTCTGAATTCAGGGATACTAGATACTTATGTCCTATCTTGTTCCTATGGGAAGAAATGCTGGAAGCCATTGTAGCCAGCATCCCCCATGTTAATCTATGGAGCAAGATAGCCTTACAATAGTGAAAACGAAAATGGCTGCCATTCACTACCAGAGCATGTCACCTGCACTAGTACATGCTCTACCTTTTACATACACTGCACCCTGCCCAGGGGGGTACCTTGGGCCATAGGGGTGACTAATGTGCATAAAAAGGGAAGGGTTAGGCCTGGTCAGTGGGGACACTGACCAGGAGGACATGGCAGTTTCTAAACTGCACACAGGCACTGCAGTGGCAGGCATGAGACACCATTTTAGAGCTACTCCTGTGGGTGGCACAATCAGTGCTGCAGGCCCACTAGTAGCATTTGTCATCACCAGCCCTGGCACACCCAGTGCACTTTACTAGGGTCTTCATGGTGAAACAAATATGCCAAACATGTATATCCAATCAGAATAACAATTTACATAGGGAGCACTTACACTCTGGCACTGATCAGCAGTGGCAGAGTGTCCAACACATCTAAACCAGCAAAAACTAAATCCAGCACAGCATCAAAAATACAGGAGGTAGAGCCAAAACGATAGGGGCAAACCACGCCAAAGATGCCAGGTCTAACAAGACTCTTCAAACGTGATGAGTCTCTCAGTTTGAACCTCTTGGATAGTAGCCAGAATAGGGCGTCTGCTACATTGTCGGAGTCCACTTGGCCTACTGCTTATGATAGGTCGATGGACACAAACCTGTTCTCCTTTTTACCAGCAAGGGGCGGCAGTCATACTGTTCGTGATCCGTGGATTGCTAGGACTGGTACTGGTTGTCTGTAAGAAGACCCAAATTCCTTCTTGTCCGCGATCTTTTCTCTGACTAGATCCCCAATCTTTGGAGTCCAGACCGGACTTGCTGAGACGGTCGGTTTCTCTTCAGTGGTTGTTAGCTTCAGGAACACGTTACTTTGGCTTTTCCTTATTTCATTTAAGTCCTGCAAAACAGCCAAACGATCTTTGATATCAAAGGTTTTTTGTTCTACCAATGAAGTCTGACAATTGAGATCAGAAATAATCATTCTTTTTCCAAAAAGGATTTCATATGGAGTAATTCCCCCTAGAGAACTTTTTGGCAGATTATTAAGACTACGTTGGACACTTATTAGATGTTTGACCCACCCATCACCCAAGCCTAATACCCTAGCTGTTATAGATTGCTTTATGTCCCGTTTTTTTTCTCTCCACTACCGAATTTTCCTCAGGATGGAATGGACTATAGTACCGCAATGCAACGCCCAATTTGGCCATGGCCTTCTTGTAAGCTCGAGAGCTATACGCAGGACCCTGGTCAGACTGCGTTTGTGCCGATAAAGACTCGCAAATCTTTTATAACAGTTCAACTTCAGCCGAGCGCTGAGGCCACATCCAAATAAATCTTAAGCATGAATCCACTGTGACCATGATATATTTGTAGTTACCATCCCTCTGTAAGAAACCGCAGTGATCCAGGTAAACGCAAGCTAATGGTTTGTCTGAAATTAACAGGGGCGTCTGCGTAGGATGTTTTACTGTAGAGACTTTCATCTTTTGGCAGATTTCACATTCCAAAACATAGTTTCTGGTTTGTTTCCTTATGAGCGGCCACCAGTACCTCTGTTTTAATAATGATACTGTAGCAGAAACACCTGCGTGTGCCGAAGCGAGCCCTTCATGTGCTGCTAAAATTAGTCCTAATCTATGTTCCATGTTTGGAATTACTCTATCCCCCACTCCAGGGATTCGAGCAAAAGGAACGTTATTCGCATCAGTTATATATGAGTATTTGAGTAGAAAGCCTTTTGGTAATGTTTTACTACTGTCTTTGCTTGAAGCATTGACAGCTAGCATTATTTCGCCCTCTATTTTCGTTTTTGATAAGTGATTGCAGCTACAGAAGCCGTTTGCACAGCTGCCTTCGCGGCTTCATCAGCCAATGAATTCCCTGCAACGTGAACGCCATCACGTTGATGACTCAGTGTATGTATCACGTGAGCCTTTTGTAGTGCTTGTCGTAACTGAACTACTTGTTCCCAAAGCAATTTATGCTTAATTGTGCCACCTTTTGCATCTTTGTAGAGGACATTTTTGTTCGTATTGTAGAAATGCTTGTGTTTTCAAATAAGGGTCAAAAACTTTTTGAACGTCTGCTGCAGCAAGAGAATTCACCCATTGTATCCATCTTGGATGTAAAGCTTTAGCATTCGGAATGCTTGTTTCTGTCACTGCCTCTAAGGCAGGTACAGGTGTAACGACCATAATGCGCTTACCCTGTGCTAGTGCTCTCTCTTTTGCTACTGCAGTTTGAACCGCTGTCAGAATTTTTTCTGTTGAAGTGAATTTCATTTCTGCTTGTGTGTACAATTGTGATTTGTAAGCTATTAGTACTTTTCCTCCTTCATTAAAGGTTAAGTATGTGAATCCACATTATCCTGGAATGATTCGGATCACTAAGTTGCGTACGTTTACGCGTGTTTGTAAATGTTTTGTTGCTAAACATGTCTGTTTGCAATGAACGCAAAATTTCGGTGTGTTTTTTTTCTCCAATTAACTGTTTTGGAATCAGGTTTGATTAATTCGTAGAGAGGTTTAACCCTTTTTGCGTAGTTTAGGATGTAAGTTCTTCTGAAATTCAGGAAACTTAGAATCAACTGTAAGTTTTTCAGTGTTTTTGGAGGTTGGAGCAGTGCACATTTCTCTAGAAAGTTTGCTGCCAGGCTTTTGCCTTCACTTATAAGTTCATATCCTAGGAAAAGGATGTTTAAATGAGCAATTCATGATTTCTTAAAATTGAATTCGTACCCTTCAGAGGCGAAACCCAATATTATGGTGTTCATCCTGTTCAAGTGCCTATCCAAGTCATCGTCTATTAGATAGATGTCATCGACATATGATAATGCCTCATCATCATAGGTTTGTGGTAACTCTGTTACTCTGGCTGAAAATAACCCTGGACTATTCTTGAATCCCTGTGGGAGACGACATAATTGATGCTGTGTCCCCATAATTGAGAAAGCGGTCAAGTACCTACTTTCTGGTGCAATGTTTTGACAGAAGAAACCGTTAGAAATATCTAATGTGGTTTTGTATTTTTTATGCACATTGTTATTCATTAGTGCTGCACTGTGTGCATTTTGTACTCGAAAAGTTTTGCAACAAGAGTTTAAATGTCTGTAATCCAATACTAGCCAATATGTATTGTCTGGTTTAGAGACAGGAAACAAAGGATTGTTCATTGACGAGGTGCATGTTTTAATCACCCCTTGGTATTCAAGTTGATCTAATATCTCCCAGACTTGTTTTTTAGCTTCTTGCTTAACTGGATACTGCCTTTGTGCAGTCGGTTGATTTTTTAACTGCATTTTATGGTGAGGAGAATCCTCATCCCATCCTACATGCTTTTTATATAATGCAGGAGCCTGGGCTACTGCCCATTTCCTGGCATAGGTATATTTTAAATGAATGGCAATGTGGTTGGAGAAAACTGGCATAATGATTTCTTCGCCATGTGGGCACTCCCTGACAAATTCAGGTGGCCAGTCTTGTTCAGCTAGAAGAATGTCATAACCCTGAGAGAGTCACTCCCAAAAGAGTGCTCTTATTTTTCTAGTTATGTTCCCCTCCATCCGGAGTGTTACTTCGTATAACTTATGTGGGACACTAACCCTGGTATCTGCAGTTTCAACTTGGTTGTACTCATTCAAGTCCACTGTCTCTAGATGATCCTTCAAGTTCTTGTGAGCTATGGTGACTTCTGCTGCACTGTCCAACATCGTTCACGCGTTCTTCCTTGTTTTCTGACCGTCCTCTTCTTTCGGATTTCTGTGACGAAGTCTGAAAGGTACGAGAGGAACGTGTATCAGTATCTTGATTCTCTATCAGGTTTTCTCAAATTATCCCTATTCCTGAGGTTATACATCCTTTCAGAGGGCTCCTTTTGAGGAGACCTATCTCGGGATTGAGAAAGCTTCTCTTTAGAAGTCTGTTTATTGTTCTCCCACTTCTTTTTAGGAGGAGTAGGAGTGTTTTTTGTAAAGATCTTTAACTGTGTAATTCAACTAATCTTTGTATATTACTTAGTAATTCATCGTCTGACAATGCTTCAATGTCAGGGTCAGGTCTGTAGTTGGCTAAAGCAAGCCTATTGCTCCTGGTCTACCTAGTGGACCGAGCCTGGTAATGTGATGTATATGTTTTAGGGCGCCTTTAAACCAGAGCGCATGCTCCTGGTAAGTTAGTGGAATTTCAATATCCGCTAAAGGAATGTATTCTGTTAGTGGTTCATCTTCTTTGTAGAAGTGAAACACATGTGTTACTGGATTTGCTTCAGGGAAGACTATCCATGAATAGAATACCTCTGTCTGATGATATTCATGTACCTCTATCACAAAAACGACCCTACCACCTCTTGGTGTTAGGCCATTTCTTATAAGTTTTATAGTGATGGCTTTCCTTAAACTTAGAGGTATGCTTATAGCATCATCGTTGGTTTCTCGGAAACCTGTTATTTTAAAAGCTGCATCGGCTGGATTAGCCTTAGCTCCAACGGTTTCGTTGTTGTTGCCGTTATTCAACATTTTTGTTGACTGAAAGTTTTCAGAGCAAGTTTCAAGGAAACAAAGATAAGGTGCACAATATTTTGGAACACTGTATCCTTCAACGTTGAACAAACCAAAAACTAATACATAGGATTTTCGTCCTACTCAGTTATGGCGGATATTATTCCTTTACCCACTCCAGACAGACTTCTTTCTCATGCATGTGAGGTGAACTGCTACAATCATTATGCAGACTGCAAAGTATAATGCGTACAGCATAAACAGTAATATGAAATAATACTGTAAGAGCATTGTATGGTTTCTAAGCCATATAAAAATACATACATAAGTAACATTGACTAAAATACTCAACTGGTGCTTCTAAAATACGCCTACCCTAATATACCTAACCTAAGTCTACTACGAGGGAAGAAGTAAGTATTGTGTAGCATAGGTTTAGTTTTTGGCAAGAATCTACCAAAGGTTTATCTAGGTTCTAATCAGCTCCATACCATGTTAGAATGAAGGAGGACTGGTATCTCTGTCTCCGGACTCGATTTCCCATCTCCTTGCAAGGGGAGCCGGAAACACTGGAGCTGGATTCTCGGCAGGAGAAGGGCAGCTTCCTGATCAGTGCTTCAGCTGGAGAGTCGGCTTCCTTATGCACTTGCTGTAGCGAGCTGCGTCGGGCAAGTAGGGCTTCAAACTGCTCCGAACCACAGTATCTTGCTAGAGCAAGTGAAGGTATATTTATACCTTGAAGGTGTTTAGGAATGGCATAGTTTGACGTAAAGTCGGACATATGAACTTCAGGAAAGAACCCCTACGGATTCGTTGTTCTTTGAAAAGTAACTGAGTTCTTGGACAAATCAATATTCAAGCAAGGGGAAGTCCCTGACTTCCCACTTGGAGAACAACATTCTATAATATCGGTTTTTCATCTCTTGCCTTTTATCGTCATTCCTCAATACAATCTTCATTTTCTAATGTTGCTCACGCAATCTTGACAGAGTACTTTAGCTGTGATTATTAGCAGGTTGTAGGAGCACCGCAAGTCCTGCAGACCTATTGCCACTACTCAGGTCACAAACTGAACCGTTGGTACTCCTACGTGACCCTGCAACTGGCAAATGGTAACCAATCAAAAATTTAACAGAAAACCATAATACAATTTCAGAAAAAGCAAGAGAGAAAGGAAAACAAAAGTCAAATGCAAAATACTCAAAGAAATTGTCTCTTTTTGATCTCAGTGTGGAAAAAAATAATGTTCAAAGTCTCTTTATTTATTCCGAGATCAGAGGTTGTAACGTAATTTAGTCGGCACAGTTTGGTCCGTAAACAAAAGTTCAGGTTCGGTAGTGTCCAATCTCAAACGTGGAGGAACAGCTTCTTGCAACACATTGTCATTTTCCAGTTCAGATTGAGTCCATTCAAGCTGTGCGTCACTAAAAGGGACAAACCTAGGGACACGTTCTGCTTCAAAATCTCCCACACCCTCTCTAACCCAAGTGTCGTACGGCAAAGGCAGGGGTACGCGCTTCGTATGGGCAGCATGCACCCAATTCTTTTTTCCAAACACCTTAACAGCAGTCCGAGTAGCCAAAAGAATTTGGTGGGGACCAGTCCAACGAGGCTGTAGGTTCTTTGTTCGTTGGAAGTTACGCACGAGCACCCATAGTCCTGGATTGAGGGTATGGCCTGGGTCCACAGATGCTGATGGGAGATGGTTGTGGACCTGTTGATGAAGGACACGCAGTTTAATAGTCAAATCATGCAAGTAGTCAATTAGCATAGGATGTTCGATGTCGCTATATTCCTTCGGTCTAGGGACACCCCAAACGTTGGCAGGACGCCCAAACACAATCTCATATGGGCTAAGTCCCACACGAGAATGCACTGTTTTCCTTGTCGACATAAGAGCCAACGGCAAAGCATCGGGCCATGTAAGGCCAGTGCTTGCTTGCACTTTCGCTAACTTAAGCTTCAATGTCCCATTATAACCCTCAACCAAACCCGCTGACTGTGGGTGATTCGCAGCATGAAATTTCTGCTTGATGCCCAAGCCCGCACACACTTTCTTCATTATCTGACCCACAAACTCACTTCCATTGTCAGACCATACAATCCGTGGCATTCCATACCTACGGAAAAATTCTTTGAGCAAAACCTTGGCAGTAGACAAGGCAGTATTATCCTTTAGGGGGTAGGCCTCTATCCATCTGGAAAAGGCACAAACAACCACAAAGACATACTTCAAGTTATTACATCTTTCCATGTGTATATAATCTATTTGTAGAACCTCGAACGGATACGTTGGAGGAGCAAAATGACCTGCAGGAGTTGGAGTTCCCTTGCCAGGATTATGCATCAAACACACCATACAATTCTTGACCAGATTCTCTGCACATTTGGGAATTGCACTATTCTGCCATACCGGAGCCAACAACTTGCATATCCCTTTTGAACTAATGTGAGCCAATCCATGAGCCATCGTAACAACTGGAAGCACATACGCATCTGGTAACAACCATCGCTGTGCTCTGACAACTCAACCCAACAACCTGTCGAATCCAACATACCCGTAGTTTCTCTCCAAACACTCACTTCTTTCTCAGTCGCTTCAGCCTGAATCATTTTCACACTTTCTATTGTGTCTTCACACATTCCACCAGCCATAACCCAATTAGCTGGGCCTGCAACATACATACGGCTCAACATGTCTTTCGCCGTTTCCTTCGCAACTTCATCTGCAAACGCATTCCCTCGACCAACATCGTCCACAACTTTCTTATGCGCACTACACTTCACAATCACAATCTTCTTTGGGAGAGTGAGAGATTCCAAAAGTTCATTCACCAACTGTCCATGCTGTATTTTTGTCCCATGCGAAGTAAGGAACCCACGCTCTCTCCACAAACGCCCAAAACTATGGGCAACACCAAACGCATACTGACTATCGGTGTAAACATTCACTCGCTTTCCTTCTGACAACACGCACGCTCTTGTCAATGCAATCAACTCTGCTGCTTGCGCAGAATTCTGTGGTATGCGTGCTGTCTCAACAACTGTATGTAAAGTTGTAATAGCATACACTGCAGTCGTTTCACCATTCGGAAGCTTAAAACACGAACCATCTACCCATAGGGTACCATCAACATCCATAAGGGGAGTATCCCTCAGGTCAACTTTAGCTTTCGTTTCTTCCTCTGTACGAAGAAAACAATCATGCTTTTCCTGAGGATCCGTCTCTGTAGAGATCGGTAACAACGTAGCTGGATTCAGCACATTACATCGTTTAATGTGAACATGACTAGCCAACAATGTCAACTCGTAACCTGACAGACGTACACTAGTAAGGTGCTGTGTCTTAGTCCTGTTCAATAAGGTATCCACTGCATGTGGGACCATCACAATCAACGTATTGTCCAATACCAAACCAGCAGACTGTCGAATAGAAACAGCCGCTGCAGCTGTAGCTCTCAGACAACTCGGCAACGCCTTAGCAACTGAGTCTAACGTTGCTGAAAAATACGCGCATGGACGCTGCTTGTCCCCAAATGGTTGTGTCAACACTGACAACGCACAACCTTCTCTCTCGTGCACGCACAACGTGAAAGGCTTACTATAGTCTGGAGTACCCAGCACAGGAGCCGAACACAATGCATCGCGTAGTTCAGAAAAACTTTTCTGACATTCGTCAGACCAAGGAAGAGGATGCGGAGTATCTTTCAGAGTCAATGCCAACAGAGGTTTCGCTAGCAAGGAAAAATTGGGGATCCACTGTCTACAATATGATGTAATACCTAAAAAGGCACACACTTCTCTCTGTGTGGATGGTACATTCATTTGCGCAATCGCTTGAATTCGTTCTGGGGTCAATCTCCTTCCCTCCTTCGACAAGAGATGACCTAAGTAGGTCACTTCTTGGCGACAATATTGCAACTTTGAAGGTGACACTTTATGATGAAGGTCAGACAAATACCACAACAAAGAAAGAGTAGCCTCTTTACAAATCTTTTCATCACCAGCAGTAATCAACAAATCATCGACGTACTGAATAAGAGTAGCACCAACAGGTAACACAAAACCGTCAAGCTGAGTTTTCAACGCTTGACTATAGATGGAGGGACTTTCACAATAACCTTGGGGAGCTCTCTTAAACCGGAAGCTTCGGCCTCCTAATGAGAAGCCAAAAATATCCCTGCTCTCCTCAGCAATAGGAATACTGAAGAAAGCATTCTTCAAATCGATGACAGAAAACCAAGCTGTCGATGCAGGAATCAAAGTCAACAAAGCAGTGATATCAGGTACCACAGGAAACTGTGGCACGACTATCTTGTTTACCTCTCGAAGGTCGATCACAAACCGGTACACAGGTGGCTGAGAAGCATCAGTATGTTTAAGAACAGGCAAAACAGGACTGTTACACACATTACCTTTCGTTTCCTCAACTACACCCTTCTCAACCAGATCATAGACAATCGCTTAAAGAGCTCTCTCACCATCGCTCGAAATCTTGTATTGGGGAATACGAGGTAGCCTAGCATTCGACTTAAGAGTAACAACATACGGAGGAATCTGCAAAAGACCAACATCATTTGGACCTGTAGCCCAAAGTGAATCAGGAAGCGAACGCAATTCCAGTGGTAAACAATCCTTAGACAAATACATTGGGGAAATCACTTTCTTACCAAGGGTAAGTTGTACTCCCGAAGGAGAACAATGCAATGTCGCATACAATCTTTTCAGCAAGTCCAAACCCAACAGATTCTCACCACAACCAGTCGTTAAAATAAGTGGAGCTTCCAATTCACAAGGGCCAATGGTAAGAGACAAAGGACTAGAAACCGGATTACGAACTGGGGCGCCTGAAAATCCTACTGAAACATTGGTCAAGCCAGACAAAGGTGCGCCAGGAAGTTTAGAGTGCATAATAGAACTCTTCATCGCACCAGTATCTAAAAGAAAAGGTTCTACCACACCTGATGTAATCACTTCAACATAAGGTCCACTCTGGTCTACTGGAACTGACACTACTCCCTCACTTTGTCCTTGGCTGTCCTAGTTATCATTATAACCAGAACTCTCACCTTCGACATAGTAATCCTCAACATAATACTGGGCAGACTGACCACTCGGAACATTCTGTCTGTCAAAATAATTCGCAGAATTCTGTAGGGAAGAGGAACGCTCATTCTGAGGGATCACACCACGTCCCCTACCCCTAGGAGCTTGCTGAAAACTACCATGACCTCTCTGACCAGATACACCATTCGCACGCTGTAACAAAGCCGGGCAACTATTCTTGTAATGACCTTCCTCTCTGCAATAAGCACACTGATTAGGGCCAGGAAAGAATCGCTGAACATAAGGCTCAGGCTTCTGTAACAATGTCTGAAATTGTGGAGGTTGCTGAAACTGAGGCTGATTCTGACGAGGCGGATAAGCTTGCTGCAAAAGAACTTTCGTCTTTAACTCTTTCGTTTTCTTCTCCACTTTATCCTTCTCATATTTATCCCTATTCTCGTAATATTGTGCAGTAGCCAATATCTGGGCCGACGAAGAGACAGCCTATGAACTCTCAGAGTCCTTTAACTTATTAGAAAGCTCGGGAAGCAAATTAAAGACAAATTTATCCACAAACAACCTTTGACCACCCTCCATACTCATATCCTGACCACTATGATCAATAAACGTCTCTTCAAACCTAGTGAAGAAATCTGATACACTCTCGTCTTTCTTCTGCTTACATGCTGCTAACTTATCCCAATTCACTCGTAAAGCGGGCATCATCGTTTTCATCAGATTAATAATTCTACCTGGTAATTCTGAAACTAGAGGTTCAGGTTTAGCACCTCCCTCCTGTCTACCATCTGCGGCAACAATATTCGCCCAGGTATCACCTAATTCAGCAGCATGATTCTCATGACGAATCTTCGCCCACAAGGGTTGAGGGACTACATTACCCATCAACATATCGATGTCAGCTAAATTCATAATACATGCTTCAACTGTCTGGGACAACTCCTTGTAATAACCAGCAGGATTCTTACGAGGGTCAGGTAAGGTCTGCTTAAGAGCCAAGGCCTCTGCTCTCTTCCAAGGGACATGTACCCATACTCGCTGAAAACGAGCCGGAGCGGCCTGAATACCCTGATTTACATTAGCCTAGACTACTTCTTTCCATACCGGAGGAACTTCTCTCATAGGGTATTGTTTCACTTTCCTCCTAACAGGGGAATCAGGTTCATACAATGTCTGAGGCGAAAGCCTAGATCTGAAAGCAAGTATCGTCTCTACGGCATCTGTAACATCAGATTCCACTATCATCCCTTTAGCAAAATCTGACTGAACATCGAACACATCCTGCGGAATTGGACCCAACTCATTATCTTCCCATTCCTGACGCAGAAAAGTACACATTACATCAAAAACATACCTTTGCCTAGGCGGTTCCCACTGAAAGAAAACATCCATAACTGCTGGCAAATCATACCTCGGAGCATTTAAAATCCACCTACGAGCCAACAAATCCAACACTGTCTGTTCTTCAGAACTAGGAAGCTGACTACGACTCTGCTTACGTTCCGAAACAGGGGTCATATTTAGTGACCCAAACAATGGTGACAACAGATTAACAACAGTCTTGGTCATTCGTTTTCGAGCAGAAGGGGAAGAAGTAGACATAAGAACAGGAGAATAAGTATTCTGAGGCAAAGAAGGTGTAGGGACAAGAACAGTAGAAATCGAAGATGCAGAAGCAGAAGGCAAAGGAGTTTGAGGCAAAGCAGGTAGCAAGGCTGGCGACCCTAGAATGGGTTGCGCAGGAGAAGGCAAAGCCATCTGTGGAGCACCGGGTGGCTGAACAACAGCAGGAGGTTGAACAACAAAGGGTGGAACAACCGGGGGTAATAGAGGCACAGTAGCACCCTGCACATAGGGAGGAGGCAATCTCAGTAAATGAGAGATCAAAGGATCTTTTTCAGGGTCTTCCATCACTTTCGGAGGAGAAGACGGCAAGGCCTGATAACATTTATCATTTGCCATGCAACGCTGTCTATCTAAAACTTCACTCGCACGCTCTTCTCCATCTTCCTTAAACTGTCTAGCAGCTTGTAGTACTGACATATTCTTATCTTTCCTATCTCTCTTTGCTTGTTTAATTTCTCTCTGTTTGGCATCCTTACGCCAAAGGCGGAAAGAGTCAAACATTGCCGGCCGGGCTTTCTTCTTAAATAGCTTAACTTCTAGATTGTCTAAAATCTCTGTTTCAAAACTACCATGTGGGGGCCATTGCAAAACACCATCCTTTTTAGTGTAGTGGACCCATACTTCATTATAAGTAATAGGGCCCACTCCGTGTTTTGAATAAAGGTCATAAGTCGGAGTTCCAACTGGAGGTATCGGACATGAATCCTCCAATCGGGAATCCCTGTTACTACCACAAACAAACCAATTACCAAATTTACCAAGACCAGGCATCCTGCTCACTAGTCTGGTTTCAAACTTCAAAGGGAATCAAAAAATGATACACTCGTAAATATACAAGCCCTTCGGCTTTGGGTACTGCAGCAACCAAATCAAAACCAAGGAACCAGACAAAGTCGTGGGAGCGACCCACTTATACTTAACCAAATATCTGTCACGCCACCAGAAGACCGTCTATCGTCTCGCTTTACAAACATCAATCGGAGGGTCAAAGACAAGGCGACAGTCAGGGCAGCAATCCTTCGTAGCCGTTGGAAAGCAGGAAGCCTCGCAGAAAAGACCTTTGGTCCACGTCGACATGCAGGGGTCGATGAAGTGGGGGCCCTCCTCCAGAATTTCTTCACGTGGCTCCTCGCAATCTTCGGGCTTGGACCGGTACCACTGAAGTCGCCCAACGTTGGGCGCCAACTGAGGAACCGGGTTTTCAAGTACCCAGCGGCACCAGGGACACGCCCAAAGTCCTCTGGGTTCCCTTGCCTTGGTATACAGAGACACGGAATACTTCTAGGTGGCGTCAGAGATCAAATTTATTAGCTGCAGCTAGTAGCAGTAATCCCAGTAATACAACACGGTGTACAACTCAAGAAACAGCTCAATTTTACTAAGGCGAGACATCCCTATTTATACACAAAAAGGTACATTTAAAATGCACGCCCCGGCACCAACCAATAGAAAATACATGACATCACACAGCATCATACAGTAAAGCTCATTTTACAGTGTCCCAACCCACAAGTTAATATTTAGGCATTTCTAAATAATAATCTGGAAGGGCCGAACAAACCCTTAATTGAAAGTGTAACCCATGAAATGAAGAAACAGTAAAGAAAAGTAGTTTCAGATAATGTGCAAGATAACAGAAACGTAAAGAAACTTAAAAGTTAACAAATGTCTTGAATGGTGATTGGGAAAAGTGGATAACGATCTTGCAGGGAAATTGGCTTGGCAGGATCAATTCTAGGTGAAGGGCCAGCTTCTGAAATTAACTCCAGTGCACAAACAAAACCTTAGTTAATGTATATATGACCCAAAAAAAGGTCAGACTGCTTTGCTCGCAGACTAACTTCTGAGGCCTAGTAAAAGGCAACACCAGATGGCAGTCACGACACATGGCAAAAACCCATGTTTAGAAAAGAAAGTCGTAAGGAAAGAAACAATTTAGATATTGTTTAGGATAAGATATGTGCAAAGAAACTAAAGGTTAACGAGGTCGTGAACAGTGATTGAAAAACTCAGACAACGATCAGCTAGTGAAACTGGTTTTTGCAAAAGGTCAGTTTCAGGTGAAAAGGGTTACTCTCTCTCTGCAGTTCATTCAGAGTCAGAAAAACCCAAGTTAATATATGCACGAACTCAGAAGGGCAGGCCACTTGTTCGTTGGGCCTACTTCACAGGCCTACGTGAGGGCAAGACTAAAATGGAGTCAGGTTTGAGAATTACAGAACCACAGTATTAGGAGGCAAATGCATCTCTAAAGGAAATGGGATCCTTAAGTCAATACGGTACCACGTTACACGTCTAAAGAAGGAAAGACACAACCTAGAACAAAAACTGAATAGCTTGACAGACCACACAAACCTAGGTTTACTTCATAATAAACCAGAAAGAGAAATTAATTTCATGAGCAAATAAAGCACATCCAGATGGTGCGGAGTGGGCGAGAGCCCAGTGCATACATTGGTAGTAATTACAAGACCGCAGTAAGCATCAACCTATGTAGTGCAGATCAACTCCAGGGAAGGAAATGTGCTATATAAATACAAGGAAATTCTAGAAAACCTCACCACCTTTTGTACATCATTATACACCTCTTGCCACCATTAATAAGCAGGTAAAGAAAATAAGTGCGTTCCTACTCATATTAAGGAAACCAGCCATGAACCTACACCTGATAATGTGAAATAGGGGCCTTTGGCTAAAGGTCAACTGGTAGAAATCTGTGATGGTTTCACTAACTAGTAAACACAGTGTGACCTGGGCTGGGATTCCCCCTCAGGTGGCATACTGACCCTATTAGATACTTAGGTACTATATACCACCGAGGCATTCCCCATCATCTTTGCTGCAAACTACGTCAAAACTTTGCACAACCTGGAGTCGAAGATAGACGGGTGTATTAGGCTGCCCCTCACGGTTGCCAGCGATATCGCATTCATGAAAATAATGGGGCTACCAAAGCTTCTGTATTATTCTCAGAATATCCTCATCCCACTCACAATGGCATTCTATGAGCAGTTAAACACACTAATAATCAGAGTGAAATGTGTGAGGAAACATCCGAGAATGAGGTTGGGAAATCTACATCTTCCACACAGCATCTAAATTTAAGCTATGTTATTTGGTTGTTGAACCCCAGTTTGCACATCAAGTTATACAATTCTAAGCAACCACCTCATTGTGATTTGGAGGAAGGAATGATAAGTTTTATCTTGCTAAATGAGGCACTTTTCCAGAGGGCAGTAACACATCTTAAAGAAGTACACATGGTTAGGTGCACAGCATGGTTTAAATTAGCAACAATATGCTGAGTGACTATGCCATACTCACCTCACATTTTGATCTTATTCAACTCACAATTTCTAACTGCACCAGAACAAACAATGACTACAATTGACACACAAGAACTTACTAACTACGGGAAGCTTGGTCTCAGAGAAAACAATTATAAAATATCCCAAATTCCATGGGGAAGACACATATAGCCTAATAAACATGTTAACATGTCCAAAGCCCCTCCAGATCCAACTGCTCCAGCTCCTCCACAAAGTAGGGAAAGATTGTTCTTACAGCATGGTCACCCCAGTCCTGGCTAACCACCACCCCAAAAAGGTGGTGACTAAAAGGTACACTTTAGTAGTGGGAGGGTTGATAACAGAAAGTACACAATCGTCACGTCACAGATGTGGTGACTGTAGTTTGTCTGGATCTCAGTGGTCCATCCGCTGTCAGCGAGCTTTGAGATCTCCCTTAATGGGAGGTTACCCCTGATTCACTTCAAGTTTATACACACATTCTGACATACTCCAGCCAAGGTAGGCCTACTTGAAGACACCCATTGTGGACAGTGCTCTGCTACTTATGTTTACTTTATACATTTAGCATGGCATTGTCCAAGACTGAATTAAGTTTGGGGGAAGTGGGACAAGCACTGAATATCATGACTGAGGGTGAGATTGCTCTAGATCCACTGACAGCCCTACTGGGGTATGTTAAGTGCATCCCTAAAATGTATAGACATTTGGTTGCTACTGTTCTTTTGATGGGATAGTCACAATGACATGGGTAAGGGGCCTGCTCTTCACAAAATGGCTTAAGAACTTGGCACTCTGCAAGGAACTTGCCAGTATTTGTGTCCCAACACTTCCTGGCACATTGGAAAACACCGCTGGATCAGAAGTCCCAGCCAAATGTCCTCCCATGCTTTGAAATGCATTAATGTTAATGTGTATTGCTAAACTTTACAGTGTACAAATTGTCAATATGTATTTGGTGACAGTTTAAGAAGATATGATATGCCTCTAAATCACTGCAGTCCTAGTGATGCCCTTGTACAGCCAGTCACCGTAGACACCCATGTAGAAAACATCTGTGTAACACATTCACTTCATTACACCCATATGAAACACCTTGACTGTCAAAGTGAGATATTGTAGCACATAATACTGCTGTTCCATGATCCCTGTTGATTCTTCTTGCTAACCAATTCAATAAAGAAAAACTTTATTCGGCACACGGTCATAAAAGAATAAATATCATACATACATGTTGTTAAAACGAATAAAACATTGCAGTGGGATCTCAAGCCATTCACAATACTGTTTATCAAATTCCATCAACATTACAAAGTGAATAAACCTCAGTATTAAGGTCACAGTGTTCCTGATTTTAAGTGTTCCTGATTTTAAGTGCCAAGAATAAAACCTAATACTGATACACACCAAAATTCAGACTCTAGCAGTTGGAGAGGGAGCAAACAGACAGAAAAGCAACCAAAAGAGCGCAGTAATGGCCATTACAAAAAATGCTCTTGGTCTAAAATAAAAACTGCAAAAAAATAAAATGATCCAGGGGTTACTTAGAAAACCCATCACAAGGACAGGTAGGTAAAAAAGAGAACCATGATCCCTGCTTAGTGTGGGCTACCACGAAATACAAAGTAACCAATCTAAAATGAGACAGATAAAATCTGCTTTCCAAAATTATAATCCAGGTATGGTAGTATTAGACCTGGCATCATTGGTATGGGTTTCCTTTGTATTTTTGTCTTTGCCTCCTGTTATATTATTATTATTATAGAGGCTTTTATAGCGCACTCTGTTACTAAGAAAATAGTATCCTGGCGCGGGAGAGATGGAAGGCAGAGCAGAGTGATTACAGTGTACAGATGGGAGTGAGAGCCCTATACAATGATGTTAAAAAGGTGGGTCTTCAGTCCCTTCTTGAACACGGTGATGGATTGGGATGTTCTTAAATGTAGAGGAAGGGTGTTCCAGGCTCTAGCAGATCTGACAGAGATGGATTGACCACCAAGCCTGCTGTATTTAAACTTTTGGTATTGGTGTGTGTTGGACTTCGTTTTTGCTGGTCTAGATGCTTTGGGCACTTTGTCACTGCTGTTCAATGCAAGTGCTCCCTGTAAATTGTGTTTATGGATTAGTTATTTGATTTACTACTAAGTCCCTATTACAGTGCAATGTATATGCCAAGGCCCTTTAAATCAAAGGCTGCTAGTGGGCCTGCAGCACTGATTGTGTCACCCAAACAAAACGCCTTTCAAAGGTAACTCAGACCTGTCACTGCAGTGTCTGTGCGCTGTTGCAACTGCCTGCGCTGTTGTAACTGCCATGTTGACTTGGCAAGTCCAGATGCTTCGGAGATCTCCACCTACCACTTTTTAGAAAACCTAAGTCAACAGGGGCACCCAGAGTGAGGGTTTCTGTCAAAAACATCCCCAGGAACCCCATCCGAGCCTGGCGCCTTCCCTGAAGATGAATTAAAAAGGGCTCTGGTACCTGCATTGGTATCAATGATGTTACTTAAGACAAGGTTGTCTGTACTAGATGAAATTGGGGCTGCTGCAGTGTGTTGAAAACTATCCTCATCTCTAAAGATTTTAGAAAATGCACAACCCATTCACCAGGAGGGAGAAGGCATTCTAAGTTAGGTTGATTGTCATCAGAGAAGTAAGGTCTATTAACGACTACCCAAAATGCCTTTGAATCCCTAGCGGCAGCAGCTTTTTGGAGGTCATCCCTGGCCTGCTTTGTAATCTCCACTTTTCTGGCCTCCAACTTACCTTTTCACGAACCCCTAAAAGATCTAACTAGAGCCATATCACGGGGTGCCTTTAAATCCTGCTTTAGCTGTTTTTAAATCTGTAGTGCAGCTGGAGTTGAACCATTTGAAGGGATGGGGGCGCTGCGGGGCAGTTGACCTGTCAGAAGGCTAGACACATGCTGGCAAATTTCCTGGAGATCCTCTACAACCAGACCAGGGTTAGACTCATCAGATAAATAGGTCATAACATTCCCATTGCCCTCAGAAATTAGCTTATGTAAAAAATCATTTTGGTCCACTTTATTCCACTTAAGTTGAATGCGCTTATAATTAGAAAGTTCTAGGGCAGAGGGGTATTTATACCATGCATAATAAAAGAAGGATAAAACAATACCAAAATATTAGAATTATGGTCACTTAAGAGAGTCGTAACAATAAAGGAGACTTGAATGAATGGAACAAGATGTGAAGAACCGTAATAAAATCAGTTATAGAACCTTTGCCATTAACTATAAAGGTAGGCAGGACAATGTCGTAAACATTAAAAAAGTCTGAACTAAAACAAATTAAATGTTGTTATACATTGATTCAAGGTATCCCCATAAGGAGTATGAATCAAATGAGTCACATACTCTTCTATAAAACTAGTAACCCCGCACACTCGCTGTCCACCAAAGGAACAGGTGTAGATATTAAAATCACCCATCCATAAAATGCCTCCCCTGTTCGGGAGCGCTCAAGGAAATCAGTAATACATTTGTCCAACTCACTTATCAATTCAATAGAATGATTGACAAAATAGTTAAAATAGAAATTAATTAAAACCATGTCCATTACCCCAGAGATTAATAGCTGAAGAATTTGTACACATGTGGTGCAAGAAATCAATTCCACTTTAAGAAAATATGTTGTGGAGAAAGATCAATACTCCCAGGCCCCCCTTTGCTCTGCCCGGGGGAGATGGAGAGGCATATAAACAAAAGGACTGAAAACCATCAATATAAAAACCCTCCACAGCCCTGGTCTCCTGATAAACAGATGACATCATAACCCTTAATTAAATAAGAGCCAGTCCTCATTGACCAGTTTATTCCTTATGCCGGCTATATTCCAAGATATACGTTGGAAATGCTTTAAGCGGAGGCTGAACGTAGTATAGATTGCTCTGAAATGAGGTGGAAGAAAAAGTTACAGTGGAAGGTGACACTACTAAAGGGCATTCCAGTCATTGAACATTAGACATCCCCTCAAGGACAGTGGAATGGTTTTCGTGTAGAAAAGGATGCTGCTGGTGGGACCACGGACTGCCAGCCTGGGCAAAATAAAATGAAGTGAAGATGGCTTACAAAAAAACCCGAGTGGTAATGCACAAATTGTACCAGGGACATGCCAGGGATAAACCATTTCATAAATGGCTAACCAGAGCAGGATATCGAATATTAATCACCACACAATCACCTTTGGAGGTCTTCACCAAAGAACCCACCCAACCAACTCTCCTAACCATGATGTTTACCTGCTCACTTGTATTTGAATGCCACCAGTGAACGACTTTGTTTTTCAAATCATGCCAATCCTCATGCCCTCTTGCTGGCAATGGGGGCACCCCTTCCAGCATGATTACAAAAGGTGAGCCACAGGGGAAGGTGCAAGCAATCTACTAGTTCAGCATTAGGAACTGGGCTGCGCATGATTTGATTTGAGGCATTGGAGGGCCCCTCAGTGGTGGATGTAGATGGGTTAATAAGCGCTGGCTGTAAACTCTGAACAGGACACGCCAAGAAATAGGCTGCACCGGTATTGGAGCTGTGTGTTAACTGGCATTGGAACCGGTGGGCCGCTATTAGGCGCATGACATGTTTGAAGGAGTAGAAGAAGGGTCATTCTGACTGAAGGGATTGGTGCCACTGATGCTGACCCGATGTTAGAAGAAAGAGTATACATTTTATCTCCAAGTTGTTTTAATTGGGAGAAAATATCCAGCCCTAAAAGCCGCCAGGAAACTCCACATTCATAAAGAATGGCTTACATACTCTGTCAGGGCCGCCTTAAAATCAGTGTTTGGAGTATTTGCGGAAAGTCATTAGTAAAAGGGGTTTTGGCTAGCTTGGTGTAGTGCTTGTTAGCACTTTTTGCACAGTAACAATTTTTCAGTGGTAGAGCGTTACGCCTTTTTAGGTTGAGCATAGCGGCAGCGTGCATGCGCTGCTCGCTCTGCGAGGCATGCTGTAATACAGTACGTAGTGGAAGCCCTGCCCACTCTCCGCTCATATTTGTCATTGGCTTGTGTCATTGTACTTCTTAAATGCTGGCTTCTGATTCGTAAAAATGTGTTGTAGTCCCTCCTTGGTACCGCCTTGTCTCCTTTAGTTACCGCCCATAACGATTGGAAATTTTACTTGGCTTATTACCCGGTCTGCCTTATAAGTTGGGTGAGCACTATTTTATTTAATGACACTGGGGACAATGGTGGCTGCTTTTTTTTTAATCTGCATGCTGATCGCTTCGCCCGCTTCAGGGGCACGGTACTTAATTTTTTTTTTGCTAAATTTAATTTCAAGCGCGGCACGGCTTCAGGGACACCACACTCCCTTGAATTTTTAAAAAACTTTAATACAGGGCGCAGTGCCTGCTTAAGGGACACTGCGCTTGGTTCCATTTTTTAAAAACTTTAATACTGAGCACGGTGTCCCTAAAGTGGGCGCCTTGCTCTCTCTTTTTTTTTTACTTTCATAATAAGCACGACGCCTGTTTCAGGGAATCCGTGCTGAACCAGGAACAACTTCGGCTTCTTTGCTGCCCACTCCCACCCCACGCTCGCCTCCTCTTTTGGCCCTCCCTCCCATGAGGGGGCAGAGCTTAGGGATAATCTTTTTTAAAGAAAGCCTTTATGCGATTTTGAGCTATTGGCATTGTAAATATAAATGCCTATTATTTAGGTTTTGGTTTTATAGTATAAATAAAAGGCATTGTCATTTACAATGCCAATAGCTTAAACTTGCGTAAATGCGAGACCTATTGCATTGCAAATGCTTGTTCTTTTGGCTGCTTGAGAAGTATGAGGCTGTATGGAGACATCAGCTGACCTTGCAACAGTATTTTTAACCAAGAAATCCTTATTGAGGGAAGCAGGATCAGAAGAAGGATCAGGGGTCCGTTTCAATTTCCGTGGGTGCTGCCATTGCTGGCTTACAAGGCGCTACCGTCTGATCTTTAGTTGACATTAGTTTGTGTACCGTATCAATGTGGTTTTCCACTAGTTCCAATTTACTGAAAATGGCACCCATCGCAGAAGTAAGATACAAAGTTATGAGGGTAGTGTGACCTTTTTCACCAGATTTCTGCTGCACATTGGGTGCCTTTTTGAACATTTTTTTATCATTTAAAGGGCACAACTTTACCTCTTAATTCAAATTTGACCATGGATGTAAAGGCCATGGCCAAGAAAGGGTCCAGCCCAGCCTAACCTCATCCAAACACTGGCACAGCTGTGGGTCCACAGTCACCTCCCAATGATAGCTACCATTTTTCTGCCATATTATTAGTACTTTGTGCAGCAAACTCACCTACTCTGAAAAGTGGCAGCAGTTGTGTGAATCTTAAGGTCTTTTCACAATTAGACCACTTTCATTCCTAATGTTGGTGATGCCTAATATCAGGCTTTGCCAGCAAAGTGTTGTTAATTGGGATTACCAGGAGCATAAATGTAACCAACAATGAATGAAGTTAAAACCATAGGAAAGTGGCGATGAACTGATTTATTTCATTTAATAAAGTGAAAACGAATTAATACCCTTATGTACTAAGTTAAATATCTAGCGATGTTTGTTCTTTGTATTTAATATATAAAGCACTTTAACCAAAACACTGTACAATTAAAAATAGACGTAAAGTGGAAAAATTAATTAAATGTCTGTAAGCATGTGTATAAAAGAAGTGTGCTGGAATGCAGAGAATAGGTTTGCTTGAGTTTGAAAGGGTTGAAAAGAGGACAAGGAGGGAATGGAATATCCTTGTTTAGGGGTAGAAGAGCTGAAAGAATGGGAAGAAATCGCCTTCTTTGTACTCCAGATCTTTCAGCTTTCTTTGAACCTTGTGTTGGAAGCAATAAGGACCCTGTGCACTGTGAATCAGTTCAGTGCTACAATGTGTGTGCTCTGGCCATAAAAGGGTATTGGTATATTTAGTTTCACACAATTTGTCCATTTAACTTTCCTATAAGACCATTGTAGAAGGTGAAGAAAATGTACATATATCGTGAAAGGTAAATGTGAAATGTGGGTAGCAGTGTGTATTTAACCCACCCACACATGTGAATAAAACTTCATGTTTGTCAGGAGCACCACACTGCCCTGGCTAGGCTGCTGGGTAAGTACACTACAGTGACAGATGAAGAGAAAAATCCCTCTTCTGCAAAGAAAACGCCTATTTTTTTTAATTAATCTATTCATAAGTTGCTCCTTAAGTGTAAATTGTAAACCCATATAGCAGGGTGAAAATATATAAAATAGGGCTAATGTGGGAGTAAGTGAGTAGAGTAGAATAAGACCCCAAAGCTGTTTTACTGTGTGGACTTCATTAGACCTTTCCATGAACAGGCCAATATTTGAGTAAATATTTATTTTCTATCTCCACCTGAGAAAATACTTCAAAATTATTTCTTACGTAATTTTCAAAATCTGATTTAATGATAGAGTCAAATATTTTATAATATAAGCGAAATAAGTAACTTCATACAAATGCACTATTCTCTGAGGCAAAATTGGTCTAAAACCAGTTTTGACGCTTAGTCCTGTCCAGAACTGGAATGCACATCCTTGGCCCAGGAAAAGCAGATGATGTTAACAGCTGACCAAGTAGTAGGGATTAGCTAGCTGGATTAGACCAGCACAGTAGGCAGAACAACGGACAGCTTTAGCTCTACCTCTTGTTACTTGGAGATATCAGAGAAGGGTTTTCCTATTCATTCCCTTGACACTCTTATACAGACAGGCTCCAGTCAGTGTAAGGAAGTTTGGACCCTGTCAGATGGGAATAGACCTAATCTAAGTACTGCTGTGGCTATGGAGCAGTAGACAGGTCAGCCTAGTGATTGATGGGTACTGGCACATTGAAACAGTTTGGGTAATGTTACAGTAAGTAAAAGAGGAAGTTCTACAAAAGGATGTGAGAGACTTTGAGAAAGTAGATAGGATTTGGTGACAGGATTTCTGCCATCACTGGCTAATGCACAAGATAAATTGGACACCTCAACTATCACTTCATCAGAACATTCCTGGACCAAAGAAGACTTCACCTAAAGAAAGAAGGCCCTGCTTTAAGACACAAAAAATTTGGTTTGAGAGATGAGCATCTGGTTTGGCATGTGGAAAAAATCTAAAATTCTGGTACGGAGTCAGAAGAAAATGTTGGTGGCTTTCTAAATTTAGGAGATGTCAATGTTAAGGGGTGGTTCAAGAAGTGGAAGAGAAGAACATCCAAGAAATGCTTTGGTAGAAAATAATCAGCAACATTAGAAGACAATAGGTTGTCAGGCTGGAAGGTTCAGGTGTGGGTGGAACAACAATGTTGAATGTTAAAGAGATGTTAGTGCCATTGGAGTTAAGAACAAGGTAAATGTGTGATCTACATAACAAGTTCTATAACAGATTGGAGACGAAAATCATACTGCCAATCAAGTTGAAAAAGAAGAGAGAATGGTGAACCCTTTTTTAATCATCTCCCTTGAGAAAACTAGGGATTGAGAGGTTTATAGAAAGGAATAAAAGAAAACAGCTGACAAGGAGAACCTAGATAATTAATGATAGCATCTGTCTTCTGGTGGTATGGTTCCGTAATGGGATGTTGGAAACCCAAAGATGTATTTTAACATCAGAGATGGGAATGGCTTCCCCAGCTCTTTTTATAACAGTACATTGAATTTATGGTTTTTCTATCCAGTGTGAGTGCAGCTTCAGTTGTAGTGTTATGTGTGTTCATTCACATATACTTTTTTAGGAACCAGAATACACTGGGTGATGAGTTAGGATCATACGGCAAAAGTGTGACAAAGCCTAAAGCCTAGCATGCGCTTGGTTCTGCATTTAATACCAAAGCAGATTGACACCATACTAGTGAAACATGAGAAACATAGTCCATCCCAGTAATACAACTCAAAAGGACAGTAGCAACTGGTTATTTTTGAGAGTGGTAGGTTGAAATACTTGCAAGGAGTTCAACCCATTTCTTTTTAGGTTGAGCCTGGGCAGCACATGATCTGCTCTGCGAGGCATGCTGTATTCAGGTAGGGACTTGAAGTTCAGCCCATGTCCCGCCCATCTTTTCAATTGGCTCCTGTTACTGTCCTTTCAAAATCATTGTTTTGCATTCCTGAATAGGCTTGTTAGCTTCTCCTTGGTACCACCATGTAATCTCCCTTGAAGACTTGACTTTTTATTTGTCTTGTTACACGGTGTGCTTTATGTAGTCGATTAGCACATTTTCTTCAATGATTTGCCCAAGTTCCACTGACTACGTTGCAGCGTGCCACCCGCTTTTATTTTAATTACTAATGGGTCCCTTTTAAATATAGCGGCCGTATTTCGTTCTTTATTTTTTTTAGCAGCGTAGTCCGCTTTAAATATAGTGTATATTTATATATTTAAAGTAACAAGACCAACCCATACGTCCTTGTGAGCTGGGTAAGTACATTCGTACACAACAGTGTGCACAAGGAACTCATTTTTATCACCAATATACACTTTCGCAATTAAATAATTGCACTGAGAAAATTGAAATAGGATATGAAATAAGGGTCCTTTCTATAGGTCAGGTTTTACTCAAACAAACTCTAGTACTCCTAAACAAGCCCGCAGAGACTTCTCATTGAAGTATACCTGGCTTCAGCCGAATCAGGTAAATTTATTTTGCACATAAGTAAGAAATTATTTATTTACACAATCAAAAAGGTTCCTCTGTTTTTGTATTTTTTTCACATTTAAAGTGATGTTGTGACCCCAAGTGTAGTGACCATAACCCTATTACAGTGAATATTTGGTGACATATTTAGGCATAGCGACGGTTATTGGTGAATTTCAAAAGGAAAAAGAAAAAGGACAAGCAGAGTAAATTTGTATGATAAATAATCCAAGCTGTCTGTTTTGTTAGTTGTCGACAGCGTTTCGACCCTCTCTAGGTACCGGGTCTCATCAGGACTGTATATCTGGGGACTAAGCAGGGAACATTGTATAACTATATGATATAGTACGGGAATAAGGAGAACAGAGCATGTTAGGAAGGAGGTCCCATCTTACCATGGATCACCGAACCACATCCTGATAGTATTGGTCTTCCAGGTGGGTTGTTAATGTCCTTATGCACCTTTGGTAGGGTATATAAAACTGGGGTTCTTGGGCATCCTTTGTTCAAGTAGTCGAACTCTTGCTTCGTTAGGAAGTCTTCATCCAGTCCATTTTTCGTGATAGATTGTATAAGCTGCTGGATCTCTGCGAGGGGGTCTCTGGGCAATTTTTTTATAATGGACAGTGTTATTTATTTGTCTCATTATTTCTGCTTCATACTTGGTTCTTTCTTGTATTACGATCCCACCCCCTTTGTCTGCTGGTTTCAAAATAATATTCTCATTATTTCTCAATGAATTCAAGGTATCCCGTTCCAGCTTAGTAATGTTGTTGGGGGTAAATTTCCTTTTTTCTTTCACTTTCATCATATCTTCTAGTACGCCTTTCTCAAATGCTATAATTTCTGGAGGCATCATGTTGTTGTAGGTATAAAGGTAGATTTAGGTTGCATCAATGCTCTGGCAGTGGTTGGAGTCCCTTCCTGGTTATCAAAGAATATTCTTAGTCTCAAGGACCTGAAAAATTTATGCAATTCCGTTTGTAGTTTAAAAAAGTCAGTTTTTTCAGTTGATACAAATGATACGCCCTTATTTAGGAGTGATATTTCATGGCTATTCATAGTATGCGTAGATAGATTGAAGACAGGTATGATACCCGACGCATCATTATTGTGGTTTCTAGGTATGGCAGCCATTGAGATTGCTCTGTTTGCTTCCATTGTCCCAGTGTCCAAACGGTTTCTTACTTCCATACTGGCAGTTAACTGTCCGGTCCCCATGTATAGTATTGGTGGCGCGTTTGCCTTTCTCCTGCAAACTGGTGCCATACTCTCCTTTGGTTTCGGTTTGAGCCTCTCCCCCTCGGACCCTGTCCTAAAAAAGGTTGCTGCTGTTGCCTTTGTTAACCACTGGTACCTTAACCTCCGTCGTCTGATGATCCTGATTCTGCTGAGGAGTCTGAGAATCCAACAAGATTATTGTTCTTGTACCTCCCCCAGGTGACACTTTTCTGTAATTGCTGAGGCTGGGTGTAGAAATTCTCTTGTAAATATAGGAAGGCCTTTTCTTGACTGTAGGCGTTAATATCCTTCTGTACCTTGTCTGCCTTTTTCTTTAACTCAAAAGTGTTAAATTCTTGTATGGTTTTGTTCAACTTGTCGAGTGCCAACTTGGATTCTTCAATGTTGTCACATCCAAAGAGTTCTTTCTCCAAATTCTCAATCTTGAGAAGTTATTGCTGGCTATGCTCCAAGGCAGTTTCTACGCCCAGTACCATCCAATGCCTAGAGCATGTTGTAGAAATGTGCGAAAATCCACCTTTAAATTTCTTATCTTCTCTGAAGATGCCAGGTACATTCCTCACTATCAGTACTTGTGGAATAATCTTTGCTCGTAGATACTCCGTTAACATCCGAGCGTGTAGCTCAGTGCGGACATGTTTCTTTTTTGCTTTCTCTAGCTTATCTAGGAGAATAGCTCTGGGGTTAGTACTAACCAGTTGGGTGGTATTAGAAAAAAGTGAGGGGCCAGCAGTTATTTGTGCGATGTATTCTTCTGTATAGAGTGGGGCCTCTCTGTTTGACATGCTCTGTGATTAGGCTTACAGTACAATGTTAACTAAATAATAGAATCAGTATTCTGAATACATAGGCATAAACAAACAATTTAAGCAAAAAACAACAATAAAACAAAAGTATAGTGGCCACGCTTATTTATTTATTTACTTTTTTTGTTTACTAGTGCCCATGTGGCACTTTCACATTAATGGATGCTGCACCCCTTTTGTTTAGTAAACTTGACAAACAGATTTTTATTTTTGTCAAAGCCCCCCTGCCGCGAGTTCACTTTAATGTCAGCCAAACCTTTTTCTTTAGATGCGGCTTGTCTAAACAAAGAGGCATGGCCTCCATTAACATGAAAGCGTGGTATGTGGTGATTTGCAACAAAAATATTTGCTATGCAATAGGTCTCACACTCACGAGAGTTTGAGCTATTGGCATTTAAAATGCCTTTAGCTAAGACTCTCGTAAATGCACGACCTATTGCATTGCAAATGCTTGTTTAAAATTTGCCTTGAGAATTGTTATGTTAAGAATTACCTTTATTTGCCAATGATTTAGAAATTGGGTTATTGGTTAAGGGAGTGTGAAACCCTACTCAAGCAGGAACCACAATCTCTGTCAGGGTGAAACAGAAGATGTGAAAAATTAGGTTACTGGTTGAAGGGGGAAAACCGTACTCAAGCAGTAACCACAATCCTTGTCAGGGTGAGACACAAGCAAACCCTAACTTAACCTGTGCTCAACCCTCTGGTAGCTTGGCACAGAGCAGTCAGGCCTAACTTAAAAGAAAGTTGTTCTTTTTTTTAGCACTTCAATCAGTAATAAAGTGAAAACATAACACAAGAAAAATCCCACAACAATTTAGAAGAATAGAGTACATTTTAATAAATGAATCAAGATAAAATGTCAATAATCCAATCAGTAGAAACAAGGATATGGGTTTTAAAGATTTAAGTAAAAATAGCACCAAAAAGCCCAATGCACCACTCGTGGCTATCTGATTGTGCTTTCAACTTCAAATCAGTCTCTCGGGGGCCACAGCAAGTTTCCAGGTGGACCTGAGGATCACCACTTGAGGTTCAGGGGCTTGCTCCAGCTTGGCCAGGGTGCTGGTGCAGGTGGTTGGGAGCCTGTTATGTTTCTGTGGCTCTGAACAGGAGGCCAGCAGACTATCCCTTGGAGTCACTCTGGGGCTCCTGGGTTCATGTGCAATTGCAAGTCCAAATCCCTCTGACTCAGGCAGCAGCCCAGCAGGGCTGCAATCCAGCAAGGCGATACTCCAGCAGGGCATCAGTCCAGCAGAGTGGCAGTCCTTTCAGCAGCACAGCATTTTCTCTTCCTGGCAGTCTCCACAGGTCTAGAAGTGTACTGAAGAGTTGGTGTCTGAGGTCTAATATATGTACCCGGTCCTTCCTTTGAAGTTTGAGAAGCTTTTGGAGGTTACCCTTTGAAGTGCACAAGTGTCCTGGCTTCCCGCCCTGGATCCAGACTAAATACAGGGGGTATGCAGCCCTTTGTGTGAAGGTAGGACACAGCCTATTCAAGTATAAGTAGGGCTGTGTACAGCTCCTCCCTCCCATCCTGCCAGTGATGAGTCATTCAGGCATACCCAGGCATACCTAAGCCCTCTATTGCATGTGTCTGTCCAGAAGGAATACACTAAGCCCAACTGCCAACTACACCAAGTCATGTGACCCAAGGGCAGGTTACACGCACGAAATGGCTAAGGCAGGAAATGCCAACGTTCTAAAAGGAAAAATAACAATTGATTTATATACAGAATGCAGAATAATGTAATACATTCACCCCAGTACAGAGATCTGGGCCTAAACCCATCGTTGTTTTGCCCACCATGCCATTCCAGTTTGGATCCAGCCATATGCAAATCAGTCTTGACCCTGCGCCCAAACGGAACAGTCCAGACTGAACTGCCAGGCCAGGTCCTCCCTGGACTGGAAATAAGTATCCTAGGACCGGTTTCGGGCTTTTAGCCCTCATCAACCAGAATAGCTTGACTCCAGGGGCATGGAGAGCACAGGACCCACGTCTGGGCATACCCGTACCACTCGGAGTGACAAATGCAAAAAGAACAATTGATAGACATAATGCAGAACAATGTCATACATGCACCCCAGTACAGAGATCTGGGCCTAAATCCATAGTTGTATTGCTCACCATGCCATTCCAGTATGGATCCAGACATATGCAAATCAGTCTTGAACCTGCGCCCAATGGGAACAGACCAGCCTGAACTGTCAGGCCAGGTCCTCCCTGGACTAGAAACAAGCATCCTAGGACCGGTTTCGGGCTTTCAGCCCTCATTATCCAGGATAGCTTGACTCCAGTGGCATGGAGAGCACGGGACCCACGTCTGGGCATTCCCGTCGCACTCGGGGTGACAAATGCAAAAATGGGGCATTTTCAAAATTTCTATTTAAAATCTGACTTTACAATGGGAGAGAATTTTGTATTACAATTCCAAAGACATCAAATAGGAACTGGTTACCTATTGCCATTTGGAAGTTACAGCTTATTAAATGAAATACGGTAACTCAATGTTATCATTTTGGAGAGGCAGGCCTTGCAGTAGTGAAAAATAAATGTAAAAGTTTTTCACTACCAGGACATGTAAAACTGAAAAGTAAATGCCCAAACTTTTAAAATACACTGTACCCGCTGGGCTGCATAGGGCCTACCCTAGGGGTGACATATGTATACTTACCACCTTCCCTTAAGTAAGGAACTGACGCATCACATCCCCTGGGCATAAGGAACCGACGCATCACCTTCCCTGTGACAGTTTTTGTTTGCGCGCATGACGCATCCAAGGTACTTCGTGTGAAGAGGGTCGCATCTGCAATTTGCTTTGAACAGAACTGTTTCCACCTTTTTGAAAGTCATATTTTGATTACTGTATTGTGAATTTTTGATGTTTTGCTCTTGTGTGGTTTAGATAAAGATTACTTATTTTTCTAAACTGGTGTGTTGTCCATTTGAGGTGTATTAGTGTATGTGTGCACAATTGCTTTACACACTGCCTCTGAGATACACCTGTCTGCTTGTTCCAAGCTACCATTGGGTTGAGCAGGGATTATTTTAGAAGTGTATCTCTCTTACACTGACTAGGAAGAAGGGTCCCTAATTGGACAAAGGTACCTACCTCTGCCAAATAGAGGCCCCCATCTCTAAATCTCCCTTACATTCACTAATTCATACACTCTCAAACACTGATTCTCACTCTTGTTCACTCTCTTTGATACTCAAACACTAACACACACAGTCACTTAATTTCAATAACTCATAATTAACCCTGGGCGTAGTTAGCATAGCAGGACTACACGTAGCTGCATGTAGTATACTTTGAATTACACGTAGTACTGCGTAGGGTAGCTGATGCCACTGTGTACTTGTCTGCACTGTGAAATAATTGCAAATGGCATCTTGTACAGTGCCAGTTATGATAAGATAAGTATCTCTATCTTTATATGATAAAGCGCATATAGTACTTTCACAAAAGTGAAACTGAAAAATTAGCAAGCAGTGAGAGAGGAAGAGTACCAAGCAGATGCCTTGAAAACAAAAAGCACATCTTGTTTAACGATTCGGTGGTGGTCCCATCCTCTTAGGACCACCCCAAGCACAGTTATTGGCAAAAAAACTATCCGAACCAAAGGCCCTGCAAAGCATTATGGGATGGGATTAGCAGTGGACAGTGAATATTATATAGTATCCTATATCAAAATAATTCTGCAGTTCAACAGGTGGTTACTAGATGTCCCTTCAAGGCATATGCTTGGTCCTCCCCCTGGCTTAGGGGGGACCCCACAATCATCACCTTTCTCATTGCCTAATATTTTTATTGAAACAGTTCACTTTTTGTGAATTGGTTATATGCTTTTTAGCATGTAAAATTGCTTTATCAAAGCATCTGAGGATGTTGTTGATTTAGTTGCTACGCTACGTGATTAAGCACAGTTTTTGTACTGTGCTACCTGCAATTGGGTGAGTGCGAATTAGTACAAACTACTTATGCTCCTTTAGCGTAGTACTATGCCCCGGGTTACTCTCATCACTCAGAAACACATACATACATATGCACAGAAAAAATTGTTTTTTACTTGTCATGCTTCCTTTCCTGGCAACTGGGATGCTCCATAGCAGCAAAAAAGCAGGAATTTGGTGCTAGACACAGCAAGCCACAATACCCAATGAGCAGCCATACAGAACTGCAAGGCCAGGTTTGAAAGGTTAAAGACTAATCTAAATCCCTCTCTCAGCTTCTTAATAAGACTAGAAGCCCTTCTTTATAAACAGCACTTTGTAGCTGGCTCATGCCTCAGCACTGATCAGCCCACCTCCTAATGTCATCAGGAGCCTAAAGGGGAGGCTGACAGGGTGGCCTGCATACTGACAGTTTCATGAACACTGTTCAGTTTAATAATTAGCATTTGTGGCAAGAGCCACTAAGTTACGCCTCACACGAGGCAGGGCTGCACCCTGTAGCCCCACGCTGTAGGATTTGGTGCCATGTCAATGCTTCATAAGAGGCCTTAAAATGACGCTAATGTTGGTGAACTCAGAAGTATAAATGGTCATGTAATGAGTTAGTGCCCCTCAGCATAGGACCCACTGCTCCACAAGTGCTGCATGGGCCTACATTGCACTTCTACCCACCCCTCTCGGTATAGTATGGCAATACACATCCAAATGTGGTAGTTCAACTGTGATTTTCAAAAGTATTGTAAAATTTGCCCGAAACTTGCAATAAACGTATGTCAGAAATCCGAACCCACTTATGTAATCCAATCAGATGCATGCTGTCATTCAAATATAAGTGTGTATTTCTTTTAGGAAGATCTCCAATACTTGGCTGAGCACGGGATGGTTCACAATGACGATTGCATTGGAGCTTTGCGACAGGATAAATGTTTACGGCATGGTGCCAGCAGACTTCTGCAGGTAGGAATCATTCGTTATTCATGATTGATTTTGTAAAGATAAATAAATAATATGCTGTTACAATATGCTCATCCAGTTGTATCAGTTAGTAGGCTTGTATCAAGATGTCATCTTCAATAAAAAATGAGTAAACGTGTTTGTTTGGCATAAAATATTAACTGTGTGGGTTCCCCTAAGCTGAGAAACAACCAGGTTTAATTATTTTTGCCCATCTATCACTGCTGAACTAACAAAAGTAATTTCATACTCAAAACAGATGGAAACACATGTAAATGAAATCAACAGACAACATGAATCTTTGTATAATTCACATTGTAACATTATTTTCCAAAAGAACATGTCTATATGTTGAAGGGTCAAACAAATTCAGCAAAATATGATTCCTCAATATTTCATATGCCGGTAGCTTACTAACTGCCTTTAGTAAGGAGACAGTCTGTAATTAATACTATAGAGTTAAGCAAAGGTAAAGAGATTGCACTGTTTCCTGTAATAATATTATTTTTCATTCATAGCAAAATCTGAGGTGGTAATTTCAGCATGACTGACAATAATGTTTTGAAGTGGGGGGGCGTGGCCAACAGCCAACAAAGATGGCCGTACACTAGAGGAGCTGCTCTAGCAGAATCTCCACAAACACCCACCATCCGTCATTATCCAAAATTTGAAGGACACTTAACCCACGAGGTAGCAGAGGAGAGATGCCGGGCTGCTTTGAAGGCCTGTCACACTTAATTGGTGCAACTTTGAGGCAGTTGATCCGGGGCCCGGGCGGCGAGTCAGGCAGGAAGCAAATGGAGCCTGCCCTCTGAGTCTAGTGACTGAAGTCACTGCCGCCATTGGAATATCGAAGCGGGTCCTCCCGCTAGCGGACACTCGGGTGCGATTGTGCAGGGCCTCTGGGCCGTACCGGGTGATAGGCGGCGGCTCCTCTATGCCGCAGATCCGGTGCCTGGCTGGCAATCGCGATTGAGACAAAATGGCACCCACCGCCACCGGGACTGCTCTGCAACGCTAGCCGCCTGAGGGTGTCCAGGCAGGGCTATTGACGGGCGGCGGCCGCGCGTTGGTGCCGTCGGGTGGCTTGCTGCTGGTGGGTGCTCTGTCTGGCCCTGCAGTGTGCCCCCGGCCTGGGCGGCGGCGAGCCCGTACAAGAGAGGCCCAGTGGTGCGGCCCGTCCTGCTCCGTGAAGTGGAGGTTCCTGCGACCTTCGGAGGAGTGGCGGCAGGCTGATGATCCTGGGAGTGGGAGTCGACGGCTGCGGGGGGCGCAGACAGCGGTCCCCAGGCAAACACAGGTCAGTGCAGGGCCTCACCGACTGGGCGACATACGAACTGGAGAAGTGTGAGGAGCGGCGTAGCGGCCCAGGTGGAAGCCGGGAAGGTGCAGGCAGCCCTGGCCTGAACTAGCGACGGAGGCGGTGCAGCCCAGGGAGCAGGTAGACCTGGAGAGGCCGGCTCGGAGCTGAACTGAGTAGCGGGGGCCCCAAAGCAGCTAGGCCCAGATGGGGTGAAGGGGCTGTCACTGCCGGATCCCCTGTGGGCGACAGGGCGGCAGAGAGATGCCGGGTGTGCCCATGGGGCCCAATCAGAGATCTCAAGCGAGACTGCGACATCCCTGAGCAGATACTGGCCAGCAATCTTGTGGGCACTTGGCGGTTGGTTCAGGGGACGAAAGGGGCCCCCACGGCTGTACAACAGAACTCCCCTCAGACATTTTTGGGCCTGATTGGGTCTGGCACCAGCGCGCAGGCCTAGACCTGGGACAGATAGGGTGCTGCCGGGTGTGTGGCCCAGGTGAGCGGCTGGACAGACAGTGCCATGCGCCGGGACACCGCATACAGATGAGCGCAACATCTTACGGGCACTGTGGGGCGCGCTGTGACTAAGGTCACACCCTGGTGAGTGTCCGGAGCTTTGTCATACGGAGGAGAGTAGCGAGAGACAGCCCTGACTGGAGTGGAGATCGGGACCATGGGCCGCAAGAAACCCCTGACGCAGGGGCAGGTCAATCAGATTGACAGGTACACGTCAGCATGGGGAGAGAGGATGACCAACCAGGGGGGAGCCAGCGGAGTGAGGGGACGTATGTCGAGATGGACCCTTCGCTAAAGGACATCATGGTGGTAATCATGGAGATGCGTGGCGCCATCACACAAATGAGGGGCACAATGGAGCCCAAGCTTGATTCGGTGACCGAGGAGGTCAATCTGATACACGCGGACCTTGGTAAAATGTCAGACAAAGTCGCAGAGGTGGAGTGTGGTGTCGGCAGTCTACAGTCAAAAATAAAGAGGCTCGAGGAGCAGGTAGCCGCACTCACGAAGAACCAAGTGGACATGGGCGCAAGCCTGGAGGATCAGGAAGGCCGGGCGCGGCGAAATAACATCCGTATAGTGGGAGTGCCGGAGGGGATGGAGGGCACGTCCACAGACTGGTTTTTGGAGGATCTTATAACTCAGCACCTCAAGCCAAAGCGCCTATCCAATTTTTTCCCAGTGGAAAGAGCGCACCGTGCGCTAGGAGGCAAGCCCAGGCCTGGGCTCTGCCGCGCACCATCATCGCCCGCACCCTGAAATATAGGGACCGGGATGCCATCTTGCAGGCCTCCAGGGTGAAGGGGGACCTTCATCTGGACAATAACACGATTCGATTTTTCCCGAACTCAACGTCCAGCGCCAGCGTCAATCCTTTGAAGGGGTCAAGAGAGCCCTTAGGGAGCAAGGTATCAAATACATGATGCTGTATCCGCCGTGACTCAAGATCCTGAATGATGAGAAGGCATTTTTCTTCGACTCCCCAACGGAGGCAAGCGACTGGATGAAGGGCTGGAGGACCGTGGACCTCCACAATGGGGCGCGATGCCCTCCACGCAGCCGTGCGGGTCAGGGGACCTAGACCAGCGACAGCCAAACTCGAGAGCCTCAGCAGATGGCGCAGTCACCGATCAAGTGACATTGGGGGGGAGACGGACATGAGTCACTAGTGTGAAAGGCAGTATGGGAGGCATGATACCTCGGGGGCATTAGCTTTGTGCGGGGGTATGGACAGGAGACTCCAGGACAGTTGACTCCTCCTTGGAGGGACAATTTGGGCCCTTAAATGTGATTCTGGTTTTCATTCCAAAGATTTTCTTGAGCATTGTTTGGGATGTAGAAGGGTAGGGCTTTGGGGAGGGGGGAGCTCATTAATTGATCTTTTCATGGGGTGTGAACTCTGCCATATCAGTATGATTTCTTCTGCGGTTGGAGGCTTATGTTCCCTGACTTGGTTGGTTTGGGGTTGAAGGGGCAACAGGCACCTGCATCGTTCAGTGGTGGGTGGATAGGGCCCACCTGGCAGGAAGGGGGTGCGGATGGGGGAGGGGATGGGTGATGGGGGACGGTTCATGTCTCATTGATTTTTAATCTCGCAGGCATATCGCTTTCCATTCAGCAATAAGCAGTGATACAGGGGGGATCCAGCACACTCTAGGATTCTGTACTACAATGTGTGATCAGTCACGGTTGAGAATTTGGTCTCGGAACGTAAACGGGTTGGGGAATAAAGTAAAGCGCACACTGATCCTGCAATATGTGAAACGCCATGGCCCGGATGTTGTTCTCCTGCAGGAGACCCACCTGCGCAGAAATTCTTGTAGAGCACTAGACAGGTTCGGTTATAAGCTGCTGGCCCACTCGGGGTTCTCGTCTGGCTCTATGGTGGCGGTGATCTTAGCCCGTGCGGCGCTTCGACTGATTGTGACAGTCAAATGGGTCGAGGACTCAGGCAGCTTAGTGGCGGTCACGGTCAAATGGGAGGGTAGCACAATAGTGTTTAACTCCTGCTATATTCCCCCTGGGTTGCATGCCCCGACGTACACGCTAGGATCACATTTGGCTGATCTTCTGTGGGGCACTTTGATTTTGGGGGGTGATACCAACGTGGTTATGGACTCAGACCTGGACCGCTCAGGAGAGAGACAGGGCCATAGGGGGGAGGCGGTATTGCAAAGTTTTACATCAGCGTTGGGCCTCTGCGACATTCTACTGTTCTACACCACCCCGCACAAAGGCAATACACTTTTTACTCTGCGCGACATGGGACCTTCTCCAGAATAGATCATATCCTAGCTAGGGTGGACCAAGTAAGATATTTTGTAGACTCCTCCATTATGGCCAGGGGAATATCGGATCACCCACCGGTGGGTGTCACTCTCAAAGGGGCGCCAACCGCAAGGGCGGTCTGCCCGCAGATTAACCCATGGTGCCTCAAAGACGATTCCATTGTAGGTAAGATTAGGGAGGGCTCACAATTGTACTTTGATGAGAACCAGGGATCTGCTGATTCCCAGGTCACCATATGGAAAGCTTTTAAGGTTGTTTTGAGGGTTCAAGTCCAGGTGCTAATTGGTGCACAGAGGAAGGAGGAGGCACTCCAGGTGGCGCAGTTGGAGAGGGAGGTGGAGGTGTTGGAACGACAGGTGGTGAGGCCCCCAATGTCGGAACGCAGCCATGAGCTTGCCCTCAAACAGCGAGAACACCGCTTGTTGGCGGAGGGGGAGGTGCGGGCCTACGCCCTAGCCGTGCAACACCGAATTTATGACGACAGTGATAAAAGTATGAAATTGTTAGCCTGTTAGAACGTAGCGGTAGGGAGCGTTCTTGGGTCGCGGAAGTGAGGAATGAGGTGGGACTCTTGGTGTCAGCGGTGTCGATGTAGCGGAGGCCTTACGTGTCGTACTATGAGGCGGTGTACACCCCGGTGTGCACCAGATCCAAAACTGACTGCGAGGAGTTCCTTCGGGACTTCGCACTTCCCATGCTATCCCAGGAGCTGAGTGACAGCCTTGAGGCGGACCTCACGGCACTGGAATTGGGTGAAGCCCTCAACGCGCTTCAAGCCGGGAAGGCACAGGGGCCTAATGGGCTCCCCGTAGAAACGACAGACCGACGTTGTGACAGACCCCATGCGCTGCATGTTCCTTGAGGCGAGGCAAGCGGGGGTACCTCTGCCGGACCAGAGGGAGGCCACGATTGTGGTCATTCGCAAGGCCGGGAAACCGGCGGACCAGTGCTTGCAGTCTTGCCTGATTTGATCCATGTTGACCAGTCAGGATTTATGCCCCACAGGAGTACGCTTGATTTAGAAAAGGGGGTGGGGATGAACAGAGTGTCTGAATTAAGCAGACCACTCTTACCCAGTCCAAAGATCAGGGCTTGATCCATCACCGTTATTTAGCTCACTGCCCCATCCCAGCTCAGAACCTGGCTATATGCAAATTAGTCTGTCCCTGGCCCAGTGCATCATGGGAACAGGGCAGACCAAACTACCAGGCCAATTCTTCACCAGAAAGGAGACAAGCTTCCGGGGACCGGTTTCTGCCATTTCAGGCGTCGTCGGCCCGGCTTGCTTGAATCCTGATGGAGCAGTGAGCAAGGGACTCATGTCTGAGTATACCCTTTCACGCTTATGGTGGACAAAATGATTCAGAAAAGGGGGTGGTGATGAACAGAGTGTCTGAATTAAGCAGACCACTCTTACCCAGTCCAAAGATCAGGGCTTGATCTATCACCGTTATTTAGCTCACTGCCCCATCCCAGCTCAGAACCTGGCTATATGCAAATTAGTCTGTCCCTGGCCCAGTGCATCATGGGAACAGGGCAGACCAAACTACCAAGCCAATTCTTCACCAGAAAGGAGACAAGCTTCCGGGGACCGGTTTCTGCCATTTCAGGCGTCGTCGGCCCGGCTTGCTTGAATCCTGATGGAGCAGTGAGCAAGGGACTCATGTCTGAGTATACCCTTCCACGCTTATGGTGGACAAAATGATTCAGAAAAGGGGGTGGTGATGAACAGAGTGTCTGAATTAAGCAGACCACTCTTACCCAGTCCAAAGATCAGGGCTTGATCCATCACCGTTATTTAGCTCACTGCCCCATCCCAGCTCAGAACCTGGCTATATGCAAATTAGTCTGTCCCTGGCCCAGTGCATCATGGGAACAGAGCAGACCAAACTACCAAGCCAATTCTTCACCAGAAAGGAGACAAGCTTCCGGGGACCGGTTTCTGCCATTTCAGGCGTCGTCGGCCCGGCTTGCTTGAATCCTGATGGAGCAGTGAGCAAGGGACTCATGTCTGAGTATACCCTTCCACGCTTATGGTGGACAAAATGATTCAGAAAAGGGGGTGGTGATGAACAGAGTGTCTGAATTAAGCAGACCACTCTTACCCAGTCCAAAGATCAGGGCTTGATCCATCACCGTTATTTAGCTCACTGCCCCATCCCAGCTCAGAACCTGGCTATATGCAAATTAGTCTGTCCCTGGCCCAGTGCATCATGGGAACAGGGCAGACCAAACTACCAAGCCAATTCTTCACCAGAAAGGAGACAGGCTTCCGGGGACCGGTTTCTGCCATTTCAGGCGTCGTCGGCCCGGCTTGCTTGAATCCTGATGGAGCAGTGAGCAAGGGACTCATGTCTGAGTATACCCTTCCACGCTTATGGTGGACAAAATGATTCAGAAAAGGGGGTGGTGATGAACAGAGTGTCTGAATTAAGCAGACCACTCTTACCCAGTCCAAAGATCAGGGCTTGATCCATCACCGTTATTTAGCTCACTGCCCCATCCCAGCTCAGAACCTGGCTATATGCAAATTAGTCTGTCCCTGGCCCAGTGCATCATGGGAACAGGGCAGACCAAACTACCAAGCCAATTCTTCACCAGAAAGGAGACAAGCTTCCGGGGACCGGTTTCTGCCATTTCAGGCGTCGTCGGCCCGGCTTGCTTGAATCCTGATGGAGCAGTGAGCAAGGGCCTCATGTCTGAGTATACCCTTTCACGCTTATGATGGACAAAATGATTCAGAAAAGGGGGTGGTGATGAACAGAGTGTCTGAATTAAGCAGACCACTCTTACCCAGTCCAAAGATCAGGGCTTGATCCATCACCGTTATTTAGCTCACTGCCCCATCCCAGCTCAGAACCTGGCTATATGCAAATTAGTCTGTCCCTGGCCCAGTGCATCATGGGAACAGGGCAGACCAAACTACCAAGCCAATTCTTCACCAGAAAGGAGACAAGCTTCCGGGGACCGGTTTCTGCCATTTCAGGCGTCGTCGGCCCGGCTTGCTTGAATCCTGATGGAGCAGTGAGCAAGGGACTCATGTCTGAGTATACCCTTCCACGCTTATGGTGGACAAAATGATTCAGAAAAGGGGGTGGTGATGAACAGAGTGTCTGAATTAAGCAGACCACTCTTACCCAGTCCAAAGATCAGGGCTTGATCCATCACCGTTATTTAGCTCACTGCCCCATCCCAGCTCAGAACCTGGCTATATGCAAATTAGTCTGTCCCTGGCGCAGTGCATCATGGGAACAGAGCAGACCAAACTACCAAGCCAATTCTTCACCAGAAAGGAGACAAGCTTCCGGGGACCGGTTTCTGCCATTTCAGGCGTCGTCGGCCCGGCTTGCTTGAATCCTGATGGAGCAGTGAGCAAGGGACTCATGTCTGAGTATACCCTTCCACGCTTATGGTGGACAAAATGATTCAGAAAAGGGGGTGGTGATGAACAGAGTGTCTGAATTAAGCAGACCACTCTTACCCAGTCCAAAGATCAGGGCTTGATCCATCACCGTTATTTAGCTCACTGCCCCATCCCAGCTCAGAACCTGGCTATATGCAAATTAGTCTGTCCCTGGCCCAGTGCATCATGGGAACAGGGCAGACCAAACTACCAAGCCAATTCTTCACCAGAAAGGAGACAAGCTTCCGGGGACCGGTTTCTGCCATTTCAGGCGTCGTCGGCCCGGCTTGCTTGAATCCTGATGGAGCAGTGAGCAAGGGACTCATGTCTGAGTATACCCTTTCACGCTTATGGTGGACAAAATGATTCAGAAAAGGGGGTGGTGATGAACAGAGTGTCTGAATTAAGCAGACCACTCTTACCCAGTCCAAAGATCAGGGCTTGATCCATCACCGTTATTTAGCTCACTGCCCCATCCCAGCTCAGAACCTGGCTATATGCAAATTAATCTGTCCCTGGCCCAGTGCATCATGGGAACAGGGCAGACCAAACTACCAAGCCAATTCTTCACCAGAAAGGAGACAAGCTTCCGGGGACCGGTTTCTGCCATTTCAGGCGTCGTCGGCCCGGCTTGCTTGAATCCTGGTGGAGCAGTGAGCAAGGGACTCATGTCTGAGTATACCCTTCCACGCTTATGGTGGACAAAATGATTCAGAAAAGGGGGTGGTGATGAACAGAGTGTCTGAATTAAGCAGACCACTCTTACCCAGTCCAAAGATCAGGGCTTGATCCATCACCGTTATTTAGCTCACTGCCCCATCCCAGCTCAGAACCTGGCTATATGCAAATTAGTCTGTCCCTGGCCCAGTGCATCATGGGAACAGAGCAGACCAAACTACCAAGCCAATTCTTCACCAGAAAGGAGACAAGCTTCCGGGGACCGGTTTCTGCCTTTTCAGGCGTCGTCGGCCCGGCTTGCTTGAATCCTGATGGAGCAGTGAGCAAGGGACTCATGTCTGAGTATACCCTTCCACGCTTATGGTGGACAAAATGATTCAGAAAAGGGGGTGGTGATGAACAGAGTGTCTGAATTAAGCAGACCACTCTTACCCAGTCCAAAGATCAGGGCTTGATCCATCACCGTTATTTAGCTCACTGCCCCATCCCAGCTCAGAACCTGGCTATATGCAAATTAGTCTGTCCCTGGCCCAGTGCATCATGGGAACAGGGCAGACCAAACTACCAAGCCAATTCTTCACCAGAAAGGAGACAGGCTTCCGGGGACCGGTTTCTGCCATTTCAGGCGTCGTCGGCCCGGCTTGCTTGAATCCTGATGGAGCAGTGAGCAAGGGACTCATGTCTGAGTATACCCTTCCACGCTTATGGTGGACAAAATGATTCAGAAAAGGGGGTGGTGATGAACAGAGTGTCTGAATTAAGCAGACCACTCTTACCCAGTCCAAAGATCAGGGCTTGATCCATCACCGTTATTTAGCTCACTGCCCCATCCCAGCTCAGAACCTGGCTATATGCAAATTAGTCTGTCCCTGGCCCAGTGCATCATGGGAACAGGGCAGACCAAACTACCAAGCCAATTCTTCACCAGAAAGGAGACAAGCTTCCGGGGACCGGTTTCTGCCATTTCAGGCGTCGTCGGCCCGGCTTGCTTGAATCCTGATGGAGCAGTGAGCAAGGGCCTCATGTCTGAGTATACCCTTTCACGCTTATGGTGGACAAAATGATTCAGAAAAGGGGGTGGTGATGAACAGAGTGTCTGAATTAAGCAGACCACTCTTACCCAGTCCGAAGATCAGGGCTTGATCCATCACCGTTATTTAGCTCACTGCCCCATCCCAGCTCAGAACCTGGCTATATGCAAATTAGTCTGTCCCTGGCCCAGTGCATCATGGGAACAGGGCAGACCAAACTACCAAGCCAATTCTTCACCAGAAAGGAGACAAGCTTCCGGGGACCGGTTTCTGCCATTTCAGGCGTCGTCGGCCCGGCTTGCTTGAATCCTGATGGAGCAGTGAGCAAGGGACTCATGTCTGAGTATACCCTTCCACGCTTATGGTGGACAAAATGATTCAGAAAAGGGGGTGGTGATGAACAGAGTGTCTGAATTAAGCAGACCACTCTTACCCAGTCCAAAGATCAGGGCTTGATCCATCACCGTTATTTAGCTCACTGCCCCATCCCAGCTCAGAACCTGGCTATATGCAAATTAGTCTGTCCCTGGCCCAGTGCATCATGGGAACAGGGCAGACCAAACTACCAAGCCAATTCTTCACCAGAAAGGAGACAGGCTTCCGGGGACCGGTTTCTGCCATTTCAGGCGTCGTCGGCCCGGCTTGCTTGAATCCTGATGGAGCAGTGAGCAAGGGACTCATGTCTGAGTATACCCTTCCACGCTTATGGTGGACAAAATGATTCAGAAAAGGGGGTGGTGATGAACAGAGTGTCTGAATTAAGCAGACCACTCTTACCCAGTCCAAAGATCAGGGCTTGATCCATCACCGTTATTTAGCTCACTGCCCCATCCCAGCTCAGAACCTGGCTATATGCAAATTAGTCTGTCCCTGGCCCAGTGCATCATGGGAACAGGGAAGACCAAACTACCAAGCCAATTCTTCACCAGAAAGGAGACAAGCTTCCGGGGACCTGTTTCTGCCATTTCAGGCGTCGTCTGCCCGGCTTGCTTGAATCCTGATGGAGCAGTGAGCAAGGGACTCATGTCTGAGTATACCCTTCCACGCTTATGGTGGACAAAATGATTCAGAAAAGGGGGTGGTGATGAACAGAGTGTCTGAATTAAGCAGACCACTCTTACCCAGTCCAAAGATCAGGGCTTGATCCATCACCGTTATTTAGCTCACTGCCCCATCCCAGCTCAGAACCTGGCTATATGCAAATTAGTCTGTCCCTGGCCGAGTGCATCATGGGAACAGGGCAGACCAAACTACCAAGCCAATTCTTCACCAGAAAGGAGACAAGCTTCCGGGGACCGGTTTCTGCCATTTCAGGCGTTGTCGGCCCGGCTTGCTTGAATCCTGATGGAGCAGTGTGCAAGGGACTCATGTCTGAGTATACTCTTCCACGCTTATGGTGGACAAAATGATTCAGAAAAGGGGGTGGTGATGAACAGAGTGTCTGAATTAAGCAGACCACTCTTACCCAGTCCAAAGATCAGGGCTTGATCCATCACCGTTATTTAGCTCACTGCCCCATCCCAGCTCAGAACCTGGCTATATGCAAATTAGTCTGTCCCTGGCCCAGTGCATCATGGGAACAGGGCAGACCAAACTACCAAGCCAATTCTTCACCAGAAAGGAGACAAGCTTCCGGGGACCGGTTTCTGCCATTTCAGGCGTCGTCGGCCCGGCTTGCTTGAATCCTGATGGAGCAGTGAGCAAGGGACTCATGTCTGAGTATACCCTTCCACGCTTATGGTGGACAAAATGATTCAGAAAAGGGGGTGGTGATGAACAGAGTGTCTGAATTAAGCAGACCACTCTTACCCAGTCCAAAGATCAGGGCTTGATCCATCACCGTTATTTAGCTCACTGTCCCATCCCAGCTCAGAACCTGGCTATATGCAAATTAGTCTGTCCCTGGCCCAGTGCATCATGGGAACAGGGCAGACCAAACTACCAAGCCAATTCTTCACCAGAAAGGAGACAAGCTTCCGGGGACCGGAGTACGCAGCACAACTTGCGGTGCCTCTATGGGGTGTTATACATGACCGAGGATGTGGGTGACACCCAAACGGCATAGATGGCGCTGGACGCCTCAATGGCCTTTGACAGCATCGAATGGCGGTATTTATTCATGGTCCTGCAACGCCTGGACTTCAGGACCGGTTTTCTGTAGCTGGGTGCACTTGTTGTATGAGAAGCCGGTGGCCAGGGTAAGAGTGAATGGAGTTGTGTCACGAGCGTTCTCCCTGCGGCATAGTACGTGGCAGTGGTGCCCTCTCTCCCCTCTCCTTTTCGCCATGGCACTGGAACCATTGGCCTTCTGGATTAGAAGAGAGCTGTCGTTCTGGGGCTTGGCGCTTACGGATGAGTGGGAGGAGGGTATATCTTTAAACGCCGATGATATAGTCCTTTATATGGCCAGACCCTACTACGCGATGGAGCAGGTGCTCCACCTCTTCGGGCTATTTGGAAGGTACTCCGGCTACAGGATCAATTGGGCCAAGTCCTTGATATACCCTCTCTCGGGGGCCCCTCCGAGGGTCCTGTTGCGATGCCCGGCCCGGGTCCTCACTGAGGAATTCAAATACCTCGGGGTGCACATCACTTGAGACAGGGCGGAGTTCTTCACCAAAAACCTGGAGCCTCACCTGGCATGGCTAGCGTTGGATGTCGCTCATTGGCGCTCCTTGCCACTCACACTGATGGGGCGCGCTGCGCTCTTTAAAATGTTGGCGCTGCTGTGTCTTTTATACATCCAGCAGAACACGCCTTACTCAGTGCCGGACGGGGTGTTTCGTCGCATTTCCCATGCCTTGCAGACGTTGCTCTGGGAGGGAGGGAACCCGAGAATTGCACTGAATAAACTCACATGGGGAGTGTATGATGGAGGGCTGGCCCTACCGAACGTTCGGTTGTACTACTGGGTGTCGCAACTCCAGGTCGTTAATGACTGGGTCTATGTGGCAGCCTCGGAGCCAGCCTACAGGGTGGATAGATACGCTATGCCGGACGGTAATTGCAAACCCCTCCTTTATTCACGAAAGACACAGAGGGATCTACCCTCGCACACGGCGGTGGTGCTCCAGTGCTGGAGAGAGGCCAATACATTTCTGGGATGGATAGGGACGATAACAGGCAGAACCCCGCTTTGGTTTGGGGATCAGCTGACAGAGGTAAAGAGGTTTGCTGGCTTCAAGGGCTGGAAGTTGATTGGAATCGAATACCTGGGGGATGTCTGGAGAGGGGGGCCCTCAGATCCTTTGACTACTTAAAGAAGGAGTACCAAATGCACGACTCCCAACACTACCACTACTTACGTCTCTCGCACGCTCTACGCACCCATATCCCGCTGGGGACTTCCATTCCCGAATATTCACCAATGGAGGACAGGCTACTGCTTGACCCCATCTTGGAGAAGCCCACGGCCACTTTCTATCGTAAATTGATAAATAACATGCCTGACTCCCTGATGTCTCTGCGGGCGAAGTGGGAATTGGATATTGGCAGCATGGAAGATGACGACTGGCGGGACGCCCTGCAGAGCCTGCGTGAAATAGTGGTGAGGGTCCGGTTCCGGCTGGTCCAGTTAAAATTTTTGCACAAGATATACTGTCCGCGCACGCACCTGTTCTCTTGGAGCAGGCGTCTGTCTCCCTTGTGTGTGACGGTTTGCCAGGAAGAGGAAACTTTCTATCATGTCCTCTGGGATTGCCCGAATGAAGTTCCTTTCTGGACCAAGGTGGCTCGCACTATGGAGATTGCCATTGGGCTGCCGGCCCCGGTGGAACCCAGATGGTTTTAACTAATGATTAAGGGCCTGATGGATTGGTCTAGATACACCGAGATCTGCCTGGTCTTAGCGGCTGGGGTAGCAAAAAGAAACATAGCAAGGGGCTGGGGGTGCAGGAGGTCCCGCAATGGGACCAGTGGCGACGGGACTTAGGTTGGTGTGAGAGAGCGGAGGAGACAGTTTACAAAGCTAGGGGGTGTGTGAAGAAGTGGAGGAGGATCTGGGGCCCCTGGAGGAAGTACCGGGGCACGCGGGGGGGGAGCGGGAGAGGTGTGACATGGGGGATGCTACAACGACTCAGCATGACTTGCCCTCGAATGTGCCATGTAATGCTTCATGCTTCTTGCTATTTGATCACTGCTATGTACTTTGCGAGTCTGTGAGATGTTAATAAAAAGAATTTTAAAAAAAAGAATGTTTTGAAGTCTTTATATGGTTGCAAAATTTGCTGATTTGTATGTATAAATGAGAACATTATTGCAAAAGTAAGAAATAGGAAGTGTGACTTGGCTGCTGAAGCAAGATGGCTTTGACGTGAGTGATCCCTGAATACTTTGACAATTATGGGTGACCTGTGTCATTCGGATGTCAGTGCCTTTAATGTGGTGCGTCATTATGGTGGTCTTCTGGAGATCAGAGGCATGAATTCAAATGCTGTACATTACCTTAAACGTAACAGATAGCGGCCACGGGTAATGTTTGTGAGTTTTCCCTTTGCAACTAGCCTGCACTCCATCTCCCCTCTCAGAGAAGTGGAGCCACAGGGAAAATGTGGCGGAGCACCAACCCAATACAGTGCTAGATACTAGATAGGTAGAAACACAAAATAAAAGTCTCTTAAAAAGCATGGGAACATGTGCATGAGATAAGTACACAGCATGCTCATAAGGCTGGAGAAAATCTGCGAATGTTGACTTGATGAACAAGGTTTCTAATAAAGGAACATATTAATTGTCTTTGCTTATGTAAAGAGGAGTGCACAGAGGATTCTGTTAGACAGTAGACAGCTATAGGTGATCCCTTTAAAAATATCCATTAATGGAAATGCTGCACACTGTGAAAGGACAACCACAGGACCAGATGCAAAGCTGGAAAACTGATGGAGTCTCGACATGAATTTGAAAACATGGTGAATTGATTAAACGGCATACTAGTGCAAGAGCAGAGACATTTTCTAAGGCTGAAAGTGAAAAGACATTAGATGGGCAGTGGATGATGAAAAGGAAAATGCAAACACTACATTAGAAAATGAAATGTGGACTACATACATGAGAAACATCGGACTCTTGGCTAGATCGAGAGGCACAGATAATGTCCCTCATTCAAGTGTAAGCTGGCACAGAGAAAAATGCAGTCCAGTTTCATGAAGTAATACTGCATCAAACCTAGGAAGCTCGATGTAGCAAAGAAAGGGTAAAGATGAAAGAAAAGGAATTCCTTAGTAAATTAAATGCTTGCATCTTCCCAAATGTAGGTCAGGTGACAGGCAACACGCAGATGAAGCTTGAACCTCACTAGTGCAATCCACTAGAAGATATTTTGTAGGCAAGTTGCAGGCCTCCAATAAAGCACCTGGAGACCCCAATGCAATAGCTGCTTTATAAATGCAGTTGGATGGTTCATTTTACATCATGGCAAAGCAGCAGGTGGATGTCTTTCCACACTTTGACTCCCATTACCAAAAACCATTTACTCAGCAATCTGGTTCTATCAATGGTTAGATGCTCTTTAAACTGTATTGAAGCTACACTCTGGCAAGAGACAACAATGTGGAAGTGGGGGGCTAAATGGCCTCCTTCAACACCCCAGCCGATTTGCATGTTGGGTCAGACCTGCTCCACAGCCCTGCAATTGGATTGGGCTCGACTTGAATAGCTATGCAACCTCTTGCTTTAGATATTGTTTTACTCCCTTTTCCGGCATGCTGTGTATCTATATCTCTACTTACCTCTGGGTTTGCTCTGCACTTAGCGATCTCCAATTCACTTGTAAGATGGCAGCTATGGTCTTGTCTTATCGATGTAATGATGTGTTGTTTGCCCTTGAGATGTACATGATGTGTGTTTATTGTTTCCTCTAACATAACTTCTTTACAGGGCGACAGATGCTTCTGGGGTAGAAATGTGGGGGGAGGTGGGAGTTGGTTTTTTTTTTTGAATACTGTAGTTTGATGGATTTGCTAACTTCTTTCTTCCCTTCTTTGGTTTTGGCACACACACTTGCTTTGCTCCTACACTCAGCCCAGGGGGTAGAATCCCTCCACAAAATGCCACTGGCACACTCATCATTGCGCCACCAGGCCTGGCGGGCCCTGCTTTTGGGTTGTCCATTGTCCACCTCCCGCAATAATCTCCAAATACCACATATATGACCTTTTGAGTTCTGTAGTGGAACGTTAACAGTCTATTAAACCGAGTGAAAAGAGCGGCCGATTTTATTTTTACTCACCGGCACAGCCCTGAGGTCCTGTTTCCCCAAGAACCCCATCTCATGCGGGAACTCTGCCCTTTCATGGCACTTAAGGGCCACAATAGTGCCTTTCTAGTTGGGTACTCTGGGGGAACCAGGAGGGTTGCCGTTCTTCTGCACTGTTCCTGCTCAAAATAAGTGGTCACGCTGAACGGTTTCTGCTCCTAGGCTCTCATTGGCATTACGCGATTAGGGGACTCACATGCATTCCTTCCAGAATCTTCGACGGACATACAAGCCTTAAACACACCCAATTTTATAAATGCCTTCAACTCAGACATGCTCTTCATGCCCACTACCTGCCCGCTGATGCTCTCCCTTGAGTGCAATCCCCTGGAAGCTAAGTTGCTAATGGGAAACCTGGGCTGCGGTGGAATCTTTCAGATCTACCTCACACTCATCACCAACTCCCCTAGCTCACTGTACCATCTTAGGACCTGTTGGGAGGGCTGGATGAGCCCTGTAGCGAACGAGGAGTGGCGGGACACCCTGATGGCCCTTGTGAACTTACCACCCACTCTTAACTACAGCTAATCCAGACCTGCTATCTTTACTCCGTATACCATTCCTTAATTCGGCTTTACTGGGCAGAATTATGCCCTGCCTCCAGATGTTCGCGATGTGGAACTGATCAAGCAGATTTCTATCATATGGTATGGACCTGTGCAGTGGTGCTTTAGTACTGGACCAGGGTGACCCGAGAGTTGTTGGAGGTGCTGGGTTGGGAGGTTACCCTTTCCATTTTATTGGTTCTTCTAGGGGGGTTTGAGGGCTCTGGGGTATGAGGCCTGAGAGGGAATTTCTGGGCACGGCCTTCCTGGTAGTAAAGGGAGACATCGCCGCACGATGGATGTCCCCCGCTCCCCTACCCTGTTGGGGTGGAGAGAGGGTGTGGATTGGTGTGCGCAATAGGAGCGTGGGGATTTCAAAGCAGTTATCCCCAAAAACACAGACGAGTGTGGGGGCAATGGCTGTGTGGTTAATTTGCTTAACTACATACAGATGTGTGCTTTTATATTTACTGTACTATATCTACTGGATGTTATGCCTTGTATGGACTGTATATCCCATCTTGTAATCTGTCACGGGTGTGCCATATACTCTTCTCCGCCAGCTTAAAAGGCCTACGATTCAATAAAGTTTGTTTATCAAAGAAAAGCTGCACTCTGCTTGTTGAATACCAACTGTGTGTTCCTGCACGTGTTTGCTTATTATTATATTAGCAGTATCTATTATTTGGCCAATTATCCATACAATTTTGTAGTTGCATGTGGCATTTGTTTCTTTGTGTGATGTATAGATTTATACAGTCTGTTATAAAAAACAACTGCCTGACTAAACTATTTTGTGAACAACCATAAGCTTCAAAAGGTCCACAACAGCCCCTTTTTGAAGTTGAATTATTTTAGCTGAAAGTTTAGAAACAATTTAATAAGGGACCACAAATTATTCCCATAGAAAACACAAAGAAAAAATCATTTTGTGTGCACACTTTAGGAAGTGACCTCTAGCTTAATCTCTCAATATATATATACAGTACGCGCAAGCTTTTTAATTTTCTCAAAACCTATTTCATCCATAACAGCAAAACATCTTATTTATTTTCTTTTATCCACTAACAAATGCCAAGGAACTAATCAAAAAAGTGAACGTATGTCACATTCAAGTCCTCTAAAAATCAATATAGTAATTTTGCAAAGATCGTAAACAACATTGAGGATCAAACATATTTGTGTTTTCCGATCACATAGAAGTTGTCATATAATACAGAAAACTGTCTGAAAATGCATTTGTCTTCATTGTCCAAGTTATGAGAATGTAAAGTGATTTGTGTTACTTGAACGGACAGCTGAAATTAGATTATGCTTTCTCCAAATCAAAATAAGGTAGGATGTTCTGTGCTTTTTAATCAATAATAATAATAATAATAATAATAATATCCACATTTGTAAAGCGCACAATCACCCGTTAGGGTCTCTAGGCGCTGGGGGCCGTCGGGAAGATTAAGCAAGCTATTGCCCAGAGTCGCATGGTGCTGGGCTAATCTGCCGCCGGTGCCAGGGATCGAACCGTGATCCCCAGCTTCCGGAATCAGTCGCCCTGGCCGCGGCGCCACACCTTTTCCTAATCAATCACTCTTGCATACATCTAAAATGCAGTATATGATAGGCACAACTATATAAGCAGGTTTATTTTGTTTACGCCACTTCCCTCACGTCGCCATCCTCTGTTTTTTCTATTTCCCTCACATTTCTCATTTAATTCAAGCTAAATACCGCTTTATGAATATAGTAGCCTGTTTTGGGAGGAATGGCACATAAAATACAAACGCAATCGTACAGGAGTCTTAAATATGAAGATTTAAGAGTGTCAAGAAAAGTTACATTTCCATTAAGAGAAGTACCAATTTCCAGCTGTTCATCCTCAACTGCAAGAGTTGTAATGGAATTATATTTTTGTCATTCTTACATATGTAATATTTAGTTTAAACAAACGGTAGGATTCAGAGCAGATATACATGGAATATATAACCAAATAAAAAATCCGATTTTAATGTACAAAAACTGCATAAACTTCAATTGTTTCTAAATAATGAGTGCACTATATGATAAGGTAAAAAACATTTTACAATTAAAGCCGTACCTGGCAGTAAAACATTTATCTTCTGTTCAAACATTACCCAAACATTGAAAGTGTTAAATGAATAGTTACATTATGTGATTTCATGGTCAATCTTTGTATAGAAGAACCCTCGCTAGTCTGTTAAGCACAAAAAACATAAAAGTCACCAGAAAGGTCTATCAAATGCCTCTGAGGACCAACTGCACAAAGGGGGGTGTTATGTGTAAAGCGAATGTAGACCAGCATAACTGACCCACTACGATATAGAAGAATGTAAATAAAATAGCACCACACATCAGTGGTGTAACAAAGGCTCTCGCAGCACCTGCAGTGCGGGGCGCCCGAGCTCCAGGGGACCCCGTCAGCACAGTACCCAGGCCTGAGAGCTCCTAAGTGAGTCCAGAGGGGGCTGCCCTCTATGTACTTTGCAGGCCCCCCCCCCCCGCAAAGTTTTGTTACGCCACTGCCACACTCTTAATGCAAATGATCTTTGGAGGAGTAACCTAATGCTGATATTGTAAAGATCCACAACAGCTGTAGTTGTGATAAAGGGGTTCTTTATTAAGAGCACCACAGCCACATGAACAAGATCATCTGTGTCCGAGCTCAACTGACCGTGACCAGAACTCTCAGTCAGATCATCACTGACACAGAATGCCATGAACCCAACATTCTATCAAACTATTGACTAGATACAAATCCTACACACATTCTTTCCAAGTCAGCCACCATAAAAAGTAATCGCTTATGGATATCATAGTAAATATAAGATTATTAGAGATATTTGTAAGATGTCCGTCACAGAGAAGCAGGAAAGAAACATTTGAGTTATATTAAACAATTCAACATTTCCACACATATTTAGTGCGGTTTAAAAAAGCATACCATTATCGTTGTTGTATTTGTGAAATATTTGGAGCTATACAAGTGGTCCAATGTCTGTAGAGCATGAGAGATAAGTTGTACACCTTCAAAGCACGGATGGTTTCAGTATATATTTTCAAATTATATGAGAATGAGCCAACACACAACCCTGTCAGAACGTATTATTTACTTCAAGCTTTGACAGCAACCAACTTCGACCTTATCAAACAGCCAGCAAAGTATTAGCATAAAGATCATACTTGGAGCTAAAAGATGCTTCTATGAAGCCTCTGTGGCCAGCCTTTGAATTTAAGAAATGGTACAATCCACTCATTGATTAGAAGCCACACATTGTTTCTGTGCTGCTCTGACGCCTAAGTATTGCTGCCTTACTTATTCCACTCAAGTATAGGAGGTATGAAGGCCCTCGTTACGAGTGGCCTTTATAAATCCAAAATGTCAATAACACGTTACCATATTGAAATGATTATCTGTTGATATTTTATCTCACCTAATAATTGCTGGCTGTGACACAATACACATTCCTTCAGATAGATTTTTCCAGGACAAAGTGGCCAATGTTTACTGGGGAAAAATGCGTGGAAAATATCGAGACTTGTTGTTTCTGCATGTCCTCCCCCATTGTGCATGCAAAATTCGTAATAGGTGATAATAATAGCACCTGTTAAAGTGTGACTACCTTGGTATTGGCTTAAATTGTGCGTGATTATAATAACACAAGAAACCGAGCCACCCGTAATTAGAGCCAAAGAGATGTTGGACATGGATAGATTAGGAGGCAGTAGTGAGTGGCGTTTTTAAGTACATAATCTAAAGTGTGCTTTTATGTTACTGTGGTACAGTAGCCTATTGGATTCCAAAAGTGATGGCTTGTCACCAGTGCCTCACTTGTCTGGTGTTTCCCCCTCCTTCATTTATTAATTTATATATATATTTAGGGTAAGATTGCAATCTTTAGAGTACGTTGCCAAACGTTATTTTGAACAGCAAAAACAGAATTTGGGCAAGTTTTAGAGTTTACATTGAGCTTATTTCTGCCAGGAGTGCTCCAGCTAACTACTTTGGTCTTTGCTTATAGATACAAATTGTATCCAACAACCCCTTTGGAGGTTTGGCTTAAAGCACAGCGGCCTGTGAAACAGATTGTAGCCAAAACAGTGAAAGTGGAGTTTAAGTCAATGCCCTTCAGCCATTGGCTTATTCACCATTGCTTGGAGATGTTGTCAATTGGATCTTGGATCAACGCTGAGGAGTATATATCTGTAAGCTGTCCTGTTTTCAGTGTTTATAATTTGTGGATTTCAGTGTTGTTTTCACAGTGTTTACCAAACCTTTGAAAATCAGTACTCATCAGTTTATTCAGCTGCAAAACACCCCCCCGCCCAAAAAAAAAAATCCACTGCCTTTCAGTGTTTAAAAAGCATGTTGTATTTTGCAGTGATTGTTATAATGCACATATTTAATTTAAATTAGAAGTAATGCAGGGCATGCCATATCTTTCCATGGGCAGTGCATCCAATGGACTTATGTTAGACTGTTTTAAGCATTTAAAGTTTATGACTTGCACTCTGACTCTTGCTCACATCTCATTACTCTCTTTCACATCTCATTACCTCTCAGCCTCCTTTATTTGCAGGACTATTAATAGATTTAACTAATGAGTGCTATAAGGAAATGTTTCAATTAACAAATTCCTGGACACAGATGGGAGAGCACCCACCTACTCTTTACTGAATATTATTACATTGTAGGGTGGAGAACCCTACCATCTGCAGAGTACCCTGTGAAACAGTTAACACTTTGAATTACACCAGATTAGTTTGTAGTAGCCCTCCAAGGCATCAGGCACTTGCTGCTTCTAGCATGTTTGCCATTGCTTTTCTGCACTCTTTGCCTGACTACATTAAGATGGTGCTGCTGTTCTATGGACATTCATAGCTGCTGAGTATCCACTTGGCAGTCGTCTCACTTTAAGTCAGTTCTGAGCTTTTAACATACATCACAATGTACTCTGGGACTTGAAATGTTGCTGTTAACATTGTACATACAGGCCTATCACATTCAGCATTTGGGTAAAACACCAGGTATTACACATAACAATGGGGCAACCTGCAGCTATTCTGTTTGCTGGGATGCAGAAAAACTTGTGTCATGTTTTCACCATGATCTCATGTGCATGGTGACAGGACTCTTTCAATCAATCAATCAATCAATGATTTGTAAAGCACACTACATACCTGCGAGGGTCTCAAGGCGCTGGGAGAGGGGGCGCTACTTATCGAACAGCCAGGTTGTCGTGGTGAGCCTCAGTTAGGCATACCAGTGCTAGGGGTTCGCCCTTCTCTGCACAAAGTCCTTAGGCCAATAGGAAGATGTTGGCACAGAAACTGCAATACAAAACAGAGCGCTTTTATTACCCTCAAGAGGTGGAGCTACATTCACACAACACCCTACGGTAGTGTATGAAGTAGCACCCCGAACAGAAGGAACATGCTCCTTTTATTCCTACACAGGGGCTCAGAAGAAGGCGGTACAAGTACAAAACAGAAGGTTTACATACACAAAAGGTAATGTAGAAACGCACAATCAACAATAGAGAGGAGCTTAGCAGTATACTAATTACGGTAAAAATACCCGGACAGATACAGACTAAAACATATGTGAACAGTTACAGTCTCCTCTGCGCGTGTGCAGAGTAGCAGATCCTAAATATAACCTGTCTCTAGGCAGTGTACGAGAGCAAACGACAGAAAGGTAGGACAGAGCACATGGTGAGCACATGGCAGACAAGATGGCTGCCGAATCCAAGATGGCTTCAGCTAAATGCTAACCCCAATTGCTGCCAAATTACAACAGAGACCCCTTTTAGCATTAGCTGAAGACATTTGTTTATTTGGGGTAATCTACGTTTATATCTTGTACATTAATATTCATCATTTCTGTGACCTCTTTATTAAATTAATCTTGTGCTTTCATTTCTGCAACGTTTCGCTTGGCAGGTGTACAGGCAGAAATACAGACGGAGCAGAGCATTGGACCACATTGTATACATACACAGCATGTAAATAGTATCACTATTATTATACATAGAATGGTCAGCAGCTTCCAGCCCCAGGTGGCAAAAAGTGTCCAATCCAACTAGTAAAAGTCCAGGTGCAATTCTCTGGGTGAATCTCAGCAGAAATCCTATGCAGTTTCGAGATTGCATCAAACATGGAAGGTGAGTGGTCCGGAATGTAGACACAGCAGCTGCTAACGATGATGTGACATGCACCACCTCTATCAGCTAGAACCACATCAGAAACCATACGATTTTGAAGTGCTACAATCCTCGCAATTTGCAGCCCTTCTGTAATGTTCCTAAGTGCCATAGCTGTCTGATTGGTAACCACTTCCACAACACGAGTCAATCGTCTTATCTTTCTGCTGCACCCACAAAGAAATGCAAGCCCAAAATGAAATAGACATATTGTTGCAGAGTGGTGTCAGTTTGGTCCACTTCATCAGTACTTGTTGTCCTCTTATATCTGTTCTTAGAGATATCGTTGTACAACTTAAAGTCTCTGTGATAAGATGCAGGCGCCAGAAACACAGGGGGCAACAAAAAGGACACATAGCATATTCCAGACCATCCAACAGGTAGTTGGTAGTATCCCTTATCACTACAGACAAAGTATGTATTATGTGTGGATATGAAACTACTGTTATTACCACCTTTAATAGTCAAAATCACAGTACACTCACTTCTCCCCACTGAAATTCTCCCAACACTTCCTATACATAAGTCTGCTTTAGTCTGAGTAACAGAAATCACAAATGGTCCATTGTTCTTAATAGTTCTCATATTTGGGAAAAAATATGGCATAGAAATGTTCTCAGGTCGGTACTCTTCCCATTCCTATTTAGTTCCTTCAGCTCGAGGATTACCATCCTCATCTGGATAACACACTTTATTGAGATGATAATTAATCCTTCCTACTGCCGCCTTTCCAGAAGCAATTAAAAGCGCAAACCAAGCTTGACAAGAACCATTATGCAAGAAAGGAAGAGGAATAAAAGGTGTTCCCCCTTTCTTCTGGTGGGCAGGTATCATTCCACATACCCAACAGTCAGTGGTATTTGTGGCATTAGGAGTGTGATGCAACATCTGAATAAATGTGTTGTTCAAATAGGATTGTCGATGTTTCTGCTTATGGTAGGGAAGCGTAAAGTAATGGTGCTCAACTGGTATTGGAGTGGTGGCGATCAGCAGCTGCCAAGCAGGAGTCACTTTCTCGACAAACCAAGTTATCACTGCTATAGCCACCATAGCAACAACAAACCCTACAGCACAAATGATCTTTTTATTATTGATTTTAGCAACAGTTGATCTCCCTGCAGACGTGATCACATCGTCATTTAAAACAATCGTTGGAGCTCTAAAGTCCTGGCAAGCCGATGATTTCTTCACCGAGGGTCAAGACAGGTGTCACTATGTAGGACTGATCTCCCCCTTGCCACATCAGCGCCGTTTTACCAACCCACGACAGTTGCTCAACCAGTCTTTTTCAACAATGCAGACTCTTTCCTCAGTCTCAATTGGTATTGAGATACTCAAGGGATCGTGTGGTCCGGGAAGACTCCCTCAGATTCGTCAGGTGAAATAGCGTGGCCTTTTTCCGTTTCCAGAACCTCTCAATGGTCAGTCAGCACAGCAGGTTCCACTAAGGTAGGTGGCACTCACTTGCAGTGAGTGCTATGGACCCAATTCTTCCTGTTCGTCACTCGAACCGCTGTCCTCGTCACTAGGAGCACCTGCTCCGGTCCTCGCCACCTCGGCTCCAAGCTGTTCGACCTCTTGAAGAGCTTGACAATTAGGGGGTCACCAGGTCAGAGTTCATGGGCCTCACCTGTAGATCTGTCAGGAAGAGCTTCTCAAACCTGTTGTTGAATAGAGACCAAACTATCAGTCAACTGTTCTAAGTAATCATTCATCAGAACACATGGTACATCATGTTTGGGGTGTGGCTTAGGGACTCTCCAAATATTCATCGGTCTCCCAAATACCACTTCATATGGTGTGAGCCCAGATCGTGAATGTGGCACCGATCTTATGGACAACAATGCCAAGGGTAGTGCATCAGGCCATTTCAAGGACGTGGAAGCCAGTATTTTCGCTAATTTCAATTTCAAAGTAGCGTTATACCTCTCCACCAATCCTGCTGATTGTGGGTGGAAAACTGCATGGAACTTCTGTTTGATCCCTAATCCTTTCAGGACATGCTCAACAACTTGCCCAATAAAATGAGGTTCGTTGTCATTCCACAAAAGTTTACAAACACAATATCTAGGGAAGAATTCCTTTGAGAGCACCTTTGCTGTGGTGAGAGCCGTATTATCCTTTGTAACGTATGCCTCTATCCATTTACTTAAGGCATATACCACTACTAGAACATACTTCAAGTTATTGCAATGTTCAAGTTGGATGTAATCCATTTGCAAAACTTCAAAAGGTGCAGTTGGTGTGGCACACCCCCCTGTAGGAGTTTGTGGCCCTTTTCCAGGATTGCACTGCCAACAGATCAAACAGGATCGTACTATCCTTTTAGCTGTACCGGCAATCTCTGGATGCTCCCAAACTTGCGTAAGCAATTTCGTTAACGCTAAAGCTCCAACATGTGCCGGTCCATCTGTCATTTGAAACATAGGCTGTAAATAAGCAGCAGGCAGTTTCCACCTATTCATCTCTTTATTGCGCCAACAGCCCTCATCATCCAACATTCCCTCTTTGGACCATTGCTCAAGTTCTTCCACAGAGGCAGATCTCTGTATGTCTAGCACTTCTTGTCTAGCATCATGCCAACGCTCAGCATGTGACTTCACTACGTACATAGATGTAGTACTTTGTTGCATCGCAGTCTCACGAGCTACGCGGTGTGCAAAGGCGTTGCCTCGTTGTATCTTATCAGTAGGGCTCCCGGTTTTCCGTTTAAACTGATTTTTACATATAAATACAGACGGAAAACAAGTTTTCCTTTATCTGTATTTATATTTAAAAACGGGAAAACACTAGTATATTTTGTCATTGACATCAATACCATCTGGTGTCTCCCCCCTCCTTAGAGGGTTAAGAGGTGTCAGCTTGGCTGAGACAGCTTGGGCACGCACACAGCCGCACCGAGTACTTCACAGGTCTTTGAAAGACCTTTTACTTGTTAATGCAGCTTTGTTTGTCTTTCACCCTTAGCCCCTGCCTCTTCACTCTGCCGGTTGCCAACGCTGCGAACTGCTTCAGCAGTGCTTGTTTCTATACTTCCCAGTCTGAACATTTCTCACTCTCGTGTCCTTTTCCCCAACCGATCACCCTCCTTAGGTGTCTACTCCCCGGGGCGCCCCCCTTACCCGCGCTGTCCAAAACATCTCCAGCAGGTTATGGAAAATACTCAGGGTGGGGACTGGAGGGGTACTGCTTGTTAACCTGCTGTTTGAAAACCCGCATACTTTTATCAGTTCCCATAATTGCTAATGCTCCATTTACTGTTCAACACCGAGAAGCTCTTTACCACCTTAGATCGCACTGATAGCTGCCAGATTTTATTTCTCTGTGGCAGCAGCCTTTACATCAAGTTATTGTTCTATTTGTCCTGTTTCTCTGCAGAAGACAGAGGGGGGAAAGAGGAGCGGAATTCCCCACTCCCCTGCCACAATTACCCAGGCTCTTACCGGGCTGCAGCTGAACACACAGGCACTGGCTCGCCCGGTGCCCCTCAGTGCCAGGCCTCTGTTGGGGGCAGAGGAGATTTTCAACCAGTGAGGGGCAATTTGTGCCCACAGGAGATGCAGCGTACGGCTGTCGACATATAAGCAACATGTCATTTTTAAATGATAGTCTTAAACCAAAGAGAGGGGCTCAGTCTTACCCAAAAGAAAATAGACCTCCAGTATACTGTCAAGTAAAAAAAGTGTTTTCCTTTTGGGAGGTTAAATGGTCACAGGTTCAAACAGTCACCTCATTCACTCCAAATCTCTCATTCACTTACATGCTATCAGCTTGTTATTCGGGAAATACTCAACACAAAGAAAAAACTAATTTATATAAAAATATACACTTTTATTTTCAAATAAAAAGACATGAATCCATATACAATCTCATTAAAAAACCTACACAAAATATATTAAAACCACCTCGTGTGGAATTGGAGAAATATAGGACCAGACAATACACGTTGTCTGTTACGTTTGTTAATTTGGACAATTTGTTGACAACATTGGGAAGATTTATTTTACTTATACCCAACTACTTGCTGACAACTCCAAATTTAACCCTTCTGTAAAGCGTCGACGCGTTTCGGAAGCTTTAGATGATTATAGCCTCCTTCTTCAGGACAGTGTGTATATCTTTCTCCACAATTAAAGTTTCACCTAATGCACATAAAATATCACTTTTAGCAAGCAGTATCTGATTAGACTTATACATTTTATACAATCAAAAACAGACATTTTTATCTATATACCACAATCTTAGCTGTTTGCACTATTAATAGGTGTCACCAGTTCACACGGTGTAAAAAATCCCCAGAAGTGTTTTTCATATCAGTTTAAGACATTTCAACAACATCACTATCAACTTTGCCAATTAAAAAACGGTTAAAAACAGTATTTTGTCTATGTCCTCTTTTGTGACACCAATGAAACAATCGATATCTTAAAACAATGAACAATATAACATTTTCCAAAAAGCACATGTGTATTGTTGCTTTCTCTTTTGTTATGAGCATTTCCACAAACAAAGCTCGACTAGTGACACTAGTCTCACAATCCATCACCCACTTCACCTTTCCACACCATTCAAAACCATATCTGTGGTTTTACGCTCAACTCACCTATGCAAACGCATCTAGGTGTCGCAAATTTTTTCGGACTTCGTCCTGTTTGGGGTCATTTATCGATAATTTTTCGATCTCCCGTTCAACTATTAAATATAAACGGATACAGTCAATTAATGCATCCCCTTGAGTGATCGCTAAAGTTTTCGCTCTATCCGCCTGCTCTCACTGTTGTATTATTTACCTGTGAAAGTACGATAATCGGCTTAGAACGCAGTATTTTTGAATCTTTTCACATCTGTGTTTCTGCTTTCTCGTTCTATTCCTATATAGGAAAAAATATATTTATTTTTAGTACCCGATCTTACTCCAAGTTGTCACGATTTTGTCTCACAACTTGTCTCCTAAATAGTTACCTCAAAGATCATATCGTCATTTATACCTATGGTTATTCTTTATGTTCGATTTACACCATTATGTTTTCACCCTTCCGTTCTAAAAGAGAAATAACTATCTCAGTAATGTTGATGCTGCTCTTAATAGATAATATGAACCCCAATCACAAAAGAGCTCACCTGTTAGGGGGGGCCTTTGTTGTATTGGAATCTTGTTGCACCCGGGTATATAACGCTCGTGGCTGCACGTTACAAGAAAAACAAGTTTTTCTAAATTATTATCAAATGACCACAAAGATCTAAATACCGTTATTTTCACCAAGGGAGAATTTTCCCAAAACCCAGGGTCAGTATTCCTCTCGTTGCGAGTGTTTTACTGTTTTTAAGTTACTGGTTTTAAATTACACCCACTTTTTTTACTTGACATTTTTAAATGATAGACAGGGACTGTCGTGGCCGTGTGTACATATTTATTTTCAGGAAAACTGGGTGCCCTCCAGTGGCGCTTTGCACATCTTTCTCCGTGGGGAAGAAGGACTGCTTCCTTGCAGCAAACAACAACAGTGTAAGAGTCCCAAATATAACAGACATTAAAGATGGGAAGCTGTCCATGAGGGCATTTTTTCCGAGCAACACCACAGATAGGCCATTGACAAAACTAGGAAGTCTTTGGACACTCATTGGTGGAAAACTGTGGCACGGAGGACATATAACCATTCACACCGCTATATCGATAAATTATGGTAAACAGTCATAATATCGATTCCAAAATATAGAATGGACATAATATCGAAGTAAAAATATAGAATGGTCAAAATATCAAATGGACACAATATAGTGGATAAAAATATCGAATTTAAGGTAAGTAATATCGATTTTCAAAATATAGAAGTCAAAATATCGAAGTATACAATATAGGCATTAAATATATCGATGTTTTAATAATATCAATTTTTTTTAAAGTGTTTTGTAAGTTAGTATATGTGTGAAAAGTGTATATTAATTTTTGTAATGTATGTTTAATGTATTTTAAGTAATGAAATTTTATGTTATTTAATTTTTGCGTAATTTTATTCTGTAGTGGGTTGTGGGTTTATAGGGGAATAGGGTGGGAAGTAATTTATTTATATTAAATTAAATATTCATTTTGAGCAATTATTATTAATTTTTTATTAAATTTTGCTTTCTAGTTCTGTAGCGGGTTGTGGGTTTATAGGGGAATAGGGTGGGAAGTAATTTAATTGTAATTAATTAAATATTTTTATTTATTTATTGGTATTCATTTTGAATTTATTGTTATTTTTTAATTGGTAATTAATTTTTATTAATTGCCAATTAATTTGTATTAATTGATTAATTGTTAATTATGTTAATTTTCTAAATTTATTTTCTGTAGCGGGTTGTGGGTTTATAGGGGAATAGGGTGGGAAGTAATTTAATTGTAATTAAGTAAATACTTTTTTTCATTTATTGGTATTGATTTTAAATTTATTGTTAATTAATTTTTAATTGGTAATTAATTTCTATTAATTGGCAATTAATTTTTATTAATTGGTAATTATTTTGTATTAGTTAAATATTTGATAATTTTGATAATTGTATTAATGTATTTTCTGCAGTGGGATGTGGGTTTATAGGGGAATAGGGTGGGAAGTAATGGAATTGTAATTATTTACATATTAAAAATACTTTTTGTGTATTGATAATTAATTTACTGTTAATTATTAATTGGTATTAATTTTTATTATTAATTAGTTTTTGTTATTGAAAATTAATTCGTTGTTAAATAATTATGAATAGGTTATTAATTTTTAATAACTAATATGTAGTTGTATTTCTAATTAATTATTACATAATATAAAATTGGTTATTAATTTCAATTAATGTTTTATTGGTATTGATATTTAATTTATTTTTAATAATGTATTAAATCATTACTTTCCCTACTGTTGTACTCTCTGGAGTGGAAATAGTAATTTTTACCCTTCCAATATCCAACGCTTACCCTACTGTTGCACTCTCTGGAGTGGGAATAGTAATTTTTACCCCTACGCTATCCAACGCTTTCCCTACTGTTGCACGCTCTGGAGTTGGAATAGTAATTTTTACCCTCCCGCTATCCAACGCTTTCCCTACTGTTGCACTCTCTGGAGTGGGAATAGTAATTTTTACCCTTATGCTATCCAACGCTTTCCCTACTGTTGCACTCACTGGAGTGGGAATAGTATTTTTTACCCCTACGCTATCCAACACTTTCCCTACTGTTGCACTCTTTGGAGTGGGAATAGTAATGTTTACCCCTACGCTATCCAACGCTTTCCCTACTGTTGCACTCTCTGGAGTGGGAATAGTATTTTTTACCCTCCCGCTATCCAACGCTTTCCCTACTGTTGCACTCTCTGGAGTGGGAATAGTAATTTTTACCCTTACGCTATCCAACGCTTTCCCTACTGTTGCACTCACTGGAGTGGGAATAGTATTTTGTATCCCTACGCGATCCAACGCTTTCCCTACTGTTGCACTCTCTGGAGTGGGAATAGTAATTTTTACCCCTACGCTATCCAAAGCTTTCCCTACTGTTGCACTCTCTGGAGTGGGAATAGTATTTTTTACCCCTACGCTATCCAACGCTTTCCCTACTGTTGCACTCACTGGAGTGGGAATAGTAATGTTTACCCCTACGCTATCCAACGCTTTCCCTACTGTTGCACTCTCTGGAGTGGGAATAGTATTTTTTACCCTCCCGCTATCCAACGCTTTCCCAACTGTTGCACTCTCTGGAGTGGGAATAGTAATTTTTACCCTTACGCTATCCAACGCTTTCCCTACTGTTGCACTCACTGGAGTGGGAATAGTATTTTGTATCCCTACGCGATCCAACGCTTTCCCTACTGTTGCACTCTCTGGAGTGGGAATAGTAATTTTTACCCCTACGCTATCCAAAGCTTTCCCTACTGTTGCACTCTCTGGAGTGGGAATAGTATTTTTTACCCCTACGCTATCCAACGCTTTCCCTACTGTTGCACTCACTGGAGTGGGAATAGTATTTTTTACCCCTACGCTATCCAACGCTTTCCCTACTGTTGCACTCACTGGAGTGGTAATATTAAATGTTACCCTCCTGCTATCCTACGGTAAAATATTGTACATTTTTTATTAATAACTTAAATTAATTATATCTTAATTTTAAGGTTATTTGAGTATTTTTAAGTATGTTTTAGTTAATTATATTTATTATTTCATTAATTTTAAATTACTTTTAAGACATTTAAAAAAATTCTAAATTTTGACTTGACTATATATTGTTTACAGACTATATTTTGGATTCGATATTTTTGTACTTACCTGTTTGTAGATAGGAATTCGATATTTTGGCATTCTATATTTTGGTGACTATATTTTGGTAAGTCTATATTTTGTCATTCTATATTATGTCAGTGATCCATAAATTATACAGCACATGGAGTGTGAATTGTGAAAGTGTGAAGTGTGAAAGTGAATTGCCTTCAGTGCGTTCATAATTAGTGTTCTTATGATCACCTAACCCGGTTATCAACCTTAGAAGGAGGAGACAGAAATGGTCGGATTCAAACCCAATATCAAAAAGTTACTTAGTTGAGTAGGAAAGTTATTTCAGAGGGTCCCCCACGAATGAAGGGGCTAATTGCTTGCATTCATCATCCTAGCGCACACATACACACTAACAGGAACACACATGCACACACACACAGCGCTAACTGTGTGCAGAATAGCAAAGGTGGTGCTTTCCTGGTCATCCACTTGGAATGGTAGAGGCACACTGCATTACTTGAAATAAAAAGCATTTTTAATGCAACCAGGTCTTGCATTTATGAGAGCTTGTGCTCTTGGCAATGTAAATGACCATGCCTTTTATTTATGTTGTGGTTTATGAAACATAAATAAAACACATTGTCATTTACAATGCCAATAGCTTAAACTCGCGTAAATGCAGCATATTACTGTAGTCAAGTGCATAATTTGAATTGAATTGCTTCCAGGTGTTTATAGCGGGCCACAATTGGGTTGCAGCTGAAGGCAGTGGTATTTCTCTTAGTGGGGCAGGATGGTGTTCAGTGGCAGGGGGCGTGTGGCACTCTGCCGATGACAGAAAGTGCAAGGCTCTGAGGCAAATGGCTTGTGATAGCACTTTTAAGCATATTTGGGACATTCTGCAAATGGCAAAGTTTTTAGATGAATGTATAGTGTTGACCAATAACAACTGAGCGCACGTGTGCATTGTCAATTTAAATAAATGTGGAAAAATACTAACTGTAGCGTCGTCTTTTGCTTGTGGCAAAAATAAATGTGGATAAATACAGAAAAAATGCCCAAAAAATAAATATGGATAAATACAGACGGAAATGGCAAAAAAATAAATACCATAAAACCGGGAGCCCTACTTATCAGTCACTTTCTTGTGCGCGCTACACTTAACAATAGCTATTTTCTTCGGATATGTGAGTGCAGTCAAAAGATTATGCACTAATTCCCCGTGCATCATCTGCATCCCGTGGGATGTAAGAAAGCCTCTTTCCTTCCAAAGTAGGCCAAAATCACGTGCCACTCCAAAAGCATAGTGGCTATCTGTATAGATGTTCACACACAAATCAGTGCTAAGTTCACACGCTCGTGTCAAAGCTATTAACTCAGCTGCTTGAGCTGACTTCTGAGTAGTAGCTCAGAAGCTGTCTCTACTACTGTCTCACGTGTCGTAATTGCATATGCAGCTGAAATCGTGCCGTCTGGCAGCTTCAAATAGGACCCATCAACCCACAGTTCCCCATCTACATCTGAAAGGGGCGTATCTTGCAAATCAACACAACCTTTTGTCTGTTCCTCAGTAAGGAATATGCAATCATGAGACTCCTGTGACTGAGTCGCTGGATATGGCAACAAAGTAGCTGGGTTTAGAGTTGCACACCTCTTCAGGGTAATATGAGGGGCCAACAGTGTCAATTTGTATCCTGTTAAGCGAGCACTAGTCAAGTTTTGTGACTTAGTCTGATTCAAAAGGGCATCGACCGCATGGGGTACTAACACCAACAATTTATGTGACAAAACTATCCCTTCACTCTGACGTATGGACACAGCTGTTGCTGCAACTGAAGGAAGCACCCAGGTAATGCACGAGCAACAGGATCAAGAACCGCTAAAAAATATGCACAGGGAGGCTGCTTGTCACTGTGTGTCTGTACTAAAACTGACAATGCACACTCATCTTTCTCGTGTACATAGAGTGTAAAAGCCTTCGTGTAATCTGGAGTGCCTAACACTGGTGCAGAACAAAGAGCTTGCCGTAGCTGACGAAAAGCATCCTGGCATTCATCTGTCCATGGAAGGGGCATTGGAGTGTCTTTAGTCAGAAGTGCTAACAAGGGTTTAACAAGGTGTGAAAAACCTAATATCCATTGCCTACAAAACAAAGTCAGACCAATGAATGCATGGACATCTTTCTGAGTAGAAGGCACTGGTGTGTCTAAAATTGCTTGAAAGCCAAAGTATATTGTTCACACTGTTCAGGCGTATCGGCTGCCAACAAGTTGTCATCGACATATTGTATGAGAGCCACTCCGTCAGGCAAAGTGAAAGAATCAAGTTGTCATTTCAGAGCTTGACTGTAAATGCTAGGACTCTGTGTACCCTTGAGGAATTCTACAAAATCTATACGATTGATTATTCAAAGTGAAACCGAACAAATATCGGCTATCAGGATGAATAGGAATCGAAAAGAAAGCGTTCTTCAGGTCTATCACAGTAAATGTAGTTGCTGTTGGAGGAACTAAGGTAAGAAGTGTTGTTATGTCAGAAACCACAGGGTATTGCGGCACTACAATCTTGTTGACTTCTCGTAAATCAATAATGAATCTGTAGATCCTTGTGTCAGAGTCTTTTTTCAAAATAGGAAGAATAGGACTGTTGCAAACATTATAAGGAACTTCTTCCAAAATCCCCACTTTAATCAAATCATGGACAATGCATACAAGTGCTTCTTCGCCTTCTTGAGATATCTTATATTGAGGCAATCGTGGCAATGAAGCGCTCTCCTTGACACTAATATGTACTGGCGGAATAACCATTTGCCCTATATCAGTGTCTGAGGTTGCCCACAAAGTACTAGGGAGTGAAGCTAATGCAATCACGGGGTAGTTGTCATTCAAAATAATACGTACTCCTTCCGGAGAACATCGTATCGTAGCCCTAAAATATTTGAGCATATCAAGACCCACAATTTTGTCCGGTGTATTTGGAGAAAGCAAAAATGGACAAGGAGCAGTGAATTCATCAACATGAAATGCAAGGGGTTGTGACAGTGGGCTAAGGGAAGGTGTTCCATCGAATCCTATTGATGTAATGCTTAAGCCAGCCAGGGGAGCCCTTGGAAACAATTGTTTAAATAGGGCGCTATGAGTAGCTCCTGTATCAACCAGAAACTGATCAATAGAACCCAAAACGAACCCTTCTGATCTACTGGAACTTCAACTGATTCCTTACCCCATCTTAGGCGATCCCATGCATAAGCAGAATCTTTCAAATCAGAAGACACATAATCGGACATTTGATATTGATTCCGTCTATCAAAAGTGTTAAACCCATCCTGTCCACGCATATTAGAATCAAACCTAGCACGATCGCCCGTGCTTCCTCCAGGCCCTGAATATCCTGAATGATTTTTCATTTGTCCCCCATCCACATGGATACTTACGAGCACGCAGTGCCGGACAATCGGCAGCCCAATGCCCGAATTTCCTGCAATACGCACACTGATCAGCCGACAAAGTCTGACGAGTATAAGAAGGAAAAGACGAACCATAAGACCCACGTCCACCTCTATCATTACCCCTAGAAGGTGAACCATAAGCCTGAGCCAACATAACCTTTGCTTTTACCTCTTTCGTTTTCTTATCCTCATTGCCCTTCGCTTGTAACTCCTGTCGTTCATAATATTGAGCCATAGTCAAAAGAGAAACCGGAGAAGAGGAAGTCCATGAACTCTACCTGGCCTTTAGGTGACTAGCTATTCCTGGCAACAGGTTAGTGACATATTTATCGACAAACAGATGCCTGCCTGTGTCATCTGTCAATGATTGGCCACTGAAATCGTGGAATAACTCCTCAAAGCGTGTAAAGAAATCAGAAACCGATTTGTCTGCTTTTTGCTTACAAGATGCTAATACAGTCCAGTCTATCTTTTTAGGAGGAATAATAGTCTTTAACTTAACTATTATAGCTGCAGGAAGATCTAAAATTAGCTGACGTGGTTTCTGTGCTGGTTCCCTTTCTACATCCAGTTGTTCTAAATCTTTCCATTCTGCCCCAAAAGTTGCACGCTCATCAACTTTACCAACAGTTCTCCACATATCAGGGGGTAATTTCTATCTGAAAAACATACCAATATCAGGCAGAGTCCTAGTAAAAGAGCTAAGAGCACCCTCAACTTCCTCATAAAAAGCTGCTGGATTCTTCCGCGGATCAGGTAATGCAGTTTTAATCGTCATAACATCTGCTCTATTCCAAGGAGTGTAAACCCAATTATGAACAAAATAACCCTTTGCATCAGCAGAATCCTTATTATCATCTGTTCCCGCGCCTCTAGGAGGAACATATAAAGGTGCGGCTTCCCGCATAGGTTTCGCATGAACTATCATAGTCTTATCTGTTCTGGGAGTAGAAGCTCGTGCAATTCTGATCTAAGATGTTTGTGCAGCTGCCTTTTTCTGCTCTCGTAAACGGACTGCGTCAGCACGAAGTTTAAACAAACGTCTGATTCTATCAGCCACCTGAGAGAATACAAAGAGACCATCGCGCATTTACTTACAATCACGTACTATATCATAGGGCTCCAATTCATCAGAATATTTCCTAAACCGCTCAATGACTTCTGTAGCAAATACTTCAGTAAAATATATCTGTTCCCTTTCCTGCCAGTTTTTTATCTCATCTAATAGTTCAGAGGCAGGAGCAGTACTACGAACTGTTTTACGAGCAGCTGATCTAAGCTCAGCCTAACGCTTGGAGGACAACATAGAACGAGTTTCCTGTGCTTTCTCTTCCTCTGAAGGAGAGTCCTCATCTGACTCATAAGAAGCAGACGGAAAAGTATACGGAGGTGGAGAATGGTCTAACAAGAGAGAATCATCTTTGGGTTTATTAAGAATAGGATAGAGAGGTCGTCGAACAGCATATTGGCCATTTACCTGTAAATGACGCTCCCTATCTTCTCTCTCTTTAATTTCTTTATTTTTCAGTTCTAAAGCTTTCACATGAATGCTCTTACGATGTTCCTTTTCGGCCAAGGCTTGCTCACGCTTCATTCGTTCACGCACTTCTTTCTCCTACATTCGTACACAGTCAAACATGTCTTGCCTTTCGCTTAAACATACATTGTTCCACATATTGAATCTTTCATAAATCAAATGACCCATGCATAGGCCAACGCAACTCAGGATCCTTACGAGTATATTTATTCCATAACGTGCTGTACATTATAGAAGAAATACCATACTTAATATACATATCCCTATTAGGCGTCCCCTCTGAGGGGGCCGGTTGTGCTTCATTAAGTCTCAAACTGGTACCACTACAAAAGCAAAACATTCTACGAAGTGTGCTAGAAACAGGCATGCTGAAAATAGTGCAAGATATGCAGTATTATACCCAAAGTAGCACTTAAAGTACGCTTGTACGCTGTGCCATTCAAATCGATTCAAAACAGAAAATTCTCCTCATTACCTGCCTATATAAATTGCAATTCATATATCAACTACTCCCAAATCCCAAATTGGCCAATACAAATTCGAAAGCCACAGCAAGCGTCGCATCAACGACCTTACCAATCCTTGGTGTCCAGATTCCAACTGCCAAGTTCTTGAATCAACCAAATGGTCACTTCAGAGCGAATCAACAGAAGAGATCTCAGTCAAGGACCTGCACCACCTGGAGGGTCAGATCAGAAAGAGAGGATTGCCAAGACGCGGGTCTCCTCGGGCAGTGATTGTCCGTAGCGAGATTCCAATCCTTTGTTTCGACCACTCCTTCGGGCATCAGAGTTGCCAATGAGCCCCACGCTGGGTGCCAATTTGTCGTGGTGAGCCTTAGCTAGGCCTACCAGTGCTAGGGGTTCGCCCTTCTCTACACAAAGTCCTTCGACCAATAGGAAGAAGTTGGTACGGAAACTGCAATACAAAACAGAGCGATTTTATTAACCTCAAGTTTGTATTGCAGTTTCCCGTACCAACTTCTTCCCTATTGGTCGAAGGACTTTGAGTAGCAGCCAAAGAGGAACATGCTCCTAGCGCTGGTAGGCTCAGAGAAGGCAGTACAAGTACAAAACAGAAGGTTTACATACATAAAAGGTCATGTAGAAATGCACAATCAACAATAGGGAGGAGCTTAGCAGTATACTAATTACGGAATACGCTGACAGATACAGACTAAAACATATCTGAACAGTTACAGTCTTCTCTGTGCATGTGCAGAGTAGCAGATCCTAAAGATAACCTGTCTCTAGGCAGAGTACAAGAGCAAACGACAGAAAGGTAGGACAGAGCACCTGGTGAGCACATGGCAGACAAGATGGCTGCCAAATCCAAGATGGCTTCAGCTAAATGCTAACCCTGATCGGTGACAAATTACAACAAGGTCTTGAGTATCCTCCGGAAGGTCAGCAGGTCTTGAGTCTGTCGTAGGCTCAGTGGGAGGGTGTTCCATGTCTTGGCCCTGAGGTGGGAGAAGGATCTCCCACCGGTGGCTGTTCTTCGGATACGCGGGACGGTGGCGAGTGAGAGGTCGGCGGAGCGTAGCTGGCAGTTGGGGATGTAGAAGGAGAGCCGTCTGTTGAGGTAGGCTGGGCCAGTCTTGTGGAGTGCCTTGTGTGCGTGGGTGAGGAGCTTGAAGGATATCCTCTTGTTGACGGGGAGCCATTGCAGGTTTCTCAGGTGGGGGATGATGTGGCCGTGGCGTGGCACATCAAGGATCAGTCATGCCGAGGCGTTTTGGATGCGTTGTAGTCATTTGATGAGCTTGGTCGGGGCTCCCGCGGAAAGGGCGTTTCCGTAGTCCGGATGTACGTCAGTACAACGCAATCTTTTAGATCGCGGTACTTTACAACGCTGCCATTACACCGCAAGTCGTTACAACGACTTGCGTTGGTGTGCGCGGATTGAGGATTATTATAATTTTATATTCCAACACCAGCCCACGTATCAGTAGGGAAGGTGTTGGAATATAAAATTACAATATTCCTTATCCAACAGCGCCATCCAGCGCAAGTCGTAGTAACGACTTGCGTTGTAATGGCATCGTTGTAAAGGTAGTGCGGTGTAAACACCGCGTTTTAAATGATGTTTCCCCCGCAGTCCAGTCTGCTGCTGACGAGGGCCTGGGTGACTGTCTTTCTTGCATCTGTCGGGATCCATCTGTAGATCTTTTGAAGGATGGGGAGGGTGTTGAAGCAGGAGGAGGAGGAGCCGGCATTGACTTGCTTGGTCATTGAGAGCGTTGAGTCGAGGATGATTCCCAGGTTGCGTGCGTGGTCGGTGGGTGTCAGGGCTGCCCCCAGTGCCGTTGGCCACCAGGAGTCGTCCCAGGCTGAAGGGTTGGAGCCAAGGATGAGGACCTCCCTCTTGTCCGATTTCAGCTTCAGACGGCTGGTCTTTATCCAGTCGGCGACAGCCTTCATTCCTTCGTGGAGGTTGGCTTTGGCTGTGATGGGTTCTTGGTGAGGGAGAGGATCAGCTGAGTGTTGTCGGCGTAGGAGATTATGTTGAGGTTGTGCTGTTGAGCTATGCGTGTGGGGCCATGTAAATGTTGAACAGCGTCGGGCTGAGGGAGGATCCCTGGGCATATGATCTCGGAGGGTTTGGATCGGAATGGGTGGGGGCGGACGCTCTGGGTTCTGCCGGAGGGGAAGGAGGTGGTCCAATCCAGATCCTTGTCTCAGATCCCTGCAGCGTGGAGGCGTGCGCGTAGTGTGCGGTGGCAGACGGCAAAGTGTCGAAGGCGGCAGAGAGGTATAGGAGGATGAGTGCTGCGGTCTCACCATTGTCCAGCAGGGTCCTGATGTCTTCAGTGGCGGCGATGAGGGCAGTCTTGGTGCTGTGGTTACTGTGGAACCCTAACTGGGAAGGGTCCAGGATTCTGTTTTCTTCGAGGTATCGGGTTAGCTGTCTGTTGACGGTTTTCTCGATGACTTTGGCCGGGAAGGGGAGCAGAGAGATGGGCCAGAAGTTCTTGAGGTCTCTTGGGTCTGCCTTAGGTTTTTTGAGTAGGGAGTTGATCTCGGCGTGTTTCCAGATCTGTGGGAAGGTCTCGGTCTCGAGGGAGAGATTAATGACGTTGTGCAGGTGGTGTGCGATGGTGCTGGTTGCTCTGTTGAAGACGTGATGCGGGAATAGGTCCGACGGAGAGCCGGAGTGGATTGAGCGCATGGTCATGATGGTGTCATCGATGCTTACCCTGGCCCAGGCTAGCAGGGGGTCGTGGTCGATGGTGTACGGAGGGCTGTTGTGTGTTGCTGTCTGTTGGGGCTGTCTGCGTGTCTGCTATCTTGCGGTGGAAGAAGGTGGCGAGGGAGTCGCACAGGGCTTGCGACAGCGGGATGTCCTTGGTGTTGGAGCTGGGGTTGGAGAGTTCCTTAACGATTTTGAAGAGCTCCTTGCTATTGTGTGCGTTGTTGTCGAGCTGGTCTTTGAAGGAGGTCCTCTTGGCTGCCCTGATGAGGTGGTGGTGGTTGTGGATGGCGTCCTTCTGTGCTGCGTGGCTGTCCGGAGTTTGTTCACTGTGCCATTTCTTCTCTAGTTTCCGGCAGGCTTGCCTGGAGGCTAGTAGTTCTGGGGTGAACCACCAGGCCCTCTAGCTCGTGCCTTTGTGGAGGGGTTTCTTCAGCCGGGTGAGGGGGTTGGCACAGTCCTCTATCCAGCATCTGAGGATGTGGGCAGCGTCGTCGGTGTTGGAGGGTTCGGTGGGTGGGCTGAGAGCGAGGTTTGCGTGTAGTTGGTCTTCGGTGATTTTGCTCCAGCAGCAGCAGAGGATCTGTTGGGTAGGGTGGTGTGTGGTGGGTTTCTGGAAGGCGAAGTGGATGCAGCGGTGGTCAGTTCAGAAGAGTTCGGCGGTGTGGTGTGGCTGATGTAGTCGTACGGGCTTGAGGAGAAGACTGTTGCCTCAGTCCGAGGTTGGCTCAGTTATCGATCAGTCCGAGGTTGGCGAGGTTATCAATCAAGATTGTGGAGTTGTTGTTCTCAAGGTGAAAGTTCAGGTCTCCGAGGAGGATATAGTCGGTGGAGGTCAGGGCGTGCATGCTGATCAATTCGACGATGGAGTCTCTGAACTGGGGGCAGGGTTCGGGGGGGCGATAGACGAGGGTGCCTCTGAGGGTGGAATTGGGTCTGTGTGGATCTGGAAATGCATGTGTTTGGCGGTGCTGAGCGCGTCCTCTGTGCTAGTCGAGACCCTGATGCTGTTCTTGTGGACAATGGCAATTCCTTCTCCGACTCCGTTGGTGCAGTCTCTACGGGTGATCTTGTAGCCATCTAGGATGGCTATGTCATGTGCGGAGGACCTGTCACTACGTATTGCATAGAATGCTTAAAGCCTGGGGTGTTTGACAGTTGAACTGTTATCAACACTTACATATTAGAAAAGGGAACTGATATATCAAAGGGTTTTACAATTCTGAGTCTATAAATGTGATAACACATATTGGTCAAAGTTCTTATGAGCCAGCCATTTCACCAGTCAGAGAAAGAATTAAGGGCCCGATGTAGGTAATCCCAGATTACCGATTCTTAAATACCGAATCATACCGATTCGGTATTTAAGAACTGGCAATCGGGATGTAGGTAATTTTACCAAATTAATTACCGAATCGATATGATTCGGTAATTAATGAATCGGTATTTACCGATTCTGTAATTGGCATTGATTCCTATGGGCCTTGAGGCCCATAGGAATCAATGCCAATTACCGAATCGGTAAATACCGATTCGGTAAAAATACCGAATTTGCAAGGGGGACAGGGTGTCACTTTGACACCCTGTTGCACCCCTGATTCTGGCTTGTGTGCCACGTGGCACACATACATGCCCTTAGGGCATGTATGTGTGCCACATGGCACAGGTGTACATGCACAGATGTGCATGTACACAGGAATTGGTTATTTATCATGACATAGTATGTCATGGTAAATTACGAATTCTTAAGGGCCGGTGGCACTGTTTTCAGTGCCACCTACATCACAAATGTGAGATTCGGTATATTTACCGATTCGGTAATTTACAGAATCTGTAAATTTACCGATTCTGTAAATATACTGAATCGGTAAATTTAAGGCCCCCTACATCTCAATCACCAAATACCGGTGGGTATCGGCCGAAATCGTCTGTTACCGACCGGTATTTGGTGACCTACATCTGGCCCTAAATGCTGTGAAAAGATCACAGATGACTTTAAGATTCCCTGATTCTCTACAGTGTATAAAATCATTAGAACAGACCTAAAACATGCTTCTAAATCCTGCACCTTTATTTAAGCACATAAAAATCGAGGGATTAAAAGGAAGAGGAAACACTATTTTAATTACAATCCTTTACGGCAAAACATCAAACAGAATAATTCTAGGCCAGTCTTTCTTGCTGCTACTATGTGTAATGAAATTACATTGTGTTGCCCTCTCCAAGAAGAAATAAAAATGACTTATTCCCTCTCACTTTCCTTACTTTGCATAGCATTTTAGTTTGCGGATGTTCGAGCACATATCAATGTTTATATGTTTATACTGAGGAGGGCTGTTTCCCTTTAAATATAGCTTTCTCAGTTATTACAGCTTAAACCTAAATCAGAGTAGCCTGTACATCTCTCACCTCATGCTATTGACTATTTTCTCATTCAATCTCGTTGGAAGTGGTTCACTTTGCAATGAATGACGGACTGTTTTACGCCTGAAAAGTACCTTCAACCATCACACTTTTTGTCAATTTAATGTTTTTCTTTTACTTGGGCTATAGACTAGAAAAACAATCATGTTTCTATTTTTTAGTGCAGCAGACATTTTTAAGTGCACATGTCAGGATTTGAGCGAGAGCCTGCCTTTATAATGACTCTGCTATTAGCTTTTCTTTCTTGCATAATGGATGCCCTGATCCAGAGATGCAGCTCCTAAACTTTTGCAAGGCAGGAATATTTTTTAATCTCCCAGTGGATTTGAAGCCGTGCCGACATGGCCAGGAATTTCTTTTGATTTAACTTCATGGCAAGAAAGAGAATGTCATAAAAACAAAAGCAAGGCTACAAAGAAAGCTTGCTTAATGTCAAGCCACATTTGTTTATGATATTTATGGATCCCGATGGAGTGAAAAATGTACTCATGTATTTGGGTCAAAAAGGGGGGCAGCACAGACCACAGACTGGCTTGGTGTGAAAAAGCTGCTTTATTGGAAACAGGTGAACCTGCTCCCAAAAAAACTACCTAGCTGAAAAAATAATGAGCTATCCAACAACAAACCCCGCAAAAACCAGCCGGAAGCTCGTTCCCTAGGGAGGGAGGGCGGGATAAAGCTAAACTGCCCAGTGTCCTCCCTGACCGGCTGTTGTGTCACCAACACCAAAATGGTGGCTTGTTAAACAAGATGGCTGGTTAAAAAACCCCAAGCCCAAAAATAGCCCAACCCAAGCCCAACGCCAGCCCAATGGAGCCCAACCAGCCCCATGGGCTCTGTCTGCCAAGCCCAAAACTAGCCCAAGCACAACAAGCCCAACGCCAGCCCAATGGAGCCCAACCAGTCCAATGGGCTCTGGCTGCCCCCGGCCCAAAAACCCCAGTGGGGGGCAGGCCTCCTACTGGTCAGCTGCCCCCCCAAAGCCCTATTGTGCCAAAAAGAGGGGCAGCACAGACCACAGGCTTGCTTGTTGGTGTGAAAAAGGCTGCTTTATTGGAAACAGGTGCACCTTACATACAAGTTCCCTTGGCCTGTGACGTACAAAACTAAACCTCACTACATATTGTCTTCCTACTTCACCCTCCACCCCCTCCCCTAAACATGTTCCCCCCTGCAACAATTATAAACACAACACAACCTGCAATTTCCTAACCTCTCCACAACTACCTAACTAGGTCAACTTCTTATGTTCTTTCATAACTGTAACTATACATCATTATACCACAACTGACCTATGAAAAACGCCACTCGGAAAGTCGACCCTGGCGGCTTTCCGACCCCCACTAGGACTCCTGATGCTTCGAGAATCTGCACACCACTGTCGCCCTGTCCAAAGCCTCCTTCTACTGCACTATATATAGTTCCATGCCATAGCGGGACAGATGCACCCCATCTTCCCTGAAGAAATACACTGCCGCATAGCGCTGCTCCGGATGTTCCATCCTTCCAAACCCTTCTTTTTGGTAAAAAACTCTCATGACCCTATTAATCTCCTCTGTGCCCTATCTATGGCCACCGGCCGTTCAGCCCCTCTCCAACATCTCCTCGGTATGAACTCAGATCATATCACATGACAATCAGACCACTGCCGATGAATCTCCGCTTCATTTGTTTCAGCAATGCCAAGCCTTTGCATTGCACCAGATCATTTCCCCCTAAATGAATAACCAGAACATCAGGGCAAACTCCCCCCTTAACAACCTTACTCAGCGCTGGAAATAACTCATGCCACCTCATGCCCCCCATTCCCTTGCCAATAACAACGAAAAAAAAAACTAGGATCCAATTATAGATTCAAGTTCCTGGTCTTGTCCCATTCATATGGCTCCGCTCGTTTCACGAAAGAGTGTCCTAAGATGAGGATGGACAATCCTGCTACGGTCAATCCCGCCACCGCACCTGCAAAGACACATACGTGAGACAAGCGACAACGAATCAAGCCTCCTCCTCCCCAAAACCCCGCATCCTGATGTATGTCTTATAACAGTCCTATTTCCAGCTCCCCAGTCGCATCACATCCTCCCTCCCCCACCCCTTCTTTGCCGTGTCTATTGCTGCGCCTATAGGAAAGGAGTGCATCCCAAACAGTCTGGGGTTTTCACCCATAGTGCGAAGGGCGCTGCTGACACCCGGCTACCCTCGGCCCGTCAAAAATTCTCACCCGCCTTATCACTTGCCCTGGGCGCCAGCAACTCACCCCACAACGTGGGGCACACAGCCTGATCCGCCACAGGTGCCATGACAACCCACTTCCCCACTCTCTGTTGATCAGTCTTCGAGCGCCACAAAAGAGCTGCCACCTCCCTGGACCGCAACTCCACCTCCCCCCTCCGTTCCCGTTTCCCTCTTGTCCCCAGGAGCTCTGACACCCGAAAAGCCCCAAAATACATCCACGACATTAGCGTGGAAAACACAATAGCTTCCTCTCTGTTGCGGCAAATCTCCAGCATGAGCCTTATCAAGCCGGCAAGAATCCCCGCTGTTACGGGGCGGCGCTGCGAGGCATTGGTGCCTTGTTCCCGTGCTGATCCTTCCAAAAAACTTGCACCCAGATCACCCGCCGATGGCATATAGCCCCACCACAATCTTCCCATGAATGCTATGGCCAACAGCTTGCCCGCGATCATCACCTTGGACATTCCTTTTTCCATCATTGCCAAAATAAAGTGCACCACTTGCTCACCCCTCATCCCATGACGGTCGTGCCGCGTCGCCCCACTGTCCAAAAAGTCCTGCCAAGCCTGCTCGTACGCCCTCCACTTTGAAACGGCCACTGACCCTCTTACCAGTTGAACAACCCTTTCTCTCCTACTCACCACATCCATGTTGGCACCGGCGTCTTACATTCGTCCGCTTCCATGGCTAGCCCATGGAACCTCTGCCACTGTGAACGAGACAAAGCATCCGCAATGTCATTGTCCACCCCCGGCACATGCCGGGATTGAAGCAAAATGTCATGTTCCAAACATTTCAGCACAAATACCCTCAACAACTTGAGCACCTGTGGGTCCCTGGCCGACTGCTTATTCACGACATGTACCACCGACATGTTATCCACCTTGAAAATCACCTTTTTGTGTGCCAGCTCCCCTGCCCACACTGTCACCACCACCATCAGGGGAAACAGTTCCAAAAATGCAAAGCTCCTTCCCCCGTTCTGCCACTGTAGGGGCCAAACCTCAGCGCACCACTTCCCCTGCCAATACAGTCCCAAACCCCCCACCCCGCCGTGTCCGAGGATATGGCCTCGTCCCATTCCCACTCCTCCGGGGGGCCATGGAAATACCATTAAATTGTTCCAAGAATGCCCGCGACATGCTCAGGTCTATCTTCGTACCTGCCAACAGGCGCAGATGATGGTGTGGTAGTGTCAAACTGGACAGGGACACGCCCAGATGTCTGCAAAGGTTCGCCCCGCTCGCATCACCCGGCACGCAAAGTTCAAGAGCCCTAAGAGAACCAGCACCTCCTGTACCGTTACCTTCTGCTTGGCCAACATGGGGTCGATCAACAGCAGCATGTGCACCTTCTTATCTCTCGGCAAACAGGCCTCAATGGCTACTGAGTCTAGTTCTATACCCAGAAATGACAGCACAGTGCTGGGACCTTGTGTCTTCTCTGGTGGCAGGGGCACACCCAGGTAGCCCATGAGTTCTGTAAAACTGCCCAGCTGCTGCTGGCAGTCCGCCAAACTGGGCAGTCCCACCAGGAAAAAGTCATCCAGGTAGTGCGTCACCGTCTCTTTGCCTGTGTGCCATGAAAAAACCCACTGCAAGAAGGTGCTGAACCGCTCAAACGAAGCGCAAGAGATGGAACACCCCATGGGCAAAGCTTTGTCCACGAAGATGGACCCCTTGAACTGAATCCCCGCAGCCTAACCAGTTGAGCAGGGGGGCTGTCACTCTCTCTGCCTCGGGTCTCTTTCACGCACCCTGAAAGAAACTAGAAACAGCATTACTCTGATACCCCCATCCTGACCCTCCCCCCGCCTCCGCTACAATATTTCTCCACACTCTCCCCATCGTAATCCAAATGTAGCGGGCCGTCCACCTCGGACTCCAGCCCAGTTAGCCCCATGCGTTCTTTCAATCAACTGTATTGGCCTGCTGGTTTAGCAGGTCGCAGCGGGTTGCACAGCCGTATGCACGTTTGTGTCTCAACATAACATAATTTCACCCAAGTAGTCAATTTTAGTCCGTTTATTTTTCTTCACTTTTCATCATAATTTTTCACATCTTTTTCATCACGTCAAAAGCGGTTAAGTTCGTTACATATTTTTGGCGTGTAACTGTTTCTATGTATTGCCCATCCAGGCCTGTACATGAACATATTCCGAACTTACTTCCACTTGATTCTATGCGTATCCTACTCAATGCATTTCGGTTAAAAAACCTTCATCAGAAGTATCAGCAAAATACAAAAATGTCCTTATAAGTCACATTTCATTTCCGTGCCACATGATATAAATTAACAATCCCCCTCAGTTCCCATGCTTCTGTTAGTGCAAAACAGGTTGTGCATATGCACCCATGTGTCCCAATTCCATTCCCCATGAAAGTGACTCCCTACAGTTTTATCGCGCATCAAATATAATGTGTAATTCACCCTCTCCCTCCTGACTTAAACACTCTTCCGAACAAAAAAGAACTTGTTTCTTTGACCTCATGTCCCAAAAATAACCTACCCCTTAACCTCCGAACATAATCCCCTTTCCCTTAGTGACATTCTTAAACTCCCGCCTCACAAGGCCGTACTCCATCACTTCCCTATCTTGTCTACCCCCATGCATACCTGATATAAACAACGCAACTCTTGAACCTCCTATTGCCATAGGCTGCCCTCTGTGGGCTCCAGCCTGCTCAGCTCTGCCCGCTCTCTACATGAGCAGAGCACTCAAATCCAAACTCTCTCCCCTCTACCCTGTGCGACACTTCTCTGGGTCCCGATCTGAACTGACGAACCTCCGCCCGACCCCCGGTGGCCGCATCGACCCGTCTGGGTGGGGCTGGCGGGGACTTACTGCCCGCCTCTTGTAGGACGCTACCATCAGGTCCCTCGTGGGAGCGCGTTGCCCGCATGAGGCAGAGCCGGCCCATCCTCTCGTTGGATTGAAGCCTCATGCCGCTCTCCTGAGCACCTCGCCATGCTGTCCTGCCAAAAGAAAGAGGTGGAATCCAACATGACAGGGTTAAACCTGTCCCCTAAGCCGCCAAACCCACCAGCGTCCCCACGGGAGCCTCCCCCCAAAACCCCCACTCCCACCGTACCAGACGAATGGCCCCCACGCCGCGACGGGGTAGACCACCAGGACCCAAGCCCACTTCCCTGCCCTGAGCGCCCTACCCCCCACCCCCCAACGACCTGCCCTTTCCTCCCCATCACCCCATACCAAGGGCTCCAGCTCCCAAGTGACCACAGCTCCCCCGGTCCCCCTGTCACCCTGCACCACCCCCCGACACCCGAGCCCCAGCGGACGGACACCGATTGAGCTGGTCCTCAGACGCCCTCCCGCGCCGCTCCCCCCGTCCAAATCCGCCATGGACCCCGAACATGGAAAATCCCTGTACGCCACCCCCGGCTCTCCCCCTACCCATCACCTGCAGCTCCTTCCCCCTGATACTCTTGGGGAGCCCCCTGCCTCTCTCCCACTTGGCCCCTCCCCCTCTCCGAGACTTTGCGGCCTGGCCTGTACCCCCACACCCCTGGCATCCCCCCTCAGATCCTCTAATGCCCCATGTCCCCCCACTTGCCCCCTCCCCTGCCCTTTTCCCCTCCTCTGCGCTGTCAATAAGCAAGGGGGGAGACCCCCACAGTTCCCCAGGGAGGGCGCATGCCCCCACCACTCCGCCCATGTTCTGGGACCACCGCTCCTCTCTTATTGCCCCGTATCTGCTTGTGGGCGCCACCCCCACTCGCCCGCTTCACCCCCGCTTCCCCTGCTCCTCCCTGGGCTGTGCCCCCCCCTCCCTAAACACCAAGGTAGGTCGCGAAGCAGCGTCCCACTTCCCACCCTGTAGGCGTTTGACAGGCGCAGCCGCGTGCACCTTGCAGCCCCGCCTCCCCTACCTCCGCTGTCACCCACTTCTTCGCTTGCAGGCGATTACTGCTGCTGCGACGCCACTCACTGCACGCCTAGGGGGCCTCACCTTCACATCGGCCGCAGCATGTCAGTGCAGCCCACATCCTCTAAGAGGCAGATGGCCTCTAGGATACGCGGATCCTCCAAGCGCGCCATCCCTCTCCGTCAATGGGCCCCGTGCAGAGACGCTCCTCAGATCTCCTCACTCACACTGTGCACCGTCCCTCGCAGCAGGTGACCAAAGGCTACCGCTGCTACTATCACCACGAAAAGCACAACAGAACGCCACCACACCCACCACAAAGCTAAACAAAGCTAAAATCAACAAAGCTAAAGTGCCGAGTGTCCTCCCTGACTGGCTGTTGTGTCACAAACACCAAAATGGTGGTTTGTGACACAAGAGGGCCGGTTATAAAATGCCCAAGCCCAAAACTAGCCCAACCCAAGCTCAACACCAGCCCAATGGAGCCCAACACCAGCCCAATGGAGCCCAACCAGCCCAATGGGCTCTGGCTGCCCCCCCGGCCCAAAAACCTCCGGGGGGTATGCCTCCCACTGGTCGTCCCCCCCAAAGCCCTATTATGCCACACAAATCAGGATAGTGCAACATTTTTAACTCTTATGTTATGTTTATTTATTTATTTTATGTAAAGAGTTTTATATAGCGCTGGCTAGACCCGGAGGTATCAGAGCGCTTTACATGAGGTTCAACAGAATTACAAGATTACATCCGTTTCAATATATAACAGTTGCTAGAAAAACAATTACAAGATCATAGAGAACGAGATAAGTGGAGTATAGAGGGGTAGGGGGTAAGGGGAGATACAGCAGAAAGACGAAGGAAGGTCTGCCCAAAGTCCGGCTGGGTAGGTGAAGGTCGAGGGGGAGTCCCAAAACCCATCTCCTCTATAGCTATCAGGTAGCTCCACTGGGCTTTGGCCAAATAGCTAGGTCTCAAGGGAAACATAAAACGAGCATGGAGAAGGAGGAGGAGAGACTTACAGGGAGGGTGGGGGAAGAGATGACAGGAGAGATGAAAGGAAGTCTGGCTGAAGACCGACTGGGTAGGTGACGTCCAAGGATGGAATCCCCGACCTTTCTCCCCTATAGCTAAACCAGGTAGCTCCATCGGGAATTAGGCAAAATAGCTAGATCTCACATGCCAAGGGAAAATTCACAGGTAAGCAGGGTGGGGACTAGGGCCAGGACAAGGTGAGGGCAGAGGTCAGTAGCAGGTAAGTGGAGAGGAGTAGAGCGAGGAGGAAAGAAAGAATTGCAGATGTTCGCATAAGGGTAGGCGCAGTCCTGGACGGGAAGAGTAGGTCAAAGTTCAGCGGGGGGGGAAGAAGTCATCATTTTCGGCCATGATGGGGTCGCTCTGGTCACCTCAGTGTTTTACTCTTGCCAATTTGTCGTCGCGGGGGGAGGCGGGTGCTGTGGAGTGTGCTGTGGCACAGTTTGCGGGCCGTGCAGACTTTGGGGAGACCCAAAGTCTGGTGAATGGAGGCTCAATTCCATGTCTGCGAGCCGCCGCCATGACGGGCTCCTCAGCAGCAAACAGGGGCGCGTGGTTAAAGTCGTGCTGCCACTCCCAGGGCTCTCCACACGCCACCATGCCCCAGGAGTCCACACGGTGAGCAGTGAGAATTAGCAGCACTGCTGGGTCACGGGCGCCGGAATTGCAGAGTCAGGCAACCAAAAGGCACCCCCTTCAGGCAAACCCCTCGCCGCAAAACAGGTAGCACCTCTCGATATCCCCTCTCGAGGTCTGCTCACCTCGGGTGCGGGGGTCGATAAGGGGAACCCAGGGCTCGCAAGCGTTATCTTCCACGGAGCCGATGTTCTGAGCCCCGTCCTTCCGGCTGCAAGACAGCTTTGGCGTCCTAGGTATCGCCTTCCAGTGCGTAGGGGACCAAAAGAGAGTTAAGTGCCTTACTCTCTTTTGCTGGTGAGGGATAGTGTCAGTCGTCTTAAGGTCAGGCATGCACTCCGTGCTAGTCCAAAGCGTGGTCAGGCTCCTTTTTGGGGTTTCTTTGGGCAGGTCTGAGGTGGAGGTGGGAGCCTTCATCCAAGTGAGTGAATCAGTGGGCGGTGACACGGAGAGCTTAGTGGATGCTGCAGACTATTAGGTGGAGATATCCTCGGCGTCGGCCATCTTGGGGCCAGGCATAGGCTTTAAGACTTTCTGGGACTTTTGATTCCTTTTTGGGCTTCCAATTGTTCAGGAATGGGGTGGGGAGGCCTTCATCCCTGTGGGTGGCCTGGAGGGCGGGAGCTCGAAAACTTCCAGTGAGTAGCAGAACCTTCGGCCAGAACAGTCCTATGCGTCGGCCATTTTGAGTCCAGGCAAGATCTTCAGGTCTTTCTGGATCCTTGTTGATATCAATGCTTGTCAGTATTTTGTAATCAGCTTCCCTGTGTGCAGAGCCAGGGAAGGGGAGCCAAACCTTTCTCCGCTTGCGAGTTCCGGTTATCAGGGGGTAAGAGGAGCTACGAATCCTTTGAGCTAAAAGCAGGCAATGTCTCAGGCTTCAGCCATCTTGGGCCAGGCTACCTCCTTGCCCGACCGGAGCATAGCTGCCAAGGTTTCAGATTGCGATGTGTGACATTTTCATAATTTCATTGTAATTATGAGTGACATTTCAACGTCTATGAGTGACACTTTATTACGAGCAAAATCATGCGATAAAGATGAGAGAAACGTATAAAAATCAGAAATTACACTTATTTGAGTGACGGGAACCTCTAAAAAGATCTTAAAACTAGTACAAAGCACCAGAAATGGAAGGGCACTAACCAGAGACACTTCAAAAACATGTTCCTAATCTCCAATGCATCAACAAGGGTTAAATTCTGTGTCGATGTTACAGACACCTGTAGTGATCCCATTAATCAGCTGAGCTTCCACGACCTAACAGTGAGTGCATTTCCCACCTGCTAGTTTAACTTGCATTTATGTTCTTCATTAAATGTGTGTACATTTTATTTTATATGCAGTTACCTGCAGGTAAAAGGCAAGCAGAAGAGTTAAAAAATAGTTTGTTTTTAGCCACGTCGCTGGCTCCATCCCTATTGCACTCAGGATAGCTTCATATTCTTTCTTATGACCCGCTGGTGAAAATATGAGCTCTGCTGCGTTTTTTGAGCTACACTGAAGTCTCACTCTGACTTTCCCCACTGAATCGAACACCTGTTGGGCATTTCCGACGGACGGCACCCTTCACCCTGGGGTTAGCAGCCTGCGAAGAAAAAAAAGACATTGAACTAAGGAGGTCAGGTTTGACAAAAATATACTTTGAGGTACCGCACGACAATGTCAACGTAGCGTGAAAACTGGGATTGCTGCAGCTGGGCTGCGGCAGACCATGAAGCCTGCCTGAAGAAATAAATAATAGCAGCCGATCCAAATGTCTTGCACGGGGACAAATGGAACCTCCGGATCTTGGCGGCCTTTCGTTTCGGTGTTTACAGTCATTCCAGCCCCACTATGGTATGTCACACTTATACACTACTGTGTACTAGAAGCGTATGTGAAATCATTTCAGTTACGCATCTAGTACACAGTAGTGTATAAGTGTGACAACACCGTACTAAAGTGCCTAGAAGTACTTACTACCTCTCTGTCACTGTGTGTTCATTTAACAGTTGGGCAGCACTCGGACAGCTGTGTCGACTATGACTCTGCAGCCGAGCCAGGCTTAGAATAGTCAGTCGCATGCGCCATGCCGCTGATCATTCTGCCGAAAGTAGTAGTACTACTGTTTTGTGCACTGTATAATGCGGTGAGACTGTGTGACTGCCGGCACGCCTCCATACAGTACTTCTTGAATTCCACCACCTCACTTCCTTCCAGGACAAGGAGGACGTGAGGTCACATCCCCGCGAATCCACAGCCAGTTATCGCAACCACTGAGGGCAGAGGCCCCGCCCGGGTGTCTCTCTTTATTGGGCAGTACCTCGGCCGGGCCGGGTGATGTCATGCCTGGCTCAGGCTGTAGTCAGTGATTGACTCAGCCGCGCGGCGCTACGCGGCCCGGGCGGAAATATTAATACAGCAGGCAATTAAGATAAATTGTAACACTAGTGCACAAAATTAACTGTTATTGATCCTGTGCTGGTGGCATCTGAGCGCCCGGGCGGCAAGTCTGCAGGGAGCAGCAGACCCGGCGCAGGACACAGGTGCGCACGCTCCAGCAGCCTTCCGTGGCCAGTACTTCATTGCTGGTACAGTCCGTGGGATTAAAATGCGTGACAATGCATTTCAGTGCGGTGATGCGGAACACCGCACTGAAATGCGTTAGTGTCACGTTTGATGCGTGATACTTGACAGGGCTGCCGGAGTGTGCTTAGGATGCTTTCCCGGCTCCAATCGGCACACCTGCGTGCTCCGGTGGTCAGGGGCAAGAGGAGCTTCGAATCATTTTTGCTTAAAGCAGGCACTGTCTTGATCGAGTTCATGATAAATAGGCCAATTGTTTATTCAGCCAATCAGTACAGTGCTCTCATTCAATTCACAGGTTTATGTAAATTTTTCGAGCTACAAATTTTATTGCCAATCTGATCTTGTTGTATGATGACATTTTGTAATCTGAATGTAAGTATGTGAAAATCAAGAAGGTAACACATATCCTTATGCATAACACTGTATCCATAGATTCTAATTTTCTTCCTACCGTTTACAAATATTGACAGGCATTAGCAAAACCAGGATGTCTTTCTTTAATGTGCTAACGCATGGAAACACAAGCATGTACACTTGCAGTTTGCATATACTAGCACATTCAAGCGAAACCTTTGGATTTCCTCAATGCTTGTTTATTTGAAAAATCAATTTGGCACTTTTTAGGTGGCACCACTAACCCCGTCATTGTCTTGTGCCTAACAATTTCATATCGTTCATTATTCGCTTCATTTATGTTTTTAGACCAAATCAAAGTCCAGGCTACTTGTTAAGCTAGGACAGCAAGGGATATAACTTCTTTGCTGTGAAGAGCGTGTGGAACTGATTGCTAACCATCTAGAAAATGGCTTTAAAAGATGTAGAATTCCAGTTGGTTGATGGATACCTTTACTAAGACTTCTTCCTTGAACATTAGCTAAAGTATATGAATTCTGGGCAGACTCTCTGGTCTGAAGGGTCTGCAGAGCTTCTTATATGGGTGATAGCAGTCCTTGTTTTAGTTGAGTAAATGTGGTGCGAGGGCTCTGCCATTTGGCTATTTAATGGGACAGGAGTTACCAGTGATAGGGAGACAATTTTAATATGCAGCAGAGAAGAATGTTATTCCTTGGTGTAGGTCATGGTTTAGGATAGAGAGAATTTATGGGGTATGAGTTGCCATGGTGAATCAGGCTGCACCGGTGGAACAAATCTAATGTGCACAACATATGGCTTTTATTCTCTTGTCTAGATTCAATAGTTTGCGCAATGCAAAAAGCGTGAAAGATTGGCAGGAACTGGTTTATGCTGATTTGTTTTTTGTATGGTGTGCAGGCCTGCAAGGCCAGATCCAGCTTTCAGCCTTGCATGGGTATCTGATTGATTACTTCTCAGGACAGATGTGGAGGGATGAAAGCAAACTTTTTGATTGTAGTAATCTTGAATAATAGCAAAAAGATATTTGGCAAGCATATATGAAACATACATTTTTAAGGGCTCTTTGAAATGACATCCTATGCCTTTAAGCAGCATGCAAAGTATGCTCGGTAATCATTTGCTCTGCTGCATTTCCATGCTTACACTTCTGCATTCACTGTTTTTATGGTAAGGTGGCGATTCTGATTTATCTTGTTTCCCTAATCGTGGACCACTTGACCAGCCTCTATTAAAGTCTGTGGCTTTAGTCCTCCAACTGTTATGCCACACTAGGAGTAGAACAAAGTAGCATAACTCAGTGCTGGTGTACCCTTTGAACTATGGCATCTATTACAACTATGTGGTGTGATTGGTGTTATTTGTAGAGTCGTGACTCGAGCCCTATGTATCTGTATTCATAGGTCCTCATTACAGAAAGGACAGTGAGAATACCAGTGTGTTCATACGAACGAGAAAGTATTGTCCTGGGCTAAAATACGTGTCCCCTGCATGAGGTAGTGACATTGGCCCTGCGCTAGCTGCTTCGCTTGATGCTCTTGATGCTTTTAAAAAAATTAAATATGCTTTGCGCACGCTTTGTTGAAAACGCTATTTTGGGGGAAATATAAGGAAACCACTTGGAGAGTGTTGAGCGCATTCTCAGGCAGTTACACTTCCGGCTCTGCGTCCCCGGTCCACCGCAGGTCCCAATCCCGTTTTTGTGGTAGGAGGTCGCTTCTGGGCTGACGAGGGTTGGCGGTCTAGTCCCCACCCTGACTTGCAGTTAAATACCGATGCAGAGCGGAGCGCGCAGCGGACGCGCATGAGGTAGTGACATTGGCTCTGCGCTTACGGCTTCGCTTGATGTTCTTGATGCTTTTAAAAAATTTTAAATATACTTTGTGCACGCTTTGTTGAACACGCTATTTTGGGGGAAATATAAGGAAATCACTTGGAAAGTGTGGAGCGCATTCTCAGGCAGTTACACTTCCGGCTCTGCCTCCCTGGTCCTTCGTGGGTCCCAATCCCGTTTGTGTGTAGGGAGGTCACATCCGGGCTGACGAGTGTTGGCGATCTAGGCCCCACCCTGTCTTGCAGTTAAATACTGATGCAGAGCGGAGCGCGCAGCGGACGCACGCAGCAGACGCACGCAGCGGACGCACTCAGCGGACGCGTGCAGATGGCGCGCTGGCGGCGCGCCAAAGGCAAGCCCATCTGCGCCTGTCCGTGCCAGGACGTCGCCAGGAGCCAGGGACCCTGGCCAATTGCTCGCCCACTGCAGCCCTCCTAAACATATATACTACACAAGACAACAATTTATAAAGCTACAGACGAACCCCCTCCCCTTATGTCGGCAGGAAACCTGGCCTCACCTAGAAGGCCAGTATGCCTGCCGAGCCTATCAATTCCAGGCTGATCTTCCCTCAGTAGACCCAGGTTTAGTCAATCCTGCTGAACCCACCCCTCCCACACTGAAAAGATACCTTTTATGTAATATCTGTTTTTTCCCAAACATGCTATTGAGGTGTGGGACCTGTTGTCATCGGTCCAACCCGAATAGTTTTTTTTTAAAGAGACCTGGCTCAAATCTCATTGTGTACCCGCTATAACACTAGGACTCCCGAAAGGATGTAAGATGATTAGACTAGATAGAACCATAAAAACGGGGGGAGGAATTGCAATTGTGCACAAAGAAGGAATCAGGATCTCCATTCTGGATCAACGCGAGGATGCTAACATGGAGATACTGACCTTCAGAATTGAATCCTCCTTGCAAATCAGCTGGAAAGGAGCGCGAGTCCATTCGCCCCAGGATCTCTTGCCGACTTTTCCCTGCAATTGGTCAAACTATTAGCCTCATACGTGATTACATGTTAAAACGTCCTTCTTTTGGGAGACTTTAATTTCCATAGTGAATGTCTCACCAACTCTGATGCACGGAAAATTTTACCCGATCTATCTCTGCTAGGTCTGGCCAAGCTCAATGAAGGCCCAACTCATTTAGCTGGGCACACCCTGGACATTATCTTTCTGAACTCATCTTTAATTCAGTGCGATCCCCCGCAACAACTCACTTGGTCTGAACATTCAGCGGTTGAATTTTCTATCCAGGACCTCATAAACCTAGAAAAAACCAAACCTCTAATACGTTCTTTCCGTAGGCAGTGGAAGAAAGTCACAGAGGAGAGTTTTCAAACAACATTTTAGAGGCCCCAAATTCAGACATCAGATAACATTGAGGATGCCCTGTCCAAATATAAGCGATACAAAAGGGGATGATGGACGGATCCGGTCCCAGGATGCTTGTTTCCGGTCCATGGAAGACATGGCTTGGCAGTTCGGCTGGACTGTTCCCATGAGGCACAGGGTCAGACTGATTTGCATATAGCCATGTCTGAAATGGGGTGGCTGAGTGGGCTAAAGAATGGTGATGGATTAAACCCAGATCAGTTGACTGGGGGTGAGTGTTTGATTTGCTCAAACGCTCCGTCCATCATCCCCTTTTGTATCGCTCTGTCCAAATATAACTCAGCAATCTTAACAGCCATCAACAACATTGCACCACTAAAAGCTTTCCTGAGACACTCCAATCGAACACAGGCAGTCTGGTTCTCTAACCAACTGCGAGCTCAAAAACAACAATGCAGGGAACTAGAGAGAAGCAGTTTCAATCTGCTTTATCCAGCTACCATGAAAACATAAAAATATCACGGAATTCGTATATATCAACACAGTTAGCGGAGGCTGGCAACTCTTCCAAAACCTTGTACCAAATCCTTCAAACCTTCGTCAATCCTATAGTCTGTGAAAGCCTAGAGGCCCAGTCACAGTCACTATGCAATGACACTGCCCTTTACTTCACACAAAAGATAGAGCTGATCTATGAAAAAATCACTAGAGCAGGAAGTATGATACAGACCCAGGAGGTCAGCATCCAGCTTAACTTTATGGAATCTCAGTTGTTAGAGAACTTTCCCGCAATCTCGCTGAATGAGGTTGAACTATTGATTAATAAAAGCAAGTCCCGCTCCCTGCCAATCACATTCCTGCTAAAATTCTTCCTTCCCTGGTTAAAAACCTGTCCTACCCAACGCAATCTCTCATCAATCTTTCCCTTAAAGAAGGGCATGTACCAGTAGAGTGGAAAGTCGCCCAGGTCTATCCGAAAGAACGCTAAACTCCCTTGGACGGATCTCTCCAATCTCCGCCCTATTTTACTCCTTCCGTTTACAAGCAAAGTAATGTAAAAACATGTAAACAACCACCTCTCCAATTTTGTCGAACATACGGGATGTCTTGACTCTTCCCAGTCCGGTTTTAGGCCCAAATACAGCACCGAATCAGCTCTCCTAGCGGTCACGGATAACATCAGGATGACCCTAGATAAGGGCCATTCTATGATTCTGGTGCTGCTGGACCTATCCGCGGTGTTCAACACAGTCTCTCACAACATCTTGACTAAAAGACTGGAAGAGGTTGGGTTAAGGAAAACAGCCTTACAATGGGTAAGGAGCTTTCTATCTGATCACTTTCAGATTGTCAATCTAGGCCCGTACCGATTGGCCCCCACTAAGTTGTCCAAGGGAGTTCCCCAGGGCTCATGCCTGAGCCCTACACTTTTTAACATCTATATTGCTCCCTTGGCCAATCTTTTGAGGGCCCATGGGTTCATCCCCATATCATATGCCGATGACACCCACCTACTTTTCCCATTTAATAACTTTACCCTAGCAGTACAAGTGGCCTTTGCCAAAGGGATGAGAGCAATATCTCACTGGATGCGGAACAACTTCCTCCAGTAAAACTTGGGAAAAACTGAAATCATGCTCTTCCGAGAGGCATCCCTTCTGTGGACTCCTGACTGATGGCCGAAAGATCTAGGTCCCCTTCCTACCCCTAAGATGTCAGTAAAAAATCTAGGGATCAGGCTGGACCAGGCACTTACTCTGAAAGAGCATGCCACCCAAATGGCTGGGGCTTGCTTCCATACAATAGGCCTACTTTGTTGAGTTTTCCCTCTGTTACCGAACTCCTCCCAGAAAACCCTTGTCCAGGCGCTTGTACTAAGTCACCTGGACTATTGACACGTCCTGTTAGTCTCCGCCAATGATGCCTCACTGGCAAGACTACAAGTGGTTCAGAATACGGCGGCACGGATGGTCCTCGGTGCTCCCCCAAGGACTCCTTCCCGCCCTCTTCCAATGAAACTGCACTGGCTCCCCATCCGTCAAAGAGTTAAGTTCAAAATCTGCTGTAACATCCATAAGGCTTTGCTTAACTCAGGACCTTCATACCTCTCTGAGAAATTCATGCCTTATGCCCCCTCGAGATCAATCCGCTCGAGCACTAAACACCTGCTGGTGGTGCCGCGAGTAAGAAGAGCAAGACTAGGATGAAGGGCCTTATCCCATCTTGGCCCTCGCTATTGGGACGAGCTGCCGCTGCCCCTGAGGAAGTGTCTTGACTGTCTAAAATTTCGGAAGCGGCGCAAGACCACTCTTTTCCTCACCTACTAACTCACTGGAGTCTCTCCACTAACCTCATGTTCCTCTGAAGTGCAGAGATACCCCTTTGGGGGTCGATTCTAACGCAAAACAAACACATAAATAAACAAACAATTGTGGTAAAATTACAGGCAGCATTTTCCCTGGAAATGGCCTATGTACTTGGTATTATTTTTCATTATGCTGCCTCCAACTTTTTTGTTCATAGTCCTTTGAGTAGCCATTATACAGAGAGGTGTTGTCCTATGCTACTCACACAATCTACTGTTGTTGTTTTTAAAGAAGACCATACATTCGTATAAAACCATTTCCCCAATACTCCCACATCCTGAATGTGCTAACAAAGCAGCACCCTGTTCCGAAGGTCAAGACCTTCATAGAGGAAGGTGAAGCAAAGCTGTTAATGTTAACCAGAATGTTAAACCAACACAAGGCAATACAAATGGAGTGGTCATCTCTTTTCTGGAAAATGAATCTGCACCTGTTCCATTCATGGACCTGAAAGTCACAGCAAGATCATATCAGTTGGTCCCCTTGTGGCATTGGAAAAAGTGTGCATACATTGTTTGTTTAATCAAACACCAGTGAAGCTGGAACATTGTTGTATCTAACGGGCTCTCAGTTTGTGGGAGATCTACTCAATAGATTCCATTTACATATTACTCACAAACAGACAATTTGCAAAACTTTTAAACTGAAAATATCTAATTTAAATTACATGCATTAACATACTCCATGAGGACATTTTCCGCTTTGTAGGGAGTCTCCAAGGACTGCTACAGTGTGCAAGAGAATTTGCACGTGCTGCAGAATTCATTACTACTCACATTTATAAGTACTTCAGTTTACAGAACGCTAACAGGTTTACATTTCAGTATTTGGAAATGTGTTGCAAAAGTGCATTTGCACTTGAATTTCTGTTTTGCTTCTTGATAGTCAAAATTCTTTTGTTCATGCTTAGAACATTTCTCTATGACTTTCATCAATCTTTAGAGTTTAGTTATAATCCCTCCATGAGAACACATTTACTTCTGCCCTTGAAGAGAACAGATTAAGTAAGGGTGGAAAGCTACCGGTAAAAAGATGGCAAACATAGACAAACTTGAGAGTTTGTGGGAGGCTTTCCCACACATGAGTACCCCAAATCCAGATTTTCTCACACGATAATTACACCATAGTGGCACAAATGATGATAGCGACCTTAGACGGCAATATACAACCACTCTTTATTCTGTCAGGGATGAGATTGTGGCCCAGTACATTATGTTTAGGTGAATTCTGAAACAGACTCTGAAAAACTAACGGGAGTCCTACTAGGATTTTGAGACTATTGCCGAGCCCCATCATTTCTTATGTGTGTTTACATTTACCTGTACAGAAAGGAAAGGCAAACGTTTGCTTTTGTGCATTTGCGATTAGGTGTCAGTTTTCTTTTACACAAGGATAACATTTTATGCTGTATAAAATAATTTTCTCCACCGCCAACAATTTGTGTAGCCTCCTTAATCCCACATTCAAACCGCATTCACATTGCCAGTAGTGAATGTCATACTACATTTGGCATGGCAGCAGATCATGTTTCTTAGGATCAAATCCCACCAGTTCTTTAAATTAAGAACAAAATTGAACTGAGAAGTGCAAAAAAACTCTTGAACTAGGTTAAAAAAAACTTGGTGAGAGGTACAAAGTATTAGTTTTAAGAGCATTTCAAATAAAAGGGATAGCACATCGTTTCATATTAATATAGCAAATCAAGCAAAGACACATCTCGGAATGTTGTTGTTGCTGCTAATTATAATGCGACGTGTTTATTATCGTGTATAAAATTGTTGGGCAGACGAAGTAAAATAATGTACAGAAAAGCTACACTGGTGCACCGTTTAATTGCAACTTCCGAGTTGAATTTCAAACGCACCTTCTTCACATTACCCTAAATTCATGTCATGCATAACGTTTAAACGCTGTCTAGTCATTTACGTTTCTGAATTAGAGTTTAGCCTAGCTCGGTACTAAGATGACATCACCTTTTTCTGTTAACAACTATTTGAATATTAATTAGCGGAGTAATGGCTCAAGGTGTTCGTTGTCATGGAACTAAATTAAGATCTCATCTGTTACATCAAGGACATCTCAAAGGTATCCTGAATACCAAATAGTCAACTCGACTGGAATTACATCATTAGGATCATCTACTGAGCTCGGTCTGTGTAGGAACAAATTAACTCTGTGAAGTGACCCCTGCATACAAAACGCCATTGTGTTATATCATTGTGAAGGCTGCTCCTGACAATGGACAGTCATTTGGCTTACGAACATCAAATGCTGGCAATTAAAACAAATACGTAACCTTTTATTTTACTACCCTTAATTATACATGAACCTTTTCTTCAGAACATGAAAATATGTTATTAAAAAAAGATTAATTATAAAAATGGTGAAGTTTGCATCTTTATACTTGCTGAAGGTATTATGTTCATGTATCTATGGTCCAGTGACTGAATCTAGGGGATGGATTCATACACAAAGTTTTAACGCAGGCAGGTTATGCTTTGCACCAGCAGGTTGAGCCCTGTAGATGCAACCTGTTGAGGGTGTACATTATGACAATACGCCTAGGTCATTATTAGAGAGCATGATCCGTAGATGCTTATGCTTTATAATTATTACTAGCAGCCCGTCCCGACCTTGTCCGGGTGCAACAGGCTTCCCTGACCCCCGCCCGCCCCGACATTGTGCAGCAGTCCGGGCCCCCGCCCGGCCCGTCCCCCGCCTGTGCCGCGCCCCCTCCTGCCCCGACCCCCGCCTGCCCCGACCCCCGCCTGCCCCGACATGGGTCCCCTTACCTGAGCCGCCGCTCCTCCCGCCTGTCCACTGCTCGCACCGCCGCTGGCCTGTCCGCTGCTCCTCACGTCACCGCTCCTCCCCCGTGCCATGTCCGCCGCTCCCTTACCTCAGCCACCGCTCCTCCAGCCTGTCCGCTGCTCGCACCGCCACTGGCCTGTCCACTGCTCCTCACGTCAGCGCTCCTCCCCCGCGCCATGTCCGCCGCTCCTCGTCGCGCTCCTGGACGCCGCTCCTCCCCGCGCTCCTGACGTGAGCACGCACATCGCGGTCGTCGCTACTTCGGAGGGACTACTTTTTTTTTACTGTACATTTTTTTAATCACATTTTTTTTTTACATTTATATAGCCTATAACCATCTACACACCCTGACGATTCCAACGGTGTATCGGGTGTGTGGATTGGCGCTGTGGTTCCCGAGTTTACCCGCCTCAAATGCTAAAAGTTCTTCCTTTATTATAGTAGTATAGATATCAGAAATATTAATAAGGCGCATTTGGAATGGGCCTTGTGGGATCATGTTGCTCATTACTCCTGTTGACATATCTTCCTTCTAGATTCTAACCTCTTTCAGACACCACATTCCTTCAAACACATGACTAAACCCTATCAGTCTATGGTTATCAGTAGCATCAGGTGGGCTTAAACCTTGTGTTGTGGCACTAAAGCCAGCAGTTATCTCAATCCAACATAGTCTGCATGAAGTGAGTTTTGTTGTTTGAAGACTTGTTCTACAGTGTTAGAACCCATAAACCTCAGTGCCTCCAGGATGGCATGATGGTGACACGCCAGATGATCCAACAACTCTGAAACAACATAGGACCATGCTGTGGTACATGGCAAACAGTATGGTCTACTCTGAAGAAACTCATTACCCTGACCTGAGGCACTGAAACCTGTGGTTGTTTTACCACGTGATAAATGTGCACATGGAAACTGTTCTGCTTTTACAAGTACACGTGTCAGACCCTGGTCCGGGGGCCACAGGGCAGGTGGAGGCTATTGAGACCTATACATGGTGATTGAGGTTTATTGCCACTGGTGCCATGGGTCCGTTCTACTGTGGCTCTCTAAACAGGACAACCTTTATCTCTTTAGACTCTCATGGTAATGAGGGTGAGTACTTAAAGGCTTCTCAGGGAGGTAGTACAGAGGTGGGTGGGGAGAGAGGTTAGGTGTCAACAAAATCCAACAGACTGAATAACAATGTAATTGTCATGATTGTGCTTTAATCTCAGAGCAAAACTAAATATTGCACAATCCAATCAGTAAGATATACAGAGTTCTCATAAGGTGAACTCATAATACAAAGGAAATATGCCCCACGCCTTCCCAGTAGCCATTCTCCCTCCTGTTATCGTTGAGATCCTGCTTTTACTTTCCTCAATACAGTATGGGTTTATGCAGGCAGTAAGCTCAGGTGCAGGTAGATAAAAGTATAAACTGGTTCAGGAGCAACTTAGTTCAATGTTTTTTGCATTCCTTTAGCATATAGTCTCTAGTTTTCCTGTTAATCTGTTGATTGATTATGGCTTTCTGGGCTGTACAGTGGATGCAAGTTGCACTCCCACCCTAACAGTGATGAATGACTCTTTGTGGGAACCGCAGCAGCAGCCTTGCATTGTACAAAGTTTGTGGGACAGACTCAGAGACACAGGACTATTCGTCAGTACTTATCTTCAGTAAAGGTGCTGCAGACAGGCTCTCAGCAGTGGCAGCTCGGCCTCCAGGCAGAATTTGTTGTGGTGGTACCTTTGAGGTAGTGTCAGCCCTCTGACCAATTAGAGATCTCCACTTCGACAGCAATACTCTCTCTAACTTATAGCAGGCTGCCAAGCTGCCAAGTGACACGAGTATTCACACTCTGGTACAATCTTTGATCGAGGTCACTCAAACTGTGCAGACAGACCAGAAGAACAACTCACAACATTTATTATCCCTGGCTCACTCTCTTGGGGCGTCAGTTTTCTCTGGGTGCTGATCATGCCAGGAACACACTAGGCTTTCCATCTGGACAGTCTATCTTCCTGCAGAGAAATGTGCTCTTGTTCCTACTCTCAGTAGACGGACAGGCTTCTAAGCTCCTGAGGTGGACACAGTGTTGACCCCAATTGATGTTTCTTCACCTATTTGAGAATAGGTGGTAGGTAGAAACCAGTCCTGCTTTCACAAAAACTGAGTACTCTGAGGAACACTCCCTTCATTGGTCAAGAAGCACTTGGCACTCAAGCATAGTGAGGTGATTTGAATCCCACTTTTATACACAATTTCCATACAGCAGATGTTGATCTATTGTCTAAAGATTGAGAAAAGATGTGGTTGGCTCTTTTACAAATATATTTTCCATTCTGCTCTTCAGACCCAGCCTTTGTGCAAAGTGCTGGCTCACCCAGAATGTAGCAATAGTGCTGGCTCAAAACAGGAGTACCCAAAACATGCGCACAGTGAATTAGGAATTGTTTTCACCTGGCTGTCATCAGTCTTCCTAAAGCAGTAATTAGAAGCAGGCCCTGCCTTTGAACCTTACTCAGCTTGAACAACATAAACTGCAGCCCCGCTCTTCACCACTACCAACTACCAAATGTGAGTGCCATGGAATACCTTATCAACAGTCCTTTGTTTGCAAGAACCTTAGGGAATATATAGTGGTGGCCCATTCACCATCCTTCTCACTTCAGTGTCTGAGTTTTCAGTCTGCAGTCACTATAATGTAGACAATACAATTAAACTTTCTTGAGAAAGATATCCTATTCTCTATCTTGTGCCATTCTAAAGCAGGAGCATCCAAAATGGATTCCAATGGCCTCAGTACTCAGACTCACACAACACACTGATTCATATTGCCATACATGTGACACAAAGAGGTAGGTGAGCCACTGAAAGCCAAAGCCAAAGCCAAGTTCGAGCCAGAAGCCTGGCATTGACTCAGTTTGAGATCCTCTTGCAACCTCGAGCACAAAACAAGCCGAGCTTTCACCAGAGCTGGTGTGGGCCTGTGGCTCTTGCTGCTGATCATGCAACATGGGGAAACAGGTCCAACTACTAGCTTCAGGTCAGCATTCTGTAAATCCTAGCAAACGTCCATTTGCCAAAACAAAGTGTGTGTCTGTGATAAAGCGAGCTATCGTGCTTGAGCAAGGTTTGTGCTGTGTAACACTAACAAAAATAAAATGTGGATTCTGCCAGCCACCCACACTCTATTCTCTGAGAATTAAGGATGAAGCATTATCCTTTCATGTGAGAAAGAGATACCTATCTAGCTGCTAAACTGCACAATGTGAAAATGGAATATCTGGCATTGATATCGACCTTCCTACTTGACCAAACTGTGTGGTGCAAAGCAGATACTTTGTTACTGAGCCTCTTTTTTATTAACTATTATATATGAGAGCACCTTCTAGTACAAGAGTTCAGGATGTGATTTATTAATCTAGATTGATACTCTATCTATAATAATAAGAATCTAAGCCATATATAGGACATACATGACAACTGATTTGCTGGTCAGTTCACTAATAGCATTGTCGTTAGGAATAGGGCAGGAATGTTTCTCAGTTAATATTTTAATAGCTATCACTGCAATAATCTGATGTTTTGAAGTTCTAAAGAAACACCATTTTTTGAATTTTGAAAACACCACATCATGATATTTTGTGCATGATTTACATGCCAACTATTTTCAAGTATCAGTTTGGCATGGGCTTTTAAAACCACAGTTATTCCATGGTTTGGATCTGGCTCAGTTATCCCTGTTAATTTGAAGGCTTGCCCACACAAGATTCTTGGTTTTACATCACAGTAGAACTTAATCTAAAAGGGGGTTAGAACAAGCATTGATCACATTATAGATTCAAAAACATAGTACACTGCCACCACAACTTTATATGATATTCCCAGGGCATGGACAGTAGTTTACTATGAGGTCATTTTAGGTGCATCTGTCCAGGTCACAGAAAAGGTCCTGGGCCTCACATTGTCAGTGACAGGCCTATGTTAGATTGATGTGATGCTGGATGCCAAAATAAAAGTCAGGATTATAATGTCATTTGCAGTCTGACACTTAAAGCAGGGGTAAACTTCTGTTTACCATGCTGAAGACATTCTCATGTCAACACCATTGTATTTTCATGGCTCATTAAAACAGTGCAACTTCTAGGTTTACAAATCAATTTCTCCACTTTGGTACATTACGATTACTAATTTAGTTTTAGGCACATGGACAGCAAATCTTGATTGACATGGACCCGGCCTGGCAGTTTGGGCTGGACTGTTCCCATTGGGCGCAGGGTCAAGACTGATTTGCATATGGCTGGGTTCAAACTGGAATGGCATGTAGAGCAAAAAAAAACGATGGATTTAGGCCCAGATCTCTGTACTGGGGTGAATGTATGACATTGTTCTGTATTCTGTCCATCAATTGTTCTTTTTGCCTTTGGTACTATATTAGAGCAGTTGCCACCTGCCATGTTTGCACTCCAGTGAGGTAGGCATAGAGGCTACAAGGCAGAAGGTGGTGTAACCTGAAATAGGCACACTTCCTGTTTTTTATACAATGCATCATCCATACACCATCTCTTGTAAGCGACTGATGGCAAACTGAAATAAACAAAGCTGGGAATGGACTTGTCCACAATGCTTCAGTAGTCAATCTGTTGATAGCATTAGGTACTGACATTTCTCACTTAGCATCCTTATGAAAGGCACCAACTAGACCATAGATATGTGGTTATAGAAGTTATTCAGGATAGAGGAGGAGAACATGCACCATTTCATAATGAATTGTTGCAATGTTGGAGGTTCTCACAAATATTTGTCCGTACTAGAATCAGCCTGCCAACCTGCTTTTGTTCCACTCCCTCCCTACTCCATTTTCCTTTTGTCAGCCAGGAAAGCAGGCACATCATTACTAGTGTTGAGAAGTAGTGTAAGAATGAAGGCTTTGAGCATTCCAATATTTATAATTTTAAAGTTGTTTCAACGAAATAATTAAAAATGTGTGAGAAGTCATGTTCTTGGTGCTTTCCGGAATTAAAGGTGGTTCCATGTTACCCTTGTTCTTCTTGTATGTTCTCCAATTCAACGTTACCCCTGGTATGAGTTTATTTATAGTCGGATACACAGTATGGATAAGAGGTGCTCGATCTTGATGATAGGTCTGTACTTTTCACTAGAGGAAGTAAGGTCTTCAGACATGAATGAATCAATGAATTATTCACATTGCCTTGTGGGTCATATTTATGTCTAGCTAAAGGGAGCCAGTGTAGAGTAGGGGAAACACACGACGTAATAGTGAGGAGTTGTTTCAAAACTGCATTTATAATTCTTTGGAGCTATTTGATCATTGGACGGATTCTGGTGAAGCCCAGTGGGGAATATACTATACTGATGGAGGCTTGCACAATTATTATTATTATTATTATTATCATTTAAAGATTTGTAGAGCGCCTGGTGACCCGGAGGCATCCCCGCGCTGTGAGAGCTTGAAATTGGCCAAGAGGGGAGAAAAAACTTATTTAGGGAAAAGCAGAGTTTTGAGCTGCTTGCGAAAACGCAAGTAGCAGGGTTCCAACCGCACACTGCGGGGAAGCGAATTCCAGCGTGTGGCTGCCTTTACGGAGAAGCGACGGCCTCCAGTACATACCCTCCTAAACTTGGGGACATTTGCCAGTCGCTCATTGTCCGAGCGCAGAGATCTCGAGGCTTTGTACGGGGTGACCATATCTCCTAGGATCGAAGGGCCTTGTCCATTGAGGAGCTTGTGAGCGATGCACATTGCCTTAAACTTGATCCTCTGGCAACCAGTGGAGAGCCTTAAGCGCTGGTCTGGCAGAGGTTCTGGAAGGAAGACCCATCAGCATCCGGGCAGCCGCATTTTGGGTTCATTGTAGCTTGCCCAGAGTAGCTTCAGGGGCTCCTAAATAGACAGCATTGCTGTAGTCCAATCGTGCAAGGACCAGTCCTTGAACCAGGAGTTTCCTAGATTGAAGGGAAAGCAGAGGAAGGATCTTGCGGACTGACCGCATAAGTCCAAAGCAGGTTCCAGCTGTTTTAGTTGCCTGGGTTTTCATTGATAAGTCCGGTTCGAGCCAGACCCCAAGACTCTTAATTTCTTTCTTGGGGGCGGGCACCTCACCCATAGTATCGGGCCAAACAGATGATGGAATTGCTGACCACTTCTTGCCCATCAGCATAACTTCTGTTTTGGACCCGTTAAGTTTGAGTGAGGACTCGCACATCCAGAGATGGATTTTCTGGAGGCAGTGCAAGAGATTATCTGGGCATTGATCAAGATGTGAGAGAGAGACGACCAATTGCGTGTCGTCCGCATAACTCACAATCTTGATGCCGAAGGGGGCAACTACATCCTCCAGAGGGGCCATATAGGCGTTAAAAAGAGTGGGACTAAGTGAGGAACCCTGGGGAACCCCACTTGTCAAAGGAAGAGAGTCAGAACGGGAGTTGCCATCCCAGACCTGGAACGAACGGCCCGACAGGAATGACTCTATCCAGGCCAACGCAGTGCCCCCGAGTCCTGCCCTGGCCAGCCGGTGGAGCAGGACCCGGTGATTCACCGTGTCAAAGGCTGCACTAAGGTCCAGGAGGATCACTGTCACTGACCCCCCTGAATCCAAAATGCACCTTGCCTCCTCGATGACGGCGAGGAGGGCAGTGTCCGTACCTTGGCCAGGGCGAAACCCCGTTTGGGAACGTCGCAGCAGATTGTTAGATTCCAGAAACTGGGACAACTGGACGTTAACCAGTTTTTCAGAAATTTTGCTGATGCCCGGGAGGAGCGAGATCGGCCTGTAGTTGGCCAGATCAGCGGGGTCCAATTGGTTTTTTTTGAGAAGGGCTTTAACTACCGCCCACTTCCAACTAGGAGGGATGGAGCCTTGGGACAGTGAGGCATTGATCAACTCCAGAACTGGAGGAACAATCGCAGAGGCGACTGCTTTCAAAAACCTCATGGGAGCAGGGTCACGGGGAGAGCCACAATGCACCTTTTTATAAACTCCTAAGCAAGGGAAGATCTGACGTAGTCATCTCATCTATTAGAAGCGTAATTTCATACCTTGGTTAATTTCAGAGATCAAAGAGATGCCTGGATTTGTGTTCACACCCAAATTCTTCTCTTGGAGTAATGGGCTGGCAGGAGAGCCATGCTTTTTAGGCCAGATAATGGACTGGTGGTATGTGGTCAATTGCTCAAAGGTTAGTATATTCATTTGTGATGATCTTTGAGGTAATTTTGGCACAAGAACCTAGATCAGTTGGCATTTGAAGTTTGATGATAATTGTGTGTCATTTATATTGTTATAGCCGGAGAGTATAGAGGAAGCGATCAGATGTGGCAGAGGCATGAAATATATGGCAGCAGTCGATGAGGACAAATATGAATATGTGAAAACTTCAGTGGTATGTTGCAATCACGAAGGTTCACAATTTTTGTCAGGTTGTTGAAGTCACCAAACAGTGCAGGGTTGAAGTTAGGTAGATATGTATCAGCGGCATTTGAGTGACAGAGGGTATATTCTGTTCCTCTTAAGGTATTTCTGGGGATTATCAAGGTATCTTTCCAGATATTTTGATTTGCTGGTGAAATGGTTTGCAGGGGAGGGACAACAGTATTGTGTGCCCTTGATTGTGGAGTAGTGTGGCTCACTGGTTAGAGGCGGCAGGCCCGAGAGGGGTGTGGACCTTGGTCAGCGGACTCGATAATTCTCGCTTCGGTGCTTACTCTAATCAGGGGTTCCACTCGGCAACTCTGGGCATCAGCTTGCCTAATCTCCACAACGGCCCCACCAATTCCGGGGATGCCTGGCTCCACCTTGGGGACTCCCAACAAGGGACCATCCCACAGGGAAAGCCAGGACGGGTTCCCCAGAGTTATACAGCGCCAGGAGACCTATGGATAGGTAGCAGTGCGCTTTACAAGCTCAAAAACATTTACATTTACATTTAAAATGTTGAGCACTCTGGGCTCAGGAATTTAGTAATTGTGAAGGTTTTTGTTTAGACACATAAGGGCTGATATAGAGTTTGGTGAACGATTACCCAGTCACAAGGATTAGACCCTAATGCACTTGTAATAAGGAGGATAGTATAACCGTCACATTCATGGCAGTGTACCCATCTGCCAAACTCTGAATCGGGCCCATGGTCTGATAAGTGCAGCTATAGCTTTGGAGCCTTTTCACCTTTCTGCCAGCAGCTTTGTAGATTCTGGAGTGGTATTGCAGACCCAGTTTGTCTGTTTCGTGGTTTTATTTTATTCAGATCTTTCCTTGTTCTTGATTTAATGGATTATTGCTTTGGTGTTATCTACCCTGCCTTCCCCCGTCAGTGCAACAGAGTGGTGGTATTTCTTGCTGTGTTGTTATCAAGGTCTGATGTTACTCGGAAAGTGGACTGCTGAAAAGAGATGTATAGATCACGGAGCAATGAAGATTACAGTTGGGTGTAGAGGGGGGCACAGTTAAATCATTTTCTGATTGGAGTTTTAGCAGTTACAGCTTTAGACTGTACTGTTAGACATCAGGGGATGTTAAAATGAATAAAAGCATGGCCCATCAAAGTGGTATGAAATTTGCTGGCAGCAGAGATAAAGTTCTGAAGGACAAATATTGCATCAATGCTATGTACAGTACGTAGGTGGGCAGCTTCAGCCATTTACATTCAGTTCAATAAGTCCATGCTACATAGCAGGCATTTGGGAATGTATAGTTCCTATCGCACCACTTATTGAAGTCTCCAACTATACAAACATGAGAATGTTTTAACATTATCTCTAATACAAAGTATTTAACAAGGTCTGAGAACATTGGATTGTAAGGGAGAAGTCTGAAGTAAAGGAGAAGTGAGCAAGAAATGGAAGTTAAAGGGCAGTTTTGTACAGGCATTGATTCTCATTCGGATGTGGTCATATTTTACCATGGATTTTTCTCTCATGAAATACTTTGTCTCCTGTCCGGGATCTGATATCACATAAGTATTGTGAAATAAGCAGGCATAGCTCCATGTACTATTGGTTTAGTGTCATCGCTTAGCTGGCTTTCCATAATGAAACGTAGGTCACCATCAGAGTGTTATAAACGCCAATGTACCGCAATATAGGCCTAGTTAGCTAAACATCCTTTTAGCTATATTCGTCCTACCTTGCTCTGCATAACAGTTCTGGCACTGAACTTTTACCTAGCTATGTGCTGAATAAATGGTGATCAGATTTCTCTGAAACTGGCCTCATTTATTATGCATGAGGATTCCTAGTATCATATCTTAATTCCCTGTTCAGGACGTACACAGCCATCTTCTGTATAATAAATCTGTACAAAAGCCACTGCTATCATCATCCTTGGACGCAAGGTCAACCATACATATTGCATATCTAAGTAGATCCCCTGAGGGTACTTTTTGGGTACAAAAGAACCACATCTTCACTGGGGAATCAGAGGAGAAGCTTTCACGCTGACACTAGACGCCAAGGTCCTGGCCTGCAGAAGCTTCAGCACGCAGAGGTCTAACATTTCTTGTGGGGTGTCCAACTCGAGACCAAGACGGGGTCCTTCGTTCTCTCCCATCAGGTAATGATGATAGCTCTTTCCTAGGGGATTATTGGCTTTACATCTACATACATGCTAGGTACACTTAGGTAGGGTTTGCATCTTAGGATACCCTTGATTACTGTCATGTATCTATATTCCTGCATATATTCACTGTTTTAGCACCTTTGTATAATTCTACCTTTTATTTACTCTGTCTGTGCTTGTAATCGTATAGATCAGTCTCTGTTTAGGGATTGTCGCAGCAAACATGTTTTATACCAGAATAATGCTGGTTTAATAAATGCTTATTGAAAACGTCCCCATCGTTTATTCTGTGCATCTCTCTGAGACTAAGTGAGCAGGATTAACTGAGCGAAAGGTACTGCACGGTTTCCAAGATCCCTGAAGGATCAAGGGATGTCATGTTTGATAGTTCCCAGAAATCATTTGCGCCTTGGTAAGGTTAGGGGACTGCTTATAGTTGCACTGTGAGTTAGCTGGTCTGAAGGCTCACATATCCTTTAGGGGTGTCTGGAATAAGTCTGGTCACCATTCCCTTAGTTTATGCACAGATCCTATGTATTATTAAGAACAACGCGATATGGCTCCACCAACGTTAGTTTGGTTCTTATTTAACAGTCAAATCTGAATACTTTAGTTGTGCTTTCTCAGAGACCCCTACTCACCTTCACCCAGAGACGTCTGAGGTGGGAAATGAAAAAATCTGTTGCAGCGGAGTAGGTAAATCCTATGTATTGGCTATCGGTTTGTGCAAGCTTGAAGGATTATAATTCCCTACATTGTGCAAAAACCTTAAGTCTTTCCGTAAATACTTCCTCTTATAATGTCTCAGGCTCAAGACGTTGGTATGAGTGGTACTAGTGTAGTGGAAGCTGAGCAGGAAGATGCTCTTAACATTTCAGAAAATTGCAGACATGCACTTACTATGAAATAATAGACTATGGAGTCACATCATTGGGTGGGGCTGTAACCTTTGTGATTAAGGCACATGAGACATTCAGAGGTATTCTATTCTTGGGTTAAATTCCCTCCTGCAGATGAACACACACATCAGTTTCATTCTTATACTCCAAGTGAACTACCAGAAGAATACTTTCCATATGAGGACATAGCAGCCCTGTTAACTTACTAAAAGCATATATATTGGTATAAAGGTGCCCTCCCCATACCACAGAAAGTGAGACTCTGTCCACTCAGCATAGACGGAGCAGCGTGGCCAGTCCTAGCTGCTTACACACCACATTCAAAGATTGATACATTGCCAGCAGTAGACTAATGTCCACTTCACAGAGAAATAATAAACCTATACAGAAATCTTACACAGTTCGTAATACAAACACTCATAATTGAACCTTCAAGGGTCACTCAACCTGGTCAACCACAAGCGACTGCAATGAAAATATCCCCACAGACGCTGAACGCATTTATGGGAAGAATTCCCACTAAACGTGAGCAAATGCAGTTCTGGATAGCACAGAAAATAGCACAGCTTGAGACAGTGTTTCCCCACACAGGCCTGTAGGAAAAACACAGAATACTGACAATTGTTTGCCAATGGGAATAGCTCCCCAGATAGAGGATTGTACCACTTGTGATACAGTTTTCGCTGCTGTTTATACCAAAACTCATGGTACCCCTCTCAATAGCAGTCATACCTAAGGAGGCTGGTGCTGTTTGAGAGAGTCTATTAGATATGGGGCAGGTTTTGTTGATTATAGTACTGTGGGTGGAGGGTAACCTATGCCCTTGTTCCCTCTTTGCTCCTGTTGTGTAATGGTCATACAAAATAACACCCCAAATGTAGGGGGACATATCCAGAAAAGTGAAGGTTCTCTTTTGGTAGAACCTGACCTTTGGATACGATATCTTTTCGCTGAAAGATATTGGCCACCTGAGTTCATCATGGATTGCCAAAGGGGGAAGAGGTATTTTTACCAGCTTTTTCCAATCTCGTTCCAGACTCACTCAAACATACATATGCGCAGGTGTGGGTGTTAGCATCCTAGCCTACATGATTGCGGTGAAATGCTGAGTCACTTCACCATAAAATCCCAGTTAAAACTACTCCTACACTGCAGAGGCAGACCCAATAAAACATGATGCAAAGAAAAATAGGGAGAAAAACCTATATCAACTTGAATACCAAGGTGTGATTTAGAATTGCACCTCCCATGTGAATATCTTGATTCCCGTAATGAAACCCGACAATTCATACAATCTAGTTTTGGACTACAGGCATAAACTGCACAGTGTCATATTAATGAATAACATTGTGTGGAAGAAATACAAAACAACATTAGATATCTCAAATGCATTCTTCTGCCAAAATATAGCACCTAAAAGAAAGCATGCATTTGACAGCATTTTCCGCACTCGAATCACAGCGCCAATTCTGTAGACTGCCCCAAGGGTATAAGAATAGCCCTGGGTTGTCCTCAGCAAGAGTAACAGAGTTACTTCAAAATTGTGAAGAGGAGGCATTGTCCTATGTAGATGATGTTAATCTGACAGACAATGAGTTATTGGATCACTTGCACAGGGTGAACCACATAATTTTGGGGTTTTCCACTGTGGGCTTCAAATTTAACTTTAAAGAAAATCGAAAATTCTCCACCTCAATGTCCTTTTTTTGGATATGAGTGATCAAGTGAAGGGAAAAGCCTAGCAGCTAATTTTTTAGAAACATGTGCACTGCTCCAACCTCCAAAGCCTCTGAAAAGTTTACAATCTTTTTTAGGATTCCTACATTTTTGCAGAACATACATTTTGGAGCTGTGATCATAAGCTTTGTGCAGACATATAGGATGTGTCGACGTTTCAACCCCGAGGAACATGATTTTTTCCAACAAAGCACGAGCCGGAGAGACATGTTATACCAGATCACGTAAATCGCCTGACTGGACAAAATCTATTGACTCCAACCGACTGGTGGAAGCCTTTAAATAAACGATTTGTCTAAGACATAATTTGAGGCTATCACTGGCAGAATAATAAGGACCTTCACTTGACTCCGATGCCCTTCATACACGCAGATACACATGAGAATCTGCATTTTGGCTGTATATCCATCCCTACTGTCTTGAAGAAGACGCGCCCTGACACTTATTACAATTTGCGCAACACATGGGGTTGAAACGTCAACTCATCCTATATGTCTGCACAATGCTTATGATCACAGCTTAACTCGTAAAGGATCCTGAAGCATATGTGCAAAAATCATAAGGACAAAACTGAAATCTTACCCTTCCCTATTGATTGCACGTTCAATTTAGTCTTGTATATAGTGTACCGTATATCACTAATCACCACATGTCACTGTTTTACCACAAGTCACTCAACCCCTTTTTTTATTGGATTTGTGTAACGCAACAACCTTGAATATTTGATATTCTTTAAATATATCATTCGAAATCTCAGAATTCCTATTCTTTCCTAGAATTATTTATATGTGTTACATGTAAACCATTTGTGTCTTGAACATTTAAAAGCAATTGAGATTCCTGACAGAACCATTTGTTTTACTTTATCCATGTTCTTTCAGTCAGTCTAAGTGATTGTCTTTCGTCATTGAGATCAGAGTTGAACCACGTTTTGGACGGAATGGTTCTTTGTTCTTTTTAGTTTGGGGGTGCTAGCTGGTCTATGACCTCCTTGACTGTCTTGTTGAAAAGCTTGGTGAGCTCATCGCCGTCTTGTGAGGGAGGTGTGAGAAGAAGTTAAACTTGGAGCTCAGACTCAAGTTCGCCAGCAGGGATTTCATTAAGATTTCTGGTCCATTTCATGGGTTTGAGGGTTTTGATAGGAGGGGGGAAAGGAGAGGATTCGATCTTGAACATGATGAGGTGATGGTCAGACCAGTCAATGGGGAGGATGCTGGAGAGGTAGGCCAAGTCATTGTTGGAAATGATGGCATCAAGAGTGGCACCTTTGGTGTGGGTCGGCGAGTGGCATAGTTGAACCAGGCCATTGATCTCAACGAGATTGATGAGAAGGCGGACAGTGGGGCCAGTAACATTGTTCCAGTGGATGTTAAAATCTCCTAGGAAGAGATTTTTCGAGTTGGAGAGTGAGGATTGAGAGAGAAGATCAGATAGTTCCTCAGGGAAGGGTATAGGATCACCCAGGGGGTGGTAGATGTTATGTAGGAGAATTGTGGGAGAGCCCTGTATAGTGAGTTCAGCGCAAAGGTATTCAAAGGTTAGGTGTTCAGAATTTTAAACACAGGAGAGTTGAAGTTCATTTTTATAGATAATAGCTAAGCGACCTCCTATTCTGTCTAGTCTGTCTTTTCTGATGATAGAGTAGCCGGGGGGGAGGGGGGTCAGTAGGTCAAGGATGGCCGTCGAGTGGTCTTTAAGCCAGATTTCTGTATGAAAAGCAATGTTGATGGTTTCACTGAGGATGGTTTCAGAAATTTGCGTTGCGTGTCGGACAGCTGAGCAGCAGTTCACAAGCATGCATAAGAGAAGCTTAGAATTGGCTTTGGTAGTAGGGCACTAGTGTATGGTGGTAAGTTGAGCTGGGGGTCTAGGTGAGATGGGAGAGGGGGGGTTCTGTTCGTACCCAAAATCACTGGGATGCAGGAATAAGGAAGGAAATAATCAGGGATCAGAGGTTTGGGAAGGTAGGCGTTGCATAAGTCCATGATGGCAGAAGAAGAGAGGCCGTTCCTAGCGCGGCGGTCCCTAAAAGATCTATTGCGAAGGAGTAGTTTTCCAGTGGTTAAGTTGGGCGGTGTAAGTGAGGTACAGGCAGGTAGAGTCATTGTTATTGATGAGGGTCTTTGTGCTCAGTGTGTAAAAATCCTTTCTGAGTCTTCTAAGTTCCGTCTGCACGGTTGAGAGCTTAAGCTCAATGTTAGAAAGTGCCTGAGTGATAAGATTGAGTGTTGGCTCGGGCAACGGGGAGGGTGGGGAGAACGGTGGTTCCCTGCTGGCCAGCGATGATAGTCTCATGGGTGGGGTGGAGATGCCGCTGGGGGGAGTAGGAGGAGAGTTAGGGATATTGAAAGTGAGGGAGACGGCGTCAATCATGAAGATATGACGAGAGGTCGGATGGGAAGTTAAAATGGAGAAATGTATGGAGGGGGGAAGTTACAGTACTAGGTGGAGGGACTGGGACTTAAATTCAACAGCTTGCGTGGGGAGAGTGTAGTTCCGAGAGGGTGCTATAGGCACATGGGGGGGTGAAGGTGGAAGTTCAGGGTGAAGGCGTCCGGGAGTAGTAGAGCAGGTGGGCTGCCAGGATACTGAAGTGGCGGTCAAAGATGTTGAGGTGTAGTTCGGTTGCTTGGATGAGAATGTTACCGGTTTTCAAAATGGAGATGTCAATTTCTCAGAGAAAGGCTGGGGATGGGAACGTAGATCATTTTAAGCCAAATGGGATATTGCTGGATTTATTGACTGTAAGATGGCCAAGAAAGATGCTTTTCCATTTGGAGGGGCGTTTGGAATAGAAAATAAGGTTGTTTTTTATACAAGAGGTGAGGCTATGGTAGGTATCAACTATGAGAGTTTCAGGTGACGAGTCGATAATTTAGGTTTAAAGTTTTCTTGGCATTTTGGGACAGATTGGATGGGTATATGATGTTACAGGAATTGGGACCATGTCTGGAGAGGGCACGATCCAGGGGGTGTGTGGATGGGATATGTGGGGAACATGATAGGTGATGAGAGCGGGCATTGAGCTGGAGAGATAGGAGAGGGGTGGGACCAGAAATAGATGTGAAATAGGCAGCAGGGGATATAGGAGCCATAGGGGAGAATCAAGAGAGAGAGAGAGAGGGGTACGTATTAAGGGAGGATAGTGTTAACCAGAGGCAGATAAATATTGGATGTGTTTGGGGTGTTAGAGGTAGAGTAGAGAGGGTGTCAGGGTATGACAGATTATATAAAATTAACAAAAAATATACCATAGGGGGAATGTCAAAGGTGTTAGGGGTGGTAGAGTAGAGGTAGTCAGGGCATACATGGATGACAAAAATATATGGGGAGAGAATAACAGTTTAAGAAGCCTGCACGTAATTAGGAAGTTAAATGAAAATTGGGGGAGAGGTAGCGGGGAGAAGCAAATGAAGGGTGGTGGGTGAATATTATTGAGCGAGCGCATAAGGAGATAAGGGAGAAATGAGGGGTGAAAAGAAGGGGTAAGAGTCTAAATATAGGTGTAAGAGCGAGAAACAACCACGTAGCAACAAAGTAGTCAAATTAAAACCCAGGTTGCCATACAAGATCACCTTTGCTCCATTGGCCAGATAGAAGAGGTGTTACAGGGTCTGTCTTCTGCGAATGCAAGCAACAGTGATGTTGGGTCTCCCACACAGGACACAAACATTTTGTTCTCGTGTGCTGGGAACAATTCAGCCTCTTTCCGAAACAAGCCAAATTGGAATTCAAAAACATTGTTTTCGTTTTATTTTTTCTCTCCTGCTCTCACTGAGCACCATGGCATTCAATGTGCTCAGTTAGTCCAGCAGTATTTTGATTATTTTAGAGGACTTAGAGTTTTTTAATTTCTTACATAACTTTTACATATATCATGTTTTTAGATGCTTTTACACTGATTTTTATAGCAATGTTTGTATGTTTTCTAGACAGGCATATGTTTGCATTAGCTGACCTTAACAACCTTCGGATGATGACCTTTTACCTACATTCGTCCTACCTTACTCTGCATAACTGTTCTGGCTCTGACCATTTACCTAGTTATGTGCTGAATAAATGTTGATCATTTTTCTCAGAAACTGGACAAATTTACTATGCATGAGGATTCCTAGTATTGCATCTTAATCCTCTACCCAAGACGTACAGAGTCACCGATATCATCATCCTTGAGCAACAGGTCTTCCATACATATCACATTTCTAAGTAGAACCCCTGAGGGTACTTTTTGGGTATAAAAGAACGACCTCTTAACTGGGTAATCAGAGGAGAAGCTTTCACGCTCACACCAGATGCTGAGATCCTGGCCTGCAGAAGCTCCAGCATGAAGTTGTCTGACATCCCTTGCGGGGTGTCCAACTCGAGACCTAAACGTGGTCCTTCATTCTCTCCAATAAGGTAATGGGATTGGCTCTTTGCTAGGGAAATCTTGGCTTTACACCTACATACATGCTAGGTTTGCATCTTAGGAGTAAGCTTGATTACGGTCATGTACCTATATGCCTGCATATATTCACTGTTTTAGCACCATGGCAGAATTCTACCTTTTGCTTACTCTGTCAGTGCTTGTAATCTTATATATCTGTCTCTGTCTAGTGATTGTCACTGCAAACATGTTTTATACTAGAATGATGCTGGTTCAATAAATGCTTATTGAAAATGCCCCCATTGTTTCTTCTGTGTATCTCTCCGAGACGATTTACTGACCGAAAGGTTCAATAGTTGCCAGAAACGATTCACTCCTTGGTACGGTTAGGGGTCATGTGGTGGCACTGTGAGCAAGCTGGTCTAAAGGTCAACATAGCCTATAGGGGTGTCTGGAATCAGTCTGGACACCAATTACTTGGTTTATCGAAACACGCAGATCCTTTGTATTTTAGGTACTGCACAACAAGAGCCTTTCGGAAGGTTGTGGACCAGACCACACAGTTTTTCTTTAAACATCTTGCATTAATATCAGATATTGGATTTGGCTGTGATTTCCGCTGCTAGACACTAGCACAATCCTTTCCTGTAACCTTGGTGACTCCTTCTCAGAGCAAACAATGCTTGCTAAGCAAATGTCTTAAAGAAATGTCAAAAGGGAGGAAAAATCCAAACCAGAATATACATCCAGAGGCAGATGGAAGAAGAGGTTTGAAGAATAGCATCAGAACACTAGCAATCCAAACCGGAGTGGGGAAGAAACCAGAATCAGGAGACTTGTAAGTGACAATTGCAGAATGTTCTTGAATCCAAGGAAAACTCTAGGGAAACAACAATCTGACAAAATCTAAAGCAAGGGGCATAGAATACAACAAAAATACTATTGAATGTATTGTGGCCCTCCTTGCTTTGAATTCAGCTTTTATACTAAAGAGACAAGTAGTGACATCGCAGGAAGTATAGAAGCCATCTTAGATTAGGAAGCTGCCATAGGGAACCAATCTGCCTACCAACTTGGTTGGGAATAATGCTATAGTCCCAATCTTCCTCTTCCTATAGACCTATGTGATATGGAAATTTCAGAAAACAGAAAGTGACATCACTACAAGCACAGGAGCCGTTTTGGATTATGAAATAGCCCTAGGAATCTGCTGCATCTACCATCCTGGATTGGGAATTGTAAGAATTTGGGATTATTAGTTGACTAAGTGGGATTTCCACCACGAAATATAATCACAACCATTGTCAGGCAAAACTCCTAAATTAACTAGATTAACCTTAGCTTAATACCCTGATAGCTATGGCACAGAGCAGATAGGCTTGCCTTAGAGGCAATGTGAAAAGTATTTATCGAGTACTAACATGTTTATAAGGTAAATGCATAACACAATCGATATCCCAAACCAATTTAGAAAGATAGAGAATATTCTATTTCCAGGAAAAATCAAGTTGCAACTGGTCAGCTGGGTTGATCCTCTCTGTGGGCTTGCAGGTGACTTCTTCCAGTTCTGTTGTACTTGTTATTGAACAGGGAGTCCACTCTTTTTCCTTTGAGTCTGGTACAGTATATTCTGTGTGGAGTCCTGAGAGTGCAGCAGGTGCAGTCATTTGGAGTGCAAGCCTTCTGTATTCCAGCAGGTCACTTCTCCTCTTCTTCCAGTCAGTGATCTGAGCTCTATCATATTTACCTTCCATTCTGGGCTGGCAAGAGAGGGAATATTCCAATTAATGGGGTAAAGGTACCTCCCACTGCTATGATCACTTCCTGTGATGTGTGGCACATGTTTGACCCCAAACGCACTCTTATGCCAGAAATCAACATTGAGAAAATGTCTCCTTGGTGTGTATGTCTTTGTAACCCAACCCAAACATGTAGCAACCATCTGACCACACCCCTCTCCTAATCTCATCATGGAACTCCCATATTCCTGGGGATCAAGGAGTCCTGTGACAACTGTTCTCCTGTGTAGTCCAGCTTATCTTCCCTATACCCTTCCTCTCTCTGGCTTCTCCAGGAAGCAAATCTTCTCCCACCAAATGTATGTATTGTTCCAGCTGCAGGCCTCTTTACACCTACTCAGAGAGCAGCTTGGCTCAGGCTATCAAAGGCGGACCAAGCAGAAAAGGATGCTACAGGGTTGTTTTAGGTAACACACACGGAGTTGGGAAAACAAAAGAATGACTATACCATAACCTAAGAACCTTCATCCTTAACTTGGCAGAAATTGCCCTCACAAAAAGCTTTTATGAATGTGATGGGACCCTAGATCTACAAACCCACTGCACATTCATAGGGAGTACCTTCGTCCCGAGTCTGATGGGTTTGTATGTAGGAGCGTTTGAGAACGTACACATCTACAACAAGGGAAACCCATGGTCACAGAATATCAGACTATGGCTTAGATTTATTGATGATGTCTTGGTGATATGGAGGGGTGACGAGTAATCTGTACAAAGATTCCTGGAGTGGTTGAATGTTCGGAACCCTTTACTACATTTCACTTCTACTGTGACTAATACAGAACTACCATTCCTGGATTTGGTGATTAAAAACACCAAAAGAAGGCAGGCTCTCCACACACGTCTACCACAAACCCTCAGACAAAAACTCGCTACTCTCCCTTGAGAGTTTCCATCCTAAATACTCAAAGGAGAATCTACTAGTGGGGCAATTTTTTCATCTTTAAAGGAACTGTATGGATAGGACGACTTTCAAAGAGGAAGCTGAACTCCTGACTAAAAAACTCCATACAAGAGGATATCCTGAAAGAGTGGTCAAGAAAGCCGGAAAGAGTGCAATGAACACTAACAGAGACAACCTATTGGAGAAGGTGGAAACACCAACAGTGTCTAAAACTTTCTGTGTTACTACTTTTAATACAGCCTCACACCATATAAAATGATTAATACTGAGGAATTGGCGCATACTAAATTCCAATGGGCTCAATCTGGAGAAACCTTTGTTCTCTTTTGAGAGAAGCACTACCTTGAAGGACTTACTGGTCCACACCCAACCTAAGGTCCCAAATCCCAGTGGTACACAAGGTCAAAGGGCTCTGCCTCCAATCACTGGACACCCTAGATGTGGTTCATGCAATGGTGCCTACTCACTAAGGATTAGAAAAGTGTAGCTGTAGGCCTATCTTTGCCAAGGGAACAGTGAACATATACAAACTGTAACTTAGAAAATGTCATCTATCTTATCACATGTCCATGTTGGAAACAATACGTAGGCATGACTATGAGAAAGGTTAAAATACGCATTATGGTGCATAGAAGCACCATCAGATGCCACAAGTCAAACACAAGGCTCACAACACACTATCTGGAGTAGCACCACACAATAAATGGCCTATCCTGGACAGTGCTGGATGAACCCACACTACATCCTTACACAGGAGATAAAAAGAGACTGCCTCTAACGAGGGAACAGAAGCGGGGGTATAGATTTAGCAATCATGAGGTGGGATTTACTGCTGACATCCCATGGAAAACCTTGAACAGATAGGGTGGGAGGAGCCCACTGTGTTCTGCATCTTTCCACTGCCCCTACTTTCCGATATCCAGCCTTATGCCCTGGCATATCCACCCTGTGACGATAGACAAAGGAGTTTATTTCCGTGTACATCCTGGAATAGAGCCTACTGCCCTCATGCAATATTTATTTGAGGGTAGTTAGTAACAGTCTTTCTCTTCACCAACCAACATGGTAGGGGTAAATGCCCGGGCAGCGCCAGCCTTCTGCCTGGCGCCCATAAATAACACCTACATTTTTAGATGTGCAGAAAAGTATTTGTTGACTTAGTATAAGAATCGAACCAGACACTACATGTGTTTAATTTAAATAATGTTTTCCCCCATTGAGGGAAAAAACATTGCGCAAGTCTTGCGATGTAGCAGGACATCACAGTCATGTGATACAGAGGTCCATCACGTGACCCGAAACCCTCTCGATAAGAGAGGAGATGTGCAGCAGCATCTCAATAACTACACAGCGAGAGCTGGATACTTTATATGAAGTGCACCCACCTTGATGAAGTAAGGAGTTGTACGGAGGAGTTCCACAGGACGGAACAAAAAACCAGAGGCGATTTTGTTGTTGACTCTGATGTTGTTCGAGCACTTCCCTTGAACTATGTCATGGTAAGGCAGGATCGGATGGATGGACGAGGAGGAGGGATTGCCATAGTTCATAAAAAATCTATAAACTGTAGAACAGAGAAAGTCCTTATTCCGGGGGCAGAATGTATGATGTTCTCCCTCACCCTTTCCCCTACACGCTCGCTTTCGGGCCTTTTGATCTATAGACCCCCAGGACCGACTGGACAGTTCTGTGAAGACCTGTTAAGTTCAGTCCTTAACCTATCCTGTAACACCCCCAATTTTACGGTGTTGGGAGATTTCAACATTCAGTTAGACAAATCAGATACCCCAATCTGTCAACATTTGCTGACAGCATTAAATACAGCCCAACTTAAACAAATTATCCATGGCCCCACGCATAAAGCAGGACATACCCTGGACCATTGTTATACCAATCTAAGTGCGCTTGAGTTTATAAACTCTACCCCTATCCCTGGTCCGACCATATGCTATTATCCTTTTCTCTTACGCTCCAGGATCAGGCAGGTCAGGCTTGCGTTGTAAAAAAATTTAGACGTCCCTGGTCTAAACTAGTAACTGAGAAATGGATGCTCAACCTTTTGGAAAGCAGACCAGAAATCAGCAATGATCCCTCAGAGGCTAACGACTGCTATAATCGTTGGCTTGAGGACTCACTGGACCAGATCCTACCCAAGGTTGAGCTTTCTCATCGCATCGGAGCAAATAAAAAAGCCTGGTACACCCCAGAGCTCAGAACTCTTAAACAACTCTGTAAACAGAAGGAGAGGCTCTGGAGAAAAGACTATCAAGGAACTAGTAAGGATATTTATAGGACTGCTCTTCGCAACTATAAAAAACTGATTAAATCCACTCAATCCAACTATTACCAGAAAAAAATAACCGCTGCCTCTAGCTCCTCTAGGGAAATTTTTTAAATATTCATGTCCCTAGTTACCCCACCCATTCCCACTGCTGACCTCAGTCTCGCACAAACTCGCTCCAGGGAACTAGCTAACTTCTTTACGTCAAAAATAACAGACTTTTATTCCACTTTCCACGATACGCCAGGGATATCAGTATCACCCCCTAGTCTGGAGCTAAACCTTCTTGAGACTTCCTCCTATTGACTGCCCTGAGGTTCAATCACTTCTGCGCAACCTGAAATCAGGTTCACCAGTTGATGTAGCACCCCACACCATGCTCAACCTGGTTGCCGATGTTGTGGCCCCGGTGATTAAGGAGGTAATTAATGCTTCACTCGCAGCTGGGGCAGTCCCCCTCTACTGGAAACATGCAAGAGTAAAAGCATTACTGAAAAAACCCAACCTCAATCCTGACGAGCGGGCTAACTACCGCCCTATTTCTCTGCTGCCCACAATTAGCAAACTGACTGAAAAGTATGTCAATTCTCTGCTTTCCACCCATCTAGAAAGCCATAATTTATTGCATTCCACCCAGACTGGTTTCAGATGCAAACAAGGAACCGAAACGGCTCTGGTGGGAGTCATTGAGGAAGCGAGAAGGATTGTAGATGAAGGTAGTTGTGCAGCCATATTATTATTAGACCTCAGCGCGGCCTTTGACACCGTTAATCACCCTATTCTGATTCAAAGGATGGGTGATGTGGGTGTCACTGGGACCGCGCTGAAATGGCTGCAATCCTTCCTCTCTGACCGCACATTCTCTGTGTTTGAGGATGCGCATCTTCGCTGTGGCGTTCCCCAGGGTTCATCCCTCAGCCCTACATTATTTAATATCTACATGAGGCCTTTGGCTGAGGTGGTGTTACCCTGGGGAGTGCAACTAGTGACGTATGATGACGACACGCAGCTCATTATCACCCTTTCTGATCAGTTGTCATCCTATGATAAACTTTCTTCTTGCCTTGGCAAGGTTCGTGAGTGGATGGATGCCTCCTTCCTGAAACTCAACGGAACAAAGACGGAGATCATGATGTTGGGGCATGATGCTCCATCCACGGTAGACGGATGGTGGCCTACCTCCCTGGGTCACCCCCCTTCTCCCAAGAAGAAAATTAAAAGTTTAGGGGTCTGGTTAGATCCGGCTCTCAACTTTTTGGCACAAGCGCAGAAGGTCGCAGCGACTTGTTTTGCCTTGATGAGATCTTTCAGAAAAATCATGGAATTGCTTCCGTTCGAGGCAAGGAGGATTTTAGTCCAGGCCCTGATTCTAACACGCCTGGACTACGCTAATGCAGTATACTTGGGAGCACCTCTAGGGACACTCAGGGTCCTTCAGACGGTACAGAATTGTGCTGCCCGGATGCTCCTAAAGACTCCACGTAGAACGTCCGCCAGACCAGCACTCCGACAACTCCATTGGTTACCAATACAACAAAGGATCGAATTTAAGGCGATGACTATGGTTCACAAAGCCTTGACCAAGACAGGTCCTGGTCTAATTCAACCTCTGTTCTGCCCCTATCAAACCAATAGGACCCTGAGATCTAGTAGTAAGAACTTTCTGGCAGTCCCAAGAATAAGGAGAACCCGTATGGGCGGCAGACGTCTTTCTGTCCAAGCAGCTAAACTTTGGAACAATCTGCCGGACCCTATTCGGATGGAAGAGAACCATCTTAGGTTTAGAAAAATGTTAAAAACCTTCCTATTTCTTTAATCTCTCGGGTGATGAATTGGTTCACTGCAGCGCTGGGATGCCTCCGGGTAACCACGCGCTATAGAAATGAGCATTCATTCATTCATTCATTCATTCGTCACAGGAATGGTCCAGCTATGAGATCCCACCCTGGGTCAATTCAATTCAAATATTTGTAACTGGGTGTGTCATGGTGTAGGTTTTACTGTAATCTGGGTATTTACTAGCGGCTTTAGCAACCCAGAGTGCTATATACATTATGGTTTGATCAAAATGTGGGCATTGATTTGTGGCTTTAACAACCCAGAGGGCCTAATACAGTAAGAATAAAGATAAAATGAATGATCAATCCCGGACTTTAAAATCGAAAGATCATGCTTATGTTTTCACTCCATTATGCTTATATTTTAATTTCTCCTAGAATTTGACTACAGGGGGCACTCCCAACATCGCACTAGTTTTAGCGTTGTAGTATATGAAACTCAGTGAATTTGTTATTACTGCGCAACATAAGTGAGCACAAAGGTTGTGCATTGGACTTTGGTCAAGGAAAAAACTTCTCCTGCAATTTATGTTAGATGAAAATTGTTCCACTTTGAATGTCTGGTCCAGTTATGGATGGAGTGTTTATAATTCACACCGAATTGGTTATGAAATGAAATGAATTCGTACTTGTATAGCGCACTTATACCCTGAGGGGTCCTGGCGCTGTACGCATACCGCTGTGGAACCCTTCCTGGCTTTTCCCTGTGAAATGCACACTCCTGGGCACCCCCAAGGTGAAGCCAGACATCCCAGTGCTGTTGGGGCCATTGTGGAGATTAAGCAAGCTATTGCCCAGAGTTGCAGAGTGGGACCCATGATTAGAATAGGCAATGAGGTGAGAATTATCAGGTCCGAGGAAATTGAGCCCAAGACCCGCCGAGGCAGGAATTGAACCCTGGTCCCAGTCCAGACCTCTGCATCAGGGTCTGCCGCTCTAACCACTGAGCCACACTTCTTCAATGAGTGAGCACCTTGGTGGTGCATGGTTGCTTTGTGAGATGGGAGTATATAATTGGGGGTTTCAAGTGTCTGAGTACGGACCCTCTGTAGCGGTCCAATAAGCCTCTCTATGAGTAATTTTGTTCCCCCACTTTGTGTATTTCTCCTACAGATTACTGAGTGTGTGTTATGTAGGGGAGCCCTCTGCTTGGACGTAATGCATTCTAAGGATACCGTATCCAGGTTCAGAGTTTAACACACTTTGGGATCCAAAGGGTCCTGATGAATGCCGGTGTGACCCAACACTGTGGGCACGTATCAGACACCAGAAACATGTCAACAAAATTGGCAGTAAGAAGGGGTGAAGGAAACCTTTATCTTCTCATATCACCACCATCCTTCACGTTTTTAGACCTAGCCTGTGGGGCCCAGGAATAAAAGTTCAAGAGGGGACACTTCCAAGCTAGGTCTAACCCTCAACGCACTTTTCTTTGGTGATCCCAACTTTTATGTTTGTATGGTTTTCTCCTCCCTTTTGCTCCACCCCAGGCATTGGTCTACACTCCAGAATAGGAAGCTCTAAAACTACTTAGTTAAATGAAATCCAACTTTGGCAAGTTGTTGGAGTTAATGTGACTGATACTTTGAATGATATTGTTCATTAGCCTCTATCAAACGTCTCTAAACTCTAGGTGCTCTACCATATACTAGGGACTTGTATTGGCAAATTAGAATTATACCAATTACCATATACCTTTGATGACAGAGCACTAGCCCTGGGCCTAGTTAGCAGAGCATAGGTCACTTTCAGAGTCTGTAACCACCAACATCATTAATGAGGGCAATCAGGGCAAAAAGAATGACTTTCCTACAGTCCCCTTCTGTAACATCAAACTGCAAATTGTGTGCCAGTGCTGGCTGAAAAGACAAATGCACTGTATTGCACCTTGTAAATATGGTGCACTACTGCCCTTTCGAATTGGTGTGGGGCAGCGCAGTAAAATAACTAGCTGAGCTGCCCTAAACCAATTCTTTGTAAATGAGGCCCTTGGTGTTCACACTCTTTGCACTACTGGGGCACTTTGTGTAATATGGCTCCAGGAATACACCGTTCAAGCTACATCAATTCAAATGTTTATTGTGATCTGCACACACACATTTTGTTCAAATAGTCATTTTGATAAGTGCTCACACAGTCAAATTCCCTCTGCTCTGTACATTTCAGAAATACTGATCCTTTCATAAGTAGAAAAGATTACAAACATTTCAACTTTTTAAGATACTTGCAGCAGTTCACTGCACAATTTAACTTATACACTGTAAGAACTGGGGGTCTCTAGTTGGCAATGGTTTGCACCTTTGTCCAAATAGGGACCCTTGCATCTAGTCAGAGTAAGGGGGCTACACTCCTAAAATAACCCCTGCTCAAACCTCTGGTAGCTTGGCATGAGCAGGAAGGCTCATCTCAGAGGTCGTGTGTAAAGCATTTGTGAACACATACAGTTATACAGTGAAAACACTACAGATGGACAAAACACAGGTTTTATAAAAAATAAGTATTCTTTATATAGATTTAACACAAGACCCAAATGATAAAAAACCATAATACAGTATTAAGAAAATGACTTTAAGTTGGTAGAAAAAACTCAGTTCCAAGATGATGGTAAACGCAACAAGATGGCGACATAATGCGATGCGATGATCCTTTGCAATGCGACAAAATGGCGTCTTTGATGCGATGAGACGACGTGAAGGCGATACGTGCATGCCCGACAGTCGTGCAGCAACTCTGGATCTTCTGAGCCACGAAAGGCCCTGCGATACCCTTCTCCGGTGATGCGACAGTGACCCTGGCGGTAGTGACACGCTTCTTTGGGGATGCAACGGCAAACAGCTGCGACCAAGACACGCTTCTCCGGTGATGCAACTGCGAGCCTTGTGGTGACATGCTTCTCCGATGATGTGACAGCAACAGCTGCGGATGCAACATGCTTCTTCTGGTTGAGTTGCACTTCCAGCTCCCAATAACACGCAGGCTTCTGCAGACAGAATTCCCAGCAAGGAAATTCAGGGGGGAGCGGGGGGTGAAGTCTTCTATCCCTAAGATTTCAGCAGGAGGCAAGCACAGTTCAAGCCCTTGGAGATTCTTCTTCAAGACGATGAAAGTTGCAGTAAAAGTCTTTCTTCTTTCATTGGCAATAAAGAAACCACTGCAGGCCAACCCCAGAAAGTAACACACTGGCACAGGGGCCGTCCAACTCCTGCAGATTCTCTGGTTCTTCTCCTTGGTAAAAGGTACGTCTTGATGTCCAGAAGTGATCTAAAGTCTTGAGGTCTGGGCCCCAATATTTATACTAGTAAATCCTTTGTCCTCTGAGGGCAGAGGGTGCCTGTACCTAGCCAGAACAATGTATATGCCGCTTCCTGGAGGTAGAGACAGCATTGTTGAAGGCAGACCTGGCCCAGGTAGTTGAAAGGAAACCTCCTCCCCCTACTCTTTATTCTAGGAGTGCTCAGGGGAGTGAAGGGAAATCTCCGCCCCCCCACTCTCTGTGCAGTCAAGGTCCTATTCAGCCCAGCTCTGACTCATCAGACTGCTGGAGCCCAAGCCCTCCTGTCACTCACAAACCAGACATGCAATACACACCCTAGCAGAGGCAGGCTGGATGGTTAGGTCAGAAAATACCTACTTTCTAAAAGTGGTATTTTCAAACACAGAATGTTAAAACCAACTTTACTAAAATAAATGTATTACGCCATTCTGAGTACAAGCATATTAAATTCGTTTTTCTACCATGTTCCCTGGTTCAGTTAGGATTATAAGATGTTATAATCAAACTGCCCATTCTGGCCTATGGGAACAGGCAGCCTTGCAATAGTGAAAAACAAAATAGTCTGTAATTCACGATCAGGACCTGCCACACACAACAGGGCATGTCCTAACTTTCACATACAATGCACCCTGCCCCAGGGCCTACCTTAGGTGTGTCTAACATGTAGAAAAGGGAAGGTTTCGGGACTGGTAAGTGGGCGCACTTACCAAGTTGACATGGCAGTACTTGACTGCACACAGGCTCTGCAATGGCAGGCCTGAGACACAATCTGCTTCTGTGGGTGGCACAATCAGTGCTGCAAGCCCACTAGCTTTGAGAACAATGGTCCTCGAGTCACTAGTGTATGAAAAAGAATAACATATAGACCATAGTAGGTGCTATAGAAGTTCTCTGACCAGCCGGACAGGAAATTTAATAATGTATTAATTGGAGTATGTATATACAAAATACAAAACAGCACGGAAATGGTAAAGGACACAATCCTGCATCCAAAGTGAGGGAGGAAAGGATTACATGGAGGAAAAAACATTAACATACAAAATTACAACAGGCAACAAGAGAGCAGTGGTTGCTTGATATATCAAATCAGGCAAGCTAACCAACAACAGTAACCACCACTTAATTCAATGTAAGCAGGAGTGGTACTGATAAAAGTCGACGGCGTTTCGATCCCACGCTCTTAGGATAAGGGGATCATCATCAGGACTAAGAAAATTGCAGTGCCTGATATATTAAAGCGACGCCTAGGAGGGAAAAAAAGGAAAGAATGGACAGTGGGAAAAGTTTTCAGTCTCATAAAAACAATACTTGATCCAACATTTAACAAGGCATATAACATAGTACTCCTGACTACGAATTTAAGCAATTTGTAATTCACTTAGTAGGGACTATAAACCATTTTGCGCGAGGTGTGCAGCCTCGGTACCGGTGCCTAAGGAACAAGTGACCGGCATAGTGACAGAAGCGTGTGTCTAAGGAGACATTGCGACTAGTGTCTAAGATAAACAGGACAATTGCGCCGGGTGTGCGGCCTCGTGACGGGTGCCTAGAGAGCATGTGAAAGGCATAGCGTCGTGAATTACAGAGCCTATTGAGGAACACGAATGTGGCGCGCGTGCGGAAGCATATGTCAAAGGAGCCAGTCTTCCAAGACATGCACGAGGACTTAAAACCGCGACTAGTGTCTAAGAACGCGATCGTGAGGGGAAAAGGTGGTGGTTGTATTTAAGGGAGAAAGGGAGTGACGTCATTAACGGTAAATGATGCGGTCACCGCATGTGAGAACGGAGTGTGGTGGTTGTGTTTCGGCACGAACAGTGAGCGATTGGTGCCAAGTAATAAAAGATCATACCTCTCCGGGCAGGGTGAAAAGATGGGCACTGGAAATAAATAAAGTATAAAGAATGGGTGTTCAAGGAGTAACACAAGGGGGTATCAGTGAGGAGATTTAAAAGTATGGCGAGGGGACTTAAAACGATGGCGATAATTACCTGCCAGTCATAAGATGCGGTAACCTTGAAGGGGGTTCCAGTTCAAGTGTTGGCACCGCGGTACGGAGGGTGACCAGAAGGATCCGTGAATAGGGCTGGTCCTGGACAGTTAGCCTTACAGGTGGGGGTTTGGCGTTGGGGAGTTGTAACGGTCTATGCCGATTACAATCGAGGAGCTGGGGGAAAAAAGGGGGTTATAGCACGGGTGGTAGGACAAAAACCGGGGTGGGTGGGGGACAGGGATGGTGACAGCTTACCTCAGTGGCTCGGAGCGCGAGATCGCATCTCGTCCAAATGCTGGATAGCAGGGACTGTGGCTTAGGCTAGAGAGATTGGATACATATGGGTGGCGGCCATTTTGGGTGTGGGGAAGGATATGAAAGAAAGACTGCCAAGACGGAGAGAGTTAGAACAAGAGTGATGCCGGGTGAACCGTGGGTTAGCCTACTAATGTGTATTGCCCCAACATTAAGAAGAAAAAAGAAATACGAGCGTAATGTGTAATACCCAGTGTGTGAAGGGGAATTTTGGTCAGCTATAAAACACACGTGGCATCAAGGGTGCAGTGGTGCCAGCAATGTGGTGCTTTTGATTGGGACTTTGTAAGGCACAATAAAAGGCAAATAATGGTAATTAGAAAACTCTGGTTATAGCCATCATTGATCGTTCAGTACACATTGTAAATAACAATTGGGAGAAAATGTGTTTACACATTATGATCGACACAACATGGTGTCTAAGGTCCATGAAAAAGTCTCTTAATGAAACATCACAACAGTATAGCCCAGTCCTCATTTCTGTTCAATCAATTCTTCATTGAGTCGAACATGATTATTGATTTAAGTTCTTCTCTGTTCAGAAGTAGGCCGATGTTTCCTCCTCTCGGGGGGAGTTACAGGACTTTCAAAATAGTCCATTTTATGTCATCCTCACTGTGATTTGCCAAGGTGAAATGTTCAACTACCGGGGCATTCGGCGTCTTGCACCTCAGGAGGCTTCTGTGTTGGCAAATCCTGGTTTTGATCTTTTGGGTTGTTTGTCCAATGTATATTTTTGAACAGGGGCAATGGATCAAATAAATCACATTTGCTGTATTACAGTTTGAGAATGAACGATAATTTACAGTCACATTGTTAAAGGTGAAGGATTTGCCTTCCAAGGTAAAGTCGCACACATTACAGTTTCCACATTTGGTATGCCCTACCACCGGGGGTAGTCCCCATATTGAGTCTAGGTTAGTGGGTGGGGTAGATGATGGGAGTGCAGCCCTCACTAAGTGGTCTTTAAGGTTGCAACTTTTCCGAAAAGCAAAGAGTGGGCGTTCAAACTTCAGGCTGCCTACATTAAGTATGGGCCAATGTTGAAGTATGGTTTTTCGCAAAGTATTTGAGACTGGTGAGAAAGTGGTGACGCAAGTGAGTCTCCCGTTTCATTTTTTGTATTGGGGCTAAGAAGAGTGTCGCGAGGACAATACCATGCTCGCTTGAGGGCGTTCCTGACAATTCGTTTAGGGTATCCACGATCTTTGAGTTTAGTGGATAAGGAGTTTGCTTCTCTAAAGTAGTCTTCTTTGATGGAACAGTTACGGCGTATCCTCAGAAATTGTGAATACGGTAGAGAGTCTCTGAGTGCCCTTGGGTGATTGCTTGCGTAACTGAGCAGAGTATTCCTCTCAGTCGGTTTTCTGTAAAGGTGAGTCAGTAATTCACCATTGGAATGGAAGACTGTTAGGTCAAGGAAGGAAATAGCAGATTTGTCAGTAGAGATGGTGAATGACAGACCTGCACAGTTGTTATTTAGCCAGTGTAAAAATTGGGATAAGGCTTCACTACTCTGATTCCAGATGATGAAAATATCATCTATATTTCGTCGCCAAAGGCATGTCCCAAAGAAGAAGGGGTTAGCTCTTGTTAAAATGGAAGATGTTTCAAGTGAATCCATGAAAAAGGTAGGCCAGATTTGGAGCAAAAATAGCACCCATGGAGGTACCTTTGATTTGTTGGTAAAAATCACAGTTAAAAGTAAAAAAAATCCTTGTGAGGCAAAGCTCAAGTAGCTGGAGGATGAATAAGGTTGGGACAGCATGGGGTCATGTGCGTGAGTCTAGTATCCGTTGGATAACCAAGAGGGCCATAGTCTGGGGGATGTTTGTATAAAGGGACTCAACATTCATGGTACATAGTGTGTCTGTGTCAGGGTTGAAAGGGTGATGTTCAACAAGGTTTATCATCCCCATACTATCTCTGATATAGCAAGTTGTAGTAGGGACAAACTCCTTAAAAAAAAAAGTCAACGTAAGAGCCAAGGGGTTCCAAGATTGAGCCGCAAGCGGACACTATCGGGCGGCCTGGAGGTGTCTCAAGGTTTTTATGCACTTTCGGGAGGGTATAGACTACCGGAGTGCGGGGAGATTTGACGTTCAGAAATTCAAATTCTTTCTTGCTTAGGAAGCCCTCACTAAGGGCATTGGTAGTAATTGTGGATATTATCCCTTGTAATTCCTTCCTAGGATTCTTAGGAAGTTTCTGATAGTGTTCTCTATTGGAGAGTTGGCACAAGATTTCCTGCTTATAGGTGTCTATCTCTTGCAGCACTATCCCGCCGCCCTTGTCTACGCTTTTTATGACGAGTGAGGTGTTGTTTTTTAGGGATTCAATCGCTTTTTTCTCATCAAGAGATAGACTGTAAGGAATAAAGCGTTTTGATTGGGCAAGATTTCCCAAATCTTTCAATATCATTTTTTCGAAGGTTAAAACTTCAGTGGGTATCATACCAGCAGTAGGCGAAAATTTGGAGGGTGGTCGAAAGGGGGTATTGGGTGAGTGTTTAGGGGGAGGATTAAGTTGGAAAAAGGCTTCTAGATGATTACGTCTGAAAAACCTGAGTAACTCAGTTTGCAGTTCCCAAAAGTTCGGGGGAATTGTAGGTACAAATGATAACCCTTTCTTTAGAAGTGATAACTCTGGATCAAGCAATTGGTGGTTTGAAAGATTAAAGATGGGAATAATCTCGGAAGATGTCATGTTTTCAGATCTTGAGTCTACCATTGGTAGAATTTGTGGCGTGTTTGGCGTTTGCCGGGTGGGTTGTACCAGCGTTGAGCCCTCTTGACTCTACCGCCACGTGGAGTGTCTTGTTGGCCCCTGGCTAAAAAATGTCCAGTGTTGTTTCTACCCTGTTAGATGTGCTAGGTCCCTCCCCTGCGTCTGATGCATCCGAGGAGTCGGCCGAGGTGTCAGAGAAATCTACAAGGTTCTGACGTTTGTTAAAGCGGCCCCAAGGTCTGGTACTCTGTGGGTGAGAGTAAGACCTGTTATTATAGAAGTCTTTTTGCAAGTAAGGATATGTGTTTTCTATATTATATCCCTTAATATCTTTCTTGATTTTATTTGCTTTCTTATTCTGTTCTAGTCTGTGGAAGTCGTTGATCGTTTTTTCAACCTGCTCTAGTAGTTTCTTGCTTTCTACTGAGGTGTTAGAATCCTGTAGTTGCTTCTCTATGTCAAGGATTTCTATGTCTAGGGCTTTTAGTGTTTCTGTGGCAATATCTATCCCTAGTACAAGCCAATGGCGTGAACAGGTAGTACCAATATAGCTAAAGTTAGATATATACTTCGGGTTATACGTGAAGATACCAGGAATATTCCTTACTTGGAGACCTGCAGGTATAACCTCCGCCTTGAGATAATCTGTTAGCATCAAAATCATTAATTGAAGTCTAACCTGTTTCTTTCTTAGTTTTTCAAGTTGTTCTGGAAGGGTAGAGCTAGTGGACAGAGGGGTATCAGGTGAGTCAGATAGAAGAGAGGGTCCTGAACAAATCTTTTTTATATAGACATCAGACTACAGTGGTGCATGTGCTGACATAATGTGGATAGTAAAAGGGTAAGGGAAAGGTTGAGATCAAGAGCACAAAGGAAAAAAGTGTTTCTCTGCGAAAGTAGAGGGAGAGAAATGCTAGGAAGGTCTGCTCCTTGAATGGAGTGGTTAAAGTAGAACCTTTGCAATCCAGCGATTGCGCTAAAGTTTTTAACAAAGACAAAGGAACCCAATGAGTAAGCAAGGACCCTGGGTATTGACTATTTTTGAGAACAATGGTCCTTGAGTCACTAGTGTATGAAAAAGAATAACATATAGACCATAGTAGGTGCTATAGAAGTTCTCTGTCCAGCCGGACAGGAAATTTAATAATGTATTAATTGGAGTATGTATATACAAAATACAAAACAGCACGGAAATGGTAAAGGACACAATCCTGCATCCAAAGTGAGGGAGGAAAGGATTACATGGAGGAAAAAACATTAACATACAAAATTACAACAGGCAACAAGAGAGCAGTGGTTGCTTGATATAGTCATCAAATCAGGCAAGCTAACCAACAACAGTAACCACCACTTAATTCAATGTAAGCAGGAGTGGTACTGATAAAAGTCGACGACGTTTCGATCCCACGCTCTTAGGATAAGGGGATCATCCTCAGGACTAAGAAAATTGCAGTGCCTGATATATTAAAGCGATGCCTAGGTGGGAAAAAAAGGAAAGAATGGACAGTGGGAAAAGTTTTCAGTCTCATAAAAACAATACTTGATCCAACATTTAACAAGGCATGTAACATAGTACTCCTGACTGCGGATTTAAGCAATTTGTAATTCACTTAGTAGGGACTATAAACCATTTTGGGCGAGGTGTGCAGCCTCGGTACCGGTGCCTAAGGAACAAGTGACCGGCATAGTGACAGAAGCGTGTGTCTAAGGAGACATTGCGACTAGTGTCTAAGATAAACAGGACAATTGCGCCGGGTGTGCGGCCTCGTGACGGGTGCCTAGAGAGCATGTGAAAGGCATAGCGTCGTGAATTACAGAGCCTATTGAGGAACACGAATGTGGCGCGCGTGCGGAAGCATATGTCAAAGGAGCCAGTCTTCCAAGACATGCACGAGGACTTAAAACCGCGACTAGGCACCAATCGCTCACTGTTCGTGCCGAAACACAACCACCACACTCCGTTCTCACATGCGGTGACCGCATCATTTACCGGTAACGACGTCACTCCCTTTCTCCCTTAAATACAACCACCACCTTTCCCCCTCACGATTGCGTTCTTACCCACTAGTCGCGGTTTTAAGTCCTCGTGCATGTCTTGGAAGACTGGCTCCTTTGACATATGCTTCCGCACGCGCGCCACATTCGTGTTCCTCAATAGGCTCTGTAATTCACGACGCTATGCCTTTCACATGCTCTCTAGGCACCCGTCACGAGGCCGCACACCCGGCGCAATTGTCCTGTTTATCTTAGACACTAGTCGCAATGTCTCCTTAGACACACGCTTCTGTCACCATGCCGGTCACTTGTTCCTTAGGCACCGGTACCGAGGCTGCACACCTCGTGCAAAATGGTTTATAGTCCCTACTAAGTGAATTACAAATTGCTTAAATCCGTAGTCATGAGTACTATGTTATATGCCTTGTTAAATGTTGGATCAAGTATTGTTTTTATGAGACTGAAAACTTTTCCCACTGTCCATTCTTTCCTTTTTTTCCCTCCTAGGCGTCGCTTTAATATATCAGGCACTGCAATTTTCTTAGTCCTGATGATGATCCCCTTATCCTAAGAGCGTGGGATCGAAACGCCGTCGACTTTTATCAGTACCACTCCTGCTTACATTGAATTAAGTGGTGGTTACTGTTGTTGGTTAGCTTGCCTGATTTGATGACTATATCAAGCAACCACTGCTCTCTTGTTGCCTGTTGTAATTTTGTATGTTAATGTTTTTTCCTCCATGTAATCCTTTCCTCCCTCACTTTGGATGCAGGATTGTGTCCTTTACCATTTCCGTGCTGTTTTGTATTTTGTATATACATACTCCAATTAATACATTATTACATTTCCTGTCCGGCTGGACAGAGAACTTCTATAGCACCTACTATGGTCTATATGTTATTCTTTTTCATACACTAGTGACTCAAGGACCATTGTTCTCAAAAATAGTCAATACCCAGGGTCCTTGCTTACTCATTGGGTTCCTTTGTCTTTGTTAAAAAGCAAGCCCACTAGCAGCATTTGATCTACAGGCCCAGGACACCCGTGGTGCACTGTACTAGGGTCTGACAAGTAAATCAAATAAGCCAATCATGGAGTCACGAATCAATTACAACAATTTACAAAAGGGAGCACTTGCCCTGTAGCACTCAATAGCAGTGGCACAGTGCCCAAAGCATGTAACTAGCAAAAACATATCAAAAACAGAGGAGACAACAGCGAAAAATGGAAGGGAGACTCACACCAATGATACGAGGTCTAACATACACTTGTAAGGACGTCAAAGTTTTACTCAGCAGCATGACAGAACCATTTGAAATCACTGCTCTTCCTGCTGTTGAATAAAAGGTATTCCAGTATCCCTTGGTGTGATGCATTCACAAAGAATTCCTACCATTGCGATCTTAGTTCCAGTAATGATAAAGTAGGTGTATATTAAAAAAAAGTTTCTAATCAAATTGCAAATTGTTAATAAAAAATAAACGACTAAACAATCTGTGTAATCCAATTTACAGTTAATCCGCAACATCTTTGAGATGTCCACTCATGAAAATGGAAATGTGAGGCTAGATCAGTACTTAATTTGACCCAGAGGTTGCAGATCATTTTTAGGGATGGCAATTATTTTTCTTCATTGAACATTTCCCAAAATAAAGAGAGTTAAAACACATGAGAGAAAAAAGATAATAGAAAAAGACGTGAAAACTGTCACAAAGGGAAACAACAGTAATCTGTAGTAAGATAAAAGGGAAGTTTGTGTCTGGAAGTTGATTAAAGAGGCATGAGGCAGATTCCAGACTACTCAACCTTGCTATATGGGGCACTGGTGCTACCTGTGGGCCTCTAAGCAGAGGTCTGGGCACCGGCCAGTTATGGCTGGCCCAGATAGGGGGTGGGAGGGTGGAGGGCGGGGGAGTAGGGGGCAAAGATGGAAAAAAGTAGTCTTGCTGCATCTCACTGCTCTCTCCACCGTCATACGCCCCAGGAACATGAACGGAGCACCCATGCTCACATGAGCCAATTACAACAATGCAATGCAGCTTTGCGATTGGTCTGAGCACCATGGTTCGGTGCTCAGATGGAGACTGGCAGCCTGGGTATGTCCTCTACTCAGGCCGTAATGCAGCCTGGGTAGAAAACATTCAACGTGTGCTTTCTTCACCCGAAGTTGGCAGGGTATGCCCAGATGTGGGTCCCTTGCTCACTTTGCCACTGGATTCAAGCTGGTCTGGCTGATATGGGGTGTTACCCAAAAACCGGTCGCAGGATGCTTGGTCCAGGGAAGACATAGCTCAGCAGTTCGGTCTGGGCTGTTCCCATGAGGCACAAGATCAAGAGACTGATTTGCATAAAGCTGTGTCTGAACTGGGATGGCGAAGTGAGCTAAAGAATGATGGTGGATTCAAACCAGATCTGTGCCTGGGGGTGAGTGTCTGAAAAGTTTCAGCGCTCCGTCCATCGTTTCCTTGTGTTTGTATGCTGTTTGCCCGGCCATAGATGGCCGGCCAAACATTCATGTGCACTTAGGGAGTGCAAACCACTCCTCCCTTTGTCTGTCACCAGAGCAGACCCACCATGCCCACAAAGCTGCCGCAACAATAAAAAAATAAATCATAAAAACTTAGAGTTATCACCATTTTATTGTTCCTTTATTTATACTGCTTAAAAGCAGTGGGGCGATGCTCCTCTGGCTTAGCAGAGGAGCTGCCACTAGCACCGGCAATAATTTTTCTTCAAATTATGCACTGGCTAGAGCTTAGCTAATTCTCACCTTTTTGATGTTCCGACCTATCACAAAATTTCCCAATGTGCACCTTCATCAAAAACTCTTCTAGGCTATTTTATCAAACCATATTTACAGATAGTATTTTATAATGGGATCCAATAATTAATAACCACATCATTTAACGAGATTATTGTTCTTGCTCTAACAATTCCTTTTTTTGACAAAGACTAGTGACAGAGTGCAAGTAAAAGCATCAATACTTCTGAAGAACTAAGTTGATTACTTCAAAAGAGTGGTTGCATTTAATATGTATGTTTCTCTCTCCCTTTTTCTCTCTGTCGGTCTCTATTTCTTAATATCTTTCTGTTGAGATGTCATTGTGGATATTTTTCACTCTGTGTTCAGCCTCAGCTCTTTTTGCACATGTGCATTTGTAGCACTGATTCACATTCTTAAACTTGTGGCACTACGTACTGCATCTGTTGGTCAGTGCTCTCTAAGATCAGGGGCTATGCTTAATAACTGCACAGACCACGAGTTAGCCTCTTCCTGGAGCACTTATTCAAAGTGGAAAGCACTATTTCTAAAGAAACTTGGAATGCCCGTGTTGCCATGTTTCACCACTCTGATTCCATAGAATTTGTTTGGCTGATATTTCAAAAACCTCCATTTTCTCTACATTTAACTAATGCTGGATATCTGCACATCCACTGCTGTATCCATGCTTGTTCCCCTTTCACAATGACTACTGTGTCCAGTTTTATACCAACTATGTTTTATCAATTAGTAGTTGGAATTGTGGTGTTCAGCATATTTATTATATTTAGTGTATTGTAATGTCTAGTTATGTATAAGGCAAGGCTATGATTCATGGACTTTGTTAGAATGTAGAATGCTGTGAGCAGTTGGAAAAGGAACCTAGGAGTCAGTGGATGCTGATCTCTTGGGCCTTTCAGTGCTTTAGACTGTTTCTCTCTTCTAGAAATAAAACTACTACTTTAAGAATTACAACGCCTTCTGGATGTATGTGAACACTTCAATTTTGATGATGAGGATGGGATGCTGATTTTCCTTTAGTTTCCTGGTCACGTCGGAACCAACAGTTGGTTATCTACCACCTCTTCTCTTCCCAAAGGTACTGTGTAACGGGGTGTATGAGAGGTCCCTAGCATACGACTCGTCCTCACCGCCTACAACGTCGGGACACCTCGACAGGTATGGAATGGACACCTCGACAGGTATGGAATGGACTGACCCTGTGTTACCATCACCCCCTACTGTCTCTCTTTCCTCATCTCAGGACATGGACTGGAGCAGGTCGGAAACAGCCGAGGTGGAGTGGCCCTTTAATTCCTGGAAGCTGACAGAAGGGGAGGAGCCTGCGGACTACGCATTTCCGACAAAAGGTCAGGACCCGGAAACGGAGGGGTGCTTGTACACCTGGAGGTCGGAGGAGTGGAACGAGTGGAGTAAGGAGTGGGAGAAAACGAAGAGTGAGACCGGAGAAGGAGAGTACGGGAGACGAGAGAGGCCGGAAAGATCATCACGGGAGACGGAGGACGACGGAGAGCGGCAAAGACCACCAGAGGCCGGGGGAGTACAGGAGGAGAAACACCAGAGAGAAGCTGAGTCGGCGCCAGCTGCGGACGGCGGAAAGCCAGGAGGCCACCGTTCCTATGAGCCGCCCAGCCACTCACCCAAGGGAGGTGCGTGGCTCACTCAGGTGCGTGATCGCTTGCGGGGCTGGGCTAGTAGTAAGGGTACCAAGCCACGGGAGACCTAAGTCCCGGTACCCTATTCCTGTGCACTACCCTCCAACCACATAGGACACTGTAAATAGTTTGAGCACCAGTGACTTCTCCCTCACTCCCTATCCCGATGTTCTCGTGAGTGTACAACACTCTCACTCAGTCCCTGTTTCTTTTCTGTTTCCCATCTGGGGAGGAGCAAGAGCCAGCCGCGACGGACTCAGAGGAAGAACCAAACCCCCGAACCCCTGAAGTACACCGGAAGAAGGAGAAGGTCCGTAGACGTGGAAGGAGTCGCAGCAGGTCACCCCGGAGACCCCCCCTCAAGCCGAAAGAGCTGTACTGACCTTTTGTTTTCCCTAATAAAACCACAAGTAACCAGAACTCGGTTGTTGCCTATTTCTGCCGCACCCCCACTCGGCCACTCTCTTACAGTGGTGGAGAATGCGGGCAGACTGACTCTCGATACAGGGATGGAGACCATCATCCAACAGCTAGTGAAGGGGCAGGAAAAGCTTGAGTGGGTGGCCGTGCAACAGCTGACCTCGGCCCAGGCAGACAGAGAAATCCTAAAGAAAGCCCTAGCCACTAGAGAGGAACACTCGACACCATGGGTAGACCCGACTACCTCTGGAGGGGTACGAGAAGACCGCCCGATACCCCATGGCACTTCAGCGGTCTCCCTGCAGATATACCATCAGGGGGACGATCCTGACTCCTTCATGCTCAACTTTGAGCGAGCAGCCAGGGCCTGTGGGTGGCCCATAAGCAAGTGGCCCTTTTTTCTAGCGCCCCTCCTGTCAGGAGAAGCCCAGGCGGCTTACCAAGTCGCCAACCCCAACTGAGACACCCCATATCACGAAGTGAACAAAATTATCCTGGATCATTTAGGTCTAGACACCGAGGCCTATAGACTACGCTTCCGGAGGGAGAGAGGAGCACCGGGAGAGAACCCCAAGACTCTGTTCGTGCGTCTCAAAATGGCAGCCGATAAATGGTTGACCCCATTTACAAGCACTAAGAACGAGATTATGGACAAGATCTATCTTGAGCAATACCTGGAGGCACTTCCGTACGCTACTCAAAGGTGGCTCAGACAGCACCATAATCTAACCATTACGGAAGCGGTGGACATGGCAACGACGTTTTCAAGGGCCCAGCCCCGCTCCATAGGATGGGAGCCAGACCGTTCCCACAAACCTCCTGTGAAGCCAGAGAGAAGGCCACCACGACCAGTGGACCCCCCCCCCAAATCCAAACCATGGAAACCGGAGAATCCCACCTCATCGGGGCCTCAATGTTTTGACTGTGGCAACTGGGGCCACATTGCCCGGTTCTGCCCTACGAAGAAATCGGGAGAAGAGCCGATGGAGGTGGGATACCTACCTCGCACCGTCCTGTATTCAGCGGAAAGGGGAACGCCTATAGAGTAAGTGTACAGGTGAACGGGTCCTCCCTTCAGGCCCTTCTGGACTCGGGCTGCAGGCAGTCCGTTATACAGTCATCCCATGTGCCACTGTCCCAATACCTCCCGAATATGGCTGTCAATATCCGATGTGTACATGGGGATGTTAGGGCATATCCGCTAGCTCAGGTTCCCATACAACCCCTGAAAGGCCCCAAACAAGACATCAGGGTGGGGGTACTCTCCTCCCTTCCAGAAGACCTGATTATCGGGACTGACAATCCCCGGTTCCTGCAATGGTTCAGACAGAGTATAGGACACCCCGTAACTGGAGTAGAGACCACCAAACCTGCTCTTCTTTCTCCAGACCCCTGGGTTATGGACAGGAGTTTTAGATTTGCTCAGATCAACGACTCCTCGTTATTCAACGCCTGGGAACAGGCTCACCAGGGTCTTACCGATTCAAGGGACTTGTATCCCCGATTCCTCATCCGCAATGAGCTGCTGTATAGACAGGGTGGAAAAGACGACCCAGCACAACTGTTGGTTCCGCTCTCATTCAGGGAGCAAGTCCTGTTCTTTGCCCACAGCCATTTGGTGGCCGGACACACAGGTGCCGAAAAGACGATTCAGAACATTCTACGGTTCTTTTATTGGCCCGGGATTTATCGAGACGCCAGCAAGTTCTGCCAGGAGTGTCGCGTGTGCCAGGTAAAGAACATGTCTCGTCCTCCAGCGGTGCCCCTGCAACCCCTTCCTATCATCGGAAAACCATTCGAAAGAGTCGGAATGGACATCATAGGACCCCTCCCCAAAACCAGAAAAGCATTCCAATATGTCCTCGTGGTGGTGGATTACGCCACTAGATTCCCTGAGGCCTTCCCTCTGTCAGCTACTACCACCAAACAAGTCGGGGATAAGATGATCGAACTCTTCAGCAGAGTGGGGTTCCCGAAAGAACTCCTAACGGATCAGGGAACCCCCTTTGTATCCCGATTGATGAAAGAGGTGTGCAGATGTCTGGATGTCCACCAAATACGTACCTCCGTCTACCATCCCCAGACGGACGGGTTAGTAGAACGCTACAACCGCACCCTGAAGACTGCGTTAAAGAAAATGATGGAGGTCAACGGGAACGAGTGGGACCAGATCCTTCCCCTGGCCCTGTACGTGATCCGGGGACAGCGACAGAGCAGCATGGGCATATCCTCATTCGAACTTTTGTATGGGCGACAGCCGCGGTCCTTGATGGAAATGACGAAGGAAGCCTGGGGAAACGAGACAACAGAAGAAACCTCCTCTACCCTTGACTATGCTCAAAGTCTCAAGACCCGGCTTGGCAAGTTGAGAGACCTGGCATACACACACTTGGAAGCCAGTCAAAAACGACAGAAAACCGCATACGACAAAGGAAAAAAATGGAGACAGTTGAAGAGAGGAGAATGGGCTCTGGTGTTACTACCCTCCTCCACCCAAAAGTTCCGTGCCTCCTGGGTTGGTCCCTACGAAGTAGTCGGGTCTATAGGCAGAACCACTTACACCCTACAAACTGGACCCCAGAAGACCCAGGCTTATCATATCAACCTATTAAAGAAATGGCTGGGACCTCCCCCGGTGAATGTACAGGTGGCGACGCCCTTGAGGGACGCCCTGTCCACAAGACACCTGTTGGTCATCAACGACGACCTAACACAAGAGCAGACCAATGAACTACACCGGGTACTCGAACACCACGAGGCATCTTTCTTGGACCAACCCGGTAGGACAACGATGGCAGAACACTGCATAAACACCCCTCCCGGAAAAATCATCCAGATCAGAGCCTATAGAGTGCCCGAAGCACGAAGGACTGCCATCAAGAACGAAGTGAAAGACATGATGGACCTCGGTGTGATACGACAGTCCAAAAGCCAATGGTCTAGTCCCATCGTTATGGTACCCAAACCCGATGGAAGTCGGCGTTTCTGTATGGATTTTCGGGCGCTCAATGAGATATCTGAATTCGATGCCTACCAGATACCCCGAGTGGACGAGATGATAGAATGCCTGGGGGAGGCTCGGTACATCACAACTCTCGACCTTACCAAGGGCTATTGGCAAGTGCCCTTGAGGGAGGAGGACTGTAAGAAAACCGCCTTCAGCACCAACGAGGGACACTATGAGTTCACGGTCCTCCCGTTCGGGTTGCACGGGGCACCTGCCACGTTTCAACGGCTCATGAACACCGTCTTGGCACCGGTTTCCTCCATGGCATCTGCATATCTGGATGACATAGTCGTCCACAGCTAAACCTGGGAGGAGCATCTCCAACACCTGCATCAAGTCCTGTTGGTTCTACAAAAGGCCGGACTACGAATAAACGCAAAAAAATCAAGGGTCGCCTTTCAAAGAGTAAAATATCTAGGGTACCTGCTAGGCCATGGCATGATAGAGCCCCAGATAGAGAAAGTGAGGGCTATTGCTGACACGCCCTTCCCACCAACGGAAAAGAAATGAGGGCTTTTTTAGGATTGGTGGGGTATTACAGGAGGTTCATCCCTGCGTTTGCGGATATAGCAGCCCCCCTTACGGACTCGTTACGATCACAAGGGAAATCCAATGCCCCCTTCCCCCGAAGCGAACTCATGACGAACGCCTTCCAACATTTAAAGCACCAGTGCTGACGTCGCCTGATTTCACGATACCCTTCATCCTGCATACCGACGCCTCAGACTATGGTATAGGCGCGGTGCTGTCACAAAAGGGGGTTGATGGGCACGAACACCCTGTGGTGTATGTTAGCCGCAAACTTTTTCCCAGGGAGTTGAAATACGCTACCATTGAAAAAGAGTGCTTAGCGGTCCGCTGGGCCGTTGAAAAATTGGCCTATTATTTAGAGGGACACCCGTTTGACCTGTACACGGACCATGCCCCCCTCCTATGGATGGCACGTAACAAATCCAATAACGCCAGGGTGATGCGGTGGTTCCTGGCCCTGCAGCCATACACGTTCACAGTGCATCATAGGAAGGGCTCGGTGAATGTGAGTGCGGACTTCCTTTCCCGTCATCCGCTCCCCGATCGGGAGCGTCCAAGGGGGGAGGTGTGTAACGGGGTGTATAGGAGGTCCCTAGCATACGACACGTCCTCACCGCCTACAACTCCCAGAATCCCTCGGGACACCTCGACAGGTATGGAATGGACTGACCCTGTGTTACCATCACCCCCTACTGTCTCTCTTTCCTCATCTCAGGACATGGACTTGAGCAGGTCGGAGACGGCCGAGGTGGAGTGGCCCTTTAATTCCTGGAAGCTGACAGAAGGGGAGGAGCCTGCGGACTACGCATTTCCGACAAAAGGTCAGGACCCGGAAACGGAGGGGTGCTTGTACACCTGGAGGTCGGAGGAGCGGAACGAGTGGAGTAAGGAGTGGGAGAAAACGAAGAGTGAGACCGGAGAAGGAGAGTACGGGAGACGAGAGAGGCCGGAAAGATCATCACGGGAGACGGAGGACGATGGAGAGCGGCAAAGACCACCAGAGGCCGGGGGAGTACAGGAGGAGAAACACCAGAGAGAAGCTGAGTCGGCGCCAGCTGCGGACGGCGGAAAGCCAGGAGGCCACCGTTCCTATGAGCCGCCCAGCCACTCACCCAGGGGAGGTGCGTGGCTCACTCAGGTGCGTGATCGCTTGCGGGGCTGGGCTAGTAGTAAGGGTACCAAGCCACGGGAGACCTAAGTCCCGGTACCCTATTCCTGTGCACTACCCTCCAACCACATAGGACACTGTAAATAGTTTGAGCACCGGTGACTTCTCCCTCACTCCCTATCCCGATGTTCTCGTGAGTGTACAACACTCTCACTCAGTCCCTGTTTCTTTTCTGTTTCCCATCTGGGGAGGAGCAAGAGCCAGCCGCGACGGACTCCGAGGAAGAACCAAACCCCCGAACCCCTGAAGTACACCGGAAGAAGGAGAAGGTCCGTAGACGTGGAAGGAGTCGCAGCAGGTCACCCCGGAGACCCCCCTCAAGCCGAAAGAGCTGTACTGACCATTTGTTTTCCCTAATAAAACCACAAGTAACCAGAACTCGGATGTTGCCTATTTCTGCCGCACCCCCACTCGGCCACTCTCTTACATACTGCTTTTAGGTTTATCTTGTTACTAGGGTCCAGGGGATCGTTTTAAAAGTACAATGTTTTATTCACTACAGTGAAGACCCCGCATCGGATACTCGACTGCAGTTAAGGAACAAATTATCCATGTAATGAATAGAGTACATGGAGGAGTCATCCGGGTTCACTCTATTTTAAAGACAACCTTTTTGTGAACTCAATCAGGTGGATATTATTTTTTTTCCCTTTTAACATTGTAAACTAAACGGCAGTTAAGAAGCACGTTATTCAAGCAAGGAATGACAGCGAGCACAGGGCAGCGTCACGCAGTTTCACCATTTATGTCGTAATGAGAACATTCTGAACAGCTTGAACAGCTCTGTTCATGCACATGAAGAATTATTTCTTTCATTTTGTCAAGGCTATTCATAAACATTACTCACCTACATAAAGCACGAGAAAGTGCTGCTTTCATCTCCTTAAGCGTTGATGGGTCGCACTGGAGCCGCTTAAGGGAAAATTAGCAACACAGGATATGTTTCTACAATCAAAAAGTCTGACGCAGCTCCTCAGGCACAAGGAGCTAGAACGCTACCCTTTGTCAATTACGTAAAATACTTTGTGGCCATTTTGAAGTTGCACATTTTGACTCTGCGTACTGTGTGTTGTTACACGGTGTGTCAAATCAAAACCAAAGAACACGCACACTTCAACTATAATTTGTTTTGTTAGTTGCACATTCAGAATAGCATCACAAATTCTTCAAACAGTGACATGCACACTTTGTATTACAACGGCGTGTTACCTCAGTGATAGGCACACTACTTTTACAGTATTTACAGTGTCAGTGTGGAACAACAATATGCTCAGTGACACGCACACTTTACATTTCAACTGCATGTTACTTAAGTGATATCCTCACTATTTTATGGATGTTGCTATACATTAATTAGGGGTTATGACAGTTTAAAATATATATATATATAAATATATATATATATATATATATGACGTATTTTAGCTATAATATTTTTTTATTTTAGCTAGGCGGTCTTCTATAATTTATGTGCTCTTTCCTAAACCACAATTTATTATTTTTAGATTTCATTTTAGATTTCAAGTTCCAGGTGTAACTATGCAAACAGTTACTCCCCCAAGTCCATTTTCAAAAGAACCAGGTGAACCTCCAGTGAAATGGAGATTATTGTATAGATTGTTTAATGCATATTTAGGGGCCATAGACGGATTGGAATTAAAACCGGATAGGAAACAAAGTCTCCTTTATTACTATTTAGGAATTGAAGGTCAGAATGTGTTTGACCATTTGCCAGAATATAGAGGCACAGACAGTGAAGATAGGGATGAATTTCCACTTGCCGTTAAATTATTAAGTGTATATTTTGATGGAAAAAATCAACATTGTTGTCCATAGGCACAGATTTTTCATTAGGATGCAAGGTCCCAAAAAATCAATTTACTCTTAAGTAACAGCTTTAAAAATGCTATCTGGTTACCATGAGTTTGAAAAATTTGCATCTCATTTGATCAGTGATAAAATAGTGTGTAGATCTTTTTAGAAAAAAATACAACAGAAATTATTATCCTACAAGAATCCATCATTGGATGAGACTATTACCTTAGCAAAAGGTATAGAATTCCCAATTAGATGCCAAACAACTAGAAACAGAAAAACCACACATCAGTTGTTAATAGCAATTCTCACAACAAAATGGTGGGCGGACTCTTACAGATAGTAGATATGTTGGGAGAAGTAAAAGTTCAACAGATAGTAAAAGAAGAGATAAAAACATAAAAGTAGGTTGAGATCAATTGAAAGTATCTTGTTTTAGATGGGGTTTTCCTTCAAGTGTCTAGCTTTAACAATTATCCTGTAGTTGCTCAAGAATTCTGGAAATGTAAAAAAATGTTAACTTTGGAAAGGTATGCAGGGGTGGTATAATAATTACAGTTAGGTATGTACATGATCATGGAGAAGATGAAGAATCTGAGGGAGTTCATAAGAAAAGTGGAAGAATTGGTATTATCTATAGATTGTATAGATATTGACAGTGTGCAATAAGAAAAGAATTATGGTGATCCTTTGACCCCACTGAGAATTATCCATTGTCCCATATCTCTTCTCATCGATTCAGGTGCAACTATCACTATCTTGCAGTATAAATAATTTTGGATGCAAAAGAAACTGCTACCTCCTGATGTTATAGTAACTGCATTTGTAGGCAGCAGAATAAATCTAGAAGGGTATTTTTGAGGTGATAATTCATTTAAAAATAAAACCTTTCACAGTATAATCTATGTGGCATATAAAGGTATAAATGTCTTAGGAAGGTGGCATTAGGCTGAGTTTGGAATGCTTATTAAACCTAGAGATAAGAATCCTGTACATAGTGTAAACTCCATCATAGATTGTGCTCATTGGAGGAAACAATGTCTAATATTTATAATGACAAAATGATTTGTGCAAAAAAAAAATCTCACAAAATCAAAGAAATGGAGGGAGCAACTCTAGTAAAACACAAACTCCGGAATGTACCACATAGCATTAGAAATGAATTGTCTCTTTAAAAGATATAAAAGAGAAAGGGATCATTGAGAGAGTTGATGCCACAATATGGTTATCACCCGTTGTTCTTGCAAAGAAGAAATCAAGTGATTTATGCATGTGTGTAGATTTAAGATCACTAAATAATGCCATATGGGTTGAGAAAATATCCTTTACCACGCATACATAATTTGATCACATTAGTAGGCCAGTCCAAATGGTTTTCAAAGTTGGATTTACCAGCTGCCTACCATCAGATTATCTCAGATGAACAATGATGGTATCTAACAGTATTTGTCACACATGATGGTACCTTCCAATTTTTGTTGCATGCCATTTGGAATGGCCTCAGCGGCATCTGTTTTTCAAAAAGTAATGAACACTACTCAAAAAAAAAACAATGTAGTTGTGTTTCAAGATGATATTCTTGCACACTCTGACACCGAGGATAAAGACCATGAAGTAATAGTAAAGGTTCTATTGACATTACAGTAGAATGGAATACATCTTAGAGAAGACAAATGCATCTTTGTAATGAGATCGAATATTTAGGACGTATTCATTCAAAAGATGGAGTGAAAACTAAACCTGGCATAGTTGAAGGTATCTTAAACGCTCCTAGCCCCAAAGCCAAAGAAAAACTATGTTTGTTTATTGGACTGTGTGAATTCTATGCAAAGTTTATTAGAAATTTTGATTGTCTAACAGAATGTTTCAGTAATCTTCTAAAAAAGGGTGCAGATTTCATTTGAACCTCCACATGTCAAGAGAGTTTTCAACTAATTAAACAAAGTTTAGTCTCAGCTCCTGCACTTCAACCATATATAGAGGGCAGAGATACATATGTTACAGTTGATGCATGTTCGTATGGAATGGGAGCAGTCATGTTGCAAATGATTGGAGAGAAAGAAGTTACCATCGGATTTGCTTCAAGAAGGATGAAGGAAGTGGAAATGAGGTATTCTGTGGTAGAGAAGGAAATGTTGGCTTGTGTGTTGGGTGTAGACAAGTTCAAACAGTATTTGTGGGGAAGAAAATTCTGGCTTAGAACGGACCATAAACCCCTCGTTGACATATTGTCTGTGGAAAAAGATAAATGAAAGCTACACCCAGGTTGGCAAGATTATCTACAAAACTGCTGGAATAAACATTTTCTGTTAGTTTCTCCAGAATAGACAGCTCTCCTGAGGCGGATGCAGTGAGTGGTTTCTCTTTTAAGTTAAAATTTTAAAATACGATTGTTATTTACTTGTATTATTCACTGCTGCTACCTGACATCACTGTTTTAAGCTAACATCTTTAAAATAGGATTGAGGATTGTTTTCCTTGCATTTTTCACTGCTGTTACCTGATATCACTGTGGGGCGCATTGCAAGCTAACGCGGCGTCTCCACAGTTGGTGCAGAACGCGGAAGGGCTCCCACACACCACGTGGGCAGCCATCTTGGGGGTCACAGGGCGGTTAGCGCTCTAGTGGCAGACACAGGGGGCAGGATAAAAGAAATGATCACACGGAAGCGCAGTGGACGAGCGCAGCGGGCGCGCCGATTGCGCGCCAAAGGCAAGCACGTCTGTGCCTGTCTGCGCCCGTCCGCACCAGACCGTGCCCAGTGCCCGGGTACTATGTCACTGGTACAGTGACCCCTCGAGGCTTGCAGACTCGCATTTATTCTTCCGACTCCTTGTGGGCTATACAAGCCCAGACAGAGAAGGGACGGGGAGACTGCGGCCAGGGCGACTGACGCTGGAATCTGGGGACCACGGTTCGATCCCCGGATCCGGCGGCAGGTTAGCCTAGCACCATGTGACTCTGGGCAATAGCTCGCTTAATCTTCCCGACGGCCCCCCAGCGCCTAGAGACCCTTACGGGTGATTGTGCGCTTTACAAATGTGGACTTTACTTTACTTTACTTTTATTCTGAAGGTACCGCCGGGGCTGGAAGGACCGGTAGGCTGTAGCTCCTGCCAGTTTCAAATGAATGCATCGGCCGAGTGCCCTATAAGAGGGGAAGGAACACCATATCCTCACACACCACGTGGGCAGCCATCTTGGGGGTCACAGGGCGGTTAGCGCTCTAGTGGCAGACACAGGGGACAGGATAAAAGAAATGATCACACGGAAGCGCAGTGGACGAGCGCAGCGGGCGCGCCGATTGCGCGCCAAAGGCAAGCCCGTCTGTGCCCGTCCACACCAGACCGTGCCCAGTGCCCGGGGACTATGTCACTGGTACAGTGACCCCTCGAGGCTTGCAGACTCGCATTTATTCTTCCGACTCCTTGTGGGCTATACAAGCCCAGACAGAGAAGGGACGGGGAGACTGTATTCTGAAGGTACCGCCGGGGCTGGAAGGACCGGTAGGCTGTAGCTCCTGCCAGTTTCAAATGAATGCATCGGCCGAGTGCCCTACAAGAGGGGAAGGAACACCATATCCTCACACGAGGAGACAGAACTCACAGAGTCTCCTGTTGTGTAATGTCAGATCCCTGGTGAGACATCCATGTGAGATTTGGGATATGTTAGATACTCACGACCCTGACCTGTGCTTTTTCACAGAGACTTGGTTAAGTCAGGCGAGCCAACCAGCCATAACTTTAGCCATACCGGAGAATTATAAGTTTATTCACCTCGACAACAGGTAACAAAAACAGGAGGAGGGATCGCTATTGCGTTCGAAAACCACCTGACTGTGAACTGGATATCAACAATGAGTGATGACTCTTTAGAACTGGGAATTTTTAAAGTCACAGTGTCAGTCTCGGAGGGTTGGTATGGTTCTTTAATCTACCGCCCCCCTGGACCAAAAGCTAAGTTTACTGATCGCCTGATGGAACACATTGCTCTGCACATGTTAGCCACAAACAGATTTATCCTGTTGGGAGATTTTAACTTCCACGGGGAAAACCGATCCGATCTGGAAGTAAATACACTTTTATCCGCACTAGATCTAATAGGACTTACACCAAGAGGAGAAGGGGCTACACATATAGCGGGTCACCAATTGGATCTAGTGGTTTCTAACATAGACCAGCTTGTGTGCAAGACCCCAACACCCCTCCTCTGGACCGATCATTCCCTGATCGAGATCAGGGTGCAGCTTCTGAAACCACATGCAGCCAATCGACCTATGCAGACAGGTTTCAGGCAGGGGAGGAAATGGCATATGCTCACTGCAGAAGCCTTTGAGGAGGTTTTTCCCTCGGGATCCGCCTCGTGTGTTAGTGAGGTAGTGGCCAGATTGGAAGCCTTCAATTTGGCTTTGGAATCTGCATTGTATACTATTATTCCCACACAGAAGCAGAATATTTTAACTAGGAGGGTCTCAGCCCCCTGGTACACAAGGGAATTAAAACATGAAAGAGCTCGCTGTAGAGAATTGGAAAGAAGATGGAGGGCGAACAAGACTAATGATAACAAAACTTCGTATAGACAGGCGCTGGCCAAATATCATTTGAAAATGAAAGAGGGTAGGCGGATGTTTATAACGACCCAGATAGAGAGCGCTCCCAACTCCTCCAAAGCTCTGTTTGAGATAGTGAAGAAGTTTGTGGCCCCTACAGTATGTAGTCAGGCCCCAGTGGAGTCACAGGAGCTCTGTGACTCCCTAGCATACTTCTTTCACAATAAAAGCTCTAAAATTTACGAGAATTTCCCCTCGCCTGACCCTCCCCGCGAGGGACCGCAAAACCCGTTAGAAAGGACGGTTGAAACTGCAGCATGTTCCTTATGCAGCTTTTTACTAATTACAAACGAGGAGGTCCTGAAAGGCTTAATGACCGCTAAGTCTGGATCTCCGAGTGATATCTGTCCCTCCAGGATTATGACGCTGCTGGCTACTAGCTGTGTCCAATCAATGACAGACATCTTTAACCTGTCAATCCTCACGTGCGCGATCCCTCCAATATGGAAGAAAGCCTACGTGCGCCCGATTTAAAAAAAAACCTTGGCGGACCCAGCCTCTCTTGGAAACTATAGACCTATCTCCCTCCTGCTTCTTCTCAGCAAGATCCTGGAAGGGATTATTAACCGGCAGCTAAGTTCTTACCTCGAGGTAAACCAGCTTTTGGACCCTTCGCAGTCAGGTTTTGGACCTGGGTTCAGTACCGAGATGGCGACTCTCGAGGTAACAAATTCGCTAAGACTTACTGTCGACGCAGGAGGGTTAGCAATCTTAGTTCTATTGGATCTCTCCGCAGCCTTTGATACCATCTCGCACTTTAGGCTGGTGGAGAGATTCATGGAGGCAGGGATCAACGGAATGGCACTCAAGTGGCTTAACAACTTCCTCTCAGAGAGATTCCAAACGGTGGTATTGGGCCCCTATTCATCTAAAAAAAATCACCTAAACAGAGGAGTGCCACAGGGCTCCTGTCTGAGCCCGACACTTTTTAATTTATACATGGCCCCACTGGCTAGAATTGTGGAGCAATTAGGCTTTGGTATCGTCTCTTATGCAGACGATACGCAGTTGATCTTTAATATCGGATCGGATCCCGCTCTAGACAAAACTCGCTTTGCAAATGGGATGCTTACCATTGCGAACTGGATGACTGTAAACTATCTCCAGTTGAACCCGGATAAGACCGAACTGATGTTATTAGGCAAAGCAACAGACGACTGGTCAGATGATTGGTGGCCACAAGAGTTAGGGACTGCACCATCACCCAAAGAGACAGTGAAAAGTCTGGGACCAAAGTTGGATCAAGCTTTAAATATGAAAGCCCAAGTCTCGGCAATCACAAGCTCATGTTATTATGCCCTCCGACTAGTGAGGAAAATACTACCTTACATCCCGCTCCATCATCGGAGAACCCTAGTCCAGGCAATGGTCACCTCACGACTGGACTATGGGAATGCCCTACTGGCGGAAGTGGCCAAGCTACAGGTGATGCAGAACACTGCCGCCAGAATGATCCTCAATCAACCGGCGGGTTCTCCCTAAGCGCCACTGTTAAGGAAACTTCATTGGCTATCAGTAAAAAAGAGGTCATTCTTTAAGATCTGCTGCATGACCTTCAAAGCAGTCAATGAGATTGGCCCAGTGTACATACGGATCAAGATACGGAAATATACCCCTAGTAGGCATCTGAGATCAAAACTCAGCATTTGCTACAGTCCCCGCATATTCGACTGGTCAGGACGGGAGGGAAAGCCTTCTCATACCTGGCACCCAAGTACTGGAACCAACGTCCGCTGGGACTGCGCACTATCACGAGCTACAACGGTTTTAGGAAACAGTTGAAAGCTTATTTATTTTAAACTTAGAGTACCCTTGTTTCTTCATCTTTAGGGAGGTTGTCTTGTCTGGATAGGGCCGCAATGCCCCAGGGTGAGGTGAGCGCTTTATAAACTATTAAACTAAACAAAACGTAGTCATATTTCAGGTGGAAAAAAATGTGGAAGCAGATTTTCTGTCTAGGTCACCAATTGAAAACATTGAAGTAGACTCTGGTGAACATGAAGAAATAGAGGAATGTGTTATTGCCAATGTTGAGGATATGGTAATCTGTCCAAACATGAAGGAATGGCTTAATGCTGTGAAAGCTGATGCAATACGTCATCAGGTGGTGAACTTTGAGTATGAAGTTGCAAACAGTTTGGAAGGTGTCTCGTGAACATTTCTTTAAAAAATTGTGTTTTAATCAGAGTTGGTAAACTAATTCCTCCCAGTTGTTTGAGACAGAAATATTAGAGACATCTAATTCAGGTTATTTAAGAATGTCTACAACTAAAGGCAGGGTCAGAGATAATTTTAGGTGGCCCAGTATGGACAGAGAGGTGGCTTTATTAGTTAGAGAATGTGTGCAATGCTCATTTAGTGACAAACATTTGGCAACAGCAACACCCATTCCCAAACCGGTCACCAGCTCATATAAGGTCTGGCAAAGAGTAGCAGTTGATTTCTTAAGTCCATTTCATATTTTACCAAACATAAAATATTTTGTGATGTTGATTGACCACCTTTCAAGGTGAGTGGAGGTGAAAGGTATTTCAGAGCAAAACAGAAAGTCTGTTATTCACTTTCTGCAAGATGCATTTTGCAGAGAAGGGGTCCCACAAGATCTTTTAACTGATAAGGGAGTATAATTCACCTCGGATGCCATGATAGAATTTTTTGAAAAAATGGGATTAATCATTTATGTACACCATTGTATCACCCTCAAGCAAATGGTAAAATTGAAAGGCTCAACAAAGTACTTGAAGGATTTATACAGAGTATTATAAAAGCATAAGGTTGAATGTGAAAAGACCATCTGGGATATCGTATGGACCTACAGAACTACTCCGCATTCATTTACAGGCAGTGTTCCTTTTGAGTTAATGAAGGGTAAGAAAGTGGTTTCAGCATTGAATCCATTTGGAAACTTGCAATATTTGATGAAGTTGATGTTTTTAATGAATCAGTTAAAGCCAAAAGCATCCGTACTTAATTCAATTAAAAGAAAATGTAAAAAAATACAATTGCAAAGGAAAAGACGTTGCATTAAATTTGATGTAGGGGATGTTGTTAGAGTCAAAGATCCCTTGTTATTATAAAAAGGGAAGTTGAAATTTAGAGAACTGACCGCTATAATGGAAGTCAGGGGTCAAGCGGTGAAAACCAGTAATGGCCAATGGTGGAACATGGCACCTATTTCTAAAATGAATAGAGTAAGAAATGATGTTAACAAGGTAAGGTAATTAGAGAGCCAAGAAACACCAAAGATAAGGACAAGCACAAGAGTAAGAAGATCACCAAGAAAATCATTTGACTGACTGTTGTTTGATTATTTATCAACTTTAGAACTGCAGTAAGGGTTAGAAAGTAAAACATTTTTGCTGCTGTTTTTGGTTTTATGTTACTGATTTTATGGAAAGGAGAGATATGTGGTGTTCAGCATATTTATTATTTTTAGCAAGGGTGGGAGGACAACTCCTTTCTGCCCACGGAATGTGTGGAATTTAGCCTGAGCTGTGAAGTAGGCGGAGCAGGCAAATCTCCGCACACTCAAGGCGTAGCGCAGTTGGCCTCCCACTCCCACTATGAAAATATTAAAAAGAACAATTTAAAACACCTTACTTTATCGGAGGCGTCCCCGGTCTTTCCTCTTCCTCCATAGCGACTTCTTGAAAACTGGGCATGCGCGGGCGCCCATGTATGCACATGTGCATGCGCGGACACCCACGCATGCGCAGTTTTGAAGAAGAAGGTGCAATGGAGGAAGAGGGAAGCCCGGGGACACCGCCGGTAAAGTGTTTTAAATTGTTCTTTTTTAACATTTTAATAGTGCAGGCGGGAGGTGGGTGGCACGTAGCAGAGCTACGCAGGGTGTGCGGAAATTGGTTCGTCTCTGTGGCACTCCGCGTGGCTCCGCTACGCCCACTATGCTCACCGCTAATATTTAGTATATTACAATGTTTAGTCATGTATAAGGCAAGACTATGCTTCATGAACTTTGTTAAAATATACAGAATGTAGAATGTAGTGAGTTGTTGGAATAGGAACCTAGGAGTCAGTGGATGCTGATCTCCTAGGCCATTCAGTCCTATACACTGTTTCTCTTCTACTGGCAATAAAACAACTACTTTAAGAAAAACAATGCCTTCTGGATGTATGTGAACACTTCAGTAATCTCACACGTGTGTTTTTATTTCTCTCTGTGGACTTTTGCCTGAATGCTGCAAGCAGATATGGGCAGTTATACTTTTAAATCGAAGGCCTCGATTACGACTGTCATGGAGGACGTGTTGCTCTTAAGAACACCCACTAAATACAAAATGGCACTCCCCATGTGTGATAAACTGCAGATTTTGGTAGATTCTATGCCAACGTTTTTTTGTCCAGGTATTTATTGGGACATGTATTCCTTAAAATCTGGAGGGTGGGAATCGTGCAACGAAGAGATGTTACTCTAATCCATGACAGAATTTAATCTCTGAAGTTTTCCAGGGTCAGAGATGAGATTGTAGTGCACTGTAACTCTCACTTCACTGCCACCCCCTTGTAGATTTACTGACACAGGTCTTTGTGTGAGTGCATCCTTTAACAAGTGCAAAACCAAATTTTCTAAATTAGAAAAGTGTCCTTGCAGTTTTAAATAATTGTATATGTGTATGGTATTCTGCCTTCCTTGAAAGCACTAACATCTTTGAGAATTGGGCCTCTGTGGTGGATGGAATGGCTGCGGAGATCCCCTCCTCCGCTCAGCCACAGGTTGCTCCTCCCCTCGGCAATGGAGCGTACTTCTGCTTTTGCGGCTCGGAGCTGAATGCTGAAAGCGGCCGTCGCACAGACGGATCCTATGGTTTTCTTTTCGGCTTCCAGGAACTTGTTCAGCTGGAGGCGGTGTCGGCGCACAGCTCACAGCTTGAGGCGAGATTTGAATAATGCGACGCAGTTGCTGACTCTGGATACTGGCAGTATGTCGGGAGTAGGCTAATGCACTGTCATGCTGTTGAGGTAAGGCAGCCAAGGAGGGTCTTGGTTACCCTGTGTTTGGAGTCAAGCATTTGCTCTGACTCCGGTAATCTCGCAGTAGGACGATTTAAACACCAAGAAGTGGAAATTAGAGGTGAACACGCAACTAATTATTATTTAAAGTTAATCCTGCCAGATGAGAGGACTCTGGGCAGTCAGCAAAACAAACCATAGAAATAGGTGGGCATATGGTGTCAGAAGAAGTAGTTGCAGCCGAAGTTGCCGCTTTCTCTCTTCAAGGGCCTGGCTTACAGTGCATAAAACAGGATGTGTGCCTACTAATTGGTGGTGTGAATACTTGGCGAGCAAGTTTTAGGATTCAAGGAAAGATGGGGAAACATACAAAGCAGACAAATGCTATTCCTAAAATTGACGCCGCAGCAGGGCTTAAAGCTAAAACACGTTTAGCTCAAATAAAAGCAGAGCTGAGAATATCTTAAACCGTACGGGCGTGAATTCAAGCTTTGAGACCTCTGAAGAGCCGTCTGAGCCCCATCGAGGGGAGGAGGATCCTACTGGTTCAAAACAAATGGGTGGCTCTAACCCTGGAGAGAAGGAACAGACCAGTGAGTCAGCAACGGCGATAAATAAGGGCAAGATAAAAAGCTCCAAAGATTTTCCATTATTTTCTAAAAAGACTTTTCAGCTGTATTAGCCCAAGCTATGGTAGCTCTGCCAAAATCAAACAAGGCTTCTGAACGGAGCATCAGAAGAAGTGCCGAATAGCCCTTCACAGACCCTGTCTACATTTCCACCTTTCCGGACCCTGGCACCTTCTGTAGCCGACCCACTTTGCAAGAGGCTGGCCAGCCGTTGCACTGCCAGCAGAGTTCACCAGCACCATCAGTTCAGACCCCAGCTTCTCTTCGACCTCCCTCCGAATACATCTTAGAACAGCAGTTGGAGGCTAGGGTCCAGCCGCAGGCATCGCCTCAGATGCCTAGCAAGGGTGGTCCAGAATTGCCAGGTCAGTCAGCTACACCGAATGGTAAATCTCAAAAGGATGAGCCTGAATTACTAACCGAAGGAGCCTTTAAGCAAAAGCTCTAATTTAAGACCATGCTGAATCTCATATTGGATGAGATAAGAGAAATGAAGAAATCCCAAGAAAATTAGATAGCTGCCTTACACCAGCGACTCGGGAAAAATCAAAGGAGCAGTGGCCTGTTCTCCAGAAAGAATGCAAGAATCTGAATCTAAGATTGCCTTGTTGGAGGATCAAATGAACTCCATGCTCCTGAAAGTAAATGAAGCTGTGAAAGATGTAATAGTTCGGGAACAAACTTGGGGAACTGGAGAATCGTTCTCGCCGGTCAAATCTTTGGATTGTTGGGGTACCTGAGGGAAGTGAGAGAGCTAATACTCTCCAGTGGGTTTAATAGTTTAAAAAAAAAAAGGGTTTACCTGAATTTACTGGAGACTTAACACTAACAAGGGCACATCGTGTTCCCTCCCACCCCCTACCCTATCCCACGTTTCCAGGTACTATCTTGACTAACTTCACAGACTTCTGCATTAAGGAGAACATTCTGGCTAAGGAAATGCAGCAGAAACAGTTTTCCATCAATGAGGGGTCAAAATGTCAGATTTTTGCAGATATGTCTGTGGTAGCCGCACGCAGGTAAAAAGAGTTTTTGAAACTTTTATATCTCTTTAAAGCCCAAGGTGCACAGGTTTCTTTCGCCCAGCAATCTAAGCTCAGGGTGCTTGTGAGAGGGAAATTTCACATGTTCTCAAGCATAGCCTAAGCCCAGGAACTGTTGAAAGATCTGTTCTTCAAAATGAATTTGTGGTTAATTTGATATTTAGGGTCTCCATTGTTGGACGAGGGGGGCGGGTCACCCAGTGTGCAGGTCCAGGGCAACCCACAGTGTAGCGGGAGGGGTGAGATATGGTTAGCGGGGTTCAACACATTACCTTGGGGGGAGGGTGTTTCACATGGTTGGGGGTAGTAGGACTAGGGTGTATGACAGTAAAAAGACCAGTAGGAAAAGGGACTTGGAATATGGGTTTGAACCCAAATGATTGTGACTACTTGAAACATAAATATAGCTAGAAGTTGTTGTATTATGTCGGTAAATGTGAATGGTATGTTAAGTAGAGACCCACCTAAAAACAAATTCACCTAAGCTTTTTATCCCTGGGGCTTTCTCAAATGCTTTTTTTTTGCCTCAGCTGGGGTGGCAATGAGAGGGGTAGCTTTTTATTTTTATGGAAACAAGGCCTGGGAATTTGTCCAAATCCAGAGAGATTCTCAGGCAAGGTGGTTATGGATTATGGTTAAGATAAACAGAAATGTATTGAATTTCATTAACTGTTATGGTCCAATTATGGATGATCCTTCAGTGTTGTCGACAATACAAGAACTTGTTAGAGGGACCCCGGTCAGATTTTTCTGGGAGGGGATTTCAATTACACCTTAGATCTGAGAAAGGACACCTCTAATAAAAACAGGAAACAACTGAAGCTATAGACCACAAGAGTCTTTGACGACTTAGTACAAGATTTTCAGCAGATCGATTCTTGGTGTAAAGTCAACCAGGGAATTCATGAATATAGCGGTTTCTCTCATCAATTTCAGACCGCATCGCGTGTAGATTTTTTTTTATTTTTTTTTTTAACATCGCAATCCCTGAACCTCTTACAGCCTAAGAATGGGGCTAATGCATTCTTGGTCCACTCTTGTCAGGTTGGAATTAGAAATTGAGGATGGGAGGAAGACAAGATCCAGGATCTTCAATGGGTAGAAAGACTAAGAAAGTAGATACTCGATTATTTTAAAATAAATGAGGAGACGGCAGAACCATTTGCAGTATGGGGCGGATTTAAGGAGGCTGTTCATGGACAAATGATTGCCTTTTCAGCTGCACAATCGAAAACTAGATGCATGAAAATAGCTGAATTACAGCAAGCTGTTGAAAGTGCTTTAATCCAGAGAAATTTCTCTTTACTGGATCAGCTTGAAAAGGCTAAAAAGGTGCTCAAGGATTATTTCATAGTTGAAGAAATATATTGCTCACATACCTATCAACAATGTGTTTATGAGGAAAGGCAAATGGTTGGTAAATTACTCGCTGGGTCTACTTAGACGCGACAGGAAGCAGCTCTATTAGCAGTGACAGATAGGGAGTTAATAGCCCGAGTTTTTGAGGAACATTACCAACAGCTTTACACTACTAAATATGCAGTTTGTCAGGTTGTGATACAAGAATACTTTGAAGGGGTAGAACTCCAGAGGCTATCCAATACCCTTGTAGACCGGGTTCAACAAGATATATCAAGCGCAGAGATTTTGGCAGTCAATTCAATTGCTGGAGCGAAAGCTTGCGGGGACGATAGGCTGCCCATAGAATTCTATAAAGCGTTTGCGAAGGAGCTGATTTCCTTCTTGGCTTAGCTTTTTAATTACTTAAAAGCTGGAGGCGCTGTTCCCTCAGATTTCAAGAAGGCCATTGTAGTCAGTTTTGTGAAGACCAATCAATCTTCTCAAAGCTGATTATAAAATTTTGATTGAAAACTTGGGCGCAGCGCTTTACCCCATTAGCCCAGGAAGTGATCCACAGAGACGAGTTGTGGTTTGTTGCCAGGAGGTCGATATCATCTAACACAGGATTCTTGATACAGGCTCTTAATTTCTTTAGTATTATCAAGATTCAGCATGTATTAGGATGGTGGACGCCGAAAAGGCGTTCGACCTGCTAAACTAAGATGCCCTTTTTTATGGTCTAGGGAGGTTTGGAGCTCCCTCTCAGGTCACAACCTTGCTCAGGAATATACTTCAGGGGCCCCAGGCTCAGCTGGTGATAAATGCAAGTCAAGTAGGGTATATAAACTGCTGGACTAGACAGGGGTGCCCGCTTTCCCCCCTTACTATTTACTTTTTTTTTTTCATCGAACCCCTGGCTATTGAAATTTGAGGTAATATAGGAATCGTTGCCCCGATTAAGGGCATGGCAAAATTAAAGTTGTTTGCAGACGACATTATCTTATATCCCAGCCCTGAGAGTCAGAATATGTACAAGAGCCATGTTACCTCGTCAACAAAGTACCCCTTTCAGTGTGCCTACTCTATCTGTGCCAACAACATCTGCACAAGCCTTAACTGAATTTAGTCAATTCGAATTGATTGAGGGATATCAAATCAACCAGAATAAAACAGATTTTAACTTTGAACACCAACACGGATTTTATCCCAACAAATCTTAATCAGGCCCTCAAGTTGGATCCCATATTGTATCCGGGGATCTAGGTTTCAAATCAATATGGGCAGTTATATAAATTAAATTATGAGGCAACATGGGAGAACATTAAGTAATTGTTGGAAAACAGGTAGCGTCTGCTGCTAACTTTGATAGGTCGGGTAGTCCTTATCAAGATGTCCATGCTCCCCCTGCTAAATTTCTTGTTTATTAATATTCCAATTAAAACAAATATTAGTTACTTTAAAGAGCTTGAATCTATGTTCAGAGAGTCTGTATAGAGCAATAAAGCTCCCAGGCTTAAACTTTCGGTGTTACAACTTGATACTAATCAAGGTGGGCTAGCAACATCGCATAATCGTTCATATTACGGATTGGTGATTTTAGATTTAACAGCGTGTTTACTGTCTTCTAATAGGTTATCAGATACGTTTTTTCCAGATAAAATGGCACAAGAATCTGGCTTTTAGATCCTGACATTTCTTAAAATGTCAAAACTCCCCAAAAGGACTAGATATAAAACTCTCCTGGAATTTTCCATTAGACTTTAAGCAAAATGATTTGTTCAGGTTTCACTATTTGAAATTAATTGAATGAAAAAGCTTGGGTCTCCAAATTCATTCTAATCATCTCAGTAATTGGAAGGATTGTGGTCTAGAAGAGCTGGAGTGATTTGTAATTCAGATTAGAGTTGTTACCTGGCAAGAGGTTCAGGATAGATGCTGTGACCGGAATATGCCTGGTTTGTTTGAATATCTACAAATTGTATACTTTTTAAACAGATATAGTCTCATCTAGTTGTGCCCAACCAAATTACCGACCACTCTATTTGAAGCAAAAGTTAGAGGGGTGGGCAACTGGTACTGTCTGATGCACACCCAAAACGAGTTTCCATTGGTTGAGAAATTCTGAGAGAGAGTAACCCGGGAAACCCAATGGACTTTTTCCAGCCAGCAGTGGCAGGCCTTAGCCCCGTTAGGGAGCAAGGCTTTAAGAGCTGTCAACTTTAAAAGAATGGCTTTTCTGTCCAGATTTATGGCATACTTCGCTCCTAAAGAAAATCCAAAGGTGGTGATGGACGGAGCATTGACAATACAAACACTCACCCCCAGTCAACTGATCTGGGTTTAATCCATCACCGTTCTTTAGCTCACTCCGCCACCCCAGTTCAGACAATATACTTCGCTCCTAAAGCCCTCAACAAGAATTATCCAGAGGTGGAGAATAGATGTTTTCGTTGCCAGGCAGAAAGGGAACGGGGATGGCTACATATATTCATCTCTTGTCCAAGGCTAGGGGTATTCTGGGGTAGGATTTTTTCGGCCATGAGTCGGACAATCCAGAAGTCGATTGATCCAGTGGCAGAGGTTGCCCTCTTTAGTATTATGAGTTCTGAGAAAAATTTGACAAAATCGGAGGAGGCTTTTCTAGCTATTTCCTCCCTATTTGCTCGCTCCTTAATTCTTCACAATTGGAGGTCAGCGGAAGCACTTTCATATGCGAGATGGCTAAACAAGATGAAACGCACTAGGATGTTTGAAGAAGCATATGCAAAGCTGGTTGAGGCAATAAAAAAAGTTTACTGTAACTTGGAAATACTTAGTTAATCTTGAAAATTATGACTGTATAGAAGCCAGGTCGACTGTAGCACTTTAGCACTTCAGTGCTTCAGAAAATCAGGGGAAAAATGTTTTATCTGAAAAATGTGGGGACACTATTTTAAAGGCATGTGGGAAGCATACTGTTCGCTAGACTAGGGTAGCAAAATGTTTCTGTACCATATTAATTGTAGAATTGAGAAAAACAAGGACCCCCTGAACCATAGATAACTCATTCCTAGGACAGGGAAATTAATATTTGAGAAATAACAATCCTAGGCAATCCACATTTATAAAATAAACTACAATAATGTAATATTAAACACTACAAACAATATTTATGAACTACCCAAGTGTGCAAATGTATCAAATTTTTAATAAAGAATTAAAAAAGAATTTATACATGTCATTGTAATACAGTACTTAATATGCATATCCATATAATAAAAACGTAAAGAATAGTCACAGATAGAACAAAATTCTGTATCCATATTACTTGTAGGACAGGCTTATGTTGATCAAATGTTTTGCACTTTCTTGCATCTCCAAGTATGGTTTTATCTGGGATTTGTATGTTTTGATCAAAGGCAGTTTTTAAACTTCCTTAAAATGTTGTTATTGTAATGTCCCTGATGCTCTGCTCAATAAAACATTTATAAAAAAAAAAGGCAAAAAAAAAGAGGATTGGGCCTCTGTGTCTTTTTTCCAGGGGGGCATGTTCAACAGAACCAACAAAGTCATAGCTGACTGGCTATGGAATAAAAATGAAAGTAACCCATTCCAGGTTTAAAAATAACATCATAGCTACCTGCGCTGAATAATCTTTAATAAAGGTAAACCTGCTGCTCATTTAGAATGCACTAAAAACACTACAAAACCTCCGTGTGCCCAAGGACACATGCAAGTATTGCTCTTTGCAAATGACTGGGTTGCCAATCCATCGCTTGTACTTCATGTTGTATACCCCTAGCCTGAATGTGATCATCACAGCCTCAAATGCCATGTTTTTGTCACCCTCCTACCTAGCAAGTTAAGCTTGTATGAACACAGGCACTATGGAACTGATGTAGCAAAGGGTTTTTACTAATTCTCTCGCATATGCATCAAAAGAAAAACCAGTCGCAAACGGGCAGATTCTTAGAATCTGCCCCTTTGCGACCGGTATTTTTGTATTTGGAATGCATCATCCCAAATGCAAAAATCGCAATTTAAGTAATCTCTAAATTGCGATTACTTAAATTGTGATTGCATTTAAGGAATCGCAAATTGGGATTCCTTAAACGCAATGCATTAAAGTAAAAAAAAAAAAACTGCGATTTCGCTAATAGGGGGCAGAAATGACCATGGAACTTCATGGTAATTTGCAAAAACTGCCCTAGTGCACAGATCAATTTCAGGGGTGCAACAGGGGGTCCTTTTGACACCCTTGAGCACTGAAATTGCATGCGCAATTTACGAGGACCCATTGGTACTCGCAAATTGTATATGCAATTTCCCATTCATTCCTATGGGTCTATAAGCCTATAGGAATGAATGGGAAGCCATTCCTTATTTGCCAGTCGCAAATAAGGAGTGTGTAGGAATCGCTATTTTTACAGCGATTCCTACATACATACAGACACATGCATCATTGTTGGCTTTTGCGATTTCTTAATTGCGATTTTTAAGGAATTGCAATTAAGAAATCGCAAAAGCCTATGCATGAAGAAATCGCTGAAAAATGTGCGATTTCTAAACATTCCTTAATTGCGACTCGCAAATTGCGAGTCGCAATTAAGGAATCCCTCCCCATTCATTCCTATGGGCCTACAGGCCCATAGGAATGAATAGGAAGAAATTCTCAATTTGCGATTCCCAATTAGAGAATCGCAAATTGAGAATGCAATTTCAAGGGTGCCAGGGTGTCAAAAGGACACCCTGTTACACGCCTGAAATTGATCCATGCACATATGTTGCGGACACACATGTCCTAAGGGCATGTGTGTGCGTTACATGAAACTTTGAAAAATGCACAAGTGCATTTTTCTAAGTTTTCGCAAATTACCATGAAGTTCAACTTCATGGTAATTTGCTCCCCCAAATTGCGAAATCACTAATTTTAAAACTTTCATGCATTGCATTTAAGGAATTGCAAAATGCGATTCCCAAATGCAATCGCAATTTGTGAATTCGCAAATATTTGCGAATTCTCAAATTGCGAGGGCCTTCACCCCTAATGCATCCCAAAACCTAATTTTGTGATCGCAAATGGCCGATTCTTGCGATTCGCACCGTTTGTGATCGCAAAAGGCTTTGATGCATGTGCCTGATAGGCTTTTGCGAGTCCTTAATTGTGATTCCTTAATTATCGCAATTAAGGACTTACAAAATCCTACCTTGTTGCATGTGCCTGTCTGTGTATAGCGAGAAATGCTTTGATAGATAAGGGCCTATATCTCTCACATTCAAAATAGATTTGATGTTATGGATCAAAAAGGGTTCAAAATAATGGCCATCTCAGGCATGATCAGCTACGATTGTCATATCAATTATAAAACCCGATATCAAATCACAGAAAATAAGAATCATTGTATATGTTAGGTAGGTTCTAACCAATGAATTTATGAGCCAGGATTTGAAATAACCACCGAATGAGACAGGATTTAAAACAATGAGCATATCGGGTTTGGGGAGTAAAAATGAGACAATAAGACAGTCTTTCAAGTAATTAGAATATAAAGCAAGTTTAGTAACAATGATCATAAGACAAGATTTAATGTAATTACCCTAAGGCAAACATATGCATACAATCAGGTAAACATGCTAAGTTAAGCTCTCTTTTTAATCGCTTTGCACCCGTCTGCCCATTCAATACACCATCGGGCAGCGTACGGCTTTTTGTTTTATTGCTTTTCACTCTGAAACCTGGCTTTTCTTCTTTCATGGCCCGTGTCTGTACCCTATAACAATTAACAGCCTTCGCTCCTGTTTCGTTACCCCTTGCCAATCCAAAGTATAAATGACATGCATTCAACTTATTTAGGTCACAACTCGGGAACCCCAAAAATATGTGCAGATTAAGTCTTCATTGCATGTTCCTTTATCGTGAATTCGTATGATACAAATAGAAACATTTAAAACCTAACAAAGCAGACCCAACAGTCATGCTTAACTATTAAAAACACTTGAAAGAGCGAATCATCTGTGATATGTTGATTTCATATTTTCAAACTTATCCCAAACACATAAAAAAGATTGCACCCCTCCAGACTCTTCTCTCAGGACCTCTTTATTTCTAATTTCACATGGACTAGAAGTCCATAGTTTCTGCCAGATAATTTTAAGCCTTTGTCACGATGGAGAGGATTGTGATTATATCCTATTTAAGTCTCCCAGAATACACAATTAATTATTCCAGTAGTATTTCTCAATACGTTTTACCAGGTTGAGCTATCCTTGTCTTTCCTTATATTTCCTTCAAGGGTGTTTCTTACTTGATTTTATGGAATCCTCTTCCGAAATAACGGCATCCTCCTTCTCTTTTTTGTTTGATTAGATATAGCCCACCATCTGTATCAAAGGTCTGTTGGTCCTACTCTCCTTATTAGGCACAAATTAGTCACTCAAATCAGTTCCTCCCAGAGCGTTCTCCTATTTATCTCAATTCTTCGTTACACCTGTACATACCCACACAACCTGAGCCCTTGAACCCTTAACCGCCTCCATTCCATATCTGCTTTCCCCTTTACTATATCCACTCATGCCTTGGCGCTTCCCGCTCATGTCCTGACCTTCCCCTTCATATAGTGTGCCCATGTATCCTTTCCTTGGCACCCTGCCAACTCTCCTACATGTACTTGGAACTTCTTTACTTTGGATTTTCTTACTATTCACACTCAGTCTGTTCCTGTGGTCAACACCCTAGTTCCAGACTCTAGGCTCTTGTTAGATTTGGGGGTCTCTAGTTGGCACAGGTAGGTACTTGTGACAAATAGGGACCCTTGCCTCTAGTCAGGGTAAGGGGGTACACTCCTAAAATAACGCCTACTCACTCCCTTGGTAGCTTGGCACAAGCAGACAGGCTTACATCAGAGGCAGTGTGTAAAGCATTTGTGACCATATACAGTAACCCAGTGACAACACTACAGATGGACACCACACAGGTTTTATATAAAAAATAAGTATTCTTCATATAGATTTAACACAAGACCACAAACGACAAAAATCCACAATACTATACTTAAAGATGGTAGTTTTAGCGAGAAGTCTCAATTCGATGTGTCAGCTGCAGCGGCAACACCCTTGTTTAGCGATGCGATGGCAACAGCTTCAGCTGCGACACTCTTCTCCAATGTTTGCGAGAAGCTTCCGCACGATGCAACAACTACAGCGGTGACATCCTTGCTCAGAAATGCGATGGCAGCAGCTCCGATGGCGGCGGGCTTCTCCAGGGATAGGAGGCGCTTTCCTCGTTGCGGTGCAATAGGACAGCTACAGCAGCGACACCCTTGTTCAGAAATGCGACGGCAGCAGCAGCGACGGCGACACACTTCCTCTTCATTGCGAGACGCTTCACTCGATGCAGTGCAATACGACCGCTCCAGCAGCGACACCCGTGTTCAGAGATGCGACTGCAGCAGCAGTGACGGCAATACGCTTCTTCCTCGTTGAGTCGCGCTTCCAGCTTCTTGCTACACGCAGTCCCTCAGAAGGCCCACAACAGCAGCAGACACTTCCAAATAACTCTGGGGAGCTGGGGGGTGAAGTCTGTTGTCCCTGAGACTTAAGCAGGAGGCATGCTCTTTTCCAAGCCATTGGAGATCCTTCACAAGTTGAAAGTAAAGCACACAAAGTTCTTTCTCCTCTCTTTGGCAGTCAGGCAACCGCTGCAGGTTAATCCCCTAAGCAGCACTTCAGCTTAGGAATGGTCTCTCCTCAGTTTCTTCAGGTTACTGTCCTCAGCAGAGGTTTCTTCTTGTAGTCCAAAAGTGATCTAATTTCTTGGGATCAGGGTCCAAATAGTTATATCCCAAAATCCTTTGTCCTCTGAATGGCAGAGGGGCCTTAGCCCAGTCCTAACCAGTTCTGAAGCACTCTGTTTACAAGACTCCTTCTTTCCTTTCACAGTGCAGGGCAGAAACATCAGACACCCCACAGGAGGTGGAGTCAACATTGTGGAGGGAAAGCACAGCCTTGGAGCACTTTGTTGACATTCCTTCTCTTCTTTCACAGTGCAGGGCAGAGACATCACCTGCACCACAGGAGGTGGAGCCAGCATTGTGGAAGGCAGGCATAGCCCTATTCAGGTCCCAGGTGCAACTCCTCCCACCCATCTAGATGCAGATCTCTCTGTTCACCACTGGGTGACTCAGCCTGTCTCCTGTAATTCCCCAGCCCTGTCACTCACAAAACCAGACATAGGAATACACAAACTAGCAGAGGCAGGTTTGAATGGTTAGGCAAGCAAATACCTACTTTCTAAAAGTGGTATTTTTAAACACAATGTTAAAACCAACGTCACTAAAAGATATATTTTATCATTCTGAGTTCAGGCATACTAAACTCGAATTTCTACCATGTTCACTGAGTCAATTAGGATTATAAGAATCTAATAATCTAACTGCCCATTCTGGCCTATGGAGAACAGGTAGCCTTGCAATAGTGAAGAACGAAAATGGCGGTAATTCACTATTAGGACATGCCACACACATCAGGGCTTGGCCTACCTTATACTTACAATGCACCCTGCCCTTGGGCCTACCATAGGGGTGTCTGACATGAAGAAAAGGGAAGGTTTAGGGATTGGCAAGTGGGTGCACTTGCCCAGTCAGCATGACTACCAGACTGCATACAGGCTCTGCAATGGCAGACCTTAAACACATTTTACAAGCCTGCTTCTGTGGGTGGCACAACCAGTGCTGCAGGCCCACCAGCAGCATTTGGATTTACACGCCCTGGGCACACTCAGTGCACTGTACTAGGGTCTGACAAGTAAACCAAACAAGCCAATCATGGAATCACTAATCAATACATTAATTTACAGTAGGGAGCACTTGCACTGTGGCACTGGACAGCAGAGGCACAGTGCTCAAAGCATCTAACACCAGCAAAAACACATGAGGCAACAGCAAAAATGGAAGGGAGACTCACGCCAATGGTGTCAGGTCTAACAGCTCTAAATAACGAAAGGTGGTTTAATCTTGTGGTAGCAGCCAAGAGCCATGTGCTCCCAGGACATGTGGTGTGGGCTTTGAGGCTGATGCATTGCTCTTTCTGTCTCTATTCTTATACTGATACAATACTGTGAGAGAGACTGACCTACTTTGATGACACACTTTGTCCTCCATTACACAGATGACTCCACACAACTTAAAAACAATGTCCAAACACTACAGTGTGCTCCACTGCTCTGGAGACTTAGTCAAAACGTCCTTAGCTCACCACAATCAGGAGAGGAATCAGAGTGGGAGCAGGAAGACACATTATGCACACAACTAGGCGGCCAGGCCCAGTGAGTGTATACTCTACACCTTTTTTGTGTACAAATGTGTTATTAGCATTTATAATAAGACATGCATAACAATATTAAACAACTTACCAAAACTACCACCACCCTCCCTTAAGTCTTGTCCCCATTCCAGAATGTATACAACACATTTATTTTGCAACTTACATTTTTACTCATTTTCTCCCCCGAATCCTCACTTTTTTCTAAAACACACTCTCCACCTTCAGCCTGTTCCAGCACAAATGATTGACTGGTGGTGCTTTTAAGAATCTAACCCGGTGTTCTGCAAACTTACAGCCTGATTCATCATTCTCCCGTTTTGCGAGCCCCTAATAGCGATTCATAAGGAATCGCTATTAAGGACTTGCAAAATGGGATTCATGTAGGAATTGCTAAATAAATAGCGATTCCTACACATTCCTTATTTGCGAGTAGCAAATTGCTAATCGCAAATAAGGAATAACTCCCCATACATTCCTATGGGCCAAAAGGCCCATAGGAATGATTGGGGAGTATTCCTTATTTGCGATTAGCAATTAGCTAATCGCAAATAAGATAGCGATTTAAAGGGTGCCAGGGGTGTCCAAAGGTCACCCTGTAGCACCCCTTAAATGCAAATTGAAATAGGTGTTGCGCACACACATGTCCTTTGGACATGTGTGTGTGCAACATGCAACTTAGAAAAATGCTTTTAAAAGCATTTTTCTAAGTTTTCGCTATTTACCACGAGGTTTGACCTCGCGGTAAATAGCGGGCCGAAATTGCGAATTCGCAATTTTTAAATGGATGATGAATTGCATTTAAGGAATCTCAAATAGAGATTCCTTAAATGTAAGTTCTCGCAAAATAGCGAAATCGCTATTACCGATTTTTGCATTTGGGATGATGAATCCCAAATGCAAAAATAGCGCACGCAAAGGGCCAGATTCTCAGAATCTGGCCCTTTGCGAGCCGATTTCGGCTTGATGAATCAGGCTGTTAATATCCCGCTTCACTGTTCAAGGGCCTGCCCCAGCCTCTCCTTGAGACAGCCCACTTACTCTGCTTTTTTCTGTATGGCACTCTAAACCCCTTACTTTCATCCTGGTGGATTGGCCGCGTTTGCACATTTGGATATAGGGAGACGGCTTACAGAAGAAAAAGCATTTACGATGCTGAGCTCGATTTATAAAGGACAATACCAGAAGAACGGCGTAAACCTACACATGCGTAAGGTGCACTAGATGGAGAAAGATTTAAGTGCAGATGCAGCAAGTCTGTGAAACACAAATGTGGATTTTATGCACCCGTAAACTAGAGCTTCAGAGGTTTGGTCCTGGAAATGAAAAGGACACATAATCCGAGCTCTTTTGCAACAATAACACAGGAGAAGCACATATTATGTCATTATATTATTTGTCACACATACTATCCTAGTACCAAAACACGTTGAGTTGAACATATATGCAAACAGTTTATGGAGTTGAAAAGGGGTGGGCGAGTTTCAACCCTTTTCTTTATGGTGCTATAGATTCATTTGCATTCAGCCTAAAATTTCAATATATCTCCAATTAAAGAAGTGTAAAATTAGATGGCTGTTGCCTGCAGAATGGCCTCCTATGGATTTCACACCAAGAAGAATCGAAGGGCCCCAGCATGCAGCGCACGCCATAAAATGGAGCGTGCAAAGTGCATTACTACGGATCCTATCAGGTTCTCATGTTACAAATAGAAGCTTTAATGGCTCAGTCTCATGATCTGCTAACAGACAGATTATCTTGCCAGTTAATAATGCGGTAATGACCTGCAAGATTAGTATTTTGTTTGAGTGACAAGATCAAAGTAGTCACTATGTATTAGTATTCACTCTGGACTCCGCTATATAAAAGGTCTAGACCTTTATAATTAATAGGACTGAATGTTCCTCATTGTGCCACGCCATACCTTTAACTAGGTGTGCCAGACAGTTTTACTGGTATTTGCGGCCCCTATGGCAGCTACAAACTCATGCCTGCTTGAAGCAGTTGGTTTGCCTTTCACAGTGCACGAGGCATCCAGCCTGCACTTTCATTGGAGACATAGCTCCTCCTGAAGGCAGGTACACCCACCTGAAGGTGGATGTCTGTCTGCAGGAGTCTGTGGGACCAACTTATTTTATCCCTGCAGATGGGCACCTTCACGAGTTGCACTTACCTTGCACAATCTCTTTGTGGTGCCCAGTCACTGTGCCTCCTGATGGCCTCTTTGCTTCTGCACTCATGCCCATATTAACGTGTGGTCACAGAGGCAAAGTGTTTTCCTTATTTACATAAGGTCACAATCCGATGCAAATCATGGAATGTCCTTTTAGGACAGTGCTGATGCTACATGTGCCTGGGCACTATCTGTATTACAGAAGGGGCCTTGCAAGCATCAGTGGGCCATTTGGTAATACTAAACTGCAGCGGGGTGCATGAAAGTAGATACATATGCCTGTTGCACCACTGGGGCATTTTGCTTAACCCCTTCGACGCGCATGACAAAGCCAGCTCGTCATGGGCGTTACCTGCGCTACGCGCATGACGAGCTGACTTTGTCACGTAACGCGCGATTTTCAAAATCTCAGCGCGCAGCGGGAAAACCGCTAGCGCGCATGCGGTTAATACAGCCCCTGCAATGCAACCATTAACAATTGTTATGTGTTGGTATCCTAAGTCTGTGTACACCAAAAATAGAGAATGCAGAGCTCCATATTGCATTAGGATTGTCATGTTTCCCACGGTATAGAGAGAGCTGCTTGGGACAGAGGGTTTCAATTACTATGTGTTCTGAAACATTGTGTCAGGTCCATGATCTTCGAGACAGGACATGAACGCTCACAAAGGCACTCCTGCTCGAAAGGTTTCCCCTCACAGAACTCAATTGGACCTCCCTGACTGCACCACCATGATCTGCACCAGGGAGCTTCAGACTGACTTTAGTGGGTTGTGCAGCCATTGTGATCAAGGAGAAGGGCCCAGAGGGTTGGTGAGATCCTCTACGACCTCTCTTAAAGCTCATCCAGTCTGCATTGGGCACAAAAGTTAGATCACCTCACATCCCTTAGGATGAACATCAGTTGTGTGCTAATAACTCCCTCAAAGACGGGATTCCAGGGCCCATGACTCTATGATGAGATAAGACACTCAAGTAAATGTGGAGGCGCTTGGACTCTGACAGCGTCCTCATATTTACTACCAATGAAGTGGGGATCATTGTGACTCTTCATTAAACCCTGTAGCTCAAGCAACACTCCCACTCTTTGAGTTCTATGATATCGGCCAAACTTATTTTTGAAGACTTCGCGACAGAAACCTTTGCCACTTATGTCTACCCTGCATGGCGCATGCTGTGCACACATACATTCATTTCCAGATTCACTATACATTTAGCATACTGATATAATGGCGTCTTTTCAGATGACTCTCTATACCACACTGCTGCTGTTCCTAAGCACTATAAATTGCAGGTGCAACTGTTACCAAATATATTGGTATTTAGAAGCAGGGTCATGCTTGCTTGGGTTCAAAATATTACCCATTGTTCACAGTATAAGTCAACAGTGAGTGTGCAGTTTTCCAAACCCTCACTTAACATCCACCCACCTGCAGCTCACCCCTCTTTACCCCTCGCCACCCCAAGTCAACCTGTGAGGGTAAAAGTGAATTTGTATTTGGGATGTATCTGTGCTTTTCTTTGAAGACCAGCCTGAAATAATTTTTGCTGAGATGGAATTAAAATATCAATTATGAAAAGGTATCTCTTGGAGTTCGCATCACTTAAGTTTCAATGGTGTAATATTGGCACTGCCTACTGCATCTGCCACCTGCTCCTTTAATCCCCTTTGATAGTAAACCGTGTCCCATTCAATTATTCCTTAAGAAATGAAACACCCATAGCTATTAATTTAGCAAGGGAAGAGGACAAATGAAAATGGGAAAAGGGAAAAATAATAATGGAAAAATAAAACATGCCAGTTTATTGAAGATAGCATATTTTTTCAATAAAAAAGGAAATTGCTGTATCCGATCATGTTTTTTATTCTTTCTTCCCATAGGGATGCTCGCCACCCATCTGTTCCTTACCATTATTATGAGCCTGCGGGGCCCGACGAGTGTACCATGTACCTTTCACATGAGCAGGGGCGCAAGGGCAGTCACCACCGGTTCATCACAGAGAAGCGAGTTTTTGAGAAGTGGGCAAGGACATACAATATTCACTTTTATCAGCCAGAATGGAAGCCCGGGGCGCCTACGATAAATCAGGCAGAGATGAAACCAGCCTACTGAGCGGTGCACTTGTGGACTTGTATCGAACATGGCAGGTTGGGGTGGACGGTGCCCCTCGCATCGCAACAAATCAACCTGAGGAGAAAAGGGTCAACAAATGTGCAAAGAAAACTGCTGCATTATTCAGTAATGAACTAATTCAGATGGAGATATTTTGTATCAAACTGTATCTTAACCCTCGCTTTCATTTATTCCGCCACTTTGATCTTATGTCAGTGTACAAGTATGTATGGGATTTGTCTGCACAGACGGGAGCAGCCTGTCACATGACTCCAAGAGAATGGTTTTAGAGACATATGCTCTTTATTTGACATTTAGATACATTGTATACATTTTATATTACGTGAATGTACTGGGATTCCCTTTTCAGTTGCACATCTGATATACATTTCGGGCAAGAATCTTTCCTAATCCAAACGTACTGTATAAAGAACATTTGTTACAATGAACGTACCGATTTGCAGTAATTAATTATTAAACATTATTTGGACTATACGTTTTAAAACTCTGCAATCATGAGTCTTTCTTACATAGGAGAAGGATATTAAAGCCTTATAATTTTCAATTTCTTTTTTATGAAAGCCTCGGATGATCAATAAAGAGGAGATCTTGATTTTTAAACTTTAAGAGCGTAAAAAGCTCAGGTCAACTAACTCTGAGATCTTGTTCCTGGATCATTAGATTTGAAATGCTATCACTTTTAAAGGGGTTTGCCTCGTATGTCCTACCCTGGCCCACCTCAACAACACATGTAGGTCATTATCTCACACACCTATTTTATTCTCACAAAACAAGTCATCCGTCTGCTTGGTCTCATTTCGCACTAGGTTTGCAGGCATTTTAAGTGTGGCCACCTGAGCATGATTGTCAGCCAATGACTGTAGAATTCCCCACTTTCTTGGGAAAAAAAGGTGAGTTGACCAATGGATGAAAATATAGATTGAATGTGTAAAAATTGACCTATGGGCAGTTCCTGTTGACTGTCCATGATTGACATCTGGTTTCTTCCGCAGTTGGCTTTCTTCAGTCAAATAATTGAGTGGATACAACACCTTAAACTGGTCCCTCAACAACAGTAGCAGGGTTAGACTTACACAGATAAAGGCACACAAAGAACAATGTATGCGAGTTAAAGACAGACAAAGCCGCTGGTGAACAAAGCTGAAGCTTTAAAAAGGTCAAGATAGTTAAAGAGCAAGACTTGCAATTTAAAGCCATACAAATGAAGACTTGTGCATTAGATTTTGAGCACTGGCTGTCCTGTAGAAATAATTGAAACCTGAAGCATTCACAAGTCTTTCCTGGGATAAGCAACCTTTCTAAAGAAGACAAATGAGAGAAACATCTGGGTGAAAAAAGGTATTGACAAGTGGCTAAACATGGCTAGATAGATTTACACTGAAAGTTTATTCACATGCCAGACGATGTTTGTTTTAGTCTTGAGAAATGTATTACATTCATCCGTGGCAAGGTGTGCACTTTTCAAGGTTTTGGTAAATCTTATTGCTCAGTGACTCAATTCATTCTTATTTCACATTTCTTTTTTTCAATGCATAAAAGTACAGCATACCAACACACAAATACAATAAAATAAATAGCATAAATTATTTAATCTCTAAAACTGTTAAAATATTAATCCATGTAGGTACATGGCCATTGCTGGTCAATCGTATTTCAAGGTTAAAGACAGGTATTGCAAATAGCATCATGTGCAGCATAAGCCATTGCCCATCACTCATTTCTGTATTAAGGTTTTACGAAGGATTCCATAAAATAGATATACCAATACAACATCTCAAATGTTGACTAACAGGTGTTGTAATGTAAGCAATCAGTTATTTCATGAATCTCACTGATTGTATGTTTCAATTTTAGGGGCTGTTAAGCTGGTGAAGATTGCAGTGCGTATGCATAGGTCATTGCAGACCAATGCATTCACTACACACGGCCACATTATTAGTTAAGCACTATGGGGGCAATTCACAAAGGCGTGTAAGAGTATGTAAAAGAGTATTCGTCTAGTACTCTTTTATATACTCTTCTATGCTTTTGTGAGTGGTCTTCAGAAAATAGGAAGGACTATTGTCTCTTTGCACTTTTACTTATAGGGCACTGAGAAATCCAAGTACGACACCCTTGAAGGGATAGAAAAGTCTCTTGCATGATGACAGACATACCCCTGCCCTGAGTGCCTCAGATGCAATTATGTCTGGATCGCAGGTGCTGATTTTTGTTTTGTTGGGGCGTCCAACAGGGTACCCTCTTAGTGGTAAAAGGCTACTGCCATTGCAAGGGGTTAAGTAGCACGAGCCTCATGGTGGCAGAACACCATGTTGTGATAAGTAAAAGTCCAGATAACTTTCCGGATGTGTCAATAAAGTGAGACTTATGGGCTCACTCGTAAAGTTCTGTTGTTGCCTACTTAACTAACCTTTGACCTACATCAAGTTGGTGTGCAGCGCTGTGTAGTGCATGTGTGTTGTCTGCATGTGCTGGGTGTATGTGTGCCTGTAAATGGGACAATACATAGAAGATTCTGGATTCCTTTTTGGGAGTTCCAAGTCTGACTGTAGGAGTAAGTACAGTAAACCCTTAGACAGATTTGTGGATTGCTGCATTCCTGTGAGCTGAGTGGGTCACACACTGGAGGAAGAAGAACCAGGCTCTTCAGTTGTCTTCAAAGAGGGTTATTTAAATCAGGGAGAGTTCACTGGAAAGGGGACTGGGCACATCTCAGGAAGGAGATGGGAATTATGAAACATTCAGAGTAGAGTTTGGAGCCCCGGGGTAACATTTTGATGCACATATCACTGTGGCTGAAATCAAGATGTGAATCTCTAGTCACTCTCATGGCCTGTGGTTATCAGATTTAGAGCCACTTCTGCTGTGACAGACTGGAGAAAAGACATGGCTGAGAAGTGGGCACTTCAAAATGATGGAGATCCCCAACACAAACCTCAAAGACTCATACCCTAAATCACATTTGGTATCTAAAGTGGACTACAAAAAGAACTCAAGGCCCCCAAAAGTGTCAACTGTCAAGCAACCAGTCAGGCTGTGCGAGGAGGAGCAGCTCTGAAATACATCTGTTTGTGACAGGCTTGAGGCTAAAGCCTTCCAGTCTCCCAGGTAAGTGAGGGACATCTGCTAGGGGCATCCAAGACAATGTGGCCCTGGAGTTTGGAGCACCAGTGCCTATCTAGTTTCCAAGATAAGTGTGCCCTTGTGAGGGAAAGGAGAGTGATGGAGGGAGCGTGGCCCAGTGTGGAATCCTGGTGAGTGGTTCCCTGTAGCATGGTATGAGGATACGGCTGCTGCATGTACCGGGTTACCTATGTGCAGATTCAATTCTGTGACCCTTATACCAGAGGAGGCGGCATTACAGTTAGCCATGGTCCAAATTCCTCCTCCCATGCTGATGGGCCGAAGTCTATGTGTGGAGTGAAGTTGGCAACTGCATGCGCCAGGTGGGACCGCCAGGAAGATTAATGCTGTGCTGATCAAGCTGTCGCCTGTGTGCAGAGTATGGTCGAGGACCCCACGAGCCAGGGGAGGCCATCAGAAAGGACAAGAATCATTTCCTAGTTCAAGATATTGTCATAGGAGAGGCTGCGACGGTGACCTGTGTGGACCCAAGAACCGACTGAGGATCGTAACTGAAGCAATCTAGCCCCATCTGCGCGAAGGATCAGAAGAATCTACTGTCTCACTAGAGGAAGTGTTGTGGACATCCATCCATTGAGCCATAAGTGTTATTCACCAACAACAGCTGCTGCTGCTCTCTGTAGAGACTCCGGGTGCACTATCCTCGTAGGAGCATGTAAGACTAATTGCAGGGTCGAAAGGTTTCAGTGAAACTTTTTCTGCTGCATAGCACTTAGGGCATTGGAATACTTGTAACTTTTTTCAGAGGCGGAGTCATACTCCTGAGACTTTGACTACTAGTAAGGCCTGCCTTGAATGTCACCTATAGTGAATGAGAAATAACCACTACCGCTAGAGAGGGAAGTGGGACTTGGGGACCTTCCTATCAAACACTAGAGCCCTGACATCAGGGGGCTGTTTGTATTGTTTGTGTATGCATTAATTAACGTTATGCTCGTATATAAATACTATTGTTGTCATATTAGAACATATTTGACCGAACAATCATTTATTGCTGCTATTGAACATACTGTGAATTTTGAACGTGTGCCCCCCCTCATGTTCTCACTCCTCCCCAGAAGCCTTGGAGTGCTCGACCTGCGCTACCACTGAGAGTCAAGTTGCTAAGAATCTATAATAGATCAGGCCTCAGGACATCAGGAGTAAAAGGCATCAACTCCTACTGCTGGCCCAGTGGCCTTCTCAAAAGGGTTCCAACAACACTCAGCTGCTAATGCCAATCAACCCAATTCTGAAGGAGTGCCAGCCACTTGAGTCTGCAGTAGAGACTATATAATTAGATATATTTATAACAACTGACAATTTGTGGGCATGCCACATTGAAATAGCTGATTTATGCAAGAGACATGAAAACGAAGAAAGCACAATAGAGGGACAACAACATTACCGACCAAGTAAGAGAATATCACAAACAAGTCAGTCATACAACTTTTCATTGCCTTAAAAGGGGCAGCCAAAGAATAGACTTCCAGCTGGTCAAGGGCCACCACATTTATAAAACATATTTGTCGATAGGTAAAGAACTGAGAGGACTTCTTATTCTTTTATTTCCCGCTATAGAAACTAATAATTCTACAAGACTGGCCGCTTGGGAAAAAAAATTGAGCAAGACTTCCAAGAAATTATTACTAATGTTATTAGCTATGTCTGTAGAATTTTTTTTTTTTATGTATCAAATTGAGAGTTAAATTAAGACAACCATTTGAGGACAACATTTTAGAGGAGATTATGAAGGTAAATTATCAAATATTTTGACAAATCATTGCAGACTATAAAGAAGATCTAATCCACAGAACAACATGAAGATCATGAGAGCAGAATTAGATAATACAAAAGGATTAGTATAAACCTCAGCCAAAAGTGAGAGAGATAGTGAGAGAGATAGTGAGAAAGAGACTGCAGACAATTGTTACTTCTAATGACTAGAACTACTTAGCTGTCTCATTAGTGTGCTAAGACTTATGACATATAGTAGCATTGACTTAACATACACGTTTTCCAATAATTTATATGTCGCATGCACTCCATTCTTAATGAAGGCAAGCAATATCTATGTAGATCTAAACATTGTTTTAGTTTTATCACACAGTCATGAAAAACTCATGGACGAATTTGCTGGACCGAAGAACATGGCAGCTGTATGCTAGATTCCAGACCAAAAAAGAATGGTCTTCTACATCGAATTAAGTCACAGAATCTTATTCTACTCGAAATGTATAGTGGTGTATCATGATTGCTAAATTCCCATATAGGTTGTTGAGGTGGTTGTATGGTCACAGCCAGTGTAAATAAATTATTAAACCCATGAACTGTTAAATTCAATAAAACTATCTCAACTTATCTTTAGAGTAGAATAGGCCTATAGTTTCAGCTTTGGGCCCTATACAAATGCACTAGTGAAAGCTCACACTACTAGACCTTGGATTCCCCCACACTGATAAAAATGGATTTTATTGAAAGTATCAAGTGGAATTGTCAATAAATGCAAATCTGTTGCATAGGGTAGTTTATAGGATTCCTAAATACATGCAGGAAAAGCAGCTATAACTGGACTTTCATAAAATTGTTGTAAAAATAGTAAGACCGCAAAAGTACACCAGCAACAAATTTGAATTCATAAGAGATTACAAGACAAAGAGGCGATAAAAGAAAACAGCATTGGCAACGCTACTAATTCTCACCTCTGTGGCCTACTGGCATTGCTAATTTTAGCAATGCTGCAAAGCATTGTCAATGCTGTGGAGCCTGGCTAAAGTGAAAGAAAAAAATCTCATTTTCAGCCACTGGCATCATTTTCAATGCATCCGGGTGAAAAACAGAACCTATGAAGAGAACCAGTATCCCACTAAACATGTATTTCTTCTGCTGAATCCCTAAATGCAATGTGGTCTGACCGAAATCAATTTCAAGCAATATAATCAAAGCACATGTTGCAAAAAACTTTTTATTTTTAATTGCTTTTTCTATTTTTATTAGTGAATACATTTTTCAGTGATCTTTCATCACATAACAACAATATTTTTAACTCAATGTACTTGGTCATCAAATCTTCACCATTTCTTATTTAAATATCAAAAACATATCGTTCAATTAAACAAAGTTAAAAAGTTTTTCCATAAAAACCTTTAAAAAAAAACATCTGTGATTGTTTTCCACTTACATGGTTATTTTCTCCCCCATCATACACTCCACACACTCATACATACACAAATGTCTCGTCCTCCCATACATGACACTCATACCAACAATGTAACAAAGAAATCAACGGAAAAGATCTTCTGCTTAAGCCATTGCTGTGTTGCATGCTAGGATCTCTCCTAGAGCAGTCAATGCACATTTTGGTTGCTAAGGCACACATTTTCCTGTCCAACTTCTTCAGGACACCACGATTTAGGAACGGTCAGGAGCTCCCAATGGGGGATTGTACCACTCTCCAGGACCTCATCATGTAAAGTGCTTGAAAGTTTGCAATAGTAAGATTTCTTCATTGGTGGAGTTCTCTAGGAGTAAGAGATACTATTTAATATGAGTTCCTTATTAATGCTGATCATGCCAAATAAATAGATACTGCATATACCTAGGCATCTCCTGGATCTCTATGACAAGTTCTTCAAATGAGTTAAGGGCACCCTTTCGTGGGTCCTCTTTCGTGATCCCTTATACTATCCCGGGCTCCCAATACTACCCAAGGATTATAATTTTCAATGCATGCTCACCACACATATGTGCACCTACAAAATTATATGGCTGCTTTGTTTTGGTTTTAGTTATCAATAACTCCCTGTGAGTCCTTACACAAATAGTAAAAAGTAGTTACCTAACTTCGAGCTCAGACACCAGGCAAGTATACACATGGTAAAGAGACACTGTTCCATGGAAGGGAACAACAGGATGTTCAGATGCTGGAACATGCACACGAAGCAGGCATATAAAAGACAAGGAAATCCAACCAATGGTAAGCAATTGGCGAGAACTAAGCTCCTCTACTGGATGGCAAATTAGTTATGCCTTGCAAAAGACAGCACATGAGCTGTCTAGTAGGCTTGACCTAAAACCGGAAAACAGACTAATAAACATAAACAACCTAATACCTAGAGAGGAACCTATGTACTTTAGAAGACACATTCTTGCTGCTCAGCATTGGCAGGATTGAAGATACAAAAGAGTGATCTTTGCACCAAATGTTCAATAACGATATATTTATTTTATATTACCCATAGCAATTAAATGAGCATAAAGTATCCACACATTTATGAAAATATTCATAACTGTGTCACTGATACTATCAAACTATTGGCTGCACAAGCTAAGGGATTACATCAAGAAGTAACAAAGTGTTTAGCAGTGTCAACATCAGTCAAACACAATCTACCAACTTTGGAGGTAGATGAAAAAGATGGGTTCCCTAATGAATTGAACAAGACATCTTAATAGTAAATGTATCCTATTCTCAGCACCTTTAATAAACATAGGGCAGCAGAACATTTTTTATGCATTCAGTAAGATAATGTTAGAAAACACCAACCATGCCTTCTGGATCCAATGGGATTGGAACACTATCAACGAGAGAATAGGAAACTAAAAGTGAAAACAAGGAGATGTATATGGAATTTGTGAGAAAACGCATACTGAATATCACCACTGTCAGAAAATGGGTTGTTGGCTGAGGGGAGTGTGAGCCCGTCTCAAGCAACAGCCACAATCCTTGTTGGGGCGAATCACAAAAGTCACTGAATGTGTGCTTAACCCTCTGACAGCTTGGGAAAAAAGCAGTGAGGCTTAACTAGAGGCATTGTGTAAAATACTATGCAGCATACAGTAATGAACTGAAAACCATTCAATAGAACCGAAGATATGGGATTTTAAAGTTTTAAGGTAAGTATAGTGCCTAAAAGCTCAATGTCACACATTCAGTTATCTAGTCCTGTGAGGCTGGAGGAAATTCTCAAGTTCAGGCCAACTGTGATATAGCAAGTCCAGATACAGGAAACAGGTTAATAATGCTGAAAATGTTACCTTCGGAAGTCCACCACAAAGAATTCCATCTGCAGTGGAGGGGGGCGCGAGGAGAGAGTAAAGCATAGCAGATGGCCATTGATGTGGCGTGAAGAGCAAGCAGGGTGTTGAGGATGGTCATGACTGTAGCAGAAAGATCCTGTAGGCGTTACAAATGAGTATTACTGATATTCGCATCGGCAGTCACTGCAGGCTATCAATGCTACAGTGCAAAGTTCAGATCTCGCACTGCGGGTAGTCGCTGTATCACAAAGAGGCATGTTCCCTGGAGGTCATCGTTGGCAGTGGGCGTGGGGAGCAAGATCATGGCTCAAATGAGCCCAATCATCAAGAGCCCAAAACTTCATAACTATTGCCCCCTTTGAAGTTGGGGAATCTCATGGAGGTCTTACTCTACAAAAGTGTCTGGAATTTTGTATGCCCCTGCCCTGGTCCCAGTCTTCCTGGGTTCACAATAGGCTTAGGTCAAGTCCATACTGTGTGAGCAAGCCTGTGCCTTTGAAGTGTGGTAGGTGACAGATCCGCCCTCTATCATACTAGAAGTCCTATCTTGCAAATACCCAGAACCTCTATTGTGTCACAGAAATGCCACCTACACCTAGTCATCTGTCACATGCTTTAGGAACCAAACGGTTAGGACAAGAAAATTCCTACTTTCTAAAAGTGCCATTTTCAGAATTGTGACTTATATCCCTCTTTACCATTAAAGACTGTTTTAAGTTATAATTCCTCTGACATCAAACATGACTTTCAGTCCTGCTCCCAAACAAAAATGATCACCTATTGAATGTAATAAAGTAACCCAGTGATATTTTATGAGAGAAGTATGCCTCGCAGTAGTTACAAATTAATTTGAGCGTTTTTTTACTACCAAGACATGTAAAACTTAAAAGTACATGTCCAATTTTTTTAATACACTTACTCCTGCCATATGGGCTATTTAGGGCCTACCATCTTATTTATATTAAAAACGGAGTTTTAGGACAGGCAAAAGTTTTTTTTTGCCAAACCAAAATGGTATATACAATTGTATACATAGGCTGTAATGGCAGGTCTGAGACACATTTAAGAAGGCTTCTTAAGTGGGTGGCACGAAAATGTTGCAGGCCCTCTGGTAGCATTTAATTTACAGGTCCTGGGTACATGTAGTACTGTTGCCAGGATACTGCACATACACAGAACTATGCGCACGAAAACAGAACCTCAGTGTATAGGGGTTGTGCCTTCCTACCACCTTAGTACCCAAAATCCCCAAACCAACTGGTTATAGTGTCTCATTCGTTCTCCTACATATTCACAAAGCCACAAATGATTAGACAACCCAGAACACAACACTCCTGACTCTCTCAGGAATCGCAGTAACAAGACCTACCCTTTCGCTCGCTCACTCGTACTTGTCCACAATAAGAATTGGCAGAGTTACTGTAATAGTTTAAAATGTTATTTTAACTTGTGCTCTATAATGCAGTATACCAGCCACTACCAGCAGCGAAATGCATAAACTCAGAACAATTAGCATTGTTACAATTCCATAGAATATAAAGGGGGAAGTCATCATATACAGACAGTTGAAAAAGAACTATAAGGCCTAACCACCCTCCCCTTGGCTGGAAGAAGTTTCATTTTTATAAAAGAAGCCCTCTGGGCTTTGTCAGCAGACCCCATACCTTAAAGCCTAGATGGAAGCTTTACATCATAGGAACAGCATAGCTCTTCTCCATGGAAAGGTCTCTCTCCAAGTCTGCATTTGAACAGCATGCATCCCCGAAATATCAATGCACGAGTTCCCAGCAGGGCAGCTGTGTTTAGCATGTTTTATCTAGGTGCTTGGGACTGACCAGAACAGACTAATAAGTGGCATCGTTTATCGACCTTGCATATCGTGTTCAGACTAAACTCCAGCAGAGAACGCAAAAGGCAGACAATTCTCATGTGAAAGGCATAAACAGAGTCTTGCAAAATAAAGGCATGTAGTAACGAGCGCAAAAACAGCATCATGGCAGCAGAGCTCAGGCTAACTTAGCAATGTCGACAATGACCCTAATGGCCATATAACACCCTCTCTCCTTTGGTAAGGTCACAGTATATACACAAAACACCAAAGCAGAGATCAGAAGTAAGCAGTTCAGGAGCACCTGGAAAAATCAAATTTGAAAAATTTGAGAGAGAAAAAAATTGTGATGTGCAAAACATTGTCATCTCAGGTAAAATGTTATTAAGAAGGAGGTGGTAAATCCATCGAAGTACTTGAACTTAAGAATGCAATTCCTTCCAAAAGGTCATCCCTATCGTTAGTCAAAAAAAGGGATGCCATCCAATGAAGTAGGTCAAAAGAACAGACATGCTCCTTGTAATCTGATGCTTCCAAGAACATATCCAGGCAACTTGCGTGATATTCGCTGAAACTTTGTTTCAAGAGTTTCTACGCAGCCACACAGATATCCCATTCAGCAAAGACTTCAAGTGCAGCCGCACGCGCCATACGGCCATTCCCAGAACAGGCCTGTTCATGGGCCTCAAAGGGACCCATCAACTGGTTAAAATCTGGGTCTGAACATGACGTACTGGAGAGCCATAAATCCAAAGCCCAATCGAAGGGCACCACTGACCGTTGAACACAGGTTGCATGCAAATGAAGTACACAAAGCGAAAAGTTAAGCCATAACTCACGCTAAGCGTTGTTAATTGAAAACATCCAAAAAGTTGTTGCATTCAATCACGTTACAGTTGCAATTGGCCTGGTCTGTACATTATCACAAGATGAGCAGCCATTGCGCAGCAGCCACAGAAGAAGCAGGATTCAATCAGCAAGCGCCAGTAATAAAGGGAATCCTCAGAATAAGCTGGAAAAAAATAGAATGAATAAAAGCCAGTGTTCCTCTGAAAATTGTCTAAAAAGAAGTCAGAAGGCCGGATCCCACAAGTTTAAAAAAACAAGCAAGGCCTTCAGTGTCAGACGCATTAAATATTTGATGTATAAGCTCCCCAAAGTGAAGTGGGAGGTTTGTGTTCAGAAGTGACTGAATCTCATTAAATGTTCTAGCCACCTGCAATTCTAAGGTCTCTTGAGCTGAAGTATGAGCCACTTCCTGTTGAAACAATAGCGCTTTGAGCCTGCCTACTTTGTTAAAATCTGTTTTCAAAGTTGGGATGGAAGGCCAAATATAACTTTTGAGTTTCCCATGCGGGTGCGGAAAAAGCACATTGCTACAACAAGTAACAAGTTGTGAAACTGTTACTAAGCACCGGATTCCTGCCCATAAACCACAGCAGTTGTGGTTGTTCAAAATCAGATAACTGTCATTAGTTAGCAAGGTAAAATTAGAAATTATTGCTGGGACGTGAATTCCTTTAAAAAACAGGCAAGATTAGGGGCATATACATTACAAGCAAGTTCAACTTAACATGTGTACAAACGGGGGCGTGGCCAAGCAGCATGGCCGACATGACGTGAGCTCCTCCTGCTCCCGGCAAATCGGCCCTGAAATCCTGTCCATTAATCCTGTAAGGGCTCCTGAGGATTGAAATCGAGTGCTTCATGACTCCCTGGCGCCTGGGGGGCAGGTCCGCAGGCAGCGACGCTGAGAAAATTGTCAACTGCGGAGCCCCGGGCCTGGAACTACGCGAGGGCGAGGTCTGAGGCCTGCTTCCGGAGAGTGGCGGAGGCTGGCGATAGAGGACCTGCAGAGGCCTGGAGGCTTTGGGTCCACCTCGGTGCCACCAAGACGACAGAGCCTACTGCCGGTGGGTACCCGACCTGAGGAGCATTGCGGAGGTGCCTGCCTGAGCTGATGGAGCCCTCACTGCCGGCACCGCTGCGGTTGTTGGTGCGATTAGAGGATCGGCTGAGACCTTAAGACTTGCACACCTACCTCGCTGTGGTAGCATCGCCGCTGGGGATCCTGTCCGTCTACAGGGGCCCTCGGGAGTTGAAAGAGTCTCGGGCGGGCCCAATAGGCGCCGTCGGGGGGGGGAGTAGAGGTGGCCCGTCGCTAGGCGAGGCCCCGGACTGCGGCCTGCACCTCCGGCGGGCGGGGCCCCAAGGCCTGACGAGAATGGCATCCGGGACCAGGGAAGAGAGCCGAGTGGAGCCTGCGGGCGGCCCGCTGTCCTCTGGGGGCCCGGAACGCAGAGGACAGCCATTGTGGGACCATCGGCAAAGGAGGTGCTCAGGCGACTCCCCGCGCTGGCCGGTGCTGGGGAGAGGAGGCAGCCCCACGTGGTCTTAAGGCCACGATATGCCCAGCTGGGAACACGTCTGGAATATCCTGGGACCAACTGCCACCGGAGCATTGGATCTGACATTGGACGGCGAGACCTGGTAGGGAATACCTCAAGGAGAGTGGACATTGATGGTGGGGGGCTGGCGCAGCGGCTCCCGTGGGCCAGAATCATCGCTGTGGTCCTGGGTGCCTGTATAGGAACTGGCTGCTATCCCTTGACCCTCCTCCACCAGTCGGACTGGGAACAGATTCCGGAGGGAAGGCCTCGAGGCGATGAGACTAGCAGGTATGCCCGCGTCTCCCCTGGTGTGCAAGACACATCGCTGAGGGTCGAGCCGCCTCCGTGGTGGGACCAGCGACCGGGTTGCTGATTGAGGGCTTCCTTGGAAGGTGCAGCGGTCAGGTGGGCAGAGGCTGCTTGTGGACAATTGGATGTGCTGGACCTCTGGGGAACTTTGGTAGAGAGGGCGGTCACATAGTTGGAAGGGTCCGCCACGGATGGAACACTTTGCAAGAACCGTGAGTTGTGCAGCCCGCCTGCGGTCCCGGGGCACCTCCTCCCACTGAACCAGTGGCGCCTGGCGAGTAAAGTAGTAGCGGGACACAGGCCTCGACCCTCTGATGTGGTGGCGAGGGGCAGAGAGAAACACGCCTAAGTCAATCAGCAATCCCTGACAGACGCAGACCCCCTGGGAGTTTCGTGGTGGCCTGGTGACAAGTGAGGCTACGAAGACTTTTTCTGGAACTTGGGGTCGGAGATTGGCCTGAAGGAAGTAGAGTCAATAAACATCGAAAACCCCGCCACCCATCGGGGAGCCGAAAAGGACACAAGGGGCGTCTGCAATGCAAAAGGATAGGATGTCACGCTCCACGCAGCCAAACACAATAACGCAATATACCACCCAAAGACTGCCATCCCAGCGGATCACGTGCCAGTCGGGCCAAGACGAGGGGGCGGAGGCTCCCGGGGAGCCCTCCCAGGCAGAGCTGCTAAAGGCGATCCAGGGCTCACATTCAGCAATGGAGCGCCAAATAGAAACGGTGTCAATCGATGTATATTTGTTGCGGACGGATTTACAGAAGGTGGCTGATAAAGTCTCCGATGCAGAAGGAAGCATAGAACAGTTGCAAGGGGAGGTGGCATCCCTAAAAAAAAAACAGTCGCACAACTCATGGCCACGACAGGAGACCTTCTTGGCGTGCCGGAACGGGTGGAGGCGGGAAATGCTGAGCGCTTCCTAGAGAACTGGATTCGTACACAGCTGTGCCCGAGAGGCCTGTCAGAGGTCTTTGGGATTGAGCGAGCCCATAGGGCACTGGTCCCGCCGCCACGGCCGGGGGCACCTCCGCGGGCCCTAATCGCCAAAATTCTTAATTACCGGGACAGAGACTGTATCCTCAGGGCGGCAAGAGAGTCGGCGAACCTCACCTTTGAAAACAGCAGGATCTCCATTTACCCGGATTACACCCAGCAAGTCCAAGAGCAAAGGAAGTCCTTTCTGGGAGTCAAACAGAAACTCCAGGAGATGCACCTAAAGTACATGCTACTATATCCGGCCAAACTGAAGGTGCTGTCTCAGGGGAAGGCTCCCTTTTTTGATTCCCCGGAGGAGGTCTGGGAATGGTTGGAGATCAGAGGAGATGACCTCCCGCCGGGCGAACGTGGAGGACACCGCGGGACTTGGGGTACTCAAACACCGAGAAGGTGCACAAACAGATGACGACGCCAATGCGAGGCAGCTGAAAGTGAGGAGAGACGCAGAGTAATGTTTAGAGCTGATGGAGCCTTGCATCTGGAACTGTCCGAAGCTGGAGACGGAGCGGCGCCTTCGAAATCTACTATGCCCAAAGAAATATTGGTCCCGGATACACTGCAGGTCACGGCAGAGGACAGATCACTTAATGCCCTGGTGATTCCTGAAACTGCGGGGGTCGGGACTCCTGAGACGGTGGATCCTTCTTGAAGTATTTGAGTGGTTGGGGTTGAGGAGTGTATGACATAAGGCAGGATCTCGGTCCTCTTTGGGGTATATTCAGTAAGGGGTGTGGGTGTTACATGAAGTATGAAGGTGGCCTTTCTTCTCCAGGTATGGTATGAGAGAGGGGGAGGGAGTGAGCATGGGCAGGGAAGTGGGAGTATATACAGATTTGAGTTAGGCAGTATGAGCCCGGTATTAATGTCTTGAAATCGGGTCTTAGTGGGAGGGGGGGGGTGAGTTTTTTATTTTTTGCTTTCATGAGTGAGTATTGCCTCGTTGGGCGAATGGGGTGGCTGTGCTCGTCCTGGCACCATCAGGGAAAGGGCATATTGGCATGGTTGGTTGTTGCTGGTATATTGCTCGTGGGAGGGGGAGGGGGGACTGTTCGAAGGGGATGTTGAAGGTGAATGTTTTAGGCATCATTTGTATTACAGGTCGGGCACCGGAGGGGAACTACACTGTGAACGGGCCGTTGCGGTGGGGTAGATTATGTTGGAAATCATGGGACACAAGTTTCTGAGCTGGAACGTGAGGGGGCTAGGCACATGCACCAAGAGATACAGAGTCCTTTCCTTCCTTCGAAGACAGAGTAACCATCGCTTGCTTCCAGGAGACCAACCTAGTAGATGACGGGGCACAGAAATTAAGCAAAAAATGGCGTGGACAGATGTTTCATGCGTCCTTCTCTACATATGCCAGGGTGGTTCTGATCTGGGTGGCGCCTGAGGTACTGTTCGCTATGCAGTATATGGAAGCGGACATTAATGGTCGATACCTGCTCCTCAGGGCTAAACTAGATGGCAGGGAAATTGTCATTTTAAATTCCTATGCACCCAATACTGATGACCCGGCCTTCTTTAGGGCCTTGCAAGACGTCTTGATTCACGACCTGGGGACCCCGACACTTTGGTTTGGGGACTTTAACTGTATTCTTGACCCAGCACTGGAAAGGTCTCCGCCCCGGGAGGGCACAAAACCCCGTATGACTGTACAGCTCAGGGAGGTCATGGAAAACATACGGGCAGTGGACGTTTGGTGCCAAAAGAATCCAACGCAGAAGGTATACACCTGCTTCTCCCCCACACACAACACCTACAGCCGCTTAGATAGAGTCTTAGTGGCAAATGCTGAGCTTAATATGTCGATGGATGTTACTCACCAGGCTAGTTTTTTATCGGATCACTCTCCAGTAGCTTGCGTCGTTCAATGGGGGCCTCCGATTGGCCGCCCTCATACTTGGAGGTTCCTGGTAGATGCCCTCAGAGACCAAGTAGGAAAAGCGCACATGGAAACAGCCATTGGGGACTATGTGGACCTCAATTGGGGAGAGGGGGCTTATCCGCGGCCACTAAATGGGAAGCCCTGAAGGCAATGGTGAGGGGCGCGTGTATGGGGCTTACCTATGGAGTCCGGAAACAGCTCCTCCAAGATCTCCAGAAAGAGGAGGACATCCTCCTGCAAGCTCAGCATATAGCAGACCCTAGTGCCCCGCAGAAGCTAGAGGAACAGGTGGCCCAAGCTCGGCTACATAACATCCTAGATAGGCTCGAAAAATACGCCCTGGGCCAATATAGGCAGCGCCTTCACAGGGAGGGCGATCGAATCCAGGCCAGGAGCCGCCCTGACTTGAGGAGAGCGCAGACTCCCGAGCGTATTGTAGCCTTGCGGGATCTGAACGGGCACATGCTATACTCGGAGCAGGCCATCCTTGGGGTTCTCCAATCCCATTTACGGCAAGTATACGCGGCGGACACAGGCATTTCAGTGGTCTCTTATCTCCCCTATTTACAGGGCTTGCATATGTCGACCCTTTCGGACTCGGACAGGGAGGAATTAGATGCGGGCCTGACGTTGACCGAGGTCCGCGTGGCACTAGCCCGCTTGCTGCGCGCAGTCGCCGGGGAGTGACAGGTTCCCACCGGAGTTTTATCATGAATACCGAGACGTATTGGCTCCGCTCGTGCTGCAGGTCTTCCAAGAGTCGTTTGAAAGTGGAGAGCTCCCACAGAGCATGGCCCAGGGGGAAATCTGAATGATCCTGAAATCAGGGGGGGACAAGCATGACCCCTCGTCCTATCGTCCGATTACCATGATAAATACTGATATCAAAATTCTGACTAAATTATTGTCACACGGCTAGCACCCCATATGGAGCATTTGGAGCACCAAGATCAATGCGGTTTTATTCCTGGGCAGAACACGGCTATGAATCTAAGACGTTTGAACCACATCCAACACGAAGTGCGAGGTAGGGAAGAACAGACGGTCTTGGTCTCCATAGATCTGGCCAAGGCGTTTGACACTGTTGACTGGGGCTACTTGCAGGAGGTCCTCTGGAAGATGGGCCTTGGGCCCAAATTTGGCCGTTGGATTCATATCCTATATAGCTCCCCTCGAGCCAGGGTGCGCCTAGGAGCCGCAAGATCGGAGGAGTGGCAGCTGGGACGGGGCACAAGACAAGGATGCCCCCTCCTTTTTGCCCTAGCCATAGATCCGTTTGCTGTCATGATTCGGACTGAGATGAGACAATGGGGTATTCAGATGGGTGACACGTGCAATGTACTGTCGCTATATGCGGATGACACCTTGTTTTACTTGGAAACCCCAAGTGAGGCGCTCCCGAGGTTACTGCATCACCTGGACCGTTTTGGCGAGGTGTCGGGCTTGCGGCTTAACCGTAATAGGTCCCTTATTTCCCTGCTATCGGGATTTGAAACGGTACCCCTGGAGGACTTGCCAGAGCTTGGGCTGCGATGGGAACAGACCAGCTTCCGATACCTAGGCATTCATGTGGCCTCGACAGAGGAGCAGTCCCTCGCCCAGGACATAGACCGGGTGATTACGTCTCTCCAGCAATCTGTGTCCTTTTGGAACACCCTACCACTGTCCCTAATGGGGAGGCTGGCCGTCGCTAAGATGGTGATGCTGCCAAGGACACTATGTCCTTCAGAACACGTTGTGCCCTCTTCCGCGTAGGATTTTTCGGACCCTTAATACGCTGCTTACATCCCTGCTCTGGGCGGGTCGGCGAAGCAGAGTGGCCCTCCGTACTGTCGTGCGCTCCTTTGAGGAAGGGGGGTTGGAAGCCCCACGCTTCGACCTTTACTATTACGCAGCACAGCTACTTCCGGCAGCCAGATGGTTTGCAGATGCGGATGTATGGGAGACGCGATTATTAGCAGGAAGGGAGACAGTGCAGGAGCTTCAGCTGGCACTGATGCGTGGGGCGGGAGCCAATGCCGAGCTACCCTAGGTGGTGAGACACACAGCGGGCGTATGGCAACATTTTATATAAGGGTACTACGCTCAGCCCCATTTCACAGGGATCTACCGATCTGGATATTGGCCCCGATGGTAGAGATAGAACACCATATGTCCTTCTGAGAATGGAGAGAGGGGGGCTGCGAGGTCCTAGCAGATCTGTACCCCTCAGAGAGCTTCGTGACGTATGAGCAGGCGGAGGAGTCATTTGGCCTAAGTGGCGGACAATACCTACATTACCAAGGGTTGCATTCTATAGTGCGCTCGATCTGGCCGCAGTGTCCGGAGATACCCCCGATGAACCCATACCTTACATATCCTACTGTCCTGTGGCAGAGGACGTAGGTTGATAGCCTTGTTGTATGCGGCTATGAAACGTGATTCTGCCCCTCCGGTGCCACCGACATGGGCGGCCTGGGAGGCGAACCTGGGAGTGCCTCTGGATCAGGTACAGCGGAAGCGTATAGGGGTCTTGACGCGGCGGGTTTCCTGTAATGCGTGCTTTAAGCTTATTCATTTTAACTTCCTGCACCGCACCTACCTCACTCCGAAGTCGGTGAGCGCTTCGCGGAGGATAGGAGGGACAACTGCCCCAGGTGCAGCGCAGTGAAGGCGGGTTTTTTGCATCTGGCCTGGGAATGTCCGTTGGTGGGGAGTTTTTGGACAGGAGTTGTAGCTCACATAACGGCCACCACTGGCCTCCGAATCAAACTAACACCCTTACATTGTCTGCTGGCATTGGTCCCAAAGCCAAGGAAACGGAAGCTTTCATATAAATTGTTGCAATTGATGCTAGTGCTGGCTAGGCGCAGGGTCACCATCACATGGATGGGACAGAGGGGCCCAGACGTGGACACATGGCTCAAGGATGTGAGGGAATGGACACTCGCAGAGGAAACACACATGCAACACACTAGGAGAGAAGAGAATTTACAGGAGAACCTGCTGGCGTGGCGAGCAATGTGTATGACAGGGTTGGCTGCAGGAGGGCACTAGTCACATAGTGACTCTGAAGAGACTAGTGGCGACTTATTCTCTGAGCAAGAATCTGAGGAGGAGGGGGAGGGGCCCACTGAGGGGTATTCGAACAGTGCACAGAACTGGGCCTGGCCTGATTTCCTCACAATGTCAAATGTTATCTGCTTGTTATTCCGCTGTACTGCATGAACTTGTGTGCTTTCAGATGTTGTCCTAATCCGAGATGTGCCATAATGAGTCCGTCGACCTGTATGCAAATGTTCTTACTGATGCCGTGGGGGGGGGGGGTTCTTTATTTGTATTTTGTAAAAATTGAAAAATAAAGTTTTTAAAAAAAACATGTTTACAAACCGGGGAATGTCCTACTGTGGAATTGCAGTTCTCCCCTGTTAAGAAAACTTCCTTATACTCTTGTTGACATCTGTAAGTGAAAGGTAGGGACCATAGTTCATGGAGAAATGTACTACCAAATGGTTCAAAGCGTCCTATTGGAAAATGTATCATACATGATTTAAATTGAAACAGCGAGAAAGGGAGAGAGAGAACCCCATGAATTAACCAAACTGTTGAATCCATCCCTGCCACAGAGAATGGCAAACGTTCTAATAGTTCAATGTGTAATAGCATGTATGTAGCATTTTTCATCGACCTAAATCTGTTTATCAGTCAAATTAAATGGGAAAAACAAAGCAGAAGCTTTTAAACAACTCATGGGACTTTCCCCATTTTGAGAGTCTGTAACGTTCATGCAAACTGCATAACTGACCATAATTGATTTTGACAGTAATAAAACAGATACATCATTCTGAACAATATCAATAACAGATGAAACAATATTATCCAAGGTATAAATGTGTGAAGAAAGTATATTGATGCTATTGTCAACCACTGCAAGGTCTTTTTCCAAATTTGCTTGATCAATTTGGCGCAGACGAAGCGCTGCCTCAATCTGTGAACGTTTCCAAACTTCATTGTAAGCTGCATAGATAAACCTCTTCATTCTAGGAATTCTAGGACCGAAGATCAGCCAAATTAATGACACTCAACAAGAGTGACAAGTGTTGTTTTACTGATGACAAAGTGGAATGTTCTAGCCATTTTTGACACAATTCACCCACCGAGTATGTGGTGACCGAATGTGACTGTGCATATTGAGGGTCTGCTCTAGTCTGTGTGAAACCAGGGGTTATATTATAAAAATGCAGTTGACATGCATTTGAATTTGTTTGCCACACCAACCATCCGGATAGGTCAATTTCAGAGACATTGAAAGCGTAATTTCGAAACAAAGCTTGCAGTACATCGATCGTATAATTCGATTGTGCGCGCCAATGTTATATTGCGCCAATGATGGAATGGATGGAATATTGGCTGTTGCCAGGCAGAAACAAGTGGTTGGGTGCACTGTATCATTAAAAAATAAAATTTGAGTTGGGATTAGGCAGGCACGATGCACAGCTTCAGTTCCCTGAATCTGCCAAGCTCATGTGCCTCAAATCAATGGTATCTGTCCAGTGATCATAATCCTGTGTGGCCAATTTAGTTCTAAAATAATTGGAATAAATCAATTTAGTGTGGGTTAAGATAAATTTAGATTGAGATGATAATTTCAGTTTAAAGAAATAGGATTCCGGCTTAGATGCGTCATAATCTGTGAAATAGGTGAACTAAGGGTTTTAGAACTCCCCTGTGTGGAAGTTGGACAATGTTCCCATTGTATATAATTAAAAACGGGTCGTAACATGTTTAAATGATGCCGTAAGTGTTGATAAAAGAATGAATCAGCATAACTGGCAGAATAAGAATACAAATCTTCAGCATCAAAAGCAGCATAATACTTTAAATCAGTGAACAATGAATGTACTGCTTGCACATCCCAATCATCAGAATGTATGTACTGTGTTACCATATCTCCTAAGGAGATGCAAAACACTTATGGTATGTTGACGAACTCCTTCGTGCGTGAATTTTGAAAGATACTTTATCCCAAACAATGCCATCTGCAACTGGGAAAGCTGAAATGTTGACAAAGGTGTGATCACGTTTCATGATATGGGACGAAGAAGGAAGGGCCAGAATACCATCGATACCATCGACCAAGTTCACAGCAGAGCGTTCTGGCAAATAATGACCACTGATGAGTAAGAAAAATACTGTCACAAACCCAATCGACATGAAGAGGAAAATCAGGATAAGCACCAACCAGATGTAGGTCCATGGGGGGACCAGGTAAGTCTTTTTGAACCAAGAGATGAAAATATTTAATTTTGCTTGTGGAAGTGCCAAAGTGGAAGCCGAGGAGAATGAGTCTTAAGAGAAGCTGTCAGGTTTCCCAAAATAACCACTTGCACCCATGGATATTAGAGGTTTTAGGGCAACATCAGTGTGATGTTGTCTAGGATTGTTTAGCACTTCACTTCAGGACGCATCTGTAGGGTAAGTATAATCAATTTCTAAGAGGAAGGAGGCACAATAGGCAAAAGGTCAATAGTTTCCATCGCACCCCTCAGCGATACGGGCATTTCGATGTAGAGGTTGAGGTTACCGGATTCAAAGATAGCATTGCACGAAACTGCAGGTGTTACACTATTCAGAATCGGCCAGAGAGTGTAACTTGACATTGTCCATTGAGATGTTTCTGTTGTCATTACGAACAGGTAAAGGTGGTAAAATGACTGCACGAGTACCCTCCCACACGCTCCTTCAAACGTCTTGCTCCCCAGCTCTGGAACACTCTCCCCCTGTCACTCCGCAGCACTGCCAATCTGCTTGCCTTTAGGAAGGGACTTAAAACCTGGTTGTTTTGTCTTTAGTCTTGTGTTCTACTTTTCTTACTGATTTTTCTCTCTGCTGTGTTATGTGTTAGCTGCTGACCTGCTGGTCTGAAAGCGCCGGGACACTCCTTTGGAGTATCTGAGCGCTATACAAAACCCTCCCATAACATAACATAACATGGCCAAGAGTATGTATCACCTGTGCGAATGATGTTTTTTAAGTTCCACCACTCGAACCTAAAGCATCTTATGCTTTATTGCGCGCCTTTAGAATCTCGATATAATTTTGTGACCAAAAGAATAAGTTGTCATTATAGGGATGAAAACAGTAGTAATAATTGCATACAATACGAGTATTCACATTAGGATCAGCAAACTCGAGAGCAACAACAAGAGCATGCAGCTCCGACAATTGTGGAATACAGTTCCCAAGCGCCTGTGTATGCACTATGAAAGAATTAAATTCTCCATTGACAATTGAACCAGCCACAATAGCGCAAGCTGCCCATAAGCAAGTTTGAAACCGGTGTCCGGTTTCTCCGAACCATCGGTATAAATGAAATATTTGTATTGGGCTAAAGGAAGCAACGACAATGGAGGAGGATGAACATGTTCATACTGTAAGAACTCCTGTGTCTAAAGAGCAGGATCAAGGATAAACATGACATCAGCCGATGTCAAAGAAGTAGCCCATTGTATCCAACGAGGATGTAATGCCTTAGAGTTTGGCACACTTGCCTTAGTCACACTTGCCTTAGTCACTGCTTCTAAAGCAGGGAAAGGCATGACCATAAGAATGCGTTTACCCTGCGCCAGTGCGTATTTTTTTAGAATCACCATCCGGACTGCCCTCAAAACTTACTCAACATTCGAAAATTGCATTTCAGCCGCTGTGTACAAATATGATTTGTATGCAATAGGTACTGTCTCTCCATCATTGAACGTCAAGTAAGTGAAACCAACTGACCCGGTACCATACATACCACTAGGTTTGTGGTATTGTCACACGTCAACAAGAAGTTAGTCGCAAGCAGATCTGACTGCAAAGATTGTAGAATAGAGGTATGTTCCGGAAGCCAGCTGCCAGAAGAATATGTTGGTTGTATCAATGCATAAGTCCCAGCAACGACTGAAGTTTTATCAGTGTGGATGGAGGCAGCAATTGTGCACACTTATCCAAAAAGTGGTGGGCCAACCCACTACCTTCGTTCTTGAGCTCCTAGCCCAAAAAAAGCACTGCAAAATGTGCGATGTGTGATTTTGCCAAATGGCGCAAATGCATCTGTATGTTAATTTAAATATATAAACTAACAAAAAACCATAAGTTCAATACATCACTTGATCAAAATCATGCTTCACAAAATACATTAATGTTATAATTGTGGCATGAAGCTGATAACCAAAAAACAGTCGTCGACGTTTTGACCCTCTAACAGTTGCAGGAATTAGTGGTAACCTTGCTGCGGGGTCTTCATCAGGACAGGATGGGGGCAGACAACCTAATTAAATACATATCAATAATTAATTGTAACTCCTAACAAAAGGTAAAAGACGTGAGCAATAAATGTTGCACACTAAGAGCAATAGAGCATTAACCCTGGGCGTCCGAATCGGCTACGCCCGGCGTAGTGTTGCCTCCTACGCATTTTGCGTAGACAGCGTAGCCGGCAACACTACGCCCACTCCGTGGGCGTAGCCAAGTCGGCCGCCACCCGCCTCCCTCCCGCCCTCCCCTACATACATTATTTAAGCAAAATACCCTTAATACAGCAATTTTAAAGCATTTACCGTGTCCGGGGCTCGTCCGGGGCTCCCTCTTGGAATAGCGTCCCTTCATAGATACCAATGCGCATGCGCCCGCGCATGCACATTTCTCGGGAGAAATGCGCATGCGCGGCCGCCCGCGCATGCGCATTGGTATCCATGATGACGCGATTCCAAGAGGGAGCCCCGGACGAGCCCTGGACACGGTAAATGCTTTAAAATTGCTTTATTAAGGGTATTTTGCTTAAATAATGTATGTAGAGGAGAGCGGGAGGGAGGTGCGTAGTGGGGCTACGCGGAGTGCAGGAGTGGGCGTAGCTTCTCGCCCACTCTGTGTAGCTCCGCGGAGCCCCACTACGCCCACTACGCCCGGGCTTATAGAGCATACCAAATCAATTGTCGCTCTTTATCACATTGATCATAGGAAGGGTGATGGACATCATGTTTATAACTTCAAATCCTGTGATTAAAAAAGGATAGGAAATTATTGCCGAGTAAGGACCTGTTTTAAACTGGTAATGTTATCACTGAACTAACTCAAAAAGCACTTACATGGTGTGCCGTGGATAAAGGGTCCTCAAGTAATTAGGACTGGCGTAGACGGTTGGATAGAAACGAATCACAGATGGAGGTCAGGGAGGAGAATCTGTTTAGAAAAAAGGGGGGGGACGTATTTAGCAATATAAACGGGAGCAGACCCGAGTACGTGGCGTAAAATAATAATAGAAGCTTACCCGCAGGCAGACTTCAACAGATCACGTCCACGTTGGATCGTCGTCGGGGACACCCGCACCAGGCACTGTCTGGGAGAGGATCGGGTGACATTTAGTATGACAGGCGATTATCGCGTGAGAAGTACCGTGTTAGAAATGGACTGGAAAACTCACCGTAGGCGGATTGAATCTGTCGTCTCGTGAGCTCGCGTCTCGCAATGGCGAAATGCGCTTCCTGTTGGGGCTGTCACTAAGGCAACCACGTCAAGTGAGCGCAAGGTTGCGGGTGAACACTGAAAAAAGACTAGTGACTGTCGAAGCGAGAGTGAAACACCAATTACTGGTCATGACATTGCCTCAAAATTGTTACAAAATTGTTAAAAAGTCAAAAGGGGGTTAACTGAAAAATGAAACCCATAGCATTGTTCTGATACAGCAAGACCAGATTACGGATGCGGCAGATTATGGTTTAATTCCCATTTAGCTAGTGAATCATAGGAGAAACCAATAAGGATTAGCAATTTAATAATATTGCACCAACCAGAAGCAATATGGTAAAGTCCTCATGAAAATCGGAACAATTGGTCACCACTTTGAAAGTCGTAAAAATCATCATCACTCACCATGAGATTATCATGGCTTAAAATCTGAATCACAGGTCATACAACAGCAGGACATGACCTGTAAGGAACCATATATACATATAACAATCATTATAAGGCGTACCTATCATATGATGGTAAAGGCCATAGATTAGCAAGATGGAATAATTGGTAAGTGTGGCAGGGTATACTCAGACGTGAGTCCCTTGTTCACTTGGCCACTGGATTCAAGATAGCCTGGCTGATGAGGATTATGAATCCGAAACCGGTCCCAGGATGCTTGTTTCCGGTCCAGGGAAGACATGGCTTGGCAGTTCGGGCGGGACTGTTCCCATAAGGCACAGGGTCAGACTGATTTGCATATAGCCATGTCTGAACTGGGGTGGCTGAGTGAACTAAAGAATGGTGATGGATTAAACCCAGATCAGTTGACTGGGGGTGAGTGTTTGATTTGTTCAGCCTCTCCGTCCATCATCCCCTTTTGTATCGCTTTGTTCGCCCTAAGTGTGGCAGGGTATACTCAGACGTGAGTCCCTTGTTCACTTGGCCACTAGATTCAAGATAGCCTGGCTGATGAGGATTATGAATCCGAAACTGGTCCCAGGATGCTTGTTTCCGGTCCAGGGAAGACATGGCTTGGCAGTTCGGGCTGGACTGTTCCCATAAGGCACAGGGTCAGACTGATTTGCATATAGCCATGTCTGAACTGGGGTGGCTGAGTGAACTAAAGAATGGTGATGGATTAAACCCAGATCAGTTGACTGGGGGTGAGTGTTTGATTTGTTCAAACTCTCCGTCCATCATCCCCTTTTGTATCGCTTTGTTCGCCCTAAGTGTGGCAGGGTATACTCAGACGTGAGTCCCTTGTTCACTTGGCCACTGGATTCAAGATAGCCTGGCTGATGAGGATTATGAATCCGAAACCGGTCCCAGGATGCTTGTTTCCGGTCCAGGTAAGACATGGCTTGGCAGTTCGGGCTGGACTGTTCCCATAAGGCACAGGGTCAGACTAATTTGCATATAGCCATGTCTGAACTGGGGTGGCTGAGTGAACCAAAGAATGGTGATGGATTAAACCCAGATCAGTTGACTGGGGGTGAGTGTTTGATTTGTTCAAACTCTCCGTCCATCATCCCCTTTTGTATCGCTTAATAATTGGTAAAGGCCATTTAAAGAATATGTATTTCAAATATTATCAGCATACACCTGCAATTCACATTTGTCCTATGATCATCCCACAAATGGCGTACCAATCACAAGACGGTAAAGGCCATGTAGATCAAAGCCGCCCAAAGGACCACTATCAGAAAAATATCTAAAGGAAAATTAGGGCAGAGTTGCTAATTGGGAAAAAGAGCTGTCATGTTCATTGAGGCCATTTTGAATCGAATCAAAGAACAGCATCCACTTTAATTCTCGTCTGTTGAGAATACTGGTGATGTTGCCTCCACGAGGTCCCAAGGTTGCCTTCTCCAGCACCACCCATTTGAGGCTGTCTGGGGGATGCGAGGCCGATTTAAAGTGGTCCACAAGTGGTGCACCCTGTACCTCACATCTGATCCGGCTCATGTGTTGAAGGATTCTCATTTTGGCCTTTTGTTGTGTTTGCCCAATATAAATCAGATTGCATGGACACGTTATTGCGTAGATTATGTTAGAAGTGTTGCAATTGCTGTGAAATTTGAGCTGGACTTTTCGTTGGTTGTGCTCGAATTCTTTCGTTTCTATGGTATTATTGCAGGCCTTACATTGTCCACACCTGAAATGACCGATGATTGGTGGGAGATTCCATAAAGAGGTGATAGTTGGATCTTCTGGAGTGGGTAGGAAAGATCGTACTACATAGTCTTTTACACTTTTTGCTTTCCTGAAGGCGTGTAACGGTGTGCTGGTTTGTTTGACGTCATCTGCAATCAAATCCCAATGTTGATTCACAATGCGCTTTATTTTTTTGGTTTTAGTTGAGAATGTTGTCACACAGACAATTCTCTCATGTTGTTGGTCAGTTCTGTCTTTGGGGGTGAGTAACTGTTCCCGAGGGTAGAACCAAGCGCGTTTCCTTGCTCTTCTCACTAGTCGTCTTGGGTATCCACGCTGTTGGAGACGATTGGAAAGATCTTCTGACTCATCAAAATAATGATCCTTTTAGAACAGTTCCTACGGATCCGTAGGAACTGCCCAAACGGCAAATTGTCACGCAATGCGCGAGGATGGTGGCTGTTATATTGTAATAGGGAGTTCCTTTCAGTTGGCTTGCGGAAAAGTGTTGTAAGTAAAATGCCTGAGTTTTCATAGATGGTAATGTCCAGAAAATTGACGGTGTGGTTGTCAGACTGGATCGTGAACTTGAAATGTGGAGATTGCTGGTTGAGCCATGTATAGAAAGATGTCAGTTGATTCGAATCCCAATCCCAAATTAATAGGATGTCATCGATGTATCTCATCCAGAGACCCAGCCGGTCTCTGAATGGATTGATGTTATTGAGAACGGTGTCCTCCTCAAATGCTGACATGTAAAGAATAGCCACATCCGGGGCAAAGGGAGCACCCATTGCTACTTCCTTTGTCTGGAGAAAGAACTGGTTCTTAAATATGATTTTTTTTTTTAGTCATGGCTATCCTGAGTAAGGCAATGATGATCTCCGTTGGTACTGTCACTGGAGCAGGTCGTCGTTGGAGACATCTAGTTATCACAGCAAGAGCTTCCTCTTGTGGAATACACGTATATAAAGAGACGATGTCACATGTAGCCAAGATTTGATGTTGTGGGTCAAAGGGTAAATTCTCCACAATATTTATTGTGTGCACAGTATCACGCAGGTATGATTTCGGGGATTCCGCAAGCGGTTTCAGAAAAAAGTCAATATATCGCCCGAGGGGCTCAAGCATGGAGCCGCAGCCCGAGACGATGGGGCATCCGGGGGGGGTCAACCATGCTTTTATGGATCTTCGGTATGGTATAGATGGTGGCCAATCTGGGATTTTTTGGATTCAAATAATGAACTCGTTTTCTGACAAAAACCCTTGATCCAAACCCTACTGGGTTAATTCCCAAATTTCAAGAGCTAAGGCTTTTGATGGATCAGATCTCAGTTGTTGATAGCTAATGCCATCATTCAATTGTCGAAAGATCTCCATTTCATACTAAGACACATCCTGGACAACAATGGCCCCGCCTTTGTCCGCTGGTTTGATGATAACCTCATTGTTGCAGGCAAGTGATTGAAGTGCCGCCATCTCCTTTATGCTTGTGTTGAACTTGGTATAGGTTTTATCTTGCAATGCTTGTTGTACATCTCTCCAAAACAACAGCCTCATATGCCAGAATCTTGTGTGACATTGTACTTGATGGAGGGACAAATGTGGAAGCTATCCTAAGACCAGTGTGAGATGGATTTTGATAAGGCACAGAGTTCTGAAAGAAATATTTTAAACGGATCTTTCTGAAAAATTGGAAAAGTTCAGTTCGTATTGTAAAGTTTTCCGGTTTGTTAGTAGGGACATAGGATAATCCTTTACTTAATACTTTCAATTCATCGTCATTTAGGTTGTATTGAGATATATTGACAACCGGGCTAGGGGTGGATATGGAATTCACCACCGGTAGGTCTTGTTGCGTGTTACCCTTTCTCCATGTTGCTCCTGCTGGAAGTGGACCTCCTTCTAACTAGGACACAACACGTGCAACGAAAGCCCCAGGGCTATTCTTATACCCCATAGGCAAACACGTAAATCATTTGTTATTCCCAACGGCGGTAAATGCTGTAAAGTCACTTCTCTCAGGAACCAAATTTTGACTTCAGAAACCATTGGAAATATCCAGTGTAGTTTTGTATTTCTAACGAATAAGACTGTTCACCAGTGCAGAGCTATGTATGTCCTGTACTGCAAATGTACAACAATGACTACTCAAATTTCGATAATCTAATAGAGTGTGGTGCGATATGATGCCTCAGGTTTTGATACCATAAAAAGAGAATTATTCATCAGTGATATACAGGATTCAATCACTCCTTGATACTCCAACTGTGTTAGAATATCACAAACAGGAGCCTTAGCTTCTCGTCTGATTGGATATTGGGGCTGTGGCATAGACCCTAATGGAATCTCATGCACCGGTGAGTCTCTATCCCAGCCTACCTGATTACAGTACACAGCCGGGGCAAGGACCAAAGCCCTCTCAGCTGCTAAAGCCTTTGTATGTTCCTTGGGGCAGAACGTGAAAAACTCATAAGTATCACGTCCTCCCCTCTAGAAGCCGCTAGCACAAATGGTGGAGGCCAATCTGCCTCTGCCAACCAAATGTCGTATGAAGAGGTGAGATTTTCCCAAAATAACCCTGTGATTGTACGCTGTATATCACCTTCAATTTGGAAGACAATTTCAAAGAGTCTATCCGGGGGTGCAACTTGTGTATTCGCTGTTTTTACTGTAATAAATATATCAGTTGCTCTCGCCTCCAGACAAAGACGCAGTGCCTACCGCACTATGGTAACCTTTGCTGCGCTGTACAGCAGAATCACCGCCTATGTCCAATCTAGAAGTCGTGTTCTCACTGTCTGAGTCATATTCCGCTGTTAAAGCGGCAACTTTCTTCTTTTGATACCAGGGTCTAAAATGAGGAAGATCCTCTTGTTTGGCTTTGAAGTCAAACTGTGGAGGTTGATCCCGTCCCATTAGTATGGTCTTACCTGTGCCACGATCTCGGCGTTCCACACCACCGGCTTGAGTCTGATGTGACCTGTAAAGAATGAGGAGAGTGCTGATCAAAGACTTGAAATCAATCAGGAGTCTTAATTTTCGCACAAGTAATAAGTACGCTCAGGAGACTAGGGTGTTGGTGCACCAGCACGCGAACCCTGCTTCTGCCCCCGTTTTTATTTTTCCAGTTCTTTTTAGGAAAGAACAGGCACCCATCCTTTTCTGTCTGGGCTTTTGGTTGAGGTTGAGTTTGAGTTTGCGTGAAAGGCTTAATTCCCAGACTATTGCCCCCTATGGTCTTCTGTGCTTTAGCAATAATCTTCGGCAATTCGCGTGGCTTGTGCCACATCAGCAACAGCCTCCAAGCGCTGTGCCACCTGCAAGCTTACTGCATCACCCTTAACATTAGCAACGATCTTATCAGAAAAAATATCGAACACACCCACCAGTCTAATTCCAAACTCCAGGGCCGCCTCAGCCCCATGTTCATCCAGAACACATCTAATCACGGAAGGGAGAACAGTGTTTTAGGGAGTGCCAAAACACATCAAATATACCACTGCAAGAACTTTACCCCAAGTGTTACAATCAGCTATTTCTGGAACTAGGACTTTAGGCAAGCACATGGTCAAAATACTTTGCTTCTCCACAGCTGTCGTGTTATGAAAAAAACTGTTTCGAGTTGCCCAACATTTTCAGCAAGCCAATAAGGAAGCTCATCCTTATTTTGCGGATGCTTGCCCATCACAGAATTAATTATTAAGGGACTGATAATCACACCACCAGGTGCAGGTGGTTGCGCCACAACGCCAGGTGGTCCCATCTGGAAGGTGGCGACATGAACTGCTAAACAGCTCTATGCCTGCGTATCAATGAATTATGTAATACTCGAAGCTCTGCGACTGTAGTATTGGGTTAATTTGGGTGCAAGGTATACCCAGCCAAAACGGGCCACTTGGCCCCATCTATCGATAAGGGGGCTAAATAGACCGGTGTTATCGGGTGAGGAAGAGTGCAGTAAGCGGAACTTCAAGAGACCAATAAGGATGATAATTCTGAGGAAGGGCGTGGCAGTATATTTGTGAAACAAATTATGAGTTCCATTGACCACTGGGAAGGTGACCCAAGAATAAAAAACCTTTTAAGTGGTAAGCGGCATCCGCTTCCACAACAAAGGTAAGTGCAATACCAGCATATTGAGTCAAATAAGCCCTGACTGGTGCACAGTTAGCAGTCGCAATAACAGTCGCCATAATAAAAAGTAGAGAACGACCCCCCACGCATGGCAGCACAATAACTGAGTAATGTAAAAGAGAAAGACCTTTCAAAATTCAAGCTGGAGAACCGCAGCCTTAAGGCCCGGTGGCGCAGGGTACGCCTGAAATCCCCGGGATTCACCTGCCTTGTCAAATACAGAGACACAGACTCTTCGTCTGGCGTAGAAGATGATATTTATCAGCTGCAGCTAGTACAATGGTCTTAGAAGTCGTCAGTATAACGAGGTTCAAAAGAGACTGCCACTTAACTCCGTGGCGCACAGGTTTATATATGGTACAATACAATGCAAAATACGATCACACAAGAGCAGGAGACATAAACAAATGTTACAAACAATGCCTTAAGCCCAAAGTAACTCAAGTTTCCCGGTTCTGTTTGTTACTCGACCCCTTGTGTAAATTATCGAGTGAATCCACACAATTCATTTTACAAGCAGAGAAAACACAGCTGTATGTGTTAGAAGAACAGTCGTGAAACAGGAGAATACATGAGACATGTAGCGAAGGACAGCAGATAAGATAACCTGGAGGAAAGAATGGTGTGAGCCAACAAATAGTCCGGACGGGGATTTAATCAGCTCAGACAGGAATTAGGGTATTCGGCCAGACCCTGACACTCATAAGTAAACGTAAGCAAAGGAGAAGCCACCTGACACGTGAAGGCAGACATGGCAAAAACAGCGTTCGCCGCGCTGCCTGAGTGAGGGCAACATAAAATGGCGGCGATTACAAAATGGAGGCTGAGCATGAACGAATTCGTAATTTACAGAACCTCAGACCCTCCTTTTGCCATTACTCAGGCATGAACAAACCCACTCATGCTAATCTGAGTCGGAATCAGCATCGATGTTCATAAAGTCCTCAAGCTGTTGCTGCACCATCATCCTAATGTTCTCTGTCCTCTGTGTTACAGGACGTTGGACCCATAAAGTAGCCAGTAGGCCACATACTGCGGGACCACATTGAACACACAGACAACAAGAAAATATGATGGCCAAAATTGCTCCCAGGAATGTTAAAATCTTCCATCCCCATGTTGACAATATTCTCCAAAACCATCCCATAAAAGACCAATCTCCTTCGTCCTGATGAATCGACTCGGAGATGGTATGCAATTTGGAAATGGCTTGGTATACTGCCGGAGCATCATCAGGAATATAAATGCAGCAACTAGATCCGATCAATCTACAGACACCTCCTCGGTCTGCTAAGATCACATCTAGCGCAATTCGATTTTGCAAAGTCATAAGACGATCAGCCTGAAGTTTTGCTGTAATGTTACCTATTGCGCCTGCAGTAACATTAATGGTGGTCTCGACCACACGAACCAATTGCCTGATGTGTCTGCTGTTTATCATCGGGCCCCAGAAGGGAAGAAATCCCTTAAGGAAATCTCCTCCTTCCTGGGCTGTAGTGTCCTTGCCATCAAATATCCCTCGGCTATATCTAATTTTATGGTGGTCTGACGGAGCCGAATACGTAGGAGGAAGAAGGAAGGCTACATAACAGGTTCCAGAAAAGTTATAAGGGAGCCAGGTGTAAGCTCTATCTTTACAAACAAAATATGTTCCCTGAGACGGAACTAATGGAGGGAAATCAAGGGACGAAAAAATGTAGGTGTGTAAACAACTCTGCCTATTGTCAGTTTTCTTACTGTTGATTTGGAGACAAAGATTACCTCGATGGGGTACAGTCCATACAGGGGAGGACTCGCCCTTTCTAGTTTTGTCGCCAAGACTAGAAACATAGTGGGTAACATTCCATCCTTCATAAGCTCTCTTCTCATCTAATGGAATTTTTCCCTTTTCTACAATTTTAGCCATCACCACTATACCTTTGATCAAAGAGCTGTGGCTAAAATCCAATCCAGTCCCAGAAGTTTTTACATGATTTCTAAGTTTGTTGTGGTATGCGGCCGAAAACATAGTCAGATAAGCCCAAGCCGAACCTTCATATGAGAAAGGGAGGACCAAATGAGGCATTCCCTTCTGTGTATTATGTGGCATGAGACCGCACACCCAACAGTCAGTCATATTAATGGCCAACTGGTGTTGGTGCAATAACTGGATAAACGTATTATTCATATATTCAGCTCTCCTTATCTGTTCATGAGGGGGTAGAGTATGCATTTTATGTGAAAAGACAGAAATACGAGAGGGCAAAGAAGTTGTAGAATTAGCAGCATGTCTCGGGTGTATAATATGAACCATCCAACCTATGCAGGCTAACAAAATACACAAAAACATAAAAATACATAAAGTTACGCCAAATCGACTACGCAATGATTTGCAATATTTCAATCTCATTTCTTGTTTCCTATTTTCCCTACCTATGGTTGGTGTACCATCCATCTTAATCTAAAAAAAAAGTCGCTCACGGCAATCTTCCTCAATCACTCAGCTATATACGTCAGTATATCCTGGGGCGCTAGCCACTTACTAAAAGAACGAAAACCAGGTTACAGTCTGAGTCTCCTACCGTGACCCTGCGACGGAGACGTATGGCACATCTAATACTAAAATATCGCATAAGAAAAAAAAAACAAGAAAGCAAGAGATCAATACAAAAAAAATGTCTTTTGAATAACAAGAAAGTGTTCAAAATATTCAGTTCTTCGGGTCTGCTCTTGACCTTAAGTTGTAGCGAGTTTTGCTCGGCACTGCCTGGTCCTTGAACAACGTTTTCGGATCTGTAGTGTCTATTCAAAAGTGCGTCGGCACAGCAGCTTGAAGAATGTCGTCATCTGCTTTCTCAGACTGAGCTCCATAAATTTGAGTGTCACTGAAAGGGACAAAACAAGGGACGGCTGCAGTATCCGATTCTCTCATACCACTGCGAATCCACTGGTCAAAGGGTAATGGTAGTGGCACTTTTTTACAGTGCACTCCGTGCACCCAGTTCCGTTTTCCGACCACTTTTACAGCCGTGCGGGTGACGAGCAAAACTTGCGTAGGTGTAGACCAACGAGGCTCCAGATTCTATGTCCGCTGGAAATTCTTCACACAGACCCAGTCACCGGGCAAAATGGTGTGACCTGGGTCCGTGGAGGCCTCTGGCAGAGCACTTTGTACCTGTTGACGAATAACACTTAATTTAGTAGTCAAATCGTGCAAATAATCAATCAACAGAGGATATGGTATGTCTGAATATCTCTTGGGGCGAGGGACACCCCAAACATTAGCTGGGCGTCCAAATACCACTTCATATGGACTGAGTCCCCTACGAGAGTGTACAGTAGTTCTGGTTGACAAAAGAGCTAGGGGCAAAGCATCTGGCCAAGCAAGACCTGTACTGGCTTGAATCTTGGCTAATTTAAGCTTGAGTGTACCATTATAACACTCAACCAAACCTGCTGACTGTGGGTGGTTAGCCGCGTGGAATTTTTGTTTGATCCCAAGACCAGAGCATACTTTCTGCATAATTTGACCCACGAATTCGCTTCCATTGTCACTCCAGACAATTCGCGGCAAACCAAATCTGGGGAAGAACTTTTTAATCAACACTTTAGCAGTTGACAAAGCAGTGTTATTTTTCAAGGGGTAGGCCTCTATCCAGCGGGAAAAGGCACATACCACCACCAGAACATACTTAAGATTGTTGCATCGATCCATATGAATGTAATCGATCTGCAACACCTCAAAGGGATATGACGGGGGAGCAAAATGACCTGCTGGAGGTGGGGTACCCTTTCTTGGGTTATGCATTAGACAAACAATACAATGCTTAACCACATTTTCTGCACATTTTGGAATTCCTTCATTCTGCCACACCGGAGCCAAGAGTTTACAAATGCCTTTTGCACTAATGTGAGCTGGACCATGAGCCATAGTTACAACTGGCAATACATAAGCATCCGGCAATAACCATCGCTGATGTTCCGACAATTCTGTCCAACAACCCGACGAGTCCAACATTCCTGTACTTTCTTTCCACGTTCTTAATTCTTTCTCAGGTGCTTCTCCCTGAATCGTTTTCACGCTCTCAATCGTGTCTTCACACATTCCAATTTCCCTAACCCAATTTGCAGGACCTGCCACATACATTCGACTAGCTGTATTTCTAGCTGTAGTTCTTGCTACTTCATCTGCAAACGCATTTCTACGACCCACATCATCTGTAATTTTCTTATGTGCGCTGCACTTTATGATCGCTATCTGTGCATGTAAAGTAAGTGACTCAAGGAGTTCGGTCACTAATTGACCATGCTGAATCTTTGTCCCGTGAGAGGTAAAGAATCCTCTCTCCCTCCATAACCTGCCGAAACTATGAGCAACGCCAAAAGCGTACTGACTGTCCGTGAACACATTCACTCTCTTTCCCTTTGCCAACACACATGCTCTAGTCAAGGCTATCAATTCAGCTGCTTGGGCTGAATTATGTCCAATACGCGCCGTCTCAACAATTGTGCATAAGGTAGTAACAGCATAAGCAGAAGTAGTCTCGCCATTAGGAAGCTTGAAACAAGAACCGTCCACCCATAGGGTCCCATCCGGGTCCTTGAGCGGAATGTCCTTCAAATCAATCCTACCCTTCGTTTCTTTTTCCGTTCGAAGAAAACAATCATGTTTTTCCTGAACGTCTTTCTCATCTGGCAGTGGCAACAGTGTAGCTGGATTTAACATGTTACATCTTTTGATGTACACGTGACTCGCTAAAAGTGTCAGCTCGTATCCAGACAAACGAGCACTCGTAAGATGCTGTGTTCTTGTTCTGTTCAACAAGGTATCCACTGCATGTGGAACCATAACAATGAGTGTGTTATCCTTCACTAATCCGGCGGATTGTCTGATAGAAATCGCTGCGGCTGCTGTAGCTCTTAGACAACTAGGCAAAGCTTTAGCTACGGGGTCTAATGTAGCGGAGAAATAGGTACATGGCCTCTGTTTATCTCCAAATAACTGTGTCAAAACTGATAATGCGCAACCCTCTCTCTCGTGAACATACAATGTAAAGGGCTTGCTATAATCTGGGGTACCCAACACTGGAGCAGAACATAGAGCAGTACGTAGGTCAACAAAGCTTTTCTGACATTCATCCGTCCAAGGGAGCGGATGTGGCGTATCTTTCAACGTTAAAGCCAACAACGGTTTAGCCAAAAGTGAAAAATTAGGAATCCATTGTCTACAGTAGGAAGTGATGCCCAAAAAGGCACGCACTTCTCTCTGAGTGGTGGGTACAGACATCTGTGAAATAGCATGAATGCGTTCTGGGGTCAATCGCCTTCCCTCCTTCGACAAGAGATGACCGAGATAGGTAACCTCTTGGCGGGCATATTGCAACTTAGAGGGAGACACCTTATGTTGTAGAACAGACAAATGATGCAGCAATGCAACAGTCACTTCTTTATTAACTCGCACCGCGGGCATCATAGTTTTCATTAATTCAATTATTCTGCCTGGCAGGGCCATAATCAGATCATCGGGTTTTGCACCACCTATTTGACCTGCATCAGCGGCTCTAATAGCAGCCCAATCACCACCTAATTCAGCATTGTGATTTTCCCTACGAATCCGTGTTCACAATGCTTGTGGAACAACATTCCCAAACAACATATCAATATCGGCCAATTTCATAATGCAAGCGTCAACTGTTTGAGACAATTCCTTATAATATCCAGCCGGATTTTTACAGGGGTCCGGAAGAGTTTGTTTAAGCGCCAATACTTCAGACCTCTTTCAGGGTTTGTGGACCCATATACGCTGGAAATGAGCAGGGACAGCAGGCGGACCAACCACCGCGTCCCTCCATACTGGGGGACTTTGCGCATTGAATAATTCTTAATGCCTTTAGTTTTGGCAGGACCAGCCTCAGAAAGGGATAGAGACAAAAACATTGTGCGAAACGCAATGAGTGTATTCACTGCGTCTTCGACTCGTGGCCCTACGATAAAACTTTTATCAAAGTCGGCTTGTAATTTCAATAGTTCCGAAGGGACTGTATCTAATCCCATATCCTCCCAACCTTTAATAAGAGTCTGACACATGACGTTGAAAACATATCTCTGTGTGGGCTCTACCCATTGGTGAAAAGAGCTCATAATGTCTTCTGTACTGTATTCTAATCCACTCTCAATCCATTTACGAGCGAGGGAACCCAAAACTACTTTCTCGTCCAAAAGAGGAAGTTGACAACGGGATTGTCGTCTAGAAAAAGCCGGAGACAGATTCAAAGATCCGAGAAGAGGAGAGAAGTAAGTGGAGACAGCATCAACCAATCTCCTATGCGACGTAGGGGAATCCCTCGAGAGAATGGGAGGCAATACAGATGCAGAAGATGACGGAGACTGAAGCGTAGCTGACTGAGGAATGAAAGTGGGGATCGGTAGAGGTGGGGGCTGAATTGTAGGCTGTGAAGACGGAGTAGAAACAAGCAGAGAAGCATTAACGGGCTGAACCTGTTGCTGAATAATCGGCAATTGAGCAACCACTGGTTGAGCAATAGGAGGGGGCAACAACGGTGCAGTAGGAGTTTGGGCATAGGGTGGAGGTGAATTCAATAGACAAGACATCAGGGAATCATCTTCTAATTCCTTATTTTTAGCTGAAGGGGAAGTAGGCAACACTGGATAGCATCTGTCTATCGTCATGCGATGCTGTCTTTCTGATATTTCATTCGCACCATCCGTTTCATTATTTTTAAACTGTTGTGCGGCCTGGCCTCTATTATGGTCATGCTTTGTGCTTTTTTATCCTTTTTCGCTTGCTTAATTTCTTTCTGTTTGGCTTCCTTACGCCAAAGGCGGAACGAGTCAAACATTGCCGGCCGGGCTTTTCGTTTAAACAGGATCGTTTCCAAATTATCTAGTATAGCGGAGTCAAAACTACCGTTTGGGGGTCATCTCAAAACTCCACTATTTTTCGTGTATCGGACCCATGTCTCATTAAAAGTAATGGGACCAATACCATGTTTAGAATAGAGCTCATAAGTGGGAGTTCCAACTGGAGGAATCGGACATGAATCCTCCAACTGGGAATCCCTCGTACAACCTAAACAACAAATTCTTCTGAACTTACTTAACCCAGGCATCGTTACTTCTCTAGGTTATTCACAAACAACAAGGGGTATAAATCGATGAAACAGTACAAACTCACTTCCCCCTTGGCTTCAGTGATTGCAATGACTGAATAAAAAACAAAAAACAAAGCAAAACAAAGAATTGTGGGAACGACCCACCAAATACTTAACTAAGGATCGTCCTACACCAGCGAAGGTCCGTCTATCGTCTCCCTTTACCAAACATCATCAGAAGGGTCCAAGGCAGGGCGACAGTCAGGGCAGCAGACTTCAGTAGCCGTCGGAAAGGAGTAGCCGCGCTGTCAAAGACATTCGGTCCACTTATGACATACAGGGGTCGATCACGTGGTGCGCGTCCTCCAGAATTTTCTTGCGGGGCTCCTCACGACCCTTGGGCTTAACTGCTACCACTGAAGTTGCCCCACGTTGGGCGCCAGTTGGAGAACCGCAGCCTTAAGGCCCGGTGGCGCAGGGTACGCCTGAAATCCCCGGGATTCACCTGCCTTGTCAAATATAGAGACACGGACTCTTCGTCTGGCGTAGAAGATGATATTTATTAGCTGCAGCTAGTACTGTGGTCTTAGAAGTCGTCAGTATAACGAGGTTCAAAAGAGACTGCCACTTAACTCCGTGGCGCACAGGTTTATATATGGTACAATACAATGCAAAATACGATCACACAAGAGCAGGAGACATAAACAAATGTTACAAACAATGCCTTAAGCCCAAAGTAACTCAAGTGTCCCAGTTGTGTTTGTTACTCGACCCCTTGTGTAAATTATCGAGTGAATCCACACAATTCATTTTACAAGCAGAGAAAACACAGCTGTATGTGTTAGAAGAACAGTCGTGAACCAGGAGAATACATGAGACATGTAGCGAAGGACAGCAAATAAGATAATCTGGAGGAAAGAATGGTGTGAGCCAACAAATAGCCCGGACGGGGATTTAATCATCTCAGACAGGAATTAGGGTATTCGGCCAGACTCTGACACTCATAAGTAAACATAAGCAAAGGAGAAGCCACCTGACACGTGAAGGCAGACACGGCAAAAACATTGCGTTCGCCGCGCTGCCTGAGTGAGGGCAACATAAAATGGCGGCGATTACAAAATGGAGGCTGAGCACGAACAAATTCGTAATTTACAGAACCTCAAAGCTTGAAAAACATATAAAATGCCACAACACATGAGACAACACAGTCACAAAAGTCCCCGGACATGGAAGTGAGGGTTTTGTGGAAAAGCACAAGCAATACCCAGGAGTCTCGCAGATAAGAAAATGACCAAACGTTGGCGGCACCATGTTGTGTGGATTCTGCACATACACAGAACTATTCGTAGGAAAACAGGACCTTGGTGTATAGGCGTTGTACATTCATGCCACCTTAGTACCCAAAATCCCAAAACCGACTAGCTATAGTCTCATTCGTTCTCCTACATAATCACGAAGCCACAAATGATTAGACAACCCTGAACACAACACTCCCGACTCTCAGGAATCACGGTAGCAAGGAATCGCGGAAGCAAGACATACCCTTTCGCTCGCTACTTGTCCACAAAAAGAATTGGCAGAGTCACTGTAATAATTAAAAATGTTATTTTAACTATTGTGCTCTATAATGCAGTACATAAGCAACTACCAGAAGCAAAATGCATAAACTCAGAACAATTAGCATTGTTACAATTCCATAGAATATAAAGGAGGATGTCATCATATACAGACATTGGAAAAAGGACTATATGGCCTAACCACCCTCCCAATGGCTGGAAAAAGTTTTATTATATAAAAGAAGATCTCTGGGCTTTGTCAGGAGACCCCATACCTTAAAGCTTAGATAGAAGCTTTACATCATAAGATCTGCATATCTCTTCTCCATGGAAAGGTCTCTCTCCAAGTGTGTGTTTGAACAACATGCATCCCCGTAATATCAAAGCAAGAGTTTCCAGCAGTGCAGCTCTGTTTAGCATGTTTTGTCTAGGTGCTACGGACTGACCAGAACAAGGGACATTGTTTATCAACCTTGCACATCATGTTCAGACTAAACTCCAGGAGCTAGCAGAGAACGTGAAAGGCCGACAGTTCTCATGTGATGTGAAAGGCATAAACAGTCTCTTGCAAAATGAAGGCATGTAGTAACGTGCGCAACAGCAGCATCATGACAGCAGAGCTCAGGCCAACTTAGCAATGTGGATAATGACCCTAATGCCCATATAACAGTACCACTTTCCTCAGAACTTACAAGTAAACTAAATATGCCCAATTGGTGAAAGTCAAATATTATTAATATTATAGTTATAATATTAAGCTAATTTTTCCGTGTTTAAATGAGAGATCATGTGTACTTTAGCACTGACTAGCAGTGGTAAATCGTGCAGAGTCCTAAAGCAAACACAAAGGGGTTGAGAAAACAGGTGGGGTGAAGGCAAAATATTTGGAAGACTACCACGAATGGATGGCGGGTCTAACAAACACCCTGCCAGGCACTGATATATGCATGTCAAGATAGGCATATAAGGCCAAATATGGTAGCTAGTCAGTGATTACATTGTAGAACCTAGCCCCACCAGTGAAGAAGATATACTATAACTGTATCCATTCAATGCAGCTTTATTTTGGTCCAAAAGGCCGTAAAAGCACATAAAAACATTTTCCAATACAAAACATAAATAGTTAAATACATACATTTAGTTAAAATACAATTTATTGCAATTCTAAGGGTTATAAGATGACATTTTTCACATAATTAAAAGAATATTGGTTAGTGGGCACACTGGAAGATGTGGGAAGATAACAGTAGGGTCAAATATTAGGATCCAAGACTGAGCGTAGGAAGTGCAATATATCATGCTACTACATCAACCAGGGATGGATTTCCAGTTACCATGGAAAGCTTTTCCCTAGCATTTCACATAGCCAGTAGGTAATATGTTAGTGCAAAACTTAATGGCTTACTAAGATCGGTTCCTTGGAGCAACTTTGTATTCTCTAGTGCCTAGGGACTGGCACAGGGGTGATATCCAGCAACGCCTACTGCGCTCATATGCGGGCCAGAAAAACAGAAACATAATAAAGGGTCGCCACATGACAGGCAGCACCTCTCTTCCACACTGGGTACTTTAGCCCATCTAGGTGTGAAGGACCGAAGGGGAAGAGCCATTGAAGGTGTGAGCTCATCCATAATGTTTTCTCTGCTATAAACATCCTTAACTACAAAGAATGCATCAGTCAAACAACTCTGCTCTAATCAGTGTTTGCTGCAATATCTATGTGCTGCCAATAGGCTTTTTTGATGCTGTTCTTGGAGATCCCAGCTTAAGTGTATCTCTATATAACCAACTCTATATGATTTTGAAGTGAAGCGGACATTTCTGAAACTGAAGGATAATATAGCTCCGTGTTTCATGAATGTTGTAGAACCCTCTGCCTGTACTAAAATGGTATCTACTTTCTAATCTATTAGTGTTCACTCACTGTAGATCATAGGGTTCTTTTCTAACTGGTTCGATTATGCAGCTGTTTAGCAATCATCTATATTATGTGATTCCTCTATTTAGCAACATACATCTATCTCACCTGCTAGACACTTATTATACTATGCACATAATCATATAAACATACCAAATATTCAAAAGTAATTTGTGTAATCATATTCCCCATGCAGTCAGAAGAAAAAACCTTGAGATCTTGTAAGCAGTCTGTCTTAAAGTATACACTTGTTAAATCACAGATTAAGAAAAAATTCAGAGCTCATTTCCTTCCAACACAACTTGATTTCAGAAATATTTCTATGAATTCTACACTGTCTTTTAGTCCTTGTACACTGAGGTCATTAATTGAAACAATAATTCAATATTGTGATCCAGCATGCAGCAACATTATAACACAACTGCTTAGCAAAACACTGAGGAAAGTTATAGCCAAGCATCCTAGATTTTGTCTGCCATCTCCAAATAAACTGAGAATTCCAGGATTCATAGGAAATAAAGTTTCATATAGTGTAAAGCCTTCCAGTATGTGGTACCGATATTCAATGACCACCACATCCTTGCCTTTCTTAGAAAGAACTTGCCACAAGCAGATTTGGATGTTTACACCCCCTGTCTCATGAACCCTGACCGCTAAACCAAATACTCAGAAAAAAGACAGCTGCACTTAAAAAGCCTATCCTCATCCTATCATCTAATGTATTACCTTGTAGTGTGTGTGAAAATCCATGCAGCATTAACTATCATGTTCACAATCATTGAGATATTGGTGTGTCTAAAGAAGTACTGGTTTATTCTTAGCTATCTTTACTCTGCTTCAGGAATAACATTTTAAATTATATATAATGGAAAGACCACTATCAGTTTAACCTCAAATGATGTGCCTCATTATATAGTTAAATAGATTTCCAATTAACCCCTAACCCATCAAGATAAACTTACTGGTTATTAACAGTTGTTTGTGACAGATATCCTGCCTACCCTATTTAGAGGTTACAACTGGATGTACACTAGATGGAGCATGGTATCAATCCATTTTTTGCTTGCAACCTGAGCCTGCCTACTCTAAATAATTCTCCTTATCTTCGTGATATCCCCAAAGCACCTAGAAAAACCGATGTACTCTTCACTGGGTTTTAGAATTTCATCCAAACTAATTTCAGATTAGCATAGATGTAAGAAATTGGGTTATAGGTTGAGGATGGTGAGAACCCTGCTCAACAGCAACCACAATCCCATTCAGAGTGAACCACACAAGTCAGTAAATTAACCTGTGCTTAACCCTCTAGTAGCATGGCACAAAAGCAATCAGGATTAAATTAGAGGCAATGTTAAGTATTTATGCCTCTTTCAAACAACAATAAAGTGAAAACAGAACACAAGAACAATTAACAGAGAGGAATTAAGAAAAATAGAGACAACTTTATTAAATAAAATGACACCAAAAAGAATTAAATACAGTCATTAGAACTGGAGTTTTGCTTTTTTAGAATTTGCAGTGAAATCTAGTACCTAAAAGATCAAAGTGCCAAATGTGGGTATATGGCCGCAAGAGACCGGAGCAAAGTCAAAAGATAAGGCAGACCGGTTAGGAGTGTGGTTCATATACATGAAGTAGACTGGGCCCAGTATTGGCTTACCTTCAGACCTTGAGGAAATTTTGCATGAAAGTTCAGAAAAAGGTAGAGTTCAGCAGGTAAGGTTGCAAGGAGGTGACCACGTTACTGGAGAGCGCTGGAGATGGTCTTGGTGAAACGGTCAATGATGGTGGGGAAAAGCACAGAGCAGAAGCTGGATTTCCAGGCCAAGGAGGTGGACATCTTTGATGGGGAGACTGCCTCTGTTGAGCCAGGTGAAGATTTTTATCTTCACTCCTAGACCGTGTTTTGGAAACTGAAAACCTCCAGTAGGATGAGGCTGCAAGCCGTAGTTGACGAGGGTTCCACAAGGCTGGATACCATCACTTGGCAGTCCAGTTGAACCGGATTTGCTGTTGCAGAGAAGAATGTATCATGAGCTACTGTGAAGTTAGGCTGATATGCTTTTGGTGAATTGGCTGGCAGGTAGGTCCCGGTCTTCTGTTTGTTTTTCCAGCCCTTTTTGGTGAAAACGTTTCTAAGTAGCAACTTTTAGGTGTAGGCATGAGCAGCACCTCTAACACCACTTATACGTGTCAGGACCTGGGGGGTGGGGGGCACTGCTTGCAGGTTAGGACTCACACCAGCAGATGCCAGATGCAGGGTTCATGCTCCCTGAAGTGTGTTATGTCCCAGTAGCTCACAGGAAGCAGAGCAAACTAGCCCTTGGAGTCACTGGACTCAAATAGATGGTCCTCTTTCCTTCAAGCAGCAAGGCAGGCCTTAAGCAGCAGTGCAGTGTTCTTGTAGCAGCAAAGCAATCTTCTGACTCACAAGTAAGGCCTCAAACAGCAGGACAGTACAAAGCAGCCCTTTGGAAGTTTACCAACAGTCCAGTAGTATGCTGAAGACGTGGCTCAGGTAGTCCAATATTTATAAATGGGGCAAGCTTTTAAAGTGGGGTGACATCTTGGCAACACCCAAATCTGGTTCTAGAAAGGTCTTCCCTTCCCCCACCATGGCTCCAAGTAGTCTGGGGTGATGAAAGACTGGTGTCAGGTTCCTTTGCATGTGCTAGAGGCAGCCCTGTACAATGTAAGTTGGGCAGGGGACAGCTCCACCCTAACCATCTTGGCAGTATGGCTTACTCCCGCTTTGTCTCACTATCCGGCAGGAACACACCAAGTCCAACAGGTAAGCTGCTCACAGTCATATGACTGAGGACAGAGGCAGCAGGCACCAAATGGTAGGAAATAAAAATGGCAACTTTCTAAAAGTGGTACTTTCTGAATTGTGACTTAAAATCCAACTTTACCATTAAAGAGGATTTTTAATTACAATACATTTGAGTTCAAACCAGATATTCCAATGTACACCCAATCAAAGTCAGCACTTATTACTGCAGGCGGCCCTCCTCAACACTCATCGGGGCCATGCACCGGGCCCCAATGGGTTCCCCTGTGATTTTTGTGCCCCAATATGGGGACCGTCGGTCCCCACCTTCTTGGTGCGTTACATCAGGCGCTGGAGCAGTAGATCGTGCCCCCGGACTGGCGCCATGCCGAAATTGTTGTTTTTCTCATGCCAGGTCCGCCTCCAGAGGCCCCGGGCTCATACCGCCCCATATCCCTTTTAAACTTCAAGCCGAAACTACTAGGGAAGGTGTTGGCTGATCGCTTCCGCACCTGCATTCTCAACCTCGTTCACCCAGACCAGTCTGGCTTTATGCCGCAACGCTCCACCATGCATAACATAGGGCACGCGTACAATGCTGTTGCCGAGGCCCACCGGCTGGGACTCCCTGCGGAGGTCCTGTTAGCTGACATTGACAAGGCATTCAACTCTGACTTGGACCCATCTTTTTAAACTTTCGGAGGCTGTTAATCTGGGGCCCCGATTTCACGCATATGTTAAATTACTGTACACAGATCTTGCAGCCTCGATCTGTGTGGCCAGTTACCGCTCTACCTCCTTCCCCATTCACAGGGGGACAAGGCAGGGTTGCCCCCTCTCCCCGCTTCTTTTTGCTTTAGCGATAGAGCCATTGGCTGCGTAAGTGCGCTTGGATGCGGTTTATCGGGACTGGTCTGGTCGCCTGAGTGCTTGGATAGGATAGCAGTCTATGCTGATGACACGTTATTCTTCTTTTCCATCCCTTGGGTCACCGGACTAAGGGTCCTTGAGATTTTGCGGGTATTTGGTGAAACAACAGGATTACGTGCCATCCCGTCCAAGTCGATCCTTTTCCCCATTTGTGGCGAACAGGGGAGTCAAACCTGGGCCTCGCAGCTGGTCACTGCAGACGAGGGGTTTAAGTACCTCGGGTCCATATCACTAGATGTCCCACCGTGGTGTGGTCGCGTAACATAGCCCCCTTGCTCCCAGCGCTACGTGAGGAGACGACAGTATGGTCCCACCTTCCCTTGTCCCTATACGGCCGGTACGCTATATTCAAAATGGTGTCCCTGCCGCGCTTGCTGTACAAATTGCAAAATTTCCCGTATCCTATCCCCGTAGTGGTTTCTTCAAATCAATGCGCTCCTAAATAGATTCCTCTGGGGGAGGGGCAGTCTGGGTGGCTCTAGGGACCTGTATTCAATCCACCTACTGTGGTGGCATCACAGCAGCGGATGTACGGGCGTATTATTGGGCGTCTCAGCTCTTAGTCATTAATGAATGGTGTTATAACCTGCAGAATGACCCGGCCTATGCAGCAGAGCGGCTCTTCCTGGCGGGATACCCACTGTTGGATCTCTTATATAGTAACTCATCCTTGGAGGCTCTTTCCCCCGGCCTGCCGCACGGTTATCCAGATCTGGAGGCGTGTTTCCCGGTTTATGGTCTGGTGGGGTATGCTGACGGGCACGACTCCCCTTTGGTGTGGCACACACCTCCGGCCCGTCTCAGCTCTCACAGGATTCCGTAGGTGGGATATTATCGGAATATCTCCACTAGGTGATGTGATGCGTGGGCCCATGCTGAAATCCTTTGAGAGGCTGCAGGATGAGTTTGACCTACACAAGTCCTAGTTCCATAAATACCTTCAGCTCCGCCACGCCCTGTGCCCCTGATAAAGCACCTTACGTCCTTACCCGAATTCCACCCACTAGAGGGTAGACTGTTGATGGGGGATCTGGGAGGACACAAAATCCGCCAACTATATCAAAACCGGACTATGCACTCCAAGACAACCGTACACCGGACTAGGGCAACGTGGGAGGTGGATTTACCGGCCCTTACTGACGATGACTGGATTGAGGCCCTTGCCAGCCCTAGGTATGCCGCTGTGTCCTCTAGATACAGGTTGATTCAGTTTAAGTATCTTCATAGAGTATATTACACCCGCCTTCGCCTCTGGAAGATGGGAGCTATTCAGTCCCCTACCTGCCTTCGTAGCAATTCTGATGTTGGGTCCTTTCTCCACACAGTCTGGGGCTGCACTGCACTACCACACTTTTGATCAGGGGCATTGTCTTGTCTGGGGCGAGTATTGTGCTGGGTCCTCCCGGCGGATCGTCGACTAATCCTTCTTCATGGCACGGAAGACATCGGGGGAAACAAATGTAAGAGGCACCTTTTATTCCTGGGTCTCACATTGGCCAAGCATGACATTTCACAGCAATGGAAATCTTCCTCTCCCCCCGGGGTGGCGGCTTGGAAATCGGCCCTAGATAAATATATGTCGGCTGAAGTGGCGGTGTTTCAGGCACGGGGTTGCACGCAGAAGCATGGGAAGATCTGGGCCAAGTGGGCTACATACCGGGGTATTGACCTGTTCATCCTTTCACAGTCAGCGAATCCAGACCCTATTGAGAGACTAATCATTAATGACTCCCCAATCTAATGTGCTTATTGGCTTTGGCGGTGGGTATACCTTTATGTTCATGTGTGTATTTATTGCTCCATGTGGGAAGTGTGATGCAGGGTCGGGGGAAGGCGGGAGGGGTGGGATGTTGGATCAAATGTTTTATAGATCTTCATGTGTGGTCCTCTTTGGTATCTGTTGTATCTATACTACGTCATGTGTCTGTATACCGTTTATTGAGGGTTCGCCCACCGGGTGTTATAAACTCAATGAAATTTGTTGTCAAAAAAGTTAGCACTTATTAAATAGAATATGTTAAGCAATTATTATCCAATGGGAAAGATAGGCCTTAAAGTAGTGGAAAACTAATTTAGTAGTTAGTAGTAGGACATGTAAAACATTAAAACACACCCTATTTAAATGCAATCCACCCTGCTCTATGGTCTGTTTAGGGTCTACCTTAGGGGTGACTAATATGTTTTAAAAAGGAAGGTTTAGACCTTGCAAAAGACTTATTTTGCCAGGCCAATTTGGCAGTTTACAAAATTCACTACAGAATGCAATGGCAGGCTGGAGACCCATTTTAAAGTGCTACATAAGTGGGGGACACAATGAGTACTGCAGGCCCAGTGGTAGCATTTAATTTACAGGTCATATACCAGAGACTTATAAGTAAATTAAATATGGCAATCAGGTGTAAACCAATTGTACCATGTTTTAGGGAGAGAGCACAAACACTTTAGCACAGATTAGTAGTGATAAAGAGTCCTAAGCCAACAAAAACAAAATTTACATTTTATTTAGTGACTTTCTATTTTTTTTTCAACATAAAGTAAAATGTTAGCACCATATGAAATGCCAACCCCATATGTTGCACAGCCTTCCTTTGTGTGCTACCAGAGGTAGGTCACAGGCCCTCTCCTGCAGCCAGGCCCTGCATCCAGTCCCCCTATGGGCAGCCAGCATCCTGGTGTGCATGGCCTTAGGCCATGTGCGGCACGCGGCTTGCCTCAGGGCCTCCCCAGGCCAGTCCCTGCAGCCAAACCCCACAGGCAGCCAAAATCTGTACACCCCATGGGGTTGGCTGCTGAGCTTGGCCTCTGAGCAGCCAACTGCACACCATGCATGACCTTCTACAACACCAAAATATAAAAAGTGAGTCTATGGCCTTTATCAAGGGGTGAACATATCTCTACATGTAAAACAGATCTATATTTTTTTGTCCGAAAATCATCAATATTTTGAATCCAAGTATATTTAGATAATTCAAAAAAAGCAATGTTTATTAGTATTGATTACTTGAAAAATTTTTAATATAGCATATTTAAAAACATGTTTGTGGCTCTTATGACAGTTTTATTATTACATTTTGTGGGGGAAGAATTTCAAAATAAATAGTCGGAGACTTGTTAAAATTTAACAAAAAAAACTGTAATCATAAGAATAAGCACTAGGGAGCTGTGCACTCCAGCTGAAAAGTATGGAAGTCTAGCTAGGAGTGCTTAAAAAAATGGTACATTCTCCTGGTGTCCTGGAACTAATGATTTTGCTGCGGGCTTGCAAAACCCCCTGCAGCCTCGCACAAAAATTTAAAAAGCTTGATGGTGCACGTTTTGGTGGCATCACCAGGCTAAAAGCAAAATAAGTGTAAATAGCCCTCGTAGGGCATAATGGGACACTCCTTAGAAAGAGGAGTGAATAATAAATGAACAGCTCTGGCTGCTCATTTAGTATTCACTGCTTTCCACGGTTCCGTTGCCACCATCCCCGAGTATCCTGGTCCCACCTGTGTGACCCACTGCTTTTTTTTTTTTTTAGAGCTGTGGGGGAGACCAAGGGCCCCTTGGCCCTGCAAGCTCTCTACAAGTGCCATAATTTTACAGGGCTGCACAGGAGCCATCAATATTTTGTATATATTAAGGGATGCCCCCGGTGTGCACGCTGGAACATCCCTCAACATTATTTTATTGATTACCACTGTGGGAGCTGGGGTGCTGCAGCCTACGCTCCAAGTTTCTGTAGGAGGGGGCATGTTAAAGGTTTTTTTTAGTTGGGTGCCTGTGCACCCCCTCACCATAAATAATACATGTACCAATCACACCCGGGTTGTTTTTTGTATTTTTATTTTATTTTACCATGGATTTGCAGATCCTATAGCGGCATCCAATCAGATCTAAGCATGAGATCTGATGGCTCAGCAGACCCTCTGCGGTGTGATATACACAATTATTCTAGTCTTAATTAGTCAGGAACTACTGAATGGATTTATACAGAATCACAAATTGACTCTTTCTGGACCAAAATCTATCTTCCTATCAAATTCTGTGAAAATCCATTCAGCCATTTGGGCTGTAGCTGTATCTGATGTTCTTATGGAAAAATTAAATGGAGAAAATGTGGTTTGGAACTCCTTTTTATCCTTTGTCCCTGCTTGACAGATCACCACAAAACTCTCCATGCACTTGTGGTATATAAATAAATAATACCGGATCTATTTTTGACTGGACATAGTAATAACAGATAGCTCAATAAATAAGAGTCAAGATTCGAGGTAGTAGGAGTTTGCAGGTTTAATATAGCATAAGGACAGGAACAGGACAACCTGCACAGGAATAGGATGGCAGCGCTGCATGGGGCAGGATCGGCGTCGGCGTAACATTTAATAACAGTGCACAAGTATATATACTAAAACAATGTCATTACAGTACATACAATAGGCGGAGCAGTGGGTGGGGTCAGTAACAGTCGCGAAAGATAAGGGTGAAAGTAGGTGTAACAAGAGGAGACATGTGATGTAAACGTAACAGAATATGTCATAAATGGGGCGGAAACATGGAGGGGGCTATCTGAGGAGCCGGGACCTCTAACCTAGTGGTGCGCGCAAACTGACAATGACGTGTTACTAGGAGAAGCTGGGGCTATGACTTCTGCGCTAGGAGCAGAGACTGAAGTCTGGAGAGTCAGGGCGACATGTACCTAAACACTATCTAGTATCTGATGTTTAGAGAACATGTTGATAGAATCCAGAAGTTATCGGGGTAAAGGCTAACAGACTCTAAGACTGGTGCATGCATTATTCTACATGTAGTGCGTGTTGAAGAATATGAAATGACCATTAATACAGTATTTCTCTTACATGGAGACGTAAAGGCTAGACGACGACTGAAACTATTGATGCGATTCAGTAGCTTAGGAATGCAGAGAAGGAGGGCTGGACTGATAACTAGAATCATAACATACTCTTGGCAGACTGAGAGGCAGGGCCAGGCCGAGCCGGGCACTGTGAGGCAGGAAGTAAGTGAAGGGTCAGGAATACAGGTGGAGGCTGTATCAGCGATGGCTCAGGAGACAGGAGCTGAATCTGGTGTCCGGGCCCTTTTGAGGCCTAGAAACGGGGACTTTTCAATGAAATAACGTGCACACTGAGAAACGTGGCAACGTAACTTTACATAGGCCTGATACTCGTAGCTTTCACGAGAACTGGAAACTGGCATACTAGAGATGGACACAACTGTAATTGCGTCTTTAATAGAACATGGGGAATACATATGCATATTAATCATGCACACATAACATAAGATGGGGAACACGTAGGGACACAGAACATGGCAAAATTTACTTTTCCACATTCCCTCCTTGTCACTACGTTTCCATCAGGAAACATCAATATTCATGATACCATCTATTATTTCATACAGTATCATTTGCTCGTCTCGAATTTTCTTGGAACTGGATTTAGAACGGGACTTGGAACTAGGAATACAAGAGGTAGCACAAATGCCGCAAATCGCAGGGCCACATTGTATACAGAGGCAGCAACTGAATATGATCGCTACTGCAATACCTAGACAGGACAATACTTTCCATCCCCAGGCAGAAATTATATTCCAGAACCAACCGGACCATGTCCAGGTGCCTGGATTTTGGTGTAACAGATGGGCAATTTTATGGAGTCTGGTTATAGCTGAATAAACAGACGGCGCGTTATTAGGAATGAAAATGCAGCAACTAGATCCGATGACTCTACATGCCCCGCCCCTATCGGCCAGTATGACGTCAAGGACGAGACGATTCTGGAGCACGACAAATCTCATAAAGGATTGCTCTTCGGTTAAGTTACCTAGAGCAGAGGTAGTCTCAATCACTACTGCTTCAAGTGTTCTGGTCAATCTACGTATCAGTTTACTATTCACGACAGTACCTAAGTAGGGAAAGACACCTTTATTGATATCTATGTATTGTTCTAGAGCAGTTTCAGTATAATCGACAATCGGGAGGTCTCTCTTATGTCTAGTATGTACTAGGTGGGAGTTCCTATGATAGTCAGGTGGGGCTAGAAAAACTGGTGGCAGTAGGAAGGCAATGTAACAGGTTCCCTCCCAATCGAGGGGCAGACGAACATATGCGGTCTGACCACAAACAAAATAAGAATGACGTGAAGCTTTGAAAATAGATTTCCCACTGTCACTATACTTGACAATAGTAGTACAATCACTATGTCCTACATGTACGGAACCATTCTTTCTGACACATAATTCACCTTTGACTGGTAATACTGACATAGCAGGTAAGTCTGGAGTAGTATCAGACTGAACATTCAGGACCATGAAATTCGAAGAATAATTACCCAAATTATAAACTTCATTTTCTAGATCTAACCCTGTTCTGTGGGGAAGACCTTGCTTGTCTGGAAAACATGTACTGTTCAGAAAGGACATATCATTTGAGGATGACATTAACGTGGACCATGCTCCACATGAACCGTTATGTGAAAATGGATAAGGAAACAGTGGCAGAACTCCCTTCGGTGTCTGGAAAGGGGGGAGTCGACCACACACCCAACAATTAGTGGCATTGCTGGTCTGGTGTGAATAATGTAACATGCGGATAAAGGAATTATTTCGCATAGCAAGACGATAAGATAGTTCATGAGGAGGCAGATCACTAAACATATGCTCTACTGTAGTATTAGAAGACTTATTTACATGAGAAACTGGAAAATATAAATACAATGCATAACTTATGCAGGTAATCATAAGGCTGAGATATAGCAGAAAACATAAAATAATAATGCAACTTTTAGAGTTCTCACTAACTCTCTTTCTATGGGGGTCTATTTTATACATGTCAGAAACCGGTCTAACTGTTTCACCTAGGGGAGGACTTAGACAATCAAACTGGCTGACTTATTTTGCTAGACCTTAATTTTAACTTATACTCCTGCTGCGGAGTTTTCTCTAACAGGGAGGGTTTCGTGTCAATGTCATTTGCGGGACAGTCCTTGAGAATAGTACTTTGGCAGTCTTTAAAATCCTCGGAATTGTTCTTGGAAACAGTCTTTAGTCCATAAAACTTCTTTACATGCGACAAATGCACCCAGCCCTTCCTGCCTTCCAGCTTGACGGCAGTACGGGTGGCCAGGAGGACTTGCTTGGGATCCTTCCAGCGGGGCTCCAGCGGACTTGAACGATCAAAGTTCCTTACAAGAACCAGATTTCCGGGAACGATTTCATGTGATGCCACCTCGGTATTGTCTGGAAATGCGGCGGCAACCTGTGAACGACAAGAGTGTAGGGCAGACATCAAGGAAGCTAGGTAATCTGTCAGCATATTACTTGAAACATCTGTAATACTTCGAGGTCTAGGTGTACCCCACATATTCGGGGGACGGCCGAATACGACCTCATAAGGAGACAGACCTGATCTGGAATGTGCGACCATGCGCATATAGAATAGAGCGACTGGCAAGGCAACTAACCAGTCTACACCTTTCTCTTTACAAACTTTGGCGATACGGATTTTCAGGGTTTGATTATGTCTCTCTACGAGACCGGCTGCTTCTGGATGGCGTACACAATGGAACTTCCACTGGTACCCTAACAACAGGGAAACGTGCTTCATTAATTCAGATGAGAAGGGCTGGCCGTTATCAGAATATACGACCCTTGGGAGTCCATAACGGGGGAAATATTCACGAACCAACTGCTTGGCAGTGGTCGCGGCTGTGTAATCTGGGACTGGATATGCTTCTGTCCACCTGGACAAAGCGCATACAACTACAAGGACATACTTGAAACCTCGACATCGCTCCATCTGAATATAATCCATCTGGAGGACCTCAAAAGGGTGGTCAGGGGGTTGGAATCCACCTTGTTCCACCGGGACACTTTTACCTGGATTAAACTGGCAACATATCATACAGGTACGGACTTTCTGCTTGGCTGCAGCTCGTAAGTGCTTGTTGAACCAAAGGTTCTGTATACTGTCTAACATAGCTTTTTCTCCTAAGTGTGCTGGACTATGTGCGGTATTGATAATGACTTGAACCATAGAGTCGGGGAGAAACCATGTGGCTTTTCCCTTCGTTACCCATCCCTGATCTGTCTGGACCCCTCCTTGTTCGGACCATTTCTTGATTTCATCGGGAGTAGCATGTAACTGGATATCTATGACATCTTGAGTAGGGTCCTTAACTGTCATGCAGGTAGTCGGATCTGGAGTATGTGTCTGTGTCGGATTAACTGACATGTCTGGAGTCTGTGCTGTAAGCTTGGCTGTGCGATCTGCTAGATCATTACCTTGAGAAATAATGTCAGTAACTTTCGTATGTGCTTTGCATTTCATGATAGCAATAGATGTCGGTAAATGTATGGCATCTAACAGAGCTTGAATAAGGAGACCATGCTGAATCTTGGTTCCATGAGAGGTCATGAAACCTCTCTCCTGCCAGAGCACTCCAAAGTCGTGTACAACTCCAAATGCGTAGCGTGAATCTGTGTAAACATTAACTTTCAGGTTCTTGGCGTGAATGCAGGCTTGTGTCAGAGCGACTAGCTCTGCTGCTTGAGCAGACAGGGTGTCAATACGGTGTGTTTCAATAACTTCAGTGTCAGTAGTCACTGCATACGCGGCTACTAGTTCTCCTGTACTCGTTCTCATACATGAACCATCCACATAAAGTGTCAGGTCAGGATCTGGTAATGGAATATCTGTCAGATCTTGTCTTGGCTTAGTCATAGTGTTAACAACTTCCACACAGTCATGTGTGGCAGGATTTGAAGTAACTGACGGTAACAGTGTAGCAGGATTTAGAACGTTGCAGCGTCTGATTTCTATGTGTGGCTGGAACAGTGTCAGTTCATAACCTGTTAAACGTGCAATTGTCAAGTGCTGAGTCTGTGTTCGGTTTAAAAGAACTTCCACGGAGTGTGGAACTTGCACTGTCAAGGAATGTCCTAATACTATGGAATCACTTTGTCTGATAGCCAGTGCTGTGGCTGCAACTGACTTGAGGCACGCAGGCAGAGCCTGGGCTACTGGATCTAATGTGCTCGAAAAATAAGCACAGGGCTTGTATTGTCCTGCTTGATCTTGTGTGAGAACAGATAATGCAGTACCTTCACGTTCTGTGACGAAAAGTGTAAAAGGCTTACTGTAGTTTGGTGTAGCTAAAACAGGTGCTTGGCATAGAGCTTTCTTTAACTCATTGAAACTAAGTGTATGCTCAGATGTCCAAGGGAGGACAGTCGATACGGCTGCCTCCTGTGTCGTTAACTGTATCAGTGGTTTGGCTAGAAATGCATACTGAGGAATCCATTGTCTGCAATAAGAAGTAAGGCCGATAAAAGCACGTACCTCCTTCTGGGTCTTGGGCTGAGGAAGACTCGCTATTAACTGGATACGGTCTGGTGTCAACTGCCTACCCCACTTGGACAGTAAGTGGCCTAAGTAGATCACTTGCGGGACACAGAATTGAAGCTTCGAAGGGGACACCTTGTGCCCCATCTCGGCAAGGAAATACATGACTGTAAGTGATGCTCGCTCGCAAGCACGTTCAGAACGGGCTGTGATCAGTAGATCATCGACATACTGGAGCAGGGCAGTGTCTGTTGGCATGTGAATGTTGTCTAGTTGTCTCTTAAGTGCTTGACTATAAATACTAGGGCTTTCTGTGAAACCTTGAGGAGCTCGTGTGAATTTATAGCTCCTTCCATTTAAACAAAATCCGAAAAGAAACTGGCTGTCTGGATGAATGGGGACACTGAAAAACGCGTTCTTGAGGTCTATGACTGTAAAAAATGAGGCTTCTGAATCAATGGCTGTCAATAGGGAAGAGATATCTGGAACAACTGGGTACTGGGGAATAATACATTTATTGAGTTCTCGAAGGTCAATCACTAATCGATATACTGGGGGTGCATTTGGATCAGTACGTTTCATGACTGGAATGATCGGAGAATTACATACATTGGAGTCAGTTTCTACAACTACTCCTTGAGCCATGAGCTCGTCAATAATTTTGGATAAGGCTGCTACAGCCTCAGGGGGTAATCTGTACTGTCTGATTCGTGGTAACACTACACCTGGCTTGAGAGTCACACGATGGGGTGTGATTTGCATGAAGCCAACGTCAGTTGGACCTTGCGCCCATAGATGCTGCGGAACATTAGACAATCTCGGATCAAAATCTCGTAATACATAGTGACCCTTGAAGTCACGTAAAAACAAACGTATTCCCTCGGGGGAACAACATATGACTGCACCTAATTCTTTCAGTGTCTTAATGCCTAACAAATTTTCTGGACATGACTTCGTAAGTAATAGATCAGTAGTGCGGGACAATGGACCTACTTCTAAAGTAACTGGCTTAGATATCTCGTTTACAATAGGCTTTCCTGAAAATCCAAGGGAAACATTTCTAGAGCCTGAGAGCGGAGCCCCTGGAACTCCGGCGTGACTTATAGTAGTCCTACTTGCCCCTGTATCAATCAGAAACTTTCTGTCTTTCCCTAATACTTGACTATGAATATAGGGACCTTCTTGATCTACAGGAATCTCGATGAGAAGCAAGCCTACCTCCCTCTCTAGGCTGTTTCATGAGTACTGTTGGTACTCTGGATACTCTGTCTGAGCATACTGGTACATCTGCTGTGTAACATGCTGTGTTGCAGCAATAGGCTGCGGTGCTGGAACTGTCTGTTGTGCATTCTGTGGCTGAGAAGTCTGTGAAACTTGTTCTTGTCTAGGCGGACGTGGTCTTTCTTTAGTTTTACCAGTAGCTATATTATGTTTCAGAACTGCACACTCGTTTATGAAATGACCTGGCTGTTTACAATAATTGCAGGTCCCTTTAACGGGAGCTGTAGGATGACTGGCTTGATTCGGACCCCTCTTCTGACTGTCTTGTGGAATAGATTGTGCAACTAGTACTTTAATTTTCGTGTCTTTCATACGTTTTCTCTCGTGTTCTTGCTCTTCTCTGATTCTATTCTGATGATACTGGAGCATCTGTAACATCTGGGACGGGGTACTAGCTTGCCAGGTACTTTCGACTTTCAAAACTCGATTTTTAACTTGTGGACTTGAATTCTCGACTAATTTAGTAACAAAAAGATGAGGGTATGACTCGCTACTCGTCTTCAATCCACTGTTTATAATAAAACATTTTTCAAATCTAGAATAAAAATCACTAGTATCTTCATCTTGTTTCTGTTTACAGGCTGAGATTGCATCCCAGTCTTCCTTTTTAGTGGCTAACAATCTGGGCAAAACTTGTATTAACAGTTCTGGTAATTCTTTACATTTCTCTCCAAGACCGGTACCTGGTACTCGTATCTTATCTTCAGCTTCTAGAACTGCCCAATCGATCTTTTTCTCTCCCACCTCCCATTCTTTTTCCTTGAGTTTCTCATATATGCCCGCAGGCAACAGGACTTTTAACATTTTAATGATATCTGGATACGTATATTCTCCCATACGAAGCATGTCCTTTAATTCTCGGTGGAACCCTGCTGGATCTTTGTCATGACAAGGAATTAATTTCTTCATCTCTAAGAGTTCCATTTTTGTAATCGGGGTGTAAACAAATACTCGTTGCATTTCACCATCTGCTGTCCTGACTGGGTGTACTTCTCGTAACGGATTCTGTCTATCTATGTAAAACGGTTTACTTTCTGGAGGTGAGACATGAACAAAATGCGGGTTCAAAAACATACTATATTTATGGCGCTGTTCTAGAATGACACTGATTAAATCGGTACCTAAACCTTTCCATCTATCCTGGAGTAACTCGTTCAGGACATCATGTAACGGACCTGGATCAGAATGTTGACCCTCATACAATGTGATGAGGTGCTGAATCATATACATACCCACCAGTCGTTGCTCGGCTGGGGGCAATTTCAGAAACATTTGTGCCACTATTTCGTCTGAAAAAGTGGTAGAATCAGTAGTCCATCGGACTGCTGATCGGGCTAGTTCTTGTTCATGCATAGTACTTAATTCACTATAACCGATTCGTGATTTCAAAACGTGATCGGTAGCTTGAAATACTTGTTCTAGAGAACCTTGTTCTGGTGCTGGATGATGAAAGATTTTCTTGTGTTCTAGGCGTAAATGGCGGTCTGGAAATCTAGATTTTCCTACATACGCTATTCTGGCGGTATTCTCGTCCTCTACCTCTTCTGTAGGAGAGTCATTCTCTTTCTCGCTTACTTGTGCTGTTTTACGTTGTTCGTGTAACCTTATTATTTCCTTACGAATTTTCTTGTACATACTCTCTATACTACTGATAGTTCTGTGCTTACCCTCGGCTATATTATCACTCCACCTTGTTAGTGTTCTCATTTCGGCCGGATCTTTGGTCGGATAATCTTGTTCCCTTATTAAACAATTAATCAGAAACTTTAATATCATGAGCTGGATCTCAGCTTTCCTTTGAGACATGGCTTCGCCAATACTTTCTGGATCATCCCCTGTATGGATGAAACGATATATTCTGTCTAGATCTTCTTTCATATCCGGTAGGGTGTCCAAATACCCGGTCACCCGTCTTACGCGTATGGAGTATATAACCGTACTATCATCGCCTGTGACTGGATCATAGCGGCATTCAGTAAGAGCTCGTCGGATGTCTGCAACGGACTTATATTTGGGCGTACGCTGTAACGCACGTTCATGTAACTCGACTAACGTTACACGTTGGTGTGATGGCGGGGTACCAGGAGGACCTCCTCCTGCGGCCCCTAGACTAGAATCGTCGACTGATACTCTTCGTGCTGGCAGAGTGGCTGATGTGGCGGGAAGTTGTACTATGGGCTGGACCGGGGGTACCGTAGCAGGTACTGCAAAAGGTGCCCCGGTGTCTGGAGGAGGATTTACATGATTTACAGGAACTGGCGGAACAGGATTTGCATATTCCGGGACTGTGTCGTCCAAATAGGACGAAATAAAAATATCAGCTGCGGTCGGTTTGTGACGTAGCTTAGTCGGAACTAATGGTGGCGGAAAATTACTGGATGCCTCCGGGGTTGCTTTTGGCAAGCCCTCGGCAAGAAGAGGATACATACCCTTAATAAGGGCATTCCTCTGTCTGTCTGACTGTTCGGTTTTAACTCATTCACTTATCTCGATTAGTTCCCTTTCTTGCGCTCTTTCTAAGGATTCTCTACTTAATTCTGACTTTCTGATTTCTTTTTCGGTTCTTTTATGAGATTCTTTGCGCCATAACTCGATGGCATCTTTCTGTGACTGTCTGGCTTTCTTTTTCCATAATGCTTCTTCTACTCGCATGATGCACTCGGCATCCCACGTACCTGATACGGGCCATCTATACTTTTCTTCTAACTCTTTGGTGTACTCTACCCATAAATCTAGATACAATATGGCACTTATGCCATGCTTCTGATACATAAAGTGACCTGGACTGTCCCTAGGCGGGACAGGAACTGCTTCTTCTAACAGACCTTTTCTTGTTTTTAACTGACGTAGTTTGGAAAACAAAGGCATGACTGGACTGTAATCTAGACACAATACAATACACAATGAACACGATAATTACACCACTTTCAGACCACGACATAAAAATACATAAATGACATCTAGAATAACAGTTTTGACAAAATTTTACCTGGAATACTGAGAACAGAAATACATGAATTTTCTCGAGAACAGAACTGACTCGAACAGAGACTAGATGCACTGCTGAAACAGTACGAAACTTACCGGTCTCATAAAGAGACACGTCAGGACCCGCATCCACCGGAGTGGACACTTCGTGTTGGATCTGTGTACCACCAAACCCACGGACCAGAGTCAATTAGATTGACCCTGTCTAGATACTACCCCAGCAACGGTACTCACCGGGCAGCAAGAACGGAAGGCCTCGGACTGGACTGGACTGCTTCGACGCCGGACGGACACACTTCGGACTTCTGTTACGGGTGGGCCTCCGGATACCTCGGACCTTGGACTCTCGGCTTGGGCTCTGGTCGGGACTCGCCGCGTTCCTCCACCGCCTCGTCTGGATGCTGGACCGCAACCTCCGTCTCCTCCGTGGGCCTGAGGGATACTTGAAGCAGAAATATCTGCACGTGCACGGTATGGTTCCGTCACGGCTGCAGAGGATCAGGGGGCATACGTGGCTTCACCGGCGCGTGGGGAAAGGGCAAGTCCCTATTCGGGCGCCATTATTTGGTATATAAATAAATAATACCGGATCTATTTTTGACTGGACATAGTAATAACAGATAGCTCAATAAATAAGAGTCAAGATTCGAGGTAGTAGGAGTTTGCAGGTTTAATATAGCATAAGGACAGGAACAGGACAACCTGCACAGGAATAGGATGGCAGCGCTGCATGGGGCAGGATCGGCGTCGGCGTAACATTTAATAACAGTGCACAAGTATATATACTAAAACAATTTCATTACAGTACATACAATAGGCGGAGCAGTGGGTGGGGTCAGTAACAGTCGCGAAAGATAAGGGTGAAAGTAGGTGTAACAAGAGGAGACATGTGATGTAAACGTAACAGAATATGTCATAAATGGGGCGGAAACATGGAGGGGGCTATCTGAGGAGCCGGGACCTCTAACCTAGTGGTGCGCGCAAACTGACAATGACGTGTTACTAGGAGAAGCTGGGGCTATGACTTCTGCGCTAGGAGCAGAGACTGAAGTCTGGAGAGTCAGGGCGACATGTACCTAAACACTATCTAGTATCTGATGTTTAGAGAACATGTTGATAGAATCCAGAAGTTATCGGGGTAAAGGCTAACAGACTCTAAGACTGGTGCATGCATTATTCTACATGTAGTGCGTGTTGAAGAATATGAAATGACCATTAATACAGTATTTCTCTTACATGGAGACGTAAAGGCTAGACGATGACTGAAACTATTGATGCGATTCAGTAGCTTAGGAATGCAGAGAAGGAGGGCTGGACTGATAACTAGAATCATAACATACTCTTGGCAGACTGAGAGGCAGGGCCAGGCCGAGCCGGGCACTGTGAGGCAGGAAGTAAGTGAAGGGTCAGGAATACAGGTGGAGGCTGTATCAGCGAGGGCTCAGGAGACAGGAGCTGAATCTGGTGTCCGGGCCCTTTTGAGGCCTAGAAACGGGGACTTTTCAATGAAATAACGTGCACACTGAGAAACGTGGCAACGTAACTTTACATAGGCCTGATACTCGTAGCTTTCACGAGAACTGGAAACTGGCATACTAGAGATGGACACAACTGTAATTGCGTCTTTAATAGAACATGGGGAATACATATGCATATTAATCATGCACACATAACATAAGATGGGGAACACGTAGGGACACAGAACATGGCAAAATTTACTTTTCCACACACTAGTCAATATGCGACACTTTTTTGGAAATTTTAGTGAAGATACGTCAATAGGCTCCAAAGTTTGCAACAAAAAAAAGGCATTTCCTATGGAAACACAATCCTAACTAATTACCCATATATTTATATGTCTAGAATTAGATGCAGTATAATTTAGAAGTATAAATAATCTTCTCTAATTTGGATGACTGCTATGATCAGGAGAGCTCCATTTTTCCTCTGAGATAGAGTGGTAATCTCCAATGGCTCTGTTTACTCTCTTCTGTCAAAATCCCCTTTCCCAGATCTAAGGCCAACTAGCATAGTGTAACTGTGTTGGGTTAGTAGTGGATTTGTTGAAGTATGGAAACATATATTTGGAACCCAGAATAGATCGATTTTTTATTTTTTATTTAGTGTAGCTTGTATAGCGCAACAGCTACCCCAACGGGGTGTCCCGGCGCTTCTGTGCGATCTTAAGCTGAATTAAATGTTTTTTTTTATGGATGGTTTAACAGAACAGGAGAGTTTTTAAGGCTTTCCGAAAGGGGAGTTCTTCCTGGATCATCCGGATGGCGAGTGGAAGTTTGTTCCAAAGGGCAGAGGCACGTACTTGAAGTCTTTCCGCCTGAGCGGGTTTTTTTAAATCTGGGCGTGGTGAGCAGATTTTTTGAAGAAGAGCGAAGGGGCCTGGAGGTACTGTAAGGGGAGAGGCAGGCAGAGAGGTAAGCAGAGCCCTTGCCCCGTATTGCACGATGTGCCAGCACTAATGCTTTGAATTCTGTCCTTTGTTGTATTGGCAGCCAATGTAGTCTACGGCGGTGGGGCGTGATGTTCTCAGGAAGAGGAATGCCACTAAACAGCCGTACTGCAGCATTCTGGACTGTCTGGAGTCGGTGGCAAAGACCAGCAGACAGTCCAGTGTATAGGCCATCGATAGAGCTGCGTTACAGATTGCCTAGCCATGTTATCTTCCATCATTTTTTTTAAGTTTAAGAAGAATTTTATTGATGCAAGATAAAATGCAGTACAATATAATGTAGAAATTTAACATAGGAGAAATAGGTATGCAAACTGGTAAGGTAGTGTAAGTGAAAAAGGAAAAAAGAAAAAGTGAAAAGAAGAAGAAAGAGCAAGAGCAGTCAGTTATCAATATATCACAGCTACTATATAATTGTTAGCAAAATGTAACAATAAACATAGGGGGTATAAGAACATTTGAATAAAATGGCAAATAGAAAAACAGTAAGAAAAAATATATATATATATATGTATATATATATATATATATATATATATGTGTATATATATTACCTACTGGCGGTCGCCAGTAGGTATATATAGTTAGGATTTTTTCTCTATGGGTTTTTTGAAAATTCTATGTCTAATAACTTTGGCGTTTGTGGACGGAATTGGCTGAAATTTTCAGGAAAATGGCACATTTTGTTTCTGAGCAGCCCCTGAAAATTTTGGGGGGGTTCGTCAAGGGGGGGCCGAGAAAAAAGGGGGGTCCCAAAACGCGTTTTTCCCATGTTAATTTCCATAGGGCGGTTGGCCTCACTTTTAGCCCGAACGGCTGAATGGATTTGCACGAAACTTGGCAAAATTGTAGGGACTGGTAGCCCGATGTGCCTTTTGTAGGTCTCAATATATGTGCTCCAGTGGATTTTGAGAAATTAACGTTTAAAAAAAGATATATATCTGTAACAGCGGACTGGGCAGCGGCCCAGGACGCGTACTTTTCGCGCAACGGAGCTTTGTGAAGCGAAGCTGATTGGTTCTCCGGCGTCTGTCAACATTCCAAACAGTCTGTAGCGGCCGCCATCTTGTCTCTCGGTAGGATCGAGAGACAAGAGGAGGCCAAAGCGAAGGGGCAAATGACCATAAGGGGGCATAGTACATTGTCGCTGACCCCCTAGGTTTGATGTGGAGGTTTTAAAAGGGCCCCGCGGGGCCGAAAAAAATAAAAATAATAATAATCGAACAGCTGAATGGATTTGCACGAAACTTGGCAAAATTGTAGGGACTGGTAGCCCGATGTGCCTTTGCTAGATCTCAATATATGTGCTCCAGTGGATTTTGAGAAATTAACGTTCCAAAAAAGATATATATCTGTAACACCGCACCGCTTCGCGTACTTTTCGCGTTACGGAGCTTTGCGAAGCGAAGCTGATTGGCTCTCCGGTATCTGTAAACATTCCAAACAGTCCGTAGCGGCCGCCATCTTGTCTCTCGGTAGGATCGAACAGCTGAATGGATTTGCACGAAACTTGGCAACATTGTAGGGACTGGTAGCCCGATGTGCCTTTGCTATGTCTCAATATATGTGCTTCAGTGCATTTTGAGAAATTAACGTTCAAAAACAAGATATATATCTGTAACAGCGCTCCGCTTCGCGGAGATAAAATTATATGTGTATTACCTAGCTGTTGCTAACACTAGTTAGCGACGGCTAGTAGAAGATAGCGACCATCTTGGGCCCCACTTTGCATGTGAGTGATATTTATCACTAATGACATGCAAAGTGGGCATGCCAAGATGTTAGCGACTGGAAACAGTCGCTAACATCGCTATCTCCTATTATCAACTTTTGGAAATATTCGAGATAAGCGCGAATATCTCCAAAAGCTACCACCTGCCCTGAGCAGTTCTTAGCCATGTTATCCAATGGGAGGTGGATAACATGGCTAAGAGCATTAGCTCGGTAATGCATGAATATCGCTGAGTTTTCAGCGATATTAATGCATTGCGGTCGTTTTTTATCGTATTTCCGATAAACCTTGATAATAGCAAGGTTTATCTGCGATAATTTCTGACGGTAAAAAAATCGTTGCTAAGCATCGTTAGGGATAAATATCGCTTAACTTTGGTAATATGCCCCAACGTCTGTTAACGTTCGATTCGAAGGAAATCAGGAAGTGTTGAAAAACATTGTCTGCGCCTTCTTGTCTTTTTTCAAATGCCACACTTTTGTCGTGCACGGCAGCCATTTTAGATGCCTTGACCAGACCCACTCTGTGCACGCTGTCGATCCTTAGCATGGCTCCCCACCCTCGCAAGCATCTCCCCCAGGCAGTGGTCACCCCCGCTCTCTGTCTTATGCATGGGTAATAAACCTCCCCCCATCTGCGCTGCTCTTCCCTGAGAATCACACCCTGTGCCCGCCCGACACCTCCCTTTCGCCCTATTCACTACCGCACCCTCTGACACTCCTTTTCCTCTGTGTCCGATTGTCCAGGCTGGTCCTAGGGTATCAGCTAGCCCTGCAGATGTAGTTTATGGCCACAGCTGTAAAGAATCACCCCTCTTCAAAGGAGTTATAGTAGATCAAGGCCCACACTGGATGAGATCCGTCACAGCAGAAGCGTTGCTATTATCTGAAAACCATCCTGTATTGTGATTGGGGAGGGGACCGAGCCTGAAGCGGAAGATTCCAGGGATGACTCTTTGTACATCAAAGTTTTTACAATTATGTGTCACATTAAATATATATAGCACTCCGACAAAGTAGTAAGATTATAAAACTTTAATAATTTATAAATATATACAAGAAAACAAAAATAGTAATAACATATAAACATTTTTAGGGAAAAACAACGAAGTAGCGGTCGGCTGTGCGAATAGTCCCAACGCAGCACAACGTCCAGATTTCCGGCATGGGGCGTCGCGGGGGGTGGGTCATCAGTAGCAAACTGTTGTGCGAATAGTTCCAAGGCAGCAGAACGCGCCGAAATCTAGATGACACGAAAGTGATGTCTAGTAAGTTGCCACCCAGCAAATAACGGCATGGGGCATCGCGGGGGGTGGGTCATCAGTAGCAAACTGTTGCGCGAATAGTTCCAAGGCAGCAGAACGATGGCACCAAGGTGATGTCCAGTAAGTTGCCGCACTGGTTTTGGTATCCTACAATGCTGCTCCGAATAACGGTGTGGGGCGCCCCGGGGGAGGCGGCGTGAACGGGCCTCTCCAGGTGGAGTCTCGTCTGCTGTAGTGGGGCGCCCCTTTACCGTTTCAGTTGCCATTCCGTCCGTTTTTGGTCCACTGTGTCAAAAGCCGCAATTCAGCTGAGTTGCGCCCACTCTTGCGGTGCAGCGATAGGCGGCTGTCACAGGACTCTCAAAATGGCGGCAGGCTGTTTCCTTTTTGGGCCTGGTCCACTGAAATGGCCCTGGGACACCTTGGAAATCGGACGCTTGTCTGCTAGGTCTTGGACCCCATTCTCGAAAGCGTCCCCTTCGCCTTGAGAATTCATCAAAAGTTTTGGGGGCTCCGACTCCTGCAGGCTTCTGGTGGGGAGCGGCTGCCATGATTGCTCGCGGAATGACCACGACTGAGCTACGAGATGGTGGTGCTCTCATGCTGACGCCAGCTTCAGTCTGAAACATCCAGAAACAAGGTGCGGCTTTCATCGTTTGGGGAAAAAAAAAAGTTTTCATCCAATGAAAAGTGTTGTTTTTAGGTCACATGATCAAGCCTTCCATCATTAGGAAACCAAAAGTAAAATGAACCAATGAAAAGTTTTATAAACAAGTCACATGACCTGTTATGCGGCATAGGGTGTAAAATGCGGAGAAAATACGTTGGCACGTGAGGCGGCGTCAGTAGCGGACCGATGTGCGAATAGGCCGAAGGCAATACAACGCGCCAAGATCTGGATGGCACCGAGGTGGTGTCCAGCAAGTTGCAGCACTGGTGTGGCCATCCTACAATGCTGAAAGTCGGCGTGGGGCGCCCCGTTGGCCTGTGAGTTTGCGTCAGTAGCGGACCGATGTGCGAATAGGCCGAAGGCAGCACAACGCGCCAAGATCCGGATGGTACCGAGGTGGTGTCTAGTAAGTTGCCGCACTGGTGTGGCCATCCAACAATGCTGAAAGTCGGCGTGGGGCGCCCCGTTGGCCTGTGAGTTTGCGTCAGTAGCGGACCGATGTGCGAATAGGCCGAAGGCAGCACAACGCGCCAAGATACGGATGGCACCGAGGTGGTGTCTAGTAAGTTGCCGCACTGGTGTGGCCATCCTACAATGCTGAAAGTCGGCGTGGGGCGCCCCGTTGGCCTGTGAGTTTGCGTCAGTAGCGGACCGATGTGCAAATAGGCCGAAGGCAGCACAACGCGCCAAGATCCGGATGGCACCGAGATGGTGTCTAGTAAGTTGCCGCACTGGTGTGGCCATCCTACAATGCTGAAAGTCGGCGTGGGGCGCCCCGTTGGCCTGTGAGATGGCGTCAGTAGCGGACCGATGTGTGAATGGGGCCGAAGGCAGCGCAACAATATTTTCGGAATAGAAGACACCACTAGGCGCTGAGATGCCAAGATCCGGATGGCACCGAGGTGGTGTGTAGCAAGTTGCCGCACTGGTGTGGCCATCCTACAATGCTGAAAGTCGGCGTGGGGCACCCCGTTGGCCTGTGAGTTTGCGTCAGTAGCGGACCGATGTGCGAATAGGCCGAAGGCAGCACAACGCGCCAAGATCCGGATGGTACCGAGGTGGTGTCTAGTAAGTTGCCGCACTGGTGTGGCCATCCAACAATGCTGAAAGTCGGCGTGGGGCGCCCCGTTGGCCTGTGAGTTTGCGTCAGTAGCGGACCGATGTGCGAATAGGCCGAAGGCAGCACAACGCGCCAAGATACGGATGGCACCGAGGTGGTGTCTAGTAAGTTGCCGCACTGGTGTGGCCATCCTACAATGCTGAAAGTCGGCGTGGGGCGCCCCGTTGGCCTGTGAGTTTGCGTCAGTAGCGGACCGATGTGCAAATAGGCCGAAGGCAGCACAACGCGCCAAGATCCGGATGGCACCGAGATGGTGTCTAGTAAGTTGCCGCACTGGTGTGGCCATCCTACAATGCTGAAAGTCGGCGTGGGGCGCCCCGTTGGCCTGTGAGATGGCGTCAGTAGCGGACCGATGTGTGAATGGGGCCGAAGGCAGCGCAACAATATTTTCGGAATAGAAGACACCACTAGGCGCTGAGATGCCAAGATCCGGATGGCACCGAGGTGGTGTGTAGCAAGTTGCCGCACTGGTGTGGCCATCCTACAATGCTGAAAGTCGGCGTGGGGCGCCCCGTTGGCCTGTGAGTTTGCGTCAGTAGCGGACCGATGTGCGAATAGGCCGAAGGCAGCACAGCGCGCCAAGATCCGGATGGCACCGAGGTGGTGTCTAGTAAGTTGTCGCACTTCTGTGGCCATCCTACAATGTTGAAAGTCGGCGTGGGGCGCCCCGTTGGCCTGTGAGATGGTGTCAGTAGCGGACTGATGTGTGAATGGGGCCAAAGGCAGCGCAACAATATTTTCTACTATATTTCCGGAGTAGAAGACACCACAAGGCGCTGAGATGCCAAGATCCGGATGGCACCGAGGTGGTGTGTAGCAAGTTGCCGCACTGGTGTGGCCATCCTACAATGCTGAAAGTCGGCGTGGGGCGCCCCGTTGGCCTGTGAGTTTGCGTCAGTAGCGGACCGATGTGCGAATAGGCCGAAGGCAGCACAACGCGCCAAGATCCGGATGGCACCGAGGTGGTGTCTAGTAAGTTGTCGCACTTCTGTGGCCATCCTACAATGTTGAAAGTCGGCGTGGGGCGCCCCGTTGGCCTGTGAGATGGTGTCAGTAGCGGACTGATGTGTGAATGGGGCCAAAGGCAGCGCAACAATATTTTCTGATTTGAAGACACCACAAGGCGCTGAGATGCCAAGATCCGGATGGCACCGAGGTGGTGTCTAGCAAGTTGTGGCACTGGTGTGGCCATCGTACAATGGTAAAAGTCGGCGTGGGGCGCCCTGTTGGCCTGTGAGATGGTGTCAGTAGCGGACTGATGTGTGAATGGGGCCAAAGGCAGCGCAACAATATTTTCTACTATATTTTCGGAGTAGAAGACACCACAAGGCGCTGAGATGCCAAGATCCGGATGGCACCGAGGTGATGTCTAAGTTGCGGACCGATGTGCGAATGGGGCCAAAGGTAGCGTAACAAGATTTTCTGTATGGAAGATACCACTAGGCGTTGAGATGCCAAGATTCGGATGGCACCGAGGTGATGTCTAGCAAGTTGTGCCACTGGTGTGGCCATCGTACAATGGTAAAAGTCGGCGTGGGGCGCCCTATTGGCCTGTGAGATGGTGTCAGTAGCGGACTGATGTGCGAATGGGGCCAAAGGCAGCGCAACAATATTTTCTGACTGACACCACAAGGCGCTGAGATGCCAAGATCCGGACGGCACCGAGGTGATGTCTAAGTTGCGGACTGATGTGCGAATGGGGCCAAAGGCAGCGTAACAATATTTTCTGTATGGAAGATACCACTAGGCGTTGAGATGCCAAGATTCGGATGGCACCGAGGTGATGTCTAGCAAGTTGGTGTGGTCATCCTACAATGCTGAAACTCGGCGTGGGTCACCCCATTAGCCTGTGAGATGGCGTCAGTAGCGGACCGATGTGCGAATAGGCCGAAGGCAGCACAACGTGCCAAGATCCGGATGTCACCGTGGTGGTTTCATAGTTGAGAGGCACTTCATCTGCAGTGGGGCGCCGAGATCCGGATGGCACCGAGGTGATGTCTAGCAAGTTGCTGTACTGGTGTGGTCATCCTACAATGCTGAAATGTAGTGGGGCGCCCATTTACCGTTTCAGTTGCCATTCAGCTGAGTTTCGGCTGCTCTTGATGTTATAGCGACAGGCGGCTGCAAGAGGACTCTCAAAATGGCGGCCTGTTCTTTGGATTTGGGCCTGGTCCACTAAAATGGCCCTGGGACACCTTAGAACTCGGACGCTCGATTTTTTTTTCCTTTCCTGTACATGCAAAAAAAGGTAAATGCCCGGTACGTTACACGCTTCATCTGCCACGATGAACTCTCCAGAGGAACCGGAAAAAAATATAGTTGTGGTAACTATACCATGCATCGTCATATGGAGAGGTGGCACCAATTAATTATAGTGCTGCATAAAAGAGAGATTTGGAGGAGAACCCCTGACCTGCTAGTACATTCATCAAAGAAGTGGCACTGAGAGCTTCAGAGGCAAGGGAAATGGTCCCAAATATTTAGAAGAACTTTGGAAAGATTAAAATGACATGTTTAGATTGTGGTAAATTAATTTCATGTGGACAGATGAGTGTTACTCTAATAAATACAGCATATGAACATCATCATAGTCGATGGTTGGTAGAGACATTTTGACTATATCCTGGACCTGCCCGTCCTCGCCCAAAATGGCGCCGGAATAAATGGGACTCGTAACTCCTTGTTGTGTACTGGTTGCAGAACCTTGAAATCACGAGATACGTATGCAGTTTTGAAGCACATGGCGGGCGGGGACGAGAATTGATTGAATATTTCGACATCCCTATTGATATTAAGTTCTGATGTGTTATTGATTACTGTACTGTTGAAAATTCGAATTAACGTCACCCATGGTACTTGCCCGCAAATGTATATCTAGATAATTTTATTGTAACTGGCCCTGTCGTATTTTAATTATAAAATGTACGTCCACCGATTCCGTAACTGTTAGACACCTTAGTTCTTGCAACCTAATGGCCCGCCCGTTACGTTCCTCTACAGTGTAAATGTCTATTCATCATATACGATTACAGTTTGCTCCGTGGCAGGCCCACGTGGTTATAGGCTCGTATTTGTATAATGAAATTTTCACAATAAAGGTTTTTAAAAGAAAACATGGTAGTAGTATATACATTGGTAAAGTTTTTAATAATAGTCACTGTTTTAGAATCATTAAAAGGCAAGTGAAATAAAGCAGACCAATTACATGAAGGGTAAAAGGTATAATACGAAGGAACGCAGTAAAGATAAATGGTCAAGGGCTGTTGTGTTTTCTATTCCTGCAACATAAAGTGATCGATAAGAATCTCATATTCAGGCGTATCGGCGACTAAGACAGCAGGTCGACCCTCTTTTGCTCAACGGCTCCGTCATGGGACGAAGAAACGCTCTTTTTCTCGAAAAAAGAATATATTTTACTTGCAGGACAGTTGTAAAATTTCCGGGAAAGTACATTAGCCTGGAACATTATAACATATATTTAAGAAAAAATAATGTTCGGAAGTAATTAAAAGCGTAATTTTTAGGTGATATGACCAAGGCTTTCATCATTAGAATAAGAAAAGTAAAATGAACCAATGAAAAGTTTTATTAACAAGTCACATGACTTGTTATGCTTACGTTACGCGCTGCGCGCCCCGGATGACTTCCGGATGCGCTAACGCGGCGCGTCATATGACGCATTACGCGACAACGCAGGTCCAGAATATAGTCAAAATGTCTCCACCAACCAGCGGTCGAAACACAACCCCTTTCAGCAGGCTAAATAGTTCTGTTAAATGACAACAGAAGGGACAGGGAACAAGAACCATCAGTCAAAGAGGGGAGGGCTAGTTCTTGTCTACTGGGTTACATTGGGGCGCTACCGGAACTGATCGAATTGGTAGTCTACAGTGTTTCTGGATGTTTCAGACTGAAGCTGGGGTTAGCATGAGAGCACCACCATTTCGTAGCTCCGTTGTGGCCATTCCGCAACCAATCATGGCAGCCGCTCTTTATCGTTATTTTGGGCGGGGTGGGTGGCGGAGCCGAGCTGTTTTGCAGCCATCATTGTGTGGAGTTCAGTTCATCTCACTAGTTTTGTATTTGTCATGAGGGGTTGTTCCTAATGTTTCTATTTTAGCGAGGTCAAAAAGAGATCCCATTAGTGGCCTACTGATTTTACTCGATTCCTTTTCTTTTTTTTACACGATTTTTCGTTATCTGCAAAGACTAAACAGAGTATTGCGACTCTGTGTTTGTTTGTAAATAGAGAATGAACCAAAGAGAACTAATTCTAAAACAGTAAATACTTGGATAACAATCAATCAAATGGAGAGAGAAGCAGGCACGACGGATTACAACGGGGGCAAAGGCCTGCGTTAACTACCTTTCACTATCTGCAAAGAGAGAGTACTCCTAATAGAAATGAAGGGGGGGGGCACCATTCAAAGCAGATCAGTGTGCATAAACACGAAAATGTTTTCACTTACCACGTACTTGACATTCGACAGCTTATGATATTTGCTATTAAAAAACCATTGAAATTCACTGAAAAAACCATAGGTTATAGACCATATATAGTTAGGAATTAGCATTTACAAAACCTTGAAAATTCACTGAAAAAACCATAGGTTATAGACCATATATAGTTAGGAATTAGCATTTAAAAAACCTTATTTTACTCACACAAAACCATTGAAATTCCATATATAGTTAGTTGCACTAACTATATATCGCGCACCCGCAATCCACTGCTGATGATGTCACATATTACATCATTCATGACATGGTCAGTGACATCACTGATGACATCACTGATGACATCTCAAATGACATCACTGATGACATCTCATTTGACATCAATGACCACATCACTGATGATATCATTCATGTGACAATACAATGCATCTCCTCACATTTTAATATAACCTCTGTTTCACCCAGTGTTAAATACAGAGTATAATTTTTGAAACCATTGACACACCAATACTAGTTACTACATACGCACTCACTGATTCCTACGTCTACACACACATTCACTCATTCACCCATACAATCATTCATACATACAATCACTCATCTTTACAACACTATCATATGCAGTCATACACCTATACAGACACTCACACTCTGCCACTCATCCATGGAGTTACTCACACACCTAGTCAGTCCTGTAAAGAATCAATCACACTTCCATTTTCTTGTCTATACAGTTAAACATAGAGCACCTTACATTTTCAAACATATACTAACACATACTTACTTTCTTATACAATCATTGATACAAGTACACATTGATCTGCACAGAGTCACACACCTCCCAGCCAGCCACACACACACTCAGTCTCCCATACAAATACTTGGATAATCAATCAATAACCCATATAGTTAATCATATAGCTACTGATCAACACATGCAGCAGTTTACAGAACAACAGACATAATGATGCACAAATTAAGACAGTTTAGTCACTAACCCATGCACTCAGTGAGACACATTTAATCACTGACTCATACATTCAGTCTTGCACCTACTAAATCCTTCGTCCAGACACTTATACATCTACTCATTCTTCAATATGTAAAACATATTTAAACTTTACAGAAACACACAGTCACTGGATGATGTCATCAGTGATGTCATCAGTGATGTCATTTGAGATGTCATCAGTGATGTCATCAGTGATGTCACTGACCATGTCATGAATGATGTAATATGTGACATCATCAGCAGTGGATTGCGGGTGCGCGATATATAGTTAGTGCAACTAACTATATATGGAATTTCAATGGTTTTGTGTGAGTAAAATAAGGTTTTTTAAATGCTAATTCCTAACTATATATGGTCTATAACCTATGGTTTTTTCAGTGAATATATATATATATATATATATATATATATATATATATATATATATATATATATATATATATACATATATATAAATAAGGTGTTACTCATGGAGGTTTAGAAACTTCTTCCATGTGAGGGTCATAAGTTTGCGAGGAACATGCAGATACAACAAGCAAATGAGTAATAAGTAATCATAAGAGGTCTGTCTTTGTTGCGAGGGAAATAGGGTGCACATATGCTCTGTCTAACCTATAGTTATAGCAAACCCCATACCACCATGCACTATTGGAAATGTTGGAAGTATCCTTCCATGCACTGGTAATCTTCCACAAAGGCAACTGCAAGAAGTAGGTCAATGATATGGAAATTGTGAGGGTGTGAATTCTAATCTTCAGAAAGACTACCTAGAAATATGTTAACAAAACAGAAAGGGATTTGGGTACGGGATATGATATTAATCTGCATCCAGACTGGTTTCCCAAAATTGTGGATATGAGGACATAGGAATAACATATGTTTTAAATCTGCCGGAGTTACATTACAGGACTAGCAGAAGGGGGAAAGAGTAGAATGAGGTAGGAGTAAATAAAAGTCTGTTGTAAATGTAAAACAAAGTTTGAGTGGTATTAGCGGTCTGTGAAGATTTCCTAATTTTTGTCCAAATCGTATTCCACGTAGAAATAGAAAAGGAGGATTGCAAGTCAGTCTCCTAGATTAGTTCCACTTCGGTTTTATCCCCAATAGGTGAAAAAGGTAATAGAGAATGGTGGAGTTGTGATGAAGGTGAAGAGGAAGGATGGGTTATAAGTGTCATAGTGTGATAAATTATTTGGATTAGAGAAAGTAAGGAGGTGTAATAGATAGATATGAAGGAAAAGAGAAACGTGTTTAGGCAGAAGTAAAGGACACCCAGGAATCCTCATTGGGAAGTTGATGAACTCAATGAAGTCCTTCAAGATACCAATCTTTACAAAAGAGAACTTTGTTATTTAGTTAAACATCCTTATTATACCATATTGAAGATTGTAGGAATTTGTCTGAAGAGGAGAGATGATTAGCGAGTAAAGGTTCAAGAATTTTGCAAGAGTTATTAAGATTAGGAAGAGAAAAGGAGGTAGGGCGATGAGAAAAAGATACAATTTTTTGAAAGGAGAAAGGGTAAAAAAAGGATATTTCAACAGTAGTAAATAATGGTAGAGAAAGCATATCATCTTCTATCAGGAGTAAAGAAGTCTGTTTAAGAGAGAAAGCAGTATGATAGATCTGGAAATCTGGAAAATTAACGCCTCCTAAAAATTTGGGGCATTTATGTTTATGTAAGGAGATGCAAGGTACTTTAGTATTCCATAGAAATTTTGATATTATGGAATATATAGTTTTTAAATGGGAATTAGCAATATTCATGGGTATATTGGAAATATAAAAAAAGTATAGGGACTAACATCATTTTTATCATGTCAAGACAGCCCCACCAGGATGAAAATAAAGGATTCCATTTAGATGTAGTAGGTCGCAAAACGGACTGAGGTTCTTTGAAAATTAGTTAAAATTGATTCTTTAAAAGAGGGTTTAAACCACAAGCCCAGATATTTATTTTTTTCAGCGTTCCATTTGAAACGAGATAAAGTGTAATCTGCAGAAAAACATTATTTATTCAATGGAAGGATTTCACATTATCAACATTTAACTTATAGACGGACACAGATGCAAAAGATTCCGATAAAAAGGCCGGGAGAGATGATTGCGGATGTGATAAAAAAAGAGTCAAATATCATCTGCATAAACAGATCATTTTAATTGGTTTGAACCATATTTAAAACCTGCAATTTGAGAGTTTGACCAAATCTTTATCAAGAAAGGTTCAAGGGCAAGTATAGAAAGGAGTGGGGAAAGAAGGCAACGGTACAGCTGGAAGTTTGGCAAAGGAAGACCATTTAAAAGCACAGAGGATACTGGAGTAGAATAGAGTAAAGAAACATAATTTATGAAAGTAGGACCAAAACCAAACCAGGATAAAGTAGAGAAAATAAAAGGCCATCCAACTCTATTAAAAGCTTTCTTAGCATCTAAAGAAAGGGCGGCTAATGAATCTTTAAAGGATCTAGCTTTAGTAAGGACATTGAAAAAGAGTCTAGTATTATCAGAAAGGTGTCTGCCTTTAATAAAACCACACTGTTCACGGCCAATTTACTAGGGCAGACATTTTCCAAATGAAGTGCTAGGATTTTAGCAAATATCTTATTATCTAAATTATTTATAGAAATAGGCCGAATTTTTTTTACAGAGCATATGATCTTTACCGTCTTTAGGTATTATGCATATAAAGTCTTCTTGAAAAGAACCACCAGATGTTTTAGAAGAAATAAAGAGTTGAAACAATTGATATAATTTGGTAAGAAGAAGAAGAGAAAAATGAGAGTAAAATTCAATGGTGAAACCATCAGGGCCAGGGGCTTTACCTCGTTTAATAGTATGAATAGCATTACTGATATCGTATTCTCTAATGTCATCATTTAATACCGAAAAGTACAGATCTGCAGAAGAAGGAGGGATAATAGAGGAAAATTATTGAGAAATATTGTCTGGAGAGACAGAGGATTCAGGAGTATAAAGGGATTTCAAAGAATTGAGTAAACTAACAAAATAACTCAATTTTTATAAAGCATGCGATCATTAGAGTCAAGGATAGAACTAATTTTAGCGTGTTACTTTTTAATTTTTAAATAGTTAGCTAGAAGTTTCCCGGCTTTATTTTTGCCTCCATAATATTTGGCGGGTGATTTAAATAGAAATGAATTGGCATTGTCTGTAGAAAGTTAATTGAATTCAAATTTGGCTCTAACAAGTTAATCTAAACAAGTTTTAGAACCAGTAACAGAAAAGGGAAGTTCTAAGTGTTTAATTTAGGTCATAAGATGCTGTAATTTAAAAACTGAAGACTTCTTACGATGGGATACAAAAGAAAAAATTAAATCTCCGGAAGCTGCTTTAAAAGAGTCCCAAATAATTTGGGGAGATATTTGGGTCTCATTTTCAGTGAAGAAAGTAGTGGCAAACGATTGGAATCTTTTGGTTAAATTATGGTCTAGAAGAAGTTGTTTAATCTCGATCTTCTGGTGCCATGTATAGGAAAAGAGATGTCTAGGTTCAAAGTAACAAGTGCCTGATCAGAAATTAGGATAGAGCCAACGTCTGAATGTAGAATATGTTGGGTGAGTGATTACGAGGTGAAGAGGTAGTCAATACGAGATTGTGAATAGTGCGCTGTGGAAAAGAAAGTGCATTCTAAAAGAGAGGGGTTACATAAGCGCCGTGCATTTACTAATGAACGTTGTTGAATATTGAATGTAAACTGGCAGAACATAGTAGAAGGAATAAATCTAGAAGTAGATTTACGATCAATGATCGGGTCCATAACCATATTACAATCGCCACTAACCAATAAAAAATAATCTTGAACGGACATTAATTTGGAATAAATAGTGGGCCAAAAAGTGACATCTGGAGCTGTAGGGGCATAAAGATTAAAAAGGGTCAGGGGATATTGTTGAGTAATAATGAGACAGAAACCCATCTACCTGAAGTGTCTGATTCTTGAGTGACAATCTATAAGTCAAGACGCTTATGACACAAAATGATAACGCCATTGCGATGACCTGTGCCTGGGGAAGCAAAAACATTTCCTACCCGCAATCTTTTAAGTTTAGGAATTTCTTTATCTACAACATGAGTTTCCTGTAATGAAGCTATATCACATTGAGATAAATGGGATAAAACCCTCCATGAAACAACCTTTAATGCCATTTATAAGAGACAAGTTAATCTAAACATTGCATAATAATAGGTATAACAATTAACAAGTGCAGAACAGCAAAAAATATTAATAAATAACACAATATGTAGCCATACCAATAATTATAAATAACAAGAGAATAAACAGTAGTTATGAAAAGGGATATAAGAGTGAAAGAAAAGAGAAATACAGACAAGAGGAAAAGAGAAAAAGAGTAAAAGAAGATAGAGGAAAAGAGAAGAGAAAAATGTAAAGAAAGAAGAGAGAAGAAAAAAGGAAAGTGCATCACTGAAAAACAAGAAGATGCAAAAAGGAGAAACAGGGTAAAAGAGGTACAATAAAGGAACAAAAATAAGTACATTAAAGAAACAAAGTAAGATAGAAGATTAAAAATCATACTGACTCACTACAATAAACATAAAAGGATGAGGGTGGTGAAGCCACATAAGGAAAATGGCACAACTAACTCAGGGCGTAACGGAGAAGGAGGACATCATCCAGAACAGACCAGGGATGGCAGATTATATACGGAAAAGAGCTGCACCTAGTGGACAAAAAGAGAGAAAATATAACAAGTAAGAGATACAAATACGGTATGCTAGAAAACATGAAATAAGCAGAGATAAAAAACATAACATTTTAGAGTGAAAAAGCATAAAAAGACATTATGAGGACAAAAGTTAAACAGGAGCAGATCGAGATATGTCCATCTCATCAACATGGCATTGATCCAATAATCTCTGAAGCAAAAAGGAGGGTCTTCATAAGTCGTAATTTTATTTCGATATTTAACTTTGAAGAGGCAAGGGTGGAAAAGTCCAAAACGAGCATTAAGAGCACGAAGAGCTGGTCGCATGGCAAAACCATTTTGTCCAACAATCTGCTGCTGCCTTTGCATAGTCCTGAGCAAAAAAAGAGAGTGGAGCCTTGCCAAGTGACACGCTCTTTAGATTTAGCAGCTTGCAAGACCCGTAGTAAGTCTGTATATTCTAGGAAATAGATAACTCCTCTGGGTTTAGATGAAGAAGACCTTGAGGTTGGATTCCGACCCAAATGATGAGCTCGCTGGATGTTCAAAATAGCAGCTGCAGAGAGACCAAGGATCTGTGGAAGAAATGACTTAAAGAAAGAGATGGGATTCAAACGTTCCAAGCCTTCTACTAGGACATTGCGTCGATTGCAGTTTTCCAAATTTTCCACTTGCTTCTGAAGAGGGAGAATATCAGATTGTATGAAAGAAATTTGGTGTATTACATCCTGGACAGGGTATACTCGCCGTTCCATCAGCATGATTCTATTTTCCATAGTAGATTATTTGTCATCCACGGATTGAAGACGTCTGTTCGTTTCTTCCATATAAGGATGAAGAACGCGTAATTCCTCAAGTAATACATCCATATTGTCTGGCGGAGGATTTGTTTTACCTCATTTGCCAGGGGAAGCAATTAGCTTCGGAGCAAGGTTAGTTGAGGAGAGTGAGGCATTAGGAGATGTTACCAGAGCCTCTATGTGAGGAGATGATGAAGGACCCTCAGTGTCCTCCATAGTTGTTTAGAGAATTGAATATGGATTATGGCCTGCCAATGAGGAAAATGGCAGGGAGGACCAACCACACAGCGTTGGGACTTCATTCTCCCCATACAACTTCAGATAGTGATGTAACACTGTCTGTGTCAAATAATGCCCACTCAGAAAAACAACAATGTTCACGAAAGCCGAGAAAAAATTAGTGGGAAAAACAGGTACCTTGCTGGCTAGTTAAAGAAGTTATCAAAGATTGACAGTTTTATGTAGTAGCATTCCGTCCAAAAAATAACAATACTGTCCAAAAACAACCATAGAGGACATGAGTCATGTGACAGCCAGTCACCACAGCATGAACTGACAAAAGGCAGTTACAAGAGCAAAGGCAGGAAATGCCATTAAATTAAGGAAACCATTTAGTTAATGTTGCAAACTGGCTACTGTGGAGAGATTCCATGGCTGCAGACGTTGAGGCAATGAAAATCCGGGAGACAAAATGGCAGGAGCGAGCTTCTGAGGGAAAACGCGCTGGTCGCTTTTAAAATGAAGTAGAGCTCACTGAGACTGCAGAAAGACACAAAACTGTGAAGGAGCGTGTTCCATGGTAGCAGATACTCTTCAGGAGCAGCAACAAAGGGAGGATCCACCGGAAAGTCCTCACTTCCGACGAGCCGCCACGGAGCAAACTCAGGCAGCGGTCATCTTCAGTTGGCGTCAAGCCACTCCCCCTCCGTTATCTTCCATCCTGAGTGACAAATTCTGATAGCACCCTGACTTCGATATTAGATAGATTACATAAACTGCAGGTAGAGTTTTTTTCAGTGAGGGTTGAAAGAGAAGGAAGTCAGAATTAATCAAAAGATAGGCACTATGTTAAAAACTGTGAAGACACAAGTCAACCACTGTTATATGTAGATTCAAAAGATGCAGATTCTAGATAATTATCTTTTCCATTACAAATGTTTAAGCTTAGCATACCTACATTTTTCATTGGTACACCCCCATTGTACCTTTACTTCCTCCAGGGAGGTTTAACAGGGATACAAAGATGTTTCTATTACTTCTTAATGAATGCCAATGGCATTCCCTGATAACTCTAAAGGAGCCTTAGTTATTCTTACCTAAGTGGGAATACTTCTATTTGGAATATTCTGCTAGAAGAAAGAAATATTATTTTACTATATAACTTCAGAATTCTTAAAACAAACAGGGAAGGTTCTTGATATGCAATCTCATACCCTTTCTCTTGATCATGAGTTACAGAGTTTTGAAGATTAACCTAATTCTTTACCACTTTTAATGAATTAGATTTTGAAAATGGTAGGCATGAAAAGTAAAGAACATCATTGTTCCATCAGGGCTTACAAAGTGAATTAAATGATGTTTTTACACAGGGGATGAATGCTCCTAAGAGACTACTTAAATGTGTTCTGTGTTGTTCATCTGGGCACCATTTTGATTCATTAAGTGCGTCCTCCATGCTACTACAGAGGGAATTTTAGGCTGCATAATCAAACCTAAAGTTTTTAAGGTGGATGATAAAAAGAGTGTCATTGAGACTTCAATGGCCTATCCTAGCCTCAGCCGTACAAGTTTTTCCGTATTTTGCCAAAATGTAGAGAAGATTAGTTCTTCAGCTTACACAAATTATAACATCCATTGCCAGAAATGTAAGCACACTAGCATTTTTAGTATGATAGAAGGAAGCTGAGAAGTATTTTTGCTTTTTAAATAAGTAGCCTTTCAGTGCATCTGTGTTGTGATATTTTGATGGAAAATTGTCATTAATTAAAGAAAGTGATGCTTCATGTCAGATCTCGATAGAATTGATTTGAAATTTATATTATAGAATTCTCGTTTTATAAAACAGTGATTAGCTTAACATAGAAGCATTCATGATAAAATGAACGGTCTATAGTCTATTGATAAGGAAACTTGGAATAAGAAATCTGAAAAAAGAGAAAAGTAGGCCGTATGCTTCAAGGGAAGGAAATGTGTTCACTTAGTATCAGGGTGCCAACTCCTAGCTTGCTGTCTAAACCTACTGAGCACTTATGAATAGCTAGACTCTGGCACATGGTGTCAATGGACTTTACATTAGAATACCCTAAGAGTAAGCTCTGTGCAACATATTACTGCTTGTGGACCATTTGACTAAGTTAGACATTACACGGGTTACCTGTGTTGCTAGCTCAAATGTTTGTGCACCAGACCTTTTACTTACATTGTATCCCACAAGATGTCAGGGCACTATTTGACCAATTGTCCTGGATGATGAGGACATAGAAGGATGAGATATCAGCAAATATGCACTAGGTTACTATCTGTAATTATAACTGTCGGGTAAATAGGAAGTGGAATGGGAAAGTACTCTGAACCATCCAAAGCATTTGGGCCTCTTTGAAAGTGAAATGGAGTTCGAAAAACCCAGCATATACTCAACAACAATCCATCTGAGTATCAGAGTCCCACATACAGAGTGCAGGGAAATAAGGTAAATGATCAACCTTCCGTGAGAAAGTACGTCTATAGCTCTAACGTAAGATAACACATTTCAGCCTCAAAGGAAGTAATTACCTCTGATGGCATAATGCTAGCACAATAATCTAAAACAGACTTTGTCAGCCTTGGAGGCAGTCAAAATCTTTCATTAACTATCACAAGCACCATAATGTAATCCATATTAATTCCATCTCGACTGACATTCACGAGGAGGACCTCACTATAAGTTAGTGATGCTCTCCAGATGCTGTGCACTATTTTATTGCCAAACAAAATGGTTGCATGAAAGTTTGATTTACCATATAAATTGATAGAAGGATGCAGAATGATTGGGGACTTTTTTGATGTGGTTTAGTTTCGGCAATGCAGAAAAATTTTCTTGAGCAACACGGTCACTCATTCAGTGCGTTCTACAGATGGAAAAGTCCACTATGCATCTACCATTATTAGGAATTGAATATTTTTAAACAAAAAAACTGATTTATTTTTAAAGCTTTAACAGATCAGTACTAAGGGGTCTGTAGTATATGAAAATTCACCTCATTAGAAATTAAAATCTGAATTTGTGTTTTCAACATGGCATAGTTCTCTCAATCCCATGCCTCATTGGCTACCAGTCTCTAAACAATTGTAGCACCTAAATTAGGACCTAGATAAAAAGGTATTATCGCCAGCCAACCAACTGCCTACCCTTCTCACTGTAATTGTTTTAGATTATGGTATACTAGCAGCAATTAAGTCAGCTGATAATTTTAAAGAGGTAGTTTTATGCTATTGTTAGTGGGAATAATACAAATTATGAATAAACATTTTACCATCTTAAATTTAGCAACTTCACAGCAGTTAAGCAATAGTGAAGGAGAGAATATTATGATCACCACACGTTCATAAAAATGTATACATTTCAGGGGGGAGCTAACGAGCCCAGTGAAAGAAAGCTGCACATAAGTGTAGCACTTCTGCCCAGGAACTACAATCTACTATTTATCCACTACATTTCCGGCCCTCTGGCCCTGTTTAGAGTGACAAATTATTGGAGGGACACATTATTACCTACCACCAGAGATGACTGCCTATTGCTAGTGAGACAGAGGAACTAATGCTCACTTCTGACCAGCTTGAGAGACTGTGGGAGATCGGAGTCAGGGAGAATGCCCTGGACTGGTTCGCGTCATTTCTATTCGACCGTTCCTTCCAGGTGCACGCCCCGCCGTACTCATCCAGCAGGCACCCCCTGGAATGTGGGGTCCCGCAGGGCTCTGCGCTTAGCCCCACATTGTTTAACGTATATGTCCGCCCCCTGGCCATTTTGGCTCGGGAACGTAAAATTAAATTAATATCATATGCGGACGATACACAACTTATTTTCACCTTCTCCAAAAACACCAAGGCTGACCAAACTAAATTCCAGGAAGATATTCTGGCTATCTCAAACTGGCTGTCACAGAACTATCTCCAGTTAAATTCATCTAAAACTGAGATACTTCTCATAGGCAAGGAAACACAGAATTGGGACAAACACTGGTGGCCCCCCACACTAGGACTTCCCCCCTCCACTAAGGAGAATGTTAAAAAGCTGGGCGTGATGCTGGACAATTCACTCTCGCTGGAAATCCATGCCAAGAGAGTGGCTGGTACCTGGTATGGCCGCCTACGCTCTCTTAAGCCTTTTCTCGGTTTCTTTGAGCCGCACACTCGTCAGATTATAGTCCAGGCTCTAGTCTTATCCCATCTAGACTATTGCAATGCCCTTATGCTTGGGTCTAACCTGACAGTGATAAATAGGTTACAAAGAGTCCAGAATGCTGCTGCCCGTATCCTGTGTGCGTTACCTAAGACCTGCCATACCTCACCTATTCTTCGCCGCTTGCACTGGTTGCCGATCAAACAACGCATCCAGTTTAAAACTCTATGTTTAACCCACAAAATTCTGTATGATGTTGGCCCCCAGATTTCGCAGGAATTCTGCTCCCTCTACGGCCCCACGCGTGTCCTCCGTTCGGCGGATCTATTCCTTGCCCGTACAATTAAGATCCGGAGGAGTAGAGCTGGTGGTCGCTCCTTCAGGTATCTGGCCCCGAAGTTTTGGAACTCTATCCCCCTAGGAGCACGGTCCACCTCTGACCATATGCTATTTCGTAAACAGATTAAAACCTGGCTGTTTTCCTCTATTTAACTCCCCTCCGCTGCTGTGCTGTCCTGCCCTCTGGTATGTTCACAAGCGCTGGGAAGCCCCGTTGCTGGGGTAGCCATGCGCTATAGAAGCAGATTTAACATAATAACATAACATAACATAACCAGGCTTAAGCAGCCTTGTGGCAAAAAAATAGCAACGCACAGCCATTGAGCCCATCAGGAGCACATACTGGCATTACATTGTGTGAGGGTCTTGCATGTTGTTGCACTGCTACTAGCCACACAAAGCACCTTTGCAGGTGAGAACGGGGTCTCCGGTGAACCTGGCCCTGGGGTGGCTAGCCAGCAGATCGATGCACATTCTAGGAGCACAGCCTGGGGGCTGTTGAGCTGCATGCAGGCCCTAAGCTGGTGGTAGGGCCGGCGGCCACTGTGCCCCACTGTGTGTATTCCCGTGAATGCCTGAGCTACCCGACCACACCTGCAGCACAGCCTGCAGGTGTGGTCGGACGGGCCACCAGAGCAGTACATGAAAGGCCTCTGTGGCCTGACTTATGAAGGTGAGGTGCTGAGTGCTAGTCACCCCGCCCGTTGGCTGTGGACTGCCTTCCCCCATCACCCAAGGCAACCTACCACATGTGCATGCCAATAGACAGCCGGCTTGTGCAGGCATGTCTAATCTAATTCCGGCCCTCATTCTATCTGTTGCAGCTGACCGGATGGCATAGTGCATCTTTTACTATCTTCTGGGCTCCATTTCCATGCACACCCATCAAGGAGCAGATTGGGGACGTGGGCTGCCTGACCAGCAGGGGCCTGCCAGTGAACTCAGGAGGGCCTGGTCAGTTGGTGGTGGTCCCATAAGTGCCGAATCCCCTCATCTCTTAGGGTTGTGTTGAAGGGCAGACTTGCTCACTCAAGGTACCGGACATTACTTAAGTGGTGGGTATGGGTGTGACATTCCGCCTGTCTGACTGTAACAAAGGGTCTTGCTGTGGGATACCAGGCCCCATATTGCTATATGCCTGGATATTTGACAGCATTCCCCTGCAGGAAAGGAGTTAGGGGGGCCTAGCACAAACGCACATCTACTCGCCTCATAAGAGGAAGGTTGCACTGACATCACACATGCAAACAGTTAAGTGGGTGGATTGTTGAGGTCAACTACTGGTCTGTAGTAACAGCTCCTGGTGTAGGAAGACAGTGGCCTGCACTGCTGTTAGTCTGGATGTTGAAGTAAAGCCTCTGTGGGGGGGGGGAGGGTAGAAGTACAGACCTAATGCATGTGTGTATGTCTCTTTGCTACATAAGATTAAGACTGTATTAGCAGTTCCTGTGCACCTAGTTGTCTGGTGCTGATTGATACCGATAGCACAGAAGGGGCCAGTTTATACTGATTGCTCATAATAGTTGCTATTCTACCCCAACTGAACATAATATGGGAATAAATTGATAAACAGCAGTCCCGAACCTCGTTTGAGTCAAAACCCACAACTAGACAGTTGCAACATGCACACTCAGACAGGAGCTTCTGCCTCAGACCCCTCCCTCCCAGAGACCACATTGCTTGCCATGCAGCAGAGCTTAACATAGATTGGTGGGAAGATTAACACCCTAAATATCAGAATAGACAGCATGGCAGCAAAACTCGATAAGCGTGCACCAAGGTTAGCCATCTCAGAGCAGCACCTATCCTCCAGACAAGATGAGAAACAAACCTACCTCTGAGCAACTCTGCAAAGTTGTAGCAGTGATTCAAGCCAAAAATGAAGATCTGGAAGCTAGATCATTCCCCACTAAACTCCAAATTACTGATATTCCAGAGTATACCTATACTAGCCGCTTAGAAAATTATGTTGAATCTATGCATAGGGAAATATTTGTATGTGGGCAATTATCGTCAATTCTTATTGTAGAGTGGGCGCCCACATCTCTGCAGGTGCAACCATCACCTGGCACTGCCCCAAGGCCAATCATAGTGAAGCTAAGAACTATTGAGATCGTGATGCAGTGCTAAACTTCTCCCGAGAAAAAATCTCCATTTAGTATCAGTGCTACGCAAACAAATGATGGACGGAAAGCTGAATAAATCATACATTCACCCCAGTCAAGAGATCTCGGTAATATCCATTGTTCTTTTGCTCACCATGCCACCCCAGTTTAGACCCAGCCATATGCAAATCAGTCTTGACCCTGTGCCTCATGGGAACAGTCCAGACTAAACTGTCAAGCCAGGTCCTCCCTGGACCGGAAACAAGCATCCTGGGACGGGTTTCTGGGTATTACCCTTCATCAGCCAGGCTAGCTTGAATCAACTGGCACAGTGGGCAAGGGACCCACATATGGGGATACCCATCCCATGCATAGGGAAATATTTGGATGTGTGCAATTGTTGTCAGTTCTTATTGTAGAGTGGGCACACAGCTCTGCAGGTGCAACCACCACCTGGAACTGCCCCAAGGCCAATCATAGCTAAGTTATTGAACTATCGAGATCGTGATGCAGTGCTACACCTCTCCAGAAAAAAAGGGCTCTATTTAGTATCAGGGCAACGATGTTGCCTTTTACCCGGTCTTCACTGTGGCAGTGCAGTCTGCCAGGTGAGAGTACCTACAGGTTAAGGAAAAACTGCAGGCAGTCGGGGTACAGTATACTATGCTACATCCTGCACATCCCATAGCGGATTATGCTGACATATAGAAAAGTTTCACCTCATCAAAAGAGGCAATGGACTTTGCTAATTTTCTCACTAGATCTAAAAGCACCACACAAAGATCCGAATCAGATACTGAGGAAATTTGATAGCTATCATGTCCATGTTGCCTGTCACGCTGTTATCAATGGTCCTTTGTACTGCATTTGCTTTCACCGCATTTGTTTTTGTACAGTGGCCTCACTATTAGTCACCACAGTACAATTAGACTCTGATGTAATATGCTGTTCTGTCTTTATCACCAGAAATATGCAATGCTATATGTGGCAATGGTCCCTTTTTTCAGTGGGCTTGTTAGACGGCCTAAACACTCCCAGATGTTAATCCCTTAACTGGATTATATATGGTTGACTGTCATCCATCATGTTCCTGGCCACCTCCGACCACCTGGAGGGTATTCCAGCCTCTAGCTACACACAAGGGAGTTCCCCATTGGGCTGTAAGGAAGGTTTATAAGTTGCATGTTGATTGTACCTTTATTTATGTTAACTGCATGTTTGTGTTCTTTGTCTCGAATGGGGTTGGCATTGGCCTATGTTCTAATGGGGACATGGGTGGGTATTTGGTTTGCTGGTTGAGATTCCATGTATGTAACACAAACACTTCGGCATCCAAGCTGGACCCCTGTACGGCTCTACATATATACTTGTCTTTATATAGTTCTCCAGGAATACAGTGATTCACCAGGTAGGATAGATTAATTAACTTGCATGAAATAAACTAGGTCAGAACAACCCTAAGAATGTCAGACAAGTATTTTCTTATCTGGATCAGCATCAGGTGCAAGTGGCATTCCTCTAAGAGACACATCTTCTGGCACAGTCAGCCAGGACTCTGGGATCTAGATGGGAAAATGTGTGCATAGCCCCTCCTACTCTTCATATTCCAGGGGCATCCTCCTTTTATTCAAAAACGGCATGCCTTTTATGATTGTACACTCAGAGGCATACAAGCATGCTCATTACGTTTATTATTCAAGATACCTTATGTGGCACTTTTTATCACTTTCATTAATATATATGGGCCCAATACTGATGACCCTGACTTTTTTTTTTACTAACATATGGAACTGACTATGACCTGAAGCCCTCTGCTATTATCTGTGTAAGTGACCTTAATGTTCATTTAAACTCTGCATTAGATAGATCAAACTGCATGGAATGTCACAACAAACACTCAAATATTACAGGAGGGTATGGAGGATCATAGCCTCATAGATATATGGCGTACTCGCCCTCCGAGGCAACTGGAGGGCAATTTTAGATCACCTGTACACAATATGTGGTCCTGCCTAGATTACTGGCTGGTGATGAAGGAGGTGAGCAGTTGGGCTGTAGATGTACGTCACCTACCTAGAACAATCTTGGACCATTCTCCAGTGATATTGCTGCTCAATATTCCAACTCATGCACCCAGGCCATTCCAATGGAGGCTTCAAGTCTCTGCGCTCTTGGACATGGTATTTTGCAATGGAATATGCAAGGAGATTATACAATATTTTGAATACAACAAGAACTCGGTGCAGAGGGTGGGTATGTTGTGGGAGGCTTTTAATGCCACTATTTATGGAACCTGTATTGGATTTCAGGCCGGAGTGCTGAGGTCTATTCGATCTAGTCTCAAGACCCTATGAAGTGACTTACAAAACCTAGAATAATCCTTTCAAGCCCAACCTGACAATGCAACCTTGGTGGCTATAAGATCACAAATTAAAGAATATAATCACAGAGGAGACCAAGAGATTTGCCATATGTCCAGACAATGGGAAGCACAAGTATTTCGTGAGGTAGTGCACCCTGGACGGAGTTTAGCTGCTAAGATCAAAGAGCCCTGGGCCCATACTCATATTGTGAATATTGGATCCCCCGATGGTAATGTGTACCATGATACTCCATCCGTTGTCAGTCAATTTGTTGAGTCATCACTGTGCATCAGCAACAGAGCGAGAGAGAATGTCATAATTAGATAATATTACTGTCATGTGGTGCTTCTCAGGGCAGAGAGAATTTCTAGCTTAGCCTACAACTGACGACGAGATTAAAGATGCAGTTCATACACTTCTGAATGGGAAGGCCTATGGCAGTGATGGACTCCGTAGTGAATTTTACACGCAGTATTTGGAATTACTGGTACTCCACCTTATAGATGTGTATCAGGAGGCCTAAGATAACTGTACACTGTCGCCTGCACTAAGGGAGGCCTTACTAATAACACTGTTAAAACCTGCTAAACCTCCTGAGAGATGCGATTCTTATTGCCTACTGTTGTTAATACAGACGTTAAAATACTTGCAAAGATCCTGGCAGCCTGCCTCTAATCCTTTTTGACTTCGCTGGTGCTACCTGACCTGTCAGGCTTTACCCCCCCGCCCCCCGGTCCACCATTCATAACTTAATGACACTTGTTGCAGTGCTGCATCAAGTAGACCCATCACTTCGGACTGCGGCGGTATTCTTACAACAAACAAATAATGGATAGAATGCTGACAATGCAAACATTATCCCCCAGTCAAAAGATCTGGGTTAAATCCATCGTTCTTTTGCCCACTACGCCACCCCAGTTTGGACCCAGACATATGCAAATCAGTCTTGACCCTGTGCCCCATGGGAATAGTCCAGACCGAACTGCCAGGCCAGTTCCTCCCTGGACCGGAAATAAGCATCCTGGGACCAATTCAGGGTATGTCACCCTTTTTCAGCCAGGCTAGCTTGAATCCAGTGGCACAGGGATGCTGCAGGCGTTCCTTCAATGGATTTGTTTATTATATAAGGACCCAGTAGCTCAGGTCCATGTTAATCGCTTTATATTGGAGACATTCCCAATTCATAGAGGGACCTGGCAGGGCTGCCCATCATCACCCATCGTATTTGCACTCGCATTTTTACCATTAGCTTGCATAATAAGAAGGAGGCATGCTGCTGCGGCACTGTATTTTCACCAGCACACTTTGGCCATATTGTTATAAGCAAACAATATAGGGCCGCATTACACAAGTGGTGCACTTTCCTTCATTGCGTCGGGCTCACATTTGAAAAGGTGCGCCCATCACAACAAAGGAAAGTGTGCCGCATTAAGGGGAATGTGCTGCCCCCAGGGCAGCCGTCAACTCATGCTGTCCTGAGGGCAGTGCATTCAAGTGAAATACAGAGCGGGTGCTTTGAAGCCGCTCCATGTTTCACTGTTCAGGTGGCAACACACCTGCAAGTTTAAAGGAGAATAGAGATCCCCTTGAAGGCAGGTGCAGTCAGTGATTCCGCCTGCCTGCAATAGAACCCCTTCACCCCATGCAGAGGGCTGCTCTCAGGAGGTGCACTGACAGTCAGTGCACCTTCTGAAGGTTTCTTCATCTCTGTGCCCATGTCTTTACTATGACCCAGAGGCAAATGGATTCCCTCATTTAAATGGGGTACGCCCCATGCAAATGAGGGCATGCCCCTTTGAAGATAGCACTGGTGCTTTATGTTGGTCACCGCTATCGGTATTACAGAAGGGGCTTCACAAGTTTCTGTGGACCCGTTCTGTAATAAATGCACATTTTGCCCCCAGGGCACTTTATGTAATACGTGCCTGGTGTTATATGTTTGCGATCCTACCATTAATCTGGCACCAACTATCCGTGCGTACATACAGTAATACAATACAAATAGCACTCAGGATTGAGCATACACAAGTCTTAGTCAATTATTTTTCCTATTACTCAATACATGAAAATGCAACTCCTGGACTACCCAATAGAATGGTGTGCTGATTCAATGAAATACTTAGGTGTGTGGATGAATAGAGCCCCATAGCTGGTAATCAGGTAACATTATGTTACTGACTTATTGAAACTAGAGGATCAGGTGGCTAGTTGGATACGTCCCCCTTTATTTCTGGCAAACAGGCTGGCCATCATGAAGATGGTGATATTGCCCATGTTTCTGGACTTATTCATTTATGTCCCCATCCCTCTGACTCTGGCTTTTTTTAAAACTCTCCAACTAGTTTGATATCCCTCGCCTGGGATGGAAAGCAACCTAGGATTTGCTGGCACACACTCACATGCCCCCACAGGCAAGGGGGTTTTGCCGCCCTTTACTTTCATCTATATTGCCTGTGTGTGCAGGTGTTCTACCGTTATCATCCTCACTGGTAAATACCAAACGCAGCGATTGAAAACAAGTCTGCTCCCCTTATTCCTGTCAGTGCATCATTACCCTATTCATGCACTGAGGATGAAATCACAGGAAAAAAAAACATTGCTCACTGTGCCACTGGATTCAACCATTCACACTGCAATTCCTTTAGGGTACCATTTGCGGACATGAATATTTTCAAACTAATGCAATGCAACAAAAAAGTGAATGTTATAAAGGGTAAACAAGTACATTGTATGGGGTCTAAAATATTGTGATAGTAAATAGCTCTCTACAAATTCAAATCTCAATTTGTGCTTTCAACCTAGCAAACATCTCTCAATCCCATGCCTCGTTTTCTAGTATTTTCTAACCAAATCTAGCATCTGTATCGGGCCATATATGAGAAGATCTGTTTCCAACCAAGTGACAATGAACCCTTCACACAGCAATTCTTTTAGGGTATGATACACTGATAGAAATTAGGCCAGGTTATACTTTGAGAGTTGAAGGTTTATGATACATGTGGGTATTACAAAAATGATGACTACTGTATTCTAACATTTTCATTTTCACAAATGACTAGCAATACAAGAAAAGTAAAGTTGAAAGAATTATAATCAACCACACTTTCATACCAATATAGAAGTCTTAAATAGTGACCTAAGTTCTTTCATGTTGCCATCGGAGTCTACAGTTGGACATCCAGTCTACACTGATATCCATTTCAATTCCTATATAAATGTATCCTCTTGCTTGCTAGACCATTTTCTGGCCCTCCTGTCAGATGACATTCAGCTAAAAGCTTTATGATGTTAGGGCACCATCTGACCAACTGTCCTGGTTAACTGGACACATAGGATGATGTGATGACAACACTTCTCCACTAGGGTGGTGTTTGTAATTATGACTGCAAGGCAAGTTGGACATGTAATGGGAAATATCTCAAAACCATTCAGGTTATTAGGGCCATTTACTAAGGAGTATGGTTTATCAAAACACCAAATTATACCTAACAATCCTTCTGGAGCATCAGTCTCCCTCATACAGAGTGTAGGGGAACAGGTTAGATGTACTTCCCTACATTAGGAAGTTCCTCAATCGCTTTACCTCAAGACAAGATATTCAAGCCTCAAAGGCATTAATTTCTTCAGATTATACTTGCTAGCACAACTATCTAAAGCAGGCACTGTCAGACTTGGAGGGAGTCACAGACTTTGATTAAATATCATGAGAACCATAATGTAACGCATAATACTACCATCATGGCAGAAATTATCTTCACTCGGATGACCCCACAATAATGTAGTTAGGACCATAAGATGGTTTATATTCCTTTGGTGTCAAACAACATGACTGAATGTCAGTTTGACTTACCTATTAAATCAATAAAAAGAATGCAACATGATTGAACCTTTATTTTGTGTCTGAGCAAAGCAGAGAACTTCTCTTGTACAACACTGCCCCTGCTAGTCATTAAGTATAATCTGCAGATGGAAAAGTCCACTGTTAATGCATCTACCGTTGTCGGACTTGAATATTTTCAAACTAATACAATGCAACAAAATAGTCAGATGGTTTATAATCCTTTGTTGTCAAACAACATGACTGAATGTGAGTCTGACTTAATTATTAAATCAATAAAAAGAATGCAAAATGCTTGAACCTTTTTTTAGTCTCAGCAAAGCAGAAAAATGATCTTGTGCAACACTGCCCCTGCTGGTCATTCAGTATAATCTGCAGATGGAAATGTCCACTGTTGATGCATCTACCTTTGACGGACTTGAATATTTTCAAACTAATGCAATGCAACAAAAAAGTGATTCTTATAAAGGATAAACAAGTACATTCTGCGGGGGTCTAAAATATTGTGATAGTAAACAGCTCACTACAAATTCAAATTTCAATTTGTGCTTTCAACCTAGCAAACATCTCTCAATCCCATGCCTCGTTTTTTAGTATTCTCTACCCAAATCTAGCATCTATATGAAACCGTACATAACAAGATCTTTTTCCAACCAAGTGACAATGATCCCTTCACACTGCAATTCTTTTAGGGTATGGCACACCGATAGAAATTAAGTCAGCTTATACGTTGAGAGGTGAAGGTTTATGATACACAATAAGGGTATTACAAAAATGATAAATACCATATTCTAACATTTTCATTTTCACAAATGCCTAGCAATACAGCAAAAGTAAAGTTTAAAGTATTATAAACAACCACAATTTCATACCAATGTAGAAGTCTGAAATAGTGACCTAATTTCTTTCAGGTTGCCATCTGTGGGGCTCCCGGTCTACACTGCTATCCACTTCAATTCCTATATATAGACGTATCTTATTGCTTTCTATACCATTTTTTGGGCCTCATGACAGATGGCATCCAGCTAACGCTTTATGATATTAGGGCACCACTTGACCAACAGTCCTGGGTTAACTGGACACATAGGAGGATGTGATATCAACATTTCTCCACTAGGGTGGTGTTTTTTAATTATGACTGCAAGGCAAGTTGGATGTATAATGGGAAATTTATCTAAACCATTCAGATAATTAGGGCCATTTACAAAGGAGTGTGGTGTATCAAAACACCAAATTATGCTCAACAATATTCCTTCTAGAACATCAGTCTCCCTCATATAGAGTGTAGGGGCACGGGTTAGGTTAGTGGAACTTCCCTAAATTAGGAAGTTGCTCAAATCGCTCTACCTCAAGACAAGATATTCAAGCCTCAAGGCCATTAATTTGTCTGATTTTACTTGCTAGTACAACTATCTAAAGCAGGCACTGTCAGACTTGGAGAAGATCTGGACAATACGAGGCCACACCAATTGCAACAGTGAGAATGTGATCTACCGGATAACGTGCCCCTGTAATCTACACTACGTTGGTATGACCAACAGGAAGGTGAAAGTACGTATAGGGGAACATAGAAGCACGATCCGGTGTAAAAAGTCCATGACCAGGCTAACAGAACATTATCTATCGGCAGGACATACGCCTGACGACCTTCAATGGACAGTTATTGAACAAGTAAACCCGGGTCACAACCTGACTCAACGTCTTTTTGAGAAAGAGCAAAGATGGGTTTATAGGCTGTCCATCCACAGGACAGGTTTGAATGACAATATCCCGTGGGGCTCGATCATGGTGTAATTTACTAATACATTCACTGCTAACTTATACCCTCTAACTCACAATCTGAGCGTTTTCATTCCATGCCAAGTGGCATAGCAAGATTCCATGTGCCCCAATTATAACAATGAACCGGATTTTGGAATAAACTGTGTTTAATTCGTCTTTCTCACATAACGCCTTTAGACGAGATTGCCATATCCTAACCGCCATTAAAAAGACTAAAAAAGACTAGAGGTGTAACACATCTTGTTTGAACCCTCTCCCTCCTTCTCCCCCGTTGATACCGACCTTTTGCCCTGTCAATTAAAATTAAGAACGGCAGAACTTAACATCGGTGAAGCAGCCTGATCACGGCAAGAACTATGGGCGTTTAGGGTTACCATAGCCACCGCGTTCCAAGCCTCACTTTGAAACTGCAGCTGTTTGATTGGTGCAACCAACCCACGTGACCCGTCTAACCACTCCCTTTCCAGGAAGAAGGAGTCGCTAATATCAAGCTCCTCGTCTCCTTACGCCTCAGGGATTCCCACGGGGCGTACCGTCCTGGTAACCAAGTAGGTTTACCGACTGAGGAGCAGAAGCTACAAGTAAGTTTCAAATAACACGATCCTTCTGGATTATGCCTTCCTACACGATCAGACATCCAGCCACTTACGGCGGTCTCGCGCCCGCTCTTACTATCACTCCCTAGGTGATGTAAGCATCGCCCTTGGAACACGGACGCCCATGATGCGGAATCTCTCCGCGATCTGAGTAAGCATTGTGCTTCATTTTACCCTAGGTACCCTCATAAAAAATCGATTGAATTGCGGTCTTTTTAGGCCTAGCGGTTCAGCGTTTAGAGCAATACCACAATTTTTTCTTAAAGTGCTCTTACATATTCTGCATTGACCTAACTCCCCCGAGGGTAATATCGTAAAATACGGTGCCAGCACCCAGGCATCGACTTGGGTATTCACTCTACAGTCATACAATCTTTGCCTGTAGCACTCACATGCCGACTTATATGTAGGGCATCACAGTGAGTGCGGAGAGTGACCATGCTATATACCTGCCCCGCACATTGTGGGGGTGGCACTATCTAAAGCACATAGGATGATGTGATGGCAACACTTCTCCACTAGGGTGGTGTTTGTAATTATGACTGCAAGGCAAGTTGGACATGTAATGGGAAATATCTCAAAACCATTCAGGTAATTAGGGCCATTTACTAAGGAGTTAATGTAATGTTATGTTCTAGTCTTTTCAGAATGCTCTGTCAGTGTTCTTTCTCTTGATTCTAAATAGAATGCTATTTTGAAATGTTAACGATCATTTGAGTTTTTAAGCGTGAGCTGCTGCGCATCACTTGTACTACATTAAAGCTCTCTTTCAACACTATCCTGTGTGCGAGCTTAATACTACAGAAAAACGTGGCGGCGAGGATGGGATTGGAAAAGAACTACGTAGAGTTACGTTTTGATATTCAACCTAGTTTGGTTGTAGTCAGACATAAATTTTACAAACGTGAGCAAAAACAAGGAGAAAAATTAGAGGATTTTATTTCTGCCCTGAGAATACTGAGTGCAGAGTGTCAATTTGAAAATTTTAGAGATCAAATGATCAGAGATCACTATATTTGTAAAGGTGCAGATAAAAGTATTCAGCAGAAATTACTCTCTTTGGGTAATCCATCACTTGAAGAAACTGTACGTGTGGCAAAAAGTATTGAATTCTTTAAACTATCTGTCAAAGAACTTGATGAAAAAATGTCTCCTATTTCTAAGGAAGAAAGTATTAATGTTGTGAAGGTTCATGAGAGTAAAGTTAACTCTGGGGGACGTACAGAAAATACGTTTTTTAAGCAAAGTAATATTTGTTTTAAATGTGGAAATTTTCCACATTTCAGGTCTGGACGTCCTTGCCCAGCTAAAAATGTTACGTGTAGATTGTGTGGAAGATTAGGACATTTCGCTAAAGTGTGTCAGAATGTTAAGCGTAATGCATCACAAGTACAATTTAGCAAACAATGGAGTAATCCCAGTCCATCTTCTGTAGCTAATGTTTCTGAATACAACCAAGATGACACTATAAACATTCAGGATGATCTAAGAGATATGGTTGTTGTTGTGGGGGATTTGGGTAATGAGGTTGATTCAGAATTTGAATGTGTTGATCCTTACACTGATATTTGTATTGGTGATAAAGTGGTCTGCCTGTTAGTAGACTCAGGAGCGAGGGTAACCATGTTGACACAAGAACTTTTTAAAGAGGTGTGGGGTGACCGTAAATTATTTCCTCCTAACAGATCCCCTGTTTCTTACGAAGGTAGGAGGATAGAGCTGAAAGGGTACTTTGAGGATACTCTCGAATTTAGGGGGAGAAGGATCTTTGGTAAAATGTATGTATCCATCAAAGGTTTAAACATCCTCGGATGGTTTCATCAAGGGTTGTTTAAAATGATTCTCAGACCAGGCACCAAAGATCCCATTTCAGTTGTGCAAACTGATGATAAAATGATTCTCAGACCAGACATAAAAGACCCCATTTCTGTTGTACAAACTGATGTTTTTGTTGACAAGTTGGTTGAGTGTTTTCCCACTGTTTTTGGTAACGGACTGGGTGAGGTGAAGGGGTTTAAGCACACCATTAGAGTCAAAGACAATGCCATTCCTGTTAAGCACAGGTTAAGGAATGTCCCATTTAGTGTAAAGGAACAGTTGGAAACTGAATTGAATGGTCTTTGTAAGAAAGGGATAATAGAACCAATTGAATCTTCACTTTGGCTTTCCCCTTTGGTTGTCGCTAAGAAAAAGAATGGCGAGCTTCGCGTCTGTGTTGATTTACGCAGCCTAAATAAGAACATTTGGATAGATTCTTTTCCTCTTCCCAAAATTCCTGATATGCTTTCGCTTATCAATGGTTCAAAGTGGTTTAGCAAACTTGACCTAGCGTCTGCATACCACCAAGTTGTTTTAGATCCTGCTTCAAGACACCTCACTGCTTTTGTGTCCCCTGTAGGTTCTTTCCAATACTGTCGCATGCCTTTTGGATTGGCCTCTGCAGCTGCAGTATTTCAAAGAATCATGTCTAATGTTTTGAAGAACATTGAAGGAGTTGTTGTCTTTCAGGACGACGTTTTGATTCATGGGGTTACTTGTGAAGTGCATGATGAGTTCCTAAGAAGAGTGTTGGAGGCTTTGCGTAATGGTGGTGTTGTTCTGAAAAAGGAGAAGTGCGTGTTCAGAACGCGTAAGGTAGAATATCTTGGCCATGTTTTGTCAGAAAATGGCGTGGAGCCAAGACCTTGTTTGGTGAAAGCAATTGTAGATAGTTCACCTCCTCAGGATAAAAGTGGTTTGAAATCATTTATTGGTTTATGTGAATTTTACTCACGTTTTATTCCTGACTATGCGATCAAGGTGCAGCCCTTGTCGAACATGCTCAAAAGGGAGAATCCTTTTGTAAGGGGTGCTAGATGTGATTCTGTTTTTGCCTGGATTAAACAACAATTATTTAGTTCAAAAGTGTTGAAGCCTTTCAATCCCAATGCCATGTGTACTATTACGGTGGATGTCAGTGGATTGGGATTGGGAGCCGTTTTAACTCAGGTAGTAATTGGTTCAGAGCAAACTTTAGGTTATGCTTCTAGAGTGCTTCGTGGTTCAGAATTTAATTTTGCTGTGATTGAAAAAGAACTTTTGGCGTGCTGGTGGGCGATAAGGAAGTTCAATCCTTATATCTGGGGGAAACATTTTCAGTTGAGGACTGATCATAGCCCATTGGTTTCTATTCTTTCAGGTGATAGGGTGAAAGAGCATTCACCAAGGATAGCTAGACTTTCAACGAAATTACTTCAATATGATTTTGAGATAACATATATCCCTGGAAGCAAAAATATAAGAGCCGATTACTTTTCTAGAAATCCCGTTGTATCTGATTCTGAGCATGATGATCTTGAGGAGGATTATGATGAGGAAGATTATTTTGTTGCTTCAGTTGGTATGGATGATATGTTCTCCATTAGTGAGGCGGAATGGAGGGAACATCTATCTAAGGACGTTCTCCTTAACGAAGTTTTAAGATGTGTAAAAGAGGGTTGGCCTAGAGAGAAAAATGTTCATGTTTCCCTACAAACGTTTGTGAAGGTTTCCAGTGAACTTTCCATTGAAGGTGGGCTGTTAATGCATGGCGATAGATTGGTTCCTCCAGATGATCTTAGAACCAGAATTGTCAAAGGTGCTCATGAGGTTCATCTGGGTAAAACTTTGACAAAAAGAAGGGTCCGTGAGCATTTCTGGTGGCCGCAGATGGATCAGGAGATTGATACGGTTGTTGAGGAGTGTGTTATTTGTTCAAGTGCTGAAAAGAGTTTGAAAGTACATTCTCCACCTTTGCAACCTATTGCTTTTCCTGATAGACCCTAGGAGAAAATTGGTATTGATTTAGTTGGACCTTTTTATTTGCTTCCTTCATCCTCTAGGTTTGCCATAGTCGCTGTCGACTATTATTCTAAATGGCCGGAGGGACGTTTTGTTGGTGATCCCAATTCAAAAAATATTATTGACTTTTTAAAAGACCTTTTTCTACGGGAGGGTTTTCCTTCCTCGATTGTGAGTGATAATGGTGTTCAATTTGTTAGTCAAGAGTTTAACACCTTTTTGTGCCAAAGTGGGATCAATCATTTCAAAAGCTCCCTCTATCACCCACAAACTAATGGTTTAGTGGAGTGCATGAACAGGGTCTTGAACAATTGTGTGCAATGGGCTATTACTCAACGTTGTCATGTTCCTAATGCTGTCAGATCCATGTTGTGGTTCTATCGTACCACTACACATTCCTCAACTAAAGTTTCTCCTTACGAATTACTACGAGGAAGAAAACCATGCTCTAAGATTTGTCCTGGTTGGTTGTCTCAATGGGTGAAGTTAAATTCCCTTAGCAATGTGGATGAGACGGTTAGGCGTAATGTCACACATGTTCAATCTAACGAGAAAGCTTAATTTTGACTCTAGGAAAAGAGTTGTGACACAACAGTTTTCTGTTGGTGATAGGATTCATATCAAGTTACCTGTACATACCACTAAGGGCAGTGGGAAATTCTCTGAGCCTTTCATCATTGATAAAGTTTGTGGTAATGCAGTGAGAGTTAATATGAAGAACTGGTGGAATGTTGCCAGAGTTGTTAAAGCTAATGTTGGTGGGAAAAATACTAGTTCTGCTTTAAATTCTGCTGCTAGCGGAAGTGACTCAGTGTCTTCTGATTCTGTGGACGTTGATGACTTGTCTCCTTCTCACTCTTCTGATCAAGTGGGTCTACGCAGGAGCATTCGTCAGCGTTCTAGTCCAGCAAGGTATCGTTAAGTTTGTTAGTCATTTTTCCTGACAATGCGTTTTGTTTTTCTTTCAGGTTTTTACATATTGTTTTTCCTTCTAGTTTTATTTTCTAGTTTGGTTTTTATTTTCTATTTATTATTAAGAAATGAGGATAATGTAATGTTATGTTCTAGTCTTTTCAGAATGCTCTGTCAGTGTTCTTTCTCTTGATTCTAAATAGAATGCTATTTTGAAATGTTAACGATCCTTTGAGTGTTTTAAGCCTGAGCTGCTGCGCATCACCTGTACTACACTGAAGCTCTCTTTCAACACTATCCTGTGTGCGAGCTTAATACTACTGAAAGGTTTATCAAAACACCAAATTATGCTAAGCAATCCTTCTGGAGCATCAGTCTCCATCATACAGAGTGTAGGGGAACAGGTTGGATGTACTTCCCTACATTAGGAAGTTCCTCAATCCCTTTACCTCAAGACAAGATATTCAAGCCTCAAAGGCATTAATTTCGTCTGATTATACTTGCTAGCACAACTATCTAAAGCAGGCACTGTCAGACTTGGAGGGAGTCACAGACTTTGATTAAATATCATGAGACCCATAATGTAATGCATAATACTACCATCATGGCAGAAATTATCTTCACTCGGATGAGCCCACAATAATGTAGTTAGAACCATAAGATGGTTTATATTCCTTCGGTGTCAAACAACATGGCTGAATGTCAGTTTGACTTACCTATTAAATCAATAAAAAGAAAGCAACATGATTGAACCTTTATTTTGTGTCTGAGCAAAGCAGAGAACTTCTCTTGTACAACACTGCCCCTGCTAGTCATTAAGTATAATCTGCAGATGGAAAAGTCCACTGTTAATGCATCTACCGTTGTCGGACTTAAATATTTTCAAACTAATACAATGCAACAAAATAGTCAGATGGTTTATAATCCTTTGTTGTCAAACAACATAACTGAATGTGAGTTTGACTTAATTATTAAATCAATAAAAAGAATGCAAAATGCTTGAACCTTTTTTTAGTCTCAGCAAAGCAGAAAAATTATCTTGTGCAACACTGCCCCTGCTGGTCATTCAGTATAGTCTGCAGATGGGAAAGTCCACTGTTGATGCATCTATCTTTGACGGACTTGAATATTTTCAAACGAATGCAATGCAACAAAAAAGTGATTCTTATAAAGGGTAAACAAGTACATTCTGTGGGGTCTAAAATATTGTGATAGTAAACAGCTCACTACAAATTCAAATTTCAATTTGGGCTTTCAACCTAGCAAACATCTCTCAATCCCATGCTTCATTTTTTTGTATTCTCTACCCAAATCTAGCATCTATATGAGACCGTACATAGCAAGATCTTTTTCCAACCAAGTGACAATGAACCCTTCACACTGCAATTCTTTTAGGGTATGGTACACCGATAGAAATTAAGGCGGCTTATACGTTGAGAGGTGAAGGTTTATGATACACAATGTGGGTATTACAAAAATGATAAATACCATATTCTAACATTTTCATTTTCACAAATGCCTAGCAATACAGCAAAAGTAAAGTTTAAAGTATTATAAACAACCACAATTTCATACCAATGTAGAAGTCTGAAATAGTGACCTAATTACTTTCATGTTGCCATCTGATTCTACTGTGGGGCTCCCGGTATACACTGCTATCCATTTCAATTCCTATATATAGATGTATCTTATTGCTTTCTATACCATTTTTTGGGCCTCATGACAGATGGCATCCAGCTAAAGCTTTATGATATTAGGGCACCACTTGACCAACGGTCCTGGGTTAACTGGACATATAGGAGGATGAGATATCAACACTTCTCCACTAGAGTGGTGTTTGTAATTATGACTGCAAGGCAAGTTAGATGTATAATGGGAAAGATCTCTAAACCATTCAGATAATTAGCGCCATTTACAAAGGAGTGTGGTGTATCAAAACACCAAATTATGCTCAACAATATTCCTTCTAGACCATCAGTCTCCCTCATATAGAGTTTAGGGGTACGGGTTAGGTTAGTGGAACTTCCCTAAATTAGGAAGTTCTTCAAATCGCTCTATCTCAAGACAAGATATTCAAGCCTCAAGGTCATTGATTTGTCTGATTTTGCTTGCTAGTACAACTATCTAAAGCAGGCACTGTCAGACTTGGAGGGAGTCACAGTCTTTGATTAAATATCATGAGACCCATAATGTAATGGATAATACTAGCATTGTGGCAGAAATTATCTTAACTCGGAGGACCCCACAATAACGTAGTTAGGACCATCAGATGGTTTATTCTCCTTTGGTGTCAAACAACATGACTGAATGAGATTTTGACTTATTTATTAAATCAACAAAAAGAATGCAAAATAGCCTTTTTTGTGTGTCTCAGCAAAGCAGAGATCTTCTCTTGTGCAACACTGCCCCTGCTGGTCATTCAGTATAATCTGCAGATGGAAAAGTCCACTGTTAATGCATCTACCGTTGTCGGACTTGAATATTTTCAAACTAATGCAATAAAAAGTGATTCTTATAAAGGGTAAACAAGTACATTCTGTGGGGTCTAAAATATTGTGAAAGTAAACAGCTCACTACAAATTAAAATCTCAATTTTTGCTATCAACCTAGCAAACATCTCTCAATCCCATGCCTCGTTATCTAGTATTCTCTACCCAGATCTAGCATCTATATCAGGCCATATATAATAAGATCTTTTTCCAACCTAGTGATATTGAACCCTTCACAGAGCAATTATTTCAGGGTATGGTACACTGATAGAAATTAAGTCAGCTTATATGTTGAGAGGTGAAGGTTTATGATACAAAATGTGGGTATTACAAAAATTATGAATACCATATTCTAACATTTTCAATTTCACAAATGCCTAGCAATACATCAAAAGTACAGTTGAAGGTATTATAATTAAACCACAATTCCATACCAATGTAGAAGTCTTAAATAGTGACCTAATTTCTTTCATGTTGTCATCTGAGTCGACTGTTGGGCTTCCGGTCTACACTGCTATCCATTTCAATTCCTGTATAAATGTATTATATTGCTTTCTAGACCATTTTTTTGCACTCGTGTCAGATGAAATCCAGCTAAAGCTTCATGATATTAGGGCACCACTTGACCAACTGTCCTGGGTTAACTGGACACATAGGAGGTGAAATATCAACACTTCTCCACTAGAGTGGTGTTTGTAACTATGACTGCAAGGCAAGTTGGATGTATGATGGGAAAGATCTCTAAACCATTCAGATAATTAGGGCCATTTACAAAGGAGTATGGTGTATCAAAATACCAAATTATGCTCAACAATAATCCTTCAGGAGCATTAGTCTCCCACATACAGAGGGTAAGGGAACAGTGTTAGACCTGGCATTATTGGTGTGGGTCTCCCTTCCACTTTTTGCCTTTGCCTCCTTTGTTTTGCTGTGTGCTGGACTTCATTTTTCTGGTCTAGATGCTTTGGGCACTTTGCCACTGCTTTCAGTGCCAAAGTGCACGTGCTCCCTTTTGTAAATAGTGTTATGGATTAGTGTTTTCATGATTAGCTATTTGATTTACTTGTCAGACCCTAGTATAGTTCACCGTGTGTGCCCAGGGCCTGTAAATCAAATGCTGCTGGTGGGCTTGCAGCACTGGTTGCGGCATCCATCAAAGTAGTCTGCAAAATGTGACTCAGGCCTACAATTGCAGAGCATGTGTGCAGCCTGGGTCTACCATGTCGACTTGGCAAGTGCACACACTTGCTGTTCCTAAATGTCCCTTTTCTACACATCAGCCACCCCTAAGGTAGGCTTAAGGTACCCCTGTAGGCAGGGTGCATTGTATGTGAAGGGTAAGTCGTGCCCTGTTGTGTGTGGCATGTCCTGATAGTGAAAAACTGCCAATTTTGTTTTTCACTATTGCAAGGCTATCTGTTCCCATAGTACAGAATGGAGTATGTTTATAACATCTTGCAAACATAACTGAACCTGGGAACAAGACACAAAGGTAAAGTTTAGTATGCCTCTACTCAGAATGTTAAAGTGCATCTTTTAGCGAGAGTGATTTTTATACTCTGTGTTTGAAAATACCCCTTTTAGAAAGTAGTTTTTTTTATTGCCTAACCCTCCATTGTGCCTGGGCTAAGTTTGTGTATTGCATGTCTGGCTTTTGGATGACAGGAGCTGGAGAAAGGCAGTGGCTCCAGAAGTCTGATTAGTCAGGGCTGAGCTGAATAGACTTGGGCTGCATTTAGAGTAGGGGGAGGAGATTTCTGTTCACCTGCTTGGGCCTGGTCTGCCTTCAACAATGCAGTCTCCACCATCTGCCAGGAAGCTGCACCAGTGAGGACAGAACTGGTTTTGGCTGGGTACAGACCCTCTCTGCTTTCAGAGAATAAAGGATTTTTGTGGATACAAAGTGGGACCCAGACCTCAGAACTTCAGATCACTTCTGGGAAATCAAGAGGAACGTTTGCCAAGGAGAAGAGACGGAGAAGCTGAGGAGGAATACTGCCACTGTACTGTTTGGGGTTGGCCTGCAGTAGCTTCTTGCTGCCAAGGAAAGGAGAAAAGGACATTGCTGCTTGCTTTGTCCCCTGCTTGAAGAAAATATCTCCAAGGGCTTTAACTGAGCTTGCCCCCTGTTCTAGAGGTCTCAGTAACAGCAAAGACGTCACTGTGTCTGTGTGCACCATCTCTGATCATCGCCACAGAAGAAAAGGCTAACAGAGTTTGTCATCAAGTCCGTCACAGGATTCCATGTCCTGAAAGCACCACTGAGAGCAACGCCTCGCTACGCAACCCTGGTCTCACAGACTACTTCAACGAGCCACTGCTTGCACCACGTCCTGTGGGCACCGCACTCCGCAACACTGCGCTATAAGCTGCAAGGACGTCACAACCGCAGTCGCTGCCCGACTGGAACATCGACAGGCTCCGTCGCCACACCGTGACCTGCCAGCACCTCAGCGAGCGCCAATTCACCCTTCAATGCAAGCCCTGCTCACAACTCAGTCAACAAGCCGCTGCCTACACCGAATCTTGAGGACATCCTCCGCTGCCATGCTCCACTTCACAACGCAACCGCGACTTTTGCCCCAACCGTCTCGCACCGACATGTTGGTCGCAACAAGAAATATACTGTGCCCGAGTCTGTCAACACTTTAGCTGGCCTGTATTAACGTGGTCAGCAGGAATTGTTAGACTCAGTGTCGTGCTAGCCCCAGGAGGAACTACCAAGTCGGAAGAACTGTGTTTAATTGATTTTCCTGCAATTGTAAACTTATTTTGCACAAGTACTATTTTTAAAGAGTATTGTATGTTGGATTTTTTTTATCATATTTGGTCTTGTTGGTTTAGATATCAATTTTCTATTCTTCTAAACTAGTGTGGTGTCCATTTGTAGTTTTTCACTGTATTACTGTGTGTGTTCACAAATCCTTTACAGACTGCCTCTGAGATAAGCCTGTCTGCTTGTGCCAAGCTATCAAGGGGCTGAGTAGGGATTATTTTAGAAGTGTATCCCACTTATCCTGGCTAGAAGCAAGGGTCCCTATTTGGACAAAGGTGCCTACCTCTGCCAAATAGAGACCCCCATTTCTAAAATTGGTGGTCAGCAGTGAAGATCCTCGACTTGCATTTGTGATTTACATACAGCGATTGGTGTACACTACTAGCATAGTGCAGACCATTACGAGACCACATACTTTTACTAAACCTTTTCCCTTGGATTATTTTTTTCTGCAAAGTATAGAACTGCCAATTTTGTCAACATGACCAAGCCAGCATCCATTGATATGAAATTTGAGGAAGGTAGGTTAGAAACCTACACTGCCAACTGAAAAGTATCTGCAAGAAACAGTATCTGCAAGAAATTTAAAGTCTCTATGAAAATCCTCACCAGGAAGGATGAATACCAAAAGGCGCAGAGGGCCTAGTTTGGAAGCCAGAAATGCCAGTTAGCAGGAGAAGGAGCCTCTGGTGGAGGCAGAGAATATGGATGAACTGGAGGGGCGCTTTGATCTGCCAGGAGAGAGGGTACCTTCCGTGGAATGCAGCAGTGTTTCCCCAAGGGGTCTGTCTCCAGAGGACTTGGAGGACAGAGAGAGAGTTAGAGTACATATGAGAGAGCTTGCTAAACTCAGGCTGGGGAAGGAGGGTGACATAGGAAATAAGAAGTTCGAGTTAGAAAAGCAGAAATTGGCCATGGAGGAAAAGAGGACGCTTTTAGAGTATGAGAGAGTATTAAATGAGTTGGAGCTGAAAGAAAAGAGTCTAGAGATCATTCCCTCTGGTGGCATTACACCATCAGTGCCTGGGGAAGCAAAAGTACATTCCCAAAGATGTCATCAAAGATGTCATGAAGCATAAGGACATTGGAAGCTGGTCTAAGGCCTATGAAATAGCAATAACGGCTCATAGAGTCCCTGAGAGAGAGTGGGGAGTGGGGTGGTGGGGCCACTTCATCAGTGAAGGGAGAGAGACCTTACTAGTTTTGCCCACTGAAGAGCAGATGTGCTATGCCCCAATGAAGGAAGCCCTGATACCCAGGTATGGGTTGACCCCAGAGCTTTATAGGCAGAAATCTAGGAACTGCAAGAGGCTGGAGTCAAGCATTTGGTAGGAGTATGTATCCTATTTTTGCAGAGCACTTGATGGATGGGTGAAGGGTATCAAAGTAACTGACTTGCAGGGGCTCTTTGATTTGGTTGGATGGATGGGAGCACTTGTACATTAGTTGTTTTTACGAGCTATGCCAGCACCTGATCGATTGTAAGCTGACTGACCCCAGGAAGCTTGCTGTGGAGGCTGACTGATGGGTCAGTACCAGGGTCCACAAAGGTCTTGTGGGAGATTCTGCCAAGGGTGGGCAGGGTCCCCAGCAGAGGAGTGGGTGTGGATAAGGGTAAACAAAAGGAGTTCCAAAAAGGGCCCCAAAGGAATCCCCAAGGGAACCAAGGTAAGGGTTTCCAGCTTCCCACTGAGAAGAAACCCTGGGTCCCGACAGGTAGGCCAGATAAGAGGGGTCTCAAGACCTGTTTTAGTTGTGGTTCGGTGGGCCACTTCTGGGGGGGAGCCTAAGTGTCCCAAACCAGTTACCACTGCACCCACAGGTACACTGTCCCGGGAACTGGCTAGTGTAGCCTTGGGGGAGGAGTCGGGTACCCATGGTGGGTAGGGTCCAGCAAAGATGTCCCTGTTCTCTTTAGGAGACCATGAGATGGTCCCAATGACTCATCTGCCTGATAAAACTGAAAGGTACAGGCAGGGGGTTACCATTAATGGCCGTAGTATGGAGGCTCAGACACTGGACCCAGTGTGACAGCTGTCAGTTGTCAGCTGGTGTCTGGAGAGCAGGTGGTCCCCAACACATTCCACACAGTAGTTGCCGCTGACAACTCAGAGTGCCACTGCAAAGAGGCACAGGTTCCCTTTCAGGGGAGGGTCTCAGGTACCTTGTGAGTAGCTGTGAGGACAGCCATGCCTGTTGACTGTCTCCTTGGCAATGATTTGGAGAGCTCCCCTTGGGCGAAGGTGGAGCAGAGGTCCCATTTGTAAATGTTGGGTCTGCCTGAGTGGGCCTGTGTCACCACTCGGTCCATGGCAGCCAGTAAAGGCATTGTACAGGACCTGAAGCCTGAAAGTGTGACCCTGGTGCCTGCCGGTAAGAGTAGAGGCAGGGGGCGTGGTAAACTGGCCCCCAAATTCCCACGGTCCAGGAGGAGGTAGACCCAGAGGGGGATGCCCTGGAGTCTACAGGGGAACAAGTGGCTAAACTGGGGGACCTGCCTGGGCTGACCCATTGGCAGCAAGAAGGATGGCCCACCGGGGAATTCTCCCAGGAGCAGCAGACATGAATCTTCTCTCATTGGTTTGCATCAGCAGGCTGCAAACCAAGCAGCGGGTGATGAGGCTGGATCACACTGGATATACTGGGAGAATTGGCTCCCGTATAGCGGGCCTAAGGTTGCTGAGCCTGGGTCTGCCCGTGTGCTGGTGGTACTCCAGCGCTTCAGAGCCTTCCTACTGGATTTGGCTCTTGATGTGCCTTTAGCATTTGGGGCAAAACAAGACCTTTTAAAGGCTTGTCACCCACTTTTACTGGCCCCAAATGCACAAGCACTCTGATGCTCACTGTAGGTCTTGCCAGGCTTGCCATGCAAGTGGAAAGAGTGGGAGGAAGTATAAGGCTCCTTTCCAACTTTACCCTGTAGTCATCAGCCCCTTTGAGAGGGTGGGTATTGACATTTTGGGGCCTCTGGATCCCAAGGCAGCCATGGGCAACAGGTTTATCCTGGTCTTGGTGGACCATATTACCCAGTACCCGGACGCCATCCCTCTCCAGATTGTGACGCCTCCGTGCTGGGTCGAGCATTGATGGGGATTTTCTCCTATGTGGGGTTCCCCAGAGAGGTGGTGTCCCGCTGGGGTACCAACTTCATATACAAGTATATGAAGTCCCTGTGGCTGGAGTGCGGTGTTACCTATAGGTTCACTACTCCTTAACACCAACAAGGTAATGGGATAGTTGAGAAATTCAACCAAACCCTAAAAGGCATGATTATGGGTCTTGGTGAACCGTTGAGGCGTAAGTGGGATGTCCTCTTACCCTGCCTGCTGTTTGCTTACAGAGAGGTACCGCAGTAGTCCTTAGGGTTCAGTCCCGAGGAGCTCCTCCATGGGCATCCTGTAAGAGGACCTCTGAGTCTGGTGAAAGAAGGCTGGGAGAAAGCTCCCAGTAAACCACCCCAGGGTGTATATTGCTACATGCTGGCATTCAAAAAACCAGACTAAGTGCTTCAAGTAACTCGCTCAGGTGAACCTGGAAGCCAGCCAGAAGGAAATCAAATGCTGGTATGGTGAGATTTCCACTTAGATCGAGTTTCATCCTGTACAGAAGGTTTGGGTCATGGCCCCAGTGGAGCCTTGTGTGCTCCAGAATAAGTGGACCGGTAGAATGCAAGAGCAACATCACCTACTTGGTGGACTTGCAGTCTCCCAGGAAGTCTTTGCAGGTCCTGCATGTGAACCTCCTGAAACCCCACTTGGAGAGGTCCGAAGTGAGAATGCTCCTAGCAGCAGATGATGGGATGGAAGAGGAGACTGAGCCTCTTCCTGACCTTCTGTCTGCCAAGGAGCAAGATGGGTCAGTGGACGGTGTGAACCTCTTTCCCACCCTGACCCCTGAACAGCAGAATGACTGCCTCCAACTGTTGGAACAATTTTTTGATCTGTTTGTGTCACTTAGTGGTGCGTCCATAATGTGGACACTGGCGACAGTCCTCCAGTAAAACTTAAGATTTACAGAGTGACTTACAGGGTCAGAGCTTGCATCAAGGAGGAGGTCTCCAAGATGTTAGCGCTAGGGGTGATTGAGTCTTCAAACAGCCTTTGGGCCAGCCCAGTAGTCTTGGTCCCAAAGGCTGACACAGCAGGTGCCACACCAGCGTTCCGGTTCTGTGTGGACTACCGAGGGCTCAATTCAGGCACCAGTACTGACGCGCACCCCATCCCCAGAGCGGATGAGCTCCTTGATCAGTTATGGGCTGCCCTGTACTTCAGCACGTTTGATTTATAATCTCGGTACTGGCAGATCGCCTTAACTGATGGGACAAGAGAAAGGTCCGAGAAGAGTGTGGGCATAGGTTATGTGCACATCCATGCTGTGGGCACTCCACTGAGGTTCGTCAAAAGACAGACTCCACTTTGTCTTGAATTATATTTATTAATTGTTCATCAAATTTTCTCTTTTCTTCATTTGATTTATTAATTCATTGTTTTAGCAATATACATTCGTTTGAAAAGATGCTCCGATGCATTGCGGGCCAAAAGTGCCCTTTCTCAAGGAGCCATAATCTTGGGATACTTGTGATTTCACGAACGTTAAATTCTTCCAAGGTTTCGGCTTTCCTTCAACAAAGTTTCAACGGGTGACCGGGGACCGGCTACCGGGTGTTCGGGCTTTTGAACACCCGGTAGCCGGTCCCCGGTCAGCGAGAGGTTCACTCTACTCCACCTCTTCTCCATCTGTGACGGACATCAAGGTGGGCTCAGACCTTTTGAACAGTGGGTTTGAGGCAATCGATATAGAGCACCCTGGGGGTGTTTTGATTTGAAATTCTCTTACCGACTTTGGTGTGTTTGGATAGTTTCCCACTACACTTCTGGTTCTGGTCTGTCCGAGGTAAAGGCGACCCTTTCCAGTATCCACGTCTGCTGCCAACAATGTACCATCAGAGCAGACTGTGCCTTCCAGAATGAGTCACAAAGAGGAAAAAAACTAAAAGAGGAAAAAAAAAACAAAGACGAAAAAAAACCAAAGACGAAAAACCTCTATTTGCAGAAAGAGAAAGGGATGAAATGAGATGACCAAGAAAAAGGCCAGAGGATACCAGCAAGGAGAATGGACCTGAAGACAGGACCTCCAGGCAAGAGCAGGAAGCTTCAAGGAAATCCAAACAGGAACAGGAAGTGTAAAGAGCACGTACAAATACATCAGACCGGAGTAGAATGCACCAGCAGGAGCAAGGACACACTAGCAGGAGCAGAGAAATGAAAGATTCAGCCCTTATGTACCCATAGACAGGAACTGTTGTAAATGGAAGTAAGCAGTCACTATCTTGGATAGGGAAAAAGTACAGAAAAGCATAGGAAAGGTTGCCATCTTAGAATGGTACAACTAAATTCCTCCCAAAGCCTTCTGGGAACAAGAATGTGGAATCATGGGAGGAAGAAAGCAATAAGATGGCATCCATGCAGAAGAATGCACATTAGCAAGTTTGGCAACATTGTTCACCCAGCATACGGTAGGAGTATCGAGCACCAGAAGACTGTTCATATTAGAAGCTGCAGTTCCAACACTGGAGCTGTGGCAGTCCTGAGATGCCAAAAACCATACCGCAGGCCGCCGCATGGAGCCGCAGCATGGCAGAAATAGGAAAGAAGTAGGTGTCAAAGAATTACCCCCAATAACCAGAACAGCAACAGGGGTCCACCACGTTCAACTGTGCCATGCCATGAGGAGGAGGGGGACGTTGAAGGCCTGCACCAGTAAAGCAGGCAATGCAATGCAAAAAACTATTGATAATGTTAATCTAAATTTCAGAAGGCAAGTCCTTGAATACAGCAGGTTAGATATTGGGATGTACTGAAGTTCCAAGTTGTTTTCTGGCGCAACAGTAGGTCCCCCTCCTCAGGCCGCAAGAATGCTAGGAAAGAGCAGGGGGAAAAAAATCGGTGCACAAGGAAAGAAGCATGAACTGAGTCAGCATCATCCCAAAATCTAGCACTGGGAGGACAACCCTTTCAATAGATTAGGAACTGCAAACGGTTCCTAAAGAACTGGCATTTACAGATTTCCTGGATCTTGTATTCAGGAAACATTTTGACTAAAACCGGAGGACGTTGAGAAAAAAAACTCTTAGGGATCAGTATCATTGGGTTTCAATTGTGAAGTATGGAACATAGGGTGTATCCTCCAGGAACGTGGCAATTGTAGACAAAAAGACACTGGGTTCACCACTTGAATGACTTTGAAGGGTCCATAAAACCGTGGTTTGAATTTACTAAGACAGGCGGTGAGGCAAGAAACTTGACGAGAGCCAAACCTTATTGTTAACCTGATATTATGGAGACTGATGTTAAAGGGTGTTAGAATGAGGGTCTCTAGTTATAAAGGGTTTGCACCTTTGTCCAACTAGGGACCTTTACTTCTAGTCAGGATATGGCAATTACACTCCTAAAATAACCGCCCTTTCACCACCTTGGTAGCTTGGAACAAGCAGTCAGACTTATCTTAGAGGCAGTGTTATGTTATGTTATGTTAATATAGACTTATAGAGCGCATTATCACACAGGGGTATCTAAGCGCTACAAGTGTGTAAAGCATTTGCACATAACCAACAGTAATACAGTGCAAACACTACAGATGGACACCACACCAGTTTAGATAAATATCAAATATCAAACATATCAAATATCAAATAAAAAATAGATACTTTGTAAGATGTCTTCTTAACTGCAGAAATACCTCAAAAGCACAGTTTGTATGAGTCGGTAGCTCCGTCCTGGGCTATTGCGATGCTGAAAACAACAGAGTCTAACAGTTCCAGCCAACCGCGTTGATACGGGCCAGCAAAAGCGTGAACAGAGTTGGTAACAGTACATTTCTCATTGCAGCTTAGACAGAGGTGCGAGCCGGCTCGATTTCAGGACCTTGGAGATTCTCCGCATAAGTAAAGAAAGTTCAATCCAGTCCTTTCACTGCCCAAGGCAGAAGCAGCAACTGCAAGCCGACTCAACAAAGCAACAACACTGCAAAGGGGCAGTACTCCTCCTGGCAGCTATTCCAGCTCTTCTTCTTGGCAGGTTCCTTGATTTGAGCGAGTTCTAAAGTTTAGGAGTTTGGGCCCCACTTTTTATAGCCCGAAATCCTTTGTCCTCTCAGGCAGATAGTGTGTGCCCAGCCGGAACCAGTGCTGCCCTCTTTGGTGCAGCTTCCTGGCAGGAGGTGGAGACAGCTTTGTCAGAGGCAGACCAGGCCCATTCAGGTGAAAGGAAATCTCCTCCCCCTACTCTAAACGCAGCCCAGGTCTATACAGCCCTTCTCTGACCCATCTAGACTCACTGAAGCCACTGCTGCTCTCCAGCCTGGTCATCCAAAACCCAGACAGTCAATCCACAAACCTAGCAGAGGCCTACTGGATCGCTGAGGAAGAAAAGACCTACTTTCTAAAAGTGGTATTTTCAAACACAGAATGTAATTATCACCTTCGCTAAAAGATGCATCTTTAGATTCTGAGTTCAGGCATACTAAACTTTATTTCTCTACCTTGTTCATAGGGCCAGTTAGGTTTATAAGAGGTTATAAACAAACTTCCCATTCTCTCCTATGGGAACTGGTAGCGTTGCCATAGTGAATTACTGATGATAGAAAGATAGAGAGGGACCCCTTAACACTGTCAAGGGAAATGAGGTACTTTTAACCAACAAAAAAAAATTCCCTTGACCCAGTAAATTAAGAAAATTCAAATCCAGTGATTAACAGTATATTAAAACATTGAATACTATATTCAAAACATTAGAGTGACATATAAAAAAATCATTTGTTCTTCACATTCCATTATACAAAAGATAACACCGCATAAAGCTTAACAATTTATAACCATAAATAAAAATGATTGTTCTTCATAAAAACATACAATACATATAAATCACAAGGAGATTAATGACTAATAATCACAAATTAATTCTAATCTTCAGGATCGGAGATACTAATCCCTATTTAACAGGTTATTCTGCCCGTGGTAAAATTAAAAAAGAACAAGTGTAGTAAAGGTGTGTCACAATGGATGGATATCCCCCAGTAGTATCTTAGGGGAAGGTGGGGGTTTTATCCATATAAATCCCATGGGAAATTATTAATGTCTCGAATATATCCCCGTTATATGGAGACGATTGTCAACCTTTTGATCCTTAGGCTTATGGGAGCTTAAAATCTGGCGAAAATATGAGTGGAGTGAAGATTCAGATAAATTAAATAAGTGGAAATTTGGTCATTAATTATACGATTTGTTTTACTTAGGGGAGAAGATATACAGCAAATACACAGAGACAATAATACCGTGTCTTGATAAAGATGGGACTATAAATGTGAAACCATCAAAATACTTCGACGCCATCAGGAGCTCAATCAAAGGACAGACACATACAGCGCTAAATACTGATGGAAGCAATGTATTAACTGAAGTGCCTTTGAATCCTATTTGGATTTGCATTTGTATCTGACAAGGATTGTGTCTTACATTATATGTTTGTCTCTTTTATGCTGGTCATAATTGTAACTTATTAGTCATTAATCTCCTTGTGATTTATATGTATTGTATGTTTTTTATGAAGAACAATCATTTTTATTTATTGTGTTATAATTGTTAAGCTTTATGCAGTTTTATGTTTTGTATAATGGAATGTGAAGGACAAATGACTTTTTATAATAAAATGTCACTAATGTTTTGAATATAGTATTCAATGTTTTAATGTACTGTTAATCACTGGATTTGAATTTTCTTAATTTACTGGGTCAAGGGAATTTTGTTTTTGTTGGTTAAAAGTACCCCATTTCCCTCGACAGTGTTAAGGGGTCCCTCTCAATCTTTCTATCATTTATTGTACAACCTGTTGGTTGGAGAGGCGTTTGGTCTCACATTGGGGTATCGAGTGGATCCACCATTTAATCAGATAAAGGGGACACATAAGGATATCACTATGGATAAATTAAAAACATTTGGATTTACGGAAGATCAATTTAACAGATTGATTCATCAGAATCTGCGTAGTAGTAATTCCAAGGGGCTAAACAGCACGGCCATGAACAACTAGTAAAGATATTAAATCTTAAAAAGAAACAAATACAGACAGAACTACACGCCAAATTTTTAATAGATTATCTGAAAGGAGGCGTAGTTCCAATGGGTTTGCAAGTAAAAAACGAACCTGGGTTATTCATAGAAAATCCAAAGTTTATTGAAACATGGACCCATATAGCTAACCGGTGCAGCCGTGACTGGCTCATTCTAATTATTGAAACAGCTCAAAAACTTTTTGAAATAGAGAAACAAGAAATAGAAGGCCTGGAAATTCAGTACAAACAAAGTTCAGCACTGGAGGAGGCTAAGAAAAAAATAGAGGAGGATGTGGAGGTTGAAACACAAAGCTATAGGGAATATATAACCTCTTCCATGCTCATGACGGCTCCCGGTCATCATGAGTCACGGTGGGCGTGTGCTGATGACGGCCGGGAGCCGTCATGCCCGCGATTGGAATCTCAGCACTGCGGCGGAATTTGCGCCGCAGCGATGAGGTTAACAAACAATAAAATGAAGAAATTTAGGAAGAATGTAGAAAGGTACAGTGAGGAGGGAGTTTACCCATATGTCAATAAAGACTATTTTGACAATAAAAAAGAACAAAGGTGGGAGAAACCTCAATTCCAGAGACCTCTATACTCCGGAGGAGGTAATAAACGCATAACCTTCTCAGAAGTAATGAGAAACAGGTAGGAGGCCAGGGAAATAGGGGATTACCATCTTTTGAGCGTGAGCCTCTATTAGGGAGACGCCAAAATCGAGGACAGAGGGGTTTCAGAGGTTACAACCGACAGGAACCCCAGAGGAGTCATCAACCTCAGAATGAAGGACAAGAGTACCTAGCGACGAGGAACAAGCAGTTTTGGAGGTAACAGAACTCCTCATTATCAATCTCTCTCTCGAAGAAGAATTTTAAATAAAGAAGAACAAGAGGCACTACAGAGAGGGTTTAGTTTTGCCCCTACAGCCCCGCATAATATGTTTGAATTAGAGAGTGACCTTAGAAATTTCTGTAGAAAAATAAGATTAAATAGGTTCTTTGAGGATAAAACGTATCAACCTTTGCCAAATGTGTCAGGCCTCAAACCCAGGTCAACCTTTACTCCTAATTTGGCCCAAATTGATACAAATTTAGAGATTTTCGAGAAAGTAGTAGAGATTGAAATGAAAAATGTGAGGAAGGCAGTGCAACAAAACTATAATAACAATTTACCCCTAGATCAGAGGAAGGCACTAACAGCGTTACAAAATTGTGACCAATTAACAATAAAACCCGCCGACAAAGGCGGTGGGGTGATGATATTTGATTCCCCCAAATATGAGGATAAGATGAGAACTTCTAAATGTAGAGGACCATTATCAGCCCAGGAGAATTGAGGAAAGAAGTAGCAGCCCTTTTAACTAGAGGCAAGGATGAAGGTTGGATTTGCGATAGTGAGTATACATTTTTGTTGAACACCTACCCAGTTTTCCCGGCTATTTATGGATTACCTAAAATCCACAAAAATTTTCTTAATCCACTGTTGCGGCCCATAGTGAGTAGCATTGGATCTACATTGGAACCACTAAGTAGATATGTGGATTTTTTTCTAAAACCCAAAGAACAGAGGCAAAGGTCATACCTCAAGGACACTGCCCATGCAACTTCGGTTTTTGAGGGTCAGGGCTTCAATGGGGTGACCCAGCTTCTGGTCACCATAGATATTGAAGCCTTGTACACCAATATCCCCCAGGATGACACCATAGAGGTGATCTCTGCCATTCTAGAGGGGGAGGACATTAATGGTGGCAATAGAGAATTCATCATGTCCTGTAATAGAATGGTTTTGAAAAACAACATGTTTCTGTTCAAGGATGAGCTAGATCTACAGACGAAGGGGACCAGTATGGGGGCCACTTGTGCCCCCAGTCTTGCCTGTCTGTAAGTAGGAAACTTTGAGCAACCGCACACATTCAATGAGATTGCCCCTTACATTGAAAATATTTCCTGCTGGCATCGTTTCATAGACGATATCATCTTCATATGGAACGGTGCCAGCATGGTGTTGACTGAATTCCTGAAGTGGATTAACTTGGAGGATCCCAATTTGAGATTCACAGCTAAATTTAGCAGTTCCAGCGTGGAATTTCTAGATATCAAAATCAAGAACATTGAGGATGTATTACAAGTGGAGCTTTACACCAAGCCCACCGATAAAAATACACTCTTACAATAGGCCAGTAATCATCCCCACTCTCAGAAAGATAATATTCCCTTTGGGGAGTTTTCAAGACTGCGCAGGAATTGTACTACTGTGACCGATTTTTACCATCATGCTGAATGCCTCAAAAAGAAATTAAAAGCTAGAGGCTATCTCAACAAATTGATCAACAACTCTCTCAAAAGAGCAAGGTTTTACAATAGGGACAGCCTTTAGGAAAGAAATAATGCAGCTGCAGGAAGAATAGTGTTCGTGCCTCAATATTCTCAAATGAGTAACCAAATTAAGAAAATAGTAAATAGGAATTGGAAAATCCTAAATTATGGTGCCAATATACAACTGCAGAAACCCCTCTTTTCATTCAGACGAAATAAAACGATCAGAAATTCCCTTGTAAAAACCTATAAGACAACAGGAGAAAATCAAAGGACAGTGAGGGGTGATGTAGCTAAAGGTAACAACAAATGTGGCACATGTTCAACATGCCCACAATGCTTAGAATGTAAAAATGTGACCTTCACTGGGAAGAATCTAATTGCTACTACCTTAAACAACTGCTGCAGTAAGAACGTGGTTTACCTTCTAATCTGCCCTTGTGGACTATGGGTATGTGGGGGAGACAAGTAGAGAGCTCCGCACACGACTATTAGAACACAAGTCAGCTATCAGGACTAACAAAGAGAATGCCCCTCTAACAGATCATTTTCGTAAGAAAAACCATGACTGTAGCAAATTTAAATGGTTTATTCTGGAAAAAATAGTGATAAACAGGAGAGGAGGGGATTTGGACCAGAAAAGGAAGAAAAGGGAGCAATGGTTTATGAGTGTTCTCAACACAGTGGAGGTTGGTCTCAACTCCAGAGAAGACTGGATGAAGATCATACTAACATAGACTGGAGTCAATAACAGAGAGAGCTAGCTACCCAATATGATAGATCTGTGGGTATATTTGAGAATGAAATATCTTTAGATTGCAGGTCATACTAATACAGACCGGAGTCAGTATCAAAGAGAGCTGGCTAGCTGCATAAATATTGATTTGCGAAGTAACATGAGGATGTACTAGTCTTAGATTTTAGCCAGAATGTGTATTAAGTTCTTATTATTGCCAAGATGCATACAAACCTAAGAAAGAAGTTTATAGCATATCAGGATTGTGAGGGCATAAATTATACTAAGCACAGGTGTGGTTAACTATCAATACCCACACCACCTGCAGTATGGAGGTAACACGGAATTAGAGTAGGAGGTGAGGGTGTTATGATAATCCTGCTTGGAAGATCACCCACACTGACAGTGTTCTAGAATAAGACCAACCACTATTAATTACACTGCTTGTAATACGGAGGCAATATTGCACTATTTAGGAAGTGGGAATGCATAGATAAATCCGCCTTATAGATCATAACCCACAGTGATAATAACCACGATAGTGGGAACGAGGAAGAATAATATAAACCGCCCATAACGGGGGTTTGTAGATGCTCAGTTAAAATTAGGAAAAAACAGGAGCGAACATCATGTTAAACAGTCAACCTATAGGATATGAGTATCTGGAGTAAGGAGTCAGGCCCCGATCAGGTGACAGGAAGACCCAATCACAAGGTGGGTCTCACATGCTAAATAGAAGGGATCGTAATGAGTGCCTGGTGGCTTACAACGAATCCGGCACGCCAACACTGGAGGGGATACTGCTAAACCTCGGTAAGGCGAGCAACGTTATTGCAATGGGCGGGTGACCGTAGTTAAAGAATTGTGGAAATAACATTAACAACAGAGTGTAGTGTAGTTACTATATTCCCAATAGGCTCTGCGCATTGGAATAATATATCCGATAGGTTTGACGTAGGACTTGGGTCGACTGGGTCTCTATTGAATATATTAGACTTAATTGTGCAGTGCCAGCTACCTCAGAGGTCACTAAAAACTCTTGAATAAACAAGAAGGGATTAGTTTCTGACAAGCGCATAAACATGACAACTTTGTTTCCTCAAGAATAAACGTATCTTCAGAGTCGTGGAAACAATAGATAGATAGTTTACTCAATCGTGCATGCTTCGTTTCATCAGAGGTGCAGAGAAAATAGAGAGACAGGCGTTTTCAATAAAAGGGATTTATTGAACAGTCTTCTTTCTCATGCAAGTAAAGTGAACTGCTACAATCGTAATACTGGCTGCAAAGTATAATGCGTACAGCGAGAAGAGTATTATAAAATAATACTGTAAAAGCATTGTATGGTTTCTAAACCATAGATAAATACATACATAAATAAAGGCTAAAAGTACTCAACTGGTGCTTCTAAAATACGCCTACCCTGATGTACCTAACCTAAGTCTAGTACGAGGGAAGAAGCAAGTGTGGTGTAGCATAGGTTTAGTTTCTTTGCCAAGAATCCAGCGAAGATTTCTCTTTAGGGTCTAATCCGCTCCGAACCTTGGCTTTAGAATGAAGGAGGTCTGGTATCTCAGTCTCGGGACTCGATTTCCCAACACCCCTCGAGGGGAACTTGGAAACACTGGAGCTTGATTCTCGCCGAGAGAAATGCAGCCTCTCGATCAGTGCATCAACTGGAGGGTTGGCTTCCTTCGGCACTTGCTGTAGCGAGCTGTGTCGGGCAAGTAAATGGTCTAGCTGCTCCGAACCACCGCTTGTTTGCTAGAGGAAGTGTAGTCATATTTATACCCTGAAGGTGTCTGGTTTGACGTAAAGTCTGGCATAATAACGTCATCAAAGAACCCCAAGGGAATGGTAGTTCTTTGAAAACTCCATGAATTCTTGGACAAATCACTATTCAAGCAAACGGATGTCCCTAACTGCTTAAGCCGATTTTTCCAAGAAATCGCTGTGGCTTTTCGGAATGGGTGGAAGTAGCCATGCCTGTATATGGTTATGATTACTATGCCTATATAAGGGTAATGTGAATTGCACCTATGTAAGGACATAAATTGGAAAATCTCGCTTGGATCCTAAAACGCCATACAACACCCACTCCAATTTATTATGTTCGATATTACTAAATTCTAAGTATTTAAAACCTATCTAAAGCATGATGTGTAAAAATCCCACAAAAAATACATAAAATGCATTCGAAATGGTTGTACACGAAAGATGAGCATTTGTACTATACGCATTTTAAAAGCAACGTTGTCATTCAAAGCATGTAGTGTGACATTGGAAATGCTATCAGAATGAGTCATGAAATTACACTTATGAAATGGCTCTTAAATACAGAAAAAAGGTTGAGACCATTCCATGACAGAATATATACACTGTTTAGGTCATAGACAAGGTCAAATATTGTCTCTTGGAAGCATTTCAAATTCTTGTTCTCTAAGAATAGTTCTACTTTAAGCAGATTCTTCTTTGCCAAAAAAAAGTTCAATTTTGGGAAAAAATCAAATCACAGAAAAAATAGAGTTCTAAAATTGGAAGTTTTGTTTTGAAAACTGAAGGTCGAATACAGAGTCCCATAGAACGCTGTGTGCTAACTTCAAAAGTCATTCTCGTTTGGAGAAAACATAAAATCTTTTAAGCTGGTAAAGAATTTGTCTACCACAGTAGGTGAAAGTTGGACCACTTTGTTAAGTAAACCGATTGCACAAAAATGTGAAGCAGCGTTCGCCGCATAAGCAATGTTCAAAGGAGATGGAGATGGTACCTCTGTGCCTGTCGATCCACGTATCTCACCGTCAGCAGATTGCGTCTGTGAGACCTCACCGAATGCCATCATCAGGATTGGTAGCCGCTGGGGACAATACAATGCATGGGCCGTTACTGAACCAAGAAAAGTATCAACATCCGTTGGCAGTGCTTATGGAAGTGTTAGACAGATGTCCAACACGCATTCTTCTCCACATAGCAGGCATCGTAGAACAGGTTAGATAAAATTTCGCCAGATTGGTCGGGATGATAGAAACCATGTGGTATTCAGGTCTCTTAAACGAGCCAGGCCCAGAATCTGTATCATGCGCTCACAACACTTCATTGCCAGGAGAGGGTTCTCTATGGTAATCTGGTTGTCGCTGGTGACCGGACGAAGCAGAAAGAACAAGAATAGTATTCCTGCTACGAGTCCCAAAATGAGAGGCAGGCCGCCGAACACAGAGTGCACGAAGTTTAGAAATATGCCGAGGACTGCTTCAAATGGTCCCGAAAAAACGGTCTTAAATACATGTATAATACCACTGGTATCAGACATGTTTAAGATACGACCTAACATTTCTGATAAATGTATAGGGCAGTTTGTTGATAATAGGACATGTATCTTTGTAGAGGACCTTGTAACTTGTAGTACATGTGTCTCTTGGGATGAGGTCAGTGGCACAGTTTTTTGTAAAAGAATGGCTTTCATTCTGCTTAAAGTATCAATTCGAATAGAAGAGATGTTCAGTGAAGGCCATAACAGCGACTCCCCGTCTGTCTTAGTTTTAGGAAACAATACTTGCATACAACAAGTTACCCTGGCTGACACAGTTACGAGAAAGGCTATTCCTGGCAACATGCCACAGCAGCTGTGATCATTCAACATAATATAGCTTCCGTTAGAAAGCTGCCTAAAAATTGGACCCATCACTGCAGCTGGAGAACCTTGCAGGTGGCAGGATAAGTTGGTCGAAGATGCGTCACAGGCTCCATGTAAATTAATACCCTGACATAAAAGTGTACCACTTAGTGTGCTTGTACATTGTGTACCACTAAGAAATAATTCCCTTGCTCCACTCCAACATCTGTGTGTATATGGTAATTCCCAGATTGACTTAATGTATTCTTTACCAAACCTTTCATACACGCCAGCTGGTATATGTTTCAAACAATATTGAAAATGAAAAATCGTGACAGGCAGAGTGATTATTCCATGTATTAGCCATTCTGTTGCAGGTTTTTACTAAAATAGTTAACGGTAATCTTTTCAGTTTCTCAATGCTCAGCACTGTATAGTCTGCTCCTCTTTGTGCCAGAGTGATTTGTATCTGTAAGGTTAAAAACAGAAAACAATGACGTGGTGTGCCATGGCACATATCCAGAATGAAGATTTTGCAACATCCAGCCTAAAAGCATTATAGAATGTAATTGTCACTGTCCATGCTGTAGCATGAGCAAGTCCTGTTTCATTATGTCAATGGCAGAGGATACTATGCTGTCCAGTTGTTAACCCATTGTCAACTACAGAGAGAGCTTTCTCTAAATTAATACGATCAATTTCTTGTATTCTTTCTGCAGTCTCTGCTTGTGTCTCTTTCCAAGCTTCATTATAAATGGAGTATATACCAGCGTACATAATAAGTTTATGACGTCGTTTCGCAGGACCCTGTAAGAAGTCCCTTAAATCAACGCCATCTTTAAGTAAAGATAAGTGTTGTTTTACTTCTGTTAGTGTGGACTTTTGTAGCCACTCAAGGCACCGTTTTCCTACACTGTATGTTGTTACTATCCCTGGATGTTGTCTCTGGACATATCTTGGATCTGGCCCAGTTAATGTAAACCCTTGTGTTTTACTCAGGAATCTATCTTGACAGTTGTTTATGTCTGTGGGCCAGATTAACCATTTCTTCCAATCAGGATCAGTTCTGTTTTTAAGTAAAATTGTTTTTACGTCGACCCCTCCTTCTATAGTGTTCTTACTATCAGGTGTAGGTGTAGGTATGGATGGTTTGTTCAAATCTTTTATCTTGGCTAGGCCAAGACAGGATGTCTGTTGCACAGTGTTGTTCAAAAACATTATTTGTTCAGGGATAATGCAGGCTCAAAATAAAGCTTCTATTCCCTGTACTTGCCAGTCTTTTGAGCCCCAGACAGTTTTTGTTTCTATGTTGTCACTCCAAAAGTCGAAACCTAGCGAGGACAGCTGGGCATAAAAGGCTGCAGAATAAATTTGCTTAGTATTAGTCAACATACTTTTCATTCCTGTCTTATTAACATTTTTAAAGTAAAATGTTTCCGGATTTGAGGTGTTAAAACCTGAGAAGTATGGACATTTTTCATAGAATGTTTTTGAGCTGCCTTTTGCCTCCGCTGGACAATGTTCCCATTGATTAAAAGTATAAACATTTCTAACGTTTGCAGATTTGTGCAAATAATGATGACCATAGTGATTATAACAGTACATTTGGTCATAATCTGATGAACCTTCTAAGTATTCATGTTTTGTAAATTTTGCGACATCTCTAAGTCTGACATCATATTATTAACAGTCTCAAAGTCCCAATCATCAGAAAATGTGCTGGGTGAAACAAAGTCACTCAAGGAAACCTTGAATTGATGTGCAATCTTCAACAGCTCTGCAGGGCCAAAGATGTCATAATCAGTTCTGTCCCATGCTATACCACCAGGTATAGGAACGGCTGTAATGTTCACTGATGTCACGTCTCTTTGTTCACGATGAGATGATTTGTGTGACTTAATGAGCAAGTTGATGTTCTTACTTGCTGTGTCCATTTTACTATATCTTCCATTTATCAGCATTCCCAAACTTAATACAAGAATTAGCCAAAGTAGGAGAAAAAGTATTCCTAGCACAATCCAAAGTTCAACCCATGGTGAAACTAGATGAGTTTTTTCAAGTTGCTGAAAAAGTTCTGTTACTTGATCTTTAAAAGTTTTGATTGCTTGTGTCATTTCAGGCTCACTGGGATCCTTGGAAAACGTATCAAAGTTAATGAAATAGCCAGATGCAGTTCTGTCAATTGTAGGTATTGCATCAGGATTACTTGAAATCACTGGAGCTACTGGATCCCTTGTCACATTAGTATAGTCGGAGTGTCTTGAAGAACTGTTATTTGGGTCTCAAAAGGCACAAGTTCCATGGCTTTATTCCTTAGTCCTTCTTTTCTTACTGCAGATTCCTCAAAGTTGATAAGTCTCTCAGTTTGAAACTCTTGGATAGTAACGAGATTTGGTCTTCTGCTACATCTTTGGAGTCCACTGGGCCTACTACTTATGAGTGGCCACGTGATGTGGTTTTACCAGGTTGGTAGATATGAACCTGTTCTCCTTTCTTCCAGCAAGGGGCGGCAGTAAAACTGTTCTTGATCCGTGGATTGCTATCACAGGTACTGTTTTTTTGTAAGAAGGCCCAAATTCCTTCGTATCTGCGACCTTTTCTCTGACAAGATCCCCAATCTTAGGAATCCAGGCAGGCCTTGCTGGGATGGGTGGTTCTCCTTCAGTGGTCGTTGGTTTCTGTAATGTGTTGCTTTGACTTCTTCTTGTTTCATTCAAGTCCTGCAAAACAGCCAAACGGTCTTTGATATCAAAGGGTGTTTGTTCTACCACTGAAGTGTGACGATCAAGGTCCTGGACAAGCATTCTAGTACCAAAAAGGATTTCGTATGGAGTGATTCCACCCAGAGAATTTCTTGGCAGATTATTTAGACTACGTTGGACACTTATTAGATGATTGACCCACCCTTCACCCGAGTCAAATACCCTAGCTGTTATAGATTGCTTTATGTCCTGGTTTTTTCTTTCCACTACAGAATTTCCCTCAGGATGGAATGGACTCGAATACCGCAATGCAACACCCAGATTGGCCATGGCATCCTTGTAAGGTTTAGAGCTAAACGCAGGACCCTGGTCAGAATGTAGCGTGCCGACTGCATATGTGCCGATAAAGACTCACAAATCTTTTATAACAGTTTGGGCGTCAGCCGAGCGCTGAGGCCACATCCAAATAAATCTGTCAGAATAGTTGTTGGACCGCATTTGTCCATAGGGACGTCTGCGTGTAGATAGGCTAATGTTGTCTAGCAAAGGTGTCTGTTCTGGGCTGGCTACACTGTAGTCCGGTATCTGGTGGCGTGCTCTGCTGCGATCTCTGTTGCTGTCATGGCAATTAATTGCAAATTCATAAATGTGGGTATTCAGCCCTTGCCACCAGTAGGTATCTTCTTAATTCTAGTATGGATTTAGAGATCCCTTGATGTATCAGAACCTCTTCCAAATGTGCTTCGCGTATCATAGCTATTCAAGGTCTCCTGTTTGGAATTACTCTATCCCCCACTCCAGGGATTCGAGCAAAAGGAACGGAGTTGAGATCAATTATGTATGAATATTCGAGTGGATAGTATAGGGGTAACACTGCACCGCTGCCTTTGCTTGTGGCATTGACAGCTAGCATTATTTCGCCATCTATTCTTGTTTTTGAACGAATTATTGCAGCTACGGAAGCAGTTTGCATAGCTGCCTTCGCGGCTTCATGAGCCAATGAATTCCCTGCAACGTCAACGCCATCATGCTGATGACTCAGTGTATGGATCACGTGAGTCTTTTGTAGGTCTTTCTGTAATTGAACTACTTGTTCCCAAAGCAACTTATGCTCAATTGTGCCACCTTTTGCATCTTTGAAACCGTTTTGAACCCAATTCTGCAAGTATTCATTGTAAGATTGCACGCAGTAATACGAATCCCACACTATGAGTGTGGGGAATTCGCAATCGGTATTTTCAAGTGCCATCTTGAATGCCTGTAGTTCAGCTCACTGAGCTGTACAGTCTCCAAGAGATTGTGTTTTTGTGACCATGGTTCGGAATTTACCATCGCGCCAGCGACTTTTAACAATCGTGCATGGAGCACTATAAGCTTGTTTACCCCCAATTGCGGGCTGTGCTGATCCATCCATATAAATTACATATGTGTATTGTTCTAGAGGCAGAATCTCAGTGGGCCGAGGACATTCTTGTTCGTATTGTAGAAATTCTTGAGTTTTCAAGTAGCGGTCAAAAACGAATTCATAGTCTGTTGCAGCAAGAGAGTTAGCCCATTGTATCCATCTTGGATGTAAAGCCTTTGCATTTGGAATGCTTGCTTTTGTCACTGCCTCTAAGGCAGGTACAGGAGTAACAACCATTATACGTTTACCCTGTGCGAGAGCTCTCTTTTGCTACTGCAGTTTGAACCGCTGTCAGAATTTTTTCTGTTGAAGTGAATTTCATTTCAGCTTGTGTGTACAAGTGTGATTTATAAGCAAGTGGTACTTTTTTATCTTCATCAAAGGTTAAGTACGTGAATCCACATCTTCCTGGGATTATTCTGATTACAAGGTTGTGTACATTTACGCGTGTCTGTAAATGTGTTGTTGCTAACATGTCTGTTTTCACTGAACGCAAAATTTCTGTATGTTTTTGAGTCCAATTAGTTGTTTTAAAATCAGGTTTGATTATTTCGTAGAGAGGTTTAACCCATTCTGCGTAATTTAGAATGTATGTTCTTCCAAAATTCAGGAAACCTAGAATTGACTACATTTTTCAGCATTTTTGGAAGTTGGAGCAGCGCACACCTTTCTAAAAAGTTGGCTGCCAGGCTTTTGCCTTCACTTGATAACTTGTATCCTAGAAATAGGACATTGAGGTGGGCAATTCTTGATTTCTTAAAGTTGAATTTATACCCTTCAGAGGCGAATCCAAGTATAATGGTATTCACTCTGCTCAAGTGCCTGTCCAAGTCATCGTCTGTTAGATAGATGTCATCGACATAGGATAATGCCTCATCATCATACGTTTGTAGTAACTCTGTTACTCTGGCTGAAAATAACCCCAGACTATTCTTGAATCCCTGGGGGAGACGACAGAAGTGACGTTGTGTCCCCATAATTGAAAAAGCAGTCAAGTTCCTGCTTTCAAGTGCAATGTTTTGACAGAAGAAACTGTTAGAAATATCGAATGTGGTTTTATATTTTTTACGCACAATATTATTCATTAGTGCTGCACAGTGTGCATTTTTTACTGCAAAGGTTTTGCAACAAGAGTTTACATGTCTGTAGTCCAAAACTAGACGATGTGTATTGTCTGGTTTGGAGACCGGAAACAAAGGATTGTTCATTGACGAGGTGCATGTTTCAATTAACCCTTGGTATTCAAGTTGATCTAATATCTCCCTGACCTGTTTTTTTAGCTTCTTGCTTAACTGGATACTGCCTCACTGCAGTTGGTTGTGATTTTAACTGGATTTTATGGTGAGGGGAATCCTCATCCCATCCTACATAATTTTTATATAATGCTGGAGCCTGGGCCACAGATCATTTTCTGGCATAGGTATATTTTAAGTGAATTGGAATATGATTGGAGAAGGCTGGCATAATGATGTCTTCGCCATGTGGGCACTCACTGACAAATTTTGGTGGCCAGTCTTTTTCAGCTAGAAGAATTTCATAACCCTTGGAGAGCTTCTCCCAAAAGAGTGCTTTTATTTTCCTAGTTATGTCCCCCTCCATCCGATCCGGAGCGTTACTTCATATAACTTATGGGGTACACTAACCCTGCTGTCAGCAGTTTCAACTTGGATGTACTCATTCAAGTCGACTGTCTCCTGATGATCCTTCAAGATCTTGCGAGCTATGGTGACTTCTGCTGCGCTGTCCAGCATTGTCTGGGCCCACTCCCCGTTCTTGAGTTGTGTCCTGAAGATTCTCGGCATGTCTGATTTTTATTCCTGCTACCTTCTTTTTGGTGAATTGGGTTTCCTATTTTTTGTAACGTGTTGATCGTCTTTCGAATTCACGCGTTCTTCCTTGTGTTCTGACCGTTCTCTTCTTTCCGATTTCTGTGAGGAAGTCTGAAAGGTACGAGAGGAACGTGTATCAGTATCTTGATATCTATCTGTTTTTTTCAAATTATCCCTGTTCCTGAGGTTATACCTCTTTTCAGATGGCTCCTTTGGAGGAGACCTCCCTCGGGACTGAGAACGCTTCTCTATAGAAGTTTGTTTAGTATTTTCGGACTTCTTTTTGGGAGTAGTGAGAGTGTTTTTAATAAAGACCTTTTTAGGACTTTCTGTTAGTTGGTGCTTGACTGGATTCCCACCCAAACTATCTCTATCTAGTTCTTCATAGGATTTTTAAATTATTCTGGCCAGTTCATATGGTTGCTCAGTTACATCAATTTCTCTTTTTTTTTAGTATTGCCACGGAGGCTGTTTCACTTTTAATATCAGCTAATATTATAGCTGAGACCTGTTTGAAATCTCTCAGTAATTTCATACCCAGATTCAAAGCAGACTCTGCCCCGTATTCATTTTGAATCTGTTTCAGGACGTCTGGTATCACCACCATAGACGGAACACCATGTGTTTTTGTGTAGATTGCAGCAAAGACTGTACCCCAAGTGTTGCAGTCCTCCAGGTGTGGTGCGATCCACATTGGTAAACAGATTGTTAAAATTCTGTGTTTCTCATGAGGGGTAGTATCGGGAAATACTGTCTCGATTTGAGTAATTTTTTTAGCTATCCAGAATGGAATTTGTTCCCTTTTTGCGGGCAATTTACCAATGACTGATTGTATAGTCTGTTGTGCGATTTTATTTGTGTTCCCCTGGTGAGGGGTTTGTTGTGGAATCCTTATAGGAGGTTGGACTGTTAGAGTCCACATGACATATTGGACTAATTGTCTATGTATTTTAATTAGTTGTTTTAGTTGAACTAATAGTTCTGCACCTGACATTTCTTCAATGGCATGGAGTGGTGTATAGCTGGCTAGTACCGGCCATGTTGCTCCTGGTCTGCCTAGTGGACCGAGCCTAATAATGGGATTTTGATGTTGTAGGGTGCCTTTAAACCAGAGCGCATGCTCTTGGTAAGTTAGTGGAATTTCAACATCCATGAAAGGAGTGTATTCCATTGGAGTTTCCTCTTCTTTGTAGAAGTGAAACACGTGATACTGCATTTGCTTCAGGGAAGAAAATCCATGAATATAATACCTCTGTCTGCCGATATTCATGTGCCTCTATGACAAAAATGACCCTACCACCTCTAGTTGATCGGCCATTTGTTATAAGCTTAAAAGTGATGGCTTTCCTTAAGTTTTCTGGGATGATTATAGCATCCGGGTCGTTTTGTTTGGAACCTGTATTGTCTAAACCCGGTTGGGTTGCAGTTCCTGCAGCTCCACTGTTCTCGGGGTCACTCATTTTGTTGACAAAGTTTGCAGAGCAAGTTTCAAGGAAACAAAGATAAGGTGCAAAATATTTTGGAACACTGTATCCTTCAACGTTGAATCAAACAAAAAATTAATACATAGGATTTTCGTCCTACTCAGGTATGGCAGATGTTTTATCCTTTTACCCACTCCAGATGTCTATTGGAGTATTTTAAGGGATAAAGGAGTCTCTGTGAAAAGCTCGACTGAGTTACTCTAGTATCTAGCATTAAATTAGTGCCTTACCAAATGTTGGCCGCCATGTAGTGTAGTTCCTATATTCCCAATAGGCTCTGCACATTAATAATATATCCTATAAGTTTGACATAGGACTTGGGTCGACTAGGTCTCTATTGAATATATTAGACTTAATTGTGAGTGCCAGCTAGCTCAGAGGTCACTAGAAACTCTCTCAAATAAGCAAGAAGGGATTAGTTTCTGACAACCGCATAAACATGACAACTTTGTTTCCTCAAGAATAAACGTATCTTTAGAATCGTGGAAACAATAGATAGATAGTTTACTCAGTCAATTGTGCATGCTTCGTTTCATCAGCTGTGCAGAGAAAATAGAGAGACGGCATTTTCCATAAAAGGGATTTATTGAACAGTCTTCTTTCCCATGCAAGTAAAGTGAACTGCTACAATCTTAACACTGGCTGCAAAGTATAATGCGTACAGCGAGAAGAGTATTATAAAATAATACTGCAAAAGCATTGTATGGTTTCTAAACCATAGATAAATACATACATAAATAAAGGCTAAAAGTACTCAACTCCTGCTTCTAAAATACACCTACCCTGATGTACCTAACCTAAGTCTAGTACGAGGGTAGAAGTAAGTGTGGTGTAGCATAGGTTTAGTTTCTTTGCCAAGAATCTATCCAAGATTTCTCTTTAGGGTCTAATCTGCTCCGTACCTTAGTTTTAGAATGAAGGAGGTCTGGTATCTCTGTCTTGGGACTCGAATTCCCAACACCCCTCAAGGGGAGCTTGGAAACACTGGAGCTGGATTCTCGCCGAGAGAAATGCAGCCTCTCGATCAGTGTGTCAGCTGGAGGGTCGACTTTCTTCGGCACTTGCTGTAGCAAGCTGTGTCGGGCAAGTAGATTGTCGAGCTGCTCCGAACCACCGCGTGTTTGCTAGAGCAAGAGTAGGCATATTAATACCTTGAAGGTGCCTAGTTTGACGTGAAGTCGGGCATCAAAGAACCCCAAGGGAATGGTAGTTCTTTGAAAACTCCATGAATTCTTGGACAAATCACTATTCAAGCATATGTATGTCCCTTACTGCTTAAGCCGATTTTTCCAAGAAATCGTTGTGGCTTTTTGGAACAGGTGGAAGTAGCCATGCCTATATTTGGACAGCATGGGCTATGTCTAAATATGGTTATGATTTCTATGCCTATAAAGGTTAATGTGAATTGCACCTATATAAGGGCATGAATTGGGGAATCTTGCTCGGATCCTAAAAAGCCATACAACTAGAGGAGGTTATATTAATATCCTAATGTTTTCGTTTTTCTTCATAGCTTCACTAATATCAAAAGGGAACTCAAAGTCGACCAGTAGAGCGACATCAGAACTCATGAAACCCACTAACATGGAGTAGTGTGGATTATAAGGTAAACGATAGCGAGCGAGACAAGTAATTAACAAATCAGCCATAGTGAACAGTATTTTGATAAGAACTAATGTGGGAATATTGTATATATTTTTCATAAATAATCAAAAGGGACTATAAGTGGAGCAACTGAGTGGCAAGAAAGACTCGCCAGATTTTCAACCTACATATTCATATACAATTTGAGCAGAGGGTTTAAATAAGGTAAAATACAACAAGCGATCAGAGGCGCTGGAAAGTTAGGAAAATTGAACAAAATTTTTATGAAAGAACTAATGATAAACTATTGCATATCTCCAACAGGCCCGTAGCGTTTTTTGAATAAATAAGTGTGCGACATTTGCGCATGGCTGGAAGTCTTGTTGTTTCAAACATTGGACCACAGCCAGTGGTACGCCTTGATTTTACAGAAAACGAGATGAGAATAATAGACAGGGGTCTCAAAGGGAGGACTAGTTTGTCATGGTAACACCAACTCGCTAGGGGACTTAAATATAATGAAGTTATAGAAGCGACCGAGCCAGAGGATGGTCCTCTCTGTTTATTGTTTTCCACATTGGTAAGACAGTACACAAAGCAGAAACACTGAGAAAAGACTCTAAAGTCTGCACAAATTAATTCTAATCTTCAGGATGGGAGATACTAATCCTTATTTAAAAGGTTCTTCTGCCCTTGGTAAAATTTAAAAAGAACAAGTGCAGTAAAGGCGTGTCATAATGGAGGGATATCCCTCAGTAGCATCTTAGGGGAAGGTAGGGGTTTTATCCATATAAATCCCATGGGAAATTTATAATGTCTCGAATATAGCCCCATTATATGGAGACGATGGTCAATCTTTTTATCCTTAGGCTTATCGGAGCTCAAAATAGGGTGAAAATATGAGTGGAGTGAAGATGCTGATAAATTAAATATGTAGAAATTTGGTCATTGATTATACAATTTGTTTTACTTCGGAGAGAAGATATACAGCAATTGATTACACAGAAACAATAATACCGTGTCTTGATAAAGATGGGACTATATATGTGAAACCATCAAAACGCGTCGACGCCATTAGAAGCACAATCAAAGGACAGACACATACAGGGTTAAATACTGATGGAAGCAATGTATTAACTGAAGTGCCTTCGAATCCAATTTGATGTGCATTTGTATCTGACAAGGATTGGCTCTTACATTATATGTTTGTCTCTTTTCTGCTGGTCATAATAGTAACTTATTAGCCATTAATCTCCTTGTGATTTGTATGTATTGTATGTTTTTTATTAAGAACAATAATTTTTATTTATTGTGTTATAATTGTTCAGCGTTATGCAGTTTTATCTTTTGTATAATGGAATGTGAAGGACAAATGATTTTTTTATAATAAAATGTCACAAATGTTTTGAATATAGTATTCAATGTTTTAATGTACTGTTAATCACTGGATTTGAATTTTCATAGTGAATTACTGCCAATGTTGTTTATCAATATCAGGACATGCCACACACACTAGGGCATGTCCTACATTTCACATACCCTGCACCCTGCCCACAGGGGTACCTTGGGCCTATCTTAGGGGTGACTGACATGTAAGAAAAAAAAGGTGAAGGCCTGGCAAGTAGGTACACCTGACAAGTCAACATGGCAGTCCTAGACTGCACACAGGCTCTGCAATGGCAGGCCAGAGTTACATTTACAGGCTGCTTGTGTGGGTGGCACTATCCAGTGCTGCAGCCCACTAGCAGCATTTGACTTACAGGCCCTGGCACACTCAGTGGACTTACTAGGGACTGACTAGTAAATCAAAAATGCCAATCATGGAAACACCAATCCATAACACAATTTACAACAGAAGCACTTGCACTTTAACACTGATCAGCAGTGCGAAAGTGCGCAGACACACTAAGCCAGCAAAAACAGTCAATACCGGGAGGTCAGAAAGCAAAAAGTCAGGGGAAGCACACCAAAAGATGCCAAGTCTAAAATATGTCCCCTCCAGCTGAAAGTAGGGAGAACTACCCAACCTCCTGGGAGTTCTCTTCACTAAGGTGGAAGAACCTGGACAGACCATCTGCATTGGCGTGTTCTGTTTAAGGGCGGTGTTCCACCATAAAGTCCATTCCCTGTAGGGAGATGAACCACCTCAACAGCTTTGGATTCTCACCCTTCATTTGCATTAACCAACTGAAATGCCTGTTGTCTATCTGAACCCGGAAGTGAGTCACAAACTGGAACGGTCTTAGCTTCTTCTGTGCCCAGATCACAGCAAAAGCTTCTCTTTCTACGGCACTCTACCTCCCTGGGGAGCCGTCGCCTGCTAAGGAAGACTAAAGGCTGGTCTAGGCCCTCTTCGTTTAGTTGCGAGTGCACCGCTCCCACACCATTCTCTGAAGCGTCGGTCTGCACAACTAATTCCTTGGATGCCTTAAGCATAGGCGCCGTGCACATGGCTGCCTTCGGGGCATCAAAAGCTTTGTCGCAGGATTCAGTCCAGAACACCTTCTTGGGCTGCTTCCTTGAAGTCATCTCTGTAAAGGGGGCAACAATGGTGCCAAACCCTTAACAAACCTCCTGTAGTAACCGGTGAGACCTACAAAGGCTCTCACCTCTGTCTGTGTCTTGGGGAGTTCCCAAGAAAGAATGGTGTCAATCTTGGGCTGTAGGGGTGTCACCTGGCAGCTTCCTACATGGTGTCCCTAGTATACTACAGAACCCAGCCTGATCTGGAACTTACTGGCCTTGATCAGGAGGCCTGTCCTCTGCAGAACACTCAACACGTCCCTGAGGTGCAGTAAGTGATCTTCCCAGCTGGAAATGAATGCTGCAATCTCATCCAGGTATGCAGCACTGAACTCCTCCAGTCAAGCCAACACCTGCTTGACCAACCTCTGAAAGGTGAGAGAGGCATTCTTCAACCCAAAGAGCATCACCCGGAACTGGTAATGTCCTTCTGTAGTTGAGAATGCGGACGGCTCCTTGGCCCCATCGGTTAAAGCAATCTGACAGTATCCAGACGTTAAATCAAATGTGCTGAGTAACTTGGCAGCTCCCAACCTATCAATGAACTCATCAGCTCTAGGGATGGGGTGTGCATCCATCCTGGTGTCGGCATTGAGCCCACGGTAGTCCACCCAACCACAGTTCTTTAGTGCCACCGGGTGCAGCAGCCTTTGAGACCAAGATCACTGGGCTGGCCCAAGGACTGTTGGAGGGCTCGATCAACCCCAGGATCTAAGAGACCTCCTCTTTGATGCTGGCCCTGACCGGGTCAGTAAACCTGTAAATCTTTTGTTTTACAGGACGGTTGTCACCAGTGTCCACTTCATAGGTACACCAGTGAGTAACACCTGGGTTCAGCAAGAAAGTGGGGCAAACTGTCCCAGCAACTGGTGACAGTCACTCTGCTGCTCTGTGTAGGGGAGGACAACACCTTTCACTCACCAATCATACTCCTTGGTGGACAGGTGGTCAGGGAAATGTTTACTCTCTTCCACCCCATCATCGTCGCCAACTGAATGCTCACTGCGGACGTCTCAAAGTGGGGCTTGAGGTGCTTCACGTGAAGCACCCTCTCGGTACCTAGCTGTTCCCTCGCAGGATCTCGTGGTCGGGGGAACAGCTAGGTACCGAGAGGGTGCAGAGCGTTGCGGGCGGTGTGCCATTGTCGCTCCCACCCCCCTCCTGAGTTCTATGGGGCGTGGTTCACTTCTTGTACAAACTTCTAGGTTCCTCGTAACAGAGGTAATTCCCCAGACTTATTAGTTTGTTTCTTTTAATGCACCTTTTTATACATAGTGCTATTTTTAACTTTCACCGCCTTTGGCAGGGTGGGCCTTAGCGCGCCCACACCTGTTAAGGTGACACTCACAAACTGGTCCTGAAGAAAGCCCTGTAAAAGCCCTGTAAAGTCACACATACCACGGGCAGAAACATGTTGACCTCTCTTTAATAGGGAAACACAAGTATATTCTATTTGGTTAGTTCTCCCTACACATAGTTAATTTTTAATATGTCAGGTTGACCAGCCAATAAATGATTTTTTGGTACAACCCTGGACATTTTTAAATTCACTTAACTTTTTTCACACTTTACCCTCACAAGAACCTGCTCCGCAGTCTCCTGGCGTCGCAGCACACCGGGGAGGTATTCGATCTCTCCCGGTGGACCCGATGATGAAGCATGTCACCACTAGGGTGAGTGAGGGTTTCTTGAAAAAATCTTGTATTTTTTCGTGAAATTGGTCTGTGTATCTGACCACTTACAACTGGCCTCGAATCTTACGTGCTACAACGCTTCTCTGAGGGACACTCTTCTTTTGTTTATCTGATAACAGACTGGGGTCTAAGAGTGCCCTATAACCCTATCTCTCCCTTTGTTGATTGATGTGGAGAGGACATCCTACTTACGCCTCATGGGTTCTGTCAGAACCATAATCATGTCCTTCCAGGTCTGGTTGAATCTTTCCACCAGGCTGTTACCTTGTGGGTGGGAAGGAGTGGTGAACTTGTAGGTTATACCCCACTCTTTTCACAGGGATATCCTATACTTTGATATAAAATTGGTGCCGCAGTCAGAAACCACTTCTCTGGGGAAACCCATAAATGAAAAGATCCCCATTAACGCCCGGCCCACCACTGGTGCCGTCATTGTCCTGAGAGGGATTGCCTCTGGGTACCGGGTGGCATGGTCCACCAAGCCAGAATGTACCTGTAGCCCATGGTTGTCTTGGGGTCCAGTGGCCCCACAATGTCCATCTCTACCCTTTTAAAAGGGGTTCCAACAACTGGAAATGTTTGGAGAGGAGCTTTGACCTTCCTCCCACTTTTACCACTTGCCTGGCAAGTTGGGCAAGATCTGCAATGTCTATCTGACTTCCATCATATTTTGTGCCAGAAGAACTGGGTGCCAAGCCTGTCAAAGGTCTTGACCCACCCCAAATGTCGTGCCAAAGGCACGTCATGAGCCAGACCCAGTAGGATGGTCCTGAAGCGCTGGGGTACCATCAACACACAAGCTGACCTAGGCTCAGTGACCTATACAGGAGACCATTCTCTCAGTAGATCAAATGTGATCCAGACTGATCACCAGCTGCTTGGTCTGTAGCCTGTTGCTGCAGACCCTCTAAAAAAGGCATTCTTTCTGGCCCCTGCAGAATTATTCCCTGATGGGACCACCTTCTTGCTGCCAATGGGTCAGCTCAGAGATGTCCACCAGTTCAGCTACCTGCTCCCATGCAGGTACCGGTTCATCCCCATCAATTCAGCCTCCTCCCGGTCCGTGGGAACTTCAGGGGCCGATTTCCCACAGCCATTGCCCTTTCTATTGGCAGAGACCTGGGCCACTGTTTTAGGTTCCAGGTCCTTTTGATAACCCTTTATGGGCGCCATTGACCGAGTGGACACGCATACCCACTCTGACAACACAAGCATCTCCAAGTGAGACCTAAGCTCAACATCCTTCCACACGGATTGCTCCATGTCATTACCAATATAACACACAACAAATTGCCCCCTTCTCAGTTTACTTATACTCGAATCTCAACTGGGACCAAATAAACAATTTCATTAAATCTGGTCCGGTATATTTATTTGTACCTTTTAGTCATATGATTTCATACAAGAGTTATTGCTGATGGCAGAAAAAGAGTACACATTACTAAGAATCATTTGCAGTCTTACTCAATCAACAATTAACATAAAACATATTACAAAATTACAGAGAATAACATCAACAAAACATCCAACAAACAATACAAATTGCAATTCAACAATTTTGCAATATATTAAACCATTTTTATGATCAAGATTCCTTTCATTAAAAAAGCTAATTCATTTCAAGAGCAACAAAGCATGTATCACTTTATCCAAAAAAACACTAGATGTTGTGATTGGCTCTTGATTGATTTGCCGACGCGTTTCAAGTTCGGGCCATAAGTGCCCAAACCATCATCAGGGCTCTGTTATTTTTCTGTTAGGATGCAAAAAAACGAAGTTTTAATGACGACCTATTCACCTCTTTTCTGAAACAACACCGTTTGGATGAGGTAAAAACTGCACCTGTATATTCCTATGTGGTTGACCTGTGAAAGCTTCTATAAATGGGCGCAATCCTTTCTTCAGGTCTCAAATGGAACACCTTTTTTCTACAAAATGAAACCTACAAATGAACAACAAATTGTTCACATTTACAGGAAATACTCGTGGGTCTTTATACCTACTTATTGGTATAGTCAAAGAAATCGTACCTTAATCTGAGCAGTCTTGTGATGCAAGAAGGGGCGGAGGAATATCTGTTTCTTTTGCTTTAATCCTATTTGAACGATACATAACGTGCTTTTAGCAACCCTATGTATTTCAATAAAACTTAAATTGCTATTATACATCATGTGCCTGTCGTACCTGTCATGCACACCACCGAAGTAATCACAGTCAGATCCTTCGTCTTTTCATCAATGGTGGCCGCGTCTACCTGTTTAGACAATGCGCTTATGAGGGCACGGTTTTTAAACACAAATTTATCACAAAGCAGTTCGTTCGACATTATGAGCAAGTTTCAAAAAGATCTCATACCTATTTTAATGTAGAACGAGGTGACCCCTCTCGCCCCCGTCTACCGCCCCGTCCGGGGCTGCGTGTATGTTCGGACTCACTTTCAATTCTGAACTCCCCCCTCACTCCCTCCCTTCAGATTATGTTCCATCTCACTCATATTACAATCTCAACTCAACATTGAACGAGTCATCTCCACATTCTCTAGAGATCTTTCTTGTCTCAGACTAGATTTCCATGCCCATAGGACCAGAACCCTCCCTTATCGGGTCAACGCCTACTGAACTGGCCAAAACAACACCTCCCACAACAAACCTTGGAGAACGACTCCTCTCCACTGTCCTTTGCAAAGACTTCTCTGCACCTCCAGCCATCTCTCCCTGGCCAACCTCATGGACCTATGTAACTCCTACAGTCCCAACACTCCAATCAATAATCTTACATCCCCCTAAACCAACATCCCAGTTATATTGGGGAGTAACAGAATTCTCTCTTGGCTCTCCCAGACCCCTACCTCAACTAACCACCATCCACTCTTGCCCTTCTCCCAAATGTAACCCCAAACCTTACACTTGCATGCTTGTAAACTGTCGTTCCGCTGTCCGACATGCCACCGTAATTTTTTAAACTATCCTTAGTGAATCCATCGACAAGGCGTTCCGAACGGAATCCTGGCTTAACGATCATTCTACGAGCATCCTTGACTTACTTTCCCCTCCAGGATATTCTATTCTTAGAAAAGATAGAATTTGACAGAATAGCTGGTGGTTTAGCCATCATCTTCATAGACGAAATTCAGATCTCTCTGGTTAATAACTCTGAACACTCCACATTCAAATATCTCGAAGCTAAACTTAAAGTTCAAGGCTCCCACCCCATTTGACTACATTCTATGATCAAGTTCTCCTCATCCCTCCCTCACAAAACGCAAATCAGCTTACTGAGCACTTTAATAAAGCAGTCACAGATACCCTTGACCAACTGGCCCGATGAAACTAAAAAATCTTACTATCCCGTCAAAGTCATGGTTTAACTTCGAGCTTAACAAAGAAAGACTTACACTTAGATTGACGGAAAGAACCTGGAGAAAGCATCCCTCTCCCGCACATCTGGCTTTACTCAGACTAGCCAGATGATCCTACAAGAAACACATTTTTAAAGAAAAATCATCCTTCTTCCGATCTCAACTTGATCAGGCAAAGAACAGACCCAGAGAACTGTTCAACATTGTTCGGAACTAAACTTCTTCCGCACCACCTATACTATTGGCTTGGACCTCCAGATAAGAAGAAATTGCTCACTTCTTCTCGGATAAAATCGTGAAGATTGAACAATCCTTCCTCTCAACTCTGATCCCTTCCACCGAACAAATCACTCTAGACACCCCCCTCTATAATTCTCTCCACATTCCCCGCACCCTTGGACCACACCTCTTTCTAGCTTACTCCTCCTTCCCACCCTCATCTTTCCTTACACACTTCCTCTATAATACTCCCCTATAATCTCTCCCCACACTTACCCATTTCCACTCCTCTTGAAACCAATCACACAAATACACAACTAAAAAACAATGCCTCCTGGCATACTTTCCGCCCTGTAACTGAACGCGATGTCTTTAACATCATTTCTAAACTTAAACCTTCCTCCCACACCAAAGACCCCCTCCCCTCTAATGTAGTCCAAGACCTAAAACACATCATTACCCCATCCAGGACCTCTATTCCTCCTTGGCCTCGGGTTGTGTCCCCACCTCCCTACAACTTGAACAAATCACCCCCATTCTTAAAAACCCTATGGCTGACCCCAATGGCCTTAACAATCTCCGCTCCATCTCTAACCTCCCTCTGCTTTCCAAAGCCCTCGAAAAATGTGTCCTACTCCAATCTGATAAACACATTGATAAATTCAACTTACTGGACCCCCTACAATCTGGCTTTAGGAAAGGCTGCAGCACCAAAACTGCTAAGCTCAACATTGTCTAAGACATACACCACTCCCTGGCGAGACCTGCCTATTAATCCTCCTTGATCTCTCGGCTGCATTCGATATGGTCAACCATGCAGCTCTACTTAATGTTCTCAGATATTGTTTCAGCCTTATTGGCAAAACACATAAATGGTTTCGTCTCCTACCTCCAACACCGATCACAGCAAATAAAAATACACTACTGCCTATCTAACCCCACTCCGGTCTCCCTTGGAGTTCCCCAAGGATCTATTCTCTATCCCTCTCTCTTTAACCTTTTTATGGAACCCCTCACCCTCATTCTTAAACAAGCTGGGATCAACTACCACCTCTACGCCGATAATACCCAAATCTACCATAAGATCAAAAACCCATGCCGATATCTTACACCTCAATAACACGCTCACCAAGATTCAATCCTGGCTCCAATTAAATCATCTCAAATTTAACACCCAAAAAACTGAAATCATTCTCTTCTCCACTACAAACAACCACCTCCCTATTCCATCCTGGATCTTCGACACCTATCCCTTGCCAACTCAGTAAAATCTCTGGGTATCCCCCTAGACACTAACCTAACCCTCAGGGTTCACATCAAAAACTCTGCTAAAGGAGCCCTCTTTACCCTCCGTCATCTAAAGAAGATTAAACCCTTCATCCCCACTGAAGATTTTAAACTAGTTGTCCAATCTCTTGTCCTATTGTGCATTGATTACGGCAACGCCATCCTCACCGGAATCCCTAGAATCCACCTTGCTCCTCCTAAATCTGTTCTCAACCTTGCAGCAAGGCTCATCACCGACTGCAAATACTTTGACCACAACTCCCCTGCCCCTCAAAACCCTTAAATGGCTCTACATCGAAGGCAGGTCCGCCTACAAAACCGCTTGGATCACACAAAGTCATCCACCAAAATACTCCAACATACATCACCAACAAAATCTGCAAAGTGGGCAACACAAGACCCCTAAGAAGCTCTAAAGCTCTCCTCCTAGTCCCTCCCTTACTAAAAAAGAAATCCACTCAGTCTCGCTCCTTTTCCGGCAACGCCCCAATCATTTGGATTGCCCTCCCAAAAGACCTACGTTGTAACTCCTCCTACTCCAGCTTAAAAAAAATAACTCAAATTCCACCTCCTCTATAGATTTTTTGTGGTGTCTAATCTGTGCCATGATCCAATGCCTAATAGTCTTAAACTCACCCTTCTAATCTCCCTGGTCCCCCCTTTCATTTTTAACTTTCTCTCTCCTCCCCCGCCCCATCCCCCTGTCGCCACATCCTACTGGCGCTGATTTCCCTCCTACCTTCCTCCCTCCACTAACTCTCTCTGTTCTCTTACTCTCCTGTCCCTTCCCACCTAAGATTTCCCCTATGCCTCCCTCCTCCGTGTTTGCTCGTCTAGCCTCCCACCTTTGGCTGCCCACTTGCCTTTCCCCTTTTCATGCCACCACTCTAAACAGGATATCCCACAGTGTGGTGTATCATGTGGATGAACATATTGTTCAGATAATATTGTCGATGCTTCTGCTCATGATATGAGAGAGTAAAATAGTGGTGCTCAGTTGGTACTGGGGTAGTGGCAGAAAGCAGTTGTCCAGCAGGAGCCACTTCCTCTACAACCCAAGAGAGGAGTTGGCATAACGGCTAGGGCGCTCGACCTCGGACCTGGAGAACTGGGTTCGAGTCTCGGTAACGACACCAAAAAACCTCCTGTGATTCTGGGCAAATCACTTAATCTCCCCGTGCCTAAAAATAAATGTGTGTCCTCATGTAACGTAACATGTAACGTAACTGGTGCTATGTAAAGCGCTCTGATACCCAATTTGGTTCGGGTCTAGTTCGCGCTATAAAAAACTCTGAAGAAAAAAAAAAAAGTTATCACTGCCATAGCAACCACAGTGACAACAAATCCAGCAATGCACATGGTCTTTTTATCAGATTTTCGCAGTAGTTGATATTTTCCCCACAGATATGGTGATTTGGTCGCTGAAGTAATCGTTGGAGCTCTAAAGTCCTGGGCAGCCATTGGTTTCTTCACTGAGGGTCGAGACGGGTGTCACTATGCTGGACCGATCCCCCCTGCCACATCAGCTCCCTTTCACTAACCCAGGACGGTTGCTCAACCCGTCTTTTTCAACAATGCAGGTTCTTTCCGGGGTCTCAGTTGGTATCGGGATACACCAAGGAACGTGTGGTCAGGGAAGACTTCCGCAGGTTCTTCAGGTGAAATGGCTTGGCCTTTCTCCGTATTCAGAATGTCTCGAAGGTCAATCAGGGCAGCAGGTTCCACCAGGGTAGACGGCACCTTTTTGCAATGGGTGGAGTGTAACCAGTTCATCCTGTTCGTCACTCGAACCGCAGTTCTCGTCGCGAGGAGCACTTGTTCTGGTCCACGCCACCTGGGTTCCAAGCTGCTTGACCTCTGGAAGGATCGTACCATAACGTGGTCCCCTGGCCGGAGTCCGTGGGCCTCACCTGTGGACCTGTCAGGAAGAGATTCTCGAAAATGTTGATGAATAGAAATCAAACTGTCAGTCAACTGTGATAGGTAGTCACTCATCAAAATGCATGGTACATCATGTATGGGACGTGGCTTAGGAATTCCCCAAATATTCATAGTCCTTCCAAATACCACCTCATATGGTGTAAGCCCAGATCGGGAGTGTGGCACTTATCTAATGGACTTATTCAAAAATAAGGGAGAACCCGGTAAACCTTTGGCATCTGGGTAAATAAAGTCATATATAAAAAAACAAGTGATGCCAAGGACACCAATAACGCACTTATAGTACTAAGAGAGATAGCTCAATTATCCCATCCTATGACAAGTATATTATCTTGAACAAAACAAATTATAATATTTTTTGTAAGGCTTCCCACCTCCGCACAGAACACACAATGTATTATTAGTCTTATTTATTTATTCAATTGAATTGAAAAAGAGTTGGATTTAGGCAAATATAATTTGTATGCCCATTTTCTACGTGTAAACGAACAAACACATATATATATATATATATACACACATCACTTTTTACATAAATATATACAAACAAATATACATACATTGATCTAATGACTTCTCTTTTTCAAAAGTTGTAGCCCAATTTCTTTCTAAAGGATGCTTGCTACATGTAAAAACTCAGCATTCCTTCTCGAGTAAGATCAACCAGACCTACACACAAGGGGTATAACAAGTCTATATCTTTTTTTAGACCTATCTCAAGTCCTTTGGCCCTTGTAAAAACCAAATATTTTTTCACAACTTAAAATACTTTGGCGGGTGTCTTCTTTGAAAAATGTCGACGCGTTTCAGCCCTCACAGTATGGGCCTCATCAGGACTCGGGCTAGCAAGATATTCAGTCTACAGAATCAAAAAAATCATATATCACTATATACATCCTATAAATAAATATGCAAAGAGATCAGGGTTCTATATTTAATATTTACATATATACATACTGGAGCAACCCAGTAGCCTCGAAGTGATCAGATTACCAAGAAATCAAACCCTTAGTGCTGTTACTCTAAAACATGTGTGCACCCAGTGCATTTCAAACTACTTCCGCGTACATTATAACTGTGAATGCAGAAAAACACCCTGTGTCGTGCTTTAATAGGGAAATCACAAGTTTCAAAACCCCTTTTCCTCCACCTGTCGTCGACCGTACAATCAACCTATTTACCGTTATCTTGGCCTTCTATAGTGTATGTGTCCTCTAAGATTCTTTCATTCCATCAAGGGAAACTAGAACGACAACACACGACACCTTTTAGATACTAAATGTGTCGTTTTTTTAAGTCACATACGCCTCGACTCTCAATTACGGCTCACCTGTTATTTATGTAGCAGACACTGTGCATTAATCCAATGCTGTTATTTCTTCATTTCAGTGTGAAGTCCCTCATGTAATTAGGGTTCCCTTGCATCAGTTCCCAGGCTCTTATTCAGAACGCACGCTGGAAAAGCAAGAAGGAGCGGGATAAATAAATAAATAACTGATATGCCCCAACGAGCTAAATAGCTATATTGAATGGAGTTTGCGGCGGTAACATGCCAGTTACTTAGTAACGTCCAGGGCCTCTAGACATTCAATGGGCACACCGTCCTACAAACAGACGCCGGCTTGTCCTTCCCTAAAGCTGTGTCCTGAATCCTCCCCTCTATGTACCTGGAAGTGGCAAGAGGTGCGTAATTAATTCTTGTCACGCTTTAGTATAAAGAACGATTTATTTAACTGGGCCGTAAAATCCATTGGTACTCACTTACTAATATACGAAGAATTCCATAATGTGTACAACTTTACACAACCGCGAGCCTGCTCCTACTAGCGATCACGTGTCACGCAACACCCTCTTTTCTTACTTGACATTAAAAAAGGACTCTATGGACTGTTTCCATGATAGAAATAGAAAACAGACGTAGTACTGCCTAGGCTGAAAGTTATAACATTACGCTGCGAGGACCCTTATCTTCATGTATTTACAGATATTAATGAATAGAGAATGTGGAAGACTAGAGGGGGGATAGGGGAAATAGGAATATAAAATAGAAAACTTAAAGAATTACTACTTATTTTTACAAAAAGACAAGTAAGAGAAAGGAAAGTAGAAACCACAATCTGCCACTCCTTACAATCTAATAATGACAACATATGCCAAGACCTAATCCATACAATTTGTATAAAATAAAGAAAATGCATTCAATCAGCTCAAATAAATGTTACTTCTTGGGACACAATATCAGATACAATAACGTGGTATATTATTGAAAGATTATACATTCAGATTAACGCCCAAATTTCATCTCTGTCGTTTAGACCAATACTTGCCGTCTTGTATTTTTCTATTAGTCTAGCCTCCAACCTGTCCAACTTGATTTTGATTTCCTCCTGTTTCATCTTTCCTAGTACGCATAGGACTGTCCAAGTCATATCGTTTTCTGTGTGTTGATGAATTTCGAAATGCTGCACCAGGGGGGCTCCTTGTACCTTACATTTGACCCTAGATTTATGCTGGAGGATACGTTTCTTCACAGCTTGGGTAGTTTGTCCAATATAAAATGTATTACATGGACACTTGATACAATATATCGTATTCTTTGTATTACAGTTCGAAAAACTTTTTTGGTGATGTTTATATCCATTTATTTCAAACTCTTTCGTATCTGAAGTTAGGTTACATGCCACACAATTTTGACACCTATAGTGTCCTGTTATAGGACCTAAAAACTGATCTAATGGACAACAATGCCAAGGGTAGTGCATCAGGCCATTTCAAGGATGGGGAAGCCTGTATTTTCGCTAGCTTCAATTTAAGAGTAGCATTATATCTCTCCAATAGCCCTGCTGATTGTGGATGGAAGACAGCATGAAACTTCTCCTTCATCCCTAATCCTTTCAGGACATATTCAACAACTTGCCCAACAAAATGGGGTCCGTTATCACTCCATAAAAGTTTGCAAACACCAAATCTGGTAAAGAATTCTTTCAGAAGCACCTTCGCTGTAGTAAGAGATGTATTATACTTCGTAGGGTATGCCTCTATCCACTTACTGAAGGCACATACCACTACTAGAACATACTTCAAATTCCTACTGAGTTCAAGCTGGATGTAATCCATTTGCAAAGCTTCAAAAGGTGCAGTTGGTATAGCAAACCCTCCTGTAGGAGTTTGTGTCCCTTTACCAGGATTATACTGGAAACAAATCAAGCAGGACTGTACTGTCTTTTTAGCCATGCCGGCAATCTCTGGATACTCCCAAACTTGCATGAGCAATTTCGTTATCGAGGAAGCTCCAACATGTGCCGGCCCATGTGCTATGTGACTCATAGGTTGTAAATAGGCTGTGCGCAGTTTCCATTTAGTCATCTCTTTATTTCGCTAACAGCCCTCATCATCCAATGTTCCCTCTTTGGACCATTGTTCAAATTCTTCCACAGAAGCAGATCTCTGTATGTATAGCACTTCTTGCCTAACATCATGCCAACATTCAGCTTGTGACCTCACTACGCACATGGATGTGGTGCATCGCTGCATTGCAGTTTCACGGGCTGTGTGATCTGCGAAGGCATTACCTTGTCCTATTTTATCGACCACTTTCTAGTGTGCTCTACATTTAACAATTGCAATTTTCTTTGGATATGTCAAGGCAGCCAAAAGATTATGCACCAATTCTCCATACATTATTTGCATCCTCTGGGATGTAAGAAAGCCTCTTTCCTTCCAGAGTAACCTAAAATCATGAGCCACTCCAAAAGCTTAGCAGCTATCCGTATAAATATTCACAGGCAAGTCAGTACTAAGTTCACATGCTCGTGTCAAAGCTATTAGCTCAGCTGCCTGAGCTGACTTCTGTGGGATACGAGCTGTCTCAGTTACCGTCTGAAGTGTTGTAATCACATATGCAGCTGATGTCGTGCCATCTGGTAACTTCAAACAGGACTCATCAACCCATAGTTACCCATCAACGTTTGAGAGGGGCGTGTCTTGCAAATCGACACAACGCTTTGTCTGTTCCTCAGTAAGGAATATACAATCATGAGACTCTTGTGACTGAGGCCGAGTCGCTGGGTACAGCTACAAAGTATCTGGATTCAAAGTTGAACATCTTTTCAAGGTAATATGAAGGGCCAAGAGTGTCAATTCATATTCTGTCAAACGAGCATAAGTTAAGTGCTGAGTTTTGGTTTGGTTCAGAAGGGCATCAACTGCATGGGGCACGAACACCAACAGTCTGTGTGACAAAACTATCCCTTCACTCTGACGTATAGACACCGCTACCGCTGCGACAGAACGAAAGCACCCAGGCAATGCACGAGCAACAGGATCAAGAACAGCCGAAAAATATGCACAAGGACATTGCTTGTCACCATGTACTAAAACTAACTATGCATATCCATCTCTCTCATGTACATAGAGTGTAAAAGTCTTAGTGTAATCTGGAGTGCCTAATACTGGTGCAGAACAAAGGGCTTGACGCAACTGATGGAAAGCATTCTGGCATTCATTCATCCATGGAAGGGGCATTGGAGTGTATTTAATCAGAAGAGCCAACAAGGGTTTAACAATGTGTGAGACACCTAATATCCATTGCCTACAAAAAGAGTACCAATAAATGCATGGACATCTTTTTGAGTACGGGGCACTGGTGTGTCTAAAATAGCTTGAATGCGGTCTGGTGTAACTGCAAGTCCCTCCTTAGACTGAAGGTGACCTAAATAGGTAACTGTTAGACCTGGCATCATTGGCGTGAGTCTCCCTTCCATTTTGACGGATTGCCTCCTCTGTTTTGATATGTTTTTGATGGTTTTATGCTTTGGGCACTGTGCCACTGCTAATCAGTGCCACAGTGCAAGTGCTCCCTATGTAAAATGTGTGTACTAATTGGATTCCTTGATTGGGTTATTTGATTTATCTGTCAGCCCCTAGTACAGTGCACTATGTGTGCTCAGGGCTTGTAAATCAAATGCTGCTAGTGGGCTTGCTGTTAACAACTAGGGCCGACTCTAATCAGTAAGGCCGAGCCAAATACTATGTAGCAACAAAAGGAGATTTGCCAATACTGATAATTAGTTGAAACCAAAACAAATTTCACATGTAAAAACACCAGTTCAATACATGTGTATGCTACTAAATAGCTGTTTATTTTGGAAAAATTTAATTTGACCAAACTTTTCAATTAATTATGAAATTCAAAAGATACAATACAATATATACAGGGAAATAATCAAACCAAGGACACTAAAGTGAGATAAAACACCTCATACAAACATCATTCATAATATTCAGACATCTTACAGTCATACAACTCTCATTCAAACATTCAAAACAACGTACCCAAAATCCACTGGGAAAAATATGAACCAGTGGGGTGAGTATCAAGTCTGCTGTATTTCTAGATCACTGTTCGTGTAATTTACAACAGTACACTTTAATGCAATGTATTCAGTTCAATAAATTCAATTCAGTCAATACAATTTAAAGTGTACAATGAGTCAAGATGCACTATTTCCATGTGTCACCGAGACCTATATAGCAGACTAAGGAAGGCCTACGCGCTACGAAACCTCGCTGGTATCAGGATTCTCATCAGGGCCAGTAAGCTCTGTGGGAGAAAAAAGACATGGATCTAGTTTTTTCAAAACATCATGGGTCTAACAGGGTGCTACAACACCAGCTGGTTCACTCAGCTTACCGTAACACAGTCCTTCAGCCAAGGGAAAAGTAATTTCAACAGATGGGGTTTTAGTCACCTAAAAAAGTGTGAAAAAATAAGAAAAACAGAAATGCAAACGTTTTTTGTATCTGTGAATGGAATGCTTTTTTGTGAGAGGGCAGGGACAATAGCTCATGAAAATCTCACCTATACGACCATAGGATAGGCGGTGAAATCGTGGTCAATTTCAACAGCGGAGCTGTGAGACGCAACCTGGGACCTGAAACACAGGTATGGCTAGTATCAAAAAAATGATGAGTCTTCACATGTCAGACAGGTCCTTCTAACATAAGGGCTGGCAGCGTTCTCTTACCGGTATTAGGTTCGGTGAACAGGGACTGCCGAGGCTTGCAGTGTGAAGTTTTTTTTAGAGAGACAGGTGTCTTCGGGGTTGGCTCTCAATTAAGCCTGATGGAAAAGACCAAAACGAGCCGGTTAACAATGAACCACTCAGACGTTATGAAGTCAAAGGCAGGGGCATACTGGATTTTCATGGTGCTTACCGATGGCTTGTCAAATTCAGCGGTCGTTGTCACTCCTGACAGTAACAGCGTCTGTGAACAGGAATTAATCCTTGATTGTGATGCGACGCACGCACTAGCGTCAGGAATTGTGGGTAATGTAGTCTCGTCGACGCAAAGAACGTCAGACCGTGTGCATTATCGGTATTCATGGGAAATGAAGTTAAAGGTCGGTGCGGTGATTGAGGCAACGTCCACAATGGACTACCCTAGCCCAAATATTTTAATCCAATTCCAAATGGGAATTTTGAGTTCAAAAATAAAAATTCGGATAAATGATGCGAAGGATGAGTAACACGCAGCGGTTGCTGCAGCATAAATGACTAACCACAACAAAAAATCATGATAGTCGACCAGCGCGCCAGTGTCAGATTACAATTTATAAATCTCAGTTAGTTCATTGAGGCCAGATACAGCCGTATCAAACTTGACAATTAAGTGGGCCTCCTTTCTGGACAATTTAAGATCAAGATCCCCTCCACATGGGTCCCTTTCTACTTTTGAAATCACAGTCCATCTAAGGTCGCCAATTTGATGGTTTTGTCTCATCCAGTGGTTTACTAGAGGTGCTGTTTCCACTTTGTTTTTTATTCTCGATTTGTGTTGGGAAATGTGTTGTCTTATTTCTTGGTTGGTTTTGCCGATGTATAGCATTTCGCACGGGCACAGCACTCCGTAGACTACGTATTTGGATTTGCAGTTGCTGAACGTCTCATGTTTCCTTGAGATACCTTTATGCTGTAAGAGGGAGCCTTCCATCGTGAGGTCGCAGCTTATGCAGGTACCACATTTGTGGTGACCTACGATGGGGTTCAGACCCACGATTTGTCTTAAGGTGGGTTGTATTTGTTTTTGAACTGCAGCCCTCACTACATAATTGGCAATATTGCTTTCTTTTTTTAATGCAAAAAGTGGTTGTTGTTGTAAACTCTCATCCAGATTTTTGATTAGATGCCAATTTTGTCCAATAATTTTCTTAAGTTTGTTAGCATTTGGACAAAAGGTGGTGACGCACACTTGGCGTTTCATTTTAGATCTACTTATCCGTTCCAAAAGGCACTCTCGTGGGGTCCACCTTGCTCGTTTTTTGGCTTTCCGGACCAATTTCTTGGGGTATGCGCGTTCACACAGTTTTGCTTCTAATTTTTCAGCATATATGTTATAATCGTCATTAAAAAAACAATTACGGCGGATCCGTAAAAATTGGCCGTAAGGCAAATTTTCCTTTAAACTCTGTGGATGATTACTTGAAAACAGTAATGCCATGTTCCTTTCCGTTTCCTTTATGAAGGGTCTAGTGGCTAGTTTACCTTCGGCAGGGAACACTTCCACATCTAAGAAGGCTATTTTGGTGGCCGAGTGTGCAATGCTGAACTGAATGTCAACTGTTCTGGCATTTAGCCATTGATGGAAAAGTAACAGTGTTTCTTCTCCACCAGTCCAAATTAAAAACACATCGTCAATAAAACGTAACCACGTTCTAATGTGTTGTTTAAAAGGATTGTTGTTATGTACAAATGTATCCTCATATAAAGACATGAATAAAACAGCTAATTCAGGGGCAAATGGACAGCCCATAGCTACCCCCTTGACTTGGAAGAAAAAATCCTTGCCAAAGCAAAAGTAATTTTTCTTGAGGTTAAAAGTAGCTGGATCGACAAAAAATTGGGTAGGCACCTGAACTGGTCTTACTCGTAAATCCAAAAAGTGGGACAGCACTGTCACTGCTTCATCCTGAGGAATTTGGGTATAGAGGGAAGTCACATCCATTGTGACTAATAAATCCTTTCCTCTATTAAAATGAATGTTGTCCAGCTTGTTGATGAAGTCAGTGGTGTCTTGTAAATAGGAAACCACAAGGTTCATGAATTCTTTCAAAAAGCAATCCACATATTTGGCGACTGGTTCGAGTAATGAGTCACAGCCAGCCACTATAGGACTTCCGGGTGGCGCAGTTTGATTCTTATGAATCTTTGGTAAGATGTAGAAAAGGGGTGTCTTAGGGTGTTTATTTTGAAGAAATTCATATTCTTTAGGACCTAGGAAGCCCTGATCAAAACCTCCCCTCAAGATTGAAAATAGCTGATTTTGTAATTCAAGTGTGGGATCTTTATTGATTTTGCGGTAACAAGCTGGGTCATTCAACTGTCTCATCACCTCAGCGGTATATGCGTTGGTATCCCAAACAACAATAGACCCGCCTTTATCCGCTTGCTTTATAGTAACCGTTGGATCATTTCTCAGAGTCGTTAGCGCATTAGTTTGTTCTTTGGAGATGTTATATTTAACAAGCTTTTTTTGTTTTTCCATATCTGAGATTGCAGATAAAACGTTTTTTTCAAACAAAACAATTTATTTTGGTATTTTATTGCCTGGAGGGCAAAACATTGTTTTTTTCTTTAATCCGGTGATTTCTGATGATGATGTTGTGGATGGACTTTCCGCGAAGAACATTGTTAATCTCAGTTTTCGGCAGAATTCGATGAATTCAGTTTTCATCTTAACAAAATCCGTTTTTTTGGAGGGTACGAAGGACAATCCTTTTGTAAGTACATTATGTTCCGCAGTAGTTAATACTCTTGTTGACAAGACAAAGAGGAAAGACAAGATATACACAACCGTGGGAAATGACAACCCGTCGCCAACATTACAAGAACTAGTGGCATTCCCAATTTTCAACTTGTCAACTAGGTCCTAAAGAATATGAATTTCTTCAAAATAAACACCCTAAGACACCCCTTTTCTACATCTTACCAAAGATTCATAAGAATCAAACTGCGCCACCCGGAAGACCTATAGTGGCTGGCTGTGACTCATTACTCGAACCAGTCGCCAAATATGTGGCTTGCTTTTTGAAAGAATTCATGAACCTTGTGGTTTCCTATTTACAAGACACCACTGACTTCATCAACAAGCTGGACAACATTCATTTTAATAGAGGAAAGGATTTATTAGTCACAATGGATGTGACTTCCCTCTATACCCAAATTCCCCAGGATGAAGCAGTGACAGTGCTGTCCCACTTTTTGGATTTACGAGTAAGACGAGTTCAGGTGCCTACCCAATTTTTAGTCGATCTAGCTACTTTTGCCCTCAAGAAAAATTACTTTTGCTTTGGCAAGGATTTTTTCTTCCAAGTCAAGGGGGTAGCTATGGGCTGTCCATTTGCCCCTGAATTAGCTGTTTTATTCATGTCTCTATACGAGGATACTTTTGTACATAACAACAATCCTTTTAAACAACACATTAGAACGTGGTTACGTTTTATTCACGATGTGTTTTTAATTTGGACTGGTGGAGAAGAAACACTGTTACTCTTCCATCAATGGCTAAATGCCAGAACAGTTGACATTCAGTTCAGCATTGCACACTCGGCCACCAAAATAGCCTTCTTAGATGTGGAAGTGTTCCCTGCCGAAGGTAAACTAGCCACTAGACTCTTCATAAAGGAAACGGATAGGAACAAGGTATTGCTGTTTTCAAGTAATCATCCACGGAGTTTAAAGGAAAATTTGCCTTATGGCCAATTTTTACGGATCCTCCGTAATTGCTCTTTTAATGATGATTATAACATCTATGCTGAAAAATTAGAAGCAAAACTGTGTGAACGCGGATACCCCAAGAAATTGGTCCGGAAAGCCAAAAAACGAGCAAGGTGGACCCCACGAGAGTGCCTTTTGGAACGGACAAGTAGATCTAAAATGAAACGCCAAGTGTGCGTCACCACCTTTTGTCCAAATGCTAACATACTTAAGAAAATTTTGGGGCAAAATTGGCATCTCATCAAAAATCTGGATGAGAGTTTACAACAACAACCACTTTTTGCATTAAAAAAAGAAAGCAATATTGCCAATTATGTAGTGAGGGCTGCAGTTCAAAAACAAATACAACCCACCTTAAGACAAATCGTGGGTCTGAACCCCATCGTAGGTCACCACAAATGTGGTACCTGCGTAAGCTGCGACCTCACGATGGAAGGCTCCCTCTTTCAGCATAAAGGTATCTCATGGAAACATGAGACGTTCAGCAACTACAAATCCAAATACGTCGTCTACGGAGTGCTGTGCCCGTGCGAAATGCTATACATCGGCAAAATCAACCAAGAAATAAGACAACGCATTTCCCAACACAAATCGAGAATAAAAAACAAAGTGGAAACAGCACCTCTAGTAAGCCACTGGATGAGACAAAACCATCAAATTGGCGACCTTAGATGGACTGTGATTCCAAAAGTAGAAAGGGACCCACGTGGAGGGGATCTTGATCTTAAATTGTCCAGAAGGGAGGCCCACTTAATTGTCAAGTTTGATACGGCTGTATCTGGCCTCAATGAACTAACTGAGATTTATAAATTGTAATCTGACACTGGCGTGCTGGTCGACTATCATGATTTATTGTTGTGGTTAGTCATGTATGCTGCAGCAACCGCTGCGTGTTACTCATCCTTCGCATCATTTATCAGAATTTTTATTTTTGAACTCAAAATCCCATTTGGAATTGGATTAAAATATTTGGGCTAGGGTAGTCCATCGTGGACGTTGCCTCAATCACCACACCGACCTTTAACTTCATTTCCCATGAACACCGATAATGCACACAGTCTGACGTTCTTTGCGTCGACGAGACTACATTACCCACAATTCCTGACGCTAGTGCGTGCGTCGCATCACAATCAAGGATTGATTCCTGTTCACAGACGCTGTTACTGTCAGGAGTGACAATGACCGCTGAATTTGACAAGCCATCGGTAAGCACCATCGAAAATCCAATATGCCCCTGCCTGTGACTTCATAACGTCTGAGTGGTTCATTGTTAACCGGCTCGTTTGGTCTTTTCCATCAGGCTTAATCGAGAGCCAGCCCCGAAGACGCCTGTCTCTCTAAAAAAACTTCACACTGCAAGCCTCGGCAGTCCCTGTTCACCGAACCTAATACCGGTAAGAGAACGCTGCCAGCCCTTATGTTAGAAGGACCTGTCTGACATGTGAAGACTCATCATTTTTTTGATACTAGCCATACCTGTGTTTCAGGTCCCAGGTCACGTCTCACAGCTCCGCTGTTGAAAATGACCACGATTTCACCGCCTATCCTTTGGTCGTATAGGTGAGATTTTCAAGAGCTATTGTCCCTGCCCTCTCACAAAAAAGCATTCCATTCACAGATACAAAAACGTTTGCATTTCTGTTTTTCTTATTTTTTCACACTTTTTTAGGTGACTAAAACCCCATCTGTTGAAATTACTTTTCCCTTGGCTGAAGGACTGTGTTACGGTAAGCTGAGTGAGCCAGCTGGTGTTGTAGCGCCCTGTTAGACCCTTGATGTTTTGAAAAAAATAGATCCATGTCTTTTTTCTCCCACAGAGCTTACTGGCCCTGATGAGAATCCTGTTACCAGCGAGGATTCGAAACGCGTAGGCCTTCCTTAGTCTGCTATATAGGTCTCGGTGACACATGGAAATAATGCATCTTGACTCATTGTACACTTTAAATTGTATTGACTGAATTGAATTGATTGAACTGAATACATTGCATTAAAGTGTACTGTTGTAAATTACACGAACAGTGATCTAGAAATACAGCAGACTTGATACTCACCCCACTGGTTCATATTTTTCCCAGTGGATCTTGGGTACATTGTTTTGAATGTTTGAATGAGAGTTGTAAGACTGTGAGATGTCTGAATATTATGAATAATGTTTGTATGAGGTGTTTTATCTCACTTTAGTGTCCTTTGTTTGATTATTTCCCTGTATATATTGTATTGTATCTTTTGAATTTCATAATTAATTAAAAAGTTTGGTCAAATTAAATTTTTCCAAAATAAACAGCTATTTAGTAGCATACACATGTATTGAACTGGTGTTTTTACATGTGAAATTTGTTTTGGTTTCAACTAATTATCAGTATTGGCAAATCTCCTTTTGTTGCTAGATAGTGGGCTTGCAGCACTGGTTGTGCCACCCAAAGAAGCAGCTTGTAAAATGTGTCTCAGGCTTGCCATTGCAAGGCCTGTGTGCAGTCTACGACTGACATGTCGACTTGGACTAGTGTTTCCACTTGCCAGTCCCTAAACCTTCCCTTTGCCTCATATTAGACACCCCTATGGTAGGCCCAAGGGCAGGGTGCATTGTAAGGTTAAGGTAGGCCATGCGCTGATGTGTGTAGCATGTTCTAATAGTGAATTACAGCCATTTTTGTTTTTCACTACTGATGTCGTGTTTTGGCAGCTCCTGAGTTAGCGTTTAGCACAGCTACACGGTCTTTTCTGTTAACTTGACCAAAACGAATGGGGGCCATTTTGAATCCCTCTGACTTCCGTTTCCTATGAACACGCTGCCTCGTGGTCAGTGTGCCCTTTTGTCCTTTCTCGATACCCATGGTCACTAGTCTGCTCGGCAACAGGCTATTTTTAGTACTGGTCAAGCGCACATGCGCATTACGCACCAATTGGTCACTCTTTAGGAATGTTCACACTAACTGACCAGTGCTGTTGAAACTCCTCCCACATGTTGGCCGTGTTCCAAAAATGACCTTATATGTACCTAAAATGTGTAACTTGTAACCGCCTATCTTTTTATTGCTAATAAACTGTATAAAAGAGGTCGCGCACCAATGTTCGGTGTGCTACTTCTTACATTACCGAAGGGTGCTGTAGGAATGTATCACCACCCCATGGGGTCTTAATAAACTTGTCTTTTACCTTTTCCAGTGTCCGTGCCAACTTCTATACTAAGGTGTTCGAGAGTTTAGCAACGTATATAGGCCTGATTTGAACCCGATACCACAATTGGCGACCACGAAGGGACTCATCGGCGACTCGGATGCCCGAAGGAGAGGTCGTGACGAAGGTCAGGAAACTCGCCATGGACGCGTACGCTGCCACTGAGTGACCCGAGTCTCGGCACCCACGGTGTGTTTTCCCGTCCTTCCGATCTGACCTTCCAGGTGGCGCCGGTCTTCGACTGAGATTCTGATCTTGGATTGTCGTGATGTGCCGTTTTGGCTGATTTGACCACAGAACTTGGCAGTTGGACTTTGGACGTTTGAAGAGAAATTGGTAAGCTTTTGATTGATGAGGTAGTCTGCTGACACTTACTGTGGCTTTTTGAAACTTTGAATTTGAATTTGAATTTGTTAGCTAACGTTTTTAATCTTTGAATTTGAATTTGAATATGTGAAGTGCACCTCACATAGGCAGGCATGTAGGGATATTTCTCTGATTTATTTGATTTGAACGGTACACCGTGTTAGGTGGCATTTTTGTAGTATCGCGTTTTCGTGGTACCTTTTGAAACATGCCTGTTTTTAGCACACTCCGTAGGATGTGCTGTTCTGAAAATGGTACCAATTATCGATTAAGTGCAAAACAGCCGGCTCCCCCAGAGGGGACTCCAAATCGTGAAATGTATGTCAAATTCGGTATTCCACCAATAATGTATAGTACATTATGGCATAAGTATACTAAAACTGATCGTGAATTACAGTGGCCACTATATGGGTCGTTTGACCTTCGAAAGGTACAGTATGTGGAACAGTGTTTGTTTCAGCGAAGGTCTAGACAAGATATGTTTGATTGTGTGCGCATGTGGGAGAAAGAGGTGCGTGAACGAGCGAAGCGTGAGGAAGCCTTGGCGGAGAAAGTGCAGCGGAAGGCTGCACATGACAAAGCTTTACAGCTACAGGAGAAGGAATTACAGGAAAAGAAAGAGAGGGAGAGACGAGAACGCAATTTACAGGTTAATGGTCAATTCCCTATCAGGCGTCCTCTCTATCCAGTCCTTACTAATGAAACGGATGATTTTTCATTACTAGATCGTTGTCCGCCCCCGTACGTCACGCCAACGGCTCCGAGCGAGGGATCAGACGAGGATAGTGATCGAACACAGCGTACCAGGTTACATGCGGAACGAGCTGCGGAATTACGTTCATTTGCACGAAAACTAAATATTAATACTGTTACTGTTTCTGACGTTACTGAACAAATGGAACAGTGGCCTGATAAGGAACGACTGTATTTTTTAGATCATTTTGGAGATGAAGTTGTTGAGCGGTATAGAAAATATTCTCTCGAGTTAGAACCGAAGGAGATATCCAAGGGTCGTGAGTATTTTCGTAAAGGTCTTTTTGTTCTTTCAGATGCGGATGACTTCTTCAAGCGTTTGATTGAACTGCGTAATGAGGCGACACGACTACGGGAGTTGGAAAAGTCGAAGAATTCGTCTACGTCCGGAGCGACGGGGATATCCAAAGAATGCCCTATTTTTGAAACAGATAAGATCGCTGCGATTAATGTTAGACCTATGCGGGAAGCTGCGCCGTTATATGTCCCTCATAAAGGGGATGGCACAGATGATGATAAAAGATCCAAAGACGCGAAAGGGTATTTTGTATATAATTGGGTTTATACGCCTTGGAATAGAGCAGATGTCATGGCGCTTAAGAATGCTTTACCTGATCCCCGTAAAAACCCTGCGGCTTTTTATGAAAATGTTGAAAGTGCAATTTCTTCATGTATCATGACGTTAGTTGATATTGATCTATTTTTCGGGTTGATATTGCCCCCTGATATGTGGAGAGTAATTCGTAGGTTTGATGACCTCACGACTCTCGGGGCCACTTGGAAAGATCTTGTTCAGGCTGATTTAGACAGAGAACCAGCATGTAAGCCGTGTCAATTAATATTAGACCTTCCAGGGGCCATACTAACAAAACTAAAGACTCTTGCTCCCGCTAAAAAGATTGATTGGACTATATTAGCCTCGTGTAAGCAGAAAACGGATGAATCAGTTTCCGATTTTTTCTCTCGCTTCGAGGAAGCGTTCCATGATTACAGTGGTCAATTATTGACAGAAGATACTGGCAGGCATCTATTCGTTGATAAGTATGTAGCCAATCTCCTACCGGAGATTGCGAAACGATTAAAAGCAAGTGAAAGTTCATGGACCACAGCAACCCCTGCTTCTTTATTGACTATGGCTCAATATTATGAAAGACAGGAATTGGAGGCGAAAGAAAGTAGTGAAAAGAAGGCGAAGGAATTGAAAACGAAGGTAATGTTAGCTCAGGTTCAGGCTACGAGGGGAAACAGTAGAGGAGGGCGAGGATCATACAGTAATGCTCCTCCCCCTCGTTCTGACATTTCTGTGAATCAATGTGCATACTGCAAACAGTTTGGGCATTGGATTGCAGACTGTCCGGTGTTTCGAGAGCAGCGTAATTTGAGGGGACGAGGAAGTGGGAGATCTAGGAACTATTATGGAGGGTCAAGAGGAGGTTATGGCATGAATGATCGTGGAGGATATGGAGCAAGGGGTCGTGGTCAGTCAGATTATAATACGTTTGATAATCGCAATCAATATCAGATAAATGAGGGTGGTCCTGCTGAACCACGGGATGAGCATTACGCATAGGATTGCGTAGGATGGGGTGTGGAATCGGTTGAGGTACCAGTTGATCAGAGGGGTCCATACATAGAAGCACATGTTCTGGGTTCCACTGATAAATTTCTGGTCGATACAGGAGCTACTCGTAGCGCTTTGTCCAAATACTTGGTTCCAAGGGCTCCCCTGTCTGGCGAGGTAATTACAGCAATAGGGTTCGATGGAACACCTACTTCTAGCCCATTGTCTCAACCAGTTGCATTTCATGTTGATAAATTTGCTGCCCCTTGTCCCTTTTTGTTGTCTCCAAATACACCAGATAATATTATTGGACTCGATATGTTAAAACACTTTCGAGCTACTATTCGCTGTGCCCCAGAAGGAGTGCGAGTTGTGTTGAATGAGAATTACCCGGAATTAGAGCGAGTGTGTTTTTTCCATGAATCTGAAGTTCTGGCCTCCTTACCGAAAACGTTGTGGGCCACTTCCGATACGGATGTAGGGCAGATGATAATTCCTCCAGTGCGTATTACTGTAAAGGAGGGAGTATCTCTGCCACGTGTCCCACAATATAAGATTTCCAGAGAAGGTGAACTTGCTTTGATACACATTGTAGATGATTTAATTTCGGCAGGAGTAGTTGAGGAAGTCCCCTACAATGTTTGTAATAGCCCAATTTTACCAATCCTTAAAAGAGATACCGATGCTAAGGTTTACCGTTTCATTATTGATTTGAGGGAAATAAACAAGATAGTAGTGCCTCAGTATCCAGTGGTGTCTGACATCACCACATTGCTTACGTTGGTTCCACCGACGGCGACTACTTTTACAGTCATCGATTTGAAGAATGCCTTCTTTTCGATCCCTGTACATCCTGACAGTCGATATCTATTCGGCTTTACATTAAATAATAAATCGTACAGATTCTGTCGAGTTCCTCAAGGCTATACTGAAAGTCCTAGCATTTATAGTCAGGCATTAAAAAGACAGCTTGATTCCTTTGACTTACAGGAGGGAGTGGTTCTCATTCAATATGTAGATGATATCTTACTTGCTGCAGACACGCCAGAACAATGTGAGAAGAGTACCTTTTCCTTGCTTTCCTTCCTGGCCAAACATAATCATAAAGTTTCGAAGAAAAAGCTGCAATATTGTAGACCAAAGGTGACCTACCTCGGTCATCTTTTGTCTAAGGAGGGCCGTGCATTGACACCAGATCGAATTCAAGCAATTCTAGATACTCCAGTCCCTCGCACTCAGAAGGATATTCGCGCCTTTATAGGTTTGACGTCTTTTTGTAGGCAATGGATATTGGGTTTTTCGCATATTGTTAAACCATTGTTAGCATTGTTGTCTAAAGATATACCGATTCCCATTGAATGGACGGATGAATGTCAGAATGCTTTTGAACAATTGAGACAAGCTCTTTGTTCTGCACCAGTGTTAGGTACACCTGATTACACGAAGATTTTTACATTATATGTACACGAGAAGGATGGGTGTGCATTGTCAGTGTTAGTGCAGACACACGGAGACAAACAGAGGCCTTGTGCATACTTCTCGGCGGTACTCGACCCTGTGGCTCGAGGATTGCCTGGATGTTTTCGAGCAGTTGCAGCAACAGCAGTTGCGATACGACAAAGTGAGGGAATAGTTTTGTCACACAAATTGTTGGTGCTAGTTCCCCATGCGGTAGATGCGTTACTGAATCAAACGAAAACGCAGCATCTAACCAGTGCCCGACTTACAGGATATGAGCTAACGTTGTTGGCGCCTCACATCACATTAAAACGATGTGCAACACTAAATCCTGCTACTTTATTGCCGGACCCTGTTGCTGAGACCCAGAAGGAAGAACAACATGATTGTGTTTTTCTGACTGAGGAACAGACAAAGGGTCGTATCGACTTACAGGATACGCCATTTCCAGATGTAGATGGGGAACTGTGGGTTGATGGATCGTGCGTGAGGTTACCAGATGGTACGACTTCCGCAGCTTATGCGATCACGACACTTAAGACTGTGGTAGAAGCAGCACGGATACCCCAAAAATCGGCTCAAGCGGCTGAGTTGATAGCCTTAACGAAGGCATGTGAGTTAAGTGCTGGACTATATGTGAACATTTACACGGATAGTCGTTACGCTTTTGGAGTAGTGCATGATTTTGGCCTACTTTGGAAGGAACGAGGATTCCTGACTTCACACGGAGCACACATCATGCATGGAGAATTGGTACGCGATCTCCTGAATGCACTGTTATGCCCAAAGAAAGTTGCAATAGTCAAGTGCAGTGCACACAAAAAGGTGACGGACAAAATAGGGCAAGGCAATGCTTTCGCAGACCGCATTGCGAGAGAGACCGCTATGCTGCAAAATAATTTCCCCATGTATGTGGTGAAGTCACAAGCTGAGCGGTGGCATGATGCTAGAGAAGAAATACTAGATATACAGAAGTCAGCCTCAGAGGCAGAACTTGTGAAATGGGCCACTGAAGGAGTATTGGATGATGAGGGTTGCTGGCGTAGTAAAGATATGGAGAGATGGAAACTACCCATGGCCTATGTACAAACAATGGTGCAAATGACACACGGGCTGGCACACATTGGAGCTCTCGCAATTACTAAATTGCTTACACGAGTTTGGGAAAATGCTGACATTGCTAGCACGGCTAAGAGAGTAGTGCAGACCTGTCTGATATGTTTGCAGCACAATCCTGGACAAGGGACTCATACTCCTAAAGGTGGGTTTGTTCCACCTACTGCACCATTCGAAGTACTACAAATGGATTACATCCAGCTGGAGCGCTGTAATAATCTCAAGTATGTCCTAGTAGTGGTGTGTGCCTTCAGCAAATGGATTGAGGCTTACCCTACGAAAGACAATACAGCATTGACAACAGCTAAGGTGTTACTGAAAGAGTACTTCCCGCGCTACGGTGTTTGTAAACTTATGTGGAGTGATAATGGCCCTCATTTCATCGGGAAAGTAGTGGAATACGTCCTGAAAGGATTGGGAATCAAGCAACGATTCCATGCTGTCTTTCATCCGCAATCAGCAGGTTTAGTAGAACGATACAATGCAACTCTGAAGCTGAAGTTAGCAAAGATAGTGGCATCTACATCTCTGAAATGGCCGGATGCTTTGCCTTTGGCATTGCTGTCCATTCGATCAGTGCCACATTCTCGATCTGGCCTCACACCCTACGAAGTGGTGTTTGGAAGGCCTATGAATATTTGGGGAGTTCCAAAACCTCGTTTGATACATGATATGCCTTGTATAATGATGAACGATTATCTGGAACGATTAACAAATGATTTGCTTTCTATTCATCAACAGGTTCGAGAGGCGCTCCCTGATAACTCCACTGGTGAGGCTCACGATCTCCGCCCTGGGGACCACGTGATGGTCAAAGTCTTTGAGCGATCCAGCAGTTTGGAACCGAGATGGCATGGCCCTGAGCAAGTGCTGCTGGCTACGCGAACTGCTGTGAGAGTCACCAACAAGAAGCGGTGGATACATTCAACGCACTGCCGACGTGTCTCTCCGGATCTGGTGAGCCCTGTGGTGCTATCCGACTACAGAAAGATTTTGGATACAGAAAAGAGCCCAGCTGTCACGTCTGATGAATTGGAGGGAGCCTTCCCGGACCACGTTGTTTCTGATAAAGTGAAGTATAATCTACGCCCCAGGAAATAAGATTCCTTTTGTGTTTTTGAAACTGGTTGGTAACCGCTCTGAGGTTTGTGAAACGGAAGCCGGGAATATCAAGGGGGGGGGATCAGTTCTGCCCAGTGTAGCGACACCCGTCTTGAATCCCGGAGAACAAATCAACGGCAGCCTCGGTTCAGAACCATCGTTTTTTTTATTTTTCCGGCTTAGTGTTGTTTTTGAAGAGTATTGTTTTGTGAACTATGGCATCTCCTTCGACACGAAGAGGGAGAATTCTTGGTGCTGTTTTATTTGTCTTGACCGTAGTGGTGATCGCAGTATTAGCCTGGACTATAGAACTGTTGTTTCCTGTACGAGAACATTTGCTGCCCACCACTCCAAGTCCATCCGAACATTTTCATTTCACTCTGCCTTTTCACGAAGAAAGACATAGGCAGACTTATTTGAACAACAGCTTTATTAAGATTTTGCATCATACTCATAATATGACCAACACGTCCAATTGTTGGGTATGTGGAATGTTGCCCGGACATCAGAAGAAGGGAGGAACACCACTCATTCCTCTCCCGTTTACTCATAATGGTTCTTGTCATGCTTGGTACACTCTTCTTTTTACTCTGCGATGGCCAACGAAAGGTGGACTACTTTTTCGGTTGAATAAAATATGCTATAACGATAAAGATGGCTATCCACACGCCGAAGGAACTAAATTCGAATGGGAAGAGTACCGTCCGGACAATGTTTCTACACCTCGCGTATATACGAATCAAAGACTTATAAATGTGACGAGCATGCATATAATAACAGTCATTGATACAAAAGCAGATTTGTGTATTAGAAATAAAGGTACAATCCCTGTAGGCCGCAGTGAATGTAATATTACACTTACCTTTGATACACCAACTGGAATTGCATTTGTAGCCTCACGTAACACATATTTCATTTGTGGAAATAAGGGATACCACCGTCTACCATTGGGATGGTTGGGAACGTGTTATATAGCCTTTGTATTACCACCTGTATTTATTGCTCCTCCCATGTATCACAATGATTATGTTTTGTACCATGATTTCATATTGAATAGAGTGAAACGAACAATAGATTTTGATGAAATAGACCAGACTGATACCACATTACAACAATATGTAGATTTCAATTTGGGGTTATTTTCATTCGTAGGAGCTGCACTGAATAGCAGGAAGATAAGGCGGCTTACACGTGTGGTGGAAGCCGTCGCTAATGAAACTGCCTCTGCTTTAGGGAATATTACTGAGGAATTACAAATTACCAGAATTGTAGCGCTCCAGAATCGAATGGTTCTAGATGTGATACTAGCTGATAGAGGTGGAGCATGCCGCGTCATCGGAAGTAGTTGTTGCGTTTACGTACCAGATAACTCACCTTCTGTATATGATTCGATTACGAAATTACATAAAATAGCTGCTGAGATCCATCCAGAAAATGGAACATGGACCTTTTCTGGTTGGTTCTGGACCCTGCTTAGTACTTGGGGTTGGAAATTATTAACGATTCTCTGTGTTTTTATTGGAGTACTATTTTTTCTTTGTCTATGTATTCAATGTGTCCCTACATTATGTTCTGTATGTATCACAGCCTGTATTCCGTCCAAACGAGCTGTTGTTAAGCAAGAGAAACTGATCAATGATGAAGTATTGAAAATAATGGCTATTGACATTGAGGATGAACATTCTGACTACGTTCACTATGAGGTAGCTTTTGCTAAACGCTAAAAGGGCCGTCTGTCGTGTTTTGGCAGCTCCTGAGTTAGCGTTTAGCACAGCTACACGGTCTTTTCTGTTAACTTGACCAAAACGAATGGGGGCCATTTTGAATCCCTCTGACTTCCGTTTCCTATGAACACGCTGCCTCGTGGTCAGTGTGCCCTTTTGTCCTTTCTCGATACCCATGGTCACTAGTCTGCTCGGCAACAGGCTATTTTTAGTACTGGTCAAGCGCACATGCGCATTACGCACCAATTGGTCACTCTTTAGGAATGTTCACACTAACTGACCAGTGCTGTTGAAACTCCTCCCACATGTTGGCCGTGTTCCAAAAATGACCTTATATGTACCTAAAATGTGTAACTTGTAACCGCCTATCTTTTTATTGCTAATAAACTGTATAAAAGAGGTCGCGCACCAATGTTCGGTGTGCTACTTCTTACATTACCGAAGGGTGCTGTAGGAATGTATCACCACCCCATGGGGTCTTAATAAACTTGTCTTTTACCTTTTCCAGTGTCCGTGCCAACTTCTATACTAAGGTGTTCGAGAGTTTAGCAACGTATATAGGCCTCATTTGAACCCGATACCACACTGAAGGCTACCGGTTCTCATAGGCCAGAATGGGCAGTTAGATTATTACTTTCTTATAATCCTAACTGACTCAGGGAAAATGGTAGAAATTCGAATTTAGTATGCCTGAACTCAGAATAATAAAATACATTTTTTACTAAAGTTGGTTTTAATATTCTGTGTTTGAAAATACCACTTTTAGGGCTGGGGGTTTCCAGGAGACAGGCTGGGGCAACCTGGTGGTGAATAGAGAGATCTGCATCTAGATGGGAGGAAGGAGTTGCACCTGGGACCTGAATAGGGCTCGGCCTTCCCACTACAATGCTGGCTCCGCCCCCCTATGGCTTGTCTGATGTCTCTGCCCCGCAGCTGTATCTCTCCTCCCCTGTGCTGGCTCCACCTCCTGTGGGGTGGCTGATGTCTCTGCCCTGCACAGTGAAAGGAAGAAGAGAGTCATGTAAACAAAGTGCTCAGGATTTTGTTTGGATTAGGCAGAGGCCTCTCTGGCTTCAGAGAACAAAGGATTTTGGGGTATAAATATTGGGACCCTGATCCCAAGAAATTGGATCACTTCTGGACAAGAAACCTTTCTGCCAAGTAGAAGAACCAAGGAAACTGCAGGAGTTTGGAATGCGCCTCTGCCAGTGTGCTGTTTGCTGGGTTGACCTGCAGTGGTTGCTTCATTGCCAAGGGAAAGGAGAAGGAACTTTGTAAGGACTTTCATCTACAGAATATTCTCCAAGGGCTTGAACTGTGCTTGCCTCCTGCTGAAATCTCAGGGACAAAAGACTTCACCCCCAGCTCCCTCCTGAATTTCCTTGCTGTGAATTCTGACTCCAGACTCTTGCGTGCCGCTGGGAGCTGGAAGCGCAACGCATCGAGAAGAAGCGGGTTGCCGCCGCAGCTGAAATCGTCGCAATGCAGGAGATGCGAGCTTTCACCACATCGCCCCTGGAAGCGTGTGTTCATCGAAGCTGCCTGCTGTCGCATCACCGGAGAAGCGTGAAGCCATCGAGAGAGTTGCCATCGCATCACCAGAGAAGCGTGTCGCAGGGCCTGTCGTGGCTCCAAAGTACAGAGTCGTCGCAAGGCTGCCAGGGTGTCATCATCGCATCGCCACATCAAGGGCGCCATCTTGCGCAACGCAACGGGCCCGCAGGCCAAGAATCTACGCATCACCTCCTCACCGGTAAGGCTCACGACGAGTCCCCCTACTCTGCGCAAGCATTGAGGCAGGACGCAACCATTCTCCCGGATCACGGAACCGATGCATCTCCCCTTTTGCGAGCCTTTTGTTTACTTTGGGTTACGCATCCAGGTACTTTGTTGAGAACCTTGTCGCATTTACCATCAACTTGAACTAAGCAACTTGTGTAGTATTGTGGATTTTTGTTTGTGGGCTTGTGTTTAAGTCTATATAAAGAATACGTATTTTTATAAAAAACCTATGTTGTGTCCATCTGTAGTGTTTCACTGTATTACTGTGTATATTCACAAATGCTTAACACACTGCCTCTGAGATAAGCCGGTCTGCTCGTGCCAAGCTGCCAAGGGGGTGAGCAGGGGTTATTAAGGAGTGTAATCCCCTTATCCTGACTAAGAAGTAAGGGTCCCAATTTGGATAAAAGGTGAATATCATTGCCAACTAGAGACCCCCAGATCTAACATTGGTGGTCAGCGGTGAGGATGTGGACTTTGCATTTGTTTTTCATAAACAGTGATTGGTGTACACTACTAGTGAGTGCAGACCAAACGCGACCACATACTTTTTTTTAGAATCCTTTTTCCTTGGACTGTTAGTTTTCCTGAAAACTCCCAATTGTTATCACCATGAATAGACCAGCATCTGTCGCATCTATGGATCTTGATTTTGAGGAAGAGAGGTTGGAAACCTACACTGTGAAACAGCTCAAGTATCTCTGCAGGAAATTGAAAGTTGCTACACCAGGCATTTCTAAGAAGGAAGACTACCAATAAGCGCTGAGGGCCTGGGTAGAAGCCAGAAATGTCCCTGATCTTGTGGTGGAGCCTGATGGGGATGCAGATGGGCAAATTGACGGGCCAGAGTTTCCCGCCAGGGGCGGGGTGCTGTCCCCACCTGGCAGCAGCATCTCTTCCAAAGACCGGTCCCCCAGACAATTGGAAGACAGGGAGACAAAATAGGGAGCTGGAGTTGGCCAAGCTTAAAATGGAGAGTCAGAGGGAAACAGAGAATAATAGGTTGTCCTTGGAAAGCAAGAGAATGAGAATGGAGCATGAGAGAATGTTGAGGGAGTTAGAGATCAAGGCCAAGGGCTTAGAAATCAATCTGTCTGGTGGCAGCGCACCATCTATGCCTTCAGAAGCCAGAGTACATATCCCCAAGGATGTCAAAGATTTTCACAAGAATGAAGATATTGGGCAGTGGTTTGCAGCCTATGAGATAGCAATGTTGGCCCACCGGGTCCCTGAGAAGGATTGGGGAGCAGGGTTGGGGGCCCGATTTTTAACTGAAGGTAGGGTTACTTTGTTAGACTTGCCCAGTGATCATAGGATGTCTTATGCCCACATGAAGGAAGCACTGATGTCAAGGTATGGGTTAACTCCAGAACTCTATAGACAGAGGTTCAGGAATTGTAAGAAACTGGAGGGAACCACTTGGGTAGAATATGTGTCTTTCTTTTGCTATGGATGGTTGGGTGAGGGGTAGCAATGTTGATAATTTTCAAGCGCTCTATGATTTGATTGCTAGGGAGCATTTTGTCTTCTAATTGTTTTCCAGAGTTTTGCTAGCACCTTATTGATAGCAAGTTGACTAACCCCTGAAAACTTGCTGAAGAGGCGGACCCCTAGGTCAGTACCAGGGTCCAAAAGGGTCTTGTGGGAGACTCCGCCAAATGTGGGCAGGGTCCCCAGCAGAAGAGTGAGACGGACAAGGGTAAACAGAGAGTTCCAGAAAGGTCCCCAAAGTAATTCCCAAGGGAACCAAGGTAAGGGTTCCCAGCCTCCTCCTGAGAAGAAGTCAGGACCCCCGACAGGTAAACCTGTTCATAGGGGGCCTGTTACCTGCTTTTAGTGTAAGCAGGTGCGATACCGTTGGTATGATCCCCAGTATCCTCAAAAGGGTCAGTATATGCCACCCTGTGCACCACCCCATCAGATGGCCAGTGTAGCCCTGGGTGGGGAGGAGATGGGTGTTCAAGGTGGGTGGGGTCCCGCAGAAATGTCCCATGTCTCATGAGGAGACCGAGATGGTCCCTAAAACTCAGCTGCCTGATAACACTAAGAAATACAGGTAGGGGGTGACCATCAATGGCCATAGAGTGGAGGCTCCGAGAGACACAGGAGCAAGTGTGACAGCTGTCAAGTGTCACTTGGTCTCTGAAGAGCAGGTAGTCCCTCATGCATTCTTCCCAGTTATTGCCGCTGACAACGCAGCCATTTGCAAGGTGGCTCAAGTTCCTTTTGAGTGGGGGGTCTCTGGTACTCTTCAAGTAGCTGTGAGGCCATCCATGCCTGTTGATTGTCTGTTAGGCAATGATTTAGAAAGCTCCCCTTGGGCTAAGGTGGAAAGAAAGGCGCATTTAGAGATGTTGGGTCTGCCTGAAGGGGCAAGTGTGACCACTGGGTCTATGGCAGCTAAGGGTGTTCAAGAGACCCTGAAGCCTGAAAGTATGGACCAGGGACCTGCTTTAAAGAGAAGAGGTAGGGGGCGTGGGAAACTAGCCCCCATTGTACCCACGGTCCAGGAGGAGGCAGACCTTAAGTGGGATGCCCTGGAACCTACAGGGTAGCAAGTATCTAAACTGGGGAACCTGCCTGAGCTGACCCATTGGCAGCAAGAAGGAAGGAATTCTGTGAAGAGCAGCAGAAGTGCCCTTCTCTTGTGGGTTTGAGGCAACAGGCCACAAACCAGGCAGCAGGTGATCAGTCTGGATCACACTGGATCTACTGGGAGAATGGTCTCCTGTATAGCGAGCCTAAGGTTGCTGAGCCTGGGTCAGCCCGTGTGCTGGTGGTACCCCAGTGCTTCAGAGCCTTCCCACTGGATTTGGCTCATGATGTTCCTTTAGCTGGTCATCTGGGGCAGAACAAGACCATTGAAAGGCTTGTCTCCCACTTTTATTGGCCCCAGATGCGGAAGAGTTCAGATACTCATTGTAGGACCTGTCAAACTTGCCAGGCACGTGGGAAAAGTGGAAGGAGGCACAAGGCCCCTCTCCAACCTTTTCCTGTGGTTAGTACCCCCTTTGAACGGGTGGGCATTGACATTGTGGGGCCACTGGACCCCAAGACAGCCATGGCCAACAGATTTATCCTGGTCTTGGTGGACCATGCTACCCGGTACCCGGAAGCCATTCCGCTCAGGACAGTGACGGCCCCCGTGGTGGGATGTGTACTGATGGGGATCTTCTCCCATGTGGGGTTCGCCAGAGAGGTGGTGTCTGACCAAGGTACAAACTTCATTTGTAATGGAGTTTGTTACCTACAAGTTCACCACTCCTTACCACCCACAAGGTAATGGGCTGGTTGAAAGATTCAACCGGACCCTCAAAGGCATGATCACGGGTCTTGAAGAACCAATGAGACGTAAGTGGGATGTCCTATTGCCATGCCTTCTGTTTGCCTACCGAGAGGTGCCACAAAAGTTTCTAGGGTTCAGCCCCTTTGAGATTTTGTATGGTGACCCGGTAAGGGGACCTTTGAGTTTGGTCAAGGAAGGCTGGGAGCAATCTTCCAGAAAACCTCCCCAGGATATATATAGCTACATGCTGGCCTTCAGGAACCAGACTCGGCATTTCAGAGATCTCGCTCAGATGAATCTGGTAGCCAGCCAGGAGGAAATGAAGCGGTAGTACAATCAGAATGCCACTCTGATTGAGCTTCAGCCTGTACAGAAAACACACAGCAGCAACATCTTAAGCTGCAGGTCCTGCAAAATGCAGCAGCCAAACTGCTAACTGGAATCCTTGAATACCAATCTGCAGCACAGGCTATTAAACATCTCCACTGGCTGTCTGTCAGGCAACTGATTAAATTCAAAGCCCTATGCCTTGCCCACAAAGCTCTACATGGAATGGGGCTGGAGTTCCTTAGGCATTCATTTTAATGGTATGTTCCTGGAAGATGCTTAACATCCTCAGGTATCTACAAAATAATTATCAAAAGATTTAAATGAACAAACTGTGGAGGCAGAGTCTTTGTAAACTCTACTGCCAAGGAATGGAACGCACTCCTTCTGTTCATCAGGTCCATTCCAAATCTCTCCTTGTTGAGCAACAACCTAAAAACATGGGCGTTCCCTAAATAAATGTGCTGTTCTTGTGGTCTTGCTCTTCCTTTCCAATAGCGCTTTGACACCTTTGGGTATTTGTGAGTAACAAATTTAAACATAAAATAAAAGTCAGGATTTTAATGTCCCTTGTAGTCTGACATTACAGCCGGGGTTTACCATTCAGAGGACATTCTCCGATCAATACCATGGTATTTTCATGGCTCATTAAAATAGTGCAACTTCCAGGTTGGCAAAGCAATTTCTCCATTTTGGTACATTACAACCTGTGAATGTTAAGAGGAAGTGGACTACCTAGAAGACTTAGCATGCATTTTGCAATCTAAAGAACGACTGCATATTTAGGTGTCAAACTGCCCCAAAAAGACCACCTCAAAAGATGGGTATATGTATAGGACCATCATAGGTCCTATACCTGTATGTTAAGAAGAGGGTGTCAGCTTTAATTCAGGCCTTTTTCATTACAATTACTAATTTAGTTTTAGGCACATGGGCAGCTAATTTTGATTAGAGCAGTTGCCACCTGGCATGTTTGCACTGTAGTGGGGTAGGCATAAAGGCTACAAGGTAGGAGGTGGTGTAACCTGAAATAGACACTACATGGTATTACTAATGCATCATTGATTTAACATTTTTTTGGAAGAGGCTGATGGCAAACTGAAATAAACAAAGCTGGAAATGTACTGTCCACTATGCACCAGTAGTTACCCTATCGCTAGCATGTAGGTAACTGCACCCAATGCACGATCTGCCTTTTAGGAAACGCAAACTGTGCCATTTCCATGGAAAATAAACATCTCTCTGTTGGAACTGGCACGTCTGGTTGGTTGATGCCGTGCCCTAGCCAGGCAGAACCTACCACTCCCATCAGGGGTGGGTGATTACACTCACTGTTTAACCTGTGTGCACAATTGGGTGGGTGCCACTGAGCAGTCAGGCTTAGCCCAGAGGCAATGTGTAAAGCATAGGCACAGCAGGCTCACACAATGAACCCACTGAGCATCACAAAAGAGACTTCACACATGGTGGATGTCTATAAACGTGTATTAAACACACACGTTAATTAATACAACATGAACATCATGTATTTCTGGGTGTATATCAAATTTTAAAATATCACTAGCAGTGTGCTCAACTGTGTTAAAATGATATCAGTAGTATACAGACTTGGGAAAGATCCTACTTTACCCCCTAGCTCCCTTATACAGTGCGAAACATTGTCAGAACTTGGCCCACCCTGGCAAGAATTACAATTCAATACCACACAGTAATAGGGTGTACACACAGATAATTACAACACTTTTAAACAGCACCGTGGGCCAAGGTGGCACGGGTAAAAACCAATGTCAAATGTAGTGTTCTTTTGGGAAGGAATCAACTTGTAAAGCAACACTGCTGTGCAGTTTAATTAGTAACAGATAGCCTCATGCAGTCACTCCCACACACTCACTCAGGACTGATACGCTGTGCCACCTGTATCAAGCAGGTCCATATGGAGTGCACTTGCGCACACAAAGCCTCGTAATGTGGTGCAGCGATATCCAGCAGGTCAATTGATAATACATGTGCACACCACATGGCCCAAGCCCCCCTCCACTTTTCAGCTAACCCCTGATAAGCTACACCCACATGTTTGAGATGGAACACCCTCCCCCTGATACTATGCCAATTGCTGCCAGAGTCACACTTAGTCAGGGTCCCAGGGAAGGATATGGGGTAGGTAGCAGGACTAATTAGACAGTCGACAAAATGGGGGTTTGGCCACCACTCTCAAACTTAACCCATGGGATGTGGAGCAGAAGCTGGCCAAGGTGATAATCGTTCAATCAAAGGGTTTCCACAATTGTCCTTCCGGCAACAGCCCAGCTCTGCAAAGCACAGGTGGAGTCACACAGTCTCTTGACCCGCTTCCAATCACTCTCAGAAGCATTCATTAGCCCAGTCAATCACTCACCACCCAGGCCTGATCCAAACAATACAGCCCCGAAACACAAAGTCGTTGGGCCGGGGAGAAGAAGGCAGTTGGAATGCCAAACTGAGGGCACAAAAGGAACAATTGAGTAATGGGTGGATGAAGTAGGGGAGCCTCTGGGAAGAGGGAGACACCCAATCAAGAACACCTCGATCAAAATGGAACCGAGGTAATCCGGCACAAAAAACCACAAATCCACTCTTCCCTGGAAAGGAGGCACAATGTCTGGTGTGCATTGATACATGTCACACCAGACAAAGGCCGTACACAACAAAGGGTTGCAAATTCAATACTTCCCTAGAATTGAGGGACAACATCCGGTGTGCCTTGATAAAGGTCACACGAGGCAATTTGGTCACACACAGGTGCAAGTTCTGCAGTGCCACATGAGGTAGAATGAGGCATTACTATGGGTATGCCCTCCATCCAAGGAACACATCCTGTGAATCTGACACCAATCGCAATGAGCATGCAGTCGACGTGTCACATGAGAGAAATGCGGCACGATCGACGAAGTGGGCCATGCTGGATCCTGCAACTGGTGAATCTGCTCACCACCAAGACTCCTATGGGTGTTGAGGCAGGGACCACACTCAGATGTAGTAAATACTTTTGGGACTCTGCACAAGGCAATCTGGTCTCCAGGCACAATACTTCTCTCCATGCTTACGACCAGCTACCAATGAGGATCCAGCAGACGATGGGGGTACTTAAGAAGGCACCGCTCTCCAGGAGTCACACTTCGATGGTGTGGGTCCTCGTGGGAGCTCTGATGTCCCTGAGACCCGCACAAGAGAACAGTTCAGAGTGCCACATGGCAGCAGGTAGTAAGCCTAGGCCAGCCATTATGTAGGAAGAATGTAAGGTCCCTTCCAATGGCAGTAATCCTTCTTGTGCACAACAGATTCCTCTGGCAGTGTGCACCACACAGTTAAAGGATGTCCGGTTCTACGTCCCCACTCTGTCCTGCTTAAGTATGGCACCAGCAGTTATTCTGTAGTGTGCTTTTGAAGTTGGGGGGGGGGGGTACAGAGGGTTTCCCCTTGAAGCAAACATCTACCCTAACATCACTCCTGTCTGCCATGGGTACGTGGAATGAAGATCTTAATCTTTGCTGGGGCTTCACAGAGGCAAAGTGTCAAAACCTCTCTGTAGGATCTGCTTCTCATGGTTACCCCCATTTTTTTGCTGATGTGATGCTGTTTCTGACTAGTATGACTGAGATTCTGGAAATCAGGACCCCAGTATATCTGCCTTCTCCCTAAACTGTTGTTTTAAGTACCTATGTACATTGCAGATTGGATACAGGGGTACCCTAGTCAGTCCCTAGTATATGGTACCCATGTACCCAGGCATAGGTACCCCAGAGGTCTCACATGGGCTAAAGCATGCATTATGCCACTTATGAGAGACCATTCATAATGGAACTACCGGCCTGCCATTGCAGCCTGTGTAAGTTGGTGCATTCCCCACTTTCTAAATATATAGGTGTACTATATCCTTGGGTCACTGCACTTAAAACATATAAGTCACCCCTATAGCAGGCCTTTACAAACCTGAGGTTAGGGTGCTTGCTTCTAAGTTAGAGGGTGCCCCTGCATGAGCAGTACACTCCTGCAGCCTACGGAGTCCAGTCTCCCGAGTTGCCAGTGAAGCAGCCATATACTAGTATAGAGGAGCATTACGTAACCATGCGATGACCATCTCGAATAAGGCTGCAAAGAACCCTATTGTGTTTGGTGTAAAACACGCTGGAATCAAACCCCCACACCAATACCAGTGTGGGAGGTATGATTCCACAAACTGGGAGAGCCCTCCATTAGGTTCTCAGTGTTCCCAGAACCAGCCTTCTAATCTCGGACAGTGAAAAACGGTTGCTGCTAACAAGAGAGACATTTCTGTCTTCCTGCTGCTGAGCAAAGTTTGAGCAGGGGAAGGCAGAACAATAGGCATCCTGTCACTGAGAGGTGTGATCACAGCACAGACAGGATTTAGTATATTATGGCTGGGTGGGTGGCCAAGCCAGGGCCGTAAAGTCTGCATGAGGGGCACATTTGGTGCCCCTGTGCATAGTCCAGTTCAAACCAATGCTGGGAGCCATTGGCTCCAGCGTGAAACTGGACAAAGGACATGGGAGTAACCTCCCCTTGTTCAGACCCTCCTTTGGGAGGGTCCCCTGAATCTTCCTTAGGGTACTTAATGGCTTACCTGGGTGTAGGTCCCTAGATTTATCATGGACAAGATTCAGAACTGAAACCACTTACACTTCATACCGTCTGGAAACTCTGGACTTCGCTGGACTTCGTTTTGGCCTGACTTCATCTCCCTTTCAGTCTGCTGCTTTGTCGGTGTCTGTGCACCATACAGGATCTGTTAAGGACCTGTGGAGCATCAAAGACATTTGAAGATAATCTCCCTTGAAGTGAAGGAGTCACTTCCCTGCATTTGCAGGCACCTCAGCACTACTGACCGGTCTGCTGATTGAGAGCTCCTGCAGACTCTGAAGGGTTTAACAACATAGGTGGTAGTTATCTATGTCTCTCAAGGCCCCAACTGTCCTCTCACCAAGTCTGAGGTAGGAGTCCCTTGTGGGGGCTTCATTAACCGAACCCCTGTGCACTGCATACTTTTGCAAGTGCATAGGCTTGTTGTCAACTCTGCAAAAACTACATTGGGCTCCAGGTAGCCCCAATCTCTGGCAACTTCTTGCACCGAGATCTTCAGCCACACCACCACATGGGCACGGTGGCCTGCTCCTTCTGGTGAGCAGCTCTAGGTCCTCTTGCGGCACCATTGCCTCCAGCCTGTGGGTCCAATTGAGGGTCATCCTTGTTTTTCTTGGTCTCCCCTGATTGCTCAGGGCTGCCCTGACTCCCCTGTTTGTAGTGAGTCCCCAGGACCTTGCTGGTCCCAACTGTGCACATTCTTGACTTCCTGCATTGGTTGCATTTGCCAAGGCTTGTTGGTGCTCCTGCCGGACTGACCCCTTAGCACTAGACATCCTTTGTGGGACAGCTCACATCAGAATCCTGGTTGTCCTTAGTGTCGCCTGGTCCTCACGGCTGTAGAGTCAAGGTTACCGTCATCATTCCTGAAGCACCTGACATTGGAGGGCATTCATCCTCCAGGTCTCCTGGTCACCCCTGAGTGACAGACTCTGGTACTCCTCATCATGAATCCAGGTTGATTACTCCGGACACTTTCTCCTCTTCCAGCAGTGACACTTTCCTGAAGTCCTCCATTGAGTTCAACTGCAGTTTTCGACGCCACTTCACACCTATGCAACCGACTTCCCTGGGATAGGTAACTTGGGTACCACAGTATCCATGGGTGGTGTGTCCCCTCGGCTTTCTGGTACTCATCGTCAAGAATCCAGGTTCGGATTCCTCCGGACACTTTCTCCTCTTCCAGCAGTGGCACTTTCCTGAAGTCCTCCGTTGAGTTCAACTGCAGTTTCCGACGCCACTTCACACCTATGCAACAGACTTCCCTGGGATAGGTAACTTGGGTTTCGCGGTCCACTGGTAAGGGTCCCTAATCTTTTACATTTCAACCGCGACTTGCACATAGACTTGTACGGAGCACGCAGTTATGTTCCCACACTGCACACTCTCTCCGTGGGGTCCCTATCAACTTATACCAATTTCTTATTAAATGGTTTGGTCCCCCCTGAGGCTCACTGTGTATCAATGCTATTTACTGTGATTTCTTGGCTAAGGTACTGTGTGCTTTGTGTTGATCTCTGTGTGGGAGATACTATAAAGTTCTGGATAGAGTTATATTAAAAATAAATATTTTTAGAAATACTCTGTGGTCCCTTTTCAATTTAATCTATACTATAAGATTGCATTTTGGTTAAACAAGCTGCTTAACATTCCTTCAAGACTAAGACTGAAGGCTGCTCTCCACAACTACCAGTTAGATGGCTTTCTCAGGTTGTCTGAGACCTCTGAAAGCACCATAAGTGTTGTCTGGACTGGTGCAAGGTGCCCACTTACATTAGCGGACATCATCTCCCAGGCCAGCCTCTCGCACCTTCCCTCCAATGTATCCAGCCAGGCCCTCAAATGGCAGATGTCTGTCATTCCAGTTGCATGGCCCACGTTTATAGATGTTGCTGGGAAATGCAGATATTGGGCTCCCCAAACCTACAGTTTGGACTGGAGTCAAGCTAAAAGGCACACAGAGTTTAAGGGCAGACAAAATGCCCACTTTCCATTAGTACAAAAAAAATCAAGAAGGGGTTGGGCCTATTGTACATCAGCAAGGCTAGGCTACATTGCAAAGGCAAGATAAACACAAAATGCCAATGCTGACAATTTTTTACAAAGCAAGTATGTAACTCTGTGGTCGCCCAAGTTAACTATTGCGATCAGCATCAAATCACAAACTTAAAACTCTTGACCTTTACATGCCGCCCCCTTGGTGGACAGCAGCATGAGCTGCTGTTTTCTTGCTGAGCACTAAAAATAAAAAATAAATGTTTTAAAAAATGTAAAAAATGGGCAAGCATTTATTTGCAGGTTAAACGAAGTTATGAATCAACTACAGTGGGGTTATGAACCACTTAACTTTAGTTAACCTGAAAGTGAAAGCTTGCCTGTCTATGTAACATTTCTTAGACCTCCTTACACAATCCCTGATCCACCCATACTCCATACCCCCACCCTGCTGGCATCAGTTCAGCCCTTGGTTACACCACAGACCATACTTTGTTGACCCTGGGTAAATGTTTGAGAGTCCCCATGACTGAAGGGGTTTTCCTAAGGGCTCAGAACTGTGTAACACTACCAAACAAATAAACTATTTGTCACACATAGCTTCAAAGGCTGCAGAATATTTACAATGCTATTGATGTTCCCCTCTTCATAAATTACTTCAACGGTTGTTCAAAAACAATTCAGAAGCAAACTTTCGTTTTATGTGGAGAATTTTCAAAGGCATTTTAATCCACAAAGAATAAAAAAAGAACGATTCAAAGCAAGGTGCAAAAGTTGCTTAGAATGCTCATGTTACTTAAAAACTTCTAGGATAACATAAGAACTCACTTGTATTAAGCAACCGAAATCATGTAGCACCCGGGGACCTTCTCTCTCCTTGCAATGCCAATCTAAAAGTGCCTTTCATTTAACCACGCACATTGTAGTTATAGTTGTTGCTTACAAGAAGGAGAGCTGGTAGTAACTATGCCTCTTTTACTGCCAGTCTTACTTCTCGTAAGCAAGGACTATAAGTAACAAGTGTTTGCAGAGTTTAAATCACAAATAAAAGGCATTGTCATTTACAATGCCAATAGCTCAAACTCACGAAAATGACAGACCGATTGCACTGCAAATGCTTGTTTTCTATGTTGGGAAACATTTTTCCCATGGAGAAAGCCCTTCTACAGCATTTGGTTACAATCAGTATATATAGGCGTTTTCAGTGTTCAAATGGACAGGCTGAACGGTATGCTCAATCCAATTTTAAGAGACAAGGTCGTTGGCATCAAGTGTTATTTTCACCAATGTGTCTGACACTTCCTTTATTACGAATGCTATGGAGCCAGGGTAAGGTTGTAATGTAGCCCGCACCCCCAATTTTGTGGTACTTCTGCCGAGGAGCTTCTGAGTTTAGGGCTTAGACAGGATGCAGGTCAGTGACAAAGAAAAGGTTGGCGAACCGGAGCTAAGGCAATCATCAACAAAGCCTATTGGTCTGCCTTGGTAGAGCCTACGGTAAAGACTGCATGAGAAACAGATTCGATGTGGGTATGGGAGCAACAGAACATTTATCAATTTAGGAAAGTGTCAAGAGGGCATAACTGCATGAACAAAAATAGCACCTTTTAGGCAATGAAAGGGCGGGATTTTCCTTCTAAAGTCTGCTTACCATTTTTCTGGAAATCCCGTCACAGGTCGACTGGACCTTTTTACCTGTCATGGAATGAATTAGGCAATCTATCCACCAATAATCAACGAATTTCAACGGTTCCCACTGTTTCCCCAAAGAACCACCAACTAAGGACTAAGTTTGAAGATTTATTACAAAGCCAAAAACAACTGAAGGTATAAACACCTCAGCAAAAGATTCAGAAGATAAACAGGCACTAATACAAATATAATCCTACGGAAAAGTCTCAGACGGCTTAGGAACAATACAAGAATCAATTCAAGAATCATCAGGCTAACAAGAATTGCTATAACCTGAGTTTTAGTATGCATTGATAAAATGATATAATTTCAGGTCAATCTGTCCCTACACTATGCTAAGTGACATCCCTACTCAACAATAGCCCAACCTAATAAAGGTGTCAGCAGTGGTAACTTCCAAAGAAGTTCACTCACGTTCTCTCAACTTTGTCTAGAGTCTTCTCAGTCATAGCTAAGCTCTCTGGCCATCAACCGCTCCCTCTCGTCTCTCAGCTCATCTGCTCTGCCTTCTCCCTCGGGGTGCTGTCCCTAATACAAAACCCCACAATGCGGACGACACGCCTTAAGGTACGCCCCTCTCGAAGGTGTTGGTTTTCAGATTTTTCCATTATTGCACCTCTCCATCCTTGTCCGTTAAAACGTCCTTGGGTCCCAGGCTCTCCTTCGCTCCAAGTTGCTTTCTTAAATTCCTTGGCTACTCCTCCATGTCTGAGCCTAGTATCCTAACTCTCTTACACAATGGGCCCTTCTACTCCACTATCTGCTTAGTTCTGCACCTGCAAAGGAATACATGTGAATCGGCTCACAAATTCCTAATGTTGCAATTGACTTTAGCTAAAGGCAGCTTTCTCCAAAAACATTTCTACAATTTAATGCTAAGCAAGGCATTTTTGATCAGGCCTACACGATTTCCATGAACTGGGTCTCTGCACGTTTATAGGCCTAACATCCTAACATGAACATCTCTTTCGTTCTTTAGGCCTCCATCTTTAAAGCAAATTACATTTTTCTACCTCAAGCATTCTATCACGCTTAAAGACACAACGATGAATTTTAATAAAGCAGATCTAAAACATAAGGGTAATCTATTAAACACGTTTCTTATTAGTGAACGACTTCACATCAAACGACATCTCTATGTTAAAATGGCATTATTGATTTTCAAAACTCTTAACATTAGCTCTCTATGTATTTCTAATACCAAGTACATTAGTCCTCAACCCTACATTGCATTTTAACAGGATTAGTAAATCCTCTACATATGCGGGTGTTAACTACTTGTACATATGACACACCCCTACAAATTTTACTTCTGTTTGGCGCTCTCTCAGTTCCCCCCTTTGATGACCTCTGTCATCACCATCCCTGAGGGTAAGAACCGAGTTAAACAGAGCCTGTCGCCATTTTCCCCCGCTTGAGCATCTCCAACGCTCTCAAGCTTCGATATTGACTGTCCTGCAGTCTCTCCATTCTTTGCTCTTGCACTCTCATCGATCTTTCCAATCTCTTTGACCTATACCACTTGTACACTCTTACCAAACCCCACAATCCAATCACACATGCCACAACTATGATGAGGGGTTTCAGTACAAACCTAAGGAAACTCCTTCCCAGATTTGCAAACCAGTTTCCAACATGTCCAACTCCCTTGCCAACCTTCTCCCACACGTTCTCTTGTGTTAAGTCCTCAATTTCATAATGGATGGCAGTAATGTTACTTATATATTTCTCCAGATCCTTGGAATTGTCTGGAATATACGTGCAACATTCCTGTACCTTCAAAAGTTTGCAGACTCCTCCCTCTTTTGCTAGAAGGACGTCTAAAGCAAGACGGTTCTGTAAAACCATTGTCCTTATCGACAACATCTCACCCTCAACCAACACTAATGACTTAACTGTACTCATTGACAGTTCATCCACCACAGTTGCCAACCGCCGTATCTTCGCGTCATTCAAAATCACTCCCAACATGGGTAACACTGCTCCAAACACATCTCCAACTATTGCACCAGCACTTTCACCACGCTTTACCCTCGTCGGATGTCCTCCCTCTAAGAGAGCAAAATCCTCAGTATGGTAAATCTTGGGGAAAATAATCGCTAGATAACACGTTCCATACCACTTCTCCGGCAATCTTACATAGGCATTCCGTCCGCAGACAAAATAAACAGTAGGAATCACCTGCACCACACTCTGCAAGAAATCCTTCGTGTAATACTCCAATGTGAAAGTGTGTTCACAGGTAGTCTGACCCACATACACATTTTCATAATACGTCTGTGGTCTGTGAATGCACAGCTTCCCTTTCTGCACTTCATCTAGAGCTATCGGACCATAACTCCCTCTTGACTTGTGCTGCTTCTCCTCATCCGTCCAATCAACTTTACCTTGCCCTGAATCTCGCAACTGTTTCTGCTTTTTGTACCTGTCCTCTTCTTGTTCTATGAACTTTTTCTCCGCCTCTGATAATAAACATGTCAAATTGTGTCGGTGAGCGTAGGAGGGGTCTAACTCTTGTGTTGGAATGAAAAAATACCCAAGTCTATCCTCTGACTTATAATAATCGAACTTATTCAGGTGTTTATAAGCAGGGACTTCTGGAAGCACAGCATCATAATTCGAAAAGAAATACTCAAAATGGTTTCGCCCATAAAATATGCTAAGCAGCAAACTACATGAAATTCCATATGTCAATGGAAGGTGATGGTATCGAATACCCTCATCTACTGAAGCCGGCAGTTGCATGCACACATAGCAGTCTTTCGCATCCATTGCATCAATGTATTCATACAACAACTTTGCATACGCATTCTGCTTAAAATTGCCCTTAGACAGATCTGTATGTAACCTACGACTCTCTTCTGCTAGCAAAGCCTTCTCTGCTCCTAATTTGACCTCTTTCTTGCTAGGAGTGGTAGGTTTCGGTGTTCCCTGAACCTCCACTGCCTGCTCGTGTGGTACTACGTAGGAAACTATAACTACTAAGAAAATAAAGAATATCACTCCTCCTAAAAGGGTGCCTACAATGCACTTAGCCCTACGAGTCGGGTTTCCAGCCTCCATGGTCCCGGAACAATGTAGCTCGTTCTCAGCAACAACCCAAAGTCTCTTTCTTGGTTATTTGAGTCTCTCGAACCACACCTCGGAAAGCGGAAATCCCCGTTTTAGTTCTTCACTTTCATCAACAACAGGCAACCCTAACCCTCCTCCATCCTCTGTGGAAAGTCCCTAAATTTCTTCTTCTTCCACTCGGCTCCGGGTTAGTTCAACAGCTATTTACAAAAGTCTTTAATAATCAATGATAATATGTGCTCCAACTGCCCTTAGCACGTATTCCAGAAGTTCCATGCGAAGCACAATCGATTCGTGAGATGGTATTTCTGGACCAAATGTAGGAAAAATCAGTCTATTCAGGATTAAATCACGTATCTTGCTTAGGTAAGGGGGATTAGGAACGGTGAGTGTCAGTACACCTTCGATCTCAAGTCCTGGTACCAACAGCACCACATCCAACTTAACATTAGGATTCGTACTGGTCGCTGTCACAGCCCTCACCCTCCCTGTTCTCAGTACACCGGGCATCTGTCACAGGGTAGGTCCACTCAGGAGTGGCGTATCTTCGACAAGGTACTCTAACCCTCCTTGACCTTCTCGGACCTCCTTGCTCTGTTTCTTGTTCTCCCTCTTCCGGGTCTGATTCTTCAGATACAGGGGCAAGATCTCTTTCGGAAGGCAGTCGTACGTTCAATCGCCTCCGCCTCTCAGGCCAATGAGCCTCTGCATTTCTCAATCTTCTGTTTCTCATCTGCACACCCTGCTCATCACTACTTTCAGCTTGCTCTGCGCTCAAATCGCCTTCACAGCCACTTCCCCATTCAGAAGCAGACTCAGTGTCACTGTTGTCGTGATTTCCTTCAGCTTGATCAGATGAGTTACCGGCTTCTTCAGACACCCCCACAGCTTGACTTGTCCCCTCTAGTGGATCTTCTTCCACGTCCGGATTTTCATCTACGAGAGGAGCTGTTTCTTCCAGGGGTGCCGGAACTCGTCGGGTGTGAGAAGCATGGACCCAGTTTGGCAATCCTCCACACTTCACAGCAGTGTTCGTCACCAAGATAACTTGAAACGGTCCTCTCCAGCGCACATCCAGGCAGCTTTTCCTCACGTGTTTCCGCACCAGAACCCAGTCACCCGGACACAGGTCGTGACAAAGGTCTCTAGAAGCCGGAATTTCAGCAGCCTGCACCTGAAGGGACACAAAACGGATGACATCAGAAAGTCCTTTGCAATAATCAAGAATCAGATCATCTGTGATATTTAGCAAGGCTGTTGAAGGAATAGATGGCAGTCTCATAGCCCTCCCCATCAATACTTCGTGAGGTGAGAGACCTGTCCTCCTGTCTGGCATACTACGCATGCTCATCAGCACCAATGGTAATGCATCTGGCCATTTCAGGGACGTAGATGAGTACACTTTCGCCATTCGTGCCTTGAGGGTTCCATTTATTTGCTCCACTATGCCAGAAGCCTCTGGTCGATAGCTACAATGCAGTCTCTGGTCAATGTTCAGTGCAGAGCAGAGCATTTTCACAATTTCGCTATTAAAATGCGTCCCTCTGTCCGATTCCAAAGAGGTCGGAACCCCGAAACGTGGCACAAGCTCCCTCAACAATATCTTTGCTACTGTGAGTGTATCGCACCTACAAGTTGGGTATGCCTCAACCCACCTGGAAAACACACACACGATCACTAAGACATATCGAGGCGATTACACCTCGGCATCTCAATGAAATCCATTTGCATCCTATTGAAAGGTCCGGCGGACCTCCCAATGTGACTCAATGAGACTGGTGTTCTTTTCCCAACGTTCATTTGTTGACATGTAACACACCTCTGACAAACTGCTTCCGCAGCTGTTCGGAATTTCGGATTGTACCAAGTTTGTCTGAACACACGCATCATCGCATCTCTTCCCAGATGTACAGGACCATGTATCTGTCGTGCCATCGGACTCACCGGTTCATTCGGCAACACCGCTCTCCTATCAGCCGAAACCCACAAATCCAACTCTCCTTTGACACAACCAGCTGTCCCCCACACTCTTTTCTCATATTCTACGCCTGCTCCTGCATGCTCTTCAACTCTTCCCAGGTATCAGCCACCTCAAGCATCATGTTTAACTCAGTCCTTTCCCTGCACCCCTTCAACAGTTTGTTCAGTAAACGAGTATCCCTGCTCGGCACAGTAACGTGCAACTTCATCAGCATAACGATTACCCAGGGACACAAAGTCGGTAACCTTGCTATGTGCAGTGCATTTCACAACGGCTATTTCTGCTGGACCATGCAAAGCCTCTAGCAGTAATCTGACAAATTCTCCATTCCTGATAGGGGAACCTGATGATGTCATGTAACCCCTTTGAGACCACAACTGACCGAAGTCATGAACCACACCGAACCCATATTGGCTGTCAGTATATATGGTGATCCGAATCTTGTTGGCTGCCAAACAGGCACGCGTCAACGCAATTATCTCAGCCACCTGAGCGGAGTGTACTCCTTCCAAGCAGGCCGCTTCGACTATTCCAGAAATAGTACACACAGCAAAAGCTGCTCTCAACTGACCGGTATTGTCCCTTACGCATGAGCCATCGACAAAGAACATTTCATCAGGGTCTACCAGTGGCTCATCAACAATATCCGGTCTGGGTTTGGTCCACAGTTCAGTCACATCAAGGCAATCATGGTCTTCCCAATCATCGTCTAAGGCATTTGGTAATAGCATCAAGTTAGCAGGATTCAAGACCGAGCACCTCCTACGGGTCACATTTTCCGCAGCAAGTATAACCTGCTCGTAGCGTGTGAGCCTATTATTTGTCAAGTGCTGCGACTTGGTCCTGGTCATCAACAATTCTAGTGAGTGGGGAACATGTACAGTCAGTGAATGACCCATCACAATGCTTTCACACCTTTCAATGCTGACACCCGTTGCGGCAACGAATTTAAGACATCCGGGCAACGCTGCGACTACTGGATCTAAGGTAGCCGAAAAATAAGCAACTGGTCTACCGACTCCTCCATGATCTTGTGCTAAGACTGCCAAAGCACACCCCTCCCGCTCACAACAGAACAGTGAAAATGGTTTGATGTAATCGGGCATTCCCAGGGCCGGAGCGCGACACAAGTCCTCTCGCAGCTCAAGGAAAGCCATCATACAGTCTTTGTCCCATGGTACCGGATCACTCACATCCTTGTGCGTCAGTTTCTGCAATGGTTTCGCTTTCAGGGAAAAATTGGCAATCCACTGGCGACAGTAGCCAACCATACCCAGGAACATCCTAACCTCTCTCTGGGTCGAGGGCACCATCATTTTCATGATCGCCTCAATCCTGTCAGGCGACACTTTCCTCTTTCCCTTCTCTATTCTGTGACCCAGATACTGCCCTTCAGACAAACAGTACTGTAACTTGCTGGGGGATACCTTGTGTCCATTCTCTGCCAAATGGTTCAACAAAGCAACGGTGTCAATTCTACAATCATCCTCTGTCTTTGACGCAACAAGGAGATCGTCTATGTACTGTACGAGAACGGAGTTCTGCGGCAGTACTAGACCCTCAAGATTCTTCTTCAGCAATTGATTAAAGATCGATGGGCTCTCCGTATGCCCTTGAGGGATACGACACCACGTTAGAACACGATCCTCCAGCTTGAACGCAAAAAGAAATTGGCTCTCCTCATGCAAGGGAATCGAGAAGAAAGCCTGACACAGATCAATCACAGTAAACCATTCAGCTTGGAACGGTATCTGAAACAGTATCACTGATGGATTCGGTACCACTGGACAGCATGGAACAACTATGTTGTTCACCTTTCGCAAATCCTGCACAATCCTGAACTTCCCGCTAGGCTTTTGCAAACCCATGATCGGGGAGTTGCATGGACTGCCCATGACTTCCTTCAGAATTCAATGTCTAATCATGGATTCGATCACAGGTTTTATTCCTGCAATCGTTTCCGGAGTCAACTTGTATTGGGGTGTTCTTGGGAACTCAGCATTCGGCCTTTACTTGAATCTTAACTGGCTCAACTCCTCTAATCAAACCGATCTCCTCTCCTGTAAAGTCCCACACTTCCTGTCGGACGGTATCCCTCAAATCCCAAGGGAGTTCCTCCACTGTTAAAGCAGGATACAATTCTATGCACACGCTCGTATTTGCAACCTTAAAGGCAGCATCATCATCGTTTGTCTGCAACTCCACTCCCTTGGGGGTACAGTAGATGGTACAATTGAGTTTACACAGGAGATCTCTCCCTAACAGACACACAGGACTGGAATCACACACTACGAATTGGTGTTTGTCCCTGAAACTTCCGATCTTCACTGGGACCGGCTCAGTCAGTGGGTTCGTCATTCTTCTGTTTGCAACGCCTACAACTTGTATAGTCTGTCCTGAAAGGGGTAAGTTGGGGACTACTGCAGACCGTACAGTAGAACGGGTAGCACCAGTATCAACCAAAAAGGTGGTGGGATGTCCATCTACATCAGCCTCTACGAATGGTCCCCTCTGATCTACCTCCAGAACTGCCCCGAGGGTAGAGCCCTCCTCCCCACTCAGGTACCGTCCTGTCACTGGGTCAAAGTAATAGTACTCGTCCCCTTCGACTATGAAAGGCATCTGCTTGTAGACTTTGTTCCCTGTCGAAATCTTCGGTGGCTGGGGAACCGGCGCCCTAGGGGCTGAAGTCCCCCCCTTAGCCATCTTGAACTTGGTTACTGTTACTTTCTGCACCGCAGGGGCTTGAACCTCCTCCTCCTCTTCTTCCTGTCCTTGATTTTCTGGGTTATGGGGACATTCGCGTCTCCAATGTCCGACCTCATGACGCTGATGGCACTTGGTTGTCTTTTTCAGAGTCGCCAGATCTATCCTGGGTCTTGGGCCGTCCTCGTTGTCCCTTTTCTGTCCCCCCGATTTTCTCCCTAATGTTCCATTTCCTGACTGACCTTGTCCCGATTGCATCTGGACTAACATCAGTTTATCCTTAAGCTTCTTTGTCTTAGAGTCTATCTCGTCACTGCAATACCTTGCGTACCTCAAGATCTCGTCCAGAGGCTTGTTCTGACAACAAATTAAATGTTGTTGTATCATGAGACAGATATCAGGTCTCAGTCCCAGAACAAACTTAGACACAAACTGTCCCATGTCCTTTGGATCCATCACATCCAACCCACTGTACTGCTTAAAAATCTGCAATAATTGCTCATAATACTCGTGAGCTGTCTCCTTCAGTTCCTGCCTAGTCCGATCTATCTTCACCCAGTCGATGTCCTGTGGTGGTACCTTAGTCTTCAACCACGTGATCGCCTGCTCATATTTTACCATCACCCTGGGTGAGGGTCCATTCGTGGCAGCATCTCGGTCTGGCTCCACTGTGGGCCATTCAACACTGACCTTGCATGCTATCCACAGGTCTCCTGGAACCACAATGTCAAACAGTGTGTTTAGATCAATCCACAGTACCTTCGAGATCTTAACAAACATCTCTACCTGTTTGTACCATTCCACTGGACTCTCGCGCAACTTCGGAAACGAGTTCGTAAAGGCAGCCAAATCTCCCCTACTCCAGGGTACATGTACATATCCCCCATGAGCCACCTCCCGCAAGGGGTACGCCTCCACATGCATCAACCCTCCTCCCGGAGATGTCTCAATAGCGCTTCGCCTAGCACTTTTTTTCTTTGACCACCTTTCCACCCATTTATCCAATTGGATCCAGGTTCGGAGTCCCACAATCAATTCCTCTATGTGGGTTTTTAATCCGATCACCCTCTTCTCTTCTAAATCTTGGTCTGAGTACTGTAACCTATGGCCACCCTGCAATGCTTTCGTCCTTGTCAAATCCACAGCATACTTGTTCGCTAATTCAGACAGTTTCTCATGCGCTGTCCTAGCCCTTCGAGTAACATCTTTCGCCACAAACAACAGTTCATCTGGTTCATAGAGTTCGATTCTCTCTAGTGGCAGTGTGCCTTCCACTATTTCCTCCACTTCTGATTTAAGTCTCATCACATCGATCCTTCTTGCATTTATCGCCGCCCTCAATGTACCTTGGCTAGAAGTTCCATTAGAGTCCCTCCCTCCACAGTCCTGACTCACTCGTCTATCTTCCTCAGGTGTGTTATGGGGAACCCTTTGGTTTTCCCAACTTTTGCGGTCCCATTCCTGTCTATGATCGCTAGGCGTGTGATGGGACGCCCCCCTACTTTCCACACTTCCGTGGTCAATATCATCCCTCGACCTGTTGCTCTGGGTATCCGCAATCGTTTCCCAAGTTCTCAAATCAGGCCTTAATTCTCTAAGTGACCTTGGCCGTGGTCCTCTCAAGTCCATCGGTCCTCTCAAACCCCCCTGCTCTCCAGATGAGTCTGCCGATGCTGCTAAAGGGGTGCTCCTTTCTACAGGCCTTGGCCATCGGCTCCATCCGTCCGCCACATTACTTCTTCCTTCACTGACGCTTCTCTCTCTCTCTGCTTGTGGCGGACCCTCGCTTTGTGTCTGTTCTGGATTGTACACTGATACTATGGGACCTATGGTAACAGGTACCGTAAGAGCGTCTGGCAGTCTCTGAGAATCAACACCCTCTTCTTCTTGTACATTTTGTACCGTAAATCTTCCCACTACTCTCGTCGTTGGAGAAAGTTGAGGTGCCCTTTCTCCCTCCACTGAGCCGAACCTGTCCCCTAAGGGACGCCACCGTCCACAACAGATGCTTCCCTGCTCATTTCTGGTGCTGGCCTTTCCTCCATCTCGGGATTATATGGAGGTGGTCTCTCCGACAGCAGTCTCTCTATCAGGCTGTCGTCTGTCTCGCTGTCCTCATCCTCAGTACTCCTTCTCTGCGCATCCCCTGTGTTGACCAACAACGGGTACAACCTGTCCCCTTCGATGGTCTGCACTCTCCACCTCTTGGCTAGTGCATCCCATCTCACATCTTGAGCCGCCCTAACTGATCTTTTCACTCTTTCTTGTCTCCTATCTCTGTTCTTTTCATGGGCTGCCCTGATCCACGCATTTAGTGCTTCAAACTGTGTTGGTCTGGGCAAAGGCCGCAAAGCAGCCATAATCGCTTTTAACTGATACAGCACCTCCAATCTAAATGTTCCGTATTTAGGAAAAGTCAATTCCTCATTTCCGTCTGTCATCTTACACCAGTTCTCAAGCCACAATATGGTATGCAACCCAACATTCGTAGCCATATAATGAGCTGGGGTATCCTCGGGTGGAGCCTCTTCCCCACACCCCGAGGTTCTAACTTCTTTTCACCTTTAAAACAATTGTGCAACACTTTTAAGCATTTCATGATGAAAACCACAACGTTTCTTTGTTTACAGCACTCTTTTACTTCCCGATGACAATCCACCAATCCCAGCGCGGCTCCACACTAACCGCCCTATCCCAGCGCGGCTCCTTCTGACGTCACTCGCCTCCGTCTTGCAGCAGTTCCCCTCCTCTCTCCGCTCGTCTCCCGGTCACGCATGCGTCCCAATCATACACTGGAAATGATCACTTCCGACCAAGCAACCACCTCCTTGACTGTACGTCCACAGTCTGACTGTAATTGTCACCGTACTGGCAAATGTCTGTCCACGAAACGACCGGACAATCGCCTCAACTGATAGGTTACAAACACACGGCAACTTCCGACCAGCGTCCGTTACCCACGCACTCACACATTCGTTTCCCCTATCTCGGTCCCGCGGGCGATCAATGGTACCTCATGACCCCCTTAACAATGGTCGACAATTACTATGGGTGTTCGATACACCCGAACCACTTAAACTCTCTTTGAGCCTAAGATGTTCACTGGTTGCGCGCGCTCACAACCTGATCTCCTTTCACACTACAGGCACTCAACTCCGCATGACAATACAACACAACAATACAAACGCAACACCGCAATCTGACAACGCATGACCCTTTTCATACTCACTCTCTTACGACCTGCTGCTTTCTGCCGCACTGTCCCTCTCCGTCAATTTCCATGGAACGCCATCCTCCATCCGCGACTCTCTGGACTCTCGTCATTGGTTCTCTATGGGCCTTGGGGAAATCTCAACCTACTCTAGATTACCCTCTCTCCAGAAGATAAACCATCCTCTGCTACCAACTGAAAGGGCGGGATTTTCCTTCTAAAGTCTGCTTACCATTTTTCTGGAAATCCCGTCACAGGTCGACTGGACCTTTTTACCTGTCATGGAATGAATTAGGCAATCTATCCACCAATAATCAACGAATTTCAACGGTTCCCACTGTTTCCCCAAAGAACCACCAACTAAGGACTAAGTTTGAAGATTTATTACAAAGCCAAAAACAACTGAAGGTATAAACACCTCAGCAAAAGATTCAGAAGATAAACAGGCACTAATACAAACATAATCCTACGGAAAAGTCTCAGACGGCTTAGGAACAATACAAGAATCAATTCAAGAATCATCAGGCTAACAAGAATTGCTATAACCTGAGTTTTAGTATGCATTGATAAAATGATATAATTTCAGGTTAATCTGTCCCTGCACTATACTAAGTGACATCCCTACTCAACAGTAGCCCAACCTAATAAAGGTGTCAGCAGTGGTGACTTCCAAAGAAGTTCACTCACGTTCTCTCAACTTTGTCTAGAGTCTTCTCAGTCATAGCTAAGCTCTCTGGCCATCAACCGCTCCCTCTTGTCTCTCAGCTCATCTGCTCTGCCTTCTCCCTCGGGGTGCTGTCCCTATTACAAAACCCCACAATGCGGACGACACGCCTTCAGGTACGCCCCTCTCGAAGGTGTTGGTTTTCAGATTTTTCCATTATGGCACCTCTCCATCCTTGTCCGTTAAAACGTCCTTGGGTCCCAGGCTCTCCTTCGCTCCAAGTTGCTTTCTTAAACTCCTTGGCTACTACTCCATGTCTGAGCCTAGTATCCTAACTCTCTTACACAATAGGTCCTTCTACTCCACTATCTGCTTAGTTCTGCACCTGCAAAGGAATACATGTGAATCGGCTCACAAATTCCTAATGTTGCAATTGACTTTAGCTAAAGGCAGCTTTCTCCAAAAACATTTCTATGATTTAATGCTAAGCAAGGCATTTTCGATCAGGTCTACACGATTTCCATGAACTGGGCCTCTGCACGTTTATAGGCCTAACATCCTAACATGAACATCTCTTTCATTCTTTAGGCCTCCATCTTTAAAGCAAATTAAATTTTTCTACCTCAAGCATTCTATCACGCTTAAAGACACAACTATGAATTTTAATAAAGCAGATCTAAAACATAAGGGTAATCTATTAAACACATTTCTTATTAGTGCACGACTTCACATCAAACGACATCTCTATGTTAAAACGGCATTATTGATTTTCAAAACTCTTAACATTAGCTCTCTTTGTATTTCTAATACCAAGTACATTAGTCCTCAACCCTACATTGCATTTTAACACGATTAGTAAATCCTCTACATATGCGGGTGTTAACTACTTGTACATATGACACACCCCTACAAATTTTACTTCTGTTTGGCGCTCTCTCAGCAACACTACTTTCCACTCTCGGCAAATTATTATCCTGTCCAGGGCGGCGAAGGAGAACCAAACCGCTCTCTGTGCCCAAACCACAAAAACGGTTGCAAATAACTCAATTTAAAGCCTATTAATTGGGATTAAAGTTTTTTTGTTTGCCCTCTCGCCATTGTGTATTACTATCAAACACTAAGCAAGATGTTAATGAGGACACATCTAGTTGTTAGGCGTCTGCCATCTTTATGCAGGTGATCTTATGTGCAGGAGGTTATCACTCAATACCTCCAAGTAGGAGATAGATAACATTATAACAGATAAGCCCACATTTACTAGCCTACATGCAATGGAGTGCTGCATCCACAGACCATGCTCGAAAGATTTCACAACTCTGTTTTTATTTCCAGGTCACTACTTTTAAAAGTACCAAAGGCCACCAGTCACTTTATTATAAAAAATGACCACCCAACCACAATTAGACAACAAGATATACCGTACACGGAAATACCTGTGCAGTCCACAGTGATACCATAATACTACTAACCTGTCTTGAATGTCTCGAAGAGACTGGGCAAGCGCTGCCTAGGCTACACCTAAAAAGCAATAGAGAAAGATAGTACAAGAAAGTTGTGAAGCAATGACAAGTAAAGGGAACAGTAGAAAGACTGAGGTGGAGAGCTGAGGTAGAAAACTAATGGTGAGGTAAACAGAGATTAGGTAGTAGGTGGAGAGAGAGGCGAAGTTAAGAGTGAGAGGATAGCAGCCATGCCAGGTTTCTCAGGTCATGTGTAGTGTATTGCTGCAGTACAGTTTCCTTTGGTATTTGGGAATTGTATACTTATGCATTCCAGTCCAAGAATAAAAATAAAATAAACCTGGACTGGAGCAGCACATCACACATGGATCTGGAAAACGTGTCAGCTATGGGACAGAGACGGATTCAGGTGATAGAGAGACAAGTTTAAAAGCTCAGCCTGCAAAAGAGGTGAATGAGAGGAAGATATAGGAAGACAACATGGAAACAAAGCAGATATGGACGCAGAGAGGGGCAAGAAAGAGATTTGAATTAGAGAGAAGAGGTAGAGATTGGCCCAGAGAGTGATAGAGAGAAATACCGTTTTGAGAGGGATGGGGTAGTGTTACAGCACGAGAAGTGAGTTAGACAGATATGGTAGAGAGCTGAGGCAGAGAGGCTTGATACACAGATGTATTGAGAGGTAAAGGTAAACGAGAAGAAAGGTGAGACCAACGTGAAAGTTGGTCAGTGCAGACATGCACACTAAGCTTCTGTGAAATGTGCAGGTCCAGCTTTCAAAAAAAGGTTATTTTCCTGCATACTGTCATTAGGGGGCTTATGAAAGTACAGGTCATTTTAGTGGATGGTTTAATCCACTGATACTCAAAGTTCGGCCCCGGGGCTGCATGCGGCCCCCTGCTAAACAGCAGCTCTGGGCTGCTGTTTACTTGTCTCAGCATTAACAAAAATAAAAAAAGGTTAAATAAACAGCCAAGCATTTATTATAATTATAATTTGTGTTGACGAAACAATGTAACTAGGGAGCGCTGCACTGCTCAATTGTAGAAACATCTTCATCTATGAAGACCTCTTGCAGCAAAAGAGAAAAAATATGAGTCTCTTTGAAATTCAAAAAGTGTATTTAATTAACATGCAGACCTTAGTACAGATTATATATATCAGTGCATTCAGAAGTATTTTAAAAGTGATAGTTTTTAAACGTGAATTTAGAAACATTAATTCTCCCCTTCAACCTGACAATGATGCCAATGGTGTACTAAAGAGGCAAGTCAGTTATGTGCACTCTTTGGGTGAGATGGGTTCCTAATATAAATTAACACCATTATAGTTTATTGAATCAAACACAGGCGAAGGGTTTTGCACAGTGCACATACTTAAGGGATGTATTCCGAGTTCCTCTTATTTGTGATAAGGAAGAAAAAGGAGGGGAAGTAAAATGAATCAGTTGCCTAGGATCACACAATTTGATAAAGTGAGGAAGCCAGGGTGAATCCCAGGTTTTCTGGTTTCCCATTCTGCAATTCAACCACTAGAAGTGTATGCTTTGCTTCCCCTACACCCACTTACCACCAGCTCCCAGTCCGACCGTCAACCACTGTCATCAAAGCGCCCTCGGTCACATGATTAAACCAAACGTATTGGCACCTGGGAACATTTTTGTGAGGACCCATGATTTAGTCATTGCCCGTGCCTATAAATGGCTCGGTTCTGCTGAGCTCCAATTGGCTTCAACTAGCCATACCACAAGTCCAGCCTGCATCAGTATTTTACTTTAAAATTAGTCAAACAAAACATGGTAATGTTTACTCTCCATAAACACAGTGTAAAAACTGATGATTAATTCTGTGTGGATTCATGCAGAGTTGATCCCACCTGTAGAAAGAAATAATGCGTTATAAATTACCAACAAATTAAGATAGTAGGCAATACAAACTCATTAGGCAATTTTTATACGTTTACGATGGCAAGACATTCATAATGCACTAATCTTACAATACGGTGTATCTGCCAGTTAGATCCACGCCATGTACGATGCGTTCAATCCATACTGACTTTAGCCTGCAAACGTCACGGCTGAAAACAGGCCACCATACATGATCGAACTGTAATCAAAAAGGACACTAGCCCAAAGCCATTCTGTGTCAAATTAGAGTTACCACGTCGCTTCTTTTGGGGAGAATACCGATAGTTTGGTCCACGGTATATCTTAAAACTGGATGCATTCTGGGAATTGTAGTATTGATGCAGTTCAATTAAAAACAATTACCCAAACATGATTTCTAAAAGGAATGTGCATGGCTGGCTCCCTGTCGAGACAGAGCCAACTGAAATCAATAGCATATGCCTAATCTCTGAATTAAAAAGGAGTACAGCAGTCCGGCCGTACTAACTACCCTAACTAACCCTGTTTGATAAACCACGGAAACTACAACTCATTAGCTAATCACCTGCATCTAAAAATACCCTTCTTAAAATTCCAATTGGCCGGTTAAAAATTCCCTTAACAAAATCTTTTCGCTGGCGTGTTCGCATTTAATGTAAACAGGAGTTGCCTCCCACACCTTTTTTTGAGCTGCACAAAAAAACATACATTTAATTTAGAATTTGATAGACTTACTCAAAAGCCAGATCATTGGCTTCACCACGTCATAGTCACTGGTCAGGAAGCGTTTGCATCGGGTAACAAACAGCCTGATAACCTAATGCAGTCCCACTAACTGCCCTCGCCTTCTCCACCACGTGACCGAAGGCCCAGGCCTGGCTAGTCAATTTAAAACCTCCTTTCCCATGGAGTTCTGGGACATGTAGCCTCAGGTATAGGAGATCAGAAAACGAAAAACAACAAATTAAAACAATTCCAAAACGAACTTTCGATTTATGTGGAGAATTTCCATGTGATTTTAATCTACCCAAAAAATAACAATTCAAAGCAAGGTGCAAGATTTGCTCTAAAAGCTCGTGTTTCTTAAACTCCTAGGAAAACACATAAGAACGTACTTGTATTAACCAACGGAAATCATGTTGCAAGCGGGGACCGTCGTTCTTCTTGAAATGTCAATTTAAATGTGAAAAGCATGTATAGCGGTGACCCCAGGCCATATAAAAATGAAGGCTGAACGTTAACCAGACCAGAAACAATACTTGTCCGCGATATAAAAAAAAGGGGGGACAGGGTGGCCTCCATAACTAATCAAAGTAAAATAGGAGTCAAAACTGAAGGAACTTCGATTGGCAAAATTAAAACATGGAATTGGAGTGGAGCAGGCGAAGTCTGGGGCCCTGGGATAGCGGGACACCCAACCACCATCGCAGAAGGTCACAGAATAGGTCTCCCATGCTGAGGAGCTGTGGGCAGGAATCAACAGTCTACGCATCAAACCGAGGGAGGCGCGAGTGGAGTGGCGACAAGCAATGTGCAGGCCATGTTCTCAACCATACAGGCAGCACTTTCAAGTATTAATGGGAAGATAGACTCTCTCACTTACAGGGTAGACCGCATGTCTGAACGCCTGGACAAACACACGGAACGCATTGATATGGCGGGGCGGCACATCTCAGATGCAGAAGATGCTCACCATCAGATGGAAGTGCACCAAGGGAGGATGGAAAAAAGCCTGTCAACCCTACTAGCTAAGGCTGAAGATATTGAAGCGTGCTCCCAACGTAGTAACATACGCCCCATGGGAATAGCAGAAACAACCAACACTGGGCCAATGGAACGCTATACTGAACAACTACTCATATTTCTGATTGGCCGTGAGACATTTTCTGATGTTTTTATTATAGAAAGAGCGCATAGATCACTGGCTCCCCCACCGCCAACCGGGGCTAGGCCTTGACCGATAATAGCCAAGTTATTAAACTACAGGGATCGAGACGCGGCGCTCCGAAGAGCAAGAGAACTGGGCAGCTTGTCACACAAAGGAATGGACATAACTATCTACCCAGATTTTTCACCCCTGGTCCAGGAGGCACGGAAGAAATTTGTATCTGTAAAGAAAAATCTTAGGGAAGAAAATATACCATATGCAATGCTCTACCCGGCCCGCCTGCGAATCACGGATGGTGGGAAAAATACTGTCTATAACAACCCCAAAGATGTGCTCAAGTTCCTGCAACAGAGAGGAACCCAGGGCGCACAAAGTAGGTCACCAAGATGCGGAACGGAAGAACAGTCAGCCATTTCAGATGTTGAATGAAGGGGTGAAAATGGCAGGCCACATGCCAACCACGGAGCTACACCCCTTGAATTACAGCAGAAGATGCGAGATATAGATTTGAGGGCTCCAAGGCGCGACCCTGGGATTTAAACAGTGTGTCAACGAATACGGATGATATGGAGTTGGTGACACCAATACAACAGAGACACTAAACAGGGACTGCGCATTGCTGTTCATGCCACTGTTATTGTATGGAAAAAGCAGGCCCATCCACGGACAACAGATACGTGTACCAGAGGGCTTCACAACAGTGCGAACTTAATATGTTTGAACATTTAGTGGTTGCATTTGGATATTGTACTCATTGATATGTTTGGATTGTTTCTATGAAGAGATAAATTGTCGCATGGGTACACCTCTGCAGGCTGCGGTGAGCAGCGGTGTAACAGATATGATAGCAACCACCCACGTGATTTATGTCACTGGGCATGGACTGGTAGCACCCCCCACCCTGTGTATACCACATCTAGTTATTTTTTTGTTGAGAGGATGGGTGGGGTAGTTGGGATAGTTGTAACAACTCTGGGTCTGGCTTTGCACATGGCGAAGTGGGTGGGGGGAGGGGAGACATTCAGAAGAGCCAGGTCGGCCATATAATAGCAAGTTCTGCTTGCCTACTTATTAGCGTGCCCACAAATCGCGCTGAATTCAGTTAAGACAAGACAATGAGCACAGATAGAAGACACAGACACACGAGACCCTTAAAATTCATAACATGGAATGTCCGTGGCCTACATAACCCTCAGAAAATACGCAAGGTATTCACAAACTTGGACCACCACAAAGCTGATAGTGCATGCCTTCAGGAGACACACCTAACATACCTCACAGAGGGCAGAATTGGAGCAAGGTGGGCATCCTACCGGATGGCATCATCATACTCCACATACGCCAGGGGGGCTTTGATCCTAATTAGACGTTGCACCCTCTTCCACCATATTCACTCTGTTAAAGATGACCAGGGGCGTTTCGTGATGATTCATGGCAACTTTGGGGGCACTGCCTTGACAATTGTCTCCAAATACGGTCCCAATACTGACGACCCGTCCTTTTTTGAACAATTACTTGCCAAACTACGCACGCTACCCCCTGCAGCGATCCTTTGGGGTTGGACCCGGCCCTGGATAGATCAACTGGGATTGATATGTGCGGGAGGCAAGCGGCTAAGGTACTTAAAGCCGTAATAGAGGAGTCTGCTCTGCTGGACATGTGGAGACTACGAAACCCAGTTCAGAGGGAAGGTACCTGCACGTCCACTGCTCACAACTCGTGGTCCAGACTAGACTATTGGCTGGCCATGCAGAATGTTTGTACGTGGAAAACATCCATAGAACACATGTCCAAAATGCTATCAGACCACGCACCTCTTAAGCTGGCACTCGACATCCCCACTAACACCCCGCGACAGTTCACTTGGTGTCTGCAGCAGACCGCGCTAAAAGACCAGGTGTTTAGATCGGAACTACGCCAGGCAATAGTAGAATATTTTGAGCATAATGTCGGCACTGTGAGTAGCACGGGGACACTGTGGGAAGCATTCAAGGTAACTGTCAGAGGCCACTGTTTTGGTAAACAGGCTGGTATCCTAAAAGATATCCAACAGCAACCGGGAAAGGTAGAAACAGAAATACGACAACTGGAGGTGGAACATGAGGCCATGCAGGACACTCGGCTACTGGCCAATATTAGACTGAAAATAGATACTTATCATGACTTTGATAATGCCGAAATAATATATATATCGAGTAAATACACAGCACGCAAATATGGAGAAGGAGGAAGACCGGGAAAGTCACTCTCACACAGGATCAGACCGGAGCTCGAGACAACCTACATAACACAGGTCAAGAATAGGCATGACCAAACAACGTTTTATACCCGATCTATATTGGATTGTTTTTCAGAGTGTTACACCAGCCTATACACAGCACAATCAACAACCACACCACCTGAGATTGAGCAATATTTTGATGACATAGCGCTTGCGTGGTTGTCGAACGATTATCATAAATACGTTTGCCACCATAACACTGAAGATGAGATAAGGGAAGACATAAACTTTCTCCCTAGCATCAAGGTGCCAGGTATTGCTGGACTCCCTGGAGAGTTTTATAAAGAATTGAGAGACCTGTTGCTTCCGCATTTGGCGGAGATGTATGAGGAAGCATATGAAAATGGCAAATTACTGACCTCCTTACGCACTCTCAATGGCGGATAGGATTGCTATACAAAAAATGGTGGTACTGCAGAGGTTTTTATATCTGTTTATGAATATACCGATTTGGCTCACACACACAGTATTTGCGCAGTTATGGACAGCCATGCTGAGACTGACCTGGGTGGGGAAACAGGAGAGAGTGGGCTGGAAAGTCCTGACTAGACCATACCATCAATCAGTTTTAAACTACAGGCATTTGAACACATGCACAAAAAGATTTGCAGAACAAAATGCACTCTGTGCTGCATTAATAAATTACATTGTGCAGAAGAAATACAAAATGACACTAGATATCTTAAATTGATTCTTTTGCCAAAATATAGCCCCTGAAAGCAGATATTAAACAGCAGTTTTGCCTCTCTGCTCTCAACGCCAATTCTGTAGACTGCTCCAAGGGTGTAAGAAAAGCCTCTGGTTGTTCTCAGCAAGAGTGTCAGAGTTGCTTCAAAATTGTGATAAGGAAGCACTGTCCTATGCAGATGACATTTATGTGATGGACGATGAACTATTGGATCACTTGCACAGGGTGAACAACATAATTCTGGGTTTCGCCTCTGAGGGCTACAAATTTTACTTTAAAAAAAAAACAAAAAGTGCCCACATCAATGTCCTATTTTTGGGATATGAGTTATCAAGTGAAGGGAAGAGCCTGTCTGATAATTTTTTAGAAAATGTGTGCTACTCCAACCTCCACAGACTCTTAAAAACTTACAATTCATTTTAGGATTCCTAAATGTTGGCAGAACATGCATTTTGAATTACGCAGAAAAGGTGAAACCTTTCTATCACTTAATTAGACCAGATTTTTCAGTCTGACATTGGACACAGAAATACATAGAAACTCTACGTTTCTTACAAGTGGACATGATAGCTTCTAAACACTTACGCACACGTGTGAATACTACACATTTGGTGATCTATGTAGTCGTGGGTCAATCTGGGGACACCTACCTCACCTTCAACAAAGGTGAAATTGTACCCATTGCATACAAATCTCATTTGTACACAAACGCTAAAACACGTTTTGCATCCACAGAAAAAATACTGACAGCGGTACAGACTACTATGGTGAGAGGAAGAGCACTAGCTCAGGGGAAACGATTACTTGTCGTGACTCTTTTATGAACCTTAGAAGCTCTTACAAAAGCAAGTATTCCAAATGCAAAAGCACTGCATCCACGCATTTTCTCACTGCAACAGGTGTAGATTACAAATTTGACCCTACACTAAAAACACAAGCATTTCTGCATTACGAATAAGAATATCCTCTCCCAGATGAAATAATGCCTCTAGATCAGTATGAATACATCATTGATACTAACGGATCTTCCCGGCCCGCGGTAGGTAGTAAACAGCAATACAGCACAGGATATATGCAATTGTAAAGTGACGTATGCAGGAAGGCAAGTTCCGTCCTAGCAATATGTAGACGCAGTCTCTAGGAGTGTGCATGTCACAGCTGGCAGAACTAGCTGGCAGATGCATCAAACAAAATAGCTCCCGGTTAAATAGCGAATTGGTAAAACAGGGCGTTACCGAATGCAAAACCTGAAATCCCAATGCATCAACCCCAAATCCGAAAAAAATAAAGAATCGCAAAATAGCCCCCACGGTAAATTACCGAATCGCAAATTAGCTAATCGGTAATACCGAGAATTAAATCAGCCACCGTAAATACCGAATCTCTATTAAAAAGTCGCAACGATATGCACCAAAAATCGCAAATAACGAAAATGCACCAAATCGCTATTTTGTATGAGCAAAATAAGGGGAATCTCAACCAGGAGGTAAAGTTGGTGGAAAGAATTAAAAAAAAAACAGACAGGTGTATACAATCAGAAACACTTCAAATATGCCTCTGGAGACCCTGTATGCTTTCCAAATTGGCTGCCCTCTACGTGCTTGCTAGGAGGATGAGAATCAACGCTGCTGCACAGCACAGGAGGAGGATCCAGGACAGGGTCTTCAGGCTGCGCATCACATTGCTGGGCCAGACAGAGGAATTAATCTATGACAAGTACAGACTGAATCGGGCAATGATCATGCGCCTCATTGCTGACCTGAAACAACTACTGCAGCACCAGACCTGTAGGACCAACGCCATCACCTGCCCACGTCCAGGTCCTATGCAGCCTGCACCTGCTGGCGTCTGGAAGCTTCCAGGGGGTCATAGCGGAAGCCGAAGGCGTGTCGGAAAGCGCACTTTCACACTTCTTCCACAAATTCCTAGATGCCATGGTGACATTGATTCATAACCACATCACCTTCCCCACAACCCCACAGCAGTTGAACCGTACCAAACAGGACTTCTACCATGTGGCACAATTTCCCCATGTGATAGGATGCGTTGACTTCACGCATGTCCCCATCTGTCGCCCCTCAGCCAACTAATACATCTTCCGCAACGGGAAGTCCTATCATTCCATTAACGTGCAGGTCGTGTGCAATGCCAAGCACATCATAACGGACATTGTAGCACAATTTCCTGCAAGCACACACAACACATACATATTCCGACACATTGGCATCCACAGGCATCTGCACAACGGTGAATTTGGAGAGGGACATCTACTAGGTATATACTAATGCCTCATCATTAACTCCATCCTCACATATGTAATTGTTTTCATGCTGCTAGCCCTTTGCTCCCCACCCTGCAGGTGACAGGGCCTACGCCTTGCGTGAATATCTCCTCACTCCCTACCTCAATCCAGCAACACCTCAGGAGCAGCGCTACAACGCAGCACATATCAGTACCAGGAATGGGGTAGAGCGAACCTTTGGCATCCTCAAGAGTCGCTTCCGGATCCTAAACAAGACAGGAGGTGCCTTGCAGTATGTCCCGTGGACCTGCTGCCGGATAATAGCGGTGTGTGCCTTGCTGCAGAACATTGCCACAATAAGGGGGATACCAATAGAGGTGGACGGAGATGACGACTTTCATGCACAGCAACCCCCCCACACCAACAGGCACACGTGCCTAACACAGCTGAAGGTCAAAGGATGCGGACATACATCACACGACATCACTTCTGAGACAGGTAAGAATGAGCCATCACAACATAATCTGGTGTGCAAATGTTTAATGCACATGAGCACTTGTCAGGTGAATATAAATGAAACGTCTACATGATGCAGACTAAAAACATAGGTGAGGATACATGTCTGTTGTCATCACATGAGTATCTTGTAGTAGTATAGGTGGCCCATGGTTATATCACCATGGCCAAGGACCCTATGAGACATTGCTATTTGCGCCTCCCACGTACCCCCAGCCTCCTGTCGCGTGACTCCTCCACATCACTATGATGTGCGTCAGTGGCTGTGGAGCTGCGCGAACTGCGCCTCCTCTCGCTGGCCTCCGGCACAGAGACGCTGCTGACGCTTGATGCAGCCTCACTCCCCTCCTCCACTCCCAAACTGCTGGCACTAAAAGTCCCAGACTGCAGATGCTCCACTACAGTGGTCACTTGGCCCAAGGCCTTTGCCACTTCTCCACAGTAATGGCCCAGGTCGACCTGCAAGGACACAGATCTCCGTGACAGTACAGCTGTGCTGTTGCAGAGCTTTATGATGGCCCTAATGGAGGCATTGGAACGGAGCAAGTTCTGGTAATGCCTCCTGCGCTCGCTCTGTTGCCCTGCAATGACGGAACATTGTAAAAAGGGTCAACCCATATCGCACCCGATGCCCCGGCTGCTGGTGCTGGGCGACTCTTCTATCTCATCTTGAATAATTACCAAATAAAGAGACGGGCACTGGAGGTAGGAAAACAAGAACAGAGTTTATTACTCATGAGGAGAACATGTCCTTTGGGACACTCGCAGAGTGTCTTCGGGAGGTGCTCTAACAAGTTTCTCTGATGCTTCGTCCTTTATACACAGGTTGGTGGCACACAGGCATCCTTTATTACAATCAACACATTGTATAGTATGGAGGTATTCCAACACGTGGCTATAATAGGGCCCTCATCCTCCATGCAATAGGAGGGGCTGTCATGCGGCTGAATGTTCTGCTGATTCCATTGGAATGTGTGTGCCTGATCGAACTCGGGGGGGGGTGGGGTGGTCATGATCAATAGTGGCTTCTTTCAAGAGAGGCGAATACATACTGTAGTGGACAATGAACTGTATCCTCAGGCTAAGGGATGACCAGCGGTCTGTGCAGACATTCGGGCTCAGAGGAAGAGGTCATCAAAAGAGGGGTATTCATGAAGGGGCAGGAGGTGTTGGTCAGGCGCGGGGTGCGATTCCCTGGGACAGAGTCATGGGAGGGGAGGGCTCATGACTTGTGCATGAGAGAGCGGGGGCAGTCAGGGCGCATGGGGGAATGCTTGCAGGGTCAGGGAAGTGGCGTTGATGAGCGATCGTGAACAGGGAGACCATGAAACCTAAAATGGCTGTCGTGTACGTGTGTGCATGGGTCTATGCTAGTGGGACAACACAGTCAGAGTTTTAGCGATATCCATTCTGTTTACACCAAGGGGTACCGTGAACATAAATGAACGCCGCTTATGTACATACATATTGCTATTTTTAACAGTCCCCACTTTTTACATAAGCACGTTCAATTTCTACACAGTCGACGTGATAGGCAGAATACAATGCATGTCACTTTACATCTGTTGGGCTCTTTATACAAGCCTAGAAATCGGCATAATATTCAGTCGGTGTAGAATCAAAAATGCTTCTATACATAAAAATCAAGTTCACATTTTTCTCTCTAGTGACATCATATACAGAAAGAATGCTCTGATACCTTCCGGCTTGTCAGTACTATAGGGGATCTTTGGAAAACTAACCACATGAGTGACCGATGAAACATTTCTTAAAAGGCAATACAAAATGGTTGAGGGAGGTGTTCAATTCGATACAAGTAATTTTAGTCAAGGGGCGAATAGAAAGTTCTGGAAAGGGGGAGGGTCTTTGTCGCAATGTCTTTTAACGGAGTCCGTCTTCTTTTGTTGGCGCTGCTGAGCGCCGGCGGTGGAGCTATAGGTCCAGCTCGGATTCGTCCTTACACGTTGCAGGGTGCGATCAGTCCTCTGCTGTTAGATCACAGTCCTGTTTCCTAACTCATTTTCTTAGGGGTGCCTTATGCTGGGCACCTGCGTGTCTTTCTTTTTCCGTGACAAAATCCCAGTCCATAGTCATATTTTATACGCAAGAGTTTGTCGAATAATCGAGGGAGGAGAGGGCGGAGTGGGGCCAGATCTTCGAACACACCAAGGGACCAAGGGAGCAAAGGACAATGAGCAGGCAGGCCCATCAGTCAGACTCAAAAAGGGACGGGGACTTCAGGCACGAGTGGGTCAGCAAGTCGAGGGCTTCAAGGCAGCCCTTTATTTCTTCATCAGCTGAACTTGGAGGTTGTGCCTCGTCCCACGTCACGTTGCTCTACGGCTCCACCTTTGGTCGTCACACGTGCTCCATGATCTGTGGCCAGGCTGTGCGTCACATCCAGCTCCTCTCCTTTGGTGATTGTATCTTTGAATGGGTAAGAAAAACACAAGTTTTAGAAAAAATGGTCGAGATAATAGATATACATCTCAATCCATCCCCATGCCTGAGTAGGTGGGGAATAGGTTCATCGGTCACAGCCAAAGGTCGTCACTTATGGAGTCTGGAGAAGGGCATGGCATATTGAATCTATAGGCTGGCTTGGCATTCATTCGCGACATATGATAAGAGAAATTCGGCTTTCGTACACAATGTATTACGTTACAAAAAATCGAGTCCTTATGTGGTGACTCGTTCTTCCCTTTAACCCAAGTATCAACGATCTTACATCTCCCTTCGGGGTCGGCTAATTTTTGCAAGCAGGGGTATTATCATCATGACGAAGGGGGAAGGGGTAGATATAAAACGTGGCTTTCCTGGGGGATGACCGTTAATCAAGGTCATTAATTTCGTTTCGCGGGTAGCTGACATGAGGCCAGGGCTGATCGGGCGTGTTAGTGTTTTTGGACAGGGAGCTGGGGTCGATCAGGAGAAGTGGGGTACTCTGGACATCCGCACTTAGGTGCAAGGGGGTGGGGCAATCGGGACATTTGGGGATCGCATTTTTAACGAACTGAGAAACAGAAGGCCATTGACGTTGTAGTTCCCTTATAAAAGGCCAGATTAGGGGACATCCGTCGTCTTACCCGTCCTTTCCTTCATTACCAACTCGGGTTCTATCGTTGCAGAAAGGAGAGGTAGTAATATGGCAAGTCACAATCGTTTTGGTTTTGGTCAATTTTGCTGAACACCTTTGCGTTCGAAGAAATCCAATTATGTTTGTGTCGGAGGGACACAACGTTCTTGCACAAAGGAGGAGGGAGCAGGGGGACCTTCAGAGAGAGAGAGAGAGAGAGAGAGAGAGAGGGAGAAGGAGAGAGAGAGAGAGAGAGAGAGAGAGAGAGAGAGAGAGAGAGAGAGAGAGACGTGTACAATAATGGACCGTTCAGTGCGCGTGCAACACAGAACAACAGAAGTTAAGTAACACGGAAACACAGGCGGAGAGATGACGTATATTCATGCATCACGTACACACAAACTCAGACGGGGAGACAGTACAAGTATTATATACAAAGACCCAAGACAAACATAAAACAGTTATTGGCCATAATTATCTTTTTCTGTATGCTGCGCATACTTATTGTTCTGAGTTCTTTTTACCTGTTTCTTATCTTTTTATTCGTTGGCTGTCTTTTTCTGGTGGCTTTGATTGTACGCACTTACGCCTTTGGCGACTGGTCATGAACTAACCTAGTCGGGCTAATGTTCACAGAGGTTCTTTTCGAGTCACTTTAGCAAGTACGTTTCCAGGCCGAGACAAACCGTTGGTGTCAATTGGAGAGCAATGGGGCAGCTTTTAGTTATATGCCTATAAGGATGCGGAAAAAGGAGGTAGTAGGTTTTCAAACATTGGCGATATCCCTAGTCCTCTCGGCGGAGGATACTTGTGTAACCCCTACCTCGAAATACCCTAAACTTTTCCCTACTTAGTTAAACGTAAGAATGCTTGATCACGTGTGTACATTATTCTTTTTGCTTTATTCGGGGTTTGTCGCGGTTAGGTACTATAATCAGACCCCTTTTCCCGTCTCTTCATCTGTTGGATCACTATTTTCGTCGGCATTCCGAGGTGACCTGCAGAGAGAGGGAAAAGAAGGGAAGGGAAGGCAGGCTACATTGATACGCACTCGCGCGCATAAACCCAGAAAGGCTTTTACTTACTGCGTACTCGGCCTATTTCCACAGGATGCAATCACTGCCAACTGGGGCGTTTAAGCCCAGGTGGACCGTTAGTGTGATTTTTCTTATACAGGTAGCATATAAAGTATGGGCTAAATGCCTGGATCTTCAGCGGTTGCTTTTGGCTGTATAAAAAGGAAAAATATACAACTAAAATTCGGCCCTTCATATTTGCAATATTTCTACGTGCTATACCATTTCAACCTTTTCATCTAATCGAGCTTAGTCATTCCGCCCATATTTCAGTTATATCGAAAGATAGGCATTATTCATTCAAGACTTTATCAATTTACACGGACAAATATAGTTGCTTTCTCAAAAAATCTTTAATAAGAATGTCGGTGCATAAATACGGGCCTACACTCCTGTGGACCAGCCACGGAGCAGGCTGAAACTGTAGATGTGAGGATACTTTATTCGTAACAGCTTTAATGGAGTCGGTGGTCGTATATTTCATACATAAAGTGCGAAAAGCGCAATAAAATCATATTGAATCTTTTAGCGTGAGCGAATATCATAAACATCGAAATTTCGAATTTTCAATAACCATGATGCGCCAAACTCAACAACAATTCATTGTCCGAATGTTCAATCGGTACCCATCTTACGCAAATTCATTGTCCTTCGTTGTCCGAACCCCCAATCAGTACCCATCTCATATCAATTCATTGTTCGAGCTGACAGTATACATCCTATATCAATCCATTGTCCGAATTCATAATCAGTACACATCCTATATCAATCTATGTGTTAAAAACTTCATACATATTCTATGACACCAAGGCTGAGCAATCGGGGTACAATAAAGAGTTGAGGGTTTCATTCGCTTCGGCGCCATTTTGGGTGCAGTCAGACAGAATCAGGTATAGTCTAAATCTCTACTAACTCGTGGTTGGCCCAGAGCTTCCTCTGGTAGTCCAAAGTTCCGTTAAAGGGCAAAAGAAAGGATCGGAGGTTTGAACCATCAGTCAAAAAGGGGAGGGAGGCAACAATGTTCCTACCGGGTCATACTGTGCTTTCACCGGAACTGATCCGAACCGTGGTCTGCAGGATTCTAGTCACTCAAACTGAGGCTGGCGCCAGTATGGAAGCGCCGATGTCCTGCGGCTACATTTCCATCGTTCTGTGGGCAATCATAGCAGTCACTCCCCATCGGGGGTATTTGCGGGAGTCGGGGACTCCCGCGGCTCCTCTAGAATCTTCAAGGTTGTGGAGAACTATGATGGTGGAGTCGACAAGTGACCAGGCCATACCTGCATGCTGGGCCCACTCTTGCCGGGTCGACCGCCATCTTGGGAGTTCGGCAGCCGCCAGCAATCGCGGGGTCAAACGAGTGGACGGGCTCCCACCTGCTGGGCGAGGCGTTGCAGCATTGCCACAGTGAAAGAACCCTTTTCGGGCGCCTGGAGCGTTGGGGGGCAACTGGGAAGCCTCCACCTGGGGAGGCGGGAGAGGCCTGTTTGCACCGTCTCTCCCTCCCAGTGCACCCCACGGCGCCTGCTTGACATTTGTTATGGCCGGTGGCGATGAGGACGAGGGGGGTCGGAGGTATGTACAAGACACCCCCCCCCCAGAGTTGTCGCAGCCATTATTCAAGAAAGAAGAGGCGCCTGGCGTGTTGCTGCTGCCATTACGGAGGAGAAAAGAAAGAAGTGGCGCCTGGCGTGTTGTCGCTGCCATTACGAAGGAGAAAAGGAAAAAATGTCCCGTCCGTCTCTGGGCCGGGCTTCCGGTGGATGTCGGCCGGACGCCCTTTGCTCTGGCCCCATGAACGGGTTCCTTGGTTTATCGGCTGCAGCCGGATCCAGTTGGCCCCAGTCCCCGGCCATTGGTGGCCGGACCGGGAGAGCATGTGGCGGGACTATCCGCAACTCTCACGTGCCACCGCGGCCGGACTGGGAGAGAAAGGGGAGGGTCGAGGACATAGACATTCCCCCCCCTACAACTCCCCAGTGTGGTCAAGGCGATCCCCTGGCTGGGTCCCGCTGGCCCCTGTCTCTCCTCCGGCTCCACCCTATGTTACGATTTCCTGGCCGACTGTTGGCAGCGGGACCCGCCTTATATGGGTTGCTGCCGGCTGGGCGTAGCCGCAACCCTGCCCCACCTTGGAAGTTTCCAGAGTGGGGGGGGGCGGATGTTCTGCTGACTTTCATTTTCTACAGTTTACCGTTCTTGTTTCTAACGTTTCCTGTTTCTAGGGCTTTAATAGGTGTTATTATTACGTATTGTTATTGTTTCTTTGTTCGTTATTTAAATAAAAGTTCATGTTCATCAGTGGCCTACTGATTTTGTTTCCCTATTCCTTTCTTTCCAGATTGTTTCATGCTAAAGTTTTCTGTTAACAGGTTACAGTGATCACTTCGTTATTATTGTATATGTCCTTTTCACTAGGGGTGTTCTCTGGTCGGGCCAGATGACCTATCCCCAGTAAATGGTCCGGGTGAGACTGGCGTATCAGTCAGTGGGGAGTAGATAGGCATGACAGATTACCACGGGGGACAAAGGTCCGCATTACCTACCCTTCACTACTTGCAAAGACTAGAGTGTGGCGACTTCTGTGCTCATTTGCAAAATAGAGAATACCTCCAAAAAGAGAACCAATTCCCAAACAGTCAATGTTCGGGCAAACAATCAATCAATGAGGAACGAAATAGGTACGACGTGTTAAAGGTTTGCGTTACCTACCCTTCACTCTCTGCAAAGGGAGAGAGAATATTCCTATTCTTCCCCGTTTGCAGGTAGAGAAGATCCCTAGGAGAACCAACTTCGAACAATTCAATGCTCGATTCAATCAATCAATCAATGGGGAGAAAAAAAGAATAAGCACGACGTGTTAAAGTTTTGCGTTGCCTACTCTCCACTATCTGCAAAGACTAAACAGAGTATGGCGATTCTGCGTTTGTTTGCAAATAGAGAATTTCTCAGAGACGGTCAATAAGTAATACTAGTATTATCAAACAATCAATCAATCAATCAATTTCGCAATTTGTCGTGTTTCACGACCTTACCCGGACCGGACCATATGGGTAGTTCTTCGCCTTCCTTTTCCAGCGCCCACTCGTTCTCTTTCTCTATGTTTTTGCTCCGGCATTCCTGTGGGTTTCCAGTCAGGACAACAGGTCACTTGAGAGAGAGATCCGTTCGGAATCGGTGAAGTTCATTCAATCGGCAGCCGGACGAGGGCCCTCTCAAGGCAGGTATACTCCAATCATTTAGATGTTCACCCCATCGTCTGGACCTCTCTTACCGGACCTTATGTCGCTGATGGGCCCCGCGTTTAGGGCGCCAATTGTAAAAAGGGTCAACCCATATCGCACCCGATGCCCCGGCTGCTGGTGCTGGGCGACTCTTCTATCTCATCTTGAATAATTACCAAATAAAGAGACGGGCACTGGAGGTAGGAAAACAAGAACAGAGTTTATTACTCATGAGGAGAACATGTCCTTTGGGACACTCGCAGAGTGTCTTCGGGAGGTGCTCTAACAAGTTTCTCTGATGCTTCGTCCTTTATACACAGGTTGGTGGCACACAGGCATCCTTTATTACAATCAACACATTGTATAGTATGGAGGTATTCCAACACGTGGCTATAATAGGGCCCTTATCCTCCATGCAATAGGAGGGGCTGTCATGCGGCTGAATGTTCTGCTGATTCCATTGGAATGTGTGTGCCTGATCGAACTCGGGGGGGGGTGGGGTGGTCATGATCAATAGTGGCTTCTTTCAAGAGAGGCGAATACATACTGTAGTGGACAATGAACTGTATCCTCAGGCTAAGGGATGACCAGCGGTCTGTGCAGACATTCGGGCTCAGAGGAAGAGGTCATCAAAGGAGGGGTATTCATGAAGGGGCAGGAGGTGTTGGTCAGGCGCGGGGTGCGATTCCCTGGGACAGAGTCATGGGAGGGGAGGGCTCATGACTTGTGCATGAGAGAGCGGGGGCAGTCAGGGCGCATGGGGGAATGCTTGCAGGGTCAGGGAAGTGGCGTTGATGAGCGATCGTGAACAGGGAGACCATGAAACCTAAAATGGCTGTCGTGTACGTGTGTGCATGGGTCTATGCTAGTGGGACAACACAGTCAGAGTTTTAGCGATATCCATTCTGTTTACACCAAGGGGTACCGTGAACATAAATGAACGCCGCTTATGTACATACATATTGCTATTTTTAACAGTGTGAGCTCCTGTAGGCACAGTTTTATGTCTCCGTTACCCTCAGCAACAGCTGTGGTCATCTCACGCACAGCGTCTGTCATGGTGCCCATTTTGTTTGCCAATTTTGCCATGTTTATGTTGATAGCACCCATGTGTCTCCGCTGCAGGCGCTCAACACGCAGCATCCGGAACTCAACCACACCGTAGCCGTGTGTTGGCTCCTCAGATCTCTCTGCAGCTCTTCCCAGGGGCCTGCCCTGCTGTCGGACACTTACTAGTGTTTGAGCTGGCGGAGTGACAATTGACTGCCGTGGAACATTTGTGGCTGCTGACCTCTGCTCCGTCTCCATCACCTGCAGGGAGGGGACATTTGCCCTGTGACTTGGTGGTGTTGTCCGCGGTGGTGGTGGTGGTATTGTCCGCGCTGGTGGTGGTGGTGATGGTGATGGTGGTGGTGGTGATGGTGTTGGTGGTGTCGTGGGATGACGTCCCTGCAGAGTCTCTGCATCGGTCCCTGCCGGGGTTTCTGAGATTATGAGGCGTCCGCTGTCATCTGAATCCAGGGGTGATGCATCTGTGTGTGAAACAGTGCATTATTATTATTAAGTCTGGATGTATATGTGTTGCATACTTTCAACTACATAAATGACATATTTGGACTGACTATTGGCCTTGTGCTGCTGGTCTCATTTCATTAACATTGGGGATCATACATGCATACTTTGATGATATGACTACAACTCCCATGATGCAACACTTTGGTGAGGGTATATGCGTTAGGCACGACTACATGTGCACTGTTATGTTATGTTATGTTAAAATGGCTTTTGTAAAGCGCACGGCTACTCAAAAAGAGTGTCCCGGCGCTTTTAATTAACGAAGGCTGCAGTAAAACTAACATAACACATTAAAAAAGAGAGAATTGCAGATACAGAGAAAAACAACACACATAGGGGGCCTACTGGGAGAATAACCACGTTTTAAGGTCCTTTCTGAAGGCTAATAAACTAGTGGCTCCCCGAAGTGACAGGGGCAGAGAGTTCCACAGTTGGGGCGCCAGCAATCCAAAGGAGCGACCTCCCAGGCGTGCTCTCTTCACTCGTGGAACGGTCGCCAGAAGTAAGGATTCTGACCTCAGAGAACGCGCCGGTTGGTAGAAGGCGAGTCTCCTCTGGAGATACTTAGCTCCCGTCGCATGAAGAGCTTTGTAAGTCAGAGTCAAGGTCTTAAAGGCGATCCGCTTACGGATTGGAAGCCAGTGCAAGGTCTGGAGCAGAGCCGTGGCACTGGCCCGTCTGTTCAATCCGTAGATAGCTCGCGCCGCAGCGTTCTGCACAACTTGCAGCCGCTGTAGCAGGTACTCTGGCAGGCCCAGGTATAGAACGTTAGAATAATCCAACCTGGAGCCTATCAGGGCCTGCACAGTCAGCCTCCTGTGCTCCTCCGATAGTAGGGGAAGAAACCTCCGTAACATCCTCAGGAGGCCGAAACACATACCCGACACTCCGAGAATCTGGGCCTTCATTGTTAACCCCGTGTCCATCTTAACACCCAAGTTCTTAGCCAGTTGGGATGAACACAAAGGGGGGGACATATTAATGGGCCACCAGGCCTGCCACTCTGGTTCCACATCGCACCCGAAGAAGAGTACCTCAGACTTATCGGGATTGCACTTGAGGCTGTGTAGATGGAACCATTGAAACACAGCCCCAAGGCATGATTGGCCTGGGGGAATGGTCAGGGGTAGACAACACGCTGCGTATCTGCACTGGCATGCATCTCACCTTGTTCTCCTGCCGCAGCGCCGGAAGTGTCCAATTGGGTGACCCCCACAACTGCTTCAGGCTCAATGGTACCCTCAATGAGGTCTTCGAGGGCTGTGGTGGGTGTGACATTGGATGTTCCCCCTCCTGTGCCAGCTGCATCCTTCACCCTTTCTGCAATCCTCTCGTTGGCCCTTTTCCTGAGGTCATACCACCTCTTTTTCAGGTCGTCTATGCTGCGGTGGGTGATTCCTACAGCATTTACCCTCTCCTTGATGCACAGCCAGATCTTGCGCTTCTCCACCTCAGGCACCTTTAGAGACAGCTTGCCAAACAGCCTGTCATGTTTGCTGCTCATCCCCTCGATTAGAACTTCAAGTTCTTTGTCAGAAAATGTCCTCTTCCTCTTTCTGGTTGTGTCCTTGTTCTGGGATGCATCCTTCTCCATCCTGGAATGCAGTGGAATAGCTGGTTTGTGGTATCTCTGTTTCTCTCCTTAGCTCCTGTGCTCTGCCTCCTCCTCTGAGCACCTCAGGGCACTGAATGAAGCATGGGCTGGAGGACTTCCTGGTTGTAATGTCATCAACCTGCTTCCAACGCGACCTTTTTTTGCGAATTCATGAAATTGGCTGGAATTGGAGTGGAGCAGGCGAAGTCTGGGGCCCTGGGATAGCGGGACACCCAACCACCATCGCAGAAGGTCACAGAATAGGTCACCCACGCTGAGGAGCTGTGGGCAGGAATTGTGGACCCATAAGTACTGCGGGGCTGCCTGGTGTCTCTTGCACTGCTCGAGCACGAATAGCCCACCTCCACGTCTAAGGTGCTGGAAAACTCGAAGAAGGAACTGGGCAACATGGGCAAACCAGACTGAAACCAGCCGAAACCCCACTTGGAACGAACAAAAAGTCGACTGAGACCGGTCCCGAGAATCAACAGTCTACACATCAAACCGAGGGAGGCGCGAGTGGAGTAGCGACAAGCGATGTGCAGGCCATGTTCTCAACCATACAGGCAGCACTTTCAAGTATTAATGGGAAGATAGACTCTCTCACTTACAGGGTAGACCGCATATCTGAACGCCTGGACAAACGCACGGAACTCATTGACATGACGGGGCGGCACATCTCAGATGCAGAAGATGCTCACCATCAGATGGAAGTGCACCAAGGGAGGATGGAAAAAAGCTTGTCAACCCTACTAGCTAAGGCTGAAGATATTGAAGCGTGCTCCCAACATAGTAACATACGCCCCATGGGAATAGCAGAAACAACCAACACTGGGCCAATGGAACGCTATACTGAACAACTACTCATATTTCTGAATGGCCGTGAGACATTTTCTGATGTTTTTATTATAGAAAGAGCGCATAGATCACTGGCTCCCCCACCGCCAACCAGGACCAGGCTTTGACCGATAATAGCCAAGTTATTAAACTACAGGGATCGAGACGCGGCGCTCCGAAGAGCAAGAGAACTGGGCAGCTTGTCACACAAAGGAATTGACATAACTATCTACACGGCCCGCCTGCGAATCACGGATGGTGGGAAAAATACTGTCTATAACGACCCCAAAGATGTGCTCAAGTTCCTGCAACAGAGAGGACCCCAGGGCGCACAAAGGATGTCACCAAGAGGCGGAACGGAAGAACAGTCAGCCATTTCAGATGTTGAATGAAGGGGTGAAAATGGCAGGTCACATGCCAACAACGGAGCTACACCCCTTGCATTACAGCAGAAGATGCGAGATATAGATTAGAGGGCTCCAAGGCGCGACCCTGGGATTTAAACAGTGTGTCAACGAATACGGATGATATGGAGTTGGTGACACCAATACAACAGAGACACGAAACTGGGACTGCGCATTGCTGTTCATGCCACTGTTATTGTATGGAAAAAGCAAGCCCAACCACGGACAACAGATAAGTGTACCAGAGGGCTTCACAACAGTGCGAACTAAATATGTTTGAACATTTAGCGTTTGCATTTGGATATTGTATTCATGGATATGTTTGGATTGTTTCTATGAAGAGATAAATTGTTGCATGGGTACACCCCTGCAGGCTGCGGTGAGCAGCGGTGTAACAGATATGATAGCAACCACCCACGTGATTTATGTCACTGGGCATTGGACTGGTAGCACCCGCCACCTTGTGTATACCACATCTAGTTATTTTTTTGTTGAGAGGATGGGTGGGGTAGTTGGGATAGTTGTAACTACTCTGGGTCTGGCTTTGCACATGGCGAAGTGGGTGGGGGTAGGGGAGACATTCAGAAGAGCCTGGTCGGCCATATAATAGCAAGTTCTGCTTGCCTACTTATTAGCGTGCACACAAATCGCGCCTGAATTCAGTTAAGACAAGACAATGAGCACAGATAGTAGACACAGACACACGAGACCCTTAACATTCATAACATGGAATGTCCGTGGAGTACATAACCCTCAGAAAATACGCAAGGTATTCACAAACTTGGACCACCACAAAGCTGATATTGCATGCCTTCAGGAGACACACCTAACATACCTCACAGAGGGCAGAATTGGAGCAAGGTGGGCATCCTACTGGATGGCATCATCATACTCCACATACGCCAGGGGGGCTTTGATCCTAATTAGACGTTGCACCCTCTTCCACCATATCCACTCGGTTAAAGATGACCAGGGGCGTTTCGTGATGATTCATGGCAACTTTGGGGGCACTGCCTTGACAATTGTCTCCAAATACGGTCCCAATACTGACGACCTGTCCTTTTTTGAACAATTACTTGCCAAACTACGCACGCTACCCCCTGCAGAGATCCTATGGGATGGGGACTTTAACACCAGCTTGGACCCGGCCCTGGATAGATCAACTGGGATTGATATGTGAGGGAGGCAAGCGGCTAAGGTACTTAAAGACTGAATAGAGGAGTCTGCTCTGCTGGACACGTGGAGACTACGAAACCCAGTTCAGAGGGAAGGTACCTGCACGTCCACTGCTCACAACTCGTGGTCCAGACTAGACTATTGACTGGCCATGCAGAATGTTTGTACGTGGAAAACATCCATAGAACACATGTCCAAAATGCTATCAGACCACGCACCTCTTAAGCTGGCACTCGACATCCCCACTAACACCCCGCGACAGTTCACTTGGTGTCTGCAGCAGACCGCGCTAAAAGACCAGGTGTTTAGATCGGAACTACGCCAGGCAATAGTAGAATATTTTGAGCATAATGTCGGCACTGTGAGTAGCACGGGGACACTGTGGGAAGCATTCAAGGTAACTGTCAGAGGCCACTGTTTTGGTAAACAGGCTGGTATCCTAAAAGATATCCAACAGCAACCGGGAAAGGTAGAAACAGAAATACGACAACTGGAGGTGGAACATGAGGCCATGCAGGACACTCGGCTACCGGCCGATATTAGACTGAAAATAGATACTTATCATGACTTTGATAATGCCGAAATAATATATATATCGAGCAAATACACTGCAAGCAAATATGGAGAAGGAGGAAGACCGGGGAAGTCACTCTCACACAGGATCAGACCGGAGCTCGAGACAACCTACATAACACAGGTCAAGAATAGGCATGACCAAACAACGTTTTATACCCGATCTATATTGGATTGTTTTTCAGAGTGTTACACCAGCCTATACACAGCACTATCAACAACCACACCACCTGAGATTGAGCAATATTTTGATGACATAGCGCTTGCGTGGTTGTCGAACGATTATCGCAAATACGTTTGCCACCATATCACTGAAGATGAGATAAGGGAAGACATAAACTCCCTCCCTAGCAACAAGGTGCCAGGTATTGCTGGACTCCCTGGAGAGTTTTATAAAGAATTGAGAGACCTGTTGCTTCCGCATTTGGCGGAGATGTACGAGGAAGCGTATGAAAATGCCAAATTACTGACCTCCTTACGCACTCTCAATGGCAGATAGGATTGCTATACAAAAAATGGTGGTACTGCAGAGGTTTTTATATCTGTTTATGAATATACCGATTTGGCTCACACACACAGTATTTGCGCAGTTATGGACAGCCATGCTGAGACTCACCTGGGTGGGGAAACAGGAGAGAGTGGGCTGGAAAGTCCTGACTAGACCATACCATCAATCAGTTTTAAACTACAGGCATTTGAACACATGCACAAAAAGATTTGCAGAACAAAATGCACTCTGTGCTGCATTAATGAATTACATTGTGCAGAAAAATACAAAATGACACTAGATATCTTAAATTGATTCTTTTGCCAAAATATAGCACCTGAAAGCAGATATTAAACAGCAGTTTTGTTTCTCTGCTCTCAACGCCAATTCTGTAGACTGCTCCAAGGGTATAAGAAAAGCCTCTGGTTGTTCTCAGCAAGAGTGTCAGAGTTGCTTCAAAATTGTGATAAGGAAGCACTGTCCTATGTAGATGACATTTATGTGATGAACGAGGAACTATTGGATCACTTGCACAGGGTGAACAATATAATTCTGGGTTTCGCCTCTGAGGGCTACAAATTTTACTTTAAAAAAAAAAAAAAAAGTGCCCACCTCAATGTCCTATTTTTGGGATATGAGTTATCAAGTGAAGGGGAGAGCCTGTCTGATAATTTTTTAGAAAATGTGTGCTACTCCAACCTCCACAGACTCTTAAAAACTTACAACTCATTTTAGGATTTCTAAATTTTGGCAGAACTTACATTTTGAATTACGCAGAAAAGGTGAAACCTTTCTATCACTTAATTAGACCAGATTTTTCAGTCTGACATTGGACACAGAAATACACAGAAACTCTACGTTTCTTACAAGTAGACATGATAGCTTCTAAACACTTACGTACACGTGTGAATACTACACATTTGGTGATCTATGTAGTCGTGGGTCAATCTGGGGACACCTACCTCACCTTCAACGAAGGTGAAATTGTACCCATTGCATACAAATCTCATTTGTACACAAACGCTAAAACGCGTTTTGCATCCACAGAAAAAATACTGACAGCGGTACAGACTACTATGGTGAGAGGAAGACCACTAGCTCAGGGGAAACGATTACTTGTCGTGACTCTTTTATGAACCTTAGACGCTGGTACAAAAGCAAGTATTCCAAATGCAAAAGCACTGCATCCACTCATTTTCTCACTTCAACAGGTGTAGATTACAAATTTGACTCTACACTAAAAACACAAGCATTTCTGCATTACGAATAAGAATATCCTCTCCCAGATAAAATAAAAGGACTCTAGATCAGTATGAATACATCATTGATACTGACTGATCTGCCCGGCCCGCGGTAGGTAGTAAACAGCAATACAGCACAGGATATATGCAATTGTAAAGTGACGTATGCGGGAAGGCAAGTTCCGTCCTAGCAATATGTAGACGCAGTCTCTTGGAGTGTGCATGTCACAGCTGGCAGAACTAGCTGGCAGATACATCAAACAAAATAGCTCCCGGTAAAATAGAGAATCGGTAAAACAGGCCGTTACGAATGCAAAACCTGAAATCCCAATGCATCAACCCCAAATCCGAAAAAAATAAAGAATCGCAAAATAGCCCCCACGGTAAATTACCGAATCGCAAATTAGCTAATCGGTAATACCGAGAATGAAATCAGCCCCCGGAAATACCGAATCTCTATTAAAAAGTCGCAACGATATGCACCAAAAATCGCAAATAACGAAAATGCACCAAATCACTATTTTGCATGAGCAAAATAAGGGGAATCTCAACCAGGAGGTAAAGTTAGTGGAAAGAATAAAAAAAAAACAGACAGTTGTATACAATCAGAAACCCTTCAAATATGCCTCTGGAGACCCTGTATATTTTCCAAAATGGCTGCCCTCTACGTGCTTGCTAGGAGGATGAGAATCAACGCTGCTGCACAGCGCAGGAGGAGGATCCAGGACAGGGTTTTCAGGCTGCGCATCACATTGCTGGGCCAGACAGGGGAACTAATCTATAACAAATACAGACTGAATCGGGCAATGATCATGCGCCTCATTGCTGACCTGAAACAACTACTGCAGCACCAGACCTGTAGGACCAACGCCATCCCTGCCCACGTCCAGGTCCTATGCAGCCTGCACCTGCTAGCGTCTGGAAGCTTCCAGGGGGTCATAGCAGAAGCCAGAGGTGTGTCGCAAAGCGCACTTTCACGCTTCTTCCACAAATTCCTAGATGCCATGCTGACATTGATTCATAACCACATCACCTTCCCCACAACCCCACAGCAGTTGAACTGTACCAAACAGGACTTCCACCAGGTGGCACAATTTCCCCATGTGATAGGATGCGTTGACTTCACGCATGTCCCCATCTGTCGCCCCTCAGCCAACTAATACATCTTCCGCAACGGGAAGTCCTATCATTCCATTAACGTGCAGGTCGTGTGCAATGCCAAGCACATCATAACGGACGATGTAGCACAATTTCCTGCACGCACACACAACGCATACATATTCCGACACAGTGGCATCCACAGGCATCTGCACAACGGTGAATTTGGAGAGGGACATCTACTAGGTACATACTAATGCCTCATCATTAACTCCATCCTCACATATGTAATTGTATTCATGCTGCTAACCCTCTGCTCCCCACCCTGCAGGTGTCAGTGCCTACGCCGTGCGTGAATATCTCCTCACTCCCTACCTTAATCCAGCAACACCTCAGGAGCAGCGCTACAACGCAGCACATATCAATACCAGGAATGTGGTAGAGCGAACCTTTGGCATCCTCAAGAGTCGCTTGCGGATCCTAAACAAGACAGGAGGTGCCTGGCAGTATGACCCGTGGATCTGCTGCCAGATAATAGCGGTGTGTGCCATGCTGCAGAACATTGCCACAATAAGGGGGATACCTATAGAGGTGGACGGAGATGACGACTTTCATGCATAGCAACCCCCCCACACCAACAGGCACACGTGCCTAACACAGCTGAAGGTCAAAGGAGGCGGACATACATCACACAACATCACTTCTGAGACAGGTAAGAATGAGCCATCACAACATAATCTGGTGTGCAAATGTTTAATGCACATGAGCACTTGTCAGGAGAAAATAAATGAAACGTCTACATGATGCAGACTAAAAACATAGGTGAGGATACATGTCTGTTGTCATCACGTGAGTATCTTGTAGTAGTATAGGTGGCCCATGGTTATATCACCATGGCCAAGGACCCTATGAGACATGGCTATTTGCGCCTCCCACGTACCCCCAGCCTCCTGTCACGTGACTCCTCCACATCACCATGATGTGCGTCAGTGGCTGTGAAGCTGCGCGAACTGCGCCTCCTCTCGCTGGCCTCCGGCACAGAGACGCTGCTGACGCTTGATGCAGCCTCACTCCCCTCCTCCACTCCCAAACTGCTGGCACTAAAAGTCCCAGACTGAAGATGCTCCACTACAGTGGTCACTTGGCCCAAGGCCTTTGCCACATCTCCACAGTAATGGCCCAGGTCGACCTGCAAGGACACAGATCTCCGTGACAGTACAGCTGTGCTGTTGCAGAGCTTTGTGATGGCCCTAATGGAGGCATTGGAACGGAGCAAGTTCTGGCGATGCCTCCTGCGCTCGCTCTGTTGCCCTGCAATGACGGCACGTGTGAGCTCCTGTAGCACAGTTTTATGTCTCCGTTACCCTCAGCAACAGCTGTGGTCATCTCACGCACAGCGTCTGTCATGGTGCCCATTTTGTTTGCCAATTTTGCCATGTTTATGTTGATAGCACCCATGTGTCTCCGCTGCAGGCGCTGAACGCGCAGCATCCGTGACTCAACCACACCGTAGCCGTGTGTTGGCTCCTCAGATCTCTCTGCAGCTCTTCCCAGGGGCCTGCCCCGCTGTCGGACACGTGCTAGTGTTTGAGCTGGCGATGTGACAATTGACTGCCGTGGAACATTTGTGGCTGCTGGCCTCTGCTCCGTCTCCATCACCTGCAGGGAGGGGACATTTGCCCTGCGACTTGGTGGTGTTGTCCGCGGTGGTGGTGGTGGTATTGTCCGCGCTGGTGGTGGTGGTGATGGTGATGATGATGGTGGTGGTGATGGTGTTGGTGGTGTCGTGGGATGACGTCCCTGCGGAGTCTCTGCATCGGTCCCTGCCGGGGTTTCTGAGATTATGAGGCGTCCGCTGTCATCTGAATCCAGGGGTGATGCATCTGTGTGTGAAACAGTGCATTGTTATTATTAAGTCTGGATGTATATGTGTTGCATACTTTCAACTACATAAATGACATATTTGGACTGACTATTGGCCTTGTGCTGCTGGTCTCATTTCATTAACATTGGGGATCATACATGCACACTTTGATGATATGACTACAACTCCCATGATGCAACACTTTGGTGAGGGTATATGCGTTAGGCACGACTACATGTGCACTGTGATTGGCCTGGGGGAATGGTCAGGGGTAGACAACACGCTGCGTATCTGCACTGGCATGCATCTCACCTTGTTCTCCTGCCGCAGCTCCGGAAGTGTCCAATTTGGTGACCCCCACAACTGCTTCAGGGTCAATGGTACCCTCAATGAGCTCTTCGAGGGCTGTGTTGGGTGTGACATTGGATGTTCCCCCTCCTGTGCCAGCTGCATCCTTCACCCTTTCTGCAAGCCTCTCCTTCGCCCTTTTCCTGAGGTCATACCACCTCTTTTTCAGGTTGTCTATGCTGCGGTGGGTGACTCCTACAACATTTACCCTCTTCTTGATGCGCAGCCAGATCTTGCGCTTCTCCGCCGCAGGCACCTTTAGGGACAGCTTGCCAAACAGCCTGTCATGTTTCCTGCTCACCCCGAGATTAGAACTTCAAGTTTTTTGTCAGAAAACGTCCTCTTCCTCTTTCTGGGCGTGTCCTTGTTCTGGGGTGCATCCTTCTCCATCCTGGAATGCAGTGGAATAGCTGGTTTGTGGTATCTCTGTTTCTCTCCTTAGCTCCTGTGCTCTGCCTCCTCCTCTGAGCTCCTCAGGGCACTGAATGAAGCATGGGCTTGAGGACTTCCTGGTTGTAATGTCATCAACCTGCTTCCAACGTGACTTTTTTTGCGAATTCGCTAATACCGAAATCGCAAATACCGTTTCGGTATTTGCTAATTCGGTATTTGCTATTCTTTATTTTGGACTCTCGCTATTGTGGTTTTGGTATATTTTACGGATTTTTAGCGATTCGGTATTAAATACCGAATCTGTTGATGCATCGTGGAATGCGAGTCCTTATTTGCGATTCCTTATTTTTTGCAAATAAGGACTCGTTTTACCGAATTTTGATGCATATGCCCATAGATCACTAAACTAAAAGGTCCATGATCATGTTCGAGGATGTCGTAACCCTCAAGATCTGAACCTGTGCTTTTTTGTCAGAAACATTAATTTGTTTGTGTGATTGCGAAGAGGGGGTTTTAATGTTTTTATACCTTCTAACTTGAGAATTCCTAACAAGAACCCCAAATATTTTTTTTTAAATCCTATTGAAACAACATAGGAGAAGGAAATCTAAGAGATTAACCGAATTAATCGTACAGTAGTAGTGGTGCGTGAGGGTGGGTACAGACGCCTATGGGGTTACATTAGGCATAGTGGATGCCTAATGTAACCCCATAGGCGTCTGTACCCACCCTCACGCACCACTACTACTGTACTGTACTGTATATATCTATATAATCCTCAATAAAATACTTTTGAAATCAAATGTTATACTTCTCAAAGTTTTTACTAAAATGGAAATGGTGAAAATCCATCTTTTGTTGTATGTTTTCAGACAAGGTGATGGATCAAGCAGACTGTCCTCATTCTATGTTACATAAAGGGTGACATTCTAAATATATGCTCTATAGCATAATGGGCCAGATGTATGAAGACTTTTTCCCATAGACACAGAATGGGTAAAACTGTTTGATACATCTGGCCCAATATGAATTGCCAGGACCACAATGACAAAGTGTTGCTTTGGATCTGGTCAAGCTGCACACTGCTGGAGTATTTTGAGTTGCCACTGAGAAAACAGAGTTCTCTTTCAGGCCAAGGGAAACTTGAGATACTCAAAACCCCCTGGGGCTTTTCTCCACTTCACCTAAACCTCTATCTTGCTAACGGGCAGGTGATGTGGTGCATGAAGTGGAAGCATGCTTCAAATTGGTGGAGAACAAGCTGGGAGAGAGTCTGTCCCCATGGGAGTTAAGCAAAGTGTTCTTTTTTCATAAATTAATAGGTTGAGCCCCGGCACATTATGTTTATCTTAGACCTAGAATAATACGGGGGGTTTGGGTAGATTAGTTGGAAGACCCCCATGTCTGATTTTGGATTCATCCAGCCTGCAGAACATCAAACATGAGTGTAATTAACCGGGAAAATACCCAAAAGGGCTCTGGTATCAAAAAATTGACAAGGAGGTTGCACAGGATCTCTGAGGAGCTTCAGAGAGTGCCCAAAAAACACTTGTCTGCAGTGTATTCATTATCGGGCAGAGAGACTGTATTTTCCATAGGGCACACTTTCCCAGTCTGCACTGTGGTGCACATGTAACTAGGTGCACAGGAAAAAGACTTAGTTGGTGCACCTTATTACGCTTATTACGTTGCCCTCTGCACAGCTGACAGTTTGTTCCTTCCCTAGGACAGCACTTAAGTGTAAGGCAGTCCATTTTAACAGTCCAGACAGCACCCAGCATACACTTCATTTTGACAGAGATCCTCCTGCTGGCGGGTACAGTGATTGAATGCAGTTTGAAGGGAGTTGTCTTGGAGTTCCATGGGACCCCCCCAATAGCCCCTTTTAGAGGGTGCCATCAGAGAGCATCTTTGTCTCTACACCCATAAATATAATAAAGTGTGGGCACAAAGCAAAGTGTTGCATTATTTGCATGGGTCCACGCCCTCAAGCAAGTGAGGGAACATCTCCTTAACATCTTGCTGGCTCAACATGTGCTTTATTACAGATGGGGCCACACAAGCTTCTGATGCCCTGTAGGAAACGGAATTTTTAGTAGGTGGGGTTATCACCTTCAGCTAGTAATGATATCACAATTACTAATGGGGCAAGTCAAGTCTCCAAAAATTTAATCCTTTCTCATCCCTTGGTAGCGGAGCACACAAGCAGTCAGGCTCAACTTTGGAGACAGGTATGTGTTGAGCATTAAAAATCACCAAAACAATAAATAAGTAAAAGGTCCAACACCAATTTTTTAAAAATAGGAAATATGTGTATCTTTAAAATATCACTAAACAATAAAAATCTAATGTAGGGAATCAGAGATTTTAATTTTTACACTTTAAATGAAAAGTTATGCATTGTACCACCAAAAAGCTTTAAGCGCCACTCACGACTTTCTGGTTGCGCTGGACTGGGATAGTCAGAGTTTTAGGCCGACTGCGATGGAGCATGGGTCTGATAAGTTGATGGCTATGTTACGGTAAAAAGTTCGCTATTAGACTTAATCTTTTTCTTGGAGCTTTTCTCCCATCGAATGGACTCGTCGGCGGGTCCTCGGGCCTCTTGGATCCAAAGTTCAATCTGATTACTTCTACCTGCTGCAGTGCGATGCCTTGCTGAGCCTCTGGCTCTGCGTCTGGAACTTTCAGCAGGACATACCAGTGTGGTCAGGCCAACTTACAAGTCAACAACAGCAGCCTGACTCTCAACGTCCAGCTGGTCTCTTTGTGCAGCTTTTCTGAATAACTTTGCAGAAAGTTTCCAAACCTTTAAATCTTGAAGCTTTTTGATTCCTTTGGGAACAAATAAGGGTCTAGTAGAGCCAGCCAGGGGTTCATAGACTCTGCATTGCCTCTTGGGGGCTAGGACTCAATTTTCCACAATGCATCAGCACAGTCCAGGAAAAATCCAGTTGCAACTTGTCAGTGTGACTTCTTCCAGCTCTGTTGTACCTCTTACTGATCAGGGAGTACACACGTTTTCCTTTGAGTCAGGTACAGTCCTTTCTTTGTGAAGCCTTGAGAGTGAAGCAGGTCACTCCTTCTTCTTCTGTTCTTGCAGGCAGTGTTCTGAGGAGCTCCTGATGCTCTCCCATATTTATCTTCAATTCCGGGCTCGCAAGAGGGGGTGTACACCCCAGTCAATGCTGTAAAGTTAACCCCCTCTCCTTTGACCACTTCCTGCATAGTGGGGCATATTTTTGACCCAGAAAGCATAGTACTGCAAAAACTCTAAATGGAGAAAATCTCTCCTGTGTGTGTGTCTTTGTAACACAATTCGAAGATGTAGCTACCATCTGACTACACTCAGAGTATTAGCCCTCCAGCCCTCTCCTAATCTAATTAGGGGGCTCCCATCTTGCTGCGGGTCAAGGAAGTGGAGGCTGGCTTGGCTCCTGTAACATCTGTTCTCCTGTCATTTTGAAGTCCAGCTCATCTCCCCCTTCCCTTTTACTTCACCCTGGCTTCTCCAGGAAACAAATCTCCTCACATCAAATGATTGTATTGTTTCAGCCCTTGGCCTCTTCACACCTACTCAGGGTGCAACCTGGCTCAGGCTATTAAAGGCTGGCCAAGCAGAAGAGGCTGCTACAGGACTGTTTTAGTTAACGCCAGGATATTAAGTTATAAAACTACTTTCCTGTAATAGTTACATTAAATCCAACTTTGGCAAGCTATTGAATTTAATGTGACCATTACTTTGATATTTTGAATGATATTGTTAGCTAGCTCCAATCAAAAGTTAGACTTTATTACGTTTAATAAAGCCTTCCTATGTTAGTTTATGGGGCCAGCAGCGCTACAACAGGGAATAACGACTTTGGGTGTTTTTCCTTACCGGGGCATAAAAACATATTTTATACTGTTGCACTTTTTTATGACAACACACCCTACCCTTGGGTACCTAGTGCAGGCCTTAGGGTTGACTTATTAATTATAAAAAGATAGTTTTGGGTTTTGGGAGTACTTTTAATTCCAAAGTCGAATGTGGACCTAGTTTATTTTAACACCAGCCTGCAAGGCAGGCCTGACTATAAAATGGCATCAGATACAAGAGCAGTGCACACTCAAATGCATTAAGTCCACACGGTTCTCTAAACCTAGATGCCCTACCATATACTCTGGACTTACCTGTAGAATGTCTTGGAAAATTAGAATAATACCAATTACCATATACCTTTAGAGGACAGAGTATTAGCCCTGCGCCTGGTTATTAGAGCCCAGGGCACTTCAATGACGGTTACCATCCAACATCATTAAAAAAAATGGGGGATATCAGGGCAAAAAGGTTGACTTTCCTACAGGCCCTGTCTGTAACACCAAAGTGCTATGGTGGTGCAGAAACTAGGGCCCTCGTTTACAAGAGACCTGTGCTACCAGAGCACCGCTTTTTATGACGCTACGAGGAGACACAAAGCCACCTTGCATGGCTTTGCATAGCCTCGTAGACATAGAGATAGGAAGGCAGCACAAAGGGCTGCATTGCCATACTCTACATCAAGGAGGCATTCCATGGGTGTTGCTGTGGGTGTTCCCACTCAAGACCCATGCAATTTAACAATGCCCCAGATTTACATCACGTAAACCTGTGGCAGCGCCAGAAATCTATGCCTCCAGAGAGTGGATGTAATGAGGAGTAATGTTTAAATTTCTCTTTGTTTTTTCCTCTGTCCACGTGTGCTGCATTGTGCAACGCAGATAGAATGAGGAAAACGTCTCTTGTGATTATTTGTGCAGGAAGATGCCTCCTCCTGCACAAAAACAATCATGCCTTGGTGGAGTGGTGTGGCTCACTGGTTAGAGGTGGCAGACCCGGGAGCAGAGGACGGCCCGGGACCAGGGTTCAATTCCCGTAAGGGTCAGGGTCTTGGACCAGGGTCAACGGACTCGATAATTCTCGCCTCGGTGCCTACTCTAACTAGGGATCACACTCGGCAACTCTGGGCATTAGCTTGCCTCATCACCACAACGGCCCCCCACATACGCCGGGGATGCCTCGTTTCACCTTGGAGATACCCAGTAGGGACGATCTCACAGGGAAAGCTTGGACAGGTTCCCCAGCGGTCTACAGCGCAGAGATACTCCTTTGGGAGTCGATTCTAGCGCTTTAGAAACCCACAATCAATCAATCAATCATGCCAACAACCCAGGCACCCTTGCACCATAGTGCACGGGTGCTTGCATTGGTGCTCGGCTGCCAATTGGTGCTGACTGAAAGGAAGGGATGCACCATATGCTGTAAATACAGTGCATTCATACTCCGAATTGACGTAGGGTAGCACAGCAAAATGACTTGCAGTGCTGCCCTATGGCAATTCTTTGTAAATGAGACCCTTGGTGTGCATGCCTGTTGCACTCCCGGGGTATTTTGTATAATACGGCCCAAGGAATACACCGTTCAAGCAACAGCAATCCAATTGTTCATTACATTTTGCACACATACATCTCTTTCAAATAGTCATTTTGATGAGTGCTCACACAGTTAAATTCCCTCTGCTCAATACATTTCAGAACGACTGATCCTTTCATGAGTAAAAAAGATTACAAGCATGATTTCGACTTGTTACAGCTACAGCATGCTACATGGTTGCAGCAGTTCAGTGCTCAATTTAGCTTATGCACTTGTAAAGAAGTCAACGTCTTACACAGCGGCATGTCAGAAACATTTGAAACCACTGCTCCTCCCGCTGTGGAATAAAAGCTTTTCCAATAACCTTAGGAGTGAGGCGTTCACCAAAGCGTTCTTACTAGGGCTATCTTAGCTCCAGTAATGTCAAAGGTATATAGTCAAAAAGTTTATATTCAAATTACAAATTTTTAATAAAAAATAGTCAGACTAAAAATTCTGTGCAAACCAATTTACAGTTAATCCGCGACATCATTAAGATTTCCACTTATGAAACAGAAGTATGGAAATGCGTGGGTAGTGCAATGTTGAGCCAGTGGTTGCCAGTCATTTTGGGGGACGGCAAGTATTTTTCCTCGTTGGACATTTCCAGAAAGCGAGAGAGGGAAACCACACGAAGGAGAAAAAATAAGAAAGTGAAAAACCGTCACATACGGCGAAAGCAGGAATCTGCAGTAAAATAAAGGGGCAGGGAGTGTCTGGAAGTCGATTAAAGAGGCATGAGGGGGATTTCAGATTATGCAGCCTTGCTATTTGGAGCACTGGTGCTCTCTAAGATCAGGGGCTATTCTTAATAACTGCACAGAGCAAGAGGTGGCCTCTTCCTGGAGCGCTGATTCAAATTGAAAGGCATTATATCAAAAGTAACTTGGAATGCTGGGTTGCCATGTTTCATTACTCTGATTGCATAGGATTCGTTTAGCTGATATTTCAAAAATCTCCATTCTCTCTACATTTAACTAATACTGGATATTTGCACTTCTGCTCTATCCAAGGGTGTGAAAAATGCACCCAGACCATCTGGGAACCATTCGGCTTTGCACGCCTCAGCCCTGTGCTGCACATCCACAATCCCTGTACTTCTTCCCTGCCTGCCTTTAGTTCACTCATGCTTTAAACAGCCCCCAAATACACTACTTTTATATCTCTGCAAAATTATCCTTTAATGTACCCTTTTTGCTTCTGCCTAACTCGCCCTGACATCAATAAACCTGCTCAAACACATGCATCCATACAGACCCCTAGCCACCACCCACACTGATACCCAGTGACCCCACCTATATTCTGGGTGACTCATTCTTTCACAACCTCTGCAAGCCACAGGCTGATGAAGAGTGGGTGAGTGGTCTACTGAGATTGAAAGACATGGAGCTCAGATGTCCTCAGTCCCATCATCTGCTAACAACAGATGAATTATCTTGCCAGTTAATACTACATTAATGACCTGCAAGATGAACATTTTGATTGGGTGAGATCGAAATATTCAATATGTATTAGTGTTCACTGTGGATGACTGAATTTGGTTCAGCTATTCAAAAGGTCAATACAGCAGCGGCCCGTGCAGGTAAGAGCGATGGGGAGGTGGCGCCGGGGTGGGGGGATTCGACAGATGGCTACGAGATCAATTTAATGAATAATACATTTTCCCTTATTTTCATCTGTCATAACCCCGCCCCACCCGGCCCCACCAATCCCACTGCTCTTAGCCGCACAGGCCACTGCTGGGTCAACACCTTTATTATTGATAGGACTCAGGGCCAAATGTATCAAAGGGGTTTGCCCATTCTGTGCCTATGGGGAAATGTGTTGATACATATGGCCCAGATCAATGTCTCTCATTGCAACTTGGCATGCATTTAACTAGATGCGCCAGACAGTGTTACTGGTAATGCGCTGGCCCTAGGGCAGCTGCAAACTCATGCCTGCTTGAACCATTGGTTTGCCTTTCATAGGGCATGTGGCTCCCAGTCTGTACTTTCAAGAGAGACATAGATCCTCCTGAACACAGGTTCACCCACCTGCAGGAGGTGTCTGCAGGAATCCTGGGGCCAACTCATTTTACCCCGCCAGAGGGGCACCTTTGTGAGTTTAAGTGACTTTGCACCACCTCTTTGTGGTGTCCAGGCAGTGTGCCTCCTGACAGCCTCTTTGCTTCTGCACTCATGCTCATACTATAGTGTAGTTGCAGAGGCAAAGTGCTTCCCTCATTTGCATGGGGCCACCGTCCCATACAAATGAAGGAACGTCCTTTTAGGATTGAGCTGTTGCTACATGCGTCTGTGAACTATCTGTATTACAGAAAGGACCTTCCAAGCATCTGTGGGCCCTATGGTAATACCAAAGTGCAGCGAGGTGCATGAAAGCTGGCACAAATGCCTGTTGCACCCCCGGGCCATTTTGCATAATGCAAGCATTAACAACTGTTATGTTCCTGCATCCTAAGTCTGTGTACATCCAAAAATAGAGCATGCAGAGTTCCATATTGCCTTAAACTGGTCATGTTGCCCAAGGTATAGAGAGAGCTGCTTGGAACAGAGGGTTTCAATTATTACCTGTTCTGAAACATTGTGTCGGGTCCATGATTTTCGAGACAGGACATGATCGCTCACAAAGGCACTCCTGCTGCAGAGGTTCCCACTCTCGGAACCCAGTTGGACGTCCCTGAGGGCACTGCCATGATCTGCACCAGGGAGCTTCAGCGTGACTTGAGTGCGTTGTGCAACCATTGTGATCAAGGAGAAGGGCCCAGAGGGTTGGTGAAACCCTCCACATCCTCTCTTAAAGCTCATCCAGCGTGCATTTGGGCCCAAAAGTTAGATCACCTCACATGTGTTTGGTAGTCTTCACATCCCTTAGGATCAACATCAGTTGTGTGCTAATAACTCCCTCAAAGACGGGATATCCCTGATTTCCAGGGCCAATGTCTCTATGATGAAATAAGACACTCATGTAAATATGGAGGCGCTTGGACTCGGACAGCGTCCTCATATTTACAACCAATGAAGAGGGGACCACTGTGGATCTTCATTAAACCCTGTAGCCCAAGCAACACTCCCACTCTGAGTTCTACGATATCGGCCAAACTTATTTTAGAAGACTTCGCAACAGAAACGTTTGCCACTTATGTCAAATTCAAATTTAAAAACTGGCTTTATTCGATTTAGTAATTTAAAATCATGAAAGCACACATGTTAAAAACAGTTATTACAAAAAAGGTACGTATAATAAAACATATCCAGGTCGAGGAAATTAATTTTACCAATAAAAAGTTCAATATTTCTCATCAAATAGTTTGTGATCAACTCATTGTGTTACAAAACTTTACTACAAGTTTTAAAAAACAGTTCAGTGCATGGATAACATTGTCTTCTTCCAGCCGTTGCAGTTTGAGGAAGGCTAGCTTACAGGTTCGGATCCCCCATGACCTAAGAATGGGTAGTAAGTACGCCCTGCGTGGTGCCTGATAACATTTACAAAATAGCACACAATGTATATTCGATTGATACGAAATATCATCGCAAGGGCACAGAAGATTTGACATGGACCAGTTGTTACAATGGGGAAATGTGACCAGTCGAAAGAAGATACCTAGCCTGAAGGGAGTAAGCAACATACGGGCGTAGGGGCTACTCAGTAATGTTAGATATTTTTGTAACCCTTCATGGAAGGTAATTTGCTGATACCTAATGGTGGTATATTTTTCTTTTTCTACACTCCACCTAGATATAACAAGGTGCTCCAGGGCCATCTTTTTAAGCAAACTTCTTGATACCTTCTCCATGGTGCTTGGCTTTACGAAAAATTCCGGATGACCTATCCCCTTGAACATGTTTCTCACATAATGTAACCATTTGATTTTGGGAGCCCCGTCTAGCAAAAGGCAATCAGTTATTAAATCCCTGTTTAGTGAAGTTTCTCTGGGTAACCCAGACCTTATGCCAGAGAAGTATCGGAGAAATCCTTATGGAATCTATTATGTGGGAGAGGCCTGCTTCTATGTGCAACATGTATGAGGATGTAGTTTTGGGTACCCCCAGTACGTAGGCAAGGAACTGATTTTCGCAGCTTTGTATCGCCTGTGCGTGTTCGGTACCCCATAGACCAGCACCATAGGTGGCAGTTGAGACGCACTTAGCTTTATAGATGTAAATTAGATCTTTAGCTGGCTTCCCCCCCAATTTGGTAGAAAAAATTCTCAAACTGCCTATGGAGCGCAGGAATGCTAGTTTCCTAGCGTTAACCGCTGTTTGCCAAGAGCTCCCCCTGTCGAAATTCACCCCTAGGTAAGAGAATGTGTCTGTAATTTCAATTCTCTTATCTTCGGGGAAAATTGGGCACAACAAACCATTGTAAAGGTTTTAGATATATTTATTCTTAAGTCACGGAGCTTCATGTAGGTGTTAAATTTGTCTACAGTCCTCTGTAACCCAAGTCTAGTCCGTGACATTAATGACGCGTCGTCGGCGTATAGTAGTAATGGGATAGGAGTCCCTTTAATAGTGGGGTAATCGTGCTGAAAATCCCTAAGGTATTGTCCAATTGAGTTAATATATAGGGTGAATAACAGGGGTGCCAGAATGCACCCCTGGCTGACACCCCTTTCTATAGGTAATTTGTCTGAACACTCCCCCCTGGGGCCATACCTAACCCTCGCACCTGCATCTCTGTAAAGTTCCTTAATATATAATAAAATTTGACTGTCAATCCCCATGTCGCTAAGTGTTAGCCATAGGAATTCGTGATCTACGCAGTCAAAAGCAGAACTTAAATCTATAAAGGAAATAAAAAGGTTCCCGCTCTTTGCCTGAGTGTATTTTAAAATAAGAAGGGCCAGATTTAAACATTGTTCCATTGTCCCCTTTCCTGGGCTAAAACCATACTGCAAATTGGAAATAATTTGTTTTTCATCCCCCCAAGTTTGTATCCTATTTAAAATGATTCGGCCTGCCACTTTTGCCAATGCATCCAACAGTGAGATTGGCCGATAGCAGGTCGGGTCGTTCCTATTACCCTTTTTGTAAATGGGTATGCCGATTGCGTCAGACCAGGTGGGTATAAAACCTTGTTGGTTCGCTTTATTTAAAACATTGGTTATCATTGGGGCCCATAAATCTATCTCAGCCTTATAGGTATCTATTGGCACACCATCCGGGCCCGGTGCCTTGCCCGACGAACTATCTTTTATACCTTTAATAACTTCCTGACAGCTGAAGGTTATGGCTAATGGGAAGGGGGTAAGATGTTTACCTTCCAAGGAGTTGTTATCCTCGTCGATGGAAGCGATTCCGTTGTCGAGGGAAGTCAATCTGCCATACAGGTGTTTAAAATGAGCTACCCATAGATCACCTGTAATTGCCATGTCAATGAGATCAGCCTCTTTAGTTTGCAGGAAGGGGTCGTTTACCACCTTCCAGAAGGCCGTGTTATATCTTTTAGTCGATGCTTCTTTCAAAGCTGCCCAAACCTTATTCTTTAGAGTGGCTTTTCTCGTTTTTATTGTGTTTTTATAAGATTTTCTGGCTGTACGAATTAAATCAGGATTTTTTGGAGTTGTCTGCAATGCCTTTTTAAGAAGTGTTAGTGCTTTAGTGCACTTACTATCAAACCACCTGTGGGGTTTTGAGGCCCCCTTCCGATGTTTTCTTGTCAAAAGAGATTTTGCTGTGGCTAATATCTTAGAAAAGGAACTCATTACTCTTTCTGGTGCCTCTTCTTGTGTTACACAGATCGTTATGTCTTCGATGTTGAAAGCAACTAATTTTTCCAGAAAGCCCGCGGGGTCCACTTTTTCCCATTTAATTGTATAGCCGTTTTTTTAGGCTAATCTAATCTCTGGAGTGTATAGTATATTAACCACAGCCCTACATGTCAATTTTTTTAACTTTATTGCTAAAGACTATGGGGTAATGATCAGAGTGGGGGGCCTGGCCCATTTCCCAAGTAGCCACTAGCCCAGCATGGGATGCAGAAATTAATGTAAAATCAATTATAGTGTTACACCCCCTCCCATTAAAGGTAGGTTGAAATGGTATACTCGGTCTACAAGTCTCATTTATAAAAGATACGTTAAAATAAAAGAGTATATTATTAAGGGTAGTACCGAGTTTCGTGTGATGAAAATGGGTAGGACAGTCTTCCCCATAATCCGATAGGCCGCACAAACCCATCGAGTCATGTGGACAGATCATGCAATTAAAGTCTCCTACCCAAAACATAACATTATATCCTACCAGGTGGTCATGTAGGGAGATTAAGGTCGAGACAACCTTATTAAGTTTGGCCTCTCTCATGTCAGGTGGCATATTATTGTAAAAATGTAATATAATTGCATTATGCAAAGGGCCCAATCTTAGCGTCAGTAATAATAATACTACTCGGTGGCCATGAACTTGTTAACTTCAATGCCCCCGGTAATAGATACAAATGTACACAGACCCCCCTCGTTACGGCCTTGTGCGCTTTGCACAGCTGGGATATGAAAAGTTTGGTAACCACTAATGTGGTGTGCCTCCAGAGACCACGTTTCCTGAAGGCAGATAACATTATGCCCGGTGACAACGTCTAGGCAATGTTGGTGAAACACTTTAATCGGCTAAACCGGCCACGTTCCAGGAAAGGAAGCTAAAGGTAAGATCTGTTTGTTTGAGGGTTTCAGTTAATGGAGCGTGTTTTCCTTGCATTTCCTTTAATATATGTAATCTCTGAGATTCAGGCACGTTATGCTGAAGCAAGGGTGGGTCATCTATGACAGTCAGACTAACTAGTTGATCGTCATATTTTGACAGTTTCCCAGCAAGGACAGTTGGAACCATAATCTCCCCTGCTGCTAGATCAGATCTAAGCCTCCCACACTGATTGGAGTTTATTAGCGTTGGCCGGCTTGATGTTTCCGAATTATATACGGCGATGCTTCCCTGTTGTCAATCCAGGTCATTTAAATCCGAGAGAGCATCATATCGGTTTGCTAGGGGAAGTGACCAATATGGTGAATTAAAACCTTGCTGAATGGTCACACTCCGATGTGTTAATGGCCCTTCTACATTCCCGAAAACCGGGTAAGTGGAAAACCGTTGAGTCCCCTTCGGTGGATGAGAGGGGTAGGAGTTATGTTTATAATACGTAGGAACACCACCCTGAACGCGAGGGACGATCAGTGCCTCGGGATAAAAGTAAGTTAGGGTTCGAGGCACTATACTACTACATCCCTGATTCTGATACCAATCAGCGATGTGCGGGACCACCCTTCTGTCTCTAAAGTTAATGATAATTATATTCCCAGCGATGTCTTTGGGTCTAGATCCTAACCACGCTAGTCTTCTAACAAAAACTATCTCTCCATCTTTGTGGGAGGGCAATGGCCTATTTTGTCTGAGCCAATAAATAGCTTTATTTTTTAGCTCAGAGTAGCCTTCCTTTTTTCCTTCTGTAAGTTCTGGAACGCCTGTTAGGATTATGACGTATGGAACCGCCTCTGGTGGCAAATCAATATGACATCCTTTGATGTTTGTGGGTTTAACTAGGGGTTGGGGCATATCTGTATCGGCGGCCTTAGTGTCTGGATGAGTGGTTCCTGATGAGTGGGTGTTAAGTGGAAGGGTGGCTGGTTCTCTAGACCCCGTCAGGGTAGAGTGTGTACCTGCTTTCTCGGATTTCCCACTAGGGTTGTTCAAACCAGGTTGAGTATCTTTACAAGACCTTGCATTCCCAGTAGTCGTGTTGGAACCAGATAGAGTAACCTTAGTGATAGCCTTATTTGTTAATTGATGTCCGCTGGTTTTGGTATTCACGTTAATGGCTACCAATCCCTTTAAAAGTTGTGAGTTTAGGGTGGTTTCTACCACGAGTGTATTCAATTGTTCATCCAATCTTTTTACCCTCTCTAAGACTGGGAGAAGTAGGGATTTGACTAGGTGTTCTATGTCATTCACAGTTGGGTGAGATTCAGAAGGTTGGTTTTTAGACGAGTTATGAATTTCCTGGGGCTTTGACTTAGACTTTGGTGGTGCAAATGTTTGTGTTGTATTTCTTTAAGAAGATCGGATGGGGGGCTTGAGCCTAGTCTGGGTACTTTAGTTTGTCTTCCCCAATGAAAGTTTCCCCCTCTCTTCCTTTTCGTTAGTGTTAGTTGTCTAGATGGTTTTTGTGGGGCTATACTCTTTTTGTTCACAGGGGTCGCATTGGGAAGCTGCAGCAAGGAGGGCTCCGCTGGGGATAAATCCAAGGAAAGGTCCAGATTAGATAAGTCATGGTTGAGTACCTTACTGGGACTTGAGATAAAGGTGGAGAGTTGTCCGGAAAGAGCAGGGGAATACTAATGTCCTTAGATGAAAGAATCCCTTTGCTCTGAGAGCTGTGTACGGGAGGGGAGGGTATCTGTCTTAATGGGCCTAATGACGAGGGCTTATTTTGTTGTAGCTCAAAGGACAAGCGCGACTCGACAACAGAAATTTCATGGTCTAAGTTCGAGACCGCCTTTGATAGAAATGCATCCAAGGTGCCTCTTACCTTCCCCCCCCCCAAGTACGTTTTTCCACCATTTCCGGGCTTCGGGGTCATTGTCAAAGTTTCCAAGAGTCTCAGGGGGGTGATGGATAAAAAGGGGGGGCCCAGCCCAGCCTCAACCGTCCTCAGACGGCCCGCCCTTCGCCCGGCGCCCGCGCGCGTCACGGAGGAAATGAGGTGAATATAAACCTTTCAGGCAGGGGGCGTAGACACCGAGGGAAGAGGCAGCAGCCATGTGTGGGAAAGCCTGCTGGTCCTCGCAGTCCCTCGGTGTTGGTAGTTCAATAGTATTCTGCCCCGTGAACCGCGCCCGGGGAGCGGGGGCCGTTAAAAGACACCAACAAGTCCCTCCGTAGTCCTCTTCAATCAGGCACAGCAGGTGATGTCAGGGAACAAGGGCAAGCACAGTGAGTGGCTCCCGCGGAGCGGGGGCCGCGAAAAGTATTTCAAAGGTCCAAGCAGGGGCGTGGACACCGAGGGAAGAGGCAGCAGCTGTGTGTGGGAAAGCCTACTGGTCCTCGCAGTCCCTCGGTGTTGGTAGTTCAATAGTATTCTGCCCCGTGAACGGCGCCCGGGGAGCGGGGGCCGTTAAAAGACACCAACAAGTCCCTCCGTAGTCCTCTTCAATCAGGCACAGCAGGTGATGTCAGGGAACAAAGGCAAGCACAGTGAGCAGCTCCCGCGGAGCGGGGGCCGCGAAAAGTATTTCAAAGGTCCAAGCAGGGGCGTGGACACCGAGGCAAGAGGCAGCAGCTGTGTGTTGGAAAGCCTGCTGGTCCTCGCAGTCCCTCGGTGTTGGTAGTTCAATAGTATTCTGCCCCGTGAACGGCGCCCGGGGTGCGGGGGCCGTTAAAAGACACCAACAAGTCCCTCAGTAATCCTCTTCAATCAGGCACAGCAGGTGATGTCAGGGAACAAAGGCAAGCACATAAGCGGCTCCCGCGGAGCGGGGGCCGCGAAAAATATTTCAAAGGTCCAAGCAGGGGCGTGGACACCGAGGGAAGAAGAAGCAGCTGTGTGTGGGAAAGCCTGCTGGTCCTCGCAGTCCCTCGGTGTTGGTAGTTCAATAGTATTCTGCCCCGTGAACGGCGCCCGGGGAGGGGGGGCCGTTAAAAGACACCAACAAGTCCCTCCGTAGTCCTCTTCAATCAGGCACAGCAGGTGATGTCAGGGAACAAAGGCAAGGACAGTGAGCGGCTCCCGCGGAGCGGGGCCGCGAAAAGTATTTCAAAGGTCCAAGCAGGGGCGTGGACACCGAGGGAAGAGGCAGCAGCTGTGTGTGGGAAAGCCTGCTGGTCCTCGCAGTCCCTCGGTGTTGGTAGTTCAATAGTATTCTGCCCCGTGAACGGCGCCCGGGGAGGGGGGGCCGTTAAAAGACACCAACAAGTCCCTCCGTAGTCCTCTTCAATCAGGCACAGCAGGTGATGTCAGGGAACAAAGGCAAGCACAGTGAGCAGCTCCCGCGGAGCGGGGGCCGCGAAAAGTATTTCAAAGGTCCAAGCAGGGGCGTGGACACCGAGGCAAGAGGCAGCAGCTGTGTGTGGGAAAGCCTGCTGGTCCTCGCAGTCCCTCGGTGTTGGTAGTTCAATAGTATTCTGCCCCGTGAACGGCGCCCGGGGAGCCGGGGCCGTTAAAAGACACCAACAAGTCCCTCAGTAATCCTCTTCAATCAGGCACAGCAGGTGATGTCAGGGAACAAAGGCAAGCACATGAGCGGCTCCCGCGGAGCGGGGGCCGCGAAAAATATTTCAAAGGTCCAAGCAGGGGCGTGGACACCGAGGGAAGAGGAAGCAGCTGTGTGTGGGAAAGCCTGCTGGTCCTCGCAGTCCCTCGGTGTTGGTAGTTCAATAGTATTCTGCCCCGTGAACGGCGCCCGGGGAGGGGGGGCCGTTAAAAGACACCAACAAGTCCCTCCGTAGTCCTCTTCAATCAGGCACAGCAGGTGATGTCAGTCAATCAGTCAATCAATCAGAGCATTTGTATAGCGCACTACTCACCCGGAGGGTCTCAAGGCGCTGGGGGGACGGGGTCCGCTACTGCTCGAACAGCCAGGTCTTGAGCTGCTTCCTGAAGGCGAGGTGGTCCTGGGTCAGGCGGAGGTGGGTCGGAAGGGAGTTCCAAGTCTTGGCGGCCAGGTAGGAGAAGGACCTTCCTCCTGTGGTGGCTCTTCGGATGCGTGGGACGGCTGCGAGGGCGTGGCTGGTCGATCGAAGCTGGCGTTTGGGAGCGTAGAAGTTGAGGCGGCTGTTGAGGTATCCTGGTCCTTGGTTGTGTAGGGGTTTGTGTGCGTGGGTGAGGAGCCGGAAGGTGATTCTCTTGTTGACTGGGAGCCAGTGCAGGTCTCTCAGGTGTCCGGAGATGTGGCTGCGGCGGGGGATGTCCAGGATGAGTCGTGCTGAGGTGTTCTGGATCCGCTGGAGTCTCTTCTGGAGTTTGGCGGTGGTTCCGGCGTAGAGGGAGTTGCCGTAGTCCAGACGGCTGGTGACGAGGGCCTGGGTGACCGTCTTCCTGGTCTCGGTGGGGATCCACCGGAAGATCTTACGTAGCATGCGAAGGATGTTGAAGCACGACGAGGAGACGGCGTTGACTTGTCTGGTCATGGAGAGGGAGGAGTCCAGGATGAAGCCCAGGTTGCGTGCGTGGTCAGTTGGTTTGGGTGCGCTGTCCAGGGCGGGGGGCCACCAGGAGTCGTCCCAGGCGGAGGGTGAGGATCCCAGGATGAGGACTTCCGTCTTGTCCGAGTTCAGTTTCAGGCGGCTGTTCGACATCCATTTGGCAACGTCTGTCATCCCTTCGTGCAGGTTGGCTCTGGCGGTGGCGGGGTCGTTGGTGAGGGAGAGGATCAGCTGGGTGTCGTCGGCGTAGGAGATGATGTTCAGGTTGTGCTGGCATGCGATGGCTGCGAGGGGGCTCATGTAGACGTTGAAGAGTGTTGGGCTGAGCGAGGAGCCTTGAGGAACGCCGCAGATGACTTTGGTGGCCTCCGATCTGAACGGGGGGAGGCGGACCCTCTGTGTCCTTCTGGCGAGGAAGGAGGTGATCCACTCCAGTGCCTTTTCCTGGATTCCGACGTTGCTGAGGTGCTGTACTAGGGTACGGTGGCAGACAGTGTCGAAGGCCGCAGAGAGGTCCAGGAGGATGAGGGCCGCTGTTTCTCCGTTGTCGAGCAGGGCTCGGATGTCATCGGTAGCTGCGATCAGGGCGGTCTCGGTGCTGTGGTTGGCCCGGAACCCAGACTGCGAGATGTCGAGGGATCCGTTCGTCTCGAGGAAGGCGGCCAGTTGCTTGTTGATGGTCTTCTCGATGACTTTTGCCGGAAACGGGAGCAGCGAGATGGGGCGGTAGTTCTTGAGGTCGGTAGGGTCTGCTGATGGTTTCTTGAGTAGAGCGCTGAGTTCGGCGTGCTTCCAGCTCTCCGGGAAGGTGGCGATGTCGAAGGAGGTGTTGATGATGTCCCGCAGGTGGGGTGCGATGACCGCGTCGGCCTTGTTGAAGACGTGGTGAGGGCAGGGGTCTGTCGGAGATCCGGAGTGGATGGAGTTCATCGTGCAGATGGTGTCTTCGGTGCTGATCGGGGCCCAGGCGCGGAGGGTGGTGGTGGGGGGCGGTGGTTCGGTCGTGGCGTGCGTCGGTTGAGTGCTGAAGCTGTTGTGTATGTCCGCGATCTTGTTGTGGAAGTAGGAGGCGAGGGAGTTGCAGAGGTCTTGCGAAGGGGTGATGTCGTTGTTTCCGGCGTTGGGGTTGGAGAGCTCTTTCACGATGTTGAAGAGTTCCTTGCTGTTGTGTGCGTTGTTGTCCAGTCGTTCCTTGAATGCGGTTTTCTTGTCAGGGAACAAAGGCAAGGACAGTGAGCGGCTCCCGCGGAGCGGGGCCGCGAAAAGTATTTCAAAGGTCCAAGCAGGGGCGTGGACACCGAGGGAAGAGGCAGCAGCTGTGTGTGGGAAAGCCTGCTGGTCCTCGCAGTCCCTCGGTGTTGGTAGTTCAATAGTATTCTGCCCCGTGAACGGCGCCCGGGGAGGGGGGCCGTTAAAAGACACCAACAAGTCCCTCCGTAGTCCTCTTCAATCAGGCACAGCAGGTGATGTCAGGGAACAAAGGCAAGCACAGTGAGCGGCACCACTTATGTCTACTCTGCATGACGCATGCTGTGCACGCATACATTAATTTCCACATTCAGCTTTTTATTTCCATTCCTGCGGTCTATCACTATACATTTAGCATACTGATAATACTAACGTGTTTTAGATGGGTTTCTATACCACACTGCTGCTGTTTCTAGGCACTATAAATGGCGGGTGCAACTGTTACCAAAAGTAATGGTATTTACTTTACCGACCAGAAGCAGGGTCATCTTTGCCTGGGCTCAGACTATGACCCACCGTTCACCGTATAGGTCAACAGTGAGCGTGTAGCTCCCCATTCCACAAACTCTCACCAAAACACCCACCCGCCTGCATCTCCCCCCTCTTAAGCCTCCCCCCCGCCTCCCCCCACTCCCAGCCCTCACCAGCCAACCTGCCGGAGTAAAAGTGAATTTGCATTTGGGATGTATCTGTGCTTTTCTTTGGAGACCAGCTTGAAAAGATTGTCAAGATATTTTTTGCAGTGATGGAATTAAAATATCAATTATAAAACGGTACCTCTCGGAGTTCGCATCACTTAAGTTTCAATGGTGTAATATTGGCACTGCCTGCTGCATCTGCCACCTGCTCCTTTAATCCCCTTTGATAGTAAAACTTGCCCCATTCAATTATTGCTTAAGAAATGAAACACCCACGGCTATGAATTTTGCTAGGGAAGTGGAAAAATTAAAATGGAAAAAGAGAATGATAATAGAAAAATGAATAAAGCATGCCAGTTTATTGAAGATAGCATATTTTTTCAATAAAAAAGGAAATTGCTGTATCCGATCATGTTTTTTATTCTTTCTTCCCATAGGGATGCTCGCCACCCATCTGTTCCTTACCATTATTATGAGCCTGCGGGGCCCGACGAGTGTACCATGTACCTTTCACATGAGCAGGGGCGCAAGGGCAGTCACCACCGGTTCATCACAGAGAAGCGAGTTTTTGAGAAGTGGGCAAGGACATACAATATTCACTTTTATCAGCCAGAATGGAAGCCCGGGGCGCCTACGATAAATCAGGCAGAGATGAAACCAGCCTACTGAGCGGTGCACTTGTGGACTTGTATCGAACATGGCAGGTTGGGGTGGACGGTGCCCCTCGCATCGCAACAAATCAACCTGAGGAGAAAAGGGTCAACAAATGTGCAAAGAAAACTGCTGCGTTATACAGTAATGAACTAATTCAGATGGAGATATTTTGTATCAAACTGTATCTTAACCTTCGCTTTCATTTATTCCACCACTTTGACCTTATGTCAGTGTACAAGTATGTACAGACGGGAGCAGCCTGTGACATGACTCCAAGAGAATGGTTTTAGAGACATATGCTCTTTATTTGACATTTAGAAACATTGTATACATTTTATATTACGTGAATGTACTGGGATTCCCTTTTCAGCTGCACATCTGATATTAATTTCGGGAAATAATATCTTTCCTAATCCAAAGATCTGTATAAAGAAAATGTGTTTTGTGTAGGTGGATGAGTGGGTGTCTGAGTGCCTGTATGGATGAGTGAATGGGTGAGTCAGTGTCTGTAAGGGTTTTGTGTAGGTGGATGAGTGGGTGTCTGAGTGCCTGTATGGATGAGTGAATGGGTGAGTCAGTGTCTGTAAGGGTTTTGTGTAGGTGGATGAGTGGGTGTCTGAGTGCCTGTATGGATGAGTGAATGGGTGAGTCAGTGTCTGTAAGGGTTTTGTGTAGGTGGATGAGTGGGTGTCTGAGTGCCTGTATGGATGAGTGAATGGGTGAGTCAGTGTCTGTAAGGGTTTTGTGTAGGTGGATGAGTGGGTGTCTGAGTGCCTGTATGGATGAGTGAATGGGTGAGTCAGTGTCTGTAAGGGTTTTGTGTAGGTGGATGAGTGGGTGTCTGAGTGCCTGTATGGATGAGTGAATGGGTGAGTCAGTGTCTGTAAGGGTTTTGTGTAGGTGGGTGAGTGGGTGTCTGAGTGCCTGTATGGATGAGTGAATGGGTGAGTCAGTGTCTGTAAGGGTGAGTGTGTGTGTTTCTGTGAGTGCATGTATGTAAGTGGCAGTATGGATGTATAACTAGGTGTGTGAGTGGGTGAGTGGCTGTATGGGTGAGTGGGTGCACCAGTGACTGTATGGATGAGTGAGTGATTGTGTGAGTAGTTGTATAAGTCTGTGAGTGGGTATGTGAATGCTTATGTGGACATATGAGAGGGTGTATGAGAGATTGTATGAGGTGTTAGTGGGTGTGTGAGGGGATGTGTCGATTATTTCATCAGTGATGTCACTGACCATGTCATGAGTGATGTAATATGTGAGTTCAATAGCAGTGCATTGCAGCAGCCACGGCTCGTGGAGGGAGTTTCTGTGGGGCGGAGAGGCGGGGCGGGGGAGGGGCAGGGTGAGGGGTGCTACAAACCGGAGTATGGATTTTCGTAGCGTGCCCTGCATCGCAAAATGTGATGCAGGGTGCGCTGCGAAATTCGTTTTATTTATTAAATTGTTTACTTACCTTAAATTATCCATACTCCGGTTTTTAGCACCCCCCACCGTGCCCCTCCCCCTCCCCGCCTCTCCGCCCCACAGAAACTCCCTCCACGAGCCGTGGCTGCATTGCAGGGCCGTGAGTTATAGTTACTTGAACTTTTGTCATTGTACAAGTATGTATGGGGTTTGCCAACACAGACAGGAAGAGCCTGTAACATGAGTCCAAGACAGTGGTTTTAGATACATATGCTCTTTATTTGACATTTAAATACATTGTATGCATTATATAATACTTGAATGTACTGGGATTCCCTAATCAGTTGCACATCTGATATGAATTCTGGGCAAGGATATCTTTCCTAATTCAAACGTACAGTATTAAGACAATTATTTACAATAAACGTAGCGATTTGCAGTAATTAATTAAACATTATTTGGATGATACATTTGAAAAGCATCCAACCATAAGTCTTTCTTACATACGAGAAGGATATTAAAGCCTTCTAATTTTCAATTTTTTTAAAATTAAAGCCTCGGATGATCGAGAGGAGATATTGACTTTTAAACATTAAGAGCTTAAAAAGCTCAAATCAATTAAATCTCAGAGATCTTGTTCCTGGATCATTAGATTTGAAATGCTATCACTTTTAATGGGTATGAAAAACTCTCAGACACAGACTCTTTTGCCTTTGTATGTCATATCTTGGCCCACCACAACAATATGTGTAGGTCATTATCTCACGCACCCATTTTATTTTCACAAAACAAGTCATCCATCTGCTTGGTGTCATTTGACACTAGGGTTTTCAGCCATTTTAAGTGCGGCCACCTGAGCATGATTGTCAGCCTTTGACTGTAGAATTCTCCAACAATCACTTCCTTGTGGTAAACAGGTAAATTGACCAATGGATGAAAACATAGATTGAATGCATAAAAAATTACATATGGGCAGTTCCTGTTGAGTGTCCATGACTGACATATGGTTTCTTCCACAGTTGTTTTCGTTCAGTTAAATAATTGAGTGGTTGCAAAACCTTAAATTGAACCATTAACAGACATACCATGGTGATAGATAAAAGCATACATAAGTAACTGTGTATGAGTAAAAGGCATAAAAAGCCGCTGTTGGAAAGGGGATTACTGTTTGGGGCGAATGTAGGTCTGTCACTGGCAAAAACGCCACTAACACAGTATAGGGCTCAGAATAGGTCTTAGAAAATTATTCCTATGCTCAACCCTTGGTAACGTGGCTGCGAGCAGGCAGGCTTAACTTCAAAGACAGGTATGTAAAGTATTTAAAAACACAAATTCAGTAAATAAATAAGACACAACACAAAATAAAAATCCAACACCAATTTATACAAATTGGAAATATTTTTATCTTTTAAATGACTCCAACACGAAAAAAAATCCACTGTAGGGAACCAGAGATAAGACTTTTTAATGATTAGTAACTTTCTAGTGCTTAGAAACCAAGAGTGCCCCATTTAGTCATTTTGTTGCCTCTGACAGGAACACATCACTTTTAGCAATTGTTCTGGAGTATCTCTCACCAGTCTTGTGCAGCCCCCTCCAGCAGGCTGGTTCCTGTTAGAACTCCTTCCTGAAGTTCTTCTTGCGTGTCCCAAAGTATCCAACACACATTCTGAGGTTCTGGAATCCCCAAGAGGGACCTTGAAAGTGTGAGACTTCAATTCCCACAATCCACTTGAACAAAACCATTACAAATCCACTGGTAGTACTCCAGGCTGGGGATTCTTGTAGTGATGTTCCAGATGAGCTCTGTTAGCCCTTTTACAGCAAAGTAATCCAAAGGCTGTGGTTGCAGATGGTGCAGAAGATACAGCCTTCAGAGTTCATGCCTTTGGAAATGCACACCAAACTCCCAGCATGGCCCATCTTGCTTTCTTAAGTTTCAAACAGCAGATCTGAGGGGCGCTATCCTTCTCAGATATGTATTCCAACTTCTCTGGGTCAAGCAGGAGGCCACTCCTGTCCAAAGGGCTGCAGGGTTCCACCCAAAGTCTGACTTCTTCTTGCAGAGTGTGGCAAAACGCTGACACTGATACCACTATTATAGGAGATTGTGTCCTGATCAGTTTTAGAGATCCTAGGACCGTCTCCCATATTGTTGGATGGTTCCCCGATGATCAGGGGAGCAATATTAAGTCCCTACCCCTCTCTTTCTTTTACCCCCCGCTGACTTATGCATGTGAGGAGGAGAGATGGGGCAGCCCTCCGGAGAGGGTGGGTGGGTGGGATGCCAGTGGGAGAGGTGATTTCCATCATCCCAGAAGTCAATACCAAGCATACTTTACAACAAATACTGAGGAGGAGGGCTGGGAAATTTGTCACGGGAGGGGGGGCGTTTGGGGGGAAGAGAGAGAGGAGACTATCGCAGCCCCAGAGTCCACCAGCCTATATATTTTCCAACATTTAATAGGTATAACCACTTAGATATGGTGGATTGACAGTTTACGCGCAATGGTAAGGAGCATTACTGTTGTCCTAGAGAGGGCATGGAGGCAAACACCACACCCCCTAGATTTATAACTGATCCAATGGTACAGACTGGGCAGCCTGATGTTTCATCGTATAGCAGGGAGGTCAGCCAAACTATTGTTGAGCCGCCTCGTAGTATCAGGGAACTAGGGGAAGCACTAGGAGATTTGGCCACAAGAATGACGCCCTTGGGTAGCCCAAATGATAACGTCCCCCCCTCACCACAGCCCTGAACCTAAGGCCACCATCTTTGAAGATTATATCATGGAACGTGGCTGGCCTGGGTAACAAGCTGGATCAACAGGAATGGACTTCTTTCATTGACTCCAAAGATATATGCCTGTTTCAAGAAACCTGGGCGAGGGATGAGTATTCTCCCCAAGGTTTTGCGGCATTTTCCATTCCTGCGAAATGGGGGGGGCAGGGGCCGCCCGTCGGGAGGCCTCTCAACATGGGTGGCAACCCACCTGGGATGTCAGGCTATATGTCTCCCCTGGGTTTCGGAGGACATATTAGTTGTGTTGCTGGAATGATCAAATTCCCGCAGACTTGCCGTGATAAATGTATACTCAAGACCAGTAAACGGGAATTGCCTACCATTGAGGAACTGTCAGCTTTCCTCACTGAAATTCCCAAGGGGATCCCATTTGTGGTGGGTGGGGACCTGAACTCACACTTCGAGCCCCTTGCAGGCCTCTTGGATGGGTCTTCCCTAGAGGAGGACGCAAAGTGGTCAGTACCCCCCACGGTGGCTCCTCCGCCCAGAGCTTGGACCCCACTCGCACTACAGATTACTGCCCTAACCCTCAAACATGGTGTCAGGGCGTGTAACGGGCGTATTAAATCCGACATTCCCAGTAAACACACCTTTAATAGAGTGGACAGAGAGTCAAGACTGGATTATGTCCTAGTCCAATTGTCCTCGTGGTCGCATATCATCGATTTTAGGGTGTTAGATAGAGTAGATAGAGACCATAACGCCCTAGAATTGGACTACGCTCTCCCTGGCCAGGAGGGTAGGGACCATGTTACGGTGGTTGCAAATTCAGGGCTTCTCCTTGAAAACAACAGAAGGAGAGTAAGGTGGGAAAACTTAATCACTAGTAGAGAGAAGCTCCCCAGGCTTTATACCAGACTCATTCCAATTTTAGAAAAAGTGGGTATCCTAAGTGAGGAACCCAGCACACAGGAAACTCACAAATTACTGTGGATGGCACATGAGGAACTCATTAGGACCTTGGCGGCAGACCTCTTCTCTAAGGGACACAGCAGAGGTGGCGGCTCTCACCGCAACACATGGTATAATGCCGCATGTCGCAAGGCGAAGGGAGATCTCTTGTCCTGCATCAAGGAGGGCAAAAGCAGACTGGAGATACAGGCCAGAAGACGGGAATATAAGAAATTGGTCACCCACGCCAAGATGGAATGGGATCAAGACAAATGGGAGGAACTCTCTAGTTCTCTAGCCACCCGGGATTCCCGTAAGTTCTGGCGAATTGTTAATGCGGGATCCGAGGATTTAGCATCGGCAATAGAACCAAATATCACACCAAGGGTATGGCAAGAGCACTTTCAGTCCCTCTATACAGTGGTAGTGGGGGCCACATGCTACTTACCCCCAATCACAACTAGTCATGTAGAGGGGGACCCCTTTACAGAAAAGGAGGTGCGAGCTGCCATTGCGAGCCTGTCATCAGGCAAAGCGCCTGGGTTGGATGGCCTACCAGGCGACCTCTTTAAACAAGAGCCGGATGTATGGGCCCCCTATTTATTGGCAATATTTAATGCTGTCTTGAAGGGCATGGAGGTGCCCTGTACTTGGCTGGGCGCAGAGGTTGTTCCTATATTTAAGAAGGGTTCGCCTCTGCTCCCAGCCAATTACAGGCCCATCAGCCTTATAGATGTGTCCCAGAAGCTTTTTGGGAGGCTTATATTAGATCGGCTCCAGAACTGGCTCGAGGAAACTGCTATTCTGAGCCCATACCAGGCGGGATTTAGAAGGGGGGGTGTCTACAACCTACCAGATATTCCGCCTAAACCTCATTTATTGGAGGACCGCACTAATCGAGGGGGGCAGCTTGTACACGGTGTTCGTGGATTTGCGAGCCGCCTTCGATTTGGTGCCAAGATCCAAATTATGGAGTGTGCTTGCTGATTTAGGTGTCCCGGTAGATATTCTTTCCATTCTGATGAAATTACATCAGAATAATTTTGCGCGAGTCAGGTGTGGCAGGAATGGGAACCTAACGGAAACATTCCCTGTTGACAGAGGGGTGAGACAGGGCAGTGTGCTGGCACCGACCCTGTTCTGCCTCTTTGTGAACGGGGTAATCGCCCACCTGACCGGGATCGGTGACATTGACGCTCCCAAATTGTATGGCAGCAGGGTGCCCGCTATCATGTTTGCGGATGACACCCTGCTGCTGTCGAAATCCTCCATGGGAATACAACGGGTACTGGATGGGTTTTTAAAATTTTGCACGGAGAGGGGCCTTGAGATCAACGCCTCCAAAACAAAATACATGATCCTAAACCCCACTCCCTCAACACGCCCTAATCCCTTGCTTGGCACAGTGCTATTAGAGAGGGTCTCTACATTTGAGTACCTAGGGGTAACCCTAAATGAGAACATGACATGGGGGACACACCAGACTAAGGCTAATATGAAACTGGTGCAGATAGTGGGTGGTATCTCCAGGATGGTGAACAATTCAACATATCGTCCACTTGGCCCTGTCATTCAAATCTACAAATCTCAGGCACGGGGGGCAGTTACCTATGGGGGCGAATTGTGGGGCCACACTTCTGCCCAAAAAATTCATCAGGCAGCTGGTAGCTCTCCCAAAAAGCACGCCGTTACTCCCTCTGAGATTGGACATGGGTATTAGGCCAATTGCAGAAGAATTGGGTCTCAAACCATTAACATTCTGGCGACGATTATGGAACTCATCAACTATAGGACTGAGCTCCAGGAGTTTCTAACCGTACCAAATGCCACCCACATTCCATGGCTAAGCTACATAAAAAGGTCATGCGAGAGCCTAGGTCTATCAGAACTTTGGACTGACCCGGCAGACGCAAGTAGCAGGATTACACGCAAAGCATTGTCAAAAGCTTACTACGACCTAAAACTCACTATTGCCTTGGATAGTACGCATGTGGGTTCCCTAACGAACCTATTTATTCTATGCAAAGACTTTTATTCCCTGGAATGTGTTTTGGATGGCATGACCCCTGTGCTAACCAGGAAGTTATTTCTGCAATGGAGATATGGCACACTACCCCTCAGGTCATTTACCAGCTCTTGATCTTTGCCTCCGACCACAGAGCACTGACCAGCTTGCGCGCATTTTCAGGAAAATGACTTACATGTGGTACTCTTCTGTAAAGCTTACCAAAAAATCAGGAAACACTGGCTTGTCCCCCTTCTCAAAAATCTGGGCTTCAGACAATTCCTCCCTGCGTACAGAATTCTAAAGACTGATGTGTCACCCCCAATAGTGTTCACAGTGGCAAAGTATTTAACAGCAATGTGGCACGCACGCACCCGCCTTTTGAAGGCGGAGGTGGACTTTTAATAATCTCAGTTTATTAATGGTTTAAGCACATTTGAGGATGAATTGACTCAAATTTTGTAGTCCAACTTTTTAACTAGTGTTTTATTGATTTGTTTAAATTATAATGACTTTGATTGTCTGTACATCTTTTATGATCTAATTGGTCGAAATAAAGATTGGATTGGATACCACTATTCTTCCAAAATTCAATATGCCAGAATTTTCAGCGGGGAGAGAAGAGCTGGCTAAACACACCCCTACGATGGCTAATCTCCATAGTCTCCCCCCTTGCATCTGCTCATTCCTTTCTGAAGCCTAGCATCTGGCTGTAGGTGAACAGGGTAAAGTTGTAAATGACATTGGGGTCCTCCCCTTACTCTTGAAATCCATGATTTATGACTCCTCCCCCTGCTCTGGCATCCCTATGTCCAGCAACCTCTCGTCCCCCAGAGGCTTCCTAACCCTATGGGTCATTTATCACCTCTTCAAAGCAGCCAGGCTCACTCACTTATCTCTGACCAATCAGGGCAGAGCAGTACAGGGTTGAAAAATTCTTATAACTTCTTGTCTGTACATTTTACAATTAACTTAACAATACCATATTGTTGGATTTATCATTACCATTCTACTGAGTCCTTTAATCCTAGTTGCATGGTGTTTCTTTCTCCAATTATTAACTAATAACCTTTTCCAATGTTAACCTATGCCATTGGATTTGCAATGGGAAAAGTGACTTGGGACATTTTTCCAGCACCAAGGCTTAAAAAACATATTTTATAAGTACTATACATATATCTACAGGATCCCCACCCCAGGAACACCTTGGGGAGACTTTAGAGGTTCTGAATATGTTAAAATATTTCAGATCCTCCCTCCACAGTGCTCGTACCACCAAAGTCGATTTTGGGCAACACTTTATCACAATGTGGGGACTGAAATGTGAAATGTCACTTTACCCAGGGCACATAAAATTCATTTTTATAAGGGTCCACCTTATAGATACCTGACCCCCCCATCCCTGGGACACCTAGGGGAGATCCTGGGGATACCTAATATGCTCAAACATTGTAGGTTAGCCATTTGTAAGTGCCCCAAATACAAAATTCGAGTTTGGGCACAATTTACTCTTTAAAAGCAGTCCTGTAGCACAGAGCCACTTTTAGAAAGACCTCAGGTTCCAGCAGTGTACACATGCAAGTGCATAAAGGGCTGCTGGCCTCTAAACTGTCATGCCCTATTATTATACTAGGGACTGATAGGTAGTTTCAATCCCCCTTCCCTAGTATGTACTAGGGCTCTGTGTGGTAGGACATACCAATCACAGGGTTACCCCAACCCTTAGTGTACACTAGTGTATTTAGGTGTTTTCACAGTATTCTAAGTGTTTTCAGCATAGCTCTGGCCCTAGGCCTGGTTAGACTTGCAATTTGAAGACCTACAAAGGGAGAGTTGTGCATTAGATTTTGAGTGCTGGCTGTCCAATAGAAATAATTGAAGCCTGAAGCATTCACAAGTCTTTCTTGGGATAAGAAACCTTTCTAAAAATGACTAAAGAGAGAAACATCTGGGCTGAAATAGTTCTTGACATGTGTCTAAACACGGCTAGATCGATTTACACTTAAATATTATTTACATGCCAGACAATAACTTTGTGTTCACTCTTGAGAAATTGATTACATTCATGTGTGGCTACATCTGTTCTTTTCAAGGTTTTGGCAAATCTTGCTAGTCAATCATAGTTCAAGCCAAAAGAGAAGTATTACAAATAGCAGCATATTAAGCGTAAGCTATTGCCCATCACTCATTTCTGTATAAAGGTTTTAGACAACGTGTGATGATACCATAAAATAGATATACCAATACCACATCTCAAATGTTGACCCTGAATTGAAGGCAAACAGTTTGTGTAATGAAAATAATCAGATAGTTTATAAATCTCACTGATTTTGTGTTTCATTTTTAGGGACTGTTTTTAAACTGATTAAGATTGCACAGCATATGCATAAGTGCAGGTCAAAGCAGACTAATGCATTCACTGCACACAATATGGAACTGTCTCGGGCATCTTCTTTGCTAAGCACTAGGGAGGCAATTCACAAAGGCATCTAAGAGTATGTAAAAGAGTATTCTTCCAGTACTCTTTTATTTACTCATACGCTATTGTGAGTTGCCTTAAAAAAATCTAAAATGGGGCTATTCATGGAATATCCATATAAAAATAGTGCAAATAGAAAGGACTATTATCTCTTTGCACTTTTACTTTTAGGGCACTGAGAGAAATCCAATTAAGACACCCTTCAAGGGATATAAAAGCCCCTCGCACAATGACAGACGCACCCCCTGCCCTGAGTACCTCAGCTGCAATGATGTCTGGATCCCTAGTGCTGATTTTTGTTGTCATGGGAGAACAAAGATCATGCATTTGTCCATTACATAGGTCTTTCTCATGGATTGCGGTCTTGTTAGACCAGGAGGGGTGCACAACATGCTACCCCCATAGTGGTGAAAGGCAACTGCCTTTGCCAAGAATGAAGTAACACAAGCCTAATGGTGGCAACATACCATGTAGTGATCAATGAAAGCCTAGAGGCCTTTTTACTTGTGTCACTAGAGTGAGGCTGACAGGCTCCCTCATAAGGTTCTGCTGTTGTGTGCTTAACTAATCTTTGGCCTACATGAAAGTTGGTGTGTAGCACTGTGTAGTGTATGTGTGTTGTATGCATGTGCTGGGTGTATGCGTGCCTGTAAATTGTACAATAGATAGACGATTCTGGATTTCTTTTTGGGAGACCCAAGGCTGACTGGAGGAGCATGAGGAAGTACAGTAAAACCCTAGAAAGATTTGTGGATTGCTTCATTCCTGTGAGTTGAGTGGGTCACACACTGGAGGAAGATAAACCAGAATCTTCAGTTCTCTTCAAAGGGTGTCCTTTGATTCAGGGAGAGTTCGCTGGAATGGAGCCTGCGCACATCTCAGGATAGAGATGGTAATAATAAGAGAAACATTCAGAATAGGCCTTGGGGCCCTGGAATAACCTGTTGATGTCCACATCACTGTGGCTGACATCAAGGTGTGAACCATTAGTCACTCTCATGGCTTGTGTTGTGTAGGTATCAGATTTGGAGTCACTCCTCTGTGACAGACTGCTTTCTGGGGAAAGGGCAGGGTTGAGAAATGGGCACCTCAAAAGAATGCATAATCCCATTTTTTATTTTTTATTATAAACCAGTTCACGCAGGAGTCAGTATAACTATGGAGAATTACAAATTCTCTAATAGAGAGAAAAGGAGAAAAAAAAAAACCACATATTACAAATATTACACATAACACTTGAGGCATCGGGCAAACAACAATTATTCATTACACAATACATTGATCAATACCTAGAGCATACCTAGAGCACTGGGTGTGGCGGCACAGTATAAATGTATCTACAATTGCTGTTACTGGTGCTCGATCTATTCCCCATTTTCCCAAGAGGTTATTGGAAGCCAAATTGCCTCCCCTGTTTTCCTTGTTTTCTGACCTCTTGTGGCATATATCGCCATTTCAAAACTATATACCGCAAGGAACCGTGCCAACCACATCTGGAAACTTGGGGGATCAGAGTCCTTCCATCGTGCGGACAGAATAATTCTTAATACTGCTGTACCTATAAATACAATTCTTTCCTCACTTTTGGATAGGTTTAATGAACTATCATGACCAAGTACATATAGTGTATGAGAATCTGGTATTGTATGCCCAAACACATTCTCCCAAAAGTCGGAAATCATAATTTTGATTCCCCCAAGCTCATTGCAATTGCTGAACATGTGGATTAATGTAGCAGGTCCCTGCAAGCATCTGGGACATAGGTCATTCTCCCTTTTACCCCATGCATACAATTTGGCGGGAGTGTAATAGAGATTGAATACGGTTTTAAAAAGCTGAGCCTTAAGATTAGATGACATTAGAAGGCGATGAGTCATCTCTAAACCTCTATCAATGTCAACATCTGGATTCTCTAATTTACTTGCCCAATACGTTCCAGTTTTTTCCAAGTCATCTTGCACTCTGGTCCTTAACAAATCATATAGAGTGCCAATTCTGGTAGTTGTCTTTTTCATTGCCTCAATAATATCTATTCTTAACAAACAAATAGCAGATTCTTTTGCTTTGAGCACAGCAAATACCTGCATAAATTTGAGATAGTCGCCATTACACAGTTGATATTTCGATTTTAGATCATCAAAAGTGGTTGCAAACTCCCTCAGCAGGAAATCATTCACTGTTTTTATACCCAACAATTCCCACTTCCTAGATATAACATCAAACTCAAGGCCCGTTGTATCTTTTGAATGCCAAAGCGGTGTATACCTATTAATTTTACCAATGTTCACGTGTTTAGTAACTTTGGACCAGACTTTCCAGGCACTAGTTACAATTCCAAATGTATTACTACTTTTGTAATGGTTTGACTCTGTTTGCCTCAGAAAGAGGCCATTTGCTGGGTGCCCGAGTACAAGCTCGTAAATTGATGGGATTAAACAAGTGTCTATGTCAGTTATATTGGCTTTGGGGCAGATCAGTGGAGCCATATGTTGGAGGCATGTAGCCCAGTAGTATAGTAGAGTGTTAGGAATAGCTAGGCCGCCCCGATGCTGCGGCAGCGAAAGAAATTTATGGGATCTCCTGATCTTACCTTGCTGCCATTCAAATTTAGACATAAGTGAATTCATTATTTTCAGTGTTTTATCATCGACGACCAGAGGAATTGCTCGATACAGATAGAGCAATCTGGGTAACACGTTCATTTTCAAAAAATTACCCCTACCTATGATTGATAGATGGAGACTATTAACGCGCTCCAGATCTTTTTTAATGTGGTTGATAAGTGGGTCATAATTTAGTTGGGGAATGAGATTAATCTCCGGGCTGATGGTAATGCCCAAATATGTAGCCTTCTCAGCTCTCCTTTGATCTGAACAGATAGTGTTGTTTGTACATAATATAATTGTCTTTCCTTTATTCAAAGAATATCCACAATAGCTACCATACTCCAGTGTTATATTCTCTATTTCCTTCATTGCTTCGATCAGATCAGGTGTAATAATCGCGATGTCATCAGCATAGGCCATAACCTTTGTCTCGTATTGGCCACTAGAAACGGGTTTAATTGCTTGATTCTCCAAGAGTTTCAAAATTAAAGGATTTATATATAATGCAAATAATAACGGTGAACAGGGGCACCCTTGCCTGGTACCCCTGGAAATATTGATGTAATCGGATTCCAGACCCATAATCTGTAGCTTAGCTTTGGGGCATAAATACATCGCTTTAATAGATTTAATTAATTTGGGGCCTAAGTTATTTCGTGCAATGACCGACCAAAGGAAGTTCCATGAAACACGATTGAAAGCCTTTTCGGCATCCAGCAGAATCATCGACATCCGGCCCCCCGTAACAGACATGGCATCAAATAAGGTGATAGCCCTGCGTGTGTGATCGGTGGTGCCCTTTCCAGGGTCAAACCCATGCTGCCACGGGGAGACCAGGTGCTCGATGACCCCGCTGAGCCGAACGGCCATCACTTTCGCATATAATTTGGAGTCTGAATTAATAAGAGAAATGTGGCGATAGGAGGTTAATTGATCAGGTGTTTTTCCTTTTTTTGGAAAGACAATTATATTACTCTCATTCCATGAATCAGGAGAAACCCCATTCCATTGTATACCTAAAAAAAGATCAAAAATTACGGGACCCAGCTGATGACTCAATAGTTTATATAGATCCAGGGGAATTTTATCCGGGCCAGCTGCTTTCCCAGATGAGAGTGATGATAAGGCTGCAAGCACTTCTGCTAATGTGATTTCTTTATCAAGATTCTCTCGAGAGGCTTCATCTAGTATCTTACAAGACTCTGAATGGTTAAGAAGATTGCTAAAATAAACTGCTGACTCCTCTTCACTTATAGTTAGATCATCTGCATATAAGTTCTGATAGTATTGGTGAAAGGATTTAATAATATCATGAGTTTGTGTATAAATCTGCCCTCTATCCTGTATAGTACTAATATTGTTAAATGCATTCTTCTGACGCGTGCGTAATGCCAGATGTTTGCCAACTCTTTCTCCGTTCTCATATAAATCCTTCAGGTGTGCCCTATATGTTTCAGCAGCTTTCTGACTAGGACTCGAGTTAAGTTCTGATTTTAATACTGCAATTTGATAGATGGCTCTCTTGCCGTCTTTTCCTTGTGATAATTCTGTGGTGTGGTCTTCTTCAGCTTTAGCAAGGGCCTGTATTTTTTGATTGTATTCAATATTTAACAACTTTCTAGCCCTACTTTGAAAGCTCATTGTTTCTCCCCTGAGAGCAGATTTGAAGCAGTCCCCCACCACATTCCTTGGGGCACTATACCTATTGATATTAAAAAATTCTTCAGCCCAGTTTTTAATAAAAGTAATATATTCCTCATTAGCCAGAAGTTTACGGTCAAACGTCCATGGCCGATGCTGTTTAAATGACGTTGAGACACTTATTGTAAGAATAAGTGCATTATGGTCAGAAATGATTTTTGGGCATTTGAAAATTGAGGATCTTGGGACTAGGTCCTTGGAAACAAGTATATAATCTATCCGAACATGTTTCTTATGTGGATAAGAAAAATAGGTGTATCCAGGATCTTGGTGATTAAGATGGTCCCATATGTTGACTAGGCCAAAACTATCTACAAGTCTCCTAACAGCCTTATAAACTCTTGGCTTGCGACCAGTATATACCTGTTGTTGATTGTGTCGAGTGGGCTGCGGATTTAATGAAATATTCAGGTCACCGCACATGATCAACGGACCCTGCCACGTGGCCAATTCGAGTTCTAACTGTTCAAAAATAGCGGGATCATCCTAGTTAGATCCGTAGATTGTACAGACAGTAATACCAAGGGCAAGTTTGACAATCGCCCATCTCCCATGGGGGTCGACTAGTGTGCGAGATGCTTCTCCGAGACAAGTCTTGGCTAAGATATCCACCCCCCTAATATTAGATGTTTGTGACTAGGTTGCTAGGAGATTGTATCCCTTCAGTTTTAGTAGAGATCTCTTAGCCCAGGGTAAGTGTGTCTCCTAGAGACATAAAACATCTACAGGATTAAGGCTAATCAGTTCGCCCAGCCGATGCCGCTTATCAGGAGTCAATAGGCCCCCAACATTCCAAGTTTGTATATTCAACCTTCCCATTGCTTTATGATGAGTGTCAACCCGGTAATCTCTTTAACATATTGTTTAATCTTATGCCACATCTTAGATCTCTGTGAGCATATTTTAACTAAGCTAAAATCATGAAATAGGCTAAGAATAGACAACAACATGGCTCCTGCACATAGAACTGGTTCTTTTTTTATCTTTTCTCCCACCAGACCCCCCCACTCCCTTCCCATCCCCTGACCCCGTCCGCTACCCCCTTCCCCCACCCAAAAAAACAAGGCAAACAGACGCCATGAGAGTCTGGGTGATGGGATGCAGTGCGACACCCGAGCTGCATCCTTAAAAAATGTAATGAAATATACAGAGAAATTAAAAAAAAAGGGCGAGCCACCAGAGAGATACCAATCCTTAAGCAATATCCTGTACACTTCAGTATAGGATATCACAATCAATATGATGGTCCAATAGACCAATAAAACATACTATCTTGATTTACACCCTCCACCCCCCCAATTTCCGCCTTCAACCTTCAAACTTGTTTTTAAAATAACACATAATTAATAAATCCAAAGTAACCGGAACCAGGTGAGCTACATTACTCCCAATGTTTTTCCTTCCCTTATTTTAGCTCATCCAAAAAAGCTTTTGCTTTGATCTCTGAAAGAAAAAATGTAATCTGACCACCTACTACGACTTTCAGTCTTGCAGGATTGTTCAAATAGGCCTGGGCTCTTTTATCTTGAAAAGGCTTAATAAGTGAGCGAAGTCGCCATCGTCTTTCGACCGTTGCATGGCAGAAGTCTGGTCGAGTAAAGTAGGAAAATTCCTTAAACAAGAACTTATGATCTGGTCTGGCTTTTTCCGCAACAGTCTGTCTTAAAAGAAAATTCCCAAAATACACCAATATAGCACGCGGATAAGCTCCAGGTCTAGATGGTAAATTTAAAGGCATCCGATGAGCTCGCTGTATTTCAGCGTCCCAGTTCCAGTTAGTCAGCTCCGGCAATGACTCCTGAAAAAGTCTCACAACAAAAGCGCGCACATTTTCCCCTTTTACTTTCTCAGGGATTCCCAGTATGCGTAGATTGTTCCTTCGCTGGCCATTCTCGAAATCTTCGAGCTTCCAGCGAACATCAGCCAGTTCTGCCTCCTGTAGCTTAATCTTTTCAGAGTTTGCCGCCACCTCATTTTCGTTCGTAAGGACTCTTGTCTCAATTCCGATCACTTTTTCTCCAAATGAACTACAGGTCTTAGAGAGTTTTCTGACCACCCCCTGTACTTTGCGAAGAGCAGCTTGGGATCTCTTACTATCGTGGGCAGTTTCCTCCGTATGAGCAGCAATGGCCTGTAAGATTGTCTCAACCGCTGTTGGGGGGAGCTCAGAGTCTGTAGTATTATCAGCGTCTTGAAAAGAATGGGCTAGCTGATTAGACATAGAGTATTCCCCAGTTGTATCCCCTTCCCCCCCACGTTGTTTGTATCTGGTTGATGAAGTTAGTTTAGATCTAACAGTGTTAATTTTAGTACCTTCATGCACACTACTCATATCAGAAGCACAAGACAGAGACTCTTCGCCAGACTCCGTCTCATCTGACCACTCTCCATCTGCCCCTGTTTCGTCCGAAAAAGAGGAGAAATCGCTTATTTCCTTATCCCCCTCAGGGATGGGATCATTAGCTGTGGTCACAGGTCTTTGATCCTGAGAGGAAATGTTAATCACCACAGGGACTCCAACCTTATTGGGCACTACTACACCCGAGGGGATACTCATTGAGGAGGTGGATGACACAGAAGCTGGTGTAATCCCCTGAATCCCAAGCGTTGATTGATTTGACCCCTTGTTTAGGGATAGATTAGCAAAGTTAGAGATGCTTACATCGAACACTTGCTCGACTTCTACCCCCGCTATACCATCGCCAGCTCCGTCTCCTACACCAGCTCCAAAAGCGGGAGTAGTTAAAGTAGCATACGCCCCCATGCGCTGCTCCGTGTTCTCAATAGCCTCAACCCCCTCAATAGTCTCATCAGTCTCTTCAACAACAAAGGTACTTACAGTTCCAGTATGAAGGGCAACCTCGACTGAATGGGGGCCGGTCATTTGCTGGTCTAGCGGATTCAGCCCATTGACTGGTTTAGCCGCCGCTGCAGTGTTTGCCGTATCTGCTTTGTTTGTCATACTTTCTGCACTTTTAATCTGTGAGGAAGATGCTGTCAGTTGTGCTTTACTTGAGGCTCCCTGACTTTTTAATAGCAGATCCATTACTGAGTTGCCAGGGGCGGCCAGAAGAGACGAGCCATCTTTATTTAGTTTTCGCCTTGAGGCCAACACCTCTTGCCTCGGAGAGCAGTCCGCGGGCGATGCAACCTGCTTCTTTCCTTTCGCCTTCACCACGGAGGCTATCACGTTACCTGGCCCGCCCACATTAAGGGTGTCCTCTCTAAGTTGCCGCTCTGTTTCATCACAGAGGGTTCTCGCTGCCTTGGCTGCCCTGGCTCGAGCGGCGGCAGCCGAAGCTGACAAAGTTGTCTTTGGTGGCATGGCTATAGCTTCAGGGGAACCTTCAGGAGAGACAACAAACAAAGTTCTGGCTCCGGTTGACTTGTGATGCACAGCTGCTACCGCCCCACTCTGAATCAGCGGGTGTGGCGAGCGGTGGAGCGCGCACGGCGAAGCGGTGAGTATCTTAAACACCGCCCAACCGATCAGCGTGTATAGAGAGGTAAGCGGCTGGGCTTCTAGCGGTACAGACTCAAAAATATTCCGTAGCATTATAATTCACCCCACTCTTATCAATCCGGATTGCATCGCAGAGTCAATATCCCAAGAGAAATCACCATTCGAGGCGGCTAATATGGGTGAGTGGTAGCATCCCTCTGGTATCGGCATGGAGCTCGGGTGAGACGCCTGCAGCACGGTCTACGGACAGACCGCCATCTTGCCTCTCCCCCAAGAATGCATAATCCCAACACAAACATCAAAGACTCAAACCCAAAATCACATTTGGTGTCTGAAATTGATTATAAGATGAGCTCAAGGCATCCAAAACTGTCAACTGTCAAGCAGCCAGTCAGGCTGTTAGAGGAGGAGATCCTCTGAAAGACTTCTGCCTATGCATGGGCCTGAGGCTAAGGCCTGCCAGTCTCACAGGTAGGTGAGGGACATCACCTAGGGACATCCCAGAACACATGGCCCTGGACTTTCAAGCACCAGGGCCTGTCTGCTTGCCAAGAGAGGTGTGCCTTGTGAGGGAGAGGAGAGTGCTGGAGGGAGCAAGGTCTAGAGTAGGATCCTGGTGAGTGGTTCCTTGTAGAGAGGTGTCAGGATACAGCTGCTGCATCGACCAGGTTCTCTCCCATGTGTTAGTACAATTTGGTGACCCATATGCCAGTGGAGGCTGCAGTAAATTTAGCCATGGTCAACATCACTCCCGTGCTGATTGGGTCATAGTCTGTATGTAGAGTGGAGTTGGTAACCCAGCATGCCAGTTGGGGATGCTGGGAAGATTACTGCTGTGCCGTTCAAACTGCTGCCTTTGTGAGGAAAAAGGTCGGTGACCCCAAGTGCCAAGTGGGACCATCAAAAAGGACAAGGGCCATTGCCTAGTTGAAGATGTTGTCATGAGGAGAGGTTGCCGTGGTGACCAGTGTGAGCCTGAGCACGGACATAGGATCATAACTGGAACAATCTACCCCTAGCTGTGAGGAGGATAAGCGAAATGTACTGTCTCACTTGAGGAAGTGGCGTGGACATCCAGCCACTGAGCCACGAGCGCTACTTATCAATAACAGCTGCTTCTACTTTCTGTTGAGACTCCGGGTGCGCCATCCTTGCAGGAGCATGCTAAACTAATCGCAGGGTCTGAAGGTCTCAGGGAAACTTGTTCTGTTACAAAGCTCTTCGGGTGCTGGAAAACTTTAGACTTTTATCAGAGTTGGAGTGGTACTCCTGAGACTTGGACTACTAGTAGGGCCTTAACTGAATGACGCCTATAGTGAATAGAGAATAACCACTACCACCAGAGAGAGGGAAGTGGACTCACGGACCTGCCTATCAAACACTAGAGCCCTGACCTCAAGGGGCTGTGTGCATTGTTTGTGTATGTCGTACTTCACTTTATGCTCGTATATAAATACTACTATTGTCATATAAGGGAGTATTTGACTGGACAATCATTTACTGTTGAATCGAGAGCCTATCCCCCCCCCCCCCCCATATCTCCCTGACAAGCCTTTGACTGCTCGACCAGCTCACTATGATCAATGTGTATGCAACGTCAACCCAAAGGCAGCAGCGGCGAATGCTAGAACATATCTAGGAGCACAAGATTAAGGACTGAAGTTGTACCGCACCGTGAAATATACCCTTTTACATCAATTCAAAACACATCATTTATGCTGGAAGATGGTGTAGCATCTACAGACGGAATGAAATGTTGCCTGAAGCTCCAACTTTTATACTTTTGAACACTTGAACTGATGTGTAAAGCGCAGTTCTAACTCCGGCAGTGCAATTAACTATGCAATAAATACCGTCAACATGAGAGACCATTGAAGGTTGTCAATGTTATGTGTTGCAAACCCGCGATTTATGACTCAATTGCAGTGATTGAATTTAATTGTAAAGTCACGTCTTACAGAAGCAGAGGCGCTGTGTGATCTCTGGTGACACATTTCTCACCAAATCGGTCCCATTAAACTATAGTCCATTTTAAAAGGATTGCGACACTTAATATACTGACGTTCCCATTCCAAGCTTGTTTAATGTATTTTCACGAAATGCAAGACATACCGCACCGGGGTATCAGAATGGCTTTATATACATTGACAAGGACTGCATGGGTTTTGAGTGAAAATGGTGACCTAAGGAAATAACCACTACGACAGAATACCGTGAATAAGTAAGGCTGCATTGCAAACATATAAACCATCGATTAAAGTCCACATACAATTATATCATGTTAAATATTCCACAATTCTGCACAAAGAACTTCATGCTTATAGACCCTCCTCACATTTTCCTTGCAAATCTCAATCCTAACACAAACAGAAATGTATTCCTGGGTGGGATTAAACCAGATAAATGGAGTCCCCAGATGTTGATCTCGTTTGGGTGAATGCCGTTTCGAGGGTCGTGCAGATCCGTTGAGGCCTGTTAAGGGGTGGACGAACACCATCCCCCTTTTATCCTTCTCCCTGTTTACCATAACATTGTCTTATACATTTTAGGGGGAGGGTCGGTACACGTTTTCAATTATTTCTCTAATTTCTCCACCCCTCTTTCTATACCCGATTAATTCAGTCCCTACCTTTTCCCCTCAAATATATTTTTCAGTACTGTTGTAGTGCTTCACCCCTGCCTACGCTCTGTTACCTCTACTCCAGCCAGGGCTATAATAACTCCTTTCCTATCTATACCAAAATACCTCTACCTCATGTGATAAATAACCCTATCTACATTGTATTATCCACTGTGGGACTTTTACGGGGACATTGCAGTGCAGCAGACTTTATTTGAGGGTGCCTACCGCAAATTATGACATCCAAGTCGAAGCTTGGAAACTGCCATATTTTTCTGTTGTCTAATTATCAATATCACACTCTATGGGTGGAAGTGCAAGTTATATCATTTAGTTATTACCTGTCAATTTTACAAATCAGCAAATAAGCAGAAAATACCAGTTAAATCCATACAAATACAACCCCAACATCATGTCAGGATATTAGAATTCAAGGAAGGAAAACTCAAGTTCTTAAGAAGACTTGCCTCAAAATAAAGTAAAATCCATCAACAAGTTTCATTGCATACAAAGTTCCATACATGAGGCAAAGTCATTTGTTTTCATCTCATAACAAAAGCAACACCGCCAAAAGTAAAATACGTACTCAATCATACTGCAGTGAGTGGCAGAAGCTTAACCTTTAAATCAGCCAGGTCTACAGTGCGCTAGTCAAATAGCAATCAGCGAACAGACCTAATCTACCCAAGGGGCGACCAGCAGGGAAATATTCCTGCGCAGAGGCAAAACTATGAAAAATATGACCAATTAGAGTTTTTAAGCGTGTAAGCACAATGATGTAAAAATGGTTAAAAGGTCAACGGATTTAAAGTTAGTGTTGAAGGTGTATTGGTAAAATATGCCAATACATCATGGCTGATATATATGTCCTAAAATTGACTTTTTATGGCACCTTCATATCACTCTAAGTTTTGAAACCCTGGTTGTGGCGAATGTCTGCAGTTTTATTGTGCACGTTTGGATCTTGACAATCATAGGCTGTTGGACGTGTCCCAGTTTGCATGGTCAAGCACACATTTTTGCCTTCTGTTGCTGAATTCGTTTTTGTTGGCCTTAGGACTGTGCACACTTTTGCTTGCGGTCTCTCCATAAAACATGTACAATTGATTTACACCAAATTCAATTTACTTGTCAATCACCAATAAACGGTACTGCAAGTACCCAGGGCCTGTAAATTAAAGGCTACTAGTGGACCTGCAGCAGTCATCGAGCCACTCACTCGAAAGCCTTTCAAAACATGTCTCAGGCCTGGCACTACAGCCTGTGGTGTAGTTTTAAACTGACATTTGACCTGGAAAAAACAAACCTTTTGCCAGGCCTAAAGCTTCCTTTTTCAGGTCTGCCCTAGGTTCCCCAATGGTAGGGTGCATTGTTGAAAAAAAGCAGGGACAATATAAAATACGTTTTGTATGGCCTTGTAGGGAAAACAGTCTAAGTAGTTTTTCCCTATTGCAATGCTTCTATCCCTATTGGCTAACATGGGATGGCTTTATTAAAATTAATAAAGTCTTAACTTTTGATTGGAGCTGGCTAGACATATCATTCAAACTATCAAAATAATGGTAACAATAAATCCAACAACTTGCCAAAGTCAGATGTCATATAACTATTAGAAGCTACTGTCCTGAAGTTACTTAAAGTAGCCCTGTAGCAGCCACTTCTGACTGGTATGCCCTTTACAGCCTGAGTAACGCTGCTTCCTGAGTAGGTGTGAAGAGGCTTAGGGCTGCAATAATATAGCCATATGTTGGGAGGAGATTTCCTTCCTGGAAAACCCAGGGAGGGGGTGGGGGCTTGGGAGACAAGCTGGACTTCAAAAGCAGGAGAACGATGCCATTGGACCCTGTCAAGCCCCCACATCCTTGATCTAATAAGATTAGGATAGGGGCTAGAGGGGAATGTAGTCAGATGTTAGCCACACCTCTGGGTTGGGTTATACAGATGCACACTCCAAGGAGAGAATTTCTTCATTTGGATTTTTGGCAAACAGTGCATTCTGGGTCACAAATATGCCACATTTTGCAGGAAGTAGTCATAGTAGGGGAAGGCAGCTTTATTCCCATTGGCTGGGGTGTCCTCCACCTGCCAGCCCAGAATGGAGGATACATATGGGAGAGATGCCAGAGCTCCTCAGACCACTGCCTGAAACACCAGAAGAAGAAGTACTGCCCTGCTGGACCCTTGGACTCCACTACAGAAGACTTACACTCAAAAGGACTGCGCCTGCTGCACTCACAAGTTACCACAAAGAAACGGCTGTGTCTGACTCAAATAAAAAGGAGGAGTGGACTCCCTGACCAGAAACAAGTACAACATCGCTGGAAGAAGTCACATGCCAAGCCAAAGAGAGGATCCCCCAGCTGACCAGTTACAACTGGATTTTTCATGGACTGTGCAGGTGCAGTGCGGGAAATTGAGTCCTAGCTCAAGACATGGATGCACATATCTCCTTTGTCAATGTATATTTCAACCATTATGCAGAGTAGGAATTAACTGGCAAAATACATAATCGGAATTTTATGTACAATTGTTTTGCCTTACATGGTACAATTCTATTCACAGGGGTTACATATACTGGAGTACCTTCGTTAGATAAAAGATTTGCCAGTTAGCCCTCCATCTCCCTGTTCAATCCAGGGTTTCCCTGATAAACTGCCAATAGCAATCCTTCACCCTTAGTCTAAAGCTTCTCTTTATGGTTTATGAATTTTCCTATCATTCCCCAAGGTGTAGCATCGGAGGCCATGCTCTAACAAAGTTTAGCCAACATGTGTCCAGGCAAATCAGATCTCTTAGCAGAGCTCTATATAATTTCAATTACAGAATAAACTATAAAATCATTTTCATAAGCTTTCATAGACACCTTGCCCCTATAGCCCCTATTTCTGCCCTATATAAAGCCCCTCCTAATGCCTTTGCCCTGTAAACCTCCAGGGAAGGGGAACATGCCTACATGATGTAGCATTGTACCTTTTAACTACTAGCTTTGATATGTGTTGTGATATCCTCTTGCTTTTGCCTATTTGCAGTACCCAGGACAGAGTGGCACCAAGTTTCGCTCCTAATTAGTCAACGCTCTTTACTCTCTCCAGTGAAACTCCCTTTACCAGCATCCTTCCTTTCTAGGAGCCATTTGGATTCAGTACCATGCATTACGTTTTCCCTGCATTGATCTCAACACCTTGATAGGTGCAAAAATGTGTGAATTGATCTATCAATGCCTGAAAAACCATAGCCGTTCTTGATACCAACAGGGTATTGTCTGCAAACATTAAAACAGGGGTAGCTAACTTCCCTGATTTTGGAACGTTGTTCTGACAATTATTCAACCAGTCAACCTTCCCATTGATGTAAATACTAAATAAGTGGGAGCCAAGACACATTCCTGTCTAACATCCTTGTTTGTAGGAATCCTTCCTTTGAGCTCCCTGTGATTACAACGCAGATGAGTATGCCCTACCTTAATCTTATTTGTTGCAAAGGCTTGCCTTTCAAAAGACACCCTGGTGAAACAGAAACAAAATCAAATTTTCTTTCGTTAGACGCTCACCCACTCTGGTAGTGGCATGCTTTATCATAAGGTCTCATCCTGGTCCCTGGCAACCAAAATGGGCTTGACCATATATCAGGGAGCACTCAAAATGATAAAAAAATACCTCAAACAAACCTCAGTATCCCTTTATTAAAGGTTGTTTGGGTATAGTTGACCCCTTAACCGAGGCACAAATTCTGCCGTCGTGCGGTAGGCTAGGTGGTGGGCATGGCACTGCGTTGCTCATGACGGCTCCCGGACATCATAAATCACGGTGGGCGTGTGCTCATGACGGCTGGGAGCCGTCAGAGCTCCGCCCACTGATTAATTCTCCCATACAGGCGGGGAATTAAAACAGAGTGGGAGGAGCGGAAACGTTCGGACGGCTCCCGGCCATCATGAGCACTCGCCTACCATGACTCATGGTGGCCAGGAGCCGTCATGAGCACCGAAGCGGTTAAAAGAAAGTTCTAAAGTGGGGCTAAGAATATTATGGTCCTCTTACCCTAACAACTGGTCAAAGTGTTTCAGCCCTGTACCTATGGTTACTTGGGTCCAGGGCTTCCATCAGGACACAGAACACATTGCCTCAGGTTTCATATTTACAACGTACAAAACATGCAACTTTCTCATGCATGCAAGATAAGATATTACTCGCCTGTAGATTGCCATGGAAGGTCTTGCTTCCTATAGCATGGAAAACATGAACATCCAAACTTTTTCAGCACAATGGTATCTTTGGAAATGCAATGGCTCATGCTTCTTTGTGACAGTCACCTTCATTTGTAGTCAATATTCTAAAAACGCTGTGCTGGATACTACACTAAAACAATTAGACATGCAGTCATGTAATCATGCACTAGTCACTCATATGCTGCTGTAATTGTACTGAATGTGCCACACTATATTTATTTTCATATGATGAATAAAAATCCACAACAGGATACCATGCTTACTAAAAGTAGTATTGAATCATGGTAGTCTGCACGATAGGGACTTACCCTACTGGGGAATCCTAAATAGCAACAAGGGAGGAGGGGAGGACATGCTCCTGTAGTCACACACTGAGAAGGGTTTTATATCATCCACAGAGAGTGGTTGGGGAGAAAAAGTTGGTGCCAATGACCCCCTGTTGTAAAGTAGATATGAGGGAAACAGAACCACAAAGGTTACAATAGTAAATGCTTGGTTCTGGAGTCGGCACTAAAAGACAAATTATATGGATCTGCAATTACTTCTTCAAGGAGGACATGCCACTTTTCATCATAAACAACCTTTTCAACATGGACAAGATAGGAGTACTGATTTTGGGGAACAACTTCGTTCCATTGAATGATGCCTGGTGGCCTCCAGAATTGGCACCCTCACTCACACCAACCGACCATGCCGGCAACCTCTGCATTATCCAGGACAGTAAGCTCACCATAAAAAGACATATCAATGCAGTCACTTTCACCTGTTTTCTAACCCTTCTCATGCTCCGCAAGATCTTCAAGTGGCTACCCATTGACACAAGACACACTGTTATGCAAGCCCTGGTCACCAGCTGACTGGTCTACAACAATCCACTCTACAATTGAATCACCTTGCACCTCCTCAAGAGATTGAAAACAATACAATACGCAGTGGCCAGACTCATCTTAGACCTCCCCATTCTGACCCACCTTACACCCCACCTCAAGAAGTTCTTCTGACTCCTCATTCAGAAGAAATGCCATTTCAAGATATTAATCCACACCTTTGAAGCCCTCCACATCAGCGTACATCAACCACCGACTGAACTATCACCTTACCACCAGACACCTGCGTTCTGCCGCTCTCTTCCTTGCCCACGCCTCCTGCAACAGTTGTGTATTTTCCTTCTCCTACCTCACTTCTAAAGCCTGGAACAAAGTCCAACTCCACCTACGGACTGCATCTTCTCTGTTGGAATTCAATAATGGACTCAAGACCTGGATACCCTCTCGGGTGATTAGCCGTGCTATATGAATCCTGATTAATTAATTGACTGATGGACTTGAAAGTAAAACTCTCTAATCCAGCTTGCGAAACTGTTGAAATTGCAACCTGGTATTTCAGTCTCTCCTTCGACACCCAATAGCGTTCCACGGTGCATATGCGGTGATGTCATGGCATCTGCGACACAGCAAGAATCCTGGGAATTGTGGTGCCAGTGCATAACGTGTGGCTGATACATCGGTGCAGTCTATCTTTTTACGGACTAACATAACACGTAGTATGGAAAACGTTGTATAGGTGCTTCTATAAGGGCACTTTTTCCTTGAATCAGACTGAAGTTTTTTTTTAAAAACCCAATAATGGTATTAGTATTACTTATTGAATACATATTGACGGCACACCTATAAGTGCACTTTTTCCTTGAATAGGGCATATGTTTTTTTTAGGAACTGAATACCTCTAGTATAGTGTTACTTGTAAGATAATGTATCTTCAAACTATTAAATTCAGGTAGTGTCCCCTAAGATGTTAATTGCTTATACGTACTACCGTTATATATTCACTACTGAGTATAAAGATTTTGTGTGAATTGTGAGGAGGAGTAATCTTGAGTTAACCTCAGGTATTTGTCAGGGAGATGTCTTTGATATTCAATTTTAATGGCTAATGTCAATGACAAGGTGCTGAATCTAATGTCTGTTTGACTTATACGTCCCCTGTTTGGAAGGGAGGTCTATTCAGATTGGTTTCCAAACTGATTCAACATGAGGTGGTATGTGTAATGAAAAGTGAGGGACTATTGCAGAAAATTTTGTTGAGTCCACACAATGTCATAATTTCTCTGGGTCCCTAATCTGTATACCCAACATTGCTCTTTCTCTAGGAGTGTTCTCATTGTATTATAGCTGTGTGCTGTTTTCTCCGTTATGGTCTATTCTATATCACTGTCCTTATGTTCTTTTTCTATGTAGTGTGCTGTTAATTTCATTGATGACTTCTTGAAACGGATGTTAGTACGATGTTCTCCAATTCTGATTTTTATTTTGCTTGAGGTCATCTGCCCGTAGTGCAAGTTACATGGCATTGGATCGGGAACACTACATTTTCTGAATTACAATTTGCATGAGTGCATTGTTTTCAGGGGGTGGGTAAGCCTAGGTCCACAGTCTTAGTATGGCTATTGAATAGACATACTGGACATTGGCTACAGATAGTAGCCTGTGACCATAGGTTCCAAAGAGTATTTTGATTAGCAATATTTTTCTTTAGGGGTCTGGTATGGACCAAGATTTTTCTGAGGCTCCTATTCTTCTTAAAAGAGATGAGGGGTTTATCAAAGGATTACTGATGTCAGGATGTACAAATATGTATTTATAATCTTTTTGACTTGGTTAGAGGCATTGCTGTATGTGCTAACACAAATCAAACTCTTAGGGTTCCATTATGTTGTCAGATGGACTGCCACCATGGGCCTGTTATGATATGCAGCAGTCAGAGGTACTGGGCAGAGGGACTGACTGATTCTTCCGACGACCTTCAGTTGGAATGTAATACCCTACAACAGGGTTAGTGCCCACTCAGGCCATGCGCAGGGATTACGATGCATCATTCCAACTGCCTTTTCATGGTGGTTCGACCTCCATGAAAAGGCAGCCGTAATGGGACTTTGGTCCCCCTAGCAAGGCCCCTGTCTACAATCGTGGACCTCCGTTATTGGCCCACATGCCTCGTGGTGCCTGGAACACAGTGCGGGGATGTTATAAAACACTGTGTTTTCCATTGTGACTTGTTCTGCAGCACTTTTGGGACTGCATCAAAACTACAATGAAAAGTATTTGATTCCAACTGACTACACGGTGGTCGCATCATAGTTTAGCGGGTGGGACCTCCAACTTCTAGTTAGTCGGTCCCAATTCCGCTACGATGTGCAACTGTCATTGTAATGAGGCCCTTTGTCACTTTCTTATTATTATCCTCTAATGGGACCACTCTCTGATTGTTCCAAGCCTGTTTTTCCACTTTCTCAATGATTGGTCTTGGATATTTTTGTTCTAATAACTTCTCTGTAAAGTTCTCTGCTTCTCCCTTGTAATTGTTGATTTTTTAGCAATTCCTCCTGATTCGTAGACACTGGTCCTCTGGAAGGTTTTCCCTCAGAGCATAAGGATGTGCACTTTTAAGTGTAAAAGACAATTCATGTCCATTGGTTTGATGTAGAGTTTTGGAGCAATCTTGCCTTCTTTGGCCTTAATGGTCAAGTCCAGGACAGATATTTCTGTCACTAATTATAGTAAAACTCAAGAAAGTACTGCAGTTGTCAAATCATCGGAGAAAGGATGTGGAGTTTCCTCATCACTGTGCCAGTCTAAAAACACACTGTCAATATAACAGCACCATGGCATATTTCTTCTCTAAAGGGGTTATTGACCCAAATATGTTCTTCTTTGAATTGGGGTACATACAGGCAAGCTTTGCCGGGGGCTAAAGTACTCCTCCTAGAAGTGCCCTGCTGTTGCAAATATATCCTATCTTCAAAAGTAAAATTATTTTTTGTAAGTACCAATACTGCAAGTCTCATGATCCACTCAATGGGGGTGTTGAAGTGCCACTCTTGTTTTCCTAGGCTTTTTATAACTTTTAGACTTTCTTCCTGAGGGATGCTACTATCCAATACCGCAACATCCAGGCATAGCAACATTTTTGTTTTCAGATCATTCTCTAAAGCACCCAGGATGTTTAGCAGGTGTTTAGTATCTTTCACATAGGATTTGATTTTTTTAACACCAGTGATCACAAAAAACAATTCAACGAATTGTGACAAATTTCCAGAATTGAACCAATGCCAGACGCAATCGGATGAGGAATTGTTCCTTTGTGAATCTTGGATAATACATAGAAGTATGGAATGTTTGGTTTAGATCTAATCCGAATTCAGCCTCTTTTTGTGCTATCAATCAGTTTTTTTGCCTCTTTCACAAGAGTACTTTTTTCCTCCTGACAGTTTTTAGTGGGGTCTGACTGGAGTATTCTGTAGTTTCTCTCATCCCTCAGTAAGGCTAACCAAGACTTCTGGTAGTCTTCATCTGTCTGGATTCCTATTGCACCACCTTTGTCTGCCTGTTTTATAACAAGGTGTGTTTTTCTACGTGGTCATTCCAGAGCATGTCATTTATTTCTAGTTAGATTCTGATACCCCATCCTCGTGATTTCCACATTTTCCACATCTTTAATAACACCTTCCTCAAAAGCAAGCATTTCTGGAGTGATGTAAGATATGGAAGGATTTAAAAAGATAATACATAAAAAGGCTATATAACCTCACCTGCAATTATGGTGTTTGTTAACACGTTTATGTAGGGGAGCCATACAGTGGATTCCAATAATGCAAGTCCCCCTGGTTCTTATCACAGCCTGGGGATTTTCCTCCTCAGTGTCATTCAGAAAAAAAGACCAGTGGCTAAGGGTGTTAGTAGATTCTACATCAAACGCTTCTAGGGTAGATGGTAACATTGGGCTAAGCAGATACATTTCCGAAATGAACTTTCCAATCTTCCAGCAGGACATAGGTCTCAGATTGACCTTTTAAAAGTGTATGTCCATTTCCTAAGATGCACCAAAAGGACCTTGTATCTTTCTTTTCCAGAGCTTCTTTCCTGTCTGTCCACTGGGCGACCTCCCAATCTCATTTGCTATTGTTAAGTATATCCTTATAGATATTTCTCCTCCCTGCCACTTCCATATTATTTTTAACTGTTATCGTCTCAGCTGGTCTTGGCTTTACCCTCCTACATTTCTTGTTATATCAAGGGATATTATAGTATAGTATATAGTATATACAATATGGTATATAGAATACAGTAACTTGTAAAGAGGTCCTTTAGCTGATCAAATAACTAAAAGTGTATTAGTGTAACTGGAATCCCACTGGTCTCAGTATTCTCATGATGCTCTAAAACAGTTAAAAAGGAGTTATAGATGCTCACTACAGTCTTGGGGTAATTGACTAACTTAGTTGATTTAATATTTCTATAGTTGTTTGAGACCAACAAGGGGTGAATACAAAGGTAATCCGCACCATAACTTATATCACCATAACTTATGCCTGCATTGTTTTAAACGAGGGCATTATGGTCCGTATCATGGCAGTCTGGACCTCCATATCTATCATATATGGTGCAGCTTGATGTCTAAAACTATATAATCGATGTTGCTGGTGTAATCACCCCTTTTTTTTAAAACATATTTTATTTGTCAATTGCATACTCATCACAGAGCTCTGCACACGAGAGACAACTGCTGAATCAATCCATACATTACCACAGGAGCAACTGACTTTTGTGGGTGACATCCAAAGAAATGAGAAAAATACACAACATAATCCAACCAAACCACCCCCAACACCTCCCTCCCCCTCCCTGCCCCCGGAAGTCGCACAGTGTCCGCATAGTCCTTGCCACAGCCTTCATATAGAACAACAGAATCTTAGCGCGATAGCACAGGCCTCCCCGGATCCTTCCCCCACCCTGCATCACCACATCCCCATGTACATCAGAAATTATCCCAGTTGATGAGTCTCTACAGCAGTTGGTGGCTCTAGCCACAGCCCCCAGTAATCTGCCCATCTCTTCCAAATTTTGTAATGTTTGCGTGGACAGCCCCTGGCCACAAACACAGGCTGTTCCAGCCCCATACAAAAAGCTAAGCCGTTTTTCCATGCAGTCACCAACGGGGCCTGCGGTGCCTTCCACGCCCTAGCGATATTACGTTTTGCCAGTGTGAAGCCTAGTTGGAGGAGGTGTCTTTTGTAAATATTGCCCCCTATTCCTTCCATGACGTGGAGCAGAGCCAGCCCCGGCGTTCGCGGGAGCTCCCACCCAAGGACCTCCGACAGACAGGAGAACACCACCTCCAAAACCGATCCAGGGAAAGGCATTGCCAGATAGTGTGTATGAATGTGCCCTCCTCCTGACCACATCTGACGCACTCCAGAAAGGCGATCAAGCCAGCTCGGCACAGTCACGCCCGGGGAAAATAGACCCTGTGCAAATATTTAAACTGGTTGAGGCGGAGGCGCATCGCTATAGCCGCTCCCCGTGGGGCCGCCAGGGCCTCCCTCCAGTCCTCCTCTTCCAGCGTGCCCACATCCGCCTCCCAGTCCGCCCGCAGCGTCTGAAGAGTGGTGGAACAATGTGTGACTAGGGATTGATATATCTGGGAGATCTTCTGGGTCTCCAAATCCCCCATAAAAACTCTCGCCTCCAGTGGACTGAATTCAGGGAGGGATTCTAGGCCTTCCAGACTGGGGGACAGAGCATGGCGAAACTGGAGATACCTGTAGAATTGCGACTGGGGCATCAAGAATCCCCTCTGCAGATCCTGGAAAGACTTGAGTGTTGTGCCTCTCATGACATCTCCCAGGATCGAGATACCAATATTGTCCCACCCCCAGAAGCCCTGTGGGGCCGCCAGCTATAGGAGGCGCCCATTGTTCCAAAGGGGGGTCTCCTTAGTCAGGGTATTCCACCAACTCATGCGGCACAGCGCCTGTCTCCATATCGAGAATGCCACTTGTGTAGCCGACGGTATCCTGCCCGCAGCAGCGCCGAGTACTAAATGGTATGCAGTGTATTAGGCCCCATGAGTCGCCGTTCCAGTGCGTATGGCGAATCCCTCCTGTCGCCGTACCACCATTCATTGAGGACAAGTAGGTGCGAGGCCTGATAGTATGAGAGGATGTCTGAGGATGCGAGTCCTCCACAATAAGAGGCTAAAAAGCATGTTTGTAGAGCCATGCGCACTTTACCCCCCTCCCAAAGAAACTGCCCAAGCACAGAATTCACCAGCTGGAACCATCTGGGCGTGATCCAGTACGGGTGATTCTGCAGCTGGTAGAGCAGCAGAGGAAGCGCCCCCATCTTGAAGATTGCTGACCTGCCATACAATGTCAAGGGGATATGCGTCCAGGACTTAAGGTCCGCGCTGACTCGCTCCCACTCAAAGCCTCGGACCTGCGCATCTATATGCACCCATGCCGCCAGTGGCTCCATGGCCAGTGCGAATAAATATGGGGACTGGGGGCATCCCTGTCGTGTGCCCCTCCAGATCGAAAATGTGTTAGAGGCCGCACCCACCACCCTCACTGTCGCCGTCAAGTCTGTATAGAGGAGCATTAGGTAAGAGAGAAACTGTGGGCCAAAGTTAAGTCTGTGCAGTAATGCAAATAAGTATACCCAGCTTAGAGAGTCATATGCCCTGTCCATGTCGGCTAAAAGGAGCGCCACCGATTCCCCGGTCTGTGGAACAGCCACCACCGCCACATGCGCCCGCCTTATGTTATGCCTGGTTGCCCTTTGGGGCATGAACCCCGCTTGATCGGGGTGGATAAGCGTCGATATATGAGGCAGCAGGCGATTGGCCAATGCCTTGGCCAAGATCTTAGCCTCCACATTGAGGAGGGAGATGGGGCGATACGAGGCCTGTTGTTCCGGTGGCCAGCCGGGCTTAAGAAACACCACCACCTCTGCGTGTCTCCAATCCGGAGGGAGCTGGCCCTTTTCCCAGGCCTCCTCTACCACTGCCCGATAGTAAGCGGCCAACTGGATATTATAGCATCTAAAAAATTGACTCGGGAACCCATTTGGTCCCGGAGCCTTCCGGGAGTTGAGCTCACCTAGGGCCGTGCCCAGCTCCTCGTCAGGGAAAGCTCCAATTGGTCTCGCACCTTGTCCAAGACTGCTTTCGGCGGTAGGTCGGCTAAAAATGTATCAACCGTGGTCGCTGGCAAGCATTCTCGGAGGCATAGAGCTCTGCGTAATAGGTAGAAAAGCTCTCCGCTAGAATGGTGGGGTCAGTGATCGGAACTCCCATCTCATCCAGAAGACCCGGGAGGGCCTGGGAGTGGAACATGCCCTGACAAAGCCGATGAAGCATCTAACCGGACCTGTCCCCCCATTGGTATATCGTGCTGCGTGTCGCCAGCCAAACTTGGCGTGCTTCGTCTATCAGGAGGGTGTCACAGGATTGTTGAGCCTGAAGTAGTTGCCTCACAAACCGTCCTCGCCTCTATGGTGGCCTCCGCCTGGTACAACTCCTCCATACGCTTACCGCGAGCCGCCGCCCACCAGGATATGTCCACACCGTGCAGAGTAGGCTTCAGAGCCTCCCATAAAGTCTCAACGCTAGACACCGACCCCCTCATTTGACGTGAAATATTGATCAATGGCCTCTCTCATGTGTGTATCTTATTTATCGTTCTGCAGGTGCCACACCGAGAGGCGCCATCTAAATAGTTGTCGCCTCCTGCCCATAAATAGCTCAAGGGACAGCGGGGAGTGATACGAGAGGCCACGAGGTAGAATCTCAGCCAGAGCCACTCTACTAACCATCGCTCGGGGAATTAAAAGGTAGTCGAGCCTGGAGAAGGATTTGTGAACCGCTCAAAGGTATGTGTACTCCCGCTTGTCACTGTGGACCCGCCGCCACACATCTATCCAGTCAAGGCTAGTCACCAGTGAGTTTAATTTCGGGGGATGTCCACTCCATGGGCAGCCCCAGCCCCACTCCTCTCCCTGGCCAGATCCATCACATCGTCCCAGTCCCCACCCACCATGGAGAGCACATCAGGTATATCCGCCCATAGGGCAAGTAACCTCTCCACAAGAGTCCACTGTAAGGGGGGGGCATACACACAGCCTAGAACCAAGGGGACCTCCCCAACCTTGCCCCGAGTAAACAGGTACTGTCCTGTGTGTTGGTCCACTGTGACGCGTGCACGTATGGGACCCTGCGGTGAACCAAAACCGCTACCCCCCTGGTACCCCTAGTGAACCCTGCATAAAAGACTTGTTGATACCCATAGCGTAGCAAGCGAAGTGTCTTCGTTCCCATGAGGTGTGTTTCCTGCAACATAAGGATATCGGCCCTAGCCCTCTTTGCCTGATGTAGGTTAGCCCCCCGTTTGATTTTGTCCAAAACCGCCCACACGTTCCAGCTTATAATGCGGAGAGTGCCCAGGGACCCCTGATATGTATGAGGCGCGCTAGCCATAAGGGAAGGAATCTGCCTGCAGCACCAATAAAAGACTGTGGCCATGTGTTCGTATAAAGAAATGGACCCATAGTGAAAGTGCGACTCGGAATCTTAAACAACCCCCACCAGCAAACCCCATACCTCAAAAATGCTGAAGTATCTGTCGTGGTGGGGCTGGTACCCGTTCCCCAACGGGGGAACAAGCACTGCCCCAGCCAATGGATCCCCAACTTACAGCCCATGTTCCTCGGACAGGACCCCAACCAGCACGAGACTGGCTGAGAACCAGCCCACACTGAGATTTCCCCGACAGTTACATATCAGAGTACATGTTGAACCAAAGAGAACACCACAGCACCATAGCAGACCCAAGTATGAAGGTTCCAAAGTTTGGTGCCCAGGAGTGGGCCCCCCTTTGTGGAGGCCCAGCAGGACAAGCAGCACCTCCGGGACTGCGACCGTCCAGTGCCCCTCTGTTGCTGTCCCCAGGAACCCCTCCGGGCTGCTTCACCGGAGGAGGAATTGGATTGACTGCTGGGCGGCGTGTGCACCCTCACTCGTACTGTTTCATCTGTCAATTTGAAGACCTCCTCCGGGGTATCAAAGAAGTGAGTGCGGGATCGGTAAACCACCCGCAGACAAGCTGGGAACAAGAGGGCATATGGGAGCTTAAGGTCTCTCAGACGGGCCTTCGCGGCCATGAACGATTGGCTCTGTTGCTGCACTTGCCACGCATAGTCAGGAAAGGTTAAGTTGCGCACATTTTCATAGAGCAGAGGTTCCATGGCCGGGGCCTGCTTCAGTATGGCATTGCGGTCAAGATGGTTCAGGAGCTTTGCTATCACTGGTCATTAGCGAGCCCCCGGCGGTGGTTTAAGTGCCCTGTGGGCCCGTTCCACGACGAAGCATTGTGACATAGCTTCTGGTGGAAGACAACTTTCCAACCACTGCGTGAGGAAGCGTTCCATATTACCGTCCTCACAGCCCTCCGGAAATCCCACAAATCTGAGGTTATTACGTCGGGCTCGCCCCTCTGCATCCTTAACACGGAGCGCCAGACCCTTCTGAACCATCTCCATGTTTGCCATTTTCTGTTTTAGTATTGTGACATCATCTTCCACTCCGGATATACGGGTCTCAGCCTCTGTGATACGGGACACTGCGTCACGTAAGTCCTGCTGCAACAGCATAACATCCGATCTGACTGCCCCGATTTTAGCATGTCCTGGAATGAGTGATGGCCGCCATGAGGGTCGCGTTGTCTGGGACATCCTCCGGATGACCCCCGGCAGCACCTGCTGCTGCTCCCAGACCGGTGAACTTGTTAATGGGCCCATGTTTAGTAACAACGCTGCCTCCCTTGTCCCTTGTCATAGCATCCCCTGAGGTCCCACTGCAGATCCGACCGGGGCTGGGCTAGGTGTGAATGCGAATATGTTCCTTTGGGCAGGCCCACACAGCTCGATCAGAATCCTCAGGAGGCGTCTGTGGGGGTCGCGCGATACTAGGACTGATGAGTCACCTCCGAGGGCCTGAGTCCACTAGGGGCCCCTTGCAATGCGCACACGGTCCAGCCAACCGCCGATGGTAGTACGCTTGCGGGATGAGGTGTGGGCCACATGCTGGTCCCCAGCTGAGTGCCCCAACCGATCACAGCAAGCTCCAACTGTCAGGGTTCTGTGGTCAGGGTGGCTGCTGATGGGATGACAGAGCCCCCAGTCACCTCTCACTCAGCCCGGCTCTGCCACCTATCCCCTGCAACCAAGGTATGCCACCGCTCTCCAGCTGCAGCCCCGGGTATGATGGCGGCGAGCTGCCTCCTCGCCCACACCAGAAGACTCCACCACTGGCCACAATGCACGGTGCACCCCCTCTGTCCTCACCTGCGAGGCCCGGCATGACCACCATATCGTCTTCCTTGGTCCCGCTGAGGCCGCACCACGGATCCGGAATGGGGCCGCCAACCCCGGAGGCCACCTCCGCTGACCAACGATGCCTCCCGGTCCTCCTGAGCAAACCTCCACATGCGTGGTCGGGGGCCAAGATCCCACAGGCCACCGCCTTAGGCGCTCGTGAAATGGGGGGGACTAATACCAGGCACACAGTCTTCCGCCATGTGGCCCGGACGTGTGCCGATCCCGCACTGCGGCCCCAAGCTGATAGGGGGAGAAGAGGATCCTCCGTGGCCGCCTGTTACTGATCTCTCCTTCTCAGAGCGCTCCCAGGATCAGGGATCAAGGGATCTCGGCCGCCGCCGCTGTGCCAGACGTGCTGCGGCCCTCCTCACCAGTGCAGCCCGTTCTGGTCACCGTCCGACCCCCCAGTGCTCCGCCGAACTCACTGCAAGGCTACATGATGGCAGACAGCCTTCTCAATAATGCCACCGTTTCCCGATATCACCAGGTCCGCCAGATAGTCGTCTCCTCCTGCAGGCGAGGTCCAGAGAGGCAAACAGCTCACAGCGCCCTTCAGAGATCACTACGCAACACCCCGGCTCCTCCTCCGCAACCAGGCCTGGTCCCACACGCGGCACGATCTCGCCGCCGATATCTTGCGTGGGCACCACAAAAGTACTGCGAGGGTGAGTCAGCGCTGTGGAGACTCCTCCAGGATCCATGGGGGTCATAGGAACCAGAATATTTGTAGGATACAAAGCGGGCTGGACGGAGCTCGCCTAGAACACGTCCGCCATGATGGCTCGCTAAGTCACACCCCGTAATCACCCCTTTTAAAAGTATATTTGACCATGTGGTCTAAGTGTGAACAACCATTACAATCCAGTAGGCCCCTGGTTACAGTCATATAGTACTATTGTCCTGCCACCTGTGTATTTGTTTTAATACTCACAGTAGGTATTTGGGGTATACCCCACTCTTCATCCTCCTGTGTTAGAAGGGATGATGATACATCAAGAGGTGCAAATGTTGGATAACAGCCACCTGCTATAAACACTGGCCATGTGGTTTGTGACTCTAGCAGTGAAATATGCAACATCTATTACCATTGTGGGAGCTATTATTTTGAGCAAAGTATATAGCACGCAAAAGACGGTCTTCCAGTTCAAAGAGTTTTTATTGAAAAGAAAACAAGGTGTCTATACATGGTATACAATGTAAAACTTACATCACTACATTCCAAGCTTCTACATAAACAGTATAAGAATTGGAATATTGATACAAAGTTGAAACAGAGAAAAGCAAAATAAGTGAGACACAAATGCCTTTAAACTACACAAATGAGATTTATGCAACCATTAGGGAAGTCAGGGTGGTTTCAGAACTTCCTGTTGAGAAGTTTTTAGTAGAGAACATCGTTTGGCACTAGCATCAATATATATTGTGACAGGCGCCAGCAAGTCAGCACGTTTCGTAGCCCTAAGAGGAGGATACACAAAGGCAATATCTAACCTGTGGTTATGGCAGCCAGTATACCACCAAGCTTTATACCAGATTCTCGTAAAGTCTTTCCAGTTAATGGTAAATTTGTTGAAAGGCAATCGCTAATAATAAATCAATAATTTTAACATTAAGTGAAACATTATCCCAAATAGAAGAGAGACTGCCTAGAATAATATGAGTAAAAGAATAAAAAATGTAGTGTAAAAAATTAAGTTAATTTGAGACCATACTTGTGTCCAGATATTGTGTACTTGTGAGCATGTAAATATCATATGAAATAGGTCAACATTGAGGGATGAACAAGTCCAACAGGCATTTGGAGTAGTTGTAAATCTTTTGCATAATGTAGCTGGCGTGAATAAAAGACTGTAATAAACAAAGAATAATGTCTGCATGGTATTTGCTGCCCTGGAAGATTTACATATTTTGGTCCACAATCCTTTCCAGAGTGATAAAGGCCAGCATGCATTGAAATCTCGCTCCCATGCTTCTTCAGTTTTTGTTTTCTGTCAATCGATGTCAATGCCTTGCAGATGGCAGTAAATAGTAGAGGCTTTGGGTGTGGTCATTAATAAGATGTGGAGTCGTGAGGAGGATTCTGGGTTAGTAGAGGCATCGCGTATAGTAAGAATGTGGGAGTAGGTTTCTAACACAGATTTTTTTAGCGTATTGTATTTATGGATAAAGGAGGCCGGTAGTTTGAAGACCTGCCTGAGTGTAGGAAAAGGCAACAATTCTGACTCTGAAAATAGCTGATAGATCCAAATTAAACCTTGATTTCTCCAAGACCTCCAATAAAAAGGCTTGTTTTGGATCAATAAATTTTTTATGCCAAATTGTTGCGTTTCGAAAAGAGTCCTTAGTTACGTGAGTGGAGCGAGAAGGTAAAACGAGTACTTTGGAAATATGTTTTATTATGGGAGTAGAGATAGATTGTGGTTTGCGTGAAAAAGAAAAAGTAAAAACGAAATGAGTATGGAGATTAAAAAAGACGCTCTGTTGAGGTCCAGAGGGAGCAACATCTGTAGAGTCAAGCAACCAAAAGGAAGACTGACGTAACAGGAAACTTTCTGATAAGCCTGGAAATCCGGAAAGTTAACTCCACCTTCTGATTTAGGGTGAGTTAATTTTAGTATAGATATTCGAGGTTTCTTATTACTCCACAAGAAAGAGGATAAAATAGAGTTGATTTTCTTAAATAATTTAGTTGTGATTGGGACCGGGATGTTAGAAATAGTGTATAAAATTATGGGCGATAACATCATCTTTATGGTGTCTAAGCGACCCCAACAAGACAGGTAAAGGGGATGCCATTTAGAGGTCAGTTCTGAAATCTTTTGAATACATCCATTCATATATAATACTACAGTTTCTGATATTGAAGAAGTAAAGTGTAAACTTAGTTAATTATTAAGATTTGGGCTCCATTTGAAATGAGAGGCTTGAAATTCTGAACTGAAAGTATGTTTTGTTAAAGGCAATATTTCACATTTATTGTTATTTAATTTGTACCCGGAAATGAGGGAATAAGACTTCACCTCCGCTAAAAAAGCTGGAATTGAATCTTCAGGTCTAGACATAAAGAGCAAAATATCATCGGCATAAGCTGCGAGTTTGATATGAATTTTAATGTTTGAAAACAGGGGTCCTTGCTGGGTGAGATCTGATTCTAAGGGAGATAAATCCGGAGGGAACTGTTGGGGTCTTTGAATATTTAAAAAGAATTGTGATAATGAGTGATCCCTAGGTTGGGTTTCTGATGAATACAAGGATTTGTAGAAGAGAGAGAATTCATTAAAAATTTCGGTATCTTTAAATTTTAGGGCCGAATGTACATCAAAGACAGAATCAATGTTCAATTTGTTATGGTGAATCTTTAAGTAGTTGGCTGAAATTTTTCCTGCTTTATTTTTACAACCATAGAATTTTGCACTGGATTTTAACAAGCACAGCCATCTCCCATCAATATCTGACTCCTGCGATAATAAAGTAACTGGGAGAGATGTGTGGCACAGTATCACAACTCCATCTCGTTTTCCATCCCCTGGGGAAAAATAAACCTCCCCCACCCAACCTCTTTTTAATTTCAAAGATTCAATATCAGTGAGATGTGTTTCTTGTAAAAAAAACAATATCAGCATTTAACTTGGCCAAGTGAGTCAAAACCCTCTGTCTCTTCATGGGAGAATTTAATCCCCTATTGTTTCATGAAACTAACTTAAGTGACATACAATATTTAAAAAAGAAACAAAAAGTGTTGAAATAACAATATGATATGATAGTCCAATTCAACGAGGTGAAAAAAAAGGAGTTTGAAAACCGAGAATATACAAGGAAGCAAGCACTTTGAACTTGAGTCAAAGAAGAGTAAAAATAGCCGAGGACAGGCAGCAGAGAAAGAACTCATGTGACATAGAACCATGGAAAAAGAGAAAATGTACAAGGAATACAGAAGTCGAGAAAGAGAAGAGAATAAATATATAGTAGGGAAGTAGAGATAAGGAAAAAAGAAAAGAAAGTATAGACACCATTAGAAAGAGAATGAATGCGATGAACTAACTACAGAACAAAAGAAAATACAAAAAACATACCTACATAAACGAAACAAGGATATGGGGGTGGGAAGAACCACATGGAGCAGACAAACCATCTAGGGAAGGCTGGACAGCACCGGGGGAACATCACGCCATACGTAAACATAACTGCAAAAAGCAAAGAAAAACATATTAACCAACAAGTTGTACATTGAACAAAAAGACAATAATAAGAAGAAATAATAAATGAGTCAAAATAGTGTGAACCACAAATGACTCAAATACCGAAAAAGGAGAGCTAACAACACATAGCTGAGAATAACATAGTCAAGCTAGCAATTACAATTGCAATAAACCCTCATGTGCGGGCTTCAAACGAGTCAAGGAACATGGAGGGAAGAGGATCCTGAGAAGTTCATATGTGTTGTGCTGTGAGAATTAATGAAACGTTGTAGATGTAGAGTATCTTCATATGATGTTGTTTTGTTGTTGTAAGTGGCTTTAAATAGGCATGGATGGTATGAACCATATCTGGCTCACATGGAACGAAGATCAGCTCTCATACTAAGGAAAACCTTGCTCTTGAATAATCTTGTGCAAAAAACAATGTGGAACCAGACCAAGAGATCCGCTTAATGGCGTTGGCGGCTGCCAATACTTTCAGTAGATCTGTGTATTCAAGAAAGTAAAGGATAACACCTCTTGGACGCTGTGGAAGGGTTGTTTTGGTGGAAGGCTTGCCAAGTCTATGAGCACGTTGTATATTCAACAGAGTGTCCTCTGGTAGATGAAGTATCTTAGGGAGAAAGGATTTGAAGATGCTTATAGGGTCTGCACCTTCCGCCCCCTCCGCCAGCCCATAAATGGGAACGTTGTTGTTCCTATTTCGATTTTCCAAGTCCTCAACCTTCTTTTGGAGTGATACAACCTGAAACTGCAAGAATGTGACACCCTCGGTAGTTTCGGTGATGGAGGAGACATTTTGTTCAACAGTCGTAAGTCTGTTATCGAGTTGAGACCAATTGTCTGAGAGAGCTTGTCATTTAGAATTGGTTTCCTCAACGAAAGGTCTGGGAGCTCCTTTCTCCTGCAATATCAGTTCCAGTGAGACTTGAGAAGGTGGTTTGGGTGGCGAGAGGGGGGGTCTTTCTTTAGACATTTAAGGTTAGACTTTCCTGGCAATACTACTGCGGAATCCATTGTTGTGTTGTTATTTTCTGACGCAAACAGTTCTGAATCTTCTAGTTTAGAAAGCTCTGAGAAAAGTTTTGAGTTTTTGATGAAAGAGCGATGTGGCTTGGGTGCAGCACAAAGAGATCCTTTCATTCTGCCCATTTTCATATCAGATATGCAAAGTGAGGAAAACGAGTAGCCAGGTCAAAAGACGGTTAATTCTGGGAAAAAGCACTTGAAATAAAGATTCTGCAACCAGCAAAACAGTTGTAATGTCCTGCGTTCACCAAAATATCAAAAAGCAAATTATATCTGTGGGTAATATAACCTCATCTGCAGAAAAAGGTACAATATCATACTGCTCTATGAGCGCATAAATCATATAGATAGTAATGCTGGATAAATGTTATATTGTTATTCAAAAGGCTTACATGTGAAGAAGTAATAAAAACGAGTGAGCCTCCAGCTGAAAACACAATGGCTCATTATCTTGCTAGCGGTGGTGATTCACAAAATGGCATCCATCTCAAATAGGCCTCACAGCAACCGCAGCAACAAGGTGAGAAATGGGCATTCCTTTACGTTTACAGCCAGTCCTAATAAGTCAGAAATGTGTAGTGCGCATTGCGAGTGCCGGCGTGTGGACAGAAAGAGAAACATTGCTTTTGCATGACGAAGAGGTAGACTGCTGCTACATCGCTCGATTCACTGAGATGGCGGCCGTGGCTGAGCAGCCTGGAAGCAGGGCATTTCCCTTATACAAATGCCAGTTAAATTAAGAGAATAGAGTCGGTGCAGAGTCCGTAATGATGGGCAACTCTTCAGGTGTGCATACCTCCAATCTACTTCGCGCAACGTGTCTACCAAGCGTGACATCGCCGCTCCGGTTATGGGAGCTTCACAGAGGCGCCGCCATGCTCTTCGGGCGCTTATCCACGCAGCAAAAGAAGGTCTTAATGATCACTGTTCATACTTCAGGAATAAGGTTACAAGCTCAGCAAAAGATCGACATTTCATGGAAAGATGCACTCTTTAACAAAAATGTAGATTTCAAATGATCAATCAGGTGCCTCCCTTACCTGGAGGAGGCATCTTCAAATAAAGATTTTGGGTCAAAAAAATGTTAGTTAATCAAAGGCATGACAAGTCTTAATCTGAAATCCTGAATGAAACACAGCTTTACGTGATCTTGTACTACTTAAAACTCCAGTATTAATGAATTATGTGAATATTAAGGAACAAGAGTAGCACATAGCAACTGGTCTCGATTGCTGCACAGTAGATTAAATGCGGTTAACAGGTGTGTTTAGAGCAAATAGGAAGACTACTGATTCAGACACTCACCAGAAAACTGCTCTGGTAAATCAAAAACAAAATGACAGCTGTTGAACAAAGAAAAACAAGTAAAAGAGAGAGTAATTCTATAGTCGGGCAACTTTGAACTTTGACCAGTCTATTCTAGTCATACATATAGATATCATTTTCAATTTGACAACACTCAAAACAGGACGTGCATTCACCAATAGCCTTCATCTATTTGTTTCAATTGAAACATGGCTCCATAGTCCCAACAGTGCATTCTAGTCAAAGTGGTCCATCTTTTACAAAGTTGCCTGTCATTCATTGAAGAAAAGCTTGAAACTATTAATCTCTTCCTACATTTCATTTTCTTAGCTTGATAATTATTTCTTTCTTCCAATTTTTCATTTTCTTAGCCCCAGACAAATGTTTTCTACTCTTCATGAGCTCTTCGCTTTATTTGCAGAATAACAGTGCCTTCTTAACTCTTTTTCAAACGGCATGTTACTTCAAGGGTCCTCTCCCTCAATGGCAAAGGAACACTTTTATGCACAAAAACAACCTCCTTTTGGCAGCACTCAAAACCAGACTGTCACTCACCAATTGGCTTCAGCTGTGGGTGAAAAATAACTCACCCATAGTGTCTTCTGGTCAACATGGTCCATGTTTGGAAAAATTGCAGTTCATCCAATGAAGCATAGCTTAGTTGCTATTTGTTTCTTCCAATATTTTATTTTCCTAGCTTTAACTATTCGCTTCTTCCAACCTTTTATTTCTCGGCCAGAAGTACTTCGCTCTTCATGAGCTCTTAGGTGGACCGCAGCAGGTACTGAGTTATTAAACTTTGCTTCACTGGATGAACTACAACTTTACAAAGATGTTTGGATAAGACAGTATTTTTAGATGCTGATTGCCTTCCATATTTGGACCTGGGGTCCGGCTGCACCCAAAAAACCTACCAATCCCCCAAAAATATAAAAAGTAGAGACTTGGGGGAGTTTGGGTGGATGTGGTTTGCACAGATCCCACCACGATTTCCTAACCAGGGTGACCTGCAGACATCAAATATGCTGCAAAAACATGATTTCCTCTCTGTAAGCGATGGAAAGTCGCAGATGTTGTTGTGATTGGTAAAAAAAACGACCTCCTTTCGTTCTAATGCTTCTCCCGATAAAATGGTACCACACTTGCATGGATGAACCTATTGCTGGAAATAGGACATGCAACAAAAAATTTCTTTGAGTGTTCTTACCAAAAGACATTCTTTTGGGATGGTGATACCTGCTGTGTTTAGGTCGAGGGTCAGCTGGCACCCAGGGAAGCCTCCTAACCCTCCATACGTTTATAAACTAGACTATAGAGAAAGTTAATGGTGGTGTGGCTTGCATTAATCTCTTTGAAGTGCTAAGCCTTCAGCTTCTTGAGTAATTAAAAAAGGAAGGGGGTGGCGCTTATGTGCTCTGGGAGGTTATTCCACTCATTGGGGTGATATATTGGAAAGCAAGACCGCCTGATTTGTTTTTGCATAATCATGGCCTGTATGTTAGGGAGAGTGTGGCTGAGTGGAGGTGCCTGGAGGGTTGGTGTGTAGTTCTTTGTATGTGTCGGTGAGGATCTTGAACTGCTCAGCTTATGTATAAGGAGCAAGTGTAGTTCCCTAAACTGTGGTGTAATGTGAGCCTTATGTGGAAGTTTAATGACCAGTCTGGCTACCGCGTTCTGGTCGGTCTGAAGACTTTTTGTGTGTTGGTTGATGATTCCTGCAGGGAGCATGTTCCATAGTCCAGTCTACTGGTGATAAGAGTAGTGGTTTTCCTGGTGTTGTTGGGAACTCATTTGAATTTCTTTACATCCTCCTCAGGATGTGATCCTGAGGTTTCTTGCTTGTGTGATGGGGTGGGGTTCAAGTTCCTTAGGTTTCCAGGCAGGGTTCCACGTCAAAGCCTCTTTTCTAAAGATCACCACTTCTCCTGGTGTTGGGTGTTTTGTCTGAGAGGGACAGTATCAGTTCTGAATCATCGGCATAGGTATGTTGATTCTGTGTGCATGGATGATGTCTGCTAGTGGCATCATGTATATGCTGAAAAGGTAGGGGTGAGCGAAGAACCTTGTGGGACTCTGCAAATGAGAAGTATGTTGGTATGTTGATTGTTTATATCCTTCCAGTAAAGAAGGTGCAGATTCATTGGAAAGTGAGTCCTTGGATGCTAGCCTCATAAAGCTGTCTGATCAGAGTTGGATGGTAGATTGTGTCAACTTTTGTAGAATGATGACTGAGGTTTCTCCTCTATTGAGGATCATCCACATGTCATCTATTGCTGCAATAAGTTCTATCTCTGTACTGTGGTTTGGTCTGAAGCCTGAATGTGTGGCAATGAGGAGCTGGTGGTGTGTGAGTCTGTTGATATATTTTTTTATGACCTTGGCCTGATATGGTAGGAGGGAGATCGGTCAGTAGAAAATAAGTTTGGCTAGGTCTGCTGAGGGCTTCTTCAGAAGGGTGATGATTGCTGCATGCTTCCTGACTTCCAGGAAAGTGGTTGTATCAATGGAGGTGCTGAGAATGGGGGTGAGGACTCTGCTGATGGGGGTTGAGCCTTTGTCGAAGGAGTGATGGGGGCAAGGGTCATTGAGTGAATGGTCTTCATGATTGCTGTGGCTTTCTCTGTGGTGATAGAGTTCCATCAGGGTAGTGTCTTTGTCTGATACAGGAAGACTTATTACAAGGTAGATGGGGTGCAGTTGTGGGTCGAAGTTGCTGTATATGGCTGTGGTTTTGTTGCAGAAGAAGTCTGAAAGGTCATTTCACAGTTCTTGTGTTGGGGTGATTTTGTTGATGGTTGCAGTTGGTATGGTGAAGTCCCTGAGGATAGCAAAGATGTCTTTATTGTGGTTGGAGCTGCTCGCAATGTGCTCGACTAGGGCCATCCTTTGGCTTACCGGATTTGCTGGGGGCACAACTCTGGGTGGATTCAAATACTTCCTTGTCCAATTTTGTGGGCAGTTCAAGAATTTGCTTGAAACAAACACTGTTTTTGACGATGTGTGACAGGCATCAAGCAGCACTCAGGCAAACCTACCAATCTCAGATATTTCTGAAAACTAGAAACCCAGCTAAGTCTTAGTTGATGTTGCTGGTAGGCACTCCACTACATTTTCTTATGCAGAATGCCCGATAAAATTAAAATTTGGGGGGGAAATCACAAAATGCAATCAGATGTTTATGAGGGAAAGTTCCAGATACTGTGGGGATTTAAGAAAGGTCGTACCAACCAGCATTACCACACCAATCCCAAAAATAGTACCCAACGTGTGTGGGCTGGCATGCAGGCGAGGACAGAAAAGGCCCAAAACACACAGTGGAAATGTTTAGAAATTTTCTTTAATTTTACTTTTATTCGAGGGATGTAAGAAGCTGTGGTATTTGGGCTTGTGATCAGTCATCACCCGGGAAAGCTTACCAACCTCAGGCATTTCTGAAAACCAGACTCCAGGGGATGTCCAGAGTGATATGGTTTTTGTGGACAATTGTTTTTTTACCCAGAATTCCGTGGAAATGTCAAACATAGAATCAAATCGCCAAATGTTCACAAATTTCTGTGATGAAAAGCTCCAGAGTCTGTAGTGAATGACTATACAACCCAGCATTCCTACCCTCTTCCCAAATTAAAAAACAATACACCACTAGTGTAGGTGGGCAAATCGTCTGGGACAGAAAAAGCCTTATGTTGGGACAGGAATGTCTCCTTCATGATAAAGGGGCACGTACCAATATCCTGAGAGAACGATTACAAGTGAGACTGGTATACTGACTATTATTTTTACCCTGGTGTCATGCTAATCTAAAATGCTTAAGAGACCCATCCCAGTGGGATGTGTGCAGCAATGCAGAGAACACACCCCATATGTCTGACTCTTTTTTGATTGTAGATGCATTGGAATTTGTGCTGAAAGGGTATTCCTCCAATACAAATACTACTCTGGACAGCATACATTCACCTCTGCACCATGCAAGGCTGCGCATTGCGCACAAAGAGAATCTATGTGCACAAGGAAAGGGATGCCATCAGCAGCAGGCCAGTTTTTTGAAATATGGCTCATGCAATGCAACAAATTTGCATGCTGTGCTGCAGTGCAAAAATCTTACTTAATCTGGTCTTTAGTGTTCTGTCGGGTACATTAGCAGAATTGACTTTCAACTCCAGCCTAGAAATTCTGCTTTCACCGACATTATGAACTGCAATGGCAGAGCTGTGCTTCGACATCTTTGTGCCTTAACCTACAGGGAGTCAAATGCAAGAACAAGAAGGTGATGGATGTCATGCTTGAATTAATATAATCCACTAAAAATCACTCTGGTTGCATCCCAATCCATTATTTTTCACCGACCATGCCATCTCAATTTAGACACAGCCATATGCAAATCAGTCTTGTCTCTGCTTCTTATAGGAACAGTTCAGCCGGAACTGCATGGTCAGATCCTCCCTGAAGTGGAGCACAGCAATCTAAGAGTGGAGTCAACCTTATTAGTGCTTTTCAGTGAGGTGTACCTTGTTTCCAGTGACACAGTGGGACTGGGGCCCCGTGAGCCCGGGACCCCAATCTGGGCATACTGAAGCACACTTAGGGTGTCAAATGCAAAACAAACAAGGTGATAGATGGAATACTTGAATTAGACTCAGCCACTGGCATCCAATCAGGGCTGTATCACAATCCATTGTTTTTCCCCACCTTGCCACCTCAGTTTTGAACCAGCTATATGCAAATCAGTCTTGACCTGCTCATTATGGGAACAGGCCAGTCCAAACTCCAAGGTCAGGTCCTCTCTGAACCAGAACACAAGCGACCCAGGACCGGACTGGGATTCGACCCATGTAATTAACAGTGGCTGAGATTAATTCAAGCATTCCATCTAATACTTTCTGTGTGTCGCTCTAAGTTGCACGTATATGCACCAACATGAGTTAGGTGCACACTGTGTCCCTGCAAACAAGCTTTATCTGGACGATGAGCCCTAACTAGAGAGAAACCAGTTCTGGGCTGCTTGTGTTTCACTTCAGGGAGGATCTGGCTTGGCAATTTGGGCTGGGCTGTTCAGTTTAAACAGTTTAAAGCAAGATCAAGAGTGATTAGCATAAAGCTGGGTCCAAACTGAGGTGGCATGGTGTGCAGAAGAAGGATGGACTGGGATGCAGCCTGAGTAATTATCAGTGGCTGCGATAAATTCAAGCATTCCATCTATCATCTTTTGTATACTTCTGTTTGCCCTATATTTATTTCCCACGTTTAACCCAGACTGAATTATGCCATAAAACTGGGACTGCAGCCAGACTCATCCACCCTGCCCAACACTCACCACCTGCCTACTCCTGCTACTTGCTTTTGCAATTACTTTATCCTGTACATCACTCCAGACAGCTTTGTATATATTTATTATTTTATTTACCCAAACTACTGGCAAGATGATAAAGAAATTCAATCTGCTTTTAGAGACCTATTTTAACAATATTACTCAAGTTCTGCACTTCTCACATATAGGAAGCTGATTATTTGCATAGGGGGACCACGTCCTTCTAGTTCATTACAGACACAGTTTCCAGTTCTGGATTTTCATGTGATGACCTAATGCATTTTGAGTGTTGTGGGCTTGCTTTGCTTTCTTTGTACTATTCAGACTAGCACACATTAAAAAATAATTAATAGGTAAAATGTTCAGGATTGAATATAGTGTCTATAATTACCTGGAGTAAGGTTCTCTTTCTATTTCCCTGATTATGAGTTGTGCAGTTAATTCCAACTGTGTGCAACCCCCTGTTTATGGGTTTGAATTTCAAGTTGTTAGGTATTTAACTCATCCGGTAATTATCGGATGCATGAAATAACTCAGCCATTGGTACATTTTGGCAGATCAAATCTGCCAAACTTTAATGGAGAAAACCATATAGTGTTTACTATACTATGCTGATTTTCATGATTTAAAAAGCAACATCTGCATGCTATTCCCCAACAATTCGTAATAGATTTTATTTATCATGCTTGATAAATAGCGTACTGAGTGGTATCATTATTTATCATGTGCGATAAATTCCAACTGTATTTGTAATAAGGAACTAAGGGGTCTATTAGGATGGCGGTCAGAAAACCACCCCGACCGCCATGGTAGTAGAAATCAACCGTCCGCTGGTACCGCGGCAAAACCGGCGGCCCGATTAGGATCAACCGAAAGAAATTCCCGACCAAGGCGCAATGATGCCATGAAAGACCGCCGCTAGTGGGCGGAGCTGGTGATAATCCTTCCGCTGTAGTCGTATCCGTGGCAGAAACACACAAAACCTCTGCGAGGCCAGCAGAGTCACAGCAAGTAAAATTAGGATTTCATTGAGGGGACAGCAGGATGATCCACTTTTTTCTGACCTCCGCGATCGCAACAGTGATAAATGGGAGAGCCGGCGGAAGGGCTGTTGCATAGCCATCGAGGCGAACGCACCATGACAAATATGGCGGTTGACAAAAAAAACACACAACAAGACCACCAAGTGCACACATCAAACTAGCTCTGCCCCCAAAAACACCTAACACACCCCAATGACACACCCCCATTGTCACCTAAAAAGTACAAATCCCAGGACAACCCACACAACACACCTGACAGCAATACTCCATTTTGACACACCCACATAGCTGAGTATAAAACCAGCCCCTTCCCTGATCAGAATCCTTTGTACTACTCCAGCCCTGAAGGAACCAAACCCTGCAGCTCATTGGATAGGCAAAACACCACACATCTCACCAGCACATCAACACACACACACACACCACCTACACCGCCTCCACCACCCTCTCACCTGCACCTCAAACTATTTGCACATCACACACCATGGCACAAAAGAAAATGAAGAAATTCACTGAGAGTGAGTTGTCAGTCATGACAGATGAGATAATCAGAGTAGAACCACAATTGTTTGGTACCCTGGTCCAACAGACACCATTAGCCACCAGAGAACAAATGTGGACAAGGATAGTCAACAATATCAATTCAGTAGGGACTGTCCCACACAACAAGAAGGAGATTGTGAAGTAGTGGCATGACCTCAAGAGCAAGGTGAACGAGAAGAACAACAAGAACTGTCAGCTGGCTCAGATGACTTGCGGTGGCCCACCCATCCCACCAAGAATATTCACTGCATGGGAGGAGAAGGTGCTTGCCATACTGCATCTAGAGTCTCACAGGAATACCTGGGGTAGTGCAGGCTGGTAAGTACAAACAAATGTATACCATTACACTGCTATGTACTGCCTTGCACAACTACAAAGCTACACCTCTTAGGCCCAATTCCATGAATCTGCACCACAATACCCAACACACGTCTCACAGATGTACCATTCACTTCATATGAATCACCCCAAAGCTAGCCAGAAACATTACCATGGATGCATGTGTACAGGCATCCAACACTACAACTCCCACCAGGCCCCGTCCCATCCCTGAGCAGGATGTAGCACTCCACCACATATGCACAAGCATGTGGCAGCCATTGTATTGTTCACCTTCACCTAACAGGTAGGAAGCCATCTTCCCAGGGAGGGCTGTTTGGGGTGGGAGGCCTGCACTACAACTCCCACCAGGCCCCCTTGTGCCACAGCTCAGCAAGATGGAGCACTCCCCTCACCCAGAAGCATTTGGCAGCCATTGTACCTCCCCAACAAAACTTACAGGTAGGTAGCCATCGTCCCAGAGAGGGTTGTTTGTGGGTGGGAGGCCTGCACTAGAACTCCCACCAGGCACCCCTGTCCCACCCCTGGGAAAGATGTAGCACTCCATCACACCCAAAAGCATGTGGCAGCCATTGCATTGTTAACCTTCACCTAACAGTTAGATAACCATCTTCCCAGGGAGGGCTGTTTGTGGGTGGAAGGCCTGCACTACAAGTCCCACCAGATACCCCTGCCCACCCCTGAGCAGGATGTAGCACTCAATTACACCCAGAAGCATGCGGCAACCATTGTATTGTTCACCTTCACCTAACAGGTAGGTAGTCATCTTCCCAGAGAGGGCTGTTTGTGGATGAAGCGCTCCTTCCACCCAGAAGCATATGGCAGCCATTGTACCTCCTAATCAAACATACAGGTAGGTAGCCATCTTCCCAGGGAGGGCTGTTTATGGGTGGGAGGCCTGCACTACAACTCCCACCAGACCCCCCTGTCCCACCCCTGAGCAGGATGAAGCCCTCCTCCCACCCAGAAGCATATGGCAGCCATTGTACCTCCCAATCAAACTTACAGGTAGGTAGCTGTCTTCCCAGGGTGGGCTGTTTATGGGTGGGAGGCCTGCACTACAACTCCCACCAGGCCCTCCTGTCCCACCCCTGAACAGGATGAAGCACTACGCCACACCCAGAAGCATGTGGCAGCCATTGTATTGTTCACCTTCACCTAACAGGTAGGTAGCCATATTCCCAGGGAGGGCTGTTAGTGGGTGGGAGGCCTGTACTACAACTGCTACCAGGCCGCCCTGTCCCACCCCTGAGCAGGATGTAACACTCCACCAAACCAAGAAGCATGTGGCAGCCATTGTATTGTTCACCTTCATCTAACAGGTAGGTAGCCATCTTCCCAGGGAGGGCTGTTTGTGGGTGGGAGGCCTGCACTACAACTCCCATCATGTACCCCTGTCCCACCCCTGAGCAGGATGTAGCCCTCCACTACACCCAGAAGCATGTGGCAGCCATTGTATTGTTCACCTTCACATAACAGGTAGGTAGTCATCTTCCCAGGGAGGGCTATTTGTGGGTGGGAGGCCTGCACTACAACTCCCACCAGGGCCCCCTGTCCAACCCCTGAGCAGGACGTAGCATTCCACCACACACAGAAGCATGTGGCAGCCATTGTATTGTTCACCTTCACCTAACAGGTAGGTAGCCATCTTCCCAGGGAGGGCTGTTTGGGGGTGTGAGGCCTGCACTACAACTCCCACCAGGGCCCCCTGTTCAACCCCTGAGCAGGACATAGCATTCCACCACATACCCAGAGAGATGTTTTAGATACTCCATCCAAATGTGACAATAGAACAGGTAAGTAGAAAGTGCATGCACCCCAACATTCCTCTCAAAAAGCATGAAGTTCTTTGACAACACCAACCCTCACATCCCACCAATATTGCCACATATCCAATAGCCACTTACAGTGTGCAGACAGCTAAGCATATGTAACTGTCACAGCAACCAAAGTGTGGCTCACTAAATAACATGTTGAAAAAATTCAGGGCACAATCATGCACAGCACTGAATACCACCTATAAGTTCCATGGGTGCAAAGCTTGAAGGACCAAATGAAAACAAAGCAAGCATGGTCTGTAGAAGATTTGGTTATGTGTCAGGAGAGATTCTCCACCTATGCGGAGCTACTTCCAGTGGCCTCCTGGCCCAGAGATGTATGGGCCCCACTACAATGTTACTTGCTAGCTCACCTGAGGGAGAAAGAGTGATAGACTAAAGGGACGCCTGAAAGGAGGTGTGGTGCACGGAGACGCCTAGGGTGCAGAGAAAGGAGAACAAATGACCGTGGCAGTGGGGACGCTGCCTGTTGACAACAGTAGCGGAGGTTACAGAGCTGCTTCAAGATGTATGGATATTGTTTATACTTCTGTTGCTGTGTTATTATATTTGCATAGATAGGAAATGACGTTGAGTATTTCCATGCCCATATTACTCCCAATGCATGCAGATATTTTGTCATTGTTGTATTGAGAGGTACCTTGAATGGACACAGAAGGAATGTATGCACTGTTGATCAATGCCTGCTCTGTATCACCAAATGCTGTCTGATGATGCTATAGACCTGTTCATTTGAAAAACAATAAACAGATGTTTTGGAAAAACAAAAGCATGGTCTGTAGAATAAATAAGCACTGCACATGACATGACCAAGGTATGCATGGGATAACAATGGCTAGTTCATGCTCAGATGTAACGTCTGTCAGGCAAAGTAATCAACAAATATGCTTCACATAAAGTCGTTGTGCCGCTAGTCGTTAAATGACAACATGTACTCGTAATCACAAAATCTTCACGTGGCGCATGGTATCCATGGACATGTCACACCATGGACAAGTATGTACCTCCCCATCATGTCATGATGCACAGTACTGTGCAGACATACAATGTGAGAACTAGTAAACTGTGTGGTGCATAACCTGTAAATAAGATACATCTCACACCAAGCTTGAGGGGTGCACTCCTATGACCATTTCCCCTCTGTTCCACTTGTGACCAAGAACTGACAGCAGAGGATGGCGACACCAACCTGCAGAGGCAGTCTCCACCCCCGCAACATGGACTCTCTGATGATGACTCCCTGGATTTCGAGGATACGGAGGAAGAAGCTGGCCAATCAGGCATGCCAGGGCGCAACAGGTCCCAGGACCACACTGTCCCCCCGCCACAATATCAGCAACAATAACTAAGCTGACCCCTGCTGTAACAAACTGTGCAGCCTCCACCACCACCACCACCACCACTACCACCACCAACACTAGTGGTGCTGCCTGCAGCACTCTCCCTTCCCCAGAGGATGACCACCCCACCCCACCAACTGAAGAGGGCAGGGTGAATAGGCGGGTGCATAGAGTGGTGAGGTAATAGGTCAGTGACAACAGGGCAGGTGGGAGGGAAAGTGGGAGTCAAATACAACCGGACACTGGGACTGAAGCCCTGGCCAACATCACCAGAGTCCTTGGGGCCTAAGAACGAGCCCAGGGACAAACGGGCCTGGCTCGGGAAAATTCCCGTGAGCTCCGTCAGCTGCTGAGGTCCAGAGACACCCGCATGGGCCAAATCATAGACCTCTTGTGCCCGCTAGTGGCGGTTCGGAGAGACAGGCCTGCAGCCCAAAGAGCACCTCCACCTCCCTCCAGTTGCCTGCAGGATGGCAGTTCCCCAACCTCCACTGCGGCCACAGAGAGGGGGGAGTCCTCAGATCCCACTGGGCCCTCAGCAGAGGCCCTCCTGCGAAACGACCAAGGGGACGTCCAAAGAAATCCCAAGAAGGATCCCATTGCAAAGCACCTGCCAAACTCCAATCAAGGAGCCAGCCATGATAATGAACTTCTTCACCTTGCCATCGACTTTGTTGACTGTCCTTAACCATCCTGCCACGTTGTTGGCATGCGCCTGTTGGACTGGGTCATCACATCAATGTGGTGACTACTCGATTGTCTCATCTTCCATCACTGACAAATCATTGATTCGCTATTCACCTTTTTTTAAATATTCACTTCCCTGTCACATATACAGAAATATCACAAGTGACATGTGAGTGAGTACATGCCAATGTTTGCAGTCATGTGCACCAACATGGTGTAGTTAGCAGTGGGTCAAATGTTACATTGGCATTGTGTGCACTATCTTGTGCCATGAATCAGGTGTCTACTGTACACTGGTGAGATATGGGCATTGCCATTGACACAGCATGATGTGTCCATAGGTGCTGTTAACGTGCTCCGCCACCCAAACCATGGTCATTGGCACCAATTTGATAGCAGCCATATCGTGGCGGCGACCGCCTGGACCCTGCGGTGTGTCACCACCAATGCCCACCGCAATCGTGGTAGTGATTTACTCATTGGGAAATGGCAGTTGGTGAGCTCTGCCAACATAATCACAGTCATGGGCACCAATATCAAGTGGCCAAACCTCAGTAGCGACCGCCTGGTCCCTGCGGTGTGTCACCACCAATGCCCACCGCAATCGCGGTAGTGATTTACACATTGGTTAATGGCGGTTTGTGTGCACTGCCAACGCAATCACGGCCATGGACACCAATATCAAGTGGCCAAATCATGGTAGCGACCACCTGGTCCCTGCGATGTGTCACCACCAATGCCCACCGCAATCGCGGTAGTGATTTACACAATGGGAAATGGAGGTTGGTGTGCTCTGCCAACACAATCACTGCCATGGGCACCAATATCAAGCGGCCAAATCACGATGGTAACCTCCTGGCCCCTGCAGTGTGTCACCACCAATGCCCACTGCAAACGCAGTAGTGATTTACACATTGGGAAATGGCGATTGGCATGCTCCGCCACCCAAACCATGGTCAATGGCACCAATTTAATAGCAGCCATATCGCGGTAGCGCCGCCTGGCCCCTGCGGTGTGTCACAACCAATGCCCAAGCCCTTACAGCCACTGGGAACTGCAATTTTTGGAAGCCTAATTACATTTTGAAAATCATGGTAGGCATGGTCTGCTACCACGGGGCTGGACATTGGATGCAATTGAAAGATGCATGATCACGGTTGTGACCGCCGGGCCCCTGCAGTGTGACACCGCCAATGCCCAAGCCCTTACAGCCAATGGGAACCGCAATTGCGGTAGCCTAATGCAATTTTGAAAATCGCGGTAGGGATGCTCCGCCACTGCGGGGCCGGTCATTGGATGCATTTGAAAAAAGCGGACCTAGAACACCAATTGCAGCAGCTTAGAACCACTGAAACTACTCCAGGGGGCTATATATGTGTGGTAGAGAGCCTCACATTTCCATCGCTTCCAGACACTGCTGCCTGACACTCTTCACTACCAACTGCTGCTGCTCCTGTCTCCTGGACCTAGACACTGCTGCCTGACACTCCCCACCACCCAACTGCTGCTGCTCCTGTCTCCTTGACCCAGACACTGCTGCCTGACCCTCCTCACCACCAACTGCTGCTGCTCCTGTCTCCTGGACCCAGACACTGCTGCCTGACACTCCTCACCACCAACTGCTGCTGCTGCCCCTGTCTCATGGACCCAGTGATGGCAAGGACTGAGAACATCAGGGCTCGTCTCTTCACCACAGAGGAGCTCTAGGTCCTGACGGACGAGGTGCTCACACAGTATGAGAGGCTATATGGTGCTCCAGATGTCATGGTGTTGTAGTTCTATCTAGGACCCTAAATTCGATAGTCCTGATTTATGCCCTTATGTGGTTATAATAAATAATATCCTTATAAAGGCATAAGAATCATATCCATATTTAGTCATAGCCCATGCTGTCCAAATTAAGCAAGGCTACTTCCCCAGGCTCCTAGAAAGTACAACGAGTTCTGTAAACAAACCAAACCTCCAGCAACCTGTGAATTCCCCATTGCTTTTGTTTCGATTTTGTCCTAGAACTCCTGTGAGCACTCTAAGAACGGCCAGTTCTTAGTGACATCTTCATTGACGTCTTATGTCCAACCTTACGTCAAAACCCGGCACCTTTCAGGTATGAATATACCAACGTTGCCTTAAGCAAACACACGGTGGTGGTTTTGGAGCAGAGCGGCTATCTACTTGCCCGAGAGCCCAGCTGATGCGAGAGCCCACGGACGCCGCCCCTCCTCTTTGACGCACTGGGAGAGACGCTGTCTTTTCTCCTGCCGAGAAATCCAGCTCCGGTGTTTCCAGATACCCTCGCGGGTTACTGGGATATCGAGTCCTGAGAAAGAGATACCAGACCTCCTGCTTTCTAATATCCAGGTACGGAGCTGACTAAACCCTTTAAGAGAATTCTTGATTCAGATTTCTTGGCAAAACCAACTTAACTTAAACTGCTACTTACTTACCCCTTCCCACGTATTAGGCTTAGGTCAGGTACACCGGGGTAGGCGTATTTAGAAGCACCAGTTGAGTACGTTAGTCAATGTATATTTGTATGTATATATTTTATCTATTTTAAAGAAACATATGGCTAAGAAACCATATCAATGCTTTTACAGTATCATTTTATAATACTCCTTTTACTGTACGCACTTTACTTTATGCTAAGTATTGCAATTATGGCAATTCATTTCTCTTGCATGAGAAAGAAGACTGCTCAATAAATAACACCTTTTATTGATAACGCCCGTCTCTCTTGTCTCTGCACTCTGGTGAAACTAAGTATGCACACTTGACTGAGTGAAATAGCTGTCTATTGTTTTCACACGACTCTAGAGATACACTCTTATTCTGAGGGAGCAAAGTTGTCATGTTTTATGGTTGTCAGAAGCTAATCCCTTCTTGTCTATCCAGGGAGGTTAAACTCCTCCTCGTTTATTCAAGAAAGTTTCTAGTGACCTCTGAGCTAGCTGGCAAACCTTAAGTCTAATATAGTCAGTAGAGACCTAGTCGACCTCAGTCCTACGTCTACACTGCTGAATATATTATTCCAATGCGCAGAGCCTATTGGGAATATAGGAACTACACTACAATAGTAAGTGTCTCATATTTGTAGTGAGAGTGCAGGGAGTGCCCATGTGCAGTTGATCTGCTGCAGTATGTGCCTGAGAGTATGGCTTTGTGTGATACACTTCCTAGCATGCTGACTTCAGGGGAAAGGGGTTTGTAGCCTATTTTACATACTTCCCTGGCTGCATATCAGGATGGGAGGGACATGCAGTGTTTTTGCAGCCATACAGTGACACTGCAAAGTTTAGTAAGCTGGAGTCAGGAATGAAATTGCCTGTGCTAATGGCTGTTTTAGCTCCATGAGGTTCTTCACAGGCACATCTGTGACATTATCAAGAGTTTCCGTCCAGAGGGTACTGATGGAAGTGTGTCTGACTTAATATTGCCACCATGGATGTGTCAGCAATATGCACAATAGTGAAATGCCAGAGGGTGACACTCTTGTTGGAAATTCACTTATGGCACAGCAGATTGTTGTACTTTTGAACCAACCCCCTTCCATTTTCAACATTATGTGTACTGACTCGCATGTGTAGGCACTGTTTGCCCTCTCATATTGTCCCTGCATGTGGCATTTCTGATGCCCCACGTTGAACCTCAGCGTGAGCCCCCCTGGCCTGCACAGTTACTGACCAATTTGACAAGTACACATCACAGAATGGACAGAGTGAGACATATGGGTTGGCTGCTACACTATCCATCAAAGAGCTATCTCAGGCCTGTGGATTACACAAGACAGACCTTGTGAGAAGGGTGTGAGGTTGCAAGATCATGTCCCTAAATGTGACCTCCACGACACAGTGAGCCATTGACAGGGCAAGGACATTGAGGGGTGTGCAGTGTTGGACACAGTGAGTCTAACCCAACACATCAATCCCAATGTAATGTATGTCTTGCTCACACACAAACTGGATAGCAGATGTGGGCCTCCTTCACATTGCTTTCTGTGCTGACATTCTGCTTGTGTATGAGATGGGCAGGAGCTGTGTCCATCCTCATACCTGCATGCATTTTGGTATGATTGTACCATGCTTATGTACTACGTGTCATGCTGTACTGTCTCTGCTAAACATATCTGTGAAGTAGTGCTGAGTTTGTGCATGCTCCTGTACTGATAGATAGTGGGACATAACCCAGTACGAGCTTTTTAACCTACTGGACACTGACGCTCCAGACTTCTTGTTCCTCACGGAGACTTGGTTTGCTGCTGATTCTCTTCCCGATCTCTTGTCCGCCCTCCCCGATTCATACTACGCCCTTAGGGCGGATCGCCCAGCTGGTAAGGCCGGCGGGGGAGTGGCGATGATTATTCGCTCCCATCCGCAGTTTCAGCTTCTCCCCCATCCTCCCATTCCTGATATAGATTTCTTGGTTGCTCGCTCAGTTAACCTTTTAGCTCCCATCACAATAGTTCTAATGTATCGTCCCCCTCAGAATATGCCTAGTTTTGTGCCTATCTTACAAGAATTACTGGCCACACTTGTGGTCAATAACTCCTCAGTGCTCCTTCTTGGAGATGTTTACTACTGGCCAGGTGATCCTAGAGAGGACCTGTCCTCCAAAGATTTCTCAGCTACTCTTCAGTGTCTCAACTTTCTCTCTCACCTCCACTCCCCTACCCATATTCCCGGCCATACATTAGATCAGTTATGGTCAGCCAGCTGTACTATCCTTCCCCCTACAGTTGTCCCCGGCACCTGGTCTGATCACTTTTTGATTTCATTTCTCATTGAGCTTGGAGCCCAAAAAAAACCCCCTTTGTCTAAGAATGTTTCAGCTCGCAACTGGAATCGGGTTGATCTCAACCTTCTTTGTTCCTCTCTAACTGCTTCTCCCCTGATCCGGGGACTCTCTCTCTTGATCTTCAAGTAGACGCTGTGAATCAGTGGCTGTCCTCCGCCTGTGATCGCGTTGCCCCCCTTAGAAAAGTCAAGATCTGCCGCCCCCATGACGCCCAAAAATGGTTCACAGATGATTTGAAAACCCTTAAGCTGGACCTTAGACGGTCCGAACGCCATTGGAGACGCAATTATTGTCCTTCTTTGCGAGCCAAATATAAGCTCCTTTTGATGAATTACAAGAAGGCTATTCTCTCGGCCAAAACTACGTATTTTTCTGAGAGAATATCTCTTTCAGCTAATAAACCTAAGGACATTTTTTCCATAGTCCGCAACTTAGTTGCCTCAGACAGAGCCAACTCCAATCCCGTCCCCTCTCAAGCTCTTTGTCTGTCTCTTAACGACTTCTTTCTAGAGAAGATCGTGAAGATCAAATCTAATATTCCTTCAACAAATTCACCCCCTCTCTCCCCTCCCTCCCCCTGACCGCCTTTACCCTCTTTGTTCCTTGAACAGTTTCCACCCATTTCTCTAAATATCTTTCTGGCTCTACTTCGGAAAGTCAAGTCAGGCTCCCCGGCTGACTGTGCTCCAGCTCATATTCTTAGAGAGTTTCTCACTCATTGTCCTGATCCCTTTCTTTCCCTTCTCAACTCTTCTATTTCCTCAGGTATAGTTCCGCAATTTTTCAAATCCGCAATAGTTCGCCCCATCCTAAAAAAGCCTGGTGCAGACCCCTCCCTTCTTTCCAATTTCAGACCCATTTCCCTTCTCCCTTACCTTGGAAAGATACTGGAGAGCTACACTACCTCTTGTCTCTCCTCCTTCATTGAAGATAACCATCTCTTGGCCTCCCACCAAGCGGGTTTCCGCCCAGCCCACTCTACTGAGTCAGTGGTCCTGTCCGTCCTAGACGAGCGCAAGAGTAAGGCAGATTCCAACTTGCCTCAAGCCCTGGTGCTCCTTGATCTGTCCGCTGCGTTTGACACGGTCGACCATTCCATCCTTCTCGACCGCGTCGGTGCGGCGGGCGTTCGGGGCACCGCTCTCTCTTGGCTCACCTCCTTTCTTAACGGGCGGACACAGTCTGTCCACCTGTCCGGCCATATTGCACCAACCCGCCTGGTCCCCTGTGGGGTCCCCCAAGGTTCCTCCCTGTCCCCTCTCCTTTTTAATCTTTATATCCGTCCCCTTATTCTTTCTCTCCTTGACATGGGGGTCTCCGTATATAATTATACGGATGATCTCCAGCTTGTCTTTGACCTCTCTTCTCCCCTGCACTCCCTACCTAAATTTCCTTCCACTCTTGTTTTCATCTCGGAGTGGATGAACAGCAACCAACTTAAGCTCAATCTGGACAAGACTGAGTTGGTCCTGAGTGACCATTCCATCTCCCCTTGGTCGTCTGCCTTCTGGCCCTTCACCTTTGGCCCTTCGCCCATACCAGCGGCCTCTGCAAAGACCTTGGGCATCAAAGTAAGTGGGGACCTCTCCATGCATGCCCAGATTGGCTCTGTTGTTTCCTCATGTTTTCTTTCCCTCCGTATTATTCGGAAAGTGTCCCGTTTCTTTTCCACCGATGCCCTCAAACTTATCATGTTAGCAATGATTCTTTCCCGTCTTGATTACGGGAATAGTCTCTACGTGGGCATTCCGGCTTACGAACTGCGCCGATTGCAAGCTATTCAGAACCAGGCCGCTCGAATTATTCACCACCTGCCCAAATCCTCCCACATCACGCCGGTCTTGAAATCTCTTCACTGGCTTCCCATCTGCCAGAGATCTCTTTTTAAAATGGGATGTTTGGCCTTCATTGCCCGCACTCGTATTGCCCCAGCCTTTATCAATTCACTCATCATCCCTTACACTCCCACCCGTGCCCTCCGCTCTTCCAACCAATTGCTCCTTAATGTCCCGCGGTTTCGTAAATCCAAAACAGGAGGCACCAGATATTCGGTATTAGCCCCCCCCCCCCGCTTCTGGAACAGCCTCCCTTTGTCAATCAGGTCTATCCCAACCTTCCTCCAATTTCGTAAAGCCCTCAAGACTCATCTTTTCTCCATAGCGTACTCCGGCTGATCTCTTCTTGGCATTTTCTATCCTCCTTTAGCTTCTTCTCCCAGCGCCAGGAAGCCGCTTGGTCGCAGTGTGCTTTATCAAGAACTTTCTTCATTTCATTTCATTTCATTTCATTTCAGTGTCACTGAAATTTCCTCCTCTTGTCTCCCATGCCTACAGCTCAAAGTTCACCAGCGGAAGGCCGTATGGAGGGCCATTGCATGAAAGGTGTGGGCTCTGGGTGTCTCCAGCTGACGGCACACGCACTGTCACAAGAGGTAGGAGGAGATCTGCTGGCTGAGCAAAAACGTGGCAGAGATGACACTGGGGCTGCTCCCTGTGGACTGGCAGGTTGGTCCACAGGAGCATGACACCACTAATAGCCCACATCTTAGCTGTGACACAGCCTGAGCTGGATGCACGTTTGAAGGACTATCAGCAGCAAGCAGGGGTTGAGTATTCTGGGAAGGTTGACTTTGGTTGTGTGTGACTGCACTGAGCTCTGTGATGTTGCTAGTGTGATGCAATGGCTTGTAAGTGGCCTCTGTGTTGGGTGCACCTGTCATGCTTTTTCTCTACATGTACTTTCTCATGTCATTGATGTAATGGCCCTTGACGTTGCATTCTGAGTTGTGGCCTTATCGCATCGGCTGCATTGGAGCAGTCAGGGACATCCCATGGCAGTGAACAGCAGTGTGCCTCATTTGAGTGTGCTTTCATCAATGTGTGCAGTGCCTGACCTTCAAACTTGTGAGAACTACCAATGTGCAACTGTAGTTGTGCCCCAACGTACGACATGGTGGATGGCATGAGCTCATGGCCATTGCAAACTTTTATTTAGGAGTCCTCTTAAGTTGACTCCATATGTGACTGTGACTACATGTTGGGAGGTACATCTTTTGCAGCTACAGAGACCTAGGTATGCTCAGAGGGATCTGTAAGTCTGGTAACAAGGAGGCACGGGCAAGCTATTTGTCTGTGTGGACATCACATGGGTCAAATATACTGAGTTTGCATGATACCATGCAATATTTGACTTTGGAATAAAGCTTGCACAATGTGACTGTACAGGGTGGTGTGCAACATGGGGGTATCATCATCTTCTTTTGTGCTTTGCTTGCATATGATGTTTGGATGAATGGCATTAAACTGAACCTACGTCTCTGTCTCTTGCAGCATCTACCGAGGGCACAGAAGGATATGGGACAGACATCAGTGTGAGGCATCAGGCATGACTGCTACACATGAGCACACTGACACTGATGTGACCAGCACCTCAGAGGGGGACAGGAGTTTACTTGAGGAATCACAGCCAGAGACACCAGCCTCAACGTCATCTGACGCCAGTGGTGACTCCTCTATGTTGGCCGGCACAGGGAGTGGGAAATCTACCTCCTCTTCTACAACACATCGTCCAGTGCCCGCCACCCAGCTACTTGCACTAGTGCTGCCCATGCCTGCGGCCCTTGGAAGGGTAGAGTGTCCTTACCCCAGGCACCGCTGCCCCTGCCCCTGTCTCCTCTGCTGCCCTAAGCGTTGAGGCTGTGGACCTTTTGCACCAGATGTGTGTGGGTCAGACAACTCTCCTTAATGCCTTCCTAGACCATGACAAGAAGTTGGCACAGGTACTTGCCTTCATGGAGTGCATTCATTCAGATGTGGGTGAGCTACACAGGACTGTCCAGTCTTTGTCCTCCACTGTGACGGCAGCCATTGAACTGTCGCAGGTTCAGAGTCCAGCTCCAGTACCTTTGGCCACCCCCCTGCCAGTGGCTATATCTGATGAGAGTGACCACACAACACAGTCCACAGGCTCTAGATACACCACACGCAGCAAATAACAGCAGCACCCCAAGCGGGCCAGGGCGCAGACACCATCCCCCAAAGAAACCAAAGTCACCCCAGAGCGCAAAGGCAAAAGCCCTCAGGTGACACTCAGGGGCATCATGCCAAGAAGCAGGCCTCAGGCTCACATGCCTCAAAAGCATCCCCATCCAAGGGCCGTCCCGCCCCAAAAGCGTGTACCAAAGACAAGCTGTGAAGTTGGTGCCTACTAAGAGTCCAAAGAAAAAGCCCTCTAAGGCAGGTTCACCCACAACCTCAACTCCCATCCACACCCCTGTGAATCTAGGAAAGGAGGGCACTGGAGGGAGTTCACCTGGTCAACAGGGGATGGAGGGGAAAAGGCAAGGCAAGGCCAGGCCAAGCGTACCTCTCAAACCAGCAGATCCCCAGAGGGAGGGCCACCACCTGCACCTGATGCACCTGTGGTGGAGATTGAGTCTGTAGTGCCCGCCCCACTTAACACTCCTCCCAAGACCATTCTTGGCTATCGAGTCCCCAAGAAGTGGAAAGGCACCCCTCCACATTCTCCCTCCCACACTGTGTCTCACGGCAGCATGACTCCACCTCCATGTGCCACCACACCACCCGGTCCAAGCAGCCCTCCGGCTCCCAAAGCCACTGATGACTCTACCTGAGCTGGTCTTCTATCCCAGGTTCAGTCCTCCAACTGGCCCCAACACTCAGCCACCTCCCAGTCTGACTGACAGCCAAGTCTGAGTCAAAGTCCTCCTCACACACCTGTCTCTCCCACAGCGGTGACTGGACTGGCCATTTGTATCCCCCTAGTTGTGTAGCTTACCATGGCAGTGTACAGTCTCAGCCATTCCCTGTGGAGCCTCTCATGCACACATGTGCCTACTTTGTACTGTGGACTGGCGACTGGCCTTGCTGTTCATCGCTGTTGCTGCCCATTCTCTGTGCAGGTTCTCATGTACCTACTTTAAACGGTGGACTGGCCACTGGCCTTGCTGTTCATCACTGTTGCTGCCCATTCCCTGTGCAGGTCCTCATGTACCTACTTTGAAATGTGGACTGGCCACTTACCTGTTCATCGCTGTTGCTGCCCATTCTCTGTGCAGGTTCTCATGTACCTACTTTGAACGGTGGACTGGCCACTGGCCTTGCTGTTCATCACTGTTGCTGACCATTCCCTGTGCAGGTCCTCATGTACCTACTTTGAACTGTGGACTGGCCACTTACCTTGCTGTTCATCACTGTTGCTGCTCATTTGATGTGCAGATTCTCATGTACCTACTTTGAACTGTGGACTGGCCACTGGCCTTGCTGTTCATCACTGTTGCTGTCCATTCCCTGTGCAGGTTCGCATGTACCTACTTTGCTTTACTTTGTACTGGCCACTGGCTTTGCTGTTGGGTATTATGGATGCCCATTCCCTGTGCAGTTTCTCATACACACATGTACTTTGCTTTACTTTATACTGGCCACTAGCCTTTCTTTTTATCACTTAGGATGCCCTTTCCCTGTGCAGTTTCTCAACCACATGTGTGCCTACTTTGTACTGGCCACTGGCCTTGCTGTTGGTTACTATGGATGGCCATTCCCTCTGCGGTTTCTCATGCACACATGTGCCTACTTTGCTCTACTTTGTACTGGCCACTGGCCTTGCTGTTGGTTACTATGGATGCCCATTCCCTGTGCAGTTTCTCATGCACACATGTACTTTTCTCTACTTTGTACTGGCCACTGGTCTTGCTGTTTATCATTTAGGATTCCCATTCCCTATGCAGTTTCTCATGCACACATGCACTTTGTTCTACTTTGTACTGGCCACTGGACTTGCTGTTAGTTACTATGGATCCCCATTCCCTGTGCAGTTTCTCAAGCACACATGTGCATACTTTCCACTTTGTACTGGCCACTGGCCTTGCTGTTGCTCGCAGCTTCATTGGAAATCCGTGACTTTGGCTTTCTGTCTCCTTACCTGCTGTCTGATTGGCTGCCTGCCCGGCTAACAGCTCGCGGCCCCCGCTCCGCGGGAGCCGCTCGCAGCGTCTTTGGAAATCCGTGACTTTGGCTTTCTGTCTCCTTACCTGCTGTCCCCTGAAGCGAGGGTGAAAGACGGCATTCTGACCGCGTGTGAGGCTGTTCTACCAGGGGCCGGGACTGCGAGACCCAGGGTTCAGCGCAGGATCACCGGAGCGCACCTGGAGTCTCTTCCCGCCCCTGCTCTTCTCTGATTGGCTGCCTGCCCGGCTAACAGCTCGCGGCCCCCGCTCCGCGGGCGCCGCTCGCAGCGTCATTGGAAATCCGTGACTTTGGCTTTCTGTCTCCTTACCTGCTGTCCCCTGAAGCGAGGGTGAAAGACGGCATTCTGACCGCGCGTGAGGCTGTTCTACCAGGGGCCGGGACTGCGAGACCCAGGGTTCAGCGCAGGATCACCGGAGCGCACCTGGAGTCTCTTCCCGCCCCTGCTCTTCTCTGATTGGCTGCCTGCCCGGCTAACAGCTCGCGGCCCCCGCTCCGCGGGTGCCGCTCGCAGCTTCATTGGAAATCCGTGACTTTGGCTTTCTGTCTCCTTACCTGCTGTCCCCTGAAGCGAGGGTGAAAGACGGCATTTTGACCGCGTGTGAGGCTGTTCTACCAGGGGCCGGGACTGCGAGACCCAGGGTTCAGCGCAGGATCACCGGAGCGCACCTGGAGTCTCTTCCCGCCCCTGCTCTTCTCTGATTGGCTGCCTGCCCGGCTAACAGCTCGCGGCCCCCGCTCCGCGGGCGCCGCTCGCAGCTTCATTGGAAATCCGTGACTTTGGCTTTCTGTCTCCTTACCTGCTGTCCCCTGAAGCGAGGGTGAAAGACGGCATTTTGACCGCGTGTGAGGCTGTTCTACCAGGGGCCGGGACTGCGAGACCCAGGGTTCAGCGCAGGATCACCGGAGCGCACCTGGAGTCTCTTCCCGCCCCCTGCTCCTTCTATAAAGCCACACCCCTGACATGAAGCGGGACGCGTGCGGGACGCCGGGCTAAGCCCGGGCAAAGGGACGGCCCTCTGTGGCCCTCGGTGACTGAGGTAGGCTGGGCTGGGCCCGGTTATTTTCATCTGGCACATAAATATCTGTGTTGTATTGAACATGAGGTGATATTTTGCGAAGTTGCTGCACGGTACTTGTTGGTTGCTCCATTGACATTTACTGGAGGGCAATTGTCTACTTCCCTCCTCACTTAAACCTCTTGTACGTTTTATCATATTTTTAATCCCATTCGTTGTGGATATACACTTTTATTTACGACATCCTCCTGAAAATTATCCTACAGGATGACCAAGAAACTTCGCTCTAGGAGATTAGTGGGGGGAAGGACTTGTGCTAAAACAAAATCCAACCCCCTAAGAAATAAATCAGTGAACAATCCATTACTAAAGGGTCAATGCCAGCTATTTGATCTATGGGAACAAGCTGTGGATAAGAAAGTATCTGTTGCTGAAAAAGATGATTACTTATCTGGCGCACTTGTGGCTCCAGCTCAAGCGGATGCCGCGCTGGATCCCCCTTTACTAATACCAGACCCTTTTCAAATTGAATCCACGGCGAGGTCCAGCCATGTACATCCCGAGGCTGATGGTGTTATCGAGTCTCAAGTGCATTCTGTGGAAGAAAAACAAATTATCAATTCTCCAGCGCCACTTGCTCCGACAATGTGTGTTAGGTCGGGTGGAGATCTCTCATTGTCATCCATCGACCTTGAACTCTGTGGCCGCTACATGAACACAGGATATGTGAAATCCTCAGATGCCACCAAGCCACCTGTGGGTGCCACCGCATCTGGGTTATTGCTATATAGTAGCACTCCTTCAATAAATGTGCAGGACATGTCTGAGCTGCTAAATGCTTCCATGAGCCCGGATCTCAACCTATCTGGAATCCGCCCTTCTGGGGCCGTGGGCGAAAAACCTATATCTGAATCTTTGATTGCCCTGGAACATTTGTTATCTTCTATACTATCTCTTTTGGGCAAATTTGTGGGCAGTTCTGATTGTATTCTGGATTCTGTCACCAAAATATTGAATACAATGCTGCAAAAGGCTCCTGAAATGAGGAGTGTTCCCTCTACTGTAGCCGATAGCTGCCTGGTAACAGGGAATGTAAATGTACCGACAGAGTTCTCTGGTAGTAAGCCTTCAGTAATAGCGCAAGAAAAAACCGCTACGTCCCAGGTTGTTTCCGCAGCGTCTAATTGCATAAAGAACTCCGGCCTGGAAATAGAGGAAGAAAATCTGTCTTCTTCAGTTTGCAAAGTAGTACAGGAATTATTCCCAATTTTTATCCCGGAAAAAAAAGGGCAACAAGATGACGCTCAAGAAATAAAAGAAAGAACTTGCCATCACAAAAAGGATAAAGGAAAAAAAAGGAAACCTGTGCGCAAATATAAGAAGAAAAGACAAAGGCGGATTTGCTTCCAAAATTCAATTATCTTAACAGACAATGAAGATAATGCCATTGACTTGAATATGGTGACCACAAAATCGGTCAATGTGTCTTGTCTTCCAGTGTCTAGTTGTAATACTCCTGCAATCGTGGAAGTTTTACTCCAGAACGGTGAGCATGGCCAGATGGACCATCCTATGGTAGAGACTGGAATTACTTTACCGGTGGAACTGGGGGCTCTTAACCCTTTGGCGCCCTCTTTCGCTCCCACGGATGGGGTCGGTGTATGTCCACTTCTTTCTTTCCATGTTAAATCACCAATGTCTTATGTGGATACTCTGGTTTTGGATTTCTTTCCCTTATTTGATGTAAATTTGCCCTTAAATAGATCCTGGTTGCTTAAATGTTTCAGTGACTTGGAAAGTCTTCAGCTAATTCAATCAAGTGATATTGAGCTGGTTACTTTGTTAGGTGGAGACATTGTATCAAGTATAAGGGTTAAATTTTATTCTAAAATAATCGTAAATTTGATATTACAGCAAGCGGAGAATTTCCAATGTAGAGGTATTGATGTTTTGCCTATCTTCAGTTCTGGCAAACCCTTGTCACCCCACAGGATGCCTCGTAAGGGTGATGGGCAAGATGGGGTATCTTTTCCTTTTGCAGACCTAAAGATTCGGGTCTCCAAGGGGAAACGGTTGGTCTCACAGGCAGCGCCTCTTCCACCAATTCAGAACTCTTTGCCATCAGAGGATAATCATCGGTGGGATTGGTTGCATAGTGCTTTGTCTACCAAGAGTGTAGATAACTCCAAATTATTCCATCATCTTTAATAATCAATTGAAAATTATTTCCTGGAATGCAGCTGGGATACATAGCAGTCCAGAGAAACTTGATTTCCTATTCTCATTAGGAGCAAATGTGATCTGTATCCAAGAAACATGGTGTTCCAATAATATACATGTAGGGAGGGATTACTATGTATTGGAAGCGCCGGCTGCCCCATCCAGGAAAGGTCATGCCAAAGGGGGAATCGCTTGTTTATTATCTAACAAAATGCATTGGAGATTCTCGCACTACATTGACCCAAGTAATCTCTTTCAAGCTATAACAATAGCAAATTTTCCTAGTTCCGTAATTAAGTCTCCTATTGTCATTATCAACGTGTATATCCCTCCTGAAGAGAGTTTTAACATTTTATTGAAGCAGGTATTTCAGTATATTGGTCAGATTAAAAATGTCTCTACTCCACCTGAAGTTATCTTGGCGATTTAAACTGTAAAATATCTAACGCTAGTTTAAATTTATTTAGAAATAAGCCCAAAGAAGAGGCATATGCTATCCCACAATCTATCTTTCCAGATAAAATAATAACCAACAAAAGAGGGAAGATTTTATTGCAGGAATTATCGGCGATTGAGGGGATTATTGCAAATGGAAGATTTCCCTCTGATGTGCCCGCGAAATTCACCCATAGATCTCCTTTTAGTGTCTCAATTCTTGACTACGTGATTTCAGACTATGATATTGTTTCACGTATTCGGGATATTGAGATAGCCCCCACATCCTTGAGTGACCATAGTATAATCACTATAACTCTTTCCTTAAAACCTCCGCCTACTGAGTTTTGGTCCCTTAACAACAATAATGTTACTTTCCATGGTTCTTCGGGTAGATGTTTCTGGAACCCAACCGCCATTGTAAGTTTGCATGGTATTCTATGCAGAACTATATTAGAACTTAATGACTGGTATGGGTCCGAAATTGATAACTTTGAAGAATTTATGAGAAGGATCATTTTAAATGTAAAAAAAGGTTACTGGCTCTAGGAAAAAGTTTTTTTTTCCTAGTGCATTACGCATCCTGAATAAGGAAATAAATAAATTAGTGCGTGACCAATTTTTAGGTAGATCAGATGAATTAGCTAAGGAAATATCGAGGTTAAAAAGAAGGAGAATTAGATTAAAAGCGAGTCTAAAAAGGGAAAAGGAAGACACAGTATGGATAAATTTGCGGGAAGCGGTAACACTTGGCAAATCCAGAGAATTTTGGTCCATAGTTGGGAAGGGATGTGGCACTAGATTGAGTCCCCTTCCCATCCCTATTCCCGAAGAAGTATGGTCCTCTTACATCCAGGAGCTGTATGCAGGGAATTTAACATCTCCGACAGATAGTGACCTGGATGTAATATCTGAGACTCCGGCTACTTATCCGACAGAGAAAACAATAGAAATGGCTATTAAGAACATGCGCTCTTCCGGCGCAATGGGACCAGATGAAATACCTATGACGGTCCTGAAGCAGGAACCATTGCAATGGAGTAAGATCCTTTATCCATTGTTCAAATCCTGCTTTGACACAAAAATTGTCCCCGCCTCGTGGAAGGGAAGTATACTGGTCCCTATTTTTAAAGAAGGGAGCTAGGGACAATCCTATGAACTACTGTTTGATTGCTCTCCTCGACTCAGTTGGTAAGGTCTTTGCAAAGTGTATTTTAATTTTACTTGATTACTGGATCGAGGAGAATAATATTCTACCATTCGAACAAACTGGTTTCCGCAGGGGGCACAGTACATTAGACAACCTCACCACTCTCCATGTGATTGCCGATAAATATACACGTGTGAGAGGGGGTGTGGTGTTCGCTGCGTTCATTGACTTCTCCACGGCTTTCGATAAAGTTGACCGTCGAACGCTGTGGAGAAAGCTAGCTGCCCTGGGTTTACCGTCTTATCTTTTGGACCTGTTACGCGCCCTCCACACGGATACGTGGTGCAGCATTCTCCAAGGGGGCGAAAGGGGTCTTTCGCATAGAATTCCATCCGCGAACGGCCTTAAACAAGGTTGTCTCCTGGCCCCACTATTGTTCTCCCTATATACTGTAGATCTTCCTGCGTTTTTGACAGCTAGTGCGGGTATAGCCCAGATGGTAGGGGGATCTCCTATTTCTTGTCTGATGTATGCTGACGATATTCTTGTTTTAGATTTAACTCCGAAAGGTCTTGCCAACCGGCTGCAAGCTTTACATATTTTTGCTGACTCTCATTATATGAAGATTAACATTTCTAAAAGCAAAATTATGTGTATTGCGGGGAAAAAGAAGTGCCGTTCTGAAAATTTTGGTTGGTGTATTGGTGATCAGAAACTAGAGGTCGTTAAATTTTATACCTTCTTGGGTAAAATAGTAACGGCTAATTTGAGTGAGAGGCCCAGTATTGAGCATAGTTCTCGTAAAGCCCTCGCACATGGCAAAGGTTTAAACTCGCTTTATCTTTCCACTGGAAAAAGGCACTTTGCCTGTTTGCTAGAGGTGTATAGGGCAAAGATACCCCCTACGCTTTTGTATGGCATCGAACTCATAGATTCGAAGCACTGGGTTTTTTGTCATAAAATTGAGGGGAAACTCTTAAGATCCCTATCCACTCTGAACACGGCCTGTTCCCTGGCCGCATGTAGGCTTGATCTCGGCCTCAGGAGCAGTTGGGCCCAGGGACTATGTGCCCTAGTAAGATGGGTGGCCTGCTTGGCAAGAGCAGAGTCAGGGACAATGAGAGCTCTCCTCAAAAAGGAATTGTTGGGCAACTTTAAAGAGTTCTCACGATTAGTAAAGAACTTTAGATGGGCTGTGTCTCTTTTAAAGTTAGATGAAAGTGGGCTGTTTCTTCATTCACCGTCACAGCTAAAACTTTTGTTAAAACAGGCATCGTGGGAACTTTGTTTTCAATCAGATAAGAATATAATACAAGAAAAAAAGGGTTGTGATCTCCTCCTTAATTCTTACGCTATGAAGTCGGCCCAACCTTATGCCACATGGAATATGCCACATGGTGTGCGTAGGTTTTGGTTCCTTTTACGTTATGATCTTTTGCCCTTAAATCTTCTTTTATCTAAGTGGTATGGAACCTCTCCGTTGTGTAACTTCTGTAACCTAAGCACCCAGAACCGTATGCATGTCTTGTTGATTTGTCCTGTACTCCGCCCATTGCGGCTTAAATGGTTAAAACCAATATGTCTCCAACTGGGTATCTCTAATGTGAACATTTTCTTACAATATTTGTACTGTCCTCCGAATGAAATGTTTTGCTTCCATATTTTTAATTTCTTTAAAGGTTTTTTAGCCATTTATTAAGTTGTTTTGACGAGGACTGACATTGCTTATTCTTGTGTATATGTCAATGGACGCATTCTTCTTTTTGTGTATTGTTTGAATTTTTTCCCTGTAATGTAATTTGCATTTGATTTTTATGTGGCCCTCGTCGAGAGCCAAAACTTATTTAAATAAAATTGAAAATTGAAATTGCTTACTATGGATGCCCATTCCCTGTGCAGTTCCTCATGAACACATGTGCCTACTTTGCGCCACTTTGTACTAGTCACTTGCCTTGCTGTTTATCACTTAGGATGCCCATTCTCTGCGCAGTTTCTTATGCACACATGTACTTTGTTCTACTTTGTACTGGCCACTGGGCTTGCTGTTTATCACTTAGGATGCCCATTCCCCGTGCAGCTTCTCATGCACACATGTGCCTACTTTGTTCTAGTTTGTACTGGCCACTGGCCTTGCTGTTGTTACTATGGATGCCCCTTCCCTGTGCAGTTTCTCATGCACATAAGTACTTTGCTCGACTTTGTACTGGCCACTGGCCTTGCTGTTTATCACTTAGGATGCCCATTTCCTGTGCAGTTTCTCAAGCACACATATGCCTACTTTGCACTTTGTACTGGCCAATTGCCTTGCTGTTGGTTACTATGGATGCCCTTTTCCAGTGCAGTTTGTCATGCACGGATGTGCCTACTTTGCTCTACTTTGTTCTGGCCACCAGCCTTGCTGTTTATCACTTAGGATGCCCATTCCCTGTGCAGTTTCTCATGCACACATGTGCCTACTTTGCACTTTGTACTGGTCACTGACCTTGCTGTTGGTTACTATGGATGCCCATTCCCTGTGCATTTTCTCTTGCACACATGTGCCTTCTTTGCTTGACTTTGTACTGGCCACTGCCCTTCCTGTTTATCATTTAGGATTCCCATTCCCTATGCAGTTTCTCATGCACACATGCACTTTGTTCTACTTTGTACTGGCCACTGGACTTGCTGTTAGTTACTATGGATCCCCATTCCCTTTGCAGTTTCTCATGCACACATGTACTTTGCTCTACTTTGAACTGGCCACTGGCCTTGCTGTTTATGACTTAGGATGCCCATTCCCTGTGCAGTTTTTTAAGCACACATGTGCCTACTTTGCACTTTGTACTGGCAACTGGCCTTGCTGTTTGTTCCTATGGATGCCCATTCCCTGTGCAGTTTCTCATGCACACATGTGCCTACTTTGCTCTACTTTGTACTGACCACTGGCCTGTTTATAACTTATGATTCCCATTCCCTATGGAGTTTCTCATGCACACATGCGCTTTGTTCTACTTTGTACTGGCCACTGGGCTTGCTGTTGGTTACTATGGTTACTATGGATTTCCATTCCATGTGCAGTTTCTCATGCACACATGTACTGTGCCTACATTGCACTTTGTACTGGCCAATGGCCTTGCTCTTGTCTACTTTTGATGCCTATCTGTGTCATATGCAATAAAGACAGTTACTCCTGTTGTCTGCTTTGTCAATGTCTGTATGGGTATGGTTTAATGTGACACATGCTCTGTATGCCACTTTAACACTGCCAATGGCTTGTTTCACTTTTTCAGAGTTTGGCAGAGGTGACCGGCACGTCAGTTTTCTTGACTCTGAGGCTTTGGGTGCACTGATGGTTGTTTATGATCACCTGCAGTCATCCTAATCATTCTATGGACAGGTTTGCTGAACTGTACACATGTCATGTTTGGATGCACTGCCAGCAAAGAGGGGGATTCTAGCCACAGGAATGCAGGCAGGCTGACCAGGGTCCATCATATCTGTGTGATCATTCATGATGTGTGTACAGCAGTGTTGGTGTATGGTCATCTTGTGATGCCCTGTCTTCCTATTCACATGGGTAGATTTAAATGTGTGCAGTTGAGTGGTGATGAAGAGTGCAGTGTGAAGGGGGTGGCTTTGTCTCTGGTGTTAATGTGTTTATGCCCCTGCAATGGCTACTGCACACATGTGTCAACCAGGAGCTGAGTGCCTCATATTTTGATTGGTCACCCCTGTGTTTGTGATTGTGTGCACATGTGGTACTTGTAGGTTGTGCACTGTGCAGTGTGTTTGTGTGTCCTTGCACTCCTGGGGGACACCTACTTGTTATTGCTGCCGGTTGTGAGTATGAAGAGTGTGTGACATCCAAGTCTGTGTTGTGTTTTGTTGATCAGCCATGTGTGTTGTTACTGTTTTTGTTCACTTTGAAGACCTGCTCAGCCACACTGACATTATGGGTGAGTTTTCTCATGCATTGCTGTCACCTGAGCTATTTCTGGATCCAGTATGGTATGTGGGATGTGGAGTTATTCCATCCCCTTACTTTGCCTCTGATGCCTTCTCATTGTGAGTGACTCCTCCATGTATTTGTGTATTGTGCACTCCTGACCTGTCCACTACTGACGTACACACCACTTCACTCTCATGTCACCTATCCCCTTGGTTTGGCAGTGTGTGTGCCTCCCCACCACTTCATTTGTTACACTATGCTTTGTGGTGCTGATCTGTGCACAGGACCAATGTGCCACTCATGACAGTTTCCCGATTAGTCATGTGTGATTTTCTTGTACTATTTTGCAGTCCTGGTTGCTCATGTGCAGTACAACTGTTTGGGCAGCACAGTCCTCTGGTCATGTTGTTTGCACTTGGGTGTCTCTGAGTTGAGCATCTGTGGGTGTTGACTTAGATGTATGTGTGTTTGCTGAGGTATTGCTACCATTCCTGAATGTGATGTTGTCTGTGTGCTGTGCTGATTTGTGTTGTGTGAGTACATGTTGTGGCACTGGGATGTGTGTACTACTGAGTTGGTTGTTGTGCACACACTGCTTGCTGTGCATGCAGTGCTGTGAGTGTATGCTGCCTTGTACTTGCCTGGTGTGCATCCCCTGATGTCCAGATGAGATTGCTATGTGATAGATTGGCATGTGCATCTGTTGTGTTTTTGTTCCAGATGTATGCAGTGTTTGGCCTCTGTTGGCTCTTTCAGCTGACAGATGCTCTATGTGTGATGTTCTATTTGCATGACATTGTGTGGGAGTTGTTAGTGCATTGTGATACATTCAGATGTGTGTTGCAGGTGCAGTATGCATTACTTATGTGTGTGTGTCACATGCAGCAATGTGGATTCTTGTTCCTGAGCTTGTTTTGAGTGCACATTAGTGATTTGGCCTCCTATTTTGACCTGTCACTTATCAGGATTGTGCATGTGCATGCATGTGTTACACTAAGACACCATGTTAACTTGATGGGTGGTGTTGTATGTCTGTGTTCGTTAGCTTATTGTCCCATTGATCCCAGTCTGTGTCCACGATTGTTTTGAAATTCTGCACTTCTTGTTTGTGTTGTGGTATGGTGTCTCCGCATTGGTCCTGAGTGACAATGTTGTGTGCTCCTGTTCTGTCTGGGATCCCATTGCCTTTCAACTGTTTGGCTGGCCATATGTGGTCTTGTACTTCTGTGTCTCTTGTTTGTTAGGTTTGTGTTTGGCTATTGTTTTTGTGCCAGCATTGGTTCTGGCATCCCTTAGTGTGTGTGTGATGTTTGTGGATGCACCCCAGGGAGTGTGTTTGTTTGTCAGTGAACTGACAGGACATTATTAGCACCATTCTGTGTGTTTGACACAGGTGCTGAGTGGTGCAAGTGTGAGGTGGGTGGAGGAGGGGTATGTGGAAAGGATCAACATTGTGTTTGACAGCCATGGAGTGTGACAATGATCCATGTGTGTTGTGCTGATGACTTACATGTCAAGTAAGTTGAGGCAGATGTGTGGCTGATCTCTGTTTGATTTCAGACACTTCCTATAATCCCTGTTCCTATGCATGGCTTGCCTCTCTATCTCCCTGAGTTGTTGCACAGTGGTCACTGTGGTTTAATATCACTCACTGTGCCAGCCATGTCTGATTTGATGGCCTAAGGGTGTTGTATTATGTTCCTTCTCTTGCATGTGATGTACACATGCTTTGCGGCTTGCTCCATGGCTTTCCAGCACTGTCCACGTCATTTTTGCCTATCCCATTTATTTACCTCCATTGCTGCAGACATCTGGTATGTGTATGTAGCAGTGTGTCAGTGTGGGGTGTGTCTGGGTGACTTAATAGGCCGTGTGTACAGTTAAATGGTTGTTCATTTTCAGTGTGAGTGTTCATTTTGTGATTGGAGTCAGTTTGCTTGACATGAGTGGACGGTAGGTGTGGGGATGAGGGTTGACCTGCCCCTGAGCCCTGTGCAGGGTGTTCTTCTTCACCCCCACCTTCTAAGACAGGTTCCTTGGTTGTTTGGTGTGTGTGGTGCAGGGTCTGGGTACACCTGGCTGGTTAATTGTGCAGGGGGGCACAGGAGGGGCACACAGCATGTCCCATATTGGGTGTGGGGGGCCTAGTGTGTGTAGGGTGGAGGTGTGGCCCTATGTTCTCTGTGGACTGCCCATGCCTGGTGCTGGCCCTGCCTACTACATTGTTTTCTGGTTTACCTGCATCTTCACAGCTGCAGTGACTTGACCGGGAGATTGCATTGATTTCACGGTTGCTGGGTGACCTGGATGCAGGAGGGTTATTTGGTGACAGGTAGGACATATGTGGGTACACTTGTGGATGTGTTCCTGTCCCCACCAGTGTCTGGTGTGGACAAGAACTGTATATCAGCCTATGAGATGTGTGTTGTGATTGTGTGCTGAGATGTGTGATAGCGTACCTGCTGCGTTGTACGCAACAGTGCATTACTTGCTGGTAGTAGATCAGGTACAGCATCGGAAAGGCATATAAAGATGGATCCATTGCGGTCCGGACCGAGTGGAGGGGACCAGGAGTCTGGTTTGGCGTTCTGCTATCGTGCTTCCACCGTCTCCGGTTGGGTGGTTTCTCTGCTGCGGTGTGATGGGCTGTTTGGGGCATCCTGATTTGTACGGCGGTCGGGACATCATTCTGCTCTGTGGTGGGTCTCTTTTGGCTCACTCCACCGCAGTAGCAGTTTTATGGCAGTTCACGTCACATGGCGGCAGACAAGAAATGGGCTATGTTTGCCATTGTAATATGACGGGCCTGACGACCGCTGCGGCGGTCTGAAAATGAAATTTTCTGTCACCACCAGCACCGCGGAGGTGCCTCCGCCCACCATACTAATGAGCCCCTAAGTGTACAGGTCATCTTTGCAGTAGTAGAACAGAGGAACTATTACTGGGCCAGGCAAAGCAGTGATGAAAATGTGGCATCGCAGACATGCATTAGGCAAGCAGTTGCTGGGCTCCAAGAGCTTTCTCCTGATTTGTAGAGCTTGGAGATCTTGTGCGGAGTCATCCAGTTACTGCCTTTCAGAACAGGCATACCAGTTTGATGCCTGGGCACATGCTACATTAGTATCCTGCTGCATCCCAGTACAAGACACGCCCAGGTTGTAAGTCCATGCCACATAGGCAACTGTAGGGAGATGGAATTCAAGACTCACACATTTTATGCAGCCAGAGACTGGACCGACACTCCTGGGTCACAGCGTGCCATGCTCTCCTCAACAGCCACATTTAAAGGGATTCCCTGAAGCAGAGTCTGGATGACCGGCAGGCCTGTGCCTGTAGGTGCCTTCCATTCTGTTTCTCCTGCATGAGTTATTTATTCTGATATATGCCAGTGGCATACTGGACAGTGGACAGACTTTCCTAATCTGTACTGCAATTGTCCCAGGCTTTTCGTAACACAAATGTGCACAGCCCCACTAATGCAGAAAAAGAAATCCTAGGAAATGTCACCATTACAACATTTGAGTGACCTACGTATGTGCAATATCACTCCAAGTATATCTTCTTTCTACTGACTTCCTTGATCTTCCTACCAAATTACAGGTCCCTCTTGAGAGTTAATATCTCATCTAGAACTCAAACATCCACCATAAATTCAGTTGGTAATTAACATTTCCTTCTTTTTACTTTGTATGTTATGTTTTACACTTCAGGATTTTGGGTATATTCAATACAGGACACACACATTGCAATACATTATTTAATTAACTCAGGGATAATATCTTTGCTGGCTTCCTGACACATTAAAAAAAATCATCAATAAGTTAGAGCGTAACCGCCTTTTACAAAGGCTCAGGGGATAGGGTACAACCAAACCAAAACAAATCTTTTTCGCCTGCACTGGTTGGTAAAAACCCAATCTTTCACAATGTGGATGCTTAATTATCAACCCAAGAACAACAAATAAAACTTCAATGTCATAAAATAACAAATAATTATCCCCTAACCACAATATATATTTAGAATCTTACAAATATTTACTAAAAAATACTCATAAAATACTATTAACATTTATTTATATAATAACTGAATTAAAACCATTGATACTCTTCAGGGTTTTATATCATGTATATCAAAGGTGTCATGCTGGCACCATTGATGGCACAAATAGTATCACCCCAACAACATGGGTTTATCCCTAAGAGAGATACTACGGCACATATTAATATGGCCATTATGGCTTTTGATGTTGCACGGATCGAGCCTACCCCACTCGGTATGATTTCATTAGATGCAGAGAAAGCATTTGACCGAGTGGGGTGGGGCTTTTCTTTGGGCTACATTATCTGCCTTTGGTATAAAAGGTCAGTTTCTGAAATGGATTCAATCATTATACGACAAGCCTATCGGTAAGGTCTGCTATATGGGCAAATGTTCTCCTACTTTTACGATCATACGCGGGACAAGACAGGGGTGTCCTTTGTCACCTTTGTTATTTGCCCTTATAATTGAACCCTTTCTGATTGCTCTGCAGAGTCAATATCAGATCTCTCCATTTGTAATCGGCATAGATTCTCTTAAAATCATGATGATGTCGCGGTTTACTCTACTAATGTGTCCGAAGCATTGAAGGGCATAATAATAGAGGCACGGGAATTTGGTTTGGTCTCGGGATACAGACTCAACACTGGCAAGACCCAAATTGTTATGAATTATAAGTCACCAAGACCAGTTACTGGGGTTTGCGATGTAGCTACCTATTTGGGGGTTAAAATCTCCTCAAATGTCCATTCAATACTTGCTCTAAATTATGAGTCATTATTAAAAGAAACTGCTGGTTTATTTAAGAAATGGCACAAGCTACCCTTAAGTACTATAGGCCGAATAAATCTGGTCAAAATGAAGATATTGCCAAAATATTTATATCTTTTTCGATCTATCCCTTTACGGATTAATAACTCCTACTTTAATAGATTAGATGGTATTATTAGCAGCTTTGTGTGGGGGTATAAGAAAGCTCGTCGAGCTGTTACATTGCTTAAACTCCCATTTAATCAAGGAGGATTGTCTTTACCTGACATTAAATCTTATTATTGGTCCACTTTTTTGACTCGATTTCGAAGCCTGATCATTCCTGAGAAATGTTTATATTTCCACAAATTTATGTTGGGTGAGGATGTAAATATGTTTCTTTACAGACTAAACGACCCTAATTATTTTAAACGCGTGAAATTTAAGACGATACAAGATACTGTTATCATATGGCGCTCTATTCTTATTAAATGTAAAACTTCTCTCTTCCATCTTAATACCCCTTTGTGGTTTAATCCGGGTCTACCAGGAATCTTCCATGATACAGCTTGGTTAGTGCTGTCAGATTCCGGTATTAAAAAATTGGGAGACTTATATGACCATCAGGGGTCTTTTACATTTGAAAAGTTGAAGGTATGTTATAATCTTACAGAAGGGGCTAGATTTAAATATTATCAAATTAGAGATTATCTAGTGCGGAAATTAGGACTGACTAATATCTCGGACTCTGATTTATGGAATTGTATTCATAAAGAAGCTGATAAAGCATGGATTAGTATTGGATATAAAAAAATTTCAGGTTTTAGAAAAGATGATTCTACAAAACTATCTGAGAAATGTAGTAGGAAATTGGGTATTGATGTGACCCCTAATTTGATTACTTCTTCTTTAAAAAGTTTAAATCGATCTGTTCATTTATCTAATCTAAAGCTGCAGTTATTTAAAACCATCTGTCAGCTTTACTACACGCCAGACAAGATTTCAAAATGGGTTAATAACAATAGCATCAGTGATCGTACCAAATGTCCAAAATGCAATTTAAGATCAGCTGATATTTCCCATATGTTTTTTACGTGTCCGCAATTGGGTGACTTTTGGAATGGCATAACAAAAATTGTTTCTTTAAAACTGCCATGTCCAATAGTACTGACGTCTGTCGACGTGCTTGTAGGCACCTCTGGAACGGACAATTCTCGGCGCGATTTAATGAATATCTTAATCTCATGCGCTAGATTGATAATAGCTAGGGTCTGGATCCAACATAAACTTCAGGAATGGTGGAGTCTTGTAAAGGAAATATATTTAATGGAACGAGCCTTAGCAACAACAAGAGGTATTCAAACAAAAATTAAAGTGGAAAGGATTTGGGGAACGTTTATGTTGTGATATTTGTTTATCCCTCTTTTTATATTAAATGTCCTTAATGTCATTTGATTTATGTATTGCCTTACTGAAACTATCTCAATGTATCAATTACTCTTGACGTCTGTATGGAATGTGTACTTGTCCCATTTGATGCAAATAAAAATCTTTAAAAAAAAACCAAAGGTGTCATGCTTTTATTGTTCTCCACTCGCAATAATACGCATAGTCTGCTTCTTTCCCAATGAGATAAGAAAGTAGTATTTAAAACGTTGGTATTTTGAAACACGCAGTTTGGATGAGGGCCTGCTTTGGGAAATCTTCACACAGGTAGCGGTTTGATTCGAGCTGCGAGGTCCTGCACAGTACTTGCAGTTAGAGAACCTTTGCAGGAGAGGCGATGCATCAGTTCTGCTCTGGATTGCACCACACAGCAGAGGAGATATGCTGGTTCCACACATGGGCTAGCGGAGCACCTTAATACCCACTTCCATAAGTCCAGGACTGGGGTGGCACCACTTGGCAGATGGCAGAATCCAAGAGCTGGGTTCAAGGATGTTGGAACCTTCTGTCCCTAAAACTCTAATCAGGAGGCCAGTCAACTAGTCCTTTGAGTCACTGTGGGGTACTGTGTTCAACAGATGCAGGTCCAGTCCTTCTCACCCAGGCAAGAGGGCAGAAGGCAAGTCGAAGTCCTTCAGAGCAGCCGTCCAACAGAGTGGCAGTCCCTTAAGCAGCACAGTAGCCCTTCTTCCTAGCAGAGTAAGCACATAGCCTGAAGTGTACTGAAGAGTTTGTGTCTGAGGTCCAATATTGAAACCCAGTTCTGCCTTTGACGTGTGAAAAGCTTCTAGAAATTTAACTTTGAAGTTCCCAGGCATACTAACTTCGCTGTCCTGGTGCCAGACTAACTACAGGGGGTATGAGGCCCTCTGTGTGGAGGTAGGACATAGCCGATTTAAGTGCAAATCAGGCTGTGTCCCGCTCTACCCTCCCCTCTTGCTAGTGATGGCCCATCTAGGCACATCTAAGCTCTCTATTGTATGTTGCTATCTAGGAAGAATACACAAAGCCCAACTGTCAGCTAAACCCAGTCATGTGACCCAGGGACAGGCTACAGGCACTAAATGGATAAGACAGGAAAATGCCAATTTTTTAAAAGTGGCCTGACCCCAATGTAAGGCGGTTAGGACTACAGCACGCAACAACAACATTTGATTTATATCATTCAACAATATTTAATTCATATTCATCATGACATTTCACAATTTTTTCATTGATGGCTTATGATTACACATTAAGCAAATACATCATTATATGTGTTACATTACATAAGCTTATTTTCTTCTGTTGCAAAAGAAACCACAAACTTTGAGTACCCAATGCATTTCGGGACTTGAAGTCCCTTCATCAGGGGTCCTGTAAGAAAAAGGAAACCTTTTATCTGATGCCTGTACAGATCAACTAGACAAAATCATTCAATAAGCATGTCTTCCTATACTTTTCGTGTGACCAAGCTTTTTTTGAAAATCACTATAACCACTCACCCTAAAACACAGTTCAAATAACATATTCTTATAAGATATTCTTTGACCAACCCAAACCCAGCTGGGACAACAATCATAGAACGCTCACCTTGATATGCAAAAACTTCTGATGCTTTGTGGCAACTCTATTCTTATTGCTGTAACCTGTGATCTAAATGTCAACAAATTCATAATCCAATTAAAAGTCCGGATATCCCAAAAAGTGCCTTACACTATTCTCAAATGAATACTGGGCTTACCGATTCAGAAATTAAAACGCAGCCTGCAGGCTCGTGACCTGTCGAAAAATATATAAATAGGTATTCTAATCATGTTCAGTTGAACGCGAACAAAAATACATTCAGATAACAGCCGGCTGCCTCAAACCGTTTGTTTAAAGGACACAAAGTTCTCACCTCACTTAAAGAGTCGCACTTCTAACAGCTACAGCGGAGTCCTGCGAGCGTCCTCTGTAAAACACGAATGAAACCTTGTATAATAACACCGTACCTGCCGCCTGTTATTCAGAACAGACTTTAACTGAGAAATGTTCAACCCGCTTACGGTAACGCCGCCGGCCGCTCGTTAAACATTTCGCCATTCCATATCGGGAGGGGATACACTTCCGTGCCTGCCTCCTCACATATAGCGGTTACGTCACCATTAGTGAACACAAAGAGCGGACATTACCCGTTCATCTCTTCTTCTCAGTTTCGACAAAAACTTTATTCAGCGAACCTCCTTATTAAGTGAAGCCAAACTATTTGCCTCTTTTAAACTGTATTTCGTAGTCTTACAAACCTAAGTTACACTGGCGAAATAAACCTGCTATTATTTCAAAAAATGAAGAAAAAATAAAACGGATAACGGACGTCACATCCCGTTCTCCTGAACCCGTACCAGTTGGCTGCTATGACACCATGTAGGACACAACCTCTGTTTGTATAAAAAACTAAACCAGTGACATTAGAACTTACTACTTATATCATGATACACCTTATGTTTACACAGAGCGTAATACATTATTTGCAATAAACAGTTGGCAATGAAGATCAGATTACACTTACATGCATACCATTATACACCTAATGGCCATTTGTGAATACCTTGATGTGATGAATGCATGTCAATTTAAACTGCCCACTGTGTGTTAGGGACCTGAAGTGGGGGAAGCGACCAGCTGGTTGATAGGCAACCTATGTCCATAGACTGCTTTTATAAAAAGCAATTCATTTCCATTTTGTCATTGAGCCCGAATGGCATCAAAGTTCTAAGTCTTTTGATCCAGAAGACTTCTCTCTGGAGGAGGATTTTGGAATTATCCATGCCAGGCCTTTTTGGTACTTGCTCAATTATTTGGAATTTTAGTTGAGCTATCGAATGACGTTGTTCAATCCAGTGTAATGCCAGCGGTGATGTGGTGTTTTTGTTCCGAATACGACTTTTGTGTTCTGATAGGCGTGTCTTAATTTTACGCTCCGTCTTGCCCACATACAACAATCCGCAAGGGCATTTAATCATGTACACCAGATGTTCCGAATCACAGTTAGTTGTGTGGTGCAATTTTATGCTCTCTCCCGTTCTAGGATGTGCTAAGACATTTCCTGGGATGACATTATTGCAGTTTTTACAGTTCCAACACTTCCCTGTACCGCGTGATTGTTCTCCACTACTGGGTTTGTCCCGTTTGCGTCTGGTCAACAGTTTCGCGCTGTGCTGAGCATTCTAATGAGCCAACGAGCTCATGACGGAACGGTTCCGTCATGAGCACAGGCCAACCGACGCTCATGACGGAACCGTTCCGTCATGAGCATGGAAGGGGTTAAATTCTGCGCCCTATTGTAGGCAAACAACGGTTTCTCTAGGAACAAATTCCCGAACTCACTTTCAGCTTCCAATAATTCCCACATTCTTGTGATTATGTTTTTAATATCTCTAGATGCCGAAGAGAATTTGGAGACAAACACCATTCTTTGCGTGCTCTTTTTCTGTTTCTTTTCCAATAGTTTTGTTCTAGATATGGTCTTGACTTTTGAAATTTGATTATCCAAGTTTATCTCTGGATAGCCTCGTTCTATGTAACGCAATTTTTGGTCTTCAAGTGTGGTACTACAGACCTCTTCGTCTGACGAGATTCTTTTTATGCGCATAAACTGAGACACAGGTAAGTTCTGGATCAAATTTTTGGGATGGAAGCTGTGAAATTGTAATGCATTGTTCTTGTCTGTTGGCTTTTTAAAAAGCCTCGTCTGGATTTGGTTCTCTTTGAGTTCCACTAACACATCCAAGGAAGATATGGCATTCTCATCAAGACTGTAAGTGAACTGGATTCTTGGGTCCACTAAATTAAGGCTTTTGATGTTGTTAATCAATGCTGTTTCAGATTTATTCCAAATTAGAAAAATTTCATCAATGTACCTCCTGAAAAAAATTAAACCAGCACTCCAAGTCTGATCTGTTAGGATGAAGTCATGCTCAAATTTCGCCATGAACGTGTTCGCGTACATGGGCGCACCAGGAAACCCCATGGAAGTTCCATTCAGTTGGCTAAAAAACTTCCCTTGCCATTCAAAATAGCTGTTTGTCAAACAAAAATCAAGTAGCTGAAGAATAAAGCATTTCAAAGTCTCAGGTATATTTTCTTGCAAAAGAGCCCATTCCACTGATTCCAACCCTGTCGCATGAGGAATTGAGGTATAAAGCACGACAACATCTATCGTGCATAGAATCAAAGTATCCCCGGGTTCAATGATCAATAAATATACCAGGATGTTCAAAGATTGATTGGCAACCAGATACAATGGGTCTAAAAGGTGAGTTAGTTAAATTTTTGTGGATTTTGGGTAAGAAATAAATCCTAGGCCTCCTGGGAAATGCTTCCAAGAGGTAACCTTTAGTTTTTGTGTCTATCCATCCCAATTTCTCGGCCTGATCCAACAGCTTACTAAGCATGTCTGAAATTTCCATAGTAGGATCTTTGTTCAGTATCCCATAAGTAGTTTGATCCATCACATGTTCTGTGCCTTTCTTTAGGTAAAAGTCAAAATCCATCATAACGAGTCCTCCTCCTTTGTCTGCCGGAAAATTATGGTGTCATCTTGAGCCATTTGCTGTAATGCACTATATTCGGCGCGGGTTAAATTCTTGAGTTTTCGTCTGTATTGTATCTTTTGAAAGTCCGTTTTGACCAAGGTTTCAAATGTATCGAGAGTCTTATGCGATACTGGGGCCTGAAACGTGCTTTTAGGTTTGAATTTCGATTGGAAATCTTCACCCTCTTGTGGTGGACAAATGTTCGTGAAATAATGCCTTAAACGCAGTACTCACATGAATTTGAAGAAAGATACTGCAGTTTCTAGTTCAGTTGTGTGGTATGTACTGACGAATGACTTGCCTTTGTTTAGAAATTCCTCCTCAAATTTACTGAGTTTCTTATGAGAAATGTTAACTATGAGACTTTCCCTTGACTCCTCAAGCCTTTCTTTCTCTTTTTTTCTTTTTCCCTTTCCTCGCCTTGTTTTTTTTCGGTTTGCTTTGATGTGGTTGCATCCGGGGGTCTGTTTTGTTCTGCTCCTTTCTTTTAAAAAAGGAATACTTCCATTTGATCCAGTTGCCATGGCTTCCTTAGCCTGTCCTGTTGTTTTGCCTTTCAGTAACTGACTGGCTGGTGATCTGGAAGTATCTGTATCCCTATCCGAAATAATACTCTCCTCAGAGGAAGCAGACTGAGCTTTCTTTTGTGTATAGCGTCTCTGAGCATAAACTTCGGCCCATGTATATGCTTCATTTAATATATAATCGATAGTGTCTCTTTTGAACTTTCGCAGTTTAGTTCCTTGGAGTTCTTTTCCATATTTATCGAGACGCTCATCCAATTCTTCCAAAAATTTTGTCCAAGGTTCCTCCTCCATGTGTTTGGATAAATCAGTTTTTATGTGATAGATTTCTTCCTCCAAATCTTTTATTGTTTGTGACAATTCCTCAATAAGAAGTAATATAAGGTCTAGAGAACACTTATTAAGTATACAATACCACTTCTCCATAAATTTCTGGTTGTTGTTCAGTCTAAATAGCATTGGTCTAATTGCCAGTCTTAGCCCACGTGGTATCCGCTTAACACGATGATATTGTATGAGTGTCGAAGCATGTAATCTCTGAAGTTCACGCCTAGTCAGATATTCCAGTTGGCGCAGTTGTTGTGTTATAAATCCGCTTTGGGCATCAAACGTTTTTGTTTCCTTGATCAAATTATAAATATCGTTGTCTTCTTCAGTAGTGTACACTTTAGTGGATGCACGGTTTTCCGTGATGCTTGCGATAGATTTGAAAGACATTTTGATGCATCGGCATCTAGAGGTATTAAAAACATAATCACAAGAAGGTGGGAATTATTGGAAGGATGAAAGTGAGTTCGGGAATTTGTTCCTAGAGAAACCGTTGTTCGCCTACAATAGGGCGCAGAATTTAAAAGAACTGTTGACCAGACACAAAGGGGACAAACCCAGCAGTGGAGAACAATCACGCGGTACAGGGAAGTGTTGGAACTGTAAAAACTGCAATAATGTCATCCCAGGAAATGTCTTAGCACATCCTAGAACGGGAGAGAGCATAAAATTGCACCACACAACTAACTGTGATTCGGAACATCTGGTGTACATGATTAAATGCCCTTGCGGATTGTTGTATGTGGGCAAGACGGAGCGTAAAATTAAGACACGCGTATCAGAACACAAAAGTCGTATTCGGAACAAAAACACCACATCACCGCTGGCATTACACTGGATTGAACAACGCCATTCGATAGCTCAACTAAAATTGCAAATAATTGAGCAAGTACCAAAAAGGCCTGGCATGGATAATTCCAAAATCCTCCTCCAGAGAGAAGTCTTCTGGATCAAAAGACTTACAACTTTGATGCCATTCGGGCTCAATGACAAAATGGAAATGAGTTGCTTTTTATAAAAGCAGTCTAAGGACAAAGGTTGCCTATCAATCAGCTCGTCGCTTCCCCCACTTCAGGTCCCTAACACACAGTGGGCAGTTTAAATTGACATACATTCATCACATCAAGGTATTCACAAATGGCCTTTAGGTGTATAATGGTATGCATATAAGTGTAATGTGATCTTCATTGCCAACTGTTTATTGCAAATAATGTATTACGCTCTGTGTAAACATAAGGTGTATCATGATATAAGTAGTAAGTTCTAATGTCACTGGTTTAGTTTTTTATACAAACAGAGGTTGTGTACTACATGGTGTCATAGCAGCCAACTGGTACCAGTTCAGGAGAACGGGATGTGACGTCCGTTATCCGTTTTATTTTTTCTTCATTTTGTGCAATAATAGCAGGTTTATTTCGCCAGTGTAACTTAGGCTTGTAAAACTGCGAAATATAGTTTAAAAGAGGCAAATAGTTTGGCTTCACTTAATAAGGAGGTTTGCTGAATAAAGTTTTTGTTGAAACTGAGAAGAAGAGATGAACGGGTTATGTCTGCTCTTTGTGTTCACTAATGGTGACGTAACCGCTATATGTGAGGAGGCAGGCATGGAAGTGTAACGGAGTGCCCCGGTCCGGGGACCCTGTCCCGGACTCCGTTACGCCACATGCCCATGTGCCCCCTCAATGTGTCCCTAGTAACCGCTCTTCTATCCCTCAGCAGACGGACATTCACGGCATTGAGGAAGACTGTGCCGGTGTACCAGAGGCGGATCATGACTGGCCCTTTAAGCTACAAGAGGAGGAGGAGTGGGCGGAGTCCTGGAGCGACTGGACCACGTCAAAAGAGGCCGACCACAACAAGCCGGTGTGCTTGTACACCCAGGGCGGGTCCGACGGGAGAGACGGAGAGACGGAGGAGACCGGAGATTCGTCAGGAGGAAGATCGACCGGACCAGGAGGAAGAACGCCAGGAGGCCAACGACTCCACGCGTCGCCCAGCCACTCACCCAGGGGAGGTGCGTGGCTCACGCAGGTGCGTAACCGCCTCAGGGGTTTAATGGGACACCGGGGAGGTGCACCGAACGTGTGACAGGTCATCCCTGGGTCCCCGTAACCTTCTCACAAGCACCACCACTCACCCAACCCCGAACACGCCCTGACAGCCAAAGAAGTTGTTCGAAAAGGAAGAAGGGGAGCACGCGTGGCTGGTTTTTGCTTCCTCACTCCCTTTCCCTGTAAACGGCTGCTACAGTGCCGGATACGCTCTTAAGAGTGTCTTTTGTGTTTGTTTCCTTTTCATTTCATACTGAGTCCGGGAGGCAGAGAGGTCACCACGGACCTGAGAGACCCCACCGCCCGACGGAGCCTGGCAGACGATCGGAGGACGTCGCGCCTGGACCCGCGGAGGAGAAGACGATCCCGAAGCAGGTCCCCCAGGCGCAACCCAGTACCGAGAAAGACCTGTTCAGACTTTTTGTTCAGCACAATAAAGCCAACTATCACCAGGACCCGCCTCTTGCCTTTTACTGCCGAACCGCAAACCAGCGAAAAGCTCACAGTGGTGGAGAATGCGGGCATAGAGGCCGTCTGCAAACAGAAGATGGAAACGGTGATAGAGCGACTCACGAAAGGACAGGAGCGGCTAGAGTGGGTAGCCGAACAACAACTCACGGCCGCCCAAGAAGACAGGATTCTGATAAAAGAGGCCCTGGCTACGCGGGTTGCCCCACCCTGGGTGGATCCCGTACAACCCGGTAGCGGTGCTGAGAGGATCATTCCACACGGCTCGGCCGCCATCGCTCTTCAGAAGTATCAATCAGGGGAGGACCCGGATGCGTTCCTCCTCAACTTCGAAAGGGCGGCCCGGGCTTGCGGATGGCCGGTGGTGAAGTGGCCGTTCTTTCTGGCTCCTCTCTTGGTAGGGGAGGCGCAGGCCGCCTACCAGGTGGCCAATCCAACCGGGGACACGCCATATCATGAGGTGAAAAAGGTCATCCTAGAACATTTGGGACTGGACGCCGAGGCTTATCGGTTGCGCTTCCGGAAGGAGCGGGGAGCGCCCGGCGAGAATCCCCGGACCCTGTTCGTGCGTCTTAGAATGGCGGCCGACAAATGGTTGACCCCCTCCACCAGCCCCAAGGCCGAAATAATGGACCGTATTTACCTAGAACAATATCTAGAAGCACTTCCGTATCCCACCCAGAGATGGCTGCGACAACATCATGATCTTACGGCTGCCCAAGCCATCGACATGGCTTCTTCCTTTGCTCGGGCTCAGCCCCGCGGACCGGCCGGAGAGCCTGACAAAGCACAGAGACCCATCCATAGGATCGATAAGAGACCGCAGCGACCAGTCGAGGCCCCCAAACCTCAGCCTTGGCATTCTATGCCCCAGGGCGGCTCAGGGCCCCAATGCTTCGACTGTGGGAACTGGGGCCATATAGCGAGACACTGTCCCAAGAAGCGACCCCCGGAGGAACCTATGGAGGTTGGGTACCTTCCAAAGGCGGTCCTATTCTCTGCTGAAATGGGCGGCACGTACAGAGTAAGTGTCAGGGTAAACGGGTCCTCCTTGTCGGCCCTATTAGATTCAGGATGCCGTCAATCCGTGGTTCAGACTAGGCATGTCACCCTCTCCCAATACGTTCCTTGTCAGGTGGTAAACATCAGGTGTGTGCATGGGGACGTTCGACCCTACCCCGTGGCCTCCTTGCCCATAAGTATAAAGGGGGTTGTGCAAACGGTGCGGGTGGGCGTCCTTGCTTCTTTACCTGAAGATCTAATTATAGGTACCGATAACCCTAGTTTTCTGTCTCTGTTCAAATCAAGCATGGATAGCTGTCCCTCCTCCCCAGCGGTAGAGGATCGACCTGGGAGGCCCTGTCCTGCCATGCTCACCCCTGAACCATGGGTATTGGACCGGAGTTTTCGCTATGCCCAAGCAAACGACCCCTCCCTGTTGAACGCATGGGAACAAGCCCATCAAGGGCAGGGACAGGGACCAGATAGGTATCCCCGGTTTATCATTAAGGGGGACCTGCTGTATCGGGAGGGCACCGCCAACGAGGAGGCACAACTATTGGTACCGGTACCGTTTCGCGGTCAGGTTTTGTTTTTTGCACACAGCCACCTCTTAGCGGGACACACGGGAGGGGAGAAGACGACCCAATCTCTTCTCCGTCACTTCTACTGGCCAGGTATTTATAAAGATACAGCAGAGTATTGTCGGGAGTGTAGTGTGTGCCAGAGGAAAAACATGACTAAGCCCCCGCAAGTGCCCCTACAACCCCTCCCCATCATCGGGAAGCCGTTCGAAAGGGTCGGTATGGACATCATAGGCCCCCTTCCAAAGACCAGAAAAGGGTTCCAGTATGTGTTGGTGATGGTCGACTATGCGACCCGTTTTCCTGAGGCCTTCCCGTTGACTACCACAACCACTAAGCAAGTAGCGGAGAAGATGATCGAGGTGTTCAGCCGAGTCGGTTTCCCGAAAGAATTGCTAACGGATCAGGGTACCCCGTTTGTATCAAAGCTTATGAAGGAGGTCTGCAGGTCTCTTGACATCAAGCAGATCCGTACTTCGGTGTATCATCCACAAACGGACGGCCTTGTGGAAAGGTACAACCGCACCCTCAAAACTACGTTGCGGAAAATGCTGGAGGTCAGCGGAGACGAGTGGGACCGGCTCCTCCCCCTGGCTCTCTATGTCATCCGAGGCCAACGACAGAGCAGCCTAGGCACCTCATCCTTCGAACTGTTGTATGGAAGGCAGCCCCGGTCCTTGATGGAAATGACGAAGGATGCGTGGGAAAATGAACTGCCAGACGAAACCGCCTCCACCCTCGAGTACGCCCAAAACCTGAAGGCCAGACTGGGAAAACTACACAACGTGGCCCATGCCCACCTGGAACAGGCACAGAAGCGACAAAAACAGTGCTATGACAAAGGAAAACAGTGGAGACGACTACGAATCAACGACTGGGCTTTGGTTCTCCTCCCGTCGTCCACCCAAAAGTTCCGAGCCGAATGGGTAGGCCCGCATCGAGTCATAGGCACTATAGGCAACACCTCATATCGCCTCCAAGTTGGGCCGCATAAAACACAGGTATACCACATCAACCTGTTAAAAAAATGGCTGGTACCAGCTCCCTCCGGAGTCCACATCGCAGCCCCTGAACCCGCCACATCTACTAGAGAGGAACTCCTGATCAATGATGAGCTGTCGCAGAGCCAGAAGGAAGATCTAGCCCAGGTCTTGAGACTCCACGACCCCCTCTTCTCCAATCAACCCGGACGTACTAATATGGCCGAACATAGCATCGAAACACAACCTGGGAAAATGGTGAGGATCCGACCCTACCGAGTCCCGGAGTCCAGGAGGACAGCGATACAAAAGGAAGTGGAAGACATGCTGAGTCTGGGGGTCATCCGTCCGTCCAAAAGCGAATGGTCTAGCCCGATAGTCATGGTTCCTAAACCCGATGGCACGCGCAGGTTCTGTATGGACTTCCGGGCGCTCAATGAGATCTCCAGGTTGGATGCCTACCCCCTCCCCCGAGTGGATGAATTGGTCGAGCGACTGGGAGACGCCCGATACATCACCACGCTTGATCTCACCAAGGGGTACTGGCAGGTGCCCCTGAAAGAAGGAGACCGCCGGAAAACTGCCTTCAGCACCCATGGGGGACACTACGAATTCACTGTCCTTCCCTTCGGGCTGCATGGGGCCCCCGCCACCTTCCAACGCCTCATGAACGCTGTGCTGAAAGACGTGGCTGGGTTCGCTTCGGCCTACCTCGACGACATCGTCATCCATAGCCCTACCTGGACCGACCATCTACGCCATCTACACGAGGTATTCGTAGCCCTGGAAAAAGCGGGTCTGAGGGTGAACGCTAAGAAATCCAGAATCGCCTACCAGAAGGTCAAATATCTGGGATACGTATTGGGACATGGTTTGATAGAGCCCCAGATCGAGAAGATCCGAGCAATATCGGAAACCCCGTTCCCTGCCAACCGAAAACAGATGAGGGCTTTCTTGGGGTTGATAGGGTATTATCGTCGCTTTATCCCCCAGTTCTCCCACGTAGCAGCCCCCTATCGGATGCCCTACGTCAGCCCGGCAAAGCCAGCCTGTCCATTCGGCCCACTGAGGCAATGTTGGCTGCCTTTGCCTTCCTGAAGCGGGTTATAACATCAGCCCCGGTGCTGTCTTCCCCTGACTTCACGAAGCCCTTCATCTTGCACACGGATGCTTCGGAGTTTGGCATAGGGGCGGTGCTTTCACAGGAGGGCTCCGACGGGAGGGTGCACCCCATTCTGTATGTTAGTCGGAAGCTGTTCCCCCGGGAGCTGCGCTATGCCATCATAGAGAAAGAGTGTCTGGCGGTGAAGTGGGCGGTTGAGAAGCTGGCTTATTATTTAGAGGGCCACCCGTTTACTCTGTACACCGATCATGCCCCCCTCCTCTGGATGGCCAGAAACAAGTCTAACAATGCACGCGTTATGCGCTGGTTTCTGTCCCTCCAGCCCTACTCCTTCACGGTGCGCCATATGAAGGGGTCTGCCAACGTGGGTGCCGACTTCCTCTCCCGCCATCCGCTCCCCGAGCATGAGCGTCCTAGGGGGGGGGTGTGTAACGGAGTGCCCCGGTCCGGGGACCCTGTCCCGGACTCCGTTACGCCACATGCCCATGTGCCCCCTCAATGTGTCCCTAGTAACCGCTCTTCTATCCCTCAGCAGACGGACATTCACGGCATTGAGGAAGACTGTGCCGGTGTACCAGAGGCGGATCATGACTGGCCCTTTAAGCTACAAGAGGAGGAGGAGTGGGCGGAGTCCTGGAGCGACTGGACCACGTCAAAAGAGGCCGACCACAACAAGCCGGTGTGCTTGTACACCCAGGGCGGGTCCAACGGGAGAGACGGAGAGACGGAGGAGACCGGAGACTCGTCAGGAGGAAGATCGACCGGACCAGGAGGAAGAACGCCAGGAGGCCAACGACTCCACGCGTCGCCCAGCGGAGGTGCGTGGCTCACGCAGGTGCGTAACCGCCTCAGGGGTTTAATGGGACACCGGGGAGGTGCACCGAACGTGTGACAGGTCATCCCTGGGTCCCGGTAACCTTCTCACGAGCACCACCACTCACCCAACCCCGAACACGCCCTGACAGCCAAAGAAGTTGTTCGAAAAGGAAGAAGGGGAGCACGCGTGGCTGGTTTTTGCTTCCTCACTCCCTTTCCCTGTAAACGGCTGCTACAGTGCCGGATACGCTCTTAAGAGTGTCTTTTGTGTTTGTTTCCTTTTCATTTCATACTGAACCCGGGAGGCAGAGAGGTCACCACGGACCTGAGAGACCCCACCGCCCGACGGAGCCTAGCAGACGATCGGAGGACGTCGCGCCTGGACCCGCGTAGGAGAAGACGATCCCGAAGCAGGTCCCCCAGGCGCAACCCAGTACCGAGAAAGACCTGTTCAGACTCTTTGCTAAGCACAATAAAGCCAACTATCACCAGGACCCGCCTCTTGCCTTTTACTGCCGAACCGCAAACCAGCGAAAAGCTCACAGGAAGTGTATCCCCTCCCGATATGGAATGGCGAAATGTTTAACGAGCGGCCGGCGGCGTTACCGGTAAGCGGGTTGAAAATTTCTCAGTTAAAGTCTGTTTTGAATAACAGGCGGCAGGTACGGTGTTATTATACGAGGTTTCATTCGTGTTTTACAGAGGACGCTCGCAGGACTCCGCTGTAGCTGTTTGAAGTGCGACTCTTTAAGTGAGGTGAGAACTTTGTGTCCTTTAAACAAACGGTTTGAGGCAGCCGGCTGTTATCTGAATGTATTTTTGTTCGCGTTCAACTGAACATGATTAGAATACCTGTTTATATATTTTTTGACAGGTCACGAGCCTGCAGGCTGCGTTTTAATTTCTGAATCGGTAAGCCCAGTATTCATTTGAGAATAGTGTAAGGCACTTTTTGGGATATCCGGACTTTTAATTGGATTATGAATTTGTTGACATTTAGATCACAGGTTACAGCAATAAGAATAGAGTTGCCACAAAGCATCAGAAGTTTTTGCATATCAAGGTGAGCGTTCTATGATTGTTGTCCCAGCAGGGTTTGGGTTGGTCAAAGAATATCTTATAAGAATATGTTATTTTAACTGTGTTTTAGGGTGAGTGGTTATAGTGCTTTTCAAAAAAAGCTTGGTCACATGAAAAGTATAGGAAGACATGCTTATTGAATGATTTTGTCTAGTTGATCTGTACAGGCATCGGATAAAAGGTTTCCTTTTTCTTACAGGAACCCCTGATGAAGGGACTCTCAAGTACCGAAATGCATTGGGTACTCAAAGTTTGCGGTTTCTTTTGCAACAGAAGAAAATAAGCTTATGTAATGTAACACATATAATGATGTATTTGCTTAGTGCACTTGTTCCCAAACTTTTCCAAACTGCGGCTCCCTTTACCTATTGACTGATGGCCGCGGCTCCCCACTATTTTACATTTTTTTTAAAGGTGGTGAATGTAAGCCCATTCTCTGTATTACTTTCATGTTTTGCCCTGAAAATAATTGGGATGAAGGTGATGAAGGTATTATATAACATAGATGTAATCCTATTCTGGCCACTGCAGAGCCCCATGCTGTGTCAACGACTGATTGGACAATAGGAAAAAAAAAAGAATTAAAACGAACATGATCTAGACCCAGTCAAGCACAATCAAGTTTTGGAGTAAGTCTGCAGCAATTTTTGGCAAACAGAAAAGGCAAATAAACATTAGATTGGGCACAGGCAATGCACGTGGTTTTCCTGCAAATTCAATGTTATCTCATTTGATTTGATGGTCACAGCTGCTTCTGTGTGCTGGGCACGTTGCTGTTGATCGTTCTAGATTCAGGAAAGAGAATAAGAAGGGCACAATAGGGAGCTAAAGGAAAGGTGTGATGAAGAATCAGCCTTGGAATTTAGATGCCTGGATGTTAGCCCTTGTTTCGATCATCTCAAAAACCATGCAATTGTGGACAAACATCTGTTTCTAAGCTCCCTAAATTGTAAATATTTTTAATAAAAAACAGAAGTGTCAAAAGTATTATATTGTGCTGTAAGCTACTGCAATGTTAATCCAAAAGGTTTCTACTTGCATTTGCTCTTGTGACCTGCAGGTCTGTTGCACGCTTATGACTGCAGCAGACTCTCAACCCTCTGCATTATCTAACTGAGATCGGAGCATGTTTTTTGTAACCTGTAAGTCATACTGTTTCATATCTCTTGCTCCCCACTTCCCACCTTTTTCTGAATAAGTGCATAAATAATATGTGTGCCTCTTTGCAAAGATACTTTATCTTACTGTCTATCTCTGGCACTAAGGCCTCAGCAGCAGCATTAACATTTTTAAAGACCTTAGTAGAGTCTGCGTTGAGCTATGCTGCAATTCTTGTTTAGCCTGTCGTCTCCAGCTAAGCTCAATGAAGACAAATGACTCCCACAGAATGTAAACATGCCTTACTGAGTGTAAAAAGACCCACGGGTTGCTTGATGTGTTCTCTGTTGGTGAGACAGTGGGCTTCACCTCGCAGGTCAACGTGAAAGCAAATGCATTGAAATATCCTCGTCTCCCTGCTATCCTGATACTAGATGCCTTGAAAGTGAGGTTGCACTGCCCTCTTCTGGCCCTGGGCAACCACTGCAGGCCTGATCACACGGAGCAGTGTTAAATTTAGATGCACGTAAGAAGAGCAACATACGATTTATTATTGATTCCGAAACTGTGTGCTCATCTGTTCGTGGCGCCCCTGGCAACTTTTCACGGCGTACCAGGGAGCCGCGGCGCACAGTTTGGGAACCACTGGCTTAGTGTGTAATCATAAGCCATCAATGAAAAAATTGTGAAATGTCATGATGAATATGAATTAAATATTGTTGAATGATATAAATCAAATGTTGTTGTTGCGTGCTGTAGTCCTAACCGCCATACATTGGGGTCAGGCCACTCTCATGGTTCACGTCACTGTCTAGCAGGCAGTAATTCAGCACAGCACACATACCTCATAAACAGAGTAGTAGCTCAACCGAGTGGGACCTCCACCTACATTCATTAATTTTCTAAAAGTGGCATTTTCAAATTGTAATTTAAAATCTGACTTCGCCATAAGAAAGTATTTTTCATTACAATTCCAAAGACACCAACAATGAACTGGGCATATGCTCCCATTTGGGAAGTCGTACCTATTAGGCATAATAAGGTAACTCCAATGTTATCCAATGGAAGAGGCATGCAGTAGTCAAAAATTAATTTAAGTATTTTTCACTATCAGGACATGTAAAACTTGAAATTACATGTCCTCATTTTTAAATACACTGCTTCCTATTCTCTGGGATGTCCAGGGCCTACCCTAAGGGTGGTTTATATGTATTAAAAAGAAAGGTTTGAGCCTGACATATATCTTAATTTGCCCAGTTGAAATGGCAGTTCAAAAGTGCACACACAGGCTGCAATGGCAGGCCTGAGACATGTTTAAAGTGCTACTTAAGAGGTTGGCCTGATAAGTTCTGCATGTCAACTAGTAGCATTGACTCTACAGGCCCTGGGTACATGTAATACCACTTTACTAGGGACTTCTAAGTAGATTAAATATGCCAATTGAGGGATAAGCCAATATGACCATGTTTTGAGGAGACAGCACATGCACTTTAGCAGTGGTAAAGTGCACACTGTCCTTAGGCCATCCGAAAAAAATCTGCAAAACGTGGATGGTAAAGGCAAAATATTTTTGGGGTGACCCTGAAAGAAGGGCCAGTTCCAACAAACCCCATATGTCTCCTGAGCTTCTGTTGGTAAAATGACAGGCAAGGTGTACAATTTAAACTATCATGCATTAACAGTGCCATATCCATCAGGACCACTCCAACCCTGCTCCAATATAGAAAACATCTTACGATTTAGTAGAACTACATAGCAGCACAATAAGAGTGCACTTCTGTTCTTGTAACACAGATACACTTCCATTCATTTATTCACTGCATCTTTGACTTTGTACCTGTATTGCATTCTACTGCCTTTTAACTGGGTTCAACCTGTACAAACAACACATATATTTACATTATTTATAAATGTCTTGATATTACAATGACCATTTTCTTCCCAACTAAATGCCAACCGTCAATTCCTCATCAGTATCTGCATCTGAAGATAACCTTTTACTTGTCCTTAATATTCTAGCCTTCCACTTTAAAACTCAGAATGGCAGACATTTTCAGTATTAGGATCCCTCACACAGAATTTCATTCCCTCGTACACCTCCAGCAAGAGATCGATTAGAGCTCATTTAAAACATATCTTTATGAGCATTCTTTTAGGCCTAATTCTTTTCTTTCTAGCACAGCTGAGTTTAAAGGTGCCAGAAGATAAGTCAATAAAAATATAATTGTTTCTATGATCCACTCCTCCTTGCACTTACTGATCTTTGAATCCAATATCAGTTTTCAGGAATTTCCATAACAATCACATCAGTGCATGTGTAGGTGATCCTTGAAACAAGACTCCAGACAAATATAGTTACCTCAGAAAGTGCCTTAATTTGCACCTGCTGGAATTCACCAAAGGATCCGTGATAGGTGTAAATGAACTTCCTTCTGCAGATTTCTGTGACACAAATGCAGATTAATCAACATAAGTAAAGTCCGTGTACGAGCTAAGAAGTGGAAATCACAGGGCATAGTTTGTCTTGTTGGTTTATGAACCCCAACAAACTTGAACACCTGTTGCCATTACCAAACTGCAATCAAACACTTTCCAACATGAAGTACTTCCCTTTTCATGATGTGAATAAGAATAGAGCTTCTATAATTTTGCAGCAGGTGGTGTTTTCTCCTTAGGGACAAATATGGTCCCTTCAGAGAAAAGGGTGCATTTGCAAGTGGGGCTCGATTCCTCCGATGCTTGAATTTGTAAATGTTCACACAGGGGAATAGGTTTATTCAGGAGATGTTGCTTCAGTTTGCCCGGATTCGGTCTGGAATGCTGCACCTGTTGCAGCTTTCCAGGCACATTAATGGGACTGATTGCACATTCTCAAGAGTAGAACATTTGCACAATATGTCGGCATATTTCTATGGGTGCAAATTTACTACTTTGGTTGTGCAATGGCCAGTGGTTCACTTTACGATGTTGAGTCTGATTTGGAAAAACCATGAGTTTCTGACTGAATTAGTAGTACAGTCTTATGACAATTGTGTAATACCTCTCCATATGTGTATAAAGGATCACTTCACTTCACTTCTATCTCTTAGAGATAGAAGTCCGGAAGCAATGTTTGTTACAGAGACATGGATGGATAATGTCTCATCTCCAGATGCCCTCGAAGCTATTCCCGCTGGATACAGTCTACTTAGGCTGGATAGAGAAAAACAACGTGGAGGGGGTTAGCCCTTATCTACAAATCATATTTGGCATGCACCCTAGTTAAGACCTCACTACTTAATAGTGAGAGTGGTTTCTTTACTATAAGAGTTGTACCTAAGAATATCATTAATGGACTATTGATATATCGCCCGCCAGGAAGTGCTGCTAACTTTGGGAACCAACTTCTGGAACTAACAACTCAATCAGTGCTAAGATATAAAAAGTTTCTCATCTTGGGTGATTTAAACATCCACTTCGATGATATAGAATGTAGAGAGGCGCAAGCTGTGGTTATGGCATTGAAACCCCTGGGGGTTAATTTGGTATCCACAGCCCCTACACATCAACTTGGCCATCTTTTGGACCCTATCTTTGCCAACTGGGAGGATATTACAGTCCTACCCCCTATTGAAATGACTTGGTCGGACCATAGCATCGTCCCATTTGAAATTAAGAACGTGCCCCTAGAAACTAGACCTAAGATACTTCTTTCTCAGAAACGCAGGGAATGGAAGAAATTTACCCCAGAAACGTTTGGAAATGCCCTATCAGAACATCCCCTACCATCAGGTGATACCCTACATGAGGTATGGAGCAATTATGAAAGTTGGATGTCCAATGCCTTGGATAAAGTAGCACCCTGGACTACCAAACCCCCGGCAAGGCAATCCAAAACTGCACCATAGTTCTCAGAAAAACTGAAATTGGCTAAAACTAAATGTAAAACCATGGAACGGAGCTGGAGAAAAAACTATGCTCCAGAACATAAAGCTCTTTATAAGTTGGAATTAAAAAAATATCAAAAACTTGTAAGATCTGAGAAAAGTACTTATCTCAAAAACAGGATTGAGCTGGCAGACAATCCCACTAAGGAACTTTTTGTTATTTATAAGGAGCTTACGGTTCCTACTAGACTGGAAGCTCAAGATACATTTTCTGATGAGATATGCGATTCTGTTGCGGATTTCTTTTTGGAAAAAGTTAATAAAATCCATGCCACTTTTATACCCAGTGTCGATCCTTTAGGCCAACAAAGAGGCACGAGAGACAGTTCTAGTTCCATCAAGAAATCCCATCTTACATGCTTCACAACACCTGAAAGACACGACTTACTAGTTATTATCAATAACATACAATCCGGCTCCCCCAGCGACGTATGCCCTCCGGCACGTTGCAAAGAGGTTATGGAAAGTATGCTAATTGACCATATTAGCCATATGGTGACACTGTCCTTTCAGGAATGTCATGTACTTGAAGCATGGAAAACTGCTCAGGTGATCCCTCTTAAAAAGAAACCAAATATTCATATCTCTCAACTCCAAAATCTCCGCCCCATCTCCCTCCTTCCTTTCTGCTCCAAAGTTGTAGAGAAGGTTGTGAATAAGCAGCTTAAGGCATATCTTGAGGAGGAAGTCCTCCTCCACCCCTCACAATCAGGATTTAGACCTGGCTACTCCACGGAATCGGCCGTTCTTTATTCCACCGAGTGCCTCAGAAAGCTAGTAGATGAGGGTGAGACAGCAGCGTTGGTGTTATTAGATCTAAGTGCAGCGTTTGACGCCGTGCTGCACACAACGCTGCTGTCCCGACTCTCTTAGATGGGGGTGGAAGGATCAGCACTGGAGTGGTTACGTTTCTTCCTGGCCAATAGGAGTTTCCAAATTCACTGCCCACCTTTCAGGTCATCCATTAGAAAGGTGAGCCATGGGGTTCCTCAGGGCTCAAGCTTGAGCCCTACTTTGTTCAACATCTATATGGAACCCCTGGCTCATGTGGTGGAGGCATTTGTGGTGGCCATTGTCAGTTACGCTGATGACACCCAACTAATACTCAAGCTTACGCCCGACCACAGTGATGATGCCACTAATTTTTCCAACTGTTTGTCATCAGTGACATCATGGATGAACAACAACTGTCTGCGCCTTAATGGCGAAAAAACAGAACTGTTAGTGGTGGGGAAAACAGTATCTGCCTGGTCTCATAGGTGGTGGCCTACTGAACTGGGTAGCCCGCCCACTCCTGTGGATTCGGTAAGGAATCTTGGCGTTATGCTTGATTCGGACCTCTCTTCTAAGTCACACGTCAACAAGGTGACAGGTAGGTGTCGCAACGTACTAAGGGTCCTGCGGAAGGTTTTAGATCTCCTTCCAATAGGTGCCTGAAAGACTATTGTCCATGCCTTGGTGACCCCCACGTTGATTATGGAAATGCCCTGCTAGTAGGCCTGTGTGTGAAAGGCCTCCACCAACTTCAGTGTGCCCAGAACGCTGCCGCACGCCTTGTGCTTGGGCTTCCTCGAAGAGCCTCTGGGAAGAACGCGCTAGCAAAGATTCATTGGCTCCCAGTCAGGGAACGGATTAAGTTTAAAGTCCTTTGTTTTGCACATCGCATCGCACAAGGTAAAGGCCCAGATTATCTCAAGAATCTTCTTAGTATACACCGTCCTACCCGGAATTTAAGATCTTCCGGCACGATGTTGTTCAAACTTCCTCGAGTCAAGAGGGCCATGATGGGCGGCCGCTCATTCAGATATTTGGCCCCTAAACAGTGGAATGAACTCCCGCTACATCTTCGCATGGAACCTTCGGAAACTAGATTCCGGGGTAAACTTAAGACATTCTTGTTTCCCATTATGTAACTTTCCCCTCCTATGGCTCTAGTATCATCTGCCTTTGGAAATCATAGCAGCAATTAGCGCGGGGACACACTGTCTTATGTGTAACCAGGCGCTCAATAAATGGTTTATTATTATTATTATTTATTATCACTGTAATAATATCGACTGACAGAATATCGACTAGCAAAAATATCGAGGAAAAAATTATCTACAGACAAAATATCGAGTTTGTATCTACAAACAGGTAAGTACAAAAATATCGAGTACAAAATATCGTTTACAAAAATATAGTTTTAAAAAATATCGACTTTATTAAAAACAGTGTTAAATTAAAATTAAAAATTAATTACTAAAATATACTTAAAAATACTTAATTAAATTATAATAATTAAATAATTAATAAAAGTTATAAAAAAATTTACAATCATATTTGTTAAAACATATATATATATTAACGTAATATAATTAAATAATATCCAAAATTATTACCGACGATAGCATAAATGTAAAAAATACTATTCCCACTCCACAGAGTGCAACTGTAGGGAAAGCGTTGGATAGCGTAGGGGTAAAAATTACTATTCCCACTCCAGTGGGTGCAACAGTGAGGAAAGCGTTGGATAGCGTAGGGGTAAAAATTACTATTCCCACTCCAGTGGGTGCAACAGTGAGGAAAGCGTTGGATAGCGTAGGGGTAAAAATTACTATTTCCACTCCAGTGGGTGCAACAGTAGGGAAAGCGTTGGATAGCGTAGGGGTTAAAATTACTATTCCCACTCCAGTGAGTGCAACAGTAGGGAAAGCGTTGGATAGCGTAGGGGTAAGAATTACTATTCCCACTCCAGTGGGTGCAACAGTAGGGAAAGCGTTGGATAGCGCAGGGGTAAAAAATACTATTCCCACTCCAGTGGGTGCAACAGTAGGGAAAGCGTTGGATAGCGTAGGGGTAAAAATTACTATTCCCACTCCAAAGAGTGCAACAGTAGGGAAAGCGTTGGATAGCGTAGGGGTTTAAATTACTATTTCCACTCCAAAGAGAGCAACAGTAGAGAAAGCGTTGGATAGCGTAGAAGTAAAAATTACTATTCCCACTCCAGTGGGTGCAACAGTAGGGAAAACGTTGGATAGCGTAGGGGTAAAAATTACTATTCCCATTCCAGTGGGTGCAACAGTAGGGAAAACGTTGGATAGCGTAGGGGTAAAAATTACTATACCCACTCCAAATAGTGCAACAGTAGGGAAAGCATTGGATAGCGTAGGGGTAAACCTACTATTCCCACTCCAAAGAGTGCAACAGTAGGGAAATCGTTGGATAGCGTAGGGGTAAAAATTACTATTCCCACTCCAAAGAGTGCAACAGTAGGGAAAGCGTTGGATAGCGTAGGGGTTTAAATTACTATTCCCACTCCAAAGAGTGCAACAGTAGGGAAAGCGTTGGATAGCGTAGAGGTAAAAATTACTATTCCCACTCCAGTGGGTGCAACAGTAGGGAAAGTGTTGGATAGCGTAGGGGTTAAAATTACTATTCCCACTCCAAAGAGTGCAACAGTAGGGAAAGCGTTGGATAGCGTAGAGGTAAAAAGTACTATTCCCACTCCAGTGGGTGCAACAGTAGGGAAAGCGTTGGATAGCGTAGGGGTAAAAATTACCATTCCCACTCCAGTAGGTGCAACAGTAGGGAAAGCGTTGGATAGCATAGTGGTAAAAATTACTATTCAAACTCCGAAGAGTGCAACAGTAGGGAAAGCGTTGGATAGCATAGCAGTACAAATTACTATTCCCACACCAGTGGGTGCAACAGTGAGGAAAGCGTTGGATAGCGTAAGGGTAAAAATTACTATTCCCACTCCAGTGAGTGCAACAGTAGGGAAAGCGTTGGATAGCGTAGAGGTAAAAATTACTATTCCCACTCCAGAGAGTGCAACAGTAGGGAAATTAAATACTTCATATATTATTTCAATAAATATAAATTAATATCTATCAAAAATTAATTAAAAGTAATTTCGAATTTAATATAATATATTAATTAATCAATTAAAATTACAAATTAAATGTAATTATTACAATTATTTAACTATTAATACAAATTAATTACAAATTAACAATTAATAATTTAACATTTAAAAATGTATTTACAATAAATTCAAATTAAATACAATTCAATAAATTGTTTTATTTAATTAATTATAAATAAATTACTTCCCATCCTATTCCCCTATAAACCCACAACCGACTACAGAAAATAAATTATTAAGTTAACATAATTAGCAATTAATCAATTAAATAAAATTAATTAGCAAATCTAATTTAATTAATTACCCATAAAAAATTAATTTACAATTAATTAAAAAACAATACCAATAAATATGTTAGCATATTTAATTAATTATAAATAAATTACTTGCCACCCAATTCCCCTATAAACCCATAACCCGCTACAGAAAATAAATTAGTAAAATTAACATAATTAGCAATTAATCAATTAATTAAAATTAATTGCCAATTAAAAGTTAATTAACTACCAAATATAAATGAATTAACAAATAATTAAAAATGAATAACAATAAATAAATTTACATATTTAATTAATTTTAATTAAATTACTTCCCACCCTATTCCCCTATAAACCCACAACCCGCTACAGAAAATAAATTTGTAAAATTAACATAATTAGCAATTAATCAATTAATTACAATTAATTGCCAGTTAAATGTTAATTAATTACCAAATATAAATTAATTAACAAATAATTAAAAATGAATAAGAATAAATAAATTCACATATTTAATTAATTATAATTAAATTACTTCCCACCCTATTCCCATATAAACCCACAACCCGCCACAGAATTAAATTACGCAAAAATTAAAAAATAAAAATGTCATTAATTGAAATTATTTATAACATAAATACACACTTTTAACACACATAATAACATAAAAATTACTATAAAAAATGTTATATTATCAAAAATTCGATAATTTTATTAACCTATATTATATACTTTGATATTTTAAATGTCTATATGTTTAACATTCGATATTACATTACTTACCTTAAAAACGATATTTTTGATGTCTATATTCTGTCCAGTCGATATTTTGTCCATCCGATATTTAAAACTCGATAGTGTCCAGTCGATATTTTGTAGTCGATATTTTGACTGTGCACCGTGTATAAGCAGACATATTTCATTATTGAAAACGTGATGAAATATGTCCACAGAAGAGTTCCTGAAATGTGAAAAAATAGCTGAAAATGATGCAGATTATCGAATTTTCAGAGTACGTTCCTGTTTCTCAAGGATATAATTTACGCTAGGTAATTTCTCTGCCATTTCCCCCCTCTAGATTATCAAACATCTGTGTTTCATAGCCAAATAGAACTTTTGATGAGAATATCAATGGCCAGACTACAATGGGCAGGTACTTTCCCATTGAAAGAAACTTGGAGGTAAGACAAAAGATATTACTAACACTGCATCCATGTAAATAATTTAATTGCACAGGTTCTTGGGACAGTGTTTGGCCGCTTAGCTTACATTAACTGCGAGGTTGCAAACACAGTTTGATTTTGAATAAATAAAAGAAGTGTTTAGAAATTCCAAAAGTTTGAATTCGATAAATTTGAAGTTACTTCAATATACCTTTTACATCTTTAAAAAGTTAAACTGAGCCATTAAATTGAAATGATTTTTTAAATACAATGACACAAAATATATCTGCAGAATCAGTAACCGCCTCCTGTTATCCGCTTAAACATACTAATCACAAAGATCTTTTAAACTGCCCCTTTTTGATTCCCTTTAAAACATATTGCAGATCTACACTAACTTTACTAATGACAGATTTGTATTAGCGACAGTAAGTACTAACTGTGAAATAACTTGAAAATAACATATGTTCCAGTATTAGAGTTAATGGTGTGAGCATTTCATCTCAAATAGCCAAACCGTAATCTTTAAAATGGTGTTAAAAATGGACTACGTTAAGAAAGAGATGTATTCTGCTTTCGACAGAAAGCATTTCACATTCCATTAATTTGCCATACAGCTTTTGCTAGTTTATTTCCGATATGTGCAATTAGGAAGTACTTTTTTCCCTTCGTTCTCCAAATTAAAAATCAATAGTGGGGCTGCTCTACAGGGTCTTAATCTAAAAGTAGAACATATTTCTATGACAAACAAATTGTATCCAATTTACCAAACACATAAGCAGCGAATTACCGCACGCTTTTCTTTCCTTAGTGGCCAACATAAAGGCAGTGCGTAACAAAAGAAAGAAAATATACTGGGCCTCATTCTGAAACTATTTGTGCATGTAAATCAGATTTACTTGTGCAAATAGTCTGACTTACAAATGCAAAAACGTTCTAATGCACAAAAAGGACTTTAGAACTGTAAAGGTATTTACCTTCGTGGGGGCTGTGAGTGAATGTGTGTCTGTGGACAAGAAGCAAGCATTCCAGGTTGGGAATGACCTAGAGGCGTGTGCACACCTACAAAACGTGTGGATTTTCACAAATATTTCTGACCTCTTTCCATCCTGGAAAAGACCAGCTATCTACTCCTGTTGGACAAGTGTAAATCCTTTACAGAGGTGGGAATAACCCCATGGACGTAACACAGGCCCCTGCAGCCCCTGTGCTGCAGGGAGGGCTCCAACGCTCCAGGAGAACCCTTCAATGGGGCCCCCTGTTCATCCAAATGCCAATGAATAAGTCTAAGATACAGGAGACTGTGGGCCCTCATCACATTCTGCCGGGGGCTTTGCCATTTTGTGTTACACCACCTTTACCGGCTAAAATTTTGAAACAACTTAACCTGAACCCTCGTCGCGTGGTGATGAGGCTCCTTAATTCCTCGCTGATGGAATCCTGTGTTCCACAGAAGTGGAAACATGCGATGGTAGTCCCCCTGCTAAAAAAGGCTGGAGCGGATGCTTCCAATTTATCCAATTTTAGGCCCATTTCGTTGTTGCCTATTTTTTCTAAAATCCTAGAAAGGCACATTAACTCACAACTGACTCTCCTGGTAGAGAGTTCAGGCTTTTTACATCCATCACGATCTGGATTTAGAGCTCACCACTCCACAGAAACCACTCTTTTGGGAGTTACTGAGAATTTACGGCACGGTATCGATCGCGGGGAAACATCTGCACTTATCCTTTTGGATTTAAGTGCAGCGTTCGATACCGTGTCCCATTCCATTCTTCTCACATCTCTCCAATCTCTGGGAGTTGGGGGTTCAGCTCTGGCTTGGATTGCTTCTTTTTTAAGTGAGCGTACCTTTCAGGTTTTCTCAGCCAAAGCATCCTCGAAAACTTGTGCATTGGCGTACGGCGTTCCACAGGGGTCTATTCTTAGTCCATTACTATTTAATATCTATGTTACACCCCTGGCCACCATTGTGGAGGAAGCCGGTTTGAATTTATTCTCTTACGCCGACGATACACACATTATTTTCTCCCTCTCTAACAGGGAAGGCAATAATATCTCGGCTCTTAAGCAGGGTCTGTCTCAGGTGGCAAAGTGGATGCAGGAGAATTTCCTCAAGTTAAATGGAGAAAAGACCGAGATTGTGATCCTGGGCAAGGGTAAAGATCTATGGGGTCCTCAACACTGGCCCGAGAGTATGGGTCCTACCCCTCAACCCGTGGCCCAGATTCGCAATCTCGGATTCCTCATTGACGAAAAGCTCACAATGCGGCAACAGGCCGTCAAGGTGGCTTCTATCTGTTTTGCCACCTTAAGATGGCTTTAAAAAAATGTGTGGATGCTTCCTACCTCTACACAAAGGAAGGTAGTCCAGGCCTTGGTAACATCTCGCCTGGACTACGGGAACGTCCTTTATCTTGGTGCCGACTTAGCAACATTGAATAAACTTCAGGTTGTTCAAAACGCGGCCGTACAGCTGTTACGCAATGTTCCTCGGAGAACATCTGCTTCTCAAGCCCTTCGTGATCTACATTGGCTGAGAATAACAAATAGAACTAAATTCAAGGCCTTATGTTACATCTTCAAGATAAAACAGGGCACTGCCCCGAGGTATCTACAGAATTTCATTCATGCTTATAAACCTAGTCGCAGCCTGAGATCCTCAGGAAAGGGAGATTTTATCGTTCCTAGATTCAGGTTAGTGAAGATGGGCGGCCGCTCCTTTTCGCATTTGGGCACTAAATCCTGGAACGCTCTACCTGTGATGTTGAAGCTGGAGACAGATCTTCTTCGCTTCCGTAAGGGCTTAAAAACTTGGCTCTTTCGGCAGTAATTTTGAACAGTCTTCTTTAGTAGCTTCACTTACAGATGCCTGGTAGTTCTTTCTTCTTCATCTATCCCTTGGCGCCGGGAAACCCACTGAGGGTAGCCGCGCGCCTTATAAGTTTAAATAAATAAAATAAATAAATGAACCAACGAAATTGTCGGGTTGGAAATAAATGTGTTTCTTCATGGAAGAAAACGTTTTCGCACATTGAATTATGCCTACTCCTTCAAAATCTTTGCGCTTCAGGTCTAAGCAATATAGCAGCTGCATTTGCACCGCATGGCAGATTGAGTAAAAGGAATACAGAAATTATTTCCAAGATTATGTCTGGGAGGCTGCGACCTTTTGACGTGTCCTGGCATAACCAGGAAGCCCTCTGTGGATTCATGAAGTGAGTAGTCTGCACCGTTGCATGGTTGTTAAACTGTGGTTGCAGATTCAGGGCCAGGTTTACTAACCTTTCAAGCAACGCAGTGCAGGAAGATACTTGCTGTGCTGCATTAAGTGAAAGGGAGAGAGCAGAAATGCGCAATATCGACTAAGATATGGTGCACTTCTGCTCTCCCATAGTGCTGGCACACTTCAGGCAGCCTAGTGCTAATGCTTTGTGCAGGAAGGAATACCTTCTAGCACAAAAAACTATTTCCACAGGCAGACTACCCCACATACAGAGGGAGTAAATAATAATAAGAAAAAAAGGTTTCTCTCCTCGTTATGCCATTCTGTGGGAGGCGTATTGATTTCACACAATCCCAGTTTTACAAACCTTTTGTAGTGTAGTTCCTATTTCCCTTATAGGCTCTGCGCATTGGAATAATATACACTATCATTTTGGTATAGGACTGAGGTGAGTATGCCTCTATCGAGTACATTAAACTTAATTACTTTATGTGCCAGCTAACTCAGAGGTCACTAGAAACTTCTCGAATACACAACGAAGGAGGAGTTTCTGACAACCGCATAAACATGACAACTTTGTTTCCCTTAGAATCGGAACCGTTCTCAGTATCAGGGAAACAGTATCAACCGGTCAATCGTGCATGCTTAGTTTCTTCAGAGTTACACAGAAATAGATAGACGGCGTTTCAATAAAAGGATTTATTGAACAGTCTTATTTCTCGTGCAAGAGATATGAGGTGCTACAATGGCAAGACAGTATGCAAAATATAATACGTACAGCGTAAGCAGTAAGAAGAAATAATACTGCAATAGCATGGTCTTTTAGCTATGACATATATTCATATAAAACATACATAAACAATACAGGCTAAAAATGTGTATTCTCGTCTGGTCCGTCTAACTAGTTCTACATCAGTGTACCTAACCTAAGTGTAGTACGAGGTAAGAAGTAGTTGGTATTGCTAAGTTAGTATGCCAAGAGTCCCTCTAGGTTCTAGTCTGCTCCATACCTTGGAATGAGAGAGGTGGGAATCTCTTTCCGGATCTCAATCCCTAACACCCCATGAAGGGATTCAGGACACTGGAAGCTGGATTCTCTGCAAGCAGGATAACAGCATCTGGTCAGTGCGTCAGACGGGGACTCGAATTCCTTCCGAACTTGCCGTAGCGAGCCGTATCGAGCTGTGTAGCCGAGCCATGGTTTGCCATGGTAATTGAAGGTATGTTTATACCTGGAAGGTATTTAGGAATGCCAGCATTGACATAATGTCAGGCAGGGGAAGACGTCATGAATGAACCCCTAAGAATAGTTGTTCATGAATAATAAATGAGTTCTTGGATAAATCAATAATCCAAGCAGGGAAAGTCCCAATGGCTTAAGGGTCTGATTTCTAGTAACTCGTTGTGATGTGGAATGGACGGATGTAGGTGATCATGCCCGTATTTGGATAGCATGGCTGATGCCTAAATAGGGACTGGGTAACTATGCCTAAATAAGGGCAATGTGAGTTGTGCCTATATAAGGGCATGATTCGGGAAACCTATGTACGGGTATCTAAATCGAAACACAACACCCACTCCAGTTTTGAATGAACGACATTACTAAATGCTAAACATGCTAAACATAGTTACACATGACGCATTAAAAACTGTTGCTATGCATGAAATGCAGTGGTGCTGTACATATTAAAGAAATGTTCCATTCTAAGCATATGCGTACATAGAATGCTAAATGGATGAACATAAATATATACACATAATGAAATGGTTCGCAATGACAGAAGAAATACTTTGAAACCATTTAATGTCAGGTTACATAAATGAAATTGTATTGACAAGATGACAATTTGTCTCTTAAAGTGTTCAAAGAATTCTGTTCTCTATGAATAGTTCTACTGTAAGCAGATTACTTTGCCAAAAAGAAAAATACAAATGTGGAGAAAAAAAATTAATCATAGGAAAAGTTCCAAGTATTGTCTTTTGTTTTTCAAAAATCAAAGCCAAATTCAGTCTTCTCAGTACACTGTGTGCTTAATCAAAAGTTAGTGTATGGGGATGTAGAAATCATGAAATCCTCTATTCCTGTAGATAAAAATGTGTCTACCATTGTAGGTGATAGATGAAATACCTTGTTTAGAAGATTAATTGCACACAGATGCGAAGCATCGCCTTCAGCATTGGAAGCATCAGCAATGTTCATTTCTGACGTTGCCTGTGTGCCCGTTGTTTCCTCTCGTACCTCAGCAGTAGCAATTTGCGTCTGTGAGGTCTCAATGAATGCTATCATCAGGATTGGTAGCCTCTGGGGACAACACAGAGCATGGGCCATTATGGGGTCCAGCAGAGTATCGATATCCGTTGGCATGAATGATGGGAGTGTTAGACAGATGTCTAGCATGCATTCTTCACTGCAAAGCAGGCAGCAGGTAAGATACAATCTTGCCAGATTGGTCTGAATGACAGAAATCATGTGGTATTTAACTCTTGTAGACGAGGTAAACCCAAAAGTTGTAGTATGCACTCACAACACTTCCTTTCCAGGAGAGATTTCTTCACGGTGCTGGGAGTGACGCTGGTGCATTGGCTTGCCATAGTGTAGCAGTAGGAATAAAAACAGGATTCCTGCAATGAGTGCTAGAATTAGCGGCAGACCACCAAACACCGAGTGCACAAAGTTTGGAATGAATCTGAGGATTGCTTGAAAAGGTGTTAACAGTCCTGAACATACGTTCTTAAATACATGCACAATACCACTCGTATCAGACATGTTTAAGATTTGCCCCACCAGGTGCCGCCGAGCTCCTTGCAGGGCGGGTTTTCGGCCGATTTTGGTACGAGGCAGATTTTGCAGCTATGCTGCAAAAACGGCCATGTAACAAAAATGGCCCCCAGGGGCCCAAAATCAGCTTCCACCCGTGCAGTGCACCGGGGGATTGCCCAGTGCCCACTATGGCCAGTCCGGCCCTGCATGGAAGTAACAGTTACTAGATATGGGATGCCTGGCAACATGCCACAGCAGCTGTGATCATTTAACATAATGTAACTCCCATTTGAAATTTGTCCAAAAATTGGATTAATCACTGAGGCTGGTGAACCTTGCAGGATCCCTCGACCCCTCACAGTCCGGCTTCCGAGCCAAACACAGCACCGAGACAGCCCTCATCGCCGCCACCGATGACATCCGAGCCATGATGGACAATGGAGAAACAGCGGCCCTCATCCTCCTAGACCTCTCCGCGGCATTCAACACGGTCTGCCACCGCACCCTAGTACGGCGCCTCAGCAACATCGGAATCCAGGACAAGGCGCTGGAATGGATCATCTCCTTCCTCGACGGAAGAACACAGCGAGTCCGCCTACCACCGTACAAGTCAGAGGCCTCCGAAGTCATCTGCGGCGTCCCCCAAGGATCATCCCTGAGCCCCACCCTCTTCAACGTCTACATGAGCCCCCTCGCGGCCATCGTACGCAAACACCACCTCAACATAATCTCCTACGCCGACGACACCCAGCTGATCCTCTCCCTGACCAACGACCCCGCCGCCGCCAGAGTCAACCTGCACGAAGGGATGAAAGAGGTAGCCGAGTGGATGACGACCAGCCGCCTGAAACTGAACTCGGACAAGACGGAGGTCCTCATCCTGGGCTCCTCACCCTCCGCCTGGGACGACTCCTGGTGGCCTCCCGCCCTAGGCACCGCACCCAAACCGACAGACCATGCACGAAACCTGGGCTTCACCCTGGACTCCTCCCTCTCCATGACCAGGCAAGTCAACAGCGTCTCCTCGGCGTGCTTCAACATCCTACACATGCTACGGAAGATCTTCTGGTGGATCCCCTCAGAGACCAGGAAGACCGTCACCCAGGCCCTCGTCACCAGCCGACTGGATTACGGCAACGCCCTCTACGCCGGGACCACCGCCAAGCTCCAGAAGAGACTCCAGCGGATCCAAAACGCCTCAGCCAGACTCATCCTCGACATCCCACGATCCAGCCACATCTCCGGACATCTGAGAGACCTTCACTGGCTCCCCGTCAACAAGAGAATCACCTTCCGCCTCCTCACCCACGCACACAAAGCCCTACACGACCAAGGCCCGAGCTACCTCAACAGCCGAGTCAACTTCTACGCTCCCAAACGCCACCTCCGTTCAGCCAACCACGCCCTCGCCGCCGTCCCCCGCATCCGAAGAGCGACTACAGGAGGAAGGTCCTTCTCCTACCTGGCCGCCAAGACCTGGAACTCCCTCCCGTCCGACCTGCGCCTGACCCAAGACCACCTCTCCTTCAGGAAGAAGCTGAAGACCTGGCTGTTCGAGCAGTAGCGGCACAACCCCCCCCCCCCGCGCCTTGAGACCCTACGGGTATGTAGCGCGCTTTATAAGTGTCACTGATTGATTGATTGATTGATTGATTGACAGGACAAATTTGCAGTGGAACCGCTACAAGACCCTTGTAAATTCATACCCTGACATAGGAGAGAATCGCTTAGTGCGTTTTCACAGTGTGTGCCTCTAAGAAACACTTCACGCCCCCCACCAACATCTGTGTGTGTAAGGTAAATCCCAGAATGTCTTGATGTATTTTTTACCCAATCTTTCATATTTGCCTGTTGGTATATTTTTTAGGCAATACTGAAAATGGAAAGTTGTAACAGGCAGAGTTATTTTGCCATGTATGATCCACTCAGTAGCTGGTTTTTCTGCTACTGTAAATGGCAATTTTTCCAGTTTTTCAATGTTCAGCACCGTATACTTTGCTCCCCTTTGTGCCAGTTCAATCTGTTTATCACTGAGATTAAATTCTGAAAACAGAGATGTTGTGTTGATAAAACGCCAAGGCACATAGCCTGCACGTTCTGCCGCGTCCAGCCTTATAGCAAAATAGAACGTAGTTGAGAATGGCCTTGTCGCAGCATAACCAAGTTTTGTTCCATAATGTCTATGGCAGAGGATACAACTTTGAATGCACGAATACGGAGAGAGACTTGTTACCGGGCTCCACCCGTAAGGACACTTAGGCCTACCATGGTCTGACTATGCAGAGGAATAGACCGCAACATTGCCGACCACACTAGGATTAGATTAATTGAACTCCTGCGCCGAAATTTAGTAAATATATACAGGATTTGGGAGTAATAACTGGAATCACATTGAAACATGCCAAGAAGTGGTCCGCTGTACAGAAGCTATACTTGACATTTAAGCCCTGAAGAAGTCCTATAGTAGGAAGAAACACGTTGGCTACTGTGGTGTCTTGGATGAAAGGATCTCAAAATAAAGAAATCGAATAAAGCAATTCAATCAACAAAAGAAACAATCTCATTTTGAATATATATTCACTGTATAATTTTCTTGTGTGCGGATCATAATTTGGTCATTTATGTTTACAGTGGGAGTCTCTTTCACTGTTTGATGGAACTTAAAGGTCAGGTTCCCATGATCTTTTGCATCAAGGTTTGACTTCCTTTTCCCGAATGATATAATAGGTGCAGCACTATATCTTTGACCTTTGTAAATCATTTGCTCTTGTTCCATAATGTCTATGGCAGAGGATACAATGTTGCCCAATGAATATATCCTGGATGAGAGTGTCGTCAACCCATTGTTGACTACAGCGAGAGGTTTCTCTAAATTAATACGATCAATTTCTCGTATTTTCTGCAGCATCTGCTTGGGTAACCTTCCATATTTCATTATAAACAGCATAGATACCGACATATATGAAACATTTTTGACGCGGTTTTCTTGGTTCTAGCAAGACATCCCTAAGGTCTGCGCCTTCTTTAAGTAAAGATAAGTGTTGTTTCACATCCTCTAGTGTAGATTTCTGTAGCCAATCAAGGCATAATTTTTCTACACTGTATGATGTTACCACCCCTGGATGCTGTCTTTGAACATAACGTGGGTTCAGAAATCGTTCTTGACAGATGTTTGTGTCTCTGGGCCGGAGCAACCATTTTTCCCATTCAGGATCTGATCTGTTGTTTTGTAAGATTGTTTGTGAATCGACCTCCCCTTGTGGAGTGCTATTACTTGCAGGTGCAGGTATGGACGGAGTGTTCATGTCTTTGACATTGGCTAATCCAAGGCAAGACGTTTTTTGAACAGTGTCATTCAAAAACATTATTTGCTGTGGGATGATACAGGCTCTAAACAAAGCTTCTATCCCCTGCACTTGCCAATCTTTTGTATCCTAGACAGCTTTTGTGTCAATTGTGTCCTTCCAAAAGTTGAAACCCCATCTAGACAGTTGGGCAATAAAGGCTGCAGAATAAACTGTTTTGTATTAGTTAACATACTTTTCTGCCCTGTTTTGTACACATTTTTTAAATAAAACATTCTGGATTGGATATATTGAACCCTGAAAAATATGGAAACTTCATTGCAAATGTTTTTGAGCTACCCTTTGGTGGTGTAGGACAATGTTCCCATTGGTTATACATAAATATATTTCCAGGTTTTGCAGTTTTAGGCAAGAAATGATGATCATAGTGGTTGTAACAATAAAGCTGTTCATAGTCTGATGAACCCTCTAAATAATCATGATTAGAGAATGCAGCTGATTTTAGATCAGACATCATGTTATCAACAGCCTTGAAGTCCCAATCATCAGAAAAGTTACTAGAGGTAATAAAGTAACTTATTGAAATTTTAAATAAGTGTGGAATCTTCAAAAGTTCCAACGGGCAAATATGTCATATTCAGTTTTGTCCCAAACTATACCATCTTATATAGGAACGGCTGTGATGTTCACTGATGACAAGTATCTTGCTTCACGATGGGATGATTTGTGTGGTTTCAGAAGTTCACTTTTTTACTTGCTATGTCCATTTGAATATATCTTCCATTTATTAGCATGCTCATAGTCATTACTAAAGCTAGCCAAAGCAGAAGAAAAATATTCCAGAAACAATCTATAGTTCAATCCATGGTGAAACCAGATAAGTCTTTTTCAGGAGATGAAAAAAGTCTGTTGCTTGTTCTTTGAAAGGTCTTTGTGCTGACGTCATTTCAGGTTCACTGGGATCCTCAGAAAATGTATCAAAGTTAATAAAATAGCCAGAGGCGGTACTGTCAATGGTTGGAATTACATCAGGATTTGTTGAAATCGCTAGAACCAGTTGATCACGTGTTACGTTGGTGTAGACAGGTGTATCAGGATGAACTGTTATTATTTGTGTTTCAAGCGGAATAAGTTCCATAGCATTGTTACTTAGTCCTTCATTTCCCACTTCTGAATCTTTGAAGGTGATGAGTCTTTCAGTTTGAACATCTTGGATAGTAGCTAGAGGAGTGCGCCTGCTACTTAGTTGGAGTCCACATGGCCTACTGTTTAGTATTGGCCACATAGTATGGTTTGATGAGGTCGATGGACACAAATCTTTTCTCCTTTTTTCCAGCAAGGTGCGGCAGATGTACTTTACTTGATCCGTGGATTGCAAGAACAGGTACTGTTTGTCTGTAAGAAGGCCCAAATTCCTTCTTATCAGCGATCTTCTCTTTGACTAGATCCCCAAGCTTTGGGGTCCAGACAGGCCTTGCTGGGACGGCTGGATTTTCCCCAGTGGTGGTTGGCTTCAGGAACACATTGCTTTCTTTGTTCATTTAAGTCCTGTAAAACAGCCAAACAATCTTTGATGTCAAAGGGTTTATTTTCCACCACTGTGCCTTTGTAATCGAGATCTGGGACCCACATTCTTTCCCAAACAGGACCTCATATGGAGTGACACCCCCTAGAGAACTTCTTGCCAAATTGTTTAATGAGCGTTGGACCCCATAAAGATGTTTGACCCACCCATCACCCGAACCTAATACCCTAGCTGTTATAGACCGCTTTATGTCCCAGTTTTTCCTTTCCATAACAGAATTTCCCTCAGGATGGAATGGAGAGGAGTTTCCCAATGCTACGCCCAAACAGGCCATGGCTTCTTTGTAAGCTCGAGAGTTAAACACAGGGTCCTGGTCAGTGTGTGCCGATAAAGACTCGCAAATGTTTTATAACAGTTCGAGCGTCACCCGAGCGCTGAGGCCACATCCATAGCAAAATAGCTTAGTTTAGTTTTCCAGCAAGCAGGTGGCAAGCATGTGAATTTCAAGCGGCAATTTTGTTAACTACTAAGCAAGTGCAGAAAGTTCCCTCCAAGCAAAAGATATGTCATACTACGTAGATGCAGTAGACGCATGCGCACTAAAGATTTGTGATTAGTGGCCATTTTAGAATAACATTTGGGTTACTTATTATTAAAACACATAGGCAAGCTTCATCTTTTCTCATCAATGTTGTGTAGTACATATTATTTCCACAATACAGGTTTAATACGGGATTAGAGGTTACATGAGAAGATTGCTTTCAAGCAAGTCTCTTTTTCACGAGTCCTTGCTCCATCACCACTATAGATAAAGCAATGGATGGAGTAGCTGGTGAGGTATCTAGGAACGAATAAGAAGGAACCGGGCCATGTATCCCTGCTCAACACCCAGATGAGAGTGGAATGGAGTGAGACGGTACCAGTGGACGGCATGGTGAGTTTGAGCACACAGGTAACCAGACCATCCAGGATTTCGCGATTTCGCGATTTCGCGATTTGCCGCGAAATCGGCACTTTTGGAAAAATGCCGCGATTTTTACTAAAGTGCCCGCGAAATCGGCACTTTAGTAGAAATCGCGGCATTTTTACAAAGGCCGCTATATCCTGGAGGTCTGAAAAGTAACAAGAAGGCGGCGCGTGCGGGCTTAAGAGCAGAGAACCAAACAACCAGGATCGCCCATCCCAGGACTGGTCTCGAGAGGTAACATTAGCTACATTTCCGGCATCAAATAGAAGAAGGAGAGTTTATCTTGGACAAATCTATGGCGTGCATCTGCTACTCAGCCACTTGAGGGCAGAGCTTCACCACAGATGTTGCAACAAAATTAAAGGCAAGCACAGATTTAGATCAATGAGATGATAGGAGTCTCGCGTTTTACTGGCTCCGTCCATTCTTAAGGGGTCTCACTACAGGCCACCACATAAGCAGTGGTGCTGACCACCTTGTCAGAGTGCGGGTGCTGGCCTGTGGTGTCAGTTCACTAAAATTACAGAAATTTTAAAAATCCCAACCATTTACTGAATGAGCAAGCGTCAGTCTTTGGGGGGAGGGGGAGGGGGACCTTTAAGCACAAGTGTTTGTCTCTTTAGGACCTGGAAGTGGATAACGATGATGTGATATTCAGAGATAGTTGTGGCAAAAAAATTCCAGCAATGTATTCAGAAGCACATGTGCCTAAATATGTACGTAAATTGGGGTAAAAGGTGTTTGGTGATGTATGGACATTTAGAGAAATCACATTCTCAATTAAAAGTGTGTCTTGGTGATAATCAATCACCAGACACAGCAACAACCTCTGGCACTTCTGAGCCCAGCCAGGGCATAATGATTTTCACAAGTGATGATGGTCTCTTTTTACATGTCTGGTTGGTGTGTCTAACAATGTGCGAATTGTCCTTTCTGTATTTTATAATTAAAACGTTTTTATTCTTGATAATACATAACGCAATCATAGCTATATATAAAGGCCCATAGATAGTGCAGTGACTGTTAAAATGATCGGGAATCACATAAATATCTGCTATTCATAATACCCAGACACAGTGAGATGGCTGTCATTCAGAGCTCTGGCGCCAGTAATAACCAGAGTCACTCAATGCTCTGTTCTGAATAGTAGCACTCTGAGCTCTGTTGTAGATAAAATCTAGGATTTGCATAAGAGCACTGATTTTTATTACATGCATATTTTAAATCTTGATCATTGTGATATATAAAAAAATCTATTCTTAATAACAGTAGCGGTCGGCAGTAGGTCATTACCGTCGCTGGTGGACCAACACCTCTCCCCCCCACCTCCCCCCCCACACCCAGGAGGCTGCTATTGCCGAAGTTGGATGAACACTTAACCAGCCCGGTCATGCAGTTTTCTTCAGCAATGAGATCCAAGTGGTGGGCCTCTGCCACAACTCTGCTCACACTTGTGCGACTGCGAAGGGCACACAACACCCACCCACATCTTTACTGGGGCATATTCGCACAGACTTTCCAGAGTGTCTTACGCTAGTACTGCACGTTGAAGGGAGTCAGAGTTTACTTTATCAGTGCTTTCACTTTAAAAGAAGTATTGGGTGCCGACACGATACAATAAAATATGGACAGGAAAGAAATATTCCTTCCTAGTTGTAGATTTACTGTGAAACTGCAGCAGCCCATAATTGTGAAGCACACGCTCGAGGGAAACAAGTGTCTACATTGTAAAGAAACCAAATATAAATAGCTTCATGTTGTTAAATAACAAAAAAAAACTAAGATATCTGTGTTTATTGTAGGAAAAATGGCCACATAAATGCCGCTAAATTGCCGCTAAATTTCCATATTTGTGCCGCTAAATTTCCATTTTTGTGCCGCTAAATTTGCTAATCCATGCCGCTATATCCTGGGGGGTCTGGGTAACAGATCTCCATATTCCGAGGCTCAAAGCCACGCTCTGACAAGGGTAATGTGAGGGTGTTCCATAGGATGCAGGGTTGTCCTCCCACCCATGCTAAATTAATCAGCTGTGTTTTTAATGCTTGGAAGAAAGGTTGGTTTAGGGGGACCGGAATTTCAAAAAAGGTATAAGAACTTAAGGAGTAGCACCATTTTTATTGAAGCAATGCGACTTGCTAATGACAGCGGAAGAGAGATCTACCGGGTAACTTGATCAGTAAGTTCAGAAAGAGCTGTATCAAAATCATAGCATTTTACTTCCTCACGATCACTGGAGACCACAACCCCCAGATATTTAAATGAGACTATGAAGGGAAAAGTCCAAAGTGAACAGTATGGTGGCCTCAGTGAGGGGGAAAGAGCTGCAATTTTCCCAAACTGATCTGCATACCTGACAGCCTGCCAAACATAACAAACCTCCTTAGAATACCTTCCTTAGAATATGAAATGCAGGTCACAAAGGAAGAGAGTGATGTAATGGGTGTATAGTAGGACTAATAGGTGCCTACTGGGGTATCGCAGTGCATAGTCATTATGGTGCTGCCGTAACTTGCCAGCCAAGGGCTTAACTGCCAAAGCAAAAAGTAAGTGTGACAAAGGGCACCCTGTTGTGTACTATGTGTGACCACAAATGGGGGAGAAAGTGCACCATTGATACCCATCCTAGCCACATGGTGAGTGTAGAGAAAGGCGATACAGGGATCTGGGAAGGCCAACAATAAAAACACTGGAAGAACCCATAATTAATCAGGGCGAGGCCCTATAGAAAAGATATCCATAACACCTGCTGTGAACACAATCAAGGGTCCAAGTCGGAGACTGGTGAGGTGGTGCGGGATTAAGCCATAGAGGGAGCCAAGCAGGGTTCACGGCTGGGATGTGTACGCAAAAAGTTCATAACTTGTAGAGGATTGTTGAAGACACAATCCTTGCTGTGCATGCATATGTAGAGATGCGCAGAGTAGAGCATAGCACATGGAATGGTTGATTGTGGAAGCCTTTGCTTAACAAGAAGGAACTTGCATTGCGTCTCCTGGCCCCCACAGTACGTTCAGGGAATAAGGTGACTACATTGCCATCAAAATTCAGAATACCTTTCTCCCTCTCCAACTGTACTGCAGCATCTCAGTCTCGAAAACCGAGGAGTCTGGCAACAACAGTATGGGCTTGGGAAGACGAGTCTACAAACTGTGGTCTGCGTGCTCCACAATGAGTACTGCTGAGAAGGAATCTGTCCCAAATAGAGTACTTAATGAATTGAGACAGGCACTACTCCTAAAAGATTCCAAGACCTTCTGGCTAATTGTTACTTCCTCAGCGGCAGGTGAGAGAGATGCTGGGGTCTCGAATATTGCTTCTATAGTGTGGGAGGCACACTTCAAGACACTTTATACAAGTCCTGAGATGGAGGAAACTGGGTGCCAGAGCCAGGATAGGTTGCCACAACTGGTTTTGGATTTTCGGGCCTGTGCGCCTCGGGACCTCCGGCACGAGAGTCGACTGCCGGGGGCCCCGGGGCCCGGGAGCTCGATTTCATGAACCTGTACGGCCCGGGACCTCCCGCACGAGTGTCGACTGCTGGGGGCCCCGGGCGCTGGGACCTCCCCCTGCCAAGATTACAGTTTCAACCAGGGCCCCGAGATTCCCATGGCCCCAGACCCCCTGTATGAGAGCCGATTGCCGGGGACCTTGGGACCTGGGTTCTCGGTTCCACGCACCTGCACGGCCCGGGACCTCCCACACGAGTGTCGACTGCTGGGGGCCCCGGGCTCAGGGACTTCCCCCTGTCAAAATCACAGCTTCAACCAAGCTCCCGAGTTTCCTATGGCCCCAGACCCCCCGCACGAGTGTAGACTGCTGGAGGCCTCGGGCCCTGGATTCTCTATAGTGAGTCAGGATGCCCATAACAGGACTTCCACTAATAGCTTAGTCCATATTACACTCAGGGAAGTTGAATTGGCAATTGAGAAATTGCTCCCGAATAAGGCTCCGGGTCTGGACAAGCTCCCTGGAGATCTTTTTCGTTCCCGGCCAAAAATCTGGTCCCCATACTTGATGGTTCTGTTTAATGCTATCCTACAGGGTTCCCCAGTACCTAAGACCTGGCTAGGAGCCAAGATTGTTCCAATTTTTAAAAAGGGCTGTCCGCTCGCCCCATCAAATTATAGACCAATTAGTTTACTCGGTACGACCCAGAAGTTGATGGGCCGAATCCTACTGGAGATATTACTGGGCTGGATGGAGGAAAATAAAATCTTGACCACCCTCCAAGCCGGATTTAGATCAGGGGTCTCGACTCTGGACCAGATCTTTCGCCTGCAGGTCCTATACTGGAAAACTGCAAGAGTAGAGGGTGGCAGCCTCTACCTTGTTTTTGTGGACCTGCGGGCCGCATTCGATCTGGTTCCTAGGGTGAGGCTCTGGACGGTGTTGGAGGAACTTGGTCTCCCTCCTTACTTATTAGATGCCCTAACCTGACTTCATACTGGGAATTACGCCCAGGTGAGGTGTGGGAAAAACGGGGAATTATCTGACCGCTTCCCTGTTACCCGGGGCGTACGCCAGGGTTGCGTACTGGCCCCTACTCTCTTCAGTTTGTATGTTAACGGCCTGATAGATAGACTTAATTGTGTCAGGGACAACGATGCTCCATGCCTAGCTACTGGTAGGGTGCCCGCTCTGATGTTCGCAGACGACACCCTGTTGTTGTCGCGGACATCATCGGGCATCCAGTGGATTTTGGACGGCTTTGTCTCCTTTTGTGCCTCGCGGGGATTGGAGATCAACTTGGAGAAAACCAAGTTCATGATCTTCAACCCCCCGAGGCACACCCGTCCAAACCCCACACTGAATGGAACCCCACTTGAGCGAGTCAAGACTTTTATATACCTGGGGGTGACTTTGACTGAGCACTTTACATGGGACCATCAAGTCTCTAAATTCTCCTTGAGACTTGCACAGATCATGGGTGGTGTAGGTAGACTCCATAATGCCTCAACCTTTAAACTGGCTACCCCTGCCCTAGAGATATACAAGACACAGGTCAGGTCTGCTGCTTTGTATGCTGCCGAACTCTGGGGACACACTAATGCATGTAATTTAATGAAAGTAGAGCAGTCCTTCATGCGACACCTGTTTGGTCTCCCACAAAGCACACCCCTCCTACCATTACGTTTGGACCTGGGTCTGGAACCTATTACTGACTTGGTGGCTGCACGACCCCTGCTCTATTGGAGAAGGCTCTGGTCTGTGCCGGAGCTTGAACCCTTTAGAGCAGAATTTAACACTATTTGGGGGCAGCTAAAGAACAAGAATATACCTTGGCTGGTCCATGTCAAGACTCTCCCTTATCAAATTGGCCTTCCCCAACTTTGGGATACACCGGAGGACAGCTGCACGAGGATGCAAAGGACTGTACTGGTGGCAGCTGTAAAATCGTACAATCTTAAATTGCTACATTGTTCTACCTCCCTGGGCAGACTGTCAACTGAGTTCCTTACAATAAAAGTCGAATACAGGACGGAGGTGTTTCTGGACCTGGTGCAGCCTCCACTAGCAAGAAAACTATACATCCAATTGAGGCACGGCTCTTTACCGGTTGGGGCACTGACATCCAGATGGGCAAAAACGACGAAGGCCAACTGCCCTGCCTGTAATTATGCCAGAGAAGACATTGCACATATTCTTTTCTTTTGTCCAGCATATAGTGAAATTCGAAAATACTGGATCATCCCATTATGCAAAAATCTTGGTTTCAGACACTGTGCACACACTTGTAGAGTGCTAACTTATGACACTGCCCCTCTCATTGTTTTTGCCGTTTCCCGGTTTCTACTAGGCATGTGGCGGAGAAGAACTGTTTTTATTCACAAGAAATAACGGACTGCTGTTTTTTATCCTCTACTATACCTTTGATAACCAAAGTTTAATAACTTTTTAATTCTAATGTATCTATGTTTTATCATTGTGCTTGTATATATTTTATTGCACTTTTATGGTCTCTGACCGAAATAAAGTTATCAAAGAAGAAGAAGAGTACTTAATATTTTTTACACATAGTTTAAAATTCCAGTCTGCCTGAATTGACGGATTCATGCACCTACAGGATGTGCAGATTGTTGCGGCGCGTATGTGCCTTCATATCCTCGTTTTTATAGGTGATAACCTTGAAGAACTTTTCCATATTTTGAAGGATGTTCCTCCAAGAAGATCTAGTGTCCTCAACTGAAGAGATGTACTGCTCAGCCTCCTGGAGCAGACCATCATGCTTCTCAAGTTTATGAGTGATAAAGTCCATCCTGCTGCACATGGAGTCTGATGGAAATGGGATTTCTGGTTGGCTAGGGCATGCACCTAAGCCAGGCAGAAACCACCACTCTAGTCAGGGCAAAGGAGATACACGCTGAAGATAATCCCTGCTCACCCCCTTGGTAGCTGGCGCGAGCAGTCAGGCTTATCCCAGAGGCAATGTGTAAAGCATTTGCGCAACACACACTCACAGCAGCAACCCACTAGGCACGCTACAAAAGAAACTCCACACAAGGTTATATCAAAAATATCCTTTGTATTATCAGAAACACAATAGAAACGTATCACACCTGTACACTGTGCCAACTGGTACTGGCAACATTCACAGGAGATTATATACAAGAAAGTTAGAAATACAATTTCATTATTTTGGATAAAAGAGAAAGGATTAAAAGTAAGGACTTTCTTTCTTGTTGCTTTTTTAAATAAACACATATGTGGTTATGATGGTAAATAATTATCGCCCTTGAAAAAGTGGCACAAACTATTTAACGTTTCAGTACAGCTTCTGTGCTTAGTGTTATAAATACATGCATTTAAAGGCAAAAGGAAAGGAATGAGGCTTACTTTTCATTACTTTTTTTTTTAAAAGGGAATACATGAGAAAAGAATTATTAAAAATAATTGCACTAAAAATTGTTATTATGATCTTTATAATGTCTAATAAACCTACTGTGAAAAATATATAAGCTCCTAGCATCAAAGTTGAATTTGGGCAGCATTTGACCACAATGTGGGGAGTAAAATGTGAAATTTCACTTTACCCAGACATATAAAAACTCATTTTATAAGGGTAAACATTATACATTTCTGACCCCCACCCATGGGATATTTAGGAGAGACCCTGGGGGTCCCTAATATGCCAAAACATTGTAGGTTATCCATTTTTAGGTGCCCCTACCACCAAAGTTGAGTTTCGGCACAATTTACCTTTTTAAAAGCAGTTCTGGCACTAAGAGCTGTTTTCAAACTGATCTCAGGCTTCAGCAATGCACACATGCAAGTGCAGAACAAACAGCTGGCCTCTAAACTGCTAGAAAGAACACCACACACTGCACACAAATAAAAATAAGTTACAAAAAACAGCAGAAGTTAGATCCTACCTTTAAATTATTACACACGGGTACAGAACAGGATTGCTTTTCAACTGTGCTTCTCCAGAGTTACTTTGAATTGAAAAGCCGCATGGAAATAGCCTTGCACAGACATGGGACAGCAGGTTTAAGAGGCAGAGGTCGAGTTCTGTATTTAGCAGACCAGCAAAATGCCCACATAGGAGGGTTTTTTTCTAATAGGTTTGCTTTGGCACTTCAACCTCGGAAAATATTCTGAAGGAAGGAATGACAGTGCAAAGAGAAAGAGAAGCTTTGCTTATTATTTTTGGCAAAAGTCCAGGCAGATTTTGCGCAGGCATAAGAAGTAAAGGAACGGCAGTAACGTATGTGGGCCCTGTGTAGAGCATAGCTCTGGCTTGTATATAGAAATAATGCTTTTAGTATAAAGATTACTGTGCAAGGGCAACAATAAGGAGGCAGTGAAATTCAGTTTGCATTCATGCGCCTTCATGTTACACTAATACAATTGCTAAAGGAATTGGTAGTTGGTTATTAATATTTTCTAGCTAGCTCAATGTGCTATTTACCTCCTACAAGTTTGTTTGTACCCAGCTGCCGAAAATAGGGGTAAATAGTGTCGACAGAAGGTCACCTGGTTCAGGTTACCGACTGCCATATGGGGGGGGGAGGGGTTAGGGAGATTAGCTGCCCATCCTGTCTGATGAAATTATGAAAGGATGCGTAGTCTCGATTGCTGTTCCCTTATTTGACCTTTAAAGGGGAACTATATGTGGGTAGATTTTGTTCTAAAATTCTCAGGCGATAACACCATTATTGTTTATGTTATTCTCATGCTACATACAGTTTTGCAAAGGCATAACTAGTCTCTTATTAGTCTGTGTAATTGAGCTGACAGCCCTTATTAGAGCTGGTGAATGGGTTTTTTTCCTGTGAAAAACTATGTTACTTAGTCCAGATCGTGAAAAGTAGAATGTACAAGGGTTCACAATGTTAGGAAAGATGCCTGTGTGATCCTCAGCAAACATCTTGAAGGAAAATATTGCTATATAGGAGTTTGTTTGCCACAAGAGGTTCTGCTGGAAAAATTAATGTACCCACTATGTTGAGGTTTTGTTAGTTATTTATGTAATAAGAAGCCCTGTTAGATTAGCAGTTTTAGATTTTTCCGCTGCGCCTATAAAATTAGAGCATCGCCCTAAGCGTAAAATGTAGGTGTTTTTACGTAAGAAAAATCATTTTAGAAGTGTCTGCAGTCCTGTGCAAGTAGTGAAAGGTTATGACTTATGAAACACAAGCTTGTTAAGACAAGAAGCACAAAAGAATGCTTGTTCTAAAAATTCCCTTTCTTGAGGTTCTTCAGATGAATAATATAGGAATACACAAATGTTAGTATTTAGAGTATGTCCGTATTGTTTTTTTTTTTTCCTCAGAATTTAGTAAATAAACATAGTCTTCCTTGGCTGCTTCAAATAGTGTAATAGGTTCAAGGTTGTTTTTTACTCTCAGATAGATGAAGTGGTTCTTGGGTGCCCAAGTAATGTATGGGGCGCCCAAGACAAAAGGCTCTTTATTCCACATTGGTAGATTAACTAAAGTTAAGTAGTGCAGGACACCACCATAATTACATAAAAACTTAATTTAGCCTGCAAAAAAATGCTTGCCCATTTCTTTAAAACATTTTCTGTATATTAGTGCTCAGCAAGTAAACAGCTGCTCATGCTGCTGTTCCATGGGGGGCATAGGTAAAGGTCAAAAGGGCCGAAAGCGGTCCCCGGGCCATATTCGGAGTATTACTGGGTTAACTGCTCCTGGCCCTGGGTGTGTGGGTCCATTTTTTTAGCTTTGTCTTCCAGATTAGAGGTGTGTGGCTCTTCCCAGTCAGCCTGAAACCCATTGTGCAGGGCTGCCTGGACATTATATAAATTGCTATTTGTGTCTTGAGGTGAGATGTTTTTAATACAGCCAAATCATTTCTGTAAAAATAGACACACAAAGTAAGCTGTATATAGAAGCAAGAGTGGAGTGGTCTTGATGTTTCAAGGTCATTGTGTCAATGCCAGCAAAGTCATTGTGTCAATGCCATCAGTCGAACCCTGATTCGACTGTGCATGCTCCATCACAGTGATTGTGGCTAAATCATTCACAGAGAAATCCCACTGAAGTTGTGACCCATGATCATCCTCTCCACTGTCATCACTATCCTCTGAAGAGTGTGATGGGCAAAACGTTTCTTGCAAAAAAAAGACATTTATCAACCATTTTGCCCATTTCGCTACTCCATCCCATGCCCGACACTGAATCCTTAATATCAGGAATACATGAATGCTCGTCGAGTAGTCAGAGAGAGAGCAGAACGTCTCTCAGTTCACATTGAGGTTAGGTTTCACATGACCAGCAAAAGTAGCACCTACACCACTAATTTCTATAATTGAAATGTCCAGATTTGCCCCAGAATTATCTAAACTCAGGACTTGTGGGGTACATGCAGGGGTTACTTCTCTGCTCAAGTCTTCCACTATCTTTTCCATATTTGCAGTATCGGGATATTCCCACCTTAGATAATGTTCTTTTCCAGTCCTTTGGATCTGCCAGGACATTGCTGGGGGTGCTTGCTCAGATGGCTGATATCATAATATATGTACCAGGGGATGCATTGTGTGTAATATTTAAAGAGCTCATAAGAAAAACTCCTGTGACAGAACACCTCATTTCTTATTGCACTTAAGTTGCAGGGGTTAAGGCAGCTTTTATTTGTATACATCGGAGTCTTTTATGGTGCCTTTAGAACGTGTAAGAATTTGTAGCTTGTTAGGCCCCAGTGCAGACATAACCTTATCAAGTATATAAGGAGTAGATATGCAGCTGTAACAGCACAGAGAGAGTCCCGTTCATAGAAGCTTCTCTCCTTGATTCCCACTGAGGCTTGTGAGATAGTTCCAAACTCCTTCTGGAGAGACTGATGTTAATACTGTAAGTCACCAGGAGAGAGTGCTGAACATGCTGCAACAGCAAATTCCACTGTGGTGCTTGAAGCCTTGTGAGCTGCGGGAGGCAAGCATCTGGCTGCCCATGTCCTGGCAGACTCCAGAAGCAAAGAGAGTGTTCCCCCACCAGAGGGGTTCATCTCAGCACTAAAAATGCCCCTCAGTCTTCCCAATGGCCTTTTTTAGCAGGATTGACAAACTTTTCAGTAGGACTGTGAGTATTTAATGTCATTAGCAAAACACAAAGGTCAGCAAATATTATCCAGCAAAGAGAAGGCTTTCTGCTGCGCTCTTGCTTATGCGGTCCGCCATCTTTGCAATTCCTCGAAAGACAGATGGTAATTGGAAGTGTTCAATTTGAGCCAGTGGTTGCCGGCGAGGGCTACGGGCACTCATTTTTGGGACCTGCTTATTTTTCCACATCAGACATTTCCCAAGGGAAAAACACACAAAGCAGAAAGACTCAGGCAGAGTACGATGGGAAAATCATCACAAACAGAGAAAGCAGGAACTTACAAGAGTGAGGTAAAGGGCAGGGAGTGTCTGGCAATTAATTAAAGAGGTATGAGGTGCATTTAGGACTGTGCAGCTGTAGCACTCGGTGCCCTAACATTTAACATCATTAACTGAGTGCTCTGAGCAGAGTTTCGGGCTCTCATTCTTTTACAAATTGAGCACTGGTTGGTGGCAAGTATCCTGTAGAACGTGACCATTGAGGATCATATAGCACTGATTATGGGGAGGGAAGTAGGAAACTCCATTAACGCCCTGCCTGGCCTGCTGTTTGAATGCATAGCTAACAACTCGGCCTCCCGATATCTTGACGTCGCAATGGGTCGAAAAGTTCCCTCTTGGTAATTCTCTACATAAATGTATTTAATTATGAGTAGCAATCCGTTTTATTTCAAAACTCTTTTTATTGAGTCATAAGATAAAGTGCAAAGAAGCAGATGTATAGATTATTCAGTGTAACAGTTTCGGAGCAGGTGACTTATTTATAACGTTTAATAGCAATCCGTTTTGAGTATTCTTTATTTTTCCTTATGGATTTTGTATTAAATTGCAATTAGGATAATTTGTAGAATACAATTTCAGGGATTCACAACTTGCTTGTTATTTTAGACAATTTACGGTAAAGTATAAAGTAACCCCTTATGCAGGAAGAGTGGCAGGCATAGCATATAGCAGCCTTCAAAAAGTCTCCATCAATTGCGTTTGGGATTTGAATAAAGGTTCCTTTTTTCTGATGCCTATAGAATAGTTAAGCTCACTGCTGAAAACTGGAACTAATGCACATTAAAGGAAAAAACGTAGTAATCAGCTTGTCACATTCTGAATACTAAAGGTCAGGTACCGAAGCTTTTTTATTACAGCCTGTCTGCATCTGTCAATCAATGGCTGCCATTCAGTGACTCTGTGCTAGCGCTACCAGTTTAATTACAGATACTGCAGCCAAAGAAAATAGAAAGACTGTAACACAATAATTTAAGTATTTGACAAGTCTTTCATTTTGAAATTCTTTTAAAGCTTTTGTTCCCGGCTTGTCCCACACAATACAACTCAGAAATAATTTCCTCTTTTCACTCTAAAATGAATGACTTTACCACACATTTGCACAATTGATGTAATAGAATAAAAACAATCCGAGATAAGAGATTTTTTTTTTCTTTTACTGCGTTTTGAAACGCACACTGTGATAACACGTAGTTGCAAGCAGCAAAAACGAGGCAATATTTTAAATTATAAAATAATGTTGCATATTATCCCCTCACTATAAACAGTATAATTAATCTCAGGTCTGTACTTCAGAGATCCAATTCAGCAATGTTAATGTATGAAAACTTTTATATTCAATTTTCAGGAACTGGTTCCCTCTATAATTGTAGTTGTTTTTTTTCCTGGCTCGTGTGTTTTTCCCATTTCATTTGTAGACTGAAGTATAGATTTAGAGTTTGATGGATACAGGATGTCAGGTAAGAAGCAACTGATGTCCCAACTGCTCTATTTAGCGTGTATTGATGTCATGTAATATACTCCAGGGTCATTGCATTTATGTAGCACTTCTACACCGTTGAAACGATTTATGCCAGGTAGCACTCTGCTCCAGAACCCAAGGATACCTCAAATACATGTGGAGGCCACTAAGAAAACCTACCAATGTCCTCCCGTTACCTTTAATATAGATGCTTCCTTGCACTTATATATCTCTACATGCCTGCATATGATAAACTTTCAAATTTGTATATAGTTGTTATATTAACATGAAGAGTTCAACAGTCTTAACATGCATGCTATGGTTCATGACTCCTGGAGGCATAGGAACTGTCAAAAAAGGGTTCAGGCAGATCAGGTCGTTTACCCCTTTTCTAGGTTTGCCCGGCGTTAGCCGCTTCTCACCCAACTCACGATTACCCAAATAAAGAGGCAGGCGCTGGAGACTGGAAGGCAGGAAACAGGAGTTTATTTCAGACGAAACAGAACACGTCAAATCAGACAACAGGGTATCTTCTGGAGGTGCTCTAACAAGTTTCTCTACGGCTCCGTCTTTTATATACAGGTTTATGATGTACAAACATTCCTTATTGCAATAAAGACGCTTTGAAGTACAAAAAGGGCATGTTTGGGACCCCAGCTCCAGGCCCATTACCATACTGACCGCTCTGATGTTGTTTTCCCCTCCCAAATGTGACATGTGATTGTAATCTGCAGCCGGACATTCCAACAGGGCACGAGGGCAGGAGGGGGTGGTCAGATCTAAGGTTGGGCAGGCGATAAGATCATGTCTCGCTATGCGGGGCCGGAGGGGTATATCCACGAGACCTAGTTTTATGATGTGGGACTGGGTCGAGAGGCCAGGTGTAGCCGGGGGGGGGGGCATCAGAAGAGAGGAAGGGTGTTCCTGGGAGGGATGAGGGGGGGTGTCGGTCGGGTCTAGGGGTGTGAAGGCCTTGATTAATCACCGCTCCTCCGATGTGAGGCGAGGTCCTACTGTAGGAAGCAATAAACTGCATCTGTTGGGCTAGGTGATGGCCTGGGATCAGGCCGGGCAATTGGGCAGGGAGGAAGAGGTTACCAAAAGGGCCCATTCTATGAGTAGGATGAAAGAGCGAGGGGGCAAGGGTTCAGCACGGAGACAAGGTCGTGTTTAGCAGTGCGTTTATGGCCCGAACAGGAGAGACCGGGGGCTGTCGGGCGCGGGGTGCTTGCGGGGCTGGAGAGAGAGAGAGGGAGAGTGAGAGAGAGATGATGGCTATCGGCAATGGGCAGGGAGGTCATGACACAAAGATGGCTACTATCTATGTTCGTGATGGAGCCTAAAAGGGAACAAGATGGCGAGGCCATTGTTTCGTGACTTTCTTTACCTTCAACAGTGGCGAGGGTGAACACAAATGAACGCCGCTTATGTACATATACATTTTGTCATTTTCCACAGTCGCCGCTTTTTACATAAGCTAGATCATTTCCGTGTTTATCATACATATAGTCGTGTTTAGTCAATGAAATAGCGTTTGTCAATATTGGTAGACTTACATATAACTGTGTGTAGTTGATGCAACATACGAGGTGGAATACATATAAATTTACATTTGTCGTACTTAAAAGTGACCGATGAAACATTTTACAGGCAAAAGTGATTGAGGGAGGAATTTTTAGTCCAATACAAGCAATTAGTCAAGGGGTGTAGAAAGTTCCAAAAAGGGGGGGGGGGGTGTCTTCGCCACAGTGTCTTTATTAGTAGTGAGTCATCACTGGTAGGTTCTGGTAGTTCGTTTTCTTCCGTTGGCGCTGTTGAGCACCGGCGGTGGAGCTATAGGTCCAGCTCGGGTCCTTCTTTACACGTCGCAGGGTGTGATCTGTCCTTTGCCGTTAGGCCACAGTCCTGTTTCCTAGCTAATCTCTCTTAAGGGTGCCTTATGCTGGGCACCTGCATTTCTGTCTCGGAGTCAAAATCCACGTGGAAAGGATAGAAGGGGTTTTGTCGGATAATCGGGGGAGGAGAGGGCGGAGTGGGACCGGATCTTTGAGACGGACCAGGGGAGCAAAAGGGTGATGCGCAGGCAGGTCCATCAATCGGGCTAAAAGGGGCGGGGACTTCTGGCACGCGTGGGACAACAAGCAGAGGGCTTCAAGGCAGCCTTCCATTCCTTCGTTTTCTGCGTTTGAGAGTGGTGCATCGTCCCGCGTCCCGTTGCTCTGCGGCTCCATCTTAGGTCGAGGTCACACGCGCCTCACGATCTGTGGCCAGGCTGTGCGTCACGTCCAGCCCCTCTCCTCCGGTGGCTGTGTATCCTTGAATGGGTACAAAACAGGTTTTAGCGAACTGACAAGAGAAGGCATTTATACATTTCAATTCCGTCCCAGATCTAGGTAGCTGGGGTACGTTTCATCGGTCACGGTCAGAAGTTATCACTGTGGAGTATGTATACAGGCGTGTCTACTGATTTTGAACTAGGTCTATTTGGCGGTCATTCATGTCGCATGTGGCTTTCTGACCCTAGCCCTGGCAGTCTTTTATCATCATGAGATAGGGGTAGAGGCTAAACACTCTTTTCTCGGGGAGCAACAGTTAAGCAGGGTCATCAGTTATACCTCGAGTTTACGGAGCTGGGGTCAAGCGGGAGGAACGGGGACGTTTTGGACATCCGTACTTGGGTGCGGAGGGGTGGGGCAATCTGGGCTTAGGAGATTGCGTTTCTAACGAGCTGAGAGCAGAAGGCCACTGACGTATAGTCCTCCTATAAAAAGGGCCAGATTAGGGGGACATCAGTCGTCTTACCTGTCCTTTCCTTATAGCCAATTCGAGTTCTGTCATTTTTACAGAAAAGGAGAGGTAGTAACATGGCAAATTACAATTGTTTTAGTTTCTGGCAATTTTGTCGATCACCTTTGTGTTCAAAAAACCAATTAGGCTTGTGCCGGCGGGGCACAATCATTACCACACAGAGGCAGAGGGAGCAGGGGTCGTTCGCATCTTAAATGATCTATTCGGTACACGTACAACATGAAGGGAAAGGACGAGAGAGAGAAACGTGTACAATAATAGGCCATTTTGATGCGCACAAAACACAAAACAGTAGGGGTCATATTATATAGAAACACAGACTGAGGGACAACGTAAATCCATATACCACATACACATGAATTCAGGCGAGGGGGGGGGGGTACGTGCATTTACATACAGAATTCAAGACAAAACATAGAACAGTACTTGGCCAAAGACATTTCCTCCTGCATGCTGCGCATCCTTAGTTTCCTATTTAATTTGCCTGGCTGTCTTTTGCTGTTCGTCTCTGTTGCAAATACTTATACTTTCGTCAATTGTTCGGGAACTATCCTGGTCGGGCTAGTACTTACGGTGGGATCTTTGAATCTTTTTTTTTTTTTTTTTAGCGGACGGGTATCCAGGCCAAGGCAACGGAGGGTGTTAGTTGGGGGAGCAATGGGCAACTTCGAGTTTCATGGCGTAAGAATCTACTCGTAGGTGCACGTCATTCTTGGTTGCATTATTAGAGAGATGGTCGTTTCTAAGTAAGGGTGCGTTATATCTATGTCTGTTCATCGTGTACAGGTGCTATGTTCAGACCCCCTTTTTCCCTATTCCATCGGCCGTCCAATCATCACTCAAGTCGTACAAAGACATCTCTCTTGTCAGGTCAACGCGTGCAACGTATATCCAGTCGAGTTACACACATTCGGTCATACACACATGCATTCATATCACCCCAAATCCGCGTTGCTTAGGTCTTCTCCACACTTTAGTCGATGTTCTGATGCGACCTGCAGAAAGAAGGGGAAGAAGAAGGGGTGGGGGCGGCGTTTAAAGACACATTCGCGCGCATAAACCCAAAAGGCTTTTTACTTACTACGTATTTCGACCTATCTCCGCGGGGTGCAGTCCCTTCTATCTCGGCGTTTAAGCCCCGTGGGACTGGTGGTGCGGGAGGCATAATCATTTATGGACTGCTCATTGCATAGATCGCCCACGTGTGGTATTGCGGATCTTGTGTGGGGGGTTAAAACAAAAGGGCAATCAGGGTAAAGTGGGTGAACTCGTGTTCTTCTTCGAGGAGTCGGGGTGGTCTACAGTGGTACCGGGTCTAGTTTTGGGGCATCTGAAACAATTTCCCTGAGATATGTGGCATACAAGGTAAGACAGAACATCGGGACCTTTATCGATTGCCTTAGGTTGCACAAAAGTAAAAAAACACACGCATCAACTTGGATCGTTCACATTTTCAATATTCCTAGGTACTTTGCTTTTTAACCTTTCAGTAATCGACTTGCTTTATTTCGCCTATATTTTACGTAGATCGGAAACAAGGGCTATGTATTCAAAACTTACCAATCCAAAAAGCTTACGACTATTTGTTTGTCACAAAATCTTTATTTTAAAAATGTTGGCGTACAAATGCAGGCCTACAACCACGTGGGCCAGCCACGGAGCAGACTGGAACTGTACATGAGGGCATATTTATCTGCGGAAAACATAACTGAGTCGGTGGTTGTTTTATTTCATCAAGGTACGATAAGTGCAATAAAATCATATCGAAAATTCATTGTGGGTAAGTACCATCAGTGTCAAAAAGATTAGAACTTTCAATAATACTGTAATCAATGATGCGTCAGAACTTAATATCAAATTCATTGTTCGAATGTTCGAGCAATACTCATCCCCTCCCGCCATGTGCTTCAAAACTACATACATATCTCACAATATCAAGTCTGAGCATCCGGAACACAACGGGGAATTGTTAGTTTCGTTTGTACCGGCGCCATTTTGGGTGGGTCAGGCGGGTCCAAGTATAGTCAAACTGTCTCTACCAACTCGTGGTTGGACCAGAACTTCTTTTCGGCAGTCCAGAAGTTTCGTAAAGGGGCAACAGAAGGGACCGGGGACATGAACCATCAATCAAAGAAAAGGGAGGGGCAACAATCTTTCCTACCGGGTCTACTGATCAAATCGGTAGTCTGCAGTATCTTGGGTCATTCAAAACTGAGGCTGGCGCCAGCATGAGGGCGCCGAAGTCTCGTGGCTACGTCTTGGTCGTTCTGCGGGTGATCATGGCAGTCATTTCCCATCGGTGGCGGTTGGGGGCCCGCGGAGGTCGAGGGCCCTCCGCAACTCTCGTAGAATCTTCAAAGCTGAGGAGAACGTTTCTGAACGGAGGACTCGTTTTTCTAGTTGGCCAGCGACCAGGCCATCCTTGCACGCCAGGTTCGTTCCTGCAAGGTCGACCGCCATTTTTAGGAGTTCTGCAGCTACCGGCAGTCACTGGGTCAAATGAGCAGACGGACTCCAGCCTGTTGGGTGAGGCGTCGTAGCACCGCCACAGTGGACGAGGCCCTGCTGGGTGTGTGGAGCGTCCCTATACTGCAAGAGTGGACGAACCCTTTGGCGGGTGTGTGGAGCGACGCTGCACCGCAAGAGTGGACGAACCCTTTGCCGGGTGCGTGGAGCGTTGGGGGTGCAGCTGAGGGGCCTCCACCTGGGGAGGCGGGAGAGGCTCGTCCGCGCCGCCTCTCCCTCCCAGTGCACCCCACGGCGTCTCGCTGACATTTGTTATGGCCGGACCAGGCGATGAAGAAGAGGGGGGGTCGGAGGCATATGCAAGACATCCCCCCCCCGTGGCCTGCAAGGCGCCGGGAGAAGAAGGGAATGGGAGGACCAGTTCATTCCGGGTCGGGCCCATGCCTTCGGCGGCCGGCCGTTCTTTGCCACGGCCCCAGGAACGGGTCCCTTGGTTCATCCCGGGGACAAGCCTTGGCGCGTGGTGTCGCCTCCGGACTATTCGCGTAATGGTTCTCCACCCCAGGCCGCTGCCGGCGGCTTTTGTAGACTTTCTGACGCCCAAAAACCTACTATAAAGTAGCCCAAAGTAGCCCGACATTGCTACTTTGGGGAAGGAGGGACAGGAACGGTGTCAAGCAGACGGCGAAATGCATTGTGGGTTTGTTGTTGCAGCCGTTTGCCGTGTAAATAGTTGTTTAATGTATTTTTGTTCAAATAAAAACGTTTTAACCTGTTACTTTGCTATAGTGTTGTATATTTCTAATATTTGCCTAGGGTTTGTCGTTAATTTGGCGGGGTGGTCGGTGGAGCCGAGCTGTCTCGCAGTCATCATGGCGTTGAGTTCGGCTTTCCTCACTAGTTTCATAATTCCTGAGGGGTTGTTCCTAATGTTTCCATTTCAGTAAGGTTGAAAAGAGATCTCATCAGTGGCCTACTGACTTTACTCGATTCCTTTTGTTTTTCCTAATGATTCTTATGTTCTTTTATTTGCTAGCACGATACCGCGGCTAATCCGCATTTTCTTTATATATGTCCTTTTTATTAGGGGTGTCCTCCGGTGAAGCCAGATGGTCTACCTTTAATAAACGGTCCGGGCTGAACCAACTACTGAGCAATGGGGGGGGGAGATAGGCATGACGGGTTATAACGGGGACAAAAGTCAGCACTACCTATCCTTCACTACTTTGCGGAGACTAGGTAGAATATTTCTATTCTACAGTATTCGCAAATAGGGAATACCCAAAAGAGAGAACCAATTCCAAACAGTCAAGTTCGGACAAACAATCAATCAATCAAATGAGGAATACAATAGGCGCGACGGGTTACAACGGGGGCAAAAGCCTGCGCTACTTACCCTTCACTATCTGCAAAGAGAGAGATCTTCCTGTTCCTCTCTGTTTGTAGGCAGAGAAGATCCTTTCCAAGAACCAATTCCGAACGATCAAGGTCCGGTCAAACAATCAATCAGTGGGGGATAAAAATAGGCACGACGGATTACAACGGGGGCAAAAGCCTGCGTTACCTATCCTTCACTATCTGGAAAGACTAAACAGAGTATGGCGGCCCTGTGCTTGTTTGCAAATAGAGAATGATCCAAAAAGAACCAATTCCAAAACAATAAATGCTTGGATAACAATCAATCAAATGGAGAGGGAAGTAGGCGCGACGGGTTACAACGGGGGCAAAAGCCTGCGCTACCCACCCTTCACTATCTGCAAAGGGAGAATACTCCTATCCTTCCCCGTTTGTAGACAGAGAATCTCTCAGGACAAAACAATCAAAATGCGTAATACTAGTATTTTTCAATGACAATCAAACAATCAATTCGCAATTTGTCGTGTTTCCACGAACTTACCCGGACCGTATGGACGGTTTCTCGTCTTCCGTTTCCAGCGCCCGATCGTCCTCTATTCTCCGTAATTGCTGTGGCACTCCTGATGGTTCCCAGTCAGGACCGTAGATCACTCGAGAGAGGTCTGTTCGGAACCGGTGAAGTTCGGATGATCGGCTGCCAGACAAGGGTCTATCGGGCAGGAGCTCTTCCCGATCGTTGCAGTCGTTCACTCTGTCGTTGGGACCTCTCTCACTGGATCCACGTGTCGCTGATGGGCCCCACGTTTGGGACGCCAATTGTCAAAAAAGGGTTCAGGCAGATCAGGTCGTTTACCCCTTTTCTAGGTTTGCCCGGCGTTAGGCGCTTCTCACCCAACTCACGATTACCCAAATAAAGAGGCAGGCGCTGGAGACTGGAAGGCAGGAAACAGGAGTTTATTTCCGACGGAACAGAACACGTCAAATCAGACAACAGGGTATCTTCTGGAGGTGCTCTAACAAGTTTCTCTACGGCTCCGTCTTTTATATACAGGTTTATGATGTACAAACATTCCTTATTGCAATAAAGACGCTTTGAAGTACAAAAAGGGCATGTTTGGGACCCCAGCTCCAGGCCCATTCCCATACTGACCGCTCTGATGTTGTTTTGGAGAAGCGTGGCTCAGTGGTTAGAGGCGGCAGACCCGGAAGCTGAGATCGTCCGTGGACCAGGGTTCGATTCCCCGCCTCGGCGGGTCTCGGGCTCAAAAATTGCACGGACTCGACAATTCTCGCTCCGGTGCCTACTCGACTCACGGTGTCACACTCTGCGACTCTGGGCAATAGCTTGCTTAATCTCCACTACGGCCCCTCGCGGCGGGATGCCTGGCTTTCACCTTGTGGATACCCTGCCGGGGTATCTCACAGGGGAATACCAGGACGGGTTCCCTAAGCAAGCGCCTTGATACCTTCGGGTGATACGTGCGCTATATAAGTCGCAATACATACATACATACATTTTCCCCTCCCAAATGTGACATGTGATTGTAATCTGCAGCCGGACATTCCAACAGGGCACGAGGGCAGGAGGGGGTGGTCAGATCTAAGGTTGGGCGGGCGATAAGATCATGTCTCGCTATGCGGGGCCGGAGGGGTATATCCACGAGACCTAGTTTTATGATGTGGGACTGGGTCGAGAGGCCAGGTGTAGCCGGGGGGGGGCATCAGAAGAAAGGAAGGGTGTTCCTGGGAGGGATGCGGGGGGGTGTCGGTCGGGTCTAGGGGTGTGAAGGCCTTGATTAATCACCGCTCCTCCGATGTGAGGCGAGGTCCTACTGTAGGAAGCAATAAACTGCATCTGTTGGGCTAGGTGATGGCCTGGGATCAGGCCGGGCAATCGGGCAGGGAGGAAGAGGTTACCAAAAGGGCCTGTTCTATGAGTAGGATGAAAGAGCGAGGGGGCAGGGGTTCAGCACGGAGACAAGGTCGTGTTTAGCGGTGCGTTTATAGCCCGAACAGGAGAGACCGGGGGCTGTCGGGGCGCGGGGTGCTTGCGGGGCTGGAGAGAGAGAGAGAGGGAGAGTGAGAGAGAGATGATGGCTATCGGCAATGGGCAGGGAGGTCATGACACAAAGATGGCTACTATCTATGTTCGTGATGGAGCCTAAAAGGGAACAAGAAGGCCGAGGCCACTGTTTCGTGACTTTCTTTACCTTCAACAGTGGCGAGGGTGAACACAAATGAACGCCGCTTATGTACATATACATTTTGTCATTTTCCACAGAACCACTTCATGTGATATTGCATGTATGCAAATTTCCTGCATTAAGTAGTACATTGTAACCTCACTTTCAATGTTGGCAAATAAAAGCCTTATTTTAGGAAAGTAGTGAATTCAGCAGTATGTTTATGTATTTTATCTTCACAGCTCAGAACTCTCTGTGAGAAGATACTCGGTCCTGTTCATTAGATAGTTTTGTTGTAGTAATAGTTTCTGTAATATGTTTATACTGGATAGACTTTTATTGAAAGAAGAAATTTGTAGGGACCGTTGAATACTGCAAGAATTAAGCATTACATATTGCAACTGGCATTTTGGGTGAGAGATCTAGGTTAATTGACATGACAATTGTCACACTATTTGCTGTCTTTTGCCTTTTTTGTATTAAACTCATATTCGTATTTTAGGCTTCCTGGCATGGTGTGTTTCACTTTGACAGATGGTGCACAGAAACCAGAAAGAATAAGCCGCAAAGTAAACACTAGAGAGTGCTGGCTTGGAATCCACACTTAAACCCCGGGCATCAGAGGTAAGGGAGAACTTGCTCCAGAAGGACTAGGGTGGAGCACAGCTTCCACCGGACCTGGTGAATTGGCAGAACAGAGTGGACACACTGAAGCAAAATTATAGGTAAAGTCGAACAGTGCTTAATGTATATTCTTATGCTTGCTTGTGCACTCTATATAAGGTGGATGGGATATCTGTCACTTTATGGTACATGTCCCAAGACAGTCAAATTCTAAACATTTTGTCACAGCAAGCCTATGTGCTGCAAAGATAGATATTTGTGTGGGTGGAGTGTGTCATACTGAAGCAGGAGCAAATCTCACTATGAAGCGACATTGTCCTTGATGCTGCCAAATTATATGGGGCAACAGCTGATACTCAATACCAAGGTTAAAGTAAAACAGAAAAAACAAGAGTGTATCACAAGTGGCATATTATCACCACACCCTCCCTGACAGCAGAAATCTTTGTAGCCACAATGGGTTTTTCAATTTGCCTGGAGCACCACAAACGTTTCATGTGCGATGTACATATACACCCATGCATATACAATTAAAGTATGATCTTGCCACCGTTTGTGTATTATCAACAGTGCATGATCTGCACCCATGCTTTGTGGGCACTGTGCACAGGGCATAACAATTTACCACGCAGTACCTTTATCACACAACTATTACAACGCAAGCGTTACAACGACTTGCGCTGGGGGGCGCTGTAGGATATGGAATAGTTTAATTTACTATCCAACTCCTTCCCTACTATCCACGGGGACTGGAGTTGTAATAGTAAATTAAACTATTCACTATCCAGCACCCCCCAACGCAAGTCGCTGTAACGACTTGCGTTGTAAAACCTGCATGGTAAAGGCATGCGTTGTAAAAGCATGCGTAGTAACGACATACATCCAGTGGGCACTGCTCACAGGGCATGCTTTTGGCCACACTCATGCCTGCAGTAGCTACATGGCATGAACGCTGGCCATCCTTGCAGGTACTGGCTAGATGGGTTGGTATGCTAACAATTCCCTGTGTCCCCTAGCTATGATTGCAATGCACACCGGACATGCATGATCTGTGGCCATGAGCTGTGCATGATACCCTAGCTCACTGCACACTCAGGTAATGGCAGCAACTTTCAGGAACAATGTTTTGTGCATGTGTAACAGATGAGATTATCCAGGATCTAAGAAATGTGTGGCATATTATTTACATAGGCCACACCATATAGGTATGGGGCAGATATTGCATCTCTCAATCTGAAATATATACAAAAGAAAATTTAGTATGAAGAGAGAGCCACCTCATTTGGCAGTGAGTAAGGGCCTTAGCTGACCTAAAACACTGCAGGTGTCTATATTATGAATAAATGGTTATTGTGTGATGAGTTTCTAACAGATAATGTCTCCAGTCCTGGAAAGCCAATTTCATAGGAAAGAGTTCCTGCTCAGTAATAGTATAACTTTACTTTGCGGCCCGCAATTGTTTGGAATAAAAGACTATGGGATGCATATTGCCCGTGTTCTTGTCCCTTTGTGACAACACTCCCCCTACTGCATGCTGAGAGGCATCTGCTTCAACAAAATATGGGAGGTCATGATTCAGGTGTTTCAAGATCGGAGCGGATGTGAAGGTTTTCTTTAGGTGTGTGAAAGCCTGATCACCATCTTGGAATAAATAAAAGGAAAAATGTTTCCTCAAAAAGTGAAGGGATGTGGCTGCCTGTAAAATGTGTTATAAATCACCTATAGAAATTAGCAGAGAATCCTCCTGTACATTGGTGTGTTTTGGCTACTTAAGAATCACTTCTACCTTTTAGTATGCATTTGGATTCCAGATGGCGATATTATGAAACCAAAGTAACAGAGAAAGGAGTATTACCCTCCATGAAATGGACGTCACAACCATGGTCGTCATTCCCAAATCACAACACCCTTTGTCCTCCTGCTCGGACTATCCACCTATTTCATTAATAAACACAGAAGTAAAAATGTATTTAAGCAATCCTGGCCCAACGGCTAAGACCAGTCCTCAACAAACTGTTTCACCTAGACCAGTGTGGCTCTATGCCTTCACTTAGTATGAGAAATTGTCTTTAGCGCCTCCACTTAGCCCTGGCTACCACCATCTACTCTCCCCTTACTTAGCACTCCTGCTGATAGACTTCGAAAAGGCCTTTGATACAGTAGACTGGCAATACCTTGAGGACATGCTAAGTGCATCAGATATAAGTCAAACATTTCCATCACTTGGTCTGAGCCCTTTACTCCAGACCCATGGAAGGGGTGCTCATCAATGAAACCCTCTTGGAGATATTTCTGTTAAGAAGAGGGATGAGGCAAGGGTGTCCCCTATCCCCCCTCCTCTTTGCCCTGGTGATGGAGCCACTAGCATGCCTCATTCGGGCAGATGAACAAATCTAAGGATGTAGATGGGGAGGTTCCCACGAGGACCGGATTGCTCTCTATGCGGACGATGTCCTGCTCTTCCTAGCCAACCCAGCACGATCAGGGCCCAGATGCCTCCAGATTCTCCACACCTTCGAGCCGGTGTCAGGCCTGTGCCTGAATCCCGCCAAATCAACCTTAGTGCCCCTTCACATGTCTAGGGAGTGCATTAACTGGGAGTCAAGCATCCCCATACAACGCCAGTCATTTAAATACTTGGGTATTTGGGTTGCAATGCTCCCAGACCTAGCATGGTAACTCAACATTAGCACGCTAGTCAAGAAAACCAAAGAGGACCTCCATGGCTGGCAAACTCTCCCACTCAACCCCATGGGGAGAATCACCCTGTTTAAAATTGATTCTTCTTCGATTCCTGTACATCATCCAGAACACCCCATTCTATGAAGATAAAGATGGTTTAAGGAGCTGGACTGCCTCACCATGGCGTTGCTCTGTGACAAATCGAACCCACTGTCAATTACCGCCCTTTGATGGAGGCATGGGTATGACCAACCTCTACTTATACTACCTTGCAACCCATCTACTAGTCCTGCATGACTGGTTCAATGGTGGCTGGTCTGACCCAGCCTACAGAGTCAAACTAGAGGCACTGGGACTTTCCCGGATCCAGGCAAGCTATATGGGCACCCAATACCTGGTGCACAGCCCATGGTCTTACTCACATGGTAATCTGCGATGCGCCACATACACTGGGACACCAAACTCACGCATCAGGTGCATCTGTGGCATGGTGCTTGGCTTAGGGAGGTGGGGGCGTTAGAAGATTTCAGGAAGTGGGACCTCATTGGTATATCACAGTTGGGGGATGAATGGAAGGGAGACCACCAACGTTCTTTTCAAGACATACAGACTACCTACTCCCTTGACCCGTCACAATTTTACAAGTACTTACAATTTCACCATGCTCTCACTTCACATGTGCCCGCAGGTACTGCACTTCCAGAATTCAATCCTCTAGATACCCAAATCATGATGGGTAATCTTGTAAAGGGTGGGATATCGAGGATCTACTGCTCACTGACCAACAACAGCCCAATCACACTTGACCATTACCATTTAAGCCAGGCTCCGTATGGTCAAACTGTATTCTCTCCACTGTGCATATCGCCCCCCAAGCCGCCTCAATCGGGCGGGGCTGTCGGGCAACCCAGCCCATATGTGCTGTGGGTCAGAAACGGCAGACTTCAACCACGTGGTATGGACATGTCCCTACCTCATTCTGTACTGGGAGACACTGGTGTCCAAACTGACTGACGTACTGGGCTGGGAGGTACCACGTAGCCCCTGAATCTGCTCCTGGGAGTTATGGATGACCTAGATGTTTCCCACGTGGAGAAGCTCTTTATGGGTACAGCCATTATGGTGGTCAAATGAGACATTGTGGCCGCATTGAAAAATACTACCCCACCTAGCGTAGTCAAATGGCGCAAAGTCATATATTGGTGTGCTACACAAGAAAGGCCATTATTCGAAGCCAGGGGATGTCCTGCTAAACATGGTTGGGTGTGGGGCGAATTGCTGGGTCAAATAATGTAGTGGGAGTGAGCCACAGTGTGAGATCATTTGGATTGGTGAAGGCCATAGTGTGTATCATATACAACTAAATGTGATTGCAATCTTAGTGCATTATGTCTGGGAAAGAATGGGGCAGTGCTGTATTAACCTGTCAACAATATTCAATAGAATTGGTTATAAAAAAAACAGAATGTCTTGTCTGGTCTAAGAGGATGGGGATCAAAGGCAATGGATATTGTTTTTTATGGCGACCTTATTTAGAGAATCCGATGATCAACATTTGCTCTTAACTCAACATATTTCCTGTGGACAAAAAACAGTGGAGAAGCAACAGGTGAAGTTGAATGTCACATTAACCCATAGGATAGGAGCTCCTCAGGCATGAGATCGAGAAGGATCGCGGATCCTCTGCAGTCTCAGTTGTATATATTTTTTTTAAAAATCTCAGCAACTACTGAATGGATTTACACCATTTAACAAAAAGGGCGCTTTCTGGACCAAGAGCATAATTTTTGCCAAATTTGGTATAATTCTATTCAACAGTTAGGGCTTTTGCTGTGTCTAAACTTTCCTGTGGAAATTAACATGAAGAAAAAGCATTTTAGGAGCCCCCTCACCCTTTTCCTCGGTCCACGCTTGACAGATCACCACACAATTCTCAGGACAGCAGCTAGAGTGACTGGCAAATTAGTTTTGAAAATTTTGCGAAAATTCATTAAACTACACCAAAGTTATTGCCAAAGGAAAAATCACTCTACAAATGGAACTACTTTCAAACTATACCTGCCTACTGGCAATCGCCAGTAAATACTATATACATATATCTGTGTGTGTATATATAAACACACGCACACATACACACATTGACTACTTATGCATATTGTTTTTAGGATTTAGAAAAATAAATAAATTTTACGCTGTTTAATATTAATAATAAGGGTACATATTCATTATTCACAAATAATTTGCATAAGTAGATATAACTATAATATATGTATAAAAAATGTCAATGTGTTAATCTATTATAAAATGTACATTATATATATGGATTAAATTAATTGTGTACTTTGTATACATATATATAATAGATTACGTTTTATATAAGCGCATTAAGTTTAAGGCTCTTTGCGTATCGCACAAGATCTTGACTCTCCAGGCACCTTTGGGGTTATCCAACCTGTTAGAGTTTTATGTGCCACAGCGTCCTCTGAAATCTGCTGACCAAGCGTTGGTCTGTATTCCTCGAGTCTTGAAAGCCAGAGCTGGTAGTCGTTGTTTCACAGTTTGGCGGAGAAATTCTGCTTAGAGCTTAGAGCAATCCAGAAACACTTGGCTTTTCGGAAAGCCATAAAGACTTGGTTTTACCCTGTTCTCTCTGTTTAACACCGCAGTTTCACTCCTGAGCTCATGTCTTTGGTATTTGGTGGTGCTGGAAAGCCCCGTCGCTGGGGCAGCCATGCGCAATACAAATCTGACTAATAATAACAATATATATATTTCTATAGCTAGATAGATTGATATATATATAGATAGATATATTCACTACAAAACCAGAGAAATTCAGCCATTATAGTTAGTGAGCTAACTATAACTCACGCCCATGCAATGCACTGTTTATGACCTCACATATTATAACAATCATGACATGGTCAGTGACGACTTCACTGAAGACATCACTGATGACATCTAAAATGACATCACTGATGACATCATCTGGTGACTGTGAGTGTTTTTGGAAAGTTTAGTGTTAAAATATATACCAAGGGGTATTGGTAAATCAGCGGGTGGATGAGTGCCTGATTGGATGATTCAGTGGGTGCATGGCTAATTGTATAAGTGAGTGATTAGGTATCTAGGTGAATGTATGGATGAGTGACTGTTTGTGTGAATGTCTTCATCTATCTGTCAGTTGGTGTCTAAGTGGCTGGATGGGTGTGTGAGTGGGTACGTGAGTTTCTGTATGGGTGAGTGATTGGTTGTCTGAGTACCTCCATGGGTGACTGAGTGTCTGTGTGGGTTGGTGATGAATGAGTGGGTGAGTCATTGGCTGTATGGTTTAATGTGCACATATGTGTGGAGCGGTATGGGTGAGTGAGTGTCTGTATGGCTGTGTCTGGGAATAAGTACATGTGTCAGTGGTACATGGGTGAGTAACTAGTGATGTGAAAGGCAGTATAAGAAAGTGTTGGAGTATATGAGTGACTATGGGTGAGTGAGTGAATATGAGAGTCGCATCATGGGTGAGTGTGTGCTGGAGTTAGTGACTGTATAGGTGAGTGAGTACATGCTAGTATCTACATGAGTAAGTGAGTGAGTGTGTGTGTAGCTGTTTGGGTGAGTAAGAGGCTGTATGATTGACTATTTGGGTGAGTGAGTGAGCAGGTGTGTGAGTAGCTCTATGGTTGACTGACTCAGTGTGTGAGTGACTGTATAGGTAAATGAGTTGATATGTTAGTGGCTGCATTAGTGAGTGAGTGGGTATATAAGTGGCTGTTTGGGTGAGTGAGTGGATGTGTGTGTTGATCTATGAATTAGTGAGGGACTGTGTAAGTAGTGGTATGGGTGTGTGAATGGTTTTAAGAATAGTAGTGTGAAAGTTGGAGTGCATGTATGACCGTTTATATTGGTGTGTGAGTGGGTACATTAGAGATTCTGTGGATGATGTATCAGTTATGTCATTACATATATCATCAGTGATCTCACTGACCTTGTTATGAGTGATGTAATATGTGAGGTCATAAGTAGTGCATTGCAGAGGCGCAAGTTATAGTTAGTTCATTAACTGTAACGGCTGAATTTCAACGGTTTTGTATGAATGAATCCGGAGCATAACTATAACGCCCTTGTGACCTTGTTTTTTTCAGTGAATTTTTTACGTTTTTTTTTAAATTGTAGACTAGTTGTTTATTGATCTCCTCTTTAAAGTTGTCTGCTATAATGATTTCTGAACAAAATCACTTTTAGAAAGTGTTTGGCATTTTTGCAGCGGAACCGGTGATCGCAGTGACATTATTGTTCATGGATACAGCATATTTTTCTGAAAAACTAAAACACACATATACACTTATTTTCATTGATGTTTGACAATAGTTGGTTACTGATCTCCTGTTTAAAGTTGTTAGTCTATAATAATTTTGTAACAAAACCACTTTTACTTAATGTTTCCCATTTTCACTCCAACAGCGGAAGTTGCAGTGACGTTGCTAATTGCAGATATTGCGTGTTTTTCAGAAACTGTAAAACACACATATACACATATTTTAATTGATGTTTGCTTCTAGTTGTTTACTGATCTCCTGGTTAAAGTTGTCGGTCTATAATAATTTTTAACACAACCACTTTAATTTAGCGTTCCCGGTTGTCGTGGCAACAGTGGAAGTCGCGGTTGCGTCGCTAATCGTGGATACCACGTGTTTTTAAGCAACTTTGAAACACATATATAGAGATATTGTGAACACCTTTCAGTATAGCTGTTCACTATCATTGTATTGAAAGTTCTGCTTTTGTTTTTATTTTTAAAGAAAACTACTTCAAACTTGTATTTTGAATTTCCGCTAGCACGCTGTAATCGCAAATATGTTGGTCACCCAGACGATCACATGACCAGGAAAGCAAGGAATCATTGAATAATATAAGTTTCAGCAAAATGAATATGAAGTACAAGGCCGCTCTCCCTTCTTTTATGGAACTTTATTGTGAGCCGGTGGTAGATTTTGGCTGGAGACATTTTAAGGGCTTTTTTTGTACCAAAAATGGTAACAGAGCCAGGAGATGGGGATCACCTATAACAACAGCAGGGGAAGATGTGCAGGAGGTTGACACTGAAGATATTGAAGATGATGGTCCTTCCCAGAAGAGTGATTTGGAATTTGTTTAAATCCCATCCGGAGATTCAAAAACTGTTGCAAAACTAGTGCAGTACATAATTTGTGAGAAGACCCTCTCTAGAGGGACAAAAAAACATTTTTGTGGGACGATGTCCATGTTATACTATCTAAAAACCTACCATGGAAAAAGTCTACAACTAGCAAAGAAGCAGAGAGAAGCGAAAGGACCAGTACATCAGTGGCAGCAGCAACAATTCCTGGCCAGAAAATCCCTTCAGTGGTCCAAAATGGTGGTTCAGAAATGACTCCAGAGTTTTCAAGAATGGCTACATTTTGCATGCACTGTGGGGTTGTTGTTTTTTGCTGATGAGCAGTGTGTTGCAGTGATTCACAATGCTGCGAAAAATCATGAATGCTAATTTTTTTACCCCCTTTTATAGATTTTGCACATTTCTGAGTGCACATTTTTTTTACATTCTCCTGTCCCAGTTGCCATTTTTGTTAGCATGAAAAAAGAACACTTTTAAAAAAACTTAACAAAACCACTAAAAATAAATATTCAGAAAGAAAAAAAATGGTTCCTGTTAGGAACCGCCTTTTACGGTTAAAAAAAGATAAAGTATGCAGTAGTGGTGCATGGATGACTAAATGACTGCGTGAGTGGTGCATGGATAATTGAATGCATACATGAAAGGTACAGGATGATTGAATGAATGGTGCATGGATGATTGAATGAGTGCATGAGTGGTGCATGGATGCTTGCATGAGTGCAATAGTGGTGCATGGATGATTGAATGACTCCATGAGTGGTGCACAGATAACTGAATAACTGCTTGAGTGGTACATGGATGATTGAATAAGTGCTTGAGTGGTACATGGATGATCGAATGAGTACTTGAGTGGTGCATGGATGATTGAATGAGTGCATGTGTGGTGCATGGATGATAGAATGAGTGCATGAGTGTGGCATGGATAATTAAATAAATGCATGAGTGGTTCATGGATGATTGAATGAGTGGTGCATGGATGACTTAATGAGTGGATGAGTGGTGCATGGATGATTGAATGATTGAATGAGTGCATGAGTGGTGAATTGATGATTAAATAAGTGGTGCATGGATGATTGAATGAGTACATGAGTGGTGCATGGATGACTGAAGGAGTGGTGCATGGATGTGAGCATGAGTGCATGACTTGTGCCTAAATGTTGAATTAGTGCATGAGTGGTGCATTCAAGATTGGATAGGTGCATTAGTGGTGCTTGGATGATTCGATGAGTGCATGAGTGGTGCATGGATGATTCGATGAGTACATGAGTGGTACATGGATGCTTGAATGAATACAATAGTTGTGGATGGATGATTGAATGACTCCATGAGTGGTGCACAGATAACTCAATAAGTACTTGAGTGGTGCATGGATGATTGCATGAGTGCATGAGAGGTGGATGGATGATTGAATGAGTATGAGTAGTATATTAGTATATGCATGATTTAATGAGTGCATGAGTGGTTCATGGATGATTGAATGAATACATCTGTTGTGCATAGATGATAGAATGAGTGCATTAGTGGTGCATAGATAATTGAATAAGTGCTTGAGTAGTGCATGGGTGATTGTATGAGTATTGCATGGTTGTTAGCATGCGTGCATGGCTGGTGCATGAATGATTGAATTAGTATATGAGTGGTGCATGGATGATTGAATGAGTTCTTGAGTGTTTCATGGATAAATGAATGAGTGCATGAGTGGGGTGGATGATTGAATGAGTGTATGAATGCGGCGTGGATGATTGAATGAGTGTATGAGTGGTGCATGGATGTTAGAACGAGGGCATGAGTGGTACATGGATGATTGAATCAGTGAATGAGTGGCGCATAGATGTTAGTATGAGTGCATGAGTAGTGCCTGGATGATTGTATTAGTGCATCAGTGGTACATGAATGAGTGCATGAATAGAGAATAGATGTATTAATGATTGCATGAGAACTGCACAGATGATTGAGTGTGTGCATGAGTGGGGAATGGATGATTGAATGAGTGCATGAGTGGTGCATGGATGATTGAATGAGTGCATACATGGTGCATGGATGTTAATATGAGTTTATGACTAGTGCATGGATGATTGAATTAGTGCATGAGTGGTGCATGAATAATTGAATTAGTGCATGAGTGGTGCATGAATGTTAGAATGAGTGGATGAATAAAGCTTGGATGTAAAAATGAGTGTATGATTAGTGCATGGATGACTGAATGAGTGCAGCAGTGGTGTATGGATAATTGAATGGCTGTGTGAGTGGTGCATGGATAATTGAATAAGTGCTTGAGTGGTATGTGGATGTTAATATGAGTGTATAAGTAGTGCATGGATGATTGAATTAGTGCATCAGTGGTGCATAAATAATTGAATGAGTGCATGAGTGGTGCATGAATGTTAGAATGAGTAGATGAATAAAGCTTGAATGTAAACATGAGTGTATGATTAGTGCAAAGATGATTGAATAAGTGCATGCGTGGTGAATGGATGATTGAATGAGTATATGAGTGGTATATGGATGATTGAATGAGTGCATGAGTGGTGCATGGATGATTGAACGAGTGCATGAGTGGTGCATGGATGTTAATATATGTGTATGAGTAGTGCATGGATGATTGATTTATTGCATCAGTGGTGCATGAATAATTGAATGAGTGCATGTGTGGTGCACGGATGTTAGAATGAGTGGATGAATAAAGCTTGGATGTAAAACTGAATGAGTGTATGATTAGTGCATGGATGACTGTATGAGTGCAACAGTGGTGTATGGATGATTGAATGACTGTGAGCGGTGCATTGATAATTGAATAAGTGCATGAGTGGTACATGGATGATTGAATGAGTACATGAATGTTAGAATGAGTGGATGAATAAAGCTTGGATGTAAAAATGAGTGTATGATTAGTGCAAAGATGATTGAATAAGTGCAACAGTGGTGTATGGATGATTGAATGACTGCATAGGTGGTGCATGGATAATTTAATAAGTGCATGAGTGGTGCATGGATGATTGAATGAGTATAGGAGTGGTATATGGATGATTGAATGAGTGCATGAGTGGTGCATGGATGAATGAACGAGTGCATGCGTGGTGCATGGATGTTAATATATGTGTATGAGTAGTGCATGGATGATTGATTTATTGCATCAGTGGTGCATGAATAATTGAATGAGTGCATGTGTGGTGCACGGATGTTAGAATGAGTGGATGAATAAAGCTTGGATGTAAAACTGAATGAGTGTATGATTAGTGCATGGGTGACTGTATGAGTGCAACAGTGGTGTATGGATGATTGAATGACTGTGAGTGGTGCATTGATAATTGAATAAGTGCATGAGTGGTACATGGATGATTGAATGAGTACATGAATGTTAGAATGAGTGGATGAATAAAGCTTGGATGTAAAAATGAGTTTATGATTAGTGCATGGATGATTCAATGAGTGCAACAGTGATGTATGGATGATTAAATGACTGCATGAGTTGTGCATGAATAATTGAATAAGTGCATGAGTGGTGCATGGATGATTGAATGAGTATATGAGTGGTATATGGATGATTGAATGAGTGCCTGAGTGGTGCATAGATGATTGAATGAGTGGTGCATGGATGTTAATATGAGGGTGTGAGAAGATGGCCTGGCATATGCTGTCCACTATTCTAGTGGGCACCTTGCACCAGTCCAAACGACCCTTATTGACGGTAGGTTAAAGACAACCTTTATAGAAAGCTATCCTAGTGGTAGCTGTGGAGAGCAGCCTTCAGGCTAAGTCTTGGAGGAAGCAGCTTGTTTTACCAGTCTATAATATCGTGAATGACCAAATGAAAGGAGAACCACACCAGGTATATATATAAAATATATGTATTTATTTTAAAGACATTCCTCTAGTCTCTTTATGAGGCTAGAGGCAAAATTACATTCCGTAAACCTATTTAGCACACAGTAAATTAGCACAATATATGTTGAGCCCTAGGGGCGTACCAAACCATATATTAAGAAAGTGGTATAAGAACAACAACTGACATAGGTACAAGGCCTAGACCCTTAACCCCTTCAGTGCTAATGACAAGGGTAACTCGTCATGGAGTTTCCATTGATTTCAATGGAAAGTCAATGGGAAGAGGTGGATGTACCTTAGCATCCAAGTGGTTAAGAACCGCTGGGGCAACCAGGAACCACCCAAGGTAGTGACACAGGGGACCCACGGGGGACGCGTGCAGTGTAAAAAACACAGCTGCGAATCACCATTGACTTCTATGGGGAAAGTTGCGATGGGAAAACTACAGATTGAGGACACTTAGAAGAGGACTTGGAGCAAGCCCCTTTAGAACTAGGCTGTTCTAGAGTCAACACCCACGGGAGCACCAGAGTACTTGAATTACCTCACCCATGGAAGCTGGGTGCATTGGTGTCTTTTCATGCCAGGTTTCGTCGTCGATTTCAATAGCGACCTGATGAAAAGTGCTGCAGGCGACCAAGTGGAAAGTGTCCAGGTGGATCCAAACCTCGATCAGAGTCGAGAAGAACCTGAAAGCAGAGGGGACAGAGTCTGGGTCACGAGCCAGTGACCAGGAAGGCGATGAGCAAATGCCCGCCGATGTTGAGTGATTTCAGGTGAAGAAGGTGAAGCTTGACTCTTTAGCCATGAGGACCAGGAGGTATCGACGAAAACCAGGAGCTGGGTTCAAGCTGTCCCACAAAGGATGTTCAGTGCTGCTGTGTCGGATTCCGGATGGGACCCAACAAGCCTTGGCAACAGTAACCCACGCAAAAGCAGAGATTGGCTTCGGTGCAGACCAACAAGGGCTAAGGGACTCACCCTTTGGAAGGGAGTCAGGGCACGTCTGGAGCAACCAGAGAAGCCCAAGAAACAGAAGAGTTACTTTCATGCAGACCCACCAGTCGACGGACCAGGGTTCGCGAAGGGGCAACCATCAGGAATCCTAGAAGCTGTCTGACGGAACCCTCATGAAGTGTAGGCCCACAATATTTGATGCAAATGGTGCTCGGGGCTTGGACTACAAGTAGCCCAACACACAACTTCAGGAAAGCTTGGGAAGTTGATGTACTAGCAAATGTGCACATGTCCAGGAGTTCCGGTCCCACGTTCCTTGTGAGGGCTGCGGGTCTCAGCTTTGCTGGTATCTCGTGTAGGCTTCTGAGAAGTCTGGAAGTCCATGTGCTGAGTTGCAAATACTTCGGAGTCCAGCAGGACCTTCGAGAATGCAGACCAGCAAGATGCTTCTTTGGTGCCTGTTTGAACAGGGGAGTCACTCCTTGACCTCAAGGGAGATTCTTCCATCTTCTAGTCTATATAGAATGTCGAAGTTCCAGGATATATATTGCAGAGTTTCATCCAGGGTAATCTGAAGTCCTAAGGACTGGGTTCTTATAATTATACTATAAGATAGGGGGTTGGACATACTCTGGGGACCCACCGATGGGAGGATCTAGTTAGGGGGGTGGCTACACCCCTTTCCCTTTGTCCAGTTTCACACCAGAGCAGGGGCTGAGTACCCCTGCAACCGATTTGAACTGGGGTATGCACAGGGACACCAAGTGTGTACATATCTTCTCTCTTTAGAAGGGTGGAATTCTACCCCTGCCGCCAGAACTGGCGGGGGGGTAGGATTCTAAAGTGTTTGCACCAAACACAACATGTTTCAATAAAGACATAAAATTGATCGCCCCTTTAAACTTTGCTATAGTAGCAGCGCAGTGTCGAAAACAGATGAGAGCTTGGGCGCATCTCCCGCTTACCATCTTGGGGACGGTAAACCTTGTTAAAATGTCTATATTGCCGAAGGTTTCTTTTTTATTTAATTCAATTCCGTTGTTTTTTGACCCTAATATAATTTCAAAGCTGCAGAGCGAGATTTCCTCATTTATTTGGAATAACAAGAATCCAAGAATTGCTTGGAAAAAGATAAGGCGTCGAAAGGAGAAGGGCAGGTTGGCGGGCCCTGATCTCCAGGCTTATGCGTGGGCCTTTCAGTTATCACACGCACAAATGCTATTGAAAACACCTACGGAGACAGGCGTGGGCCTTATGTTTTCCACCTTGCTGAGCTGTGAGGGAGTTGGGCAGGGCAGTTTTTTGTTTAAATTCGGTGACCCTAAATTTTTAAAAAAAATAAAGCTGAAGGTACTACAGGGGATGGCTAATATCTGGTACAGAGTGAGGTTCTCGATTAAACTAGGTTATCATTCTAGTAGAGCTCCAATATGGGATTTACCTGCGCCCCCAGCCTGGTCGGGAGATGCATTAGCATTACCACTTAAAGAGGCTGGGATTGCATCTTGGGGCGACTTGTTTATCGACGGATCTTTGCTTCCATGGAACTATTTGGTCAACAAAGTTGGGCCAAGACTTTCAAGATTTAAATATTTACAAATCTCAAGTTGGGCTCAGTCTCTTCATATACAGTTTACACGGAACAGCAGTTTGCCTATAGGGGGAGAAAGTGAATTTGAGGCGTGTCTGGTTAATAAACCCCCTGTAAAGAAGGAGATCTCGCTCTGGTATAATATGATCTTAGAGGAAGTAGACGGCAAATTTTGTCTTCCAACGATGTTGTGGGGCGAGTTGATGCCAGGAAAAGACGTGGAAGAACTCTGGGCAACTTCATGTAGGGTGTTGTGGGACTTGTTCAAACCCGCCTGGCTCCGAAGGAACCATTTATTCACAATGCATAGGGCCTACTACTCCCCGCAGAGGCTGTCTAAATTCTCCCTGACAGGTCCGGTGTCTTGTGCAAGATGTGGCTTGGAGGCGGCGTCCGATAGACATATGTTTTTCGAATGCCCGCAAATTACCTCCTTCTGGGACTCCATAAGCAACAAACTGTCCTTGATGTTGGATTTTCCCATCTCCATAGATCTGGGTCTTGTCATTTTTGGCCTGAGCGGGAAATCCCGTAACGCAACCTCGAACCTGGTGTTTTATTCCATTCTGGCGGCTTGCAGGGAAATTTGCAGGCAATGGAAGGATGCCTTGCCTCCCTCTTTCTATGAATGGCGTTCCTCTATCCTCCAAATCTCGAAACTTGATTTGGCAAGGGGAGGGAATCAGGAAAAGAGAGCTTTTTGGTATCAGCTGGATTGGTTACGTTGAACCTGGGTTTTTTTTTTCCCCCAGGTCCAATGATTACGCAGACATGGTTCACCTTCTGGTTCTGCTGCAGCATGCAGCGGTGCTTATGGGGCCCCGGTGGGCCGGGCGCTATCGATCAACAAAATAGCCCACATGTCAGAGATTTCTGGCTTGCCAGCAGTTACTGTTGGGATTTGGTCGCCATCCTCCCTATGTTATCCCTTCCAGCCGACGCTGAGGCAGTACAGTGGCACTGCCTGCTTTTCTGCTCTGTGGCAGTTTTGTTTTGATAGATTGGAGCCATGCACGCGAATGAGGATAAAAAAAACCCTAAAAAAAACATGTTTCATTGGTTAGCATTTACCGCGAGGTTATAATGCACTTAAGAGTATATAATTTGGCTGCATTACAGAACAGCCTCAGAGAATAGATTCCGAAATCTGCAGAGGGGTCCTGATCATGCATCGGCACCCTCTCACACAAAACCAAGCACTCTGCCTTCAGGATTGATTAGGCCTGCCATAGGAGTGATTTATAGGTTTATATGTGTCAGTGATTAAAGGTAGATATCGGTAGACTATATCTTAGTAAGGGGTGCATGCACCACCTTACCCAGGCTGCAGTAGCAGACCTGTGGTGCCATTTTAGCAGGCTTCCCAGGGGTGGCATAATACATGCTTCAGTCCCTGGTAGGCCTCTGGGGTACCTATGCCCTTAGTACCTAAGGTACCATATACTAGGGACTCAGAAGGGTAACCCAGTAACCAATCTGGAGTGTACCTAATGTACATGTAATCAATTTAGAGAGAAAGCAGCTAGGTTGGGGTCCTGGTTAGCAGGGCCCCAGCCAGACTAAAGTCGAAATACAGTGAAACACCAGCAAAAAGTGGGGGTAACCATAGTAAACAGATCCTACTCTCCTACAGAGTGTATGATTAGTGCATGGATGATTAAATTAGTGCATCAGTGGTGCATGAATAATTGAATGAGTGGTGAATGGATGTTAGAATGAGTGGATGAATAAAGCTTGGATGTAGAATGAGAGTATGAGTAGTGCATGGATCATTGAATGAGTGCAACAGTGGTTTATGGATGACTGAATGACTGTGTGAGTGGTGCATGGATAATTGAATAAGTGCATTGAGTGGTGTATGAATGATTTAATGACTGTGTGAATGGTACATGGATGATTGAATGAGTACATGAGCAGTGTATGAATGATTGAATGAGTTTGAGTCGTACATGGATGCTTGAACGAGTGTGTGAATGCTGTATGGATGACTGAATGAGTATATGAGTGGTGCATGGCTGATTGAATGAGTGCATAAGTGATGCATGGGTGATTGAATAACTGCATGAGTAGTGCATGGATGATTAAATATGTACATGAGTGGTGCATGAATAATTGAATAAGTGCAAGATTGGAACATGCATGACTGAATTTGTGGATGAGTGGTGCATGGAGAATTGAATTTGTGTTTCAATGGTCTACATATGTTAATATAAGTACATTACACATGGACATGGATGGATAATTGAATAACTGCATGATTGGTGTGTTGATAATTGTATGAGTGTGTTGGACCTGGCATCCTTGGCATGGGTTTTCCCTGTAGTTTTGCCTTTGTCTCCTGTGATTGGACTTCGTTTTTCTGGTTCAGATGCTTTGGGCACTTTGCCACTGCTGTTCAGTGCCAAAATGCAAGCTTTCCATATGTAAATTGTTGTCATTGATTAGTGTTTCCATAATTGGCTTATTTGGTTTACTGTTAAGTCCCTAGTACAGTGCACTATGTGTGCCCAGGGCCTGCAAACCAAATGCTGCAAATGGGCTTGCAGCACTGATTGTGACACCCACACAAGCAGCCTTGCAAAAGGGTCTCAGGCCTGCCATTGCAGTGTCTCTGTGCAGTTTAGTACTGCCATGCCCTAATATTCCCTTTTCTTACATGTGAGTCACCCCTAAGGTAGGCCCAAGGTACCCCTGTGGGCAGGGTAAAGTGTATGTGAAAGGTAGGACATGCCCTGATATGTGTGGCATGTCCTGATAGTGAAATACTGCCAATTGTGTTCTTCACTATTGAAAGGCTATATGTCCCATAGGATAGAATAGGGAGTTTACTTATAACATCCTATAAGTATAACTGTCCATGGGAATAAGATGGGAAAATGGATTTATAATGCCTGAACTCAGAATCTAGGGATTCATCTTTTAGTAAGGATGATTTTTACATGCTGGGTTTGTAAATACCACTTTTAGAAAGTAGGTTTGTTTTTGCTAAGCCATCCAGTGTGCCTTTGGTAGGTTTGCATATTGACTGGCTTTGGTGTGACGGGCTAGGGATGTGCCATCTGTTCAGACAGCCACTTGGGGGTGAGGTGTGTCCTGTCTTGCCAGGGTGAGTCAGGGCTGGGCTGAATAGACTTGGGCTGCATTCAGAGTAGGGGGACGAGATTTCTTTCACACGTGAATGGCCCTGGTCTGCCTTTTGGCAAGGCTGTCATCCCCTCCTGCAAGCAAGCTGGGCCAAAGAGGACATAACTGGTTTTGTGGAGCACAGACACTCTCTGCCTCCAGTGAACAAAGGATTTACTACTATCAAAAATGGGGCCCTGACCCCTGAACTTTAGATTACTTTTAGACTTCAAGAGGAACCTCTGCCAAGGAGAAGAGCTGGAAAAAACTGTAGGAGTACTGCCCCTTCACTGTGTGCTGTCTTGGGTTGGCCCTCAGTAGCAGTTTCTGCCAAGGAGAGGTACTGTGAGTATCCTCCTTGACAAACTATCTCCAAGGGATTGAGGTAGAGCCTGCCCCCTGTTCAGGAAGTCTCAGTCACAAAAACTTCACCTCCCGTTTGGGCATCTTCTGTAGAACCACTGGTTTCAGTCGCCACAGACGAAAAGAGCAGCCAACTCTGTCACCAAGTCCATCGTGGGTTTGGTGTCTTAAATGCACTGCAGAAGGCACCACCACACTTCGCATCACATATTTGGTCTCACTGACGCCGCTGGCCAATCGTCTCCGAGCCGCTGCTTACACTGTGTCCTGTGGGCACTGCACTCCGCACCACCTCCCTTCACTCTGCCCGGACATCATCGGCATGGTCGCTGCTCAACCCAATCATCAACCAGCTCGATCGCCAGCACGGTGACCGGCCAGCACCGCATAGAGCACCGCCTCACTCTTCATCAAAAGCATTGGAACTGTTAGACTCTCTCATTTTCAGCATCGCGGTAGCCCTGGACAGAGCTGCCGACTCAAAAGAACTGTGTTTTTCAGCTATTCTCGCAAATTGAAGGTTATCTTCCAAAGTAACTAAGTTTACAGTATTGTATGTTGGCCTTTTGTCGTATCTTGTCTTGTTGCTTTAGATGAAGGTTTGCTCATTTTTCTAAACTGGCGTGGTGTCCATTTGTATTGTTTTCACTGTGTTACTGTATGCATGCACTAATACTTACACACTGCCTCTGAAATAAGCCTATCTGCTCATGCCAAGCTACCTAGGGGGTGAGCAAGGGTTATTTTAGAAAAGTATCCCCCTTACTCTGACAAGGAAGAAGGGTCCCTACTTGGGCAAAGATGCAAACTGTTGCCAACTAGTGACCCCCATGTCTAACAGAGTACATGAGTGATACATGGATTTTTCAAAAAGATATGAACGGGGGCTTGAGTGCATGAGTGAATAGCTGTATTACTTTACTGGGGAATAATGAATCTATCTATGAAAGAAAAGTGATTTGAGGCAATAGAATCTTGCTGAACTCCATCCACTCTGTAAAAAGAATTAAAAGGAAAAATATGTTAGTATTTGATCTTGAAATTTACAACATTATGCCAACACACAATGCTTATAATATAACATTGTATTACCATATAGTATAAACATTATTTTCTCCTTTTTACTGTTCTCAGCATTCATACTTGTTCACTATAAACAGTGCTCTGTATGAAGCATCATTATCAAACAGAAGAGAAAAACAATCTACAAATATTCCTTAGAACTTTGGTTGAAGAAATAACAGATATGAGTTCGGTAATTTCCTAGGAAGTCTTGGTGTTAATTTAAGATTAGTGCCATTGTATTCTGGCCATTCAGATTGGTATCCGCAATACACACTGTATTGTCCAGACATTGTGTTAACTCCTTCATGAAAGATAATAGCCAAAGTAGTAAAAGTCCTTCCTGAAATTGATATTTGTCAAGCTATAAAGTTTGTTATTTCAGTACTTAATTTTGAACAATCTGTTCGGCATCGCTGTAACAATACTATAATGTATTTTCTTGTTCTTTGCAGAAATGATGTAGAGAGAAGCTCTGATTTACAGTTTGAGCAGGTCATATTTTGAGTATCATTTTCAGACAATTGCTGAAAAGGTATAGTTTTACAGTCTGTTAATGTCAAGTACAGGACGAGGTCTAAATTGATTATAGTATTGGAGGTAAATTCCCAATCTTCGCACCTATGCTCCCATTTGTAACTTAATCCAAATAAGTTATTCATATTTATGTCTTCTTCCTCCAGTACTCCTAGCATGACCGTGGCAAATTCTTGTGCATCTTGTTGAATATTTAAAGTAAATACTACTGATCCAGTAGCCAATCTATAAAATGTCATAATCCTGAAAGAGAAGGTATTCTAGCTCTGTCACTGTGTGAACATTGGAGCAAAACAGAGAGCGAATTCCAAATTCTCTTACTTCTTTTCGTTGAATTTCAGTAACAACATCTGGCAAATGGAATAGTACATTAACAACAACATTTGCGTACCAATTTACCCCTGTAGTGTAGTGTAATTGGTAACCTACAATTTATTCATTATTTACTAGGTTCCTCTTCTTTGATTGTTGAGGAGATTCCATTTGTACTTCCTTTTGTTCATCATCTGTATTCTGTTTTATAATCTTCCACTTTGGACAGCTTTTGACAAATTAATCGTTTCTCATAAACTGGGTACTGGCCTAAATGATGAGAAAATACACACCTTAACCAATTTAACTCCCTTATGCAACTATCATAGGCACAAAAGTTGTTCTGATCAAAGTAAATGTAAATGTAAAATCAAAAACAAACAAGACAATGTTCTAATTGGTGCTAATGCTACATATGACATTCCTTCTTTAACTACTGTACTTCCAATAGTTGCAAAAGCTGCATCCACACTTAACCCTTGTGATTTATGGATTGTTACAGCATAGGCTAGTGACACTGGAAATGTTTTTGCTGCACATATAATTCTTTTCCTAACAAAAAAAGAACAATGCTTCGACCAATCTGCTTGACACTGTCAACCTCATCAAATTTGATTGGCAAGTATTCCACTTCATCTGCTTACATAATTAATAACATTTATAACTTTTCCCATTGAACCATTTACTAACCCATCATCATCATTTAAATTCCAATGTAAAATTACATGACAGTTTTTACAGAGATGTAACTGCTTCTCTAATCCTGCAGTTTTTAATACTGAGTTTCCAGAAAATCCAATGTTACTTGTAGTTTATCTGTCAGTAGTACTGTTACTCCCTGGTGTTCCAGTTTATCTGTAGCTCAAATTTCTTCAATATCTTGTTTCTCTAGTTGGAGCAATTGTTGATTGCACTTTGAACACTCTTGTAGAGTTGGCATTAAAACTATAGACCTGTTTCCTTTAATGAAATTATGCATTGGTTGCAATGGCGTAATATTTGATGAAAATAATTTGCTGGTTAGACGACTTTACAAAGTATGCTTTGCTTCTTTTGTTAGAACTTCTACTCCAATGCCCTTTAGTACACCTTCGTACTCTACATCTGTTGCTTGGTACATATTTTTATCAAATTCTTTGTATTCAAAGCATTCCTAAATATTCACATTACCAATACTTCCAAGAGAATCTCTTGTTTCATCATGTAGAAGTGACTTGAAAACAGGTTTCCCTTTTACCGGTGTTAGTTGTAGTAAGTTACCAAATACAATTAAATGTTTTCCACCAAATAGTGCATCATAGTTCATTTTCAATATCTGTTGTATTCTTAAATGTATAAAGACAAGCATTAGATTTGACACAATGCTCTCTTAATCAATAATGAGAAGCTTTAGTTTTTTAATACTCTTTTTACTTCATGACAAGCGTCACCTGATCATTTTTGATATTCCTGTTTGTTGTTATGTTCCACAGATAGTAACAGTAGTCAATAAAGAGTCATTCATTTATTGTTATACTCAGCTAATACTGTTGATGCAGTTACTACACATGACAAATGTGAAACCGTAGTCTTCTGTAAGTAACTGGTGTGTACTTTAATTAAGAAACATTTTCCAATACCAGCTTTAAGCAATTACAGAGTAGAACTGGTTTACATGAAGAACTCGGACACTCATTCTTCTAATGCAGGTATTCAAACTCTATTTTATGTTTTACTTCATTAAAATATATTTCTGTTCTTTATTTAGTTGCAGCATGTAGGAAGGTAGGAACCTTCTGCATGTGTACCCCCACTTTTTGGCTGGTGCTAAGCTGGTTTTGTACTAGTCTGACTGGGATCCTGCTAATCAGGATCTCAGTCTATCTGCTTTCTCACTAAACTGTTGTGTTATGTGCCTAGGTACATCTCAGATTGGATACTGGGGTATCCTTGTCAGTCCCTAGTATATTGTACCCATGTACCTAGGGTATATGTAGCCCAGAGGTCTCCCATGGGCTGCAGCATACATTATGCCACCCATGAAAGACCATTCAGAATTGAACTACAGGCCTGCCATTGCGGTCTGTGTAAGTTAGTGCATGCACCACTTACTCAAGATATAGTTTTTCTATATATAAGGGTCACTGTACTTAAAACCTATAAGTCACCTCTATAGCTGGCCTTTACAATACTGAGAGCAGGGTGCTTGGTTCTACATGAGAGGGTGCCCCTGAATGATCAGGACACCCCTTCAGCCTACGGAGTACCTTCTCCTGGGTTGTCAGTGAAGCGGCCATATACTAGTATAGCAGGGCATTAAGCGACTGTACGATGACTATCTCAAAAACTGCTGCAACAAACCCTAATGTGTTTGGTGTCAAACATGTTGGAATCGTACTCCCACCCTGGTAACTGGTGTGGGAAGTATGATTCCACCCACCAGGAAGGCCCTCCGTGGGCTCTCGGTGTTCCCGGTACCTTCTAGCTTCGGACAACCCAAAATGGTTGCTGCTGACCAGAGACACATTTCTGCCCTCCTGCTGCTGAGCCAAGCTCGAGCAGGGGAAGGCAGGAGAATAGGCATCCTGTCACACAGAGGTGTGACCGCCTCCCAGACAGGATTTAGTGTATTAGGACTGGGTGGGTGCGCTTGCCAGTGACTGAAAGTCGGCATGAGGGGCACATTTGGTGTCCCCGTGCATAGTCCAGTTCAAACCAGTCCTGGGAGCCGTTGGCCCCTGCTCCAGTGTGAAACTGGACAAAAGACATGGGAGTAACCTCCCCACTGTCCAGACCCTCCCCTGGGAGGGTCCCTGAATCTTTCCAACCCTCTCCCGTGGGCACTTAAGGGCTTAACTGGCTGTAGGACCCTAGATTCATTGTGGGCAAGATTCAGAACTGAAACCACTGCAGTTCGACCGTCTGTGCACTCTGGACTTTGCTGGATTTTGTTTGGGCCTGACTTCATCTCCCTCTCAGTTTGCTGCAATGTTTGTGTCTGTGCACCATACAGGAATATGTAGGACCTATGGAGCATCCAAGACATCTGAAGACAATCTCCCTTGGAGTGAAGGAGTCACTCCCCTGCATTCGCAGGCACTGCAACACTGCTGACCGGTCTGCTGATCCCAAGCTCCCATGGACTCCGAAAGCTTCAGCAACACAGGATATGGGTTTCTAAGTTTCCTGAGGTCTGAGCTGCCATCTCATGAGTTTGAGGCCAGTGTCCCTTGTAGGGGCTGCAATACCTGTGCCCCTGTAACTGCATACATTTGCAAGTGCATGTGCTTATTGGCAATCCTGCGAGAAGTGCATTGGGCTCTGAGTAGCCCCAAACTCTGGCAATTTTTTCCACAAAGATTTTCACCCACCTCACACCCTTTGCTCCGTGGCCTGTTGTTTTGTGAAGCTGCTCGAGGTCCTCTTGCGACTCCTGTGCCTCTGGCCTGTGGGTCCGATTGAGGGTCAACCTTGTTTCTTTTGGGACCTCCTGCTTGCTTGGGGCATTCTCTGATGCCCCTGTGTTTGATGAGTCTCCTGGACTTGCTGGTCCGAAATGTACACTTCCTTGACCTTCTACATGGGTTGCCTTTACCAAGGCTTGTTGGTGCTGCCGCCGGACACCCACTCCTCAGCACTCGACATCCTTTGTGGGACAGCTCGTATATGGCTCCTGGTTGTCCTCAACATCGCCTGATCCCCGCAGCTGCACAGTCAAGGTCCCTGTCAACTATCCTGAAGCACCCGACATTGGTGGGCATTTCTCTAACGAGCCACTGGTCACTCTCTAGTGAACCAGACTCTGTCCCCTCTGCTTTCAGGTACTCCTTGACAAGAATCCATGTTTGGATCCCTATGGACACCTTAGCCCCTTCCAGCAGCGGCACTTTCTTGCAGCTCCCCATTGGGTTCAACTGCAGTTTCCGACACCATTTCACACCTATGCCCCGACTTGCCTGGGATAGGTAACATGGCTACTTTGGTATCCACGAGTGGGGGGGCTCTCCAACCTCCTGTCTTCCACAGGGTTTCTTCAACTGTGACTTGTAAGTGGCACGTGGCCGTCTTCTCACACTGCACACGCACACCGTGGGGTCCCTATCGACTCACCTCGGGTGGTTCTTTGGGGTCACAGCAATTCTACATACTCTCGACATTGTCCTGACTCAAGTCGTGGTTCTTGTACCACTTTCTTAGTATATGGTTTGGTCCCCCCCGGGGCCCACTGTGTAGTAGTGCTATTTACTGTTATTTATTTGCTTAAGTATTGTATGCTTTGTGTTTATCTCCGTGTAGGAGAGACTGTAATGTACTAAATAGTGCTATATAATAAATACATATTTTTATAACTACGGTGTAGTTCTCTTTTCATTTAATCTATACTATAGGATTGCATTCTGGCAAAACAAGCTGCTTTACACTCCTTCAATTGTAAGCCTGTGGGCTGCTCTCTACAGCTACCACTTGGATAGCTTTCTAACGTTGTCTGGGACCTCCTAAATCACCATAAGGGTTGTCTGGACTGGTGCAAGGTCCCCACTTTAACTAGTAGGACACGGGGGATGGCCTGGAATCTTGTATAACTAGGGAGGAGTGGGTAAATCATTTCAAACAATTATACTGCTGCACGTCAACGGAAACACTTAATGTTCCTTTTGACGATAGCGACAGTGTTATTAGGTTTGAAAGAGCCGAGATTATGGAGGGCATAGCTGGACTGACAGCAGGGAAAGCTCCGGGCCCGGATGGGATCCCCCCTGACCTGTATAGATCTGATCCTAACTTTTGGGCACCCATACTGGAGGCGGTTTTTAATACGGCTGCAATAGCTGGTTGCCCACAATCATGGGGGGTCTCGACAATTGTCCCGGTTTTTAAGAAGGGGGATAGGGGTAGTCCACTCTGTTATAGGCCAATCTCACTAATTGATTCCATGGTTAAAATAGTTGGCAGAATACTACTGCAGAGATTGTCGGACTGGGCGCTGGAAAAGAACATCATGTCCAGCGCGCAGTATGGCTTCTGCAGTGGACGTTCGACTACAACACAGTGCCTCAATCTCTTCTTAATCTTAAGCAAGTATACTGTAGTACAGAAGGGTACAATACACCTTGCCTTCATGGATTTGTCATCTGCCTTCGACTGTGTTAACAGGGGTAGGCTATGGCAGTCCATGAGGGCAAGGGGTGTTGATAACGGAATCATTAATTTCCTTGTTGACCTACATAGCAATACCAGTGCCAATGTAAGGTATTCTAAGGATCTGGGCGTAACCAGTAATTTTGAAATCAGAAAGGGGGTGCGCCAAGGCTGCATCTTAGCCCCCTTTCTTTTAAATTTTTATATCAATGATCTTGATAGCGACCTGCAGAACATCCATGCCGACTGTCCTAGAGTCAGTAGGTGGGGTATTCCTGTGCTTCTATACGCAGATGATGCGGTTTTAATTTCTAGAACTGAGAGGGGACTTCAGGCCCTCCGTAAGGCTTTTAAACAGTTCATGCTAGAAAGAGATTTATTGGTCAATAATTCTAAATCTTACATAATGCATGTTGGCCAACAGCCAACCAAAAACATTTTGTTTAAGCTAGATGATGCAGTGATCCCTGTATCGAAATCTTTTTCATACCTTGGGGTCACTTTTGATAACAAACTCACTTGGGGTCCACACCTTGACAAGAAGAAAGGCGAACTGGCCAGGGTGAATGCTTCTATTTTTAATTTTGCAGCAAAGCTTGGGAAAAAAAACACCAGTGCCATGATGAAACTTTATAACGCGAAATCGGTGGCAACTGCGGTTTATGGAAGTGAACTGTGGGGTTATGTTGTAGGGGAGCAGCTACAGGTTATCGAGAATTCGTTTATGAAGCGCCTTTTGTGTGTACCAGCCGGAACTTCTAATTTTATTGTACACGAAGAGCTGGGGGCACATTATTTAAGTGACACCTTTTCGTTACGCCCGCTGATATGCTGGCTTAATTTGTGGTTAAATGAGGATATTCCACCAACTCACTTGATCATGAAAGACTTTTTGTCCCTGGACAACGCAATGGGTACCCCATGGCTAAAATACTTGAAAACTAGCTTCTCCAGGCTCGGTCGTCTGGATCTGTTCGAACTTCCAAGTAGGATTGTAAAAAGGGACGTGGAGGCAATCAAACGGTCCTTCCTTACGGACAGAATCATGCAAAGGAAAGGTGTGGAGCTTCTTAAACAAACTGTAAGAAAATTTGTTATGCTTAGAACATGTGAATCAATGGAGCCATATTTGACTGGATCACTGTCTACACATGAGAAGTTTTTGCTAACAAGATTTAGGTTAAACACTTTCCACCACTTATTGATTAGACCAAAAAGTGATATTTTTAATAAACCTGCTGCACCCTGTGGCTGCAACGGAAAGTCTCCACAGGATATGTTGCATTTTATATTTGTATGTAGATTTTATGATTATCCGCGTAAAGGCTACCTGGTTGTTCTTTTAAAAAAACTTAATTTTTATCAAATCAGACCAGCACTTATGTTTTTACAACTCTTGCATAAGGACAGTATTCTTCAAGTAACTGAATTTTTAAAGCTATGAATAAGAATGAGAAATTGCTTGGATCAATGAAGGACTTCTGTGTTGATGTATCCCCTTTGACAAAATTAATTTTTGCATGTAAACTACAGATCTGTGAACTTTTGCACTTTACTGTGTACTCTTTGCACTTTATTGTATATTCATATATTTATTGTATTTTTAAATTGCATTGTTGCACATGTGCTTTTATGGTTTGAATCAAAACCGAAATAAAGTCTCTAAAAAAAAAAACTAAAAAAAACAAACTAGGGGACATCATATACCAGGCCAGCTTCTCACACTGCAGTAACAGTTCTAAGTGCTCAGTTTCAGCTCCTACGTGCAGCATTGTATTTTCCACTTCAGTCATAACTACAGCCTCTTCATTTTGAAAAATTGGTTCTCTAAGACAACCTTGATTTCCTAATGCTGAACTTTGGCTACTCTGAGAACTGTCCTTGACTATCTAAGCAGCAATTGTTTCCTCCTGCTCAACCTCCTCTGTCAACATTTTAAGGTAATTTGGAAATACTGAGCACTCTATGGTATCTTTGACAGCGTTGAAAGAATCTTCATAACAGTCATACTGCCCAAGCAATTCTGATTCGGCACGCTATGTCTGGAACAACTGCAAAAGTGCCTAGCAGAAAAACTCTTTTTTGTCTGGTGTTTGGAAACTCAGCTTCCTATGGTTGATTAGATTTCATTTGTAATGTTGTACCACACAACAACCACATCCAAGTAGTGCATATCTTCCTTCTTCTGTGTTTTTAGTAGCATTACTTTTACATCTATACTGCTTAAGTATTTCATATAGACATATGTTTTCAAGGTATCTACTTCTTCTTGGGTAGCATGAATCCAGCATGTTAGTTGTTTAGAATATATGTACTTTCAGGTTCAAATTCTGTGGGATTCTGTATTTCTGGGAAAGACTTTAGTTCTATGTTTCAACTGCTTGCAAGGCTTAGAATTACCCACACAATTCCTCTTGACTTAGAGAATAAACTGGCTGAGATTAACCTATCTGAGTATTCATATGAACCTATTTCTCTGTTGGAAAGCATTTTCAAACGAAAACTGTACAATTTCTTTGCGAGACATTTTTCAGCTGAAATCTCCTCCCAAATCTCTTTCATCCCTGTCTTCTCCGACTTTGTTATAGATGAAGTGTCGTGATGACCAACAGCAATAGAGTTGTCTGCAACAAACTTTAGCTCCATGTTTGCATTCCACATCTTTAGAATCTCAGGGTTGTAGTCATTAATGTACTTGAATGCCTCTGTTCTTCTTAGGTTGTATCTTTTTTTCGGGTATGTCTGACTGCAGACAAGAAGCTGTTGACTCTTCCGTGTGAGATGACAGGTTGAGGGAATCCAAAACAACATCTTGTGTAAAATTTCTCTTTGAATCTGTATTTATGAGGACAGTATTTCCCACACCTATGATTTTGAAATTGTACAACTTGTTGTTTTAACATCTTGTCACCAGTGTCCTTTGGGATTTTGCAAGTTACATACTGCTCTATGAAAGACAACATAGATTCATCACTATCTGTTGTAAACGTTGGGGAATCCTTTACCCATAGCAGCATGTGAATAGGTGGAGCACCTCTAGCTTGGTACTACTTGCACCAAAAGAAATCAGTCACTCCACCAAGAGGAGGATTACTATTGTTGCAAATAAAGGCCATCATGGCTTGTAATCTATGGTTAAAATATCTGCAAACATTTGCAGGGTCCAATAAGCAGAGTTCTCCTGGTTTCTTCAGATTGATGTTTTTTTTATTTGAATTTGCATCTTGCAAGAATTGAAGCAGGTCATCCCATGCATACTCAGCATACTCAGCACAACTGAGTATTAGAAACCATGCAGGTGCTGCTAGGTTTCTTAACATGCATTTCAACTCACTGTGATGATGATACCAATATTCGTTGGTCCCACATTGACATGCCATGAGATGAATCAAGTTGAATTCCAGCTGTTCATCTTTTCTGTGAATTTTCTCAACAAATACTCTTGCAGATTTACTCCCGTTTTCAAAATATGATTTACTGCTTAAAACAATCGAGACAAATCACTTTCAAATAGTAGATGAAACATTTAAGGGATACATTGACGAAATCTAGGGTCCTCTGAATAAAGTCTAGTAGATCTGTACTCGACCACTAGTATTTGTACAGGCTGATCATCATACCTACCACCTACTCCAGTGGGAAAGAGATGAGGGAAACAGCAAGCTTTTAAACTTTTTTCCCATACACTCAAGGGAGCTCCATTTGCTTCTTTTAGTTGATATAGATCAATAGCATCACCAATACTTTCTTTAGAATGTGGGGCATAAATGCTATAATGTTCATGAATCTCTTCCAGCCTGGATCAATCCTCTTTTTCTATCTGACCTGTCAATGGTGAAGTGTTGTCGTCTAGATGTGTGATATCTTGAAGAATATGTACATTTTTATACAATATGTTATTTTGTACCGGATACGTTCTTGCCTTTTTAACTTTACTAGCATCTACTAACTGTTGTCATATCTTTTTACTCTTCATAGGGACACCATTTACTAGAATTATAAGTCCCTCTTCCACAGTTGTCTGTACCCAATAGTTTCAATATTTTCCTTAAAATCTAATAGCAAGAATACAACTATACCTCAAATGGAGGTAATGTCCCTGTCTTAGGTTCCGTGCGAACTATAGCTTCAAATTGATCTATAGATTGTATTAGTATGGATGTAGAAACATTCAAATTTTTAAGGACTTCTGGAACAGGTACTACTTCGAAGCTATTGTATACTGTTCTAGCAGGCATTTTGTTTTCTTCTAACTTATTTTAGGAGTACTTAGAAATAGCTACCAGATGAACAAGTCAAACCGTTCCTCCACAAATAAGTAAACAGTAAATTCACACCACTTATCATTATTCTCTTTTTCACTTTTAATGTACAAGTGAGCAATGCGAGTTTGACTTTTGTAGTGAGTGCATCAACAACATATACAAACACAGTTTGGTTGCTCTGAACAAACTGCATTAAAGTTTCTAATCTCTTTTTCAAAATTGTCAACAGTAATACCTATGTCCTGTTCTGCAACTCCTGTTGTTACCAACTCTTCATTTTCCCTACTCTACTGTTCAGGACTAAATAAATGAAACTTCCCATTATCACAAACCTTTTTTACATCTACTACACTACCATGCAAATGAGCTCCATTCATTTCTCTGAAACATAGAGCAGGAGTTTTTAAATAGTGAAGCCTTCTTACAAGATTTCTCATTTTTGAGTGATGTACATCTAACATTCTAAAATGATGAAAGTTGCGTTGACCACTTTTTTTGATGAACAAGCTGTGAGTGTCCTTGTAAATTTACATGCTTTATTACTTTGCATGTATCTAATCCTTGCAAAGTACATATTTTATGTTTTAAACTTCTGCAAGGAAACATACAGAGGAAATATTTCAATATTCAATATATTTCAATATATCAATTGATTGTTGTCCAATATTGCAAACACTACTACAGTTCAATTTGTACACAGGGGCCTGTCTACGCCTTCCTTCTACCTGTTCAGAAAACACTTCCTCAACATTTCTAAGTACCATTACTTCTTTTGGAATAGAAGTACCATTTTTCATCTCATAATGTGATATCTTGCAAGTAGCCTTCTTTGTTAAAGAAAGTCTTGCTACTAGAAATGTGTATCCATTCACCTCGAAAAACTTTGCAAAAGTTACTTCTATTAAAAAGACGTTTCTTTTGGGTCTGTATTCTCTTAGACAACACTATGTTGTCCAGGGTTTTCCTTCTGTTCACAACCAAGATAAATAGTTTCCTCCTCAGAGCAAACGACTTATCAACAATACCTTAAAAATATTCCTTTTGTCTGATTGCTTGTTTTCTTCTTTTATACTTCTTCATAGGTGCTAACAAATTAAAATTACTCTACTTTAGAATATTCTACCACTGATTTCCTTGAACTGCCTCTGGCTTCAGCTTAAAGTTCCTCCTTTTTTCAAGAACTTCTTACTTTAATAGCAGAGACATTCTGTCCTTTAACACTTGGTGTTATACTTTTATTTCTGTTTACTTCTTTTTGCAATGTTTACAGTTGTGCACATAACAAGAAATGTCTTTGTCCTCTTACCATCAGTCCTTTTATCTCTCAGCATCTTTTCTGCGTTTTACCCCTTTTGTTTCTCAGTGCTAAGGAGATGTTGTGTTCGCTGTTGCTTCTTTCTTCTCTGAGTTTTTGTTAGCATGGTAATTTTCGGTAGATCGCTAGATATTGATGTCTGAAAACAAAAATACAGAAGTACAGTCACCACTTAATTTCATAGTATCACATTACATTTTTTTACTTTTTAAACATTTACTTTATTTGAGTGTATATAGCTCTGGCAACCTTCTGACTACATGTGATACCTTTTCAGTTTATTGTACCCTCCCCTATTAACTACCTACAACCTACCTTAGTGGTCAGTCTTATGTGGTACAAGAGCAGTTTATATCTTGTGTACGAATTTCAACTGACAACACAGCCCTAACAGTAAAACTGCATGCACAAGCTAAATTATAGCAGTCCCAAGACATAATGCAAGGGTTACTTCTCTGTATAGTAGACTTGAAACTGTCAGTTCTTTAGCAGATGTATGAATGAGGGTGTTAGATCCTATCTGTGGCTATGATTGCACATGTGTGTTTTTGTTAGCAAATAACTGCCTCTCTTTGTCACGTATGTTTCTCTAAAGGTATCTGTAAGGGCCGCATGGATGGCCTCCTGGGTGTGTTAGTGAGTATGGGGTTATTTAAGTATACGTTCAACTATCTCCATTAGCGCAAGATACATATTAGTTCTGCCTGTCTGTGTGAGTGATTGTTTAGATGCTTCTCTTACTGTGTCACTGATTGTTTTAGTGTCTCTCTGCTTTCCTACTTAGGAATTTCAGATTGAAGTATAGGTGGCAGAGCTGATGGATAATTGGGCACATGGGTAATTTGGAGTGTATATAGCTCACTAAAACTGCAGAGTACATGTATGAAGTCTGGGTCACAGGGTGTATATATAATTGGGCTCATGGGTCTCTAGGAGTGTATACACTCCCTAAAACTTCAGAGTACATTTACTACATTGTAAGCACATTCGAACCACCCTAAGACCTACCTGCAACCTATCTCACTGGAGAGTTATACATGGTAAAAAAGCAATTTATGCCTTTTGTAGAACGTTTAAATGAAGATTGGCCTAGTAGTAAAAGTGCATGTACATGCTCAAGTGGAGTAGGCAAGAGACATGATGCAAGGCCTACTTATCTACATAGTAGAGTTGAAAGTGTCAGTTCTTTAGTGGATATCTGAATAAATGTCTCAGTTCCTGTCTGGGGCTGGGATTGCTTGTGTATATAAGTTTGTTGATAAATGACTACCTCTCTTTGTTACATGTATGGCTCTCTAAATGTTTCTGTAAGGGGCTATATTGATTGTCTCGTTGGTGTGTTAGTGAGCATTGGGTTATGTTTGTGTGCGTGCTACTGCGTACATTCGCATTAGATACATACCACTTGTGCCTGTCTGTGTGAGTGAATGTTTAGGTGCTTCTCCAACTACCTCAATGGGTGTTTTAGTGTCTGTCTGCTTTTCAACTTAGGCATGTCAGATTGAAGTCTGAGTAGCAGGGTGGATACATAATCCGGCACATAAGTCTCTGGAAGTGCAGATAGCTCACTGAAACGTTACAGTACATGTGCCATCTTTTAAGCACATACCACCGTCCCCAATCGCCTCGCTGCAGCTTACCTCAGTGGTGAGTTATACATGGTAAAATAACACTCTTTGCTCTCTCTGGGACTTTTAAATGTAAAGGTTGGCTTAACCATAAACCTGCATGCACACGCTCAAGTGTAGCAGGGCAGAGAAATGATGCAAGGGCTACTTCTGGGTTATTTAAGTGTGTGTGCAACTACCTCAATGAGCTCTAGATACATAACAGCTGTGCCGGTCTGTATGAGTAAATCTTTAGGAGCTTCTGGTACGGTCTGAGTGGCTGTTACAGTCTCTCTCTACTTTTTTACATAGCTATGCGAGATTCAAATCAGGGAGGCAGGGTGGATATATAATTGGGACATGTGTCTGTATGAGTGAATATATCTCAATGAATCTTCAGAGTACAAGTGTTACTTTTTAAGCACATAGCACCATGCTGTTTGGCCTACCTACAGTCTTCATCATTAATGAATATATGTGGAATAAGAGTACTTCAAGTCCTGTCTAGGGCACTAAAGTCAGAAGATAGCACTATCAGCAAGACTGCATCCACGGAATCAAGAGAAACAGTCCCCACGCATAATGCAAGGGCTACTTCTCTGGATGGTAGACTTGAAAGTGGCAGTTGTTCAGCAGATATCTGAATGAGTATCTCACTCCCTAAGTGGGCATGTCCGTGCATATGTATGTATTGTCTTTATATATAACTACCTGTCTTCATGACATCTATGGCTCTCTTAATGTGTCTGTAAGGGGCTGCATAAATTGCCTTTGGGTGTCTTAGTGTATACTGGATTAGTTAACTGCATGTGCAACTACCTGCATTAGCGCTAGATACATAACACTTGTGTCTGTCTGTATAGGTGCATGTTTAGGTGCTTCTGTCACAGTCTGTATGGGTGTTTAGTGTCTGTCTACTTTTCTACTTAAGTATGTCAGATTGAAGTGTGAGATGCAGCCTAGATTTCCTAATTAGGCACATGGGTCTCTAGGACTGCATATAGGTCACTAAAACTTCAAAGTACATTGGTTATCATGTAAGCAGATAGCACCCTGCCCTATAGCCTAGCTGCAGCCTACATTAATTGTTGATGCCTCAAGGTTAGTAATTGGCTGGGTGATATACCATGTACCATATACCATGTACCATTTTAAAGATAAAGATACAATCTCAATGGAGATATATATTTTGAAAGAATCTGATTTTGGAAGGGTAATAACCACTGATGAAGTTGATATAAATAGGAAACACAATAACGTATTTGGACATGAAAAAACTAAATGTATTCAAATACTTTGACATGCATTATTTTCTCACAGCAGTGCAAAATAAATGCCTATATAAATGGTACACAATTGAATGAGATTGGATACTTTACTTCTTTTTTTGCGCATTTATATAGGACAGTCATAGGAAGAAGTAGCAGCAATGTGCTAAGAATAGCACAGTGAGTGAATGACAGACATTATGCACTTTAAATATACAAGCAGCAGACACGGTTTGGTAAAGAAAACAACCACATGAACAGAGAATTGTCTATATGAAAGCGGATGTGGAGTTTGCTAAAATGCCAACAATCAAGCTATACACATGTACTAAAATAAAATGTGATTCTGGTACATAGAGTGTGAACGCAGGACAATTTGAGCTAGATGAACGGTTTTAAAATTCCGTCAGTAGAAAACTACTCTGAATAATTTCAGTAGAAAAATCATTTTGATTCATTGTAAGTTTCCTTCAAACTCAAACTGTGACTTTGTGCTCAGAATCAATATCCAGTCGACTCGACATAACATTTTAAAAGTAACAATTACAGGGCAATGGTCAATGGAATACTGTAGATTATGAAAGATGGGGTATTGTAATATGCCTAGTAAGTCATGTCTTTTATTTTCTGATTAAGAGTAAGTTTGACATCACAACTTGCTTGTAATAATACCAAATGTCACTAGACGCCTGTAATTAAGTATTATAGTTGACGAGTGATACTGCATCCCAGCCTTACAGCTTTGTTTTGCTTTCTCCCTCACTAGCCGAAAGTGAGATGACAAGCTGACAGTAACTGTCTGCGAGTTCTGCGTTTTCTTTCATTCAGCCAGACAATTAAATGATTTGGATTTTGGAGAGTAAACAAATGCTCTAAGAAGAAGAAAACGAATGGAGATAAGGTTCTTGTACAGTTCTTAAATGACTTACTCCTGTGGAAGTGGTTCCTCCGCAAATACACTCACATCATTACACAGTTGTTTGTTTTTGACAGCGAAATCTCCAGCACATTGAAGTGAAACCACACTGGTAAGTTAAAGAGCTACACTGTCAGCAGAAAAGAACATGCACCTGCATATGTTCATACTGTACCTAGAGGATAAAAAGGAAAGTAAATATTAGCACACTACTGAAACACTCGACTTCCTACTTTTCTCTCTTCAAAACAGCTATACCCTTAGAACAGATCTTTCTGTGTATTTTCCCAATATATTGTTTTTTGTGCATAACTGATGCTCTTCTCTTTTATTAGTTTTTATATTCAATTCAATATAGACTTTATTTCGGTTTTGATTCAAACCATAAAAGTACATGTGCAACAATGCAATTTAAAAATACAATAAATATATGAATATACGATAAAGTGCAAAAAATACAAGGATCATTAATTTACATACAAGAATAAAATTCAGGAGAGAAATAAATCAACACAACAGACCATCACTGATCCATACAGTTGCTCATCCTTATATATAGCTTTAAAAATTCAGTCACTTGAAGAATGCTGTCCTTATGCAGAAGTTGTAGGTACATAAGGGCTGGTCTGATTTGATTAAAATTAAGTTTTTTTAAAAGAACAACCAGGTAGCGTTTGCGTGGGTAATCATAAAATCTACATAAAAATATAAAATGCAGCATATCCTGTGGAGGGTATGTAACGTTTACAACGCAACTTTTACAACGCACTACCATTACAACGAAACGTTTACAACGCAAAAACTATTACAACGCATACATTTACAACGCATGTTTTTACAACGCATATACTTTTACAACGCATACCATTACAACGTAAGTATTGGTAAGTATATAATTATATTTAAAATGTTATATGTTTGGTATTTTGGGTAAAGGGTATTTTTAGGGTTCAGGGTCAGTTTTGGGTTTTTGGGTAAAGGGGTATTTTTAGGGTTCAGGGTCAGTTTTGGATTTTTGGGTAAAGGAGTATTTTTAGGGTTCAGGGTCAGTTTTGGGTTTTTGGGTAAAGGGGTATTTTTAGGGTTCAGGGTCAGTTTTGGGTTTTTGAGTAAAGGGGTATTTTTAGGGTTCAGGGTCAGTTTTGGGTTTTTGGGGTACAGGGTAAAAAAAAAAAAATTAATTAATTAAATGAAATTAAATTATATTAATTTTACTTATATTACATTAAAAAAATAATTATATACTTACCAATACTTACGGTGTAATGGTATGCGTTGTAAAAGTATATGCGTTGTAAAAAATTGCGTTGTAAATGTATGCGTTGTAATAGTTTTTGCGTTGTAAAAAGTTTGTTGTAAAGGTAGGCGTTGTAAAAGTATGCGTTATAACGTCATACATCCCCTGTGGAGACTTTCCGTCGCAGCCACAGGGTGCAGCAGATTTGTTAAAAATGTCACTTTTTGGTCTAATCAGCAAATGGTGGTAGAGGTTTAGCCTAAACCTTGTTAGCAAAAACTTCTCATGAGAAGTCAATGAACCAGTCAAATATGGCTCCATTGATTCACATGTATTAAGCATAACAGATTTTCTAACAGTTGGTTTGAGAAGCTCCACACCTTCCCTTTACATACTTCTGTCCATAAGGAAGGTCCGTTTAATTACCTCCACGTCCCTTTTTTCAATCCTACTCGGGTTTTCAAACAGGTCCAGACGACCAAGCCTGGAAAAGCTGGATTTCAAGTAATTTAACCATGGGGTGCCCATTGCGTTGTCCTGGGACAAAAAGTCTTTCATGATCAAGTGAGTCAACGGAATGTCCTCATTTAACCACAAATTTAGCCAGCATATCAGCGGGCGTAAAGAGAAAATGTTGCTTAAATAATATACCCCCAGCTCTTCATGTATTGCAAAATTAGAGGTACCAGCTGGGACACACAAGAGGCGCTTCATGAAAGAGTTTTCAGCAGTCTGTAACTGCTCCCCCACAACATAACCCCACAGTTCACTTCCATAAACAGCAGTTGCCACTGATTTCGCATTATAAAGTTTCATCATGGCACTGGTGGGTTTTTGCCCAAGCTTTGCTGCAAAGTTAAAAATAGAGGCATTCACCCTGGCCAATTCGCCTTTCTTCTTGACAAGATGTGGACCCCAACTAAGTTTGTTATCGAAAATGACCCCAAGGTACGAGAATGATTTCGATACAGGGATCACTACATCATCTAGCTTGAACAGGAAGTTTCTACTTGGCTGTTGGCCAACTTGCATTATATATGATTTGGAATTGTTGACCAATAAGTCTCTGTCTGACATGAACAATTTAAAAGTATTAAGTAGAGCTTGGAGTCCCCTCTCAGTTCTAGAAATTAAAACCGCATCATCTGCATATAAAAGAATGAATGAATGAATGAATGAATGAATTGTATCTTATATCGCGCTAACTTAGCCCAATGGGCGTCAAGGCGCCTAAATCAAATAAAGAAACAAACCAGGTCAGACAGCAGTATCTCATTGGTAAGCTCTGGTGAAATACCAGGTTTTCAAGGCTTTTTTAAACAAATCGATAGAGGGTAAGATTTTTATTTCCATCGGAAGAGAATTCCAGAGCTGAGGAGCGACGACAGAGAAAGCTCTTGCTCCCCATCTGGTCAATATAACACGAGGCACTACCAAATGATGTAACCCGGCAGATCGTAGGCATCTCGTTGGTACATAACGGGTGAGCAGTGTACCAAGTGCGTCTACAGAGCCAGCCGCGAGGGCTCTATATGTGAGACATAAGAGCTTAAAGGAAATTCTAAACTGGACAGGGAGCCAGTGGAGATCTCTCCTAGCAGTGGTGGCAGATGATGCTATGGGAAGGGCCAGAACGAAGCGCGCTGCGGCGTTCTGTACAGTTTGCAATCGATGGATAAGGCTCTTGTTGGACTCCATATAAAGAGAATTACAGTAATCGAGCCTGGAGCCAACGAGAGCAATTGCAATCTGTTTGCGCGCCTGGAAGGAGAGATAATGGAGGATTCTCTTTAAGATCTTGATAACACCACAGCAGGTGGCCACGGTCCTATTCACTTGGAGCGTCATGGAAAGTGAGGTGTCAAAAATGACGCCGAGATTTCTGGCCGATTGGGAGGGAGTGGGGCAGATGCCAAGAGATGAAGGCCACCACTCGCTCGACCACATGTGTTGGTCTTTACCAAAGACCAAGACCTCTGTCTTGTCGCCATTCAGCTTTAGGGAGTTGAGGATCATCCACTCCGCCACACGCTGCATGCATGACCTAAAGCTGAATGCGGATGTACTGACAGAGTGGGCCAGTGACACCATGATCTGGGTGTCGTCGGCGTAAGACACCACCTCCATCCCCTGCGATCTTACCAGTCTGGCAAGGGGGGCCACATAAATGTTAAATAGGGTCGGACTAAGAGCCGACCCCTGTGGCACCCCACATTGCAATGACTTGGCAGGGGAGAGGAAATCTCCAAGCATAACTCTCTGTTCTCTATCATGGAGAAAGGAGTTGAGAAGACTCAGGGCTGGTCCCGTAACCCCTGCCTCCCTAAGCCGAGATGTTAAAATGGCGGGAGACAGAGTATCGAATGCAGCCGTGAGGTCTAATAGAACCAGTACTGTAGTTTGGCCAAGGTCAACTTTGCGGCGAATATTATCCACCACAACAGTGAGAGTGGATTCAGTGCTATGATGTTTTCTGAATCCCTGCTGCGAGCTATCAAGATATTCACTAGTCTCAAGAAAAATGGAAAGATGTGTATTAAGATGCGATTCTAGCATCTTTGCCGGAGCTGGCAATAAAGAAATAGGTCTAAAGTTCTTAAGGTTGCCTGGGTCCAAAGATGGTTTTTTAAGAAGAGGCTTCACTATGGCCTTCTTCCACACCGGCGGAAAGGAACCCTGGACAATGACCCCGTTCATAATTTCAAGCAGGGGCGGAAGGATACTATTTCTACATTCCTTTAACTTTTTTAGAGATACAGGTTCCATTGGGGAGGAGGATTTAGTCCTGTCTAAGAGGAGGTTAAGTCCTTCCAGTGAAAGAGTTGGAAATTGGGTGAGGGATGCAGAGGAACCTTCAACCAGAGTATCAAGGTTGACTATATTGAGAGGAACGCCATAATCCAGGGAATGTCGTTGAGCTTCCAAAGAAGCGTGGATATCCGTGATTTTAATATAAAAGAAATCCGAGATGTTATTACACAGATCTTGTGAACTCACCACTGGATCTGGAAGTTGGAGAGAGCATAGTGAGTCAGCAATTTTGAAAAGTTCTCTAGATGAAGTTAGAGAACTTGTGAGATTGGAAAAATACTCCTGCTTTTCCGTGATCACTCTCTGTTTGTATTCCCGCAAAGCGGACTTGTGTTCCTCCCGGTCCCTCATGTCCCAAGATTTCCTCCAAATTCTCTCCTTACTCCTACAGCTCCGCCTCAAAAGTCTCAGATGTTCAGAGAACCAGGGAGCAGTGGGTTTCTGCCTCGCCACATAGCGAAGAGAGGTAGGAGCAAGCTTCTCAACTGCAATAGAGATGGAATCAGAGAGTACTTGAGCTGCCTCACTCACCTTCTTTAAGGAGAGAGGCTCTGTGGCCCGAACATAGGGGGCAAGAGCTTCATCAGTAATATTTTTATAGTTTCTCCTAAGAACAAATGCGGTGGCGGCCTGATTAGCCACAGCCGAGGCAGGGAGAACAAGTTCTAACGGCACTGCAAAATGGTCTGACTAGACCAACGGCAAAGGGGGACCAGTAGATAGTCTTGAGTCACTGGAAAAAACCCCGTCCACAATATGGCCAGCCTTATGTGTAGGGCTGTTAACCAGCTGAATGAGATCACCAGCTTCAAGCGACTCAATTAGTGTAGAGGTATCCTTTGAACCAACATCCTCAAGATGGAAGTTAAAATCGCCGAGAATAGAGAGACGAGGTTTTCCCAAATAGGGTTCAAGGATTCTAAGAAGATCTACACAGAAACTAGCTCTAGAACCAGGTGGTCTGTATATAAGTATCCCGGTAAATGAGACAGATGGGGCACACCAAATGCAGAAGTATAGTGCTTCAAAAGAATCTTGAGGCATCGATAAGGATTTGATAGTGCAGGAAAGAGAGGATTTATAGAGGATGGCAAGTCCTCCACCTCTACGAAGCGCTCTGTCATGTCTATGGAGAGAATAGCCATTAGGAATGGCTAGGAGTAGATCATGACCGGAGGAGTGCGAGGCCCATGTCTCGGTCACAAAGACCCAGTCTGGCTGTCTCTCTTCTACAAACTCGTGGAAAGCAACATTATTTTTAATAAGCGAGCGCGCATTTACCAAGAAACCCTTTCTAGAGGGGATAGTAGATCTTTTTCCGAGGCAAGAATGGGGTCTTATTATAGCGGGGGCAAGGAAGCGGAGAGAAGCTCTGCATGTAGGACAAAGAACAGGAATACCCCGCCTTCCGACTCATGGGCAGTCGGCATGGATATTCTGCAGGTTGCTATCTAGATCGTTGATATAGAAATTAAAAAGAAAGGGGGCTAGAATGCAGCCTTGGCGCACACCCTTTCTGATATCAAAATTACTAGTTACGCCCAGATCCTTAGAATACCTTACATTGGCACTGGTGTTACTATGTAGGTCAACAAGGAAATTAACAATCCCATTGTCAACACCCTTTGCCCTCATGGATTGCCACAGCTTTCTTCTGTTTACACAGTCGAAAGCAGATGACAAATCCATGAAGGCAAGGTGGATTGTACCCCTCTTCGCTATAGTATACTTGCTTAAAATTAAGAAGAGATTAAGGCACTGTGTTATAGTCGAACGTCCACTGCGCGATGGACATGATGTTATTTTCCAACACCCAGTCCGACAGTCTCTGCAGTAGCATTCTGCCTACTATTTTGACCATAGAAACAATTAATGAAATTGGCCTATAACAGAGTGGGCTACCCCTGTCCCCCTTCTTAAAGACCGGAACAATTGTGGAGACCCCCTATGATTGTGGACAGCCGGCTGTTACATCTGCATTGAAGACCGCCTCCAGTATGGATGCCCAAAAGCTAGGGTCAGATCTATACAGGTATGGGGGGATCCCATCAGGGCCCGGAGCTTTCCCCGCTGTCAATCCAGCTATGCCTCCATAATCTCACCTCTTTCAAACCTGATAGTACTATCACTATCACAAGGGGGAGAATTGGAAATTTCCGTTGACGTGCAACAGTATAGTGTTTTAAAGTGATTTACCCACTCATCCTTAGTTATACAAATTTCCAGACCATCACCCGAATCCTGCACCAAGAAGGGTTTCTTTACCACTGCCCAAAATCTGGAGCTGCACTTCAAGGTGTCAGGGTCAAGAATCTCATTCCACGCCTCCTCTCTTAGAAAGTCCTTGTGTGTGGCAATAACTGATTTATATTCTTTCCTACACGCTTGAACAGTCAGTTTTACTCTGAGTTTAGCTACCAGAGCCACCCTTAAATTGCATGCTGCTTTCGCACAATCCTGGTTAAACCATCTTGGTCCCCTGACTGTTTTTTTCAGGGGCCAACATCAGCTAAGATACTTTGTCTGACAGATTTTGGAAAGCATCCAGGACCCTAATTGGTTCGGTCTCAGCTGAGGTACAGCTCGAGATTTCATCTGTACAAGTATCTAATTTTTTTCTGTACAGCACATCAGCAGCAATCATAGACCATCTAAGGCGGCGTCTACCATCAGTTGTGCTAAGCCTACCTAAAGCACAGTTCCGAGTTTCCTTAACTACCCAGGGGCCCTTCAACTGAAAAATGAGCGGATTGTGATCACTAAATACACTATTTTCGATAGAAAAGGAATCCACAAAAGACTGCATTGGCAATGTGAGTAACACATAGTCAATGAAAGTTCCCCGTCCGTGCCCTTTAAAGGTTGGGGTAAGAAAGCACTTAGTAGGGTCCCTCAATTCCATAGCTATTATCAGGTCTAGACCATTCAGTAGATCATTAAGTAATTCCCCTTCAACTGTGTGTTCCATGTGTAGGCCCTGGGAACGTACACAATGCACATCCGAAATACTTTTCAACAAAAGATCACCACATGGATGGACATTAAAATCGCCCATAATCAAAAGGTTATGGAGACATTCTTTCATATAAAGGCGAATAAAATTGTTTAGTGCCTGAACTTGACTAAGAACTGAGCATAGATTTACACCATTGTAAAAATTAACCAGGCCGGTCAAACAGTTATCTCCAGTTAATATCAGCCCAATAATACCTGGGTTATCAGTTAAAACTCTACATATGTTACATGGTAAAGCAACAGAAATGAATATGACTAAACCCCCCTTTGGCCTACCCCTGCTAGATGCAGACGCAGGAACATAAAATGATTTGTAACCTTCAAGGAAAAAGTCACATTCAATTGACCAGGTCTCCTGAAGACAGATGATCTGATATTGCTTAATGAACCTAATCCAGTTGCAATCACCCATCTTTGAGCCCAATCCCGCAATGTTGCAACAAATTACATTACTACAATTTGCTATCACTTCAGGAATACATTCCAGACCTTCTTCTACCACATATTCCTTTCCTTGCTCCACGCACTCCTTGCGTCAATCACACGCCTCCAGACCAGAGAGTAAGTCATATCTGTTCTGAATGTCTACATTAAAACCGTTCCCACCTTGGATGGCAGCATTGTGACTATTATGTGTTTCCACAATGGAGTCATTCCAGTGGTGAACATTTACATTATGCATATATGGTGTCTTCAGAACCGGTATCAAAGATTGAGTCAGTGGTCTGAATTTCCTGGAATCAGTAGATGCAACAATAAGATGGGCATAGAAATAGCCGAGTGGGCGTACGCATACACTGTTTGTGTTATAGACTAGAGAGGCCGCCCTAAGTAATACTGTTGCCACATGTTGCGGGTGCTTAAAATTCACAACAATACAGTGCCCACTAGTGGTCTTAACAGACGGTCCAATCCAGTTCACCCTGCGTGTTGATAATATTTGGTCAGAGTATTTAGTTGGAAAACCACAATATTTATTCAGCCACGGTTTATTTTTCAAGGAATCGTGAGATTCCCCATGAGGCTGGGCAGAAAGATCATCAATAGGCGGGACGTTTGTTAATACCACCACATAAGGAGCACAGTCCGGGGGCAGATTGATATAACCGCTTTTCCTTATATATTTGAAATCAGGTCTGCCATCAGACTCCACTGTAGATTGTCTATTCTGTACAGTTACTAGTTGTTGAACAGGGGGAGCAGATCCATTGGCAGGAACCTGCCGACAGATCTGCTGCACATTCTCTCTCCTGACACTCTGACCCTTATCAGGGGGAGCAGATCCATTGGCAGGAGCCCGCTGACAGACCTGCTGCTCATTCTCACTCCTGGCACTCTCACCCTTATCAACAACCGTGGGTGGAGCAGCTGGAGCTATTGCCAGGTAAGATGACAATAATCCACCCAGTCTGTCCACTTCTAGCGAGACAGTGTCCAGCTTAGTGGTCAGGGGTCTCAACAGATCTTCCATTTTAGTCTCTATTTTTGCCACTATAGAGCTAACAAGTAGGGCAAATTGCTCAGAATGTATGAGCGTACCCTCCTCTTTATTTCCATCCACAGGATAAGGTACTATAATAGGGCCATTGCAAGCTACTCATAGGGGGTCAGGTTTTTTTACTATGCTTCCCCCCATGTTTAGATTGCAATTTCTACATAATCTCACAGGTCTAGTTACTGGTGACACCTGCTCTGATTCCTCAATAGAAGTGTCAGGCAGGACGTCAAGTGTCTCCCTATGTACCTGTACTACTGTGGTTATGATGGCCTGATCACATGTAACATCACTGTTTTCCAGTGCAATGACCCCCAGTGGAGGCGAAGCCTCATCGTGTAGCAAGGGGAGATCAACTCTTCCCAAGGAAGCCCTTCTCTCATTGTTGATTTAGGTTCACCTTTTTAACAAGATAGTTATCCATGGTGCCCAAACCGGAAGCAGACTTATCTATTTTAGTTTTGGACATTGCACAGTCTTGTCCCTACACAGTGGGAGATATATGCAATAAACAACAATCACAAAATATCGTAAGCACTTTGCACACTTAAAAATTAAAAACAAAATACCGAAGTCTCACGTGAATCAATCAAGTCTTGAACAAATCATAACAAAATCAAGGTCTGTGGGCCCAGCCTAGTCTCTTCTGGCCTCTGAGGGCCACAGAGGGCCCACCCTTTGCTTAGCCCGGCGCTGCCCGCGCACGTCCCGTGGGGCGGGAGGCGTACGCTGGTCTTATGGCGCCTCCGGGCGCGTGCTGGAGCATCACAACCTCCCTTGGGCTGCTGGGAGCTGTAGTCCGCTGGCCGGGATTACAGCGTGCGGTGAGTATCAGCGGCTGCATACGCCTGGTGCCGTTTCCCTCACGGCGGCGTCAGGCTCCGAACAGGGCCCCCCAAGAGCGCTCAGCGCTCGCTGGTCTTATGGCGCCTCCGGGCGCGTGCTGGAGCATCACAACCTCCCTTGGGCTGCTGGGAGCTGTAGTCCGCTGGCCGGGACTACAGCGTGCGGTGGGCGGTGAGTATCAGCGGCTGCAAACGCCTGGTGCCGTTTCCCTCACGGCGGCGTCAGGCTCCGAACAGTGTCCCCCAAGAGCGCTCGACGCTCGCTGGTCTTATGGCGCCTCCGGGCGCGTGCTGGAGCGTCACAACCTCCCTTGAGCTGCTGGGAGCTGTAGTCCACTGGCGGGTGGTGGGCGGTGAGTATCAGCGGCTGCAAATGCCTGGTGCCGTTTCCCTCACGGCGGCGTCAGGCTCCGAACTGTTTTTATACCAGATGATGTGCTGAAACCCGGTGCAAATTATATTCTGTTTTCATTTTGTTTGCAGTAGGTATGCACCTCCGAAGTTGTCTTATGTTATATGTTCTTTGCTCCTTTTTTGGTTTGACCTATTCGTTCTTGAGCTATTCATGGCAAACATTTTCTATTCTGCACATGATCTTATGGGCTTTGGTTCAGCCTCCTTCAGCTTTTGACTTCTTTGGCTAAGAAACATTTAACCACTGGTTTGAGACACGATCAATCTTATCTTGGACCAGCCCACAGCATTAGTTTAGTCACTCACCTCTTTCTATTGGCTGTTTATGTGTACCCTTCTGCTGTAATCGAATAAACAAGGGATTATTTTACATCTCATCACACATTTTATTCTTTATGTGTTGTTTAGACACATCAATCAGTGTTTTAAATTGTTTTGACTGAAACAATCATTTTTTTTTAAATTGCTTTTCACAGGACTTGAGTACAAACATCAAAGCTACTGGCTTTCAAAATGGTTATGTATAGAGTAAACCAAGCCCAGGGATCATAGGGCTATATAAAAGAGGGATGACTAGAAAATAATTGTTATCAATCAGTTATCTATAGATTGTTTAACAATTAATGTTATGCATCTCAAATACATACAAATATATATAATAACACCAATAGACACCAAATACAACATACAGCTAAATCAATCGATGCAATCCAGATAAGGAATAAGGAGGATACAGAAAGAATTACAAAATAAGCACAGTTAACATGTCACTAGAACTACATTTAATTATTCGGGTATTAAAATGATGGTCAAGTTTCCTACACCAGAAATCCACACAACTGTTCAATAGCTTCCCAGTACATAATCACACAACTATATATATACGTATAGCCAGGCATAGGTTGTTTAGTTGTCATATTTTCTCCCTTAATACATGTTTCTTTCTCTCTGGACCACTGGTGGGAAGGGTCCTGCCATGTGGGATGCCTGTCTGTCCCACCCCTACCCTTCACCTTACTTTCATAAAGTGTATTTCTGCCATGGAGTCAAGGTTCAGCTACAGCTGACCAGGCGATGTAGACCAAATTTCTTTTACAATGTAGAAGACAGGGGTTTGTGGTTTTGTCTTCAATAAAATAAGACCCAAAATCTCTGGGTCATAGTTTTCACTGGTGAAGCAGGTGCAGTGGCACCGGGGCCTAGGGCTGTGAGGAGCCCACTGCACCTCAGTTATGGAGGACGTTTACTACTTATTCAGGAAGTTATTGTCCCTGCTTGCATTAGTAACCAAGGCATTCTTCCTACGTCATAAAATGTAAATGTAAATGTAAATGTAAATGTAGTATACTTGTAAAGCGCACAGCTGCCCCAGCAACGGGGCGTCCCGGCGCTGTATAACTCTGGGGAACCCGTCCTGGCTTTCCCTGTGGGATGGTCCCTTGCTGGGAGTCCCCAAGGTGGAGCCAGGCATCCCCGGAATTGGTGGGGCCGTTGTGGAGATTAGGCAAGCTAATGCCCAGAGTTGCCGAGTGGAACCCCTGATTAGAGTAAGCACCGAAGCGAGAATTATCGAGTCTGCTGACCAAGGTCCACGACCCTGCCGCGTCGGGAATTGAACCCTGGTCCCAGGCTGACTTCTGCTCTCAGGCCTGCCGCCTCTAACCAGTGAGCCACACTCTCTGGTGTCAGGGGGCTGAACAAATGATCTATAAAGCCAGAGGCGGAGTTAGGAACATTTATGGGAAACATTCTTTTGAATCATGTCCAAGACTGGAATGAAAATGATCTGATTTTCTGCAATTTTTAAAAAGGTGTCCGAAAGGAGTTGGACCTATAGACCACGCCATGAGACTCTAGTTTATGTCTATCAAATACCCAAAGCTGTGGAAAGTCACTCTTTATCTGGTATTTATAGACTTCAAAATAGCATTTGACTCTACTTTGAGAGAACAGTGAACCCAGAATAATCTTGTGTGTGCTTTACAACATCTTCATCGTAAAAATGCCAGGGGTAGATTTTTTGCGAAGAAACGTACATAATACTTTCCAATACAACTCAGAGTCTGTCAAGGTTGCATATTAACACCATCACTATTCAATTTATAAATAAATGATGCTGGAAGGTTCCTTCTGGACTTAAACCTACATGTCCCAACGATTGGAGGTAAAATAAAGTGCCACTCCTTATATCACTGGGGACGCAGTATTGCTTGCAGAAACTGAGCTAACTATGTATTGCCTGCAGAAGGTCTTAAATCTTTTTGGTGACATAAAAAAACTCAACATTAGTACTGACAAAACAAAATTTCTGGTTCTGAACCTGAAAGTGCTATTGAATGGAGCAGTGCTTGACAGATGAAAAGCTGTGAAGTGTATCTAGGCATTCAGTTTGACCACAAATCATCATGGTTGAATCAATTGAAGAAGAAGGCAACAGAAATTTGCCAGAATTTAGGAGCCGTCTTGCACTACAGGAATAATTTTGGCAGTGAATCAATAAAATCCATACTGCAAGTATACAACATAAATACAGTAGCTAAAACTTTGTATGGAGAGGAAATGTGGGGCTATAAACCAGAGCCACAAAAAAAATGGGAACCATGTTTTACGATGGATGTTGTGTCTAGACCGGGTATTCCAATGAAAAAACTAAGACTGGAATCGAATATACCTAGCATTACGTTGGAGGTTCATTTACATCCTATACTTTATTGGATTATAATGTGGACAAATCCTACAGCCCAAATTGACCTAAACTCATTTTGGACACTCAGAAAAACAAAGACTCCTCAAGAACAGAAGCAGGGTCTGGTGGCTCAATGGACTATTCCGCCCATTGCAGGGGCCTGTGCTACTTCTCGAAGAGCCAGGTCTTGAGTTGCTTCCTGAAGGAGAGATGGTCCTGGGTCAGCCGTAGTTGGGTGGGGAGGGAGTTCCATGTCTTGGCCGCTAGGTAGGAGAAGGATCTTCCCCCGGTGGTGGTTCTGCGAATCCGTGGGACAGTGGCGAGGGCGAGGCTGGCAGATCAGAGCTGGCGGGTGGGTGTGTAGATCGTGAGGCGGTTGTTGAGGTATTTGGGGCCCATGTCGTGGAGGGCTTTATGTGCGTGGGTGAGGAGCCTAAACGTGATCCTCTTGCTGACGGGGAGCCAGTGCAGGTCTCTTAGGTAGGCGGAGATGTGGCTGTGGCGGGGGATGTCCAGGATGAGTCGTGCAGAGGCGTTCGGTATGCGCTGGAGTCTTTTCTGTAGTTTGGCTGTGGTTCCTGCGTAGAGGGCGTTCCCGTAGTCCAGTCGGCTGGTGACGAGGGCCTGGGTGACCGTTTTTCTGGTTTCGGTGGGGATCCACCGGAAAAATTTTCGGAGCATGCGCAGGGTGTTGAAGCAGGATGATGAGACGGCGTTGACTTGCTTGGTCATCGTGAGGGAGGAGTCCAGGATGAAGCCCATGTTGGGTGCGTGGTCCGTGGGCTTGGGGGCGGTGCCCAGAGCAGGGGGCCACCAGGAGTCGTCCCAGGCGGAGGGGGATGGTCCGAAGATGAGGACTTTCGTCTTGTCCGAGTTCGGCTTCAGACGGCTGAGCTTCATCCATTCCGCGATGTCTTTCATTCCTTCCTGGAGGCTGGCTCTGGCGGTGGCGGGGTCGTTGGTGAGGGAGAGGATCAGCTGCGTGTCGTCAGCGTAGGAGATGATGTTGAGGCTGTGTTGGCGTGCGATGGCTGCAAGGGGGCTCATGTAGACGTCGAAGAGGGTGGGGCTGAGCGAGGAGCCTTGAGGAACGCCGCAGATGATCTTGGTGGCTGCTGAGTGGAAGGGAGGAAGGCGGACTCGCAGGGATCTGTCGGCGAGGAAGGAGGTGATCCATTCCAGGGCTTTTCCTTGGATACCGGCGTGGTGGAGGTGTGCAGTTAGGGTGCGGTGGCAGACAGTGTCGAAGGCAGCCGAGAGGTCAAGGAGGATGAGGGCAGCTGTTTCCCCGTTGTCGAGCATGGACCTGAAGTCGTCGGTAGCTGCGATGAGGGCGGTCTCGGTGCTGTGGTTTGCTTGGAAACCTGACTGTGATGGGTCGAGGGAGTCGTTTGTCTCAAGGAAGGCGGTTAGTTGTTTGTTGACGATCTTCTCGATGACTTTGGCGGGGAACGGGAGGAGCGAGATGGGGCGGAAGTTCTTGAGGTCCGTGGGGTCTGCGGTGGGCTTCTTCAGGAGGGCGCTGATCTCCACCTGTTTCCAGCTTTCTGGGAAGGTGGCGGATGCGAAGGAGGAGTTAATTATGTTCCGGAGTTGGGGTGCGATGATGGAGTCGGCTTTGTTGTAGATGTGGTGTGGACAGGGGTCGGCTGGCGAGCCAGAGTGGATGGTGTTCATCACGTGGGTGGTGTCTTCAGTGCTGACGGGGGTCCAGGTGCGGAGGGTGGTGGTAGGGGGTGTTGGTTCGATGGATGGGAGCATGGTGTGGGCGCCGAAGCTGTTGTGTATGTCGGCGATCTTGCGGTGGAAGAATGAGGCGAGTGAGTCGCAGAGGTCTTGCGAGGGCGTGATGTCGTTGTTGCTGGCTCTTGGGTTGGAGAGTTCTTTAACGATGCTGAAGAGTTCCTTGCTGTTGTGGGTGTTGTTATCCAGCCGTTCTTTGAATGCCGTCTTTTTTAGCACTGTGTAGGGTACAAAAAGATCTGGTATATTTTAACTTGATTACCTGTCTTTACACAGGTGTCCAGATGTTGCAGGAACCAGTTTTAAACCAAGCAATGTTGCAGACAGATATAACAGTTTGATTCTAGCTTGCCAAACATATATCCTTCACAGGAGTGTTTATGAAGCAGGCACTATACAAACTAAGGACAGTGCTGTGGCATGGACACTTGCTGCCCTGCGCAAAAAACAGTCGCAGTCTTGTGCAGTATAACATTCAACTGCTTTACTAATGGAGTGGAAGCATGGGGTGGGGACAACATTCTCTGCACGTAGTGACAAGCAGCTGCTCTCATGCATTGGCGTCCAACTCACCACGTATTCCTCCCCTGCCAATTACCTGCTCGTATTTCATTGGCAAACTCCATGAGGTGTCTAAGGTGCCTGCTGTATGGTCATAGTCATGACAGGGTAACAAGAGTCCACCCAATCTGCGGAGACTGCAAAAGATAAAAGCAACGTATGCCAGTCTCCTAACCATAACATTATTAATAACAGTGCTTCGTAATGCAGTTTAGAAGTACTGTAAATAACATGCGCTAATCATTTTCCAAACCTTTTGACAGTTTCGATTTCACTTGCGTTCCTTCATGTATTTCCAAACCCCGTGAGAAAAACTTGTACATTAGCATTTTAAACAGGAGCGGAAGCGTACATATAAAATAATTAAATCAATTTCCCACTTGGAGCCAGCCATCATTTTGTGCTTCACTCTCAAAAGTGAAATTAGGCTGTCAGAGGATCAAGTACTTAAATGTTGTTCCATCTCCTAATTGCTCGTCTGCTTTTTCATTTTTAAATCAATAGTTCTGCAAAATGTGCACGCGGGCAGCTAGGCTGTGGCCAGATTGCTCCAAATTGTGTCACTTTGGCTCCCGGCGCGGCCTTGAAATCCCTTCCGGTGTCACAGGGCGTTTTGAGCGTGCTCATTATCCCAAGATGAACAATCTTGTAGTGAACTTTATTACTAGCATTTCACCTCAAAAAGGAAGAAACATGAAATTAATCTACAAACGCCTTGGAAATATTATTGTGTGGGAAAAAATACCTTGTGAGGCAAGATGGCGCCAGAGTGAGAGGACGCACCAGCATCGCTCCGTGGGTCTGGTCTTTCTTATCTTGCTTTGATCTCCCCATGCGATTGCTATATGGGAAAGAGATAGATGGAGACATGCTGTACTAAATGCAGTGGGAATCGTGAAGCTGTGTTGAACTTAATTCAAACTGGAGGAAAAACGCGGCAAAGCTGGGCAATGGAAATAAACTGAGAGCTTCGGGAGGAGAAAAAAAACCTAAGAGCTGGAAATCCGGGAGGAGAAGAAAAGGAAGTGATTAGGATCGGTGGTTGCTTCTTTTGACAAAAAGGAGAAGAGAAGAGCAAGAGCTGCAAGGAGGCCGCAAAAAGTGGAGAGCAGAGGGCATGAGCAATTTGTGAAAATATCGATTTAGACATCTCTCCGACATTCTTTGCAAGCACATCCCTCTGAGCACACCTTTGAGCTGCGCATACTTTGGAATCGTGAGTATTGAATCAAGCTGCCATCAAGCGAATAACATTGGCTGTTTCCCCCTTCTTCCCCCTTTGCCAGGAGACTCGCACTCGTATGTATCTTTCCTGAACCGATTGGAAATCAATCAGTTAAAAAATACATGAAAAAGGGAAGAGAAGGGTGCCGGGCGACGCGCAAATCGAAACGAGGGACTGAGGGACTGAGCTGGACTGAAGCAGGACTGAAGCTAAATTAAAGGTTTCAGTGTTAGCGTCTAGCGTCTAGCGATCTAGGAGCTTAAACACAAGTCTTTTCTCCTTGTTGCTTTTGTTAATCACTGTTCACTGTTCACCTTATTCACCTTGGTTCTTGCTTTTGTTCTTGTCCACGGCGCTTGCTGCGGCGCTCACTCCCACACCAAATTACCTCTTTCCCCTGCTCAACATCGGGTGTCATCTGCGAACTTGCAAGCCACGCCTTTAAACTGCGTGTGCTGCGTGCTGCGTTGTCAAGGAGGCACTGAAGCGCTAGCTGATAGCAGACAGCCAACAACTGCAGGGGAGTAAAAAATAAACTAAGGAGAGGGAATCAGGAGGGCAAGGCAAAGAGAGGCAAAGGGTGGTGAAAACGATAAGGTGATAAGGTGAAAGGAATAAATGATTAAATGAAAGAAGAGCAGCCACAGCAGCCTCAGCAGTCACAGCATTCAAAGCAGCTACAGCAGCAGGAACCGGAGCGTAAGTGCTGCCCAGCTAGAGCTATAGCTACAGGAACGGTGGTGCAAGCAGTGCAAGCAGTGGGGTCGAGGAGGGTCGGCGCACTGCTAGATTTAGATAGCACAGATATTTCTGCTAAACCTGTGATCAAAATTGAGCTGCAAATAAAAATCAACATAACCAAGCAAACCTACAATACTACAGGGTCTCAAACCCCAAGCCACCTTAAAACCCACAGTAGATCCTTCACAGTGCCTAAAAAAAAAGCCTGGGCTGCTCTAAAATCACTAATAAATAAAAAGCCAAATAAAGGAGGGGCGCCGGATCCCCTTGGAAAAACAAAAGGCCAAAATCAGCCACAAGGTCAGCTTCGAACGTCAGCACCTGAGCAAACGCAGATAAAGGATATGGCTGAAATAAATGGAACAGTGGCACAAAACTCATCGCTGCTTAATCTAGAAAGAGGGGAAAGAGGGGAGGAGGCAGCTTCAGCAATCCGAAATATGCAAGAGATACAGACACAGGCGCAAAATCTTGAAGACCCAGACAGAGAGGTAGAAAGCACAGAGAGTCCGGAAAACCTAGGGAACAAGGAAGAACAAAAAACTACACAGAGTATAAAAGGCCACATCCTGCAGGAAAACAAGGACACACAAAGACGGCCTGAAACCAGAGGATTTAAAGCCAAGGAGAATATTGTGGAGAAAGTTACACCTGAAGAGACTGATAAAAATAAAATTAAAAATAAAAGCAAAAACATTGAAAAGGACAAGGACAAAGAAAAAATGAAACAAAAACAGAAAGAGAACGACAAAAAGAAAGACAAAGAGAAGGGAAACGATATAGCGGACAAAGCTAATCTGGAACTAATGGCTAAAAAGGCTCAAAGGCTTCAAACAATAAAAAACCTGAAAGCTGCCGCTAAAAATACTGGGCCCCCGACCGCTTCTCAGCCTCGGATATCCAACATCTTCATCCCGGTAGCCAAGGAAGGACCAAGCGAGCCTACTGAAATTACAAAACAAAAAAGCAACCAAGCAGGCATTGAGAACGGTACCAGTGGGGTCGAACCTAACACGTCTGTGGAGCGAATCACCGTGGAGGGGGAAAATATAACTCAAAAACAAACTTCCACCTCATTACGCGCGCAAACATCTCCCCCTGAGCCAGTCCCACAGCTTGGTAATACGTCACTCTCCGAAACGGACTCGGATTCAGACATATATGAAACAGGGATGTCTACCTCAAGCAAAACAAGCGAAACGAGCGAAACAAATGATGAACAAATATTAGAAGCAACAGCCTCTGAGATTCTAGACCCTAATGAATCCAGGAAACTTAGTGAAACATGCCAAAGCTCGAATTCAAAGAAAAAACGGGAGAAAAAAAGGGCGAGAGACAAAAGGAGAAGAGCTAACTTAATCAATGATGAGACCACGGATCCTGGCAGTAACAATGAATATGCCATAACAAGACCTAAACTTATACGAAAAAGCCCGACTCTAAAGCTACCAGGAGAAACAGAGCATGTTCATAACTACACTTTAGCTGAGCCAGAAGGAAAAAGCCAAAAACAATCCGGAAATGGACATAGCTCAGCAACAACTGTAGAGCCATTGTTGAGTGAAGTGCTGAGCTCCATAAAAAATTTCCATACGGACATCAAAAAGGAAACCCAAAGGAATCACATTGCCATTGAGAAGTTACAAGGGGCAATTAAAAAAGTCGACAACATCTGTACCGAGATCTCGGATAGAATGGTCTCAGTGGAAGCACGCGCAGAAAATTTGGAAATGGATGTAATTAAGCTGCAAAAACAGGAGAATGAGCACGATGGAATCATAAAGGACCTCATGATGAAAGTGGAAGATCATGAAAACAGATCAAGGAGAAACAATCTGAGGTTCCTTGGAATACCAGAAGGTTTTGAGGAGAACGACCCTAGGGGCTCCATGATTAATCTGCTGAAATCAGCCTTCCCGGAACTTGGTACCTGGGACATGGACAGAGAAATTCAGCGTGCCCATCGATTCCCTTTGACGCTACCCAAACATTCACAAAAATCACGTCAATATCCCCGGGCAATGTTGGTTTACTTTGGGAATTTCCTTTTAAGAGAAGCCCTTTATGATCTGGCCAGGCCCACAAAGCAGAGGAAACATAAAGACTTTATGTTCTTCACCAGACCAGACTTCGCCCACGCAACTGTTGAGAGAAGGTGGAGAATGAGACAATTAATCACACCCTTTGAAAAAGTCGGAGCAACAGTCTACCTACAAAATCCAGCACGGCTAAAAATAATATACAAGGGATCAACAAGAAGCTTCTCAAGTGAAATTCAAGCCGAAGCTTACCTAAGAGAAATCTCAGTAACTGAGAAAGGGAACTCAGGAACATAAATGTAAATCAGCAACTAGTCTATGAACACAAAAGCATGGGGAGCAATCAGAAGGGGTTGGGGGGAATAAATGCATCTGAAATTTGGTATGAATATTTGTGTTTAAATAATGGTTTGGGGCAAATACCTGATTACATCACTGACCCCACCCACCCGATACGACCAAAGTATAAAGGGCCTGCCCGCGGGGCGCACCGAGGTGCACTCTGACTACTCTGACGCCCACATCTGGGTACTCGGGGACCCAGCAAGCCTCATAGGATGGTAAGGGGGGAAGGGAGGGGGACTGAGGGAGGGGAACTGTTAGGGGGGGGGAGGAGTAAGAAGTGGGAGGGGTCAGGGGGGGATAAGAGAGGGCCGGGGAGGGAAAAGCGGGGGGAAAAAACTTCATCACATCAGGTTATAGAAGAAACTAAAGACGCCAGGTTAACAAAAACTGATTGGGGAAGAGTGAAAATGAAAAAGAAATGCCTATGCGGATAGTTTCGCTGAATGTCTGCGGACTAAATGATGGAAAAAAACGAAGAGCTATGAGGGAATATTTAAGAACATTACACGCTGAGCTGATCTGCCTACAAGAAACACACATAGAGGCCTCTCAAAAGGGGCTCTTAGAACAGCTGGGATACCAATTAGTATCATATACGACACAAGGAACAAGAACAAGAGGGGTAGCGATCTTAGCAAGGCATGGATGTGTGGTTGTAAATAGGCAAAAATCAGACCGTTATGGTAGATGGGTTTTGGCGGAGTGCCAGGTACAGAGCTTTAATTTCACACTATGCTCATTGTATGCTCCCACTGTAGATGACCCGGAAGCTATGGACTCTGTTAACTTAGAAATAGCCAACTGGCCTCTGCCATTAATAGTCTGTGGAGACTTAAATGTGAATGGACTGAATGGCTTGTGGAAGAATGATCCGGGGAAATTCTCCGGTCGGAAGAAGAGAAGCCACAGAGCACTGATTCAATTGATGTGTGACAATGGCCTAGTAGATATATGGGAACTGCAAAATAATTTAGGGACCGGTAGTACATATTACTCTGCCCCTCACAAGGTCTTAGCAAGGCTAGACTATTTTCTGGTATCACCAGCAGTAGCATCCATCGCAAAGATTAGCATACTACCCCGGGTAATGTCCGACCATAACCCGCTTATCTTAGATATAACAACCGCTGCCCAACAAAAGAAGATGACAAATTGGACTTTTGAGAGAGCCCTGTTACAGGATTCAGAATATACCGCCCTAATGAAAGAATGGATGAGAAATTTTTTGGAACTAAACAAAGGCTCTGCTCCCCCTGCAGTAGTATGGGATACCATGAAAGCAGGTATAAGGGGGGAGACAATCAGATATTCAATTAGGCGGAATAAGGCAGAGAGGGAGGAAGTAGAAACTAGAATAAGGACAGTTGCTAGACTGGAACACGAACTTAGTAGCGCAATTAGGGCGAATCAGGATATTGTTAGAATAACATACGAGCTTGCTATGGCTAAGGCAGCGGTTGGGGAACTATTTGCGTCTAAAGCAGCAGGGAAGTATTTGGCATGGAGGAAAGATCAATATGAGTATAGTGAGCAGATAGGCCGCATGCTAGCTGTTCGAACTAGGCAGGCTGCTACTAAGGGGGATATTTCTGAGATCAGGTCCGAGAACGGAAGTGTCGCAACAACACCCGAGAGTATATGTGCTAGCTTTCGGGACTACTATCAGAAGCTATATGAAGCTGACTATATGGCACCTAGTGAGGATATAGATAGTTATTTTGGGAGTGTCAGACTAGAGAAACTAACGACAGAGGACAGGGGGACATTGGAGACGGCATTTAATAAAATAGAAATACAGAGGGCAATTTATGACTTACCATCTGGTAAAGCAGTAGGCCCAGACTCTATACCCTTGGAGTTTTACAAAACATTTTTAGCTGAGATAGAAGAAGAACTATATGAGTTGGCTGTAAATATACAAGAGGGAGCGATACCTCCTGAGTCATGGGGAGAGGCAACTATGATAGTCTTTCTGAAAAAAGACAAGCCCGCAACCAATCCTGGGTCTTATAGGCCGATAAGCCTAATGAACAGCGATGTGAAAATCTACTCAAAGATGTTGGCAAATAGGCTAGGAGCAGTAATTGGCAAGATTGTCTCTCCATGGCAGCACGGGTTTATCCCTGGGAGAGGAACAGCGGAACATGTTAGAAGAGTGTTTACGTTATTTGATGGCACGGCATCCTCACGAGACCCTATGGCGCTGATCCTTTTAGATGCTGAGAAGGCATTTGATAGGGTCTCGTGGGGATTTCTCTGGGCCGCGTTGGAGAAGCTGAATCTGGGGGAGGGCTATGTGGGAGCTCTGAAAGCCTTATACCACAATCCAAGAATAAGGGTTAGAACCATGGGGGAGCTGAGTGGTATAATAGATATTGGACGAGGAACTAGGCAAGGGTGTCCCTGCTCCCCGCTACTCTTCGCTCTATACATAGACACATACATTAGGAGGATAGAGCAGAACAGAAATATTTTGCCCATAGCATTGAACAGGCATGAAACTAAAATACTAGGATATGCGGATGACTTGGCCATAACATCAAGCGAACCAAGGTCAGCCCTAACAGAAATAGAACAGGAAGCGGCTGCATTTGGAAGACTGTCTGGGTACAAATTAAATGTAAATAAGACCCAAGTAGTAATAAATCAGAAAGTATCTTTGGTCGATCCAAGAGTGGTAGAGACAGCAGTATATCTGGGGGTTCGCATAACCTCAGACCTTTCGAAAGTGGTATCGAAGAACTTAAGCCCCATTATAGATAAGGCCAAAATGTATTTTGACAAACTGAATAACCTACACCTAACAACAATTGGTCGCTGCAATGTTATCAAAATGGTGTTTATGCCAAAAGTGCTTTACTTATTTAGGACCATACCGCTAATTTTTACCAATAGCTGGTTCAGGGAGCTAGAAAAGGTAACAAACAGATTTATTTGGGCCAAGGGCAAAACACGCCGCTCCCAAAAATTTCTGTCTCTCCCAAGAGAGAGAGGTGGGCTGGCGCTACCAGACTTTAAGGCATATTATTGGGCAACAGTCCTGCAATACACCAGAGGTATGCTGGGGGGGAGTGTTATAGACAGATGGAGAGGTAGAGATGGGGTCCCAGACGTATATGAACTCGTAGTAAAAAACTCTAATCAATGGTTACTCACATATGAGGAGAGGAGCTATCACAAAAAAGTAAGGCTTAAGACCTTGGTGGCCGCAAGATCAGTCTGGTCTGGGATAAGGAGAAAATTAAAACTAGGGAGAATGAATTATTATACCCCTCTGTATGGGAACCCATCACTGCCGGGGGTATTTCACGACCCAGTTATGAGGGGATGGGATGCATTAGGGGTTAAAACTATCGGGGACCTTACAGGGGAAACCGGTCTGATCTCTTTTGAGCAGGCACAACGCTTATATAATCTAGGGCGCAGAGACTTTTTTAAGTACTTACAAGTGAGATCAGTTCTGGTAAAGAAACAGGGAGGGGATATGAATTTTCAAAGAATCGAACTGCTGGAATGTGTAAGGGATGAAGGGGGATCCTCCATCTCGCAATTATATGAAGAAATTTGTAAATATAAAAAGGATGATTGTGATAGAATGTATGAGAAGTGGAGAGTCAAACTAGGTCTAACAGGAAATGAGGCAGAGCAGTCATTAAAACTGTCAAATTCGGTCTTAAGAGTGGCTAATCTACAATCTCAGCAATATAAGACTATGTTTGAACTTTATTACACTCCTCATAAAATAGCGCAGTGGGGGGGAAATAACGGGGGCATCTGTCCGAGATGCCAATCCACGCAAGCAGATACAATCCATATGTTTGCATCATGCCCCTCTCTGGACATATATAAAAAATCTTTGGAACAATTTTTTTCCGATTCTCTGGGGATACATCTAACTTTGACAGATGAAGTTATGATTTTGGGTGTAGTGAGGGTGGGTGTAGATGTTCTTCACCATGAGTTTCTGTATTTAGCTATGACTCTTAGCAGACTATGCATAGCTACACTCTGGAAGGACCCTAACCCCCCAACATTACAGCAATGGATCTCTCGTGTACTGGCCATATACATATTAGAAATGGCCCTATATGAAAAAAGAGGGAGGGAAAAAAAAGAGGCTGGACGGAGGATATGGGCCCCAATAATTGAATGGAAAAGGAGGCTGGGAGAGATTTAAGATGAAATAGGGGGAAAGGCAGACGCAATTAAGAATATGTGATATTTTTTAATGATGGTTTTCTATTGTGTCTGAGATTAATTTTTCCCATTTTTTCTTTTCTTTTTTTTTTTTTTTTACTTACTCTTCCCAGTCTAAAACTCTTTGCGTATTTGGAAAAAATGCTTTATTTGTTTTAAATTTGGCGATAATGCTTTTTGAATTGTAAGATTATATATGTATATATATATAAAAAAAAAAATAAATAAATAAAAAAAAAAAAAAAATCTAGATAAAAAAAACAAAAGAAAAAAAAAACATAGAGAAAAAAAAAAAAAAAAAGGAAATATTATTGTGTGACTAATCATCCCTGAAAGTCTGCAACAAAAAAGAGCCACGATTTAGATGGATTTTCTGATTTAATAAAGGATATGGCGAACACAGGAAAATGTACACTTCTTCCTCTGTTACCGAGCATTACGGGCTGAATCTAGCTATTAGTTGAAAGCTCAAGTGTTCCATGAATCCCTCCAGATGCAATATGCATTTAATGGCATTCTTAATTCAATGGAAAAAAACAAGGGGAAAAAAATAAACCTCTTAGGGAAATAAATTTGAGCTGGCAAAATTTGCATCACAACCAGTGACAGGGCTGAAAGTGAAATACTACGCTACCTGCTAAGCCACACGGGGAATAAAAGGTTTTTATATTCAAGTGCCAAGCCTCCACTGCTATTTGCAATCTGTTACTTTGCTCATATTCGAGGTGCAGGAGAAAGCAATAAATATTCCTAATAGGGCATAAAAGGCAGAAAATGTTAATTTCCACGGGGTAAAAACGACCTGTCACTCTACTCTTACTCTGCATTTTAGCACTTTGAAAAATACTTGTATTAATGTGGGTTGCTTTTATCTGCTTTTCATGGCTGTTCTGCTGTGTTATTTTATGATTCATCAACCACATGTTAAAAGGATCGTAGACATCCATATACAACACAGTTTGCACTTTGCTCTTCGTATTCGTCAGAGTATATTTATATTTTCAGACAGAGAAAGCAGTAACCCATCAGCACTATAGATCCAAGGGTCATCTCTGAGTTTTTTTCCCGGTATATTGCACTTTGTCTGGTCAAATCAGTAGAACGGTATCACCAATCAAACAGAAAAATATAAACATATTTTCAGGCTTTGAACACTAGATATATCTACAAATAATTATTTTAGGCCCCCATCGAGGCAGATGGAAAGGTATCAACCGCAGAGCGGTGTAGCACTATCAGATTACAATTTTCACAGGAGGCATTCTTGTACTCGTCTAACCCTATTGAGTTTCCATGCACATTTTACTCTGGCTGAAAGCAATCCATTCAATATTTATTAAAGATTTGGAATTCGTATGAGGTCCACATAAAAGTACATACATATTATTGCATAACAATATTAAACATAACAAAAACTCATTCCACAAGCCATCATAAATTATCAGAGGCCTGCATTAGATTGTCTAGAATTCCTTTGGGTAACATTAATCAGTATTGTCAATTATCCTCATGGCAAAAAAAGCTAAGATTTTCAACAATAGTATCTTTTAGCTCATGGACGGAAACAGGGGCTCAATGACCTCAAACATTTGGCCAACAATAAGAAAAAAACATTTGGGATAAGCAGCAGACGGATTGAAGTAACAAGGCGTATCCTAGTATGTGCAAAGAATATACGAAGTGCAGACAGTAACAGCTAGTTCAAATACAAAATAAAGTCCAGAATTCAGCTTCAGCAGAATGTTCAATTTTTAATAAGCTGCAAGAAAAAAGGAATAACAGGTCATGTCCTAACCTGTGCAAAAAGCAATTCTGTAGCAGCCAGTTCATGTGCAAAAATGCAATCCAAAATCCTACTTCGGTTGAGTTTTAAACATAACAACAAAGACAAAAGTGGGAGATGAGCACAGCATATCCCTTACTGTGCAAACAGCAGTAGATAGCAGCCAAACAATGTGCAAAATACATTCTGACAGAGGAGATATTAATACTCCGTAAGAAGAAAACGGAAAGGGGGGTTAACAACCCATTTAAAATAATTTATAAAAAATGTAAAATATATACATGAACTCCTTAAAATAATTAAAATGTTTTACACACGCTGCTTCGTTTTTAGGGCAAAAAAGAAAATCACGGGCTGAAGCTACATCTTTAACACAATTTTGTAAAAACATTGGCCAAATCCAGCGACGACGGTAAGAAACCAATGCTGGACAGGAAAATAAGACATGATCCACGTTCTGAATACTCAGTTTACAGAAGTTGCAAGTTTTTCCATTTTTTCAAATTCTGGGTCCAATTTGCAGTTAGGTCCTTTAAAGATAGAAGATTCATACGACATAAAATGAGAAAATGTTGGGTTCCATGTTCTAAATTACAGTATAAATATTTTTGTGGAATTCTCAGTGAATTTGTCCTGGCTATTAGTTTTAATCTCTCTTTAGAATTACAAAATTGTATATCTCTATTAAAGCTAATCTTGCCACTTTAGGTTTTTAAAAGGGATTACATTCTGATGGTAGGAGAATAATCACTCATTCTTCTTATACACACTTTTTTTTAGTGCCAATGAGAAATCATGATAAAAGGAGTAATTACTTGCCTGAACACCGAAGATTTCATGACACATGAAACCTCTTAATGAATCAGGCTCGTTATTTTTTATCTGGCATCCCCAGCATAAAACCCTGGATAAACCTTGAATATAGTAGCTTTTCTAGTCAAATTCCAGTCTAATAGCAGCCGTTGGAAAGCAGTGTAGGTGGGAATAGATGTAAAAAAAGGCCTTCTACCCATTGCACTATAAAAAATAAGCAAATAAATTAGTGTGGGATACTGCTTTACATGCGATATGTACAATATGAAGTTTATTCTTCGTACTACCCACTATTAGTTTCCCTAAATAAAGATATGCATCTACCACCTCCAGCTTTTCAGCACCAATTTGCCAGTTAAAGTTACATGATGTTCTACTTTTATTACATTTCATAATAAAAATTGTACTTTTACTAAATTCTTTTTTTTTTTTTTTAAATGGTCCACTGTGTAATTCTGTAATGATATCAGCTTTCTTTTCAACCCATAAGGGGTCAGGTCCATTACTACTATATCATCTGCATATAAAAGACATGCAAAAGGCCGGCTACTTATATTTGGAGCATCTCCCTCTGCTTGAACAAAGCAATCTGGTAAATCTGCTATATATAAAGAAAATAGCTGCGGTGCCAACAAGCAACATTGTTTCAAGCCATTTTCAGTAGGGATGACATCTGATAAACCTTGATTTCCACACATTAATATCTGGCACCATGTTTGCGAATGTAGTGCAATATTTAAGGATAGCAAGGGAGAAGGCAGGCCCATTTTTTGCAATTTTCTCCATAGTAGTGGTCGATCTACCTTATTGAAGGCTGCTGAAAAAGCTATGAAAGCCATGTATACGTTTGAACTACGGGAAATTGTATAGTTCTCTTCAATTAGTTTCAACATGGAGATGTTATTTAGTGTGGAATGATTTTTTCTAAAAGGGTGGACCTTCTTCTCCATCACCCATTCCGTGAGATGATCAATGATACTACAGGCGAATATTTTTCCTGCCGCATCCAATAAGGCTATTTGCCGGTAGTTACCTGGATGTGTTCTAGGACCCTTTTTATATAAAGGGATTAGAATACTTCCAGACCAAGCTGGAGGTGTCTTCCCCTGAAAGTAGCAGAAAATTAAACTGTGGAGCTAGATAAGTGGCCCACAGAAGTGGCTATTTTTTAATTACCGTTATGGGAATTTCATCAAGACCCATTGCGCCTGAGGATCTAATTTTTTTAATTGCTCCATCCACTTTATTAATTGAATCTACATAATTAGATACAGGGGTTCTAAACTGATCAAGTGCCGCAGTGATTGAACTGATGGAATTAAAATTCGCAGAATACAGTTCTAACAAATGACCCTTCCAATCCTCTTATTTAATGGGAATAGGGAGAGATTTCACTCTTGTGCCAAAGCAGTCGGTGATTATTTCCCAATATCTTTTGGAATTATTTTTTAATGCGGTCTCTTTTAGCTGCACCCATACTCCATCTTCCTTTATTTGTCCTCAGGAGCATTTTTTCCTCTGTAGTACATTTTTTAAATTACCTTGTTTGCATGATAAATGAAGGAACTGGGCCCTCACTAGTTTATTTATTTCCCTATTTATAATAAGCAATGGGTTAAAAGGTGATCTCCGTTTAACTGAATCTTGCGGTAATTTACAAAATTTAGCCAAGGAACATATATTATAGGAGTAGGCTTCAAGTAAATCTAATTGGGTAGAATCACACTCAACCGTTAAGTGCTGCTGATCTCTTATCAGAGCCGTTATGCATGCTTTTAATTTGTTTGTTGCTTGAGTATTCCAGTGAATTCTACCATTAGATGCATTGAACCCTACTGTGCTGCCTATGAAGTTCTAGGGACCTAACTTAGCACAACTAAATTCAAATTTAAAGCAATTCAGCATATGGTCACTAAAAACATTTCCCAGAACTTCCATATTTATGAGTTTACAAAATAAGTCTGCATAAGCAATTAAATAATCTATAATAGATCTCCCAGTTGGCGCCTTATGAGTATAATTTGCTGGAATATCTTTTTCGAACCTCCATTAGCGATTATGAGATCTAAACTTCTCAAACCTTCAAGTAATAAGACTCCTCTTTTGTCTGTCCTACTTTGATTCAGAAATTGGGGATATTTAGAGCTTCGTTTTTTTCGGTATTAGGGAATGTCCTTATGCTTATACTATAAGATGAGACTTTAGAGTTCAAATCTCCAACTAATATTAAGAACCTACAGTCTTCACTTTCCAAGGTAGAGGAGATTAAAACAAATAAATCTTGTAATAGATAAGAGTAAGATACATCGGGCGGCAAATATGCATTTACGATCAACAGGGAATCAAATGATCTTGGTCATCCTTGTGATCTAGCTTAATCGTCTGAATTAAGTTGGAGGCGTAAAAAATGTCTTTATATGACCAACTAAAGGCTTGTACTTAACATAATAACAATGCCTCCTTTGGCGTGACCTCTATTCACAGGAAGCGCAGGCCGGCTCAGCACTATATAACCTTCAGTGGGCCAGTTCTTTGTGATCCATGTCTCTTGTAGACATATAATATCAGTGTTCTTTTAAGAACAAGAGTTTGTTTTTATTAGTGCTTAAACCGGTTGCGTTCCAAGATATCACACTAATATCCTTGCTAGGAAGAATTCCCACCTTTTATGCCTAAGGGTCTATTTGTATTAGGAGCACCTGCGAGCCAACTCCATTTCTTATCTTCCTCCTCTACAGAAAGGACGTGCTAAATATTTTTGTCTGTGAGAAGTGAAACCCTCCTACCTTCTTTACCACGGAAGACCTATAATATACTCTCTCTCTCTCCGAGAACGGTTTGCCCATTGTGGTAGTTTCTAAATCAATGTTAGACAGCTTATTTTGTGCCACTTTTTTTAGTGCTAGCTCCTCTTCTAGAAGTGAATGTTACTCTTGCACCCCTAAAGTTATTATATTTTTTAACCTCAACCAGAGCGATGTCATTGCTCTCGATCAATTGAAGGCCTGGAATTTCAGCAAAGCAACCCAACAGAAAGGTCCTATTCATATACGGTTCGTGATACAAAATAAACAAAAAATCAAGGGTATAGGGGGCAAGATGTGCGTTATTGACTAAATTGGTTACCTCAGAAATATTTTAATGTGGATTATAGATAACATTATTAGCTAAGGAAGAAATAAATAGAGAAGCATTAGGGTTCAAAATATCCTGGGCAGTAGGGGGAACATTTATATCTAATACCACTGCATCTTGAGTAGATTTAAGTGGTACACTTAAGCTCGGAAGAGGGGAACAAGGACGCGATAGATTAAACTCTATTTGTCCATCTTCCTTCTTCAAAACATTTTATTCCAGGTTTGATGGTATGTTCTGAATAGGGCTCCCGGTTTTTTGTTTTTACATATAAATACAGACGGAAATCTAGATTTCCTTTGCTGTATTTATATTTAAAAACGGCAAAATACTAGAAAATGTTGCAGTGCTGCCATGCTTGAATCCAGAGTTCTCACCATGCCCCCTCCCTGCTGCTGGAAATACCTTCCCGGGCACACACACAGCCGCACCCGAGTACTTCACAGGTCTTTTGAAAGACCATTTACTTGTTAACGAGGCTTAAATGTTCTTTCACCCCATGCCGTAGATTCCCCTGAGCTCCCCTGACTCCTGCTATCCCAGGCCCCATACAGTGCACGTTTTAAGCACTTCAATTCACAGTGCTGCAGCAGGAGCCCGAGTAAAGGTCTCGATGTGCATGGCATACAACAGCCCCGCTGGAGATGGAACACCGTCTACAGCAGAGGAGCCAATATTCTGTTTGGTCAACCTGACTCATTCATTGCGTAGTGCGGGCAGACCCTGTCCCCACATTACACGTTGTCTGCTCTAAACACCAATAATTCAGTGTCAGAGGAATGCTATTAATATTCAACATGCCCCAGCCTGTCTAAGCGTAACTTCCTTATGATCTCACCCGAGGCGCCCACGTTTATAAATAGAGCAGGGTAAAAGGGTCTCCTGTCCACAGTGCTTGTTGTCAGTGCACCGAGGGCTGCATTCCCTGCTTTGCATGTGCTAAGGCCGCACTCATGTCCAACCTATGGCAAAAATACCACATGCCAAGAAGAAGCAGTCCTGAAACCGGAAAAAGGACAACATCCGGAAGGTTGGCACTGATGCAGTCACTCGCCTAAGCAGGGAGTAAGTAACCATCGAGAGGCCCGTAGCAGCCTCCAGTCTTCACCTATACCCGTGAGCATTAATCTGAATCTCTTGTACAGCGCCGACTGCAAACTGATGCATATCTAGGCACTTGTTGAATGCTAGTATTCCCAAGTAATTCCATCGCCTCTCACTTCACTGACACTTTACATGAGTGCTATATTCTTCTATCGACCCAACTTAATGCCTGGGGGCTTCCCGTGGCGCTGGCCACGCGCGGGCGCGCCCTGTCCAGGCCCGGGCAAAGCCTGGACCAAGGGCAGGCCCATCTGCACCCGTCCGTGGCCTGGCGAGACTTGGCTGGGCCACCTTCCTGAGCTTTGCCCTCGGAACTGGCTGAACGTGGTAACTGGACATCGAATGGATTGAGGTCAGTGCTTTAATCCTCTACAGCACATACATTTGCACCCCTAAACCCCTTTTTTATTTTTTTTTTTATCTTCTCATTTTCTCCCTCTTAATTTGTGTGGTTCACTACAAGTCCCGCCTAACTGCTGGTCCCCTGCTAATATCTTGAAACACAAGTTTTGACCCCACATATTCTATGCATACCAAATAAGCAGAACATTCCAAATAAGCAGAACAATGGGGAAGCAAACCTGTGCTGACAAGAAGCAAATGACACTTCCGCAAACCACGTCTACTGACCATCCCACTTATATTGACAGGATGCTACAGAGGGCTGCAGGAATGGTAGCTACTGAAATTGAATTGTCTGAAAGACGTCTATCGCTAACTCTGAACTTAAAGTTTCCCCTTACAGATTTGGATGCCACATACGTTCCAGTAACCATGGCTAGTGATTCCCCCAAGGTCTAGCTAGAGGGGTGTATAACTACAGATGAACTATCTAACTCTGATTTGCATCTGGGGGTTGCCAAACCATGCCTCGTGAAAAAAGAGAAATCTAAGCCATCTGTGAGATCAGAGGCAAAACGTAAGAAAGGTGCAGAAGAAACAATGGACACCAGTAGCACTGGGGAGGGATGAACACCTAGTTGTCTAGCGATAGACAACGAATACTCAACATGGGAAACAAATTTAGTGGCATACTTACAAGCTCAAGTTAGGGCTATGGTGAAGCATGAGCTCAAATCGCTGATAGCATGGGTGGATAAGCTGGCATTGCTGTTTGAGGCTCGGGTAGGAAATTGAGGGGTGCCAACTGGGGGGGAATGAGAATGTCAGTGGCCAAGAAGCACAGGCTGCACCCAGCACTAACAGGGTTGACTCCCCACTTGTACGAAAAAGAACCACCGTTACTGCCCCAAATCAAGCTAACCAGTCTTCCACAAACGTAAGAAGGGTTCATCTAATCTCCCTTCAGTACAATAAAAAGGGCAATGGTAGGAGCTAAGATAACGGGAGGGGGAAGGATCCGCTTGATGCATAGAAGCCAGCAAAGAAAGGCTAGCCCTCCCATGTATTAATCGTCCACCTGCCTCAACCCCATATGTCATTGTTTTAACAGGTATACCAGAGCTTGTGATGGGGCATAGTGAATCACATCAGGAATTAAAAAACAAATGCATGTTCTGGCTAGCCAAACAGAGGCAATTTTCCTACAAGGATGCACGTGAGATCATCTTATCACGCCGATTTGGCTGGGTGGGCTGGAGACCAAATGATGCACAAAGGGACTGTATTGTGATCAACTTTAGAAATCCATTGGTTGCCCAAGCAATCTTAGGCAGGGATGATTATAGACAGGAGGGGGTCATAAGGGCCCTCCTGCTGGGCTATTTTTACCATCCAGGGAGACCCACACATACTAGATGTCAGAATGTTTGGGAGGGGGGAATGCTGAAACAGATCTATCAACCTGTTAATTTAGATCATGAACGACCCAGACAGCTACTTTTCAACATACCATCAACAAATAGATATATGGTCTTAGAGGGAGTGGACTGACTCACACCTGAAAGGCATCGGCTAGAGGAATTCCAAATACAGAGGGAGCAACCAGAGAGAATTCTTTACTTAGGGGAAGTTCCCGAACAGAGTACATCATCCAGGTGGAGTGGGACCTGCAAGAAGATGCATTGCAACAAAATGGAAGAATTTGACAGGCCCACAGGGCCACAACAACTAGGTCACCTTTAAATGTATCCAACGATATTGTGCAGGTGCCAGATTTGAGTACAGTAGAGGCCTTACACTCACCATCCCCCATACCCACCAGCATAGATAGCCGTATAGACCCACTAAGGCTGCGGGTACTATCTTGGAACGTAGCTGGACTAGCTGCTAAAATGGATAATCCTGAATGAGGGGTATTCATAGAACAACACAAGGTTTGTATGTTCCAGGAAAACTGGGCTAGGGGGTACACTTCTAAATCAGGCCCCGCATCGTATAGTGTAGCTGCAACATTGGGGGGAAGGGGGGGCCCTCAGGGGGGCTTTGCACTTGGGTTGGTGTACATTTGGGCTGTGTAGTAAAACAGATGGAGACACTCTTAAATTACATTTTATGTATTCTTCTTTATTTTCCATCAAGGATTACAATTGCTCTAACTAATGTTTACTCTAGACCAGTTAGCCGCAGCCAAGAGTCAAGGACACTCGATGAGTTAACATCCTTTCTATCTACTATCCCTGATAACTTCCTGGTGATTCTTGGTGGGGACTTCAATTGCCAATATGAGCCCTTGGATGGCCTAAACGAAGGCAATCCCAGTGAAGATCAACACTGGGCTATCCCCAAGACTACTATCCCGTCAGTAAGAGACTGGACCCCTTTGGTGCTTCAGATGAATTCCCTTACATTAAAACATTTATTGAGGGCATATAATGGTACAACAAAATCAGATTCACCAGGTAATCACACTTTCAACAGAATTGGGAAGGCCTCCATTCTAGATTATATCTTGATAGATACAAAATCCTGGTACAGGGTAATAGATTTTAAGATTGTGCCTCGTCATGATGGCAACCAAAACGCCTTGACTCTAGAGATGGTGTAGCCATGCCCGGGGAGTGTATCTGGTACTTATCGCCAGCTAATGATAGATTAACCCTCACCAACTGTAGGAAGAGAGTTCGATGAGTGGACATATGTCAATCTCAAAAAAAGTTGTCCTCCCTATACCAAACCATCATCCAGATTCTCACGAATGCAATGCAATCAGTTCTAGCTGACAGCACCTCAATTGCATTTCCGAAAGTTGATATAAACAACACTACACTGACAACTAATATGGTTAATTTTTTCTACCCAAATAACAGAACCAGGAATAATAAAAAAAACACCGACATCCTGGGTTTAATGAATGTTGTCGTAAGGCCAAATTAGCTCTGCTCTCTGCTATCAAGGCCAAGGATAGGCCGCTAATTAAAGTCAAAAGAGCGGCCTACATAAATAATATGGATGAGGCCAAAAAAGGGTGGGAATGAGACAAGTGGGATACCCTGAAAAGTTCTCCGAGTACTCATGATATGAGGAGTTTTTGGAACGTGGTAAACACGGGCAGTTCTGGAGGTAAACCGGTGATAGAACCAAATCTAGGGGCAGAAGTGTGGAAGGACCATTTTGAGTCCCTCTACTCGAGGGCAGAGGCAGTAGATAGTGTAGCAGATAATGAGCCTTCTCCCCCACAGGTCAACTGTCCTAAGGCACACACGATAATATTCAAAGAGAAAAAAGATACATCGGTGATAACGCTTTAAGATATAACTGCAGCACTGAGCAAAGTTGCACCAGCAAAAGCCCCATTGTTTGATGAGATCCCCGTGGACCTTTTCCTTAGTGAACCCACCATTTGGGCACCTCACTTGTGGACCCTATTGAATGCATCTTGTTAGGAAAGGCAATTCCCACCACTTGGGCAGGTGTGGAAATCATACCTGTTTATAATAAGGACTCACCTCTTCTCCCCACATATTACAGGCCTATAAGCCTCATTGACATCAGTCAGAAAATATTTGCTGCTGGGTCACCTACAGAGCTGGATGGAGGAGCATAATGTTCTTAGCCCATTCCAAACTGGGTTTGGAGAAAAAATGTCCACACTAGATCAGAATTTTAGGCCCCAATTATAACACTGGAAGACTGTGTGTATAGAGGGTGGCAGTCTCTATTTATTATTTGTGGACCTAAAATCTGCATTTGATTTTGTGCTGACAGATAAATTGTGGGCAACCCTTCTGGACCTGGGGGTTACAGTGTACCTGTGCCAACTTCTGAGGCGATTACACGAAGGTAATTGTGCCCAAATTAGGGGGCCGATTAGGATTGCGGTGAATCCGCATCCTTCGGGCCGGCGGAAGCCACCGCCGGCCCGGAGGATGCGAATTCACCTCTGCGGTGAGAGAAAAGACCCCCCCGCCAGATTAGGATGGCAGGGGGGTCATCTGCGGACGGGGAGACCGTCCGCTGCTTTTCCGCCATGGTCCCGCGGCGGAAAAGCTCTAATATGGTGGCGTGTCTATCAGACACCGCCAGCCATATTACGATGCATTGGGAAACATGTTTTTCCACGGCAGGTTTTCTGCCGTGGAAAAGCATGTGGTCTTTGGCGTTTAGGGGCCCGTTGCGGGCCCCCAAGGTGTCGGGGGTGGGGGGTGCACATGGAGGGTTCCTATGGTACACCCCAGCATTTACATGCACAAAGCGGCAGGCACCCCAGGGTGGCGGTCACATCCTAATTGCACTGGAGGGACCACCGCTGCCCCTGCGGACGGTCCCTCCAAGTCGGGGGTGGCGGACGGACGCAGGTCCGTCCTCCATCCTAATAGGCCCCTAGGTTTGGTAAACAAAGTGAACTTACTACGCTCATCCCCGTAGATAGAGGTGTCCGTCAGGGATGTGTTCTTGCCCCTACACTCTTCTGTTTATTTATAAATGGTTTAGTTGAAGTTCTAAATATAGGGAAGGATGTAGACCCCCCAGGTTGGCAAACCGTAAAATCCCGGCCATGATGATTACTGACGATACTTTGCTACTTTCAAAAACACCCATGAGTATACAGAGGGTACTTGATAAGTTTGACATTTTCTGTAAGGAAGGGGGGCTTGTTATTAACTTACAGAAAACAACATTACATTTATGGTGTTTAACTCAGGCAACAGCACCTGACCAAATCCGCGTTTGGAAGGCAGACCCCTGGAGAGGGTGCCTGGTTTTGAGTATCTTGGCATCACGATTACAGAAATAATGGACTGAGGGGAACAAACAAACAAAGCCAGTCTGATGTTAACCCAGTCAATGGGGGCCTGACAAAGGTATTCTAAAATTCCATCTACAAACCCGTGGGCCCGGTAGTAAAAATCTACAAGGCGCAAGCTAGAGGTGCTGCCTTGTATGGGGCTGGAATTTGGGACCACTGTCTACCTGACAGTCTAGTAAAAGTTGAGAACACTTTTGCCAGGCAATTATTTGGGCTCCCTCGTAGCTCCCCCCTCACACCACTTCGACTAGACCTTGGGGTTAGATCAAGAAGCTTCCCTTAGACCACTTCTATTCTGGTGATGTGTGTGGGTCACCCCACAACTGGTTGAGTACAGGGAAGAACTGAAAGAGGTGTTGAGTAGATCAGGGGTGGGGAAACTATCATGGCTGGCTTTTATCGGGGTGTAAGGGGAGGGGTCGGGGGGCCCGGTTCAGTGCACAGTACTTGCCTGGGATCAAGGGAGTGCCAGCCCATAGCTCCGGTCCGGGCTGAAATCAAAGTGACAACAACAAAAATACCTCACACCAGCAGGCCACACCTACCTCTCGTGTCTTCCTACACCGAGGCGAGAGGACGGACGAAGGCGGAGCTGACCCCGGATACAGTAATCTACCACCACTGAAAAGAGAGCTGGCCCAGGAAGGAGTGTCTATGACCGGAGGAGGAGTCGGAAGTCGAGCGGAGCAAGCGGGAAGGAGAAACGAGGAAAGGAGCAATGGTGTGCTGGACACAGCCGAGAACGGAGACGGAACCGAACCGGAGGACCCCGAAGACTGCTGGAGTGAGGAGTAGTGTGTCCCCGGAGGAGGCTGTGGAGTGGCCGCAACTCAAGAGAGTTGCGGCTAGGCCGGTGACTGTTGAAGTTCGGGGGAAACACGGGCAGGAACATGGGAGGAGGCTAGGGAGAGATGGGAGGGAAGAAGGTTATGGGTTGTGTTCACGGGCACAAATATTCTTTTTATCGTGACACCGTCCTCATTGCACGTCCCTTCAGGTACGGACCCCTATCCTTGCACATCCTTTGCGCAGCCTAAGCTCCCTGTAGGAATCCCCTCCCTTCTCACAATTTGCCTACCAGATGCTCCTTTACCCCCTTTAAGAAGCGGGGTACATTGGTCTCATGCAAGTCTCATAAAAACCATAATATTCGTGACACTATTGTTGAACAATCCTTGGTTGCTGCAAGAGAGATAGCCTGCCCTAGTACTGCAAAGGTGAGGTGACGGGTAGAATAATGCCTACATAGAGTAAGTGAACTTATCACTGACGTCCCACCCTTTCTCTCCCTTTTGTGAGCCTTCGGGAGGAACCAACCACGGTGGAAGAGTCCAGGCAGACCCCATTGAACACTAGCTCAGAGGAGGATGAAGAAGGGTCTTCACATCCAATCCCACTACCAAAGGCAGAAGATCTCTCACCAGAAGGAAAAGAGACTATCCCAGTAGTAAAACGTAAGAGTGCTTTTCCTGATAATAAAACTACCACACTTTGAAAATATATTCAGCCTCCACGTCTGTATATCCGACCCACCATTCCAGACCGGGACACCTTTCTGACTATGGGAAGGGGTAATTTGTGCCATAACCGAGAAGTAATGTGTTATTTAGTATCATGGAAGTAATTGAAGGAGAGCTACTGGGAGAACAAACTGCCCCACCTCAAGGGGAGCTCTACAACAGGCAGACTTACCACAGTGTTTTTAGAAATCAAAGTACAGTACAGATTAGAGCCTGTACTAGATGACATAAAACCGGCTGCTGCAAGGAAGCTACAGTTTAGGAATGGGGTACTGACATTGCGTGCTTTCACAAACAAATGGTCAGGTTCACAAACTTTAGGCTGCCCTGCCTGTAATAATGCAGCAGAGACAGAATATCATGTGTTTTTTTTCTGCCCCGGATACAAGAAGGCGAAAAAACGATGGCTGATTCAGTTATCCCGAAACCTGGGAACCAGGCACTACCTAGAGGCTTTTAGGATATTGAAATATGATACGTGTCTCCCCATAGCCTTTTCAGTTGCAGGCTTTTTATTCTCCATGTGGTGTACATACAGAGCTTTTTTGAAGTTGATCCCCATAGACGCTGGCTGATAATTTTTATATATTTTTTAAATGGACTCTGGATGTCTTTTTATTTGTATGTCAGTAAGTCAGTCAAAATACTTTATTGCGATAATTTAATATCATATAAAGACAATGGCTATACATATACAATAAATACATGGTTAAAAACAGTTAAAATACATACAAGAAAGATAAAAGTCATACAAAAAATCATGCATATAATGCAACATACGCAGTACTGGTAGCCTCGAGATAAGGTCAAATCTAAGACCAAATGAGTCCCTGGTACAAAGCCTATTATATTCGTAAAGCGCCTTTTATAAACTAAGTTTGTGCTATTGAAGGAGGATTATTATGATTCTTTAACCTAATGTTCCTGCTCCCAATAGCACTCACTAGGAAACTTGCCACATGAAACATAGTCCTAGGAGTCTGCATAAGCTGTAAATAGATAAGGGCAGGTTTAACTTGAATGAATCCCGCCTCTTTTAAAATGGGCACAAGAAACTTCCTCCTCGCCTCCTCGTAATGCCCACAGAACATCACTAGGTGCATAGTATTTTGTTCGGAGAAGTAGTCACAGGAACATAGTAATGCCTTTTCTGGAGTACTCCATACAGGATAAAAACCAAGATTAAAATGTATCAAGTTAAAACGAAACCGGGTTAAAATAAACCTGTGGTACGAATGGGTCAGCATGTTCAGGTAGCTTTCTGGGCCGTCAGGAGTAGATAATATTAAGCTGGCCCTAACACTTGAGTTTTTCAACTCTCTCTCTTCTCTTTCCAGGGATAAAAGCTCTCTCATTGCACACTTTGTTAATGCAATGTCTTGGGGTGTTATGGACTCTGTTACTGAATACAACTCTGACCTCCCCAACTTGGCGAAATTTTCCTTAATGTAAGTCAACCACTTGATGTTATTGGCTTTATCCAAACACAGACAGTCTTTCATAATGATATGATTTAGGGGAATTTCTTTATTAAGCCACATCCTCAGCCAAGCTACAAGAGGTGCTGTTTTAATCAAGTCTGTGATGTAGCCTTCCCCAAGTTCCAAGTGTACAGTGTAGGATGCAGTTGACTGTGGGACACCAAGAACAGATCTGAAAAATTTGTTTTCCGTGGTCTGTAGGGAGTCTAGGCCCCTGTAGCCCCAGATTGAGCTGCCATAAGATGGAACCGAAATACATTTAGCCTTGTAAATTTTCATTATGGCTGCAATGGGCCTGGCCCCCAGTTTCTTAGAGAACCCCTGAAGAGCTGAAGATGTTCTTGCTAACGAGATTACTCTATTCTTTAACTGGGGTCCCCAGTTACCCTTTTCATCAAATGTAATCCCTAGATAAGGGAAGGAAGCTACTCGAGCAAGCTTCTCCCGTCCACAAAAAAATGTTTTATGACAATGTTTCCTTCCTGCACTGCCCATAAGCATAATTTGGGATTTTTTCGCGTTTATTTTAAGGTCGAGTGAGCTCATAAAGGTTTCAAAAGCGTCCAAAAGACGTTGGAGCCCCACCCCGGTACGTGCAAGAAGTACCGCGTCATCCGCGTAAAGGAGAACAGGGATCCCCTGCTCCCCTACACGCGGAATGTTGGGGGTCACATCCCTCAAAGCGGGTTCTAAAGCATTCACATATAATGTGAACAACAGGGGTGCAAGAATGCATCCCTGTCTGACCCATTTTTCTGAAGCAAAGTCCTCCGTGCACCGTCCATCCCTGGTGACTCTAATTTTTGCTGTAAGGCCTGATGCAGGTCTGCAAGTAAATTAATTATTGTCCTGTCCAAACCCATTTCTAGCAATAGGGACAAAGGGACCAAAGCTTTGACCTGTTGACCAGGTCAAAAGCAGAGGAGAGGTCCATGAAACTAAGGTACATGGACCCCGCCTTTGCCTTGGTGTATTTCTCTATCAGCATATGTAAATTAAGGCATTGGTCCTGTGTGCTTCTTTTGGGTCTAAATCCATATTGAACATTGGTCAGGATGCTGTTCTCAGTTGCCCACTCATTTAGTTTTGCTAATATGACTCTTCCTAAGATTTTAACTGATGAGTCAATCAATGAGATTGGTCTATAACATGCAGGATGCTGCCTATTTCCCTTTTTAAACACGGGGATAATTATTGAAGTTTTCCATGACTCTGGTATGTTATCATGGCTTAAGGCATTAAAGACCCTGCAAAGTAATCTGGACCAAAAATTTGGGAAACATTTAAAAGCGTCAGCAGGAACACCATCAGGTCCTGGCGCCTTTTTTTTCAAAGTACAATCTATTGCTTTTAGGACTTCTTCGACCTCAAAATGCACTTGATTTCCACTAACTATGCTGCCAACCAGGCCCCCGGAACCTCCACTACTGTGGTCAGAATAGATGTCGCTAAAATGTTTTATCCAACCTTCATCAGGTATGTTAGTTTCTAGAGGAGTATTCTCCTCTCCTGTGAACAGAGGTTGGTTAACAATTTTCCAAAATTCTCCACTATTTTTCAATATCGCTGGGTCAGATAGTTGGGACCAAGCTTCATCTTTAATCTCTTTTTTCCTATCGGCTATTGCTTTTTTATACCGGGCTCTACAGGTTGTGATAAGTGCGGGAACTTTTGGAACAGCCTTCAAGGCACTTAATAGCGCACAATGTGCTTTTGAGCATCTGCTATCGAACCATCTTTTAATGGGCAATGACTGTTTTTTTGGGCCGGCAAGCAGTCTATGATTAATCTTGCTGCAGATGCTACCAAAGGCAAGTACCACATCACTGTTGTTAGCCTCACTAGATGAACACACACCGACCTCAACCTCAGCGTCGGAGAGTACCTCTTGTATGAAGGATTCTGGGATTATGCTATCCCATTTCAATCTGCGACCCTGGTCTTTAACTTTAAGAACTAGCCTATTGTCACGAGGACCAACTTTTCACTGAATTAAGTCAGTTTTTGCTAGATCCATGGTGACAGGATTTTGATCGCTAAAAACAGAAACCACAGTTTTATACATTAAAACTTTACCTAACAAACATAATGATATAAATATATAATCAATAATAGAGCCATTGTCAGTTCCTTTAAAGGTAGGGACCCTAACCCCCCCCTCCCCACACCCAGACTCATATAAATTCCATCTTGCTAAAAAGTTTTCTAAACATTCCCCCTGTTTGTTATGTTCAAGATGGATCGGTGAGCAATTAGGGGGGGATTCTTCTTCATCGCAAACACACATTAATGTACAAGGGTGGATATTAAAATCCCCCATAAAAATAATTTCAAAAGAATTTACATTTTCACTATAGACTGACAAGAATTGATCCAATCTATCTAGACTATGCAAGGTACAGTCAGATGCGTTGGCATTATAAAAATTTATAAATAAAATGTTAGGATATTCTGCTAGTGAAAGTTCAACAATTAAACAATGATCAGAGCCCGAGTCACATTTCTTCAGATTACCTTTTATGTCTAATTTAAAAAGGCTTAACAGTCCTCCCTTGGCTCTTCCTGCAGCACTAGACACTGCTGGGATACAGAAATAACTATACCCATCCAATGAAAAACTATCTTGTGTGTCCCAGGTTTCTTGTAATGCGATAATGTCGAACTTACTAATGAAATCTAACCATTCAGGGATTCCCACTTTTGCCTTAATTCCTGCAACATTCCATGTAAGTATACTAGGTGCAGGTACATAATGCCCATCATGGCTGTTTAGTTTGGGCGAGAGTCAATCATTTTGGTCCAAAAAGGATAAAGGAGTATATCGATTGGACAACAAAAGAGGTTGTACAAAAGGATTCTGCTGAACTGAATGTACTGGGAAGTTTACTGCATTACGACCTCGGTCTTGGCCCCATCTGTTATCCATGTTCCAGTTGTTATCCCACCCTGGTGCAGGGGTCCTTGGGTAGGTAACATTCTGTTGTTCTCCATAGAAGAATTTTAATGTTAATGGAACGACAGTACCCTGTCTACGTTGGGGTGGGAGAAGATTAATAAGGATGTTTGGCAGGATGCCTGGATGTAAAAAGCTCACTGCCACGCAATCCCCCTTAAATTTTTGGGGACGATTTCTTAACCAGGGAACCCTTTTTGCAGACTTGATATCCCGACCCAGTTGCTGCTCTCCCCCCGGAGCTAACTTCATGTTGTTTGTTAGCCATTGTAATGCCTTATTTGACAGAGAAGTAGGTGATTCAACTGTACCACCTTCTAGGGGGGGAACATTAGCTAATACTAGTACAACTGGCGAGGCTTCAACTATGAATTGTAAAGGGTCCATTGCCTGGGCTTGTACTGGGGGGATATTAACTGTTAATGCCCCGTCACCTTTACCAGCTACCTCATTAACATTCATTATCGGTAACTGCTCTGGGAAGTTGGTATGTAACAGATCATGTATTCCCTCTCCAGCAACGTTCTCTCCTGTGTTATTGCCCAAATTAGCAACCAACGTGGTTATGTTTTCTACCCCCCCCACAACCTTGTTCTGCAGTCCTCCCAGCTTTTTGACCTCGGTTTGTAGTTTGTCTATTTTTGCTACTAGAGGTTTGATAATAGTTTTAATTTTACATTCAATCAAATCAGCAATTTTTAAAAACAAATCGTCGTCAACAATGCATTTTACTTTCCCCTCTCCATTATCCTTTGATTTTGCCTTTGGAGTGGTTGCCCTCTTCCTCCTTGCCCCAGACCGCAGCCCTCCCCGCTTTGGCTGGTTTTTTACACATGTACGTACTGGCCGAAGGGCCTGGTCTGTGGAGGACTGTTCATCATCTGAACGACACACCTGTACATCCTGGTCAGAGTCAATATCCATATCATTTTCAGGATCTACAATAGATACCTCGGGGGCAGGCACTACGTTCCCAGGTGAATCGTTAATAATAACCTGATTAGTGGGGAGGCTAAGATGGTCAACGGGATCAGACTCCAGGGATGGAATATCATCAGTGAGGGGAAGTATAGTAGGGCTCAGGCATCGTAGGTCTGGAGATTGGCTCAGCCCCAATGATTCTCTCCTTTGTATGTTTATTTTTTTCACAGTTTGAACCAAATAATTATCCATCGTGTTAGATGTAATAGCAATAGTTTTTTTTGACATACTAGCACTATACCCAGAGGTCTACCACTTCAAGAATCAGTATAGGACTTTATCAAGGGCGACTGTATCTTACTTGGGGTTTTGGGCTTTTCGACTCTCTGGCAGCGTTCCTGGCCCTGTCCCTGTCTCTTCCTGCCGATGAGGGCCGTAGAGGGCCCGCCCTTTGCCCTGGGCGTCCCGCGAAGCGGGGCGCTGCACTTCTTATGTGCGCCTCCTGGCGCTGGCGCGGTGTCACAGAGCGCGCCGCCGCTGAGGCAACCGGGAATTGTAGTCCCGGGGCGGCGGCGCGGTTTGGCAGCGTTGGAGTGACTCCTGGCGGTGGCGGCGTGCTCTCTTGTGGATTGCAGCCCCTGTGTGACTCCTGGCGGTGGCGGTGTCTAATGCGGTAAGTAGCAGTCCTCCCCCGCTCCGCCGGGCGCTGCACTTCTTATGTGCGGCTCCTGGCACTGGCGCGGTGTCACAGAGCGCGCCGCCGCTGAGGCAACCGGGAATTGTAGTCCCGGGGCGGCGGCACGGTTTGGCAGCGTTGGAGTGACTCCTGGCGGTGGCGGCGTGCTCTCTTGTGGATTGCAGTCCCTGTGTGACTCCTGGCGGTGGCGGCGTCTAATGCGGTAAGTAGCAGTCCTCCCCTTTATTTGTATGTAATATTTATGACTTTTATGAGCTCTTTTTATCATACTATTGATGTATATCTACCTTTATAAATATTGTACATGTGAGCAAGACCGCCAACAAGCTAAATGGTGGTTCTCAGGCTCGGGTTTATGCTCATGACTACAGTTTTTAATTGACAGACACAAGCACTTTACAAAAAGCTATTGTAATGGATGGGCAGCAGGCTAGAGCTTGGGCTTACTATACCAGGCATTGTATATTGCAGATATACTGCACATGCACTTCAATGAAGTTAGTGGGATTGTACTGACCGTAATATAGATTGTATGTATGTTATATCTATGTGTTATACAAGCATTGCCACATGAAGAATTGATTTCCTCTCATTGTTTTATTTTTTAATCAAATGAAATGTGTTATTGTATATATACTTTTATGGTCAAATTGGCAGAAATAAAGTTTTGATTGATTGACTTAAGAGAGTGCCCACCACTCCTCCCCTGCTATAGAAGGCACAGCCCCACCCTATCCCGCGCCTAGCACTGAGCCATTACAGAAAAATAAAATGATAATAACATTGCGTTATTTTATTTTTCCTTTTTGAACTGCTCACACATCAGTGGGGTGATGTTCCTCTGCCTTAGGGGAAGAGCAACCACGGTGGTTGACCCTTAACATTGTTATCTGATTTTGTTCTGTTGGGCTTCAGCTCCCTGCAAAATATTGGCCTCAGTATCCAATATTCTGCACCATGTATTGTGGTAACATATGGTTTTACTATTCACAGGTTCAATAAGCCAAGCATAGAACTTACAAAAAAGTGGTTCAAGCAATGACAGCAGCATCAACCTCGGATCAGATCTTTGCTCACAGGTGAAACCCAGTAGGCAGGCAGTATCACAACTGTCAACGAAGTGATGTGACCTTTCCCACCCTTTGGGTCTGACTTCTGTCCCCAACTCAGGGAAAACTCTGCTCACAAGGACAAACACAAACAGAGGCCACTGACAGCTGTCAGTGTCAAGAACCAGTCCCCAGGCCATCCATGGGTCTCTGATCTCTGTGGTTTTTCAGAGTGGGAGGCGGTAGCACAAGGGGTCTTGTGCGCTTTTCCACTACCTCCCACCATTTCAGGGGTGGTATGCTTAAACTGGTCCGTCAACCCAGGGTCTGTGCCCTTAGCCTGAACATGTGCCTGGTAAGCCAGGACTTCCAGGGGAGAAGTACTACCCCCTCAAGGGAGACACATTCTGTACGTCTCATGCAAGAGTCCGCCTGGCACAGGTCCCCAGCCCTCTGTCCTTTTGACAATGCATGGAGCCCCCCTGGCCAGAAGTGGCATCACCAGAGTCATCCTTGGAGTACTCTGTTCTCACAATTGGCAAACCGCTGACTGACATGTCCTCCCACTGTGGACTGTTTCCACCTCCTACCTCTCCATCTGGGCCTGTTGCAGCTACCCCATCCAGCTCTCCTGACAATGTGGAGCTCCCGCCAGTAGATGGTCTCGTGGTACAGACCAGGTCCCCCTGCTCGTATCCCCTTTGGAAACAATCCAGGGTCTGGGGATGGCAATAGGGCAATCCAAGGGTCTGGGGATGGAAATAGGGCACCCTGGACCTCTCTTCCTACTCTTAAAAGGGACATGGAACCCTTTTCCTCCCTTATCATACCGGGACAGGTCTGGGTCACTGTGTACCTCCCTCTCACTCTGTTGAGGGGTACCTGAGCCACCCTTCCTAGAATCACTCTCCAATGCCTTCTCAGACACTCTAGTACTCACCCAGGTGTCTGCCTGGGGTTAGTAAACTTGCAATCAACCAGGTGTAGACGTAGCTCTAGAAAACAGTGACTGAACATGTGCTCTCTCTAGCCATCAAATTGTACAGGACCTCATTAGTGTTTATCTCACTACCCTTCACCCAACCATTCAGTGACTTGCAAAAGCAACCCACAAAATCCTCTAAGGACAGGTGAGATAATTAATGATTGCCCCTGAATTTCATCCTGCATTGTTCTGGGGTGAATCCAAGGTTCTACTTCATAGAGGGATACCTCATCCAGTCCCCCTCCTTTGGGGGAAGTAGGGAGTCCATACCATCTCTAGGAATATATCTTCATATGCCAGCTCCCTAGTCCTGTGCACTTCTAGAGTAACCTCATATGCCTCGAATCACCTATCAATGTCACCCCCCTCCTTGAAGTCAGCACCAAATTCATGGGTATGTGGACCCTTTCTTCACCACTTAACACTGTAGTATTACTGCCCCAATTTCTGCTAGACTCTACCAGGTGTTTGGCCTTCACGTCCAGCTCCTTGACTCAGTTCATGAGCCAGCAAGCTCTTTTTATCTTCCAAGGCTCTATCCGCCTCAGCTTTTCTCTCCTCTGCAGTTAACAGGACCAGTTGCAGCCTCAGGTCCAGCTCAGCCATCTGTCCTTTAACTCTTCGGGAGACAGTGTTGGAGAGGAGACACTGCTTACTGCATAGAATCCAGCAGGAGACTCCCTCTCTGTAGGATCCCCTCACTCCTCTGGTGCTTTTGCCCTGTCATCTTACTCCCCCTCCTCATCCTTCTTAGGGCCTTTTCCCTCTTGGCTCCCTGATTCAGAGATCAGGTATAACCAGGATCCTGCATTCTCTAGAGTGGTGAATTAGTCCTCTTCAGACTCTTTCTGTGGTGCAAATTCCATCCTGAGTACTTCCTCCCAGGCTTGCAGGGCTATTTGATACTCAAGCTTTGGATAACTCTTAGGGATTTTCAGTCCCTTTCTCCTTGTACAGCTTCCTCAGCTCAGTCATGCTGTAGCTCTCAATGGAGTTGATATCCAACCCCATCGATGACAGGCCCCTGGTTGACACACTGCTTCCGGCCTGACCGGAGCTTCCTGATTCCCCTTCTGGAGGCAGGGGGTGTCCTTCCTGCAGCTCAGGGTCCTCTTCATCTGTTGTTGCTTGCAGCCACCTGACTTCCTCATAGACTCGGAGTGCTGTCTGTAGGTCCACCTTTGAATCTTTCCTACTCCCAGTCAGCCCCTCTCCTTGCAGAATTCCTTTGGCTCCCCCACAGTGCAGTAGGCTAGACAGTTGAGATCCATGACATTCTAACAAGGTATCATTAGTTCAAAAACAAAAAGAGTCCCAAGTTGATGAAGGTGAAGCAGGAGTCAACGTTAGAAAAATGTCCAATTGAAAAAAATGTAAAACTCGTAGTGTTTCAGGCTGTGGGATAGTAGTGTACATCAAATCACTGTATGGCAAAAACACAAGTCCTATTCTCACCGCTGATCACCAATGTTAAAAATTGGGTTTCTGGTTGGCAGTGATATGCATCCTGTCCAAGCAGGAACCTAAGAGGCAATATGTAAAGTATGTGCTCAACACTTCAAACAGTAACATAGTGAAAACATAACAAAAAAACTCCACACCATTTTCAAAAAATAAGTTCTGATTTTATAAACAAAACAAGACCAAAATGACAAAAAATCCAATAAGTACAAGTCAAGATATAAATTCATAAAGATTCAATGTAAAAAAGCGCCTATGGGGGTTATCTGGTTGCAATGAACCAGAAAACGTCAAGAGTTCAGGCCGACTGCCATGTAGCGTTGCCCAGATACAGGAGTGATGAAAAGCCTGCTGAACAAAGTTCCTTGATCCTGGTTGCACAGAGAAATGGGGGGCGCAGGCTAGCGATGCATCGGTGTCGATCCCTGCCGTCGAGGTGATGTGTCGATTATCTCCACACAATGATGGCGATGTACCGAAGACAAAGCACGGAAGCCGAGATGCATTGGTTCTGAAGCCGATGTGCCAGGTTTCTCCACACAGTCTATGGGATGCATTGATCTTCTCACACTGCAGCGGTGGCAATATAGTGGTTCCAATACATCGGTGTGGAGGCAATGCGCTGGTTCCGAGTGTGATGCGCCGGTTCTGTTCCCACAACAGCGATGATACGTTGATTCTATTTCACTCAGCTGAGGAGGCGTTGGTTCCACTGGAGCAATCACCTGGATCCATTTCCAATGGACCAGCGCAGGAGGCGAGACTTTGATATCCCTGAGTCTCAAAACAGAAATCAAACCAGCATGCCCCTGGAGATTACTCTGGGTTTAAACAAGAGTCCAGTTCTTCCTCAGCAGGGGCAGATGGTGGAAGGCAGCAGAGCAGCACAACAGAAAAGCGGTTCTTCCAGAGCAGCAGTCCAGTGAAGTGACAGTCCTTGTAGCAGCCCAGCAGTCCTTCTTCCTGGAAAAATGTCTTCATAGGTCCAATAATGTCTGATTTGGTGGGGTCAGAGACCCACAATTTATACCCAGTTGTTAATTTCAGTTTTTAAGTGGTGGTGACATCAAAGAGGGTATTTAAAGTGCTCAGAGGTCCTCCCTACCAGCTCTAGGGCCAGATTTGCTGCAGGGGGTATGCAGCCCTTTTTGTGGGGATAGGACACAACCTATTCAGGTGTTAGTGTCAGCTATTCCCTCCCATCCCGCCCAGGATGGCCCATCAGGATGTGGATGGCTTCTTGGTCACACCTAAGCTCCATTTGTGTGCGGCTGTCCAGAGGGAATGCACAAAGCCCAGCTGCCACTCCTCCCAGACTTGTATTGAAGGTAGGCACACAGGGCTAAGAGAAGAAAAATAACATCTTTCTAAAAGTGGCATTTTTAAAAGGGTAGTGATGAATTCATCTTTACCATCAAGGAGAATGTATCATTACCATTCCATGGATACGAAACATGACAGACCTACTCCTTGTAAATCGGTAATTACAGCTTATACATTTAATAAGGAATACCCAATGTTAACCTATGAGAGGGGTAGGACCTGTACAACTTAAAAGTACATGCCCTACCTTTTAATTACACTACATACTGTCCTATGGGCTACCTAGGGACAACCCTAGGGGTGACGTATTTGTAATAAATGGGGAGTTTAAGACTTGGTGAGAGGTTTTAAAGTGCCAAATCGACATGGCAGTAAAACTGCATACACAGGGTGTCCACTAGCAGGCCTGAGACATGTTTAAAACACTACTTGTGTGGGTGGTACAATCAGTGCTGCAGGCTCACTAGTAACATTTAATTTACAGGCCCTCGGTACCTGCCATGCACTCTACTAGGGACTTATAGATACATAAAATATACCAACTGTACATAAGTCAGTCAAACCATATTTTAGGGGAGAAGCACATGCAGTTTAGCACTGGTTGGCAGTGGTAACATGCTCAGAGCCCTAAGGCCAACAAGAGCAAATCAGCAAAAAGGTGAGGCAAACAGGGAAAAAGTTATGGGGAGACCACCCTAAGGCTGTCAGGTATAACAGTAGTGCAACATGTTTCCATTCCAGTTCATTGGTCAGGAGACATAGTCACACATTTACCTCTGGTGAACTTGGAACAGTATTAATGCCATCTATACGCAGGGGAAAAATGTGAAATTCCTATGGAAGGTGCCAGAAAATATTGTTTAAGTTGCTCACCTCTGTGACTGAGATGGAGACCACTGTCCATTTGGCTTAGCTCAGCGAGTGAGTTAGAACATACTATACATGTGTCCCAGGGATGTGGTTGGTGGCACAAGATAGTCCTGCTCCGACTCAACAATATCCTTGTTCTTTCATCACCATTGCTACTCGAATAAATATAGCATGCACCAGAGATAACAGACTCCAATTTGATAATATGGTTATGCATTTTATACTGTGAGCCAAGTTATCTTCCAGGTTAGAGGTGAATAAACATTTGTGTTGTAGATGTGTCTTGTGATAGTTTACCACACTAGAGAAGGGATTATTTCATCTATGTTGAGATACAATGGCCCGAGCCAGATTTGCATGGTCCAGAAATTAAATACTACTAGTGGACCTGCAGCATTCATTGTGCAAACCACGGAAGTAGCCCTTTAATCCTGTCTCAGGCCTCCGATTGCAGCCTATGTGTGCAGGTTAAACCGCCATGTGGATCTGTTGATAGGCCCAAACCTTCTAAACCTTCCTTTTTAATACATATGTCACTCCTAGGGCAGACCTTACACAGACCAGAGGAACATTTTAAAATGTCCTGGCAATGAAAAACACTACAAATTGTCTTTCACTACCGCAATACTGCCTCTCCCATAGTTACCTTTTTACATTTACCTTTTTACATTCCATAAGCTGTAACTTCCAATTGAGAGCAAGTAAACAAGTTGAGTTGTCTGTCCAGAGAATTGTAATTAAAAGCCCTCTTTCATTTTAAAGCTGGATTTTTGGTCACAATTCTGAAAATGGCACTTTTAGAAAGTTGCCACTTTCTTTGTCCTAACCATTTGGTGCTGCAGCCTGTTCCTGGGCCACATAACTAGGTGTTGCTGCCATGGTCTTTTGTGTATTTCTCCCATACAGTGAGACACAGGTGTTGGGAGGATGGGCCTCTCTGAGTTAACGAGGGGGAGGAGCAGTCACCTACCACACTGGCACATCAGGAAGGCTCTCCCTGAGTACAAAGGGGTGTCACTTGCCTTTAGTGACCCCATAAATGGCTGGGGACAGGACAGACAGGAAGGGGGGTGGAAACCTTTAGAAGCTTCCTCCACTTTAAAGTGGACACCAGGTATAAATATTGGACCCTAAGACCCAACTGTTCAGTACACTTCTTGACCTGTGAACTCTGCCCGGAAGAATGATTTCTGTGCTGTGGAAAGACCTGGCACTCTGCTGGACTGCTGCCCTCTTACCTGAGTGAGAAGTACTGAGCCTGCGTCTCTGCAACCAGGACTCTTAGAGTGACCCCAAGGGCTAGTTGACTGGCCTCCGAAAATATTAGGCTTTCAATAAGCCTGAATCTAGCTCCTGGCCTCTGCCATTTGTGAGTCCTGACCTCACATGTGGCGCCATCCCGGTCCTGGACCCTATGCTTCTCGATGCATCACCCTCAAAACTGAAGCATCACCTCTGCTGTGCAGACTTCTTGGATGCAAGGACTTTGCATCGCCTACAGCAGCAACCCATTGGAACTGGCGCTGCACAATGCACCTCCACGCAAGGACATTGCCTCGCCCAATACAGCCCTTCAGAAGAGCTACTGCATGACACATCTCCACGCAAGGACATCACCTCGCAGCTTCCTAGAACTGCCAATGCACAATGCATCTCCTCATATCGCCACTGCTATGTGATGCATCCTCAGCGCAAAACGTTGCATCTCTTCACAACTAGGATTAAGGCACTGTGTTCAGTGGGCCTAAGTGGGTCCCTCTAACCACCACATGCTCCATCGTGGTCGGCCTGAACCTGTGACTTTGTCCTGGTCGGCATAACCAGATAGCCACAGTTGGCACATTGTGCTTTTATGCACTATTTTCACTTAGATATTTAAACTTGCATATCTGCTGATTGATTTTTTTATCTGGTTTTATTTATTAAAATGTATTTTATTGTCCTAAATTGGTGTGTGATGTTTGTGTTGTTTTCACTTTATTAGTGTTTGAAGTGCTGGATACATACTTTACACTTTGCCTTTCAGTTAAGCCTGATGGCACTATTCTAAACTACAAGAGGATTGAGCACAGGTTAATTTGAGGTTTGCTTGTGACTTCACCCTGACAAGGATTGCAGTTGCTGCTTAAGTACGGTTTCGCCCCGCTCAACCAGTAACCGAATTTCTTACATAAACATTATGAGCACAGAACCTTTTCAGAACCATCACAACGTCAGTAAAGGGAGGGCAGTGATGAATCTTCTATCATATAAATTTAAATAAGCTGACAACAGTTATTCAGTCATAAGCCTCCCTTCTGATTTTTTCCTACACCCAATTGTACCATTCCTAATTGCTGCCTCTGTCAAGGGAGTAAGACCGAGCCCTCTTGGATGTCTGTAAAATAGCAAGTGACTGAGAAACAATTGGTTACCTTCGGTTTTAGTATAACTAGTTGGTGTTATAGCTTCTTGCAGATTCCTCATCTTATAAACATACAGGGGCCAAAATTGATCCAAGAATTTTCTCCAAGCAAAAGCTTCCCAGTATCACCAAGTGGTGCCTAGGAACTTCAGTCACTTCTCCGACCGCTGCTAGATATGATGGCATTGGAATATACGTGGTGCCCCTCGTCCGCTGGAGACAGTTCTTTCACCTTTCTCCTCGCCTAGCCTATGCCACTGGAGGATTAACTAGAGAAGGGTGAAAAAGTCATGAGGCAGAATAACAGAACTGAACATTTACAACCATGGATACTATATTTTAGAGCCAATACAACCTTAGAAAGGGAGGTGGGAAGGTGGTGAAGATGCTGAAGGAAAACATACTATCCACCAGAAAGAGCAATAACCATTTTTTTCTGATGGATATGTCTTCCTGGAGAATGTACACATTATAAAAATTCCCAGAGCAGCAACCAAGGGCAGCAGGACTTAGTAGGCCAATCGTATCAGAAAATCATGCAGCACTGGCTTGGCATAGTTGTTATTGCTCCACACAAGAGGAGCTAAAGATTTGAAAAGAAACAAACGTATGAAGGCAAAAACAGATTGCAACCCAGCAAATGTAACTCACTGGAACGACTCTGGCCAGCCCAGAGGAAACTGGTATGGGCCTGGTGGGATGGGTTCTAATACCGTCAAGCAGTTCCATCCTTGTCAATGCATAACAAATTGTAATGCAAAGAGTGACTCAATGACAAAATTATGCATTTATTACAACGTTACCCTGCTTAACAGTAAAACCAATAAAAAGCTTGTCATCCACCTGCCAATAGAAATATGGAAGAGTAACCTTTGGTAAGAAAAAAGGACAAATGCACAGAACACATTTGTCTGGTTTGTGTAATGAGGCTGAACCGACAGAGCCTGAAACTTACTGATCCTGCAGGCTGATAAAATGGCCAACTGAAACGCTGTATTCAAGGTCAACAGATGCACAGGGCAGCTGTGTAGAGGCTCAAGTGAAGAAACGAGTAGGACCACCACAATGCTTCTCCAATTTAGAAAAGTGGTGAAGATGCACCTCTTTAAAGAATATTACATTACTTATTTCACTATGCATTAACTGTCCACAAACCAGCTACATATATTATCATTTGTATTGTTGACTTCATGCAGACCTTTGACCCTGTAGAGTGCTCAATTGCTTTCTGGATAGGTCTGAGCTATTGAATTTTCACACAGGCGTGTTAATTCCAGAGCCATCCTGTAAACCTGCACTTGATGTACGAGAAGTCAAAACATTGTCGTTCAACGGAATTTTACAAACTGAAACAAATCCAAATGCAAATAACCATAAAATAAAACCTTTCGACTTTCTTCGGCAGGCGCCCTTCCCAACCCCTTCCCCATTTGTCATTGTAGAACGTGGCGATCAGGGGCCCTGCAGCTTACTCTGAGAGTAATAGTGAAGATGTAGGCAAGTGTGTTTGCTTTTGCTTGTAGGTATCAGAGATGTTATGACATTTAATTGATGTTGTACTGATATAAACAGCTCACTTTTCAGGGATTAGTGTGGTTTATGACTCCAATGTGAAATTGCATTGATGGGTTGGATGATGTGCGAGCTAAGGGCAATTCACAATTGGCATTCATATCCGACTGCAGGCTTAGTTGTCCTGAACTCATAGACCAGGTGTGGATCTCTATAAGCCCTTAGCTGCATGCAGATGGGTGTTTGGATGAGTCCTACTTTACTCTTGGATTCTACTGATGGTACACTTAGGTAAATGATACAGTTGTTACCCTCTCTTGTTTGGGGTCACAACATTACTTCGAAGCAGGGGTTTTACCAGGTAGGTGGTCTTGAGTATAATAGATGGAGATTTGTATAGTAACTAATATCGGCATAAACATTTTGCTCATTATAACACACCTAATAAAGAACTTTTTGTATAGCTATTTAGGGCACCCTTGGGCCCCTCTAGCAAATCAGGCAACTGGCTGTTGTTTCAAACACTTCATGTATTGTCAACTTTGGCACCAAACTGCTACCAAGCAGTTTGTGGTCACGATAATACATTGCGGACCATACGTGGTAAAATCAACAGTAACTTGATACCAAAAATTAGGTCAACATGTAATTCTCTCTATTCAACCAGTGGCAGCGACCTAGTAGTAGAGATGCAGTTGGAGGGCCCATATAGATAGCTAGAGTCAAAGTTACCGCTGACTGGATACCTCTGGTTACCTGAATAATTCAAACATTCAGATTACTAAACCTGATAGTAAATAGTTCGTTTGTGTATCTGTTGTCATTTTTGGCTGATAGTGTCCATCTCAGTGGCTTCTTTTTCATTTAAGAATCTCTGCAGTTCTCTATGGTCATTGAAGAAATGAGTTGCACCATTTAGGTTTATCCTAAATTTTGTAGGACCAACAAAGAAGTTACGCAATCTTTGATGCAGTGCAAAAAAACTTTTTAGTTTCCACTGTATTTTTTGAAAATGCTTGTGAGATGTAGATTATGCTGTCATTTCAGAAAGTTGATTTGTTCTTCCTCAAGTAATCCAGCATAGATTCCACATGCTGGTATCTTAAGGGCCTACATATAATAGGTCTGGGTTTGTCTGAGTGGGAGGGCTTGAAAGTGGGAACTCTATGAGACCTTTCCATCTCTAGATCTTTGTTGAAGCGAATGTCTGTAGCTGTTGGGAGCAATGTTTTTAAAACCTTAGTAAATGTTCCTGCATTGTCCTCTGCCCATTTTGGGATTCCAAACAAACAGTGATTTCCCTCTCCTGTTGTGGTCTTCCATTTCTGATATTTGTCTTTGAAGGTTTGCTGAATTAGTCATTAGATGACTGATGTACTTTTTTACTTATGTTTGGAAGTCCTCCATGTTGCTGATTCTGTCTTCTGTTTCTGTAACTATGGTTTTTATTTTCGTATGTCCAATCGGATTGCTGCAATGTTATTAGTGTAGAATCTGTGTTGGCATTTGTTTACTTGGCTAAGTCATGTGCCTCTGCAACTTTTTAAGTATTGTGCCCATTTTTTAATTAATGTCCATGTTTCCTTTTATTGGGGACTCCTGAGTAGGTGGATCCGGTTTAGGTCTCTTGTGCATTGGTTTAGTGTTTTTCTTTGCCATGGTGATGTACCAAGATGATATTGTTGCTGGTTTGGTTGTTGGTTTGAAGGTAAGCAGCTTGATGTGCTCTGGGCAAACCAGGTTGAATTAGTGTCACTGCCAAGTAGTGTAAAGGTTTAAGTAGTGTTACTGTCCTCTGTGCCTCCATTGATAGTCTGGCCTGCGATATCTTTGTATTTGGCTGCACCTCCAAGAGTTTGTGCACATAACCTTTCAGTTGTTCATGTTTGTTCCCAAATATTTGCTTTACACTATCTAAGATTTCCGACAAGAGTTTATCTTACACTACCATAAATTGGGTTGGTGCCCTAGAGTTAATGACAAAGTGTAGATCATAATAGTGCAGCCACCCCAAAATCAGGGGCCCATGATCAGCTACATACAGTTTGCCATGTAGATTTGTTTTTTCTATAACATAATATGAGTGTGCATACAACTTAAATTATCAATAGGTTTGCCTTGAAATCCCCAAGGAGAATGTTCTTTGGGCTTCAGCAGCCTTTCTCACGAGAAATGCGCAAACGCGGGCGGCCGCGCATGCGCATTTCGATGGTAGAAGTCGGCGCAAAATAGAAGAGGGAGCCCCAGGACGCCGCGGACCAGGTAAGTGCTTTTATTTACTATTACTGCACTTAATACTTACATTTATGTCTGTAAAGGAGGGCGGGAGGGAGGCGCGTATTGGGGCTACGCAAAGCGCGTGAGCGGGCGTAGCATCATGCCCACTTCACGTAGCCCTACTACGCCTACTACGCCAAGGCTTAGTTGATGGAATTGATTGCCGCAGACAGGTCCAGGAGTGTCAGAGCCTGAGAACAGTCCACATCTGCCTGGCCTTTAAGGTCATTTATGACCGACAGTATAACTGATTCTGTGTAATGTACTGGACAGAAACCAGCCGAATGGGTGTCCAAAAGGTTTGAGGCCTCTAGGAAAGAGCTAAGACATCTGGCTACATGGGTCTCCAATAGCTTAGCGGGAAAAGGGAGGAGTCTAGCTGCAAATTCGTCAAGATTCTTCTGTAGTTTGGTGTGGAGTGTAAAAGTTATATCTTGTCATGACCAACTTCTCTTCCTTAGCAAATCTGATCTTGAGTCTACATCGAGCCTCCTTGAATACGTCTTGAATCTGTTGACTACTGGGTTCCATAACTTGTGGCAAGTGTCTGAAAATACGCTGACCTTCTTTTTCCAATGTACACAGTAATGCTTTTTTCTGTGCCGAGCAAAACTCTTGACCATCAAGCGCTTCTAAATAGAGCAATGAGATTCACTCTACCCATGGAATTGATGGAGTGGTGGCTAGTGGTAAAAAACATGGTGGCGTGATAAGCGATGTGTGTGGATTCCCTAGTAAAGCCCATTCAACACCAACCTATTATTCACTACACCAGTTGTATGGTTTAAGGAGTGCCCAACACCACTCTAAGATGCACACTGAAAGATACTAATGCAGTGGTACAGCGTGAGTGTAAAACACTAAAAAACAACTTACAATATCTCAATGGCTGTAAGTTCAAGGTATGCAAATCACCGTTCCAAGATGCACACTCGATGTTTTTAGTAGGGAAAGTCCCTCTTTAGATGAGCGGATAATGCTCATGCGCTATGAGCTTAGAATATACTTAATGGTATGTGCATCATTGTTTCAGATTGCGTAACTTTCGCCTTTACAAAAAATGTAATATTGCGAGGCAACATCCTTTCCTTCGACTGAAGGGAGAGTAATGCTACATATTCACTCTGATATGCTATGTGCCCTACCGTATTCAGCCTCACTTAAGATGGCCACCGTGCAACCCACTGCATGCATCAGTATGATCCCATCATGCGCAGTTGTTCATCTACAGGGAAAAGAAGCTGTACAGGCCAACAGCAAGGCCCCATTGGACGTTGCGAGGGATCCTCCCAGCGCCAGTCCCAATGCGCTCATCCCCCCAGACACGACTACTTCCCACATACACAACTTCTTCAAACAACGTGATGGATGGAATGCTTGAATTAATCTAAGTCACTGGTGATCGCTCGGGCTGCACCCCAATTCATTTGCTGCCCTAAGTGCGCTGGGTATGCCCAGAAATGGGTTCCGGTCTCACTGTGTCACTGGGCTGAAGAGCGCTAACTAGGTCAAAACCAGTGCTTGGTTGCTTGTGTTCCAGTTCAGGGAGGACTTGGTCTGGCAGTTTGGGCTGGACTGTTCCAATGAGGAACTTGGTAAAAACTGATTTGCATAAGGATGGGTCCAAACTGAAGTGACATAGTGGCAAAAAATGATGGATTGGGATGCGGCATTAGCGATTGCCAGTGGCTGAGATTAATTGAAGCTTTCCATCCACCACCTTGTTGTTTTTGAATCTGCTGCTCTAAGTGCCCTGAGTTATGCCCAGACATGGGCCCTGGACTCAGTGTGCCACTGGAACCAAACTATACCTGGCTGAAGAGCCCTAAGGCAAAATCGATTGTAGGTTTCTTGTGTTCCACTTCACGGAGAACTTAGCCTGGAAGCTCGGGCTGTACTGTTCCCATGAGAAACAGGGTCAAGACTGAGTTGCATATGGCTGGATCCAAACTGTGGTGGCCAAAAAGCAATGGATTGGGATACAGCCCAAGTGATTGCCAGTGGCTGAGAATAATTCAATCACTTTATCCATCACCTTGTTGTATTGGCACTATTAGACATTTTCTTGTCCTAACCATGTGGTGCCTGCAGCCTGTTTCCTGGGTAACATGACTAGATGCAGTTGGTCTTTGAGTTTTCCTCCCAGATAGCCACACAGAAGAGGGACTGGGGTTGGCAGGATGGAGCTGTGCACAGCCTTACTTGCACTTCAAAGCCCTTGTCTCATCTCACACACAAAGAACTTCACCCTAGCCTTTTCTGCTCCCGGAAAGACTGGGACAACAACAGGGAGGCAGGAAATTCTAGATACTTCTGTGTGGGGACAACTCAAAAAGATTCTTCTACTTTGAAGCTGGCATTCGGTATATTAATAGGACCCTCAGACCCACTCTTCAGTACACTCCTGGGCCTGAGGATATCGCATAACGACTGCCCTGCTGCCAGAGGAAAGCCCTGCTGCATAAGGCCTGCACTGCAGTCTGAAAAGGAAGAGGGGACCTGCTCGCTTTATCCCAGGCTGAAGTGACTCCAAGGGTCAGGCAACTGATTTCCTGTTCTGAGATATATGAACACAACAAGCTCCAAAGGCCTCGCTGAAACTGCCAGCTGACCTACTGCACTGGACCTCCCTGAGCCATGCTGGCCTCTGCTGGAATAAGTTCCTGATCCCCAAGTGGTGCCTCGCCAGGTCCTGGGCCATTGTCTTGCCTAGAGAGAGCTCCTCCTGGCCTAACTTAAGGTGTCACCAAATCTGGTGCAAAGTAAATCGAATTCACACAAAGCTTCGATGTCCAGCGGCAAATTTCAGAGGAACTGACGCAGAGCAAAACCCCACAAAGCTTCGCCGCATAGCTTAATTGGAACAGATGCCAGTCAACATGAGGCCTCCCCAAGCCAATGCTGTGCAAACAGCACAACAAGGACATAAAGCATAATTGTCAGCTTCATTGTTGTCAGCCTGAATATGTGTAATTCTTTCCCGGTCCAGCGCGACCAGAAACCCTCATGTGGCACTTTGCACTTTTTGGTGCTACCTTTATCTAAATCTTTAAAATTGCACATCTCCAGTTCTATTAGTTTGATTTTTGTCGTTTTGGTCTCAAATAATGTATTGCAATCTACTCTGATTCTGAATGATTGTGGGATTTTTCTTATGTTGTGTTTTCACTTTATTACTGTTCAAGTGCTTTACACACTGCCTCTAACATAAGCCTGGATACTTTTGTGCTAAGCTACAAGAGGATTAAGCACAGGTTAATATAGTTAATATGGACTGTTGCTTGAGTAGAGGTTCAACCCCCTCAACCAACAACCCAATTTCTCACAAGGAAGACTTGTCTATCACATTGAATCATATACAGAACATCTAGGATCATCTGACATAGGGAAAGACTCTCATGCAGTGTTCAAGATCATAGCAAAGAATAGCAGTTCCTGAGTTTAGGAGCAGTGAGAGTTCTGGTGATGGACACAGAATTTCAGCAGATAGGCAATCCAGAATAAAGGACAGCATCAATAATTCGAACTGCATGAGGAACATTATTAGAATTATCATATGTAGGAAATGCCCGGGTAATCAACTTTCTTAAGGGACAGGGAACAGCAGGATTAAAAGACTCACTCTCTCAAACCAGAGGAACTCCTTCTTCAGTCCACCTCTTAAGCTGGTAAGAATGTCTGCCTCCAAGCTTTAGGTGAGTCTAAAAAACAAGTCTGATTGGAGGAAGAAAGTTCCAGAGAGTGGTCAAAAAGTAAGGTTTGTAGCCCTTGTAAATGAGTTGAAGCAATGCAATGGTTCTCATTGGTGAGGGGGGAAAAATGCCTGCCCTCGTCCGGAAGATGAAGGTCAGGGTAGGATGCACTAAAGTGATTTTGCAGCTGTAAGGCTGGCAATAGGTGGGAGAGGGTTGTTGCAAGTGGCATTTAGAGCCGACTCTTCCATCACAAAAGCAGAGGAATTGATGCAGTGTTTGCACCGGCTGAGATGGCTGTCTCTGTCTGAAGAGCTGAGTTTTTGACCAGCCACAAAAACAGTGATCCCATCAGTGGAATCATCTGACTCGAAGGTGTACGGGGCAGCCAGAGAAAGCATAATGCGGCTTGGTGGAGGACCGTGCCTACTTCCCATTATAGTTTACTCCATCACAGCACATAGCGCTGAGGGCTGTCAGAACCTCATCGAGTGCTCCCTGGCATGCTTACACAACATCTCACCTAACACCAGCCCTAGCATCTGAAAACTTGATTCCAATACGAAAATAATTGTCTTTATTATTCAAAGCACAAAATAGTTTTTCTTTATTTTCCACAAATAGCCAAATTACATCAGCAACACATTTATTTCCAAAATGTTGCATTTTCTACACAGTGAAATATACCAAAACGCGTGGATTTTGACACCAGTTTTTTTATTTGTATTTATTGTTAATGAGTTTTGAAACATGAACTTTTTTTTATTAAATCACTTCCTTGAAAAGTTTGGCAGGCACTCATTAAACATTTAAGGTTCCAGTAAGATCAGAATTCTCATTTTACAAAAACAAGCTACAACAATATTGATTCAATTCATCATATGTGACTCGGGACTTACGAGAAAATAAAGTTTAATAATTTTAGATGGGAAACTTGACCAGTATGGTACGACATAGTCCTGTGGCATCTAATGTGAATAATTTAACTCCGAATTGAAAAACAATTCTCGGCGTCATAAATAAAAGCAAAGTGTGGGAAATCGGTTTTGGTTAATAGACCAGTTCTGATTAAAGGACTCTATTAACACATGGATATTATGATCTGGGCTGAGGAAGCAAACGTTGAGGGCATCTTACGTAAATAAATAGCTTTCTAGTGAAAAAAATATATAACGGACTTCATCAAGTCTTGATTCGTCAAGGTCAAGCTGCCTGACTTGACCTATAGTGTTGGTTTGCACCTTCATATGGAAGCATTAGAAAAAAAAGACATTCATAATCTGTTAGGAGCGTGTAAATAGCCCATGTATTTAGCAATTTCTTCTGTGGACTTCTCATGCAAATCGAGTAACCACCTGGGTCATAATGACAAAATATTTAAAGCAGGCTAGTAAAATTATTGAATAAAGCAGCAAAGTATAATTTGCATCAATTTTGGAATTTTGTATAGTCAGAACTAATGTGCAAGAGAAAAAGTGAATGCTGTCCTCCAGTGTGATCCAGGACCAGCGCAGGGGCTGTGATTATGGAGCAGAGTCATTTGTAACCACAAACTCTTCTTAAAAAAAACAAAGAACTACAATAAAAATTAAAAACGCATTCTTCTAAGCCTTTGAATTCCACATTCACACATATAATCAGTTATGTGACCTTAAGCAGTACTGATGAGGCATAAATAGCAGTGGCTGTTATATTTCCAATCAATCACCCTCCGCCAAGTCAATACCTAATAAGATGCCAACACAATTTCAGTTGGTAAAGGAGGGGCGCAAGAGAGAGTGCCCTAATTATGACCCTAGGACTGCTGTTTGGCCCCCTCCAAAACCATACAAGAGGAAGAAATGGCTGCCACCTATCCTACCTTACGGCCTAAATGCCAGTATCCGGTCTGACTACTGCATGATGATGGTCTGGATGTTGCCAACACCAGCTCAGACTTGCGATACATTGCATCTTGATGATCACAAACGTGATGCCTGGTCAGCAGTAAGATCGGATATTCTTAAATTATATTCATGCCAGGCCTATCTTCATTAACAACAATATTGGTCATCTTTAATGCTGTATGAAAGGTAATATACAAAAACATACTTTTTTTACCAGTGGATTAACCAAGATGAAAGCATTGCCTCCCACATTAAGTAATTAATGGTACAATCTTTCAAAGTGCCTGAGGTATGAGGATGGGCTGAAAGACTACACTTAAGGTTGAAGGATCGATATTTTCACTTTTAGCTTCTTTTGAGAAAGCTTTTCCTAGTTCACACCAAAAGTATAGCCAGTGTCTCCTTCTTCGGTATTGATGAAATGACATCTTACAGGTTGAATCCAAGGTGCAGCCCTTGATATTGTTCTCTGTTTTCTGGATTCCACCTCGCATTTTTCAGTCCAACTCTGTTGTTCATTTCGAAAGTCTGTCAGCTTCCACTTTTTTTACTGATTGTGGTGTGAGTCAACGATGATGAAACAAAGTGATCTACTGACAGCACTGAATACATTTTATGGTACCCATGCACTTCACACACAGGTTTATTTTGTGTTTAAGGAAAGCATATTTTTCACATAGAATACACCTTGAGCAAAATACACTACCGTTTGGTACAGTGGGTCTCAGCCAAAAACAAACTTATATATATATATATATATATATATATATATATATATATATGCAAAATACAGTTTTCAAAATATGCGTCTCTTGCAAAACAAGGTCGAATGTGGACGCCATATGGTTAATTTTGCTGTAGGTTGCAGACACTCTAAACTCGGGGATCTTAAAATACATGTTTCATATGCTTTATTCCATACGTTTTAAAGAAAATCATGATAATCAATGTCCAAAGTCCCAAAATGAATCCGCTTGGAGGATGCCAATCTTTCTGCTTTGGTTTCTAGATAAACAAAAGAATATTCACATTGTTAATGTTAGCTTTAAAACATAACGAGCAATAACTATATCCATACCGATAATTGCGTTCACGTCATATTTCAAACTCAGTTCAGTGTATGTCATCAACATGTATAAAGTCCAATATTTTTACCCCCAAAAACTATATAGATATACATATGTTAAATTGATTAAACAGTTTAAAATTATATGATTTGCAACAGAATGAGCTAATGGTCTAATGTTCACTCGCTGGTATTCAACGTACTTCTATCGCAGAGAAAGAAAAACAAAATGTGAAATGTACAGGAAACAAGGTATTACATCAACGGAATTGGTCATATTCTCTTAAGCGTGTTTTTCATTTTTCACTTTACTTTCCAGGACTGAAGAGGCAGCGCTGACTCAAGCCTTAAAAACCTGAAATGCCTATGGCCAAGTTCTTTTAAATTTACTTTCAGAGCTCGAGATGGCTAAATATAGAGACAGCGAAGTAGAGAAAGGGAAAAAGAAAGGGCACCAGAGAGAGAGGAAACTTACAAAACCCTGAAATGAGAAGCCACAAGATATCCATTTAAGGCAGCCAAGGAGAAACAGGAAAAGGTCAAAAAAAGTAACAAGATCAAAAGATGTAACTGAAAGAGGAATAGAGAAAGCAGTTCATGATTAAAGAAGAGACACAGAAGTTGGATAGACCGAGAAAGCTAAACAAGTGCAAGTAGAAAGGTAATGTGTAAAAGTGGATCAAATTGTCACGAAGGAGGCAACACGAGATACAACACAGAATTAACTGGAAAAAACAGGTTAGGTACACAGTCACAAAATGAGATAAAGAGGGAAAAAGTTGGACTGAAATCAACACGACACGAGAGTTAGATAGAATGACAGTAACTATAAAGTGGGGGGTGGGGTGACCTGCATTTGCCAATAAATCTGAAAAAACACGAGATGAACAACATCTTAACAAACAAGTAATACGTGAATCAGATGAGACCTGGGGGTTTGTGCTACACAGGAGAATATAAAATAGTATAAATGCATTCACTTTAACAGTATATCAAAGTTCGCTTTAAATTCATACTCATAAAATTGCCCTTTTGGCTAATTCACCGAAGTGTTCCTTCTTTGGCAACAAGTAGGGAGATCTGAGGACCAAAGCAGGCCAGTTTTGGATCTGCTTAACGTTTTCGGCAGGTGATTAGGTTTCACATAGCACTATATACCACACCTTACAACATGAACTAGAATATAAGCAAGCTGTTACCTGCAGGAACGTCAGCAGGAACAATGCGATAATGAGAAGTTATTCTTGATGGAGCTTATGTAAGCTCTTGTAACTCTTTAGTTGTATTGTGAGGTGAGGCAGGGAGAGGAAAGTACGTATGGAACAAGGATCATGAGGTGAAGCAGAAGGATTAAGGAGAGCCTAGGAATTGGACAAATTGGGGGAATAGTAAAGCCGGGGTGTTTTGCGGGTGACCTGCAGGAGTGGCATAGATATGGCTGGGGTGGACCACAGACATCAAAATAGGAGCTGTGAAAAAAGCTGTAGCTTTATTATCTTCTTCAATATTAGGAAGTCAGTAGTAAATACAAATGTGTGGAGCAGTCTATTCCAGAATGATTAAACCTCTGTGTCAGGTAAGCTTGCTGGCAGTTCAGTCAGGAGAGTGGTGACATTAAGGGATCGGTTCAGGCTAGTACTGTGAATTTGAGGATGGCCACTTTTCTTGTGTGCAGCACTTTGTGCATGGTACAGGCATTTTGACTGTGTCGGGTACTCGATGGAGAGCCCATGCAACTGATAGAAAGGATGTCATATTTGTTCCAATCTTCAGAGGAGCAGCCACGGAATTTTCTTTGTGGCTCACGGCATCCATTAAAATACAGTGGCATCACTCAAGGTAACCCATTCAAGGAGAAAGACGCCCACAGCATCATGATTTTCAGAAAGACTTAAGATACCTAGACAGGCTTGTTGTCGTCAGGAGCCAACAAGGTGGAAATCTTACCTCCATGCTGATAAAATGACCTACAAGGCTCTGCTAGCCGAATATGAAGCAGTCATCAAGGAGGAAAAATTGCGGTTCGGCACCAATTAACTTGTCTCAGACAAATCCACAGAAGGTCTTTTTAAGCTAATCAGGCTCTTTTCTGTCCCCACCGCTCCATTGAGTATAGAGAATTCCTCAGATTTTTGCAACCGAATGGCCACATTTTTCTATTCAAAAGTGGTGGGTATATATAAAGATCTGGAGATCCACAACTCTTAATTTTTCGAATTCTTAGAATATACAGTCTCAGGCATTTGACCTTCAATGGAATTGGTCTATTTTAGATAATCACTTTTTTTTTTGCTGACACAACAGTGGACAGAATGGGATCTGCTTGGTATTAAATCGGTCTCCCCACTATAACTTTGTCCCACTAATATTCTGCAATTAGAAGCCAACAGTATAGTTCTGCATCTTATGGAAACTATTAATAAGTTCATTGAATCCGGATGTTTTAGTCTAATATGGAAAAAGGCGGTAGATAAGCAGCTGCTCAAAAAGGCCAATTTGGATCCAAAAAACTACCACCCTATCTCCCTGTTCCAAGTACCCACTAAAATCCTTGAGAAACGTTTGAACTCCCAGATTAGGAACTATCTTGAACAAGTCCAACTCCTAGACGCCTCTCAATTTGGATTTAGGAGTAACCATGGGATTGAGATAGCACTAGTATCAGAAGTCAATAACATCAGTTCCATGGTGGATGCTGGGGAGGATGCGGCGCTGGTCCTTTTGGACCGATCTGCAGCTAATGATACCATCTCCCAGACTCTGATTGTAGAGCGGCTACAGCAGCTGGGGGTCACAGACTTGGCACTCAAACCCCTGGCATCTTTTTTAAGTGACAGATCACATTTGTTAATCTTGGAGCAGTTTTGCTCTGATTACATAATGTTTCCTGTGGGGTGCCTCAGGGCTCCTCTTTGAGTCCTATCCTATTCAACTTATATTTCTCCCCACTAACAAAACTTATCAGATAGTTTGGGCTCCAAGCTCTGTCCTATGCTGATGACACCCAAATTATTGTGTCCATTATCTGTAGAAGCTAAAGCCCTGACAATTCTGGTGGCTTTTAAGACTCTTGCAAGGCAACTGTCTGGCCCTTGTCTAACTCCACTCATAACTGTCATGAAGGCAAAAATCATCAATTACCTCACCTACAGCCAAGAGATCATGCAAGGGAAAGACAACAGCCACATGAACAAAATAATAACAAGAACATTCAAACAGGTGCTGGGCTTACCAAAATCTTGATCCCCCCGCTCAAATGCGTCTTGAGTTTGGTCTTCAAGACCATCAAGCAGTAGGGCGGGGAGCATACATCAGGCTGTGCAATAAGTTGCGTACCTCCAGAGAAGGAAGCCTGGAGGCCCTTTTGTGGGTGGAAATCTCAGCTGGTCGACTTGGCAGTTCATACCGGCGCTATCTGCAAGATTCTTTAAAACTCCTTGATACAGAAGAAATCTGGACCTCTAATCCATCGCAGCAAGCACTTAAAATTCATATTAAAAGAAACGTCCGCCTCTGGTCCTTTCATTCGGATAGAGCCCAACTGGTGCAACGTAAGCACGCCTGGACAATTGAATCAGGATTTAAGCCAGGTATTATGGCACCCCATCTGTCATGTACCTACTCAGTGCTGTGGAAAAAAAGATTTTTGGCCCTCAGAATGGGTTTATGGCCATTCCTGTATCATTTACCAAGATGGCGCTGTGCAAATTCCAACATAACGTGCAGGGGCTGCGGGAGTAGCACAGAAACAATTGAGCACGTGGTATGTCTATATCCTGCAGTCCATGACGAACGAAGGATCTTGTTAAAGAGCGAATGGAATAAACTTGACATTCGCACGTGCCGGCAAGCTATCCTTGCATCAATGAACCCGGACAATCCACAGCTTAATATCCGGTTCACCAAGATCGTCACAGGAACAGTAGGAAAATGTATAAACAGTGAGAACCAGCAAGTCATCAACGGTTAATTATTAAAGGACAGATTAAGCCCTACATTGTTCTACTGATTTGCACACTTCTCCGCACCACTCAAGAGTAGCAGACTACGGCCTCTGGCATACGGACTATCTTGCTTTCCTGTGTATCCCTGGAACTTTCAAATTATTGCATGCAGGGATTTTATTATATAAATGGTATTGCATTACCAGGAACTTCCCCACAAATATGGAATTACATTATTAGCGTTATTCGTTATTGCCTTTTAATAACGAATGTCTGCCCGTGGCCCTAGAAGATGATAAAATCAGAATGGATAATTATGGTTTTCAACTGACTTTTTAATTACTTTAAAAAAAAATGAGGGTCGTTCTGTCTAGACGAGTTAATACTTTTATTATGACAAAAAATAGGTTTCTAGGATTTTAAATTATTTTCTGATGAACTTTCTTTTCACTCGTTGTGATGGTACAAATGTAAATATCTTAATAACCATTCTTGATATACGTTTTTTTTTATGGATGCATGTTCACCATTGTAATGATTTTTAATAATCAAACAAAGTATTTCCAGAGTCGTGTCCATCTTGAGGGACATCAATGCGTCTGCCTCGAATTTTATAAAATGTATGCAGGCAGTGGCTACATGAATGGAGATAATCTACCTACGGCTGAAAGCGGATATAACGGAGGGCTTGATCTTTGTTGGGCAACCCTCCATGTGGTACAATCTGTGGTGGCCTGACAGGCTGGGGGACTTACCCACTCCAACAGACTTTGCAAAAAATCTTGGATCACTGGTTGATAGAAATCTATTCGATTTACAGGTAAATAGGACAGTCTCTACCTGTTTTTGGGTAGTTACATCTCTGAGGAAAGGGTTTCCCTTCTTTCCTCTTCAGGCATGAAAACAAGTGGCTTTGGCACTCGTTATGTCCAGACTGGACTACCTGTACATTAATAAAACTGTCCTTAACAAATTGCAGCTAGTCCAGAACAAACAGACAGACTTATTCTTGACATCCCAAAATCACAGTCTGTCTCTAGAGGGATTCAGTAACTTCACTGGCTCCCTGTGAATAAGCAAATTACTTTAAGGCACTTTGCTTGGTTCACAATGCCCTTCATAACAGTAGCACAACAAAACTCAGGAATCTATTTCAATGCTACATCTTCTTAAGACAGCTTCCATCTCTTAATTATTCCTGGGTATAGGAGAGCAAGATCGGGATGATGAGGCAGAGCTTTTGCAGTGGCGGCATCTACATTGTGGAACTCGCTTCCCCGATCAATTTCCCACCTCACGTCATATTTCATAAGGCCTTAAAGACCTGGCTGTTTACTCTGTAACGGCCATTAGTCAGCTCCTTACTATTTCTCTCCCTTCCGAAGACTAACTGCTATCAGCGCCTTTAGGCAATTGTTGCGCTTTACATTTCTTTTTCATTCAATCATTTATTCAGATAATTTTTTCTCTAGTCTATTACTTCTTTTTGAGTGATTAGCCAAGAGATAATATACTTTATACAAAGACGCATTCAACAGTAAACAGAAACCTAGGGTACAAATTACACTTACAGAAATAATGGACGTAGTGTATTTAAGAAGCTAACGTCCCCTTATTTTATGGTCATAATTGAATGTTGGCATGGACAACTATCTTTACGATGTTTTCTTATATTCATGAATACAGTGTCCACTGGTACTTTAAATGCAGCTAAAGAGAAACACTACTGTGAGGTCTATTTATTATACCTCCTTTGACATTCACATCAAAACCGTGAAATAAAATGCATTTTACAGAAATGTTAATCTGCTAATGAATGTTTACATCACTGATATTCCCATCCATCTATCAATGCACAAACCCTTCACGGCGTTGGATAAGAGTGTTAATGTGGAGAAACGCCATCTCCAGCAAATGTTTTCAGATGATAGAACTATCGCACTGAAATTCTTCTAATTAACCTCTAACTTCTTATGCACAATGGACAACTTGGTACATAAATCTTGTTGTGCTTTCCATCTTTATTCTCGTGAATGGGATCAAGTATTCTCCGCAAATTGGCATCCATCCCTTCAAGATAAATGACTTCAATCTACAGCCAGTGTCTTTGCGGCCCCTCTTTCTGTCGGGCCCGACAGATCACTTGATTTCTTATTTCCTCGTCAACAAATAATTATAGATTTCAAATACACCAAAGAGTAAATTCCTTTTTTCCATCTTTCTCCACAAAACATGTAATTGGATTTGCACATTTGAATACAGTCTTTTAAAACAGCGATTCTACCTTACAAGTATAATTTTATGGAAGCCAGCAGCACATCCGTAAGAAGGAACAGAAACGCAAGGGACAAAAAGCAAAACGAATCAAACAAATGTGTGCAAAGATTGCGCCAAGCTAGAACCACAGGAAAATAAACCTATGATAAAGAATGCGTGAGATGCATCAGATGTTTTCATCAAGGTCGGGCTTATGGAATAGTTCTAATGCACATTTCCCAAACAGACTCCCAACATAACCGCGAAGCTGAAATGGAGGCACATACTGAGCGGGCAAAGTGTGTACAAGCCGGATCCATGCTTCACGCTGTATTAGCACGCCAGTAGGTACAGCTAAAGGACAGGCCGGTTTGTAAGCAAGTGTAAATCATGGCAGACTCTAGGGTCAGCCCTGTAGATAGTAAAAAGGCCGAGAACGATCGGCGCCTAGGCAGCGTGCCAGAGATGAAGGAAGTAGTAGCTCACTGTCTGAAGTTTCCCTCTTGTACCTGAAGAGCATTACAAACCCTGATTGTAGAGGGTTACACCGGGGAGCTGCGCATTTTTTAACTTCTGAATCTAAGGTTATGGCTCCTGCGGAATAGAATAGAATGAAAATAAGTTTTAAACAAACTGGAGCCGCAGTTTGACCTTCCAGTCCTGCATGGTGTCATGCACTGTTTTAGAATGTAGGCTTACCTGCGTCAACAATATGTACGGCACAGTCGTCCTGGGAGAAGAGTCATTCTTTGCAATCCGAGAGACAAAAACACTACATGCTCAGGCAATAGTCAATGTTATTGTCCCTTCAAGACAAAAACCGCCCAGAATAGCAAACGACTTTGGGAGTCACAGACCTTAGGGGAAAAAAAAGTCCTGAACCGCCCTGACCACAATCTCACGGTACCTTCAGCTTAACAAACATTCTGTGCTGTTTCACTGGGTAAATTAGTCAAAAATGACATCCATCAAATCTTAGCACACAAATCTGTCAAGAAAGGCGACCAAAATACAGAAAAAGTGCCTAAGAAACTAAATCACATTGATTGACTTTAGAGAGCAAGTATAAATTAAGATCGCCCTAGCGCAGAGACAAAATCTAAACTCTGTTTGGTAAGCGATATTCACAATCTCAACTATGCCAGCCAGGACCCAACACCTGACCCTCAATCGTGTTATCCAGAGCAATGACAAATGTAGATTGCAGTGTCTAGAATTGCAGGCATGCAAAATACATGTAGAGTTTCAATTATGTTAATCGAGGTTGTCTCTTAAAATATCAGAGGTACTTCAAATGGTGCCAAATACGCCAGTCAAAATTTCAGAAGATTCTGTGGCCCTTTTCATAATGTTAGCCAAATCTTCAATACCCCACATAATATCTCCACTGTTCTAAGATGCCCACTATGTCAACCGGGATCTATGTAGTAGCAATCTCCCAGGGAGCGTGAGTGGTTGTCATAAATGGTGTTACTGGAAAGCATCAAATACATCTAATGTGTCTTGTAGCTCAACTTCTACATGTCCCACTAGAGGCTGGTTTCTGCTGATGGATGCCGGTTTTCATTTGTTAGCATCGGGAGTTAGGTTACGAATGCATGGTTCAGGATAAGTAATATAGTACTTGATGTTGACAAATAATTTGGTCTTTGAACTGATCTATGGCGAAGCATGCCATCCTCATGATCATTGTCCTGCTCATGGATTTAGAAGAACTAGACAGTGCTAAGCATTGCAAGCATCATTATGAACAGATGACCGTTGTTACTGTCAGATTAGAGAAACCTGGGAATTCAAATAGAAGCTTAAGACATGCCAATAAAGCCAGAAAGCATCAGGTTTTGAGTAAGATGCTTCTAATCAAATTATGTCGCTAAACCAAAATGTATTGTTATAAATTCTATTTAGAATCAAGTTATATGTCTGCGTGGGACAGGTGCAACAGTGCAGACTACAACAGTAACTAAGGTACCACACTGTCCACACAGAAGTACTAACAAAGATAAACAGGTTGCAGTAAAGGTGACCAGCTCTCCCTCTAGAAGCAATGACCTGAGCAGAGACAGTACAAAGAGAAAACAACTGAAGTGCTGTGTGTTAAATAGAACAGTACAGTTATTGAAATAAACAAATAAAGGTCCGAAGCAGAACCAGCTGCGGCCCATGCAGGTAAGAGCGGTGGGGTGGGGTGGGTGAGGATTTCAACAGACGATGACAAGGGAAAATTGAATAAATAATTCATTTTCCCTCTTCATCATCGGTCGAAATCACCCCCATGCAGCCCCACCGCTCACCTCTCTTACCTGCACGGGTTGCAGCTGAGCAGAACATGCAAGAAGATACAAAAATAATATGCACAATGGAACAAAGCCAATGAAGAAAATAGGATAAACAAATCAAATGTTAAGAGAAACACTGACATGATGATGCGTCAATAAAAAATGATAGAAACATTAAATTCAAAATATGTCTACTGGATGCTCTAGCCAGGACCTAGGATGCAAGTGCACACATTTATCCTAAACACGTTTGTTTATCGCACGCAATTTTTTGTGGAGTAAATGTGTTCTAGCCTGATGTTGTTGTAATACATCTTCTCCATGCCCAGTTCTCTGCTGCTCAGCCAGTGAGTATGTGTGATGTAATGGAATGTTGATGAGAGCTTGAGCTGTGAGTGTGTCAGCTGGAGACAGTAGGCCAAGCAGTGAGGATGCTGCTCCTGGTGGGGCATTTACCGATAACCAGTAACTTAAGATACAGCTCCCACAATAAATCAAATCTTATAATCTATGTGACTGGCTACCTGACTTCTGTCTACAGAGAAGCATTTTTTAATTACAAAAAATGTTTCTCTGGCAGGGCAAGCCTGAAAAATGTATGAGAAGAGCGCTCCAGGAAGACTAATACTCTGATCTAAATGCCCCTTGTTACCGCAAAAACCTGGCATAAAACACGGAGGGTTTTGCAAGTCGACACTTGATACAAGATATGGGGTTCTTTTTGCACCTTTTTCCCACTCATTCAGTCGAACAGGTCACCTTCCGGAGCCTTTTCACATCTGTGGGGCATGCCACACACAGATACCCACCAGGTGTCCACAAGCCTGTTCCCAAACGGCACTGCTGTTGCAGTCTCTATTTTAGATCCAGAGCAAGAAAAAAAAAGCAAATTGTTCCCTGCCAGGATGCAGTGTTTTTCGGTTTGGATCCACAGGCTAGTGTAGGCCTTTGAAAGGACATTAAACATTGGTTTATTTTAGCAATACCACTTTGAGCAAAATTAGAAGGACAAAATCCACTGACATCAGTCCACTTTCTCCTCGTGGTAGCCTAAACCAACCCAACAGTTGTGCACTATTCGGCCACAGAAGGGACATTTCCCAAGGGTGATCAGGCATCTCAGGCAAGATGTAGGTCAGCAAGAGTATGCATCATTATATTCTGGAACAAAGCAAGGCTTCTATTTCCAAGCAGCCTCTGATGTAAGGTGGGCTATGCATGGCTTTATAAACTGTACAAGTTTTAAAGTCATTAGCAGGCATTGCAGCTCCAATCCCTTTGTTAGTTCTCACACTTTTTGCTCCAACATTCTGAGCAGTGTGATAACAGATAATGAAAGTCCCAGAAGGGTATTCTGATAATTCCTGAGATGGTGGAAATATTCTTTTCATGACCAGATACCTCACCTCTTTTCAACTCGCAAGCAAGGCCACAAGGAAACAAATGATTTTACTAACGCTTGGCTATTGGCCCACCTTTGTCTGGGATTTGGGTTGATCCTGGACAGTCTAATCAACTATTTCTCACATGTAACAGCTACAATCAACCTACCTGTCAACTCCTCCAAGCCCAGAAAGACCTTCTTAAACTCCCTACATCTGAAATGTTGCCGTAATGAAGGGAGCCACGTTATCCCCATCATCTATCTGTCTTTGGTTTCAAAATCAACAAGGTTCAATTAGGTTACAAAATATATTTGATTATTGTATCTGCTAACAGACTAGACTTTAATTGACAGTGCAAAGAAAAATGATCTTTCTAGGATGTGGGCTATGAGCCTTTTAAAAGCTTGTTTATGGCCACAGAGAAAGGAAACATTTTCATGGGATGTAGGGACAACCAACCACTCAACCTCAAAGCTGAACACAGATGTAATGGAAAAAGAGTATCCCCAGAACTGATATAGTTAGTGGGGGTGTCAGTTATTAAATTTTGTTTTACCCCACATTGTCAGCCCTGGGGCCTAACTGAAGTGTAGCACGTACTGTAGCTGTGGGTGCTGCAAGGCAGGGTATAGAAAAAGCACAATAAACTATCATCGCATACGGTTATGAACCTGTTTAGCAGACCCCAAGGCGTAGTATTACTAAAAAGCAGAAGTACATAAAAAATAATAGGAGAATGCATCAAGCAGATGCAATTCCCAAAAAGTTCCTATTAGCAACTATTATTTGTTGAAAGTCACCTTTATGGTCTGGCTTAACAATGTATCTCTCACTAAACAATTATGAGAGTATCAATAGAGAGGGGCTTTAGCTTCACCCCCATGTTGAGAGACGGAGTACATATTTTGATAGGGCAGAAAGTCATGGGCTTCCACAAAAAGGTGCCCGCCCTCCACACAGCTGTAATCATTTTGTTTTTTTATCCAGCAGCCTTAGCTTGAACTTTCAGAGGCACATATATGACATTGTAATGCTATTAAAGTGACTTTATTTATGTTTTCTCTGGCAGCATCACGGAGGGAGGGGGTAGTCATTAAACTAAATGGATGTTTATAATAGGTTTGATAGAGCAAATGCCACCAAACCTATTAACCTACACCAATATTATTCGACAGTTCTGTGATTCCACACAAATCCATTGCTTTGCTATTTACTGGCAATGCTTCACATTGTTAAACACCTTTTCCTTTAAAGCTAGACCTATTGGCATTGCCAGCGCTTGTTCATTTAGCCGCCTCATTTTATTCTTACTGAGCACACTGATGCCTACCACTGTATACTGAACATGTCTCTGTTTGCATTTTACCAAACTATAAATAGAAGCACTTTCTCGAACAGAAACAGCAAAACATTTGATAGCAGTTCTCTTTAGCATGGAAAGATTTGCATTATGCTTTATTTTAAGCATGCCTTGTGAAAAGTGAATATTGTGGCATACTACTACATTGAGAAAAAAAGTATACTTGTGCTCGTTACACCAAATTGTGTTTTGCCAATTTATGTACAGTACTTTAAATTCATCTAGGAGATGGGTGAAAATACAGCTTTTACTTTTAAATCAGTAAAAAAGGCTTTAGCTCTACACGATCCATCTAAATAGCAGTTGCGTTTCTACTTCGGATTTTTAAGTGTATAATGAAGATATTAGCATACATGTAAAAATTTAATTGAAGTAGATCACAGCAATTTTCCAATTTGTCAGAAAACGGTGCCTGCATTGGCATTATTTTTTCACTATTTGAATTTATCGCACTGCAAAGGAGCAGAGATATTTATTCAAATTTTTTTTAGGGTTTAAACTATCTAAATCAGAGACAGATCTGAAAGGAACATTTCTAATTGTTTTCGGATCAATGGCACTGTGGTTTTGATTAGGCCTGGGCAGTAAATTCCGTTCCACTCGCGGAATTTGGGTAATTTCGCGTTTTGCAGGGAACGCTGAATTATCAAAACTTCCATGGCCCGCGGCTTCACCGAATTTTTTGCTTGATCGCGCTTTAAAAATGCGTGTTCATATGAGATTTCCCTCGAGTACGCAAACAGCGTTCGCGAACAGGAAAAAAGCATCGCGAACGGGCGGACCAAGCAAATCCGATTTTTCACCGTTTTGCAGAGCTTTGGTAGCACGACTACTCAAATTCCACCCACCCCTATTTTTGATGCTGGTAAAAATGTATGATCTCAATATGTTATCCTTGCCCTGGGAAATCCGTAGGTAGATATTCAGAAATGTTAAGTTAACATGGAATTTAGATGGGTCTAGAAACTTTCTCTTTATGATCAGCTCACCAAGCAGAAAATCAACCTCACAGTTGAAGCTCATAACAGCCTCAAAGTAAATAACTCTTCTTGGTAACATAGCATTTCAAACGTCCTCCTCTTTTGTGATTGCCGTGGCTAAAGGCCACTAGCAACTTGTAAAACTTGTAGTACTTGTAGTATTTGAAATCATTTTGACACATTGGCATGAAAAACGGCTTAGTACATTTAATTTATGTGCTGAGATATGCCCCACTTAAGGTTTTTTAAGGTTAACTAAACGAACAAATACAATATATGTCAAATTACCTCTGATGCTTCACAGATATATTGGTGGACCTAACGTGCCTAGATTTAGAATGTTCTCTAACATCACAGTATACCTTGAATCAGTATTTTGTGAAACATTTTGCCTTTTGCCTCAAATAAGTGAGACTGTACATACTGCTTCACCAACAAGTGTGGTTGGAAGTACATCTCAAGTGGACTGAGCAGATTGAGTCCCAGACTTTTTTTAAATGCTATAATTCATAAAAGTACTAAAATAGAAATCTTCAAAAATTTAATTCCAGCTTTTCTTGAATTTGTTTCTTCAAATTCTCTAACAAGATAGAGGTGTGACGGTTATATTCAGCCAGCGCATAATCTTAATGACTTGAGGCCGATAAAGCCTTTGAGACATGCAGGACTGACAAATTGTTCATCAAAATAATTTAAAACCGCATTAACCCTAAGGGCCATTTAAAGAAGAACACAAACCAAAGAACTCTAAACTTTACTGTTGAAATAGAGAAGAATGCACACTGCTTTTTGTATAACTAACGTTGCAATATAGAGGAGAGCACACTGCTTTTGGCAGGACTACTGTTGCAATAGAGATGAATGCACACTGCTTTTATAACAGCTACTCCTGCAATAAAGATGAATGCACACTGCTTTTATAACAGCTACTCCTGCAATAAAGATGAATGCGCACTGCTTTTAGAACAGCTACTCCTGCAATAGAGATGAATGAGCACTGCTTTTAGAACAGCTACTCCTGCAATAAAGATGAATGCGCACTGCTTTTAGAACAGCTACTCCTGCAATAAAGATGAATGCGCACTGCTTTTAGAACAGCTACTCCTGCAATAAAGATGAATGAGCACTGCTTTTAGAACAGCTACTCCTGCAATAAAGATGAATGCACACTGCTTTTGGAATAGCTATTCCTGCAATAAAGATGAATGCGCACTCCTTTTGGTAGAACTACTGTTGTAATAAAGATGAATGCACACTGCTTTTGGTGTAACTACTGGCGCAATAAGGATTAATGTACACTGCTTTTGGCCTAACTACTGTTGCGGTATAGATGAATGCGCACTCCTTTTTGTGCTACTACTATTGCAATGAAGATGAATGCACACTGCTTTTGGTGTAACTACTGGTGCAATAAGGATTAATGTACACTACCTGTGGTGTAACTAATGTTGTCGCAATAAAGATGGATGCACACTGCTTTTGGCGTAACTACTGTTGCAATAAAGAAGAATGCACACTGCTTTTGACCTAACTACTGTTGCGGTATAGATGAATGCACAGTCCTTTTGGTGCAACTACTGTTGCAATAAAGATGAATGCACACTCCTTTTTGTGTAACTACTGTTGCAATATAGATGAGTGCACACTGTTTTCGTAGTAAAAACTGTTGCAATAGAGATGAACGCACACTGCTTTTAGTGTAACTACTGTTGCAATGAAGATGAATGCACACTGCTTTTGGTGTAACTACTGTTGCAATAAAGAAGAATGCACACTGCTTTTGGCCAAACTACTGTTGCAGTATAGATGAATGCACACTGCTTTTGTTGTTACTATTGTTGCAATATAGATGAATACACACTGCTTCTGCTGTAACTACTGCTGCAATATACATGAATACACACTGTTTTTGGTATAAATATTGTTGCAAAAAAGATATATACACACTGCTTTTGGTGTAAGTACTGTTGCAATAAAGATGAATGCACGCTGCTTTTGTTGTAACTACTGTTGCACTACAGATGAATACACACTGCTTTTGTTGTAACTACTACTGCAATATAGATTAATACACACTGTTTTTGGTATAAATATTGTTGCAATAAAGAGAAATACACTGCTTTTGTTGTAAGTACTGTTGCAATAAAGATGAATGCACGCTGCTTTTGGTGTAAGTACTGTTGCAATAAAGATGAATGCACGCTGCTTTTGTTGTAACTACTGTTGCAATATAGATAAATACACACTGCTTTTGTTGTAACTACTGCTGCAATATAGATGAATACACACGGTTTTTGGTATAAATTTTGTTGCAATAAAGATATATACACACTGCTTTTGTTGTAACTACTGTTGCAATATAGATGAATACTTACTGTTTTTGGCATATTGTGGCAATAAAGATGAATGCACATGCTTTTGTTGCAACTAGTTTTCCCAAATAGATGAATGCACACTGCTTTTGGTATGACTACTGTTGCAATTTGTGCACAAAATTAAAAATGAAATTCAAACAGTTTAATCAGACCTATGAGGATTCTCTTGGTTTTAAACGAAACTGAATAGACCCACGTATTTAATATGAAAACATACTCCTTCCAATTATGGTGGTCCTTTCGCCAGAATTCTAAGGATAGTGAAAATATCCTTATGTACACTTTGACCCTACCCTGGACTCAACAGCTTCGAACTGACTATTGAAGGGCCAAGGGGAGGAAGGAGTATCCTTCCCTGACTCCATGACCCACAGATCAATTGTAGCAAGAGCAGTGCCATCACATGGCCAACCAGGGGACGCAGCTCAAACCTCCTGGCGATCATTAATTTACTAATCTTTCCAACCATATAAGCTTACAACATTTCCATTCGCATACAAAGCGATAGATACTTAAGGCTCTCAAACAATGTCGTGTCGTTTGATATCAAGTTTTACCTCTCTGCAAAAATAATGATTTGTATGAAGGGTTGGCTTGCTTGAAGTCTCTCAGCGAGGCTGATTAAAGGCGCCAAAAGCTGACTTGACACATTCAGACCTTTTTGTTCTTCGGCATTCACGAATTTCCGCAATTAAAAGCAAGGAGATGAAAGAGTCCAGGCAATCACTGGGCTTATAATGCAAACATTTCAACTCACAGGGGAGGAAGTTGGTCTTTGGGCGTCTTAAAGCGAAGGGTTTGATTTATCTTTCGAGAATAAAAGATTGGAAATGTTCAGTTAAGAAAAGGGCTTGAGCAGATTTCAAGGTACTCCCTTGCCGAATCCATCGCTGTTTTGGTATATAACACAATAATATAATGGTTTCCTGTGCTTACAAAGAAAAGTGAACAAAAAACCACTGGGTCTGGGCTCCCACCGGCATTGCTTGCCACAAGCATATAATGAACAAACACAGTGCAAATGCCGCAAAATTCAAAACTGAAAACTTATTTGTATAAACATACGACTTGAACGATATGTTTATTGAATAAATCAAAACTGGTTTTTTTATAACTTTTTCAATTTTTCACTTCTATTTTGATAGTGACTCACACAAATTTGGTACAAATGTTAAAACATCTGGAGTGCACAAAAAACGTTATTTACAGTGATTATAAACTCATTAAGTAACAGTCAATCCTCATTCATACCTCACTCATCCCGTCACAAAACAACAATTAACAATGAAAACATAAATGATTCAATACATGCTGTAAACATGAACAGCAAAGAAAGCCAATGTTGATTTCACAGTAAATTTGATGTGAATTAATATTTCTGTGGCAATTGTAAATAGACCAATTTTGGCTATTGAAAGGTCTACGCGTTTCGAACTAACATAACTGTGTAGTTCTCATCAGGACCGATCTTGCACTTGGCTACAAGAAGCTGGGAAGTTCAGTAAAAGATTGATTTCAAGCTGTGGCAAGGCGTTTAAATTCAGCCCGTCCCGCCTGTCTCTGCTGGCAAGTCGGCGCCTGCGTTTATTTGGAGACGGATTGCCGGTGTCGATAAATGAGCTCTGTCGGCGTTTAGTGCGCAGGAAGTGCAAACACCCAGTGCAGCATTTTGGACGGCTTTGATGCAAGATGGGCTCGCATGAAGATCTCCTGACGTACTGATCGACAACAGGAGAACGCTTCCTTCCACAAGTACACTGCGCACTAAACGCCGACAGAGCTCATTTATCGACACCGGCAATCCGTCTCCAAATAAACGCAGGCGCCCGACTTGCCAGCAGAGACAGGCGGGACGGGCTGAATTTAAACGCCTTGCCACAGCTTGAAATCAATCTTTTACTGAACTTCCCAGCTTCTTGTAGCCAAGTGCAAGATCGGTCCTGATGAGAACTACACAGTTATGTTAGTTCGAAACGCGTAGACCTTTCAATAGCCAAAATTGGTCTATTTACAATTGCCACAGAAATATTAATTCACATCAAATTTACTGTGAAATCAACATTGGCTTTCTTTGCTGTTCATGTTTACAGCATGTATTGAATCATTTATGTTTTCATTGTTAATTGTTGTTTTGTGACGGGATGAGTGAGGTATGAATGAGGATTGACTGTTACTTAATGAGTTTATAATCACTGTAAATAACGTTTTTTGTGCACTCCAGATGTTTTAACATTTGTACCAAATTTGTGTGAGTCACTATCAAAATAGAAGTGAAAAATTGAAAAAGTTATAAAAAAACCAGTTTTGATTTATTCAATAAACATATCGTTCAAGTCGTATGTTTATACAAATAAGTTTTCAGTTTTGAATTTTGCGGCATTTGCACTGTGTTTGTTCATTATACAAAGAAAAGTGGGCATAATACTTCTTTAAACTGTATGTGCAGCTATAGTTTGCTTTATTAACAAGGTGCGTTTCTTGTTTACCAACTGTATCACGCCAGTAAATGTATTATTTTAGTGACAGGTGGTTGAAGGGTAGTGCATGTGCGCACATTTAGACATATTTTACATTGGGTTCTGTTTCAAGGATACATTTGTCCTAGTTATTATCTGATCCAGATACAATGGAATTATTACATAGAAGGGTTGACCCAATAGTACCGGGACCTGGGTATTCAATGTTACAGGGAGAGGGGTCCCAGTAAGAAAAGGTCTTAATGAACAAAGCGATACTTGAAGTTGTTCAATGCAAAACAAATTACACAATTTTGATGAATGATGTTATTTATTCACACCCTCATCCACATACATTTTATGTATAAGCATATTCAATATAAATAGACTGTGTGCCCAAAGAAAGGCGTGGGAAGGGGTGGGGTAGGTAAGTGATTTGTGAGGAATGGGGTTTTGTGTAAAAGTTTCAAAGGTCAAATGTGGTCACAAAAAGTAAATATTTGACATCACAAAATCATGTCATTAGAGTTGGATGTCCAACTTTTGTAGACCTATCCCATATGATAAAGCACGGTAACAATAATCTCTTGATCATGGGTAGGTGTAGAAGAAAAAGTCGACGTGTCGACCCCTGCTTGGTGTAGGTTGAGTTGTACCTTACTATGGGGTCTTCTTCAGGACTAGAGCGTGATGTGTGGTGGGAAAGGGGCACCGGGAAGCCACCTTAAGTGCGGGGCAGACTCAAAATTGAACGGTTGGGCCCATGGGCTCCTGTTAGTGAGAGCGTGATACCACCTGGCGGTATGCGCAGTTCGTGAAAGATGTTTAATTTGCTGTTCGGTTTGTAAACGGTTCTCAAAAAATGAAAACAAGCCCGTGCTTTAGTCACGGGGGAAGGTATCCGACTCTCCAGAGTTCATCATAGAGAGTCAATACAATGGAAGCTTGCCCATATTTAGCACTGCTTCCAGATGGATGCGCTGTAGTGGGACGTTGCTGTAGGAAGTTGTGCAAATATATTTTTGTGTTTCTAATGGGTACTGAGTTGTGGAGCCCTGATTAATTAGGAGAGTTAACTTGTGATGGCGCATGGCTGTACCTTGCACAGTGTGTAACGAGTCGCAAAAGGAATTTTCATTTGTTATCAAAAATGGTTTTTTTATATCTCTGCCGGATTACCTGTCAGAGTGTGCATTTACCACGGCGGAACTGTCTCTCTGAATTTCCTGGAATTCCTACCTGCGTTGGTGCAGTGAAGGTGCCACTGGTCCTATTGCAACCAAGGAAAATGAGCACCCACCCCCACTTAGGTAGGCAAAGATTGGGGTGCAATTGTCCCTTTCCAGGCCTGTGCCCCCGCACCTGCTGCATTAACAATTACTGCGTCTCGGAGATCACACCTTTGTTGATGCCGTTTTGGTGACACTGTCTGGCACACAGACTTACTGAAGTCTGGGGGAAATTTGCTATGTGACTGTATCAAAGTGTTCTCTCTTCACCTGAAATGGTGGCATTCAAAACGAGCATGCTAGAGGAGACGTATTACGTAAATAAAGTTCACAGAGGGACCTAACAACCAAAGTCTTGTAAATGTTTAGTTCAAAGACACATTAGATAGAGGTTGGAATGCTAAGTGAAGTCCAAATTGCAATAAGACAAGGCTGCCACTTGCTTTAGTATTATGATAGATGCTTGTCTTAATACTGCAATGTTTGTGGAAGTGCACCACAGAACAAGGGCCAATACTTCTAATAAATGTGTCTATGCAAAATTGCAACACAAACTAATACTCCATGAAAAGAATACTCACTACAAATGTCTGGGAGGTAGCAGTATGACTGGCATGAAAGCATGAATTCTGACTCTCATACAAGTCATTGTCAAGTTATACTTTATAGCCTTGATTTAAAGTCCACAGAGATGGTGTGGGGTCTGCCATTCCACAATGTGAGTTACTGAAAAATAAGGGTCCATTTCACAAATTGTATTTTGTAGTGCTAAACGTGTGGATGGAAAATGAAAATGTATACTACTATTCCAGGGGGAGGGTTGGGAGGAGTAAGGAGCGTTTACAGGAGAGCTAGAGAGGAGTTTAGGGAAAGACATGCACCCATACACAAAAGAGTTTTCTCATTCGTATTTTCAAACTGCACTCATAAAGTTACTACAGCCTAAAGTACCCAATACAGCAGTAAGTATAATTCAGCTCAGACCTGGAGTAAGTTCAGTAACACCTTTGGCTACTCAACAGATACTGCAACCCCCTCCCGTTGAAAATAAAGAAATTAGAAACTTGAAATAAAATCTCATAGGAAATAACATTTAAATAATTGAACTTATTTAAACTTAAAAAATATATATCAATGTAGTTTGAAGTTTTAACAAAAAAACTGTTTATCATACATACTTTTTTGAAAATATATATTTTTTTAAATTCCAATTTAAATATAAATAGAACTTAAAAAAAATAATTTTACTTAATTCTGTACATAACATTTAGTAAAGTTTATTACATAATGTTATGTAGATTTGTAGAGCACACTAATAACCCGTGAGGCGCTTGAGAGGGTGTGTGAGGTCCCCGAACAGTTAATTGAAGAGCCAGGCTTCAGCTTCTTGAGGAACTTGAGAAGTGAGTAGGAGGATCTAACGTGTTGGGGAAGGTCGATCTATGCTTTGGATGCGGTGTAGGAAAGAGAGTGACCTCCGGTTCTGCTTCTGTGAATGCAGGGGTTGTGCACGAGTGAGAGTGCTACGGAGCCTAGAGGTCTGGCAGGCTGGTGTAAGTGCATGCGCTGTTCAGATATGCTGGTCCAGTGTTGTGAAGGGCTTTGTAGGTGTGCGTTGAACTCGAAGCGTTTAAGAATGGGGAGCCAGTAGAGCTCCTTGAGGTAAGGTGTGATGTGGTGCTGTTGTGACGTTGAGTATGAGTTGCGCAGTGGCGGTCAGAATGTTCAGAGATCTGTGTAGGAGCTGCTTTAAGATTCCGGCATAAGAGTGTGCTGCTATAATCGAGTATGCTAGTGATGAGTGCTTGCATGGCATGACAGTTTGTCTGGCACTTTATGGCAGCCACTTGAAGCTGTTTCTTCAAATAAATGTAAACAGTTTACTTTAGGTGAGTATGATTTTAAAATATTCATAACAATGTACTAGTGCTGTAGCATTGTTAAAAAAAATCTACATTAAAAATACATATATAAAATTAATTTACATTAACATTTAACTCCTTTGGTGCTCATGACAGAATGGTTCCGTCATGAGCACCAGTGCTTGTGTGCTCATGACGGAACCATTCAGTCATGTGCACACTAGCACTAAATCCCTCTGCTGTAAACAGCAGAGGGATTGCCTTTATTTTTATGCCTCGGGAGGTGGCGAGGAGCTTCCCCAACCTCCTGAGGCATATTTTTTGTTTTCAAATTAATGATGATCACAAACATGGTATGCAGACGTCATTACATTGAAAATCAATCAATCAAATGGCTTGTAAAGCACGACTACTCACCCGTAAGGGTATCAAGGCGCTGGGGGGGGGGGGGGGGGGGGGGATTGATAGCTGCAGATCTGTTGCGAGGCACTGTGGTTCAGTCAAAGGGCCAGGTCTTGAGGTCCTTCCTGAATTGGGGCAGTGATGGTGACTGCCTTATGGAGAGAGGCAGGGTGTTCCAGGTCTTTTCCGCAAGGTAGGAGAAAGATCTTCCCCTGGCTGTGGTCTTGCAGACACGTGGGATGGCGGCTAGGACCAGTTGAGCGGTGCGGAGGTCTCTGGTGGGTGCGTGGAATGAGAGGCGGAGGTTGAGGTATGCAGGTCCTGTGCCGTGTAGGACTTTGTTGGTGTGTGTGTGGAGCTAGAAGGTGATCCTTTTGTTGACTGGGAGCCAGTGGAGGCCTCTCAGGTGGGAGGTGATGTGGCTGCAGCAAGGGATTTTGAGAATGAGTCTAGCGGAGGCGTTCTGGATAATTTGCAGTTTCTTGAGGAGTTTCTTGGTGAAACCGGCGTACAGTGCGTTGCCGTAGTCTAGTCTGCTGCTGATGAGTGCGTTGGTGACCGTCTTTCTGGACTCGTGGGGATCTACTTGAAGATCTTTCGGAGTAGGCGTAGCATGTGGAAGCAAGATGATTAGACAGTGTTGATCTTTCGGTTCATGGTGAGCGAGCAGTCCAAAATGATGCTGAGATTTATTGTGTGGTCTGTGGTTGTGGGTGTATTTCCAAGATTTGCAGGTCACCAGGAGTCGTCCCAAGCGGAGGGGGTGGAGCCCATGAGGAGGACTTCAGTCTTGGCAGCTTTCCTTCATCCAGGTGGCGACAGCCTTCATTCCGTCGTGTAAGTTTCTCTTGGCGACTGGTGAAGGAAAGGATCAGCTGTGTGCCGTTGGCGTAGGAGAAGATATTGAGTCTGTGCTTCCTAACGATGGCTGCAAGCGGGCCATGTAGATGTTGAAGAGAGTGGGGCTTAGGGAGGTGCCCAGAGGCACTAAGCAGCTGATTTCTATGGGTTCAAAGAGGAACAGTGGTAGCCTGAATCTCTGTGTTCGGCCGGTGAGGAAGGAACAGATCCATCCCAGGGCATTTTTGCAGATGCAGGCGTCATGGAGTCTTGTGCATAGGGTGGGGTGGGAGACGGTATCGAAGGCAGCCGAGAAGTCCAGGAGGATGAGGGCTGCAGTTTCGCCTCTGTCAAGGAGGGTGCGAACGTCGTCTGTGGCGGCACTTAGGGCGGTCTCCATACTGTGATTGCTTTGGAAGCCGGATTGCGAATGGTTCAGGATGTGGTTCCCCACGATGAACTCGGAAAATTGGGCTTCGAGTGCCATCTTGATGACCTTGGCTGGAAAGGGGAGCAGAGACATGGGTCTGAAGTTCTTGAGGTTCTTCAGGTTGGCAGAGGGTTTCTTCAGCAAGGGGTTGATCTCTGCGTGTTTCCAGTCTTCCAGGAATGAAGCGGGGTTGATGGAGCAGTTGATGGTGAGGCAGAGTTCGGGGGTGATGAAGTTACCGGCTCTGTTGAAGAAGTGGTGCAGGCAGGGGTCTGAAGGTGAGCCTGAGTGGATGCTCTTCATGATCTTTAGGGTGTCGTCTGTGGTCAGGGGAGTCCAACTGATCAGGGTCTGCTTGGGTCTGGTATCATTGGGTGCGACGATTGCGAGTGAGGTGAGAGGGTCTTGGGAATCGAAGTTTTTGAAGCCCTCGTAGATCTCCTTCATCTTGCAGGCGAAGGAAGGAGCTGAGGTTGTTGCAGAGGTCTTGAAGGGTGGGATGTCTGCTGTCCCTGTGCTGGGTTTGGGTAAATCTTTGACCACAGTGTAAAGTTCCTTGCACGTTGGCATTGATCCTTTCTTTTAGGGCCTCTTCTTTGTTGTTCTGATAAGATGATGATGTATGGTTACAGTGGTTTTGAAAGCTGAGCAGTCTTATGTGGTCTTGCTGCTCCTCCATCTCTTTTCAAGCCATCTACAGGAGCGTCTGGACTCATGCAGGGCAGAGGAGAACCAACTGGCTTTTTGGAGTGTGGTTAGCCAGGTACTTTCTTGATAGGAGCCAGTGCGTCAGTACAGTTGGAGATACATTGGTGGAGGTTGTGAGCTGACATACTAGCGTCCGCAGTAGTCGTAGGTGGGATGTTGCTGAGGAAGTTGGTAAGCTGTTCTTCAGTGACCCTGTTCTAGCGTCTGCAAGGGTAGCAGTGGGCGGGATGGTGTGAAGTGGGTTTGATGAAGGAGAAGTGGACGCAGCGGTGGTCAGTCCAAGGCAGCTCGGAGGTGTGTGCTGGAGAAGACGGGGTCAAGCGTGTGTCCTGCTGAGTAGGTTGGAGGCAACCAGTTATCGGAGTCTGACAGCGGCGATGTTTTGCAGCAGGGACGATGTGTTCTTGTTGTTGGGGCTGTCCAGATAAAAGTTGAGGTCGCCGAGGAGGATGTAGTCCGAGGAGGCGAGAGTGTGGGGTGCGATGAAGTCGAGGATAGAGTTGCTGAAGAGTAGAAGGGGACCGGGAGGTCTGTAGATGAGGGAGTCACGAAGGGTGGTGTTCGGGTTGATCATGACCTGGAAGTGAACATGCTCCATGTTGGTTGCGTGGTCGTCTGTGTGGGTGGTGAAGCGGAGGGTTCTTTTATGTACGATGGCGATGCCTCCACCTGGTTTGTTGATGCAGTCCTTGTGAATGATCTTGTAGCCGTCCGGGGTAGCCTTGGCGATGTCCGGGGCAGAGGTGGAGTTCATCTAGGTTTCCGCGAGGAAGGTGATGTTGGGGTGGCCGGAGTCAAGAAGGTCCCAGATCTCCACTACGTGTTTGTGGAGGGAGCGTATGTTGAGCAGGACACATCTGAAAGAGTCGGTCCGGTATGTGTTGGTCGTTTGGTGGGTAGGGCTGTTGTGTGGTGGCAGGCGAAGGCGCAGTGGCAGTGTCTGCAGCAGAAGGAACCCTAGGTGCAATTCAGTGATGCCCCGTGGCAGGCGTTGTGATGTCCGGTGATGAGGGGGCTGGTGTTGTAGCGGGGGATGGTCCTAGGACAGGGGCCTGAGGTGCTGGGATAGCTCCAGGTGCCTTCGGCGCACCTGCAGCATGCCCGCTGTGTGCGCCCGCTGCACGTCGGGCTGCAGTGACCATGGAGTGGGGTAAGGGGGAGGGCTGGACCACAGGGGGCAGGGAGGCCGGAAAGGGGAGAGCTGTGCAGGAGGAGGGCGGGGCTGCGTGGGACTAGCAGCTGCAGGGACACGGCGAGGAAAGGCACAATGTGCCAGGTGGGAGGAGAGGAGAAAAAGCAGAAAGCAGAAGGGGAAGAAAGTGACAAAAAACAGGGGATGCAGAAGGTGAATACCATGACAGAAGAGCACAAAATGTGAAAGGAGGAAAAGTCTACTTGTTCGTGAAAGCTGGGAAGATGGAAATTATAACACCACAAACCCTTTGTTGAGAACTTTTTCAAGGAAAAAAAAACTGACGCCCCCCCCCCCCCAAATAGTTGTATTTTGCCCAATGTCTCTGTTCCCTCCAGGGGAATCCAGAATCCCTGGTACCTTCCTTTAGAAACCTCAAGAAGTTGGAAGAAAAATATGCAAATTTGGCGTGGATACCAAAGCGCGAACTGCATCAAATAGGGAAAAAAAGGCTTCGCACAGCAAGGGGTGTGGGGGGGGGGCGGGATGAGGCCTAGCAGTGAAGGGGTTAATTTACAAATATTAAAAACATAAATAAATCTTTTACTTTCCAACATTTGTATATATCTTTTTTTACAAGGAGATCTCTGCCCCAATTGTGGGGGTCTCCGCCAAGTGTGCTGGATATCAAATGCTGTTGTATATGACATTTATACGGTCTCAACCCCTGTGTCAGAGGGTGGGGACATGTCTACACTTCTGAGTAACTTTGCACTCCTAAATGGTGAATAGTCAAAAGTAGTAAAGTTACTCAAAAGTGTAAGAGTAAGGTTACACATGTAGATTTACTCACATGTAAATAATTTAACTTTGTGAATAGAGTCCATAAAGTACACAGATTACTTCTTGTCAGCTAAAAAATGTCTACCACTTCAGGGTTCACACTGTGACAGTGGCAGACTTCATGGTAGCTCGATAAAGATTAAAACAGCATTATAATAGCTATGATCAGATGATCATTATATTATACCATAGGGTGAAAAATCTGAATTTGGGAGCTAATTTCTTGAGGTAGAAATATATATTGTCTACAAAGCTATAAGTGTGACAGCTAGGCTTTGTATCGTCAGGCGAGAGTTACTAGGAACAGACTGGTGTTCGTGTTATATATGTTTCTCTGTGAAAAATAAGGAGCATTTTACTTTAACTGGTGCTAACAGAATTCTGGGTTGAACTATTTTATAGCTCAAAGGAGCATCAGCCTCCTCCTTTGTTTTGATCCTGAATTTGTGGGGAAACTACAATACCTGCAGGTGCTGTCTCCGGAAACATTCCACACCTTGGATTAATCTAGTAGCTACATGAACATCTCATGGAGGGTAAGCCACAGAGTCACACCCTGAAAAAAAGACACTCCTCCCATTAGCTTACAGCAAACCAAACTTAGAATTGTATCTGATTGACAATGAAGGAGGACTTGAGGCAGCTAAAAAGTTCTAAAGACTTATAGAATACTCACTTCAGATTTTCTGTTAAACTCTCTTCGAAATGAGCAATGGTGGCATTGAAAGAAAATGTTTTCTTGGATGGAATACTTGCCATTTTTTTGCATTGTAATTTGTATGGAAATCTAATTTTGTGTATATTGTTTTTTCTGTGGACATCACACAATTGTGTTGTATCTAAATATACTGGCATGGTTCACTGATAATACGGAAAAATAACCGTTAATTTGCAATGCATAATTTTTCTGTAAAATGTATTTAAACTGACTACATCAGAATTACAACTACTGAGAAAGCCACTAATGAGAACAGCACCAATATGAACAAGATAAGTACAAGGGTAAGTTTATGGACTTTAAACCTAAGCCAAAGGGTTATCCTAACACCAAATACCTTACCCCAACACCAGCCCAAGCATTAAACCTAGACCCAAATCTTACACTAGCTGAAGCTGTACTCTATACCTGAACCCTAACACTATCTCTAACCCTTAAACTAAGACTATTAAACTTACGCCAAACCCAAACATAAGGATAATCCTATACCTTACCCTATCCCTGAACCTAACCAAATACGCTAACCCTAGCCTTTTCCCTAAATATAATACTATACTTTAACCTACCAGATTAATAATAAACAAACTTTACACTCGTCACTCCAAGCAACAAAAACAAACTTGAAATCATTGTTCTGAATGAAATCTGATTTGGAGAATTTCATCCAAATCTCTTACCATCTACGAATAGTTGATTCCACTATTGGAACCACTCTCAATGTAGTTGCTCATATTAATGTTATCACAAAACAGTAATTTTCTATGCCCTGGGAAAAATTAAGCAGCACCGGACTCCTAAGTAACTCAGAAGTACATTCCTTACACTAATCATCTTCACCTAGATTACAGCAATGCAGTTCTTGCGCTTGCACAGTTCTCATTCTGTCTCATCAAGGTAATATTTCACAACGCGGTTAAGCCTGATCTCTTCAAAGATGAAGGGCCAGATGTACAAAAGGGTTTTAAAGGGTTTTACCCATTCTATGTCTATGGGAAAATATGTTCCTACATACGGCCTGAAATCTGATCACATTACACTGGTGCTAAAGGTACTCTATTGGTCACCTATCCAGAATACAATTCAAAATTGGTTGTATGGCTGGTAAGGCCCTTTAATCTAGGTTCTCCTTCCTACCTAGCATTACTTCCTAACATTTATGGAGAACAAACAGGGCAATAGAATAAAGTCTTCACTACTTCAACAAACAGGGTCTTGAACTCTTCAGTCTCTTTAAAGCAGCCAGTTGTCGAGTTAGCGGAAGACCGAAACCCTTAATCTCCGCAGATGAGCTGCAACCACCACCATCACCTTTGTGAACACCTGAGGGGCTCTGGTAATGCCAAAAGGGAGCACAGTAAACTGAAAGTGCTCATGGCCCACCCTGAACTGCATAGAGCATCGGTGGGCAGGCAGGACAGGGATATTGGAAAAGGCATCATGCAAGTCCAACGCTACCATCCAATCTCCGGTTTCCAGAGCAGACCAGATCTGAGCTAGCGTGAGCATCTTGAATTTAGCTTTTTTGAGGAAGAAGTTGAGGGCTCGGAGGTCTAGGACAATACGAAGGCCCTTGTCCTTTTTGGGGACCAGGAAGTAGCTGGAATAACAGCCACAGCCTACTTCTGGCCCCGGAAATCTCTCTATGGCTCCCTTAGCCAAGAGAGCCACAACTTTCTCACGGAGCAAGGACAAATGATTCTCTGTCAGCCAGTCGTGAGATGGTGGCATGGAGGGATGGGTAGTCTTGAAGGGGAGGGAGTAGCCCCTTCGGACAATCTCCAAGACCCACCTGTCCAATGTTATGGACTGCCAGTGCGGCAGGTGATGGAGAATTCTGCCACCAACTGGACGTCCATGATCGTAAAGGGCCAGATTAGAAGGGTTTGGTGGATACAGCTGCTGTTAAGGGAGGGGGAGCGGAAGGACCAGACTACTGAGTACCTGACCCACAAGGTCTGTGGGTACTGCGCCTTCATCCACGCAGAGGCTGGCAGCATGGACGGCTCGTGGCTGGTAGGGTATTGCTGCAACTGGAAGCCCCTTCCATAGCCACAAAAGGTAGACTGGGGGTGACGTTGGGCAGCCAAGAGGCCCAAGGACTTGGTCATAGCTCATGAGTCCTAAAAGTGCTTCAGCGCAAAATCTGCCTGGTCCTCAAAGCGAAAGTTGCTAGCAAAGGGCATGTCCATAAGGGAAACTTGGTCATGCCTCCAAAAGCCAGTCGTCTTCAACCAGGGGTAGAGCCGCAGGGCCACTGTCTATGAAATCGCCCATCCCATGTATGTCGGTCATGTCCAATTCACAATGAACTGTGAACTTTGCTGCGCCTCTCCCATCAGCAACAGCCAGAGAGAGTACAGCCTGGGCCTCCTCCGGTACCTTTGGCAGCACTTGCGCAACTGTGTCCCACAGAGTGCGAGAGTAACAGCCCAAAAAGCATTTGGTGTTAACAGACTGCAATGCTAGGCTGGCAGAAGAAAACATTTTCTTCCTCAAGGATTTCAGCCTTTTGGATTCCCTGTCTGGGAATAGGGAATGTGCCCTGGGAAGTTAATGCTCTCCGGGGTAGGGTGTTGAGTGAGGAAGTTTGGACCCACTGGCGTGGGGCGAAGGTAGCGGGCGATAATCCTATTCAGAGGAACCCCTGTTTTGGGTTTGGACAAGGTCCCTAACAAGAAGTCAGTGAGGGCATCATTGCACAGGAGCAGGGCTTCCCATGAGGAGACTCCTGGTTGCAGCACTTTTGTCAAGATGTTGGTCTTGACAGCCACAGAGAGCAACTGAAGGACAAAGACCTCAGCCAACCTCTGCATAAGAGGCTCCCTCCTCCAAAGCCACGGAAGGGGGGAGAAAGCATACCAGTATCTGCAAAAGATACCAGTCCACTGGCTTTATTTAGTTCCTCACACCAGTCCATATTAGGGTCGTCTATGTATGGCGGGTATTCTTCAGGGTCCAGCGACCCCCTCCCAGACCTATTGCATGGGATTAGGGCTAAGGATCCTATCTAGTAAGCGCCGTTCCTGTCCCATCCGGCTCTATGTCAGAGTAGGGGATCACAATGGAGACGGCGCCAGAAGGGTCGGCCTCGGCGTCCAGGTAGGTCGAGATGGAGCGACTGGTGCCGGTCCAGATCAAGGAATGGATCACTGGGGACCCGCCGGAGCTGCTGGCGCAGACCCAGATGGGGCACCCTCCGGCCCTGAAGGGCCCAAAGGTGCGCCAACGGGGTTGGACTGCCCAAAGATGAGACACATGGCTTATAAAACTCTTTGAGTTGGGCAGGGGTCGCTCCAGCTCCTGGAAAGGCAAGGCTGTGTGGAGTCTTCCCAGGCTCCAAAGAATCATGCCTCATGTGCAGATGCTCCTTAGTCGTGTCAGTCAACGAACAAGGAGTAGTCAAAGAGCATTTCGACTTCTTGCTCCAATTCTTGCCTGAAACTATCGAGGACTTTGGATGGGACGAAGAGGATTTTAGGCTCCGCAAATGATCTCGGACCTTCCCCTTGACCAGGAACATGATTTCCTCAAAGCTGCATGCGAGTCGCAGAGTCGCATGTCGGATGCAATGTTGCGTGCCGGGCTGCTAGCAGCTTTAGGGACCACTCCCTCAAAGCCTTTGAGGCCATGGCCCGGCAATCGGACATGACTTGGTGTCAAGGTCAACCTCCAGGCACCACACACCAATAAGGTGCGGTTCAGTCACCGACATTGGCCAGTGACATGCGCCGGAAGGTATAAAACTTGCCTTACAAGATGACATCCTCGACACACCAGGATGTAAAACCACAAAAATAGTCAACATAATCTCCGGATCAGCACTGGCTGGTGAGGAAGGAAAAGTATTGTCAGTGCATCTGAGTGGTGCCTCAGACGTCACTTCTGGCATGGACAACACCGACGACGCCACGCGGAGATGATCGACGCCACCTGCCGGCAGGGACGGGCACTGCTCAAGAGCAAATCTTTCGGATCAAGTCTGACGCCTGGGGAAATTCAAAGGTAAGGAAGCTGAGGGTAGAAGTCTATCAGATATGGATTGTGTTTATTATTCGAGTGAGGCTCCCACCCCTCTCAACTAATAAGCCACTTTATTGCAGCCACTAAAACGGTCAGAATGCATCGAGGCTGGGTGCATGGCAGTGATAGTGTTACAGGCTGCCGCACATTTAATCAACACTACAAAGGCTCACAGGAGGCATGTAGGAGCTGTTGCACTGTTTCCTGAACATATATAGACTGGACTATAAAAAATAATGGTGGGATGGAAGCAAAACACATTTACTGATAAATCAGCACACTCTGATTACTGATCATAATATAGTTAATTTTTGTGTACCTGTATTAGTGTGCAGACATGGTTAATTACGGACTTAAAATTGTCTTGAGGTAAATTGCTTTAAATAAACTCACATTTATGACCTACTCTTTAATGCACAATGCTACTAACTAAAAAATGTAAAACTACATGCTAGTTAGCATATGAAAATACACTTAATATATACAATCAACAAACAATTTAAAATCTTAAGATGATTTTTTTTAAATTTCATTATGAGCTAAGTATAGAAACAGGCGAACACTCAAGGGTGGAATTTATTTAATCACATACTATTTGAACTGACCTTTAAATTGTCCTTTCATTCACTGAATAGCAAATACCAACTTTAACAAGATTTCCAATTTCATATTCAGATTCAGTTTCTTCTTGTTTTTATATTGTCAACTGTAAAACTATTTACAATCCGAGACTAGTTAAGAACAAAAAGAATAATTAACAAATGGTGTTTCTCGCCATTCCATTAGCGTGCAAGTCATTACCTCTAACCCTCTATTCTTTTGCAAAGCTAAAGGATTAAGAATGTTTCTAATCTAGAGTTCTCACTAGGAAAAAACGCAATACTTACAGAAACAGCAGTATGCAGCTTGGCATCCCCTCGCTCTAATTATGTGGCTTATTTGCTGGAAGACCAAATCAATGCACCTCCCTTTGAGAATCCTTCATCATTCTCAAAGAAAATATAAGTTGATATAAGAGAAATAAAACTTTCACATCAAAAAAATTATTATCTGGTAATATTAAAGCTCTTTGGGAAAAAATATTTTCCAGGTTCTAAACAAAGTAAGTAAAAAACTAAGTATAATCCTATTCCATGCTGGCCAATATAAAGATAACACAGAACATCAATAATGAGTAGGAGGTAAAAAAATACACACAAGCAAATGAGGCCAAGCATATCTGCCTTTTTTGCAAGGTTTTTTTTGTTTTCTCTTGTAACCGCACACTTGTCACTTTTTCCTCTTGTGCACTTTTCACTACCTCATGTATTTTTGGTTGCTCACAATTTTTACTACCTCATGTATTTTGTTTGCTCACAATTGTCACTTTACCTTATGTAACGTAACGTTTGCTTTTGTAATCTTTTAATGTGTAATGTTTCTCATTATGTTTCATTTCTGTTCCTATTGTGAAGCGCTCTGACGCCTTCGGGTAAAGTCCGCGCTATATAAAAATGCATAAATAAATAAATAAATAAGGTAAACTCCGATTTATTTGCATTTTTCTGGACCCTATTTTTACGGGCTTTGGGACTGCTCTGTACTATTGCCACACAGTAGTAAATTGCCTTTACAATGGCCCTGACGTTTAAGGACTTTTCTCCCTGTAGGTTTAACGGCCATTGTGTATCCAGGACCAAAATGCCTCACATGGCATACACAGGTAGGGAAATCGAGCGATGGTCAACCAGCTGTTCTGTAAATAGGGGAGTGAGATTGCCACCCTCACCTGACTGCTCTGTGGTGCACGGTCCATCAGGTTAGTGATTTATACCGACTTTACGAGGGGAGATTCTGCCAGATAAACCCATAACTTCCATCAACTCTAACATACAGTAGGGGACCCGCATGTTTAGCACACTACTCCCGCTGCACCAAACTCTAAATTACACTCTCAGTACTTTTACTTGGACTCCTTTTATTGAATGGCATGTGTTCTGATGAAATGTGCCTGTAATGTTATGTGTAGAATAGATACAGGACGGAAAATTAAGGCAGAACGTGAACGGCAACTCCCAGATTCAGAAGTCTATTTATCGCACACAAGAATATGAAGTTTGAAAAATAAAAAGTGAGAAGCCTTGAAAAAATCTGCTTGCTCCTTGAGGGATAAGAATTAAACTCATGGTGGCTGCACAAGTAATAATCAGCATAGTACTGAATTTAGTATTATTATACATTTAAAAAAAGTGTAAGAATGTGTTGGAATCCTGTTTTCCCATCAATGTTTTTCTGTAACACTTTCAAGCCTAAAAACATTATATTTGTTAAATGTTCAGCCTAAAATTTCATGATGGTATCTGTTGGACCTGGGCCTTATTTTGCACGGTAATCCCCTAACCTTTTGACTTCTTGCTACTGAATTTTCTTCCTAACCTGTTTTTGTTGGCAATAGGATTCTTGACACTTTACCACTGTTAACCATGCTAAAGTGCATATGCTCTCTGTCCACATGGTATTGGTGACTGATTTTTCCAGGATTGGTATATTTAATTCACTAGTAAGACCCATGTAAAGTGCACTACAGGAGCCCAGGGCTTGTAAAAAAAAATGCTACTGGTGAGCCTGCAGCACTGACTGTGCCAACCACCTAAGTAGCTATGCAAACATGTCTCAGACCTGCCACTTCAGTGTATGTGTGTGCAGTTTTAAACTGCCATTTCGACCTGGCAAGTGCATCCACTTTCAACACACACACACACACAGGGGGCGAGAGGTACCAATCTTTCCTTCAACCTCCCTTCTTACCACACACACACACACACACACACAAAAGGAAGGTCTGCGTCAGGATGTTGATATGCGCCCTATGATGAAGCATGACACTATCAAGTGTGTGAGGGCAGTATTTAAACATGAAGGGATTTCCCATTGCAAAATGACTAGCAGCTCCCAGTGAGATAATATTCCACTGTATTACCCCCTTCCATTCTTTTATGTGTGTGTGTAAGTGCAACCACTTGCCAGGCCCAAACCTTCCCTTTTACTACATGTAAGTCACCCTAAGGTAGGCCTATGACAGCACCATGGGCAGGGTGCAGTGTATTTAGAAGGTAGGACAAGTACTGGTGTGTTTTACATGTCTTAATAATGAAATACTGCTAATTTAGTTTTTCACTATTGCAAGGCCTATCTCTCTCATAGGGAAACATGAAGATTGCCTTGAAATATCTTAAGTGTAAATTCCCATTGGGAGCAGATAGAGATTTGGAGTTTCGGTCTCTGAACTCACAATTTAAAAGTGCATCTTTTGGTGAAGTTGTTTTTTTAAACTGAGTGTTTGAAAATGCCACTTTTAGAAAGTGGGAGTTTTCTTGCTTTAACCATTCTGTGCCGCTGCCTGTCTGTAGAATACATGTCTGGGTTGGCTAACAGTTGGGTTCTTGTGCATCCACTCTAAACAGTCACAAAAAGGGAGCTGAAGTGTGCCCTGCATACCCTGATGGGCCCTCGACAGGCCATTGGGCCTTCCTGAGCTAGAGTGGTGGGAGGAGTTGTGTCTGACACCGGAATAGGGATGAGCCTCCCTCCACTCCCTGGAGCCAGGTCAAGGAAAGGCAGGGCCTTGCGCACTACAAAGACTTCCCTTTGAAGTTTGCCTACTCCAAAGACAGAAAAAGGTAAAGGTATTGGACCTCAGACATCCTAAAATTAGAATACTTCTGGACTGAAGACATTCTGGCAGGAAAAAGAGCTGGAAGCAGTAGGAGGGACTGCCACTCTGCCTGTTGGTTTGTAGTGCTGGCCTGCTGCTTGTTGCTTCTGTTCTGGGAGCTTCTGTTCTGGGAGTGAAAGGACTGAACTTTGCTTTCCGTATCCTGCTTCCAAGTTCTCCAAAGACTTCGGTGTGCTTGCCTCCAGTTAAGAGGTCTTAGGGCCATCAAAGACTTCAGATGCCAGTGTCTGGGCTCTTCTGCTGAGAGTCCTGACTTGCCAAGTGGTGCCAAATACAGTTCCTGGGCCCTTGTAATCTCAAGGAGGAAATCCATGCATAGACCCCCAGCGCGTGTTTTCTCGACCCAGCGCTGCAAAAGATCGACAATTAGCCGCTGCCTTCACTGAAGTATGGTTCCTACTTGAGCATCTACCACAGCTTTCGCCACAGGACCCAGCTCAACGCAGCGCATTAGAGGAAACACTGCAGCGTCAGTCCCGAGCAAAGTGTCACTGACGTCTGTGGCATTTGCTCTGATTCCGAGGCAGCCCCTGCTTCGCAGCTGTGAAATCGACGCAGTGCCTGCATTGCCACTGTCGCATTGACGCAACATGTCTGGATGTTTGACGCATTGTCCCTCGACGCAGAATCTTCATCGATACAGCATCACAGTAAGGAACGGAGGTCCTGTGTCCAGAACCTGATGCATTACCTGCCCTGCCAGTAAGAAACCAATGCATCAGCTCACCTGACAGTATGGAACTGACACATCATCTCCCCTGCCAGTAAGGAACAGACACATCACCTCCCCTTTGTAGTAAGGAACCAACGCATTGCTTTGCTTTTCCGGCACCTCACTTCCCCTGCACCTAGCACAGTCTTTAATTTTTAATGCATCTAAGGTGCTTTGTGCTAAAACAAACACATCCATTGATTTCTATGGGCTAACCTTGCTTAATCTTTTAAAAGTGTCATTTTGACTTGAATATGGTTGGATGAGGATGCAATGTGAAAGATAGGGGAAGAGTTTGTGTTTTTCTGGTCTCCTTGCCCCTACATCTCTCTTTGATAAAGTGTTTTTCAGGTTTTGCTGAACTTGCTGTAGAATAGCTGGAACCACAAGGATTGACTTATTCAAATCATTCCATAGACAGATTGTGAAAACCTTACTGGCTTGTCATACGATTCAATATGTAATGCCACACTACATTAATTGTCCAGAACAATTATGCTTAACCTACATGGTGTGGTTACTTCTTGTATTGGTCATTGCCTATTAACAGAAAGACCAGTCTTCTATAACCTACATTTTTTGCAGTTTAGGAGTACCCAAAGAATATTTTTTTTATCCTTTTCGGGTGCAGTTACAGCAAACAAAAGTGACGCTTAAAAGCATGTTGGATAGATTAAGACCAGTGACATCTGGGAAACAGGACCCCTTTTTATGTTTATTTAATTTTTTTATGAATGTTAACATTTGAGACGATTATCTGTATTTTATTCACATTCATCCAACTGTATTTTATTTACTGTACTTTGTTGCCCTATTGAGTTGTGGGATTTTTAACATTTAAATCCTATTTTTGTTGCACATAGATCTATACACTGATGTGAGTTGTTCTAGTGTTTTTAATTTTATATCATTCGACATTCTAGCTCAATTCCAAATATAGTACTTGTGATATTCTGTATCTAGCCTCAACCTTTACACTATCACCATTGAACTAGGCCTTGAATGTGTGACCAGGACAAGAAAGGACAACTTTTTGTTGATGACAGACTACCTAGTGTCCTTGTGTTGAAGGACACACTCACAATGACTGTTTTGATATCGCAGAAAGGTGCCTATGAATTCAAATACATGGGAAAAATGGGAAACAAATATTGACAGCTGGATTGCAGATGAGAAAGCATTCATCCCAAGGGACAAATGGTATCTGTTATATTAAGAAATTTGTAAAGCGCCTAGTTACTCCGAAGGAGTGCCCCCGCGCTGAGGATCGACAGCACTAAGCTTCAAGTATTAGTCAGTCAGGTACTGCAACCGGGGAAGATTTGTCCTGTGTTATTTCCTAAATAGCCAGGTCTTGGAAATTTTCCGAAATCAAGCTTCTGATGGCTCTGAACTCAGGTCCTGGGGCATGGAGATCCATAATTTATCTGGCAGGAGTCTAAAATAGCTGCCATCCAGGCGCATTCTATTAACTCTAGGGACCACCGTCAGCATCGCCCCAGGTGACCTAAGGTGTCTGGTAAGAGTGAAGGTCTGAATCAGGGGAAACAAATATCTTGGGCCCTTCGGACTGAGGATACAATGCACAAAGCAAAGTGCTTTGAAGGAGACTCTGTGCCTAATGGGGTGCCAGTGAAGTTTGGCCAGTCCTGTGCTTATAGAGGACTGTTTTGGAGCATTTAGAAGTAGCCGAGCTGCAGTGTTTTGCACCCTTTGAAGCATCCCCAGTATGCCTTTGGAGACCCCCAAGTAGAGAATATTTCAGTAATCAAGGCGGGATTCCAACAAACACTGAATAACAGTTTTCTTAGCGGATCTTGGTAAGAGTCCCAGAATCTTTTGTACCTTTTTTAAAACGCCAAAGCAGGTGCCCACTGTAGCTGAGATCTGCTTATCAAAATATAGCGCTGCATCAGAGATGTCGCCAAAGTTCTTCACTTTAAGTTTAGGAACCGTAGTGGGACCCAGTTCACAAGGCCACCAAGCAGAAGACCATATCGAGACACCAAGACCTCGTTCTTATCTGCATTCAGTATAAGACAGCTGGCGTCTATCCACGCACAATGTAGCCTTGGAAAAACAAAATCATCGTCTAGGCCAGGAGAACTGGGATTGGAATGAAACATTGCTTATCATATTTGCCTGCCATACAGGATGAGGGATCGCATGGCTGCTACTGGTTGCAGAAACTCAATACCGACACTATTTCTAACATTTATTTCTTTTGTAAGATTCCCTGATACAGCACATTCTAATCCTGGGTTTGTAATGTGCTGCCTGTGGACAACCGAGTAGGACCCCATTATCCATGTTGCCACCTCCTTTTACATGAGCCTTTTTAACCAATTCATTAAAAAGCAATTTTCCCAACTTCTCTACAAGTTAGTTAAATCTCCTTATGCTGAAGCATCTAATCATACATACCTGCCACATTCTGTTTTAGCCCTGGTTATTGGGTGAACCATAACTCTTTACTCCCTTGAATCTCCATACACATCTGGAACAAGACTCCAAGGACCACTCAATACAAACTCTGCCTTACGATACGACCATTGGGAGATTGCCCACAAACATTAATGTACACCCAAACAGATTAGTGACCAACATGTGGCCAGAATATCCAAATCACTTGTGCAGCAGTATAAAGATTCAAATGTAAGTCTGTAGTTGCAACTCGAAGTCTGATCTTGAAATGATTTAAAAAAATTGGAAAGCCGCACTAACATCATCCAGGAAGGTGACATCGGGTAAGTGAGAAAAGCAACTGATTGGAAGTGTGCCCCAGCTGTCAACTGGTCTCCTATAATGGTACCAAAAGGGTATGATGTGTGATGGGGAGTAGTGGCCAGTAGGCAAATTCCTTGAGGGATGGGAATGGCGACATAGTGAAGTATCGTCGGATCAGCTGCAATACAACCCAGTGGGGCACTTCGGGTCCATTATGTAAAACACACAAACACCCCAGCAAAGGATGTTTGGACACAGTCAAGACTTTTAAGACAAACATTTGAGCTCTCTGCATACCACTTGTTTGCAATCAGCAATATTTAAATGGAATACAATTGGTCAATTACTTGTATGTCAATGAAAGCACAAGAGCATTGGGATTTCAAGATTAAAGATCCCTCTGTAAAACAATAACTAGTCGGGATTTATGGCAAACATACACATAAAAGCAACCTACAGACATAGAGGGTAGCATGCACTTATTTTGTTTATTTATTTTACAGAGTGTTGTATAGCGCGAACTTGACCAGAATCAGGCATTAGAGCACTTTACAGTTGCTTTACCATTCATTTTTGTTAGGCACGGGGAGATTAAGTGATTTGCCCAGAATCACAGGATGTTCAGCGTCCTTGCCGAGACTCGAACCCAGTTCCCCAGATTCGAGGTTGACCGCCCTTGCCGTTAGGCCAACTCCTCTCCCCTATTTTACTTTACTTAGGGTATTTATTAAGCACAAACGTTATCCTACGAAGCAGTGGAGCACTGTATGTAGCAAAGGAGATATATGGGCATTGGGCAAGCATGTTACATTTACAGAGCGTTACATTGGTCACATGATTATGTTATAGCTCTTCGATTTATAATTCAGTTAGTAATCATTGCACACTTGTAAAGGGATGAAGGGTTAAATACTTTTTCTATTGTTACAGGTTACACTTTTAATGTATTCAGGGTTTACTGTTCAAGATCGATCACTGTGAGAATGGGGGCAAGCTACGAATCATGAAGGAGGGTCTACTGATGGGAGTTCTTGGCAGGTTGTGCGCGTTGCAAAAACTATCATAACTGGATGGTGAGACAGACTGGTGCACTGACGTAGTCATTCCAGGCGTTGTACATATAACAGAAAAATGCTTATTTGAACCATTATTGGCTTTTTGGATTTCTACATTGGGGATTGCAGATATGATGGCAAACTAACTCTGTTAACTAGTTTTGAAGTCTGTGTAGACGATACAGCTCATTTTTGTGCACATTGGCAGGGAGAACCAGAGCCTATCACTGATATAGATGGACTTTCTGCAAGTATTGGCTAGGCAGGCGGCCTACAGTGATGACAGAGTGGTACAAAGCATACCGTGCAGCAGAGAGTTCATGCCATCTACATGAGAGCAACAGTGCATGAACAATAAAGCAAAATTAGGCTACAGCAGTGATTAATACCCTTTTGACTTGTGTGGACCCTACTTAATCATTACTGGAACCCGGGAACCCCCAATGAATCATTATTGTAGTGCATAGACCCCCTAACCCCCTACCGAGTCATTACTGGAATTCGAGGACCCCAGACTAAACATTTGCGATAAAATGAGCCACAAAAATGATATGGAATAAATTAAGAAACAAGAATTCATCAAACAAATATACAAATTATTAAATAGGTTATTTAATTTACAAATGTATTTTAAAAAAGAATTAATTTTTTTATGAAAGTTGGAGCGTTTTTTAAAAATTCAATTAAGGCCATCCTTCCTTCATGCTATATTCTCATGAATTCAATTACTGCAATCCTTCTTTCATGCTATATTCTTTTTGATGCGCCCACAAATCAATATTAGGATATTAATATTTAGCCTCCAATTTCAAACTCCTTTACATTTACAGAACGTTTTAAAATTCTCAAATGGACATTTTGTTTCTTTATTAATATCTTAATAATTGATTTTCTAAGCAGTCGCAGACCCCGTGAGTAGGCTTTGAGGACACCCATGGGTCCCTGGAGCACAGGTTAAGGAGCACAGGCTAGAGGAAAAGGTTTATTTCTCGTAATATTCTTAAGCTGGTACAAGATGTTTGTGCCTCCTTTGTCACACAGGTCTTGAAACAGAGGTCAGTCAATTCAGAATGTGAGAGTCTTTACACATATCATGAGAGGCATCAGGAGTGATGTCGACTGAATGAGAGTTAACACTTTATCAAAATATGCGAAAAAGGCATGGTTTGTGATGCCATGACAGGATAGAGGTAATTGATTATATAACAGAAGCCAATAAAGAAAAACACCTGCCCTTTAGATCAGTGTGAGGTGAAACCCTGAAGATTGGTGTTCGATAGCCAGGTTTTACTTCGATTTTGATAAGTTCACATGTTTTATAAAATTCAAACCGATTTTCTGTGTTTAAATTTGACATATTTATCACACACATCCAGCAAAGGATGATGCTGAGGCAAGACCTGCGATTTGATTAAATCTATGTACTTACAAAACCCTAGGAGAGGACAATGATTGTTCAAGCCTGGTCCACAGACCGCTGGACAGAGACCGCTGGTCCAAAGTGTTGTCTGTTTCTGTCCACAAACTGCCACTAAAGCCATCACTGTAACCGTTTCCGGTGCATGACGTGGATGCAAGTAACTACTCGCTTGTGAGATGGAATGTTGTAGCTACAAGGCCAGGGATGGCTTCATTCTGATTTTGGTGCAAATGCAATCAAGACATTTCCACTTTGTGTGTGTGTCCAATGGACATCTACTACTCTAAAGGCTTCTCCAACAAGTAGCTCGTGAGCTACTGGTAGCTCTCCAGCTACTTGTAAGTAGCTCTTCTGTGTGCAGGCCAGGTTACTAAATTACAACTTTTAGCTTCGATGAATTTATATATGTATGTCAAATTGCAACTTGTACTTTCAGAACAGATAAGCTGATGCTTGGAGAAAAATTGTTTAATTTCCAAAATGTATTTATAGCTAATATTGGAGTGCTAAATCGTGTGGTTTTGGTTCTAATATTACCTGGTCCAGTGGCATTGCAGCTATGGGTGTCATGTATTACCTATGTAAAGCATTCCAAATTGACAAAGCTTTTTTTTACACTATTGTTGGCAAGCCTGCCTGATGCACTGAGGGGAACACTGCTGGTAATCTTGAATAAGGTGGGCACCAATGTAATCTTGCCTACAACACTAATAATATTAGCAGCCGGCTTTCACTTTTTTTTTAATTAGCAGGATGACTTTCACTGTAGCTCTTATTAAACAAAATATATAGAAAAATATATAGAAAAATAGTCTAGGGTGGCTAATTTGAGAGCCCTCGCTATATGCACATCTGACTATGAAACCTAAATCTCTGTTTATCACCCATCTTTACCCTCCAGACGTCCATGAGTACCAGATCGTGTAACATGTTTTTCAAAGCTTTTCGTAGTCGAGGTGCCTTCACATATGGCCACTATCCACCTCCCTGATTGGTCAGAATGAATGGATTGAATGGAGCATTCTGCCCACTGTTTTATCAATATGGCCACCCCCTTGCTATGAACTGTCTGCTTGGAGGAGCAAAAATATTTTACCCAGGAGTATTTAGGGAATATAATACAACACTCTGCATGGCTTAAATGGGTCTCCTTAATAAGGGAAATTTGGGCAGGGGATAGTTCTAAATATTTCAACACCAATCGTTGTTTACGGGGGCACCTTAACCCATTGACATTCCATGAGATAAACTTAACCTCGCTACTCAAAGGGGGTATACCTGCCATCCGGTGGTAAAATCCAAAGCGGCTGATCACTTAGAAACATTAGATTGAGGAATTAAAAAACAAAATCCCACTGCTCCCCACCCGGTGTATCCCACCACCACCCCCCACTCTGTGTCCCGCCCCCCTCGGGAAACACTCCCTTCTATTAGGCTAGAGCCTATTCGGCGTCTGTCCCTTGAGCCATATAAGAAAAAGAATTACTTAATGCTTCTATCACAGGTCTTTATGGCGAGGAGCCCCTCCTTACTTCCGCCTTCTCCTACGGCACCCCACCTTTCATTTTTCCTATGACAGCATCAACCGCCTCTACTGAACGAAACATATACATGTTGTTGTTCCACATGATGCGCAGTGATGCAGGAAAGTTCAGTTGAGCCTTAGCCCCCAGCTTATTTAAAACGTCCATTCTTTTGCCCAACTCCCACTGTTTTGTGGCGGTGATGCGCGATACATCAGATCTAATGGAAAAAGAGAAGGGATTAGAGAAGGACTTAGATATTATACTTTCTTCCTTTAAAGCAGAGGAAAGAATTCCTTCTTTAACAGTATATGTTAGGAAATTAATTAAAATTTTCCTGGGCTTCCATTTAGCTGGATTTCTTTTAAACGGGTCACGATGTACCTGTTGAATTTCCTGGGTAAGATCAATTATAGGAGAGTTTTTTAACACTGTCTCTTTCAACAAGGATACCACAAACCCCCTGACATCTGGACCTTCAAGTGCTTCAGGGACATTATTAAGTATTCTTCCTACTGTGATTCTCCAAACGCTCAAGATCTTCCTTCAGTTCCTTATTCTGGGTTGCTAATTTAGCCATTTCATTTGTAGAGGTATGGAGAGCCTCCTTGATTTTCGGTATCTCCTGTTCTAAAACGTCAGTTCTTAATGAGACCCCCTACAACTTCTGTGCTAACACCACACAGGACGCCTGGATCGCTGCCTGGTTTGTCTCTGAGACTGTAAACCTATTCCTCATCTAATCCTTGAGAGACTTAAGAATTTCTGCCAAAGAGCCAGTTAGCATCACTGGTTTATCAGTCGCAGGGAGAGGATCTTGTTCGCCATCATATGCGTCACACACCTCTAGAGGGGTGAACCTATTTGAGATGTCAACTACAGGATGGATGACAGAGAAAGAATTCCCTGTACTCCCAAGGTTCGTAGCTCCATTGCTCAAGGCATCAGGAGTGCCAGAAATTCCTGGTGATTGCATAATATTACATTGTGGGGAAGCCAACATACCAGGAGACCTGAGCTGAGTGGAGTTTGGAGGTGTAACAGACTGTAACCTGCTGGAACTAGAAAGAGCGTCCTTGTCCGAGCCCAGAGTTGTAGATGAGGATGAAGACAGGACCTTATAAAACACTTTTAAGGAGGGGGTTATTTTCACTTTTGAGGTGTATGTTTTCTTACCCCTGCCCTTCCCTCTACATTTTGCTCCGGCAGCAGACTCAGTGTTAACACTTTTAATTTTGACCTGCTTTACTGGCATTGGTACTCGCACTTCAACCGGGGGGAAATACTTGAGAAGACAGACTTAGTTGTGCAATATCGATGTCGGCGCAAGACTTAAACGCCTTGGCATGCAGCCTGTCCCTACAGCCTTTGGGCAGAGAAAGACCGAGTTGCTGCACCTTGCTTGTCTCCATACAATTGAAAATCCCCTCTTCTTTACTGGATATCCGGAAGTCAAGTCAAAAGATTTCTCTTAATGGGATACACATACATAGCCTGAATGGAAGTCCCGCAATAGCTCAAATGTGCTTTTACCTTCCTTCAGAGAATAGGGGATACCAGCCTTGCTGCCAACCTCGCTGCCAAAACCTGTCTCTAGGCGCCCTACCTGGACAGCCGACTCAAAGACGCCGTCACTCGCGCCGTTACAGCCAGGTCTCACACTGACGTGGTCTCCGGTGCTGACTCTGCCACCTGTAGCCCGGACCTGGAAGCAAGTTACACCGCTGCGCGCCACTCACGAGCTGCGCCTTCCCACCGCGAAGTTTGAAGCGCCGGCGAGCCTCCACGAAGCTCTGGGGCCATATGCCACACCTGGCTGAACACAGGAGACGGAGGACAGAAAAGACAAACGGATCGAACTACCTTACGTAGGAATATAAGAGAAAGCAAGTCTTAAGTTACAGATATCATTCCGAGGGCTCCCCCGACAGAGACCAGGCACGGAGCCAAGGGAACATCGACCGCGACCGTTTAGCTTGCGGCTGCCTTGTTTCCCCCACCAATATTCTCATTTCCAAACGAACCCCATCACATATGAATATTAACTAAGATGGCCGTTTTACAACTCGCTGCGAATGGCAATTTTTCTAATCGACCGGATATAATATAGTCTGGTTCCCAAAATCTTACTCCACTAGTACAAATTTGGTGCAAAATTGCAAGCACTTTTTACGAACATATTGATAAATAAAATCGAAACAGACATGATCACTACTGATAGGACACATGCTTCAGCCACCCTGAGTTTACCTTTAGACAAAAGACATTACCCTGGTCACCCCCAGTCATATACTCAGTGGAAAAAAATCAAAACCGCATGTTTGATTGGGTGAAAGATGTATATAGAGAGTGCCTATGTGGACAATGAATGTAAGATCCATTATTTTAAATCAGTTCAGTTTTAGATGGCCGTGAAAACTTTAGTGCTCAATGCAACTTGCTGTCTGGTCTGCCTTGTCAGGTTCAGACTTACACAGCATTCTGAACAAGTAAAGCAACGTTAAGTAACAAAAAAACACATTTCTAACAATTTATTTTTACAGGTTAAAATCTTGGTTCAGATGTGCCGTAGTTGGGGTTTTCCCCATTAACATTTATGTAAATAAATAATAATCCACATTATATGGCATTGACTGTACTTATAAACTATTGGTTTAACAAGATTGCACTTCAATGTGCAAAATCTTCGTTTATGAGTTTTATCGTACTGAAATGTTGGTAAGACAACTTCTGCTGTTGGAGGGGTTTTAGTCTGTACAAGGCATTTTCTACAAAGAATTAAATTAAAGTACTTTGACAACAATTGGAAGCGAAAACAAATAGCTTTAAAACTTTCAAAGTGACAGTAATTTTCTAAATGGCGGTGCTTCTGTTATGCACATTATGTCTCTTTTTAAAATGTCACTTTGGATTTTCTTTTTTTACTGCTTCAAATGACACCTGGAAGTTTTACTGTCGAAACGCTTGTTCTTTAACCATTTAGAGCCTGATTAGAGTTAGGAGGACGGGTACGGATATCCCGTCAGCAGTATTACCGATGCCATATGTCCTATGGCACAGGATATCTAACTTTTCAGGCATGGCTAATACGCTTCCTAAGTCAATTTGCTTGGCGTCGTATTCTAGAGGTACGTTCTTGAGGATGTCGAATTTCTTCTTATATTCCTCTACTCTTCTTTTCTTTCAATTTCCTTCTGTGCGCTGCAGTCTCTTTCCTCATTCCTGCATCCTATATGGCCACCAGTTTGATCAATTGTTTTTGTAGCTTTTACCAGCTATTCCTATATTTTTTAAAATTCCTTATTCAGGAGATATGGGGCCAGATGTACAATGAAACTGAACTCAGACAAGACGGAAGTCCTCATCCTGGGATCTTCACACTCCGCCTGGGACGACTCCTGGTGGCCCCCTGCCCTGGCAGCGCACCCAAACCAACAGACCACGCACGCAACCTGGGCTTCATCCTGGACTCCTCCCTCTCCATGACCAGACAAGTCAACGCCATCTCCTCGTCGTGCTTCAACATCCTGCGCATGATACGTAAGATCTTCCGGTGGATCCCCACCGAGACCAGGAAGACGGTCACCCAGGCCCTCGTCACCAGCCGACTGGACTACGGCAACTCCCTCTACGCCGGAACCACCGCCAAACTCCAGAAAAGACTGCAGCGAATCCAGAACGCCTCAGCAAGACTCGTCATGGACATCCCCCGACACAGCCACATCTCCGGACACCTGAGAGACCTGCACTGGCTCCCGGTCAACAAGAGAATCACGTTCCGACTCCTCACCCACGCACACAAAGCCCTACACAACCAAGGCCCAAGATACCTCAACAACAGCCCCAACTTCTACACTCCCACCCGCCAGCTTCGATCAACCAACCACGCCCTCGCCGCCGTCCCCCGCATCCGAAGAGCCACCACAGGAGGAAGGTCCTTCTCCTACCTAGCCGCCAAGACGTGGAACTCCCTCCCGACCCACCTCCGCCTGACCCAAGACCACCTTGCCTTCAGGAAGCAGCTCAAGACCTGGCTGTTCGAGCAGTAGCGGACCTCCCCTCCCCTAGCGCCTTGAGACCCTTCAGGTGAGTAGCGCGCTTTACAAATGCTTTGATAGATTGATTGATGATTCAACTGACAAAACGTGGTTGCAAAGTTCTCTAGTATGGAGCTGGACCGTCTCTTAAAAGATAAACCTACCCTCAACTACGGCTTTCAGAATAAAGTGTAAAATCAACATTTATTTTCAATTTTTTCTTAAGAAAGTGAACATACTCCAAAAGGATGTTACAGTCCTTTACACAGTTAGAGCAGATCATGCCATCCACGAAAAAGCCAAGGACTCCCCCTCCTTGGCCTAGGGGTGAATGCAAGGAGGTTGCCAGACTGATGAGACCGGTACCTATTTCTGCACCGCATCATGAATGTGGCGTCTGATGTCACACATACGTACGGAATAGTCCTGGGATGGATTCCCTAGTCCCTCTCAGCCCCAAAGATTGAACTGGAGGGTGGAGCTGCAGGAAGGGCTAAGTGCAGCTGTTACTGCCCCTGGATCCTACTTTGACATGTTCACCAGCTCGAGACACTTTTATTTCACTGTTTTCTGTGGGTGTTAGCAGGGAGGTGGCATAGTGTGCATAAGAAGCATCACAGTTTCTCCCACCTTTCCTCTTACTATCCCTGCCACTCCACCAACAGAAGAAATTAACCATGAGGTTGGGATTGGAAGGAGATAAACTAAGATTGTTTCTAGATTGCCTTCTTATGGAGTATTCTGTCACAGAAAAGGGAAGAAACTGAGTTTTTTTACCCATAGATTTACATTTGGGAGGGTTTCTGGGCAATAACATGTATCAGGATTCATGTGAGGCACATTAGTGTGAATTCCTTTTTGTCTCCAGTTTTTGAAAATGTTTGGTGTCAGTAGGTTCCTTTGGGTGCCGGAAAGCCCTGGGCCCAAATAATACAGAAATCCCCATGGAATCTCCCCACCAAAAACATTTCCACCGAGATCTCACACATATTTAATAACCCCACGCTCAGAAAACCTAACAGAAGAAAGATTTGGGTCACGTCTTGGCAGGGATTTGTTACTGCCTAAGTGAGACTAGAGGAAATTACTATATTTTGGAAAAAATGCAAAAAATCAGATACACGTCCTATTCCGTGCCATCTCTTATACAGCCAACCAGCTTGAGGGAGGTCTGGCACACAGCATTAAAAACTGTAGGAGAAGTACATGGTATGTAGTTGTGGTATGTTTCTATACGGCCCAGTGATTATGTGTGAACAAAAAGTATTTTAAACCAACATTTTACTTGCAGCTGGGTTCCAAAACAACAGACTCCATTTATTTCCTGTGATCACTGTGCACCCATAGAAAACCGATAAAAGTTGCTACCTTCACACTCAGGAGACCCAGTGGAACAAAGCTGAGGGTGAAGTCTTGACAGGGATATGTTCCTAAGCAAAGGAGTTAGGGGGAAATTATTTGGAACAAAAATCCTAAAAAAACGACAGTCAGTGTGATCTACCAACCTATCAGTATGGTGAAAGGGGTCTGGCATGCAGCAATAGTAACTTTAGGATGTACATATATTAAGAATATATAATTGCCACATTGCTATACACACAAAGGGTGATATGTGTGACCAAAAGAAGGGCATCTTAATCCAGCATTTTGCTTATGGCTACAATCCAAATTTCCCAAATTCACTGCACACAGTTTATCACTTAAGAGCAGCGCCTCCTCCTTGCTTCCGGCTATCTCCTAGGGCTTCAGGTGTGTCCCTGCCATGGAGCACGGACCAAGTACACCTCACTGTCTGTGGCCTGTGTCCTTCCACTGGCAGCAGGCTCCTGCAGGCATTCTTGTTTCACATTAGTACATGCACTCTTTTAGAGAGCATGTGTCCGCAATCTCGCTCTCTCATACCCTTCCTCCACCTACTCTCTGATGGGTCCCCCTCACCCCATCTTTTCACTGCCTAGTTTGTTTCCTCCACCCCCTCTCTCCATCCTTTATTTGCACCCCCACCCTCCTCCTGCTGTTTATTTTGTTTCCCCAAGGTCCTGTTCTTCTCCTGCTGTCCCTTCTGTTTACCCATCACCACCCTCCTCCCGCTGTACCTTCTGCTTACCCACCCCACCCTCCTACTGCTATCCCTTGTGTTTACTCCAGGCCCTTCTTCTGCTGTCTATGCTTTATTCCCCACCCTCCTCCCTCGTGTTGCTTGCACTAGCCAACCCTTCTGTGCCATTTTAAGACATATTGTACAGCAGCATGGGCTACTGGGCAACATGGCTTAAAAGGGGAAAAGCGCTAGCACAAAGTCAATGCTGACCATTCAAATCATGTTGCACAGCTGCTCACGCTGCTGTGTAACATGTTAAAAGAACATTGACAAAGCTAACAGATCTCTCTCTCAAAGGCGAAACCTATTGGCTTTGCCAATACTTGTTTCAATACTTTCGTTATATAGTCCTACATTTTATATCTGTCGTCAAACGAACAGCGCATCATAGACAGTAATGCCCGGTTACTCACCGGTAATATCCATTACTCCGAGTCCTGGTCTCCCCGTCCCATTCCTTATACGTGAGCAGCTAGTCTGCTCTACAGAACCCCTACCTAGCTGAGCTGTTTGCACTTCCCCCTATGATGACGTCACCATCACGTGACTATAAAGGGGGAAGTGCATCCACTAAACATCCTGAGAATACCAAAGAAACCCAGAACAAAAAACAGACAATCACCCAAAGAAAACCCAAACCAGGGAGGGAGGGAAGGGCTCAGGAATGGGACGGGGAGACCAGGATTCGGAGTAATGGATATTACCGGTGAGTAACCGGGCATTACCTCCTCGTCCTGTCTCCCCGTCCCATTCCTTATACGTGAGCCCATACCCAAGCACACGGTGATTGACAGAAAAAAACAGACCAAAACAGGTTACGAGAAAGTAAACAGGTCCATTTAATTCACAGAAAACAGTACATTTCAGACATCATGCACCGCAGAAAGGACAAGAGCCCCAAAGGCAGCAGAGGCCACCATCCCCAACTGAAGCCGGTAATGGGAAACAAAAGTATGGGGAGAAGCCCAAGTGGCAGCATTGCAAATGTCCCGCAAGGAGGCCCCCTTAAACATGGCCCAGGAGGACGACACGCCCCGAGTCGACCGACCCTGAACAGAGGAAGGCAGAGGACAGCGGGCAGACTCGTAAGAGGTAACCACAGCACCTCGCACCCACCGAGACAAGGTGGACAAGGAAGGACGAAGCCCCATCCCCGAGAGGCCATAGGTGACGAAGAGGGAATCAACCTTCCGGAACGCAGCCGTACGATCCAAGTAGATGCGGAGAGCCCTCAGCACATCCAAAGAATGGAGGAGCACCTCCTCAGGAGAGGCAGGAGCCGGAAAAAACACAGGGAGAACAATATCCTCCTGACAGTGAAAGGAAGACACCACCTTAGGGAGAAAGAACTGACTCGGGCGGAGAATCACCTTATCCTCTCAAAAGCGAAAGAAGGGCGGGGAAGCCATCAGCGCCCCAATCTCACCAACGCGCCGGCCAGAGGTAATGGCCACCAGGAAAATAACCTTCGCAGAAAGGAACTTCAGGGCCACAGAGTCCAAAGGCTCGAAAGGAGGACCCGTCAAAGCCCGCAGAACCAGGGGAAGATCCCAAGGAGGCACAGGAGAACGAGAGACAGGCCGCTGAAGCAAGAAACTCCGCAGAAGGCGAGCCACCAACGGGGAGACAGAGGCAACGGAGGAACCCCGAAAAGCAAGAATGGCAGCCCACTGAGCCCTCAGGGAAGAAACAGCAAGACCCAGGAGGAAACCATCCCGGAGGAAGTCCAACACCCGCACAGCCTCACAGGAGGCAGAAGAGAGACCCTTCCCAAGGCACCAAGAAGAGAAATTCCTCCAGTGATGGGCATACGATTGCAAAGTGGAAGGACGCCGAGAAAGCTGAAGACAATGTGCAACCTCCACCGAGCAACCCAGATCCAGCAAACTCAACCTCTCAAGTGCCAAACCCCCAGCCGGAGGCGACGCAGGGAGGCAAGGCCGAGAAGAGGAACCCGCAGAGGGGAGGGACACAGGGGAAACCTCCAATGAGGGCGAACAGAAAAGGCCAGTAGAAGGGGGTACCAAGACTGCCGAGACCATTCCGGAACAACCAGGAGAACCTCCGCCCGATCCCAACAAATCTTCCGGAGGACCCTCGGAATTAAGGCAAACGGAGGGAAGGCAAACAGCAGACCCTTCGACCAAGGAATCGAGAAAGCATCGGTGGCCCATGCCAGCGGAGAGGGAACGATGCTGCAAAACAGAGGAAGAAGGGCAGACTCCTCCGAGACAAAAAGATCCAGCCAAGGAAGGCCGAACCGGAGGACAATCAGATCGAAGAGAGCCGGGGACAGACAGATGGACACCGAGGACGGGAACACCCGGCTCAGAGAGTCCGCAGGCCCATTCTCCGTCCCCGGAAGATAGACCGCCGTCAGAGACAAGAGATTCGACTCGGCCCACAGGCCGATCTTCCGGGAAAGGAGAAACAGGGCACGACACATGCCCCCCTGGTGATTCACATAAGCACGAACCACCTGATTGTCGGTCTGCACAGAGACCGCCCGACCCCGAAGGAGAGGAGCGAACCAAAGAAGAGCCAACCATTTTTTGGCGCATATTTTCATTTTTAACCATTTTTGTGGGAAAGTCCTTTTTGTCTCTGGACACTGCACTCGAGACTGGAGGTGCCTCTGGATGAGGCAAGCAGTACACACCAATAGAATAACCCTATGATAACTGCGTGAATGTCAATGTGGGGCGGATGAAACAAATATACCGCAATTTTCAATCAAACATTGACGTCTCTGAGGGTTTCCTTATTTGCACTGAACCAAAGGTTGAGCAGTGGCTCGAAAGCAGTGTTAAAAGTGTCCAATTTTGTTGATTAAAAATTGATTACTTTGGGGAAAGAAACGGACACACAAAATCCTCATCCCTCCTTGCTGATTAACTGTTTGCAGAAGAACAAACACCACACCAACAGGCAAAAACAAGGACAAAAAAACATCCAATAAGGACCCCATAAATACAGGTCGAGGACCCGAACACCTGTGGCAGGAAAGTCAACTGGCCGGTACAAAAGGCCCAGCCAGCAGCCAACACGCCCCCTAATTGCACAAACCATCTGAGAGGCACAACACAAACACCACCAAAAAAGCCCCAGCCCGCTAAAGCAGGGCAAAAAAGGACCGGAGACCACCCAGGAACGGCCGCTGGAGCAGGCCAACCAGAGCCCGGTGAGTGGCGGCGAGTGGGAAGAGCAAAAACGGCTGCTAACGCGAGCCGCGTGAAGAAATGAAGCCCCAAACAGAGACGGCCGCTAACGCGAGCCGCGTGCAAGTCAGAGCCTCCAAAAAGGAGACAGCGCGGGGGAAAGGCAGCGCGAGAAGAAAGGCGGCCGCTAGAGCACGCCGCCACACCTAGAAGAACAAGTTACTTACCTTCGGTAACGATATATCTGTAAGAAACAGTAGTTAGTATTAGATTCCTTACCTTAGAATATCCCCAGGCGTCAGTCTGGATCCGGAAACTTTTGCGTAGCAGTACCCCTGCGCGTCGGTAGGCGTCGTCTGCAGGCGTCCCCTGCGGCTCCGCGTCGTCGGCGTCGTGCGCCGTGATGACGTCGCTGGAGTATATAGACGCCGCCTCCGCGCGCTGACGTCAGTTCTTTGCACACAGCTTTTCCGCGCCAGAACACGCAGAGCCATGTGAGAACTAACACTGGTGCCATTTGAAACTAGGGCCCTGAAAGGGATGACCTTAACCCTAGGTATCAGTTCGCAGAACGGGGAGGACGGGTGGGGCGGTAAGGAATCTAATACTAACTACTGTTTCTTACAGATATATCGTTACCGAAGGTAAGTAACTTGTTCATCTGAAAGAAACAGGTTAGTATTAGATTCCTTACCTTAGAATAGATACCCCAGCAATACCAACCCCGGAGGTGGGTCTGCGAACCAATACAACCTACACCAGAAAGTCCTGGAGGACCGAACGGCCAAAGAAGCCGTCCCTCCGGACTTGACTGTCCAGGCAGTAGTGCCTCGCAAAGGTGTGCAGCGAGGCCCACGTAGCCGCCTGGCAAATGTCCTGCAAGGGGACTCCCCGGCCCAGGGCAGTAGAAGCCGCCGTAGCCCGAGTGGAATTGGCCCTCAGCCCAACAGGAGGCTCCTTCCGAGCCAAAGAGTAGCATGCTTTGATGCACAGGATGACCCACCGAGAGATGGTCCGCTTCTGTACCGCCCTTCCCTTCTTCTCACCCACGTAGCCAACAAACAGTTGGTCATCCACCCGGAACTGGCGTGTGCGATCCATGTAAAATGAAAGCGCACGTTTTGGGTCCAGACGATGGAGCCGCTCTTCATCCTTTGAAGGATGCGGAGGCGGGAAGAAGGAGGGCAAGGTGATGGACTGCCCAATGTGAAAAGCAGAGACTACCTTGGGCAGGAAAGAAGGTCTAGTCCGAAGAACCACCTTGTCAGGATGGACAGACAAGAAAGGAGGTTTAACAGAAAGAGCCTGGAGCTCACTCACTCTCCTGGCAGAGGTGATGGCCACCAGGAAGGCCGTCTTTAAAGTGAGAAGACGGAGAGGACAGGAATGAAGGGGCTCAAAGGGAGCGCACATCAGGAAAGTCAGAACCAGGTTCAAGTCCCACTGAGGCATCACGAACGGAGTTGGAGGATACATGTGCGTGATGCCCTTCAAGAATCTTAACACAATAGGGGACTTGAATAAAGATGGCTGATCAGGTAGCCTCAAGAAGGCGGAAAGGGCAGAAAGATAGCCCTTGATAGTGCCCAGAGCAGAGCCCTGCTGGGCAAGGGAAAGAAGGAAGAGGAGAACCTCAGACAGAGGGGCAGAAAGGGGATCCACAGCCTTTGCTGTGCACCATGCCACAAATCTGTTCCACCGGCAGGCGTATACCGACTTTGTGGAGGGACGCCTGGCTGCCAGAATTACATCACAGACTTCAGGAGGCAAGTCAAATGGCCTCAACTGTCGCCGCTCAATCTCCAAGCATGGAGGTGGAGACTGGACAGGTTCGGGTGGAGGACCGTCCCCTGCTGCTGCGACAGAAGGTCCTCCTGAAGGGGCAGGCGGATCGAGGGACCGACTGTCATGCTGAGTAGCTCGGGATACCAGTATCTTCGAGCCCAGTCCGGAGCCACAAGGATAACTTGGGCCCGGTCGCGCCTGATCTTCTTCAGCACTCTGGGCAGAAGTGGTATAGGCGGAAAGGCGTACAACAGACCGCAACTCCACTCGCGCCGAAAGGCGTCGCCGAGCGAGTGCCGTCTTGGAAACTCCAACGCGCAGAACTGATGACATTGCGCGTTCCCTTCTGTGGCGAATCGATCTAACCAAGGCTCTCCCCATTGCTGAAAGAGGCCTCTCGCCACGTCCGAGTTCAGACGCCATTCGTGATCCACCGAGCACCGACGGCTGAGTTCGTCCGCCCTGGCGTTCAGAGAACCTGCCAGGTGTTGAACCGTCAGAGTCACGCCCTGACGTTCCAGCCATTGCCAGAGACGCAGAGCCTCCTGGCAAAGGGTCCACGACCCCACACCGCCCTGTTTGTTGCAGTACCACATGGCGGTGGTGTTGTCCGTGAACACCTGCACTATACTCCCGTTGACAAAGGGGAGGAATGCCTTCAGTGCTAGGCGAATCGCCCGCAGCTCCAACATGTTGATATGGAGCCGGGATTCCGCCGGAGACCAGATGCCTCTGATCTCCGCCTCTCCCAAGTGGCCACCCCAGCCCTGGAGGGACGCGTCCGTCACAACCACGTGCTCCGGTTGGGGAAGGGAGAGGGATCTGCCTCTGACCCAATCGCGGTCCGTAAGCCACCACTGCAACTGTCTCGCAGTGCCCTCCGAGATCAGGACATGGTCGGATAGGTTGCCCTGATGCTGGGCCCACTGAAACTTCAGGTCCCACTGCAGAGCCCGCATCCGCCACCTGGCGTGATGCACCAGTAGGATGCAGGAGGCCATCAGCCCCAGAAGCCGCAGCGTCAACCTGACCGAAACCCGGGATAACGGCTGAAAGATGGGAATTAGAGCCTGAATATCCCGGACCCGCCGTTCCGGAGGATAAACCCGAAACTGCGCCGAGTCGAGAACCGCTCCGATGAAAAGGAGCTTTTGAGAGGGACACAGGTGTGATTTCGGCACATTGATGGAAAACCCCAGCTCGTGCAGGAGGTCTGCCGTCATCTGAAGGTGGCGGACGACTGTTTGGGGCGAGCCCGCCTTCAACAACCAGTCGTCGAGGTAGGGGAAGACTGAAACCCCTAACCGGCGCAGATGAGCTGCGACCACCGCCATCACTTTCGTGAACACCCGTGGGGCGCTGGTAAGGCCGAATGGGAGCACGATAAACTGAAAGTGCTCCTGGCCTACCGTGAACCGCAGGTAACGCCGGTGGGCCAGCAGGACGGGGATGTGAAAATACGCATCCTGCAAGTCCAACGCTACCATCCAGTCTTGTGGGTCTAGAGCAGCCAAGACCTGAGCCAAAGTCAACATCTTGAACTTCTCCTTCCGGAGGAAGCCGTTGACGTTCCGTAGGTCCAAGATAGGACGCAGGCCTCCTTTGTCCTTCTTGGGCACCAGAAAGTAGTGGGAGTAGCAACCACACCCTACTTCTGGCCCAGGAACGCGCTCGATGGCCCCCTTGGCCAAGAGGGCCGTAACTTCCTCCTGCAGAAGTGCCAAGTGGTCCCCCGACACACGGTGGTTCAGCGGTGGCATGGCTGGAGGAGTGGACTCGAAGGGGAGGGAGTAGCCCCTTCGGACGAGCTGCAGCACCCACCTGTCCGATGTAATCGCGCGCCAGCGGGAGTGGTGATGGCGAACCCTGCCACCCACTGGCGTCACGTGAGCCCGAAAGCTCGGACTAGGAAGGCTTGGATGCAGCAGCGGGGGGAGGTGTGGACTGACCTCGCCGCTGCCCTCTACCGCCACCACGGCGGAAACCACGGCCGCCACCGCGCTGGGGAGCGTTCTGCGGCGCGTGGCTGGCAGCACGTGTGGGACCGCCCCTTCCTTGGCCACGAAAGGGGCGAAACAAACCCGTCTGCTGGCGCTGGGTCGAAAGACCCAAGGACTTGGCCGTGACCCTGGAGTCCTTGAAGCGCTCCAGCGCGTGGTCCGCCTTGTCACCAAACAGGCGACTGCCATCAAATGGCATGTCCATGAGGGCATTCTGTACGTCCGGTGAGAAGTTGGCAGATCTCAGCCAAGCATGGCGCCGAATCGCCACAGTCGTGGACATAGCCCGTCCCAGCGAGTCGGTCGTGTCAAGACCACACCGGATCGAGTACCTCGCCGCATCCCGGCCCTCAACCAAAGCCTGGTTGAGCTTGTCCCGCACATCCTGCGGGCACTGCGGCAAACACTCCGCGACCGTATCCCACAGGGAGTGGGTGTAGCGGCCCAAGAGGCATGTGGTATTACAAGACCGCAGTCCAGCGCTCAAAGAGGAAAATACCTTTTTCCCAAATTGGTCATACCGCTTTGATTCCCGATCGGGCGGGGCCGATGGAAATGCGGACTGCGAAGTGGAGGCCTGGATCACCAGACTCTCCGGGGAGGGATGGGTGGAGAGGAAGGCAGGGTCGTCCGAGCACGGACGGTGACGCCTGGCAACGTTCCGGTCAACCGGTGCACCGGAAGCTGGCCTAGACCAGGTGCCCAAAAGGACATCCGTCAGAGCCTCATTAAACGGCAGCAGAGGCTCCTGAGGGCATGACTGCGGTTTAAACACTTCCGTCAGAATGTTTGGCTTGACCTTAGCGACGGGGAGCTCAAGGCCCAAGGTCTTGGCAGCCCTCAGCAGGACCACCGAATAGGCAGCTCCCGCCTCAGACGCCACAGGGGTCGGGGAGACAAACCCAGGGTTGGGCGACACGTCCAGACCACTGGCATCACCCAGGTCACCTACCCAGTCCACATCATACTGGCAGGCACGGGATAAAGGGTCCTCAGACCCCTCCCAACCCTCTCCATACTCGTCCTCATCGCCGTATTCGGGGTCGACGATATAGACATCGGGGTCAACGGGCCCCATCGGCGCCGGATCCGGCGTCGGACGACGCCGGTCCGACTCCGTGTCAGGAGTCAGAGGGGGGATGGGGGTGGCGCCTCGCGGCGCCGGCGCCGGGGACCCGACGCCGGCCGGAACCGACGGCGGAGTCACTGCGCCGCGCGGAGGCGGTACCACGGGTTGGCCCAAAGGAACCGACGCCGGAGAGGCCGGTAGACCAGCCGGCGACGAACCTGAGGGGCCCAGCGGCGCCGGGGCCGGAGCCACCGGCGGCGTCGAGGCAGGAGCACCCGAACCGCTCGGGCCCCCAGACGGGACCGACGGGCCCACAGGCGCCGTAGGCCCCGTCGGAGGAGACCTCGCCCTCATAGCCATGAGGAATGCCTCAATCTCCTCGCGCGACGCGCCTTCCCCAGGGACCGACGGGTATGGGGCAGACGGCGTCGGCGACCCACGCGGGGCCGCGGGGGTGGGGCCACCCAAACCCCCGGCCGCATCACGCGGGCGTCGGGGGGAGTCGGGGGTGCGATGACGACGCCCCGACTTCTTACGCTTACCTGACGACCCGGAGGAATGGTGGCGACTCCCGGAGCGCTCATGGCGGCTCCGCGATCGTTCCCTCGACCGCTCCCTCGACCTCCGACCGGACCGGGACCGCTCTCGACGCGGGGCCGACACTCGGAGCTCGAGAAGCTTGCGGGACCGCTCCCGCCTAGCTTTACCAGTCAAGGCCCGACAGTCGACGCAGGACTCCACGTCGTGGTCCGCGCCCAGACACCGGAGGCAGAGTCGATGGTGGTCGGTGACCGACATCATGCGGTCGCAATTGATTTATTCACAAAAAACTTGGTCAAAAGACCGGAGTACTGCTCTTCGGATCTGCGCTAACTGGCGCGGAAAAAAGAAGAACTGACGTCAGCGCGCGGAGGCGGCGTCTATATACTCCAGCGACGTCATCACGGCGCACGACGCCGACGACGCGGAGCCGCAGGGGACGCCTGCAGACGACGCCTACCGACGCGCAGGGGTACTGCTACGCAAAAGTTTCCGGATCCAGACTGACGCCTGGGGATATTCTAAGGTAAGGAATCTAATACTAACCTGTTTCTTTCAGATAGGAAAATACAGCAGGGAACTCACCAGATACACAGGCAGCCCCCGAACAGCACAGCCAGGAAACGCGGTCGTAGATCGCAGAAAAAAAAGAACAGGATGTTTAGTGGATGCACTTCCCCCTTTATAGTCACGTGATGGTGACGTCATCATAGGGGGAAGTGCAAACAGCTCAGCTAGGTAGGGGTTCTGTAGAGCAGACTAGCTGCTCACGTATAAGGAATGGGACGGGGAGACAGGACGAGGAGGTAATCCTGTATTAATTCCTTGTCAAAACCAATACACATTTGGTATTGCCAGATTCCAGACATTCAGGGCACCATTTATTTGGACTGCATCTAGCCTTAATGTTTGTCCATTTAAAAAATATATATAATATTGAGAAAACCTGTTAAAAAGATTAAAATATCTCCATATTTTCCATTACAGCTTCAGGCTGCAATCAAATATTAATGCAGGGTTGCTACCAATAGAAAGCCAAAAGAAAAACATATAATTTGTATGGTTGCACAAGGAGACCAAAGAGGTACATGTGCTTGAACTAACCAACACCATTTTCTTGAAAGAAAAAAGTCTGGTACAGAGGTGCGTGAATACTTCAACAGTAATACTGACAAAACAGCAAGTTATTCAAATGAATCAGTATGTCTGCAAGTTATACTAGAGGTTCTGTCCCTAGTTCAAGAAAACAAAGTGAAACATCCACCCAAAATGACGACACAGAGAGACAACAAAGTGAAAGATGAGAGGACATCATCGATCACATGAATTTGAGGTTTCAGAAGAAAGAGCGGGGTAATGTACAAGTATCCTTATGCAGGTTTCGGACAGAATAGAATAATGAATTAGAGACCGTGGAAGAACAGTATCCGATGGTCTATGTCAACATAGAGGGAGAAGAACCTACAGAAGAAGAGAAATGGCAGTAGGTAAAAAAAAAAAAATAGGGATACTGCACACTTTGATAAGTGAAGAATTCCTGAAAAGAGACATGACAGAATCTTAAACTCAGACAATTCCTGGAAATCGTCCAAACAAAACAGAGTGTGTATGTGTTTCAAGAGTAGATGATTCTTCAGTCAGTTTTTTTCAAAGAAGAGATCAACGGGTCTTATAGATGTCTTTAAGAATGGCTTACACAGCGTGAGTGGAAATACTGATAAAAATAGTGATAAGACGGAAGGTCAGATGCAGCACTGGACTTGTAGGCAGAGTGGACGAGAACTTTGCAACTTTCAAATCCGGCTAGAGGTTGAATTTATGTTGATTCGCATGGGCTCACTGCCTTGAGAAACTTGCTATTCTGACAATGCTGCATGCTTTGAAGGGGAGAAATGTTTGTCCCGGTACTGATGATAAAGTGCAGTCCTTTCTGGCACATGATGTCAATTTGGCCCTAATGTCTGCTGTATGGTTCGCAGAAAACCTGAGATATCTCATAGTCTAGGCAAGAAACGACCAATGTCTGGGCTTTTTGCTTACGTTTTCCTTAAAAGAACAGGTTTGATAGATATGAGAAGCCACTATTGATGGTGGTTCAGCAATGGCATTGATAAGGGCTGCAAGTCTAGGTAAAACGTCGATATTTGGCACTATGAATTACTTCATTACAGAGGTCTCTGTAACTAAGAAGGTCTTGCCTTGAAGTAGCCATGTTGACAATGGGGGTCTGGGCTGATAATGATGACCTCCATTTTAATATAGTTCAACTTTCGTTGGTGTTGTGTTATCTGCTCGAGTATTTGTTGATATGGTTAAGTGAACTGCCTTGGTTTATCCTTAAATACAATTGAGTATTGTGAGTGTACTTGTAAAAGTAGATTGTCAGCTTGTTTAGGAGTTCCCCTAGCTCAAGACATAGATTAAAAATAATGGGAGTTAATAGCTATCACTAAAAGATGCCACAAGAAATGGAAGTGCACGGTGATAGTGGGTTGTTGATTTTAGCCATACGGTGTCTCGGTTAGTTATTAAACTACAGCAGGACTAATCCGCTAAATCTGAATCTCATTGAAAGGGTGTTTATCAGGATGTTATGGACAACAGTATAAACACTCTGCCAATGGGATCAATAGGGTCGGTATGCAAGCTTCCCACCTGTCAAACATCTGGTCAGCTTAAACCACTATATTTCGCATTGCTGCTTCTGTATTGTGACCACTACGAGGGTAGGACTGGCAGTCATTGAGTAATGAGTTGGTATTGATAACAATGCAATTATCATGATGATTTTGGTGGCATTGGTTCGCCAGCAAACTGAAGTACAGAGATGGATGCAAGTAGTGCTTTATTCTAAAGCTTCCACCACAGTTTTTGGGGGAAGGAGAAGTCACCTGCATTATAAGAAGAGAAGGGACACTCTGGCCAAGAGGGCAGTATACAAGATGGCATCAGAGGTGGCTATTTTGATATATCTCAATCCAAGGTCAAGTCTGCACACTGGCATGCAAATGAACTTTCTCAAGTAGAAAAACTAATGTTGGAATTAGCTGGACTTAGATTCCCTTTAATCATTAGTGGGGATATCAATGCTGCATAATTTGCTCTGGAAAGATTCTCTAAAGCAATGGCCAGTGACAAACATATTTTCAGAATTATTTTATAAAGCTGGCAGGTATAAACATGTTTCGAACACTGCAGTTATGTTCAGTTGTTCCTTTTATAAATGTAATGAAATACACGATTGTCAAAATGGTATAGGCAGTCTGAGCTACCTAAAGTAAAAAAGTATCCACATTATGATCCTTTATTTAATAAAAAATAAGAGCGGGCCGTGGGGGTTATTTTGAGCACCTTCGCTTTGGCATCTATTCCCAGCAAGGACATGAGTGACAAAAGAGGTTACAGAAGACCCACTGCAGAGTGAGTCAGACCTGCTCTGCTTTTCAGCAAAAACACATCCCTGTCTTCAGAATGGTGGTCCTCTTGACCAGTGCCTGAGGGCCCCGGACACAGTGATCAATTCAGGCCCCCCAGTTTTAAAACCTATGCTCAAACGTAGCCCAAGACAAGTACCTAAACAAAAAGTGATCAAAAATAAGGATGGTCATTGAGGTGCCCCAGCAAGGCTTAGTACTCACAGATGTTTGACGTCAGCAACATTCAAATATATCAAAATACTTATTTATGTGTACACAATATCAAAGCCAAACTGGGAATTATTTTTTGACAAACAAGGAGCTTACATGTGTGGTGTCAAGCATGTTACTGCCAGTTCTTTTGGATAACTCTTTTATCTACATGATAGTACATTATCCCCCCAACACAAAGACACATCATTGTTGAACATCGGTGTGGAAAACTGATTTTGTGACAAAATGATCCACACTGCCCAGAGGTGTTGAGGTTCTCAGCTAGGGAATGTTTAGAGTAAATGAAGAGGCTTCTGCTTCAACGATAGTCTGGGACATATTGAAAGCTTTCACCAGGGGAGTTTTTGTATCTCAAACTATATGTTAAAGTATGTGGCGCAAGGAGACAATTCAAGCGTTTGAAAGAAAACTGGCTATAGCACAGGAGAAAGTCATAAAAATTACCTCCATGAAAGAAATCAATTAATTAAGATTACTGATGGAAAGATCTAGACTAACATGACAGAGAAAGAGCAAGTGAAATAAGACATAGTTTATCAAAGATTGTTTGAGAAATTTAGCAAAGTAGATCAGCTCCTACCTTGGAAAACAAAGACAGAAAACAGTTCAGCCCAGTTCACCAAGCTGATTATATCAAGTTATAATAGGGTCACTACCTAGATACTCATTAACAGAGAATGAGTTGGGTAAATAAGCATACAGAAGGGAAAAGGTTATCTGCCATTTCACTTATTATATGCCAGTTTTCTGGAGCCTTTCACTGCCCACATTTGGAAAAAGGATTGTATAATGCTAGTACTAGCATTCCAGGCTCATCACAAATGTGTTTTCATGTCAATGATACTGCCAAGCTCAGGACACTGAATTTGTAAGTAATTTTATTTAGCTTTTCAAGGATCTCAGATCATTGGAAGTAAAGCACAAATATACTTTCCCAAGCCTTTTAAATGCTGTCCACTGATTTGCAAGGTCAGATTATTCACTCATTCCCGGTTAGATATGTGGGAATAAGTGTTACCTCCAAAGCTCATACTGCATATGGAAATTAAAGGAATTAGGAGAGGTTCTGCAGCTTTGGGGTTCTTAGGGGATTAAATAGTTTGCAGAGTTTGAAGAGGTGCATTGGCTACTTCAGTGTTTTTTTTAAAATATATCCAATGAAGAAAAAGACTGTTAAAAGGGACTACTTCGTGCATGTATGAAATTGTCTTTTAACTTGGGTTTATGAACAGCTCAATATTCACATGAAAGTTGGCATGATATAATTGATAGACCGAGGCTATCGAGCTAGTTCTTACGTCACGTCAGAGCAAATTTATAATTCAGAAGGATTCAAGTTTTCAATTTTCTACTGCATTGTAAACCCAAGCACATGAGTAAATTCTTTAATATGTACTTGGATATATGTGCTTACTGACATACTGCCCTAAGCAGCTGGACAAATATATTTTTGTCTTGCCCTATATTGGAACAAGTCAAGCTTATTCTTCTCCAAAATGAGCAACATAAGTGGAATAGGTGTCACCCCATAACCCTGTATGATCTTTATGGCCACTTCTGAGATGCTATGTTTTCCTCTTGCCCCAGCAATTTAAAGTGAATCAGAAATTTACAACATGGTATGTTAATAGGATTTGACAGAGAATAGTGAAAAGAGATGAAAGAAGTGCCAATTTTTCGCATCTCGGAAAAGCAGATGTTAAACTGTGGTCAATTTCGCCATTTAAGCATCACGTGACTTGAAAAAAACAGAAGAATGCCCTGCAAAACAAGAATTACTCATTCCAGGCATTGAGGAATGTAAGGAACGAGGAAATCTAGTACCGCCCAGCACCGTTATGTGGCAGCCACTGTAATTAAATTCACAAGCTCTTGGATTCCTTGTCCAGAGTTGTGGTAGGAAATTTGGCAGGATTTACAAGGGACGTTGAGGGTTGTACCACCGTAGGGTAGGGTGACGAAATTTAGGTTCCCTGAAGCGGGGTGGTGGCAGCAGGCAATCATCCTGTTCACAGGAGACCCTGTGTTGGGCTTGGAGCAAGTCCTAAGCAAGACGCCAGTAAGTGCCTCATTGAAAGGGAGAAGCAGTTCTGATGGGGACACTTCCGGCCAAAGCACTTCTGTCAAGACATTCGTTTTGCCTGCCACTGAGGGCAAGCTCAAGTCCAGGACCTCAGCTGCCCTCCGCACCACCATTGCGAAAGAAGCTCCCTCCTCTGTAGCTGTGGTAGTGGAAGAAACCATGCCAGTATTTGGATAAGTATCCACTCCACTGGCTTCACCACATACGTACACCAGTCCATTTGTTCTTCATAAGGCTGGCATTCCGCAGGGACCAGCGACCCCTAGTATTCCGCTGTGAGTCATAACCCATATGAATAGGGTTAAGGCACTAGCCTGAAAGGCAGGGCTCCAGTCGGCGCCAGCATAGGGTGACACCCCTCTGGCTCTGTGTCAGAGTGGGGAATAGGGATGAGGATGAGTACGAGGATGGGGAGCGTGGGTCTTGGAATTGACGTCAGGGAAGGTCGAGACGGCATGACCGGCACCAATCCAGATCCAGATCCATCTGTGGATTCTTGGTGCCTAACTGGTGCCAGAGCTGTCGTGTATATCCAGTAGAGGCCCCTCTCGAACCCTTGGGGCCTGAAGGCGTGCCAGAGGAAATGGGCCACCATACATAAGAGGTGCATGACTTCATAAATTTCGTTCAATTGGGCAGGGGTTGCTCCGGCTCCCAGAAAGTCAGGATGGTACGGAGCCAACCCAGGTACTGGTTCAACAGTGGAGTCATTCCTCGAGTAGTGACGCTTCCTCGTCTCGTCGTTGGCTGATGGACGAGGTGAAGTCGAAGTACGCATCAGCTTCTTCTTGCGGGACTTTGACTTACTCAAATGCCTCATCAACTTGGAGTGTGATGATGACCTCGGGCTCCGTTACCGCTTTCAGGACAATCCTCTAGACCAGAACGTCGATCCTCAAGGCATTGCATGTCTAACCGCCATAAGCTCGGGGGATTGCTCCCTCATGGCTTCGGGTGCAGGGTGCGGTAGATTGAGCAGTCCTTCGAGTCATGGTCCTGCTCGAGGTACCAGAGTCATACAAGCTGCGGGTTCATCACTGACATCTGTCGGCGACAGGCACAGCAGGGCTTGAATCCAACCTTCTTCGAACATATCCCTGCCACACCAGGAGGTAAACATTAAAAAAGACTGACAAAATGTTGAAAAAAACCTAGTCAAAAAGTTACTAAGGCATAGCTCTCCCAAGATCTGCGCTGGCTGGTGCAGAAAGAAAAGAACTGTAGTCAGCATGCCTGGGTGATGCCTATATAGGCACCACGAACATCATTTCCGATGCAGACAATGACAAGCGGAGTTGAACGCTACCACCTACTGGCGCGCTGGAGTACTGCACATGAAAAACTTCCAGATCCAATCTAACACCTGGAGATAATTCTAAGGTAAGGAATCTGCGGCTTGATATTTCTATCAGATATCTTAAAATCCACATATCTGCGGTTATTTTTCTAGATTTGTTATGTGATTCTTTTGTGGTGTGCTTTCCCTGTGTTACTGTTTGAAGTGTTGCACAAATACTTTGCACATTGCCTCTAACTTAATCCTGACTGCTCTGTGCTTAGCTACCACGGGGTTGAGCAGAGGTTAATTTAGGGATTGCGTGTGATTTCACCATGACAAGGATTGTGATTGCTGCTGAGTAGGGTTTCAACCCCCCTCAACCAGCAACCCAATTTCTTACAGTAAAGTATTTACTTTCATGTAGTTACCATTAAGGTAAACATTTCGCCTAGCCCCTCGTCTTGCTTCAAACAGCAATAGTGTTTTGTGTTTTTCTCTCAAGGAGCAGCGGATCCTATCTTGTTCTACTCCGGAGGCATAAAGAAAACAGGAGATATTCCGGTATTTCGATTTCTGTATGGAATTTTACTCACCACTAATAGTGGAATATTTAGTAACCGGAAGCATATGTTAAAAAAATTAAGGAAAATTGACACATGTAGATTCCGAGTTAAACATTTAGCAACTGTCTCAAGTTTTGTGTAGTTATGTAATGTGCAGGGATTGGAGAAAAAACAAACATCTGCACATTTTGCCAACCTGTGTTTTCAGTGTGGCGAAAAGAGCTCCTAGATCTGTTCAGGTTGTAAAGTTATAGTTGGGTTTAGGTCTGTGCTACCGGCCGCTTGATCAGACAACATTTGCATGGTCAGCGACTAGCTGCCGCCTCCCCCCCAATCCGGCACCCAACACCCAGGAACGTGGACACGAGACGTGTTTTACTTTTTGGAAGGCGGGCGCTAGTCGCCCGGCCGTATTTATTAAAGTATGAAATTAAAAAGGGTTTTAATTGCATAATCAACAATGAATACAAAAATCAGCAGGACATTCAGTTATACAATTGTTATCAACAAGTTTGAGAGCCTGACCTTAACAAAACTCTAATACAAGTTGTTCCTAGCTTAAACTAAACATCCTATCTTGATTTTTGTACATTTCTGGCCATATGGCAGGGTCACTACCGGTGTCAGGTCCTACAAGCTGCGCCTCCCCCTTAGAAGTGCGCATGCGCAGTGTTACCCCGGGAATTGCCCGGTCTACGCCCCAAACTCCATTTACCCACTAAAGGAGGGCCCTTACTCTGCGCCGGTGGCGTCATGAGTCCACGCGCGCGGGGTGGCTACCAGCCTAAGGAAAGCGTGAACTACTCCTACCCGCGCTCCTTTGCATATTACCTTGCCCCTGGAGTACTGGGAGTGGCCCGCAGGCCCCTCCCCCCGGGCGGGAACCTCCATAGGATGATGCCCGCCCCCTCAGACCTCAAATATGTGCTCACCGATAATGACCTTACCGCATGCCCCATACCTAATAAATACGACGACCTATGGAAAAAATTCTAAAGGACAGCTACACTGGCTAATAAATAACAGTATCCACGCGTAGCTAAAGGGGAAAAAGGCCTAACGACACATGGCATAAAATTACAATTCGGTTCACACATGTTACTCAAAATCACAATATCAACGTATAGCTACAAAGGGAAAAAAGGCCTAAAGACACATATCTTCAAATACAATTCAATTCACACATCACTTTTCTACAAAGGGAAAAAAGTCCTGACAACAGATCACAGAATACAACAACAGCCTACTCTCTCCCGCGGTCCATACCTTTGAAACTTACCATTAAACCGGACATAACGCTGCTTAAACTTTGTACCAAGGGATGGTGGGTGGGAAACAAAGAAGCCCCGAACGCGGGGCACAACGTTCAGCGAGGGAGCGTCCAGGGACAAGGGGGTCTCCTGGGCGCTCCCTACCTCTTATTCCCGAGGGGCCGGGTGGCCCCTCCTATCGCCCGCCCCCCCCGACCCGGAACCAGTCCATTGAATCCGGGTCAGGAGGGGCGCCGGCCAATCGGCGGTGGGCCGCGCCCCCAGGGCACGCCCCCACCGTCGAAGGACCCGGGAGAGGAGGTGAGACGGTTGCCGCGCCGCCATGCGTGCGGGGGGGCCGAGGGCCCCCCCTTTTCACATGGTCAGCGACTAGCTGCCGCCTCCCCCCCAATCCGGCACCCAACACCCAGGAACGTGGACGTGACGTGTTTTACTTTTTGGAAGGCGGGCGCTAGTCGCCCGGCCGTATTTATTAAAGTATGAAATTAAAAAGGGTTTTAATTGCATAATCAACAATGAATACAAAAATCAGCAGGACATTCAGTTATACAATTGTTATCAACAAGTTTGAGAGCCTGACCTTAACAAAACTCTAATACAAGTTGTTCCTAGCTTAAACTAAACATCCTATCTTGATTTTTGTACATTTCTGGCCATATGGCAGGGTCACTACCGGTGTCAGGTCCTACAAGCTGCGCCTCCCCCTTAGAAGTGCGCATGCGCAGTGTTACCCCGGGAATTGCCCGGTCTACGCCCCAAACTCCATTTACCCACTAAAGGAGGGCCCTTACTCTGCGCCGGTGGCGTCATGAGTCCACGCGCGCGGGGTGGCTACCAGCCTAAGGAAAGCGTGAACTACTCCTACCCGCGCTCCTTTGCATATTACCTTGCCCCTGGAGTACTGGGAGTGGCCCGCAGGCCCCTCCCCCCGGGCGGGAACCTCCATAGGATGATGCCCGCCCCCTCAGACCTCAAATATGTGCTCACCGATAATGACCTTACCGCCACAGGCCAGTATTGTTAACCGACGATCTGGCCTCCCCCTCTAGCCCCTGCCTAAGGACACACTCCTCCTACCCCAGCCCTCTAGCCAAGCCCAGATATTGTCAGCCCATAGGACATTACCCTCTTCTGTCAAATGAACCCCGTCCTGCAAGTAATACTTGTGACCCCAGATGCACCCATGAGGTATTGACTGTAATACGGGGGTTCGAAACAACCTATCCAACCGTGTGTTGATCCTCTTTACCGAGTGATTCAACGCCCTGACCGAATGACCCCCCCGCCACTGAAGTCGAGGTATTAGTTGTGACCATACCAGTGTGCACCCGGGGCAGGTCCTAGCTATCCAACCCGCTGTTGAGATAATCTCCTCAATCAAGATGCGCCTGCCCAGTGTTGCCAAATCGTTCTCCCCAAGGTGAAGTACCACCACTGACGGTGGAGCCCGCTGGCGTGCTAACAGCCCTTGGAAGAATCCCCTAAACTCGTGAAGACACAACCCTCCTCTGCCAAAGAACGTGATATTCAACCCTAGTTGTGCCGCCCTTTCTTTCTTGTCACCTGACAGGAAGACACATTCCGCTCGCTTCACATATGAATGACCGACAATCCAGACATTGTTCTTTGTTATTTCCTGTTCGCCGCTCCGTGCCGATGAATATTGGCGGTGCCCGACGACAAATTCCTCCCCTGCGTAACAGGTCTGAGAAACTGTAAGAGAGCGGAAAGAGACCAAGCGTGAGTGACAGGAAATCATAGCATGTCAATCCGAACATAACGTTTATAGCAGTCTGACGACCACCTCCCAATTGTCTTCACTCTTTCCACTGGGAGGCCCCCCGCCACCGCCTCAGTTGCTGCCCCAATCCTGAAGGAATGAGATCCAAAATCTCTAGGATCAAGACCCGCTTTTGTAACCCCTATTTCGAACACTCTCCTGAATTGATACCTGGTCAAGGGGCTCCCATCGGCGTGACAGAGCAACGCCCTGCCTGCTGAACCGACCAATAGTCCCATGAGTGATTCTACGTGCCTCACCGGGCAGCACGGGTTGGCGGGGGCCCGTTGCAGAACTATGGTGTGACCCCTACCTTCCTGATCGGTCTTTGATTTCTGGATAGTCACCCACATGGTGTCACCCCTTATCGTCACCCCCGCCTTCTGCAAGCCACCTAGAATGTCAGACTTGGATCCTGCCACCAGTTCACTAATTCTCAGTGCCCCATAAAATGCCAGGGAGAATGCCGCCCTAAAAAGAAGCACTTCCCACTCCGAATTACAAACAATCTCCAGCATGCCCAGTAAGGCTGTTAGCCGGGCCAACCCCATGGGCTTCCTCTTATCCTTCTGGTGTCCCTGAATACGGCGCCATCCCCTTAAAGCCTTGCGTATCATAAAGGTATTAGTGGGATCCCGGAAGCCCCTAGCTTGAGCGAAGAATGACACTGCTGCCCTATGTCTGGTTGCCGCTGCCACTGAGCGCCCCTCTTTGTGCATCCATTCTAAATAAGCTGCAAACCCATCCTCTTTCGCCCAAAGCACTTCCCACTGTGGCCCCAAGAAAGAACAATAAGACAGAAACGCCCCTTCGTAAGCCGTCTTGGTCCTGGGGGCTAGGCTAGCGACCACGAGGTCTTGTAATCTGGGGCACCAATCTGCCAAAGTACTGCTGGGAAGTGTGCTGGCGAGGGGTCTGCTGTGGGGAGATGTTCCCTGAAAACCTGCATTTTGAAGCGAGAAAGGGAGTCAGCAGCATTGTTTAAAACACCAGGGACATGTTTGGCTCTAAAATTAGCATTCAGTTTAAGGCACCGCAGAACAATCTCCTTGATCAGACGGAGTATGAAAGGACACCGCGCCCCCTGCTGATTGATACATTCCACCACCGTCATGTTATCTGACCAAAACACCACTGATTGGTTACATAGGTGTTCGGGCCAAACCATCAGTGCCACCCATATTGGAAAAAGTTCCAGGAAGCCAATGTTGCTGAGCAAACCCCATGTGTTCCATTCTTCTGGCCATCGTTGAGCGACCCACCTATTCCCTAGGATGGCACCAAAGCCCACACTACCGGCCGCATCAGTCCATAGTCCCAACTCCGCTGATGTCGTGAGCGGGTCGGGCCAGACCACCCTACCGTTAAAATCCTCCAGGAATGCCATCCAAATAAGCATATCCTGGCGAATTTCAGACGATAGGCGCGTGCGGTGGTGCTTTTCCCTCAGCCCCTTCATCGCGTGCGCGATGGAGCGAGAGAAGGGGCGAGCCATTGGGATGATTCTTAGTGCGAAATTCAGTTGCCCTACCACCTCCTGTAATTGCTGCAAAGTGACCTTCTCCTTCCGGAGGCATAACTGTAGCGATGTCTTGAACTTGCACACCTTGTCCTTAGGTAGTCTAAAACATCTCTCCATTGAGTCAATCTCGATGCCCAGAAATTCCAAGCAGGTGGTCGGGCCCACCGTCTTCCCAGGCGCAAGCGGGACCCCAAAAGCCCGCATGAGCACGCAAAATTCCTGCAATGCCAGTGCGCACTCCTGAGAACCCGCTGTACCGAGGAAGAGGAAATCATCTAAGTAATGCATGACCCTTTGATGGCCCGTCACTTGTCTCATGGCCCATTCAAGAAATGAACTAAACATCTCAAAGTAGGCGCAAGAAATAGAACAACCCATAGGCATGCATTTGTCCATGTAGAACCTATCCCTAAAGGTGAAACCTAAAAGATGCTGGTCCGCCGGGTGGACTGGGAGGAGGCGGAAGGCGGACACTCTATGTCTGATTTCGCCATCAGCGCCCCGGGTCCAGTGGCCTGCAATAAGGTAACAGCCTGATCAAAAGAGGCGTACTTAACACTACAGATACCTTCGTCAATGGCATCATTCAGTGAGGCCCCCTTTGGCGCTGACAGGTTATGAATCAATCTGAATTGCCCCTTCTCTTTCTTGGGGACAACTCCCAGTGGGGAACACACAAAATTGGGTACTGGCACTGCAGAAAAAGGGCCAGATATCCTGCCTAAGGAAAGCTCCTTGTCAATTTTGGCGGCCACAACAGCCGGATTGTGTGTGACTGATAATTGATTTCTACAGTGCGCACTGCCTGTGTATCCCCCGGCCGGGATCCTAAAACCTTTAGAAAAACCTTCCTGGAGTAGGGTGGCCGCTTTGTGGTCAGGGTATCTGTTCAACAATGGAATCATTGCCACCACATCCACTGGAGTGGGGGGGCGTGACCTGTCTGACTTATAGTGGCTTTCCCCTACCCCTCTGTCCCGTGTTACCTTGCTTGGACCTACAGGTAGTTTCTGGATGAGAGGGGTGCCCACAGGAGGCACATGCATGCCTAAACTTACATGCGGCCCTTGTGCAGGTACGCCTATTAAAATCCCAGCACACCCCTTTCTTCTCTGGCCCACCTGCCCTAAATTTCCCAGGTACTTCACTCGTTTGGGGGGGCCGAAAGGGCTGCTGCGGTCTAGTGAACACCTTGGCCGCACCGAACTGAGGGGGAGGTGCAGTGTCAGAGAACTGTTTGTGCCAAGCCAAGGAATCTACCGAGTCCCATTGCAACGATCTATTGAATTCCAATGCCTTCCTAAAATTGACATCATAACCCTTCCATGCATCCCCAGAATACTGTTGACTCCACCCCACAATCCTGCTCGAGTAGCAAGCCAATGCAGCCTGCAGATCTGGAGGACGCTCAGCCTTAATTGCAGTGAAAACAGCCCATGCTTGCATCCAATTATTGAGGTTTTCCTCAACCCTGAACCTAGTACACTGCGCCCTCCATTCACTCGGGAGCATCCACTCTTTTAGTGCTTTTGCCTGCTCCATTTCCCTATTATCCAACAATAAAGAATAAATGTACACGTATTTATCAGCCCAAATCATTTCTTTCACAGCTAATGACACATGCTGAGCTAGATTTTCGCTCCTGGAAGGTATCACACCGTCCCCCAAGAGCGGCAATGCCACTTCCTTACCAAGTGCGGGCACCGGGGGCGGCTGCCCTTTTACTCCATCCAGCTGGGGAACACTTAGACCTGCAAGGGGAGAAGAAATTGGCAATGCAACACTGTCGGCGACCGGTGTCGATCTGATTTTTTCTACAAACCTTGCCGCCTCTGCCGCATGGTCTGCAGAATTTGGGAAGGCTCCCCCTTTCTGGAGCCATGGCATCATGGCCGTTAACTGAGATAACAATTCGGGCGGCATTGAATCTACATTACCCCCCGGGACAACAGGTACCACTGGGGTTATGCCCAGTGGTCCTGGCACAGCTGGCAGGGCGGGCGCCGGGTGTGGCCCGCCTGTACCCGGGATTGTGGGCACCGGTGCGGGAGCAGACCCAGCGTCGACTGGTTGACCTGCCGGCACCGGCACCACAGGGGCAATGGGTGTAGGCACATGCGGGGGTGGGACCACCGCGGGCGGTGCGGCGGGTAACGGATCTACTGGGCCTGGGGTGGGGACCGCCTCCTTGGGTCTTTTGGACCTAGGTTTCCCTTGCGGGGTGACAAATTCCCCTCTTGGCACTGGTGCCACCCTCTTGCGGATCGGTCTCCCGGACGGGCCCGGTGCCTCGCCCTCTCTATCCTCCAACCGAGCTTCCCGCTCCTTAATTTGTCCTAGCTGTTGCTTAATGTCGCTCATCTCCCGCATCATAGCCCGCATCATAGCCTCCATGTTGGACCCCCTTTTTCCACCCCTTGGACCTGGCATGACACTTACCCTCAAAAACAAAAACACCCGCTGCCTACTTAGTTCCCAACAGGTCAACTGTGTGTACCTTTCAGATGGAGGGTCACCAGGGGGCTTTCAGCACCATGCAACGGCGACCGCAACACTAGCGGCTTGTCCGCTTATGTAAGGGGGTGAGTAAACCTAATGTAGACCCACCCGGCGGCCACCAGGAGCGATGAATGCTAGCCCCCCGTACCCCTCTTACCGACCAGTCACTCGTCCTCGCCTGCGATAATGATCTGCGGCCCCTGCTCACACCACGTTGCGTGCTGGATGCTCTTACGTCCTGTCCGCTAGTGAATGGCCCCAATAACGTCGTTAAATTGCCTGGAATTAAAAACTTGTGTTATCACCGTGTATAAGCGATATTCAAAATAACACTCCGTCCAAGGCCATGACAAATCTGGACCCGTACACCCCAGAACTGTAAGGATATGACAATAAATCACTGAATAATCGAAATCACAGTAGTGAAAACCTTTTAAAATTATCACCTCGTTTTCAAGAAATTGCACCCTTTACAGTAACATGAATTATAAAAAACACTGCAGTGTAGCGTGAAAAACAATTACATAGATGTTCTTCGTGCAATGACATTAATCATAAATCACTTAATAACCAATCCTAACCTTGTCAGAAATGGCCCCTTGTTTCACCCTACAATTGTACACCTTGTGTCACTTGATGAACCACGAATTACCTAATCCTTAATGATCACCTCGTTAAATAACTGGAGAGGATTGAACCAGGGGCCTCATACATTCGAAGCACGCGCTCTACCAATGAGCTACACTCGGTGTCTAAAACCTTGCTAATTCCCTGCCCGCTCTCGCTGGGCTCCTACCACACGCGTATCTCGCCTTATTATCGTAGATGCGGGCGAAACCACAGTTCCTTCTTGTCCCGCGCTTACATGAAACCTCACCCTTGTTCCCTCGCTGTTCCGCGCTCTTTTGGCGCTACGGAGCACCCCTCGATTACTTGCAGCCGGCCCGCTGCAAGTCTCTGCCCCCGCGCCACAAATACCTTGTGCGGTCACCGTACGCGCCGCTTCCGAGACTACAACCCGGCCTGGGAATCCTCACGCAAACACCTCCGCCGGCGCCTCAGTCTGCTGGCCCGTGTCCCTTACACGCTGCTCTCCTTGGCGGCCTGGTTCAACGCGGCTGGGCCGATGATCACACGCGGCTGGCCCTTGCTTCTGAAAGAAAAATAAAACAATACACGCTCCCCGTCAGCCGCCTCACGTCGCCTCGCGCCCGCGGTGATAGTCTCCAGATCCGCTTCAGCTGAAAAAGAAAGGAAAGAAATTACCAAACAAAGAAGCCCCGAACGCGGGGCACAACGTTCAGCGAGGGAGCGTCCAGGGACAAGGGGGTCTCCTGGGCGCTCCCTACCTCTTATTCCCGAGGGGCCGGGTGGCCCCTCCTATCGCCCGCCCCCCCCGACCCGGAACCAGTCCATTGAATCCGGGTCAGGAGGGGCGCCGGCCAATCGGCGGTGGGCCGCGCCCCCAGGGCACGCCCCCACCGTCGAAGGACCCGGGAGAGGAGGTGAGACGGTCGCCGCGCCGCCATGCGTGCGGGGGGGCCGAGGGCCCCCCCTTTTCAAAAGCACTGCGAGTGCCGGCATCCCACTGTTCACGCGAATAGCACCCTTCGTAGTCACATTCCCATGTTTGAGCTTGGTTTTGAAAGCAAAACTACAATTCCCAGAAAGCAATGCGCTGCTGTCCAAAATGTCAGTACCACTAAGATCCTAGTGGGATAGCGGCTGTCATATGTGCACTATGGTTGCCGTGTAGACATGCAACTTACTACTTCGTACACTGTGTGCAACCCTGCTGCTGTATACAGTCTTTGAAGTTACTGACTTGGGGCCCAGGTCCCATTTTATACCCCATCTGTAGTTTTAAGAACGCAATGAGAGGCGCTCCATGATCAGAGAGGATAATCATGAGACTCCTACATCGCCAGTGTCCTCCTGCACTAGTTGACCAGTCTATTTGGTCTCCTGTTATGAACTGTAGGTTTTCAAATAGAATCACTGGATGCATCCTTAAAGGTTGTACTTTTGCACTTTTCTTACCTTGTCTGCTCTTATATGCAAGCTGGGGCATTTCTTATGGAGAGCAGGCACACTCATCACGTTATCAAAGGCACGATCCTAGGGCTCGATGCGCCCATTCTAGCATTTTCCAGGATTTCCTGGTTAGCCAGGGCTTCTGATACCGCGGCATGTGGCACACATCTGCCTTCTGGTTAGAACAATGATTGCATCGCAATGAACATTTCGTGCTGATAGACTTGGTAAACACGTAAAACACTGGATCATATACAAATGCTTTGCTTTCAAACTGGGCAGGGAGTATAGATTACCAAATAACTCATGAATATAAATGGAAAAAGGAACATACATTCCTTCTTTAAGGAAGAATACATTCTTCATTTAAAAATAATAAAAAATTGTACAGGCTAATAAGAATACCGGGAGGAAGAAATTGAGAAAGCCTTCAATTATTCATTTTCTCTCTTTAGACTAGTGAATTGCGCTGTGTTTAACTCTAGTACTTCTAAGACAGTGAACCTCTCAAATTCGAGGAGATAAACGAAATCACTTTTTTCTCGAAAGTATACAAAGAAATAAGGCAACCACTTGCTCCAACTGATATAAGCTCACTGGTTGCCTTCTTGCTTAAATAAAAACGTGCTCAATCGTTGCAGTCTGACTCTTTTAACCTTAACCCAGTTGCTTGAGATTACATCTTATCACTTTTGTCCAGCCTCGACATACGACGCCTGTCTCCTGCCAGCTTCTCATACAATGGCAAAGGCCGCCAGGGTACATGCCTTTTTCCAATTAAAATTCACGTCTGTACGTCTGAATTATAAATGTCAAGAAGATATCAATAATTCAAGTGCAACATTTCAATGGCACTGCCATCTTCAAAGCTGATGATATGTTGGTTTCAGTAGCACAAGAGTTTCTGTCAGTCAGACTGAGTTCTCCATTTTCCATCTCTCTCTAGTGTACTTAACACTGCTATTGCACAGTTTTATGTGCTATGTTATTCCAAGGCAAAAGAAGAAGGAATACATTTATCAAAACATGACTACTAAGCTTGAACCTCTCCGTCTACGCCCCTTGTTGCATTTATCACTTATTCGTCACAGTTGCAGTAAGGAGCTAAGAGAACGAAGTGATTAAGGAAGCAAGATCACCCCAGCTATGGTTAGCTTTTTAAGGCAGTAAAGAACAAGTTACTTACCTTCAGTAAGAATTTTTCTTTTAGACTATCTAACCACAGATTCCTCAGCTGAGAATATTCCCCAATCATCAGGCTGCATCAAAAAATCTTGAGGGGTACCTCAGAGTTTTGGTAGGTGTCATCGTTGGCTCCGCGTCAGAAGTGGAATCAGTTTCTTTCATGACTATTTCAGCACCAAAGAAGCAGAGCCATGACTGAATGATGTGTGACCAGTGTGCAGAATCTTTTGGGCGAAGAGCCCATTTCACAGAGCCAGGAAGGATGGGAGGGTCGATGCAGTTGAACAGAGTCACTACCAGAAAAAGCAATACGGAAAGTAAGTAACTTGCTCTTCTGATAAGAGACTTGTAACAGCAGATTCTTCACTTTAGAATAGATACCAAGCAATACCTCCCCGGAGTTGGGCCTGCAAACTGGCTTAAACCAATAAGCTTTGGAGGACTGAATGGGCAAAATGCCAGTCCTGATGGAACAAACTGTCCAGGTAGCAGAGTTTTGTGAACTTATGGGCTAACACCCACATAGCAGCCTGAGAAGTGTCCAGGACAGCCACTCCACAAGCTAACACAGTAGTTGGCAAAGGGAGCTTGAACCTAAATCTCGCTCACCCTCCTTGCCATTGTAATTGCCACTAGAAAGGTGTCAGATGCCTCAGGGAGCAGCTGTGCATGGGTTCAAAAGAGTAACATATAAGAACATTTAAGACCAAATACAGGTTTCACAAGCGCATAATAAAAGGGGTAGGTGGGAACAGATGCTATAAGCCCATAAGAAAATGTGCCACATTGGTTGATGGTAACAGAGGGCTGATCCAGCAATTCCAACGAAGCAGAAATGGCAGATAGGTAGCTTGGCAGTGCCCAGGCTAAAGTCTCCAGCAAGGAAGCAGCAGGTGGGTCAATCTTTAATGAGGCACGCAAGACACAAACTTGTCCCAACGACAGGTGTACAAGGCATTTGTCAAGGGACGCCTGACGGCCAGAATAAGCTGGTAAAATAAATCACAGATTTTGGAAGGAAGAATAAAGACACTCAGTGTCAGCATTCAATCTCCAAGTATGAAGGTGGAGAGTACACAGGTTCGGGTGTGAGAGTGCTGTGACAGGCGATCCTCCCAAAGGGGCAGCCTTGTTCCAGCACAAAAGCTCATGCCTAGGAGTTCTGGATACCACAATCTCAGTGGCCAGTACGTACATTGGCTTGTGCCTCGTCAGTCCAGATCTTCTTGAGAACTTGGGGCAGAAGTGGTACCAGTGGAAAGGAGTACCAAGTTCTACTCTAAACGAAAAGCATCTCTGAGCGAGATCCGCTTTGAGACTCCAATTTGCAAAACTATTGACATTGGGTGTTTTCTGTGGTGGTGAGCAGATCGTACCAAGGTTCTCCCCATTCTTGGACCAGAACTTGTGCCACCTCATGATCCAGATGCCATTTGTGATCCACTGGGCTTCTATAGCTGAGTTTTTCCTCCCTGATGTTCAAACCAAATTTAAACCGAGCCTCGTGAGGGCAACTTTAAAATACTCAGGTGCCAGCCGCTGCCAGAGGCCTATCAAAACGTAAGAGGGCCCCCCTGCACGATGTTCTGAAGGGGCCCCTCACACTCACATCAGTCGGGGCTGAGGGTGGGGGGGCCCTCCAGTATGGGTAGGCGTGGGGTCCCCCCCGCACCGCGGGGGCTGCGGGGGCCTTTGTTATGCCCTTGCATACATGACCCACGGATGTTTTGAACAGAAAAGCCAGAAAAAATCAAACCTGTTAGAATATCAAAAATATGCTTCGCACTGCCTTATGTAAGTTAGCATTCATTTTGTGTATGGCCGCCAATTAGAATTATAATCAAAACTAATCCTTTGCTATTTCCAAGAAACTGCCTTTTCTAGGTTATATTTCTTCGGAACTGAGTTTTGCTACATTAATGAATGCACTGTTGTCATTGGCACATACCTTTCCTCTAGACGTAGGCCTTCTCCCACTTGTCTAGTGGTGGGTATTTTATTTTATTTATTTAAGAAGTTTTCTATAGCGTTGGCCATACCCCAGGGTATCGGAGTGCTTTACACTAGGTACAGCAAAGATAATCATCAGATACAAAATTGGGGGGGGAGGATGGACATATCCACAGAGGAGCGCAAAATTAAAGAGCAACACATTGAAGTATAGGACATATTTCCCTTCACGGATCTTCGGAGACTTAGAGCTGGAGCAGAGTTCGATGGTTGTTATTTGCTCCCCACTATCCACTTCCTAGGGAGCGGTTGAGGAACAGGGTTTTGAGTTGGCTTTTGAATTCTGCAAAAGAGGGAATGATTCTGATATGAGGGGGAATGGAATTCCAAATTTTGGGAGCGCTTCCGGTGAAAGATTGTTCAGCAGTTTTTTTCTTTCTAGTTTTAGGTGGGATGAGTAGGAGGGAGTTTGAGCTTCTCAGGTTCCTGGACTGGCCTGCTTTTATGAGTTTTTTTCCCCAGGTACTCAGGTTTGCCGGTGTGAAGGGCTTTGTGGGTGAGGAAGGCTGTTCTGAAGCGAATCTGCATTTCCACTGGGAGCCGCTTAAGTTCATTGAGTGCAGGGAAGATATGATCATATTTCTGGATACCTAAGATCTTTCTGGCAGCCGCATGTAGCGTTGTTTTAATGGGAGCCAGATGTGATTTTGGAATTCCTGAGAGGTCTGCGTTCCCATAGTCCAGTCTTGACAGAACCAGAGATTGGGTGGCCTGTTTGAGATCATTGGGCAGAATGTAGGGTTTTCATTTTGTTCAGTAGTAAGGTACCAGCAGAGTGACCTTGAGTAGTAGAAAATGTGTGCCCGGCCTCAGAATCGAAACTTACTCCTCTGTAATTTACTGTCCAGTTGCATCTGCTTGGAAAATTCTATGGTGGGCATGCTTTCATTGGTTTCGAAGTGTATATAAAGTTTCATTTTGCTCGCTGATGCCAGTCCCCTTTTCAGCACTCCTAGCGACTGGGCATACAGGGCTCCGCTCAAAGTGTATCTGAATAAACTGTTATTCGTTTGTATTCTCTTACTCTACTGTCTGACCGACTCTTCATTTGGTATGGAAGGTCGAGAGGTGGTCGTGAGTGACCCTAATCGGGCCACTTCCTTTACACCACAGACATTTTCAATATGGCACTCAGGTTACAGGTACATTTGCAGAGTCATAATAGTCCAAGGGTGAGGGAACCAATTGGGAGAAATCAGATCTATTGGTAGAAGAGACTAAGTCACAGAGGGCAGAGCCATGGTAGTGTATTTTACTGGGAGAGATGAGGCGTTGGAAAGGCAAAGCCAATACTGACCAAAGCCATCATAGTTTTCTTTCTTGAAGCAGAACCACTATGCTAGATGGAACCACAGGGAAAAAGCCATGCTCCACTTGTGTCTAAGTTTTTTTTGTATCGTTCTGTCTGCAGTGGGGGGGGGGCAGAGGTCCATTGCAGCAGCATTTATGTAGCCAGGCCACCAAACTCTGAATAATGTCATTAATAGAAAAAAACCTGAAACAATAAACCACTTTTAAACAAAAAACAGAGGTAACCGTGTGACAGAGGCTTACTGTAAGGCTCCTAAACTACAGGGCATAATAGGAGGGGTCAATAAAGTTTAAAGATTTAGAAAAGGATGATTGTTGGAGCAAATGCAGGATACATTTCTGGAACTCATCCGGGTTTGATTGATATCCAACTGGTGTGCAACTTTTCCTGGGCCAATTGGTCAAGTTACCTTTACATTTGGTCCTTTTTGCAAAGCTAAGTTAATGATGATGAGAGGTCACTACAGATGTTTAGTATTCTCACATAGGCTTGTTGGGTACATGCAAATCTTATACGTGAAAGAAATAATAATGCTCAGGGTTTTTGCTAATATCTACAGAGGATAAGAAATATGTAATGTCGGGATGATTCTTTTATGTGTGCAGATATGGACTTTAGAGTTAAGTGACCAAAACCATCTTGCACTATTTATTTGGTTCACTAAATGAGATGTGGCATTATGGTGATCAGATATCCAAAAATCATACAGGAAGGGCTTCCCTTTTTTTTTGATTGATTGCAAGCAAAGAATAATTTGATCCGTCTAGTCAAATTGAAACGTGACTGCATCGACAGTAGAGTGGTATGTTTGGCAGTATCCAAATGGATTATAATAAGTTCATCTGAAATAAGAAATGGCAAATTGCTTCTACACAATTGGATACATTTCAGAATCAACAGTGGGTAATCGCTGGGCTGGCTTTTAGTCTTTTTTTGCGAAATTCCTATAGGAAGGGAAAATGCAGACCCTAAATCCCAAGTATGTAAGGAGAAACGGTTCCCGCACCTCTCCAATTTTTATGAGGCAGTAGTGTATAATAGTGAAGAAAGTGGTAGAAGAGAACTTCAAAGTGGGTAGGAGTGGTAATTCACTCCAGTGTATATGTAAAAATAAACTAAGGGAAGAATGAATTAGTCAGGAAAAAGAAAAAAGCAGTGGGTCTAGATTTTTTTAAACAATATTTTGTTATTGTTTTTTTAAATGTATGATTTTTTCAGTGAAATTATGTTATCAGGAACGCTTTTTATGTCATGGAAATGAGAAATTGTCAGAATGTATAAAATGTGAGCTAGAATGTGTCGAGCAAGTTAATTTCCTATTTCTGTTGAGATGGCCTCTGTAATTTTTTTGGGAATGTAATGCTGGAACTAATAAAGTTATCAAAAAAAAAAATTCTTGTCTTGTCAAACAGCTTCTTGGTCTAGCCACTGTCCAACAGGCTTTTTTTGTTGTCTGTGCTAATTGTTAAATATGTTTCTTTTAAGAGATGGAGGCTAATTTAAAATTCTTTGACCTTGAGCCTGCTTTTGACAGTGTTGAATACTCTTTGCTGAGGAAGGGTATGATGGTAGCAATATTGGTAGAGGTCTAATTGAGGCCACATCCTCCCTTTATTCACGGAATGAAGCTTGTGTTCACTATGGACCTTGTGGGAGATGAACCCATTTCCTGTTAAAAAGGATGCCAGACAAGGCTCTTGTTAAGTGAAGAAGACTCAGTGAAGAAGGGAGGATTTTCAAGGTAGAGTATTCAAAGGAAGATACCCACGACCGAGAGCTCCTGATGTGTGCGAAGGACTCTGGCAACTGAACAAACGTTCACATAGTCTTCGCATCCATCATTCCAGCCTCGATCATGGTACCAAATTTAATACATAGAAATAACCAGATAATGCGGAGTTCCCACACGCTACAGTGGCACGTGAGGTGCTCTCATATTACAACATCTCCCTCCTTTCTGAGACAATAACCATAAACAAGCAGAAAAACTAAAAAGTGCCATCCGTTCTAAAGCTACGGCACATCTTAATATGGAACAGAAAATTAGCAATTTAACCCAAAACATAGCCATCTGACTTGCAAGGCAATCTTCTTAGACGACAACCTACACTAACATTTTGATGAGAGCCTTGACCTTTTGAACACATTCCTTCATGGCAGGGAGAGTGTCAACACCAATTGGTGGAGAAATGCATTGTAAACAAGAGATGCCCCCAGAACCACCCTCGTTAGCAGACACTCAAACACCTGAAGATGGATCCTGCATACAACTCGGCCAATCACACTGTTCGACCTCCAGTTTTGCCAATTTCTTCAACAAGCTCGCCTGTGAGTCTGAAAGACGCAGAAGTGACCTCTTGTTCCACCAACTCGTATTCCCGAGGAGTGTGGAGTCTTTGCTTACATTTGTCCCTTGAACTTGAGAGGAAAACCTCAACAAACCTTTGGGAACCTTTTTAGGATTTTTGATATGACCTAATCATTTCCACATCCATATTTTTAAAACTTTTGCATTCATCCAACCTCAACTTCAGGGCATGCTGGTTCTGCATCACCTGGAAAGCAATATGTTTACTCTCATTACTTGCACTTTCAAAACAATGTTTGTTCTGCAACCATTCAGGACATAGATCAGTGTGTACTTTCCTTCCCCTTAGAAGAGTAAAAGGTGGAATACCAGTTATGCAATGAGGCAAAATGTTATACGGCCACACTTTGGCATCAACAAATTCTTGCACATTCTGGCATGATGACAGAGCTGCCTGCATCCTCTTCTTCACTAATCTGTTTGACCTGTCAACCAACCCATTGGAAGACGGGAATACAAGGCAACTTTGAAATGTTTCACATCGTTGGCTGCCAAAAATGTTTATATCTTGTGAGACACAAAGTGTGTGCCGTTGTCTGCAACTATCACGGAGGGTGAACCTTCAGTTGCCAACACCCTCTTCAAGAACTTGATCGCATTGTCAGAGCTAGGTGCATCACAAAACATATGGTATAACCATTCGGAATGATAATAAATCAACAAAATGAGAAATCTGATGTTATCAGGCAAAATATCTAAAGGACCTGAAAAATCCAAACCAACCTTGCTCCAAGGTTTCAGCAGAAACAGAACACGGTGAAGGGGAGCATCCATTAACTTCCATCTTTTCTCAGACACAATACATTTTGCACATGAATCTACCCACAACTTGACCTAAGTTTCTAAAGAAGGCCACCAATAATGCAACTTAATTAGTTGACATGTCTTAGAAATATCCAAGTGGCTGTGATGTACGGACCTGATAATGTCCTCCCCCCCCCCCTGAAGCTTTCTGGAGGACAAACAAGTCATGGTGCATCACCATGCCACTGACGAGAGATAACTCATAAGACACGATTGAAAAACCCCTTATTTCACCAGCCAACTTTCTACTCTCCGGCCATCCCTTTATAATGAACTCTTTGACCTGCATGAGGTGTCCCTATCATAAGCCGCCAACAATGATTGCTCCATTACAGCAGCACACTTTTTGACAGCATCCACAACTACCACTACACATTCGGTGTCCTCAACATCAATGACATCAAACTCGTCAGATAAGGCTATAAGTGATAAGCAGTCCGCCCTAAAATTTGTCCCTGCAGCTAGGTATATGCTCAATGGAAAGGTGAAATTCTTTAATGTTTTGACAACAACCTCACCAGCCTAGCTGACATATTTCAGAAACCATCTACACTCAGTATGTGCATAAAAGGTTTGTGGTCGATAAAAACCTCAAACTCTCCTGAACTTGTCAATCGCCCACACACAAGCCAGAGCTTCATGCTCAATTGTGCTATAATGTGTCTCAGACTGTCTAAGCATCCTGGAAACAAAAGCTTTAGTATGTTCCTCTCCAGCAACCCACTGTCCAAAAATTGCTCCTAATCCAGTGAGACTTGCATCCACCATGAGAAAGCATTTACAGTTGTCTTGCAATGCAGGTGCTTCAACAATGAATTTCTTGACTTGGGCAAAAGTCTGAGAAATCTTATCAGACCAAACAAACTTTGATCCCTTGCTCAATAGGGCTTGTAAGGATTCAATAGTTTGAGCATAACACTTTACAAACCATGAATAGTACTCTGCTAAGCTGAAAATGGGTTGAAGAGCAACCTTATCTTTAGGGCATGCAGCATTAATCAAAGATAACTTAGGTTTGATACCGTCTGAGGATACAGTGTGCCCAAAATAGTCCAGCTGCTGTGTACTAAACTTGCACTTACCCATTCTAATGGTCATACCTGTCTTATCCAACTCACATAAGATGTTGGTTAGAGGCTTCAAGTGTGTTTCCCAATCAGAAGCAAACACCAAAATGTCATCCTGTTAGGCCTGGATCCCAGGGATGTCTCCAAAGAGATTGTCCATCAACTTCTGGAAGAAACTGGCCGCGGAGGCCAAACCAAAATGCAATCTAAGATATATGTAAACTGCAAAAAGAGTGACAAAAGTGGTGAATTCTTGAGAGTATACAGTCCGGGTATTTGGTGGTACGCTGAATTCAGGTCGATGATAGAGAAAAATGTGGCACCCTACAAACTAGCAAGGTATTCTTGAATCTTGGGATAGGGGGCGACAGTCAACCAAGATGTTCTTGTTCGAAGAACGCAAATCAGCACACAACCTGACCTCCCCAGACTTTTTCCTTACTACAACGATGGGGGAAACCCATTCCGAGGAGTCACACAGTACAATGACACCTTCATCATAGAAGGATTTCAGAACTGACTTAAGTTCATCTCTTGCACTCAGGGGAAGGGGATACACTATATGAACAATGGCTTGAGAGGTAGCTTTAAGTTAAGTCGGAACTGATGCTGGAAACCCTTGATCGTTTCAGGTTTATCAGCAAAACAAGCTTGGGAAACGGTCTAAAACCTTCTTGATGTCCGACGTGCGTTCCTCCACCCCTACACATCCCCCCTGAGCGTCTTTTTCATGATGGTCAACCTCAACATAACCTTCGGGTATCTTCCCCACAACGATGGGGTGACCCGAACCTGGAATTAAGTACAAACCCATTCTCGCTAGATCTTGCCATCCGATTATGTTGTGTCGTTTGACAGCAACGTAAACCTTTGTGGAAAGTGACCTTCGCAAACATTCCAACCTGGACATGAAGTATCCCAACATGTCTATATCGTATTTGCCGAATGCTTTGAGATTTACAGCAGTATGAGTTACAGTTCCTTTCCATTGTTGAGGAACAAGATTTCTGCTAATATTGTAATCGGTGAGCCTCAATTCTCCCAAACAGTGCATCACACCAAGGTCCTTTGACCTTCTTGGTATCAAACACAGCATTGCACTCCACAGTCTACAACACATCATGGAATTGCTTAGAACAACTTTCAACAGCATCAGCAACCTCAACGCTGTTAACTCTTGTGGCTCTTCTCCCAGATCTACTCACCACTTGAAAGTAGCCCATTTCGATATTGATGGTTTCCATAAGTGTTGGTTTCCTGCAACTAAGGAGGCACTCCTGAATTTTCTCAGAAAAGCATGCAAAGACAAATTGCTCCCAAATATAAATGTCAGTGTGTGCCTCAAATTTGCATGTGGATGCCAGAACTTATAATTCTGAAATATATTCATCCACACTTTCATCTGCGCTCTGCATGCTTTTTCAACATTATGCTTGGCTCTTGATCATATTGTTTTCCCATGCCAGCCAATGACTCCTTGTAAGCAGCCCAGTGCTCAATATCACCAGCACTTCCTTGAGGGGGCAATGGAAGGTACATTTTTAAAAACTTGCTGAGCTGAAAGCCAGAGGCAACCATATAAAATTCGTACTTTGCGTACGGGTGGAAACTTGACAGTGTTGATGGTCACTAGATGACTCTCAAAACTTTTTACCCATTGCTGCTACCTAATTTTGGTCTTTCCTGGATGTTGTAAGAAGGAGGAGGCTGTGCAAACTGCTGGGAAGTCACCATAATGCAAACAAGAATAATAAAACCGAGGTTACAAACTGGGTAAAAATGAGTTAACTTGGTATGTAGGTAATAATAAAAACAACTAACGAGTACATTTTCTATTTCATTAACTGTATACAGAGTCAGAAGGTATTTAGGGTGCCCCTGTCACTGAAAGAGCAAGCTTACAAGTGAAAAACCAATCAGAGGTTTTGCAAAAAGAGGTGTGACTGTCACCGAGATGATAGGTCATTCGAATTTAAAGCCGAACCTATCACCGAAAGCGCAGGCTCAAATGTTGAAAATAATTTAAGAGACAACAAGAAAGGTGTCCCTGTCACCGCAGGTGCAGGCAAGCATAGATCCTAACTGACCCACCCCAGTTGAGTCAGGGCCTTGAAAGGATGCCCAATCCAAGATGGACATGTGTGTGAAGATCCACGCGTTTGCGCATGATGACGTCGTGGTCAAATGATACACAGAGTGCCCCGACCTGGGATGTAATGGTGCGGGCCAGGCAGGCGCTTCGTTGAGGCAGCAAGCTGGAAGAAAGAAAAATATCGCCGGGATCCAGGAAACCAACAAGGAAGTGCGATGAAGTGTGGAGGCAGTGCAAATCAGTCTGTGTGACCCTGGTGAGTCCGGTACAGCATGGAGTGCAAGCGGGCTGGTAGGTGTCGTGCATGGGTTAGTCCAGATCGTCCAGAAGATGTTAAATGAAGAAGACATTCGAAGGAAAGCCACCCACGACTGAGAACTCCTGATGCGTGCGAAGGACTCTGGCAACTGACAAACGTTCACCGAGTCTTCGTACCTATCGTTCCAGCCTCGATCGTGGAACCTCATAGAAATGAACAGATAACACGGAGCACCCACGCGCTACAGTGGCATGCGGGGTGCTCTCATATTACAACTGGCTGCTGGGTCCCACCTTATTTCTTCTTATTCATGATCTGGATATGATGCTGTATAGCATAAATGGCGATTGTGCTGTGGACAATGTGTGGTATCTTCCTCAATAGTGATTTCCCTGTTCCGTTTCCCCTCTAAGTCCCCTTCCCTTTATCCTCAATGACTTGGCCAAAGCACCGATTGTCTCTGGGGCCTGGTAATGTTATTAGAATGTTGGTGTCAGGATGTTCTACCTTGAGCACTCCTGAAGGATTAGGAGAATGACACCGAGATGAACTGACGGCTGTGGTTGAGGTGTTTCTTGTGGTACTTCAAAAACTCATTCTGCAGCTTTGAGGGGCTCCCGTGTATGTTTTCTTCAATGTAACACTGGCGACGAGGGTGGGATGTGGTATATTCTGCAAATGACCCAGCCGAAGTGGAACACCTCAAAACACGCGCAGATATGATTCACTATTGTAAACCGGACGCGAGTACACACGTCTAAGGGCAATGTTTTCCTTGCCTACTTATTGCCTTGTTACCTTTCTATGCCATCGGCTTCTGCTCGGTTCCTCTCAGCTTTCTACAGTGACCTTTGCCGCATTTTACTAGTGTTGTGAATATTTGGGTCCAGATGAATACCGCCGCTTATATACCTGTGTGAGTTTGTAGGCAAACCCTGCCAGGTGTGACAAGGGTTTCTGCTCGAGAGCTCCCCAGGCGGCGACTTTCTATGTTGAATTTGTTTGTAAACCTGCTGCCTTCACCCGGAATGTGTTCTCTAGGATTCCTTCCAAAGCACATTGATTTTGTTTGCCTAAGGGGTCTGCTGAGCAACAAATTCTGTCTACGTGAGGTTGTGTGCCCACAAGGTGTCCCAGTGCGCACTCCAGTCTTCTCTGGATTTGTGAGAAAAAATGTGTTTCCTTTTTTTCTTTGAGAGAGAGTTCCTCATGTGGAAGACAAAAGTGAAATTTGGTTTCCCTGCCTGCAAGTGACCCTGCGGCGAAAATGAATGTTGTGTTGAATTCCCAGCAAGAATTTCAATTAACACGGAGACTATCACCATGTGGAGAGTTTCACTGTTCCGGACTTGGGGCCAGATGCATGACCCTGGAAATAGCACCTCGCAAATTGCGAGTCTTTTGTGACCCGCAATTTGCGAGGCTGTATTACCAATGTGCAACAGTGTATTTTACACTCTTAGCGATTCCCAGTGGGGTAGCAAACTGAGAGGTTCATGAATATTAATGAGCCTCACTCAATTTGCGACCCCAGTGGGAATGGCATGCCCTCCCAGGTATGGTGGCCTGCTGTGCTCAGCAGACCACCATGTCTGGGACTGCTTTTAAGTAAAGCATTTTTTTTTGTTGTTTTTTTAATGCAGGCCGTTTTGCTTAAAGGAAAACTCAAAGCATTTAAAATAAAATTAAAAAAAATTAAACGTTTTCGTTTCATCGTTTAACTACAGGCAGTGGTCCCTGGAACCACTGCCTGCCCTTAAAAAATTATTTCCCCTGCGTTTGCAAAGAGGAAGGGGTCCCCTGCTGACCCCTTCCCTTTTGCGACCCCATTACCACCCTTTTGAAGAGGGTGGTAATTTGCAAGTGTTTTGCACCCGCAATTGCAGACACAAAACATTTGTGCATAGGGTTGCGCACGCTATTAGGAAGGGAACGCCCCTTCCTAATAGCGAGTCGCAACATCCTATTTTGCGAGTCACAAAAAATTGCGACTCGCAAAATAGGGTGTGTACATACCCCAAGCTGTTTTTGCATGCACAAACAGGTTTGCAAACCCGTTTGCGCGTGCAAAAACCGTCGTCGCACATCTGGCCCTGGACCTCTTCCTTTGTGACGTTACGTTTTCACACAGAGAAAGTTGCACGTAAAAACTCACATAAAAGAAGGTCCTTGCAGCATATACAACACGTTATATAACAGCACCACCTAGTGGTTTTTATTTTTCCTCGGATTTGTTTCCTTGTTAATGTTAAACAGAAGAAGCTTCCAAGACAAGAGTTTGTACATTTAATATTAACATTTGTTTTGCACGAAGGTTTTGGACAGCATTTGAGCATTTTCAGTAAATGTGCATGTTACAAAGGCTTGGGGGATAGCTACAGTGAGAATTCATTAGAGAGAGTAGGTAGTAAAATAACCACTATGCAGTTTTTTATGCTTACACCAGGTGAACCAGTTATAAAATGGAGCAAATGGAAGGAAGTATTCCAAAATTATGCTGTAGTGAGTGGTCCAAATCTAGGGCTAGAGGGAAAATTGGCTTTACTTCAGTACTATCTAGGAGCAGAGGGACACGAGATACAAGGACACTTACCTGTGCTGGGTGCGAATGAGGCGAAGAGACTCAATGAGTATGAAATTAGTACAAGAAAACAAGATAACCACTTTTCACCCAAAGTTAGCACTATAATGGAAAGTTATCATTTCGGGAAGAGGGGTCGGGAAGAGGGGTCAGAAAGAGGGGAGACGGTGGAAGATTTTGTATCAGAACTAAGGAAATTGGCTGCAATGTGCAAGTTTGGGACAACGTGTGAAGAACGTACAAGGGACCAGTTGTTACTTACATGCAAAATTGAAAGAATAAGAGAAAAACAGTAGCTAAAAGATGATCCGCCATTGGAGGAAGTGTTGTTAGTGGCCAAACAAGTTGAGCACATCATACATTGTGTGAAATAATTAAAACAAGGTGCAGAGGAGAAACCCAAATTGAGTGAAATCAACGAAAACATGAGGGATGTGCTAGTGGTTAAAAGGTCTTAGGCAGATCCCAAGGAAGACAAAAATAATGTGAGTACCAAAGTAGAGCCCACGGAAGACAAAGGTGGCGCGGTCTTTAGAGGTAGTTCCTACAGGTGTGGGAAAAGGGGACACATGGCCAACAACAAAGATTGTCCTGCTTTGAGAGTAACGTCCACTCTATATCTGCTTTATGCAGATGATGATCTTCTATTGGCTAGGGCCCAAATCACTTCCTAAACTGTTGTGTATGTTCGAAAAAAATTGTAAGCTAAAAAACTGGAGCCTAATGTGCCTACATGTAAAATTGTAACTGTGCAGCACAGATACGCCCCCAAGATGACGTTTAAGCATTTGAGTTTTACAATTCAGTTGGTGGATGAGCTTAATTACTTCGACTTGAGATTCAACCGTACAGGAACACAGGAAGTACAGGTACTAAAAAGTTCTCAGCTTTTATCCAATATCTCTCCAGTAGTTCGTGCTGTTGGTTTAAAACTGAGGGATAGGCCACTCTCTCCGCCTCTGCAAGTTTTTGGAGAAAAAATATCTGACGCGGTGTCCTATATGGTGTAGCACTATGAGGTTGCTCAAATGTGGAATTCTTTTGTGATGAATATTTACAACCTCTCTCAATTGATGCCTCTCCTATAAGACATTTCCTGGCACAGAGGCGTAGCTTGTGTCAACGACTGTCAGCAATGAGAAATCTGGGCACATTACCTTTGGCAGATTTTACATTGAAATTGTCTCTGAAATACTCCAAGGTTATACTTTTTATTCAGCCCCACATAATTCATACTCCAGAATTGATTTTATCCTTATTTCGAGTTCCTTCACCCACCTCATTGAGGAAACTGATATCGCCCCAAAATTAGTCTCCGACCATTCATGTATTAGCACCAAACTTGCTGGCTCCCGATCGATCCTACCCCCTAGACGATAGCGTTTCAATGAAGAAACTCTATCCAATCCTGTGAACAAACAACAAATAATTGATGTCATAACGGAATATATCTCAGTGAATGTCTCTCCTGACACAGCTCCCTCCACTGTTTGGGACGCACTTAAAGCCACAATTCGGTGAGTTATTATCAACAATAGAGCCAGAACCAATTAGAAACTAAATCAGGATCTGGAAAGGCTCGAACAAGATATTAAGAACCTAGAATCCGCTCACAAGTCCAACCCTGATAACACAGCAGCCCTTGAAATCTTGGTCAAGAAAAAATATGAATATAACAGTCACTAGCAAACAGGCCGGGGTTTGGATCAATAGATTCAAAGCTCTAAAGGTATGTGATGGGAACAGGGCTGGAAAGCTCCTCACATCTTACCTCAAACATAAACAGAAGTTGCTCACTATAGCCTCATCAAAGATCCCTCAAATAAAATTCATACGAAACAAGCAAAGATTGTAGACACCTTCAAATCCTTTTATGAGGACCTCTACAAAAATGACACGACCCTTGATACAGAGGCCTGTGTTAGTTACCTGGAATCCCTGAATCTCCCTAAGCTCTCGGAAGAGGATAGTGCCCGCATAGGCTCCCCCATTACAGACACAGAAAACTTATCTTCCATCAAAACCCTTAAAAGTAATAAGGCCCCTGACCCGGACGGGTTCTCTGCGGCCTTCTACAAGGCCTTTGACAAACAGCTTGCCCCTATCCTCCAGACACTCTAATTCAATTGCTACCAGTGGCAGCGTCTCCCCTTCAATGAGTGAGGCTACCATAATTGCGATACCCAAAGACGGAAAAGACCCCCTTTTAACTAAAAACTATCGGCCCATATCATTGATAAATCTAGACTGCAAAATTTATGCCAAAATCCTGGCAGCTAGACTAAACGGCTTGCTCCCCAAACTGATCAGTACCTCGCAGGTAGGGTTTTTAAAACATCGATTGTCAAGCGACAATACCAGACTATTGTGTCACATTCTAGAGAAAGCCAAAGGTTCCCCCGCACCAATGGTTGCCATAACTTTAGACGCTGAAAAAGCTTTTGACAAAGTCTCATGGGCCTTCCTACAACACTGCATGCACTCCTTCAATTTAGCTCCCTCGTATATTAATATGGTAATGGCCCTCTACTCATCACCGTCCGCCAGAATCGCCATTAACGGCACCCTCTCAAATCTATTCTGATTGTTCCAAGGCACTAGACAAGGATGCCCCCTCTCCCTTGCACTGTTCCTCCTAGCCCTTGAACCCCTCCTGACGGACATAAAACACAATAAGGACATAGCGGGTGTGAGTTTTCGGGAGACTCAGGAAACTCAGGTGAAACTAGCGGTGGATGCCGATGATATTTTAATTGCGACGGAGGACCCAAAGAATTCCATAAAATCCCTTATGGCGACAATTGACAGATACTCAGCCCTTTCCGGTTACAAATTAAACCGGGATAAATCAGAGGTCAAACCCCTTAATGTGAACACAACCAGGGAAGAACTAGGTAACTCAGGCCTTACATGGCAAAGTAGCTTTATTAAATATCTAGGAATCGAATTTGCCGACTCCCTTCTCGAGAGGCTTCACCACAACGAGACCATCACCCTGGACAAAATAAAACGGCTCCTTGATGGCTGGTCGCCTCGTTTTATCACCTGGTGGGGACGACTTGAAACCATCAAAATGATGATCTCCCCTCTGGACAATTACCTCATTACCATTCTGCCCCTCACCCTTTCCGGGGAATTTCACCACAAATTAGACACACTATTATCCATCTTCTTGTGGAAGGGGAAAAGAGCCAGAATTAGCCTAAAAAACTGTGCCTTGACAAAACCCTGGGTGGGGTTAACCTAGCGAACTTCAAACTCTACCAGACTGCCTTTCTCGCCAAGCAGGGCTCACACTGGCTGGCGCCACAACCAGGATACACCCCAGTTTGGCTCACAAAGAAAGGGCCCTCCTCCAGTCCCTTGACCCTGCCTCCTTCCTCACCATTGCACTACACACCTCCAACTGCTCCGGACCCATTTTTAAAAATACAAAAGTAGCCCTCCTACACGTAAGCAAACATCTACCGCACCAGTTCAAACGATCAAAATGGGAATCCCTATGGCACAACCCTACATTGTCATACAAAGGAAAGCCGCTACACAACGAAACCTGGGTTGCAAAAGGGATATTCTTCCCACACCAACTGTTTAACGAGTCCAGACCACTCTCCTTCGCTGAAATACAGGATAGCTATGACCTTAGTCAAGTCAAGTCAAGTCAGAATTTATATAGCGCACTACATACCCAGAGGGTCTCAAGGCGCTTGAGGAAGGGGGGGAGGTTTACTTATCGAATATCCAGATTTTAAGCTGTTTTCTGAAGGCTAGGTGGTTTTGAGTGAGGCGGAGGTGGATGGGAAGGGAATTCCAGGTTTTGGCCGCTAAGTAGGAGAAGGATCTTCCCCCCATGGTGGCTTTGTGGATGCGCGGAACAGCGGTGAGGGCTTGGTTGGACGAACGCTGCTGGCGGGTGGGGGTGTAAAAGGAAAGGCGCGTGTTGAGACAATCAGGTCCAAGTTCGTATAGGGCTTTGTGTGCATGGGTGAGGAGACGGAACGTTATTCTCTTGTTGACGGGGAGCCAGTGAAGGTCTTTCAGGTGAACGGAAATGTGGTCTGTGCGGGGGATGTCTAGTATGAGTCTGGCTGAAGCATTTTGGATGCGTTGGAGTTTTTTCTGCAGTTTTGCGGTGGTACCGGCGTAAAGGGTGTTTCCGTAGTCCAGACGGCTTGTAACCAGTGCGTGGGTGACCGTTTTTCTTGTTTCGGTGGGATCCAGCGAAATGTTTTTTGAGCATGCGTAGGATGTTGAAGCATGATGATGAGACGGCGTTGACTTGTCTGGCCATCGAGAGTGAGGAGTCCAGGATGATGCCCAGGTTCCGTGCGTGGTCCGTCGGTATGGGGGCTTTTCCTAGGGCCGTTGGCCACCAAGAGTCGTCCCAGGCGGAAGGGGATGAACCTAAGATGAGGACTTCCGTTTTGTCCGAGTTCAGTTTCAGACGGCTGTGCTTCATCCACTCGGCTACTTCTTCCATCCCTTCATGTAGGTTGGTTTTGGCGATGGTTGGGTCTTTGGTGAGTGAGAGGATCAGCTGAGTGTCATCAGCGTAGGATATGATGTTGAGGTTGTGTTGACGTGCGATGGTTGCGAGGGGGCTCATGTAGACGTTGAAGAGGGTGGGGCTGAGTGATGATCCTTGCGGGACGCCGCAGATGACTTCGGTGGCCTCTGACTTAAAAGGGGGGAGGCGGACTCTCCGAGTTCTTCCAGCGAGGAACGAGATGATCCAGTCCAATGCTTTTCCTTGAATTCCGATGTTTCTGAGGCGTTGTATCAGGGTGCTATGGCAGACTGTGTCGAAGGCTGCGGAGAGGTCAAGGAGGATGAGGGCGACTGTGTCTCCGTTGTCCAGTAGTGTTCGAATGTCGTCTGTTGCTGCGATGAGGGCGGTCTCGGTGCGGTGTTTGGCTCGGAAGCCAGACTGTGAGGAGTCGAGTGATTTGTTGGTTTCGAGGAAGGCGGCGAGCTGATTGTTGATGGCTTTCTCAATGACTTTGACAGGGAATGGGAGGAGCGAGATGGGGCGGTAGTTTTTGAGTTTGGTGGGGTCAGCTGTGGGTTTCTTCAGAAGGGTGCTGAGTTTGGCGTGTTTCCAGCTTTCTGGGAATGTGGCGGAGTTGAGGGAGCAGTTGATGACGTCTCGGAGATGGGGTGCGATAATGGAGTCTGCTTTGTTGAAGATGTGATGGGGGCATGGGTCTGTAGGGGATCCTGAGTGGATGGAGTTCATCAGGCGAATGGTGTCTTCTGTGGTGATTGGGCTCCAGTCGAAAAGGTTATTCGGAGGAGGTACAGGTTCGGAGGTGAGTGGGGTGGACTGGTTTATGGGTTGGTTGTCAAAGCTGTTATGAATGTCGGCGATTTTGTCGTGGAAGAATGAGGCGAGGGAGTAGCAGAGGACTTGAGAGGGGGTGATGTCGTTAGAGCTGGCGGTGGGGTTGGTGAATTCTTTGATGATGTTGAAAAGTTGCTTGTTGTTGTGGGCGTTGTTGTCTAGTCGGTCTTTGAGTGCTGATTTCTTGGCTGTACAACTTCTTGAACGTCAAGGTGGCAATCTCCAAAGCGAAACTTAACAACAAAACATCCTCCCTCCCTGGCTTCTTAGCTACCGTCAATAGGCTAGGCCACCAAGTCTCTAAACTATATAAACTGATGTGTCCGCAGCAGTCCAACCTCACTGAACCTTTACGACTATTCTGGGAATCACATTCCTCTACGCCAGTCTCAGCTGTGGAGTGGTCCAGAACGTGGGAATCCACCACACAACACAAAATTAGCCCTACTCTTTCCTAGACTAAGCTCTGGCTCCTCCACAAAGCCTTTTGGACCCCTGCACGACCCTTCCTGCATAACATTAGGGACGACGACACATGCTGGAACTGCACAGAGGAGAGAGGCGATCTTGAACACTTAGTATTTGAATGTGCATGCGTCACAAACTACTGGGATAGAATTTTGGGATTTATCAATAAGGTTTTTTCCATCTCCCTACCACGCGAATTTTCCACCCTAGTATTAGGATTTACCAAAGCTACTGCAATCAATGACGACAAGGCCTTGCTTGACCTCCTACTTACTGCTGCTGTTAAGTTGATCCTAAACAACTGGAAGGACACCCGCAAGGCAAATTTTCCACACTGGCTAAACTGGGTCTCCAATTTAAGAGGCGCTGACAACATTTCACTCATGAATACCCCCTGGCGCCCCCCTCACAGAAAAATGTGGACCTCGCTAGACAACTACTTTAGTCTGCACAAACCCCCATGAACACTCATATTCGCCCTGGCTTCTGTGGTTGAGCCCCTCCCCGGGAACCTACACTTACACTCAGAACTGCCCTAAAGACTACAGCCCATACTTGTTGGCCACAGAGCGCGCCTACCTTCTGCGCACCATCACCCCTTACTCGTGTGGCTGTGTGTGACGCTTACTATACCTGTAGCGAATATTTGCCTGCATCAGTATGCCTGATTTACTTTATTATTTGCTTTAGTTGTGATTTATGTACCTTGAGATATTAGTTTACCATGATCATGTATTTTATCCTTTTCACAGCCTGATTTCAGTCTTCCTTTGTTATTATTCTGTATGTACTGTTTCTCTTTTTGTTGAAACTCCCAATAACATTTTTGTGAAACCAAATCATATACAATCTTTGTGAATTACCTGTACAAAAAGACACAGTGTTTAATGGACAACTTACTTACCTTCGGTAACACCTTATCTGGTAGAGACATGCTCTAGCCGCAGATTCCTTACCTTTGAACTTCCGGGCGTCAGGCTGGATCCGGAAGATTTATCTTAGCAGTACCTATGAACGCCGGTAGGTGGTGACGGTACACTCTGCGTGACGTCAGCAGCGTCATGTTCGTCGTTGTCATGACATCTGCGCCGTTAATATAACCACCACTCCGGCGCGCTGATGTCAGTACTTTTCACGACTTTCCATGCCAAAAGCGCATTGACGAACCATGGTGCGTTAAAAAATTAATAGCCACGGCCCTGAAGGGCCCTGACACTAAAAACAATTCTGCAAGTGCAGAGAGAATGTGTGGGTCAGTAAGGAATCTGTGACTTAATCATGTCTCTACCAGATAAGGTGTTACTGAAAGTAAGCAACTTGTCCATCTGACAGAGACATCTAATCGTAGATTCCTTACCTTTGAACAGATACCTAAGCAATACCATACCCAGAGGAGGGACTGTGAAAGGTTTAGACCAGAAAATCCTGCAAAAAAGAACAACCAAACAGGCCTTCTTTGCGAACCTGGGAATCCAGGCAGTAATGTCTGGCAAACAAGTGCAGCGATGCCCATGTGGCTGCTTGGCAGATATCAGAAATGGGGACACCACGTTGGAGAGGCATGGTGGCTGCTTTTGCCCCGGTGGAATGGGCCCGAAGCCTTTCAGAGGGATCCTTCTTCGCTAAGGCGTAGCAAATTTTGATACATAGGATAACCCAGCGGGATATAGTAGTCTTTTCGACAGCACACCCTTTCTTTCCACCCACAGAACCAATAAAGAGTTGGTCCTCCACCTGGAACTCTTTGGTTCGATCGTGATGGCTCTTTATGGATGATAGAGACACTCCTCTTCCTTGGAAAGGTGTGGTGGTGCATATAAGGTGGGAAGAGTAACTCACTGTCCCATGTGGAAGGGTGTCACCACCTTAGGAAGAAAAGATGCCCTTGTGCGGAGCACAACTTTATATGGGAAGACTGTCAGGTAAGGAGGCTGTGATGACAGTGCCTGCAGTTCGCTCTCCCTCCTGGCAGATGTTATTGGCATTAAGAAGGCTGTTTTGATAGTGAGCAGCAGTAGAAGGCAGTTGTGCAGCGGCTCAAATGGTGCACACATCAGAAAAATGAGAACCAAATTAAGGTCCCACTGTGGAATAATAAAAGGTGAATTGGGAAACAAGTGTGTTAACCCCTCCAAGAATCTCTGCACCAAAGGTGATTTGAAAAGAGAAGGCTGATCAGGCAGCCAAAGAAAGGACGAAAGGGCCGAAAGATAGCCCTTCAAGGTGTCCAGAGCAGAGCCCTGCCGGGGCAAGGAAAGTGTAAACAGGAGGACATCAGATAGAGATGCAGATAGAGGGTCAATAGACATGTCTGTACAATATTTACAAAATGTGTTTAATCGGCAGGCATATGCCGATTTAGTGGAGGGGCACCTGGCTGCCAAAAATACCTCACAGACTTCTGGAGAGAGGTCGAAAGCTGTCAACTGTTGTTGCTGAATCTCCAAGCAAGGAGGCAGAGAGTGGACAGGTTTGGGTAGAGGACCCTCCCCTGCTGTGAGACTAAAGATCCTCAAGGGGCAACCTGACCTGAACATCGATGTTCATGTCTAGAAGCTCAGGATACTAAACTCTCTGTGCCCAGTCCAGAGCCCCAATAATAACTTGTGCCTGGTTGCTTCTGATCTTCTTGAGCACTCTGGGTAGGAGTGGTATGGGCAGAAAGGCATATAGGAGGCCTGAGGACCACTCATGACAAAAAGCGTCACCGAGCGAGAAATGCATTGGAAACTCCATTGTGCAAAACCTCTGATATTGCGCGTTCTCTTTGGAGAGGAGCAGATCTAACCTAGGCTCTCCCCACTGCTGAAAGATACCTTATGCCACCTCCAAGTGGAGGCGCCACTCATGATCTGCAAGGCACCTTCGCCTGAGCTCATCCACCGTGTCGTTCAGAGAACGGGCCAGGTGTTGAACCACCAGGGAAATGCCCTGTTGTTCCAGCAAAGTCCAGGGACGCAGGGCCTCTTGGCAAAGAGTCCACGACCCCACTGCGCCTTGTTTGTTGCAGCACCACATGGTGGTAGTGTTGTCCATGAACGCCTGTATGAGCCTTCTCTTTAATGATGGCAAAAAGGCTTTCAATGCCAGTCGGATTGCCCGAAGCTTCAACAGATTGTTATGGAACGTGGCTTCCACCAGACACCAGAGTCCTCTAATCTCCACCTCTCCTAGATGGCCACCCCATCCCAGAAGAGACGCATCCATCACTACTGTGAGATGTGGTAGGAGAAGGGAGAGGGGTCTGCCCTTGAACTAATCGCGGTCTGCTAGTCACCACTGCAGGTCTTTCGCAGTGCCCTCTGAAATCTGAACCAGGTCAGGGAGATTTCCTCGATGCTGTTCCAATTGGAACTTTAGGTCCCGCATGTGCCACTGTGCATGGGTCACCAGCAGGATGCAGGAGGCCATGAGGCCCAACAGCCTCAGACTCATTCTCCACAAAAAGGCCGAAACATCGGGACCAGAAAATAGTGGGAATAACTATCACAGCCTATTTCTGACCCAGGAATCCTCTCTATAGCTCCTCTGGCCAAAAGACTCTTGACTTCCTCTCTGGAGCAGGGCAAGGTGATCCTCCATCAGCCGATCATACACTGGAGGCATAGATGGAGAGGTAGTTTTGAAGGGGAGGGAGTAGCCCCTTTGGACTATTTGCATCATCCACCTGTCCGATGTGATGTTCCACCAGGGGTGGAGATGACTGGCTGTGAATAACCTTGGGGTTTGGACTAGGAAGGTTTTGCGTTGGCGGAGGGGATCATGGCTTGGCTTAAATTCTGGGCTCCTGACTCATGGGGTAGGGGTGAACCGCGTCCATGAACCCACAGAGGTTGCTGAACTTACGAGGTCCACTGGCCGGAATAAGGTTGACGCGGTTGGTAGCAGCGAAAGGAGTGAATAGCAGATGCGAGCCGGGAAGTTGTTGTGAGGCCCAAAGTTGTCCCTGTCCCACAAGTCCTTGAAATGCTCTAGGGCAGCATTTGCTTTGTCTCCAAAGAGACGGGAGCCATTGAAGGGCATATCCAAGAGGTTAGCTTGGATATCCCTCGAAAAATCAGATGTTCTCAACCAGGCCTGGTGACGTTCGGCCACCGGAGTGGAAATCGCTCTGCCCAGCGAGTCTATCATGTCCAAGCCACATCTGATGGCGAACTTTGCTGCATCTCTGCCGTCAGAAAAAGGTTAGAAGAGGAGAGCCGGGTTTTCCTCCGAGACTTGAGCGGCACCTTCGCAACCGTGTCCCATATTGAATGGGAATAACGGCCCAAAAGGCATGCAGTGTCCACCGACTGAAATGCCAGAGTGGCAGAAGACAAAATGTTTTTTCCAAAACTCTCCAGTCTCTTGGATTCTCTGTCCGGAGGTGCGGAAGGGAACGCGCCACGAGAAGTGGAATCCTAGTCCACCATGCTTTGTGGGGTCTGAGAAAAACTGGGTCGCCTGGTGCTGGGCAATGTCAGCAGGCAATCGTCCTATTCAAAGGAGGTCCCGGTGCTGGTTTTGGACCAGGTGCCCAGAAGGATGTCTGTTAAGGCCTCATTCAAAGGCAGCAGGGGTTCCGAGCTAGAGACCACAGGCTGCAGGACCTCTGTCAAGATGTTAGTCTAGATTGCCACCATAGGGACCAGCAGGTCCAGGACCTCCATAACCCTATACACTCCCATAGAAAATGAAGCTCCATCCTCCATAGCCAGGTTAGGGGGAGATAGCATACGAGTCTGGGGAGGTGTCCAAACCACTGGCATCACCGAGTTCCTCATACCAGCCCACATCGAGGACCTTGGTGTCGGACACAGCGCCAGGGAAGGTCGCTGTGGAGGTCCAGACTTGGCAGGGTCACACCGACCAAATATAACGCACATCACATCATAGAACTCCTTCAGCTGAGCGGGGGGCGTTCCTGGACCCAGAAAGGCTTGGGAACTCAGAGCCGACCATGGCACAAGCTCCGGGGAGCGGGCCTCGAACACCGGGGTTCCCCTGAGGCATTGCAAGACGGGCAGGGTTAAGTCGAAGCACGCTTCGACTTCTTGTGTTATTTGTGGTGCCTCTTACCTGACTTCAACTACTTCATCAAAGGCCAGCCTTTGCGAGGGGACTCCCACTGACCTCAGTTACATCAGGTCCTGTTGTGGGCACTAGACCCAGCCGCACAAGTGGTACAATGTTTTTATCAGCACAAGTGGGGTAAAGCTGGGTGGTAGGAATTTTGGGGATTCCTGCAGATTTCTTATGTTTTCGTCATGGAAATGTAAGGAAAATGTGTGATTTCAGGCAGAATTTGAGGTTTGCAGGACACTGCAGGTGAGAAAAAGTTGTGAGATCCATGCAAGGCACATTACTCTGGAATCCTCTGGTTGTCATGTTTTAAAAAATGTATGCAGTTGCTAGGTTTCCATGAATGGCAGCAGAGTAGGGACCCAAATCCCACAGCTACCACTATAGCTGATCTCTCAACGTAGCGCTGTTGGAACTTTTGTGTCGTGGTCTCTTGTGGGATACTGTTCTTATCTGGAGACATGTGTGAACCTAAGGTGGTAGGAAATTTGAGACTCCCTGTAGATTACAAAAGTTTTCCTCACAGAAACTTGGGGAAAATGTGTGTTTTTAGTCAAAGTTTGAGGTTTGATAAGCATTGAGGGTAAGAAACTGGGTTCTACGTGACACACACCTCTCAGGACTCCCCCAGCTGTCTAGTTTTTAGAACTGTCTGGGTCTGGTAGATTTTACCAGGTAGGAGCCTACCCAAGCCCAAAAAGACAAGCCATTAAATTCTGCAAGTGAGACGATATTGGTAGACACATTCTCCTGGACCATATGTAAAAATAACTCCCAAAAGAATCAAATGTTCCCTAGCTTGCCATTGGGATTGGATTCTTTAGAGCATACAGGAGCAGAAAGACTGATGCTATAGGGGTGATGGTGGGGCCTGAAGTACGGTTAGGTCACATCCACTCCAATATTTTATTTAAATAATGTGTTCTTGCCATACAGCTAGCTGTATGCCACCCCCAGGGCCAAATTGGCAGAAAGACACTACTACCCGTTATGGGGCAAGGGTATGGTTCGATGCCAGGGTGGGAGAAACCCTTCTTTTGTTTGTTTTGGCACAGTTTTCAAATCTCTGTTGTCTAGTCGGCTTTCAGGCTCTGTCAGAGCACATTGTTGTAATCATCCCCATCCGGCCCCCGGGAGGCATTGAGCCTGTCAAAACTATTTTTGTGGGGATGGAGCCTGGCCATGCCTGTGGTGGGCAGCTCCCATCCTATTTTTTTTTTATTTTTCCCTGGTGTCTAGTGTGTCATCTGCCACCCTGAGGGAGTGAGGGAGGGTGCCATTGTGGGCTGCCCCCACCCCTATATTTTGTTTTAGGTCTCTGGTGGTTAGTGGGCTATATGTACCTTGGGGAGGCACATTGGGGGTTCTTTTGTTATATCCCTGGCATCTAGTGGGCATTTCTGCCACCCCCCACCCCTCGGGAGGGCAGATTGGTGGTAAATCACCCCAATCTACCCCCAGGGGGGCACAAAGACTGCCAGTATACTTTGTTGGAGTCGAGCCATGGCCATGGTCATGCTGGGAAGCCACCACCAGTATGTTAATATAAAAAAGATTAAGCCCTGGTGTCTAGTGGGCTTTCTGCCCCAGCGGGGCAATTAACCTCATCCACCCTCGTGGGGGGCGGGGGGGAGAGGAGGGGGAAGCAAGACTGATATATTATACGGGTGGGTAAGCATAAACCTTTGCCCACTGCCCCAAATCTCTGGTGTTTAGTGGGTAGATCCCTGCTTGTGGATCGCTCTCCTATGGCGATCCCCAAGCAGGGATCAACTAGGCAGAGATATAATTGGAAAAGGGAAGATTCTCCCCTTTCCAGTGATAACTCTCCCACCCCAATCCGTGCTCAGGGGCTGAGATATGCCCCGAGCACTGATGCAGTGAAAGTAAAACGAGCCCCCTAGATCGTTTTACTTCCACGTAAGAATAGTGACGTTAGCGCACCCTGCGCGCTGATCATCATTACACTAAAAGAAAAAATACTTCGCCAGTGTCTGAAAATGTCCGACAGACACACTGGGGTGGCAGTGCAGGTGTCGGCCATTGGATGATACCCACACTTGAGAAGTAAATTGTTATCGTTTTGTTAAAGCTTTGCACCTGGGAGGTTTTAACAACCAATATCAATGTTTTCAGACTAAATTCACACATGATGTCAAGGAGATGCAAAGATGCCGACTTCAGAAGTGTCACATGCTAAAATATAAAACACTATATATCATTAGAGTCTGCTCTAAACAAATGTGTTTGAATCCGATAATAGCACATAAGACCATCCTAATATGACTTGTAATCATGAGGACAATAAGTATACTTTTTGCGGGTACTTGAAGAAACACGCACATCATCTCGTGTAAAGTTTTAAAAAGTGGGATGATCTCAATGCGGACAGGAAAACTACAAAAACACTTCTACTGATTCTGCATTAGCAAAGTTACATTAGTAACAAAACAAACTGCATCAAATTAATACTCAAACATAAATAACTTGTTGCATTTCTACTTTGGTTTCCAGTGAATGCTCAGTTACTAGAATCAAACTAGCACTGCGGTTTCTGCTATCTGAAAACTCAGCTCACAACAAGCTTCAATTTGCTTCAGTTGCTTTACTTCAATGGGCAATAAGAATTCTACTTCCTATAATTTGCTGTACAGCAGGATAGTTGGTACTTCAGTATCTGGAATGCAGTTTTCATTAAGTGAAAAAGAGGCTTGGTTCGGTATGCGTCTGCACCTGTGATGGTGCACCCACGCTCCACTACCACTCTCCATCTAAGAATTACAGATAATCGTTTTTATAGCTGTTTCACACAGCTCAAAATTGACCTTGCCCTTCTTCCAACACTTTTCGTGTGCATTTACTATCCAAAGGATTTAAAGAGAATACTTCAAACAGCAATAACAACCCACCATGCCTAAATTCCATCTTCATATTGAGCACAAGACCTTTATGTGCAAGAGTGGGAATACCAGTAAGTAGAATGTCACCATACAGCATCTAATGCTATGCCAGTTGATAGATGTTTGTTAGGTCTTACTTTTTAGAGTGTTGCCATAATGACCATCTAGGCCTATTTTGATGCATATTATAATATTCCACCTTATGCCAGATGGTGAGGAAAGTATAGTGGACTCATTTTGAAAGTTATATTGATTATGTACTGGAACCAGTAAAAACGTCTTCTTTTTTATGTAACAGACTTTGTCATAAATAAAAACAATTATGTTAACCTCATTCGTTAAGGTGAACAGCCTTGTTCGATCCTGAAGTACAGACCCCTAGCATCCGGCAACTGATACACATCCTACCCTCCCCCAAATAGACCTGTGTACGAGCATTAGTGGTTATAGTGAACATGGCAAAGGCTTTCGATTCCCTCCGATTATATTGTTTACACACAATAATTGCTAGTATGGGGCTAGGCAGGGATGATCTCACATGGATCGAACTACTTTAAACTGACCCAGTCGCCCGAGTAAAGACTGAGGGTTATATCTCGAACACCTGTAAAATTGCAAGTAGTATGGGGCAAGGGTGCCCTACGTCACCAGTGCTTTTTGCCATAGCAGTTGAGCCCCTTGAGCTCATGCTTCGGTGGAGCCAAGCATATTAGGGACTCATAGTTGATACAAGTACTCATTATATTTTTTGGTTTGCGAATGACTTATAACTTTATCTCCGCGAGGAGCGAACATCCGTGGAAGGTGCCAACAAGGCATTCACTGAGATCAGTCCTATCTCTGGCCTGGAAGTGAACTGGAACAAATCTCGTATGCACCCTGTTCACGACCCAAAGTCGGAGGCATGGCTGCCAGACATGGAGGAGAGGTTACTCTGGGAACCACAAACTTTTCGCTACCTAGAAACAAGGATTTATATATCATAAATTAAGTTACTAGAAGGTAACATAAGAGTAGTACTGGCCTTGCTGCACCCAACCAATGCCTTCTTGCAAACCATGCCCTTCTTGGTCATGGAAAGGGCCGCGTTGGCCAAGATGGTGATATTACAGTGGCTACTTTACTTTTTTACAACTCTTCCACCCGGGTGCCCATTGCCAATTTTTAGGAGATGGACAACTTACTATTAACTTTGCTCTGGGGAGTGGGGGGGGGGGGGACGGGACACAGGACAGAATCGCTGGATTTCCCTATCTGAGTTCCGACTCTCCTCGACAGCGAGACGAGATGTATTACTAGGCAGCCAAGTTGGTTCAGGTGACCTGGTGGAAAGGCCCGCACCATGAGCCAGGGGAAAGTAACCCCACACGTTCCACATGGTTAGAGACCTTGCTTCACCCATGACATTGGACGCGGTGCACATCTCCCAATATCTTAGTCGCTACTCTGAGGCACGTCTGGACAAGGGAACTCCAGAGAGCACACTCTAACACCCATGTGTTAAAGGCCTCCCATTGGCTACCCTGTCGATCTAGGACCCGGGTGGGTGCTGGAAGGGTTTACAGGATTGGGAAACAGCTGGCATTAGTAACCTAGGTGACCTTTTTGTAAATAATGTACTGAGATATTTCTAGAATCTACTTGAAAATGTAAAGGTAACCCCCTCATCACTTTCTCATGTATGGGGCTGCGAGGGCCACAATTAAAGCATACTGGCACACAGGAACTGAAGAGCCACCCTCCCATGGGGCCCTGCAGACTATTTGCACTAAGCCCGGCAGGGTCAAAGCCATCACATTACAGTAAAATGCACTCCTGGGGCAGGCTAAGGGGCCCTAGGAGACCTGCAGGAACGCTGGGCAACGGATTCCAGAACACAGACAAAGATTCAGCTACAATTTTAGAGCACACTCCACACACTTCAAGAAAAGCCAGATTTAATCCACACCAAAACACATCAACTTCATGTTCTCGTTGGCCTAATTGTTGTGCCCACATTGTACCCTAATGAGTGCTGACTTCTGTTTTATAGTGTGGGCATGTCCCACGCTCTCGCATTACTGGGAAATGCCTGTCAGGTAGATTAGCCGTGCTAGGGAGCGTCACATCCTACCAACACCTCCCTACTGCCTATTGGGACTTTACCCAGACCCAAAGCAAGAGCAATTACATCCGGATTCCCAGGGCCGGACTGACTACCAGGCGTTTTGGAATGCGGCCGAGCTGGGGGCTGATTTCACTGCGCCGGGGGTTGATTTCGTTCATGGAGAACTGCGTGTGCTTCGAAATAATTAAAGCAAAACTAATTTCGTTAAGTACACACAGGTCCCCATTAATGAAATCCGCCCCCAGCTCAGCAGCATTCCAAAACGCCCGGTAGCCAGTCCATCCCTGCCGATTCCTTGATCGGACTTTTGGTATTGGCCCCCAGGTACAGCCTTGCCCCTATTGCTCGCAACCACCCTGGAATTTCCACCTAGAGCCCCCACCCCCCAAAAAATTCACCCACTACACTCGACAATATTACAGGTATTACTATATCTGCCACTGCTTCAGCTGATGGCATTCAGGTTTCGTGTTCACTTTGTGGCTAAGTTTATGTTGTTGTGTCCTATATTTGTTTTGGCTGCGATCAATAGCTTGCCTCACTGACTGACTGCCCTTCTCATACTGTAGGGCTCATACTACTCATGGGGGAGGGAACAGGGCTTTGATGCAGATGTCTGTATCCCACTGAGTTCCTTAAAGATGCCTGTGACGAATGGGGACTATGGAAAATATTTATGTTTTAAACAACAAGTTAGGATAAGCAGCCTAGAGACATAATAACATATTTTAGAGGAAAGGGAACTCTCAACGATTTACTAATTAATAACTGAGTACTGAAGATTTTTGGAGAGTTAATAGGTATTTCGAACAGGAGTACCAAAGTGTGAAAAGGATAAAGGGAAACTGCAGATAAAATCAGTGTCACTGACATGTGCAAAAACAAAATTTTCACTGAATAGTGTCAGGAGCAAGTTTGAGGTATAGATTTTATGGTGATCATAAATGGGGTCCTGACCCTCCCTAGTCGGAGGTGAGAAGTGTGTTTACTTGCAAAAAATAGCATTTGGAAAAATCCTCTAAATTGCAACTCACGGTGCCCGGGCAACATGAGTTACTGGGCCTGGGTGTCTCGCAGTCAAGGAGAAATCCACCTCCAGCAGCAGCTATATGGGCTCAGGCAGCACGTGGACAATATAATAGATGTGAACTGTAATTCCCAGCAGACCAAACACTTCTGTTTTCCAGAGAATTTGTGGTCATTTGGGATTACAGAGTATAACTGGCCTTCTGAGTAACAGTGCCCCTGCTGGACACTCATGTTACAGCGTTGCCGCAACTAGCACTTGCTTATTGCTTCCGTATTCCCTTTGCCGAGACCAGTTGCTTGTGGACAATTCTTTTTTTTTTATGACTGCTCACAGAGAAGTATCACAAACTTTTGTAAATTCTGAAATTGAACTTTTAACTTGTACTAATTTAAACTATTGAAACAAGGTTTTAAATTACTAAGGATTACGGAGAAGACTTTGAAGTTGTATTGCAATAAAACAACTTTGGGCTTGAACTATTTTTGAACTATTGAAACTGAGATTATTTTAATAGGGATATGTAGCAACTCTAACATGTCATTTTGGAGGAAACCAACCTAAATCATTCTTGAACATTTAGCGACTCTATATACATGTTCACAAAAGAAAATTCCAAAAGTCACAGCTGGGTGTATACTTACGTACACACACACAAACACATTTCTTTTGAGGGGCTTATTGTTTGTACAATCAGTTTTCAGGAACTTCCAGTTTCATGTTGAACTGCAGATAGTTCCTTACACAGTTGAGTGAAGGTATATCTATTCGCAATTGCAATTACATTTAGTTTTCCAAGATACAATATGATATTCAGAATTTCATTTTGTTTTATAGGCACTCACCAATTCGACAAACTTCATTGGCTGCTGAGTTATAAGGCAGAAGTGGTGGAGTCCAGGATCTATTTTACCTCTGCTTCTACCATCGGCCTTCATGTTTTTATATATGTGATCAGTGGTGGAAGCAATGAGGTTAAAGTAAACATCACTCATATTGGATCCTGTGCATAAGGTTGGAGCCAATATGATCCAAACCACTGATATTTGCTGTGATATGCAACTCACAAGATTGATTCTCAGCAAGGCCAACTGAAACTTGCACTGCTCTGAGATCCATAAACACAGTGATATTTAATTGCCTAAAAGCAACAGCTGGTATTAACAACACTTAGAAAGAGCTGAAATGCAGAACGGTGGCCTACGTGGAAATCAATATTATCATTTTAAAATTAGGTTGCCGATATTGGCTAGAAATGTGTCTAGGAGAAGTACAGTAGATCTGAGGTAGAGCAACAGATCAGAGAAAAGTAAGTAAGAATTTGATTTAAGTACACAGATGGACAAAGGCCGATGATTCTGCTTCTAAACCTGTATCACAGTGGTGGCACCTCCGCTAAGGCGGAGGAGCGTCGCCCCACTACGTTGCAGCAGTGAAGGAAAGTAAAAATAAAATGATAACTTGATGTTATCATTTTATTTGTTGCTGCTGCAGCAGCATGGGGGCCGGTGGGGCTGCTCTACTCAAAGAGCAGGGTAGGGAAGAAGTGGTGGGTACACTAAAGTACGCATGATGCTTTGGCTGGCCGTCTCGTGCCGGACAAACAGTCATGCACACTTCGCATGTTCTCCAACCAGGCTGCTCTACAGCCTAGGTGGAGAACATGCCCAGGCCCCCAGTCCCCGTCTGAGCGCTGCATTGCAGCGTTGTGATTGGCTCATGGGAGCCTGTCTGCTTCCTGTTCGGCCAACGGAGTAAAGACAACGTGAGAGAGAGAGAGGCGAGGAGGCAAGTATATTTTTCTTTTTCCAACCGCGTTACCCCCTTGTCCACCCACCAAGCCACTCCAGATCCATGCCGGCCGCCACTGGTGTATTAACAAAAATAATAGGTAAATTTAAACGACAGAAAATAAGGATCCACATATCCGTTCTACTGCAGTACCAATAGCGTTTTCCCAAAACAAAGACACAGCATAACTGATAACTTCATTCAAAGAAAAAAAGAATGCCAAACCTGGTGTATTATTTCAGCCACTGGAAGCTGCTCTGCGTATGTCATGGATTGTTCTGCGGCTTTATCAATAAGAGATCTGAAAAATAAAAAAAAATGGTGGTGTTATTTTTCAACTATTTATCTCCACAGAAATCTCATTATTTCATTAATACCATGTGTTTTTTCCCCGTAACAATATTCAAGAAATAGAACATCAAGAGTAACATTATTCATAACAGAATATTTTGCTATTCAAATCATTATATTTCAAATTATACTAAAAATTGCAAGAGTGCATAGTTTAAGAAAGTATCCATGAGGTATATTTTTTCCAGTATGCCCCGTTTTGGATGGAACATTGTCAGAGTGATAAAACACTGCTACTTGTATCCCTAGTAACAAGCATTGCCAATTGGTCCAATATTTGCGAGAGTTAGAGCTATTGGCCTTGTAAATGAAAATGTCCTTTATCCATGTGTTGGTTTTTGGAGTGGAGTGGAGTGGAGTGGATGTATGTGGTGTGGATTGGACTTATTAGTTGTGGAATTGTGTGGGGTAGAATTGTGTGGCGTGGAGTGGAGTTGATTGGATTTGTGTAGTGGAATTATGTGGCATGGTGGATCGTTAGGGGTGAGAACTGCAAAGAATAGATAGACAAAGACTGAGAGGAATAGGTAGTTTTTGCATGAATTGCTGAATGAACTCTAGACAGAGGAGCATAAAGTGTGTGAGAAAGAGCAAAAGAAGGGGGAGCAGGTGACAGACACAAAGAGGGATTGCCTGTGTACGCAGGAGACACCCCAAGAAGAGGAGGAGAGCGTGGGATTGTGAGACGGAAACCTTGAAAAGGCATAGGAAAGAAACTGTGCCCGATAAGAGATCTAGAGAGACGCGTGTAAGAGAGAGAGAGAGAGAGAGAGAGAGAGAGAGAGAGAGAGAGAGAGAGAGAGAGACTGGCTGTTCTTCCCAAAGAAACCTTATTTACCAAAAAGTAAGGAAATGACAACCCAGCAGATGACGGCGGAAAACCCAGCATGCGCACTGGGAGTTACTGGAAGGCAGCATGTGTGAGCAGGCAGTACAGAAAGGAGACGGGAAGTGTGAGGAAGGGATGAGTGGGGGCAGTGGGAGTGCGACATGAGAGGGGGCAGTGGGACAGCGACATGAGAGGGGACAGTGGGAGTGTGACAGAGATGAGAGGGGCAGTGCGGGTGTGGGGGACAGAGGGATAGGGTTGTGGAAGTGCGAGGGCGAGATGAGAGGGGGCAGTGAGTATGCAAGTGAGAGATTACAGTGTCGTGGAAGTGCAAGTGAGAGACGAGAGGTGGCAAAGGTTAATGTGAGGGAAAGGTATTGGGGTTGGTGGGAGCGGACTAGCACATGCAGATGACAGCAAACTATGTACAGACAGTGGTTCAGGACACGCATAGCATAACTGAGGTTGTGCAGGGTGCTGTTTAAGTTCTGTGGAGAGAGGCGTGGAGCACAAAGTCTAAATTCTACCTGTGGTTATGCTGAGAGCTGCTAAGAGAGCTCAGAGCGTAGTGCGGCTAGCTGAGCAAAGAATGAGTGACATCATGTAGAGCAAAGGAATGACATCACGTAGAGCGTATGAATGGCATTAAGTAGAGCATATAAATGACATCACATAGAGAGTATAATTAACATCATGTAGAGTGCATGAATAACATTCCGTACAGCGTATTATTGATATTACGTAGAGCATATGAATTACATTTAGAGAATATGAATGGCATGGTGTTTGTAGATTGTAGTTGACTTAGAACATGCAGAGCTTAGTAGAGGGTGGCAGACTGTGGCTCAGGACGTGCACAGATTGGCAGAAGAATGCAGTGCATGGTTTACAACATGCTGAGCATAGTTCATGGCCTACAAGGCATGGGACAGGGGCTGCAGACCATGGCTCAGCATTGCACAGCCTGGCACAGAATTGATTAGGACGTGCTGAGCGTGGCACAGCGTGCAGACTGCAGAGCAAGGGACATCGGCTGCAGACCATGGCTTATCAGTGCACTGCGTGTCACAGGAATGAATAGGGTGTTGTAGGACTTAAAGCATGCAAAGCATGGTACAAGGCCTGCACATCAGGCATTACACAGTGAATAGCCTGGCACAGGGATGTAGAGAGCGGTTTAGGACATATTGAGCTTTGCTCAATGCCTGCAGAGCAGTGGTCGAAGTGCATTTAACTCGCAGGCACACGAACCGTGAACTTTTATGAGTATGTAGGGGCAGGCAGACCCCCCTCTGTGGGCTAAAGTCATACTCACAGCTGCTCTGGGCAGACCAGAAGTGGCAATTGTTTGATTGGAGAACAGTGGCCAGGCTAGGAGATGGTCCTGCACCCTGGAGCACTTTCAGCAGCGTAGGCACAAGATGGACTGTGACGTCGGACCTAGGGCACAGGGATGGGTGCTGTGGCAGAGATCACCCGGCTCTTGCAGAGCACTCACATTACGGGTGTATGTTAGAAGCGGCGAAACCATAGGACCTACTGGGTATACTTTGAGGCCAGGATCACCAAACAACAGGAAGTGACATCTTTAGGTATAGCCCAGGTAGCATTGGGCAGTGGATAGAACCACACAGGATGCCAAGCGGATCTGGATTGGAGGACAGAAGTAACATGGTAGGAGGAGTGAGTTACGGAAGAACCAGGCACAAGGTGGGGGGGGGGGGCGAGAGGGTCCACAGTTACACTGCTGCATGCGCTCCAGTATCACAACCCAGGAGGCTGTGAGGGATGGGGAGTGCCCAAGTGCATGGACGAAAGACTTCTCAGATGCTACGGGTTGTGCAGGCTTCTGAGACAAGCCCTCCTACTGGCTGAGTGATCTCTAGTCAGAGCTCCAAGGCAGTGAGAAACTAAATCAAATCAGTAAGGTACAGTCATGTTCAGATACAGCCACCAATGTCTATTGTAAATAAATTGCTTCTCGTTGAGCTCAAATCTTCTTACTCTTGATTTTAATATGAAATAATAAATTTTCCAGCATTCAGGATCACGGTTCTGTGCTTCACGATTTTTAGGAAAGTAACGTTCAGAACAATATAAGGACATTATTTACAGCCATAGCTGAGCACGTTTGGAAATCCAAACAAACAGCTAAGGCACCGATGCTGAACACAGGCAAACATTCACAGGAGCAGAAAAGAAACAACAAAATAGTCCCTCAAACAACAGATAAAGAACCAAAGCATAACAAGACAGTACTTCATCCATACTCCCTGGGAGGAACAGAAAGACCACAAACATTTGCAATTCAATAGTTCTTGCATTTGTGAGAGTTTGAGCTATTGGCATTGTAAATGACAATGTCTTTTATTTGTGTATTTTGAAAACCTGCAAGCGGTGCGTAAACACACACTTTTAACTTATAGTCCTTGTGTACGGGAAGCAAGGCTGGCAGTAAAAAAGGTGCAGCTACTGCCAGCCTTGATTCTCATACACAAGGACTATAAGCACAAAGTGCATGTTTGTGCACCACTTGCAGGTTTGCAAAACACATCAATAAAATGCATTGTTATGCCAATAGCTCAAACTCTCACAAATGTGAGACCTATTGTATTACAAAGGCTTGTTTTTCTTACTACAAAATCAGGGTGCTGAAGCTGAATTTTAGTATTTGCATTAGAACCCATTGCTACCATGCTAAACCACAAGGCAGCAGAAGTAGTAATACAGGTTTCCCACAAACACATAGCAAGTGCACAACAGCAGAAACATGTAGACGCACAAACACACCATCTACTCCAGTGGACACAAGAGGTGCAAGCTACTCTCAAATAGGGAATAAGTAAAGCATGAACAGCAGGAGTGACGACTTCATTCACACACAGTATAAGAAAAGCATGAGTGGCAGCAGTGCAGGCGTCCACCCTCACACAAAATGTTAGTTTAACAACTTGCTACTTTCTTACAATGCACTCAAGATGGGTTACAGAAGAGCAGACTTTCCACATACATTCAAAATATATCCTCAGCCTGGGCAGCATAACTAAACATTTTCCTCAATGAAAGGGTAGGTGCAGGCCAAGTATCCGAGATGCAAGCTTCAATCACACAGAGCAATGGAACAATTTTTATTTAAAAGGACCCTCAGCTATGGAATGCTTCTTCACCTATTTTCTGAACCTCATTTCCATCCCTGACTTGTGTTTGGAAAAGGCTCCCACTCATAGGAAGATCTTTGCGTGAAGTAAAGCACTAAATGCGGGATCTGTTTTTTGCTTCAATGTTATAGATGGGAATCAATACTAAAATGACCTTAAGGTAGACAAATACCTCTTTTATTGGCTTCTCTCTTCAGTAACATTAAAAACAACACGTTGAATATGACCCAGCATGCCTGTGCTGTTGATATGATTCTTGCCTCCGTTCTCCCCTGCAGCACCAAGGGCAATTCCTTGGGCCTTGTCCCTACCAGTCTATGCCCTCCTTGCCTACCTGGTTGCCTGAGTGTGGGTAGAGTGTGGTGCTAGAAAGGTGGTAGATTTGATACTTATCAGTTTTGCTCTTAACACCTTTGCTTTGAGTGTATTTGTAACAGAGAATTGTAAAACAACACAACATACTTATTCAAACCCTTTTTTACATTTCTATTTATAATGCCATATATGTTCACTCTGTTCAAAGCTATTCAAGTGCCTAACAGCCAACATGGGACCTCAAGTGAAGAAAAGTAATATAAGCAATCTTCACAATACACCGACGATGCACACACCATGTGATGTTTATATATACTTTTACTTATTCCCTATTTCTTCAGTTTTCTCATAGGCGGTGTTGGACTTGGCCCTTTTGGCAGGGTCATCCTTAAACTTTTTGCCTTTCTCCTAGCCTTTTCTGTGACATGGTGTTGGTGGTTTTAGGACTCTGGGCACTTTAGCACTGCTGTCCAGTGTAAAGTGTGTGTGCTCTCTGTGTTACATATGGTAAGATTGGTCTACACCTTGTTATATAGCTCCTATATATCCTTATATCGTGTTAAGTTAGCATAGGTACATTTTAGGTTTAAACGACATTTTTCCTTTCTTGCAACTTCTGCACACGACCCTTAATTGTTGACTTAGCTTTCAACCTAGTGGTTTGCCGTGGTGTATGTGAGAATAATATGTTATTGCTCTGATATCAGTTTTGTTTAATAAACCATGTCTGCACGGAGAGTGCTGAAGTTTCAGGAGCAACACGATATGGAATTGTTATGAGGTCTGATCTCCACGCCTTCATAGTCATAACACAAGTGCAGCCTTTGCCAACTTGGGCTTGAGGCGGGATTGATATTGCTTTGCACGAGAATTGTTAACACACTTGATGCGGTGCACATGCAGAGAGAGCTGGTGTATGCTGATGTGATTCCTTCATGCTAGGACACTAAGGTATGGGCCCGCCCTAAAACAACCCAAAGAGACCTTCTTAGCTAATAATATAATATATGTGTTAGGGAGGGTGAGATATAAGTGTTGTTAACTCTTATTCATTACAGCATGTTAACATGCTGTCACCATTCGCTTTTTATGTCTTAGTAACTATGCTGATAATTTTGATACTGATAATAAGTATACTCGTATTATCTAAGATACTGCGCCTGAGAAGACGGCATTAGTAAATAAACATTTCAAATGCACATGTGTCTTCTTTACTCCATGTTCTGGTTTGTAATGATAATATAACAAAAGAGTGTTCATGAGTTCCACGTACCCTGAGGTACTGTAAGTTCATGTTCTGGTTTGTCTAAACATTGGGAGTTTGATATGTCCAATGAGACACTGTAGCTAGCTCGGTAAGGGGTGAGTTGGTTGCTAAGGTAAGTTTTGGGACACCCTAATTTGCCGAGGTTCCACTCCTCTGTGCACAGTTCTGTGTGAGTACAGAAACCCTGCGACATGGCGCCCAACGGTTTCGGTGGTCTTATATCATGACACTCGAGTAGTTTATCGTTCATACCTTAACCCCTTCACCTCCGTTTCCAGAAAGCGGGGTGTCGGTGAAACCTACCTATTTTTTGTGATAGGTCTTTTTTCAAGCTTGATTCTTTCTTAAACGGTTTCTTTGAATTACTACCCAGTTGTGCTACAAAGTATTCTTTGTGTTTTCTAGTTTCCAGTGTTGTCATGGCGGCAGTGGCCATTGCGCAGCATAGTCGCGTGGCGGTGCGCAACCATCTTCAGACGTACCAAGTACCGGTAGATGGGATGGCTGTGATTTTCGTGGTGTGTGCAGATCCGGCGTTCCCTTATGAGTTGTTTTACTCTTGGGTTACGTTTCCGGCTGTGGACGCCAATTCTGGTTTGTTCCACTCATACACCGCCTCGGCTGTCCCGGCTGAGTATACACCGTACAGGGCATTGGAAATACCTATTGATCATTGGCAGCATCGAGTTTGGTTTGATGGCGCCCTCCCCCACTCTTTGTCCGCTGCGAGGTTAGGTCCACTCTCAATTCCAGGTACAAATTGGCCTGCGTTGGGTGGCTTTACCCCGCACCCGAATCACGGCGCTTGTACCCTGCAGGAAATTCGTAGGCTGCATGTTGTTTCCATTTCCGTGATTCGTGCATTAGTGCAATACATCGGTCGCCACCTGCCTGGTGGTCCCCAGGGGGGTGCGGCCGTTCCCGTGGATCGAGGCGGAATGCGTCTCAATCCAGTGATGGTTAATTCGGTTTTTGGTGCTCGTCCGGTTGACAACGATGACTTCCCATTCTGGCTAGCTGAGAAGTTTGATCAACTGGAGGCGGTGTTTCCGAATTCTACTCCTGCTGATAAACATAGAATGTTAACGATAACTCTACCGAAGGATTTAACTCCTGAACTTGTTGACTGTGAAAGCTGGGGAAAAACATTTGCGGCAGTTTATACAAGGTGCTTCGGCACCCCGTCTATGACTGCCCTGCCTGACATCATTAGACGTGTTCAGAATGATCACGGTCCAGAGGCAGCGGTTGAATTGGGTATGCGCCTGTGTGGTTCTTTTGAGATTGTATGTGATCTCATTCTCTCCAATGTTAAAGGAGATGCGGTTAACTTTCAGGTGTCGAATGCTTTGGCTGCTCTGCCCGATGCCGACAAACCCCGCCAGTTAGCAAAGATTGTGGTGGCCGCTTATAAGACAATTGGCCGCACAAGTAGAGGTCTGAAATATTTCCCAGTAAAGGAGAAAAAACAACCTCAGGGACAATCTGCAGTGACAGATGTCCAGCCCAAGTCCAAAAAACAAAATTGGCCTAAGAAACAGACACAGGGGAAGCAGAATACACAGACTCAGGATTCTTTTCCTGCAGTACAAGCACCTGCGCCAACAGAAAAAGTTTATGATTTGCGCGATCGCGCGATGATTAAATCACCTGATCGATTTCAGGGTTCTGATCAACGCTCTCCTCGTTCCTTTCAGGAAACATCGGTCACAAAGACCACTGGAGGAGGGGGTGGACGTGGACGTGGTGGCCAACAAGGACGTGGTCAGTCCCGCCAGACGAACGGCGCAGCGAAGCAGGAAGATTCTACGCCTAAGCGTCCGCAGTTTGCGAAAAAGAAAGTCGCAGCCTTAACAGCGCATAGATATGCCACAGATAGTGAGAACGCGGCTTCGGAATCTGACGTGGGCTCTGACCTTGCTGGACAGCGCGGCGGAGATTACCATAGTCAGAGAGGCGCTCCGTCCACTACTGAAGGTGACAGCGACTGATGTGTTTGTTGTCATAGAAACAGCCGATACGAGATTAGCTCCCCCTGAAAGACTTTTTGAAATTGTCCTGTTAATTGAAGGTGACATACAGCGTACTGTCAGAGGGGTATTTTGGGAGAACCTTTCGTCTACGTACGACATTTTGCTTTCTGAGGCTGACTGGCCCCCACCTTTTGTGCTCGCAGCGCCGCGAGGGGAGGAGGTAATCCTTCCCAGTTTCGCGCACACTGTCTCCACTGAGCATGCGCAGCATTTTGCAGAAGAGTGGGCTCGGGCTCTTGCACCGGCTCTCTACCGCAACCAATGTGGTTGGGACAAATTGTCCCCTTGCCACGAAATTCCTTTGCGGTCTGAGCCGCAGCCTCAATATCCCATACGACGTGAGGCTAAAGCAGCCGTCGCGGAAATCCTTGAACAATTGGAATATCAGGGAGTTATTGAAACGTGTGTGTCACCAATGAATAATCCCCTTTTTGCTGTGACCAAACCTGACGGATCATATCGTTTGGTATTGGATTACCGGCATTTGAACTCGCATTGCCGTAACTGTGCAGTACAGAATACTCACGGCTCTGCGTTAGTGGATAGTCTAGTGCGTAAGCGTTTCAAGACAACGCTTGACATTTCCAATGGTTTTTATGCCCACAGACTGGATGGCTTTAGCTCCCAATGGACAAGTTTTACGTCCGCTGGTGTGCAAAAATGCTTCCGGCGACTCCCTATGGGCTACAAAAATAGTCCTGGAGTGTTCACCTCCAGAATAGTAACTCTATTGGAGGGTATCGATCCCGATGCATGTTCTTATGTGGATGACATTTATCTCACAGACGACGAAATTTGGATGCATCTGTGTCGAGTGAATTCCATCATTTGTACCTTTGCAGATATGGGTTACAAATTTAATTTTGCAAAATCGCACATTGCAGAACACACGGTGTTGTTCCTCGGCTATGAGCTGAACAATGAAGGTAGAGGTTTGGCTCCTCACTTCTTGGAGAAATGCGCACAATTGCGCGCTCCTACAACACTGAAAAAATTACAGTCTTTGCTGGGCTTTTTGAATTTCGGCAGAACTTACATTCCGGAATATGCCCAGCGTATCAAGCCTTTGTATGCTTTGATACAACCAACTTTCTCAAAATCATGCTGGCTGCCTGAGCATTCAGCCATTTTGCAATCCTTGCAGGCTGATCTGCTCGCTTCTAAATATTTACTGACTCGTGATAACCACACCAACCTGGTAATAAGAATAATTCCTGGGTCGGTGGGTTTCACATACCTCACTTTTAATGAAGGTGACACAGTACCTATTGCTTACAAGTCACACTTGTACACTTCGGCTGAGTTGCGGTTTCCCACAGTGGAAAAGGTTTTAACTGCTGTACAGATGGCAATTCTTAAGGAACGAGCACTGTCTCAGGGGAAACGCATACTAGTGGTGACACCCTGTCCTCACTTGGAGGCAGTCACGAGAGCCAGTGTACCAAATTCAAAAGCTTTGCACCCTCGGTGGATTCAGTGGGCTGCGTCATTGTCATCCACGGATGTCATGTTTATTTTTGACGCCTCCTTACGGTCGCAAGAGTACTTGCAGTATGAATTCGTTCATCCTGCTCCTCTGGCTATGCGACCTTTGGAGGACTTCCATTGCATCATTTACACTGATGGGTCGGCGCAGGTTGCGCATGGCTCTAAACATGCCTACGTTTCCGCATGCGCCATTGTGGTCGGTGCTATGTTGAATGATGAGTTCATTTCCAGGGAAGTGCACACGATGCCCCTGGGCGATTGCACCGCACAATTGGCAGAGCTTCGTGCTCTATTACTAGCGTTAGAGTACGCAGATCCAAGTGTTACTACTCTAATTGTAAGTGATTCTTACTACTGTGTCCAGTCTTACAATGAAAACTTGTTCTTTTGGATTCAAAATGATTTTCATGATTCGAAGGGTAGCACAATAAAACATAAAATGATCTGGGTTCGAGTGGCGGAGCTTAAGGATAAGTTGCCACTCGTTTTTGTTATTCATACTCTCGGTCATCAGCGCGTAGGAGTTCACGCTGTTGGCAACTCGCTTGCTGATGAAGCAGCGAAATCAGCAGTATCTACATACTTAGTTGCAGCGGTTACTAGGTCTAAAACCAAGATTGATAGCGACATCTTAGCAGCGATTGCTGCCTCTGAGAAGGGAAGTAAACATCCTGTGGGATTCCCTTCGAAGTATAAATACCACTTAAGTCCCGAAAAGGTTCCTTTTGTGACAATTCCTGATGTTGGGGAACGGCTGATTCCCAACTCGGATCGCAGAGCAGACTTGATTACAGCGGCTCATGAAGGTGTGGCGTCTGCGCATGCGGGCGTCTCAGCCACTGTAACGCAACTACAACAACGTTTCTGGTGGCGGGGACTGTACAAACAGACGCGTGATTATGTCCTACTTTGTGACATATGCCAGCAGATTAAACCTTCAACTGCTACGCGTCCGCCACAGACTCAGTTGTACATTTCTAATAAACCACTAGGCTGTGTTTATTTAGATCACTGCGGTCCTTTTTCATCTGATACTGCGTATAAGTACATCTTAGTAGCAGTTGACTCATGCACACGCTTTGTGTGGGTATGGCCACATCGCAGCGCTGATTCACGGACTGTCATTAGAGATTTGCGTATCTTTATAGGGATTTTTGCCTGTGGTACCTTCCATTCGGATCAGGGTCCGGCTTTCGCCTCTAAGGCGTATAAGGATGCCATGACTTCAATGGGGGTCCAAGTCAAGTTTTCGTCACCCTACAGACCTGAGGGTAATAGTGTAGTTGAACGAATGAACCGTGATTTAAAGCAATCTTTGACAGCCCGAGTTATAGGCACTGGCAGAAACTGGCTGGCTCACCTCTATGGCGTGCAGCGTGCTCTTAATAATCTCCCTAGAAGGTCTCTGGGTGGGCGAACCCCATACGAAATGCTCTTTGGCATCAAGATGTACGTCCCTGACCTTGACGGTCTAGACTCAGTGGTTCGCGCCACTTCCTTTGACGCAGATGAACATTGCAATGTTTTACAGAATCTACAAAAGACCAGAGACAGTCTTGCAAAGGAACATTTGCCCTCCACGTCGGATGATGCGTTGCAGATCCCGGTAGTTGGCTGGCTACCCCAAGTTGGAGAACTGGTTCGGGAGAAGATCGATAACAAGAAAGAATTTGGTCCTTCCTATCGAGCTCCAGTCCCAGTGCTTGGAGTGAAGGGCACAAGAACAGTCATATTACCACCACTTCCAGGTCGTAAGGAAAACAGGTTTATTTCTATTGACAATGTCAAGATACACAGAGTGGCCGATTCTTCTTAGCATGACACCAGCTGTTTCCTGTCCTTCCATTGTGAGAAATTCAATTATGCCCACTGCTTCTAATATTGAACCTGAAGTGGCCATCGAATTACCTGCTGTTTCCAGTCCTTTATTAAATAATTTACCGGGAACTAACATTGATGACACAGACTATGCCTATCCCGCTGATTTGTCCATACCTGACCTGCAAGCACGTTTAGCCACAGAATCCAGATTTTCTTTTGACTCTGTTTCTCTTACCTCAAAGGAACCCTCTCGTGTTGCAGTTTATGCAAGCCTGTTTAAAAAACATTTTTTGATACCACCTTGGACTTACATTTGGCTCGTCCTTGTTTCGATTTACCTTTTTATGTCAGTTGGTTTTGTGTTTTATTTTTTTCGAATCATCAATGGACATTATGTCGAGGAAAGAACATGCATTACTCATTTAAATGGAACTTTGGCCCCACTTTCCTCTTCACATTCTACACACAGATTAAAAAGAGACTTGACTTTGGTTAACATCACAGCATGGCCTGTCCTTGATGGAATCGTGTGGGATGCAGTTCGGTTTCAGATTCATGGCCCAACGGAAGTCGTTAATGTTCCTAATGTACTTAGAGTGAATATGGGGGATGTGGTGAAACAAAACATTCGTTCTGATGATTGGGATGTTAATGCTGTGGAAAGTTTGTTTTCTGATTTGAAATACTATGCTGCTTTTGATGCTGAGGATTTATATTTAGAATCTGCTAATTATGGTGAATTGTTCTGTTACCAACATTATGGCAATCACTTCTTACACAAGACATCTTCCCGAAGGGATGCTGTTAATTTTACTCAGTGGGAACATTGCCCAGCACCTACACAAGGGAGTTCAGAAACGTTTCTTAAAAAGTATACTTATTTCACTGACTTTAATCAGTCCAATCCCGAGTCCTTTTATTTTAAATTTCACAAACAGCCACTGTCCAAGGTTAGACTTACAAATACAAAATTGTTGTATTCGAGGGCCTTCCTAGATCAATTAGTTACTGGGGGGTATGAGTTATGGAAGGATACCATAGACCTTAAATCGGTTTGGGGTTCAAGGGCCTGGCAGGTACGAGGCACAGAGGCTTTGCACCGTGCATGTCTAATCCCGAATCATATGTTGTTTTTAAATGAAACCATTTCCCAGACGACATGCTTTGGATTGGCTACATCTAAAAGGTTAAACACCCCGTCTTTCCCAGAGTTGGAGGAATATGAGGATTGGAGTAATTTTACTCAATTGTCCATTAAAAATATACAGGCTCTGCTTCTTAATTCCTCCTTTAATATTTCCAGTATGAATCCTAAGGGTTGGCTGCTTTGGCACCGTAGTGCTGATTCTTGCCAAAAACGATTTTTGAATATAACTGACGGTTTTAAGACTCTTAGATCTGATCCCCGGTTTGATTTGAGTCATACTGTCACCTCTTACTCTGTGGGCAAGTTGTGTCAAGCTTGGCTGAAACATTCAACTTTACCTGCGGTTAAGTATCACCTTTCCAAACTGAATGCAGACGTGGATTTGAATGATTTCATTAAAGGCCCAGCTAGTGGCAGGTCGAAAAGGTGGTTATATGGGGTTTACAATGAAATTTGGAAACTGTCACAGATTGAGGCTGCTACACGCCTTAGGGCTATTGATCAGGCAAATCTTGAGAAAGTGCTTGCAGTTGTTGACAATAGCATTAACGTGCTTTCCTCTAGAATTTACACATTGGATAATATTGTGTCATCTGTTGTTGATATTGTGCATGATGAAGTGTCAGTATTATACCATGGTCAAAATCAATTACGGTCAATCATGCAGTTTGCATGGACACTTCAGACTCTGAAAATGGGTAAAGTTCCCTGGGGATACATGAACGTTTCCTCTTTATTTGCGCCATTTAATTTGACTGACAAACAACGCTTGCTTTCAATGCGTGATGCTTCCTTTTCTATGTTACATATTGAAAGGTTGGAATCTTTACCTTTTTCTGTGGCAGAAGCCACTGCTGCTACGTGGCTTATCCACGGTTTAATAACACTGCCTTTTGCTTTATATAGGTTTTCAAATTGTATGAAATATGTGCCAATAGGTCGTTTTGAACCCTTAGGTAGCGGTTTTCTTCATGAGGTCTGGTCGCTCCCATACACATACAGATGTTTCAAGGATGAACAGGAGGTTTATCTAACAGGGGAGGAGTGTACTGAGACGCCAGATCATTCTTTAATGTGCAGACACATACAGTTACACGGTTCATGTAACAAGGACCGACCGAATATGGCTTGCGTTTTACAGGGCACGCCAGTTCCGGCTATCATCCCCACGTTTAAATTGTTAGAAAATGGTAGTTATTTGATGCTCAATAATGAAAACTGTTGTGGGTTAATTAAAGGTATAGCTTTCATAGTAACAGTAAGTGAGCGAGTTATTTGCTGCAGAAATGTTCTTTATCCTCCCACACGTGAACATAGGGAGTCTTCCATTTGGCCACAGATACCGACCTTGGGAGCAGAATTCAGCGGCATGGCTAGAATAAGAGCTCTTTTGTCCCAGAAAGAGGTGGCCTTGAGCTCGGCCCGTGAAACTTTCGTGCTTCACATTGCTAACACCCGTACGGAGGTTCAGGCTCTTTTAAATACTGATTTGCCTTTGCATTTCGGAGCCATGGTTCGTTCTATCTTTAACGCATCCTCCACAACGGGCCTAGCACATTTTTTTAAAATTGTTAGCAGTGGTCTCGTGACTTCCTTTGAGAAGATTTTTGGAGTCATCCCTGCCTTCTTCCATTCTATTTTTTCATCCTTATTTGGAGGGTTCCCGTTTTTTCTTGCATTAGCGGCTGGCACTTTGGTGGTTTTCTGCCTTTTTAAATATGGATGCCCTTCCTGTGCAAGACCACGCTCTACTGCTACTGACGCGGTTTCGCAACCGCATGCTTGATTATTATGGCACACTGCCGTTGGCGACTCTAAGCACGGCGTTTGGATTATCTTTTCGGTTCTCCTATTTCACCTGTGTCCAGCCTGTATTTCGCTGCCTGACCTGTGATTTCCTTTGGGCCATTGATTTGTGTCTCTGCGGACCGATTTCTTCTGACGTCGATTTTGATCAACTGATGAGTCCTATCATTGCTCACGAGTTGGTTTGTTCTGACGAAAGGATTATGGCCTTGGCGGTGGCACATGGACTAATGGGTCCCTGGGATGTATTGTCGGCAGCGCAAAATTTCTTGGAACGAAGTTTTCTTGAAAACCCACCGAGCTGTCCTCTGATGGTTATAGAGGATCCGGTGCTGGGAGATCACGTATGTTCCTTTCATCTTTTAAATTGGATGGCTGAACTGTTTTCGGATGAGGACAGTGACTTCCTCCTGGAGGCTGTTGCAGCTTACTTTTCATATACAGTCTTATCATAAACGCTGCCTCGAATTGACATGCTGATTAATAGCATTTCCTTGATTTTATTGACTTTTGGTCAAGACATTTTATTTTTGCTTGCCCATTGGCTTGAGCCACATTATACTTTTGGGCTATTTTTTAGCATTAGTTTTTATAATTGAATTTTTATTCATGCTCGTTTATTGTTGGATTCTGCTCTCATGTGATGGCACTTCTGTTATCTTATTTAGTCCGTTCTCGGATCATGGGGGGGTGTTATATAGCTCCTATATATCCTTATATCGTGTTAAGTTAGCATAGGTACATTTTAGGTTTAAACGACATTTTTCCTTTCTTGCAACTTCTGCACACGACCCTTAATTGTTGACTTAGCTTTCAACCTAGTGGTTTGCCGTGGTGTATGTGAGAATAATATGTTATTGCTCTGATATCAGTTTTGTTTAATAAACCATGTCTGCACGGAGAGTGCTGAAGTTTCAGGAGCAACACGATATGGAATTGTTATGAGGTCTGATCTCCACGCCTTCATAGTCATAACACAAGTGCAGCCTTTGCCAACTTGGGCTTGAGGCGGGATTGATATTGCTTTGCACGAGAATTGTTAACACACTTGATGCGGTGCACATGCAGAGAGAGCTGGTGTATGCTGATGTGATTCCTTCATGCTAGGACACTAAGGTATGGGCCCGCCCTAAAACAACCCAAAGAGACCTTCTTAGCTAATAATATAATATATGTGTTAGGGAGGGTGAGATATAAGTGTTGTTAACTCTTATTCATTACAGCATGTTAACATGCTGTCACCATTCGCTTTTTATGTCTTAGTAACTATGCTGATAATTTTGATACTGATAATAAGTATACTCGTATTATCTAAGATACTGCGCCTGAGAAGACGGCATTAGTAAATAAACATTTCAAATGCACATGTGTCTTCTTTACTCCATGTTCTGGTTTGTAATGATAATATAACAAAAGAGTGTTCATGAGTTCCACGTACCCTGAGGTACTGTAAGTTCATGTTCTGGTTTGTCTAAACATTGGGAGTTTGATATGTCCAATGAGACACTGTAGCTAGCTCGGTAAGGGGTGAGTTGGTTGCTAAGGTAAGTTTTGGGACACCCTAATTTGCCGAGGTTCCACTCCTCTGTGCACAGTTCTGTGTGAGTACAGAAACCCTGCGACAACCTGTTTGGCCTATTTAATTTACCTGTTAGTCCCTTGTAAGGTGGTATCTCATATACCCAGGGCTTGTAAATTAAATGCTACTGGTGAGCTTGCAGCGCTGATTGCGCCACCCACCAAAGTAGCCTTTCAAACTTATCTCAGGCCTCTGCCATTGCAGGGCCTGTGCACGCAGTGTTACTGCCGCTGTGACGTGACATGACAACTAAAGTTTGTGCCATGTCTGTGACACCCCTTTTACTGCATGTCAGTCACCCGTAAGGTAGGTCCTAGTTAGCCCTATGGGCAGGGTGCATTGTAGGTAAAAGATAAGACATGTACCTTAAGTGCGTGACATGTCCTGGTAGTGACCAACCGCCATTTTGGTTTCTCACTGCTTTGAGGCTGCCCTCCCATAGGAATGCATTGGGGATTCCCGGATAAGTGTTTCAGCGGTAATTTCTGATATGAGAGGAGCAGCGGGGTCAAGTTTAGTATATTTGAAATGGTAATAATAAATGCTGCGCAATGGTGTGCGCAGATTTATTATAACTATTTTAGAAATGCCACTTTTAAAAGTTGGCATTTGTATGTGCTATGTGTCTACCTGCCTGATGTGAATCGCATTTCTGGCTTTTGAGTTGAGATGTGTGTGGCTCCAAGAGGGGCAGGGTGAGTCAGCACTAGGGACATCTGCATTTGGAGTAGTGGGAGGAGTAGTCCCCTGACCCTGAATAGGATTGAGCATGCCCTGTACAATGCTGGCTACGCGCCCTGTGGTGTGTCTGATCACCGAACCCCCACCTCACAAAGGGGAAGAGGAGCCTGGTAAACAGGGGGCTCCAATTCCCCCCTGAACCAGTTTTTGCTGATTCCCCAAGCCCTGTACTGCAGACAAAGGAGAATAAGTGTATAAGTACTGGGGCTGTGACCCCATAAAATGTTGTGCTGTTCCTGGACTTGCTGGGGCTTGCTGCTGCTGGGGGCCCAGAAGGAACTGCCATGAGGGCTTGCCTCTATGTGCTGGCCTCCCTGGGCTCACCTGTGCCCCTAGAAACTTTGCTTTGGACCATTCATTTTGAAGGCCAGGATCCTAGCGCCTCGTGAGCACTATATTTTAATTTACCCCTGAAGAGGAGCGTGTTGGCTTCACAGCGCAGAGCTGCCCATGTTCCAGAGGGAATCCCCGTCGTAGGGATTCCCCCGTGCTGCGTGGTGGAGCGGGTGCCCACCCCGTGTTTTGCCCATCCGAGCGGGAGCCTACCCCGTTTTGTGCATATTTAAACAGCGGGTGCCCCCCGCGAATGGTGTTGTTGGGGGGTGCCCACCTTGTGAATGGTCTTGCTGGGGGTGCCCCTCCCGCTTACGTGGTGATTTTGCAAGCAGGGGCCACCCCGCATTGCGCCCGAGTGAGGAGGGAAGCCGCCGAGAGGAATCGCCGGGCCGCTCTCAAGCGCGACCCGGCAGACAGGCGGTCTTGCCTGGTTGTGGGCAGAGCCTATGCCCCTATGCACGTCCGGAGCCTCACGGGCTCCAGGTCAAAGACCTGGTCCCAGGAAAGGGGACCGGGCGAAGTAAGAAGCGGTTCCGTGATCGGGGCCTGCGTGGGCTGTGTGCCGGCCCCCCTTCAGCCACAAGAGGAGGAGAGTCCAACGCACTGTCCGCACGGTTGCATCAGGAGAGCCTCCCCAGAATAGCCCAGTAAGTGGGGGCTGAAAAGGGCACACAGTGGGACCAAGTGATTATCCCAGGAGGAGCCAGGTGAACGGAGCTCCTCAGGCACTATTAGTGCAAGTGCGAAGTTCGTTTGGCCATATTTGTTTTTAGGGGACCAGTGGGGGTCCCAAGGGCACAGTGGGTGCCAGTGCCTACAGTGATTTTCTCAGTTGCGCTGCCATGGCGGGCAACGTTGGGGCACAGGTGTTTAAAGAGTCCCAATGGGGGACCCAGGGCACGTTAGTGCCAGTACTGATTTATTACCCACAGCAGCACCGCCATAGTGGGCAGTTGCAACGACTGGCCATATTTGTGAGAGAGTCCCAGTGGGGGCCCAGAGGGCACAGTGAATGCCAGGGCCAGCAGTTACCTTCACAGCTGCACCGCAATTAGCGGCAGCTGCAACGTTTAGGCCAGAGCATTTGTAGGTGTCCCAGTGGGGACCCAGGAGGCACAGTGGTGCCAGCGCAATTGCGCACTTTGATTCTGCTGCATTGGCAGCCAGCCCTGACATTTGGGACCTAGGGAATTTGAGCCCTAGTTGGCCAGGGGGTCCGTTGGGTTGGTAGGGTGCCAGGCCCTAATTTGATTTATGTGGTGCCTAGGATAAATGTGATTTATGCACCGTGATTTGTGCCTCTGATGTTTATGTTCAGGAGGTTATTGCCTAACGTGATTTCTGCTTATGAGGTTATTGTATACTGTGTTTATGCTTGTGAGGTTATTGCATAATGTGTTTATGCTGGTGAGGATATTATTACCTAATGTGTTTAGGCTTATGAGGTTGGCGCTTAATGTATTTTACGCCTGATGAAATGCTGATTGCTTAATATGATTTATGTTGCTGGATATAATACGGAGTACAGTATTTTGCCAGTCATTACTGGTTGTGTTGTACATTTACTATTTGTGCTTTGTGATGCTTCTGACAGTGGCCAATTGGCCCGGTCATGTGTATATAATCCCCTGTAAATATTGCCTAGTGCCAGTTGGCCCAGTGTATATTGTGTGATCACTATTCTAATGTGTTCTGAATAATACAAAGGCTATTCTTATATAACCTTGTGTGGAGTTCCTTTTGTGGTGTGCCCAGTGTGTTGCTGCTGTGTGTGTGTGTGTGTTGCTCAAACACTTTACACATTGCCTCTGGGATAAGCCTGACTGCTCGTGCCAAGCTACCAAGGGGGCGAGCAAGGGTTATCTTCAGCGTGTTACTCCCTTGCCCTGACTAGAGTGGTGATTTCTGCCTGACTTAGGCGCAAGCCCTAGCCAACCGGAAATCCCATTTCTAATAGGCGGATTCTGGCACAGGAGAGAGGAAAACCAATGCTGGGAAATAATATTAAGTTTAATTATCTTGAGAGCAAGGGTTTCTTATGGGTCACTTAGTAACTTCTGGCATGGAATATTAGTATGGCAACTGACATTCAGACATACCCTAGATACTTATGCACAATGAGCCGTTCACTATTCAGACATCTGTAGATATATTAGCCATGTAATACCTGCATTTTATCACTAATTCCAAGATACCAGGTATCATGGAAAGATGTTATGGTAGTTATGGTACTCACTGCAGACAGGTGTGTTTTTCTAGAAGACCTCCAGCTATCAAATGATTCATAAAAAGTTCAATAAGTAGTACAGAGAGGGTGGGCTTTGCTACAGTCTCCTTGAGCCACTTTCAAGTGTTTCATGTTTTTTCATTGCTTCTATAAGTTGTCAGTCAAATCCATGGCACTTCACGGATGGCTACATTGTTTCATTAGTGTCCCCAATGGGTTTTGGTGATGAAGAGTCCTTTTGTTAGATTGCTTGCAGATGTGGCATGAAGTGTAGCTTGTAATTGAGAGCCTGTGTGTTTGCTTTCATAAATTTACATTGCAGACACTTTGAAATTTGAAATTTTGATTCATGGCTTTTCTCTTTTGATGTTTAGCTTGGATGTCTAAGCATATCATAAAGGAAACATCTACTTCACTATTCAAACTTGCACATACATTTATTTAATTCTACAGCTATGATAACACGTTGGAATTAATGCTTTTTTCTTTCATAAAGTTAAGACGTGCGTGCACACAGGCTTTCCCAAACCTGCAACGAAAAATATGGCCTCAGCAAAAGAAAAAAATACAACGTAACATTTTGCGATGTATGACTTTTAACTCCTTCTGACTCCCTTTCATAATATTCTTTTTTTGGGGAAGCAGCTCAACTCTTCGAATGGAGTCAGCAAAGGTGCCCGGCTCCCATACTAATGTAGCCCACGATGCTACTACATTAAGGAATTTTCGCAGTAGATCAGTAGGAGGCAACACCCACAAAGTACCCCAACTATTACTGTGCACCTCGCCCAACATACAGCCAGATGAATGAGCTTTGCCAATGCGGACTTTAAATCGCATAAGACAGCAGAGCACATGACAACAGCATGCCATCATAAAATACCCACCAGTCCATACTTCATATACAAAGAATGGAATAAAAGAGTGCTGTTGCATTTGAAGTCTACGTTTATAGCACAGTTTTCGGTTTTTGGGAAAAGGTACTTGAAGAAAAATCTGGCACCGTATAACACTAGGAAAAGCTTGCAGAATAAACACACTGCCGTGCTTGTGGACACAGAGTGCTTTTGAAGCACTTACACAGTACATTTTAGCTAACTGTTACAAATACACACTCAATATTGATAAATTCCTCTATTTCCGGAACGTTTAAAGAGATCCACTAATTTTATTTTTTAATAAAGTATACCTGACCTGGCATTCTTGTTTTGTTCAGTCATGAATTCTAACAAGAGAGGGTAAGGATAAGCAGAAACAATGCGACTGTATAGCTAACAACACTCAACTCATTTCACTAGTGACCTGGAACAGAAAGTAACCATGGTTCCAACAGCTTATTTTTTTCACTCCTTCCCCATAGCCCGAGGAAGGTGGAAAACAATAAGGTTCAGAAGAGGACAGAACTGAAGGGGAAAACATTATCTTTGATTAAGGAATATAGACTATTGCCGACCTGCACGGCGTCCATGAAATCAAAAGCTCGAGAACCTGGCTAGAACTGCACCAACAGATTAGCTTTTAATCATTCCCATTATTATTTTTACTTTTAATGTGCACTTGCGTACTCTTTCATACTGCACATGAAAATTACTTAAAAGGCAACACTTGTGAACACAAAAACAAGCATGAACATAAGTTTCTGATAAACTCCCTATTTTACTTCACTTCCTACTAAAACAGCCCACAATTAAAAACAACTCTAGTGTCCATCTTGTATGTAATTATGTCTTTGGGACCATCCAGATTTCCACATCATTATCCCTGTGATCATGCTGTAAGTATGTTTGAACATGTGTATTTATACATTGCAAACCTAACTGGAAAGCAACAGAACACTGTACACCATGAACGGCTCCCAAGCACCTTAAAGTGTGGTAAATCAGAGGAAAAACTACTCCTAATTTGTATCTTATTTTAGATAAGATTCTCACAGTTTCTGAACCTTTTGTTGACTCTGTTTTGCTACCTTTGAATTTTCATAACTGGCATCTTACTCGAGAACGCCCTAATGTAATGGCTGGTTATAAGCCCCATCTGGCTTGGTCGACAACCAGGGAAATTCACAAAGGCATTTCTGAATATGTGTAATAAAACTTCTGTGGTTTTATATTTTAGATATAAACGTGAGAGTAGAAAGGGTGTATGGCTGGGGGCGTGGCTAGCGCCCAGAGAAGATGGCGGCCTTCCCGTGACTCGCCTGGGGACGACGGAGAGGCTGAGAGGCTCAATAAGCGGCAGAATCTGGCTAAACTGAAACCACGATTCAGAAAAGGGGGTGGTGATGAACAGAGTGCCTGAATTAAGCAGACCACTCTTACCCAGTCCAAAGATCAGGGCTTGATCCATCACCGTTTTTTAGCTCACTGCACCATCCCAGCTCAGAACTTGGCTATATGCAAATTAGTCTGTTCCTGTCCCAGTGCATGATGGGAACAGGGCAAACCAAACTACCAAGCCAATTCTTATACTGGGAAGGAAACAAGCTTCCGGGGACCGGTTTCTGCCATTTCAGGCGTCGTCGGCCCGGCTTGCTTGAATCCTGATGGTGCAATGAGCAAGGGCCTCACATCTGAGTATACCCTTCCAGCCGTCTTCCACGAAGACGGCTGTAATGCCAGAAACCGGTCCCCGGAAGCTTGTTTCCTTTCCAGTGAAGAATTGGCTTGGTAGTTTGGTCTGCCCTGTTCCCATGATGCACTGGGCCAGGGACAGACTAATTTGCATATAGCCAGGTTCTGAACTGGGATGGTGCAGTGAGCTAAAAAACGGTGATGGTCAAGCCCTGATCTGTTGACTGGGTAGGAGTGTTCTGATTAACTCAGATACTCTGTCCATCACCACCCCCCTTTTTAGGTCCCGTCCTTTACCATTCCGAAGGAATGGGAAATGGCGAGAATTCAAGTGCTCGAACTGATTGTCAAACCACCGCATTTTTTCGTGGCGTTTTCTTCGAGTGCATGTGGCCACAGGCACGCGCTTTTGGCCCATACACTTTCATGGCCATCTGTTCCTCAATGTCCCTCCCACCCTTCGTTTGATCTTGCCGCGAGTTCAGGCTAATGGCCCTTCCCCAGCACAGAGCGCGCATCGCGGCCGCACAGCACATCAAAGGGCTTCTCCCAGCGTGTGCTGTGCGGCTTCTCCTCCCCTAATTATGTGGCCGGCCGTACTTGTGTTTCCCGGCCGCTTCCCGGCCGCTCTTGTATTTAATTAGCAGCAGCAGCATTTCTCCTGCGCCAGGCCACATCAAAGGCTCTGTGCCACTTTCACCCACACAGCAACACTTACAGACACGCAACGCCACTCACACCCACGCAAGCCCACTATCATCCACGCAACACCACACTCACCCACGCAACGCCACTCACCCAAGCAACACCACTCACACACGCAACGCAACTCACCCACGCAACCCCACTCATCCACGCAACGCCACTCACACACGCAACGCCACTCACACACGCAACGCCACTCACCCACGCAATGCCACTCACCCACGCAACGCCACTCATCCACGCAACGCCACTCACACACGCAACGCCACTCACACACGCAACGCCACTCACACACGCAACGCCACTCACACACGCAACGCCACTCACACACGCAACGCCACTCACACTTGCAACGCCACTCACACACGCAACGCCACTCACACACGCAACGCCACTCACACACGCAACGCCACTCACACACGCAACGCCACTCACACACGCAACGCCACCCACCCACCCACGCAACGCCACTCACCCACGCAATGCCACTCACACACGCAACGCCACTCACACACGCAACGCCACTCACACACGCAACGCCACTCACACACGCAACGCCACTCACACATTGTGGGTGCAGATTGTGGGTGCAGATTGTGGGTGCAGATTATGAGTGCATATTCAGGGTGCAGATTGGGGGTGCAGATTGGGGGTGCAGATTGGGGGGGCAGATTGTGGGTGCAGATTGTGGGTGCAGATTGTGAGTGCAGATTCAGAGTGCAGATTCAGAGTGCAGATTCAGAGTGCAGATTCAGAGTGCAGATTCAGAGTGCAGATTCAGAGTGCAGATTCAGAGAAAACTCAGCAGCACCACCACCATTGCAATGCAATAGGTCTCGTTTTAACGCAAATTTAAGCTATAGGCCTTGTAAATGACAAAGCCTTTTATTTATGTTCCAAAAACCAGAACGCAAAAATAAAGGGCATTATCATTTACAATGCTAATAGTTCAGACTCGCGTTATTGCGAGACCTATTGCATTTCCAATGCTTGTTGAAATTATTTTGGCCACCATGAGTGTGGAAGGGTATGCTCAGACATGAGTCCCTTGCTCACTGCACCATCAGGATTCAAGCAAGCCGGGCCGAAGACGGCTGTAATGCCAGAAACCGGTCCCCGGAAGCTTGTTTCCTTTCCAGTGAAGAATTGGCTTTGTAGTTTGGTCTGCCCTGTTCCCATGATGCACTGGGCCAGGGACAGACTAATTTGCATATAGCCAGGTTCTGAACTGGGATGGTGCAGTGAGCTAAAAAACGGTGATGGATCAAGCCCTGATCTGTTGACTGGGTAGGAGTGTTCTGATTAACTCAGATACTCTGTCCATCACCACCCCCCTTTTTGAAATTAAACTGAAACCACAGCCACCGGAACACAGAAGAATGCAGGCGGCGTGAGTTTCACTAGGACACAGCCGGTCCTTGACAGCTGGCTCCTCATTTCTTTCCCGACGGGTATGATGCCCGTCATTTTGGAACCACTAATGGGATGCGGAGAGCCGTAATTATCACGCGGCTCACACTTAATGGCTGCATGTCTGGTGAGCCTTTAATACATAGTCTGCACGATGGGGAATGAGCTGGCTAATTTAGTGCTGCTTCACTGTGAGAATCTTCTTTAGTGCTTCTTATCTCACAGGCATATTGGTAATTTTGTTGCTGAAAGATTGTTTCCATTCACCTCACATTTGAATCCTATTTTAACCTCTGGCTGTGTAGTAAGGTATTGGTTTACAAAATGACAATGTGCTTTCTTTCCTGACTTGCATACTCTTTTCCAGGGTTGTAGGGAAGTGAAGCTATCAGTTATAACATATCTGCCTGTTTTTCTGAGGAAAGCTGTGACTTTTTACATATGTAGCCTGGTGGAGAGTAATGCACAACCTAACAGCTTTCTTTCTGCAATATAGAAGATATACCTTGCCGCAACCTAGACACCGCCTATGAATATATTAACTAACCTCATTAACCTTTGTGGATTAACTGGAACAGGACAGAGTAGTATGTTGTGACTTCTAACTGGCATACTTTCAATTGTGGCTGTGGCAAAGCATTGACACTAATGATAACGAGAAGGCTCATTTGAATATTATTTTGAAGCACTATACAGGTTCTGGTGTATTGAAACTCATCGCTACCTTGTATGGGCAGATTGAAGAAAGTGAAACGGTTGCTAGTATACACAAATCACACACTTATTGTGCGTTCAAAACCTCGTGCTTATCCTGTCCCAGAGGAGGACTCTGTGACTTCACCACCTAAAACAGCTTCTTTATCTGCCACAAACACATCTTCTACAGTTAATAAAGCTTCAACTAAAAGGCTGAAAAAATATCCTCCATCCCCACCAAAGCAAATCTCGTCAGTCTCCATGGATTTGCTTCTGGAGGAGATCCTGGCTTTGTGCCCATTTGTTGAAGAAACAAATTCCAAACTACAAATCTTAACAGATGGCTGGACAAAGATGGAAGAAAGAATCACCAAGGTGGAACATAATGTGGAAATGATAGGTTCATCCTTCTTTAAAGTTGAGGTTTCTCATTCACAGGTTACTTCTTTACAGAAATCGGTAAAAAACCTTGAAAATAGGAATAGACTAAAAATCCTCCTTATATATATACACTATTGGAAGGTTCGGAGGGCACCGACCCTATCAACTTCTTCAAAAAGTTTATACCAACAGTGCTAAACCTACCTGAAGATACCACTCTAAAAATTCAATGCACTCATAGGTTAGGCCCTCCGCATTCAGCATCTTCAGGCATGAAGAAACCAAGAGGAATTATTTTGTACTTCCTTGAATACACAGATCTTCTCAAGGTGTTATCAGCAGTCAGATCCATGAAACATATTTCTTCCTCAGGAAATCAACTCTTCTTCTCAAATGACTACCTAAAATCTACAGCGGACAGGCGCAAAGAATTCTTAGCAATGAGACCTGCTCTGCACTCTATTGGAGCACGATTTGGTTTGTTCCACCCCTGTTTGTTCAAAGTCACTTTCAATAATAACACCATAACGTACGAAGATCCAGTCAAGTTAAGAAGCTTCCTCAATGTGCATTGCCTGGAAAAGATGGACGTTTCGAGTACACGTTTCAAATAACTCTTTTTGCTAGTTTTGAGTGTATATGTTCTTTACATTCACCATGACGATCTATTTGTCATAAGTATAGCAAAATAGATTGTTTGCCTTGACTAACCTTTTGTTTTTAGGTTGAACTTCTGCAGCATTTGCCTTAAAGTTACAATAAATGTTTTAATTTAGTAATACACTTGGATGACACTAATCAAGTCCTCTTTTTACAGGTCCCAGGTTCGTATGCTTGATGTCTCCGTCTCGTATGTCCAAAGGGAATGATGGACGGTCTTGTATGTCATCTCCTCTCAGAGCCTCTCTGCCCTACCCCATGGAGTCTGAACGTATCATCGTTCCATGTGGCCTCATCCCCCCACCCCACCCTCTAAATGCTTTGGACTTTTTATAGGTATAGTTCTTTTTCTTTTTTTATTTTCACACTAATCTGTTTCTCCTCTATCACTTTTTTGTCTTCTTTCCTTAACTCATTCCCTAATCATATTTCTTCTTATCACTTCTCCCTCTTCTAACCCTTTCACCCTTCACATATTCATCAATTGGTTTCTACAGTTTTTACCTTTGTACTTATTATATAACATATAAACATAACGTGCATTTGTAAAGCGCACATTCACTCCTACCGGGGTATCTTGGCACTGATTAACACATTTATTGTTACCCAACTCAATGGTACTCATTTTATCAACCTCAGATGGATGAAAGGCTGAGTGGACCCGCCAGGATTTGAACCTGTGACCATGAGGTCGAACACAGGCCCTTGCAATGGATGCATCAGTCCACTGAGCTACCAGACCCGGCTATATGCTTCATATTTGAAAATATGTATGTTATCACTGGTTCAAATTATTTTTCATTCTATTCGCCTTATATATGTTTTTAAAAATGGTCACTAGGAATGTCAAAGGCTTAAACTCTCCCATTAAGAGATAGTGAGTCCTCACACACTTATCTGAGATGGATGTTAATATAGCTTTATTACAAGAGTCACATCTTCCAGAAAGTGAATCACTAAAAGTTAGAAGGAGCTGTATTGGAGACATTTTCTCACCAGGGGATGGTAAAAGAAATGGTGTTATAACCTTATGCCATAAAGCACTGAATGCCAAACTCATCTCACAGGAAACAGACAGTGAAGGTAGATGATTGTTTACTAACCTGTTGATAGAGAAAACCCCTGTCTCCCTATTTAATATATATGCCCCTACCAATGGTGATGCCTCCTTTTGGTCCCGCATTTTTCAACTACTCCAAAAATATCCCTCAGAGATTTTTATTTTTGTAGGAGGTTGCAATCAAGTGATGGATCCCTTTATTGACTGAAATTCAAAGGTTTTTTACACCCCCAAAAAATCACATATAGCTTTTCTACAAACTATAAAACAGAGGAACTTAGTAGACGCCTGGAGACTTTGCAACCTGTCTTCAAGAGAATACTCCTTTTTTTTTCTCCACAACACCAGACGCAATCCAGAATAGATCATATTTTTAATCACACATAATGTCTCCCAATCTTTGCTCTCCGCAGATATAGGCCCCATACTTATCTCTGACCAGGCTCCTGTTATGATTCAACTAGATATCTTACACCAATCTACGCTACCCAAGAGATGGCGTTTTAACAATTCTTTACTTCTTTACCCTAATTTTAATGCATCCTCTACTTCTTTTATCCATGATTTTTTTCAAATAAACCTAACGATTTCTCCTTCCATATAGTCTAGGATGCTTTTAAGGCTACCGCTCATGATTTCATTAATATGTACGTATCAAACAAACACAAATCATTTCGAACAACACATAGTGCGCTACTTACTAAGATTAAAACACTAGAGCACTCCTTTTACAACTCTAAGACAAAGAACTGTCTAAAAGAATTTATGAATGCAAAGATAGCTTTCAATAGGACCTCAATTGAAAATGCCTCTTTATACCTACTGAAAACAAATGCGAAATACTATGGCGGCCAAAACATATCAGGCAAATTAATGGCCAACTATGTAAAGATTAAGAAGAATAGGCTTCACATTGACTCAATTATGGTTGATAATCAAACACCAAAACATAAAGATCCCGAAATCCTTCGAGAATTTGTACGTTTCTATGAAACTCTTTACGCACCAGAAACTATGCCTTCAGATTCAGATATATTCCAGTATTCCTATAAAAATCCAGAAAAGTGCGACCCCCCCCAAATGCGTTTAGATATTTTCGAAACGGACATTACACATTACTCTCAAAAAAGATAAAGCTCCGGGTCCTGATGGATTCACAGATGAATTGCTCTTACATTTTGCCCAACTGCTCAGTCCGTACTTGCACACTCTCATTTCCTCCTTCATTTCTTCTCGCAGCTCATCGGGTTCATTTCCCGAGGCCCTGAAATGCCTAATACCGCAAGATGGTAAGGATTCCAGATATTGCAAAAATTATAGACCCATTTCACTAGTTAATACGGACTATACAAAAAAATCTAAAGCACTAGCTATACGGCTAGAACCACATCTTCCTTTGTTGCTTGGCAAGGAACAATCAGGCTTTGTCAGAGGGCATAATATCACAGACAACACAAGAGTGTTTTTCGACATCTTATCTAGAACGTCTCATCCCCTAGATCCACTAGAAGCAATTGCCCTAGATGCGGAGAAGGCCTTCGATGGAGTCTCTTGGCCATAACGGGATGTACATCTGAATCCCAACAGATTTAGGGGCTGATTAGGATGGCGGCGAATCCGCATCCTCCGGGCCGGTGGAAGCCACCGCCGGCCTGGAGGATGCGGATTCACCGCCGCGGCCACAGACATCACCCACCGCCAGATTAGGATGGAGGTGGGATTGCGGTGGGACCAGCGGCGGACGGCAGGTCCGTCCGCCGTTGATCCGCGGGGTGTGGAGGGCTATTTGGTGGCGGTGTCTGCAAGACACCGTCAGCCAAATTACGATGTGCATTGACGCATGCTTTTCCACGGCGGCATTTCCGCCGTGGAAAAGCATGTGGTCTTTGGTGTTTGGGGGCCCGTTGCGGGCCCCCAGGGTGTCGGGGGTGCACAGCATTTACATGCACAAAACATGCATTTTTAACCTTGCGGTGGGTGCTGCTTCAAGCAGCACCCGCCTCAAGGTTAAAGATACGGGATGTGACCGCCAGGGTGGCGGTCACATCCTAATTGCTCCGGAGGGACCGCCGCTGCCTCTGCGGACGGTCCCTCCACCTCGGGGATGGCGGACGGACACAGGTCCGTCCGCCATCCTAATAGGCCCCTAAATTTGCAGTATATGCGGATGACATATTAGTGTTCCTCTCTCAACCACAGTCCTCGCTCTCTGCATTTATACAGGAGGTTTAAGCTTATGGTTTGGTGTCTGGGTACAAACTAAATAATGAACAATGTGAGGTAATGCACTTAACCAAATATATTTTTAAAGATTTTCAGATTAACAATTTTGTGTGGAATTCCAAACACATAATGGCATCCATGTCTCTAAATTTGGATAAATGCATAGATAAATTAACCACGCTCACTGCGAGATGGCACCCGCTTCATCCCTCTTGGTGGGGACGCTTAGACACCATTAAAATGTAGCTTATACCTATAATACTCTACATCATTTATAATATACCGATATCTTTACCGGCTAAATGTTTTCAGAGGATTAATTCTATATTAACATCATTTTTATAAAATAATAAAAAACGATAATGTCGTTACGGAAACTGACGGACCAAAATCAGAAGGAGGTGTACATTTTCCCCATTTTTCTAACTATCATAGAGCTCTTCAACTGAAGAAACTATCAAATTGGATATATGATCAAACATCAGATAACCCATTAATGGTTGACCTCAAGACTTTATAGCACCCTTTTCATTTCAGCAATATCTTTCGTTCTTGCTAAACCGCAAAAAAGCTACACACCAATAATTAAACACTCATGTAAAATATTACAAGCTGCTCTTCATCTGGTTCCACATGATTTTGACACTTTTCTTAAATCCACAATTTGGCATAACAAATTTATACTTGTTAATAAGAAGCCTATATGCTGGAAAGTATGGAGAAATAAAGGTTTCATTTGGGTACATCAGTTATTTGAACAAGGTACACCCCTTCAATTCCCACAGGCATGTGCCCTTTAACACTTGCCCACTTTCTTTCAGCATACATTTTCAATTCAGCGAACTGCGATACTTGAAACCTGTGCTCAGTTTTCACATGCGCTTTCTTCACCTTCCCAGATTGATTGCACTTAGAACAGCCTCCTACATGCACATCCTAAAGCCTCAACCATTTACTCTCGTTTAATACAATCTCCCATAAACAGAGATAAATCCAAAGTAGAACTCGCTTGGGAGGCTGATTTGGCCATTGATTGGCCCATCTCTCTATAGAATAGAATATGGACAAAAATAAGGAAATCATCCAGAGCGGAAAGCACCACACAAACTATTTTCTTTATTTACAACAGGCTGCTTCTTACACCTGCACATTTACACAGGATACATAATGCAACTCCCAGTACCTGCTGGACGTGCTCTCATGACACCGCTTACTTAAAAAATATGTATTCACATGCCCATATGTATTTAAGTTTTGGGAACAGGTTGGGTCTCAAATTAACATCATACTCAATACAACAGCCCCCCTTGCCTTCACTAATATTATCTTAGGAAGCTTATCCATTGATTGGAAAAGGAGACACTCGCAGGCCCAAATCACAGATCTGCAATTAGCAGTTGCCTTTCAACAGATAACAAAAATTAGAAGGACACTTCTAAATTATCATATCTCGCTTTTGGTATTGACTATTTTTACTAAGTATTGTTATTTGATTGCTATTTTCAAATAAACCTATTATTGAAACTTAAAAAAAAAAAGAAAGGGGGTATGGCTGACCACTCGGAATATCTACAACAATGTAGGAGGTGGAAAGGGGAAATGAAGGATTGGCTAAAGGAGGCACAAGCAAATACAAAACTCACCCACAAAAGCGTAAATCAGTTGCAATTTATAAAATGACACCCCCTATTCTTCTGTATTAATTCGGCCAAAACTAACTCACATCTACTCCAGACAAGCCTTGGCTTAAGTCACACCAAACATTGCCACTCACAGGTACTGCAAAAGAATTACACTAATGGTAGACCAGTCAGTCTTTTGAGTGGGCTTCCCCCAAACGTTATTGTCTTTTCCCCCCCTTCTTGCTGAAAAGTGTTTTGTTGGCCATAGAACTCTGTGCACTTTACCACTGCTAACCATCGCTAAAGTGCTTGTGCTCACTCCTTTAAAACATGGCAAAATTGTCTTACACCCGACAGGCATATTTAATTTACTAATACGTCCCTAGTAAAACGGTACTACATGTACCCTGTACCTGCACACTAAATCCTATAAGTGGGCCGGCAGCATTTATTGCGCCACCCACTTAAGTAGCTTTTAAAACATGTCTCAGGCCTGCCAGTGCAGCCTTTGTACAGTTTTAAACTGCCATTTCGACCTGGTCAAATAAACCTTTCACCAGGCTTAAACCTTCCTTTTTAATACATATAGGTCACTCCTGGGTAGGCCCTAAACAGCTTTTAGGGCAGAGTGCAATGTATTTGAAAGTTTTGCATATCCTGATAGATTAAAATTCTTACATTTTATTTTCACTACTGCAAGACCTACCTCCCCCATTGGATAATATGGATTACCTTCTTACTGTTAGTAAGTGATAACGTTTCTTTGGGAACAGGTAGAAAAGTCATGTTTGGTCTATAATGAATTGTAATTTAAAAACCTCCTTAATGAAAAAGTCGGATTTCAAGCCACAATTCCAAAGTTCCCACATTTAAAAAGTTGGCATTTGTCCGTTCTAATCATTTGTAGTTTTTCATTGGCCTTTGTATGTTCCTCCCACAAAGTGTGACAAAGGGGGGAAAGGTATTGGCAGAATGGGCCATATGGCCTGGATGGGAGGAGTGGATCTGTTCCCTACCCCAATTACATTTCAAAGAGCTGCCTCCAGCATACTCACAAATAAATTCACACCAGCCAGTTGTCAAACCAGGCCACTTGGAGGCAGGGCGGTGGAGGGAAGGAAATTACAGAACCAGATCTGTGGGGGAAGTCTAGAGGTTGTTTCCATGTCAAATCTGAAATAAGGTATACATATTGGAACCTCAGACCAACTCTTCAGAACACCCCTGGACCTGTTGATACTATAAGAAGGAATTCCCTGCTGCTTTAGGCCTGCTCTGCTCTCTAAAAAGGAAGACTGGACCTGCTCCCTTCATCCCAGGCAGAGTGACTCCAAAGGTCAGGTGTCTGACATACGGCTCTGAGCTATAGCGATACAACAAGCTCCCAAGGCCTACCTGCAACTGCCCTGCTGACCTGCTACACTGTACCTGCAACTGAACTGGCCTGAGCCCTGCTGGTCTCTGCTGAAGAGAGTCCCTGACGCCCAAGAAGTGCTGCCCCAACTTCTGGACCCTTGGGCGGCATCGGCTTAACTACTCATGTGCAGAAAAAGAGAAATTCCAATATTTTGGGCTCTTTCCATTCACAAACGGGTCTGTTCGCGCCGAGATCTTGCTACCCACTATGGCCACCAGTTCAAAACTCCTTTGAACCTGACGCTTCTTACTACAGAAACTGCCAGCAACGACCGGCAACTCAAGACCTGCACTTTAAGCTAAAGCGATGACAGCCTGCAGTGACCGCAAACGCAAATGCATATCCATGGTTTGATTACTTGGATTTTTGTCAGGTTGGTCTCGTTTTATTTATTACATTTGACTATCTTTCTAAATTGGTGAGGGATTTTTCTTGTGTTGTGTTTTTACGTTATTTCCATTTGTGTGCGGCATAAATGCTTTACACATTGCTCTAAGTTCAACCTTACTGCTTGTGTGTCAAGCTGCCAGAGGGTTAAGCACAGGTTAATTTAGTAACTTTTGTGGTTCACCCTGACAGGGATTGTGGTTGTTAATTGAGAAGGGTTCAGACCCCTCGCCACCAGAGAGACACAGAATAACACTACACACAAAAAGAGCCAGCGGTAAATAATAACAAAAAGAAATAATAGATAAAATGATTATATAACGTTAGGCATTGCAAACAATTGTAAAAATGTATTGTTCAAAATATTAAAAACATAGTGAAAAGAAATAGAAATAAATAAACAAAATGGTCATATAAAACTTTACACATCTTTGGTTTCTTTACACAACCATTTTGTAAAAGTGTTCACATAACAGAAGCACATACTTAGGAAATTAAAAGTATGTAAATTGAATTTAAAAAAATCATCATAACGCACTGCATGTCACAAAAAACACACATACACACCTCGTGACACACATCACAACTGCTGCTGTCTATTTCTAAAATATATCTTAGCACGAATTAAAGAGGGTAGAGCCTAATGCCTAGGTTTAATTCATGTGCTTCCACTTCTGATGATTGTCGGCAATGTGTTATTTTCCTGTGGTGACCCCTGTTTCTACATTCTTTTTAATTTGCAGTACTGCATTCAGTAGACGGAGAACTTTCGTAAGACAATTGACACGTGAAATATGCCTGCAAGGTTACTAGTAGAAAATATATATTTGTTTAAGTGAGGAAACGTATGTAGGAGAAACGTATGTGGTGGGCACGTATCTGCCAACTACTAGGCATAAATATCTACCCGAGTTAATGAACTGCATTTGGTCGGAGATTTACGCTTAGGTATAAGCATAAATGTTTGTGCGCGGAAACCTGTGCAAGTACATTTACCTTTGTGTATTGAGCCCTAAATATTCTGATAAGCAGAAAGGAAGCGCACACATGACAAGTGTATGTCTTGCTATCGCTGGCACACCATATATCCCATGCTGAATTCAATATTCCGAAGTCTCAGTCGAAGGCTTGAAGATGTTTCGAAGAGTGTAGAATCTGCAAGGTCTAGATATCTATTTTAAAATCTGCTTCCGCACAGCCTGCACGTCAATATTTTTCAGCACCTATCCTCTGGCTTCATTTATTTGTTTTTTTGAAGTGTGTAATGCCCCAAAACGCATAATAGAGGAACTAGGCGATCTCTGAAGAATCCATGAATGAGGAAAACAGGCTGATTTTGCAGATGCGAGGATCCATGGCCATCCATCTGACAGATGAGTAGAAACAGAGGTAATGTATGTCCTAGACTGCTACGACTCGAAGCCGCTTCAGCTGGTGCCTGTTCTGCTCCACTTCCCCAGATAAAATGTTGCCCTGCTGCTGCACGCTGCTTCCATCCCCGGTTATCGTTGTGATGGAGCGCAGTCTTAGGGAACCAATGCTACCCGTCAGCTGTGGGAGGTTTAGACAACGAGAAACATGCACACGCTGGTATCATCTGTAGTCTTAACTTCAATCGCTGTTTAGCAGCATCTGCATTTCACTTGCTGTAAACTTGGCAACCTTAACATACACAATGCATAAATTAAAGATAGGTTTGTAAAAAGTAATAAAACAGGCCAAACTCACTGAACTAGTGTCCAGCCAAAAACAATCCCTAGCAGGTTTTTAGGTATGGATGAATCCAGATCCATGAACCAACAGCAAAAAACTTAACAGAGAATGTTTTCATCACCTGGTAAACGTGAGGTGTTCCTTTCGCTAACAGCCAGATATGAAACCATACATTTTTTTTTTTAAAAGCTACAAAATGCTGTACCGGACTTAGGAATGATACGAAATTCAATGATCTTGTTTCAATTGCGGAAACCGTTATCATGGCTTTAAAAAAAAAAAAATTGGCTCAATCTTGACAGGTACAAAAGGGGGTGGTGATGGACGGAGTATCTGAACCAATCAAACACTCACACCCAGTCAAAATATCTGGGTTTGATCCATCACCGTTCTTTAGCCCACTCTGCTACCCCAGTTCAGACATGGCTATATGCAAATCAGTCTGACCCTGTGCCTCATGGGAACAGTCCAGCCCGAACTGCCAAGCCATGCCTTCCCTGGACCAGAAACAAGCTTCCGAGGACCGGTTTCTGGCATTCCAGTCGTCTTCAGCCCGGCTTGCTTGAATCCAGTGGCAAAGTGAGCAAGGGACTCACGTCTGAGCATACCCTGCCACACTTACGGCAGCCAAAGCGGTACAAAAGGGGGTGGTGATGGATGGCTGAAATGCCAGAAACTGGTCCTCGGAAGCTTGTTTCTGGTCCAGGGAAGGCATGGCTTGGTAGTTCGGGCTGGACTGTTCCCATGAGGCACAGGGTCAGACTGATTTGCATATGGCCATGTCTGAACTGGGGTGACAGAGTGGGCTAAAGAACGGTGATGGATTAAACTCAGATCTGTTGACTGGGTGTGAGTGTGGTCCAGCCACCGCCGCACCGGCGATCCGACTGCCCCATTACGAGTTGGGCAGTTTGACCACCCTGGAATCGCCTCCAGGGATCCTGCCATTCCCTGGAGGTGGCATGGCGGTCAGAGGCCGCAATATGCTTGGCGGGACTGCCATGGTCCCGCCAGGCACATTAAGAGTTTCCTCTCCTCCAGTGTTTACATAGCGGTTACTTCTTCATGCAAACCTTGGAGGAGAGGAAACACCGCCTCCTCCGCTTGTGCATGCACACAGGTGAGTATAACATGTGCCCCCCTGTGTGCATGCACAAACGTTTATGCACGGCATGGAGCTTTGAGTCCATGCCGTACAGGAACCTAATGAGGTGTTCCCATTGAAGGGTCCTTTTCAAAGGCACCGCCCTGGGAACGCAATGTCGCCTGCCAGATTACAAATAACTTGTAATCTGGCAGGCAAGCGGTGGCGAATCTCGACGAGGGCGCGGTGGTGGAGTACTGCACACCCCCATAATGCCGAAATTCGTAATCGGGGCCTTAGTGGCTGATTTAGAGTTTGGCGGGAGGAGGTAAGTCCATCGGTATTGTGGAGTACTTTACTCCTCCCATGATTATGGTCCCCTGCCTGCCAAATTTAAAGTTGTCCGTCAGTCCTAAGTACAACTCTAAACATTGGCTAGTGTCATGGCAGTTCCTGTCAATATATTAATATTTTGACTGACGGTACTGTCTGTCTAACTTTTAACTTTTTCAGATGTTTTTTGAATGCGGCTACATTGGGTGTGGAGCGCAGGTGAAAAGGAAGAGCATTCCAGGCGCGAGCCACGACCACCGCAATCGACTGACCACCAAGTCTGGCACGTTTAAAACGGGGAAGGGATAGTTGAAACAGAGTGGAAGATCTCAGAGTACGTGTGGAGACGTAACTGATGAATCTTTTTCTCAGGTACTGGGGGCCTTGTTTGTGGATAGCACGAAACGCCAAAACCAATGACTTAAACCGGATGCGCTGTGCAACCGGGAGCCAGTGGAGTGTGCGCATCTCCGCGCGAACGCTCTTCCATCTAGGAATGTTGAATAACAGGCGGACTGCAGCGTTCTGGATGACTTGCAGGCGTTTTACCAAGTAAGAGGGGATTCCACTGAACAATGCATTGGCATAGTCCAACCTGGACAGTATAAGCGCTCGCGCAACAGACTCCTTTGCCTCTCTAGGAAGCAGGGGAAAGAATTTGCGAAGCATTTTTAAGGTCGCAAAACATGTACCAGTGAGTTTTTTAATATGATGTTCGAATCTTAAATCCTCTCCGAACCAGATGCCCAGATTCTTGGCAGGTCTCCCCATCTCTTTCGGGAGATAGCCTTTGTTACAGAAACTCTGGCCAATGCTTCATCTGGCCCAGACTTGGTCTCAGCAGTTCCAGCCGGTTTCTCTATTGCCAGGAAGGAGTGGGAGGAGAAGAAGGGCCGGGCTTAGCTACAGTGTACTGCGCCCATCTTATGGCAACTTCTTCCGATATTCCACCTAAGCTCAAATGCGAAACGCTATCTTTCAAAATTGAACTTAACCACAACAACTACTTTAATGGTCTTCTTACGCATTGTCCTCATGTCAACCACAGCCTACTGATAAATCGCCTCCAAAGGCTAGGTATTAGTAGCTCAGCTCTTTCTCTCCTGAAATCTGTTTTATTTGAGCGAGAGCAATCCGTTGAAATAGGCAAATTTGCCTCACCCCCTTCAGATCACCCTGCGGTGTCCAGTAGGGCTCGTCTCTCAGCCCTTCCCTTTTTAATTTATATGTTAACCACCTGGCAGGTCTTATTAAATCCTTCGGCATTGCCATGGTGCCCTATGCCAATGACACTCAGATAGTCATCTCAGTTACTAGCTACATTCAGCACACAACTGTCAGGTTTCATAAGTGTGTGCAACAGGTTAGTAACTGGATGCTGGAGAACAGCCAGAATTTGAATTCATGCAAGACAGAGGTCCTGCCTTTTGGATCAAACACATCTTTTTGGTCACTCAACTGGTGGTCTCATGAACTCGTCATGCTCCCCACACCAGTAACAAAAGCAAAAGATTTGGGAGTCATTTTTTAAACAGCTTTATCTTTTAAACATCAGGTTAATGCTACCACAGACTCCAACTTCTATACCTTAAAAAGGCTTAGAAAAATCTTCCCATTTAAACTCCACAATCTCCAAAAAACAGTTGTCTCTGTCCTTATCATTTCTAAATTACACTATTGTAACGCTCTCTTTGTTAGTCTACAGATAGGTCTGTTTGGCAAGTTACAGGTTCTCCAGAACGCAGCTGCCTGACTCCTAACTGAGAATACCAGGCATCAGTCTGCCAACCAAGCTGTCATTTCCCTTCACTGGCTATGAAGAAAAGGATAGATTTTAAAGCCTTGTGTATTGCCTTCAGGGCCTTACATAATTTTGGACCGGAATATTTTAAAAAGGGTTCTTTGGTATGTTCCATCAAGAACACTCGGCTCCTCCACCTCCAATCTTGTTGAGGTTCCTAGATTCCAGGTATCTAACTGGGAAGGCAGAAATGTTGTTACCACAACTTCCAAACTGTGGAACATCCTTCCCACAAATTTAAAACTCTCCTCAAAACTGCTTCCATTTAGGAAGGCCCTTAAGACTTGGCTTTCTACTCTTTAGTCACCGACTGTAATGGGTTAAAGACTCAGCTGTTTCTTCCTCTGTCAAACTACTTTCCTTTCAGGCTTGTAGCACCTAGACAACTTCGAGCATTAGTTCGCACTTTACCACTATAAACAGAAATAAATATATGTAGCCAGACCTAAAAAGGGGGCAAGAATTCAGAAATTCAGGTATTAAGAACAGCAACTTGGCCACTGGACTATTGGGTTATCAGTTTATTAAAAAATCAAGATGGCTAACTGAGTTAATACTATTCTTTGCCATATGTGATCTGCAGGTTACAAGTTAAAAATCAAGCAGGGCTAGATTTCATCCAAGTAGTTTGTGTTAGTTGATGTGCTAGGAAATTATATGTGAATGGGCACAAAGCGCTTCACATAAAACTAATTATTGTCATAGTGATAAGAATAATAACTATCTTTGTTGAGCAAATACGAAACAGAATTGCCTCTAGGTAATATCAACTGTATATTATTTTTGCAAACTCTGAAGGGGGAAAGGCTGCAAAGGCTCTGCCAGGAATTAAATGTGGACTGGCAGAGTTCCAGATGAGGATTCGGGATCAGGGGTTGCAGGTCTAATACATCTGCCCAACAGTCATGGCTGGGCTTCAAAATGATACCTTTTCATCACTTTCCACTGGCCTTACTACCCTGTGTTAAGTATTCAAATACTAGAGCTAACAGAGATTCTGCATGAACCAGGCTACATAGCCATAGGTACTTTACATTATAGTATCGCTGATGCTTTGATACATAACCCGAGAGGCGCCACTGTGAAAGAGCAGTGTTCCACTGTGTTAACCGCTGGGCGCCGTCTGCGTTTAACAAATGGGGGCCACATCATGAAGGGCTGAGCTGCGCCCCTGTTTCTAGGCGCCTGCAGCTTGTAATATGAATTCACTTGATAGGATATTTCTTAGAGGTAGAGCTTAATTTTCAGACAATACACCCAGGAAACAGTGAGCCGTGTTTACCTTTTTCTCAGCTGTTCTGTCTGAAATAATGCACTAACTCGGAGAAATATTGGGTACATTAATAAACTTTACACTGTCCTGGCGCATTAAAAACAGACCTCGGCTATGTGTTGAGCCACAGAATCCGAACATGATAGCGTCCCTGTTGTTATGTGGCGTTTTCATTGTATTAAAATAAATGTGAGACTTCCTTCTCACCGGATGTTTTGCGTTAATTGCTACTATCCGAGTATGATTTAGTGCTGCAGCGTGTTTTCTCCATTCTCACATGAATAATTTGACAATGTGAAAGATGCAGTGTTTTCACTACAAAAAATTAAGCACTTTATATGTTTAACTAATAACTTACAGGAATAGAAGAAAATGTGCACCTAAAGCATTTTCCAACAGAGACGCTTCATCAAGATGTCCGGTCTGCTTATTGGTTATATTGATTTACATGGTCTCTTCATGACACTCATTAGATCACTTTCAATCTGATGATTTTGTAGGCAATACCTCGCTGCATGACCATAGAAATAGTTATCATATAATTCACAAAATGGTAACAGCAGCAACATCACACAAATCAAAATGAAAATATAAAAAATAAAAGCGGGCAAGGGGAGATGAAATAAATGGGCAGTAAGGCATTTTAGGTCTGGCGTGATATCACCACAGTGTAGAATACATTATCATCAATTCTTCTAAATATACACAGAGTGGTCGTGGTCTTGGTTGCACCCAGAGGAGTATTATTTCTCTCACCACATACATTTGGTGCATCTTTTCGGCTTCCAGGAAGTCTGTTCTCATGAATGCATGAGGGACCACTTTACTTCTGAAAAGTCAACTCAAGTATTATGCTGTTGTCACATTCAATTATTTCTCGGCTAGAAGCATTCAATAAAGAAAACAACCTATTGTTGCTACTTTCACCAAGCCTTGGCAAAGATAATAGGCCAGGCTTTAATGTGAAAAACAGCATTTATGCATGCTACACCCACAAAACACTGGTGAATCCATTTGCAACATACTTTTTTTTTCTCCAAAAACCTTTATTGAGACAAAAAGGAAGTACACAGCTGATATCACCTACATCCTGTCACGTGCAGGCCGGCAGCAGTCATGAAGATGGTAATGCAGAGTACACAATATTAGGATCATGTCTGACACAGCAAGCCGCCTACAACCCTTCCAGGCCGGCCGCGTAGAGGACTGACAGGGACCGTGATTAGCAGCATTCAATAACGGCAATGGTTACAAAGCGTACATATCAAGAATGCATTAGGTTTTCGGGTTTTCTTTTGTCTATCCCCCCTCCCGCCCCCCAATATAAACAACAACCAACTACAACTCGATCCTATTATCCTGTTACCTAGTGTACCCAGTGTGTCCTGTCTGCCAACCTCGATCTCCCCCTCCCGTGTCTTGCAGAGGAATGGGAGGCGCCCAGGTTCAAGAGCGAGTGTCCTGCGCCCAATGGCCCTGGTCATGAAATTACGCGTGAACGCGCCACATCGCGCGGAGATGTGCGTGGAACGGGGGGGAGGGGTAGCTGCGGGGAGGCATAGTGAGTTAAGCAGCTTGAGGCCGGGGTGTGGGGTGTAGTCCATGTACAAGGCTCGTACCTGTCTGAAATCGGAAGAGGCTAAATGTGGCAGCTATCTGGTCGGGATAACTTTGTAACATTACATGCAGAATTCGCTAGGTTGTGGGAGGGGATGCGTGTCATCTATACCCCACGGGTATGTTGATCTTTATAGAGTGTAGTGCAAGTGGGTCGCCAGACTAGGGGCGCAGTTTGTGGGCTATGTCGTTAGCACGGTACATGGTTAAATGAACGAGTTACAGACTACGGGTATTAGGGAGTGTCCGGCTGTGCTGCGGTTTGGAGACGCAGAAGGTATGCCGTAAGTGGACCCCATATGTCTTTTGGCCGTGAGTGCTGTGGGAGGAGCTCTGCATAATTCTGCAGTTGGTCCTGCCAAGTGGACATTGTCATGATCCAGTCCTTAAACTTGGGTGCTCTACCACGACCCCAGCGGCACGCCACCTGTCGTTTCGCGAGTAGGATCCCCAAAGCAAAAAATTTGCAGTGCGTATGCGACACTGGGGATGTCCCATTTGCAATATACTTAAGCATTGTAAAACTATATCTATTGGCTTTGCCAATGGTTGTTCTGAACCGGTGGCCAACTGAGGCATTTCTGATTTCAGGAGGAAAGGAGTTCCATACTCGGACAACACACCTATGATGTCTCTTCTCATCACTATTACAAGATTTACCTGTAGAGCGAATATTACTCAAACTCAGCTTTCATGAATCCACCTCACAAAACCGCCTGAATTAAATTAAACTTTCAAATACCAGACATTATGCATCAAGGGAAAGTGTGTGAAAATAAAAAGTGTTGCAAAAAAAGTAAATTATAGAATACAACACAGGGATAAAGCATCAAGAGACTTCTGGGATACTTAAGAGTATCTTGAAGTGGAATAACCATTCCATTTGACTGAGATCGACCTTTCAACAAAGAAATATAGAGCTCATCTAAAAGAGAATCAGCACCCTCTGCAACCTAGGCACTAGTTACTCTGTTAACTCACCCACTGACACTAGCCAAAGCTTTATAAGTTAACAGGAAGGGGACCAAGACAAAATAAGCAAACTGAGTTCTATCAAATCTTTGTACAAAACATTGTCCCTTTGGTGTACAATCGTATGGCAAGGAGTTGGTCCCCCAAAATCATGCAGCTTCACTGAGATTTTAGTCTTCCCAAACAAAGGCAAAGCACCACATCTAGGTTACCATACGGAGTTAACTCCTGATTAAATTACATTTTAATGATTAAGAAACCATTGTTGCTAGATGCATGACCGGACTGATTTATCCCTGGCAGGAACATGCTGGTACATACTAAGACATTTGCAGCACTGGCTGACCAGGCTGTGATACCGTGATACAACAAACAGCCCCTGGAACTAATATCACTACATGCTATGAAAGTGCAGCAAAAGTGGTTCAGCTCATTTAGTCCATCCGGATGTTTATCTTTTGATCAACCAGTTTTTGGACCTTGACTGGGGGTGATCCGCAACATCCAAGTCTCACTCATGGTAAGTAGACGGAGTGTGTTGACCTCCAATGTCCGCATTTTAAGATAAGGCTGTAGTGGCACAGCTGTGGTAAGGGGCACTGGGTTGGTTACAGTGAAAATGTGTGCACATGGGTGTGAGCTGCACTTGGGTGACTACTGTTGTTTGCAGCCCAGTCATTGCAAACAGGGACCCTGGTGCAGAAGGGACTCTGCCAGGAAGGATGATGACCTGGGATAGACCTTCTAATGTAAGTGGGCATTCATAGATAGGTCAGTAGGGTTTACTGGAAAATCTGTAGTGTTTCACTTCATTATACACATAGGTAAAATCTGCCTTAAAGTGCAGTTTTGCTCAACCTAGGCCTACAGAATCTAGCAAGGGGCCAAACAAGGGTAAACAATGCATGCTGAATTTCAATATGCAGGTCTAAATAACCTATGAATATATCTTAGGGGTCTCCAAAATGTGTCATATTTCTCAAGCTCAGATCATAATCAGACTCCAGGCAGAGGGAACAAAGGCCTCTCCACACAAAAGGATCAATTATCAGTGACTGACTCAGTTCCTGAGTAGGAAAGGGTGATGAGGAAAATCTGCATTTGGAAATTAACTGTCACACTGCACCCGGGTTGGGACAGCCCAGGCCTACTAAACAATTGGAAAAAGCCCAGGCCTTTGTAGCCAATACAAGAGGGCCACCCCTTTGAAGTTTTGGTAGAAAGGGATTTGGCAGTGATCTCATCTAAGGGTGGAGCTGAGGCCCTAATAGGAGATCTTCGTGGAGAAAACTTGGATGTGCCATTTTGGATTGTCCTAGAATGCTGTGCAGGAGGGTTGGGTTCTGGGAGGGGAGGGGGAGGGGAGGGGGAGGATGATAAGACACCACAGATGGGGCCGAGTTGCGAGCATCTATAACTTTCCACTCACACTTATAAACCCAGGCACAAGGGAGAGAGATTGCCATCCCAAGACAGCCAGGAGGCTCTGGGGCTTGGGAATGTGGGCAAGAGAGCACTCTGCTGGATAGCTAAGGAGGGGCTGCACAAGAAGCCTCCACCAGCAGGTAAAGAACACCAACAGCCATAAGAGGAGAAAGCTGGTGCAGTAAAACCAGCTCCCTGAGGCCAATATACGTGTTTAAAATGCTCAAAGTGGCCACAGCTCATTACCAGGAAAAAAACAAGCCTAAGATCGTGAGAATTAGCTCATTGGACCAGAGCTGTGCAGCCAACAAAGATTTGACCTTTACCTCAATGCTAAGAAGGGTTGGCGCAACAATTTAATTTCTGGCGAGAGGGGCAGGTGTGGAACCCTCCTCCCAAGGCCACGCTTCGGCCTGAGGATCCCATCCCCCAGGCAATTAAGCAAACAATATCCCGGGGACCCAATGCTCGGGACAACGCGCTCCTGCACGCTTACGCTGTCTGCCACTCCCTGTGCCCATAACTGTGAGGAGACCAGCACCAGCAGCATCCCCACCCACCCATGAGGACGAGGGTGGTGAGATGAACACGCTGGATCACTCGCCGGCATCAGAACATGTGACCCTGGCAGGGAGCCTGCTGGGCAGGGAGGGAGTGGGTTCCCTGCACTGCTTCAAAGCTGTTGGTAACCTGTGTGGGATTGGGTCACCCCATAAAAAAAAGAAAATAAACGATTCACAGGGCAGGTTAGAGCCGCTCCTGAATATTAAACTCTGCTGGCTTGCTAGAGTCACATAATGCCTGTGTGGGCTATTGTGACTATTGCATGTTGTTTGTGATGGCATCAGGTTCAACAGGGCAACACCATTTTGTCAGTATATTGGGGCGCGTCTCACAAAGTGTTTTACGTTTCTGGGGACCATGAGAGACTTCTCCCTAGGCGATCTCCCATTCATTTTAAGCATTCCCGGAGCTGGGGCTTCGTGCTCTTTCGTTCGGAGTGGAGCGGCGCCATTGGTTTGTCGCAGGCTACATTATGTGGCCTAAAGAATGTAAAGACTAACACAGGTTTGTGAATGTTTTTTAAAATGCTTTATTCAAAATGCGTATATGGGAAGGATTGTATTACTGCTGAATGCATTTAAACATGATTATGTATTCCATTGTGAATAACAGAGTTTCTAACATGGGATGACCCCTTGACAAAGTCAATAGGCTTTTAATGTGGTGATTGTTTGATAACTCTAGTAGGCTTGACTTGTATATTGATGTGGTGACCCTTTGATAAAGCCAATAGGCTTGTCTGATCTAAAATGACACACCTTACATCGTGATGTTGCATCTGGTATGGGTGGGCGGGGCGTTGTGATTATGGGGCTCATGACTCAATAAGGGTCAAAAGTGACTTGAAAATGTCCCCACAGGTATTTTCATTTACCTTATGTATATATGGGTCATTTAATGCTTATTTTTTGTAATGTATTTGCAATATTCATAGTTTCCCTTTTCCAAATAAAAAGCACTGACTGGGTAATTTATTGAGTGTTGTTATTACTGCACCACAGTGAATGGAAATTACTACCCCAAACCACATCCCTTAGGTAGGCCCTGGACTGCTCTGCTTCTCTACCCTGACAGAGTCAGAGGCTACCATGAGGTACTTGGTTCCAAGGAAGGAGAAAATTGTGGACCTATTACTGGCACTGATCTCACATCCTGCAGACATAATATCCCAATTTCTTACAGAAAGTCATCAAACTGGATGCATGAAATTTTCTATAGATGGTAATTTATGAAATAACCGTCCACTGGAGCTTAATAAATGGCCTCAAACACTTTATTACCCGAGTCTGCCATCACCATTAATGGTAAATTGTTTCCAAATTTTGAGACTAGCGAGGGCACATGCAAGAGCTGCAGACTCTCACCAGTTAATTCCAACTAATTAATTGAGCTCTTCATCCTGGCAATGCTGCAAGGCACCCACGTACCTCCTGCCACTCGTGCTGGATGCTGCACATGATTTTAGCACGTAATAGTGTTATATCTACTTCAGCAATCTGGTCTGGGTCCTCCAAAAATTGGAGTGATCTATGCCCAGTTTGTGAAATGTCCTATTATGAAAGGAATCTTGCTAAATCAGAATTTGTAGTTTGAGGATTCGAAGGGTTTGTTGATATTGGGCTTGTAGGACAGGCCTGCTATTGTGGCTCTACAGTGACCCATTCTTATACACAAATGTTCCAGCATAATTATGTGTGTATTCTCAAAGAATATACTAAAATGCTAAAGAAGAGGAGCTATCTCCCGCTTTCATCCTGGACTGGTCTTGGATATTGTGGCTAGAATTCAGTCCAAGGACTTTTGATGTTGGGCTGAAGATAACTTTTGCAAGGACTTGTATGGAATCCTGCAATCCTACCATGCTCAATACTTTTTGAGGTGGCTTGGTATCATGTGAGAAACCTCCATACTCCCAGAAATCCTTTGGCTCCTGTCGCACACTGAGGCACTATAATTTGCAGTTTGCCTTTCAACTATAAGATACCCATGCTTTTAAGAGTCTTGCTAAAATTCAGAATCAGTACATTAGGTCCTAACCTTGAGACTGGAGCCATATTTTTTGTAACTCTTTAGCGCTCGGTGTAAAGGGCACACACAGTACTAGGCAGGGTCATAAGCCACGAACTATAGCTTGAACGAAGACAGGATCTCAACAGAACCCAGTGTGGATCATGAAAAGCAATTTTTTGCATCCATAAATGACACACAGACTGCATGTTCCTTGTTGAAAAATCAGATATTTGTTTTCTTGTTTATGATTTTTTTTAATAATAGTAAAGCAAGAAACACGTTTTGGTTTTAGGACAGCGGCATTCTCCAGAAGCTAGTGTCGGTGTGAAATCATAGGGTAATAGGGTAGCACTGCATAGAGAACTTTACCTGGGACATAATAAAAAGGAAAATACTCTCATTACTAAGTAAAGCCACGCACTGCTACCTTCTCTCCCAATAAGGATTGTGCAGTTAAGAAACAATAATAAAAGCAAGCATTGGCAAAGTCATTGGGTATGGCCTCAGCAGGCTCATGCGACGGTTATTATTTTTTGCAATTTATTTTATTGCAAGCATATGTCACAGAAGTAAAAGGGAACAAATAAAATATTCTGCCACCTAAACATGGCCTCTATGCTTGCGATAAAAAGTGTGTGGCTTTACAAGTGAAGCTTTTTAAATAGCAAACCCTCCAGTAACATTATTGTTTGAGATGAAGATAAGAATAAGTCGCAACCTAAACAAGCACTCAAACGGCAGACAGTTACAATGTTACTATATCACTTAAAAACGTTATAACTACAACTTTAAAAAGAAGACCGAAAATAAATCTCCATCTAACAATAAGTCGATGTGCAAGCAAAATAAAAATTGTTCTTTAGTGTTAAATTAACCGTATAGGGTGCCATTGGCAGCCACTTAGGAGCTATATAAAGGCCCCATCTGGTGTTCAGGACCATAGGGATTAATTTATTTTATTTTTAGCTTGGACTGCTCGGGAAGAGGTTCTGGAGCAGCCCAAGTGTTTTTTTTCCCACTTCTTATGATGATTGGCGCACAGGGCATGCTAATGTCATTGTAGTAAAAGTGAAAGTAAAACAAGCAGACAGGCTTGTTTTTCTGTCACTGAATCAGTGCTCGGGGGCATTTATCAGCCCTCCAGCACTGATTCTACTGTGTGAGGAGGTAAGCTTGGAAAGGGGAGACTCTCCCCTTTCCAATACTACCTCTACCCACTGGATCCGTGGTTGGGGATCACACCAGGTAATGTTTTTTATAGGGGTGTGGGCTGCTAACAAGAGGCATGGACATGTCCCCACCCCAACAAAGACAGTCAATCTTTCTGCCACCCTGTGGGCAGATGAGGGTGATTACCCCAGAACTGCTCCCTGGTAAGGGTAGAAAGTCCAGTAAACACCAGGGCCTAATATAAAATAAATTACAAAATAAATATAGGGGAGGGTGCTGCACACTATGGGCAAAGCCATTCCCCCCTGCCCTCCAAAAATATGGGGACAGTCTTTATGCCCCCTCTGAGGGGCAGATGGGGTGATTACCCCAGTTGCCTCCTCCGGGGGCGGGTGGCAGAAAGCCCAGTTGACATCAGGGAAAAATAAAATAGGGGCACACATGAGCATGGCCATGTCCCAACCCCAAAAGGGCATATATAGTCTTTCTGCACACCCTCTGGGCGGATTGGGGCAATTACCCCAATTAACCCCCCACCCCCTGGGTGCAGGAACCCCACCGAACACCAGAGACTACATTTCTGCACTATTTTTGTGGGGGGTGAGCGGCCACACTGGGCATGGGCCCATGCTCTCCCCCACACAGGCATTTCAAAACGGAGCAAAAACAAACAAAAGAAAGGTGTGGCCTACCCTGGCATCGAGCCATACCCCTTCCCCAGAAGGAGCAATAGTGTCTTTCTGCCCTGCCCCCCAGACCAGGTAAAGGTTTTGCCTCAATTATGGAGATTGCACCAAACATTCCCCCGAGGGTGTAGATACTCCACCTGACACTGTAACACCAGGGATTTTGCCTTTGAGGCAAAGATAAATGGTGCAGGTGTTGTACTCTTGCATTGGCCACCCCCACCCCCAAAAAAGGTTAACTTGTCTTTTCTGGAATCTGTGGGGAGCTACAAATTTCCTATCACCCAGCATTTCCCCAAGTCTTCGATCCCAATTGTACCTCACTTGTGTGCGTGGCTAGAGACCCTGACACAAAAGGTCCTAAAGCACTACGTGGAAAGATCAGCAATAGGGGTAGCTGCGGGATTTTGGAACACGCTCGGCTGCCACCCATGGAAATCTACAAACCACAGACATTTTTGAAAACTAGACAACCAGGAGATTCCAGGGTGGTGTGCCTTGCATGGATCCCATGAGATTGTCTTGCCTGCAAAGGTTGGCAAGGCTCAAACTATGCCTGAAATCACACATTTTCCTTACATTACTGTGAGGGAAATTTCCGGAATTCGCATGAATCTCCAAAAATCCTACCATCCAGCGTTACCCCACTTGTGCCGATAAAAATGCTGCACCACTTGTGTGGCTGCTACAGGAACTGATCAAACCAAGGTCAATGGGGGGCTTTATAGATTATACATTGGTAACAGTGAATTACAAAGATATCTTTCACCGAGGGCCTCTAAGTGACATCAAATTGACAACCAATGTGAAGCTCGAGTCATCTATAACGTCACTCAGAACCCCCAAGTTAAAACATCCCCGTAATTAACTTTTTACCCATCTATAATGTTATGTTATGTATGACCCCAAAAGTCATCAGCTCCTGCTTTCAACTGATATGCAGGAGCCAAGGAGTAATGAGTGAGCCATATATATGTTATGTATATCTGTCCAAAAGTAAAAAAAAAAAAAAAGTGCCAGCCTTCCCTGCCTGCCTTCCTTTCCCTCCTGCAGATGTGCTTTCTGCATTCATTTAAAACAGACAAGCACAGCCTGTCAGCCTGGCCAGGAACGCTTTTATGATGCAGCAACAGTGGGTAACAGATTTAGTTTTGTTGCCAACTGTTGTTGTGTCATTTGGAAACTGAAATAAATGATAGCGACTCTCTATGAGAGCCATACATAAACTATTTACCAGTAAAAAATAGATTGATCTGAAAAATTATCAAAATAGGCAAAATGTACATAAAATCTACAAATATAATACATTACTTCAAAACTGTTCAAATGCTTACTATTTACAAATAAGTGAATGAAAACAATTGCTAGGAAACACTCTTTGTAATGAAGCTAACCATTTACTGGAAGCCTCCTTTTTTACATTTATGAGTAACAGATTTATTACGATTCATTTTTCTTTTTCAATGGGATTAGATCATTCATCAGGATAACTGAAAGAGCAATTCTTGCCAGGCTTAGAACAGTTATCAAACGATCATAACCTCAGACAGTAGCAGTTCTGACTCTAATATCTGTAGTGTCTTGTGAGTTAGGAACGATGGAACCCTTTTGGCTACTGAGGGACTCTGTAGCGCTGTGACGCAAGTGTTAGAACAGAATGCATTGAAGGCTGGTTTAGAATGTTGAGTTCACAGTTACATGCAGATGAATAAAGATGTGTAAAACCATGCTCCATGTGTGGCATAGTCATTGGCGGGTACCCTGGCTGAAAAAGATGCTACAACTGGTGTCTAGTTAGGGTATAAGTAACCTGAAGATAGACAGTGCTCTCCCAGAGAGTTTACAGTGGTCCAAGAAAACTGCTCATGCGTGCCACCTGTGTTGCAGTCGAAGTACGCAACCGATGCTTAATGCATGTGAAGGCTACGCGCAACTCCAATCGCTGTAAAGAAGTTGAAACAACTAAAGCATTGCAAAGAAATCTACATGTCGTGACCAAAAACCTGCTGGTCAGACTATACATCAAGGTACTGCGCTGATACGCAATATACAGCCATACGAAATTCGAAGTGTTACTTCTAAAAGCACCTATAACCAGGTTTTCAAAGAGCAGCTATTAATAATCACAAGTAGCAAGATAACATTTCAATTTGAAAGTGGTGAAGACAAAGTGCACACAAAGAGACGTCAAAGAATAAAACAGTTATTTACTCACCAAAACCTGAGTAAAGTGAGCGGGTACGACCTCAACGTCAGGTGCCGCAGCCCAAGCAAAGCAAAGGGGTTGTGCTTATGATGCTGGTGGATCCTGTCAAGCCGACTGAAATGTAGTGAAGGTAGTCGGAACAGGAACATAGCAGTGGGCGACAATCCGGACCGTCGCACATATCTTTGGAATACAGAACTCTGCTTTTCCAATGAAGGCAAAGACCGAGGTCGTCCTTCAAAAGTCATCAAGGATGCTCCAGAGGCCAACAGATCACAAGGCCTTAGAGATGACTTGCACAAACCGATTCAAGATAAACCGCAGAGGGAGCTGGAGAGAGCTCCATATCTCAATATCAACCACTCCCAGAAATGGTTACAGCGTTGCCGCTTTCTTGGAACCACCAGCCCCGTTCGATACCGCAAAATTGCAAAATATTGGCAACAGATAGACTGCTTGGAAAGAGGCGTTTGATGATTTCATTGATGCACTTGAAGAGACTGATAACAAAAAGATTATCAAGTTTCTCAAAAATCTTGCTGGTGATGGTGTAAAAAAAGTCAAAGAAAATGCAACAAACTGACAAAGATGTCACATATCGTCAGATTAAAGGTGTGTTGAATCTCAAATTTAATCCAATGCCAAATGTTGATTATTAAGGATACATCTTCAAGAATTTGTTAGGAATGATGGAACCCTTTTGGCTACTGAGGGACTCTGAAGAACTGTGACGTAAGTGTTAGAGCAGAATGCACTGAAAGCTGGTTTAGATTGTTGAGTTCGCAGTTACATGCAGATGAATAAAGACAAGTAAAACGAAGCTCCGTGTGTGGAGTAGTCATTGGCCGTACCCTGGATGGAGAAGATGTTACAGTATCTTCAAAGTCCAAACAATTTTTCAATCTCTCTATAATTCCTCCATTTAATCTAGTTGTTGTTGAATGTGCTTAGGTCTTTAAGTACAACGAAGTGTAGAACAAACCATTAATTACCACAACTGTCATACCACCAAAAAGCGCCTGAAACTGCCTTCTAACTTTTAAAAACTGTCACTGTCAACTTTTAAATGGATAACTTTATAGGAAAGTGGAGTGTTGCTGTATGTGTCAGGACAATGGCAATGTTAAGGGCAATGATACACCTAGTGCCTAGGCACACCACAAAACCTGATGTAGCAAAGAGGAAATTTTCTTTGAGCCCACAGAATTGGTTTTCCATTTTCTCAGGTTTCAAGGTATGTGTATGAAATAAGCCATGAAATCAACAATACATATGGTCCACGAGGGTTATTTGCTACCCCAAAAGTCCTTGTGTGCTTTATTATGATATATAGTAAATGCTAACACCTAGAAACCATGGATCGAAACAATGGCACCATCTGACAGAAAAAGTAAACCCACCCAAGAAAAAGTGGATCTATCCAAAACTGAATATGTGCCTAGAGCTCAGCAGGCTGTTAGATGTCCGAGTGGAGACAACAGTGAGCTCCTGTAATCTGTTTGACGCCGATTTTGCAAACCGTCATTAAATAGGAATTCATCTCTTTCTGTGCAAAAGAGCAAAGGTTAACTGCTGTACCAGGAGACCCATTTATCACAGTTGTTTAGCTTCAAACTAATATATTCCTCTCACATGCACGCCGGTGCGCACTGAATCAATACACAAGTGTTCACTTAAAATGTAACATACATTTTTCAATGGGTATTGTGGCACTTCTACAGCAGGCTAGGAGATTGGCGACGAGTATGAAAAATAAACTGTAGCACTTAGAATGTAAGGAAAAGACAGCAATAGGGGGTGCAACTGATCGTTCAAGGATGGGTGGTGGAAAATGTGTTTGCTGTTCCTAGTGTCTTATTAAACTTCTGAAATGAACCCATGTCCTTTATACATTATCCATGTTACCTTTTCGGATCCCTGTCTCATATTTTTCACCAATTATTTCTATATGTACAAAGTTTTTATGGAATAACAAACACCCCCACATTGCTCTTATGAAACTTAAACGTCCCAAAACAGAAGGTGGTGTGCGTTTTCCTGATTTTAAATCTTATTCTACATTTTTAATTCGTCAATTTTTTGCCTTTACTTATGATTTTGCTAATATCCCTATCCCTCGTTGTATTGTTTTTGAGCGTACCATATTAAAAGATTTTTCTTTTCGAAATATAATATATATGTCTAATTGTAATTTTATATCCGATAATCCTATTTGAAAATATTCCCAACAATTATTATATAATATTTTTTCTGATGGTCTAGAGCCTGGTCAATGTTTTTTGTCTTCCACTATCTGGTATAATCAATTTATCAAATATAAACGTAAATCGTTTTTTTACAAACATTGGAAGGAGAAGAGAATTATTTTTATTCATCAATTAATTCAGCAGAATTCTGTTATTCCCTTCTCGGAGTTACAATTACAATATAGTTTACCTGATTCATTTCTTTATTAGCACCTTTTAATATCAACAGCTTTGCAATCCTATTTAACTTCTAATAATATCCCTTCAGCTTCTATCTCACTCATTCCACCCACACAGCTATATAGTGATTCTTAGGAACACGGGCCTAAGGCTGCATCTATTTATAAGATATTGTTATTGCCTGTTACGGAACGATCTAAATCCCATACAGAATTACTCTGGGAAGCAGACTTCTCTCTATCGCTTTCAATGTCTTCTTGAGATAAATTATGGTTCAAGTTATTTAAAATTTCTAATACCACAGGTATTACTCAATCCTTGCAATTTATTTATAGTAGAGCTGTTATTACTCCTGTTTGTATATCCAAGGTCTCCTCTACTTCCTCGTCTCTTTGCTGGTCTTGTTCTGAGTCCACTGGGACTTTAATTCATCAACTTTATGAGTGTTCTAATGTATTGAAGTTCTGGCAATCGATTTGGTTTAAATGTATGAAAATAATGCAATGTAACATTCCATTATCAATGCAAAATATTTGTTTAGGTTACTCCTCACCTGCTTTAGATGTTTCTACTCCTATTTCTTTGTTGTTTGATTCATTTATTGCTCTAGCATTCAAAGTGATTTTGTCCTGTTGGAAGGATAACTCTAAATTATCATTGTTAACTTGGTGGAATTATATTTGTGATGAACATAGAATTGATAATGTCTCTTCTCTTACTCTTTCTCGGAAAATTAAATCTGACCTACTTTGGCTTCCCTTTACTTCTTATCTTTCTACATATGCACCTGCATCCTAATTTCTAACTTCATTTTATTCTTTCTATTCTCGTATATCCTTTTAATTACTTAGTTTTTCTCTTTCTTTCTTTTCTACCTCTTCTATCTTTCTTTCCTCTTTTTCTTTCTCTTTCTTCACTTTTTTCTCTTTCAATTTATTTGCTCATGTTCTTTTTCCTTATATATTAATTGTTATATTTTATTCATAATGTGTTCATTTGCTTGATAATGTCTTTCATTTTCTGAAAACCTAATAAATTATTAAACAAAAAAAAATACTTCTGAAACAAAGGAGTTAGTAAAAGTATCTCGGTTATTTGACTTACGACCACTTTAACTGCTGTTTGACGGAGAAAACAAAAGGCTATTTTGGTAACAAATTTTCGGTTGGATACAAAATCTTTGCAAAGATTCTTAACCTACAAATATCCAGCTGAGTGCGAAGACTGGTCTGTATATTTTTTTTCAGCACTACTCCTTAGAGCTGCAAGCAGCAACAGCCACGACCCCGCCACATAGGAATGCGCTGACACAAATTTCTGTTCTTTTTTCCGTGCCCGATCAAGATGTGCAGACAGGAAACAAAAAGTAAAGCAACAACAGCAACACAAAAAGACAAGGCATTTCCAAACCTTCGAACCTTATTAATCGCAGCACTATCACTTCAGGGAGGAGAGAAGGCGGAGAGGTATCTAAGAATATTATTTATTAATCAGAAATGTTGTTACGAAAGGTAAGTAAGCTTTCTTATGATGTATACAGTTTCCCCACCCTATTAATCAGTCTCAGTTATTTGCCTGTGAAGTAAGGCTGAACAGTATCAGTTAACCGAAGAAGTCATACAAGGCAGCATGGGCAAGTACGTGTCATTCCATGCCTGAGACCTGAACGATCATGTATTCGGCTGACAGATGTCAGCAATCATGAGGCCTTCAGAGAGCCATGGACGCTGCTTGGGACCTAGTGCAATGGGGATGGATCTGTGCGGTGACTCCTCTTTGGTTGGATGTGGCGGAAGGAAGAACTGTTGAAGGGTAATACACTGAACCATATGATCTGCATATACCACCTTTGGTAAGAAGGATGAGAAGATTAACTTATCCAGGGGGAAATATGTGAAAGTTGGACAAATGGTGAGAGTGTGCAATTGTCAATTCATACGCGCTGCAATTATTTCCATCTTCAATGTAAAAAGTCGAACCAGGCAAACACAGCTTTGGCTCAAAAGGGGGGTGCCATCAAGATAGTTCATAAAGGATTCAAATCTTCGAAGAAATAATAAATGGAGTGGGAAGGAACAAGTAAAGCAAACGCTTTGGAAAACTGTAACACAGTGGTGAGATAACATGGAAGGCTTGTGGGGAAGGCACTTTAATGCAGACAGGCCACCACGTGGTCCTGAACTGTAGCCAATGCCGAGCCCAGCTATGCAGGAGGTCAACAGAAGCTGCAAAACGTCAGAATGCCGAGATTTAAAGGGGTTTTTGCCTACCCACACACACCACTGAGCACGTGTTACAGCAACCTGCCTAGATAGATTTGGCAGTACTCAAACTGGTACCACTTGTAGCATCGTGCTACTAATAACCACAGACACAGCTTATGGTTTGACTGAAGCTTTATTATCTTACATCCAGTCTCGACCCTGTCCCTACTCTATCTGCCCACCAGCCGGTCCCGGCTCCTCCTGTTCCCCTTCCTGGCTCCGCCCTCCCAAGCACTAGACTGCACAGAGCAATACTACATCTCCCCCTTTCTGAAAAAAATAAAATTAACTTCTACCAAGTTCGCAATTGTCCACTTAGCCCCATAAGTCGGCAGACAGTCTGTTTGGGCCACAGGAATGTGGCTCCATGCATGAGCTCGGACTCAGTCCTGTCTTCAAGCATCAGCAAGGTCGAATCAGTGATGGGTCTGTCTTTGGTCGATCTTTCGGTTGTCTCGCCACAAACATCTTTGACCACGGGCGCGCGTTCTTGAAAGCGCGAGACATCGTGCGTGAACGGCTTGTTCTCAGATCCCACAGTTATCACTGTTTCGTTCTGCTGTGTGACTACTGATGTCTCAGCGTGGCAGTGGCAGTCCGTTCTCCATTGTGACACATGTTTTCCTAAGCATCCGCTTGTAAGTTCACTTCCTTTACCCATTCGGTCAGGGGCATCAATGCTCTCGTGCTCACGATCCTGCATGTTGGAGGATAGAGCGCTGAGTGTCTTGGATCGGTTTTGGGACTCATATGCCGGTTTTATTGATCCTCTCGGCTCCCACCCACATTCGTAAATGTTGAGCTCATTGGGCACGGAGTTATCAGATTCTATTGATCCTATCTGCTCCCACTCGCGTTTGAAGATGTTGAACTCTTCGAGCATGGGAGTATGGGCATGTTCCGTGCTCGTCCCCTCTTGTCTCCACGGTGCGGACCCATCTTTGCCAGCACACCTTGTCTCCTTGGCGGAGTGATGAGACAGTCCTTTCCCACGCCAATGTGTAGTGCCCCATATGGCTGCCCCTTTTCTGACAACTCTTGGAGTCAGCCTCGCAAACCCCGTCAGGGGTGACGGTACCCTCCTCAAGTCCGGATATGACTGTAACAGACGGGACAAGTTGCTTGGCGGGGTAATCAAATGTTCCGAGACATCTGCGTGCAATATGCTGTTTTGGGTGAGTGAAGTAGTCTCTGAGTTTAAGGTCCGTTCAGGTGATCGGTGCCATGTATGTTGTTGTGCACTTAATTCTGTTGGCCTCAGTGATTGTACCGACCTGTCCTCTGAATCAGAGAGATCCCTTGCTGCTTTTCTACGAGACCCTTCTTTCAAATGTGTTTGGACTGATGCACTTCTTGAACTGGTAGGCTGTGACAAACGGCTCTCAGGTTTAGAGTTGTCTGTGGGACACTTCTTGGGGTATGTGTCTCGCCATGTTTTCCAGGCTGTTTCAGTGAAATGATTGTCTGAAAGCCAGGCGTGTATTTCTGTTGTTTGATCCCGAGGCTTTCCGTTGCTGCCCTTCTCGTATGATGTTACTAGTCTCCTCTTGGTTCCCTCACTTTCATGGGTGTCCTGAGTGTACTGGCCTCTCACTTTCTGGTGTCGGAGTGAATCACCCAGTTTTGTGAGGTCTCTTTTGTCTTCTGGCTCGCTGGGGGCCCTGGTGTCTGTGTCCTGAGAGTGGTGTTTTCTGCGACTGCATGTTTCTTCGGACTTGTCTGTGAAGGTCGGTGACCCGCTGATTGCTCGGGTGTGTTTGTGTACCGGCTCCCAGAGTTGACATGACTGGTCCGATATTCTATAGCTTGTCTTTTCTTCATACTTGTTGAGTAGGCTGACATCGGTTCCATCCCTGTGAGCTATCTCACTTAACTCTTCTTCAGAATAGTTTGTGTCATTTGCTAAGTGACTCCTTGAAGTTGAATAACTCCCTGAGGTTATGTCTGTGAGGCTGTCATGATTCTGGATCATCCCAGTCTTTTGTTTTCGCATTGTTGACTCAGAGTGTTTTATGTCACTTTGCCTTGCCCACTGTCTTGTCTCTAGTCTACCTTCGCACTTCCTTTGTCTGGTTTCAGTTGCCTCTTGAATCTTATGCTCTGACCTGAGGGAGGTCTCCTTTCGCTTATCTTCTCTTCTTGCATTGATGTGCAACTCTCTTGACAATTCTCTTGTTTCGGCTCGCTCTCCAGCTTTGGCCCTCCTGACAATTTCCTTCAACGGGAATTGCCGTTGAAGTATCTTGCGCTGAGTGTCCGGTTCTGAACAGCTCTCAATCACCCGCAGGCGGATAGCTTCCTCGTTTGTGAATGTGTTGAATTGACAATATCGTACCAACTTGTGTAACCGCGTTACAAAGTTTGATAAGGATTCTCCTGGTTCCCGCCGTGCTGCATTGAAAACAATGCGTTCATGATCGACGTCTTCCTTTGTGATGAAATGAGCACATAACGCCTTTTGGAGTTTTGTATATGTTCCTGTATCCTTTGCTGAGAAGGTTCTGATCAGGCGTCGGCCTTCGTGACTCACTAATTGGAGTAGTAATAATAGACGTTTACTATCTCTTCACTCTCCGATAACGTCCAGAAATGCATCCAGTGACTCCAGCCACCGGTTCCATTCTGGACCCAGACTCTGGTCGCTGGTCTGTGTCACTGGGGGTGGCACTCCAATGCAGGGGCTCGATGTATGTGTTTCTTCTCTCACCGACATGATGGTGGAATGTGTTGGCATGCCGATGTCACAGGACTGTTTCCTCCTTTCTTCTTGTGTTTTTTTGCTGACCCTTATCGGCCGCTAGTCTTCGCTTGGTCGTCTCCTTTGAATTGTGGTAAGGTTCGCCGCTCCCGGGTGTCTCCTGACTGTTGTCCGCCCTTGGCGCGACTGTCTCGGTATGTTTCTGTCAGTTGGATATGGATTTCCTGAGGTCAACTGGCCACCATTCAGCTGCACCATACGTGACTCGTGGCTCTGCGAATTCCCGCTTTCCTTGGTGTTGCGTGCCAATTGCACGTGGTCAGTGGTACTTCCGCAGTGATACGTGGCAACGTTGTCAGGGTTCTTGCGTTCCGTTTCAAACTAATACAGGTTGTCCAGTCACTTAGTTGACAAGAGAAGACTTCTTCTACTTTTGTAGCTATTTGTCTTCACGTGGCGCTGAAGTTTGCTTTGGTACTTGTCTTTGCTCGCGCTTGCTTCACCCTTTCCTTTGTATGGGCTTGTTTTCTTATTACGCCTCTTGCGTTTGCTTGGGTTTGTTTTCTTATTGTACTCCTTGCATTTGCTCGTGATTATTGGTGTCCACTTATCGCTTCTATCTAGCTCTTGCATGTGTCTATGCTTGTTGGCTTATCTTATTTTTTTGGCTTTGCCCGTGCTTGTCTGCTGTTTCTTCCTTGTACTGACTCGTGCTTGTTTGTTTGTCTTACTTTTGCATTGATCAAGGTTTAACATGGCACTGCCTGACTCAAAGATGGCCGCCCCACTACAACCAATGGGTCCGTCCTCAGGGCTGCCTGACTTTAAGATGGCCGCCGTTGCTACCTGCATGCAGTGCTTCTTCTCTGTTCATTCAGCACCCAGGACTCACCGGTAGATGACTTCAGGGGACAGCAGACCTCAGGATTTATTCCTCTTCAGCCACTGCCACAATCAGGTGAGGTTGGGGTGGGGGTGGGCTCCCGCCTTGCTGAGCCAACTGCCGCGTTCACACGGCGACACAGTGCCAAGGCTCACGCATCGGGCGTGAGATTTCCGATGCCGGCGGCTGTTCAAGCTCCGGTTCCACCGCGCTCGACTGCGCTGACCGACGGACTTCTTTGGGGCAGCTTTCTTCACCCAGGGCAGTAGTCCTGCACTTCTTGGGGACACTGGGCAGAGTCGGAGTGGGCTCCCGACTTCTGTTTGCTCCGCACACGCCGGATCACACGCATCCGGCGGAGTCACGTTTCGGCGCGAACGTCTCACTCTCCTTGAGCGTTCCAGCGCTTGCTTCTACACCTCTCTCGAGCGTTTCAGCGCTCGTTGCTGCGGCTCCCTCTTCACTCCGTTGCCACCACTGGGAGGGACAGGGTCACCTGCTGCTGGCCTATCTCCTCAGGCGGCAGCTCCACACAGCAGCGTTTTCTTCCTTTCGGCGCTGCACGGGACAGGGCACTCTTGTGGGTTCTGTGGGCTGCATTCATGCGCATCCCACCCTCGTCGCCAGTTGTAGCATCGTGCTACTAATAACCACAGACACAGCTTATGTTTGACTGAAGCTTTATTATCTTACATCCAGTCTCGACCCTGTCCCTACTCTAACTGCCCACCAGCCGGTCCCGGCTCCTCCTGTTCCCCTTCCTGGCTCCGCCCTCCCAAGCACTAGACTGCACAGAGCAATACTACACCACTCAGTCTCCAAACGTGCAGCCGCACAGTCTGGGAATCCTTATAAAGGACCCTCTGATCTCGGTGCAAGAGCAGGTCCGCTCTGTATGGACGAGGAAGAAGACGCAGAATGCGGAGTAATGATAGATTGGTACAGCGGCCATTCCACGTCCAGTCTGGGACAATGTCTATTAGATGTGCAGGATTCTCGAGAAAGTTCCGCACTACATTTCACAGGAGTGGAGTCTCCATGAATACAGGCTGAACCTACAGGCATCCCCCAGGGAGTTACTTGGTACAAAACGGAGAACATTCCATTTCTGGGCCAGGGTGAAGAGATGGTGTCCTGTCACTTTGTCAAAAATGTATTTCACAGCTAGCATGCATTTTTTAACACTGACATTTCTCAAAGTGGCGCGAAGCTCAGATTTCTTCTCTAAAGCTCCGTTTACTGTGTACTTTAGGAAATGAGATTGCATTTAAGAAACATCTGCTCGTGGAGTTCAGGAGCCACCCTCAGCCCGACCTCTTGTCAGGGCCCGGTTCCTCATGTACATCCCTTTGCGCTCCCTCAAGAGAGGCGGTGACGGACTGAAGATCACTGAACCGTGACCACACACTACACTTAACTGAAAAAAAGAAGCAGCACGGTCTCAAAATGTTAGTGTGCACTGCCATCTAATGGTTCAGATCTCTAATTTCATAATGAGGTTTGCTCTGAATCAGTTTCGAAAAAAACATCCTATCGATTATCTGACGTGGTTTCCATCAGGCCAATGAAGTCTACTTTAATGCAAAGCCACCCACATTGGCACAAGAATCTAACCTACAGCAAACTACAGTGATCAAAAAGCAGCTTCGAGTGCCTGGTTGACTTTGAAGTATTTTGAGTTTCAAAGACGTTTCGCAAATATATGGCCTCTTAATTGCCCATATTTGCAAGTTTAGGATCTTACATAAATTATGATTACTTGTGGAAGTGCCCGTATTTATGAAAACGCCTCACTGAAGGAAGGCTGAGGAGAATAAGGAGCCACCCAGCAAAAAAAGAACCATTTAAAATCAATGCTTGGAGGATTACTAGGTTTTTAAAACATTTGATATATATCTGTTTGCTGGAAACTGAATGAGGATGCCTCGGAGAACCATCCTGGAGAGGGACCCTGGAGGGTAGAGAGTGAGAAAGTCGAAGGGCCAGTGGTACTGGTGAGTGTGATAAATACCTCCTAATCAGGGTTTTTTAGGCCGGAATGATGCCTAACAGGTGAAATTTTTGTTTACAGCATCACATTCTGCAAGAATTGCCTTTCCAGAAGTTTCCCACCGAAAAATACACGTTTTTGTCAACAAAATATGTCAGGGGAAATCGAGGAAGATGTAGTAATTGTGCACAGATCAGAATTTCCAGGCAGTTCGTAAACTTCTGTTTAGAGAGCAGGATTTCGCCCACTACTCACTAGTAATCAGGTGCTAATTAATGCAGGGGTAATGACGAAAAATCATCTGTGGGAATACCGTGTGAACGATTCTCTTTCAGAAAAGAGGAACCACAGAAGAAGATGTGTAACTAACAGAAAATGTACTAACAGGAGGACTTACAGCTTGAGTATTGGATGTACTAAGAACGAAACAGGTAGCTGCATTTTGCATCACCTGCAACGGGTGCATCAAATGCGTTAAAACTGGGGTCCTCCTCTACCAAACATCTGGGGCAGTGAAACCTTTTTCATCTAATTTAATGCAGTTTTGGACAAAGTATTCCGGCAATGCGGGATCTACGTCAGATTTTGAGGACACCCACTATTTAAAGGGATTCCATTTAGATTCCTTCTATGTGTAGTTTATTCCACGTTGATAGTTCAAAAGTCTGGCAATGCCTCACTGGACACACCTACCTTTAAAGCATGATGAGTGGTGTCAAGAGCGTTTTAAAGCTATGGATAGCATCTTGAGTATCAATAGCCAAAACAGTTTTCCATTGTCAAACCTAACTAGTGCAGTTTAGGAATTCCATAAAGTTCTTAAAAAAATAGTGCATTTTCCTAAGTTGTATGTTACACACACACACATGTCCTTGGGACATGTGTGTGCACAACACCAGTGTAGATTACCATTTCAGGGGTGCAACAGGGTGTCCTTTGGACACCCTGGCACCCTTGAAACTGCTTCCTTATTTGCGATTCGCTAATTGCTAATCGCAAATGAGGAATGACTCCCCATTCATTCCTATGGGCCTTTAGGTCCATAGGAATGAATGGGAAAGCCATTCCTTATTTGCGATTAGCAATTAGCGAATCGCAAATAAGGATACAGTAGAAATCGCTAAAAATATTGCGATTTCTACATGCATCCCGTTTTGCGAGTCTTTAATAGCGAATCCTTAAAATTCGCTATTAAGGACTCGCAAAACATGACTGATTAATCTGGGGGTAACTACGGTCACAGAATGTGCCAGCAGATAGTGAAGGAACGGTCACAGTGATGGTCACGCATGTGGTCACTGACATGTTGGCTTAATGGAAGGGTACTGCACAGACAAGGTCATGGTCAGTAGGGAGGTGGTGACTTGTAAAGAAAAAGATGTTCACTAATCACGTAAAAAGGCAGTACCACTATAAGCAGCAAGTACTTTCATGAATATCCCATCTAGGACTTCTCTTCTTTTAACTTTATTCGTAATGTGAATTTATGCCATCAAGTTTCTGTCTATGTCTCATATGCCATTTAAAGAAGCAAACCGCTGCTATATCTGGACATTTTAAGATATGACCATGAATAGCCCTTTAATTATCCCTCATCTGATATTTTATAATGCCTTAAAACCTGATGGCAATTGAGTAAATGCCAGCTTGGCATCTGGCGGCCTGCTTGAGTATAACAAACTGTCCACGTTACATGATCACTTCTATAGATTTTATAGATAATTTTAAGATCTTTTGTAATTGTATTTGTGTGATTCTTTTGTGGATAATTTATCTAAAAAAACATTGATTTGATTTGAGTTAACTTATCAGAAAATGTTTACAGTGTGTATGAGTGGTGGCAATATATAGAGGAGTTTATGGGTGTGTTGCCTATATAGACCCTGGATGTCAATTCTGGAGCAGAACTGTGTCAGGGAGGAGCCGCATGGCGCCATCAACTGGCATGCAGACATACTGATCAAAAGTTTACTGATCCAGTCTGACACCTGGGAAATGTTCAAAAGGTCAGGAATCTGAGGTTAGAAGTCTCTGTCAGAAAGACTGTTTATTTACCACCATCACAATTCTCTTCAGAACAATGTCTCATTGTCTCAATAAAAGATACCTGTGGACTCCTCTGAAATTTTGGAAGTAATTAAACAAAGACAATAGAACATCTCAACGTGTAGTGAAAGCTAAAGCACAAGGAAGGAAACAACATTGGTAGTTAAGGAAACACGTTTAACGCTAATAACCAAAGTAAGTGATTTTATAATGAAATTGTCATTGCCCACAGTTGGACATGAAAAAACTCTCATCTTAGGTGATGTAACAGCTAAGTCCAAAACAGTCTGAGATATAAAAAGAACAAATTGGTAATAAAAAAAAAACACATTCAATAATAGCACCAGGAAAATAATAATGTGAGATTTGCAGAGGCACTCAGAGAAAATTGAAGCCCTAGAACCTGCATTTTACATTGACAAGCTTTTAAAGTAAGTGCTGAAACTGAAAGAGTAACAAGCGACTTTAGCACTAAGATAAATAGAAAAAAAAGTTATCAAAATATTCTGTCCTTGAGGACTGTCCTAAAAAATGATTGCCAGAACTATGGGGTTAAAAAAGAAAATGTAAACATACCAGCGATCACAAATAATGTTCTACCGTATGCAGCGCGTTTTGAGCAGAAATATGTTGCACGTTTTAGTCTTAAACAAATCTTGCTACTTTTTATTTTCAAAGGAAATTCAAAGTGTACTTTCGATTCGGGTAATGCACAACAGACAATGCTATTACAGTATTATTTTATATTACTGTTCACACTGTACGCATTATACTTCGTAGTTTGTCTAACGATTGTGGCAGGTCATATCTCTTGCATGAGAAATAAGACTGTTCAATAAACCCCTTTTATTGAAACGCCCGTCTCTCTATTTCTATGCAACTCTGTAGAAACAAAGCATGCAAGATTGACTGAGTGAAATAGTTATCTATTGTTTCCACGACTCTGAAGATATTGTTCCGGTTCTAGGGAAAACCAAGTTGTCATGTTTATGCGGTTGTCAGAGACTAATCCCTTCTTGTTTATTCAAGAAAGTTTCTAGTGACCTCTGAGTTAGCTGGCACACACACAATTAAGTTTAGCATACTCAATAAAGACATACTGACCTCAGTCCTATGTCAAATCTATAGTGTATATTATTCCAATGCACACAGCCTATTAGGGATATAGGAACTACATTACACTTTTCTCTATTTTCTGCTGCCTTTTTACGTTGAGCCTGGGCAGCACATGCGCTGCGAGGCATGCTGTATTCAAGTATGGCATAGAAGAGCTGCCCATTTCCCCACCCATCTTTTTAATTGACTCCTGTTACTCTGCTTGCAAAATTGTTGCTTTTTATTTGTGAATAGGCTTAGTAGCCCCGCCTTGGTACTGCATTTTCTGCATTTGTAACCGCCCATAACGACTGGACCATTTAATTGTGTAGTTACACGGTCTGCTTTATAATTTGGTGATGACAATTTTTTTTTAGGGGGTTGGCCAACTCTGGCAATCTGTTGCCTCTCATTCCCCCCCACTCCCATCATTGCTGCACCTAATCTACCCAGTGCCATCCCCACACCACCACCACCCATCCTCTCTGCTTTATTATTCCTCATTTTGTTTCCCTCACATAGTAATTTCATGCAAACTTTTAGTGTGGCGCCAGTTTAACGAGCGCCGCACTTTCTTTTGCTTGCAACTTCGGAGCTGGATCTCCCCCCATCCACAAAGCAAGGAAAGGGTGCAGTACCACAGGCTGTTATTAGGTTTCCCTGTGGAGTTATAAACAGACCTCGTTTAACATAAGGCATTGCACCCACAGGGACACCTAGTAACAGCCTGTGCTACTGCACCCTTTCCTTGCTTCGTGCATTTGCTTTTTTCGAATTCCATGCAGGTAATTCCCCTCACTTTTAAAGCAGCATGACTCACAGGTGTAAAACCTGCTTTGACCTGCAGACATCTGGACACGCAGGAGGATAAAGTCTGTAGCTCTGTAAGCCTCGGTTTGTGAGGCCTGGCTCTGCTTATTTATAAGAAACTCCTAGACAGTTTGGGCTGATAATTTGGAGGGAGAGTTGAATACTAAACAGAGATTTGGCAACATTCCGGTGCGCAGCTGTGAGCTTATCTTTAAAACGTACACCTACGAGATAAAAAATTATTAATATCGCTTTCATCGGCTGGCTTTAGGGGGATGTCAACTTTTTGAAGCTTTAAGGGTTATATGTGTGATAGGCAAAACAGCAATGAGATAACAGGGTTTAATTTGTGTACACTAGCATTCTGTCAGAGACGCTGGTGGGATGAACAAGGGAGACCAGCGAGAGCTGTTTTGGCCCCAATAATGAATACATCTGAAAGCATTGCAGAGGCTGCTTTTACTGAATGTGACTGGCCACAGGTTGACCACAGTGAAATAGAAATAACTGGCAAGGAATGCGGCTGAGTGTGGAGATGGCCTGACCACCTGCCTGCAAAAAGAAATACCTTTCCAGTTGAGCCAGCCAGCCAAATAATAAGGCATCACTCAACCTAAGGAACATCTTTTTTTTGTAGTTTTCTATAGCGCGAACTCGACCCCAAGGTATCAGAGCAGTTTACATGAGCACCAGTTGCATTACAGACAGACGCATTAATTTTTAGGTCGAGCCTGGGCAGCGCATGGGCTGCTCTGCGAGGCATGCTGTATTCAGGTATGGACTTGAAGCTCCGCCACTCATAGCCCATATTTTACATTGGCTTTTGTCATTGTCCACTATAAACTGTGGTTTTTCATTGGTAAATAGGCTTAGTAGTCCCTCCTTAGTACCACCTTTTCTCATTTTCTAACCTCCCATGAGTAAACCCCTTGTTACCTGTGCTGTTACTCGATAGGCTTTAATTCCAGCCTCCAAGCACTATTTTCTCAAATAGCTTTTTCCTACCTGCTATTTCAGGCAGGAAACACTCTCCTAGCGCTTTTTTATTTTATTTTTATAGCACATGCGCCAAACGCATTTACAATGCAATAGGTTTCGCATTTTCAAGAGTTTAAGCTATTGGCAATGTAAATGACAATGACTTTTATTTAGCTGTTTCAAAAACAACACATACATTTAAGGCACTGTCATTTACAATGCCAATAGCTCAAAGTCTCGTACATGTGAGACCTATTGCATTGCAAATGCTTGTTTTTTTTATTTGAATCACCCACCGAAGGGGCTGCTGTGAGGAAACATATGACAATTCGTTTAAAATGAGTTCTCTGCAGTGAGGGGATTACCTCACACGGATCTCTAACCTCCTATTTCCAGTCCTCTCCTCCCAGCAGGAATTTTTTTTTAAGTGCAATAAATAATCGGTTTTGCTCCTCGTGGTAACTCCATACTATAAGAATTTTTGTAGAAATCCTTCCCTGCTTGATGCATAATAAAACTGTGGAACCAATATTTCAGCTTCAACCAGAGCTTTCCTATTGTTCCCTCTATTATGTAAAAGTGTGTTGAACACATGGATGGACTTCTATAATTGTTAACGATCCGGAAGAATAAAACACTCAAAGAATTCTGCAAACGGTTACTTAAAGATCTAATAACCGTTTTTATATTTCCTTTAAGACACTGGTCTGTGTGGCTATAACAGAAAGCCACCCTGCATGCCAGACTAGAGAAGATTATCAAACCAAATTATAAAAAGCATTAGGGACACAGCAAATCTACTAGCAAATAGTCTCGACTTTCTTCACCTCCTTCAATTCATTGGCATACTGAATTTTCCAGCTCTGTTCATGTTTTTATGTGGACAAAAGAACTGTTGCACGCGGTATGCCTACCTCGCAACTAACAAAAGGTGGCAGCAGAGCATAACAAATCATTATTTCATCGGATGGCTCGAGCTGTAGCGTGACTCTAGGAATCAATGGTGAAAGAAATAAGGAGCGATGATTCCATGTCAGTATGCAGATCTATTTCTCGTAACAATAAACTACTTTTAATACAGAGGTCGGAGTGGGCGGGGTGTATGGAGGAGGGCTTCCTATGTTCTTTTAATTTTCCAAAACCAGTGCATATATGTGTTGTTTCACAACGACAGCCCCCCGGACACTTAATGCCGACATTGAGGTGTCTCCCACAAGAAAGGGGCTCCTGTGTTGTGAGGCAGAGGAAGGGGCAGAGCTAATGAATTAACAACCCTGATCGCCAGGGTGGCGGCTACCGAAAGAAATGTCAATGTGTGCAAATGATTAATTAGCAAATGTAAAGAATGCTTAGGAACCAGTTTGGGTTTTAATTGATTGAGTTATGTCAATCTTTAAGGGTAACAATATGTATTCTTTTTGAGAAATAATGTAGGATGTGAGTTATGGAGTGTGTCGTTTTAATGGGCACAAAAAAATGTGAGCACCCCGTGCCCTCTCTGTCTTTTAATAAAGAACATATTTTGAAAGCATTTGTATCATTTTAAACGTGAAGTCTCTTTGCAAATTTTCTCGCCACCTGTCTCCCACCGCACCAACCAGGATGCAATTCTCTGGTCGAACGGGAAGAAGGACAGACGGACAGGCAGACATACCCTCCCTCCCCCAAGTAACTGCATTAACCAACTGCGGTTTTATAACGTCAAAATGCCATTTCCCACAGATTAGTGAATAGGCATGTATTTTTCATTAAGGATTATGTGTAACACTTACAAAATATGTTGTCGTTTTTTATAGGCGGGTGTTTTGAACCCGCCACCACTCTTACTGACCGCTCTCCCATTACACTGAGGATGATGGCTCCCATACTTTTTCATGCACTTCATGCTTGTGTGTAAGCTTGGATGTAATTAATGTTCACCTGCAGGTGTACAAATACCCGGTGGGACCAGGCCTCTCCATGCCCCATGCGCTGTCCCCCTTAAGAGTTTCTGCTGGGACTCTGCAAATAAAAATACTGCTCCACAGATGCACGCACTGTGGCCCGCACTGAGTAGGAACAAGACGAAAGAGTAAGTGAAATGCACCCAGTAAGCCAGAGCATATGTGGTTGGTATACCCTTCCCCACGTCCACGATATTTTCATCTCTCCAATTTACATCGATATCCTCACGATAACCGCTTCAAAACCTTATCGGGAGTAGTAAGCGATATGTAATGGAAAAGCGTCAAATATAATTTAGCGCGCAATTAGGATGCAGCCCCCCCGGGAACCCGGCCACGCCCCCTTTGTGGGCCTCATCGATGGACTGGGCGTGACTACATCAGGAATCACTTCCAGGGAAACGTTGTGACATTACTTCAGGCCGAAGCCGGCAACAACGAGGGGGAGGAGTGGGCGTGGGCCTATTTAGGGCAACTTGCCCTGGTCCTCGCCCTCTCTTCCTTACGGCGCCGGCCCATGTATGCAGGGGTCTCCCTGAATCTACCACCCATCCGTTCCTAAAGGTAGAGATTGGGGAAGTGTTGGATGTGGAATAGACAGTGGCGATAAGGAGACCACATAAATTGCCTTTACATTGTTATGGGAGTCCTCCTGCATACTACCTAGGCCAGCACTGAGGGGGAGAGACGGTAAGCTCACCCCAGAGAGAATGGAGACACCGGCTGGGGGCAAGGGCGCCAGTTTACAAACTAGGGCATGGGGCATCGGCTTCTGGTTATTTCCTACGAGCCCCGATGGGCAGCCTGGTGGTGGAGGGGTGGGCTCTTCAGGTGGCGGACAAGGACCTCGGACCTGGGGATCTGGGTTCGAGTCTCGGTAACGACGCCAAAAACCCCCTGTGATTCTGGGCAAATCACTTAATCTCCCCGTGCCTAAAATGTAAGTGTGTCCTCATGTAACGTAACTGGTGCTATGTAAAGCGCTCTGATAACTGATTCGGTTCGGTTCTAGTTCGCGATATATAAAACTCTGCAAAAAAAAAAAAAAAAGGACCAGATGGCAGGGGCTCACCTCTCAAGGACACAGGTGGGTTGGGCCTTGCGTGGTTCTCAGTTAGTTGAGGGACGCGAGCCAGAAGGCCCCTTAGTGCTGGAGCAATAGACAACATTCTTTGTGTATATAAATTGAGTTCTGTCCGACTTGCTGATGGATTATGATGTTATTGTCAATTTAAATGTAAATATTGCTTAGCGATTGAATTTGCTAAATCCATATCGTATCAAATTGTATGATTCATATATTGTCATGTTTGTGTGATGGGTTGTAATAAACATGACCTCTTTAACCCACAGTTCTGATTGTCAAGTATTGATTTGTGGTTTTGGATGGGGGCGGGTCCGAGTGCCAACCTGTGGGGTCTGGGTTCTAATGCAATCAGAATACAATACAAGTCACAAAGATTGGCATGCTGTACAAGCAGGAATCAAAGATTATATGCTCGATAAAATACCTTTTTTCTACGTGCTCTAATTTAGGATCCAGAGTAATGGTGTCCACAGTAAGTTCCACTTTTCGAACACTCCCAAAGAAATCGGTAATGAGAACATTCTGCGGGTCTCTCTGAAACAGGTCGGTTCGATGCCCAGGGGTGGAAACACACAAACTTTTTGGGCATACCTGAAACTGAAATGTTATAGCCTCATTAAACTGAGTGGCTTGGATGTACAAGTTGCATTTCAGAGCAAACAGAGTGGTATTTGAGCTCAATACCGAAAGGTATCTTTTCAAAAGCTTTCAACATTCAATTAAGTTAAGTACCTGTAACAAAAATACTGTACTTAATTATATTCCACACTCATACGGTTTTCTCACAACATTGAGCAAACTTCTTTTAGTCTTTGACCACAGCAGGTGGTTATGTTTAGTGTAAGGCACTGTTATGTTTTGCACAGTGGGGCGGAACAGGATTCCATATTAAGGATAGGTTGGCAGGTTTGTACTTAAATCTATTACAGACAGTCCTCCACAACATCGGACCAGCATACCTAAACAACCGCCTCTCCTTCCACGCACCCAATAGACACCTCCGATCAGCTGACCTCTCTCTGGCCACCGTCCCACGCATCTACAAGACCAGAAAGGGAGGAAAGTCCTTCTCCTACCTGGCAGCCAAGGCCTGGAACGACCTCCACCTCCGTCAAGTCCACACACTGCTCCAGTTCATGAAGGACCTCACGACCTGGCTCTTCGGATGACCCAGCACTCTGGAGCCACCCCCCCTCTCCCTCCCACGCCTTGAGAACCTCGCGGGTGAGTAGCTGTGCTTACCCCAGATTGTTTGATTGTAGCGATACGTTAGAACCATTATAACAGGTACGATATCACCTATGAGTCATAAGTGTATAAATCAACCCCACAGTGCAGATAGGCAATAAAGAACAAGTTTAACATTTTGAAGACTGGTCAAAGAAACGTAAAGCTTCAGGCTTAGGGTTACTATTTAAACACTGATACTTGTAGTGTATACATATTCCAGATTGCCACAATCCAAGCGTGGTATCTTGTCCAATGAGTTCTGAGACATCCACGAGAGAGGGAATTTGAGCTATTGGGAAGAGCGCTTCAGGAGGATAATATCTACCTTGAGATGTAGTGTGTTAAAGTAATTATTTAAAACGTTCACTTTGTAGAAACTTGCGCAATCAAGAGAAAGCACCTACCTCATATTTACTCAGCGCTTAAATGCTGTAAGGAGCTTGGGAGATATATAGATGGTATTTATAAATGGACAACCATATGCTGCATGATCAGACCTATCAAGATTATGCTTCGTTGATTGATGAGCATATGTTTCTGGTCCTTCAAGAAGACATAAATCTAAAGAGATCAAGTTGGAAAGGTCTTGATGTTTTAGGAGAAGATACGTTCCAATCAGCCTTTGCTCCTGCACATGGAGGTGCTGGGATGGCAGACTAACACCTGCTCAGCGTGGGAGAGTTACAGGCGGTGGCCCTTAGTTCTGCTTGTGCAAAGTTTCAGATTTTGCCTACAGAAAGATTAGGGCGCATCAGAACAATAGCAGGCCAGGAAGAGGGTACTCTTTAACTAGGTACAACATTTTAGAAAATCAATTTAGTTTCCTCTGGGAAACGCACATGGTGGTGATCGATTCCAAATGATCTGTATTTTAGCATCCAAATGGAGAGAGATTTGAGTCAAAACGGCACCATGGGAATCCTAGGACAGACAGGTTGAGTCCTGCCAGAGCCTTATGTATTATGGGGACGTTTTGAAACGCAATGAATGAATGAGTAGATTTCTGCAGCACGCAGCTGCTGCGAGAGTGTTCCGGCACCAAGACAGATGGACAAAAAGGAGAATATCAACCACCCCAAAATCTGAACTCATGTGTTTTCATTTGCTTTCGAAATCAATTCTTCTCTGGAATGTATCTGAGTGGAAGAGGGAGCTCGTTTCCGTACTTGGCTGCCAGAAACGAGCTGGCTGAATCGCCCCTCTTCTTCCATTTGGTGTAGGGAATATCCAGCAGTCGAGCAGACAGAGCGCAGTGGTCTTTTAGGACAGTTTTCAACAATCCTTTTGGACAGGTATTGGTACCAGTCTTGTAGAAGGCGGACTGTGCCACCATCGGGCTTTAATAATTTTTTTCACCAGTAGCCAGTTGTTGGAACTGGCCCTTCTTGCAGGGTCATCCTCAAACTTTTTGCTTCTTCCTCCCTTATTTTTCCTGACCCGTGGCGGTCGGCAATAGGACTCTGCGCACTTTACCACTGCTGATCAGTGCTAAAGTGCATATGCTCTCTGTGTAAATTGTATTGTGATTGGATGTACCTGATTGGCATATTTGTATCGCCATGAAATCCCTAGTAAAGTGCACTGGGTGTGCCAGGTCTGGTGATGAAAAATACTACTAATGGGCCTGCAGCACTAATTGTGCCACCCACATGAGTAGCCCTAAAATGGTGTCTCAGGCCTGCCACTGCAGTGCCTGTGTGCAGTCTAGGAACTGCCATGTCCTCCTGGTCAGTGTCCCCACTGACCAGGCCAAACCCTTCCCTTTTTGTGCACTTTAGTCACCCCTATGGAAGGCCCAAGGTACCCCCCTGGGCAGGGTGCAGTGTATGTGAAAGGTAGAACATGTACTGGTGCAGGTGACATGCTCTGGTAGTGAATGGCAGCCATTTTCGTTTTTCACTATTGTAAGGCTATCTTGCTCCATAAAATAACATGGGGGATGCTGGCTACAGTGGCTACCAGCATTTCTTCTCATAGGAACAAGATAGGACATAAGAGTCTAGTATCCCTGAACTCAGAATTTATTAACACATCTTTTAGGAAAGGTTGTTTTTAAATCCTGTGTTTGAGAACAGCACTTTTAGAAAGTTGATGTTCTCTTGTCTGACCCTTCTGTGTGCCTTGGCCTGTTTGAGTATTGACTGTCTGGTTTGAGAGTGACATGGGCTGGGGATTCCCCAGGAGGCTGGCTGAGTTGTGGTGTATTTACTATGGGTACTGTATCGATCCCCCTATTTCTGACCCTTGTCTGGTTAACAATTAACTAGCAGCCATTCAACTGCACATAAACCCGTTATCTGATTAGCCACACAACGGCACAGAAGCCCGTTATCTGATTAGGTCATAGCGCATGCCATCTCATTAGGCAAGCACTATTTCTCCAGCCCCCTAATAGGCATACGGTGTTCTCAAAACAAATCAAACCTACCACGACCTGGGAAATCCCCACAGCCACTGTTTTGATTTAGCCGAGAACTTCAGTAAAGAATGTGCGAACGACCAGTTCGTATGACATCCTTATTGACGTATTTATGTCCATCCTTACGTCAATCCCGGCACCTTTCAGGTATAAATAATACCGACATTGCCTTAAGCAAACACACGAGGTGGTGACAAGATTGGAGCAGCGAGACTTGCCGAGGAGCCCAGCTGACAGCGAAGCCCACAGATGCTGCCCCTCCTTTCTGACGCACTGAGAGAGAGACGCTGCCTTTTCTCCTGCCGAGAAATCCAGCTCCGGCGCTTCCAAGCCGCCCTCGCAGGCAGCTGGAATATCAAGACCTGAGATAGAGATACCAGCCCTCCAGCCTTCTAAATCCCAGGTACTGAACTGAATCATCCTTTGTAGAGAATTCTTGAAGCAGACCCTTGGCAAAGCAAACTTAACTTAAACTGCTACTTATCTACTCCCGCCCACGTATTAGGCTTAGGTCAGGTACATTGGGGTAGGCGTAGTTAGAAGCACCAGTTGCGTACGATTAGTCAATGTATATATGTATGTATCTATTTTATCCATTTTAAGTATCATATGGCTAAGAAACCATATCAATGCTTTTACAGTATTATTTTATAATTCTGTTATTACTGTATGCACTTTACTTAACAATAAGTATTGCAATAATAGCGATTCATTTCTCTTGTATGAGAAAAGAGACTGATCAATAAATAACATCTTTTTATTGAACACGCCCGTCTCTTCCTTTTCTCTACAATCTGGTGAAACTAAGAATGCACTGAACTGACTGAGTAAAATAAGTTGTCTTTTGTTTTCACACGACTCTAGAGATACACTCTTGATTAGGGGAGAGCAAAGTTGTCATGTTCTATGGTTGTCAGAAACTAAATCCCTTCTTGTCTATCCAGGGAGGTTAAACTCCTCCTTGTCTATTCGAGAAAGTTTCTAGTGAACTCTGAGCTAGCTGGCAAACATTAAACTTTAAGTCTAATATCGACAGTAGAAGACCTAGTTAACCTCTGTCCTACGTCTATACTATTGAAGATATTATTCCAATGCGCAGAGCCTATTGGGATAATAGGAACTACACTACATGGCGCCCAACGGTTTGGATAGGCGATAAATCTAACGTAAGACATTAGAGTAACTCAGTCGTGCTTTTTCACACAGACCCTTTTCCCCATAATACTCCAAAGACGTATGGAGTGGGTGAAAGGTTAAATCCGCCAAACTTAGTAAGAGGAGACTCCTATGTATGGTTCTTGGTTTATTCAACGTTGAAGGATACACTGTTCCAAAATATTGTGCATCTAATCTTTGTTTCCATAGAAACCTGATCTGCAAATAAACAAAATCTTCTTGACAGTAGAATGTCAGAAACTGAAGAAGAAAGGGAGACAGCTAGAATAGCAGCTGAACTCATAGCAGCTGACAATACTCTGCTGCAAACTGACCCGGAGGCAATACTCATCCCGGTCAACATAAGGAAATCTATAACTTTAAAACTTATAGAAAATGGGCTGACACCGAGAGGTGGTACAGTCATATTCGTAATTGAGGCACACGAATATCGGCAGACAGAGGTATTCTATTCATGGATAAACTTTCCAGCAGCAAACGCTGTAACAAAGGACTTCCACTACTACAAAATAGAGGAACCTCCTAATGAGTACACTCCTTTCGAGGAGGTGGAAATACCACTCAAATACCAAGAGCACCTGCTCTGGTTTAATGGCGCCCTAAAACATAATAATCACATCACCAGGCTCGGTCCACTAGGTAGACCAGTAGCAACGTGGCCGGTCCTATCCGGATACACACCACATCCAGACATTGAAGAAATGTCTGCACCAGAACTTTTAGCACAGCTAAAACAATTAATTAAAATACATAGACAATTAGTCCAATATGTAATGCGGACTTCAACAGTCCAACCAGCTATTAAAATTCCACAGCTGATCCCTCACCAAGGGAACACAAATAAAATTACACCACAGAACATACAGTCCTGTCTAGGTAAAGTACCCGCAATACGGGAACAAATTCCATTTTGGTTAGCACAAAAAATCACTCAAATAGAGGCGGTATTTCCAGATACCACCCCGGTTGAGAAACACAGGATTCTGACTGTCTTCCAATGGGAATCGCACCACATGTGGAGGACTGTGACACTTGGGGTACAGTCTTTGCTTCCATTTACACAAAAACACATGGTGTTCCATCCATGTCAGTAATACCAGATGTGCTAAAACAAATTCAAGATGAATACGGTCCAGAACCTGCTTTAACTCTTGGTATGAAATTACTAAAAGACTTCAAGCAGGTCTCGGCAATATTATTAGCCAATATAAAGGGAGAAGCAGCAAATGTGGCGATCCGCCAGAGGTTGAAAGAGACAGATATAGCAGACCAACCATTTGAGATTGCCAGAATCATAGAAAAATCCTATGAAGAACTAGGAAGAGATAGTTTGGGTGGAAAACCGGTGAAACCCCAACTTATTGAAAAACCTGAAAAAATATTTATTAAGAATAATCTAAACACTTCAAAAAAGAGCTGGGATGGAAATAAACAATCCACTCCTAAAGAAAAAAGATTCCAGTCCAGAGGAAGGTCTCCTCGGCGGAGAGAAAGATCTCCGGACCAAGGGCACAAGTCTCCCCAGAGGGAGCCCTCTGAGAAAAAATACAACCTTAGAAATAGGGATAATCTGAAGAAACCTGATAGATATCAAGATATTGATACACGTCCCTCTCAATCTTTTCAGACTTCCTCGCAGAAATCGGAAAGAAGAGGACGATCAGAACACAGGGAAGAGCACGTCAAGTCCAAAGACAAGGAACCTGCTCATCAAAATAAAAATTACAGTTTCCAAAAAAGAAGGTAGCCAGTATTAAAGTAATCAACCATGCCGAGAATACGGAGGACACAGCTGAAAAACGGAGAATGGGCTCAGACAATGCTAGACAGCGCAGCAGAAGTGAGCATAGCTCGCAAGATCCTTATGAATCATCTGGAGACAGTGGACACGAATGAATACATTCAGGTGGAAACTGCAGATACCAGAGTTAGCAAACCTCATAAAATATATGAAATAACATTGCGTATAGAGGGGGATAAGACTAGGAAAATAAGGGGTCTCTTTTGGGATAATCTCTCCAAGGGCTATGACATCCTTCTAGCTGAAAGAGACTGGCCCTCAGACACAAATAACTGTCAAGACAGATTCCTGAACAAAATACAGGGGTTCAAATTGACCAGGCCAGACCCTAGATATTCCCAAAGACAACATCCAGGGATAGTAACTACTTACAGTGTGGGCAAGCTTGCCTTCAATGGCTACAAACATCCACACTGGCACAAATTAAGCAACACCTAACTTTACTTCAAGAGGGTGCTGACTTGCGTGATTTCATTATGGGACCACGCAAACAGCGTCAAAAACATTTCATAGCGGCCTCTATATATGCAGCTTACAATGAAGTTTGGAAAGTAACCCAAATTGAGACAGCAGAAAAAATACGGGAAATTGACCGTATTAATTTGGAAAAATCACTTTCTGTCGTGGACAATGGGTTAATGACTCTGTCCTCCAGAATATATTCACTGGACAGTATTGTGTCTTCAGAAATCGATATATTATCGCAAGACTTACTGATGTTACAACACGGTCAGTCCCAATTGCGTTCTATTGTACAACTTGGCTGGACGTTACAAAATCTGCGTTCAGGCTATGTGCCTTGGCGTTTAATCAACACAACGTCACTGTTTAATATCTTTAACCTTACTGATAAACAAATCAGTTTGGCACAGAAGGGTGCTGACTATACAATTCTGAGCATTGAAAAACTTGAGAGATTACCATTGACAATGTCAGAACGACCTGTCATTGAATGGATAATACATGGGATAATAAATATTCCGATAAAAACTTTCCAATTTCAATACTGCCAAAAATATATACAGGCAGGCCAGTATGAAAGGTTGGGTACAGGATACATTAAGTCAACATGGAACTTGCCCTATACACACGCATGTGTTAGTAATAAAGGACAAAGTGTGTTCCTTAGTGGCAATAATTGTGAAAGGTCACTAAGCGGTACACTTCTGTGTCAGGGTATTAGTTTGCATGGAGCATGTGAAGGGAACTCAAATAACCTTTCATGCCACCAGCTAGGCACACCTGCAACACACATAGAACCATTCTTTAAGAGACTCTCGAACGGGAGTTACATTCTAATTGTAGATCGCAGATGTTGCAGTCTGCTGCCCGGAAAACCTTATCTCATAACCGTGACTACGAAGATCATGTGCTGTGAACGAGTATTGTTCCCGAACGATGCCCGAGACAGGGACGCAAGGTTGTGGCCCAGTTTGAAAATTTCTTCTATTCGAATTGATACTTTAAGCAGAATGAAGACAGTGCTCCTACAGACGCCAACCATGTTAACGTCATCAAAAGAAACGTATGATCTCCAAGTTGCAAGGACAACTGCTGAGATTCATTTACTGTTATCAACCAATTCCCCCATACATTTCGCAGAAATACTGAGCGAAATCTTAAATATTTCTGATACAAGCGGAATCGCGAGTGTATTTAAGACAGTGTTTTCGGGAGCTTTAACCCCATTCAAAGCCATCCTGGGTATTTTTCCTGATTTTGTCCATTCCATCTTTGGCGGACTTCCTCTCCTTTTGGGAATAGTGGCAGGCATCCTATTTTTGATCCTGTTACTTCGCTATGGCAAACCATGTCACAGACAAGACACCAGCGATAATGGAAGAAACAATCCGAGCTATTGGCTACCGGGACCGCATAACTAAAGTCATTGGACTAGCACGGCTACGAGATTTGAACATGACTTGGTTTCTTTCATTCAGACCGATGTGGCAAAGTTGTGTTATGCCTGTATTAAGGTGCTTGCTATGCGGCGAAGAATGCGTGTTGGACACCTGTCTGACACTACAATCGGATATGCCAATGGACGCAGAGACTTTGTTGGGTCCGGTAACGGCTCATGCATCGTGCTGTCCCCAGCGGCTACCAATCCTGATGACGGCATTCGTGGAGACTTCACCACTACGATTGAAGAGTTGTGAAGTACAAGATGAAAGCAGCATCGATCAGGTACGACCTTCTGTCAGCTATGCTGATCGAAACATCAATGAAGGCAATCATGCTCATGAATGCATGTTACAAAATTTTTCCGAGTTAGTGGAACTCTCGCAGGAAGCAGTTGACAGTTTTTTCGAAAGTCTCAACAATATGATGTTTTCACCAGAGCAGAAAGAATGACTTTGAGCAAACTAGCACACGGCGTTCCCTACACCCTGAATTTGGCCTTCAACTTTGAAAATAAAGCAATAAGAAATTTTCTCACCAGTTTTTTCGGAGAGCGAGACAATTTTTTCTCCCCTTCCATTTCCAAAAATATTTACGATTTTTTGGGACACTTATCTTCTGCTTAAAGTAAAACTATTCCTAGAGAACAAAATTTCTATATTTAGCTACTCTAGAGACATTAGCTACCCGCTAGCATGTTCACAAGTATTTATGATTTTTGTGATGAGATGGTCTAGACCTTTTATTCTGTATTAAGAGCCATTTCATGTGTAATTTCCGCATTTCGTTCATGCTGATTTCAAAATATGCGTTTAGATTTAGCATTATTATACTGCTTGAAGTGCATATAGTGACTATACTCATCTTTTCGTGTATTTCGCATTTCCAAATTTCAATATGCAAAAGATTGTATTTTGGGGTGGTTCGGTATACACATGCACTACTAGTTTTGTTTACTATGCCTAGACTTGTAAATATGGACATAGATTACGTGGAGTGGGTGTGGTGTATTTACTATGGGTACTGTATCGATCCCCCTATTTCTGACCCTTGTTTGGTTAACAATTAACTAGCAGCCATTCAACTACACAGAAACCCGTTATCTGATTAGCCACACAACGGCACAGAAGCCCGTTATCTGATTAGGTCATAGCGCATGCCATCTCATTAGGCAAGCACTATTTCTCCAGCCCCCTAATAGGCATACGGTGTTCTCAAAACAAATCAAACCTACCACGACCTGGGAAATCCCCACAGCCACTGTTTTGATTTAGCCGAGAACTTCAGTAAAGAATGTGCGAACGACCAGTTCGTATGACATCCTTATTGACGTATTTATGTCCATCCTTACGTCAATCCCGGCACCTTTCAGGTATAAATAATACCGACATTGCCTTAAGCAAACACACGAGGTGGTGACAAGATTGGAGCAGCGAGACTTGCCGAGGAGCCCAGCTGACAGCGAAGCCCACAGACGCTGCCCCTCCTTTCTGACGCGCTGAGAGAGAGACGCTGCCTTTTCTCCTGCCGAGAAATCCAGCTCCGGCGCTTCCAAGCCGCCTTCGCAGGCAGCTGGAATATCAAGACCTGAGATAGAGATACCAGCCCTCCAGCCTTCTAAATCCCAGGTACTGAACTGAATCATCCTTTGTAGAGAATTCTTGAAGCAGACCCTTGGCAAAGCAAACTTAACTTAAACTGCTACTTATCTACTCCCGCCCACGTATTAGGCTTAGGTCAGGTACATTGGGGTAGGCGTAGTTAGAAGCACCAGTTGAGTACGATTAGTCAATGTATATATGTATGTATCTATTTGATCCATTTTAAGTATCATATGGCTAAGAAACCATATCAATGCTTTTACAGTATTATTTTATAATTCTGTTATTACTGTATGCACTTTACTTAACAATAAGTATTGCAATAATAGCGATTCATTTCTCTTGTATGAGAAAAGAGACTGATCAATAAATAACATCTTTTTATTGAACACGCCCGTCTCTTCCTTTTCTCTACAATCTGGTGAAACTAAGAATGCACTGAACTGACTGAGTAAAATAAGTTGTCTTTTGTTTTCACACGACTCTAGAGATACACTCTTGATTAGGGGAGAGCAAAGTTGTCATGTTCTATGGTTGTCAGAAACTAAATCCCTTCTTGTCTATCCAGGGAGGTTAAACTCCTCCTTGTCTATTCGAGAAAGTTTCTAGTGAACTCTGAGCTAGCTGGCAAACATTAAACTTTAAGTCTAATATCGACAGTAGAAGACCTAGTTAACCTCTGTCCTACGTCTATACTATTGAAGATATTATTCCAATGCGCAGAGCCTATTGGGATAATAGGAACTACACTACAGAGTCAGCCCTAGGCTGAATGACTGCATTTGCAATTTGAGTGATGGGAGGAGATAGCACCTGGGCCTGAAAAGGGTTGTGCCTGCCTTCCACAATGCTGGCTCCACCTCCTGCTGGGCGTCTGACGACCCTGCCCCTCACTCTGAAAGGAAAGGAGAAGCCAGGTAAACAAAGTGCTCAAGCAGCACCCAGAACTGGTTCAGACCGGGCTCAGGGCCCACTTGCACAAAGAGAACAAAGACTTTTAGGGGTATAAGTACAGGACCCCTGACAACAGAAAATTAGATCATCCTGGAATCAAGAAGGAACCTCTGCCAAGGAGAAAGCTGAAACTGAAGAAGGAAGTCTGTCCTGATGTTGCTCTGCTGGACTGACCTGCTGTTGCTTTGCTACCAAGGAGAGGGGAAGGACTTTGCTGTTGTGCTGTGTCCCCTGTCTTGAAGGAATCTCCAAGGGCCTGAGAAGAGCTGGCTCCCTGTTCTGAAGTCCCAGGAACAAAAGGACTTCACCCCCAGCTTCCCCGAATGGAATTTGTACCTGTGCTGGGAAGCTTGAAACTAAGCTTGAGAGACTTTTGCAATTGAAAAGTTATCGCATCGCTCGCTGCGGAGCGCATCCCCGACAGTGCGAGGAAATTCCTGCCACTACGAAGGCCGAGATCGTCGCAGCGCCTGTTGCCGCTGCCAGAGCCGTCGCATCTCTGCGTTTGCGGGACGCACCAGACGGATGCGGGAAAGTCCAACATCGCTGCGAGAGTCGTCGCAGAGCCTGTCGTCACTGGGTGAGATCGCCGCACCGCTTGCTTGCGGATCGCATCACGTCGCTGCGAGTGTCGTCGCACATCACATCGAGGAGCTGCGAGAAAGAAGATCACCGCTGGTCCGCGCATCGTCGCCCCGGAGATCGTCGCATCGTACCTTTGCGAGAACAAACTTCCTACGGAACCTACGCACCGGAATCCATAAAAGTGGCCTTCCTCCCCATGCAGACCGGATTCGTCGTAACACGCCCGCTGCTGCAGCGGGGCTGTCGCATCGCCTCCCCAGGGTCTGAGGAGCACCGCATCGCTTGTTTTCCACCGCACCAGTTTCTGCTTTTGGAACTTTGTCGCAACTAAAGGTACTGTGAGCTAAACGTATCGCAACTGTGAACTTTTCACGCAACTGTGGATTATGTTATCGCAACCTGAAGAACTCTTTTGAAACCATAATCTTGGACTGTGTAATGTTGGATTTTTGTCGTTTTGGTCTTGTGTAGTTTAGATTAAATACCTTTATTTGTCTAAACCTTTGTGGAGTCAGTTTGTGGTGTTTTCACTGTGTTACTGTGAGTGTTGGTACAAATACTTTACACATTGCTTCTGGTTAGCCTAGACTGCTCGTGCCAAGCTACCTAGAGGGTGAGCAGGGGTTATCTCAGAGGGTTTCCTCCTTACCCTGACTAGAAGCAAGGGTCCCTATTTGGACAGTGGTACCTACCCCTGCCAGCTAGAGACCCCCATTTCTAACACCAGTGCAAATGGTTACAGGAGTAGGAGACTGAGGCATCTTTAGGAAGTTTAAACAAAAGGTGAATTGCCTTGTTCTGTACCATTTGCAGACACTGAATTAGGTAATACGGGACCCCTAGGTACAGGATGTTAGCGTAGTCCACTCTTGAAAGGTTAAGTGCCTGAATTACTGTTTTCTGGGCTTCCCAGTGAGGGAGGTTAAGAAATGGTCTTAACAGCCTCAGTATCCTACAGGAGGATTTAAGCACTCCTGAGATCTAGAATTTGAAGGACCGATGTGAGTCGATGTGCACCCCTAAATTCTTGGCCACCTCAGGCGGGGAGGGGTGGGGTGAAGTGCAACTAGTTGACCAGGCACCTGACTATCGGGGTATGTGGTTGGTATTAGATAACAGTGCCTCAATTTTCTCTGCGTTAGATTGTACAGAGTTGGCCTTAAGCCATCCCATCACTGCTACAATGCAGGCTGCAAATTGTGATTTTTCCCATGAATTCTTGACATAAGTCAGCAGAAGCTGGGTGTCATCTGCATAGGAAACCACTTGGATACCAAGTGATTCAATTAGGTATGCCAGCGACGTCATGTAAATATGAAAAAATGTGGGGCTCAGGGCCGAGCCCTGTTGAACTTCACACTTGAGAATCTTCGCTTCAGAAAAAATGGCTTTTAAGCCAGTCGGCCTGTTCTGTATGACCCAGAAAGGAACCCTGCCAGTCTGGGGCAGTCCTCTCAACATCAATTGAGGCAAGGAGATGTAACAGGATCTCAAGTAAGATCGTGTCAAACGCCACAGAGAGGTCTAATAGATTTTACGGCCAGCGTACACTTGATGGAGTCTGTGATTTCCATGAGTGCGGTCTCCATGCTGTGGTGAGCCCTAAAGTCTGATTGTGCGGGTGGAGGAGATTGAAAGCATCCAGGTAGATCGATTTTCAACTAACAGACAAGGAATGCTCTTCCAGGCTGTGGTTATGCTATAAGGCCGAATACAACACGATGAAAGTGAGTTAGGCAACATAGTTCTTGGCACGCACAGAGCTTGAATATGACTTAGTCACAGCCAGGTTCAGGGCAACCTCATGAAAAGACTGTGGTAAAAGGAGGATTCGCCCTTCACCCCCATCACGCCAAAAGTTAACAGAATGTCTTCTGGTAAATGTTTGGTGACTGTTTTCACGTATGGTGTCACCAAGTTGGGGAGAGGAGTTAGCCTAACGGCTAAGGCGCTCGACCTCGGACCTGGGGATCTGGGTTCGAGTCTCGGTAACAACGCCAAAACCTCCTGTGATTCTGGGCAAATCACTTAATCTCCCCGTGCCTAAAAAAAAAATGAAAGTGAGTAAAAAAAAAAACGTAACTTGTGCTATGTAAAGCGCTCTGATACCTGATTCGGTTTGGGTCTAGTCCGCGCTATATAAAACTCTACAAAAAAAAAAAAAGTGGTTGCAGTAAATATTAACCACAAGATCATCACCTTCTGTTTGGGTATTGTGAATGGCCTCAGGGAATCAGTCTAGCCAATTGAGAGAGGAGTTTCTACTGGGCCTCAGAGCAATATTTTTCTTCTAATCCTTAAGGCTGCATCAATTAGGGTTCATCCAATAGTGTACGTTTTTCAGAGGCCACTAGCAGGTGTCAACCCCAGATCCCTCCTGCAGATAGAGGTGCACGTTGAGCGTTATGTATCTAGTGAAGTCGAGAGAATATTAAAGTGCATCAAATATCACTTCCTAAGCTGTTTAGTGAAAAAACACCACTGATCTCTGTGGCCCTTCTTATAAGCACCCCTTTCATTTCCGATCCCAGCGCAAAGAATAGATTGCACAAGTATCAGAACTACGAGTTGTGTGATAAACTTTTCACACCCTCAAAGATTACCCCTGATAAATTCCAGAAGTTCAGTGGAAAAGGCAGAACATGTGGTTTTCAGTGTGTTAACAGATTATGTGGGTTCTTTCTCATTTTCAAATTAAAACCTGGTAAATTGTTAAATAATGAACTTTGGGATAATGGCATTTACCACTGGTGCAAAATACCCCACCCTATACCAACCAAATTGTAATAAGGGTCTTAATCTTAGGATCGTGGCTTTGAAGCCTTGTACAAGTTATTTGGGGACGTGAGGCGCATCCCTCAAGAATAAATACAAATACAAAAACAGACTTTCAAGAGAACACTTGAATGCAGAAAATAACAATGAACTGACAATCTCATATTATAAAGGACTCTTTTTTTAAAATCAAAATAATTATTGAGCAATGCAAGGAATGGTTACACGAGAAGCACGTTATGATGTCCTTCTACTACATGTGCAACATGTGCATATTCTGTCCCTTTGTCCTTCTAAAAAGATTTTTTTTTTAAATGGAGCATTTTGGAGTTATGACATGCCTTCACCAAAAGTGTCCCATTTGTTAAGTGGGTAGAGTTCTTTGTCTACTAAAGCTTTTTCAGTTTTAAATATTGGCCTCGTGCCAGTCCTAGAGCTGCAAGATTGCATTCCAGAAACAATGCTTTACCTATAAAGTGGTGATGATTGCGTGTTTAGTGTTTCTAGGTGATAAGTCACAAACAACGCACAGCATATGATCATTTGACTATTTATTCTTGTTTTGGTTTTTGTTAACGTGTACTTTTACTAAAAGCATTTCTTCATCAACTAGCACTTGCAGACTTATATTGGAATAGTGCTTAGTCAATCTAAGCTTTCATCCTACAGGCTGAACATTAGAAGCTGAAAGGGGAGTTTAACACATTCATTGTAAAAGAGAAACATTAACAGCACATTATAATACATATACATATAAAACAAATATTGGAATCCTGCCAAGCCAGCAAAGGGAATACATCAACAGTTCAGCTAAACGTCAAACCTCTTCAACGCGGTTTGTTTCAGATTAGTAGAGCAGCCGCCCCGCACCACAGCAAAGGAACAAAGATTTCTGCATGCACAGCAGCCGGGTCCACTGCAAATGGCTTCAAAGACCACAAGACTTACACATTCCCTTTCATGTGAACGGCTAACGGCTCGAAACACCGGAAGCTTTTATCTGAAACTTTTTGTTCCCCGGTAAAAGAAGCACACGAAGCACTTCCACGAAATTCAACTACAGTACTTAAATGTGTTTTAGTACAAAGTAGGAAAATAGGCCACGCATCACATAACTGCCTTTAGTGACATTGTTAGGCAGAATTGAAAAGAAACAAAGACTTGAATTGTGGTTATCATCATCAGGCGCTAAACGTACAGAGAGAGACACTAAGCTTATGCACATGACACACCCACATTCCAGGATACTACTCTCAAGTTCATGACTAGATCTGTTGGTTAATTTCCCGTTGGGCTTTTTATCCAGTCGATTCAATTCTTGACATCCTTCAAACTGAAGCAGCAACCTGATGAACTTGAACTCCAGGGTAATTGAAGAGGAGAAACACTCCAACTCGAACTCCTTCTGATATCTAAGTCTTTTAGGAAGAGTAAAACAAAGTCAAGGATACCCTTACCTACTGAATTTCTAGATGAACTCTTGAGAATAATGCAAAGAAAGTATACGTACAGGCTACGGCAGTTCATACTGTTGGCTAGACTAACTTGTATTCTAACAAGTTTCCACATAGCCCGGTTAAGTACGATGAAAAAGGTAAATTTGAGAGATATAAGGAACAGTAGTGGCTGCTACGGGGTAGAAGTGGTGGGGTGGGGGTTAGAAAAAAGGGAAAAAAAGAAAATTTAAACTTACCTTACCAGCAGCAGCCTCTCCTCTCTCCTTCCTGCCAAGAAGCAGGAACAGGAAGCACCCGGGTTTCCAGACTCCTCTAGCCAATCACAACGCTGCTATCGTGATTGGTCTAAGCGCCGTGGTTTGGCGCGCAGATGTGGACTGTGGGCCTGTGCATGTTCTTCACCCAGGCTGTGCATTACAGCCCGTGGAGAACATGCAAAGTGCGCATGACTGTTTGGACGTGTGGCCAAATCATCATGCGCACTTGGACTGCCACCACTCCTTCCCGGCTCAGTGGGCAGACCCGCCACCACACCTACAGAGGCCATTATTATCATTTTATTTTTCTTGTGAGGCGACGCTCCTCCGCCTTAGTGGAGGAGCCGTCCCTGCTAAGTAGAAAGGTACTGATATGAAATTTTGAGTATAGCTAAACTCAAATACTCAGAGGAAATTACTAGGATGATCTGAGGAATGCTCTCCAGAGTGCCCACATGTTTAACTGGCATACAAGATGCATTTGTGTCTTATTTCATACAATTAACGCAGAGTGCATGCACATTCATCTTTTAAGGATGAATGTCAACCATAATCCAGCAAGATGTGGTTTTTATGTTGGTTGCAGTGAGCTTATTGCTTCACTCTCTGATTCCTGAACAGACATGTTGGTCTTACTGTTGTGCACCACGAGAACTTTACTTTAGGGTTGCTCTGGTGGCCAGGAAAAAGTATGACTGACGATCATCCTGGATGTGATGCGATTTCAGGTAATTAATTTTATTTGTTTATGTTGAATAAAGATCTTGAGTGTAGAGGGTGTCTACAGGTATGAGTGGAGAATGGCTGATACTCAGAGTGCTAGCCCACGTGGAAAATATTGAATCAAGTACTGCAATAATGGGGGATAGGTGCGCAAGTTCTATATAATAACATGTGAGCATCAACAATCATTCAATTTAAACAATGAATTTGGTGGGGACTGATGAGGTTACAGACAAACAGATATTAGCAACATGGGAGGGAGGTTGTTGGAAAAAGTTCTTGTAGGACTCAAAGAGAAAGAACAGACTTGAATGTTGTAACGAATTGTATATTATTTTCCTCGTGGTGGATGAGGTGCTAGAGGATCTTAAAGTGGTGGGCAGGCTCTAAATAGCCTGAGCTGCTACTTCGAGTTCATCCCAGCAAGATGTACATGTTTGTCTTCTCCCACTCCAAATGCAACAATCATGTTGGTGCAGTAGAGGAATGCCTGTGACATGGATTGAGTCCCAGAGCAGAGAGGCCTCTGTAGTCAAGAGGAGCAAGCCATGCGCACCATCATTTTAGAGCATGCCTACTGTCAGACCACCAGGCTGCACATGACTAACAGTAGTGGCAGAGATACATAGTATGGTGCAAAAAGCCAGCTTGTTTACCGGTCTATGTCCAGAAATTCGCCTACCACTCCTCCCACCTTTCTAAATTTCTCTACCAGTTCCCAGGAACCTCATTAAGTCATCCATCCACAAGGGGCATGAATGTTTTATGTGTGCACTTTCCACCATGTAGCATGAGGGGACTGTTTGTGATCCATGTGGCAAGAGTCACTGGGATCCATTTAGCATTTTCTACATCCTAGTGGTGCATACAATAAAAGACTGAAGAAAGCCCAGGCAGCTGTAAGACTCCACCATAACATTCAAGAACTCATTTTTGCTGGGCCAGATTGTTCAGTGTGCAGGGGAGGAGAATACTTGTGAAAATATTTTTGGGCGCAGACTGGTATCACTTCTGCAGAGTGTCCCAGCTCCAATTTGCCATGATGGAACTTGGGCTTCTAAATTTCAGGGATCTCATAAGGTTAGTCTGACTGGGATCCTGCTAATCAGGACCCCAGTCGATCTGCTTTCCCCACTAAATTGTTGTGTTGATTACTTGGGTACACTCCAGATTGGATACTGTGGTACCCTTATGTAGGAAGGTAGGATCCTTTTGCATGGTTACCCCCACCTTTTGACTGGTAATAAGCTGTGTTTTGACTAGTCTGACTGGGATCCTGCTAATCAGGACCCCAACCTATCTGCGTTCGCCCTAAACTGTTGTGTTCAGTACCTAGGTACATCCCAGGTTGGATACTGGGGTGCCCTTGTCACTCCCTAGTATATGGCACCCATGTACTCAGGGCATAGGTACTCCAGAGCTCTCCCATGGGCTGAAGCATGCATTATGCCATCCATGGGAGATCATTCAAAATGGACCTACAGGCCTGCCATTGCAGCCTGTGTACGTTGGTGCATGCATCACTTACTAAAGGTATAGGTTTGCTATATCGAAGGGTCACTGTCCTTAAAACCTATAAGTCACCCCTATAGCAGGCCTTTACAATCCGGAGGGCAGGGTGCTTAGTTCTAAGTGAGAGGGTGCTCCTGCATGAGCAGGACACCCCAGCAGTCTACGGAGTCCATTCTCCCTGACTGTCAGTGAAGCAGCCATATACTATATAGAGGGGCACCGCGTAATAGCGTGATGGCCATCTCGAAAACAGCTGCAACAAATCCTATCATGTTAGGTTTCAATCATGTTGGAATCATACCTCCACACTATAAAAGACATGGGAGGTATGATTCCAAGCAATGCAAGAGCCCTCAGTTAGGCTCTCAGTGTTCCCAGTGCCAGCCTTCTAGTCCCGGACAGACAAAAATGGTTGCTGCAGACCAGAGACATTTCTGCCCTCCTGCTGTTGGACCAAGCTCGAGCAGGGGAAGGCAGAATAGGCATCCTGTCACACGGAGGTGTGACCACCTCCCAGACAGGATTTAGTGTATTAGGGCTGGGTGGGTGCGTCTGACATTCTGCATGAGGGACACATTTGGTGTCCCTGTGCAAAGTCCAGATCAAACGAGTCCTGGGAGCTGTTGGCTCCCGCTCTGGCGCAAAAGTGGACTAAGGACATGGGAGTAACCTCCCCGCAGTCCAGACCCTCCCCTGTGAGGGTCCCCTGAATCATCCCAACCCTTTCCGTAGGGTACTTAAGGGCTTACCTGGGTGCAAGTCTCTAGGTTCGTAGTGGGATAAGATTCAGAATGGAAACCACTGCACTTCTACCGTCTGGGCACTCTGGACTTCGTTTGGGCCTATCTTCGTCTCCCTTCCGGTCTGCTACATCATCTGTGCATTATACAGGAACCTTCCAAGGCGTGTGAAGCATCAAGGACAACCAAAGTAATCACCCTTGGAGTGAAGGAGTCACTCCCCTGCATTCACAGGCACTGCAACGAAGACGACCGGTCTGCAAATCCCAAGCTCATCCAGACTCCGTGGGTTCTGCAACACAGGTGGTGGTTTTCCTCAGCTCCCAAGACCTGCTCTACCCTTTTACCAAGTTTGAGGCCAGTAGTCCTTGTGGGGGTTGCAATAACTGAACCCCTGGGTACAGCATCCCCTTTGCAATTGCAAAGGCTTGTTGAAATCTTTGCAATAAGATCTCCAGGCTCCAAGTAGCCACAACCTCGAGCACCTCCCGTGACCAGAATCTTTGGCCACACTGCATCGTGTGCATCATGGCCTGCATCTTTTGCTGAGTTGCTTGAGGTCCTCTCGCGACTCCTGTGCCTCTGGCCTGTGGGTCACCTTTGTTTTCCTTGGCCTCCCGTGATTGCCCAGAGCCTGCCCTCACTCCCCTGCTTGTGGTGAGTCTCCTGGACCTGGCTGGTCCCAACTGTGCACCTTATTGACTGCCTGCATGGGTTGCATTTGCCAAGGCTTGTTGGTGCTCCCACCAGACACTGACCCCTCAGACCTCAACATCCTTCATGGGACAGCTCGTATCCAGGTCCTGGTCATCCTCAGCGTCGCAGAGTCAAAGTCATCGTCATCTTTCCTGAAGTACCCGACATCGGAGGACATCTGGGTTCAACAGCGGTTTCCGACGTCACTTCACACTTATGCACCCGGGTTCCCTGGCAGAGGTAACGTGGGTACTAGGGTAGCCAATGGGTGGGGTGGCCCTTCAACCTTCTGTCTTCCACGGAGTTTCTTCAGGGTCTACTGGGAAGGGTCCCTCATCTTTAAAAATCCAACTGTGACTTGCACATGGACTTGTACGAAGCACGCGGTCATGTTTACACACTGCACATGCTCTCCGTGGGGTCCCTATCTACTTACCTTGGGTGGTACAGTGGGTCCCTGGCAATTCTATGTCCTCTTGACATTGTCCTGACTCGAGTTGTGGTTCTTATTCCACTTTTTTAGTATATGGTTTGGTCCCCCTCTGGGGCTACTGTGTGTTTCGTGCTATTTACTGTGTTACTTTGCTAAAGTATTGTGTGCATTGTGTTTATCTCTGTGTTGGAGATATTGAAACATACTAGAAAGTATTACATATTAAATACATATTTCTATAAAAATCTGGTGTGGTTCTTTTCATGTAATCTATACTATAAGATTGCATTTTGTAAAAAAACAAACTGCTTTACACTCCTTCAAGACTAAGCCTGAAGGCTGCTCTCCACAGCTACCACTTAGATAGCTTCCTAAAGATTGTTTAACACCTCTTAAATCACCATAAGGGATGTCTGGACTGGTGCAAGGTGCCTGCTTACATTAGTAGACATCATATACCAGGCCAGCCTTTAACAGTTAGCACTAGCCATGTTGCGGTTTTTTGTCTGATCGAGGCCTGAAGGTGCACTGAGTCAATTGATAATAGCCGACTGTTTGAAATTAACAAAAGATAAAAATATCAAATGGCGGGCGCATGTGAAGGAAAATCTGAGGGAGATTGGAAGGTCATATCCGTATGAAAATCAGAAGAGCATTAATCAGCGAACTGAAGCTCTAGTCAAGAGCAAATTATTGGGTTTAATAGCCAGAAAATGGCTAGAAGCTGAGCAGTGAAAAAAGTCAGCTAAAGTATATTTTTTATTGATCACTACTGTGGCAATGGAACCATACTTAAATAAGATACTGATATACCAGAGGTTTTACCTGACATGATTTAGATTAGGCATAGCCCATTTTCTAGGAGTGTACCCTTTTTGTGTGATTTATATAAGGACCACAGATAGAATGTTTTAATACCGTTACTGAGGAGCCTTAACATCAGAGAGTGAAAGGCGGCAATGGAGTTTCTACAGCTGCTGAAAACTGACGTGGTCTGGAAAGCAGTTTATAGATTTTTTGCGGTGTAGTCAAGCAGCGCAGATTAGTCAGGTAATGAAATGTGATATGGCTCCAGTATCATCCCGCATAACATTCAAATGATAGAAATTGCCTTCAATGTACTGGTATTAGTATCTGCTTTGCAATTGTTTTGTATATTTTTGTATATTTAAACACTTAGGGCCAGATGTACAACCATTTTTAGCAGTCGCATACAGAAAATCGGTCTGTTTGCGAAAGAAAAGGGTTGTAGCATGTACAAACCCTATTTTGTGAGTTAGTAACCTATTACCGACTTGCAAAATAGGGTTTGCGAGTCACTATTAGAAAGGGGCATGCCAAGGGCGTCCCTTCCCAATAGCGAGTCGCAGGGGGATGCATGATTGTTTTGCAAAAAACAATTGCAGTTACCACTAATTTCAACTTGATGGTAGGCCAGTTGCAATCGGGAAGGGGTATCCGGGGGACCCCTTCTCCTTTGTGTTTGGAAGCAAAAATATTGTTTAAGAGCAGACAGTGGTACCATGGAAAGAAAACTTGACATTTTTCTCTTTTAAACGCATCTAGTTTTCCTTTAACGAAACGGGCTACATTTGAAAAAAAGGATGCTTTATTTATTTAAAAAGCAAAATATACACAAATGATGGCTGGAATGCAGAACAAATCAAAACGTTCACCCCCAGTCAAGAGATCTGGGTTACATCTATCATTCTTTTGCTCACTATACCACCCCAGTTTAGACCTGGCCATGTGCAAATCAGTCTAGACCCTGTGATTCATGGGAACAGTCCAGCCCAAACTGCCAAGCCCGGTCCTCCCTGGACCAGAAATAAGCATCCTAGTACCGGTTTCATGGTTTTACCCCTCAGACAAGACAGCTTAAATCCAGTTGCACAGTGAGCTTGGGGCCCACAGATGGGCATACCCGGCGCACTTAAGGGTGAGAAAGTAAAAGACACACAATTGATGGACAGAATACAGGAAAAAAAACATTCATCACCAGTCAAGAGATCTGGTTAAATCCATCATTCTTTGGCTCCCCATGCCACCGCAGTTTAAACTTGGCCATATGCAAATCATACTTGACCCTGTGTCTCATGTGAACAGTCCAGCCCGAACTGCCAAGCCAGGTCCTCCCTGGACCGGAAACAAGCATCCTAGGACCGGGTTCGGGGTTTCACCCCTCATCAGTCGTGGGTGAGATGCCAGTTTGGGAGGCGGAAGACGACGCGAATCAAGGTGCCTCCCAGTTACATACTCAGGAATCGTGATGAGTCTCGCTTCCCCCTAGCATATGGGGACCCAATGAAGAATAGGCTGATATCCACAACAGGAATCTATACTGTACTATATGATGATTCTCAGCATGCTTCAGGCTTCAATATGTTAAAAGTACAAAATGATGCCCTGATAAAGTCCACATGTAGTGGACGAAAGGCGTTGGCTGTTCTGTGTCATTCCTATGAGAAATAAAGAATATCTTGGACGCAATAGGGAGAGAATGGACTAACTTTTTGTGGAATTTTGAGTGACTTGTGATAGAATGTCTCTGCAGAACACTGCGGTGTCTGCACTGATAGGGCTTCTGGATGTATTCACATGTAAAAGGTTGAAGCCAAGGATTTTCAGCAAATAGATTGCAAGAGATTTTGTAGTGTAGTTCCGATATTCCCAATAGGCTCTGCGCATTGGAAAAAAATATCCTATAGATATGACGTAGGACTTAGGTCAGTAGGTCTCTATCGAATATACTAAACTTAACTGTGAGTGCCAGCTAGCTCAGAGGTCACCAGAAACGTTCTCAAATTGACACGAAGGGATTAGTTTCTGACAACCGCATAAACATGACACCTTTGTTCCCTAGGACTGGAATAACTATCTTCAGAGTCGTGGAAACAAAAGATAAGTATTTCACTCAGTCAATCGTGCATGCTTCGTTTCTACAGAGTTTGCAGAGAAATAGTGAGACGGGCGTTTTCAATAAAAGGTTTATTGAACAGTCTTCTTTCTCATGCAAGAGAGGTGAACTGTTACAATCGTTAGACAGAATTCAAAGTATAATGCGTACAGGGAGAATAGTAATATAAAATAATACTGTAATAGCATTGTACGGTTTCTAAGCAATATAAAAAGATACATGCATAAATAACACAGGCTAAAATACTCAACTGAGGGATTCCAGGCCTGAAAATGTATTGTTTTGGCATGCTGGGTGCTACCTTGTGTCTGGACAAAAGGTATACTTCCCTGATGATCTCTAGCTAGAGCAAAACACTTGTTTTTTCACAATGGAGGTGTAAGTAACAGTATCAAGTGTTCAAGTCCCCAGCAATTCACAAAACAGAGGAATTGCCTTCTGTTGACAAGGAAAATGCACCGTTTCATGTGGAGGAACCATACTTACTCCCTCAGCCACTGAGAAGCTCAGGATGCCCTATAAAATGTGAAATAGTCTGAACTAAACAGAAAGCCCTGCCATCATCCCTAGGCATGTCACTTTCACTGCCTTTCCATAAAAAAATTAATTAGTTCACAATGGTCTACTCAGAAAGCCACTTTAAATGTCAGTCCATACCAAAGTAAACATTTTTATGAAGTGAATTGTTGCTTTTAAAACTTTTACCAACAACTACATTTGTCAGTAGTCTTTATTAGTAGAGTATTTTTCAAGACTGGGGACTAGATGCAATGGTGGCAGAAGTTCGTGACCCTGGACTATGGGAGGGGAGCCGACACAGGCCCACAGGTCTCATTGTCTGTGGTATCACGATGGAGGCTGCAGACTCCACACATACAAAATTGTATCTATATTCCAAGACCCTGTTTTTGATTAATAACTCATGTCTTGAAAAACTCTGAAAACTTTGCAAAGTATGAAAACCACATGACGGCACAAAAGCTGATCAAGTATCTATGGTGGCAGGGGCAATTATTCAAACGAACACCATTAAAGAAGTTTGAAGATATAAAAATCACAAAGACACAATAATGCTAAAGAGTACTCCCAGATACAATTTAAGGTCTAGAGGAGGGAGAAAAAACCAACAGTAAAGTACAAATACCTCTAATCTGACCTGTGTAATTCTATATAGTGAGTAAATCACAAAATATTTCACAAGGAATGCAGTATATAGGAAAAGACTTATTTTATTTAAACATGTTATTCTTTACTTTTCCATTTTTTCTTTTGTCATATTTTAATCATATTCATATTTTTGTGTAAACAGATTTTATCAACATTTCATTTGGACCGATTTGTATGACATATATTATATACAAAACTCTTTATGACAAAAAGTGGAAGAAGAGTTTTGTATATAATATATGTCATACAAATTGGTCCAGATGAAATGTTGATAAAATCTGTTTACACAAAAATATGAATACGATTAAAATATGACAAAACAAAAAAAAGAAAAAATGGAAAAGTAAAGAATAACATGTTTAAATAAAATAAAAGTCTTTTCCTATATACTGCATCCCTTGTGAAATATTTTGTGATTTACTCACTATATAGAATTACACAAGTCAGATTAGAGGTATTTGTACTTTACTGTTGATAAAAATCACAAAGGTCATGAGCCAGTCACTGAGGTCTATCTAGCCCACTATTTACTAGCATTAAAAGTTAATGCCCAGTGCAGAGTTGAGTGAGCTCACAGTTTACAGGTACTATTGGGAAGCAAGGCCACCAATGAGATATTTGACTATATGTTTTGGTCAAACATTAGACCAAATAAACAAGTATTAGGCTCAGCCAGATTCTGGGCTGCAGCTCACACCCACCAGCGCTCGACCCTTTGCTGGAGGTACACAACCAGTAACGCGTGGGAGTAAGGGTCTGTTACCACAAACACACGCAGGGCAGCTGACAATAAGTGGCTGGCAAGTAGCGGCAGGAACACCCTGTTTTCCGACAACATGTGGTGATATCACATGCACTTTCAGAGTCTAGACTCACGCACAGCTGGCTTTTGCTGAAATGGGCTGTGGCTCATGCAGAGTTGGTAAACTTTAGTATTTCACTGGCTGTAAGAATTGTTGGATTAACTAACACAAAGGCAAACCTACTCAAAAAGAACCAGGGCTTTAAATATTTTTTTTACATAGCATGTGGTTCCTTTCTAACAATTAGCTGTGTACTTGAAAAGACAAAAGCACGGCACAGTTCAGAACCTGGTAGGATGTAGTCAGAAAAGACTTAACACTGGGATCTAGCACAATTGGTGATTCAAAAGAGAAAAACATGTTAGACTTGGCACCTTTTGACGTGTTTCCCCAGACTTTTTGCTTTCTGACTTCCCGGTTTGGACTCTGTTTTTGCTGGTTTAGTGTCTCTGCACACTTTCTCACTGCTGTTCAGTGTTAAAGTACAAGTGCTCCGGTTGTAAATTGTTATTATGGTTGGTGTTTCCATGATTGTCTGATTTGATTTACTAGTCATTCCCTAGTACAGTGCACCGTGTGTGCATAGGGCCTGTAAATCAAATGCTGCTAGTGGGCTTGCAAAATGTGCCCCCTCACTCAATCACTTGAATATTATTTCATGACCAAATAAACATAAACATTAAATCTGGTCTGGTATCTTTATTTATACCTTTTATAACTGATTTTTTTCAAAAATTATTTCATATGGCAACAGGAGAATACAACATACACAATTATTTACAAATGAAGAAAAACTACATTGACACAATACTACTAACAAACTCTGTGAAAATTCTTTCAATGTGACATTCCAATGACAATACAATACTTAAATTATAACCATCATCACAAAACAGTTTCGGGCAGCCAAATCAAAAATTCAGACTAATCAAAACACATATGAAGAGCCAATTCAATACAAGAGAAAAAGTGTGAAGCAGGTATAATTCATAATACACAATGAATGTATATCATTAACTCTTGCTGGATTGCCGACGCGTTTCAAGTTTGGGCGTCAAGTTTCCAAACTATCATCAGGGCTCTTGTGATTTTTCTGTTGGAATGTGAAAAAAATACTGATTTAATATAACCAAATGGCCTCTTCTGTCAAAGAAGAACCGTTTGAATAGAATTAAAAGTACCTGAACGTTAGTGATCGGTTGGCCTGTGTGGGTTTCTGTAACTGGACCGAATCCTTTACTCAGGACACAACCAGAAGGTATGCACCTGTTACAACGCATTCGTTACTCCGCACTACCATTACAACGCGACTTTTATAACGCATACCATTACAACGCATTGCGCTGGGGGGCGCTATAGGATAGGGAATGGTATAATTTACTATCCAACACCTTCCCTAGGGTCCACGGGGACTGGAGTTAGAATAGTAAATTATACTTACCACTATCCAGCACCCCAAAGCGCTATGCGTTGTAATGGTATGCGTTGTAATGGTCGCGTTGTAATGGTAGGTAGTTGTAACGGTATGCGGAGTAACGTCATACATCCCAACCAGAATGACTTCAGTGGCAGCACCAACCTGGGAAAACAGGTGTTGCCTTTATTTAACATAAGGTCCCTTAGGAGTAGAATTGCTCCTGCACTCTATTTCCAACACATTAGTAATATTGAAAAACGTATTATCATACCTTTGGTGGTTCAACTTTGTAGCCACAAAAAGTAGGGATTTTTTCTAAGGGAGGCAGAGGATTATCTCTTCTTTAAATCCTGCATGGGGAATATGCACCCATTTAGCATAAGTACAAATGTACAAAAGTGTCTTTCACTTAAAACAAAAATCGTGATGTCATACCTTACACGATTTTCTGGTGTGCGGCGGCAGGAATTTCTACCCTGTGTCTGTAAAAACAATGGGCTGAATAAGTGCACGCTTCAAGTTTTAACTACAGCTGCACAAAACGCTGTGCCATGATTAATGACCCATTCGGTGTGCCAGACCTGAACGTACCTTTGTTTCTCGTTGTTATCTGCTCACCGCGTTTTCAGTCAGGGCCCCAGCCGGGGCACTCGCGGAGCACAATAACTCGATTCTACTCTGTGTCTCGCACTCTCGTCCCGCCGCGATCTGGAAAGACGCGCAGGAGGTTAGTATGCAGATTACACGTCCCACGGCAATCTCATTGCGGGTAGTTACCCCTCCTGGGAGACGCTTACCTCAAACCTCTCTACTCTCTGCTCGACTTGCAACCGGCACTTCTGACTCGCTGCTAGCTACAAGTGGCGGCGGCCATTTCTCATTCTTAAAGTGACACTGCAGTAGCGACCCGCTACATCCAAGATGCTTTCTGGGATTTGCAGTGAAAAACCCTGTCTAGTGGACTGGGGTCAGTCCGGGGTGGATTTTCTGGCACACGGAACGGGGAATTCAACCTAAACAATGTTACAAGGTACCTCATTTTGTGGCAAACAACAAATGGATTTAGTCTGTATAATGCTGCAAAGGTGCATAATTTTCACTGTTTCATTCATAAGGGGAGCAAGAACTTGACGACACTGCAGTATGGCCCCAAGTCTCAGATTCTTGACAATTCAGACATGTTGTTGAGGCCAGTCAAGATACAATTAAATTTCAAAATTAGATATGCTTCTTTTGTCAGTAGCATTTTATCAATGTCAGCAGGGCGCTGTATATTACTCATAGTGTGTAAAACAGTCCATTTGAAATCATTTTCGCTGTGGGACATTTCGATGAAATGTTCTACCACTGGGGCTGTTAGTATTCTTTTTTTGATTCTTGATCGGTGCTGTCCCATTCGCAGATTCACCTGCTGGTTCGTTTTCCCTATATAAAGCCTTGGGCAGGGGCAGATAAGGGCGTAAACCACATTCTTGGTTTTACAATTCGAAAAACCTTGATGTTTCCACTTTATTCCTTGATGCTCAAACTCGCTACCCTCAATGGTGCTGCTACATGAAACACAGTTCCCGCACCTATGGTGTCCCTCTAACGGTTTCATATCCCATAGGGCTCGAAGATCTTGTTTCGGTTGTGTCCTGGGGAGATCTGCTCGCACAATATGTTGACCCAAACTGCGATTCTTTTTGTAAGCAAAAATTGGGCGCTGGAAAGGGCATTCTAGTTCCTCTAGCAGATGCCAGTTCTTAAGGACTGTCTGCCTCAGCTTATGAGTATCCGGCCCAAAGGTGGTCACGCACACCAACCTGTCCAATTCCTTTTTCTCATTTGTTTGTAATAGGGTTTCACGTGGGGTACAGCGGGCCCTCTTAAATGAATTCTTAAGGAGCTTCCTAGGGTAGCCTCTATGAATCATTTCATTACAAAATGTCTGGGCATGATGGTCATAATCGCCAAGCTCCGAGCAATTCCTTCGGATGCGTAGCATTTGCCCGTAGGGCAAGTTAGCCTTCAGACTTCTTGGGTGGTAGCTTTTATGGTGGAGGATAGTGTTCTTATCAGTCGCTTTTTTAAACAGTGATGTTTTAAGTTTACCCTCCTCACAGGTGACCTCGACGTCCAAAAACGTCATTTTTGTGGTACTTGTTTCGATGGAAAATTTAATATCCGGGTGTCTATTATTGATCCATTCATGGAACTCTAATAGTTCAATCTGGCTCCCCTGCCACAGGAGCCAGATATCATCAATGTATCGCCACCATTGAAGGATATTCGCCTTGCAGGGGTTGTTGTTGTCTACAAACAGGGCCTCATATTGTGCCATGTAGAGCACTGCCATTTCTGGGGCATAAGGACACCCCATGGCAGTGCCCTTGATTTGCATATAGAATTGGCCATTGAATGTAAAAAAGTTCTTTTGTAGAGCTATAGCTGCGAGTCTGAGGATGAACGCAGTAGGGACCCTATGGGGCCTCTCTCTTCTATCCAAAACTAGTTCGATAACCTCCAACGCCTCTTCCTGAGGAATTTGGGTATATAACGATGTGACATCCATCGTTGCCATGATCTGTTTAGATGAATCAAAGTCGATACCCTCCACCTTGATTAAAAAATCAGTCGTATCCCTGAGATATGATTTTACCTCCGTCAAAAAGGGCTTCAAAAAGAAATCCACATACTTATGAATGAAACAGTGAAAATTATGCACCTTTGCAGCATTATACAGACTAAATCCATTTGTTGTTTGCCACAAAATGAGGTACCTTGTAACATTGTTTAGATTGAATTCCCCGTTCCGTGTGCCAGAAAATCCACCCCGGACTGACCCCAGTCCACTAGACAGGGTTTTTCACTGCAAATCCCAGAAAGCATCTTGGATGTAGCGGGTCGCTACTGCAGTGTCACTTTAAGAATGAGAAATGGCCGCCGCCACTTGTAGCTAGCAGCGAGTCAGAAGTGCCGGTTGCAAGTCGAGCAGAGAGTAGAGAGGTTTGAGGTAAGCGTCTCCCAGGAGGGGTAACTACCCGCAATGAGATTGCCGTGGGACGTGTAATCTGCATACTAACCTCCTGCGCGTCTTTCCAGATCGCGGCGGGACGAGAGTGCGAGACACAGAGTAGAATCGAGTTATTGTGCTCCGCGAGTGCCCCGGCTGGGGCCCTGACTGAAAACGCGGTGAGCAGATAACAACGAGAAACAAAGGTACGTTCAGGTCTGGCACACCGAATGGGTCATTAATCATGGCACAGCGTTTTGTGCAGCTGTAGTTAAAACTTGAAGCGTGCACTTATTCAGCCCATTGTTTTTACAGACACAGGGTAGAAATTCCTGCCGCCGCACACCAGAAAATCGTGTAAGGTATGACATCACGATTTTTGTTTTAAGTGAAAGACACTTTTGTACATTTGTACTTATGCTAAATGGGTGCATATTCCCCATGCAGGATTTAAAGAAGAGATAATCCTCTGCCTCCCTTAGAAAAAATCCCTACTTTTTGTGGCTACAAAGTTGAACCACCAAAGGTATGATAATACGTTTTTCAATATTACTAATGTGTTGGAAATAGAGACCTTATGTTAAATAAAGGCAACACCTGTTTTCCCAGGTTGGTGCTGCCACTGAAGTCATTCTGGTTGTGTCCTGAGTAAAGGATTCGGTGCAGTTACAGAAACCCACACAGGCCAACCGATCACTAACGTTCAGGTACTTTTAATTCTATTCAAACGGTTCTTCTTTGACAGAAGAGGCCATTTGGTTATATTAAATCAGTATTTTTTTCACATTCCAACAGAAAAATCACAAGAGCCCTGATGATAGTTTGGAAACTTGACGCCCAAACTTGAAACGCGTCGGCAATCCAGCAAGAGTTAATGATATACATTCATTGTGTATTATGAATTATACCTGCTTCACACTTTTTCTCTTGTATTGAATTGGCTCTTCATATGTGTTTTGATTAGTCTGAATTTTTGATTTGGCTTTACGAAACTGTTTTGTGATGATGGTTATAATTTAAGTATTGTATTGTCATTGGAATGTCACATTGAAAGAATTTTCACAGAGTTTGTTAGTAGTATTGTGTCAATGTAGTTTTTCTTCATTTGTAAATAATTGTGTATGTTGTATTCTCCTGTTGCCATATGAAATAATTTTTGAAAAAAATCAGTTATAAAAGGTATAAATAAAGATACCAGACCAGATTTAATGTTTATGTTTATTTGGTCATGAAATAATATTCAAGTGATTGAGTGAGGGGGCACATTTTGTTGGTTCACAATATATAGGGTCCAGCCCTCCCTCAGCCCCGCTAAGGACCTAACTCCTTTCTGTTTGCTAGTGGGCTTGCAGCACATATTAAGCCACCCACACAAGCAGCCTGCAAATGTAACTCTGGCCTGCCATTGCAGAGCCTGTGTGCAGTCTGGTACTGCCATGTCGACTTGGCAAGTACACCCACTTGCCAGGCCCTAACCTCCCCTTTTCTTGCATGTCAGTCCCCCCCCTAAGGTAGGCCCAAGGTACCCCTGTGGGCAGGATGCAGTGCATGTGAAAGGTAGGACATGCCCTGGTGTGTGTGTGGCATGTCCTGATAGTGAATTACTGCCCATATAAATTCAACAATTACTGCCAATTTCGTTTTTCACTATTGCAAGGCTACCTGTTCCCATAGGATAGAATGGGGAGTTTGTTTATAACTTATAAGCACAACTGGCCCTGGAAATAAGGTATAAAAATAAAGTTTACTATGCCTGAACTCAGAATCTAATCATGCATCTTTTAGTGCAGGTGATTTTTACATTCTATGTTTGGAAATACCACTTTTAGAAAGTAGATATTTTCTGGCTCAGCCATCCAATGTGCTTCTGCTGGGTTTGTGGATTGACTGTCTGGCTTTGGGATTATAGGGGCTGGGGAGGAGCAGTGGCTCCAGAGAGTCTAGAAGCGCTGAATAGACCTGGGCTGCATTTAGAGTAGGGGGAGGAGATTTCCTTTCACCTGAATGGTCCTGGTCTTCCTGTGACAATGCTGTCTCCACCTCCTGCCAGGAACCTGCACCAGAGAAGATAGACCTGGTTCTAGCTGGGCACAGACCGCCTCTGCCTGAGGACAAAGGATTTTGAGCTATAAAAAGTGGGCCCAAACTCCTAAACTGTAGAACTCTTTTGGACCAAGAAGACTGCCAAGAAGACTGCCGAGAAGAAGAGCTGGACAAGCTGTGAGGAGAACTACCACTTTGCTGAGTGCTTTGCTGTGTTTGCCTGCAGTGGCTGCTTTGTCTTGGGCAGTGAAAGGACTGAACATAAACTTTCTGCAACTTCCTTTTTGTGAGTTTCTCCAAGGGCTTGAGGTAGAGCTTGCCCCCGCTTAAGAAGTCACAGGAACAGCAAAGACTTCAAGTTCTTTTGCCTTCATCAATAGGGACTGTGTTTTTGTGCTGCAAGAGAAGAAAAGGCAACCCAACGCCACCTACAATGCTGCTGCTGAATCAGGTGTCCTGAAGGCACCGCCGTGCCAAGTTCAAGATTAGTCAGAGCTACTCTGTATGAGAGCCATGTTCATATTCATATAAGATGTAGCAGTCAAGGTAGAGTGCGAGACATCAGGGCATGGTAGAGAGCTACGCAAGATGGTAGTTGGTTAGAGAGAGGCAAGAGAAGGTCAGCGAGAGCAGAGTACCCGTAAGCACAGACCACCACACAGACACTTACCCACAAACATACAGACACCAATATGGTGAAGAAAATACAGATCAAGTCAGATAACACAAATAGCCAAACACCTAGAGGGGACAAATAGATGGACTAAGGGAAAGATGGCTGGCTGGATGGATGGATGCACTTATGGATGGATGGATGGATGGATGGATACATACATACATACATACATACATACATACATATGCGGACTTTAATTTTTTTAAATCATTGCCTTTTGGTTGAAGAACTCAAATATGAGGAAGAGAGTATTTTTAGGTCTCACTAACCACACAGTGTAAACTGCTTGTTGGCAACAGGGCCACATGTTTTCCATTGGCATTGCTTTACTGCCACTCATTTACTTGTGTGGGCTTTCCTTACTCTTCTTTTGTCTGTCCCTGGAGGATGGACTCATGTTGTGTTCTTTCACTGTTTGCATTTCAAGCTCTATTTTTTTTTCTTTTGGGTTAAGTACTCAATGAGATTACTCTACTCATGTAGTTCTCTGCCCCAGCCCCACTTGTGTTACTTTCTGTCTCTGAGTTCGTCTCCCCGCTACCTCTATGGTGCCCGAGTGTACTTCTTCCCCTCCACCTGGGGTTGCTTTCTTACCCATTTCCTTTTCCCTTATTCACTCTACATTACACTCTCTATTAACACTTGCTTGTCCTTCTTAGCCCTGCTCTCCATTTTCCTTCTGTCCCCACTCCGTCCATGTTATTTCTCCAACCCTCCCTACATGCTATGTCCTCCACCCGACCTCAGTGTGGCTTCCTGCCATGCGGTTTCCTTGTACCCAAGTCCCTTGTGATGCTTCTCCCACCAGTGTCCTTTGTGATGCTTCCTCTCACCTATGCTTCAAAAAAAGTTTCACACTACTTATTATTTTTAGGTTTCACCTGCACAGCGCTTGCATAGTGCTAGTGAAATCTACTGTATTGAATTTATCTTAAAAGGGGCTTACATCCCACCTTAACTTCTTATTTTTCCCTGTGCTTGTCATTTTACTTTGCGTTCGCTTATATTGGTTGTAGCATTTTCCTGTTCTCATTTGTTCATTTTTTTTATCTATATCCTGTGGCCAAAGTACTCATTCTGATCGCTTTGGTGGGTGGAACTTCTTTTATCACATTAAGGCTGCACAGCATTTACTGTTTACCTTTACTTATTTTCCCTTGGCTGCACGCATTTAGAGCTTCCATTTACAGCGTCTGGCTGCACACAGTTAAAGTGCGCTCGTCTGCTGCATTTTGTTGTTGTCCCACGCTGTGTCAATACGTATTTTAAGAAGCATACTTGTTTGCTAAAGCCAGGTGATTAAGTGATAGTGTCCAGAATCACAGGGTGGTGAAGTAACGCCAATACTCAACCCTTTGTTCATTAGTTTTGAAGACTCTCAGATCATCTTTTCACTATCTCGTTCTGACCCTGGTTCTACATCCTGTCTCCAATCGGGCCTCAGGCGAATTGCTATATGGATGAACCAGAACTTTTTGAAACTTAACGGTGAAAAAAACGAGGTTTTAATTCTCAGCAAGGAGAAAGATCTCTGGGGCCCATTACATTGGCCCATTGAGAAGGGAGCTCTTCCGCAGCCTTTCAGCCACGTCCGTAATCTGGTCGTATATATTGATGATTCTTTATCAATGCATCATCAAGCAGTCAAGGTCACAGCCACCTGTTTTACCATCTTAAAATGGCTTAGGAAAATCCTCTGGATGTTACCTAAGACCACCCAGAAAACTGTGGTCCATGCCCTTATCACCTCACGGCTGGATTACGGCAATGTCCTTTTTCTGGGTGCCAATAAGGCTGTGACCCGTAGACTGCAGCTGGTACAGAATGCCGCAGCGAGACTGCTATGCAGTGTTCCCAGAATCACACCCATCTACGGCTATCTTCGCGACTTACATTGGCTCAGGGTGGAAAATCGTATAAAATTTAAAGCCCCGAGTTACATGTTTAAGATCAAATAGGACTTAGCTCCACAATACCTGCTTTCTTTGGCTTGCCCATATGTCCCTAATCGCCATCTCCGTTCTGCTTCTCTGGAAAAATTCATGGTGCCCAGATTTAAACTTGCTAGGATGGGTGGTCGATCCTTTTCCTATCTTGGTCCTACTCTCTGGAATGCTCTCCCTCTTGCCATCCACAAAGAAACTAGCTATCCCAGTTTCCGCAGATCCTTGAAGACCTGGTTATTCAATCAATAACTTCTTCCCAGTTTTGGTTTCTCCTGCTTCCAGTCTCCGTCCTGGCGCCGGGAAACCCTTTTTGGGTAGCTGTTGTGCCTTACAAATTCATTTAATAAATAAATAAATAATAAGACGGCTGCTCTGACCATAGCGCCACATCCTTCTTCCCCATTCCAAATACTCTTCCACTCAAGTTGAGCATTAAAAGCAGAGGACGCCGCAAACAGATGCGCAAATATTTTGGGAACCACTAATAAACAGTACATCTGAATTCTACACCGCTTCATGTGGTAAGGCCTGCAGTGTTTGCCCTGTGACTTAAAAGGGTAGTGTAACCTCACTTTCCAGGCTTCTAGTTGCAGAACAGGAGGGCGATGAGGATGTTGCAATGTAATTGCTTTAGCGCAGTCCGGTGAAGTCCGGTGTCTGACTAGACCAGCAAAGACCTCACTAAGCAGTCCTGGGGTCTCTTTACACTCAGTAACAAGCTTTTAACTACGGAGTATGTTGTCTTCATTGAGCTGCAGGCTAGTGCATTTCATGCTCCCTTTACCAAAACAGGAAGTAGGTGTCCGCATTCCAAGAGTTCCACCTGGCAGCAAAGGAGGCTGACTGTCTCTCACTTTACTAAGATGGCTGCCTTTAAGTGGTGCTCATTGGGACTGTTTCTGCACCTCTGTAGTGCGGGGTATCCCGTCTTTTGCGGTTCTACTCTAGAGGAGCCTTGCCCAGAGTTTCAGCACAGCTCAACCCAGACTCTACAGAGGACTGGCAACATTTCAAAGCTGCGGCTATAACCAGAGATAGGCATTAAAGGAACGTATCTGCTCTGTTTTGGAAATAAGGATGTGTTACTGTCAGACAGCAGCCCCTGAACATGGATTACACAGCTCTCACAGCAAACAACTACTTCAAATTGCTCTATTTATGGACTGAGGAAATGGAATCTTCAACCCAAAGAGACCTATTATTAGGGTCTTTAATGACACTTAGGATTAAAGAAAATGTAGAAGTAGTATATCGCTTTTAGTAACATTCTGTAAACACCAAATGATCTGAAACGATTGCATCTGTTACATCATGAACATTCTTCCATATTTGAATTCTCTTAAACGAAAGTAATAAATACATTATCTCTTTTCCGAAGTCTTACAATACTGACAATAATAAACAAAAACACACCCTGTGCAATACACGCTGGATCTGTGTAGATATAATCATTTATGCATGTAAAAAAAACAGCATGCACTCATGCATTATTTACCTTGCATATGCAGAAAACATGCAAATGAGAGTGTTAAAAGTCGGCATATATGTCCCACTTGAACATTCTTTAATGAATTGCTAAATAACAACTCTAAGCATTAATATTAACTAACCCTTAGGAATCTCCAGACATCAACAATATAGTTCATATTTTACCCACAACATAAATGAAGGGTATACAGATAAAATGCATATCTTACCAGGTCATTCATATTAGCCTGGCTAGCAGGATTTATTTCTTCTAAAAATTCCAAGACGTAAAACGTGTATCTGTCCATAAGGTGCACTCCAATTCCAAGATCCGGTTGGTGCTAAATACAAACAGCATATTTAGTAACTAAAGATCAGACTGTAACGTCATGAATTAAAAGCATGAATCAAAAGCATCAAATATACATGACGAACCAATTAACAGGAGTGCAAAGAGGCACCAGATGGAAGCAACATTATGTTCAATTGGCATTGCAAAATATTTCAATATCAGGAGATTTCTATTTTCTAAGTGACAAATTAACCTCTGCTTCTTTAAAGCAAAAGACGAAAGGATAATGAGTTTTATCCATTTTGAATAGACACCTGTATGTTTAATGAACTCAGTCAGAATACCTGAACTCGGTCACATGGCTCTATCTTTAAGGGTGCCAAGGGACCTAACTCACCCGCCTTTTCTCCCACGTTCCTTCATCAATTTTATTCACTTGCAAGCAATTTGATTAGACGCATATGAAAACCAAAAATATGTTGATACAAAACATTAAACACTAATTAAAAGTGTAGAGGCTTTGATCAACTGCGCCATGGATCTTAATGTATGGTGCAGCTGTAAGAATTCAACATCTCACTGGGGCATGTTTAACTTGCTCTTGGAAGGTGTTCTACCCAGATTGTGAACAAACATTAATTTGACATCTGATGCCTACATTCTCCAATGATCAGGCACTTCAAGTAGAGTTCAGACATGGCCATATGCAAATCAGTCTTGACCCTGTGCCTCATGGGAACAGTCTAGCCCGAACTGCCGAGCCATGTCTTCCCTGGACTGGAATAAAGCATTCTAGGACCGGTTTCTGGCTATCAGCCGTCATCCACCAGGATAGCTTGATTCCAGTGACATGGAGAGCACGGGACTCACGTCTGAGCATACCCGTCCCACTCGGGGTGACAATTGCAAAAACAACAATTGATGGACGGAATGTTGCACAATGGCAAAACATTCACCCCCAGTCACAGATCTGGGTTTAATCCATCGTTATTTTGCTCACCACACCACCCCAGTTCAGACAAGGCCATATGCAAATCAGTCTTGACCCTGTGCCTCATGGGTACAGTCCAGCCCGAACTGCCAAGCCATGTCTTCCCTGGACTGAAATCAAGCATCCTAGGACCGGTCTGGACTGTTCCCATGAGGCACAGGGTCAGATTGATTTGCATATGGCCATGTCTGAACTGGGGTGGTGGAGTGAGCTAAAGAATGGTGATGGATTAAACCCAGATCAGTTGACAGGGGGGGGAGTGTTTGATTCGCTCAAACGGTCCGTCCATCATCCCCTTTGGTATCGCTTTGTTGGCCCTAAGTTGGCAGGGTATGCCCAAACGTGGATCCCCTGCTCACTCTACCACTGGATTCAAGATATCCTGGCTGATGAGGATTATGAATCTGAAACCGGTCCCATGGTGCTTGTTTCCGGTCCAGGGAAGACATGGCTTGGCAATTCGGGCTGGACTGGACTGTTCCCATTAGGCACAGGGTAGGACTGATTAACATATGGCCATGTCTGAACTGGAGTGGTGGAGTGAGCTAAAGAATGGTGATTGATTAAACCCAGATCAGTTGACTGGGGGTGAGTGTTTGATTTGCTCAAATGCTCCGTCCATCATCCCCTTTGGTATTGCTTTGTTCGCCCTAAGTTGGCAGGGTATGCCCAGACGTGGGTCCCTTGCTCATTCTACCACTGGATTCAAGCTAGCCTGGCTGATGAGGACTATGAATCCGAAACCGGTCCCAGGATGCTTGTTTCCGGTCCAGGAAAGACATGGCTTGGCAGTTCGGGCTGGACTGTTCCCATGAGGCACAAGGTCAAACTGATTTGAATATGGCCATGTCTGAACTGGGGTGGTGGAGTGAGCTAAAGAATGGTGATGGATTAAACCCAGATCAGTTGACTGGGGGTGAGTGTTTGATTTGCTCAAAAGCTCCGTCCATCATCCCCTTTGGTATCACAGTGAAGTATGTGGCACCCACTTTGCAGATGTAAGCTGCCTGCCTCCTGAGATGAAGCACTTGCCTATCCACTGGAATGTGGTGCTTCAAAAAAGGTACCATAATGCCCTTCTTTATTGTAATCAGTTGAAAGGTCTCAATATACCAGAATTTATTTTGGCTGTGTAAGGACCAATGGAATGCGCAGTGAGTATAAATTGCTTGTGACCATGAACAAGTGAATCCTGACACCTTTTCTGCATCTGATGAAGTTGATGTTTGATTTTTATTGGTATTTCAGGTGTTCCCTCATTCGGCTGTACTTGGCATATGTTATAGTACGACAGGAATAAGTTGTACCTAGGACACATATAGCAATGTATCTATATAAATACTCTAGGTAATACTCTTGTCTTATGGACAGGGTAGATGTTAATCTATTATACCAGTATATTTGCTCTGTCCGCTGAACAGAACCGGTTAAACTATGACTCTTAATTTTTTTACTTACTTTGCCAATGCCATGCCGATGTGTAATTGTTCTAAAATCAATAAAGATAATTTTGTTTTAGAGAGAGATGGGGGAGTGTGTGTGTTTGTGTGCACGCTTGTGTGTGTGTGTATGCATGCATGCATGCATGCAAGTGTGTGTTACTCTAATGTATGCACACAAGTTTAGCTACCTGAGATTTATATTCAATTATGTTATGTTACAGTGTCCCTCCTAGAATAGAAGTGCTAGGCATCAAAACATGAAATGGGTTGTCCTCACACTCCACCAGATGTCGTGCTTCATCATAGGACAAGCCTCGCTCTTCAAAAACCCAGTTTGATGGAGAGCGGACCTACACCTTTAGACAGGGAGGCACTTCTAAGTTAGAATAGGCCCGTCCGAATAGTGACTTCGAAAACCAATGTGGCATCCTATAGTTAATTTATTTTTGGGACGTAGCGCTTGGTATAAAAAATTAAAAAATGTGGTGATAAGAGGAACTATTACCCCATCACCACTAGGATCATCGTCGCCATGATTCTGCCTTGTGGCTTAACTGAGTCCGCGGCATTCCCCAAGACGAACAAACGGGCTCCTGGTAAGGAAATGTTGCACTAAGATTGCCTTGTTGTTAGGGTGATCTGTGTCTACTCTAATACCACTTGGTGAAGCAACTCCATAGAAAAAAAAAACACAGTCAATAAATACTACTGAAAGATCGATAGTACATAGGGATAACAAATCTATGTAAACACTGCAGAAAAACTGACAGTGAATACTCTTTTTAAAGCTGAATACCATTTACACCTTACAAAAATAACATTGCAAACTTTTCAGTTCCGTAAAAAAAGCATCTATGCGTTGGGTTCTATGAAATAATATTAATCTTGAAAATTGCCATTAAGCAGTTTAGGTAAAAGGTTTTCTTAGCAATGGTATTCAACGAAATGGTTATTCTATGAAATCACATACAACTGGTAATGAAACTTGAGCACAAGATTACTCCAGTGGTTACCTAACTGACTAATTGCCTTGCCCTAAAACCTCCTAAATATTTACAAGGGAGAGGCACAAATTATTGCACTTACAGAAAGAGAGTCTTCTCCAACTTGGCTACTGGCAAGAGCCATAAGATTAGGCGAGTAGAAACGTTCATACATGGAAGCTCCTTGGCAAGTATCAATGATGAACAACAATTCATTGTACCTGAAATATAAAAATGCATTTTTGCAAATAACATTTTGTTGTGAAAAATCACTCTCACTGAAAAAGCACTAAGTGGGTTCCAAGAGAAACTAAAAGCAGAATCAAGATACAAATTATTGCACACATACAATAAAATTAAAGAAAACAGAATGCATTCAAGGGAAGGCCAAAGTCAGAAATAAACCTTACACAATGGAACAAAAACACTGGATAATTTCAGCATTACTAGTTTAAGTGCCAAACCTTTCCAAACCCTTCGACGATGTTCAGTGGGATAGCACCAATGGCCAGATGTATGGAGGTAATCATTTGTGATCAACAAATAGCTAATTTTTCCGATTCGCTATATGGTAACACAAGCACCAATGTACAAATGTGCCTTTGAGACATTTTGAGATTACCAATGTGTATGAAAAAGGCCTACCTCATTAATATTCATGAGCTAGGTTTTGGTATGCAACCGATTGAGAATCGCAAGAGTCGCAGGGATGGTCACATGCTCTAGTCAGCAAGCCACGACGTCTGTGACTGATCTTCGAAAAAGCTATTTTGTTTTAATGGACTGTGTTTAAAAAATAAAAATAAAAAGTTTTCTTTTCATTTTGTAAGAGTAGGCTGTGGTCCGTGGGGCAATTGCCTGCTCTTAAAATGTTTTCACAAAGAGTGTCTACTGTTCAAGTGGGTTCCAGTATTTTACCCAAATTTGATAAGGGGGCAACAAAAAGCTAATGCACATATCCAAGCGCTCAGAGGAAGAACTCGGGTGAAAATGAAGTGCATTGAGTGAAATTCCCTTTGTTTTCAAATAAAGTACACAGAATCAGAACACTTGGGTTGGAACCACAACTGAGTCAAAACAATTGAAACGCCAACCACATCGCATTTTACAAAGTGTATTTGTATATGATGATATAGATATGCATTATGTGTTACATACGTTCCGAAACTTCGTAACTCAGGCTGCCTCAGGTAATAAGACATATTAAAGGGCTACTCTTAATGAATAAAGGAAACACAATGAACAGAAATAAAGATCACATTTTTTAACCAAATGAAATTGGTAATTTTCCTCTGTACCTTCTTTTCTGCCACATTTGCTCAAATGCATCAGCAAGTTCCACATTGGTGATTTCTTCAGAATCCTGAAATTTCAAGAACCCATTTCCACCATGACCTGGAAGAAATGCCAACATGATAGCATCTGAGGATTATCTTCAAAAATGGCAAGTTTATACAAATAGGAGAGAGTGTTTTTAAATGCATAAACCAGTGAAGTTGTCACCATTCCAATATAACTGTTGCAGGGTTAGAACATGACATTTTTTACAGAACAGCACCACTCGCTTTCACGTAATTTTATGTATTTTTGTTGTAACGGTGTATATTTCTTTTAGCTTGTATATTATTTTTTTTGCCACCACATTGCCAATAAAATGGTAATGCTAAACACTAGCAATTTGGTTAATAATAGGAGTTCGTACCAACCAAGAAACGTCATTTTGTTCCCAAAATACAGTCATAAACCATAATATATATATTGCTGTTTTACCACACATTCCCACACAACAAGGCAAAATGTAGCTTTCGTAAATTCCATTCTGGCAATTTTGTTCTAAGTATATGTTTCTTTTTCCAAATGTTCTACACAATATGTATGTATGTTAGTTTGTATGAACGTTTGGGATTTCTATACCCCAACCTAGCCACAGAGCAATGAAAAGTAGTTTACCAGTGGGGAACAGTGCAGAGCTTAATGGAGGGATAGATGGAACACTAGAAGCTGGGCAATGATGATATGCAACTCTCCATGTAGGTCTCAAACAGTACCTGTCTATATCTGATTTGTTTTATTTTATTTTGTACTGCTTACATACATACTATTTAAATACTTTTTGTTCAAAAACAGAATACTAGCATGTTTTCAGATCTGCAAATTAAATATTTAGGTATTTTTGTCTTGAAAAATGTAGTTATTGCACAATGTCTGTTACCATTTATTTTATTAAACTAGTTTTTCTAGGATATCTTTCTTTAGGAAGCATTTCTATCTGCATACATTCTTTTACTTACATCATTTGTATCCTTTTTCTATTATAGGATTTTTGCGAACAATTTCTTTTTTTATCTTTGTGATGCCATTATTTAATACACTTATCTGAACCACTCCCTGCACTGCTGTTAAATTACATTCTGCTTTCATAATTTCTTTAGCTCTGTTTTCATAACACACGTGAACTTTTTTTAAGTATATTCCTATTAATAGAGTTAAAACTAAGGGTACATCATTTCCTCCTTGTTATTTGTACTTAGATGACCTAAAATGTAATTTGAACAAAGCAAGAAACACCCCCGACACCCCTCATCCCCTCCCCCAACATCCAAATTTAGCCAGTCTGAAAATTCAAGGTCTGCAATATGTGGATGACATGGTGTTGGTCGACGAGATCACTGTCTGCCTCCATATATCTCTGGATTCATGGGCCCATTATTGTGAGTTAAATACCTTGTCCATTAATCTAGCCAAGACTAAGGTTATGATCTTTGACCGCAAAGTAATCAAAATGGCTCTTGGTTTATTTACAACGGAAAGATCGAGAAGGTGTCCCCCTATAAATATCTGACTGGATGAAAGAGGCCGGACTACTCCACACATCAATAGTCAAATGAGTACTGATAATTCCTTGGCATGGTTGTTTTTGTAAGTTGGATAGAACCTTGGTGTATGTTCGGAGAGTACTCAAGAAAGTTGTCTTAACTAAGTTAATGCCATCAGTGGCATATGGCGCTCTGGCTTTTGAAAATAGGCTAGCTAATTGGCTGGACAGAGTTCAATTGAACTGTTTCAGAAAACTCTTCTCTGTTCCAGATTGCACCACACTAGTTCAAATATGATTAAAGTTCAATTTGACAAGGAGGCACCTAGCACTTAATGCAAAGTTCTTGTCTTCATGTTTAAAATTGAAAAGGGCCAAAACTGTAAATTTGAAACACCTTCTCTAACTGGGAAAAGCACAAGTCAGTATAGAAGCGCCTACGAGACCTCCATAGGCTCCCTATCAAGAAGAGAGTAACCTTCAAGCTACTCACCTACGCATACAAATCCCTCCACAACATCGAACCCAATACCTCAACGAAAGAGTCTCCTTCCACGTACCAAAAAGGAAACACCGCTGCGCCGACTGCGCCCTGGCTGAGACCCCGCTCATCCGCAGAACCAGAGCAGGTGGAAGGGTTTTCTACTACGTCGCAGCAAGACCTGGAAGGAGCTCCCAGTCGACATCAGGCACTCCCCCTTCTCTGCACACTTTCAGGAAGAGCCTCAAGATCTGGCTCTTCGAGTGATCCGGAGTTGCTAACCTCCCCTCCTCCCCCAGCACCTTGAGACCATCATGTGTGAGTAGCGCGCTTCATGAACCCCCTGATTGATTGATTGATTGATTTAATTAATGCAGACTATGTCATATGGGGTCTGGAACGTTCATCCACGTGTTTTGCATTTGCAAAAACGATCATTACCTAGCAAATTTGGCTGCATCAATCTTTAAGTCACTAAATATATGCACATGTAATGAGGCAATTGAATGCTGCTTAGAGGGGGAATCCACCCAGCTGTTCGTTCTTTTTCCTTATTTTTTTTAAAAAGTGGCCTTCTGAGCCCTTCTGCCTGCCACAGAGGTACCGAGCTGGTCAAGTGCCCCGTAATTGCCCCTGATTTTGTTCAGGAAGGTTTGACACAGGGGAAATAGAAAGGATTTGTAAGTCCCCTACATCAGGAGGCAGAAGTCTTCCTTGATCATTCAATTAGCCAACTGGTAGAGTGTCACCACTCAAAGAGCTTTAACCAGCATTTTGAACATAGCCTCATTGGTGGGCTTGGACCCGTGCCAGTCACAGCAGTGCCTAGCTCATGAGTGGAAATGTTACCCTCTCCTACACAGGACTTCATATATAACACTTTAAAACATTTTAGCCTGTTCTGGGCAGGCTCTTCCTCCCCTTGTCTGGTACTGTACGGCATTTTTACACCTCATAGTTGCTTTTATACAAGGGCAGTCTTTGGAAGGAGCAGAGCACAGCTATAGCATTTCCGGGAGCCAGTGGATCTTAACATATTCTGAACTATTTATATTTGTGGCCAGCGGGAAGGTTGAATTTGGACTTTTGTAGGTGAATATGGATGTTCGATTTTAACTACTATGTGTCTGTGTTTTGTAATCAAATTATAGTGTAGTGTTAGTATACGTCAGATTTTTTTAATTCACATTTGATTGTAATGATTTTTAATAACTGCACAATTTCTTAATAAATCTAAATCATTTGAGATATACCTGTTTTCAGCCTCCTGTTCCCATTGGTACAGTCTTCTTTTAGTTTGAGTTTGCTGGACTTTTATATGCCCGCAAATTACAACTGTCTAAGGCAACACAATTAACTGGATGTAAAGAGGCATGGAAGGATGATCGTAAGAATAAACAAAGTGATGGACTGGTACTGTGTTTTCTAGATCCTAAGAGAATACTGCTGATAATACCCTTTCTATGTCTTATATGTGTACTACTACAGCTCTAAGGATTTTGTGGCGAGTGGGGTTCTACGCTGTTTCAAGGGATGCAGTATGGAAACAATGCTTCATCTACTGCTAGGTTTGGTTTTCAGCAAGAGCTGGGATTTCTCAGGAAGTACCTGTGGACCCAAATTCACAGTGGCCAAGCAATGTATGCACTGTATTATAATATCATCTTGTTCATCATTTGCCTGGTACATCACCCAGGGTCAAGCAGCAGCAAAAATCACAGTACATCTCAATACACCTGTGTTACACATCTTTCAACTCAAAGAACACTTTGCTGCAGTGTGATACCAGTTCAAGCTACTGAAGAATAGAAAGTATCCTATATAGTGGGGCCAAAGGAATCCATATTTGGCTTTGTAAAATTACCAACTGAACCTGTAGGCTCTTTTTTGCAATGAGACCAGTTCGCGGGCTACAAAAGAGCAAACGGGCAGTGTACTGTACGATCATCTAGAAAAAGAGCAGCTTGCAAATTCAAGTTCCTCTTCCTTTTCTTTTACAGAGCAGCATCCCATATGGAAAACAAAAGCTAATATCATGCTGAGGTTGGAAATTCGATTAGAAAACTGAAGGTTTCAGATTATGTAGTCTCGTCTCCACTTATTTAGGTCTATTCTAGGCAGCGCTTGCGCTGTCTCTTCAAGACATGGGGATCAAGCTCCACCTACTTTCCCCACATACATTTTATTGGCTGCATGCAGTGTCTTTCGGAATCCTTTTTATTTCATTGGTTTGTTTGTTAGTCCCTCCTTAGTACCTCCTTCTCTCCGGTTGAAGTCTACCATAAAGACAGCCCCTCTTACATGTGTCCTTACTCTGTACATTTCATTAACTGTTAGTGAGCACTCTTTTGTTAATCACTTCATCGTCGTACCTGGCATTGCAGGCACGACAGCTACGCCTTCCCCAATACGTTGTTCCTATAATTGAAGCGGTGTCATTTCTTTCATTTCACTTCCTTAGCATGCACTTGACGTGTTTATTTGCTTCATTTCACTTCCTCACTGTGACATGCTAGCATGGAGCTCGACTTCCCGCAGCCGCGCACCTTTCTTTTGTGCTGCACAGCTCGCTCATATGTTAATAAAGTTTTTGTTGTAGTTGGGTTATGTTATACTCTAATATATTTTCCCCTTTCATTCCCCTTGCTCCCCATGCTCCCCTTTCCTATTATTTCTCCCCTACCCTCCTGTTGTCATTTCCAACATTCCAACGGTTGTTGGAATGTTGGCTCGTTAACCGTCTCAGGAACTGCCGAGCGGGATGAACTGAGGTGTTTGTGGAGCTGTTGTGATTTTACTGGAATAAATTGTCACCAGCGTATCGGAGTCTCGTCTTTTTAATCGTCCTATTTTTGATTTCATGCTGCGCTGAATCTTTTACAATGGCAGCCACGAACCTTCCTGTCATGCTGCACGGCTCAACCACATGTTTTTAACACCCTAAAAATCGGCGGAGCTCGCGTTTCTTTGCAAGCCAACTTTTTTTTGTTTTGTTTTTACATTCCACACCAGGCTTAATGTTTTATAATGGCAGCCGTGTGCATTTCTTTTGTGCTGCGTGGCTCGTCCACAAGTTTTAAAAACAACAAAAACTGCAGTGAAGGAAACGGAAGGTCCCTTAATCAGCTACATGAGTCTGAGCTGCTTTCTCTGCACTCAGGCTACTCCCTCTGCATGGCCACTGGGTTCCTGAAACTGCTTACACTGTTTGCTGCCTCCCGGGCTGTCCTCTCTCAGTCCTAAGACAAACACGACACTGCAAGTGAGCAGCCCCTTCAAGGCGCAGGAGGAGCTCAATCAGCAGCAGCCACTACACCTATTAACATATAGGCTGCTGAGCTCTCCCAAATGGAAATGACTCTCCCGCCAGGAATAGGGTTTCTGAGCCTGGTCCTCACACCAAAGGCTCCCACAAAGGCAACTGAACCGCACACTCCTCCCCCTGTATGATGTGGTGAACTCTAATGGTGGCATGGTCAGTGGTGCCTTACAGTGCATTCTCAGTGAGCAAAATGCCCCCCATATCACAATACTACGTACATAGCAGAGCACCTGCTTACAAACAACACACTTTTGCGCCACCATTGCTATTCTTTATCTGCCTTTGTTTAAATAACAATCTGTGGCACTTTTTTGTTTTTACAAACAATATCCCAACAGTAGCATAAGTAAGAAAACAAAAAGCACAAACCAGGAAAAGGATGCAGTACCACAGGCTGTTACTGGGTGTCCCTGTGGAGTTACAAAAACAAATAAAAACGTATGATCAAATGCAATATTTTTCTAAAAACCGGGCTCTTCTCACTTTCTCCCAAACAGGTCTCTGTTTTTGTTGGCTGTCTTTCGGACTGTAGCGCCAAGACGCCTCCGGGCATTCGCACACTCTACAAGCTTTTTACTTACGTTAGTTTTCTCTACTAACCTTGTCTTACCTCTGAAAATTGCTTTAGAAGACAGTGCCCCTTGATTATATGATTGTGAAGTGTTGAGCAGTTGGTGTAATGAAGTATTTTTTCTTTTTATGAAGTACGAGCAATGACTGACTGACAAATGCCATGAAAATTGATACCTTCAAGGTTTCAGGAGATCTGTAGGGCAAATTTGTGTTTTAACATAAAACAATGAGGCCCCCCAGGATTCCGATATCTCACAGATATTCATTAGCCTTGGTCAACATGGGGCCTCCTTAAAAGTTTGGGAGCTTCCCCACTTGAGGGTTGGGCCCCTCCTCTTGCAGGCTCGCTGGTGCTGCCGGGGCCTCTGTTATGCACCTGGGATAAATGAATGTTAACGGATCAACATTCTAGGTTGAAAAGCAAATTCTGCAGATCAAAGGTTTTCAATTCAGTGGTTTGAAATTGCTCACTTCCATTTAAATTGCCTTCTGACTACATCAAAAAATACTTACTTTTCAGACTGCACTTTTTTTAAATGCAAGAACTTTGCTACCTTCTACTCCGCTTACACCCTACTTTGTAAATATAATTCTTCTCCTCTTCCATTCTTTTCTGCTGTACTACCCTCCACTGATAATTCCTCTCCTTTCAGAAGTTTCCATATTTGTTTTCAGCATGTTGGCAGAAACTTGACTATTTCTACTACTATGAGTCTAGTTGATTATGGCTACACCAACTGACACAGAGTTTCTGGGACCTAAAGGTGAAGCCTCCTTTCTCATAACTGGCTAAACGTTAGTACCTGAAATGTCAAGAAAAGGACTCTTCTGACTCTTGGAGCCTGTACACCAGGACATGTGGCCCTGCCCCTGAGCTGATGACTGGAAAGTGAGGAATGCCAAGATGGCCTAGGCTTGGCCTGCGTCTAACCTGAGATTAACTGACATCCAGATTCTGTGCGGCTTATTTGCATGCTGACAGGTAACCTTTCCATGTGCACAAGAAGGACTTCAACTCGAGTCAGAGTAACAATCCCATCAGTTTATATACACTGATTTAATTTGAAAAAATGTGGACTCCCTCTTTTTTTTAAAAATAAATACAGGGTTTGATAACTCGCGTGTTCTGTTAATGCTTTTAGCTGGGGTAGTCACTTTGCTTCTTTATGGGGGTTAGGGGTTGTTTATATATTTATTTTTAATTTTTAAATACAAATGTCTTTGTTAACCTAATAACTTTGTGGATTGTGCCACCGAAAAAATCCAATCAGTGGGTATATTTTCTTGAATCGTGTTTAGTTCACTCAGACATTGCTGCGTTCCTTCTGTGGCCCAGTAAAAGGATTTTGAGTAGATACCATTTACCGCTCATTCTCAAGAAGAGAACTGGTAGGGAAAGGTCTGTGGGCATGCAGTGGCAGATGAACTGAAATCTGGCTATACTGATGGCCGATTAATGAAAACAGTCCTAGATCGCCGGCTTCCGAAACAAATTAGTTACCTCAGGCCCACTACGTGTTGGTTTATATATTTATATAATTGGCCTTATTTTAACTTTCGACGACGTCGAATACAGTGCAAGAACAGCAAACTCTTATTGAACAAATGAATATTATAACATTTAGAGATAGCTTCAAAGCATATAATAAGAAAAATAAGGAATATTATTGTGACAACTTTATTTCATTTTGCTTCTTGTTTATTGAACAGCAGAGAACATGACTAGAAATAACTAACAAGCAAGAGCAATTACCTGTCATATAAATGAGAATATTGCTGCGGTCATCTGAAAGCAGACGCTTGGATCGAGGCGTGCTTGGGGGGATCCTTCCAGTTAAAACTCTCAAGAAATTCTCCACGGTAACCTACACAGAAAGTTCAGTAAACATTAGAAGATAAAGCATTTATACAGTGAAAAAACATCGACTATCCTGTTGAAGAGGTGATTGTATTGACTGGGCTGAACAGTGTTCACAAATAAATCAAAATATACATTATTTGTTGTTGTCTCCATCAAATTATCACTCTTAACTAAATAGTACTAAATGCTTACATTAGATCCTTTACAGTAGCAACACTACACAAAAACGTTACTACATCTTTTGAGTTACGTGCTACATGAAGAATTTCTAGACTGCAAATATTTATTCAAGGTTTCCGATCAGCTTACAACTCCAAAACCCTATAAGGGATGGATTCTAATATATTTTTTCGGAACCAAGTCAAGGATAGGTGTGTAAATAAAAGTCAGAGAACAGACTGATATTCTTGATTCAAAGAATTACTAGCATTTACTATCACAAATGAGATTTACTAATAGAAGCATCCTGCTAATAAAGTGCATTTTCTGTGCTATCAAATCCAGGGTTATTCCGAGAGCTGATGGGAAACATCTTTTTAAGTGACTTCTATAAATAGACACTTCCAGGTCAGTAGAACTTTTCGCAAATAAAATCATGTGATGTAATTTGAGCTTACCACATTGAGGATTGCAAAACAAAGCATGTTAATACATTAAAATGTTTTATTTTAAAAATGTATACTATTATGCACATTTAGTTGGTTTCCTTTAATGCAAAGATGCTTTAGTCCCGAAAGAGGGCGACGTAGATAATTGGACAACCCTAATACAGACCCTTATTCGATAAATTACAATTTCACTGTAGACAAGAAAAGGGTTATACACGAAAAAATAAAAGCACAACTTTATTCAGTGTCATTTTTTGCCAAATTAATTTGATAAAAACTGACACTACCAATCATGAAACCACAAATACACTTTAGTGCATCCACATAAGACCCCAAGTGTCCATTTTTATCTAAATCAGACCTACTTTGTCTGCCAAAACCAAGGTGAAATACTTTGTGTTAATTGTACTCAGTGGCCCAGTAAACTGATGTGATTAGTAGGTGAACATATTCATTCTCCGTTTCACCTATATTATTACATTAATGTAATATACCTCAGCTTCCAAAGGATTCTGCAAAATCAACGAAAAAACAAAACATTAAATTGTGCGAATTAAATAAGTGGTCCTGAAGTTATATTGCTTTTTGTGATCATGTAAAGATAACATTATGGTTGCCCTGATATTCTATGTCAATGTGTGATTTGCTTTGCTTGGTTTTAATTATGTAAAATAGGTACAGTGTAAGTGATGACATTGAGGAGTGTCACAGAAATGGCCGTCTTAGAGTACTTGTATCTATTGTGCAAGACCAACAAGAAATAGCTCCAGCAGATGTATGGAAACCTTAACAGGAAAGAAGCTATATAGTCAATGTCTATTGGTAAACATAAAATATGGCTAGCTTGATTGGAACAATCGCTTCATGCATATAAGAATGACATTTTGGTAGGCTTTGGAGCTTTTGCAAAAGGTCCATTGTGCGGTGTCTCCAGAGAAGGATCGGTCCTTAAGCATATAAATAGGTTCATATTGCAAGCCATTTATGGGATATGGATTCACCCTTTGATATTTAGTAACTATCATTACAACCCAAGAACGAAGCCTGTTACCGTCAAATTTACAGAGCGCGGTCTCTCATAATGCTCATCAACTGTCATAGGTATTGAATAATTTGCACTACGGACTGGGCTTGTAATTCTGCTGAGAATAAAGATTGGGTCTATTTCACGTAGTTCATATCAAGAAGGAGGGTCCCTAAAAGAAGGCGTTGGGTCACATTTTGGAATGGCTATGTAGGTAGCGTTTTTCTAAAGTCAATGTTTAATCAAAAAAGAAGTGAATAATAATAATTTTATGTTGGATCCACTATGCAAATGATGAGCAAAATGTGGTTACAATGGAAACAAGTTTAATATGATGTATATAAGCGATTTTATTAATATAATGTAGCTATGCCATATGTATGTGAAAGCGCCATCTTGACCAAGATGAACACTGTCTTTCTAATTCACTCACTTTTTTTCTTACCCATCCCATCCTCTCCCCTTGCACATTTTTGCAACAAAAAGCTTTAGCTTTTCTTTGATCACAAACTCAACTCTAGAGCGTCCCAGTTACTTCCGCTTGCCATTCTGCTAAATGGAGGTTGGGAGGGTGCCTTTTCATTCAACTTTCCTATCGTGAGAGAACCGTCTGAGGTAGAATTTTGGGGTGTCCTGAATTCTGGGGTATTCTGAATATTGGGGTAAGGTTTTACTCCCACAGCCATATATCTTAGGGAAAGGCGGACATGTTGCAAGTAAATGAGTTACCTTCTTTCATCGGGTTGGGGAGCGTACAAGCCTCTTGATACAAACTAACACTTGACGAATGTAATAGTTTTAATTCGATTCAACATGGCAGAAAGAATATTTCTTAAAAATTTCCTTGTGCATGTCTTACAAAAATTCAATTGATTATTAAACTAACAATTCGTTTTTTAGCAGCCATTCTAATAACTTACAAATGCATTTTCTAAATGATGTGCATGCACAGTGTTTTCGTGTTTACTTTCTGTAGCATAGTAACCAACTTTCACACGTCAGAAACTGTCAAGTCAGTTATATTTTCACTGTATTACCCACTAAATTGATACCCTGTTTTTGTCCTTTATTAAGGAGCATTTAAGCTTTGAAACTTGGGCTAGACTAGGGTCAATTTCCCCTGATTGACTAATCAAGATGATTTCAGCAATTTTTACACAGGATTTGTAGCTACTTTTCATTTGTGTGTAAAGCACTAAACAAAAAAATGGAAGCCAAGAAGAAATCACCCCCTCCTATTGCTATTATTTATACCACTACAAAGCATCCACTTCACCGAGGGACCACTACAACGCCTTTACAATACAAATTACCACTACAACAAGGTAAGTTACAACACATGTCAGGGTGTAAGTGAGGATAAGTGTTTGATGGGATTTAGGGTCAGCAAGTGGGTTAGGGATAGGTTGAATTCTGGGGTAGTAAAGTGTTTTTAGGGTTCAGGAATGGCTATTACATTTGGTTGTGGTACAGAGTTTTTAAGGCTAGTTTGGGTAGTGTAGTGGGGTTTTAGCAGTTTTAGGGTTCAGAAACGGGCAGCGTTTAGGGGAAGTAAGGGTTTTTAGGGTTCAGGGATGGGTAGTATACATGTATAGTTATGACAGTCAGGGTAGTCAAATGTTTTTAGAGCTCAGAATGTTAGTACTGAAGGGTAATAAAGATCTTTTTCTTTTTAAGGAAGGGTAAAATTTGAGGGGTAGTATTCGAGCCCATCAGAAAGAAGGATATTGTGCGCAAGTATAATGCGGTTCTAGAAGGATTTTCGGGCAGGCCCTCATCAACAGCAGGCTGGACTATGGAAACGCATTCTATGTAGAAATCACTGCACATCTCCTAAAGAGACGGACCCACATCACAACCCACTTCAAGAAACTCCACTGGCTCAAGTCCAGTTCAAGATGTTGACCCATGCATACAAAGCTCCACAGAAAAGAACCAGCATACATCAACAAACGCATGATCTTCCACCAACGATCAGATGCCTACAATCCGTCTCCTTTCTCACAGACACCACCCCAGATCCATTGAAGCAATAGCCGAGGACACTCCTTCTCACACCTGGCGGTCAAACCTTGGAATGACCTTGCCCTGCACCTCAGAAGTGCCTCATCGCTCCACCAGTTCAGGAAAAGACTTAAGACCTGGCTGTTCGATTGAAGAGACCATCACAAAGCAGTAAGCAACTCCAGTGCCTTGGGACTTGCCATGCTTTAGAAATCCTTGATTGATTGACACTGTAATGGTAAATGACATTGCGGTGAATAGGAATGTGTCGTGTACGCATGGTAAGCATGATGCGTGACGGTTGACTTTGCATTTCTTAGTGGTGTCACAACTATGCCCTGACTGGTCTTTGTAGAGCGATGGTGTTAAATACAGCTTTAGCAGGTTTATATTCATGACAGATGTTTAGGATTCTATGGTGTAATAAATATCCATTTAGAGTTGTTGTACACATAATAGGATATTCAGAAATCTAGTATGGATCCGGGCATCCTGCACTTACACTAGAGCCCTCTGTTATAGAGTGCATCCGGCCCTTGGGCATTTTCCTCTTTCTGTGTACTTCTAGGTGGATGTTAGTCTGTCAGTGGCAGTGACAGACACTTCCACTTTGAACCCCGAAGACAGTCACGGTGCGGGGGTGTGAAGGGGAAGCTCACGGTGCGAATTGGGCCCGTATTCTGATGAATTTATGTTTTTAAATACATTGCTGCTAAATCCTGGAGACATTTTTAAAATTGTAAATTACCGCTAGTTCATTTGCTTTGTAACTTGTGTTCTCCTATCTGCTTCCTGGTCCCGCCCAGGTCCGCCGCGTCCATTGTAGGCGTTTGTGTGGAGGGTGAGGAATCCACCACTTCCTGCCTCCTCAGCGCTCGGGTTAGCGCTCTAGTTTTTCCAGGCCTACCCCCACATAATGAGGACAGGTCAGCGACCGCGCAGAGGACGAGCGCAGCAGGCGCGCTGAGTGCGCGCCAAAGGCGCGCATAAGGCAAGCCCGTCTGCGCCCGTCCGCGACCGACCGCGGCCAGGGGCCAGAACCCCTGTTTCTAACCCTATGGAGACGGTAAAAAGTGTAAGATATTCGTGTGACCAATTAACTCTTCTTCGCCCCACTCCTAGTGCCGCCTGTATTCATAGTATGCTGCCTGAATATATGGCCCAAAAGTGCAGGGTATGCCATTTCAATCCTTCATTAGCCCTGGTGAACGCTAAGAGGGTGGACCAACTGACCATGTTTTTAGTAAATTGCCGTTCTCTTAAAAAACATAGATTTGACATCTATGATGTCCTTACCGACCACCAGCCAGATCTGTTGTTTTTAATGGAGACATGGCTGGCTGAAGCTTCTGCTCCTGAGATTTTGGAGGCCCTCCCACCAGCCTATGGCCTGCTAAGAATTGACAGGGGGGCCCAAAGAGGGGGGGCATTGCAATGGTGTATAAAATTGAGTTTGAGTGCTCTCTGGTGCAAGTGAAATTCAGTAATAGTGAAGCTGTCCTATTTTCTATTAAAGTCTCCCCTGAGTGTACTATCAAGGGCTATCTCATATATCCCCCCCCCCAGGGGGGTCCACACAATTTGTTGAGAGCCTACTGGAAACGGTGACCCAACCGGCCTTACGCTACAGTAAATTCCTCATAGTAGGTGATCTTAACCTACATTTTGAGGATGCTAACTGTGCAGAGGCACAATCAGTAATTGTCTCTCTGAAGTCCCTGATGTTTAGACTTTCTGGCGGGATGCCAATGCATCAAGCGGGACATCTCCTTGATCCCATTTTTTCTAACTGGGATGGTATCAAGGTGCTCCCCCCATCAGGATCCCGTGGTCTGATCATCATCTCATTCCGTTTATAGTAACAGACATGCCCAGAGGGGAAATACTTAAGAGACCTGTCCTACCTGAACGCAGGAATTGGAAAAAATTCAGCCATAAGGCATTTGAATCTGCGCTAATGCAGGAAACTCCTCCGCTCAGTAAGACCCTTAAGGAAGCGCGGAAGGATTACGAGGAATGGGTATCTAAGGCATTAGATAAGGTGGCCCAATGGACCCTAAAAGCCCCAGTACGTGGGACTAGGTCAGCCCCATGGTTTAACGAGGAATTGCGTGCAGCTAAAGCCAGATGCAAAAGCTTGGAACGCCTATGGCGTAAAGACTATGATACTGCCGGGAAAGAGTCATATAGGAACAGCTTGAAGGAGTATCATGGACTGATTAAAAAGACTAAAAGGAAATTTTTCAAAGAGAGGATTGAATTATCTGAAAATTCCTCCAAAGAGCTCTTCTTAATTTATAAGGAGCTAACGGCACTCACGAGGACAGTGACCAAAGATCTTTTTTCCATTGAGATATGCGAATCCATCGCCGACCACTTTGTGAGCAAAGTGGAGCAGATATATGTGTCTTTTCAGCAGGGTCCAGCCGAAGGAGTCCCGGCCTTGGATACCTGCCAAAGGCTTACTAAGAAATCATGTCTCAAGGAGTTCATGGTGCCTCCGAGGGAGGAATTGATAAAATTAATCATGGGTATCCATTCTGGATCCCCTACGGACGTCGCCCCTCCGAAAATTCTCAGCAGTCATTTACACCTCTTGTGCAACCACATAGGTAATTTGGCCACCCTATCTTTTCAAGGAAGTCAGGTGCCTGAGGAATGGAAACTTGCACAGGTCGTTCCTATTAAAAAGAAAGCTAACCAGAGTATTTCCCAACTGGATAACCTTCGCCCCATTTCCCTCTTGCCTTTCTGTGCCAAAGTGGTGGAGAAATTGGTCAATAACCAGTTGGTTAAATTTGTGGAGGATAATCATCTTCTACACTCCTCCCAATCTGGTTTTAGGGCGAAACATTCTACGGAAACTGCCCTTCTCTTCTCCACATAACTGCTTCGTCAGAAAGTGGATGAAGGACAGACCGCTGCTTTGATATTGCTGGACTTGAGTGCGGCGTTCGATACTGTATAGCAGTCTAGACTTCTTGCCCGTCTGAGCGAGATGGGGGTTGCCGGGCCAGCCTATGAATGGATGGGCTCTTTTTTGGCGGATAGGAAATTCCATATACACTGTCCCCTTTCAAGTCCACGCCTCGATCTCTTAGACAAGGGGTCCCGCAGGGCTCCATATTGAGCCCTACGTTGTTTAATCAGTATATGGAACCCCTGGCTAGGATGGTGGAATCCTATGGGGTGGATATTGTGTCATATGCGGATGACACTCAACTGGTGGTCACTCTATCTCACAACCCAGTTGAGACGGCAGATAATTTTTCGGCTTGTCTTGTGGCACTTGCAGCCTGGATGAAGAGCAATTGCCTCCGCCTTAACGGGAGCAAGACCGAACTTCTAGTGATTGGTTCCTCTCCATCAATTTGGACATCGGCCTGGTGGCCCGGTGACTTGGGTCCTATACCCACCCCCTCTGATACGGTGAAGAACTTGGGTGTTCTCCTGGATACCAATCTTTCATATTCCCAACACATTGGCAATATGGCGGGTAAATGCTATGGCATACTGAAGGTCCTACGTAAAATCTTGGATCTCCTACCCATCACAGTTAGGAAAACATTAGTGCACGCCTTGGTCACTTCCCATCTTGACTATGGGAATTTCCTGCTCTGTGGCCTCAGTAAAAAGGGCCTGAACCAACTTCAATGTGTCCAAAATGCGGCTGCCAGGCTTGTCTTAAACTTGCCGAGGAAGTCGTTTGGGAAACGTGCGCTACAGACCTTACACTGGCTCCCCATGCGGGAACGTATCCGGTTCAAAGCCATGTGCATTACCCACCGTATTGCACAGGGCCATGGCCCGGCTTACCTCCAAAAGATGCTGACCATATACCGTCCCAAACGCCTTTTGAGATCTATGGGCAGCATGCAGTTTTTGGTACCCCGTATCTATAAAGCGCGGATGTGTGGGCTAGGTTTCTAGCCAGCAAACAATGGAACGACCTCCCCATTGAACTTCGGATGGAACCTTCAGAAATGTGGTTCCGGCTGAAACTTAAGACTTACTTGTTCCCTAAAGATTAGTATTGAGACAGGGCCTTACCTCTCCTGTCCCTTCCCCTCATCGTGGACCGGTCTTTGTTTAGGAGTCTTGTGGAATGCATCCTCAGCGCTGAGACGCACTGTTCTTAGTGTAATCAGGCGCTTAAGAAATGTTTTTATTATTATTAGGTGCCGGCTGAGCCAAGTAGGTGCTTTGCTGTAGAATAAACAATCTGGATATCTCAGAAGTTTGAGTGACGTTTGCAAAGGGCTGGGCAAAATAAAAAAAGACAAAGGCGTTTGTGAATTTAAGGTTACAATACATTCACAAGATATTGCATTGTACCAAGTGCTTAATTTGTAAAATAATAAAAAATATAAGTACCAGGGCCCCTGCTGCTTGCAAAGCCCAGTGCCCTGGGCAGTGCTGCCGTAGTCAGTACAAACACACCTACAAACATCACACTCCTTCAAGTGTGGCACTTTAGACTATTCCAGGCCTCCAAAGCTACAAGAATGGCTTGGGTGGCCAGCATTAATAATTTTAATGTATATTGAATTAATAAACAACTAGTGTTGTGCTCATCTTTACAAAACACAAACCGTGCCACCATGTGCCATAAAACCCGGTGTTGGCAATTCATTGCCGATGTCAAGCACCAGAAACCACCGGCTCAAATTAAGCACCGACTGGTTTTGTGTCATTGTTTGATGACCGAATCAGTTTGTGACGAAAATGTCTTACTCCAGAGGCATTTATTCTTCAAAATGTCCTGTCAGCATCTTGCATGACTTTTTTTTCTGACACATGGTCAGCCATGTGTGAAATTTTCACCTAGATGCCGGCAAACCACAATTAGTATTATTTTACAAGATATTCTCAAAATTTCACAGAAAAAATGTATGCGAATTTGAAAAGCCGATTTCTAGAGTAAACAACAGTAAGACAAAATCCTAGCTATTTAGCACAGAACTCAGCAAAACTGAAATATTCCCCAATACATTTGATTAATTATTATTTGCTATTAAAATGTAATGGTGTATGGTGTTTGAACATTAGCCACTGGAGCCATGCCCAGCCACAGGCTAAAAAGGACATTTTCGATGACACGGTCCAGTTGCATTTGTATGATACAAGGAGTGCATATTGGCATTTAATGTTTTCAGATGCTTCATACTCTGCATCTGTCAGAGCCGCGAAGCTGGTCATTGGCGGATGTTACTGTTTCACATATAAATATTTGAAAAAATGTAACCAACTGAACAGATGCAGGAGATTAAAGCAATACACGCATGGCCCATTATAATCGCAGTAAACTTATGTTTTGTTTACACAGCGTCCCTCCGCCTCTACGGAACACTTGAAGCTTAACTCCAAAAAGAACAGCACATAAACAGCACTTTAGTATTGCTGCCCAGGAACATTTCAGGGAATTATTTTTTTCAGTATCAAGCAACACGGACAATGTAAAAACTCCTTGCACGTTCAATAACGAAACTATTTCTCAGTCTAGAGGATAAATAATAAAAAAATATTAATAATCACTAGTGGCCTGAGATTTAATTCTCAGGCGGGAATCAGCCAGCAAGTTCATGACTATTTTAACTGTGGATGGACATACTCCCAATAACACAGTTACGATGGCCAGATGGAGTTGAGCTATTGTAAAGAGAAGGCACACACACACCCCATTCACTTCAGATCTCTGGACTTCAACAATATTAAAATTCCAATATCTCTATCAATAACTGGATACGGAGGTAATGCTTTAGCACCTCATGCAAATTAATCACAAACAAATTCTCATGTACACAGCCATAAAAACAAGCATTTGCAATGCAATAGGTCTCGCATTTACGCAAGTTTATGCTATTGGCATTATAAATGAAAATGACTGTTTTAAAAAAAATAAAAATAAAAGGCATTGTCATTTACAATGGCAATAGCTTAAACTCGCGTAAATGCGAGACCGATTGCATTGCAAATGCTTGTTTTAAAAATCCTCAATATTTGACAATTACATCCTCCCACTTGCAAACAAGAACTTAGTTTCCATATATTTAGCCCCCCCCCTTCAAAGAACTTGTTTGCAAAATGCCAAATCGGTGGTGGAATGTAACAAACAGTAAAACATATGTAACATACGTGCATCTTCTGTTCATGTGAGTTCGGGCCTACATCATCTTCATTGGCTTTTGGCTAGATGTGCGCTATAGAAATACAACATACATACATACACACATACAGGCGTACATACAAACATACCTACATACATACATACATACATACATACAGACATACCTACAGGCGTACATACAAACATACCTACATGCATACATACATACATACCTACATACATACATACAAACATACCTACATACATACATACAGACATACCTACATACATACAAACACACATCCATACAGATATACATAGACATTCATACCTACCTACATACATACACACATACAGACATACCTCCATACATTCAGACCTACATACATACACATATACAGACATACATACAGACATACCTACATACATACATACACACATACATACTGACAGACATTGGCTATTCTAATGCTTGTAAGAGTGATTGCTTGCTTGGGGTAGATTGTATTTTCTGTGGAGATGTGAATATAGCAGGACTCTAAAGTACATTTTAGAGTGATTTAATGTTGTGCGTAGACGTTCTCTTCAGCGACAGTGGTATCAATTAAAGAACATTACATTTCTGGGTGGTTGTGGCTTCTGGGTATATATTCTCTTCTTTCCCAGGTGTAAAAATGACTTGGTTCTGTATTTTTGGTAGGATTGTTGTTGATTAACTTTCATGTCCGACCTGACCTGGCTTAGGCATAAAAGGACTGTATAATTTTAGAATCACTCATATTCTGAGCTGGCTCTCTTCTATCTCAGCTATAAACATCACAGAATAGCATATTTGTGGGATGAGTGCATGCCCTGGGTATGCTCCCTCTTCTGCACCCGGTAAAAATGACTTGGCAGTGCATTTCTAGGATGATTGCATATTCAGGGTAGATATATTTGTTTCTGCACCACGTGTGAACACGACATGAGCGTGCATTTTAGGGTTGGTGTGTGTTCTGAATTGGCTTTCATGTCCGACCTGGTATATACATAAAAGGTTATACATCTTTCGATCACTGCATGTTTTGAGTTGTCTTTCTCTTCTGCCTTAGTGATAACCATCACAGAACGGTACATGTTTGGGGTGATTATGCTTTCTCTTCTGACTCAGTGACAACAATCCCCGAAGAGTAAATTTTTTTAAGTGATTGCTTGCCCTGGGTTGGCTTTCTCTTCAGAGCAAGGATTAAACTTAAAATGACAGTGCCTTTTGGATAACTGAATGCTCTGGGCTGGCTTTCTCTTCTATGCTAGGGGTAATCATGAAGGGGGAATATGTTTTTGAAGATTGCATGTTCAAGGGTGATTTTCCTTATGCACTATGAGTAAACATGGCTGGACAGTACATTTTAGGACAATTCCATGATCTAGCTTGGGGTTTTCTTTTATGCACGGGTTAACATGACACCGCAGATAACTCATTTTAGGGATGCTTGTCCAGAGAGGCCAGTCGATCACTGTTATGATCTGACCATCCCGGGACGGGCCTGAGAACACAAAAGGGACTGCCACCAGACTGTTTATTCATTAGCAACTGTGAGGGTGCTGAATTCTTCCCATCATGGCGATCTGGGAGCAAAGGCCGTCTCTGCCCTTTGCCCCTTGTTAAATCACAGGACTGGAACCCTATTCCGTCTTTAGGCTCTTGACAGCCTCTTTCATGGCGATCTGGGAGCAAAGGCCGTCTCTGCCCTTTGCCCCTTGTTAAATCACAGGACTGGAACCCTATTCCGTCTTTAGGCTCTTGACAGCCTCTTTCATGGCGATCTGGGAGCAAAGGCCGTCTCTGCCCTTTGCCCCTTGTTAAATCACAGGACTGGAACCCTATTCCGTCTTTAGGCTCTTGACAGCCTCTTATTTGCAGGTAAAGGGCTAAAAGGGCAAGGGGTGGAAAATGCACGGAGTAAGCATGGTTCACAAGAGCCCTGTTGAGTTTGCTCCTGCCTTTACGGCTCCTGAGATCAAGGGTAGCAAGTGTAGTGCTGCAGGGTGGCAGCTGCGTCCCTGCTGACCCCTAAATGAGGTCCAGGGGGAGATCTGCATTGGGCGTAAAGCTCTGACCCTATTTACTCGGAAGTAACTTCTGCCATCTCCGCCTCTATGAGCAAGCTCGACAGCCATGGAGCTCTCGGCAGTGAAACACTCCTGCGCTAGGCACAGGCAGCAGCCAGGCTGTGCTGCCAATCATAGGATGAAGCGGTCACGAAGGGCACTATTGGCATCACAGGTGTTCTAAGGCACTGTTGACGTCACAGTATCCAGGAGCTGAGCTGCCGTTGTGTCTTGTAGGGAGGGAACTTACTGCAGACGTGTGCGTGGTACAGTAAAGCCGCATCCGTGGACGAGGCGCAGCGGCTGCCGATACATTGACTCTCTCAGCAGAAGCTGCACGTTTCCCTCCACTGCAGTAGACTTTCAAGCAAGTGTAAGCAGCAGTACAGGCAGCGATAGGAAATGCCACCAGACTGCTCCATGCACAAGTGACTCCAGCTGACGGAGCCCACATCCAAGCCAAGCGGCTTGGAGCGCTCTTTTCTCAGCCAACGCTGGAGAGAGTCCAAATATTGGCTGGTTTTAGACACACAGGCACCTCTCAGAAAGAGGCGATATAAAACGCTGTATGTGCTACTTTCAGCAGCTTAACAAAACAAGTGCGTGCCTCAGCAGGGGAATGGGGGATGAGGGAAGGGGGAAGGGGGGAACGGGGGGAGAGGAGGGGGCCTGCGTGAGTCCCTTCCGAGAGCAAGCGGCAAGGCGCAATAATTGCTACCATATGCCGCTCGCTCCCGCAAGGGAATCGCCACACGTGCACGCGTTGCCATTGAAGGCAATAGAACGCGTGCACGTTTTAGCCTGAAAAAGCCAATCGACGGCTAAAGGTATTTTTGCCTATGCAGCGCATGGGCGCTGCTAGGCGAGACCTAAAAAACGGGAAAAGTGTAATCTTATTGTACAAAATGTAAGACCCCTCTGCCAGATGTGATGGATTGCCAGAGCAGGAGTTACTGTCAAGTCCTGCCACTAATGAGGGCAAATTAAGGTGGCTTGGTATGTGTTGTAACAGGAGAAGAAGATTTAGAGGACTGATGCTTGTGATGCATATGGTCTGCCGGTTCTACATCCAAAGTCCCAAAAGGACAGGCTTGTCTGCAGCATCACTGACTGGGAAGGTTGTTTCTGCCTATGCACCAGCCCCTTTGAATAGCCTCTAGGTTTCCTGAAATAATGCAGAAATGGTTTAGCAGAGCTCAACAGTCCCAAGGAATGCACTGTAGCAATATTGTATTTAAACCACTCCAAAGCAGAGTCCAAAGCCTTATCCCCAAAAAGGAGAGGTCCAACAAAGCGCCTATTAGTGAAGCCTGTACATCACAGGAAAACCTGATGGACCTCAACCAGGCATGTCTACAGAGGACAACACTGTTGCCAACTACCCTGCAAATGCACTCCATGGTATCCAGACCAACCAGGACAATATACCTGGCCTTGTACTGTGCATCATTTAGACGATCCAATATCCCCCGGGACGTCTAGCAAGATCTTGCTGGGCATGTCCCAATGGGCGTGTGTCACCCCAACAAACAGACTGCGTTCATGGATCGCAGTGCCAAGGTAGCAGAGGAAAACATACATTTGCCAAAGACACAACCCCTTTTGGATTTTAAGTCCAGAGGATCGGTTGGAAATGAGTTAGGGTTCCTCTTACTTGTCAAGGCCTACAAAGCAATGCGCTATGGAGTAGAAAGCTTGGAGAGAAAATCTGGCAACCGACCTGTTCACAGGCGGGCCAGAACATGACTTAGACCAGGTAGTCACAAGAAATTCTGAAAGGCAATCAATAAATGGAACGAAGGGCTCAGATGTTGCAGGCCTCTGAGGATAGCTGCCACGCAGTAGAAGTATACGGTTGTAGTTAGGATGCATGACAAGTTATATTTTTATAAACTCATAGTCAGATATCTGATCAGCTCGAGCCAACATCTGTTCAGTATCTGATAGGGGCATTGGTACCAGGTCATCCACCAGCCCAGGTGGCATCAGCACCAGCATCAGAACAGCAGAAACCAGTTTGCGCCCGAACTAGAAATCTGTATCAGAGTGAGTGTGGGCCTGGCAATGGGTTCAGAGGGACCAGGCCGCTCAGAAGGCATTGAGAATAGACCGGTTGGTGGTAACTCAAGAAGGACCTTACTGGTCTGTGGGGACCAAAAGGGTGCCATAGGGAGAAAGAAGCTCACTGAAAAATCGCATCATGTCGTCTCTGAAGGCTTTGTTATGCTGTGGGGTTAACAATGGCCCAGATAACTCGGGGTGTGCTGGGATTAGCTGACGCATAGGCTCCATGGCGGAGTACCTTAAGAGAGTGCAACTGACATCTTGACACACTTGTGCCTCCTCTTCAGCATCAAAGTGGTATGGTGGGCTGAGTCCAGCTTTGCTTTTTCAAGCGTGTGTTTGGATTCTGACTCACCAGAGGACTTTGAAAAGGAAGAGGATTGGTAGCCGGAGTGGACCTGTGACCAGGACTAAAGGCCTGATTTAGATCTTGAAGTACGTGTTACTCAGTAACAACGGTGACGGATATCCCGTCCGCCGAAATATCACTTGCATTATATCCTATGGGATTTATATTTTGGCGGACGGGATATCCAACACTGTTGTGATGGACTAACCCATCCACCAAGATCAAAATCAGGCTCCAATGCTGGGTCTGCAACTTGGAGTAGGAGCAGGATCTAGGAGAAGGCAACAACTACTTCTTATGTTTAGCGCCATACAACTTGGGCTCACAATCTCTATTGGCCTTCAAGTGCTTGAGGTCACACTAATCACATGACTTCAATTTGTGACGACAAACAACTTCACTTCCCGGTCTTCAGGTGCATGAGGGTGCACCTATCACAAGATTCTGAGTCATTTTATGAGCCCAGGCAGCAAAGGTATAACTCATGCAGGTCAGTGAGTACCTCTGCTTCGAGCAATCGGAACACAGCTTGAATCCTGTCATTTTCAATGGGCACATTGTTCACATGCACAATGTTGAAATGTTTGGAGTCATCATAAAACCGACAAACTTAGGATAGAACTCTGGATCTACATCGGAAGGTGTGGAAAGAAAGCAACTGACGTCCAATTGCAGTGGTGGCACTTAAATGCATCTTCTCTCCGTCACTTCCAGGATAGTTTGAGGTTTGTGCAGAACCACACAACACCATCTAGCTTTGTGCGAAAGCACTGCTACGAAATAAATCTCTGGATCCAGTCTGGCACTTGGGGGATATTCTAAATTGAAAAATCTGTAGTTAAAGATATGCATCGGAATGGGTAAGTTATGCTCTTCTTTTATTTGCTTTTCATATAGCATTTTCTGTCAGAAGTGATAGGACACATGTTCACTTGGATCCAATGCTTTCTTGGGTGTAAACAGTCCTTTGTTTTAGGAGGGTCACATGTTGCTAGCTGTATAAATACCAGAGTGGACCTGTTCACTCCATTGCAATGCCCTTCTGAATCTTGCGTGGGTTTCTGCACTTTATGGTGTTTGAAGTCATATAGATCTTTGGAGCAAACACAATAGAATTTAACCTGCTGGAAGCACCACAAGCTCCAGACTGAATACAAGCAACCCTGCCCAGACACAGGTTCAATTCCTACATGATGCTATTCCACTGAAGGATCTTGGCCCACAGCACATTGCTTAAGTCCCAGCCACAAGTACCCCTTTCCATGGCAGTGAGCTCATCTTGTTAAGAGCTTCTGTTGCACAGAAGTAGCATTTGACTGTTACATTGGTGACCTCTCTTGTTAGAGTGGTGGTTGATTATGGCAAGTGTTACCATGTTGTTGAATTAACAGAAACCCTTGAGATAGTGTTAGAAACTGGCTGTGTGTTCAAATTAGCTCTACACCCATCATATACAGCAAGAGTACCTAAAACCACTTCAGAGGCTTGTTCAAAAATAATTGCAGACTTCTAGAAGAGATTTCATAATGAAGTCAATGAAAATCAGTTGTATGCTGTATTCATAGCTATTGTGTAGACAGTCAGCACCCCCATCATTCTCTAATCTCCTCTAATTAGGTATTAGAATTTCCATGGTAACAAAATGATTTTTTAATGTATCATCAAATAATGCTATTCTGTAAATTGCTTAAGTATTTTTAAATCATAATGATCGTCACTTGAATTTTGCACAGTACTGCATACAGTGGGGAAAGTTACCACTCGAAAAAGATTTATGACAAGAAAGGCTTACATCACCTGATGTTACTTCAATTCAATCACTAGAGACAAATGTGTTTCATGACATTTGGAGCACAAAATGTGTGGGAAAAGGTAAGGCAGGGTGGTTCCTACATGTAGATGTCACAAAGATGCATAAAGATGAATACCATTGAGACGCATAAACCCATTTCCAAAAATATCAATGTTTAATACAATTGAAAGCTTACTTTCTGTTGTTGTAGTGTTGTACAACTATGAAAGCGGAGTTATAGGGAGATTTTATTGAACAGAAACTTTATTCAAATACCATGCATCAAATGAGTGCTACAAACAATTACGTGGATACCTTAGCAGTACTACAACGATCAACTATCATATTGAGAAATGGGCCAACATAAAGCAAGCTGTCACCTGTTCTTTAAATTGATACAAACTATTACCGTAGTTCTGTCATTTATAAAGATTCTGAATCATGATTAATATAAGGTGTGCAGGTTATAGACTCCTGGAAGGAGATAAGGGAGGACATATTAAGAGGGTTGGAGAGGGCGTCTAGAGAGAGGCATGGAGCTTGCTGATTAAATTGGTTATGATAATTACTGCCGTATTTATTTTTTTAACAAATATTTTAATGACACAACAGCAGCTATACAAGGCACAATACAAACGTCCACACATTAGAATTTACTATATTTCCCGCCACCTCTGCATTAACATCTCCAAAATAAAGGACGAGATCAGCGTTACTGCTCTATTAGGAATAGGGAGAGAGCAAAATAAAGCACTATTACCACTGTGCTTCTAGAAGGATAAAGGGCATATATATGTGCACTGGTTGGAATATTCAGTTGGGAAGGGGGGGGGGGGGGTTCTCATGGACTTAAATAACTTGAGAACACCCCAACTATAACAAGCATGCAAAGAATGAAGAGTAAGACATGAAGCATGCAATCTTTCTTATAAAATGTGTTTTTATGTGCAATGATAGTGAAATGATGTGAAGTAATTTATGTTAGTGAATATTTTACATAGTTCTGAGATGCAGACAAGGCTTAAAAGCAATAGGTAGTGCAGATTACAGAAAGTACAAATAATCCATTCATTGGCTAAAAATAGCAACTAAAACCACTATTGGGTGACATGGTTGATTAAATCCATCCTTATATGGTTTAATGATTCTATTATAACCTTTAAGAGAGGAGCACCGTTGGCAGCTCCTTATTATATGTTAGCTGCTATTTTTACTGACATGGGAAAGACTCAGATCCAGGTAAAGACCCCTTGTCTCAACTACTTGTGGTACAATCATTTTGAGCAGGTGCAGCTCTCCACAATGACGGAGGAGGGTTTTCCCACTGGCTCTGAGCGAGCAGCTGTAAAATAAAACAATATTTTATAATTCTTTTGTTTTTCAGCTTCTGGCTCAGCAAGCGTATGTAGGGAGTGGAGGGGCCAGGGCCATGGGTGGAGGGGAGGAGGACTGGCTGGTGCACTGCTGAGTGCACATGTGTATTTGGGCAGCTGTCTTAGGCCGGCAAAACACACATGCTTACTTAGGTTTCTCCAACCCAGCTGTATTGAGCAGCAAGGTTGGAGAAACAGCACAGATTCCCTGTGCCGAAGTGCAGCATCAAACCAGCCCGCTCAGGCCAATACCTGCGCTCCTCTCTGTCAGTACCCCACAAGTCTTACCTTCTGCTTGTGAAGTAATCTCGCAGGGAAGACATGAACAACCTCCACCGTTTCCCACCTTGCCCTAGGAATGGCGTATATACTGACCAGGGTGAAGATGGGGACCAGGGGAGGAAATCCTAGAGGTGTGGAATGGTATCCTTTCTGAAGACCTGATTGGTACACTCACTGGTTATCATGGAATCTGAAATGAAGTATAAATGGTAGTCACGAGGTAGATCCAAGTAGAGATTTATTAAGTTGTTACAGGATCAATTCATGTTGGTTACAGGATCAATTCCAGATGACATAAGGTAGATCCAAGCTGGTACATGGCCCCACCAGGAGCTGATCTTCAGAGCTCACCCACTCAATCCAACTGCCACTCCTCCAGTCCCAGGCATACCCAACATTCCACGCTGTCATCATGCACTCTAAGGTTCCATACACACAGACACATGCAAACCAGCTGAGCTGCTGTAAATGTATTTACAACACATCCTCTTTCCTTAATGAGACAAAGAGAACAAATAAATAAATAGTAACAACGAATTTGTAAAGAAGAGAACAGAAAGCCAAAGATAAAGACAGGCAGCAAAAGTCCATACTAGGAACAGGATGAAAATGAATGGAAGGATGAAAATGAATGGATGCAAACAGGATGCCACCAAGAAGACGTAGCGAGACACCACCCCTTCCCTAGGGAACATCATGAAAGAAAAAAAATAGAGAAAGTCAGAGAGTAACAAAAATAACGTGTGCAGATCTAAACTAAACACACCATGAAACGGGTACAGGTGAGTACAAAGTAGAGTAGACACCAAGTTTACATAGATAGGGTGAAAACAGTGAAAAGGATGTGCGCACAACCCACACTGCAGACTAGTTAAAGAGTATAGAGACCAGCTCATAAATACTACAACCCTACGACAAAAGAAACAACCATATAAACTTGGAGCGTCAGCAAAACTAAGGTGGTCTAAAAGAAAATAAACAACTCACACAAAATATGTACCACGTAACACACAATTAAAGTGTAACACACAATTAAAGAGTGAACAACCAAAAATAAGGGTTGAATGAATTATTCCAGGCATTGCAGGCTTAATAAAATTGCTGCAGGAATCATTGAACGTATGACAGTCTAATTGAAATTGCTGCAATACCCATAAAACAGTCTCACTAAAATTACTGTATAAATTATTCAACGTATAGCAGTCTTATTGAAATTGCTGCACAATACAGTCTTACTCAAATTGCTGTATATATCAACAGTCTTACTCAAATTGCTGTATATATATCATCTAACAAATAACAGTCTTACTTAAATAGCTGTCATATTTAAATTACTTAACGTATAACAGTCTCATATATAGTCTTATTATAATTGCTGTATAAATGTATATAAGTGTATAACAGTCTTAAATAAATTTCAGCATGACTTATCACAACTAGCACCGTCTTATTAAAATTGTTGCTTGTTAAAATATAACAGTGTTACTGAAATTGCTGCCATTTCATAAAAATATATCAGAATTATATCAATTCCTGAACATATCGCAAATGGTACAGTCTTATCTAAAACAGCTGTAAGAATCATTATAAATGAAACAGTGTTATTAAAATAGCTGCATAAATCCTTAAAAATTATATCAGGTATACTTAAATAACTGTATAAATTATAACAGAGAGTACAGCCTTATTTAAACAAGTAATAGCTCCAGGAAATATTGGAACATTCAATGAAGAATTATAAAATGAGTACCAACATCATCCATTAGATGGCAGTATAGGCTTATTTAGACTATAGTAAAACTGTTCATGTTTCAAGAAGAATATTCGTTTCCGTAAAAGAAAAAAAACTCGTTTTTTCCATTTTCACACGATAACATTTTATAATAAATGAAAGCGCTTGCCAAATATACAAACAGCCAAACGCTGAGTAGAAGACAATATTCCCAGACGATCAAGATACCAGGAAGCTGATGAGTACACGAATACGTGAGGTAGCGTAACCTTATGAAGAGAACTGTAGACAAGAAATCGTATGAGGCAAGTCAAAGATCAAGGGAGGCACGCAAGAGACGTGAATGCCGGATGGCTCACGGTACGCTCTAGTTGCAGAGCGTCTAAAGCAGCACGAAAGACGTCATAAGAGGCTCCTGAGGTGCTCCGTGTGTAACCCTGGACCATGTAAGGTGCGCGAGCACTAGTTTACATTTGAAATATAGCGCAACTGCCAAATTGAACAGGCCTCATGGAGGGGGAAAATGTATATATATATATTTTTTAAGAAGCTTAAATAGGATTACGAAGTAGTTCTTCTCTTCAACAGCCGGCATAGAAGGTTGAATGATCACCGCGCGGCACAAGTGGTAGGTGAAGTGCTCGAGCACTATTTTAAATTTGCAAAACAGAGTAACTGTCACACTTGAGGGTCTCAAAACGGAAAATGGCCACAAATTTCGATAAAGTCCACATTTTCCTTGTTTACAATGTCGTCATCAGCAGCAGCAGGCAGGGAGACTCACAAATGGTTATTAAAACGGGCAACTGTTGAATAAACGAAGTCGCACATCCCCTTCCAAGCTGACACAGACCATGTACTCATCACACATTAGTGCAGCACTAATACAAGCATTTTGCCATGTTTCTTGTTGAAGAACAAACTTGGTTGAGGCACAAAAAAACGATTTTTCTGACCTTTGTTGTGGCAAAGTTTTTAACTCCAAGGTGCACAGGCTTCAGACTGTATTTACTTGTGTCACAAATGAAGAGAGGAAATGTACAGGATGCCTTAGACACATACGTATTGTCAGCCTCATCCACTCATGCACAGCTACTGAGCTGATCGCCTCTTGCCAACAAGTTCACTTTAACACCTCTGTGTAAGGCAATAACTTATGGATTAGTTATATACTGCAAATATTTCACGGTGTAGCACTTACTTTCATGTGTAATTGAAGGCTTTAAAGACAGGAGCTGTCCGGTAATGGACACTGTAATTAACTGAGGATCCACAAATGAAAGCAGGGTATTTCAGACACAGTTCAGAGAGTTTTCACAAAACGCTGTTAACTGAGGGCACAGGCTAACACCAATTATCTTCAATGGTTTATAAATGAAGTGAAAACAGCCGCCTCAGATATGCTCAGTATGCTCACAGTATTTAAGGCAAACAGGTTGTCCCATTTGAACAATGTCTCTCTTCTTAAGTTTGTCAAACAGTTTGTCTTTAAAATCTTTTAATCTCTTCAGTCAAGTTAATGCATGTAAGGAGTAAAAAAAACGCTTAAGCAGGCTGTCCTGATGGTAGTGGACACTGGTGGGGCAAGTGGGCGTTCTTCTCCTATTTTAAGGTTTATTTTCTTTAAGTGGTTTCCTTAAGTAGTTCCTTATGTAGTTCCTTATTTAAAATATAAACAGTCTCATACCTCAGGTAGCCAGCAAGGGGTTTCTTCGCAGGGTTTCTTTGCCAGATCGTCGCCAATGAAATGAAGTATAAATGGTAGTCACGAGGTAGATCCAAGTAGAGATTTATTAAGTTGTTACAGGATCAATTCATGTTGGTTACAGGATCAATTCCAGATGACATAAGGTAGATCCAAGCTGGTACATGGCCCCACCAGGAGCTGATCTTCAGAGCTCACCCACTCAATCCAACTGCCACTCCTCCAGTCCCAGGCATACCCAACATTCCACGCTGTCATCATGCACTCTAAGGTTCCATACACACAGACACATGCAAACCAGCTGAGCTGCTGTAAATGTATTTACAACAGAATCCCTCTAGGAAACACTGTCTGTAGGGAGAAATTATATGGGTACACACTATCACCACTAGTTCTCACTCATACAGACTCACAAATAGTATTCAATAGTGCTCTAGAAACTGTATATTCACCTGAGGTGTGGCACCATAACAGGTATAAAGGAGGATATGGCCATGTCTGAACTGGGGTGGCTTGGTGAGCAAAATAACGATGGATTAAACCCAGATCTGTGTCTGGGGGTGAATGTTTTGCCATTGTGCAACATTGCGTCCATCATCTTGTGTGTTTTGCTGTTCACCCTATGTGGGAAGGGTATGCCCAGACGTGGGTCCCTTGCTCACTAAGCCACTGGAGTCAAGCTATCCTGGTTGAAGACGGCTGATAGCCAGAAACCGGTCCTAGGATGCTTGATTCCGGTCCAGGAAAGACATGGCTTGGCAGTTCGGTCTGGACTGTTCCCATGAGGCACAGGGTCAAGACTGATTTGCATATGGCCATGTCTGAACTGGGGTGGCTTGGTGAGCAAAATAACGATGGATTAAACCCAGATCTGTGACTGGGGGTGAATGTTTTGCCATTGTGCAACATTGCGTCCATCATCTTGTGTGTTTTGCTGTTCACCCTATGTGGGAAGGGTATGCCCAGACGTGGGTCCCTTGCTCACTAAGCCACTGGAGTCAAGCTATCATGGCTGAAGACGGCTGATAGCCAGAAACCGGTCCTAGGATGCTTGATTCGGGTCCAGGAAAGACATGGCTAATGTCGAAATGTCGACAAGGGCATGCATATGTTTCCCATATATGGAGCAGGTGTTCCCGGACTGAAAATGTTTGTTTAATTTTCAAGTTGGTCTTTACTGGCTTACTCTTAACTGTGCCTATTTAGATGACTGTGGTTAAGAAAAAAGAGGGCACAACACTAGAAGTAACTACCCTTAGGAATGGTGTGAGCAATGGAAGGGCACTGCACTTCATACTAAGGAAGGAAAAGAAGTGACGGAAGAAAATCAGTACGGAAAGGTAGGATACAACATATACAGCATTGGATACATTTATATGCGCTATTGGAAGTGCAGTAAAAAAAATAGACCTCCAGGGAATACACCTTCAGCCCTACCTAAAACAAAACCTACAAGAACAAAAGGGGATGAATTGCAGTCGGCAATGTCCAAAAGCTGGAAGGTTACCAGGAAGAAGAAAGGGACAGCTAAGGTCCTAATTGGGTGACGGGAACATGTGGAACAAGAGTGTTTTAAAAAATTTTATAGACAGGAGATTGATCAAAGAGATTGTGCCCCATTGATTAACTAATATGCAGTGGAGCTGGTGTGTACTTCTACCTCATGTCTCACACTGACATAGTCACATCCATCTGCATCATGGCAAACGGAGTTTTGCAGCTGGGATGTTATCAAAGCTACCTAAAATAAGGGCACGACTTAAGACTTCCTCTGGTGCCCCTGAGTTTCAATTTTCGCTGCAAAATTATAGATGGTATACAAAGAGCGTAAAAGAGTGTTGGAAGTTGGTTTAGAGACTCTGAACACATCAGCGAGTACAGACACTGGAAGTTATGCTTGTGACTCCAGCATGGGCTGCCCCAGGAGCTGTGTAAGCACATTGGAGGATGCAAGGTAGGATAGGGGACAGAGCATGAAAGGGGAGTAGGAGACTAATGAAAAGCAATGGGATCGCTCCTAATGCTGAGTGATAATGTCGTTTGTGAGGTGCTGTATATGATCTGTGACCAAGGGGGGCTAAGTCAACGTTGTCACGTATCTCCAACCCAGTGTCTATTACGGCTGGTCATAGTAGGTCACCGCGCAACGAAACGAATCCCTGATTACCAAACCTACGTACCTGCAAAACCATTATGGAAGACTTCTATGGCGCACCCAGCAAGAGTACAGGAAAAATGCTGGTGTGTCATCTTTAAGCGCCACCAATGAACGAAACGCAGCAGTGGAGGACGAGAGAAAGAGGTGAGCTCTGGGAATTGTTGTTCCTCATAGAAAACCGCTGCATCAATAGGGGATAAGGCCGTGTAAACATGTGGCCCTCCAAGCTACTGACTGGGCAGCACAGCTTCATATAGTGCAGACGCCCAGGTTTCACCTAGTTAAAAGGTCCGCCAGTGAGTAACTGTATTGGTATGTTAGAAGAATACAATAGTTCGCAACCATCACTTAAGAACAATCTAGATGTTTAGATTCAGCAATTTTTAATGTTTCACACGTGGTTCTCTTCTACTTATACAAAATTGTAATATTTCATGGAATGTATTTACATTTATGGAGGACAATGACAGGCAGAAAGTCACAGAGAGAGAGGGATATGGGTAGCAAGCGAGTGATGCCAAGAGACAGCAAAACAAAGTGAGTACAGGAAGAGAGAAAAGGTCAGAAAAAAGTGAAAGAGCATGTTGGACAAGGGAAAGAAAGACTGAAAGAAATAGAAAAAAGTGAGAATGTTTGAGAAGGGGAGGAAGAGAAAAGGGTGTGTGGGTGTGTGTCAGTTTTAGAGACAGAACGAGAAAGGTGAAGGGTGAGACAAAGGAAGGCAAAAAAAACACACTGCAGAGTCTCGGAAAGGAAAGAGGAAAAGTTGGAGCAGACGACGCATGAGAGCCAAGCCCAGGAGTTGTATGCGTGCTCGCCGCGAAAGTGAAAGTGCATCGCGATTGCGATGCACCTGGCGAAAGTAAAAGTGCATCGCTATTGCGATGCACTTAATGACCTGTGACAGGAGGAAAGACAGATGGCTGCTGCGCGCGCGCCTGCACGCTTACGTGCACGCAAGCTTCAGGCAACCAAAATGCTTGTGGTAGAACTTTGAAAACCCGTTTTCTAAATGTCTCGCAGAGCAGAGCATGCGCTGGCTCAGGCGAGACCTAAAAACAGCTTAGCACCAGGCAAAAAGTGGGGGTAACCATAAAAGCAGATCCTACTTTCCTAAAGTCGGTCAGGACTTCGTTGAATAGCAGTAAAGGTTCAGATAAGGTCTGTCCAGTTTCTAGCACATACGCAACGTAACTGTAAATCTGTGACTTCAGCCACTCATCTGATAAACAAGGCAAATAAAACTGCTTCTTCTGTCGAAGGGCCGCAGGGAGGGAGGACCTAGCATCATGTTAGGGGTGTCTAGCCCATTGGTCTCTTGTAGGACCAGATACAAAGATTTCACCATTAGAATTAGTCACCATAATCACCAAAAGCGGATCGATTCCAAATCTGATCTGAGCAGTTGTTGGAGCATTGGAGGGTGTGTCCTAGGTAAAGACATTATCATATCAGAATCGGAGTATGTTGGTGCAAGGCAATTCAGAACACTGCTTCAGCTGAGTTCGAGATGAATTTGGTTCAGAGTCGGACAGCACAATGATATCAACATCAGTCACAGGCACTGGAGCCAGATTAGATGCTGAAAGAACCAATATAGAGCATGCTGCTGGGCATAGAGTCTGCTCTGAAGTCGTAGCTGAACCCGAAGCGAGTTCAAGTGGGACAGCCTGTTCCAAGGGCAGACCCATCAGTGGTAAACTGATTGGAGGCTTCTGCGGATCCATTGAGCCTTAAGGCACACTAGAGGGAGACAGCAGGGAGCCAATGAAGCAGACCATGGAATCTTTAAATATCTCAACCTGTTGTGGCATCATCAATGGACCCAGGAATTTTGTAGTAGAATCAGATCCTCAGTAGTGGAACAGAAGCAAGCTGGAGAGGCACCTTGATGTCCTTGAGACTTCTCAGATGTAGAGCGGCGAGGAAAGGACGAGGCCCACTTGGACTTCTTGTATTTCTATTGGGATTTTGACTTACCACAAGACTTGGACCACAATGATGACCTGTTGCAGGACCGACCGCAAGAGCGGAACAGGACTCTGTTCTTAACTTCGAGAGGGAGTGGGGCTTAAACAACTTCCTGCGGTACATGTACAACTTGGCTTTGGAATACTGGATTGTCTTTGTATGCACCAGGGCACACACCTCCCACAACTTGGAGTCATGGCCGGGCCCCAAACACCCAATTTCTCCAGACTTCATTTGAATGGCTGCATGCAACGAAGGCTATGTACTGGTTGCTCTTGAATAGCCAGGCTAGGAAGGAGTCTGTGTTTTTACCTCATTCAGAAGCTTGATTGAGAGATAATGACTGAAATAATTTCAATGCTATAACACCCAAATCCGTGCAGATCTCATGTGGAGATTGACCCTCTGAAGTTTTCTGCAGACGTGGAATCAGATGGAAATTTTAAGTTGTTGGTACATTTGTAAGCGTTCACTCCTGGCACATATCTGAGGGTTTTAGAATGACAAAAAAATAATAAGCTTGCAGATTTGACAATGGTGAGGAAGAAGGTTGATCGAGGAATGCTTAGAGCAAAACTGGCAGTATCTTTCAGAAGATACGCATGAAGTAGTCGAATGATCCAGACAGGTTGTACAATCTTCAGTTGCAGCTATTTTTCACCTTGCCTGATCGACAGGTAAATGGAGAGGTTAACTCTTCTGTATATAGTGTTCACTTTAGTCAAGACTGGATGATTTCACTTAGCAGTTCCTTTTCTGAAGCCAGAGACAATGCAGGTAGTCTTTTCTTAGTAAATGAGTATGGGTTAGAATACTGTGGAGAGAAGGCATTGGTTTCCCTCGGTTTGCTGCAAGGAGGTACTTTTGTGTCTCTTCTGTACACGTTACTCAGTGTGACAAATCAGGAAGGTGAATGAGAGCCATTAAAGTGGGCAGTCTGCATGTATCCTGCCTACGAACAGTAACTTTTAGTTTAAGGATCAAAATACGGTCTTTCAAAAAATAAAGAAATCCTAATACCATATACTAAGGATATGCTGCCGACATCAAAGGCAAATCTAAAGGCCACCCTACAGGGCATTACAAATTACAGGGCAGCTGAAACGGATTATATCACAGCAAGGCTCGAGACTAAAATGTTAGGAGCTTTAAAAATATATGTAGGCTTGTAAGAAAGCACAACGCATCTAAGGGGATGACCCAAGGAGAATGTAAAAAGTGGGGGAAATGCTCACTTCTAGAGCAGTGTTCTGACTGCTCCTGGCTATTAATAGAATCAGACCAGGCTTCAGGTCCTAGACTCTGAGGCCTTTATGCTGAGTAGCGAGGTACATCACATTTTGAGCGCAAACAGGAGTTTGCACACATCAAAATGTTGAGATGGGAGGTAATTAATACAAAGGGTAAATACGTGAAATGACCTCATCATGACTCGCAAAAGTTATAATTCCTTATTTACTGAAGCACAGCACCACAGAGCAGCTATCCCGCTAAGTTCTCCAAACGCTCTTGGAATGTCCTCAGTACATTTTCTCAAGACGTCATTATGTTCTACTCAGGAATGCAAAGAACACCACGCTACCAGTCACCACAAACCTACAGTGGATAATTATTGCCTGTGGTAAATACTTTCCATAGCAATTACCCTACACACACAATTTCTCTATACGCCTTTCACCAGGTAGTGACAAAACAGTCTGGGTGAAAACCCCTGGAAAATATGCTGCACGTGCGGTAATCGGTGGCAAAACACCAGTTTCGAAGGCTATGCACAATTCTGGCGTGCCCCACAGCAAGGTAAAGGAATTGTACCGCATTAGTTAACAAAAAAACACCCACTTACCCTGCAGGCTAAAATAAGGGCCTAAAAGTAAAAGCTTTACACAGTTTATATTACGAAAACAATAGCAACTGTTTCATTTGGTAGGGGAAAAATATAACAAAAGATACTTTGTAGTCAAGTTAAAAATACGTATTATACAACAAAACCTACATATTAGTACTGGAAAGCATTTGTAAAAGTTCGGCCTTCCATTGTCTCTAAACAAGACTGACTGTGAACGAATGAGTGGAGGATTTTAAATGACTAATAAGAAATGTAAAAGCACTGAGGAGGGCTGTTGCAGAATCCTACATTTGGGTATTTATGATGTCAAAATGTTCATTCACGGATCCAAACTATTACCTCATAGCCTCTGTAATCGACTTCCACGTCATCCCCGTAGACGTTGAGCTCCATGTTCTTGTGGCTGAAGACTGTCGCCGGTTTGGGGTTGCGAGGGTTGCATGCCATGTCATCAGCTAGCATGAGCACAATGTGACTGCAAGAGAGCCAGCAAACAACCGACGTTAGTTATACACGCCCAAAGCCTGGAATAGTGTCCTTTCAATACACACTGGCATCCGTTAACCTGAACATCTACCATTACAGGCACTGCAGCAGCGAGCGGGGCTGAACAACAACCCACTCACTCGATGGGCTCAGAACAGGACTCTGATACGACCGTTAATTAAAAACGACTCCACTTCATGCACCTGTGGTCAAGTGTTACACGTCTCAAACAACAGATACACAAGGACAGTCGTTTAAAAATAGCTATCAATTTATTTATATTGAGACTCCTTGGGTAAGGAAAGTGTTGTGTTGATTGGTGAGGAAGTCCACAAACACCAAGAGAGGATTTGAAGGTAGATTTATTTCTGAAGGTAACCTGGCATCCAACAGCCTCGACGGTCAAGTAACAACTGCCACCCATCGAGTGTTGTCTGCCTTACATTCTAAAGAATGGACAATGCAGGTAATTCTAACGTGAGGTCATCAGGTGAGTACAATAACTTTATTATACTTAACATCACAACACAATCTTCCTCTTCAAATAAAAGGAAATAAAGAACAAAGAGGAAAGAAGGAATAAAGAAAGAAAGAACAAAAACTAATGGAATCAAAAAACAAAGTAAATGCACAGTTGTCAGAAACGATATAGTGCTATTAAAATCAAACAGTTACACAGTCTTGCAAGTAAACAGGAGGTCTGCGAACTCTGGGACCTGAATTATCACAAGTGTCTAAACTAGGTCCCGAACTTGCAGCACTACCACGAGTAGAGTTGTGTTCATCTTAGACATAATGTTCAATAATCACCTGACCCATCTTCTCTGTTTCAGAATGAAGATGATGATCAGGAATAAACATAGCACCAGAACACCCATCATTGTCTGTAGACTGTCTGACCACTGTACCCCTCCTTTGATAAAGAGCAACCCTACGAAAATTCAATTTTTGACCGCCTTCAACCACCACAAAATGCTGACCAACACTAATGATCCGATGTGGACCCGGAAATTTACTAAGACCAGCTTTTACTCTTCCAATTTTTAATTTGACCCAATGGCCAACTCTAAATTTGGAATCAGAAAGATTTTCAGGAGACTCCCCCTCAGATAAAACCCAATCTTTAAGCCATGCTGGAACTAGCCTAGAACCAGGTAATCGCCCCCTCATAACTTGGAAGGTAACAAGGTGAGTGACACTATGCTCAATGGAGCGGTATGCCCACAACATTTCTTCAATCAAACGTCTAGGTGCTTGTCCATTTGCCAAAGCTAACTGTAAAGTCCCTTTCACTAGTCTATTGGCTCTCTCCACTATTCCAATTCCCATGGGATTGTATAAAGATGAACAAGAATGTTTAATGCCACACTTTAAGAAAACAACACATTTCACCTGAAGTCATCTGCGTACCGTTATCAGTTAACAAAATATGAGGGACACCCTCGTCAAGAAACAATTTTTCCAATACATTAATGGTAGATTTTGTGGTAATGTCGTTCAAAAATTTAACAACTAACCGCCTTGAATGAGCCTCAACAATGACCACTGCAAACCGCATATCAATAGAGAAATCAGAAAGTGGACCAATAAAGTCTAAGCAAATAGTATGCCAAGCCTTTCCAAGATCAGTGATATGTCCCAAACTCTTTTGATCTCCAACTTGAAGTCTCTTCTCGCTTTCTTTACACAAAACACAGTTTTCAACCCATTTGCGAACCTGATTATCCATCCCTGGCCACCAAAATTCTTGTTTAATCCTTTTAATTGTCATTCCTTGGCGTAGATGGCCTTCATGGGCAAGTCTAAAAATACGCAAACGAAGACCACTTGGAGGTACAAACCTGTCACCTCTCATAATCACTTCATGATTGTACACTGTCAACTCATCCAAAAGTTTCCAACATGGTCTAATACCCACAGGCACCATATTCTCACATGGTGCTCCATTCTTAATCAAAGAAATAACTTCCTTCAAAATGGAATCAGATTTCATCTCCTGTACCCACAGTGCTTTTGAAAACGCACCTAAACTGCAATCAGAAACTTAACATATCAAAGCTACTGCTTCTTCAGACTCTAATTTCTTGACAACATCTTTATCAACAACTTCCGAATCTAAAGACATACGAGATAAACAGTCAGCTTGCGAGTTCCTCCATCCCTGAACAAACTCAATATCATACAAATATTCCTGCAATCTAGCAGCAAATCTAGCTAGGCGAGCAGACCCCTTACCAGCACCTCCTGCAGAAAGAGGCTTGTGATCAGTTTTCAGAACAAATCTAGAACCCCACAAATATACTCTGAAGTGTTCAACACCCCATGCTGAAGCCAATGCCTCCTTCTTGATCACTGAATAATTCCTCTCCACCTGTGTCAACGTTCTAGATGCAAAAGCAATCGTTTTAACAACACCACGTTGTAATTGGGAAAGAACACACCAATTCCAGTCAAACTAGCATCTACAGTGACAATAGATTTTCACCCAGAAGTGAAAGGAGCTAGAATGCCCTCATTGCAAATTTTATCTTTAATGTTAGAAAAGGCATCCTTTTGTTCTGTTCTCTGCCCCAAACAAACTTGGTACCTTTACAGAGCAAGCATCTAAAAGGTTCTGTATTGTCAGCAAATGTTCTCACGGATTTAGAATAGTATTCGACCAGACCCAAAAAAGACCTGAGCTGATCTTTATCTTTGGGATGGGGAGCATCCTTTATGGCCTCAAGTAAGTTGCGTTTGGGAGTTAAACCCCCACTTGAAATGGTATATCCCAAATACTCCACTTGTTCAGTTAGAAATTTGCATTTATCCTTATTGACAGTTAGACCAAAATGTTCAAGTTTCCAAAGAACCTGTCTCAATAAGGCATTGTGCTCTTCAATAGTTTTCCCACAGACCAAAATTTCATCTTGGAAATAAACCACTCCCACCAAATCCTTAAACAAATTATTCAGCATTCTTTGGAAGACACTCGCAGCTGACGCCAAGCCGAACGGCATGCGTGTGAACTGGAAAGTGCCCTCACTGGTAATAAACGCTGAATCAGGGTGAAGTTTTATCTGGTGATAAGCACTTCGCAAATCAATTTTTGGGAAGTACTTAGCACCACCAACAGACTGTAATAATTCATTGATATTGGGCAAAGGAAAAGGGTCCATGACAATGTCCTGATTAAGAGATCTTAAATCGATGCAAAATCTGAGACGGCCATCCGATTTGAGAGTCAAAACCACCGGCGAAACCCAAGGTGACGCCTCCACAGGCTCTATAACACCAGAGAACAACTCTTGAAGAAGATCCTTTAGTCCCTTCCTAACTGACATCGGTACTTTCCTTAACTTGTGCTGAATTGGACAAGTATTAGGTTTAAGAATTATTTTATGTAAATAATCTTTTACGTAACCTAATCTGTCCTCAAAAACTTTGTGGGCATCTTGCAGGATGTGATCAATTTGTATGTCATCTTCTACAACCATAATCTGATTAGGAGACCTAGGGTTAATTATAATGTGAAGATCATACTGATGCATCCAACCAATGGTAGGTGGACCATCATTCGCGACGTACACTTTGCCATCTATAGATCTGGACCCAAATTTAATTGACCCATGCATAAATCCCAAAATGTCAACTGGTTCACCTTGATAACTAACAGGATTTATATCTTTGTTTAAAAGAGGTACACCTTCCCAATGTGTGTTAAAAAGATTTTCAGGAATAATGGTAAACATTGATCCTGAATCAACCATAAGAGATACATTCTTACCACATACATTAAACTCTGCAGTAGGTCTTGTCATTCTTTCTAAATCATGGACGTAATCACCCACCAAGTTGGTATCAGGAATTTCACTTAAAACCAACACTCGATTGAGAGTTTGTTTGAAATCAAGACTGGATTGAACCACATTGACTTTAGATTTAAGTTTAAATTCTGTACTGTCAGAGGACCTACCCATACATGAATAATGACCTTTGCGGCCGTATTTCCTACAATTTTGTTCAAGAGCAAAACATTTCTTGTAATCAGCTAAATGGTATTGACTACCACACCTCAAGCATTCTCTTCTCTTATCCTTGGAAACATTACCAAAACTATACACATTGTTTCCACTTTTTTTAGAGAGTGCATTAACATCAGCTTCATCTTCCTTGTTAGAGTCAACGTTCGCAACTTCATTGGAAGGTTTGTCTCTTTTGCTGAACTCCTTAATGCATTTCTGAGACTCTTTAATAACCTTTGCTAAGTCAATTGCTTCTTTGAGTGACAGATTTTTGGCTGCCCAAAGTCTCTCTTGAATCTTCTTCTCCCGACATTGTACAATGAGTTGGTCACGAATTAACTCATCACACATAGTCCAAAACTGCACTTCACTGAAAGTTCACGTAACCTAGCTACAAAGTCATCAATACTCTCACCTTCAGATTGAGGTTGAGTATAAAACTTATACCTGGCCATAACTAAATTTACTTCTTTAGCGAATCTTGTTTCTAAACGTTTAATGGCCTCTTTATACTCATCATCCATTGGTTGTCCATTTGGACCCATAGCTACCGGTAGATATTTAAACACCTGTTTACCTTCACTACCAAGAGCACTCAATAACAGAGCCTTCTTTCTTGCAGAAGAGAAGAGAACACTTAAACAGTCTTACTGTAGTTCGCTGCTAAACACTTCCAAGTTGCTGCAAAAGAAAACACTTGCAAAGAAACAAGTACATTGTCTCACCAACTAAACGGTTCCAGATCGCTGCAAGAATGTTACGGTAAAATGCTTCACAAGAATGAGCGATCCAATTATGCGCGCTAAAGTCTTACGAGCCAGCCAACACACTTCCAGGTTTCCGATGAAACCAAGATGGTGGCACATAAATTACGTGCAGTGTCACGCACAGTGTTTGCCGTGCGTTTCAGGAAACGTGAGCTTTGCGATCCACTGCAGCATAGCGAAGACGGTTTAAGAGAAATGCTCGCGCTGAAGTCTTGCGCCCTGAGAATGCCACGAGCCAAACTGTCCGGGACCAAGTCTCTCGGTATAAATTTAAATATAAAGTAAATACCTTCAGAGACGGTAACCGGGAAAATGCGAGAAGTTCGATACAGATCAGAAAGCAGCCGGGAGACAGGAATCAAAAGGAAGAGAAGACCACAGGATCACCAGGAAATCTCCGAAGGTGCCGATAAAGAATTGGAACCGTCGAGGAAGTAATCGGCGCCAAAATTGTTGTGTTGATTGGTGAGGAAGTCCACAAACACCAAGAGAGGATTTAAAGGTAGATTTATTTCTGAAGGTAACCTGGCATCCAACAGCCTCGATGGTCCGGTAACAACTGCCACCCATCGAGTGCCGTCTGTCTTACATTCTAAAGAATGTACAATGCAGGTAATTCTAACGTGAGGTCATCAGGTGAGTAAAATAACTTTATTATACTTAACATCACAACAGAAAGCAAGCCCAAGGAAAAAGCTGAAAAGTGCAATCTAACTACAGGGCGGCAAAAAATTTTTTTTGCTACCTTTTACACCAGCTTATGAAGTAAATGTATTTAAATACAATGAAGCTATTTTGTTACGCATGTTTGAAATGTAACTCGGAATTAGGAAATTCAAATTAATCTATCTCTACATGCTAAACTCCTTTATTAGGTCGAGCTGGAGAGCATCCGTAGGATGCGTCCAGTCTCGAGAACTTTAGTGATCAGTCTGGGGGGAATGACGGACAAAAAGGTGCTACGAGCTTGGATTTGGGTGCGCTAACGCGCACGCCCAGCCCGGCGCCGTGCACGTCCCCTGCCACAGATTCCCTGAACACAGACATACACACATGCACACGCAGGCAGGAAGGCACACACACACACACGCGCGCGCACCCCTCCTACTTTCCCCGACTCACCGGCACCCCGCACCCCCCTCCCCCCCACACACACAGGAGCGCACCTACACACACGCACGCACGCACGCACACACACACACAGAGACCACCGCCATACAAGCCCCCCCCCCCGCTCGCTCTCACCGCTCCCGGTTTCCTTCCCGCTCTGGCTCCACAACCGGACTCCATAACCCAATCAGAGGCCGATCACCCTGCGCAAGGTAGCGGCCGGGACAAAGGACGACAGACGAGAACGTTGCGAAGCAGTGCCCATGCGCGTGCGCAGCTAAAGGTCACGCCTACTAACATGCCGCCCTCCGGTTGCGTAAGCGCTATGTGACGGACTACGGTTTGCTTCTTCCAGTGCTGTTTGTGACCAGCGGCGTGGTCTTCCTCACTTAGCCTGCCCTGCTGTTTTATACAGCTGAAGTAAAGTTCTGATGTCGGTCAAAGACACACACAGTAAGAGACTGGACAGGACTCGGCTGTGTAGTCAAGCGATTAGCCGCCCAACGCTTTTTGAAATAATTACAGCGCCTGCTGTAGTGTCTCACTCAGTCTGAGGCTTGCCTAATCAATGCCCGGAAGTGCTGCTCTCGAGTCAGCAAGTTTAGTACTGATTGTTGGGTGTTGATTCTGAATTATAAATTAAGCAGCTGAGAGCTTAGCTGTGTGCCTCTAGCTGCAGTGCCTGTGGGGCTGGGAAGGTAGGGTGCGCTGGCGGACAGACGGTATCGGATCGGAACAGGCAGAGCTGACACTAGCAGGACTGGGCCCTGAGGGGTTGGGCCGCTTCTGCACCTGGCCGCTTCAGGCCCTCTCACTGCTGGCCGCAAAGATTGAATTTACCCCATCTCACTACCCGGCTACTCGTGCAGCATGATGATGGCAAACTACTAGGGGTGCCGGCGCCGCACCTGCCACCGCGTTTCCCAGCAGCACTGGGTACAGCGGCCAGCAGAGAGGTGAGCGGACACTGGGGACGGTACAGTAGAGAGAGTCAGTGACTGCCACTCTAACCATCAGGAGACGCTGGCTGAGGGGAGGAGAAGGGCAGGGAGTGTTTAGGCTGTTGTAACTTGTGTAAAGTCCTCTGAGGCCTGTGGCGAAATCGGGACAGCAAAAGGCACACCAATTGCTTGACAATAACTGTCTCGCGCTGGAACCCCGGTGGCTTATTACGTCATACTAGGGAACTAAACTATTCTGTTATGAACTACCATGCAATGTTTTTCTCCACCCCATATCTGCACGAGTGGATGCTGTTCGTGTAGGTCTAAATTCAGTGCTTGTGCGTGTTTTCGTCCTTATTTTTGGGTTTACTTTAGCCACGTAGTGTCTTTATGTACAACTAGCACCTCGGACACTAGGGTCAAAGCACTCCAAATAGAAAGTTAAGTGCGGAGGAAAAACACATGTCAGGTGGCATTTTCGGCCGTGTGTCTTCTGAAGAAGCAGCACTGGGCAAAGGGTCCTCGTCATTCCAGGAGACCGTTACTCAGAAGGCAATTTTCTAAAAATCAGTCACAAAGAGGCTCCAAACCGATGTTTTAATTACCACTACTTTACGCACCAAGGTGGACAATCTACAACTGACTCTTCAGTAACATATATTTTTAATCATCTTCACTGAAAACCCATCCACCACACGTGAACTATAAATCTTTACACTAAGCATTGAACAGACTGTAATATGTGCAGTATCACTAACCCTATATTTGATTTAACCCTAGACATCGTCCTATAATGTACCTTATAGTACTACTCTACACACCTTGTACCTCTGTGTCTGGTTGCTTAGTGCGCTGCATGTGTTGCTGACGTTCTTTCTAGGTGCCTGCCCCTATCGAACCAGGCAGGGTGCAGGATCCTGAATGATTTTGATTTTGTTGTGGGGCACCACAGGATAGTCAAGCAAGAGCATACCTTTAACATGGTTCTCATGCTCCTGGCCCCCCACCTCCCCCAGACACCATAATGACTGTCTTTCACTGACGTCCGCCCTTATATTATGATGTTCACACCCAAAGAGCTGAGAGGTCCCATGTACATACCACTTACAGGCTACCAGATTTCCTATATGGATAAAAGTTAGACTTAGCCCAGACTTGATCACCTTGGATTGTGGCTTTATTTTGCGCGCAAGAATGTGTCACTCTTAGTCGTTAAAATGTCACTCATAATTACATTGAAATTATGAAAATGTCACACATAGCAATTTGAAACCTTGCCAGCTATGCAGCCCTGCCTCAGTATATTAACTCATATCGGTTCTTCTCAGCTTTCCTAAGCACGCGAGAGTTCTCTGTACATGACATGCCTGAGGGGTCCAGAATTGTCAAGGGTGGAGGGCAACAATTGATGGATGTTAAATTCTTGAGCAAACCTTTCTTAACCACAGGGACCATCTTGGGTGACATGCCATTGCATTGTTTTTTAGCTTGTATATGCGCTAACAGAAATTAGCCTTGTGCCTGGGTGAAGACGAGTTTGCATATGGTATGCCCCCTGCTGTGCTGAAAAGACGAGCAAGAACATGGAATGGAATGTTAGCCAGAGGCATTCCTGATGGCAGCAAGCGATGGCTCCAACATACACATCAATCACTTTTTTTTGTACTTCCGCTAAATGTGGTAATGTAAGTAAGTATTAAGCACGCTCTTGAAGCCACCATTGGAAAGCCTACTGAGCACACAAAAATATGACTTCTGTGAAAATAACTATACTGAATTCGTGTTGAAGCACTAACGCAGCCTTCCAAACAGCACTGATCAATCGATAATGTGATTGATTAGCAGAACGACTTGCTTACCTCAGAGAACAGGCAGTTAAGACGCATTCGTTCCCCAGTTGAGAAGCCCTGCGGCAGCAGACTGAAACACGGGGCATGACGTCACGAAAAAACGTAGAACAAAGATAACTGTTAGACCCATACAACCAGCGCCGTCTTAACGCATGGGCACGCTGGGCAGCTGCCCGGGGCCCCACGAGCATAGGGGCCCCATTCAGACAAGAATTTAACACAGAATTTCCATGAAACATTTGTATTCCTGTGAGTGATTTTGTACGCAGGGCCCAGTGCACTGCTTTGCTCAGGGGCCTTCAGTGATGTTTAGACGGCCCTGCATATAACCTGCATTTCACTCATACACGGAAGAAAAATAATCCTTTATTAGGGCTCGCTGGTACTGCATCCGAAGGATGCGTCCAGCTGGGAGCCTTTTAGTTACCTGACTCGGGGGAATGAGGGACAAAAGGGTGTTACGAGCTTGGATTTGGGTGCCCGGCGCCGTGCACATCCCCTGCCACAGATTCCCTGAACACAGACATACACACATGCACACGCAGGCAGGAAGGCACACACACACGCGCGCGCCCCCCCTACTTCCCCCGACTCACCGGCACCCTCCCCGCCGCACACACACAGGAGCGCACCTACACACACGCACGCACGCACACACACATACAGAGACCACCGCCATACAAGCCCCCCCGCTCGCTCTCACCGCTCCCGGTTTCCTTCCCGCTCTGGCTCCACAACCAGACTCCAGAACCCAATCAGAGGCCGATCACCCTGCGCAAGATAGCGGCCGGGACAAAGGACGACAGACGAGAACGTTGCGAAGCAGTGCGCGTGCGCAGCTAAAGGTCACGCCTACTAACATGCCGCCCTCCGGTTGCGTCCGCCACCGCCATACAAGCCCAACCCCCCGCTCGCTCTCACCGCTCCCGGTTTCCATCCCGCTCTGGCTCCACAACCGGACTCCAGAACCCCAGAACCCAATCAGAGGCCGATCACCCTGCGCAAGATAGCGCCCGGGACAAAGGACGACAGACGAGAACGTTGCGAAGCAGTGCGCGTGCGCAGCTTAAGGTCACGCCTACTAACATGCCGCCCTCCGGTTGCGTAAGCGCTATGTGACGGACTACGGTTTGCCACGATCGATTCCCCAATGAGTTCGTTTCTCATCTTGTAATGGTCTTCCTACACGGAGCTAGTTCCAAACACTATGCTTATTTTGCAACAATTATTTTAGAATATCTGAAATGCAGCTTTTTTGGCTGCTCTAAAAGGAAAGTTTAGGCGGTACTAGGGAAGATAACTAACAACTCGCTTAGCCCCTACCAGCACAAACACTACGTACACATATTTTGTCACGGGACATTAAGCGCATGCATTCTACCAGCACCCTGCAACACTGTGGATTTACAGGAATCCAAACACCAGCGTAAAGTACTCGAACAACAATGACGTCTGTCTTATAAATGTCACAATTTTTTTTTAATATTTCACTTCTGTTCTTGGATTTTCGTGAAAATACAACACAAATTGCATTACAAAAACTATAGGTGTCACATTTGTGAAAGCTAAAACTATTGGCATTGTAAATGACAAAGCTATTAATTTAGCTATTTTCAAAACCAACACATAAATAAAAAAAATGTCATTTACAATACCAATAGCTCAAACTTTCCTAATGCGAGACCTATTGCATTGCAAATGCTTGTTCTTTGAGACATTTACAACTGAGTGAGATACACCAGAGTAGACAATTTTGCTTTCACTGAATTTGCCTATATCTCTCTTCAGTCTAACTTTACATAAAGGAATATTCTCATTTTTAAAAATGCAGCTTCACCAGAACAGCACGACTCCACTGATCACCTCTGCAGTATTACAGGGGGCCCGCAAGAGGTTAAAGGTGACTGCATGACTGACGCACATACGTCCGTCCAGCAGTGGGTGCGATTGAACAAGGGAAAGGAAAACAGACGCGCTCAGTGTTTGATCTGCGTGGCAACAGCAAGTAGAGGTAGGCGAGCCAGCAAATTAACAGGGAGAGCCGAGTCGAGCCTAGAGTCTGGTCTGGCTCGAAGAACTTGTGAACTATCGGAGCGCTGCAAATACTTGCCATGTAAATCATACTACAGACATTTAAAAATACGATAAGGTAACTTCACAAATTCAAAAGAGTGTATTTCTTCAACCAGCCGGAGCGTTTCAATTTCGTGGATCTAATTATATCACTGCATTGAAATGCATTTATTAAAAGTGATAGTTTTTAAACATTCCCAACACCCTACTACCTCCCAGAAAACAATGCCGTTGGTGAACTAAGGGGCAAGTCACTTGTCATGTGTACGCTATAATATGTGATCTACATTATTAGATGAAGCAACATTATAATCAGGGCACCTGGAAATACGAGGCAGGGGAGGGTCAAGTTATGCAGAACTGCTGACTATATTATGTGGTAATAAAAGGCATATTATGCAGCATAATGTGGCAAATTCTAGGATGGCATTACTTCATTGCATTGTCATCTTAACATATGGTAACACCGTCTGATTTCAAATCAATGCTTTCTTGTTCGATTACGAATCATTACAATGGCAACAGTCAGTGCATTGAGTCCCACACCCAATAAAAAAAAGATAAATAACAATAAATACTTAAAATGAAGACACCCACTAAAATATAATTAGATTTCTAAATCCACACTACTTGTGCTAAGCAGGATTTGCAGGTGTCATGAATTAGTGCAAACCTTAGTCCCTTAGTTCTCAACTGGGGTACAATAATAAACAGTTGAACTTCAAATTGATTACCGATGAGGGAGGACAAATGAGTGTTTACTGAGAATCCTACTAGATGTTCCCTAGGCTTTGCCAACTCTTTTTTATAAATGGAACAAAACAATACAAAAGATAAAATGTGCTGTGAGATCACAGAGAATGCAAGCCTCTGTGTGAACAGCTGGAAATGACTGCCAAAAGCTGCTAACTGTGGAGGCAATGGGCTATACCAGTTGTCATCTTATCGAAGGGCTGGTTAGGAAGAGCCCAGTGCAGGATTACAGATGTCATCAAGTCAGTCCTCCGACTGGCTGAATCTTTTTGCTGCTTTTGTAACAAACTTGGTGAACCGTATATTAAGCACCGTATTGTCCGGGTTCAAGGACAGGATAATGGCCTGTCGACAGGAGCGGACACTGAGTTTGTTCTATTCTCCCCATAAGTGAGCCCTACGTTCTTTGAGCGGGGCTGGCCAAAGGAATACTACATGTTCAAGTGATTTCTTACTGGACCCACAATCCCTGCATGTTGTATTGTCATTTAGGCAACGCCAACTGGGTAGATGGTAAACAAAAGGCCATTCCCCCATTATGAGGGACATAAATCTTTTGTTCCAGAAGACTGTGTAGGTGCAAGATAGATATGGTGCCATAATACCTGGTTTAAACCCGGTTATAATCGACCAGGTGCTCTGTCAGAATGGAATGACAGAGACATACTATCATCTTAATGTCCCTTTTGAGGACCTGCTGAGGTGGATTAATGTTGTGTCCTTAGTGGAAAGACACCAGGAGCCAGGTTGTATGTTCAAGACTAGTTTATTCAGTCCTCAGATCAAGTTACAACAATGATGACTCCAGCCAGTCTAGTGTGGTACCAGCCCCACCAGGAGCAGCCTCCCTAGCTGCTCAGCCCATCGCCAACTGCCACATTCACCCCACTCAGTCACCCAGGCATTCCACGCATCACAGGCACACCAACATTCTAATACCAAGACACACTCTGGCTGAGCAGCTGGAGGCAGCAGGGCTAGAATACATGTTATATAATTATGTAGGATATAACAATTACAATCCCAAAATTATTTTGCTTCTGAAAGCTGCAGGGAGTCTTTCTAGATGTAGGCAATATTTTTGCTCCGGTTGACTGGTGGTTATTTCCCGCCAAAGCATTGCCTCCAAGCTGCCTGCTCTTGTACATTTGTAGTTTGTTACATAGTTTGAGAAAGGCACCTGCCTCTACAGCCTTCTGGTCTAAGAGGCCAAGCTCAAGTCTAATCTAGGCAGGAGATGAGGCGTTCGGTAAACTCAGTGCTTGCTTATAAATATTTGCTGTTAGTTTGTTCAACAAGCTGCAATTTTTTGCCAGCATAATCTCCTGTCCATAAGATAAACAGGTAGACATTTTTGCATTCATAGCTATTATTAGTGGAGACAAGCTTGGGCCGGATAGCCGCTTTGCTAGCTTTGTAAATGCTACCTGCAGCATCAATGCTTTAGCTCCAACATCGTGCCGTTGTTTTAAAAATGCACACCTCGTATCTATGTGGACCCATAGGTATTTATAGGACGATCCCCGTTCAATGCTTTTACCATTTAAGAGCCATCCTCCTCCTTGATATTTTTTTCTCCCATAGGTTACTACCCTTGTTTTCAACAGGTTTAACTCCAATTTGTTAATGTGTAGATGTAAAGCTGATAAAGAAGCCGCAATACGCCTACCCTGGTATGGCTAAATAATACTAGGTCATCTGCGCAAAGCAGCTTTCTGACCCGAATGGCACCAATTCTTTTTTTTTGGGAGGGGGGGGAGGGGGAGAGAGGTGGTAGTGAATGTCAAAGGATTGTGATAAATACGAGATGTAGATGTCAAAAATTAAGGGGGCCAGCACACACCCTTGTTTTACTCCACGAAAGGTTTGTATTTTACTTGAGATGTGAGCTCCCTCTCCCAGTTTTATAGGGATCCATGTGCTTGTATGGAGCTGAATGATGGCCTCCAGGACAGGGAATCACTAATTTCTATAGCTTGAACCACAATAATTCCCCCTTGGCACACGGTTGAACGCTGCCTTAAAATCAACAAAGCAGCAGTGAATTGAAGATCTTGAAGCGTCTAGTTAGTCCGTCAAAACTGATATTGCAAGTAGGTTGGTTAAAGTTCCTGATTTTGCCACAAACCAGGTTTGATTGAAGGAGAGTAGATGTTTTTGTGTGACCCACAGTGACAGGTCTCCCAACAGCAGACTGGTGTAGTACTTGGCTTCAACGTCCAGGAGGGCTAGTATCAACCTATAGTTGTTTGGGTCTGATCTTGTACCACCTTTATAGATTAGATGCATGAAAGCTCCACACCAGGACTGTGGTTTCAATGAAGTGGTCAGCAATAATCGAATAAGGATGCTAAGTGTTCGGACCAGAACCCTGCATCCTGCTTGTACAGGGCCTGGGGAAGTCAATTTGGCCCAGGTCACCAGTCAGAGAGGCCTTTGATTATAATGTGTGTTGTTCGAATTATCGGTGCTTCTGGAATGTTGGGGGCCTGTTGATGTGACTTCCATTGCTTTGTTGTCTGTTGTTGATAATGTCCAATTGGTCCTGTCCGGGGATTGCCCAGTTACCACGGCGGAGGTTGTACCCAAGAGGGACTGCAATTGGCTTGTAATAATCGAGGGGGCCATTTTTATTAAGTTAAATGGTAGATAGTCTTCCTTATCTGTAGGTTCAAAGATGCCCACCCTTCTTACGGGATGTTTGCACTGCTTTTTCCCTTCTTACCATGCAATCTCCCATTCACGAGGGACCAGACAGCCTTTGTATTAGAGTTTTTACTTGCATGAACTAATTTGGTTCAGAACTGATCAGAACGTTTTTGATTCTCGTAGGACACCGCTTGCCTGAATGCTTTTTGTGCTTGCTTATAGTTGTTAAATGGCATTTCAGCCCCCGAACTCGTCATAATGTGGAGCTGCGTATGTTCTTCAATTTCTTAATCTCAGCTGTAGTGATGGTATGATTTCCACTATTAAACTGTTGTGTAGTGTAGACAAGGTTTTGAAGCAGTTGGCCTGTGAAAGTCACACATGAAGTCAGTGAGAATTTATCAATGCTCCTAACGCCTAGAAGGGCTCTAAATACTATACAAATATTTGGTATGGAGAAATGTGACCATTTTAGCCTTTTTAGGTTCTACTTGTAGATTCCACTGGCTGTCAAGCTCGTCATGGCATATTGTGCTATGCAGAAAGACACAGTGATTACTTGTGGGAAATGGTTGCTAGCCCCACATGCAACAATGTTATAATTCTCTATCAAAGGAAGCATTTCCCTGTTACAAGTGGTATAGTTAAGGAACGAGTAAGTATGTCCATTTGTTCTTGTCGAGTTTGGTGGTTTGTCCTGGGGTAAACGACAGTTCAGGATTATTTAGCTCATACTGGTGAGTTGTAGTGCCATATATTCACCTAGCTTGCTCTGATTGTCGCCACTGGGCTTGTTTGTTCTGTGATGAATTGGTGTCTGCCTAGACCTGTTTCTTCGTAATCTTCCGGAAGGTCTTGGAAGAGATTTGTATTATAATCCCCTGAGATCAAACAAGCTGTACTACTATGGTCACTTAAGCTGTACATGATGCAAATTAGGTGGTCAAACCTGGACCTTTTCTCACTAGCACTTGGGGTGATATACACGTTTATGAGCAGCAGTTGTTTAATACATTTTGGGCTTCTAATCCTTACACCAGTGATCCAGTTCTCTTCAAATGATAGCTGATCAATTGTTGCTTTTAACTTGCCAGAGACCTAAAATCGATAGCCCACCCTTTGGTCTACCGTACTTATGTGTTTTTGAGGCGGGATTCCTGTATTCTAAATAGCCCTCTAATGGACGGCTTGCGTCACTTCATGTTTCCTGAAGAAGTAGGACCTTGTAGTTCTTTAAGAACATTATCACGTCAGGGGACTGGAGCACACTGATAGTCCGGATGTTTTAGTGTGGACTGCTATTCAAACGCTATTTCAGTCATGACATCCTCCAGATAGGGCTACTGTAAGCCAAGCCCACTCATCTTTCGGATGGTTTGGCACCTCTATCATTTGGACTTTGCTTCCTACTATGGCTCGGCCTAAGGTGTTTTTTAATATTGAAAATGGAGGATTACTTATGTTATTAGAGGTAATCAAAGCCTCTGCTAATATCGTCGGATACCCTCGTTCTTTCTGGGCAATTATTTTGGTACATCACCTATTAAATTGCTCGGATCTTGATAAAGCCAGCTCTTTGATTGCTACTGATGCGAATGTGATTAGTGTGGGTTCAGTGATATGTTGGCCTTTAGGGTGTATAAATTCTATTACTGCGATATCGCTGGATTTACACAATTCGGGAATAAATCTAAACAACAACAACTTAAGGATGTTCCCTCCATTTAAGATGTCATGCGGATCTTGAGAGGGATACTCTGGAATGAACAGCAATTTGGATGTTTGATTTGTAGTAATCAGATCCTGTCCTAGGTCCATGTTGTTGCTCTTGTCCCCTTGGTGGACTGGTTCTTTCCTGCATAGGACTGTTGTTACCCCTTGCTTGTGCTCGTCAAGATGACCGTAATGCTGTTTAGTCACCTTATTGGGGACTTTTTTTATATACTTATGCATTACCCAGGTATTTTGCAATTGTTATCCAAATGCTATCCTTTCCTCCTGACCTTGGGTTGTTGCTGTGCTGCTCTGTAGCCACTTTTCTTTGCTTCACTGTAGTCACATTTACTTTGTCTATGCTGGATGTTGAAACTCCTGATCAGCTAGTGGAGGGCATCGGGGATAATATTGACACTGGTTACTTAATTGGCTCTGCTGGGGTCGGGGTTTGTTATTTCTTCTGCGGGCCTTTCCCCATGTGCACAGTGGTTTGCTTAGGTTTGCTGCAGTAGCCTAATGTCTGACATATTACCTGTATGTCCAACTGCTGCCTTTGGTGGTGACATAGTTGGTTGCAGAAAAGAAAAAGTGCTTTCCCTACCTGTCGAGCCAGTTCCTATTTTGCTTTTATGGCTTAAAAAGGAGTCACGGTTCATTTAAGGGTCACGTGACTGGCCTTATGGCACTGTTTTCGAAGTGTTTTTTTCCCCTCTTACTCAGGTGTCGCTTTTGCAATGATTTTTTCATAGTTCCGTTGCCTGGTCGGACGTCCCCATTGCCCAGTGATGTCATTGTCTTTGGCAAAGTCGATGGTTCAACCCTCAACTCTGTTTGATCTGAGATATTTAACTTGGGTTGTGGGAAATTTCTGCACTTGATGATGAGGCGACGGGGCAACCAGTTTGACTTCTTTAGGTGGTATGTTAGCCCTCAAAACTGGAACTTTATTTTCTGTACTAGTTTCTTGCTTTATGTTATGTCCTTTTAAGAATTTCTGGGCAACTGGGTCAGTTTGATGTAAATGATGTGTCAGTCCCTGTGATCCTACGGGTAATTTCCTGATTTCTGTCAGGACCATGGTGAGGAACAAGAGAAGGGAAAATAAACAGTTGATTATTGGGGAACAGCAGCATACTGATTGTGCCAAATTGACTTTCGATTGCACTTTTATTCTCAATTTGTTAAGGCTTTCCAGTTTGTTGTCTATCCCTACCGTGTGCACTGCAAGTACGTTTAAAAGATAGACCTGAAGATCTAGTTTGTTTGAGTGATGGTTTAATGCAGTAACTGTGGATTGTAGAGTTTGCAGGAGTTGGGGCCATATTGAATTTGGCTCATCCACCACCGTTTCGGGGGCTTCATGTATGATTATGATCCTGTTCAAATCTGCTCGATCCAGTAGAGAGCAGTTGTTTGGCTCTTCTAGCATTATACTGGGATAGTCGTGTTTGTCCAAGTCTGGCAAAGTCTTTGGTGTAAGAAGTTTTATATTTCCGGGCGAGATCCTGGTCCATTGTGCTGCTGGCGGAGTGGGGATATTATTGTTTCTGTGAGATTGGGTATTGTTAATGTAAGAATGATTGGTTTCCTGGAGCGGGGAAAGCCTCAGGTTAATGGGAGAGCCGTCACTTGTGATTGGAGAGGAGTTTTGTACATTAAGACTGCTTTGGAATGTTAACTGACAGTTAATTTAATTGTCTGTCTGAATGACTGACCTCGATTTAAGATTTGCAGGAGCTGGAGGCTTGTCCACGTTAGGTGGACCACCTGAGTGTGCGCAAACACCCTGCATGTGTGGGTGGGCATAAATCATGGCTTGAACAGTTATTTGCACAGTTTCACCTGCCTGAGAGCCTTTGCAGGGTTGTATGGATAAAACTGTCTTTATGATGGAGCAGTTTGTTGCTGTGGATTTTCTGCAACAGTTCTTGAAGTAGTCTCTCAATGTCATCTTATGAGCTCCCGCTGCAGTGTCTACTAGCGAGTTATCCGATTCAGGTAGACTGTCATGTGATATTGGGGTTTCTTCCACTGTTATGTAACTGGAGGGGCGTATATCCTGTTTTGAGGGCAAGTGTGAGGTAGCTGGAGATCCAGGTGTAGAATTCTGTTGCTAGAGTGTTGTGGTTATTGGTACCATTTCCATGGGCTCATAGTTGTTTTTCCTTATTATGCTTCCTGCGTGTTTTATTCGCTATTTCTTTCCTTAATCTTCCTGACCTCATCATACTGTGGTTATGGGTTGCTGTAGCTACACCGCCTCTTCTTCCTCTTATCAACACTCTCTGCAGTGGGTGAGTGGGGGGTGCACTGTGCGTGCACTAAAGTTTCTTACTGTTTTACAACTCTTTACCACCCATGGGCAGGAGTTCATCCGCCTTCCCACCTGTTTAATTGTTTTTTCTTCACACCATGATATGTATTATTATATGGGGGCGTAATCTATCTTGGATATAGTCCTACAATGTCCGGTGTGCGTCGCCTGGTGAGAGGCAGTGGGGGGGTTAAGGTAGGTGGGAAACCCGGGACACAAACACCTTCCAAGCTGTCTTCTTGCTTCCCACCAATCTACACCCCTGACTTTCTAGGGACCACACAGTGTTGGGCATTCAGTCCGCTTTACTTGGCCTCCGAGTGCCTGTGCCCTTCTCAACCGCCTTACAGCCTGTGCCCTTGGGTATCACCTCAATTGCCTTTGACCAGTGCCCGTTAAGTGCTGCCTCACCTCTTAATTCCACATAGATCCTTCTGGGATCGATTACAGGCTGCGCAAGGGTCGAAGGCAGCTTGTCTGGGAGCCAGACTGATGCAGGAGAGATGGGGTGGGGGGCAGGGCAGTGGACACAAATTGCACCAGACTAAATTTGGCCGTCTCAGTGAACCACTGGACCCCCCTGCTGCTTCCTGGGGCTCTTCCTGCTTTGACCAGTGTGTAAACTGAGGGGCTGGGTGGCTGAGGTCTGGTGCTGCAACAAGAGTGGGCGCTCAGCTGACCTCTCCTGGGTGCCGGCATGGCAAACATTGAGGCGCAGGGGCAGGGACACAGGCACGGCTCTGTGGCTCCAATGGTCCGCTAACTGCTTCTGCCGTGACCAACCACCAGCTGATTACCCCCCTCCCCGCCACCTAACAATTCTTCGTTAGTCAGGTCAGGCGTGCGGAGCGGCTCCTTGATTCCTTCGGTTCCGTGTGCGGCTCCATATGTGTCTGCTCTCCTCTCCTTCAGCGTTACGGGTAACAATTCAGGAATAGACAACTGGTCTGCATGAAACTCCTTGGATCCGGGAAAGGTCTGATTTCACCTTCTTACCACCAATTTAACACCAAATACAGCAATTAGCAGTTAAAAGATGACCAGTCAACTTTTTTGAAGGGCCCTGGCACACGTGTCACTATGCTGTTAGTAACATTTGTATTATGTGGCAAACACAGCAAATCCAGAATTTTGCAAAAAAACTTTGCGCCCGCCTAATTACATAATTCCAGTGGCCCTGATTATAATCTATCAGATCAAACACAAGTTTTCATGTAACACACATCCTAAATTTGCATATTTGAAGGTGTTCTCATGTGTGATCATTTTTAAAAAAGGGGCTCTGGGAAATAAAAATGTTCCCAAGGATAACACAACTTTATTAAGCAGGGCAGCTGGGATCAATACCAGGTTTTCTAGCTCCACTTTGAATAGCTCACACACTAAGAGAGTATCTCTTTCTCTTACACATTTTATATCAAAGATACTACTTGCCTAGAATTCTTGGCACATGATGGTAGAGCATAGATGGCAGGCAGAATCCACATAAAAGCTTGGATCGCTTAGGGCTCGAGGGTATTGAGCTGAGCCAGAACCTGGCATCAGGTTCGAGCCTGACCCGAGCTTTTTAGTGGTTCGCCCACCTCAAGCAGCAAGACTATCCACTCATGGCTGTGCAGTGGACCGAGAACTCTGAGAGAACACAACGTCTGTTTGGGATGTTAAGTCTGCTGAACGACAGGCACTTCGATTTGTTTGCTTTCCTACAGAGGCGACATCAGCTCACACTTAATTCCTCATATGTTCACACACAATTACAAACTGAAAAACCCTTCACCACACAACTGTCTATGTGAAGCAACACAATATGCCGAAGACACTCATAGAACAGGAGGAGTTGAGCCAGAGCTGAAATGCAATCAGTCAACTGGCCCCAAAGGCAGGTATCGTAGAGAACCCGGGAGCCCTGATTCAACTGGTCAGAGCAGCTGCAAATCCACTGCACCAATGTAGTGAGTTAGCAGCGCCAGGCACTGCCTGTCCCAGGATTACATATGTGAACAGGCAGGTTCAACAGATATTTCAGAGCAAACAGAGAGAGAGAATATACCATTAAACTTTAAGACTTCTACATTATGCAGGTGACAAAATCTTCAAACTGTTCCAAATTCTCTCCATTATGGAAGATGGGAGTGACTATTATGGCACCAGAGCCGTATTGGAAGCTCATTTGAACCCCTTGGGTCAACCCAGATTACGAACGTTTTTAACCGAGACACACCTAACAAAGGGAGGGAGAGTCATTAAGAATGTTCCACAAGGAAAGTTCAGAAGCTCCTGCAGGTATGATCACAGATTATGGAAAGTCAGCTCTTCTTTGTCATCTAATTCGGTGCACAACCTGAGATGACCCTTGATTTGATATTAATAATTGGGAGATCACACAAACGATGTTTAAGCAGAGCAAATAAAGTCTGCCAAACCCAAGATAATGGGTAAGACCGAGTTAAACATGCAACATTAAATCAGAATTTATCAACTTCATCAGATGCAGACAACCATTTAATATTTGCAGCCAGACCTAAGAGTGGAAGCACACAAAATCGAATGAACTGTGAATACTGAGGTGCTAAATCTTACCCTGGCACCACTTACCCCACTCAGGTTAACATGTATGCAAACTGCAGCAAGCTGAATCTCTTCACATCTTATGGGTGGATGATGAGGAAGATATCTACAGAGGAAGGTGGCTCCCAAGCAGTACCTGAAAACTGAGGAATCGGCAAAACACACTGAGACCTCCCACTTACAGTGACCCATAGGAAGAAGACACTCCCCAATGAGCAAAGTCCAGATTCAAGGACTGACAACTACAGTGCTAATTGACTGAGGAGCATCAGTGAACATGATGGAAAAAGACAAACACTTTAAAGAGATACACATATGCCACAGCAAATGCCAAGACCACTGTGTGCACTGTGCAGGGCTGACACCACTTTTACTTGCAGATTTATTTAGAACTAGGGAGATGTCACCATCTGAACCTAGACTGAGAAAGGAAACGGCCTGCTGTTCATCCGTGCTACAGCTGAAGAAATGAGACTAATATTCTTAGCAAACAATGTTAATGGTTCTAGCAATAAAATGCACTTCAAGAGTTTGGTCACCTATGCAAGAGGTTGGGTTGCCTCAATGAAAAAACCCTTCCATTACACACTGAAAATGATCATCAACTCAATCACAGTGAGGAACTGAAGGATAGCAGCACTCATTGTGAGACTTCTGTTGGAAGCAGCACTCCGGAATCTGGAAAGTCTCAATGTCATCAAGAAAGTTTCTAGACCAACGGCGTCAGTGTTGCTCATGGTGCCAACATTCAAGACCAAACAATCAGAGGCAATACGAATATTTATGGACATGAGGCTACCAACCAAGCAATTTAAAGACAAAACTGTGAACTAATTTTACGCCTGCTTAAAGTACTATCACAGTCCTTCTTAATTAACATGCATTTTAAATGTACTGCAATCTAGCATTCAGATGTTGGACACTGCATGTTTACAGTGTATGTTTAGCCTTACTGCTCACGTAGCTGTGACCTTGAATGGAGGATGGCATAAACAAGCGAGAACTTCATATTTAGCGAAGTCAGCTTTTCTACCAAACCCCACTGTATCAGAACGTCAAGGTCTTCTCACATTCTTCCTACAAGAAGAGCTAGACACTTGCTCATTAGCAGCTATCTGAAGTTTTGTTTAGTACCATGTGTTCTGTCCTCCACTTGCTGCATTATAGAAAATGTATAATAGAAGGTCAAAATCGAAGTAAATTTGGCATCGTGTGCCACAATGGTGAAGCACTGGTCTGTTGAAACTGCAAATTCGCACTTAGAATATTTTTGCTGCTTGCTTGATTTTGTGATCAAACATGAATTAGATTTCATGAATTAGATTTAGAGTATTGTTTTTCTTAAATACATTTAAGACCAATAAATTACTACATCCTCGCAGACCTCAACAGTATTAGGTGGTTCTGGTTGCAACCATCTGATCCTTTACAAAATCAAGTCATTACATTGCTGAGCTTTCTGGACTTGACTAGATCTCCTATGAGGTAACGCTCTTCCACAATGCAACACTGGAAGCCTGTGACTAAGTCATGAATATCTACAATCATATTTTATATGTATCACCATCAACTAAGCACCATGATTCAAGCTCACTGAGTGCAGATTCAGTATAAACCAAGACAAGAACAAGTTTGTGAAAGTTAGAATTCATTTCAGTTCTTCAGTTATGTCTTTTCAAATCAAGAAGTGAGCACTGGAACTGGAAATGTGTTGAAAATCTGTAACTTCCTAGGCATGAACAGCTACTGCAGACGGCTCATCCCAAACTTAGCAACAATGAACCGAACCACTTTGCCACTTGACAAAGCTGTGTCTTGTGGAACTTAGTTTGACACACATCAATCATTGTAACAAAAGATAAAAGAAACTATGGTTCATCATTCCACAATTAAGTATTTTTAACTTAACCAGTTGTTCCAGGTTGCCTACGAGTAGTACTCACACAGGAAAAACATTGAGACAGCTGGGCCCAAATCCCCTTTGCAAGCAGGACGTCGACTGACCCCGAACCAAGATATTCTCTAACTGAAAGGGAGGCTCTCACCATAAAACGTGTTTGTGTTCACTTTCCACTTGTATCTATTTGGACACAATTTTCAACAAATAACAGACCATAAAATCCAAAACCTTTGTTTCTAGGCAGCTCACCATGCCCTCCATCATGCATTGAAATGGTCTCCTCGATTGAAAAAGTACAGGTTGTCTGTGGTCTTTAAATAATCTATGCTGCCACCTTGCAATCTAAGGCCATAGAAGAACATGCAAACTTTGTGGCTCAAACAGAGTGCCCCATGGCAATATCGCTATTGTAGGTAAATGATGTTACAGCTCAACATAAATGCCTACACAAATAGCAGCTTTAAAGAGCGACTCATGAAAAACATTCCTTTCTGGAATAAAAATCAGTGAAAGCTGAAACACGTCTAACCGCTAATTGAGCACAACTAACAAGGAGTGGACTCAAAGGCCATCACGGGAAAGCAAAGGCAAGGCTGTAAGGCTGTAAGAAAAGGTCTGGTTTCCCCAAAATGTATTGACCCATAGGGGAAGCAGTGGTGAGTGCAAGGTGTGTCAAGACAGACTATAGCTCCTAGTTCTCACAGACTGCATCAAGTATTCAGTAGCTGAAATAGTGTTCTCAACAGCACTGGAGTGTGTTCAACTAGAAATGGAAAAAACAACAGACACCTACCGCATTCCGGTCATTCAAAAAATTGATAGTGATCCTTCTCTCATTTTCACAGTCACGAGTTTCAATCATATCTACACCATGTACGAACTCTACAGCTCTAAATCACTCCTAACTGGGCACAAGCTAACAGGGAAGTGGAATAATTCAGAAGGACTCACAATAAGACCCCAGGAATATGTGTGAATCGAAATGAGGACTTCAAATGGGTTGTACATGCATATCTGCACAACTACCTCAACACCCCCCATTGCAGTACCCTAAAAGCTACCAAGACCATGTTTGAGTGGCAGATCAATGACACTATACTGGTGGCACCACAGTGGAAGCGGCCAGTACAAGACGCACTGAACAGTCAAGGATGCAAGAGAATCAAGAAGAATGCCAGCAAGGAGTGGATGGCCCTGCAAATGAGCATTCACGTTGGAGCATGCTGTTGGTCAGAGCAGTTTGGAAGGTTCACGCCCCATACGAGAGGCACCTGTGATTTGTCACAACCATTGAGGCACCATGGTCACTGCAGTAAAAGATAGGGGCACTTACTCACTTGTCCATGTTTAAGAAGTTTGCATTCAAGTGACAATGCAAAAATGGCCAATGGTGATTGATAGGAAGATACAAAGGATTACTCACAGTGGGATAACGAATCACCAGCCAGCTAATGAATTGTTAAAGAGAACCCCCAGGTTCTGTAGCCCCAGTCTAAAAGGATGGCTAGACGGTCATTCTTACTGCCAGAACAGAACCGGCAACTCATTAGTTTCTTCATAGGTCAGAGAGCCAGTAGCATTCTGAGACTGCAAATATCACTGGAGATTAGTAACAAGTAGGGAAGATAGTTCTGCGAGTAAGGCCAGGGTGACAGCTAGTCAGTTTGGCAAGGAACTGACAGCCTCAAAACATGTTCCGATGTGCAGGGGAACAGATTGCAATCATATAGGAAAGTCATGTATACAGCTTAACAGAGATTTAACATCCATAATTCAACCAACGAAATTTTAGGTGATGGGACGTTATCCTAAGAAACTGCTCCGGTTCTTGAGCTTCCTCAATCAACTTAATTCAAAGGCTTTTGACATAAGTGCCAGAGCAGTCGGGGTGCTTCTCACTTTGCCACTACTAGAGTCTGATGACCCGCTCTCAGTGAACAAAAGCTCTACACCATTAAGAAGTTACAACCATTCGGCTTGGAATAACTAGGCTCTCATTTCGAGTGGCCAATTAGTTCTGATGGGCTTGGTAATATCGGTTACCGGACCCACCAGAATTATGAGTTTAGGAGAAACACCGCTACACTGTCGTAGTCCACCCAGAGATTTCACCTTCTTCAAGCAGGCTATGTGTCTGGGTAGCATCCTGGGTATATATGTGAAAATTGGCCTGGTAAGTCAAATTTTCACGTTATATTCAAATAACTCATAATATCCACAAATTTGATGAAGAAAGAATGAAAAAAGTATCCTTTCGCAATTTTCTCATGGAGATTATGGAAGGTGCTTCAAAAGCTAAAATAAGGGTACAAAAAATTCACAAGTATCTTCTTCTGAATGCCATGTTGTTGGAATAATACATGTAGAATTGAAATAGTTTCCTTGGATGAGACTGGCGTAAATGAATAAAATGAGGGGGTTTGTTTTAGTCTAGAGTCATGGTTGAAGCCCCAGAAAGCAAAATAAGCAAACATGTTTTATAAACTCTTGTTGGGATGGAAAGTCCCTTGCATAATGACGGATGTGCACCCCTGTCCCAATTGTCCCAGCTGCATGAATATCTGGATCCCTGGTACTTATTTTTGATCATTGGCTAAAACAGATAATGTGTGTATGCCATGACCTATGCCTGTCCGACAGTAAGGCAGTTTGGTTAGCTCAGGACCAAGCACCAAGTGCTACCCTCATAGTGGTAGAGGGCTATTGCCCTTACAAGAAGTTAAGCAAAAGGAGTGAGGTGGTGGCAGCATACCCATTTTGTGTTTAGCAGTGCTCAGCAGTGTGAACAGGACTGTTTATCTGTGTCACTGGAGTGGTGCCTACTGGCCCACTCATGTAAAGTTCAGCTGATGTATACATAACTCATCCTTGGCCTATGCGGTGAAGGTGTATGTCGCCAGACAGCATGCAATACTTGCATATGTGTGCTGGGATGTATGTGTGCCTGTGAGTTCCATTTTGGACAGCCAGGGCCTGAAAAAGCTAGTGGAAGTGAGGACTGCAACCTCAAAAAACGAAAAGTGGATTGATAACATTCCCGAGGGATGGAGTGGAAATATACACAGAGGAGGAAGGGTAGCAGAGCATCCTATCTCCACATCAAAGGTCCCTTTTATTCCAGGAACATTTACTGGTCAGTGGGACCTGCGCTCATTGTCAGGGAGATGGTGGGACTGGTTAGGTTGGAACTGTAACACCAGTTAATCATGAAAGAGGGGAAGGTATAGGCCTTTGAACCTTAATGAGAAGTATTTCATTGGAGGCTGACAGGTGTGATACCCAATTACTCCCTTAACCTGTGTTTTGGGTCTTCTGTGGCACAATAACCCTTGTTAGAAGACAGGGTACAGGAGAGGGCACGTCAAAGGAATCTACACCCACTACCCAAATTTCTAAGGGTCAGACACCAAATTACATTTGTGTCTAAAAGAGTGTATAAGTCTGACACTTTATTAAACAATAGTAATCAATGGTAGATAGGATCACCAAGTCGTCTAGGGCCGAAACCAGGACTAGGGACCCAGGTCTTAGAGTCTCCCTGCTGAGTGAGGAGCTATCACCTAGAACACTTGCCCCGAGCCTGGAGCACCAGCCTTCTGCATGTCTGCCCAGACTAGTAGATCCTGAGAGGGGGTGGATGAAAGCATGTGGAGGGAGCAAGACTCATCAGGGATCCTGCCAAGTTAATTCCAGTGAATGAAGTACGAGGCGTCTAGTAGGGACTGATATACATCATAAGACCCCATACCCCAGTATGTCAGGACGGGGCCACCGGGACGTATGGACAGTCGCCCGTGTGTAGAACAAGTCGGCAACACCTGTGAGCCAGGTGGGGGCCACTGTGGAGGCAGGGCTGTTTCCCTGGATAGTTGTGGCAAGGCTGCTGTAAAAAACACTTACTGATTGGCAAGGAGCCTCGGAAAAGGTCATAGAACACCAATGCGGGCTGCCTGGAGACTGAGGTGGCCCGACGCGTCATTGGGGAAATGACTGCAAGAGGTCATGGACCTTCAGTATTGGGAGAACAGAGCGCACAGAGAGGTGTTCTGGTCCTCCAGCACGTGCCAGCTGCCATCAGGTCAGGTAAAATTGTTCAAGGCGGCAGGCCTGTTGGGAACTTACACAAATTTAGAGCATAGAACTGTTGAAATTGACTCTGGAGGTCAAAATTAAACTGTATCACGTGTTGACTAGCGTAGGCCAATCTGAAAGTCACCTTCATTATAGAATGGGGAATGATAAGCCTCACTAAATGGGACAGAGGGCCGTGGGAATCCACCCAAGATAATGCTAGTGTACTGGCATAAACAGACCGTGGATATTTATTGTGTTGCCTTTATGTTTTCTGTGATTATTTTAAAATGCAACTTTTTTCATAAAAGCAAGTATTTGCCTGGACAATCAACTTATTGCTGTTACTGTTAGAACTTTGAGTCTTACGTCTGTGTAAGCCTCACACCTACCTACTCCTCTAAGAGGCTTGAACTGCTTGTCCCGCGCTACCATTGAGAGTCAAGTGCTGTCCCAGTTACCCAGGTTCCATAAGTAGGTCAGACCCTTGTACAACAGCAGTAAAAGGCCACAAACTCTGCATTTGAGTTCAGCAACTCCTGCTGGCACTGTAGCCCTAGAAAATGGTTTCTGACAATTCTCAAATATGTTCCTCATCCACGTCAGTAAAAAGTATTGCATGTACTTCCAAAACTAGTAGGAGTTGGTCATTTGACTCCTTTGTGGTCGGTCTACTGTAGCTCTACCAAGAAGTTCTAATGAACAACTGGAGTGCTAACATTCTGTAACACAAACATAAGGCTCCTGATAGCCATTTTGCTGGAATAGGAGCTGATGAATTTAAAGACTTTCATATGAAGCACAGTGAAGTAAATGAGCATAGAGGTGTTAAAGAGTCAACTGGAGTTAAAACCATCACTGCAAATCAGATAGCTGTACACCATCAAAATTCTACCCAACCATCAAGACATAATGCTCTTGGTCCCTTTACATGTGGGTTGCCCGGAAATGCCTAAGCAGGGTTTCCCAGCTGATGAAACCGGTACTCCCCTACTCTCCTGCTATCACTCTCCAGGGCCTACCAGGAACCATAGGGCCCTTCACTGTCAAACAGTTATGAGTGTGGCACGATTACTCCTTAAACACAGTGGGTGACCTCTTTCACAATGGCCAGATCCTCAAGTTCCATCAACTATGCCAAAATTACAACATTTCCCCAAGTCAGTTCTTAACAAACAGACAGCTGCTAGTGGCGCTTTGATTGCTTTGGGTGAGATAGATGTAGAACCACCTACTCACGCGGTGATACATACTTTATACATTATGGGAACAGGGACGATACCTCATCACATGGGTAAATAAAGCTATCAGGCAGCACACAAGGACCCCACTGACGCACCTTCGGCACTTTTGGGAAGAAGACGTGGCTTGACCTTTCCATGACCCCGAAGGATCTAAAGTTCTAGAGTCCCTCCAGGCCATCTCCAGGAATGCTCATTTTAAAAACATCCAATACATGATCCTCCATATGGCATATCTCACACCTTCCTGGCTAAACCGCATGTTCCCCACGGCCAATCCCACTTGCCCTAGATGCCATGCCCAAGCGGCCATCTTCCAACACATGCTTTGGTCATGCCAGAGTAGAGCACGTTTCTAGCACGACATACATGCTTCACTGGCCAAGTCACAGAACTTACACCATTAAACTCCAGGAAGGCTATGGCCCTAGGGATTTTCCCTAGGAGGAAGTATCAGAAGTTGAGGGTATGCTTTGCCAACCTTGCCCTCCTGTTGGCTAAGCTCCTCCTAAAAATGCGCTGGAGAGCTCAACTAATCCCCAGCTCTTCCCCGGTGGCACAGGACGGTACTTCGTTGGCATGAAGTGGAAAGCTCCGCATTACGATGGGAGGAAGCCCGCCAAATAGGCAGATGCCCCATAGCGGCAGCCTGGGACACCATGCTTATACAGTTTAGGAACGGACCAAGGAAGACACTCCTCTCCGCACCTCCCTGTGACCTCTAGTCCCTGGAGTACCCTAATACCCTGGAGTCACTGATGGTATACAATGGTCCCAGACTCTGCGTAGCCCCGTTCACCATGTGTACTAAACAAATCCCCCTGCCTCTCCCCTCCTCTCTGCCCCCTAGTGGTATCGGAACATGTCGAACAAAGCTCCATCTGGTGCCGGCTCTCATAATCGCCACCGCTATCATAGCCCATCGGGCCACATCTCCATTAACCCCTCTCTACATCAACCTAGTGAAGCCTCTAGTATCTCTACCTGGTTATGCCCCCCAACCCTGAACTCTTCCCCAATCTACAGCCTTCCCCACTAGTTGACCGAGGCATAATTTATTAATCTCTACTGGGTTACTCCTATCCGAATAGGATACTCAGGGTAATTCAAGTGACAGCAACACACTGAGCAGATGCACACAGTTCAATGACTCCTCACTCATAGTTTAAAACGAGTCATTGCACTTTTCTTTTGTTAATATACAAAGAACACACAAGAAACTATTTCCCGGCAATGGCTACTATTTTCCTCTTCGCATTCATTGTTAAGTTAATGATTCCTGCAACTTTTTATTTTTTCTAACACTGTAGTAATGAGACTATCGGTGGTTGATTGCTTCCTTACCTAAAATGCTGTATTTGCCGATGTCAAACACCGCAAAATCTCAATAAAAACTGCTTATAATAATGCTGCATTCTCATTGGCCTCTATCTGTCCAATATCTGCCCAGGAGAGTCATAGTTAGTACATGAGACAAGAATCATTACTTTATTAGTTTACAAATCACTGCACCATATTCCCATAAGTGCTCTTTGTTAAACTGTAGAACTCTCATATAGAATTTGAGTGTTCACTTATCTCAGAAAATGTGCTGCTTGAAAAAAGACAGTTTAAAATCATTCCAATTCCCGGGCAGTAGCATGACAATCTTCATAAAAAGGGCTCTCATCTCTGATGCTACAAGTTCCTAAAATAGACTAGTCCCCAAGAAATGTCCCTTCCATATTTTGCGATCATATATTTCAAGTGTTCCCAGTTATGAACATTGTGTACTCCATGAGAGTTTTCACTATATTTTAAAATAGTTGTCACACTATTCATGTGATTTACAATGTTACTCATTTTCAAATAGGCTTTAATTAATTACAGTTTAAAATTGTTGTTTATAAGGCTTGCAAAGAGGCTTTTCAATATATAGTTAATATTAATTTTGAAATATATTTCATTAAAGCTTTATACTTAATTCGCAATGACAAATATTTTTAAACCAGAACATGTTCATGCAGGGGGTGCACCTACAGATAATAGGAAGTGGGAAACGTAAAGAGAAAAACAGATCATCAAAACTCATTTGGAGAATTTCGGTACTCAGGAGCACAAATCATTTTTAAATAGATCCATCTGCACTTCTAAAAATATACTCCCATGTAATGAAAGTGAAGATTAAGAAAACTACTATTCTTCCAAGTTGTTACTATTTTAAAACTAATGAGATAGTAAGTGCCAGCAAGGTAGGCTAGTATTAGAAAACAGAGATGGACAAAGGATGCAGGTTATAGGTAGGTGTCTTTCTCGTTAACTATTTTAGCCCTTGAAAATATATTATGTCAACAATTAATAAAAACCCATAACCATAACCCCTTACTACCTGCTTACTAGAACCTGCTCCAAAGTAAAGACTTTAAATACAGTAAGCCTTTTCCCAGCAATATGGTGCTCAGGAGTACATTGTGGTTGTCATGAATGCAGAATTTTAGCATTCTAGTGGATCTCCTTGGCGAAGCTACAGCAGAACTATCAGTAATCACGTCATAAACTGCTTATGCTGTTGGAAGCCAATCTATCACTCAGCATATCCTTCGTTTGTCCTCATATGGATGAGGAAACTATTTGTTAATTTACAGAAAGTGTGTCCTCCTTTTAGATTCTGGGGCACTAACCATAACTGCCATAAGAAATTCATGAGAAAAAACAATTTTCTCTCAAAGATGGTTAATGAAATTCAAGTACAGATAAGCATTTTCCACAGGGTGAAATCGTCTTATAATTCGCTGTTAATTCCTAAAATTACTATGGCAAAACCAATAAATTATGTATGTTGTGACAAAAATCTGTTATAACACCTTCTATGGCCTCCTCTTTCCGACCCTAGAAATCAGGCATTCACTACATTTCAACAGGACAAAACCGGTACAGCTTTATCACCACAACAAAAAATCCAACAGGTATGATATGCTTCATGTATCCTTCCAAGTAAATAGTACCAATAAAAATACACCATTTAACAAACAATTATGTGTCCCAAATTTCATGGATGATTTGCAAAATGCAATAAATATGACTATATTTTTCTTAGAAGATAACAAGACGAAATACAAGGAGCTAACAAGACTAGAGAGTAGACAAGACTATAGCCTCGCTGTTCAGTATTTGAAAGACAATTACATTGATATTCGCAGCAGAATGTTTTTTTTAGCTATGTTACACCTGGTAAATGCTCATGCTGATTTAATTATGTATTGAGGGATTCATATAGTGCTGACCTAACCACCAGGAAAAAGGTGTGTTATACAAAGAGCTTAAGAACTTGACAAAGTAACATTTGGGCAACAGAGTGTTCAGAAAAACAAAATATTACAAAAGACCAATGGGGAATGTTGACAGCTTGCACCCCAGGAACTGGAATCCATCCACTGTAGAAGTGAGAGGAAAAAAGCGTTTAAGGGATTGAGAAAAGCTCCAGATTAGTGTGAGAGGAAAACAAGTTTTTTGACGCTTTGACAAAAGCTCCGGATTAGGGAGCTTTTCCCTGGTTATTGGTTTCATGCTAATATAATTCTGCTTGGTGGCAACTGAAATTAACATTCTTAGCTGGTGGGTCAGTGAGGAAAACCATTGAAGCTTAAACCGGATGTGAATGGAGTACAAAGAAACTGGAGAATAGTTACACCCATTATTTACCGCCTGTAGACTGAAAAACGTAAGTAGCAAGAGCAATCTAAAACAATATTAATAGAACGGCAAAAGCCCATCTGCAGATGGTATGACCACAAGGTTATTATGCTTTAACATTGTTGATAAACTTGTTTTAACCGGTGCTGTGGTCCAAAGCCTGCTGGACAGGACTCGGCATCCATGTGGTCTTTAAAAAAAAGTTGATGCTTCAATTATTCAGACCCTTGCATAATACCAATGCAGCCTAATCATTGAGCTGTAGGTTACAGTGCCCTTATAACGTTTGATTTTATATGCTTTGATATAATTAAGTAATTACGTGGCATTAAAGCCTTCAGGCTCAGCTTTCAATCAAGAAAGCATGCCTTTCAGTTATTTAATCATGGAATACATATTAGCAATAGTATTTTAATGTGACTTAAATTTAGACCTCTAATGACATTTCCAAAGATCAAGAACGCATGCCATCTAGAGAGGCTGCTATACAAGCTCGCTTCTGTCTAATACAGTTAAGGATACTATATAGATCATACTATTCTAGATCACTTTTACATCGTTTGGGGTAATAAGGCACAGCTCTCTGCGCTAGAGGGTGTGGAATGGTGGGCTCTTTCTTTCATATCCTCTGGGCCTCTGGGAATGCTTCATAATACAGCAATAATGGAAGGGGGTGGTGCAAATTATGGCCAAAGTCACGTGTCTCTCGGTACCATTGGAGGTCAGATAGCATTTACTACACATAACGGGAGAAGAAGTGTAGCCTAGATACTTGAAGATCTGTTTGATGTTAGTGGCTGGGGTGGCTAAAAGAAACATTGTGAGGGCACGAGGAGTAAACAGAGCACTGAGTGTCCAGGATTGGGAAGATGATCTAGACTGGTGTCAGCTAGCGGAGCAGGTGATTTATCAAAGTCACGGCTGTCCTAGAAAATATGAAAAAGTTTGGAACCAATGGTGGCGTTACAGCGAGACATGAATGGTTACCGTAGGGAGGTTGAAGGGCTTTTGGGGACAAGGTAGGTGACCGATGAAGATAGTACTTTCACTAAATCTGAACTGCACTTAAGTGATCTATACAGCAGTTTGCTATTAATTGTGATCGCAAAGATGTTGTGCTTTTTCTTCACGATGTGTCAAATTATTCACGCAAGATTGGATCCACTTCCAGGCACTGAGCAACTGTTAAATACAAAGATTTTTGAAACAAATAAAAACTTGTGCCATCTAGTGCAATTTGTACTACAAATTTGAAAATCACGTATCACGCTTATCCTACTTGCTGCGCTTTTCTGATTGGGTCGCCCCTGTTGCGATTGCCCCAGTGGCACTTACATTGGAGAAAAATAAACCTGGGGCGAGAATGTCACCCTTTGCCAGCAGGTCAAGTACAGCAGTCCGTACAATCAACAGTGATAAACATTCACATGTTCTTTTTATACATGCACATAACACATTGTTGTAGTAGCATTCAAAGTAGATTTACTTTTCTCAAGCATAACATTAGCATGCATTGTTTTTTTTATTGATTTCTCACCTATCAGGAATGCCCAGCCTCTTGACACTTCTGTAGACCGACAGTGTATTAGCCACATGACGATAATTGAACCAGAAACGTGAAGTGCAAACCTACAAGAACAAATATATTTACATATAAGACAATACTATTTCACAACAGTGTCAACTGCAAACAGGGAGGCAAACAATGAATTTTTTTTAAATAGGAGTGGTCCGATTTGTGCAATACAACATATACTGTTGCACCTTCATAGCATGTTGTCAAGTGAATCATTTTCCAATATAAATAGGTAGGGAGTTTTGTACTGCTTTAAGCTTTTACAACACGTTGTCAATCGGTCTCGTCATGAGAACAACAGAAAGCAAGCCATCGCACACAAATTTGAAAGTAAAAAAACACTCTTAGCACAGTGGAATGCACAACGATGATTTATTTTTAATTATCGGAAACAGCATGGATTTAAATTTAGGAAGAGTGAAGCGCTTTAATAGAGAACAATTGTATTGAAACAGGAGAATCACAAACATAAGGTGCTAGCAAATAAATAAATGTGGCCCATCTGAAACCAGATTAAATATTAGATTTTGGATTTCTAGACAACAAGTTATACCATAAATCATGAATACCTTTTTATATAAGACAATGGTTGAATTCCCACAGATCATACACCCTCAAATGGATATACATACATTTAAATTATTCTGGTAATTTGCTTTTGAAAATTGTTTTTACTGCAGGACTCCTAATTTAGTTACTGCGAGCAGTAAAATATAATTTACTATACTGAATTAAATCTGTCTAAAGTGGTGTATAAGTTAAAAAAGACTGGCAGCTCTACTTTTCATAACAACTCAAACTTCACGAACCAAGAAAAATATATATTCTGGCCAATTTGGAATAAACATAGGATTTTTATGGTTGGCCAGTCGCATCAAAATAATCATGTCATGTTATTCAAATACATTATTTCTAATTATCACCTAACTAAAGAAGACATATTAAATTATCATAAGCTTCGCTTTATAATATGGCCTCGTCTGGTAATTCTCATGAACAACAACCTTTCTGCCTGATATCTCCTCCAGCACAGGAGATGTTCTCTACCTCTAACATCTACAAATGCATCAATGTTATATTGTGCATTAATAAAATAAAACAACAAATTAGATTTAGTAATTACTGACAAAGTGTGGGTGTATCATATGACGAAAAGTTCAAATATCAGCCCCTCTCTGGAACAAGTTAGACTCAACAACGGATAGTCTTCAAATTTTACTAAACTATGATAAAAAATATTAATATGAACTAATCACTAAATTAGAAATGATGAGAGATATAATTCCGAAAATACAACTGTTTCATATGTCGATTGATTGTCCTATTGCACAGCAGGGATGGAATGATATTTTTACTTGCTGTTGATTCGTATTAAGAAAAGATATTGAAAGCTCTCCTCTCATGATCTTGTTCAATGATTTATCGTCTGCAAAAAGCATTTTTAGCGCCTTTCTTAGTGAAAAATTTGCAGGGTATAAAGAGCTACTTTGGATGGTCCGGGAGCGGTGTTAATACCCTAAGGAATTTTTACTTCTCTCCCTCTTGAGCTTGGTCAACAAATGAAATATTTTCATTAATATGTGAAACACATTAGGCTTCACAAGAAGGACCAAGCATATTCAGTTGTAAACCTTTAAAGTTTATTCAAAGTTAATGGCTTACAAATGGCAAAATCAAGTTAGAAACAAATTTCAATCAGGATGTTTATGCTTTAAAAATATGAAAATCAAATTATCAAAGTCATAGAAATGAGGGAACAATCCAGCATGGGGTTACCTCGGAGATAAGGAAATTGGAAAGTCAGTCCTCTAACTGATAGAGTACGCTAAAGTCTCCTGCTCCACTCTATTCCAATTCTGAACTCTGCTCAATTCAGTTCTGAACTAAAACAAACACATTATAACAATTTACAAACCAACAAGCAGGTCTCAAGAAGACTGTTCAATCAAGTTAAAGCAAGATGATACAATGATATACTCAATAGGTCCTCATAGTCTCTGCATCCCTTAAACATACAGTATCTGTAATTAGATAAAATACACAAATTCCTCAGCACACTGCATGTGTCTATTAATTGTGCTTGTCAATAAGATATTTCTCAATAATCACAAAGAGAACTTTTCTTTACATGGGAAAGAAAGAAAAAGATCACATTCGACAATTTGAACTTCAGCTTGCTTGGAAATAAAATGCTCACGTCATCAAACAAGATGGCCCACACCACTAGACATTTTGCAATTTAGCCCCACATTAGCTATAATCAATCTAGACATGAATAAACATAATTTCTTTCTTCACAACGCATTAGCATGGCTATGCATTAATGCTGTGTTAGTGGAAGTAATCTTAATATATACAAAACATCTCCAGCATTAAATCGATGTGCAGAACTTTGGCTTGTAAAAGCTTTGATGATATTAAAATCCATGCATTTCAAAAATTGAAAATTTATAAAGAAAGGATCCATCAACAATGGGCCACTACAGGGTCAAGTCTTGACGCTACGACAAGATGGTGGTGTTCCTGTGAGGCTCCGGCAGGTGGCACAGTGAGCAGGGATGCATCAGTGATCTACCTTATCAGAAATACCAGTTGCAGCAGCATAAGTGCCTGTTGTGTGCTGTAACTGCACCACACAGTGGAGATCTCTTTTTTAAAAACATTTTTTATTAGCAGCACTGGAAGCATAAATGTATAAACGAAAACAAGCATATCGAGAGAGGAAACAAATAAAATAAATCTAATCATAAACAGAAAGGACATTGAATCATTAATAAATTCTAATCAAATCCAATCAAGTTAAATGCTAGTATCGTTGCAGGCATACAGCATGAATCAGAGTTTATATACTGCACAAACATTGGATAGTGAATACCTTTCAACCAATAAAAGACCCCCAGATCTTATCGAATTTAGCTAAGGACTTATTGCCCCTGAGCCTGGCCAAAGCAAGTTCCATACCATGAATCTCGTTGAGCAGTGACCACCATTCCATGATGTGTGGGGGATTGGGAGATCTCTAACACCTAACATTCTGCCATTTTGTGTATGAAATGGCGCACATTTGGTATACATGGGCACACCTCAATTGAACTGCTCTTCAACTTCTTTTACCAGGAAATAACCCTGGCGCTTGGCAGACAGGGGTCATTTCAATGCATACTATTAAATATGTGCCATTATTTTGCCAAACTGTGAGAATCTAATAATATCCCTACAAGCCATTTCTTCACAGCCTAATCCAGGCAGGGCATCAATCAAAAGACTTAGAAAAAGAACCACCAACTACTACAAAGTCTCTTCCCAGTGTTTAACTGGATCTTCAGCTAGGAGAGATCAGGGCACTACTACCCTATACAAATGGTGGCATACAGAACAGAGATAGTCTACTACAGGACAGCAAATCACCAACTTCAACCAACCTCTATCACAATTAATTATCGTCAAACACAGGTAGCTACCTTACAGAAACAGGTCAAAGACCTTGAAAATTGCAATAAAAGGAACAATGTCGAATATATGGTCTCCCTGAGAGGGTCAGAAGGGCCACATTCTCTCTCTTTCTTGAAATCCTTTTTACGTCAGCTATTGAATTTACTAGCAGGACCACCACTTAATATCTAGCAAGCACATAGGTTAGGCCATCCCTCTATGATTTCTACTACTTCTAAACAGCCTTGAGGAGTTATTCGATTTTTTTTTTTAGAGTACACTGAATTAATTCAGGTCATTTCCGCTGCCAAGCAACTAAAACGTATCTCATGGTCATGGCACAATATTTACTTTTCCCAGGACTACGCTAAGAGTACGGCAGACCAGCGAAGAGACTTTTCAAGTATGCAACCAACACCCCGCTCTCTTATTGCTCATTTTGGGCTCTTCCATCCTTGTCACAAAAAAATAACATGACACATCTCATCCACAGGCTGTCCTTGAAACATGTAGAGTGGAGACTACGGACATCGCATACCAGCGAAATCATCGAAATAACTTTGTCTTTATTCTCACATGTTTCATACCTAAAGTTGATAGATAAGATGGTACTGTTGTGTTCTCATTACTGTGCTCAAATTTAACCTTACGATATTGTAATGCTGCTAGCTAATACATCTTATTTAGGTTAACTTACTTTGATGTTTTTATTATTACAGGCATTGTTTTTTCTCGTTGTACATGTGTTCGTATTCCATTACATATCCTACCGTACTCCTTGCGCCTTGTTCCCCTTTGAGGATCTCATGTTCTGTCTTTTCCATGTGGTCGCCCCCTCACCCTCATCAAAGTCTTTTTAGGTATGTTCTCCTTTTTTGACCATATTCCTTTTTCTCCTTGTTCAAAGTACTTTATTTTTCTCTCTTTGCTTCCTTTTCTTTGTTCTATCCTGCTCTTCATTTTTTCTTCCCTATATAATTCTGGACTGTTAGACCTGGCATCATTGGCGTGAGTCTCCCTTCCATTTTGTCGGATTACCTCCTCTGTTTTGATAGGTTTTTGCTGGTTATATGCTTTGGGCACTGTACCACTGCTAATCAGTGACACAGTGCAAGTGCTCCCTATGTTAAATTGATGTACTAATTAGTGATTCCATGATTGGGTTATTTAATTTACTTGTCATACTGTAGTACAGTGCACCATGTGTGCCCAGGGCTTGTAAATCAAATGCTGCTGGTGGGCTTGCAGCACTGGTTGTGCCACCCACAGAAGTGGCTTGTAAAGTGTGTCTCAGGCCTTCCATTGCAAGGCCTGTGTGCAGTCTGTGACTGCTATGTCGACTTGGCCAAGTGCACCCACTTGCCAGTTCCTAAACCTCCCCTTTGCTTCATATCAGACACCCCTATGGTAGGCCCAAGGGCAGGGTGCATTGTAAGTATAAGGTGGGACATGCACTGGTGTGTGTAGCATGTCCTAATAGTGAATTACAGCCATTTTCGTTTTTCATTATTGCAAGGCTACTTGTTCTCCATAGGCTAAAATGGCAGTTAGATTATGAAATGAAAAGTAGGTTTTCTATAGCGCAACTGCCACTCCTAACGGAGTCTCTTGGCTCTGTGTGTGACGAGAATTAACTATATAGAGCGAAACCTAAATGAGGTCTAGACAGCAGGCATCAGATATTCATAAAATCCACATCTTTAATAGTTTCCTGAACTGCCCCTCCTGTTCAATTATTCGAAGTTCCTCAGGCATAGTATTCCAGGCCTTTGCTCCCAGAACAGTGGGCGATCTTCCGCCTCTGGTAGATAGTTTAAATGCCAGGACCTTGAGCAGGCTTGCAGTACTGGACCTCAGTGTTCTTACTGTGGTGTATGGCTTAAATCTTACTGAAAGATATCCTGGGCCCAGGTGACGATTATTACATTCTTATAATCTTAACTGACTCAGGGAACATGGTAGAAGTTCAAATTTAGTATGCCAGAACTCAAAATGATAAAATATATCTTTTAGTAAAGTTTGTTTTAACATTCTGTGTTTGAAAATACCACTTTTAGAAAGTAGGTATTTTCTTGCCTAAATGTCCAGACCTGCCTCTACTAGGTTGTGTATTCCTTGTCTGGAGTTTGTGGGAGACAGGGCTGGGGGATTCCAGGAGACAGGCTTTGGCAGCCCAGTGGTGAATAGAGAGATCTGCATCTAGGTGGGAGGGAGGAGTTGCACCTGGGACCTGCATAGGGCTGGGCCTTCCCTCTACAATGCTGGCTCCACATCCTGTGGTGTGTCTGATGTCTCTGCCCTGTGAAAGAAGAGAAGGAATCATGTCAACAAAGTGCACCTGGGACCTGCATAGGGCTGGGCCTTCCCTCCCCTGTGCTGGCTCGACCTCCTGTGGGGCGTCGGACGTCTCTGCCCTGCACAGTGAAAGGAAAGAAAGAGCCATGTAAGCAAAGTGCTCAGGAACTGGTTTGGACTAGGCAGAGGCCTCTTTGCCTTCAGAGAACAAAGGATTTTGGGGTATAAATATTGGGACCCAGTCCCAAGAACTTGAGATCACTTCTGGAACAAGAAACCTTTTGCCAAGGAGAAGAACCAAGGTAGCTGCAGGAGTTTGACTGCCCCTCTGCCAGTGTGCTGTTTGCTGGGTTGGCCTGCAGTGGTTGTTTCATTGCCAAGGAAAGGAGAAGGAACTTTTTAAGGACTTTTATTATCTACAGAATATTCTCCAAGGGCTTGAACTGTGCTTGCCTCCTGCTGAGGTCTCAGGGACAAAAGACTTCATCTCCAGCTCCCCACTGAATTTCCTTGCTGGGAATTCTAACTCCAGACATTTGAGTGTCGCTGGGAGCTGGAATCGTGATGCATCGATAGGAAGTGTGTCGCCGCCACAGCTGAAATCGTCGCATCGTTGGAGAAGCAAGCCTTCGCCGCATCTCCCTGGAAGCGTGTCTTCGTCAAAGCTGCCTGCTGTCGCATCACTGGAGAAGCGTGACGCCATCGAGAGAGCCGCCAACGCATCACCGGAGAAGCGTGTCACAGGGCCTGTCGCGGCTCCAAAGTAAAGAGTCATTGCAAGGCTGCCAGGGCGCCTACGCAGCATCATCACATCATCACATGTTCTAGCATCGCAACCGGATCATCGCATCACATCAAGGCGCCATCTTGCGCATAGCAAAGGGCCCGCAGGCCGAGAATCTACGCATCAACCCCGCACCGGTAAGGCTCACGAAGCGTTCCCTACTCTGAGCAAGCATTGAGGCACGACGCATCATTTCTCCCCGATCACGGAACCGACACATCTCCCCTTTTGCAAGCCTTTTGTTCACTTTGCGTTACGCATCCAGGTGCTTTGTTGAGAACTTTGTCGCATTTATCATTAACTAGAACCAAGTAACTTTTACCATCTTTAAGTCAACTTTAAGTATAGTATTGTGGATTTTGTCGTTTATGGTCTTGTGTTAAGTCTCTATAAAGAATAATTATTTTTATAAAAACCTGTGTTGTGTCCATCTGTAGGGTTTTCACTGTATTACTGTGTATATTCACAAATGCTTAAAACACTGCCTCTGAGATAAGCCTGTCTGCTCGTGCCAAGCTACCAAGGGGGTGAGCAGGGGTTATTTAGGAGTGTAATCCCCTTACCCTGACTTAGAAGTAAGGGTCCCTATTTGGACAAAGGTGAATACCATTGCCAACTAGAGACCCCCAGATGGACTTTTTACTGTATTATTCCTTTTTATTATGTTATTTTTCTTATTACTGGTTTGGCCCTTTTTTTCATGTTTAAAAATTATGTCTGATGATATCCTTCATTTTGTTTCTTCTCAATGGTTTTGACAATGGTGTTTTGAAATGCTAGCGGTATATACTCTCCCAATCAAAAGGCAAATAGTCTTGACGCATCTGTCAAAACTTAATGTTCATATTGCTTTCTTGCAAGAATCCCATCTTTCAGAGAGCGAATCTGTGAAATTACATAAAGGGCGAGTAGGCAAAGTATTCTTCTTGGCGGGTAATGGCAAAAAGAAAAATCTGGAGTAATGATATTATGTCACAAATCCCTACATATTCAACTGGTCCCCCTTGCTTTGAGTTCTGACCTGCCAAGAGGGGCCTGTGATTGTGTTGGGCCTCTGGAGGTTGTTCCTGCTGCTGGAAAAGCAATGCAACAACAAGAAAATCGATGCATCACTCTTCATGCAGCTGTTTTTCCGACGTGGCACTGTCACGCTGCTGCCGAAACGACGCATCACCTGTCGCCGCCCCAAGAGCAGATTGATTGAGCAATCGCGGCTAAAGAAACCAACGCAGTGTCGCTGGATGCCGACACATCAATCGCCGACGCATCCTGGATTTCCAAGCATCGTACCTGTGTGAAAAGTTTTACCGACGCCATCACCCATGGACCAACACTTACCCCTACAGTCCAAATTTGACGCATCACTTCTCCTGCATGCAGCAGAACTGTGACATCGCCTGCCCAAGGTATCAGAGATTGACTCATCTTTGTGTTCCAACACTTACCATCTGTGCTGCTGTTTGGCCGTGTGAATTTTGTCGCAACTACAGGTACTTTGAGAGAAATTACGCAACCTTAGTTTTCTATGGGGCAAGTTTTTAAAAATCTTTTTAAAGTCATATTCTTATTACATGTATGTTGCATTTTTGTTATTTTGGTCTTGTTGAGTTTAGATAAAAATACTTTCTATTTCTACAATGGTGTGGTGCCCATTTGTGGTGTGATCACTGTATTACTGTGTGTTTTAAGTACAAATACTTTACACATTGCCTTTGGGATAAGTCTGTCTGCTTGTGCCAAGCTACCCACGGGGTCAGCAGGGGTTATGTAAAGTATGTATTCCCCCTTACCCTGACTAGATGTATGAGCCACTATGTGACAAAGGTACCTACCTCTGCCAACTAGAGACCCCCATTACTTTTTTTTCTTTTTTTAAACTTTTTTTTATTGACAGCACAAGCAGACGTACATTTCAAAAATAAAGCATTTTACAACAAGAGAAAAAAAAGAATTTATAATACATAAATTCCTTGAAAACTTAATCAAATAGAAAATAGGCAAAGAGATTTACAGTATATTAAAGAAAAATACATCAGTTTCTTCTGCATCAAATAAGCTCTAGCCATGAAAGAAATAGGAACTATTCACAGATCTAGTACTGCAAAGATGAAGTCATTCATCCGTGAATAGGGAACAAATTACCCCAAATTTTATCAACTTTCTTCAAAGAACCAATCCCTTGAATTTTGGCAGTTGAAAGTTCCATATCATATATCTCATTTACCAGAAACCACCATTCGGTTACCAATGGTGGTTTGTCTGAGATCCAGTCCCTAGCGATTATCAGTCTTGCACAAGAAATTAGAATAAACATTAGGTCCTTGTGAATTGCAGTATTTAGTTGTGTTCCCAAAAGTATCATCTCGGCAGAGAATTTGCCAAAGAACATTTTATTCAGTTTCCGCATTTTTTTTATTTCATCCCAAAATGTTTGCAGAGCCAGGCATGAAAAAATTATATGTACTATATCTGCTGCTAGTAGGTCGCATTTTGGGCGTTTTATACTTTCGGATAATGCATTTTTCCCTGACCACTTAAAGAAGTGAAGCGGCGTGTAGTATAGCTGGCATACAGTCTTGTAAGATTGAAGTTTTAAGCTAGAAGAATTAGTTAAAGAGTTACTGTTATGAAGAAAAGTGGAAATATTATTTGAAGAGATGGGCGTTCCTAAAGTAGTAGTCCATTTCTGTGCGATTTTAATGCAATCATCAGGTTTAGATTGACAAAGACATTTGTACCCCAGGCTAATTATGTCACTATTTGTTTCCCCGTAAATGCAGATCCATATTTCTGAGTCTAGAATTTCCCTTAGTTTCATTTTATTCATGAAGAAATCATGTATCTGTGTGTACTTGAAAAGAGCATTTAGAGGTAGTTTATAAAGTATTCATAAGGTATCAAATGTTAAAAAACCTGATGATCCGTATAAGTCGGAGAGGTGATTTATACCTAGATTAGCCCATGTTCTAACTGTTGGATCGCTAAAAATCTCAGGTAGGCCCGGATTATACCACATGCTTAGCTTTGGGTGACAGAACGTAGTTTTATTAATAGCCATAATAGTATACCATATATGGACTACATCTTTAGCGGTCTTAAACTTCACTCGTTTGAAGTAGTTCGGGTCATTGCTTCTAGCTAAAAATTGTACAGAGTTTGCTCCTAGCATAAATTGGTGATAAAAATAAGGGTAGTTAGAAGAAAAAAGGCTGCGTATCCGACCCAGGAAAGAAGCGTAAAAGTAAAATTTAAAGTCGGGGAAGTCAAGGCCGCCCTTAGTAGCCGTTAATTTGAGAAGAGACAGAGCTCTGCGATTTTTTTTGTAGCCCCAAATGTAGCTTCCTAGAAAGCCATCCAGTTTTTCAAAAAATAAGTTGTGAACATCGAGCGGGATGGACCTGAACAAATACAAAAAATTTGGCAGAATGTTCATTTTTATAAGGTTGATTCGTCCTATTAAATTTAAGGGAACCGTATGCCATTTTTAAGGGTCCCTATTGTCTCCTTCAATAAAGTATCATAATTTAGGGCCATAATTTCTTTTAAGTTAGATGTTATTTTAATACCCAAGTAGTTCGCAGTGTGGCAAACCCCCAAAACTGGGGCCGGAAGCTTATAGTTAATAACGATTTGTGTTTTGTTTAAATTTAGTTTGTATCCCGAAACCAAGCCGAATTCGTCAGCTTCCATAATGATCCCAGCTATGGCTTTAGGTACATCGGTTGTATAAATTGCCAGATCGTCTGCGTAAGCAGTAATTTTGAGGGAGTTATTACCATGCGTAAATGGAATAATACATTCTTGGGTCAGTATTGAATTAATAAAAGGCTCCATTGCGAGAGCAAACAAAAGGGGTGACAGGGGGCACCCTTGACGTGTGCCTCTTAAAACCGGGAAACTATTAGAAATTAGACCCCCATTTCTAACACATTATATTTGAATTTCACATCCTCTCACTCAATCCTTACACTCAGCAAATATCAGTTCCATTTTAATCTCTGATCATGCTCCGGTTTCTGTTTATTTAGAAATTTTACCTAAGTTCATCTCTCCCAAAAGATGGAGGTTTAATAACTTTTGCTGTTGGATACCACTTTTACCTTCTCTTTCACTTCTTTCATGCATGAATATTTCCATCGTAATCATACGGATGTCACCTCTTTTCACATCATATGGGAAGCTTTCAAGGCCTTAGCCCAACATTTCATCATTCATTTTATATCTAAGAATTGAAAACTCTCTCTGATCCAGTCTAAACAATTTTTGAGTAAATTAAATACCTTTAACACTCGTATTACACCTCACGCACACAGCATTCATTACAAAAACTCATTAATGCTACGCTTCAATTTTACAATGTATCTACTGAAAAAACGTCGTCTTACCTTCTCAAATCTATCACCAAGTACTATGGGGGTCAAAAGCTTCTTGCAAATTATCTTAAAATCAAGCATAACATTCCATTGAATATTCCTCTTAAGTTGTACACAAACCTTTCCTCTATATTATCCTTTTTCTCTGGAATAATAAACAACCTTGCAGGTTGAAGGTGGAGTTAACTTTCAAGATTTCTCAAAATATCATAAAGCATTCTTATGAAGGCAATCTGTGCATTGGATCACGCCTTCTTTACCATATACTCCATTATGGGTAGATATGTAACGTGCGTTTACATTTCACGAATACTTAACATTCATGCAAAGCCTTTAAATGCTTTCCACCCCAATCTTCAAGATTACCTGTAAATTACTAGCTTAAGTCAGTTATACCACCCCCACCCCCCAACAGACTTTTCTTGGATCCACAATTTGACATAATCAGTATATACAACTGAAAAACAGGCCAATTTATTTGCAAACTAAGAAGATCAGCAGGCTAATTTTGGTTAACCAATTGTTTAGTCAAGACCCCCTTATTTCTTTCTCACAAGCTAAGGTACTCTATGATTTTAAAACCCCATTCCGAAACAGACTTATCATTTTAGAGAACATCATTTTTCAAGCACACACCCACTTCAAATCCATTTCTTCGCCCACTCCAACACCTCACAATGGGGCACATGCATCATTGAGACATTTTGCACTTCTTAATTTGCGAAAAATAACGAATCGCAAATTAAGAATTGCAAAATGCTATGCATCATTTTTTTCGGTATTCATTTGTGATTCGGTAAAAATCGCAATTTTTACCGAATCCCAAATAAATACCGAATTCTTAAGTTAATTTTCGCAATTCCCATTGATTCCTATGGGCCAAAAGGCCCATAGGAGTCTATGGGAAGGCATTAGCAAATTGCGAGTGGCACTTTGAAAATTTCATGGGTGCAGGGGGGGGGGTCCAAAGGACCCCCCCTGCACCCTGCACCCTGCACCCCTGAAATGTATTTTTCGCATCATGTCCTAAGGACATGTGTGTCCGTAACATGAATGTTGAAAAAAAAGCATTTTCAGCATTTTAAACACTTTTTCCAAATTTACCGAGTGGTTCAAACACTCGGTAAATTTGACACCCTAATTGCGATTTTGCACTTTTAAAAGTAATGATGCATTGCTTTAAAGAAATCGCACATTTGCGACTTCTTAAAAGCAATCGCTATTTTAGAACTCGCAAAAATGTTACGAATTCTAAAATTGCTTCATGCATCCCAAAAAGCACTTTTGGAATCGCTAACGGCCGATTTTAAGGAATCGCACCGTTTGCGACTCCAAAAATGCTTGATGCATGTGGGCCAATGTTCTTACTGACCTTTTACACCAAACCCACAGGCTTTCACTATCTATTCACACTTGCAATGCATTTCTATTGATAGACCTAAAACAAATACTGAATTAGTATGGGAAAGGGATCTTTCCATTACTTTACCCCCATCAACTTGGAAACAGATTTGGATCAAAATTAGAAAATATTCTTGAGCAGCAAACACAACGCAAACACTCTTTTTTATATACAATAGACTTTGTTTGTCCTGGTATTCTTGCACAAAATTAACCTGGTCATCCCTGATATTTGTTGGACTTGTTCAGCACAACAAGCTGATTTTAACACCTACTATTCACATGTACTTCAGTTTCTACTTTTTGGACACAGGTTTAGGACCAGACTAACTCTGTATTTCATTGCAAAATACCCTACTCTATTTCAAATGCATTTTTATGAATGTACATCTAATGCAATCTAATTGAATGTGAAATATTGGATTTGTTATTAACAGTTACCTTTCAGCAAATAACTCAAAATTAGAAGGACTCTATGCAATTATCATCTAAAGCATGGCGGTATGCAGTCTGTCACAAACATTGACTAGATATTGCTTCTATGCACCTATTATCACTTGTTTTAAAACAAGTTACACATTTCCTCGATAACTCTGAAAACTCACCATTTGCCCACTCACTCAGCGCTCAAGAAGTTTGCCAACTTCATTAACATCACACTCTTGACAACATTATTTTTCTATTATGTACTTTATGTTGTATATATCATTACTTATCCTATGCTTATAATCAGACAATAGTTCATATACATCATGTATATGCTCCCCCTTTTTTCTTTCCTCTTCCACATCACTCAATTGCTTTTTGTTAGTCTACTGTATTATTTCTCTTTCTTTTTAATTATTCTTGGTTGTATCACATTTATCATAATAAACGTGATCTTAAAAACTTAAAAACAATGAGCTACCACATATTTCAACAGAAGGGTATCAAGAAAATACTTTTTATCCCCTTGAAAGCAAGCAAGTGTGGTGTGGTGTAAATTCCTGGTCACGTGTGATTATTGATTATTAAATCCTCAAAATTAACAGGCTGTTTTTATGTGTATACAACAACCCATTCTCTGAGTCACGTGTGTTCCTATTTGTGCAACGATTATGACTGTGTTGCTAAACACTAAGAGCCTTTTGTATTTTCAACATTAGCTGATACTAAAAAAGAAAAAGAAACCAGATTTGATAGAATAGTTGCAACACTGTGCAGTTGTTTTTCTACATCCTTACCATACACACATTTTAATATTGAGGCACAGAGGTGGGGAGGTTTATCCAGAATCACCCAAATCTGATAGAGACTTCTAGCTGCAGATTCCTTACCTTTGAATTTCCCAGGTGTCAGGCTGGATCCAGAAAATTTTGCTGAACAATACCCCTTGAGCACGACATCGGGTGGCTCCATTCGGCTCCGTGTGTCGTTGATGACATCGGTAGCGTAGGTTATGATGTTGCGGTGCCTACATAGGCGCCACCCAGGCACGAAGACGTCAGTTCTTTTCTTTCCGTACCAGTTAAGTGCCGATCCAGGAAGAGCTACCCCTCTGCCACTTTTTGGCAGGCTTTTTTCTCGACGTTTGTCGAAATGTTTAAAGACTTCGTGTGGGAGGGATGTTGGGTAGGAAAACAGTTTTTAAAGCGTGCAGGACACATTCCCGCACAATGTCAGTTACCGATACCCACCGCGTATGTCTGTGGTCTTAAACGCGACCACGATTCGAAGTCGTGTTTAGACTACCGGGCGATGGCTACTAAGAACATGAGGGAGCGGGCATTGAAGTTGCTCACGGCCCAGCAGTCGACACCATTGGGCAAGACCCTGAGGAGGTCACGATCCCGTTCGAAGAAGAGGAAGTCGCAGGATCGCACTCAGAGCCCTAGGTCCTCTTCCTCCCATAGGAGGTCTTCTGGACATTCGGGGAAAAGCCATAAGAATTAGAAGTCCAAGAAGACTTGACTTCACCTCAACTGGCATCCATCGTCGAGAGGTAAGAAGCACCGATGCTCTAGGGACATTTCTGCGGAGCCGGAGTCATAGTCGACTACGCGCCTCCCTCCATTTCCTGGAGCCGGAGCGACTCCCGCTCAAATTCAGGATATTTACAAGGCCATGTGCCACGTATTTGAGCGGAACAACCCTGTTGGTGAGCCCTCGGGCCCCGTGGGGTCGGATATGGACCCATTGGGTTCGACGTCGTCGGCTTCGGCCACGGCGCCGGTGAGGCCTCAGGAGTCTGATCTTGGTTCCCGTACAACAGTGGTAGTACCAACGCAACCTTCCCTGACGTCAAATTCAAAGTTGGTGCTAGAGACCTCGCCAGCGGCTGTCGGTGGCGCAAGCCCCATCCTCATGCCAGATGACACCGAGCCGGAACGGCGTCGTTCAACGCCGATTCCCACGTCGACAGAACCCAGGGGCTTTATGTTGTCGCCTGAGCACTTTGTGGATGTGCTAGGCTCAGGAGAGGAATTGGAGGAGTTTGGAGACCCTTTAGAGAACCGGAATGTCTCTGAGGAGACTATGGACTGGTACGGGGAACTTGGGGAAGCCAGTGGTCTGAATACTTCCCCAGACACTGGCATGCTCTCTCCACCTACAGTGGCTACGGAGAAGGGGGCGTCCTATGCTACGGTGGTTAAGAGGGCAGCCGAGGTTCTTGGACTGGAGCTGCCCTCAGTTCAGGTCAGCACTAATCTCCTAACCGAAGTGCTTTAACCTGGGGCTTCCACCTCTGAACTCCTTTTGCCATTTAATAAGGCACTTACAGACGTCCTACTAGGAACTTGGTCCAAACCTAGCACAGGGGATTGCACGCCGCCATTGGCCAGCACCAGGGGACCCAAAGTTCCTTAGCCAACACCCCACCCCAGAAAGTTTGGTGGTGCAGGCCTCTACTTCCCAGGGCGCATTCCCTTCCGCCCTTCCGGATAGGGAATCCAAGAGACTGGAAACTTCGGGGAAGAAGTTGTTTTCTTCCTCCAGTCTGGCATTGCGGTCGGTGAATAAAGCATGCTTATAGGGCTGTTTCTCCCATTCTCTTTGGGAGACGGTTGCGCCAGTGCTGCCACAAGTCCCGGAGGAGGCCCGGGCTGTGCTCTCCCAGGCTGTCCAGGACAGGAGAGATGCAGCAAAATTCCCCATTCGGTGTGGTTTGGATACAACTGATTCGCTGGGCAGGTCTATTTCATATACAGTGGCATTGAGGCGCCACGCCTGGCTTTTCGGGGGATGTCCAAGTCAATTTGATAGACATGCTTTTTGATGGAACCCGCCTTTTTGACGAAAAGGCGGACTCAGCCCTGGTCAGGTTCAAGGACTCTTGAACTACGGCCAGATCCTTGGGCTTCTCTTCCACTCCTCGTGGCCACTCTTCCTTTTACCCCTTTCGTGGCAACAGAAGGGGTTTCCAGCCGCGTCGGCCCTATCCTAGCCACCGTCCTGCACAGACTTCCCAAGCAATGCATGGACGTGGATGCGGTACATTCGTCCTCGGAATGGAGGTCAGAAGTTGTCCGCAACACTGCCCTAAGAAGCCACAGCCTCCAAGCACTCCTATGCTGAGTCTGGAGGACCACACTACTCCAGTGGGTGGGAGAATTTGTCATCATCTCCCCCGCTGGAGATCTATAACAACAGACAAGTGGATATTGAGAATCGTCCAGGAGGGCTATTCTCTTCCTTTCCTTTATTTACTTTCTACTATTCTGCCAAGTCAGGAACGGCTGGCGAGGATCACTTAAAACTGCTCCAAGAGGAAGTTACGGCTCTTTTGGCCAAAGGAGCTATAAAAGGGTTCCAGTTTCAGAAGTAGGCAGTGGCTGTTATTCATGCTGCTTTCTGGTTCCGAAGAAGAACAAGGATCTTCGGCCCATTTTGGATCTTCGGACAGTCAATCTCTTCCTCAAAAAGAAGAAGTTCAAAATGCTCACATTGGCTCAAGTCTTGTCTGCCTTAGACCAAGGTGACTGGATAGTGGCGCTGGACCTGCAGGATGCCTATTTTCACATTCCCATCCTGCCGGACCACAGGCGTTACCTACGGTTCAAGGTAGGCCACTAGCACTTTCAGTTAGCTGTGCTCCCCTTTGGCCTTACCAGTGCCCCTCGGGTGTTCACCAAGGTGATGGTGGTGGTTGTGCCTCATCCGCGCAGGTTAGGGGTTTCAGTCTTCCCCTACCTCGACAACTGGCTGCTGAAGGCTTCCTTGCCCCAGGCAGTCGTCTCCCACCTTCAGACTACGGCCGACCTCCTGCATTCGTTGGCGTTCTCTATAAACGTGCCGAAGTGACATCTGACTCCTTCTCAGACACTCCCTTTCATCGGAGCTGTTCTAGACACAGTGCAGTTTCAGTCTTATTCTCCTGAGCAGCGAGTCCAGGATATTCAGGTTATGAGCCTCTATCCGGGATTTCTGTGAGGTTGACTCGGAGGCTGGCTCACTGGTTAGAGGAGGCAGGCCTTGAAGCAGAGGTCAGACCTGGGACCAGGGTTCAATTCCCGACCCGGCAGGGTCTTGAGCCCAAATGTCCACGGACTCGATAATTCTCGCTTCGGTGCCTACTAAAATCACGGGTTCACACTCTGCAACTCTGGGCAATAGCTTGCTTAATCTCCACTACGGGCCCCCCGCGGCGGGATGCCTGGTTTTCACCTTGGGGATGCCCAGTACGGGTTACCTCACAGGGAAAAGCCAGGACGGGTTCCCAAAGCAAGCGCCTTGAGACCGTGCGGTGATAAAGCGCTATATAAGAACATTTGACATTGACATTGACATCCGGTTGGTAAGGCACGCGAGATGGTGTATGCGGGCTCTGCAGTGGCACTTGAAGGTCCAATGGGCACAGCATCAGGGAAATCTCACCGAAATGGTTCTGATCTTGGAAGGAACTGCAAAGGATTTGCAGTGGTGGTTAACGAACCAAGATTAGGTCAAAGGCAGACCTCTCTCCCTACCCCAACCGGATTTCACAATCGTGACAGATGCGTCACTTCTGGGATGGGGCGGCCACTTGAGAGAGATGGAGATCAGGGGTCATTGGCCTCCGGCGGAGATGGGGCTCCACATAAAAGTGTTGGAGCTCCAAGTGATTCGCTTGGCATTTAAAGCATTTCTTCCCTCCGTCAAGGGGAAGTTGGTGCAGGACAATACCACCGCCTTGTGGTACTTCAACAAGCAAGGCGGGGTGGGCTGTGGACACTTTGTCGAGAGGACTTGCGTCTCTGGACATGGCTGGAACATCAGGGCATAACCCTGGTGGTTCAACACCTGGCAGGTTCTCTGAACGCCAGGGCAGACTATGTTAGCCGTCGATGCGTAGCGGATCACGAATGGCGTCTCCAGTCGGAGGTAACACAAAGTCTGTTTCAGCAGTGGGGAGAACCTTGGTTAGATTTGTTCACCTCCGAAGAGAACGCACAATGTCAGCAGTACTGCGCACTGGAGTTTCCAAGGCGGCTATCGCTCGGCGAAGCATTTCGTCCCGAGTGGAGCTCAGGCCTGTTTTACGCCTTTCCGCCCATACCACTCATGCCCAGAAGATCAGGAGAGTCCGGACCCCAGTCATCCTTGTGGCGCTGGACTGGGCAAAGAGAGTTTGGTATCCAGAGCTTCTGAGCATGAGTGTCTCCACTCGAACCTGTCAGCTCTGCACCTCAAAGCGTGGTTATTGAGCGGCGGCAGTTGATGGCTTTTGACCTTCCTCCCAAAGACTAATGTTATTCTGGTGACCAGACGGCCCTCCACTAAGTCGGTATATGCCTGCTGTTGGCAGAAATTTGTATTATACTGTACAGAAAGGTCTATTGACCCTCTTTATGCTCCTCTTTCTACTGTACGTTTATTCATTCTGACCCTTGCCTAGCAGGGCTCTGCTTTGGATACTCTCAAGGGTTACCTTTATTCTCTGTCTGCTTTTTGCAGCTGCCAGACCAACCTTCTCTCTTTAAATCTCCTAATGTAAATAGATTTTTGAAAGGGCCGGCTCACTTGTTTCCACCCACGCCCTTTATTATGCCACAATAGGTTGTAACCCCATTCCATCTGGGTCAGTCCATCACTTTACCAACCTTCTTGGCGCCCCCACATCCCTCTAAGGAAGGACCCAAAAAGAGTGTTGTCATTCTACCCTCACCGCACAAGAGAGTTCCGGGTGGATGACCAACTCTTTGTGGGGTATGTGGGAGCAAAGAAGGGAAAAGCAGAGCAGAATAGAACCATCTCTCGCTGGGTTGTTCTCTGCATTACAATCTGTTACGCCTTGGTGAAGAAGCAGCCCCCTGAGAGATTAAGAGCCCATTCCACCAGGGGAAAGGCTGAGACTAGGGCCTTGGCACAGGGTATCCCAGTCCAAGACATTGGTCAGGCAGCGACGTTGGCATCATTGCACATGTTCGCAAAATGTTATTGCCTTGACGGACAAGTGCGCAGGGACAGGCCCTTTGCCCGCTCAGTACTGCAAGACTTTAGTCTAGTTAATGAGTCTGCAATCCACCGCCGGGATGGTATGGCTCAGGTGTCTGATTAAAAGGTAAGTAATCTGCAGCTAGAAGTCGCTATGAGATGAACAAGTTAATTACCTACGGTAACGCATTATCTGGTAGAGACTCTATCTAGCTGCAGATTCCTTACATCCCCACCCATGTCTACCCACTTTGCGGACTGATGTAGTAGGTCTAGGGTTACTCCCCTTTCTGGACCCTAGTTTTGCACACGTTTACGTCATTCACTTTGTGCTCTGCGCTTCTGGTGTGGAAAAATGAAAAGTACTGACGTCCAAGTGCCTGGGTGGCACCTGTGTAGGCACTGCGATGTCATAACCAATGCTACCGACGTCATCAACGACAAGCGGGCCGAATGGAGCCACCCGACGTCGCGTGCAAGGGGTATTGCTCAGCAAAAGTTTCCAGATCCAGCCTGATGCCTAGGAAATTCAAAGGTAAGGAATCTGCAGCTAGATAGAGTCTCTACCAGATAACGTGTTACCGAAGGTAAGTAACTTGTTCTTTTTGATCAAGTGCAGGAGCAACAAATGCACAATTTAGCCATTAGCCCACCTACACTAAGATTCAAGATAAAGAAAGTTGCTCAGCCAAACAGCTACTATTCAAATACAAGCATTCTGGTAGACCGGTTCTGGTGCAAACAGTGCAGATAGTGCAAAGGGGACCATTGCAACCAGGGGAATAGATTCAGGGGGGATGTTTGGGGCGTTACAAATATTCTGTAGAAAATAGTTGGGGGCAGGTGCTTTAAGTTGGGTATGGTGAAGTGTTTGTCGGATTTCACTTGGGATTTTTACATACACATGGAGACAAAAACAAACATTCGTCTCTGTCTCAGTTTTAAAGGTCTTAAAAAAATATTTTAAACAAAAGATTGAGTACTAAGTAACCCTCACAATCTGCCGTCCTCTATCCCTCCTACTGCTCCTTAAGGCCCCCTCCTGCTCTGCTTCCCATATAATGTATTATAACCACACACTTCCAATCTTACTGACTAAGCTACACCCCTGATTGCACCCCCAATTAAGCTACGCCCCAGATTGCACCCCCAATGATAAGTATATTTTCTTCCAAACCGGGGGATGAAGGCTCATATTCCTAGGTGACATTAAGCAAGATTGCACCCTTGCTATGCCACTAACAAGTATGTGGACAGACAGCAAGGTCTAGCTGTGCCTGTCACTGTACATCACAGTCCATGGCCGCCTGTGTTGTAAGAAACATCATGCTGCTAGAGATAGAAAGGGAGCAAGTAGAGTTAGGCAAAGAAAAGAAGTACATAATGGGACTGGGCAGAAATCAGGAAATTCACCAGTTCGAAGGGAAGTTGATTTTGGAAGTCTCCACTTCTCCTTAAATAAGTATTCCATTGTTGCTACTCCCTTTGAAGCTTCCACGCATCCCAGCTGTCTTCCATTTTACATTCTATCCCCCACTATACAATAAGACCTTCAGTCAGCTCTGTGGCAAACCACCTCCAAAGTTATACATGAAAAGTCTGTTGCCCTCTGGGGTCAAACTAAACTTGTTTTCAGCCTTTTAGTGTGATATTGACATTCATTATTAGCAAAATTATCTACCACTATGGATCCTTTATGTAACTGTCTTCTAAGAACTTCAGAGAAAGCCATCCAATAGTAAAAGAAAGTGTGTCGAAGCTGGCACTCTGATTCCATCTTGCCTATGCACATGTTTATCGCAGGTGCTCTACTTATACTTATCAATGTAATGATCCATTACCCCCGGGTACTCTGGCACACAGTTCCCAAGAACAACAGAGTAAAACAAGTTCTATAACCGTGTCTGTACTAGGGAATACTTACTAAAACTGCCCAGTTGTTTGTATGCCCACTTCGGAATAACTGCTGTGTTCGATACTGCAAACAGAAAAAAGTGGAAAATATGAATCAGTACGTTACTGATAGGTTTGTAATTGTTTTAAAAATAAAAAATTATTCAGATGAAAAAGTACACCTATCTAATGAAAGTACTCACATTTATGTGTCTTTATTTGCAAAAGTAATAACCATATTTACAGCATATTAATCAAAATGACAACGTGAACATGGTAAATAAAAACAAATTAAAGCCCACTTAGAGTAAAATAAACAGAGTGTGGTTCATGGTGAAGCAGTGTGACTAAGCACTTAAGAAGACATATATACATAGACATATGAAGAGAAGAGGAAATCCTCTAAATAGAAAGCTGAATCAGAACTGAAATGTGAAAGACAGCAGTAATCTTTTTTACAAATTAGGTCGACTGCAAAATATTTTGAAAGGACATTCAAACTGGCATGATGTATTCTTCAGGAGCATGCACATACTGGTACTACGCAGATATTGGCAAGGTTTGAGGAACCAATTTTAGATCGTGTTGACACATAAGAAACAGGTATTTATTTTATTTATTTATTTGGAAGCTTATAAAGCGCACGGCTACCCCCGACGGGGGTGTCCTGGCGCTGCAGACAGCCGATAACCACAGAGATTCAGTGGGAGCTAGTATTTGGAAAAGAGCCAGGTCTTAAGTTTCCTCCGAAACAAAGATTCGGTAGGGAGAGATCTGAGCTCCCGCGGAAGGCCATTCCACAATTTGGACGTGGCCACCGCAAAGCCCCGGCCCCCCGTTCGTGCAAGGCGGAAGCGAGGAGTGTACATCAAGCGAAGATGGTTCGATCTCAGGTCGCGTACAGATTGCATGATCTTGAGTCTATGCCTCAGGTATGCCGGGCCTCGGCCATTGAGAGCCCTAAAGGCAATGACTAGAGACTTGAATTGTAGACGTAGACTCACTGGTAACCAGTGCAATGCGGCCAGGAAGGAAGTAATAGAGTGTCGGTAAGGAATGTTACATATCAGCCTGGCGGCGGAATTCTGTACTATCTGTAAGCGCTTGATAAGATAAGCCGGGGCTCCCACATATAGACTATTTGCATAGTCCAAGTGGGTCGTGATCAAGGCGTGGACCACCGTCCTTCGTGAGTCAAGGGGGAGAAAGGGAGCGATCTTCTTAATCATACGGAGCTTTCCGAAACAAGCTGCCGAGACCGTGTTAATTTGAGTTTTGCAGGACAGCGCCGTATCAAATTGGAAGCCTAGGTTGCGGGCAGATTAAACAGGAGCAGGCGGCGGATTCAATTCTGTAGGCCACCATATATTGGCTGGTATAGGAGCTTTTTGATTAAAGAATAAGACCTCCGTCTTATCTGTGTTCAATTTGAGGTTATTGGTGTTCATCCAGGATGCTATGTCAACCAGGCAGTGACGAAATTAGCCATATAGTCAGAGTGATCTCTAAATGAAAACACAAGCTGTGTGTCATCAGCATAAGAGATCACTCTGACACCCCAAGATTCCACCAACTTCGCTAATGGAGACAGATAGACATTAAAAAATAGAGGACTGAGTGCTGAGCCCTGCGGAACCCTGAGCCCTGCGGAGCCCTGAGCCCTGCGGAACCCCCCATTCCAGTGGTTTCTCAGTAGAGACATACGGCCTGAGGAAAACCTGTTGCGATCTATCCTGCAAAAAGGATTATACCCAGGCTAGCGGTTTCCCCCCAATTCCCTACCCGTCCTGGAATTGATACGACGTACCAGGAGGATGTCGTGTGAGACCGTATCAAAAGCTGCAGATAGGTCGAGGAGGACCAACATGGCCTCCTCTCCCCTATCCACACACTCACGGATCGACTTAGACACCTCCAGTAATGCCGACTCAGTGCTAAAGCCTGGCCTAAAGCCAAACTGAGAGTCATGCAACAAATGATGTAGTTCGAGGTATTCAGACAGTTGCTCCTGTACCACCTTCTCCAAGACTTTAGCTGCTTTAGGAAGAAGTGAGATGAGCCGGTAATTACATATGAAAAACAGAGGGGAGAGCAAGGTATTTGGTTCACCAAGTGAACGGGGGAATACTCCTTTACCCCTGGGTATATTGATAAAGAACAAAAGGAGGAGTACCACCCAGTGGAAACGGTGGTTCCTAATGGGGTACAGGCTGGAACAAAAGGGGGAAATTTCCTTTTGTTTAGAAACCCCTCACTCACCACCTAGTGGTGACATGCTTCATCATCGGGGTCCACCCTAATGACCTAGCGTCATCAGGGTGTGCTACAACACCTGATTACAGTAGAGCTGGTTGTGAGTGAGGATGCGTGAAACGAAAAAGGGGTATGTGTGTTAAAAATTGTCCTGGTTTAACTTAAGAAATTGAATTTTTATTTATAAGCAACTGGACAATGTTAAAAACAAAAGTGCGAGATAAAGTGAGGGTGATTATGAGCCCTTGTATCTCTATGTGTTTATCAGGTCTACATGTTTCAACCATAAAGGTGTGGGTTCACCAGGTTTTCATCAGGACCGTTGCCCGGAGAGTGGGTGGTGTGCGTCCCCTAAAAGGCGCACCCAGTCCTACTCTCTGGGACCACAATGATTGACAAAAAAGTAGTTGTCTGTGGTAAACGCTATAACCCGGTTGGGTTAGCGTGAAAAAACAAAATACCTGCAAAGAAATTGGGGAGCAATGTCAGATAATCGGTTTGTATACAAGCCTGTAACGTCGTGCAGTGTCTCACATTCGTGTCTGCATGCTGATGATCCCATTAGGACAGGTACCTTGTGATCGTGTACACGGTACTTGCGCTCAGTGCCATGATGTGGAGGTACCCGAGTAGAGTTTATAAGTGGTGTGCTGCTTAACCACTCAAGTTCAAAAACGCAAATTTTGCGTGCGTCAATACCTATTAGATGCATACACCAGACATCCAGTTTATGTGGCGTGAACAAATCTTGCAAGCCTACAGTGAGGGCAAAATTTTCTCTTTACAAGTGCATAGGCTGCCATGCTCTACATGCGTCACTCGTACCGGACTCACAGACAAAAAACAATGAAAGACACACAAGGGTTAAGCTTACTCGTATTGGGGTATTAAGAAACCTCGTAGGGCGGGGAAGGCTAGCCTCGTCAGGAATAACGTATTCTGAAACAAAGATCGATGGTATGTTTCAAGAATAGCGTCTAACTAGGAACAGTGGGTAAAGATAGTTGGTTACGAACAAGTCGGGACCGGGCGCTGAGGTCTGTGCAGCCCGCGGGACCCGGCACCTGAATTACTTACAGTTTAGTGGAGAGGTTGCTTGCCGTATACCTACTGCGGTCCTCCGCCCTGCTACAGTGGGAGCGGGCGTCTGGGCCGGTGTGTAGGCTTTCTGCTTCCGCGGTGGGCGGAATTGGCTGCCGGTCACGTGGGTCGGCGTCAATGTCGTCATGGGCGCTAAGAAACGTATGGTGGCCGCATTAGCTCAAACTCGCCCTACACTTTAGGGTTCGATTCCCGTGGAGGGGATCGATCTGTTTGGGAGCAATAAAATTAAATATGTTATGGTAATTACGCTGCTACGAGGGTAAGAATTTGAACACCCTTGGAAATTAAATAATAATGATAGCGCTGCTACGGGGGTGGTATTAAAGCAATAAAATTAAATAATTAAAGGTAATTACGCTGCTCGAGGGTAAGAATCTGAACACCCTTGGGGAGTAAAAAATAATGATTGCGCTGCTACGGGGGTATTTAAAACCCTGGGGAGCACAAATATGAACATATTTAGATCAATGAGAGAAGAGATTGGCTGAAGCCTGTACTGGTGTCAAATTCTGCTCAGGATGTCAACCCGGATGATGGCTTAGTGGAGTTACAGCCAGGGTCCTAGCCGAGTGGCCCTGCGGAAAAGGCTATTAGACTTTATGTGGAGAAATGGCAAGTCAACCCACAGCTTGGTGTTGGAACAGTTGGGACAGCTGTGAGAGCTAAGACATAGCAACCTAGCCTACCTCGTAGCTCACCACTGGACACACTGTTCAAACATGGCAGACAACCAAGGCCTCACTTACTCGACAGAAGAAATTGACTCCATCATGGGCAACCTCGCTGTCTTTGCAGACGCCAACATAAGTAACACAATCGCCCAGACATCCGACTGGGATAAACTGACAGAGATGAAGAGAAACCGCATTAGAACTATACTTCACGGCACAATCCTCAAGGAATACGTGACCAACCAAATGGCACCGAAAGGACTATTGGTCACCAATGCCCCACGCATCTTTCTAGATGATCATGAGTTCAGAAGGGACTGGGCACGTATAGCATGGCACTGCACCCATGACTGGATCATGTTGATCCTTAAAACCGCATAACGTCTGTCTGAAAAAATACAGATAGACATTCAAGTCACGGAAGCCCAAATCAAGACGACCATCACGGGATACAAGAAGAAACTAGATGATCTCAATAAAGAGATCAACCAATACAGGGAGAATCTAACCCAACAAAAGGTTCAAAAATTTCAAAAAGACCTCAAACGTTTCTCTTTCGTCAAAGCTTACCCTTACTCGGAAGCAGATTACAAAGTGACACCTGGCACTGATCCAGATTCAGATGTATCTAGCAACAGCTCCAACAGTTCAAACAATAGTGGAGGCTCAGCAAGCAGCAACCAAAAACAAAGACAATGAGGAGGATTCAGAGGAAAATATCAATGGCCACAATACGGCCAACCTCCATTCCCCCCACCGTTTATGCCAGACCAAGCATACCCGATGTATGGATGGCAACCACCGTTCCAACCACAATTCTTCCAACCCCACCAATTCCGCCCTCCTTTTTCGAACAGAGGCAGGCGCGGGAGGGGAAGAAAAAAACCTGGGAACAACGTCCACTGGGAGGAGGAAGACCCGGTAGGCAACAACACCAGGAGCAGAGCAGGAACGAACAAAGCAGGTCCCAGCAACATGAGGAGCTAGTGACTAATCTATCCTCAAGAGCCTTAACCGACATCGAAAACAAAGTCCTTAATAAAGGTCTGGGTTTTGTGCCTACAACTCGACTCGACAAGTTCAAGCTACATTGCGAGTTATCCGCCTTCTTCCGCAAATTGAAACTGAAAGCTTTCTTTGAGAAACACCCTTGCCAGGACATGGACGGGAAACCAAATGAAACAGGACTAAGATTAAAGTCCACATTCATACCCCCTCCTCACACTATCCCAGTTGAAATCAACACATTCGAACAGGCAGTATTCAATGACATTGAACGGATGAAAGAAAACAAACAGTTTCAAAATAACAGCAGAGCTGAACAAAGTGCTATCCTGAACCTGAAAACAGATAACAACATCATAATCAAGCCAGCAGACAAAGGAGGAGGCTTGGTCATCATGAATAAAACCGACTACGATACAGAGTGCAGAATACTCCTTGGAGACGTGAGGAACTACCAACCGTTACCCAGAGATCCCACAGAGGATCTGAAAGCAGAAATCCTTCAATTAGTGGAGACGGCAGAAGCTACAGGCAACATCTCTAAACAGGAAGCTGATTACCTCAGTAAAACAGAAGGAAAAATCCCATACTTCTACATTGTGCCAAAAATGCACAAAGGAAAAATTCCCCCACCTGGCAGGCCAATTGTGTCAGGCATTGGATCACTGTTGGAACCACTCTCGAGGTATTGTGACTTCTTCCTTAAAACCATAGTACAATCCACACCCACATACCTAAAGGATACTAAAGACCTACTGGTACTCCTGAAAGAGATCAAAGTTGACGAGGAAACCATCCTACTCAGCCTCGATATAGAAAGTCTGTATACCAGCATACCACAGGATGCCACCATCAATGTGCTAAAAACTATCTTAGAGAATAACAACTGGGAGCATCAGACGCCAGTATCTTTCATCCTTCAATGCGCTACCCTAGCGTTAAAAAGAAATTTTTTTGAATATGAGAGATCTCTGTACCTCCAGATTGGTGGGACTTCCATGGGCAGTGTCTTTGCCCCAAGCGTGGCAGGACTTTACGTACATGATTTCGAAGAGAAATTCATCCAATCTGAAACTAACCCCTTTGGCGACCACATCAAATTTTGGCGACGTTACATTGACGACGTCCTAGCCATCTGGCAAGGACCAGAGGAAGTACTCATGGAGTTCATTAGTTGGCTAAACTCCTGCGACTCACACTTGAAATTCACCCACTGTTTTGACAAACAACACATTGTGTTTCTGGACTTAGAAATCTCAAAAGATGGAAACAGCCTAACATCCAAAACTCACTTTAAACCAACTGCCAAAAACAACCTCCTCAGGTATGAGAGTTTCCACCCCCGTCCTCTCAGGGAAAATCTACCCTACGGGCAATACTTAAGACTCCGGAGAAACTGCAGTAACCTATCTGACTACAAAGTTCAAGCCCGCGATCTAACCAGTAAACTTCAACAACGTGGGTACCCTACCAGAATCATCGAAAAATGTCAAAAGAGAGCTAGGAACCAAGCAAGAGAGGGGCTCCTTGAAGAAAAAACAGTGGGAACAGACCAAGTACCACTCACCTGCGTCACAACATACAATACCATATCCAACCAAGTGAGTAAATGTATTAACAAACACTGGGCAATAGTGAACACAGGTGCATTCAATTGGGACAAGCCATTGTTTTCTTACAAAAGAGCACCAAGTCTGAAAAACAACCTAGTTTCCACCAGACCTAAACTGAATCCTGTCAACCTCAACCCGAGTATTACCACAGCATGGAACCTACCTCCAGTTACAGGACACTTCAAATGTGGAGACTGCAGTGTCTGTCATCTGACAGAAAACACCAAGACACTGAACCGAGAGGACGGTAAAGTATGGGAACAACGTGCACACACTAACTGCAACAGTGCCAATGTGGTATATCTAATTAAGTGTGCATGTGGAAAATCCTACGTGGGCATGACGACCCGCAAAGTCAAGCAACGGATTTGCGAGCACCGCAGCACCATACGCTGCAAGAAAAATGCAACAAAACTTACTGACCACTTTCTTGAGGTTCATCACACACCCAACGATATGAGATGGACCGTCATTGAGCAAGTCCCACAGGGACCCAATACCCAGCGGCTCCTATATGAAAAGGAACAACGTTGGGTCTACAGACTGTCTACCCACAGAACAGGGCTCAACGATAATATCCCGTGGCATTCAGTACTACAATGACTCCAAAAGAACCCTTCTCTTCACTCTCAGATCTGAGGAAGGGCCCCTCATCGTGAAGCAGCCGCTCACTTCCAGCATTATCTGACACCATCTGCCGTCACACTGTCCCAACACCAAGCTGTGGGTTGACTTGCCATTTCTCCACATAAAGTCTAATAGCCTTTTCCGCAGGGCCACTCGGCTAGGACCCTGGCTGTAACTCCACTAAGCCATCATCCGGGTTGACATCCTGAGCAGAATTTGACACCAGTACAGGCTTCAGCCAATCTCTTCTCTCATTGATCTAAATATGTTCATATTTGTGCTCCCCAGGGTTTTAAATACCCCCGTAGCAGCGCAATCATTTTTTACTCCCCAAGGGTGTTCAGATTCTTACCCTCGAGCAGCGTAATTACCTTTAATTATTTAATTTTATTGCTTTAATACCACCCCCGTAGCAGCGCTATCATTATTATTTAATTTCCAAGGGTGTTCAAATTCTTACCCTCGTAGCAGCGTAATTACCATAACATATTTAATTTTATTGCTCCCAAACAGATCGATCCCCTCCACGGGAATCGAACCCTAAAGTGTAGGGCGAGTTTGAGCTAATGCGGCCACCATACGTTTCCCAGCGCCCATGACGACATTGACGCCGACCCACGTGACCGGCAGCCAATTCCGCCCACCGCGGAAGCAGAAAGCCTACATACCGGCCCAGACGCCCGCTCCCACTGTAGCAGGGCGGAGGACCGCAGTAGGTATACGGCAAGCAACCTCTCCACTAAACTGTAAGTAATTCAGGTGCCGGGTCCCGCGGGCTGCACAGACCTCAGCGCCCGGTCCCGACTTGTTCGTAACCAACTATCTTTACCCACTGTTCCTAGTTAGACGCTATTCTTGAAACATACCATCGATCTTTGTTTCAGAATACATTATTCCTGACGAGGCTAGCCTTCCCCGCCCTACGAGGTTTCTTAATACCCCAATACGAGTAAGCTTAACCCTTGTGTGTCTTTCATTGTTTTTTGTCTGTGAGTCCGGTACGAGTGACGCATGTAGAGCATGGCGGCCTATGCACTTGTAAAGAGAAAATTTTGCCCTCACTGTAGGCTTGCAAGATTTGTTCACGCCACATAAACTGGATGTCTGGTGTATGCATCGAATAGATATTGACGCACGCAAAATTAGCGTTTTTGAACTTGAGTGGTTAAGCAGCACACCACTTATAAACTCTACTCAGGTACCTCCACATCATGGCACTGAGCGCAAGTACCGTGTACACGATCACAAGGTACCTGTCCTAATGGGATCATCAGCATGCAGACACGAATGTGAGACACTGCACATCGTTACAGGCTTGTATACAAACCGATCTGACATTGCTCCCCAATTTCTTTGCAGGTATTTTGTTTTTTCACGCTAACCCAACCGGGTTATAGCGTTTACCACAGACAACTACTTTTTTGTCAATCATTGTGGTCCCAGAGAGTAGGACTGGGTGCGCCTTTTAGGGGACGCACACCACCCACTCTCCGGGCAACGGTCCTGATGAAAACCTGGTGAACCCACACCTTTATGGTTGAAACATGTAGACCTGATAAACACATAGAGATACAAGGGCTCATAATCACCCTCACTTTATCTCGCACTTTTGTTTTTAACATTGTCCAGTTGCTTATAAATAAAAATTCCATTTCTTAAGTTAAACCAGGACAATTTTTAACACACATACCCCTTTTTCGTTTCACGCATCCTCACTCACAACCAGCTCCACTGTAATCAGGTGTTGTAGCACACCCTGATGACGCTAGGTCATTAGGGTGGACCCCGATGATGAAGCATGTCACCACTAGGTGGTGAGTGAGGGGTTTCTAAACAAAAGGAAATTTCCCCCTTTTGTTCCAGCCTGTACCCCATTAGGAACCACCGTTTCCACTGGGTGGTACTCCTCCTTTTGTTCTTTACCGGTAATTACATAGGCATAAGGGATCAGCATCTGCTTTTTTCAGAATAGGGATCAACAAAGCCTATTTCCACAGCACGGTGAACAGGCCAGATTGCAGCGAGGCATTCCATATTTCCAACAGAGGATCAATCAGTAGCGGAGCCAGGTCACTCAAGATCTGAGCAGGGGCTGGATCAAGAGGAGAACCTGATTTACAGTTATAGAGTAGGGACCGCGCATGTTCTAAAGTTAAAGGTGAAAATGAGGTAAACCGTACGTCATGAGTAGTGTTATTATTTGGTGGTGGCATCCTCCTATTCTGATTGATAATTGCCGTAATATTTACAATCTTCTCAGGAAAAAGTCAGACGGGTCGTCAGAGAGAGATTGACTCGGCTCATTAAGGCATGCCAAAGCAGGAGGATTAGCAAATTCCCTAACAATGTTGAATAACATTTTAGTTGAATTTTCTGCTGTCTTGACTTTTTCAATGAAAGGATCCTTCATCGTAGAGCGTTTGAGTTTATGAAAGTTCTTCAGTGCCATTCTATAGAGGGTTTTGGCTGACGGATCGTAATTCCGGCGCCAGGCCCGCTCTAATTTTTTGCATCTACTTCTTTCTTCCCGTAATTCCCCGTTAAACCAAGGGGCAGAAGGTTTAGATCTTAGGGAGGTAAGATGCTGAAGCGGGGCAATCTGTTCAATTGCATCAGAAAGATCCTTATTAAATTTAAGTGCATCCGCGTTAAGGTCACCGGAGCATGAACCTATCCTATTAACCAAAGTATGTTCTGAGGCATTATGCGTGATCTTATACCATTTTCTGCCCAATTCCCTGATATTAGATGGCACATTGGGTGGTCGTTGCAGAGATAGTTTAAGCGGGATCAAAAAGTGATCAGACCATGTCAGAGGAAGCGAGGGGAGCACCGTGAGGCCGGAACAGTTAGAAAAAACAAGGTCAAGGGTATGGCCAGCTATATGTGTAGGTCCCCTAACCCACTGGGGCAGATTAAGGCCAAGCATAGAATCTAAAAGATTACTGAAACATTATGTCAATTTAATACTTCTCTCCTCGTAAACCTCTCCTGGTAGTGCAACACATCTCTGTTATGCTCCTTGTAAAGAGCCGTGAATATTAGGAATTGCAGTGAAGCAAAATTTGAAGGAACGTTTCATCACACAAATAAGTACAAAGATCATAAAGCAATACGAGTGGGAAACAGATACCTGCAATTCAGATAGAATACATGGGATTCAGCTATCCATGTATAAACGGCAGTCACTAATTTTTTTATAGTATTATATTTTATCTACTTTTCATATGACCCACCAAGTCGCCGAATATATTTAAAAGACACCAGAACTCTACTTTTTTTATAATGCATAAAGTAACCCCTGCCATACATTATAAGGCAGAGGTCTTCAAACTTTTGTAGGTTGAGCTCCCCCAGCTGAATTTTTTTAGATGCTGGCCCCCCCCCCCCCACCACCTGACAAAAATTTCTGGAATCTGGGACACTACATAATCGACTGCCACACGCATATCACAAGCCATATCCGTCAAATAATGTTCTACACAACAAGAATGTTTAGTAAACTACAGGTTTGTGAGTGGGTGTGGTGAAATGACAGAGGCTTATTATACAGTTCAAAACACAATTTTCCAAGATAAAATGTGTGCAAATTGTTTTTACTAGGAGGCTTTGTTCCACACGACATAGATTAATAATAACACCACCAGCATAAATGTGACGGGTGTGCATGTTATTCACCACAGACGGTCAATCTGTGGATGGATTTTTGGTACTGCCATCCTCAGGTTGTGCTCCACATCTAGTCTTAAACGGTACTCAGTCTTTAATACCGCAAGTGCTGAGAACCCAATTTCACATAAATAGGACGAGCTGAAAGGCAAGAGAGTTTTGATAGCAATTTCTCTCAAAGCTGAACATTCTGCAGACATTTTCAGCCAAAACGGTGACTGTGTTATCAGATTTTTTGAGCACTCCCTAGCTCAGTCATGAGAAACAATTCTTTTTTAGAAAGCATTACCAATAGTGAATATTGTGAGTGCACCGGCATTAGTGTGAGGGCATTGTGCTCTCTGTGTGTGCAGGGTGAGCCTGAAAGTGAAGGGCGAGAATGAGGAGCGAGTTGTCTGAATGCAGGATGCATTTCCAGACACTTGAAGTAACTCAGCATGTTGTGGGCGGCGGCGTAGGGTTTCAGATATAAGTTAAACTTTTGTTATAATGGCATTAACCAGGGATCAGGGTGGAGGAAATAAATGTGCTGATCTTGCAATAAACTTCCAGTTTTATGGTTAGGGTTGCCAGCTCATTATTTTGATGACCCAGGCGGTACAAAAATGAGCAGTCACCTAAAGATGCATTGCCAGCACTTGTCTGTGCATACTTTGAACCTCAAAATAAATAGAAAGCACTTTTGCTCGTGTTCTATGGCTTCCTGAATGATCCATGATTGATAATAAAAGGGAACAAAGGCAAAAAAGTCACATTACAAATGGAGACATACTTCTTTATTTAGAACCATATTTAGTGTCAGGACCAGCAATTCATAGGCTGTTTAAACAACACAACTTGAAGCCCTTTTAGCCCTCTGGGCGTTGTGCGCCTGCCTGTGTACTTTTAAAAGAAACTTTGTCACACTTTCTGCTAAGAGCTAAGCCTCCCAGGACGGGGTTAAATTGGTAGAGCTCATAGCTGCCATGGTTTCAGATTGCTATGTGTGACATTTTCATAATTTGAGTTTATTTATGAGTAACATTTCAACGACTGAGAATGACACTTTCTCGGGAGCAAAAATCAAGCAATGAAGATGAGAGAAACATATAAATATCAGAAATTACATCCATTTGAGCAACAAGAAACTCTAAGAAGATCTTACAACTGCTGGAAAGCACCAGAAATGGAACAATGCTAATCTGAAACACACTGCGTGACTGCAGTTCTCAGTAACCAAGGACAGGCAGGCACTTACTGTTCAGAAGATGATCTGATCATTCATGACCACGCACTAGCCTAAAAAGCACATTTTATAGCATTGGTCAGCTTGTTATTGAAACTACCCTCACAACCCTAACCCTACTGAATCTCTCCCACCCCAGAGAACAATTACTATAGCCAGATATACAACACAATAACCAACATACCCTAAAACACGCCGGTCCTGTTGGTGTAACTTATGCTTGTTAGTAGTATGAGATGAATGAGTAATTAATACATATTTTGTTGTGAATTAGAGTTCAAAATGATGGAATTCTAAAAATGTTAGACTATGATTTAAACATTACTAAGGTGTGTGGAAGGGAAGCAGTCTTCGGAGTGCTTCAATCTATCACGTTTTTCCTTCATACTATCTTCTGCATTTTCTCATTTTGTACACTTTCATTCTTTCTCTCTCAACATGTCTCTGAATGTATCCATAAGCACGTCATATCTAACTGTTGTAAAACCCTACGGAAACATAACAGTTGTTAAAAAGAAATAGAATAGTCTTCAGGAATGCAATATAGAGTAAACCATCTGAAATGTAAGCTGGCGCAGCATGGGTGTTGTGGATTGCCTTCATTTAGGGTGCTAGGTTTTCTTAAGCAATCGTTTAGCACTCTTAGAGAACTTCCACTGCCAGTCACAGTAGCCACTCTGCTGGTTTTGCTGCAGAGTGGACTGGCCTCCGTGGACAAGGATCTGCTCTCTGAGTCACACCGGCAGCCTGGGACCGAAACTGTGTTTGAGGGCTGGAGGGAGCGTTCCATCAACTGCCAGGAGGCCCTTTGGTAATTGCAACAGTAAGGGGAAAAAGCATCCTGCCAACACCACTCAAGTTTAGAAGCAGGGACAGCCTTAGTAGGGCAGCCCGGTAAAAAAAAATGGCCCGTTTTCGCCTGGAATGTCTACACTACTAGTGCATAGTAGTGACTGTGGTGCCTTGCCAGCTTTTACACGGAAGGCTAGACACCACCAGATCAGTGTGGGGTCTGCAGCCAGTGCCCCGTTCGGATAATGATACAGATTACAATGTTTTCTTCCAGGTGTGAAGCAGCACATGAAGAAAGCCTGTGAGGCGGCGCAGACATGAGGCTTGATTGATCACAAATTTTGAACCGGGCAGGGCTTGAACTGAAATGCTTCAGCTGCAGTGGGAGGCAAGGACTCTCCTCTAAAATCGAAGGCAAAGGAACAGGGCTGTCTCTTCCTTTGCTTTCGGTTTTAGCAGAGGAGACTTCCTGCCTCTCACTGCAGCTGAAGCTTCAGTTCTAACAATTAACCCCCTCCTGGGACGGTGATTAACAGACAAAAGCATGGGCTGGTCGGCCCGATGATTTCCCCTCCCTCCCCTCTACCGGAGTTCTCTAGTGAAAGACAACAAAGGTAAGATTTTCGGGAGGAGTGCGAGCCCCCCTGGGGGGGGGCGCCCCACAGTTTGAAGAACTCTGTTATAAGGCAATTGAAAGTCATTGAGGAGCTCCATCACTATATAGAGGAAGGCGGTCGAAGGAAGAGTTCATTTAGAAGGTCAGGGAACCCAGAGGAACACATCAAAAACAGGTTTCTGATGTGTTTAAGTTTGGACTAGAGGTTTTATTTTTATTCTTCATGTTTGCAAACATGCTTGCTCTTTCATATGAAAGAGCTACGCACCAAGTTTTTAAGTGGTTTGTGGAAAAGGTGATGGTGTGACCATGTATTATATGGAATAAAGTACCCCTGGCGTACATGGTAAGGATATTCCAAGTTACCTTGGAGTTCCATAACCTTATAAACGAAACGGCCTTCTGCCTCATTCCTCTATATGGTTATGGAACCCCCGAGTGATTTGCAATATACTTATAATGTACGGCAAAGGATTTATCCCTTATAATATGCTGTACATAATGTTCCAACCCACTTATGCAGGCTGAAAATCAACCTCCCTCCACCCCACTCCCAACCCCATCACAAAAGCCAGTGTACACGAATATTTACTGAGAGGTGGGTTGTGCTCTCACATTATAATAATATTCAAATTTTTGCAGGTGTTCACATTTATTGAGATCCCAACCCATTCTGGTGTATGTAGACTTCTAACTTGCTTTTGCACACATTCCTCAAAGCCATTGTGGATAATATCAAGGACTTAGCTCCTGACACACATCTCATCATCTTTATCTCCACCAGCATGTTCAACTAAAAGTCTGGGCATCACCATTGGCAGTGATCTGTTGGTGAAAGCCCAGATTGGGACAGTGGTCTCTTCCTGCTTCTTCCAGCTGCGTAGGATCAGGAAGATTAGTAGATGTTTCACCACTGAGGCCTTGACCCAAGTTGTGCTGGCTTTGGTAATCTCTCGCACGGACTACACCCTCTCACTCTACGTGGGCATCCTGGCATATCAACTAAAACAGCTGCAACTAGTGTAAAACCAGGCGGCCAGACTGATTTACCATTAGCCCAAATGGCATCGTGTTACGCCATTAATCGTCAGACTTCACAGGCTTCCAGTAGCCAAACGATGCACATGCAAGCTGGGGTGCATCACTTTTAAGGCTCTTCATGGCAGCAGTCCAGCATTTATATACTCCTGGATTTAGTGCTAGGTTCTTATTGGGGATCTTAGGTATTCCCATCTGAGTTTGTTGGTCATCGGTCTTCAAAACGGCAGAAATACGGGGGACTAATATTTGCAGTCCTGGCTCCCGAATTCTGGAATTCTCTCCTTTTGGAGATTTATTCTTTGACCTCTTTTGCTTCTTTTAGGAAACAGTTAAAGACCTGGCTGTTCCGACAAGCATATGGCTAAATCTCCTTTGCAGCAGTTTCTCCTGGACTTCAGCACCATGAAACCACTTGGTGTACGTGCACTATATAAGAACCTTTAACATAACATTGATCATCAGTTGCATTGAGTTTGGCATTTTTTAAGTAGCATAATGTACTAGAACATTAGAATTTGATCTATTGAAAATGAAGACTGATTTAATACAAGATCTCTGAAATATAAAACAAGATCCACTGTGCAATCAAGGGAGGAGGAAGGGCCATTAAAGCCAAGGTATGCACCAGAGAGTCTTTAATGCTTATTTGCTCAATACAGTGTCATTTCCAATGTTCTTTTTATCTGCAATGACTTCTGCCATGTTTTTATTAGATATGCCTAAGAGACACCAATATCTAATCCTACAAACACTATTTTATCAAACTAAAAATAAATAAGGGAGTACCAGAGAAATAAATATTCTTTGCTCTAACAGTATATTAATCACAAAATTGGTGCCTGATTGAGAACTCTGATACAAAGGTTTTTATTTTTGCTTAAACCAGTAGTTTACCTCTCATGTTGTAAATGCCACCTCCTAAGTTTTCCACAATCTTCATACACAGACAGCTGCACCGCCCTTTCCTTTCAGAAATAAATACATTGTCACGCAATGAGCTGAGGCCAGTGGGGGCTGAGGTGAAGGAGGCAGCAGTTATGTGTTAACGGATGAGCTCTGCTATGAAAAACAAGCCTTCAGAGCGTTCCCAGAAGTACCCAGTCCCCTCCTCGGGTCCCAGAGCCAGAGGGAGGAAACAAAGATTACAATATAAATGCATGTAGCCACTGAAACAAGGAGCATGAGAGTGGGTGGGGACAGGTCAAGCTGCAAGGGTGTTGCCGTGGCATATTTAGGTGTTAAAAGCCTTATGAAATAAAGTCAGAAATCACGAGCTGGAGAGGGGAAACTGTATGAAACATACAATTTGTTTCTAAAGTAAACAAGCACTGTGAAAGTATCCACACATCTTGAGGGAAACCCATACCTTAAAAGAACACACTTGCGTGCTGCAAGGCGAGGGCAGAAAGAACAGAAAGAAAAAGTAGTGCACCAAAACAAAACATGTGGCCACTAGTGAAATAATCATTTTAGCAGGGTTAATTGCCTGGGCTGTAACAAACCGGCCACAAGGTGGGACAAATGCACACTGTTTACCAATCACAGCAATAAAATTTGGAAAGGCTGACCAAGCAACCAATAAGAAAGTGGTACGAGTGTTTAAACTCCACTGAGGGATTACTTCATGCATCGCAGAGCAGTGCATGTGCACGGGCTCTAGGCTAGACCTAAAAAGGCTGTGGTTTAAGAGGCCAGAAACAATGAAGAGATTTAGAATCACTCTTCCCCCCAAGCCCTTCAAAAAGTAAGAAAAAAGAAGACCAACTTAGCCCAACAGCTACATTGTATGCCATGGATGAGCCTGGGCAGATCATAAAAGATTGACTAGGTCACAGAAGAAACTAGTTACTTACCTGTACACTATGGTTCTCCAGTATTATCTTTCATAGATTCACATGCTTGTATCTTCCCCGTCATCATGGTGGGAGTCTCACGGTAACAGAATGACCAAAGCAGTATCATAGAGAAAACAACTGCATAGAAAATCCCATAGGGAATGACATAATTTGGTAACCAGACCTCCTTATTGTTTGGTCCAAAACTCAGCCAATCAGCAGAAGGCCCGGACATCACACTCCTCAGCAGAGCGCTCCTACCTCAGATTTCCAGCCCCGAGTGAGAGACATGGATATACCCAGAGGAAAAAGTTCTGCCTGAGAAACGGGGAGGTGGGCGGGCGCATGTGAATCTATCAAAGATAATACTCGAGAACCATAGTGTACAGGTAAGTAACTAGTTTATTCTCCAGTAATAAATCTTTCATAGATTCACATGCTTGTATCAGAGTAGCAAGTAGTACAACAAACTCACAGCGTTTCCAGGATAGAACACTAGAACTCTGGGCTCTGCTCCTAAATTTTGTAATGTATTATCCATTGTACACCCTCTAGAATTAATAGATAATCTCTGTAAAGTACAGAGGTGAAATGTATTCCACATAGAACGATACTAATATAGGGCATAATTCAAACATTTGTTCATATATCATTATATTCATATATCTAAAGAAATACACATGTATACTTTAACAAATAAGTATATATATTTATAGAGCGGACAAAGGGGGAAATATCGTTCTATGGGACAAAAAGGTATATAGAGATGAAGCATTTAGGCATCTAAATGAAGAAGAATGCTATGAAATCTCAAACTGAGCAGCCATCCATAAAGTGAATGAGGACTACAAAAAGGAATTGAATAAATGGGTAAGAGAGGGGTCAATTACAAAGGATGAAAATAAATTTCTATTGAATGTTCACCCCACCCTACCTACATTTTATCTAATCCCGAAAGTATACAAGGGGACCGATCCTCTACAAGGACGACCGATAATCTCCGCCATCAACAGTACCTTTGAAAAAACGTCAAAATAGGTAGATTTTTTCCTACAAGACTTTGTCATAGGATTGCCCTCATACATACAGGACTCCCGTGACTTTTTAGCCAAACTAAATGAAGTGCACTGGGATAATGATTGTCTGTTGCTAACATTGGACATTAAATCCCTTTATACAAGTATCAAACATAACGATGGCCTAGCGGCAGTAGAACACTACTTAAAACTGCGCAATATAGAATGTTATAGCCATAACAAAATGTTATTGAAAATGATTCATTGGTGCCTTCACAATAACAGATTTCTTTTTGATGGAAAAGTTTACAGACAAAAACAGGGTGTGGCCATGGGGGTATGCTTCTCCCCCAGCTTTGCATGTTTACATGTAGGCTGGTGGGAGGAGCATGTCCTGAAGGGGGAACATAAAGCACTGTATGATAAACATATTATGCAATTATGGAGATACATAGATGATATTTCCATTGTTTGGAGGGGTACAGAAGCAGAAGCAGTGAGATTTGTTGAGACCATTAATGTGAATACATTTAACCTGGAATTCACACATCACATAGACTCCACCTCCATTAGCTTCCTTGATATTCTGGTTACTATCAGGGCAAATGTCATAGAAACCAGTCTTTTCCAAAAACCCACAGGAGGCAATACCCTGCTCCACGCCAGTAGCTTTCACTCCCATCATACCATAGCGAGCTTACCCTATGGTGAATTCCTTAGAATTAAGAGAGCCTGTAGTACAGGAGTTGCTTGTGAGGAGGCATTATCAATAGCTAAAGAGAGGCTATAGTGAGAGAAATTTAAAAGCAGCCCTATACAAGGTCAACAAATTGGAAAGAAGTACACTCCTACAGAAAAAGCAAGATACTATCACCCAAGTAGATACTTGTCCGTCTAATATAATCGGTGATAAGGAGAGTTCAAGTAAAACCTGTAGATTTATATCCACTTACAGCAGGCAATCACAGACTATCAGAAAAATTATGAATATAGAGTGGCCAATAGTGATGACAGACAGCATTCTCAATGAAATCTATGTTCATAAACCCAACTTTACCTTTCGCAAAGCTCATTCTATGAGATCAGATCTAGTTAAAACTAGTCCAGAAGTTTTTAATAAAGTAAACTGGTTTCCCTCCCGGAACGGCTTCTTTAAATGCAGCTCATGTCGGGCTTGCAAATTTGGCACCAATACCGCAGATTACACCAATGCATTTTCAGAACGCTTAATTAAAATAAAAGGGCACATCACGTGCAAAACTGAATATGCAGTGTACGTTTTAACCTGTATATGCGGATTAAAATATGTTGGGAGTATGAAGCTTCCAGTACAGGCAAGAATAATACAACATCTAAGGGCTACAGTAAACTCTGACCCTACGTACCCTGTAGCTAGACATGTCAAAGCAGAACATGGGAACAACTTGAACGTGCTTAGCTACTTTGTCATTGATAGCGTTCCGAGTACCAAAAGGGGAGGTGACAGAGAAAAACAACTTTGTCGCCTAGAAACCAGTTACATAGTGTACCTGGACACCAAGAGCCCGCGGGGCCTTAATATTTGTGAAGACCTGTACCATTTCTTGTAATGAGCCAACAAAAAATATATAATTTCAAAACAAGCCACTACATCACAAAATTAACATTGAGATAGGTTAATGATTTAAAGAAAATATAGCCTGATACATTAAGTTTTAGCATTATGGATTTTTGATAAGGCTTTTATTCTGGATTTTATATATAGTGAATGTTTTTGTATCTATTTATATTTTTTTATGCAAAGTATCAGGCATGCTAGAAACTGTGAAAAAAATGGATGGGTTAAACACAACACTGTAATATATTGTAAAGTCTATACAGACAAATGTAAGTCCCTATGTAACTGAAGTTTTGGCCAACATATCTATCTCAGGAAATGTAAAAAATAAGGTTCAACTGAATCATGATACAAGCAAAATTATAAGTTGAGGTATACTAAAGAGACATAGCGATATGAACTTTAAGTCCAAATTCCATAAGTTGAAATAAGTATTTGCACAGATATTATTTAACAATAATGAAACCAGTCGTCTGCCCAAAATCCCCGATTCCCTCCCTTTTATGTAAATATATTAATTCTGACTCAGTGTAGGATTGTTTTAAAACTCCCGGCTGGGAGATCAACTTTTTACACTATATGAGAAAGTATTTATTACTAGCACTTTAGAAATTGCACTTTGCACTATGTAGGGTGAGCGCCATTTGTTTGATTTTAACATAATAATGAAATACTAAAAGGACAATATTGTATCTTTGATTTATAAGAGGAAGTCACACACATGCGTATTTGCACAGGAAATTAAATGGCTAATTTTATTTTAGCTTGATATTTATATAAGTTGATATATATAAATGTATTTATTGTGTGAATTGTTTACAAAATACGTTAGAAACTGAAACATTGAGACAGCACCTTTATATCGAAGTCTGTCTTCTACAAAGATACTCCCCCACAGATGATGTAAATTGCCAAGTATTTCATCTATGTTTACTATATGGTTGCGACCAATCACTGGGTTGTTTGTAATTTAAATATGTGGAGGGTAGCAGAACACGAATTACCAGCGAGCAAGGCAACCGGGATCGCCGAAACGCGTTTGGTTTTGAACACAGCAATGCACAAGAAAATAAATAATTAAAGTTACCAGCGGCTGCTGGCTAAAATAGAGCGTCCTTTTCTCTCATCTTTTATGAGCGCCGGGACATGTGGCGTGGAGAGTGGAATGCTGAGATTATATATATATATATATATATATATATATATATATATATACACACGCACATATATACACACAAACATACACTCACCCTTCACGGGCACTCCTACCCTTTTCACCGTTATATCACCGAAATATCAGCAAGCACGACATCACTGATGGATATCCCCAGCACTTTGAATCCATGTTTGCACAACTAGCGCAGCCCAAGTTGAGTGTCTGCTATTCCAGCAAGGTAAGAGTTTTTTCTCACCGCGGCTGGGGCTCAATGAGGGCTTCATCTTGGCAGAAAATGAGTGCTAAGAGTTATGGAGATTAAAGGAACTCACAACCCCAGTATGCAACACAGTCTCATCGGAGCAGCTCAAACAGTGGGCGTGTTAGTGTAATTAAATTAGGGGAGGAGTTCCGCCACTGCACGTACCTTCCAGGAACCTTTGATAAAGAAATTTTGAAACGCGTCAGGCGAATGAAAGGCTGCCTCAATTTACTGGCTGAACGAACTGCTCCATACCCTATTAATAAAGGCTGGTAACCTTTGCTGCTTGACTCGTGTGCTTCCTGAAGTACTACCTGTGTTTTGATATAGATATAGATATATATATATATATATATATAAAAAATACCTTATTGAAATATACGCCGAAGAACTGCTTGTCCTACTGCTGTGTCCTCCTTCCACGCAGTATCTAGACAGTGTAAATGCTCGTCCAGGTTGCTGCTCTGCAGATGTCTGGCAGGGACACTCCTGCAAACAAGGCCGTTGAGGTCGCCATTTTTCTGGTGGAATGTGCTTGCACCTTGGAGCGCAGGGGTTTCCCAGCCTTTTCGTGACATTTGATAATAGCGATGTAATCCATATTTTTTTTTTGAGTCTTCAAAAAATCTTTATTTATAACCAACCATTTGACACAGCTATGCGCCTACAACCACTCAGTGGCCGGCAGCTCAAAATCCGATCTTTGCGGTTTGTTACGGGGCATTAGCATTCATGATGTTGATTAACACAGCATGTCGCCTATCACCACAGAGGGCCGGCAGCGTGCTAAACCAGCATTTAATGTGCCATTCTTGTATCCTATAACATAATTCCGCAGCTCTCTTTCGCCCCCTTCGCTCTTATGCCCACCCATCTCATTTCAATACAGCTTTATTTCAGCCGTCAGGTAGGGAGGTCACATCTCAGCTTATACTCAGCATGTATGATTTAGACTCAGATTTTTCATCAAACTTTTCAACTTAACCATCAGCTGACCTTGTATAGCAATCCTCAGCCAGTGTGCACACGTCAACTTTTCCAACTTAGAACAAAACTAACAGGGCACATTATCTTACACTCCTCGTACTTACCTATCACGTTCTAATCACATGCGGGGGAACTTCTCGCACACGCACATACTCTCAACTGTCACGCGTCACATCCCTCCTCATTTTCTTGTACTATTACTGCCTTACAACTTTCCAGGACACTCTATTTTCCACATCCACATCCTTCCAGCAGTTACTCATCGTCCCCTGACTGTTCAGCACAGCAGACCAGCAAGTATTCTCGCAACGGGGCCCATATGTCTTTAGGTTTCGACTTCGTAGGCAACTCTTCCGCATATGTCTCTAGCTGGTCTCTGCAGCACACCATGTCTTTTAGCCAACCTGATACCTTAGGAGTATGTTTGCTGTCCCAAGTGAACAACACATGCCTTTTTGCCAGTAGCATCGCCACTTGTATTAGTTTGTCCAGTGCACCTTTTGCCGTGGATCCGTGCCCTAACAAGCACAGAGCTGGGTTATTCTGCAGCGCTATTCCTGACATCTTTGCCACACTAGTGATCACTTCATCCCAGTATTTATGCACCTGGGGACATTCCCAAGCCAGGTGTATGAATCCCGCATCTTCCGCTCTACACCTCTTACATTTCCCCTCCTCTCTCAATCCCATTTTCCACAGTTTGTGCGGAGTGTGGTACACCTGATGGAGGTATTTCAAATGAATGATCCTCAAATTACTGTTGGGGGTCAATTTCCCTGTTAACACGCACACCCGTTCCCATTCTACCTCTGTCAGCAGGGGGGTCCAATACATTATGCCATCGCACCAGACTTCCATCCCCTGCTCGAGGGGTGTCCGCTTAAACCGCCGTATACAGTTTAGCTATCATTTTCTTTTTCGTGGGGGCCGTGATGACCACCTGCAGTGCAAGTAATTGCGCCGGTTCTGCCGGGAAGTCAGGGTAATGCGCTCACACCGCCTGTCTCAACCTATGACAAGTAAATTTAAACAGCAGTGTCGGGTTCATAATATATGCTAGATCTTCTCCTGACATATACGTCCCCTCAGCATAGAGGTCCCCCATGTTAACTATGCCAGCATCACGTAGGGATTTAATCGACCCCTTATCTTGCGCCACTGACAGTGCAGCATGCCCCTCTATAGGTAAAGCGGGCGCATATAATGGAATCTTGTGTGTCTTCCGCCCTATGGCCTGCCATGCCGCTACCGTGATATCGATCGTGTTTATTTCCGTTTTTGGCGTTTGTCTACGGGCATGTGTCACAATGCCTTTCAGTGGTGTAGGGTCTGCATCTCCCTGTTCCACCGCCACATGTGGTGTGAATGCATGGTGTTTATACCAGAAGTATGCGTATTGTGCTTGGCAGCAAAGATAATACACAGACATCCGGCGCCTTAAATCCCCCTTGTCGTATGGAAGCGACAATGTACGCCAACTAATACGTGGCTGTTTCGCGCCCCACACCAGTCTAAGGAGTTGTGTTTGGATTGTCTTAAAAAAATGCGCCGTCAAAGGGACCGGTACGTTACAAAACAGGTAAAGTAGCTTAGGGAGAATCACCATCTTTATAACAGCTATCCTGTCTGCTAGCGATAATGGCAATCCCATCCATCTTTCCACCTGTGCAGCAATAGCTTCGTATGCCGCTTCATAATTTTCGGTGATCACCACTTCCGGATCTCTGTGCACCCACACTCCCAGGTATTTCACCGGTTCTGCGGACCATATAAGGGGGTATTCCATCAAAGGTGATTTGGTACCAGCAGTCAGCGGAATAACCACTGATTTTTGCCAATTAATACTTAATCCGGAATATAGGCTGAACTTTATGTACTCCCTCTATAGTGGGGACAGATCCACAGCACACATACAGGACCATATCGTCGGCATATAACGATATCCCCACCGGTCTATTGTCGAAATTCAATGCTGCCGCACTGTGCAACTGCCGCACCTTACACGCTAGCGGTTCTAATGCAATAGCAAATAGTAACGGGGATAGGGGGCACCCCTGTCGTGTGCCTCTACCTATCTGTAGTGGTTCAGACATGTCACTTCCAGTGCGGACCCTTGCCGTAGGACCCGCGTATAGCAATTGTATCCACCGAACGAACATAACGGGGAAGCCCATTCAATGCAGTACTTGTATCATGTAGCCCCACTCCAACGAATCAAACGCTTTTGCGGCGTCTAATACCGCGACTGCTTGGAGTTCAGGGTTCAACACATGTAGCATGGCAAATAGGGTGCGCAAATTCAGAGACGTGGATCGATCTGGTATAAAGCCCGCCTGATCCGGTAGGACCAGCAGGGGCATCAGTGGCTGCAACCTGGTGGCTAAAATCTTCTCTAGAATTTTGGCATCTATATTTATAAGCGATAAAGGGCGATATGAATCGCACTTCTCCGGTGGCTTGTCCTTTATCAAAAGTGTTATAATTAATGCCTGTCTAAGTGACGGGGGCAGCTTGCCCTCTTCATAAGCCTCCGCATACATTGCTAATAGGTGGGGTGCAAGTATCTGAGCATGCGCTTTATAAAATTCTGCCGTCAGCCCATCTGGCCCAGGCGCCTTCCCATTCAGGAGTGATTTAATAGCCGTCACTACATCCTCTTCGTCTATTGGTAAACTGAGGTATTTCCTATGGGCGTCGGATAACCACGCGCATGCAACATCATCTAGATAGTCATTTAGAGCCTGCCCATCAGTGTCCCCCCTGGATGTATATAGTGATTCATAGAATCGCCGAAAAGCGACTCCCACTTCTGAGGGGTATTGTGTTCCACCCCTTCGTCATCTACTATACGGTCTATAGGGGGCTGCATAGCTCGCCGCGTTAACTGGGCCGCTACTGATCTACCCGGCCGTCCACCTTCCCCATATCGTCTGGCCTTGTACCGTTTGGACAGGTATTTAATCTCTGATTCTGCAAGTTCATTATATTCATCCACCAACTCTCGCATACCCAGTAGCGTCTGCGCATCATGGCCATCATCATATTGCGTTTCAAGCTCTCTCAGTCTCATCTCCAAACTGTGCAATCTATTGCGTATATCCTTCAAGATCCCCACCACCGTACCAATGCACGTCCCTCTTATCGTGACTTTGAATGCCTCCCATAATGTCCCTTCACTTTCTACTGATCCCACATTTTCTTCAAAGTACATCTCAATGGCCTTCTTGATCTTGTCCGCATATAGAGGGTCTAACAAGGCCTCTACCCGGAATCGCCAAGGGAATGGTGGCCTCTGGTTCTGGGGGATGTTCATCGTGAGCAATACCGGGTTGTGATTAGAAAGTGTCCTGGGCAGTATAGTGACATCAGTCACCCAGCAGTTTACCTCGTCACTAACCAGCCAATAATCTAATCTAGACCACCCGTTTGTCGCGGGTGTTATATGTGTGCCTGCAACTGTCTGTAAATGTCTTATGCGCATGCGTCATTCAGGCCAAATTCTAGCATACCATCTTTCACACAGCTGGCAACTCTACCCATTCTGACCCCATGTGGATTCGACTTATCCAATGTGGGATCCAAATGCGTGTTCAAATCCCCACCCCATAGTATCGCTGTGTCCGGCCACGTGCGTAGTACTCTATACATATTCAGGTAAGCATTTGTGTCATCCACAACCAGTCCATAAAAGTTTATGATGGTTACTCGTACCTGTCCCAACTGTCCTAATGCCATCGCCCACCTGCCTTCCCTATCTGTTGCTGAGTCTAGTTCCTGAAATACCACCCCCTTCTTTACCAAGATTAGCACACCTCTTGCGTATGAGGAGTAGGAGGACGCCAACCTATACGCTGCCCATCTTTTCGCTATTCTAGTCTCTGTTACCCCCGTTAAATGTGTCTCTTGAAGCAGTGCTATCGTGGCATTCTGCCTATCTAACTGCGCCAGAACTGGTCTTATTTTCTGTGGCGCATTCAGGCCGCGTACATTCCACGATATTGCCTTGTACATTGCGCCCCTCACGTTAGTAGTACTGCCCATCCCCAGTATCCATTTGTCAAATATGTGTGCAATATGCGTTCCACCCATCTGTCTTGCCATATATAAGAAGTACATTCAAGTGCCCCAACATCGCAAACCATGTCAACTTTCCTCCCCCCGCCTCCCACTTCAGCACACCCCAATCGCCAAAGATATGTCCCCCTTCAAACACCCCATCAAACCGTGACATAAGAACTCTGCAGTCTATTTGGGGATTACCCATTGGGAGTCATGACCGCTACCACCTCTCCCAGATAGTGTAAGGGAGGGGAGCCATCGAATCACATTTGTCCCCTCTTTCCCCTTTCGTGGTAATCTCTTCATGTTCAGCCTACCCACCCATGCGGATGCCAATAGCGCTCTCACAGTCCCTTGTGCTCATGAACCACAATTGGTCATGCAGTGTCTCATGTAATGCATACCATACCCTCCGTGTAGTTCACTCATCTATGTCCGATGTGGCCGATGACTGAGCATGCAGTTGATTCCGCTGCAGCGTCTTACCGTACTCCATAGCCTGCTTGGGTGTCGCACAAATTTTACCCTTTTCGTATGTGCCAACTCGCAATCTCGCCGGGTATAGCATGGCATATGGGATTTGTTCCTTCTGCAATACTTTTTTTACCGTTTGGGACTCTTTGCGGGCCGCCTGGACCGCAGGCGTGAAGTCCGGATAAATAGACAACACATTTCCCTGATGAGTGATGGATCCTTTCTGTCTGGAGATTCTCAGAACCGTGTCTCCATCCCGAAAATTCAGCACCCGTGCAATTATGGGCCTCGGACTCGCTCCCGGCGGAGGCCTCGCCGCCAGCGATCTGTGCGCACGTTCGATCGCAAATAGGGGGGACAGTTCGTCTTTCCCGCACACCTCCAGCAAAAGAGTCTCGGCATAGTCCTCTAGTTTGCCCACATTCGTGGACTCCGGCAGTCCTAAAATGCGTATATTGTTCCTTCGGGAGCGCGCTGCACTCTCCTCGCTCCTTGCCTGTATGACCTCCAGCAGTTTGGCGAACTCGCTTGTCTTGTCCGCGACCTGCTGTAATCCATCCTCCGCATCAGATATTCTCTGTTCCGCCTCATTTAATCTCACTGCGTGCTTATCCAGTTTCGACAAAAAGTGATCCATTCTGCCTGTGAGCACTTCTATCTTGCCATCAATAGTCTGTAAACTCTGCTGTATCGCCACCAATGTCTTTGCTGTATCATTGTTCTGTGCTGCAGCCTCTCCTCGCTCCGTGTCCGGCGCGGAGTCGTGCCGCTGGCGCCCCCCTTTACGCAGGTCAAAAGTTAGTTTCTGCTGCGTTTTGTCCGGTTTCCCCATTTTCTCAGGCCAGAGTCCACACACAACGGGTTCCGCGTTCCGAGGTCTATCCCTCCGTGCAATCTTGCAACAGGTGTGTATGGCCCCCACAGCCTCGTGCTTTACGCCAAGATCTCCCTTCACAGCGTTGTTTACACCCCTTAACACGTCTGTCAATAGTTCCAATTCAATTTAAAGCTTTATTCGACATTTGTCATAAAAGCATCCATCCTAACCCTGTACAATAAATACTAAAGCTAAAAATACTTTTTTTAAATACATATTAAACAGATGACAGTCGAATTCTTTACGCAAATAAAATTTGTGCTAAATTCATTTCAGTTATTAGAAAAAATTTAAATAACAGGAAAAGAAAAAGAAAAAAAAAATTCAATAGGGGAACATTTAACATGGCAACCATACTTCATTATGCTGCATTTAACAGTAATGTACGGGTGCGAATTACCCAGGCCCAAGCAAGATATTTTGCTACAGCAATCACGAATGGTGTGGAGCAGTCAGATTCTAATATTCTGAGTGCTATCGATTGGCTGCGAGTTCCAATGTTTAAACAAACTGGTTTTAACCATTTACTCCGTGGGCTTACATATAAGGGGCAACAAAACAATAGATGGGAAATGTGCTCTATTTGGTCTTTGCCGTGATAACAACGTTCATCCCACGTCGGGGACCAATGTTTCTTAAAAGCATTCACTGGGAGTGTTCCAACACGGAATTGGAAGTATAGTTTCCGGTCATACGGGCGTTCAATTATGTCCCAGTATGGTTCACACAATGGGAACATTTTAATGTCCAGAAAGCGAGATGACAGGTTGGATACAGATCTTTTACAATACATTGATGAATACACCATCTCCCAATACATTTCTTTCAGTTTTGTTTTCGAAGGAAAGCAAGTTACGTCTGTGTTACCCCATAAATGATCCAGTTTTAACTTTGCAAGTAGGCCCCGCAATTCTTTTAACAATACAATGAAAACGATCACACTTAACGACATCTGACAAGGCATTGACATAGTGACTTAGCTCTGGGGTCACCATCAGGCGCCTCCAATACAACAGTGGCCGTAGCCGGGCTATGTCCTCAATATTATTCCTACCGAGGTCCAACTTTAATGGGATTGTGGGTGTGCTTTGGGGGGCCATTACGAGCCCTCGCAAAAATCTATTTTCTGCCCGCCCCAGGTCTCCTAGATTTGAAAAACCCCAGAGTTCAGAACCATATGAACAGGCGCTCAATACTTTCATTTTGTAAATTTCAAGGGCACAATTTATAGGTTTTGTCAGCGAGGTTCTATGTTTGAGGGCCACTACGCCTGCAAGCTGACTAAACTTTAGTATTGCCGTGTTGATATGCGATTTCCATTTCATATCGCCCTGCAAAATAATTCCTAGATAGGAAAAAGCATCAACTTTCTCAAGTGGAGTGCCCTTGTACGTTATCACACCTTTAAACGTGGACTGGTGGTTGAGGCACATAAATTTGGTCTTGGTGGTATTCAGTTCAAGGCCCCGACTATCACAAAATTCACCAAAGGCATCAACCACTTTTTGAAGACCACTCGGTGTACGTGAAAGTAAAAGAGTATCGTCAGCAAACATTAGGACGGGAACATGTGAGCCTGCTATGGTTGGGGCGTCGCTTGGAAATTTCTTCAAATAATCAACAATGCCATTTATATAAATCGAAAATAATGTTGGCGCCAGGACACACCCTTGCCTCACCCCTCGCTCCACCGGAAAGGGCTCAGTCACTTCTCCCTGTTTGCCCCACCTAATTTTGGCAACATTATTTTCATGGAGACGCACAAGCAGAGTGAGGAGTTCTTGGCTTAGACCTACATCAGCCATAGTCTGCCACAGTTTTTCTCTTGGGACCAGGTCAAAGGCAGCTTTTAAATCCACAAAGACCGCATACAATGTGCCCTTTTTTAATGTGACGTTTCTCCAATAAATGGCTATGAAGTAAAAAACTTTGTCAACACTGCTGGTCAAGGGGCGGAACCCTGCTTGATATGGTGACAATATATTTTTTTCGTCAATCCATTGTTGCAGTTTATTCTGGACTAAGCGCCCCATGAGTTTTTGCGCTGTGTCAATGAGACTGATGGGTCTGTAGTTTTTAGCCTGAGTTTTGTCACCTTTTTTAAATATAGGGATAATTTCCGCTCCCTTCCATGAAGCGGGCACATCCCCTCCCATCGCCACTGCGTTAGCCAGCCATGTGAAATAAGTGCACCATGAATTCCGATCAGATAGGAAAACATCTGCCGGGATTCCATCCATGCCCGGTGCTTTTCCCCCTGCTACACAATCCAAAGCCAAACTAACATCTTTTTCATTAAATATTTGGTGTTTGAAAAAGACAGTTGGAGGGGGGGGAATCAGAACTATGCAGTGGGTTACGGGCATACTGCGGTTGTAAAAACTCGATCCATAAATTTTTTGCAACATGGTTTTGTGGTTGTGCAGCTATTCCTCCCCTATCCCATTTTACTGTGGCCCAGAATAACTTGGAATCCTTAGCTGCGCAAGCCTGTTTCAGCTCGCACCAGCGTTCTTCATCCCAACATTTCCTGGCTTGTTTTTGGGTCAATCTATAACTATCTCTCACCTTCCTAACTGCTGTGGCATTGCCCGTTCTTAGTTCAGTGCTTAGATTATGTCGTGCCAGTCTACAACTCTTGTCATACCAACCCCGCCTTGTTTTTTCTTTTTTGACTCTGCTTGGGTCTACAGTTTTAATGAAGAAGGTTTGAAGTTTACAGAAGAGGTTTTTATGGGCCTCCATCATGTAGTTCTGGAAGTTTGGATTCCCACAATGGGGCTTGATGTTATTTATTTCCTCTGTAACAACTTTTTTGAGGTCCTCTATTTTTGCTTCATCTTCTATCAACATTCTCCATTTCAAGTGGCGCTGGTTGTTTGAACACACAACATCTTGCGTCACCCGCTCATTTTTGTTGACATGTTCTGTTAACTTATTGTAAGAGTGAAAGGTCAAGCACAAGGGATTATGATCACTTTCCAATCTTACTTTTACAACCATGTCTATCACTTTGCTCCAGGCCCTTACATCTACCAAAAGATAATCAATTCTGCTAGATGCACTGCCATTGTCAAATGTATTATTCCCTTTTAAATCATCAGAGGGCGTGCGCCCATTTAACGCTCTCAGGCCACTTGCTAGGCAGAGACTCTTTAGCTGAATTGCCACAGTACTCCATCTTTTAATGGCAGGGACCTCCAACTGAGGTATTCCCCACTTTATGTCCTCCTCCTCGGACAGAATCCTATCCTCTTCACCCATGGGTTCGAAGGTGGAATTGAAATCCCCACCCACAATAATGTGCGGTCGAAGAGTTAACAGTTCCACGTCCAGTTCTAGAATGGTTACTACTTCTGAGGATTTACCACCACCAACCCCCCTAGCATAAACATTAAACAGAGCAAGTTCTTGGCCGCTGTCCCATCTAATGTTAAGTGCTAAAATATCATTCAGGGGTGGGGAATTTGTATCGCCCGACGCCCTGGACATGAGGATTCTTCTTGAGGACAAGAAGTTTTATTGTCTACTTAGTCCTCCGGACAAGTAGACATTCTCATTAACCCTTGTGCATCTAATATAATCACAACACCGTTATTATCTGAAATCTTAGTAAATGCGCCTCTTCATAAGTAATTACGGTAACCAAGCTAAGCCTGGTACAGCTTGTGCTCACCGGCAATCCGAGAAGCAGAGACTTCACACTGCAAGCATGCCAGTGAGCGATGCCTTCTCCCATATTCGTTATGCTTCCGGGTGCTAAAAGTTGCTGCCTGTGTGCTCTTGGTGAAATAATAAAGATACGCCACTAATGGTGCAGAGCGGATACCCCTGCAGTGGTAAAGGCAAGCATGTACGGGGTCAGGGAAGGTGAAAGTCGTGCGTTACGAGTCCTTAAGTGTGGACAGGAATGCTGTACATGCAAATTCCCCGAAAGAGTATGACGTCAGAGGAGCCCTGCGAGCTGAAACTGAAGGGAAGCTGAACAAAGAGGATGTGAGGACCCTGGACACATTCGGATGTAAGATGTACTTGTATGATAAAACACACACAGATGCCTTGATGCTTAAAGGTTCCTGGTGTCAGCTTCGAGTGAAATAACACCACAGAGCCTGAAAAGTGAAAACTAGTAATGCAGGAAGTATTTGATGCACTTGTACAGCGTTCCAAAGTTTCTGATTCAAGGAACTGCAGTGACTTTCCTCTATTTACTTTGCAGAAAGAGGACATGCTACCATTTCTAGACATTTATTTTGTCATTTTCAAAAGAAAAGCCTTTTCTGTCCGGGGGAATAGATCTATTCATTTGGGTAGTAGGCTCTGAAGACTGAAAATAACGGGCTTGTTCGAAATATATCATATGGTGGAGATAAGAGAGATGGGGCACCAGTCAGGTCACAGACCTGCAGATAAGACTGACACTTATTTGCGTGGGATAGTTGGAGAACACTAGGAGAACTCCTGGCGCACGCAGTCTGGGCCAGAAAAAAACAGGAGATTAGAATAAGGAGCACAAGATGCCCCTCATCACTTCACCTGCCCTGCTGGCACAACGATGAGCCGATAGTAAGCAAAGCAAATGTAACTTAATATGTGAAATCCTCAACGTGGATTCGACCATACATGCTCATTTTCTGAAAGTATGAAGAGGGTGATTTAAAACAAATAAAAAAAAGATTGTGGGACTGTATTTTGTCCATAGACCTTCATTGAAGCAGAGGCATTTTCAGGTGGCAGACTGCTAAAATAAAACCGTTTTAAACCAGGAATCTCCTGTGAATCGGGTCTGTTGGTATCTATGGCTCCAACAGTTACCAGTTGCGTCCAGCTTGGCTCATACAGAGCAGGAGGGACAAAGTGATGTGTGGGAGGATGGGGGCCACCAACTCAGGCAGCTAGCGATTAACAATGTCATGGTTGATAAACATGACATGCCTATTGCACGTCAGGAGCTCCTAGGCCACGAGGCACTTACTGAAACTCAACTAGTGGGAACCAATTCCCAACCAAGAGTCAGGCAGCAAGCAACGGTGTGGGAAACGGGGAGTGTTTCAAAATGCTCAAGGCTTCTTTTACTACATTCTCTCAAAGGCATTTATTTCCGAATGGAGGCGGTAGTGAAACTGTACAATTCCTTCCTTCCTTCACTGGGAGCACACTGGTGTGGTTAGGTGCACCCATTGTTTCCCCCAAGCTGCCCAGTCCTCCTTCTCCCCGTCTTCCCCAGTTTCCTAACGTCACTGCATTCTGTTCCCGTTCAAGTAACCTAACTGATCAGCTGCTGCAATTTGAGTTTCACCTTTTCTCTAAATAGATCCTTTACTTAATGCCATACCATGCTCATAAATGCCCATCTCAGGCTGTTCTCTAATGCCCCCATATCTGCTTTGAATCATTCAGTTGCTTTTCCCAGCCTCTCTTCCTCCCATCACTCACTGAACCTTTAGCACCACATTCTACAGAGCTGTATCCCACCGGTTCACAAGTCCTCTCCTATTAGCCAGTACTTGTTGTTGATATTATTGTGCTTCACACTTCACTTGTGCTCTTTGCAAGGTATATTAAAACAGACATTACCACTATTTAATAGGATGCTATTCAGTGACCTTAGAAGGATAGATGGCGGAGACTGCCCTGCCAGGGTTTCTAAAATTCTCTTCCAGCTTGAGCCCAAAACTAAGAGAACATGTAAAGTGTCATCGGCCCTCCTTCTGTTTGAGTATAATCATGGCTGGACGCCACCTGGATCCTAACACCTAAATGCTAAAGTAATGAGGAAACAAAGGTACACAGCTTGTTACCACTTACTTAAAAGAAGCTACGATTTGGAGGCTGTTTTTTTAAATTTTATGCAACTTCTATATGTAACACATATGCACTGTAAAAATGTCACATGTGTCAGTACGTGTGAGTATTTACGGGAATAACAATTTAAATAGCAATTCCTATTTTTTTTATTCAATACTATCAAAACGCTACTCATCCCACTGTAGGGTGTCAGAGCGCTTTACATCACACACACATTATACACGGACTATTAATCATACAAATGTGTAGTGTAAATCAATGTACATGATGATGCATAAGACAAAGAAGGTTTTAAGGTGTAGGTGTCACAAACAGTATTTACTGGTAGGAATTATATGACAAGATTGTATAGCTGGTAGAAATAAAAAGTTAGGTTTTAAAATATAACAGTGCTTGGGATAGTCCATTATTTATGTTCAAATAACTTTAGCAACCTTGTAATAACAGATTAAGAACAAACAAGGTTCTAAACCCATGTCTTGCAGTTTACATGCAGGTGCTTGATGCTGGTTCATAGCTCACTGTGCTATATTAGAAAAGCGCAAATTATGAACTGCAAGTAGTGGCCCACTACCCTGTCTACATAACAAAATAACCTGTAATCTGCATGTGACCTGATGTGCTTTGCAGAATACCCATTAACACTATGCTACTTCATGTGTCAAAACTGTAACTAAACAAAACACAGATCTCCCCAGCAAGTTCTTTAAGCACCAGAGTTTCATTAATGTTTTATTATTATTCCCTAAGATTTACTAGGCACACATAGCTCACCGCAGCACATGCTTTGACCCCATTAAATATTGTAAAATGCAGATGTTGCATCCAATCAAGCAAGAACAGATTTTCTGTCATGTTTCCCCTTGGTGCCAATTTTTTTGAGACATTAAAAAAAAAAGGTACATACAAGTTGACCCCTTTTCAGGACTCCGCCCCGTGTGACTTCATCCTCTTTTTGTTGCCCACTTTGATCCCCCAATTTAGGGGTTCCCAAAGTAAAGTTTTTCCAATCCCAGAACTGCTCATGACCATACAAGTTAAGAGCAGGGAGTTTTGGCTCACAAAGACATCTTGCTTTTCTGACTTTGCCTCTTCTATTAACTACCTTTCCCCACTGGATCACAAGTAAAAACTCTCGTCGCTCTCTTTGTCCTCCAGGCTACATGTCTGCTCTTCGTCTGGCCAAGATTATTTTATTTAGGGTTTGTTTTCACAGCGCTGTTAATCACCAGAGGTGATTTCCGAGTGCTTATCTGACCTATGTCCTCTGGTACTTCTCCCTATGATCTTGATAAAGCTCTTCTTCTTTCAACAGTTTCCACTTTATTTTGTACCACTGTTGACTTTTCCTATACATATTCTTCTGCTTCTGCAGGCCATCCTTCCCTATATTTTGGATTTATTTATAAGGCTTAATAATCTTCTATTTTTAGAACTATAAATGATGGAACTATAAATATTGTTTACATAATAGTACTCGATTTGAGGAAAGCAAAAGTTGTAATGCCAGAATCTGAACTCATAGTGTGCAGACCACAGCAGTTGTCTGGAGTAAATCTTAGCCCACTGAGCCATCTAGCCAATTTGCTGATTCTGTTTGAACAACTCTGGTTTCTTTTTTTGTGCTGTCATCCCGTCACCTGCTATCCCTCTGTCCTGAAATTATCTGACCTTTTATTTACTGGACTAAATGGTTTGGCTGCCTTTATATTTCTCTTACCAGCCTCTTTCCCCTACAACATCCTCTGGTGCTTCTGCCCTTGAATTCACTAATGTTTTCTCCAGAACCTGTGTGCCTTTTCCTAGTACTATATCCCTTCTGTCTTAATTCTTCCTCAATTTAATCCTTGGATCTTGCTGCAGGCCTCTCCAGGTAACCCTATCCTAATACCTGGCCAGCCCATCTCTTGAATACTGCCTGGTGATTCTTTCAATAATTCACAGCTCGGGTGTCTGTTTTATCCACCTCAATCCAGCCTGGCCCCGTGAGATCTGCCTCAGTGCCATCTGTGAGTCTCATGACATTCCCTTCATTGATTCAGGTATTGTGCTATTGAAATATCCACTCAGAGCTGTACTGTCCAGGCTAGCCATTTTTGACTCCTTCCCCCATGGCCAGTCATTGTGCTCCTCGCCACTCACATCTATTGTCCTTACTGCACAATTCAAAAATGGATACATTTGATTTGCCATAACTGCGTTACCATCAATGCACTGGTCACAAAACGTGTCTACATGTCAATGCCTCGACCTGTGCTGCTTTTTACATGTATTTACTACTAGGGTTACTGTGGTGGCAGTTGGCAGGGCTGCTGGAAGGCAGGAAGCAAAGTGGACTTGATAAGGTAAAGGGGTTGCTCAGAGCCCTTAGATGAGTACAGATCGCAGAGGGGGGTAAAGAAGGCTGAACAGCCTGTGATGAGCGAAGGCAAGGTAGCAGCAGTAGATAAGAGAGGTGTTGGAAGGGATGATGCCTATGGTGAAACTGGAAGGTGAATAAAACCTCTTCTGAGAGGGAGGAGAACCTGTAGTAACATGTTCAAGGGGTACAGAGCCCGTGATGAGGGAGTGGCGAGGTCATGGGATGATTAGTGAGAGGAATATTCACTCCAATGTATTTAGTTTGAAGGTATATGTGTAGTAAGGGAGTGGTGTACTTTAACAGTAAGTGTGTGATGCCCTTGTTGTGAGCAAAGAGAACAGATGGGTTATGAACCCTATGATGAAGAAGTGGAATTGGTATGGGCCCTATAGCAAGTTAGTTGAAAGGCAAATGTTTTACTGCTGACAGCAAGAAAACAATGTGGAAGGTAAAACTTTATAATCAGAGAGTTTGCAAGAGCAAAGAGGCAGAGGTGGTCAAGTTTACTTTAGGTTTTATAGTGGACTAGTAATCAGTCCTTGCTAGTACGTATAGCTTTTACTTTTATAGAGTACGTGGGACAAGTGGGTTTCTTTACAGGGCTAGAAGATTATTGTATCTCTATGTCCCTTGGACAAGTACAGTTTTTAAAAAATTCCACACCCCTGATCATTAGACGGTAAAGATCTTTGCGTTATTGAACAATTCAGCGACTGGCGGATCCAAATTGTTAAGCCTCCGGAGGGGCGTCCTAAGCGATTTCTGGTTGCTGGTATGTAAAAATTTAAGTACCCCTGGCGGAAAACTGGGTTTATCGACCAAGTTTCTTGTAGCATGATAATGTCATGTTGGTCAATAAAATCAACCCATTCTGTTGTGGCTATCTTATTCGCTATGCCTGCTATATTCCATGAGATAAGGGTCAACGGGGGTTCTCCTGAGTGTAGCCCTGGGTGGGCCATCTCCACATCATTTTTAACAGGGTCAACATTTATTATTTTTCCGCCTTCCCATATTTCTTCATTCTCTGCCGTTTCCCTATTTTTACCATATGGGTCTTTATCTGTCTCTCCAGAATGTGCGACTCGGGATTCCCTATATCCTACGGTCTGTGCATTAGATTGTGTGCATACAATATTATCTGCCCTTCCATTGGTTTGCAATCTCTGTGGTTTGGGTAACAAATGTTTACACTCTGCGAGTCAATCGCATTCGTTTAAGTTAGATAGGGCTGAAAATCTGTTTTCCAGGTTCAGCCCCCAATCACAAATTGGACCATCCCTAGCCCTTCTACCACCCACTACTGACCACTTGGTCCTTAATACACTTGCCTTTGCCACTAGTCCTCTTCTACTATAGAAGAAGTCCAGCGTGAGTGGTATTAATTCTGCAGTTCTGCGTTGGGGGGGGGAATAGATTAAGCAGAATTTCCGGTAAGACTTCTGGGCCCTTGAGGTTCAGTACCACACAGTCCCCCGCAAATTTCTTAGGTTTATTCCCTATCCACTTTACTCGTCTTGCTGTTACCAGGTCCTCTAACAACTTTTGTTTGCCCCAGGGAGAAATGTGCATTATTGCCCAGCCATTGCAGTGCTTTATTTAACAAGGAGTCCGGTAGCTCGATCTGCCCTGTATTCAGGGGAGGGACGTTGGCAAGAACAAGAATCAGAGGTGAAGCTTCAACGATTAGTTCCACAGGACCTATTTCTATATTGTGTTCTGGATCTGTAATGTTCCCTGAAATAACTGGGGAGCCAACGGCTACAGGGTTATTTGGTTGCGTGCCAAGATTTGATCTAGTTAACTGGATGGGAGCTAATACGTCTACTATTCCCTCTGGAGGTTTTACCATGGATTGCTTTTCGTCAATTTTATCTAATACCAAACTCGGTATTTCCCCCATATTGTCGTTAGTAATTTTTAAGAGGGATTCCAATTTACCAACTTTATCAGTGAGGTGGTCGATTTTAGACAGCAGCGGTTTAATTATCCGATTTAGTTTAGTATCCAACATGCCCATGAGCTTTTTTATAATGGCATCGTCCCAACCTATACTGCCATTTTCTTCTCCCACTTTTCCTACTCTGACACTCTTAGTCGGGGGGTTGCCGGTCTTTCCCTATTGGACCGCAGCCCTTCTCTTTTAGGGGGAATCTTAGTGTCCCCTCTCGCTGCTCTTGGGGCAGGAATAGGCGCCGGTGGAGATATACAATCCTCGACTAACTCTAGATCATTTTGGAAGACCTCTATGTCATCCCCTAGTGTTATGTCTACATTAGTGTCTAGATTTGGAACTGTAGAAGCATTTAGCAGTAGACTATCAATATTTTGCTGGGTAGATGATTCTATGTCATTTATTGTGTCAGAATCCATCACATTCATGCCTAAGTTCTCCCTTTGGGAAGATGTTGGGGAGATACTAAGTCCCAAAGAAGACCTCCGCTCGTTATTTATTTTTGCCACCACCTGCACTAAATAATTATCCATGGTGTTGGCGGGAGCGATGGGGGTCTTTTGTTTAGACATATGCAAAGCTGATGACAACCAGATTATATGTGTATCAAACTAATACCCATTACCAATGTCGTTGTATTCGCACTTTGCCCAGGACAGTCAGTATAGGCGCCGCGGATATCAGAATAGCTCACAATTACAATTTTTGCAGGGGTTTTGGTCCAGTCCAGTCCTGGCCAGTCTTGGACTGTCTTAGACTGTCCCGCCCTTGTCCCGGGCTTCTGCCGGCGCCGACCGCGCGCGTACCGCGATGCAGGTATTGCCTTTATCCCGCCTGTGGGGGGCGTGACGGGGAGGCGGCTTCGGGCCCAGGTGGATTATGGGTGTTGTTGTTCAAAGCCCCCTCACGGTCCCGCGAGAGGTGACAGTACAGGCAGGCGCAAAACAACAGGCAGCAAAGGACAATTCAGCCTCGTGGTTCTCCTTAAGTCGAGATGCCCAGAGATCCGGAGTGCAAAAGGAACAAGAAGGTCTCCCGCGATGCGCGGTGCAGGTATTGCCTTTATCCCGCCTGTGGGGGGCGTGACGGGGAGGCGGCTTCGGGCCCAGGTGGATTATGGGTGTTGTTGTTCAAAGCCCCCTCACGGTTCACGTGACACCAGCTGCGAGCGTTTCCCGCAAAGCGGGAAACGCGAGAGGTGACAGTACAGGCAGGCGCAAAACAACAGGCAGCAAAGGACAATTCAGCCTCGTGGTTCTCCTTTAGTCAAGATGCCCAGAGATCCGGAGTGCAAAAGGAACCATAAGGTCTCCCTAGCTAGGGGGTACAGTAATGGCGGCAATCCTACACTCCGCCTCGATCTCCTCACTCGTTGGCCATTCCTCCCCGGTGCCGCCGACCCCAAGCTGCGTTTGTCCGGCAGCCCCGGCGTTGTATCCCTACTGCGCTGATAGTTGGGCCCGTCAGAGCTTGCGGCAGACTCCCCGCAGTGTTTGCCGCCTTTCCTCCTCTTTTATAGTCCAGCGCTTCCACCCCGAGTAGGCCCTAGCCCTCTCGTTATCTAGAGGCCCGTGGATCTTCCCCTCGCGTCTCCCGGGATACTGGGCTGTGGTCTGCTGTACTCTCTGCTGGGAAGAAGGGGGGCCGCTCTCGGCACTGTTTCTTACCCAGCGCAAATCAGGGTGGATCGGGTCGCAGTCTCGGCGCTTGGCAACCTGCGGCGCAGCAGCCTCTCCGAGGGGTCTTGCGCCAATTAGCGGCCTACCGACAGTCTCGGCGCCGGGGCCTCGCATGAGTCCGCAGCCGTCTTAGCAGCACCGCCGCCGCCGACAAGCTCCGCCCCTTTCTCTTCGTCCTTTTTCCCGCTGCTCTGCGAACCCCTCAATAGTACGATATCGTAGGCCCAGGCTTCCCCGGATTGTTCCGCTGTCGTTACCACAGTGGACGCCCGTGCACACCAGCTTTATCTCCTCCCAGACTCCGTCGCCCACCTCAGGCCGCCATTTTCCACCGAGCCGGTGGAGCTGCAACGCGGGTCGATACTCAGCTGTTTTGGCCCTTTGAGCGACACAGCAGGGTGGCTCCACCGCAGTGGGTCTGCAGTATATTATCTCCGCTTGTAGATTTCCCACTATTAGGGTATTGGGCAAGGATATTAGCTAGTGTCCCTCGATGGCTGGCGGAGCTGCACTACAGTGCGGCCATTCTCGCCGAGCTCCAAGCCACGCCCTCAATCCATATTGAAATACTTGATCTGGATAATGCTAGACCTTTCCTCTGCCCAGCGAAGGCTATGTACAGCTGTTTTGTCTTTCTGAATAATTTTGTTCTGTCGATGTAGAACTTTAAACATCTTTTGATGTCTAGAGAGTGTTGGGCTCTCTCCGCTTCTGTTGAGGGATTCCCAAAAAATGTAGGCAACACTACCGGTTTGTTGAGATGAAACATTGTAAGAACCTTAGGAATGAAACTTGGGTTTGTCCTTAGTATCACTTTGTCTTGGCGAAACTGGAGAAAGGGTTCTGCAATTGAGAAAGCTTGGATTTCGCTAACTCTTCTAGCAGATATGAGAGCCAACAGCAATGCTGTCTCCCACAATATGAATTGCAGATCCGCTTTATGTATCGGTTCGAATGGAGGATTCATGAGTTGAGATAGTACAGTATTAAGATGCCAAGAGATCAGAGGGTGCTGAATCGGAGGGAACACTCTGAAAAGTCCTTTGATGAATGAGTGTACTTTTAAGGAGGCGTGAGAAAGACCTGCCTTAGACAAATGAAAAAGATTTGGCAGAATTTGTTCCGAAGAAGCTGTGAAAGGATGCAAAGCCTGAGATGCACACGACTGGCAAAATCTCTTCAATTTTGCTGTATATGTTTTGTTTGTTGAAACTGCCCGAGATCGAGACAGTATGTCTCTGCAGTCTTGAGGGATGTTTAGGGATCGTAATTCATGTTTGTGAGGTTCCATGCTGATAGGTTCAGTTATCAGGCACAGGGTCAGACTGATTTGCATATAGCTATGTCTGAACTGGGGTGACAGAGCGGGCTAAAGAACGGTGATGGATTAAACCCAGATCTTTTGACTGGGTGTGAGTGTATGATTGATTCAGATGCTCCGTCCATCACCACCCCCTTTTGTACCGCTTTTGGCCGCCATAAGTGTGGCAGGGTATGCTCAGACGTGAGTCCCTTGCTCACTTTGCCACTGGATTCAAGCAAGCCGGGCTGAAGACGGCTGGAATGCCAGAAACCGGTCCTAGGAAGCTGGTTTCCGGTCCAGGGAAGGCATGGCTTGGCAGTTCGGGCTGGACTGTTCCCATGAGGCCCAGGGTCAGACTGATTTGCATATGGCCATGTCTGAACTGGGGTGGCAGAGTGGGCTAAAGAACGGTGAGGGATTAAACCCAGATCTGTTGACTGGGTGTGAGTGTTTGATTGGTTCAGATGCTCCGTCCATCACCACCCCCTTTTGTACTCCTTAAATTTTAAGGGCATTGTGGTTGACAAATTGAGCAAATTCAGGGCACCAACAGCACTAAGGACAGTAATGCACATTTTGTCCAAAACGGAGACACGTACATCCTCTATTCAGGGAGAAACTCTACCAGCAATGGATGTAACAGGGAATTGGTCTCTACTTATTTTTGAAGTTGGCACATACTAATATAATATGTCAGATTAAACAACTACTGTATGGTGGATTTTTCTCATGTTTATTTAGGTTCACGTTTAGCCAGCACAAAACATGGAAGCACAATATATCCCTCACGAGTGGATACATCAAGGAACATGGGCTCCTGTAAAAAAAAAAAGGAAAAAAATACAATTAAAAAAGTTTCCTTTCTTGGAATGCAACCTTAGGCCTGGCGGTTTGCTGTACCTTGCAGTTCACCATCTCTGTTTTTGTATTCAATCAGAGGTATTGCAAATAGCGACAGGATGCGACTGAAGATTGCACAATGTGACATAATAATATGTTAACTCCATTGCAAAATGAGAAACAGGTCTCACAAATTAATTTGCTGCACTATTCAGTGTTGAACATGAGCAGCAATCAATTAAGCGTCAATGATTTGGGGTCAAACGGTGCTGAACTCTGTTGAGAAGAGTGGGCTTTTAGGTCACAAAATGGAGTGTTTTCATTACAACTTTTCCACTGACATCACTTCCATGTATACATGCACTTTCAATTAAGCGAAGCTGTAAATTGGAGAATAATAATAAAACAAAATCGAATTACTTTCCGAGTTCTTTCACAACAGCATTTGCATTACAGATTGTGAAAAGAACCCAAACACCATGGGACTGATTCTCAAAGGTTTTGCTGTGACTTCCCCTTGTAGTACTGAGGACATATTCCCGAATTCCATTCGTAAACTAGGGACACTGCAAGATTACTTCACACCTAGTTAAAACCACATTTTTTGTGAATTGGACCCAGTCTGTCTCTCAGCACATTGAATAAGGATTTAAAGGACCCATCAAACCATTTCGTTGTCAGTATCTCGTCGGTTTCAGAGAGCACTGCCTGCATCGAGGGGTGCAAGGAAAGCCCCTATGAGAGCTGATGGTGCTTCAAACTGCATCCGATCCCCCCAGAAGGTCTTCAAGGCCTTGGTGGGTTTTGGGAGCCACTCGAAATCTGGTACTTCTGCACCCACTCTGCGTGAACCACATGTTGGACTTACCACTTGCACAGAGGTTTGATCGGATTATTTTATGTTAGTGGGGTGCACAACAACAGCAGTTGTTCATGCCACATCAGTTGTTCATGCATCCACGCACATATCAGTGGTGTAACGGAACTTGAGTGGGCCCCCCATGCAAAGTACATAGAAGGGCCCTCTCAGTCCAGGGAACTGTGCTGTGTGGGCCCTGAAGGTCGCCCCCGCTCCCGCAACGCAAGGGCTGGGGGGCCCTATGTTAGACCAAAGATACCACGTCAGTACGGCCCATTTACACTGCACTCCATACCGCTCAGTACAGCTGCATTTCGGTTTTAGACTGTACACAATGAGCGGAGCAGGTGCCTGGCAAACATGCTTCATCGATCATTTGCACAGGACAAAGTCCTTTTAACGCCAGCATGTACAGTCGTGCCGGCCTACACTCTGCACAGCCTCTGTGATGGGTGCATAATGTCCATCTCCTTGCATTTTAAATCGCACAATTACATGCTCTGGATGTAGGCATAAGGCCCGTGCATTCCGGAAATAGTCTTCACGTATTTGGGGTGGTGGCTTTAAGGAAGAACCAGGAGTCGAGCAAGACATGCACTGGAAAAGAAGGCGCGTGAAAACATTTAATAACAAGCATTGGCTGCGAGTATAATGTATAATTTTAAAAAACGCGAGTTGGCGAGACAGTTGAGAGAAGCCAGCTGAATTGGAGACAGGGTGGTTATACAGTTTAGCGAGAGACGTAGATAGAGGGGGATTAAACAAGCATTAGCCACAAGTATAATGTATAATTTTTTTTAAAAACGCGAATTGTGGGCACGCACGCACGTGACAAAAAAGGTGCTGTGCATGTCGCGCACGTGCTTGTGCGCACGATACCGTAAGTGCTACCTTGCCGGCGATCAGCTTGCTATAACGCGCATGCGCGCGCGCACGCTCTTGTGCACGTTCTAGCAAGCTGATCGCCGGCAAAGTAGCATTTCTCTGAGCTACTTAATGTCTCAGCCGAGACTAGCTCATGTGCTGGATCAGGCCGAGACCTAAAAACGAAGTGTGTTACATGCAAAGCAGTGATATATAGAAGTGAAGCATGCAATATTGTAAAGTTGACATTGCTGAAGGTGCCATGATTTTAACATGAAGGCCCATAAATACTGAAATGTTTGTTTTTAACTGTAAATGATCAATGTGCAAGATGTTTTAGACGTTGCAATTCTGGAAGCTGCAGTTTATTAGTTAATTAATAGATATTCGTCGTATTAGAAGACTGATAGTGAGATTCTCACCACAAAAGATGCAGACGACAGGGAGGATGATTCACTGGAAAATTTGAGAAACAAAAGATGATGTGCCGCAAAATCAACACGTGCTTGCTTCTATAAGTGCGTATTCCTAGGCTAGCGACATAATTTTTTTTCGCAGAGCACATTAGATGTGCCACCTTTTCCAGACTCTGGGAGGAGACTCTGTACTGAGTTTTCTTAGACATCTCTTTATGAGAAGTCTCAGCCTACCTCTTAATCTGCTGTTATGTGAGCTGAGAATACTTTCCAGCTCATTCTGCTAAATCCTCATGCTTATGCTGGATTCTCTAATCAAAACCCTTCATGGGAATATGAACTGACCCCTTTAATTTCTCACGCACTTATCTTAATTTAGCTTAGAATATGGAAGTTTCTTTAGGGAATGCATTTGTAATATTCCATTGTATTGCTGCTTTATTTTGATTGACTGAATTGGCTTCCCTTACAATTAAATATTGGTTTTCCTTTTTAACAATCATTTTATTTAGTTTTAAGTAAAAGAAAGGAACATACAAAAAACATGACATTGAGAAACATACAGAGATTCAAGGTCCCAATATATATGTCATCAAATGGAATGGAAGAAATTGTTAGAAAATACATAGGGAGAAATTATCTAAGTTAGACATAGTCAGTACAGATTTGTCGCCTCAGGTGCCTAGGTAATAGGTGCATCTTATTCTCAATCTACTTGTGTTGGACTGGGACCTGTATGAGAGCTCCTATAGGAGCGCCATCCTGCCCAAATCTTCTCCCACTTGCGCGGGCAGCCCCTCCCTTGATATATCGGCTTCCCATTTATCTTACACCAGTCGAAATCCCGCTCCCACTCCCTCACCGCCGGAGTTGCGGCCCTCCCCATAGACGTGCGATATTTTATTTAGCTACTATAAGGCCTAATGACAGCCAGAACTTGGCGTATTTAGGTGGTGGATCATCTCCCCAGATATGTAGAATGCATTTCTTCGCTGTTTTGGGGGGTTCTGAAGTAACTTCCTCCATGATTCTGTGTATGGCACATCAATATCGTGTGGAAGAAAGTTCCCTCAACCCCACAACCCCTAAGACAGAGGCCTGTTGGGGAGCAACCCATGAGTTTGAGTGTTGTACATGAGTAGTAAGAATGGTGCAATACGCACATGAAAATTTGTCGAAACCCAGCATTTATAGCTACTTCACAAGAGGTCTCCTGCGCCTCTTCCCATTCTCCACCGTCACAGTCTCCAATATCTCCCTCCCATTTGGACCTCAACATGGTGAGAGTATTGGGAGAGTTATTCCATAGCTTTTTATAGATCAGGGAGACTGTCTTTTTTTGTAATGGTTCAGTTAGGATTTTATCTTCTAGGGAGAGGAGTCCAGGAGGGGACTCCCCCGGGAGATATGTATGTCGGAGTTGGGGTTATCTATATGCTTCAGAGATAGCCAGCTCGTACTGAATCTGTAGCTTCTCCCAGATAAGTATATTGCCCTCGCTCCACACATCCCCCAAAGAGGATATACCTATTAGGTTCCATTCTTTGAAACCCTAAACGTCACACACCTGGGAGAGTGCATTGCTGTGCCATAATGGGGTCATGTCAGTAAGTTTCCCCCTCCAACCCAAGAAGGAAGTAGCCGCCCTCCATATTTGAGCTACTGTGTAATTAAATATTGATCATATTAATCTTTAATGGCAAACTTGGAGATTTATACATTAATAAATAATGAGAATCTAAAGTACTTCAAAATAAACCCTTTAACTTAACTCTCTTTATTAGCTGAGCTAAAAGTAATGAAAATTGATTGATAGGTATATTGAATTCAACTCCTTATGTCTGAACTAATATCAAAGATCCATCCACATGTAGCATGGGGTTCATGATTTATGAGTAAGTGGTGGTGGAAGCCAAGTGCTGCAGCAGAACCAACTTGGATTCATTATAATTTCTACAAAGTAATACATGACGAACGGTCCACTGCAATCTTGCATTAGGAACTAAACAGCGTTTAATACTAGGGTGAGAGCTTTGAGTTTAAAAGGATGCCAGGTTTTTGCTTCTGCAGTTTTTTAAAAACTCATGTTTTAGTAGTTTGGGAAAAGAAAATGTATTGAATTATTTCAGGATTAAAGAATCGTTTTTAAACAGACCAAAGAGGAACACAATCATTAATGATGTTCCACACCTTAGAGAAGAAGGGCCTTACAGTTGAATGTGTCAAGAGGAAGTTTGCAGAAAATAGTATTCGATATTTAGGGTACGCAGTCAATGAAGAAGAGGGTGAAACCCAAACCCCTCTCTTATACATGCTATTGAAAAGGCAACTTCCCCGAGGCAAAGGATGATGTCTGGTAATTTGTGTGAATGGCTTAATTTTATGCTAAGTACATTCCTGGGTTTGCAAGTAAAACTTGCAATGTTAGACAACTATTAAAAACTAGATCAGTGTTCAATTGCTCTAAAGAGTGCCAGAAGGATTGTGTCACTTTAAAAGAAAAAGCCACTGCACAGAAAAGATTTGACGCTCAAGTAGAGCATATTATCCAACATATGCCAGCAACATCAAAAGGACTAGAGGCAGTGTTATCTCAAGTTGCTAAGATTGAAAAGGATTGGATCATAGTTTTTGCTTCACATTCAGTATCTCCAACAGAAAAAAGTGCTCTGTAATAGAAAGTGCAACCTGTGCCGGGCTATCAAACTTTTGTTTAGGCTCGCAAATATTTGTTTCGGCTCTCAAACGTACGTTTGGGGGAGAGGAGGTCTGAGTGTGAATCTGGCAGCAGAGTTCTGTAATGGCAGATGTCCGGTTAGTTGTGTGTTGATTCAGACGTAGAGTGAGTTGCCATAGTTCAACTTGCTGATGATGAGGGCCTGGTTGTGCTTCGGACGATGGATCGTACTCTGTGGTTGGACTCTTTATTATTTTTCATATACATGTATACCTTTCTACGTAGTTATGTATGTATATATTTATTACTCTATCCCTACTGTAGAGAAAATAAAACTTTCAACTCTCTCCAGTTCAGTAATCTGTATTATCCTATACCTATTTCAATATATCCTCTGCCTCCACTCTCAGGCTTATCCCAAACCTCATTGTACCGCTATGAGCTACCTAAAAACCCTTAGACTATTTACTCCTCTATCCCTCCGTTGCCTCATTAAAAAACCTCACTGTACCACTATGTTCTCCCTAATAACCCTTTCTAGTCTCTTCCCTCCTCTATCCCTCCATTGACTCAACCCAAATCTCATTGTACTACTATGATCCCTCAAGAAACACTTTCTAGACAATTCCCTCCTCTATCCTTCCTTGGACTCATCCCAAACCTCATTTTACTACTGTGATCTCCCTAATAACATTTTCTAGACTCTCACCTCCTCTATTCCTCCTTTGACTCATCCAAACCTCATTTTACTTCTATGACCTCCCTAATAACACTTTCTCGATTCTACTTCTATCCTTCCTTAATCATATTCAATCCAACTAAAAGACTCACATTTCCACTGCTCAAATTAACAACTAAGATTTCCCTATACTAATCCATCACTAACTCAGTTTCGGTTATGGAGAAGTGTGCTACCAGCTGAAAAGCGCTTTAACGCCTTGTCAGGGGTAGTAAGTGCCATATAAATATAATTAGAATGACAATTTAGAAAAAACACACTCCTCACGAATGTCAGATATACCTTCACCAGTGTCAGGTCTGAGTAGTATTCTTCTTTCTTATATAAACAAAGCGATACGGGAAAATCGTGGAAATTACAAGAGTGGGCCATCTAATGGCAGAGACTATTAGTACATGCATGACAAACTCTAAAAATCAAATAAAACACATGGGACAGCTTTAGATCTGCATGCTGTCATTCAAACTCTTCAAACTATGAGCACCCCACCACCTTCTGCGATGGCTCACCAAATCCCTTGGTGACCACACACAAATATTGCTAGGAGGACGCCTTCGCGATAATTGGGAAATGAAACTACAAGAAATAGTAAATGATAAAGACTGGGAAGCAATCTTGGCATATCCAGCATCCGTTTCTAGAAATACTGGATTTAAGCTTTTTTTAAATGTTATGTCTTGCATAGAGCGTACTTTACGGTGCAAAGATAAAGGATTTATTTCCAGGCGTAAATGCTTGCCGTCACTGGCCAATTGCTGTGGTCATGCCCATCATTATCTCAATTTTGGAGGATGGTCACTTCACATTTAACTCAAACTACAGGACACACTGCATTACATAGTTGTGAGATTTTTGCCTTATTACTATTACTATTATTATTAAGAAAGATACAATTACAGTGTGCTTCCTAGATTTTGTGTTAATCCTTGTTAAACACACCATTACGTAACACTGGAAAGCAAGAGCACCACCTCATGTTTACCCAATGGTGCCAAATGGTCATAGTGCTGGCTGAATCAGATAGCAGGGCACGCCACAGAGAGGAGGTCAGGGGCCTTCAAAAGAATCCCCACACAAGGCTGGGATTCCCTGTTTATTAGTTTTGAAAAGTGGTCAAAGATGATACCCTTCTACCTTGACTATGCTACTGGGTGAGGATGACTTCTACTACCTTGCTATACATTTATACCATATCTTAATGGGAAATCACTGACCCTCCTCGCAAAGGTGTTTGCCCCTTCCAGTTTCAATTTCCAGGGGGGCATTAGGAGTGGCAGGTCCCTCCTGGCTTAGACCCCTAACTGTTGCATTCACAATCGTCCTACAGCTTAGCTCTCCACTGTTCCCTTAATACAATTACTCTACTTAAATATACGTGCAAATATGCCTCGATTGCATCGCTTATTCTACTTACTGACATTTCTTCTACCTAAATATACCAACTGATCATATAAGTTTTAGATATACGTTGGCAAATGGGAACTCCCTGTGAAAATTTCACTAAGCTCACAGGCTATTATATGGACGTTTGCTATTTAATCTGTTTATCTACTGAGATATCATGCATATACACTTAATGTGTGTTTTCCTTTGCCCCGTTAGCATCTGGACACTCCTGCTGACCATGATTGTATACTGTTTGACAGATCTCGCATTGCCAAAGTAACAAAAAGTAAAAAACGTACATGCAAAGAAGTATAGTTACAATTTTTTTTTGTTTCTTTTTAAAAATGGGACAACTTGAGATTTTTTACTATATGCATTGAGCATTTCCTACATTTGTAGAACAATATTGCCGTTTCTCAACAAAACTAGTGGCATAGACTCATACAAATTGTTTTACCTATTTGTTGAAGTAACAATTCAGAAAACAAAAAATCTCATCCAATCCCAAGGTGCGATGTTGAATGATGACTCCATGTCATGAAGGACTGCAATGCTCCAGTTATGAGCTTGTCTTTTACAAATCACTGTTTTCAGGTGTGCATCCTGAATTTGATATTCTGACGTGAACTAGGCCTATAGTTTATGGCATGCCCTCTGCATTTAAAAGTTAATCCAGGACCGAGTTCTTGGTGACAAGGAGACATCAAGCAACATAAGTTAAAAATGCTTCAGATTAGCAAAGCCAGCAAGCGTTGCGAACTTCAGCATCCAAGATGCTTAACCAGTGATGGAGCGAGGTGCTGAATGAAATTTCGTTCAGACTCGCAAAGTTAAACTTCCATAAATCTGTAACCGTATTAACTAGTATGTGGTGAAAAGTATTAACCAACTTAGTTTTAAAAAAATGCATATTTACAAGAAACACGAGGGACTAACTTATGTGCTCTATGTTGCAAATGCAAGTGCGTAGAAAATAATAAACTAACCTTGTCTATTGTCTTTTTCAGTATTAAATGCGGCTGTTTAACTAATGGCATGTGCTTATTTGTGTGCTTATGTTCTGTCTTTACGTCTTTTCTGTGGCAATAGCTCGTGGAGGATCCTACGGCCTAAAAGAAGAAGGTAGATATGACATGCAGCTTTGTGTGCACAGCTAGGTAACATAAATTAATGGGTTAATTATTAGCAAAGAGGGTGGGTAACAGAATGGGTCTCAATTCTTTAATTAATTAATGTTTTGTGTTTGTTTAAATTATAGTTTTCGAGTGAGGCCTAAAGGCACATTGAAAAGATGGCGTTTTCGAATCCTGTCCAGAAAGAGCCTTGCATGGAAGTAGAAACTTTTACCACGTTGACAAGTTTTGTCAGAAGAATGCAAACTTTATAAACTGTGCTAAACGTGCTCTTGGAGAGAAAGATTCAAGGACAGGAAGCGGCAAGATAGCCAAGCCAAGGAAGTCATGTTCTGTAGCTCAAGTGTAAAGTAAAATTTTTAAGGAAGCTGCTGACTCGAAAGTAAAGGACAATGGTCTCTAAGAAAAGCTCGATCTAGGCTTGGGGAAAGGTGATGACACAACATGATCTGACATAAGTGAGCCAATGACCACTGCGCCTCGGCCTGGTCACCCCTACGCTCCCAGGACCTCCTGCTCCTGCCTCCTGCCTTCTGCTGCTGTGCCTGCCTGCCTGCGCCATCAGCGAGCGCCCCAGCCGCCGCAGGGCGGCCCGCCAAGCCCGCACTCGCTTTCCCGCTGCTACCTGCCTGCGGCCCCGCCCCCCCGCCAGCCGATTGGATCCCACGCTCCCGCCTCCCAGCTGACCCGCCCTCCCGGCTCCCTTCTTAAAGGGGAACCCGGCTCCGGCTCGGGAGTGACCACTGCGCCTCTGCCTGGTCACCCCTACGCTTCCAGGACCTCGTGCTCCTGCCTCCTGCTGCTGCTGTGACTGCCTGAGCCGTCAGCGAGCGCCCCAGCCGCCGCAGGGCCGCCCGCCAAGCCCGCAATCGATTTCCCGCCGCTGCCTGCCTGCGGCCCCGCCCCCCCGCCAGCCGATTGGATCCCACGCTCCCGCCTCCCAGCTGACCCGTCCTCCCGGCTCCCTTCTTATGACGCCCCCTCAGCGACCGCGCAGCGGACGCGCGCAGCGGGAGCACCGAATGAGCGCCGAAGGCGCGCCAAAGGTAAGCCCGTCTGCGCCTGTCTGCGCCTGGACCGCGCCCAGTGCCAGGACCCCTGGCTCCCGCAGTCACCAGCCCTCCCGCCGGACCTACGCCGCCACCGACCTCTACGCACTCAAGGCCGGCAGACTCCCGGGCTGCTACCGAGCCACCCCGAGACGCACCCACGGACCCTTCTGCTGCCACTCCTGCAAGTTCACCTGCATCCGGATCTGCACCTCTCCAGCACCGACCAAGACCAAGACGAGCAACAGCAGCAGCCACCTGAAATGCATCCTGCTCAACACCCGCTCCGTCCACAGACACGCCGTCGAGCTCTGGAACCTGCTCGACACAACTTCACCAGACGTCGCCTTCCTCACGGAAACCTGGATGAACGCCTCTTCAGCGCCCGACATCGCCATCGCCATCCCAGACGGCTACAAGATCATCCGTAGGGACCGTATCAACCAGACCGGAGGAGGCATCGCCATCATCCACAAGAACACGATCCGCATCACAACCAACACCGACGACTCCCTCGCACCCGCCGAACACCTGCACTTCCAGGTCCACATCAACCCCAAGACCACCCTCAGAGGCACCCTCATCTACAGACCCCCGGGACCATGCACACAATTCAGAGAAGACATCGCTGACTTCATCAGCCCGCACGCCCTCCCCTCCGCTGACTACATCCTCCTCGGGGACCTCAACTTCCACCTGGAGAACAACAACGACCGCAACACCACCATCCTGCTGGACAACCTCGGACTCAAGCAACTGGTGACCACCCCCACCCACTACGCCGGACACACACTCGACCCCGTCTTCTCATCCAGCAAGGACATCGCCTTCAGCCACGCCTCCGGACTACACTGGACGGACCACACCTGCGTCCACTTCAGCTTCAAAAGGACCACGATCCACCACCCACAACAACCGGTCCCACGCAGAAGCTGGAACAAGATCACAGCCGACCAGCTCACGTCCTCCCTGAGCAAGAACCCACCCACCAGCGCAACGAACCCCAGCCAAGCGGCCACCAACCTCACCAAGTGGATCAGCGACTGCGCAGACGACCTCGCCCCCCTAAGGACTCCGCCCAGCAGACCCGGCAGCAAGAAAGCCCCATGGTTCAACGACGAACTCAAGAGCTCCAAGAAGAACTGCCGAGACCTCGAGAGAACCTGGCGCAGAGACCCAACACCGGACAACATGACTGCCCTCAAGCTCGCCACCCGAAAACACCACCAACTCATCCGTGCCACCAAGAAAACTGCTTTCAAGGAACGACTGGACTACAACGCACACAACAGCAAGGAACTCTTCAACATCGTGAAAGAGCTCTCCAACCCCAACGCCGGAAACAACGACATCACCCCTTCGCAAGACCTCTGCAACTCCCTCGCCACCTACTTCCACAACAAGATCGAGGACATACACAACAGCTTCAGCACTCAACCAACGCACGCCATGACCGGACCACCGCCCCCCACCACCACCCTCCGCGCCTGGACCCCGATCAGCACCGAAGACACCGTCCGCACGATGAACTCCATCCACTCCGGATCTCCGACCGACCCCTGCCCCCACCACGTCTTCAACAAGGCCGACGCTGTCATCGCACCCAACCTGCGGGACATCATCAACACCTCCTTCGACACCGCTACCTTCCCGGAGAGCTGGAAGCACGCCAAACTCAGCGCTCTTCTCAAGAAGCCATCAGCCGACCCCACCGACCTCAAGAACTACCGCCCCATCTCGCTGCTCCCGTTCCCTGCAAAAGTCATCGAGAAGACCGTCAACAAGCAGCTGGCCGCCTTCCTCGAGACGAACGGATCCCTCGACCTCTCGCAGTCTGGCTTCCGGGCCAACCACAGCACCGAGACCGCCCTGATCGCAGCCACCGATGACATCCGAGCACTGCTCGACAACGGAGAAACAGCAGCCCTCATCCTCCTAGACCTCTCCGCGGCCTTCGACACGGTCTGCCACCGTACACTAGTACAGCGTCTCAGCAACGTCGGAATCCAGGAGAAGGCACTGGAGTGGATCACCTCCTTCCTCGCCGGAAGGACACAGAGAGTCCGCCTCCCACCGTTCAGATCTGAAGCCACCGAAGTCATCTGCGGCGTTCCCCAAGGCTCCTCGCTCAGCCCTACCCTCTTCAACGTCTACATGAGCCCCCTTGCAGCCATCGCACGCCAGCACAACCTCAACATCATCTCCTATGCCGATGACACCCAGCTGATCCTCTCCCTCACCAACGACCCCGCCACCGCCAGAGCCAACCTCCACGAAGGGATGAAAGAGGTAGCCGAATGGATGAAGAACAGCCGCCTGAAACTGAACTCAAACAAGACGGAAGTCCTCATCCTGGGATCCTCACCCTCCGCCTGGGACGACTCCTGGTGGCCCCCCGCCCTGGGCAGCGCACCCAAACCAACAGACCACGCACGCAACCTGGGATTCATCCTGGACTCCTCCCTCTCCATGACCAGACAAGTCAACGCCGTCTCCTCGTCGTGCTTCAACATCCTGCGCATGCTACGTAAGATCTTCCGGTGGATCCCCACCGAGACCAGGAAGACGGTCACCCAGGCCCTCGTCACCAGCCGCCTGGACTACGGCAACTCCCTCTACGCCGGAACCACCGCCAAACTCCAGAAGAGACTCCAGCGGATCCAGAACGCCTCAGCACGACTCATCCTGGACATCCCCCGTCGCAGCCACATCTCCGGACACCTGAGAGACCTGCACTGGCTCCCGGTCAACAAGAGAATCACCTTCCGTCTCCTCACCCACGCACACAAAGCCCTACACAACCAAGGCCCAGGGTACCTCAACAGTCGCCTCAACTTCTACGCTCCCAAACGCCAGCTCCGATCGACCGGCCACGCCCTCGCTGCCGTCCCCCGCATCCGAAGAGCCACCACAGGGGGACGGACGGTCCTTCTCCTACCTCGCCGCCAAGACATGGAACTCCCTCCCGACCCACCTCCGCCTGACCCAGGACCACCTCGCCTTCAGGAAGCAACTCAAGACCTGGCTGTTCGAGCAGTAGCGGACTCCCCTCCCCTAGCGCCTTGAGACCCTTTGGGTGAGTAGTGCGCTATATAAATGATTTGATTGATTGATTGAATGAGGACACTGGATGGCAAAGAAATGTGTACAATTTAAAGATTAGCTAGTCAGAATAGTATAAAACTTGGCCCCATGGGCAGGAGGGTGCTTCTCGCTTTCCGATTCCTGAAGGGTGTGTCGTGCTGTTGGACTCTTTGCCGCACGTAAGGATAGCAGTCTTTAATGATTATTCTTTTTAGGTGGAGCGAGTTTTAGACAGGGAAATAGAATTTAGGGAATGGAAACTGTTATTTTGCTTTAATTCATGCTTACTGATTTGCTTTGAAGATGTCAGTCTAATAAATCATTTCTCTTAAAATGCTGCATTTATTGCTAATAAATAAAGATTCTTAATAAAATGCTCTTTCTTGAATAATAAAGTTAATAAAATTAGATTTTTGAAATGACAAGCTGGTCTTGTTTATTCATGGTCTAGTTACCATTAGCTGATCCGTTTACCTAAGTGACTTAATTAAAATGATAAATGATTAAAACCATGGTAAGTAATGAAAAACTGCAGTTGTATATAAATGTGTAAATCGTTTTTGAATAGTTCTGTTTAATTAGGTCACATGATTCAGTCGCCCAAAAATTGTCTCGTTGGTATATGGGCCTTTTGAGTGATTTATGATTAATGGTGAGTATTGTGGAATTGGGTAGCATTGGTGAGACAGTTTTTCCTTAGGGGCGCTGGATCAATTTCTTGGTAGCAGAGTTACGGTTGCTATGGTAACTGTCATGCTACATGGTAATTGCATAGGATCGATGTTTAACATGTGTTGAGTTTGTTCAGTTGTTATATGTAGTCGAAAGGTTTTTTCCAGCAGTGTGAAAATTCCTGGTTGTGCTAGCAAGTGTAGTGTAACAAGTGAAGTTGCACAGTGCATTTGTTCTGTTTCAAAATAGTGGTATTGTCATATATCACTAGTGTTGTGGACGTACAGCACAAGTTTAGGGATTCTAGGTGTGTAAGGTAGAATGTATAGTGAGGATTGTCTATGAAATTGTAGCTTTCGAGTATAGGGACTTGGAGCCTGTTTTAAAACTCATTGTGAAAAGAGTAGTAGAATTTATCCTAGCTTGAGTGAAGGGTAAGGAAGCGTCGTCTATCTTACTGGCGTATGGGATTTTCTAGTGTGGGTTAAAGTCCTACCAAGATTCATGTATGTATGGTTAGGGATTTTTCCGTTTGAATGTGCGTAAATGATTTTGTAATATACGATCGAGTGAAACTTTGAATTGTTACTATATGTACATTCAGAGAGTAACGAGTTCGTTATTACCTGCTAGAAGGGTAGAGTAGCCTTACTTTATCAACGAATTTAAATATTCTGTTAGAATAGCGTCGTCTATTCCACGCAAAGAATACCTGAATGATTGGGAAAGCTATCACTTTATTTTAGCGAAACAGACAATGGTTTGTGGAGTTACTAACTGAATTCCATTGAAAAGATTTGTTAAAAATGAGGCTGTGAAAATATTTTGTAAAGGAGGTGTCAGTGTCACAGCGGAGCGAGGACAGAGAATCTGCAGCGGCAGTATACGTCACTAGTGTCGCGATGTGATTGGCTAGCATACGTCACAGTAACTGCGCACTGATTGGCTTATGTGACTAAGCAGGCTTGCAGCTGATTGGCTTATCCCAAAAAGCAGTAATTCTATTGGTTGAACAAAGCAGTGACGTAGCTTAACCTGATTGGCTTGTTGATTGGTTTTACGGAACAACAAAGAAATAGTCACAATCTATTTGAAGGAAGCGGAATTGTTTTAAAACATGGATTATTATTACATAAAAGAGAAAAAGAAGCTTTCTTAATTCAGAAATTGAAAAATAAATTGAAGCCTGACAAGAAAATTGAAACGCGAGGTGGAAGATTACTTCATAAGTATAAAACACCTGCAGCTTATAGGTTAGGTGAATATGGTTATCATACTTGTCTTTGGATTGAGAATTGGATGGAATATACCAAGAATGATGGTGTATTAGCATGGCCGGAAGATGGATCATTTAACATTAAGGTTATGAAAAACTTAAGAGAAAAAATGATGACTCTTGAACCAAAGCCTAGACCTACACAATTTGAGGCTTTAGCTGAATGGGAGGATGAGATGTTTGAATTGGAACGAGAGAATAGAGGTATAACAAGAGGTTCAAGATTGGACATAAATAGGGAAACTCATGAGGATAGAATGCGTCGATGGAGACGTAATGTGTGTGATGGTCTGTATCCACCAATTAGTGAGGCAACTGGTCAAAACAATGCCCAAAAGAAAAATAATAATGCTTAAGAAAGTGAATTAGAAGATGCAGTTTTAGAAGAGATTTATATTACAAAACCGAAACGGCCTCCTCCTTATCAACCAGTTTGTTCATGGTCTTCCCCGAGAGTTCCTCCAGGAACTTCTCCAAGTGCTCCTCCTAGAGAAATTATTGATGAGACATTACCCAGATTAAATCCAAATAATGCAAAAACTCCTGAAAGGAGAAGCGTGGCTCAGTGGTTAGAGGCGGCAGACCCAGAAGCTGAGATCAACTGTGGACCAGGGTTCGATTCCCCACCTCGGCGGGTCTCCGGCTCAAAAATTCCACGGACCCGACAATTCTCGCTCTGGTGCCTACTCAACTCACGGGGTCACACTCTGCGACTCTGGGCAATAGCTTGCTTAATCTCCACTACGGCCCCTCGCGGCGGGATGCCTGGCTTTCACCTTGTGGACACCCTGCCGGGGTTTCTCACAGGGGAATACCAGGACGGGTTCCCTAAGCAAGCGCCGGGACGCTCACGGGCAGCTGTGCGCTTTACAAGTCCAGTACATTTACATTTACAAAGAATAGAAACAAGATCTAATTCAAGTATATCTGGTGAAAACAAAAATTATGCTGAAACACCAGTTCACAGGAATGAAACCCCAAGAAATGTAATGAGAACAGAAAGATGTGAGGAAATGCCAAATACCTCAGAATATTTCCGATCAAAAGATGAATTAATACAGCAGTTAACTAAAAGCATGGAAGCAGTAACGGTACCAGTAACGATTGGACCTGTTCTTCCAGTATTTGATCAAAGGGAAGCTAGACATTCAGCTTTAACTGTTCCATTAAATTCAGAAAGTAGCTGAAAATGTTTATTCAGATTTATCAGAAATTCACAGAGAGAAAACAATGATGCCTGACTTAACTTTTAATCAAAGCTTCTCGAATAAAACTCCATCTGGTGCAGATTCTGATTCTGGAACTCCGGAAAAGAGCATTAATAAAATAGATTTAACGCATACCCCACAAAGCTCAGAATTTAAATTACTTGATGTTACAAAATTGAAAGCAGATTTGGAGGAATCGATTATTGGCACAATTGGACCTGACAGTTTAAAGCTTTATCAGGATGATGAATTATTGTTCATTTGCAAAAGCATACAGTGAAAAACGAAAACCAAGTATGATCAATTAGAGGAAATGGCTGCTGAATTAGAAATAGATTTAAGCAGGCAGAAAAATTTGCAGAAACATTACAGAGTGGATTTCTCTGAAAAAGACATTGAGAACATGAATACCACAGGAAGAATTATTCATATAAAAGAATTAATTGTGTTTCTAAAAAGATTAGGTGAATTAAGTAAGTGGAGAGTACAATGGACAAAGAAAAGAGAGGAAGACAAACGAGAAAGAGGAGAAGTAGCAAATGAATTTCCAATGAGATGAATAGCAGGAGGTGGATATGTGCATGTTCCTTTGTCAAGACAGGACATTTTACTGTTTACAAATGATTTTCCTCAGCTGAGAGAAAAACCTGTGGAATGGTATCGACAGGTGGACAGATTTGTTAAGGTTTCAAAAGTTCTGTGGATTGATCTTGATGGATTCTTTGACATTGTTGTCCCATCGGATCTTTGGACAGGATGTAAAATTTCTATAGATTGGCCTAAAGAAGAACCTGCTCGAGATAAGGTAACAGGTGCTCCTTCATCAGATGTTATCAATCTGTATGATAAGGTAATTGCATGGTTGAAAAATAAGATTCCCCCAAAAGAAGTTGATTGGGTTAAAATAGATAGAACAAATCAAGAGCCAAAAGAATCAGTACATTCATTTTATGAAAGATTGCTGCTGGTATTTAAACAATACAGTGGTTATGAAAAATTGAGTGAGAAAGATATGAGCCACTTCATTTACAGATTTGTTTATGGATTAAGACCTGAAATTGGTGAAATGATAAGATCTGGAATAGTTGGCTGGCAATCACTTTCGGTTGATGACATTTTGAGAAAAGCAAAATACTGTAGTGATGAAATAGATGCTAAACAGAAGAAGCTAAAAGAAAAAGCTATGTGGGCACAGGTGAAGGTAGCTGAACAGCAAATAGCAACTCTAGAAAATAAAAATGTTAATCAGAATCAAGGGAAATTTAAAGGTAATTTTAATAAACCAAAATTGATGGGAAATATTGAAGAATTAAAGCAGAAACTCCCATGTTTTAATTGTGGCGAAATTGGACACTGGAAGCGCGAATGTAAGAATCCGCCCAGAAATTTTAAAAATGCATCATTAAATCCACAGATGCAGAATGAGATAAATCTGCAGCAACAGCTACAGCGACAGGTAGTGAATCAGCAGAGTCAGATTCCACAACCGCCACTTCCAAATTGTATGAATGTGCAGAGATACAATACAGAAACAGGATTCTGCGGAGGTGAACAGGTAAACAGATCGCCAAGAGTGAATGTGTCAAATGTTTCTCAACAGTATTTGTTGAATGAAAATGGAGGGAGTGATTCTGAGGATTACTTATGACGGTGCCTGAGAGAGGAGGAAGTGTGTGTGCTTGGAGCCACTCTTGAGGTAGATCAGGCTGGTCCATTTGTAAATAGTAAAGTGAATGATGTAGAAATCACTTTTCTAGTGGACACTGGTGCTACTCGTTCTACTGTTAGATCAGTGGAAATAGAAAACCTTCCTCTCTCGGGTGAAAAGATTAAAGTAGAGCAATGAGTAGATTATCCAAACATTCCTCAGTATAAAATGAAGACAGAAACTATTGAAGGTGTTATACCTGTAATTGACAAATTCATAAAACAAGGTGTTCTAAAAGAAATTGAGAGTAGTCCATGCAATTCACCGATCATGGGAATTAAAAGCCAAACGGAACTTTTAGGATAGTTCAAGACCTGAGAAAGGTTAATCAAATAGTTGTTCCATGTTGCCCAGTTGTACCAAACCCAGCGATAATTTTATATCAGATTCCGCATGATGCAGAATGGTACACAGTTATAGACCTTTGTAACGCATTCTTTACGGTTCCATTGCATCCAGAAAGCCAACAAATTTTTGCGTTAAGGTTCCAAGACCGTATCCTAGCATAGTGTCGTATCCCTCAAGGGTATACAGAAAGTCCATCTATTTTTAATCAATTGCTAAATAAATCCTTGGAAAATCTAGATTTATCTGGAAAATCGACATTAGTGCAGTATATTGATGATCTCCTTGTAGCTGCAAAAACACGAGATAACTGTGTGACAGATACCATTACTCTTTTAAATCATTTGGCAGATGAGGGACATACAGTGTCTCCTGCAAAATTACAGTTTTGCAAACAAGAAGTGAAATATCTTGGTCACAGAATTGCAAAAGGAATCAGGCAAGTGACAGTTGAAAGAATTAAAATGATTCAGGGAATGCAACCTCCAAAAACACAGAGACAGGTAAGAATGTTTCTAGGAATGGTAGGTTATTGTCGCCAATGGATTAATGGATTTTCAGTAATTGCAAACCACTGCAGAGATTGACAAAAGCAGACATAAAAGACCCGATTACTCTAACAGATACTGAGTTAGAAGCTTTTGAGCAATTGAAAAGTTTGTGTGAAGCACCAGCTTTAGGTATGCCAGACTACGAGAAGGAATTTGAGCTGTATTGCAGTGAAAGGGAAGGATGTGCATTATCAGTTCTGATTCAAAGACATGGAAGACTGAGAAAGCCAATAGCTTATTTCTCAGCAGTTCTAGATCCTGTTGCAAAAGCATTACCAGGCTGCTTAAAAGCAGTAGCTGCAACAAGTATAAGCCTTGAACAAAGTGAAGGAATAATAATGGGATTTCCTGTAAAAGTATATGTATCCCATTCAGTTGGAATTCTTCTTACCAGAAGCAGAACACAGCATTTGCCAAGTAACAGGTTGACTAAATATGAAAAAGTTATTCTGGGATCAGATAATGTTTCGATTGCAAGATGTGTGAATTTAAATCCTTCCACATTATTGCCTGATGGTATTGTAACAGAAATTAGAAATGAAAATTATATTGATCATGAATGCTTGGATGTTTTAGAATATTGCACAAAACCTAGACAGGATATAAAAGATGTCCCGTTAACTGAATCAAACTTTGTTTATTTTGTTGATGGTTCATGCTTAAGAACAGATGAAGGTGTTCTGAGTGCAGCATATTCTGTCTGTACAGTCGCTGATGTAGTTCAAGCTTCCTGTCTCAAAGGTATTCGTTCAGCTCAAGTAGCAGAATTGATTGCTTTGATTCGTGCATGTGAAAGAGCAAAAGAATTATAGGTTACCATAGTGACTGATAGTCAGTATGGATATGGCGTAGTCCATGACTATGGCCAGCTCTGGTCTCAAAGAGGTTATTTAACTTCTGCGTGAACTCCTATCAGGAACGCAAAATTGATAAAAAGGTCGATCGATGGTATACAGCTACCAGAGAAAATTGCTGTCGTGAAATGCACAGCTCACAAAAAAGGTGACGATTATATGACAAAAGGAAAAGCATATGCTGATGAAATCGCAAAATTCTGCGCAAAGAACAATATGCCAATCAATCAGGAAAAAGACAATGAACATGTTTTGAACTCACTTATGTTAACATTTGTAGTTGAGACATGGCAAGGAGTTAAAGATTTACAAGATGAGGCAGATGATGAGGAAAAAGACACATGGTTAAAAGCAGGTTGCAGACAGCGAGAGGAAGATGAGATTTGAGTTTACAAAGATGACAGACCAGTTATGCCAGATTGCATGATTGCCGACATGGCTCGAATGTATCATGGTCCAGGACATATAGGAAGGGATTCAATGATCAGATTATTTAGGCAAACATGGTACAATCCAAAGTTCAGATTGATTGCAGAATCTTTTTGTCAGAGATGCCTGATCTGTCAGCAGATTAATCCAAACAGGAAAACAGTTGTGAGCTTGGGAACAATAGGACGGGAGGGTGGTCCTTTTACCAGGTTGCAGATGGATTTATTGACATGCCACCTCATAATAAATTGAGATACGTTCTGGTGATAATCTGTCTGTTTTCAAGATGGGTGGAAGCGTTCCCAACATGTCACAATGATTCAGTTACTGTGGCAAAATTGCTTTTACGAGAAAGAATACCTAGGTATGGATTTCCGGTGACGGTCGAGACTGATCGTGGAACACATTTTGAAAACAGATTGCTAAAATTGGTTTGTGAAGCACTAACCACTAAACATAAAGCAGAAGCTGCACTGTGCTTACAGACCAGAAGCATCAGGTGTTGTTGAGCAAGTGAATGGTACTATCAAATATAGGATAGCCAAAATGTGTTTAGCTACAGGAATGAAGTGGACTGATGCACTTCCACTTGTTTTGATGTCTTTGAGAAGTACTCCAGATAAAAAGACAGGTTTAAGCCCCCACGAGATTCTCATGGGCAGAGTCATGAGACAAGCATTTGTACCAGTTGGTAAACTTATGAGCATTAATGATAGCGTCATTTTGGAATACTGCAAGAACCTTTCTGACGTGGTGACTTCTGTGTTCCATCAGGTGGGAACTGAAGTGATAACCAAGGAGAAGGAACAAGCTCATGATCTGTTACCAGGAGACTGGGTGAGAACAAAAGTTCAACCGGAGAAGAAACTGCCTAGTACCCAGGTGGCAAAAGGCAAGACAGGTGATACTTGTCACAACAAATGCAGTAAAGTGTAGAGGATTGAATAGATGGATTCATGCTAGTCACACCATTCGTGTATCACCACCTGATAATCCTGACGAAGGTGATACTACAGCGGATTCAGATTCTGAAGAAGAACCTGAAAGAGATCCAGATTCTGAAGATCGACAAGAAGGTCGACATCTGGCAAATTCAAATGCGAATGAGGCATTGAATGAAGATACTGAAGAAATTGTGATACAAGACTCTGAAAATGATGAAGATCTGTTAGAAAAAGAAGCAGAAAAAGAGTCTGATCAATTGGAGATTCAAGATCAGGAGAGTATTGAAAAGCAGATTGGAAGCTCTGAAGGCAGGAACGAAAATTCTGAATCTGGGAAGTTGGAAGTAATTGAAGAAGAAGTGGAAGACGAAATTCCGAGTACCAGTTATAAGGATGATGTTCCTAACAGAGTGAAGCTGCCGAGTAAAGAAATACTTGTATCTAGTGAATTAGACGAAAGTGATGATGAATCCAAAGTGAAAAGTTCAAGGAAAAGAGCTTGGAGAGCAGAGTGTAACTTGACCGAACCAAAGAAGAAATTATCAAGAAAAGGAGATAATTGGCCAAATGAAAATGAAACTTTAAAATTCAAATTAGTAAACAGATCAAAGGAGCAGGTTAATGAGGTCTCAAGTCAAAAAGGAGACTCATAAGAAAAATCAAGCAGGAAAGAAAATAGAAGTGATTAGTAGCAGGATAAAGAGGGTGATTAGGCCTAATCAAAAGTACAAGTCCCCTGAATGGACGTACATTATAATACCACCAGTGGTGGAAGTGAATAGCAGTAGTCAGGAGGATTTAGATGATACGAGTGATAATGATTGATTTTGTTTCCATATAAAATTGAATTCTGTATTTGGCATAAGGCTGAAGAAATTGTTGGTGACACTAGGTCGAAGAAATCGTGTTAGCTAGAAAAACACATTGATGTAAGACGTAAGGTCAAAGTAAAGCTGTTAGAAAGTAAGGTTTTCTTTAAAAAAAAAAAAAAAAGTAAAAACAGGGGAGTGTATATTAATTTTTTATTTTTTATTTTTTTTGTAAGGCTCCTGTTTCAGAGTAAAAGATGCCTTCTACTAATTATAATTCGAGATGTTCTATCTTAAGAAAATGTTGTAAAATGTCTCTATGTGTGATTCTAATAATTTTGGTTTGGTTAATTTTAGCTGTCATTTTTCCTCTTGGTATTGACAAGGAAGAGTATAAGACTAATATGACTAGTAAAATTGTGGCTAAACAAGATTACCATGATGTTGTAGGCAGGTTTAACAGAGTTATTGAGCACAAACCAGAGATCCACCAAGATAGATCTGTTGGTGATTTTTCTAGTAATACTTTTTCAAGACTTTAATCTGAATATGTTAAAGTAATGGATGTGAAAGATTGTTATATTGTGTGAAATTACCCGCTTCTGTTTCTGAGGGGGTCACCTATAATATGCTTCCCCTTACATATGGAATTACTTGCAGCGTAATAGCTAGTTTATTTTATCAGACAGGTCGTTTGGAGTATTATTACTCTAACTATGATGATATTTTTGCAAACTTAAAGGTTGATAAAAGCTTAAATAATCATAAACATGCTAAACAGATGAGGGAATTTTTCATTGTAACTAATGAACTTACTTATGAGTATGCTTTTAGAAACAATTTAACATGTAAGTTGAGGACCGAAAAGAAATCTTTCTTAAATATGGTTGAAGAGAGAAGGGCAATTTATAAATTAAATGAAATGCTGAAACAAACCAAATCTAAGTTTTGGCAGATTGAGGATGAGAAGCTCAATGGTAGAACTGAGAATGTTGCAATTCATATAGATAAACCTGTTAGTGGAAAGCTTTGTATTAGAAGAGATAATACTCTGTTTGATAACTATTTTGTTGGTGCTAGTCAGTGTGAAGACACTTATCAAATCTTAGGTGGAAGGGGATTTAAAGGTGGTAAAGATCCAATTTTTCCTGGAATTTATTTTGTATGTGGTGACAAAGCCTATTATAACCTTCCCGATCACTGGTATGGCACTTGCTATATCGGATTAGTTTTTCCAAAGATTTTTCATGTAGAAAGAAATGTAAAGGGTTCATTTGAAATTAGCAATCATCTGAGTAGATTCAGAAGGGAAAGTTTTTCAGAAATTTTGGGAGATATTTTTGGTGCAGTAATACCTTTGGTGGGTATAACCCTGAATGCAGTTAAAATCAGAAAAACCTCTACAATTGTTGACAGATTGTCTACTGATACTGCTAGTGGATTCCAATTAGTCAATACGCAACTTATTGCCATGAGATCGATGGTTATGCAGAACCGTCTTGCTCTAGACATTCTTTTAGCTAAAGAGGGAGGAGTTTGTGGAATTTTACATGTCCAGCATTGCTGTACATATATTCCAGATAAGAGTCAAAACATAGAGATGTATATCAAGAATATTACAGAATTACATTCTGAAGTTGAACCTTTAGAAGATGATGATTTTTCAGAACGTTTGAGCAAAAGATTTGCAGCAATCAAAAACTGGTTTCAAGAGATTGGTAGTTCAATTTTAGGCAAAATACTGTGTCCTTTATTAGTTATAGTCTTTGTGATACTTTTGTTAAAAATTAGTTGCATGTTACACAAAAGAAAGAAATATCTAAGGGAAAAGAAAAGAATTTACAAGGTCAGAAAAGAACAAGAAAAAGAAATAGAATTAGAAGAGTTTCGTAGGTCACAATATGAGAGTTACAAACAAACAGCTGAATCGAAAGTTTAGAAACACTAATACTGTGAATGTCCAAAACATGTTCAAGGGTTTACATTTTTGCTAAAAAATCTTGGGTGTAGTTTGGCGATTTTGAAATCACCAGATGAGGGAGTTGATGGAGCGAGGTGCTGAATGAAATTTCGTTCAGACTCGCAAAGTTAAACTTCCATAAATCTGTAACCGTATTAACTAGTATGTGATGAAAAGTATTAACCAACTTAGTTTTTAAAAAATGCATATTTACAAGAAACACGGGGGACTAACTTATGTGCTCTATGTTGCAAATGCAAGTGCGTAGAAAATAATAAACTAACCTTGTCTATTGTCTTTTTCAGTATTAAATGCGGCTGTTTAACTAATGGCATGTGCTTATTTGTGTGCTTATGTTATGTCTTTACGTCTTTTCTGAGGCAATAGCTCGTGGAGGATCCTACGGCCTAAAAGAAGAAGGTAGATATGAAATGCAGCTTTGTGTGCACAGCTAGGTAACATAAATTAATGGGTTAATTATTAGCAAAGGGGGTGGGTAACAGAATGGGTCTCAATTCTTTAATTAATTAATGTTTTCTGTTTGTTTAAATAATAGTTTGAGTGAGGCCTAAAGGCACATAGAAAAGATGGCGTTTTCGAATCCTGTCCAGAAAGAGCCTTGCATGGAAGTGGAAACTTTTACCACGTTGACAAGTTTTGTCAGAAGAATGCAAACTTAATAAACTGTGCTAAACGTGCTCTTGGAGAGAAAGATTCAAGGACAGGAAGCGGCAAGATAGCCAAGCCAAGGAAGTCATGTACTGTAGCTCAAGTGTAAAGTAACATTTTTAAGGAAGCTGCGTGACTCGAAAGTAAAGGACAATGGTCTCTAAGAAAAGCTCGATCTAGGCTTGGGGAACGGTGATGACACAACATGATCTGACATAAGTCAACCAATGAGGACACTGGATGGCAAAGAAATGTGTACAATTTAGAGAAGATTAGCTAGTCAGAATGGTATAAAACTTGGCCCCATTAGCAGGAGGGTGCTTCTCGCTTTCCGATTCCTGAAGGGCGTGTCGTGCTGTTGGGACTCTTTGGCGCACGTAATGATAGCAGTCTTTAATGATTATTCTTTTTAGGTGGAGCGAGTTTTAGACAGGGAAATAGAATTTAGGGAATGGAAACTGTTATTTTGCTTTAATTCATGCTTACTGATTTGCTTTGAAGATGTCAGTCTAATAAATCATTTCTCTTAAAATGCTGCATTAATTGCTAATGAATAAAGATTCTTAATAAAATGCTCTTTCTTGAATAATAAAGTTAATAAAATTAGATTTTTGAAATGACAAGCTGGTCTTGTTTATTCATGGTCTAGTTATCATTAGCTGATCCGTTTACCTAAGTGACTTAATTAAAATGATATGATTAAAACCATGGTAAGTAATGATAAACTGCAGTTGTATATAAATGTGTAAATAGTTTTTGAATAGTTCTGTTTAATTAGGTCACATGATTCAGTCACCCAAAAATTGTCTCGTTGGTATAGGGACCTTATGAGTGATTTATGATTAATGGTGAGTATTGTGGAGTTGGGTAGCGTTGGTGAGACAGTTTTTCCTTAGGGGCGCTGGATCACCAGTATCAACTAATAAAATGTATTCTTATCGAAATTCGAATCCCTTTTTCTCTTAATTACAATCTGCACCCAAAGTGTGTAACCATTGGAGATTCCAAGTCAAATTAACTATTATCTTTCTAAGTTACTTCAACCTCCACTGGGGTTCTGAAGGAAATAAACAACTGGACAACTTTTCTGATTTTCTAGCAGACAATGAGCTCCTTCTACACTGCTAGAAACCCACACACTGCAAAGCACCATTATCGACCAGTAACCCCATTCTCTGTAATTGGGGATTTCACCTGCAGATTTACTTCACAGTGTCTTTCTCAAACAAGAAAGCCCTTGGACAACCGGAGAAAGAAAAAATCTTGTTCAGAGAGTACCAATAACATTGATACTGAAACCGTGGCAAACCTAGCCCTATCAAACCTATCCTCAATCGTGCCTTAACTCACATCAACAAGGCCATGGGCAATTGCAACTCCTGCATGGTCTCCTTGATCAAGGAATTTGCGACCAATCAAGATCAAATACAGCAAACCCAAAGCCTCTTGCCCCTGGTACTACAAAAGCCCCCTAGAAAGGAAAGATATCAAAAAGTTGGAGAAAGACTGGTGACAAGTACCCTCACTATTAAGTTTAACAAAGCTTCATGCTGTGAGACGAAATTCTAAGAGACACATCTTTAAAGCCAAGAAATCAATTATCAGATACCTCCCGGATATGACCAAGAACAAAATGAAACAACTATTTGAGGTAATTAATCAAGCCAACAACCTACCCTTCAACCCACCATTTAAGGCATCTGAGACCCTATGCAATAACCAAAGAAATTATCATCTCCTTTACGGTCAAACTTGACAACATTGTAGAGGAGAAACTGTCTTGCAAGGCACTGAAGTCATGGTCTTCATTCTCCCGAATCTCAAAGTCAGATCAACTACTAACTCTATCCAAGGTGAAACTCTCTAACCATCTTTGCGAGGCGATTCCAGGCTCCATCAGCAAATCCCTAGCTAATCTGGTTGTCCCCATTTGGATAACCCTGTTTAACTCAACCCTGGATCAGGGCGTGCTCCTGGACTGTCAAATGTATCCTCTCTTAAAAAACCATTCTATGGGCCCTGACAACTTTAACAGTATATACCCAGTATCCACCCTCTCATAGTCAAAGGGATTTAAAGTTGTGTAGCCTCCCGGGGGCGTGGCCGGACGAGCAGCGAGATGGCCGCCTAACCAGCGAGCTCCGCCGGCTGTATTTAAAATCCTGCATTAATCCTGCTATTTCAGGTCGCACGCACGTCTGGCCAGTGCGCAACGGTGGCGAACGACTTGGGGCAGACTCGACCGAAGAATCGGCATCTTGGAGCGCCCGCAACACCCTAATGTGAGCCCTGCTGTTTTCGCCACAGGGAACACGCTGTGCAGCCCGTCAGCCTTGGAGGCCTGTGCAGGAGCGGTGCGCTAACAGAGGGCGTGGCGCCGTGGGCCCGGCCCGCTGAAAAGCTCCGCGACCGGCGAGGCCCCAACACTCGAATCACCATTGGTGGGGTAAGACTCCGGACTACTGAGGGTCAAGGCACATATTGACATAACGCAGTGTATGCCTGCAGCACCTCCGGGGACCCGGGCGGCCTCATCCTGGTTGATCGACAGCGTGGGCGACCGCCATCTTAGATTGGGACTGCACACTGACATTGGAGGCCGCTGCGGACAAAGCCTTGATGGAAAGGAGCCCTCGGCACTTACATCGGCGCCTCTAAATCCCCACCGTCGCACGGGGGCCCTGGCCGCGGCAGCTGCGATCCCGTACCCCTAACTGCCTTGCGGCTTGTGCTTCCCGCGTGGGCAGTGGCGCTCTTTGACCATTGTGATGTTGCAGCCGTGTACCCAAAGGCTGCTGAGAGACTGATCGCTCGATCCCAGACGTGTTCTGCCTGACACTGGGACTGTGCACATTCGGAGGGCCTGACATACCCCTCCTCTCGAATCCCCGGATTGCTGCCTGCTAAGTGACTCGCCTAGTGACGGCTTGTAACTCTTGCCCCGGCCCTGCTGATATGGAAGCTGTGAGGAACATCATACTTGCTCGGGCCTAGTAACCTGGGCCGAGTCTCGCCAGTTTTGCGGTCCACGTGTCTTGCGTTCCCCTGCTTGTACACGCACCTACCATAGGCCAGTGCACGTCGGGCGCTCCTGATCTGTCCTACATCTTAGCACGCTGGACGACTGTCCGCTGGCCATGGGGAAGGGAGATCCGTGCCAGCTGAGGCTCACGTTTCAGCAAAAGAAGACGTCCAAGCAGGCCGAGCAGGACGCTGGTGCGGCAGGGGGGCCTCATACGGAGACAACTCAGGACATAGACGTGACTGCACTGCTTCTGGAGGTGAGGTCCAGCCTGAAAAGCATCGACGCAAAACCCGTCAGCCTGACAGCTCAGCTGGACAGTGTGAGATCTCAGGTGGCCACCCATGAAACGTGCATCGATAGTCTAGAGAACAGGCACACGGAATGCTGCGAACTCCAGCAGGGAACCAAGGCCCATATAAGCAGCCTGGAAAAGAGAATAGATGTTCTCTGCGCCAAGGCAGATGACCTTGAAGCGCGCTCTCGAAGATGCAATGTCCGAATCACGGGCGTTCCAGAGACAACGGCGATGGGGAAAATGGAGGTCTTCGTGTCTGACCTACTGCATGAACTTTTTGATCCTAACCTGTCTTCTGTCTTCACTGTGGAACAAGCCCACAGAACACTGGGGAAAAAGCCACCTCTGGGGGCCCCACCGAGACCAATACTAGCCAAGCTATTAAACTACCAAGACAGAGACCTCATATTACGATTGGCTAGAGAGAAGGGGAAAATATCACACAAGGGAAACGTTATATCCTTGTTTCCCGACTTCACGCCCCTGGTGCAACCTGCAAGCAAGGAGTTTTTACCCGCTAAAAAGATACTGCTCCAGGCACAGATCCCTTACTCTCTCATGTACTTCGGGTTGTGCACGACGGCACGACCCATCACTTTCTGGATGCGGGGTCCGCCCTGAAATTTGCAAAACATATAAGCCGTCCCAGATCAGGGAGGAAGTCAGATACTGGGTCTGAGACTGTAAGCCAGATGAGTGACAATGATTGAATGGTTGACCCACATGGACACTATTTGCTAGTCGAACATGACCTGGTTTTGATAATTTCATAATTTGTCATCTGCAAATACCACTGTGTTCCTATACTGATACTGTGAGTTGCCACATGTGACTGGCTGCGAAGTTGCGTAATGTTTTTCTCCTACTTTGTTAATTGTAGAAATAGCCTAACTACTGCAGCCACCCTGTGTGAACAGGGGTGTAAGCTCGAGATGCCACGCCTCCGAGGGGTGTCTCCCACAAAGCTACTGTTCTACTGTTTTGGCGCCATCAGTTTGGTCGACCTAGGCGCTTTAGGGGGGGTTTCGACACAACCTGTTTGGGGGGTTGGTGTCGGTGGGGGGTGGTGTTGGTCCGGGAGTTACTTGGTGTATCATCAGATGTATTGCAGTCAGCATGCTCCGTTGAAAATTAGAATGCGCGTTGTGGGTCGGGTGGTAAGTGGGCAGCTGCTTGATTCATATACTCAATGGAGGTGACCCAACTCTTAACATGGAACATTAGGGGCTTAGGCGACCACAGAAAATCCAGACTCATGCACAGCTACCTACTCAGACACAACATAGATATATGTTTCTTACAAGAAACGCATATCAACTCCTCTTGCTCCCCCAGGCTTAAGCACTCTAGGTGGGGTTCTGTATACTCGGCCATCTACTCCAATTATGCCAGAGGTGTAGCCATTCTTCTGCGCCGCGGTGTGGATTGGAGGGAAACATCTGCACTGCTGGATGACGCTAGAAGATATATTGTTTTGCATGGTGTTTTGTTGGGTAAGGAGGTGGTAATGGTTGCCATATCGGGTCCGAATGTGGACGGCCCGGAGTTCTTCAGAGAAATTTGGGCCAAGATTGATGTCACTGGCTGCTCCACTGTCATATGGGGGGGACTTTAATGTAGTGCCAGACGACACGATTGATAGAAAAGGCGCCTCCAGGCAAATGCACCCACAAGCGCGCCAGGCACTGACAGATATCATAAGTGAGGGCTCCCTTGTTGATGTATGGAGGGCTCGCAACACGGACGCACGAATGGGTACATGTATATTCGCTCATCATGCGGCCTGGTCCAGATTGGATTTTTGGTTGATCTCGGCGGATGTAGCCACTTGGACCACACGAGTGGATATACTGGCCAGGTCCATGTCTGACCACTCCCCATGTCTACTAGAACTAGACATTCCGGGCAATCGGCGTGGCGCCTTCTCTTGGCGTCTTCCGCCAGATGCATTCCAAGATGCAGCTTTCACTGAGGAAATCAGGCAGGACATTGTTGATTACTTTGCTACTAACACTGGCACAGTCAAGACTGAAGCCGTCCTCTGGGACGCATTCAAAGTGGTCATTCGGGGGCAGTGTATTGCACGTAGGGCTGGGGTCTTAAAGGCCATCAGGAATACGCTAGCAACGATAGAGGCAGAACTGAAGCTCCTAGAACTTGCTTTTTGTGAGTCCCCGACACATACACTGTCAGGGCAAATTAAGGACAAGTTGCTAAGCTTTGATAAGGAGGCGCAGCGCGAACTAAAATTTTTGGGGAAAGAAGCTGAAGCCCGCAGATATGGCGAAGGGGAAAGACCGAGCCGTACACTAGCCAGGATGATTAAATCCACCCCCACACGGGTACACACTGTAATTGACCACACAGGGAAAGCACTGACGGATCAGCGGGAGATACTACAGTCCTTCGCCACTTACTATGCCACACTGTACAAATCCACACATAATTTATCAGAGGAGACACTTGAGGCCTTTTTAGAATCCATAGCGCTAGTATGGTTTAACAATACACACAGGCAATACATGGACCGCCCCGTAACGGTACAAGAGATCGCAACCACCATCAAAGCGCTGCCACTGAATAAGGCGCCTGGTCCAGATGGGCTTACAGCAGCCTTCTATAAAACGTATGCGGAAGTGCTAGCTCCTCGCCTACACGCTGTGTTTGTTGAAGCGCAAGAAGTAGGCATACTGCCAGACTCGATGAGGGAGGCCTTGATTGTCACGCTACTTAAACCTGACAAAGATGATAAATGCATGGACTCCTACCGCCCTCTGTCCCTCATTAATGTTGATGTCAAGATCTACGCTAAGATTATAGCTGATCGCTTGCAGCCTTTGCTCCCATATGTGGCTCTGCCAGATCAATCAGGGTTCATACCAGGACGCTCCACCACGCACAACCTACGAACAGTTTTTTCCGCACTACACTACCTCCACGCAGGCTGCTGTGATATTTCTGGATGCAACAAAAGCTTTTGATTCCCTGGAGTGGTTGTTCCTTTTTACCGGACTGACACGCATGGGGTTCAGTCCACTATTCATAAATCTTATTCGCTTACTGTATACCGCCCCTAGAGCCAGAATAAGACTAAATGGCATGATCTCTGACCCATTTCCAATTTCCAGGGGGACCAGACAGGGCTGCCCATTGTCCCCCCTCCTATTTGCCATTGCTATGGAGCCGCTTGCTGCTCGTATTCGACAGCACCACATGGCAAGGGGCATCGCATTCAGCTCCCGTAGCTTACTCATCTCCCTGTACGCGGATGATGTGACCTTGTATGTAAACAACCCGAACGTAAACCTCAACCCGCTGCTGCGTGAGTTCGTCAAATTTGGGGGGGTCTGTCCGGCGTCTCCATAAACTGGTCTAAGTCGGTCATATTCCCGCTCACTGACCGAACCACAGAGGTACACTCAGACTATCCCCTCCGATGGGAGGCGGACGAAGTGAAATACTTGGGAATTTGGATAAGCAGGAACATACAGGAGATCTGGAACCTAAATTTTGGCAGAGCGGTCACATGGCTTGAGGGCAAGGTAGCGATTTGGTCCAAGCTTCCCCTCTCCTTAGCAGGCAGAATTGCACTAGCAAAAATGATTGTACTCCCCAAGTTCCTCTATCTATTTGCTAATGTGCCAATTCCACTGACAACACTTCTTTGCACGCTTACACTCCAATTTGTTGGCACTTGCTTGGGCGGGGGGTCAAGCCAGAGTATCATGGTCACTACTGACACTCCCGCTGCGTCAGGGCGGTTTGGGAGCACCAGACATGCACATATACGCACTTTGCGCACAGGCCCAATACCTGCATTTTTGGGCCTACCCCACGCCTTACCAACCGCACGTGGCAGTGGAGATCGACATGGTCTCTCCGCTTCCGCTCAATGTGGCCCTATATCACAAAGCATCGCGGCCATCCCAGGATATAAACACAGCGGATATGCTCCACTGGTCCTGGAGAGAGCTATTGAAACGGTCTTCTGTTCCCCTGTTGTATGCGCCCGCGATGCCCCTCAAACAGAATCCCATGTTCCCATGCTTAGAGTCCAACAGAGGCGATATATCTATTGCTGGCACCACCTTGCGCACATTCGCAGATATATACCCGGAGGGCACATTCCTGGAATTGCCCACAGAGACACCGGAGAACCCGGTGGCTTTTGCCGACAAATTCACATACCATAAGCTCAAAGCTGCATGCAGGGCACTTGGGGATCGCTTCCCTGAGGAGCCGCCGCAGTTGATGGCACTACAAAACATACTAGCCAGAGCATACCGCAAAAACCTTGTGTCCAGGCTGTACAATTCCATGCAGGAACAGACCCCCTTGGTGGTGCCCAGGTCGTAGCAATTATGGGGAGACGAGCTGGAAGTGCCTCTGACGGATGAGCAATGGGCTTTCTGCTGTGGGCAGCTGTTGGCACTATCCCCAAACTATAAACTTAGACTTGTTCACTTCAAGTTCTTACATAGATACTACCGCACCCCGATCTCTCTTCACCGCATGGGCCTTAGAGAAGATGACAGATGCTGGAAATGTGGGGCAGAGAGGGCTTCCTTTTTACATGTGGCATGGCACTGTCCAGCGCTCTCTAAGTACTGGATCGAAATATTTGATGCCGTTAATCAAATTCTTGGTAGGGCGGATGCCCCGTCGCCGATCCTGGGGATCCTCGGCTGGGCCGCGGACACTGCGCCTGCGAGCCGAAAGCTCCATGCACTACTACTGCTATATGCCAAGAGGCGGGTGGCCATTGCCTGGGGGCAGAAGACTAAACTGAGACTCAGTGACTGGCTATCCGATGTGACATATGGACATGCGCAGCTGGGTTCCTATTGGGAATTGATGCCATCAACTGCGCGCCCGAGAGTCATCTGGGAACCCTTGCTGCAATGGTCACGTGGCAGACTGTCTCCACCTGGGACGGCTCCTGGGAGCCCGGCTGTGCACACCTAGCCTACTGTTATGTTTTTATCAATGTTCCAATGGGTCTGTGTAGCCGGGGTGCGGGGTCTCGCCCTATGGAGGGGCACCCTTTAACGATGTGCGACCCCCCCCTCTTGTCTCCACAGCCTCTTCCTACCCCGGGATGGTCACCTGCAGAACGGTACAGCTGAGACGAAGAGGACGAGGTAGGATGGGGTCCCTTTAACTGGACGGCCACCCCAAACGAGGAGGAGGAGTCCGGAGAGCCCGTAAATAGCCGCCTCAACGACCCGCAGGTGTGTTATTTCACCGGAGGAGCGGACAGAGTGCAGGAGAGCGGAGAGGCGGGAAGCAGTGTGACGGAGTGGAGCGTTGGAGAGAGCGGAGACGGAGAGGCGGTGTGGAGCGGAGGAAAGCGTTGGCTGAGCGAAGAGGCCATTGCGGAGGAGGAAGAAGGTCTAGACCGGCACGTTTGGGACGCTGCCTCGGCGGATCAGGAACCAGAGGAGACAACCCCCAGCGCGTCTACTGAGAGAGACGAGACCCGAACGACAGGAGCTGGAAAGCCGGGAGGCCACCACCACGAGCCGCCCAGCCGTGCGCCAGGAGGTGTACGGCTAGCAGAGGTACGGGAACGGGTCCTGGGGTGGTGGAGGCGAAAAGGCAGACGTCTAACTTAGCTGTGCAATCCCTAGAGAGAACTCGCCCCTCCGACTAGCGGATCACTGTAAAGACACGTACACTGAGCCTGTGATTTGTGCACCGTGTGTCCCCTTCACGACCCTCACCCCCCCCTTCCTTCTCAACGTTCGGTAATAGAAAAACCGAAGCCCTTACTTTGCCTCTCTTCTGTTTCCTTCTCGGTGACCGGCGAGGGCGAGCACTACGGAGCCTCCGGAGCAGCCCCGTCAGGAGGAAGGAGGAGGGAGTACTCCGCAAGACAAGAGAAGAAAGAAGCAGATCTCCGCGAAAGAGTCATCCTAGGAAGAAGTGTACCGATGACTTGTTGTTTAGAATAAAATCTACTGCAACAAAAACACGTATTCTGCCCATTCCTCGTCCCGCGCCTACAGTCTGCCAGACATTATCATGGACTGTGGAACGGCGGAGGCCGTTGGGAGTCCTGGTGCACAACGCCTGGACTCCAGTGGTTGCTACGCGCATTGAGTTACAGCCTCCACCACGATTGTTATCATTGCTAAACGGCGCTGTCTGATTGCCATTCCGGACCCGAAATAGCGCAATACTGTATTCATGTTTTCCTATATAAATGCTACTAGACTTGTTTTTATTAATGGTCACACTGACGAACACCTATGTTACTGTTAGAACTGTTATAAAAAAAATAAAAAAATATTGCATCCTTTTTATAACACCAAAAAGCACAGCCAAATCTACATGTGCTTATTGTACATTTCACTTGAATTCGTGATGTAATTGTAGCTTTCATGATTTGCAAATGCTCAATAAAAATATTTATAAAAAAAAAAAAAGTTGTGTAGCCTCCCAACTGTCACCCACATTCAGGCAAACAACCTTCTTGACTTCCATTCCATCAGTGCCTCTTCAGTGAGTCTGCAATTCTGCAGATTGTGGATGTCGCCTGCTGCATCCTCGCCAAAGGTAACTCCTGTCTACTAGTGCTTCTAAAACCTATCTGCTACGTTTGACACAGTCAACCACCAGGCTTTTCTTGAACATCCTGAAGCATGGAATGGGAATTGATGGAGTCACACTTAAATGGTTCACCTCATACCTAACAAACCTCTCCCAAATAGTAAAAATTGAGAATGCCCACTCAGATACAATCAGCCTGCAACAAGGAGTATCCAAGGTTCGAATCTCCCACCAACCCTCTTCAACCTCAACCTCTAACTCCTATGCACAATCCTACAGTCCTCTTCCACCTGTAGCCTAACGACACCCACATCTACCTGAAGATTTCACCCACCTACCAAACTACGTGAATAGAATTCAAAGTTGACGGCACAACCACCTCAACCTAAACCATGCGAAAACAGAATTTCTTCTTATCTCACCAAAGAAAGCTAACTCTTTAATCGAAGAATGTATGGGCCTCCTCCCAGACACTTACTGCCACCACTTCATCATTAACCTCCAGAACCAAGTTCAAGTTCAGGAATTTGTATAGCGCACTACTCACCCAAAGGGTCTCAAGGCGCTTGGGGGAGGGTGTGTTCATTACTTATCGAATAGCCAGGTTTTTAGCTGCTTTCTGAAGGAAAGGTGGTCCTGTGTAAGGCGGAGGTGAGTGGGGAGAGAATTCCAGGTTTTGGCCGCTAAGTAGGAGAAGGATCTTCCTCCCATGGTGGATCTATGGATGCGCGGAATTGCGGCGAGGGCTTGATTGGATGATCGTAGTTGGCGGGTGGGTGTGTAGAAGGACAGTCGTGTGTTGAGGTATTCGGGTCCTAGGTCGTAGAGGGCCTTGTGTGCGTGGGTGAGGAGACGGAACGTTATTCTCTTGTTGACGGGGAGCCAGTGAAGGTCTTTCAGGTGACCGGTAATGTGAGCTTGACGGGGGATGTCCAATATGAGTCTGGCTGAGGCGTTTTGGATGCGTTGGAGTTTTTTCTGTAGTTTGGCCGTGGTTCCGGCGTAGAGGGTGTTTCCGTAGTCCAGTCGGCTAGTGACCAGTGCGTGGGTGACAGTTTTTCTTGTTTCGGTGGGGATCCAACGGAAGATTTTTTTGAGCATGCGAAGGACGTTAAAGCATGAGGATGAGACGGTGTTGACTTGTCTGGTCATCGAGAGGGAGGAGTCTAGGATGAAGCCCAGATTACGTGCGTGGTCTGTAGGTATGGGTGCTGTACCCAGGGCCGGTGGCCACCATGAGTCGTCCCAGGCAGAGGGGGATGATCCTAGTATGAGGACTTCCGTTTTGTCCGAGTTTAGTTTTAAACGGCTGTTCTTCATCCATTCGGCTACTTCTTTCATTCCTTTGTGTAAATTGGTTTTGGCGGTGTTAGGGTCTTTGGTGAGGGAGAGGATCAGTTGGGTGTCGTCTGCGTAGGAGATGATGTTGAGGTTGTGTTGTCGCGCGATGGATGCGAGGGGACTCATGTAAACGTTGAAGAGGGTGGGACTGAGTGATGATCCTTGTGGTACTCCGCAGATGACTTCGGTGGCCTCTGATTTGAATGGGGGGAGGCGGACTCTCTGGGTTCTCCCGGCGAGGAACGAGATGATCCAGTTCAAAGCTTTTCCTTGTATTCCGACGTTGCTGAGGCGGTGTATGAGGGTGCTATGACAGACTGTGTCGAAGGCGGCGGAGAGGTCAAGTAGGATGAGGGCAACTGTTTCTCCGTTGTCCAGTAGCATTCGGATGTCGTCTGTAGCTGCGATGAGGGCTGTTTCGGTGCTGTGTTTGGCTCGGAAGCCGGACTGTGAGGTGTCGAGGGAATTGTTGGATTCAAGGAAGGCGGCGAGCTGACTATTGACAGCTTTCTCAATGACTTTGGCAGGGAATGGGAGGAGTGAGATGGGGTGGTAGTTTTTAAGTTCAGAGGGGTCTGCTGTGGGTTTCTTCAGAAGTGCGCTGAGTTCGGCGTGTTTCCAGCTTTCTGGGAAGGTAGCAGAGTTGAAGGAACAGTTGATGACATCGCGGAGATGGGGTGCGATGATGGAGTCTGCTTTGTTGAAAATGTGGTGGGGACATGGGTCGGTTGGCGATCCTGAGTGGATGGAGTTCATCAGGCGGATGGTGTCTTCAGTAGTGATTGGGTTCCAGGCGCAAAGGTTGTGAGAGTTCTGTTTAGGTTCGGAGGTGGGTGGAGTGGACTGTTCTTTGGACTGGCTTTCAAAGCTGTTATGTATGGCGGCGATTTTGTTGTAGAAGAAGGAGGATAACGAATCGCAGAGGTCTTGGGAGGGAGTAATGTCATTTGAGGCTGCGGTGGGGTTGGTAAATTCTTTGACGATGTTGAATAGTTCCTTGCTGTTACGGGCGTTGTTGTCGAGTCGATCCTTGAATGCTGATTTCTTGGTGGATCGGATCAATTGGTAGTGTTTGCGGGTGGCTGTCTTGAAGGTGGTCAGGTTGTCAGTGGTTGGGTTTTTTCTCCATGTTTTCTCGAGAGTGCGGCATAGTTTCTTGGATTTCTTAAGGTCATCGTTGAACCAGGGGGCCTTTTTGCTGCCCTGTTTGGTTTGGTGGTTTTTCAAGGGTGCTAATTCTTCAACGCTGTGAGTGATCCATTGTTTGAGTTTGGTGGCGCTTGGTTTGGGTCCGATGAGAGGGTGGGAGGGTTTTGGTTGAGCGATGTGAGGAGTTGGTCGGTGGTGATTTTGTTCCAGTTTCTTCGTGGAATAGGTTGTGGGGGGTTGTGAGTCGAGGTAGTTTTGTAGCTGAAGTGAACACAACTATGGTCCGTCCAATGAGGAGCTGTGGTGCGATCGAAGGAGATGTGTTTGCTGGAGGTGAAGATTGGGTCGAGCGTATGTCCGGCAACATGGGTGGGGGTGTCAACAAGTTGTTTGAGTCCGAGATTGGCCAGGTTGTCCAGAAGGGTGGTGGTGTTGCTGTCGTTTTTCTTCTCCAGGTGGAAGTTGAAGTCTCCAGTAGAATGTAGTTCTCGGAGGCGAGGGCATGTGGGCTGATGAATTCAGTGATGACTGCGTTGAATTGTTTACGGGTTCCTGGTGGCCTGTAAATGAGGGTGCCTCTGAGTGTGGTCCTGGGGTCGGTGTGGATCTGGAAGTGGAGGTGTTCAGCGGTTGCAAGGTTATCGTCGAGGCTGGTCGTGATTTTGATGGTGTTCTTATGGACGATGGCGATGCCTCCTCCTGTTTGGTTGGTGCGGTCTTTTCGAATGATCTTGTAAGCGTCCGGGATGGCTATGGCGATGTCGGGTGTTGATGAAGCGTTCATCCAGGTTTCTGTAAGGAAGGCGATGTCCGGTGAAGCAGTGTCGAGTAGGTCCCAGAGTTCAGTGGCGTGTCTGTGGACCGAGCGGGTGTTCAGCAGGATGCACTTCAAGTGGTTGGAATTGGAGCTGTGTTTGGAGTTAGTGGATTTGGTGTGGGTCTTGATGCAGGCGAACTTGCAGGAGTGGCAGGTGAAGGGGCCGTTGGAACGTCCTGGGGCAGCTTCGTAGCATTTTGGTGTGCGTCCGGGGTTAAGGGCTAGGAGGGTGACGACGTCATACGTTATGGCCAGGGGGTATGGCGCTGGGCGCGGTCCAGGCGCGGACGGGCGTAGACGGGCTTACCTTTGGCGCACCTTCGGCGCGACCGCTGCGCGTTGGTTCATCTGTCTTAAATGGAGAGTGAAGGGGGGCGGGGCGTGGGAGGGTCAGCTGGGAGGCGGGAGCTGGGAGGAGACACGGGCCACAAGTAAACACACAACAAAATGGCTGCCCGGTACCTGAATCGAAACTGGGGCACAGCCGGAGTGCGAGTCAAGGTACAGTTGCACAGAAATTCCCAAAAACACTTTTCAGGCACTTTTAAATTCGCCGCAATGCAAGGCCAATGTGCTAAAAATTAAATAAGAAGCAAACGATACCAGGCGCTGTGTTCAATTCAATGCGCTCTATCAGGGCAGGCAGGCAGCAGGGAGCAAAGCGTCTGTTGGGAGGCAGTGAGCGAGGGGAGCGACCGCTATGGAGAAACTCCAGACGGTCACCACATCTACGGCAGTTGCTTTGGAGAATCAGGAACCTAATCCAGGCGCAAGACCGTAAATCAGCTGTCCGGGCGTTGTGGTGTTCAGACTAAACTACTGTACTGCACTCCTTTACGTCATTTCCAGAGTGCCCCAAGGTCCACTCAAGACAGTCCCACAGGCATCACCCGCTTTGTAACAGGACACAAGAAATGTTATCACATCTCTCCCATTCTATACTCTCTTCAGTAACTTCCCATAGAGTCGAAAGCCCAATTTAAAATGTCAGCAACACCCAGAAAGCTCTTGCCTCCTCTTTACCCTCGTACCTCTCTGAGAAACTGAAAATCTCAGGCACTAATCAAGACTCAAGAAAAGTTCAAATCAGTGCTTTAAATGGGGCGGTACTCACAGGTACTGAGTACCGGCACTTCTTATTTTTACCACTCTGAGTACAAGCACTTCTCTGCTGCCAAGAAGAGTACCGGTACTCATAAACAGTAGGCGCCTTGGCTGTTAGTGCTGGTGACCTGTCTGACAGCCAAGGCACTTCTTTAGCAGTGACTGGTGAGCTGAGCCCCCGCTGAACTATTCAGCATGGGCTCATTTGTGTAACATCTGGTGTTCATCATCCTGCTGTGTTGCAAACACAGGATTAAGGCAGCCAGGTGACGGCACAATTAAGAAATCCAAAGAAGGTAGCGAGGTAAAAATGGCTTTAATCCTTCCTGATTCTTTTGCTTGAGTGTCTGCTTATGTTTGTATGCCTGTGGGCGGTTTTGTGTGAGGACAAAAGTGAGAGAATGGGGGGGGGACATTCGAGACACTCTTCTGAGGTATATTAAAGGAAATGTGTGAAATGCTTTGTGTGTGCACGTCTGCTTGTTTCTTTTTGTGTGTGTGTGTGTGTGTGTGTGTGTGCACAAGAATATATAATAGTGTGCCAAGCAACACCAAATAACAGTATGGAAACTTCAAATATATAAAATAAGGAAATGTTAAAACATCACTGCGATAGGCTTTCATTGGGTGTTAACCTATTATGTTTATAGAAACGCATTTCTCGTGTGTTTTGGTACGTGCTGCAACTAGTAAGTAAGTAAGTCAATAAGTAACAGTATGTCTTGCTCTTAGTCGCGCCCCTAGCCCCGCCCACTTGCCCCATTTAAAATCTGTACCTGCAAAAAAAAATTCCCAGTTAAAGCGCTGGTTCAAATGCTTCTCTTCTAACCCCCACCTCTAAGAGTGATCAATACATGAACCAATCTTTCCCCAGAATCTCTACAAGCATCTGGCCTCTGCCTGACTACGTCATAACACCTTCAAAAACCACTGGAAAATGTTCTCTTTAAATGACACCTGGTCTGCAACACTGCAACCTTCTCTCGCTTTCTCCAATCGCATACCAGCATCAACCTGCCAGAATGTTGTATTGTGTGCTTTTCCACGAATTTGCAGGTATGTGTATAAATGGTAATACAGATGTGTTACGAGTATTTAAATGATATTACTACTGTTCAGGGTACAAGTTCTATAAAAAAAAGTGGGGGGACTGACAAAATGCAAATGACATCATGACGTCAAGTGTTGAACGTGTCCCGGTGTCTGAAAATTACACCAGGACACGTTCAGCATATTTCTGTGGGGCCCAGCTTCTTGGCAGGGGGGGCGGCGCCCACCCTGTGAAAAGAGTGGGGGGACGCCGTGTACCCCCGACTCGAGACCTGCTACTGTTGCTTACCTGTTGTATTGTTTTAATTGAGCACCATGGTGTGGTGTTTTGTTGCTATAGTACTTGTTGTGTTCTGTGAGGCATTCCACATTCACTGGATGGCAGCAAGATCTATGGCTCCTGCTTACGCTTCGTGGCTATTAATTATGGGACTAAATAAAACCTTGAAGATCACAGCTTGCTCATCGTGCTCATTACTACTTAGGTACAACATAGAACTACTGATGATCCTCACAGCTTACTACACCTCCCGATTTTCTTCATTGCTTTTTTGCGCTACGATTATGTGTGAAGTGCCCTACCTCCCAGTATAGGCTATAGAAAACAAAGCTAACATAACATAACATAAACCAGCATTCACGCCACCTTTATTGTACATGCATAATTTCTATTTGTTATTCATATGTTCTGGCTTTATTGCGAAACACCTAATGCCTTCGGGACATGTCTACGCTCTATAATAATCACGGGAAATAAATAAACCTGGGGATCGCAGGGCATGCAGCGGGCTGTGCTCTACTAGAAAGCTATGCAATAGGACAGTCTGTGTTAGTTCAGGACCTCAGGTATTCAGTTTCTAGACTGAGATCTAGGCGGGGGCCCGGGGGATCGGGGGCGGGGGGGGGAGTAATGCATTTACTACAAAGACAGCAGAGGTCAGCAAAACCAACAATGTCCCTATGCTCCCATGGCAAATTCATAGGTTTACACTCACGTAATATGGCCGCCGCCAGCTGAGGAGTTAATTCATAGGCAAGATTTGTAGAAATTACAAGGAGAGAAGCGTCGTTTTAAGGAACATATTCTAAAAAATCTCACCTCTACATCGTGTCCTTGGCATAGGCCGACCAGACTGAAGCACAAAACTATAATGGTAGCAAATGGGGCCAGTGAAGCGCTGACAACGCGTAGCGCCTTCATCGCCGGCTCAGGAACTTCCGCATGTGAGTCTCAAACGTCACGTGACCTGTCAAACCCTCGTGCTTCATTGGCACATTAGGCACACCCTCGGGGAACCACAGACTCGGATTGGTCTCAGAGGAAGCTTACATCCAGCGGCTATTGCTAATTATGGGCGGAGCCTTGCAACAAATCCCATCTCTACTGAGATTCGTCAACCTTCTATGAACGTGTTAAACGGTCTTGTTTCACTTTGGTCTCTCTACACGTACTGTTGACCATATAGCTCAATTGGGTATCGTAAGTAAACCGAGAGCTGTGGTTGAACGTTGGATAAACGTTTCGTAAATAAACCGAGAGCTGTGGTTGAGTGTTGGGTAAAACAAGACTGAGAGAACAAGCATTTGCAATGCAATAGGTCTCGCATTTGCGAGAGTTTAAGCTATTGGCATTGTAAATGACAATGCCTTTTATTTATGTTTTCAAACCCAACACTTATTTAAAGGCATTGTCATTTCTAATGTCAACAGCTCAAATTCTTGCAAATGGGAGACCTCTTTCATAGTGGCAGCGCCCCTTTCTTTAATCCTTGCTCACAATAATATTCTGGTTACAGCAAGCTGCTTCTACAGAAAGGCAGAAAGGGGCGTGACCACCATTAAAGTGAAAGCATGTCATGGGGTGCCTTTACCAAAATTAAAACATTGTTCACAAACAAATGGTTGTTTTTTGCTAAGTGCGTGCCATGCTTTCACTTTAATGGTGTGCACTCCCCTTTCTTAAGACACAGCTCACTATAACATGAATACTTTTCAAACCACGCTTTGTTTTATTAGCAATTGGATGAGCTCAAACCATCTGAAGCTCAACCCCGACAAGACCGAGCTGGTTCTTGTCGGGGGACCCTCCGACCCTTGGCAACCATCCTTTTGGCCGGCAAGTCTGAGCAGTCCCCCTTGCCCAGTCAACTCAGCCAAAAGTCTGGGAGTCGTCATTAGTAGCGATCTTTCTATGATGCCCCAGATCAGCGCAGTGGTGTCCTCCAGCCACTTCCAGCTCAGGAAAATCCGCAAAATCTCTCGCCTACTTACTACCGAGGCTCTCACCTTGGTTTTGCTTGCGTTGGTCATTTCCAGACTCGACTACGCAAATGCACTGTATGTAGGCATCCCAGACTATCAAATCAAGAGACTCCAGTTGATCCAAAATCAGGCCGCTCGCCTGATTTACCGCCAACCTAGAGATCAACATGTCCACCCTCTCTTAAAAAGTCTCCATTGGCTTCCGGTCTCTGCTCGCTGTAAGTTCAAGCTAGGCTGCATCATCTCTAAATCCCTTGCAGGCCACGGTCCCCTTTTCATTTCTTCCCTTCTCCATCCGTATGTGCCTCTTCGTAACCTCCGATCATCTCAGATGGCCCTGCTATCAGTTCCAAGATTTAAGAGGAAGAAACATGGCGGCCTCAGGTTCTCATTTTTAGCTCCCTCTTTTTGGAACACCCTTCCCCTTCCTCTGAGGTTGCCCTCCCCATACACCAGGTTCAGATCCCTTCTCAAGACTTTCCTCTTCACTGAGGCCTACAATTAGTTTTTCCCCCCACGTTTCTTTCACTGTTCCCTCAGCACAAGCGCCAAGAAACCTTAAGGTGTTAGCAGCGCTCTACAAATTTTTTTAACATAACATAACATATGGGAGCAACATCTAAAAGGGGCACGTCCACTATGTAAGTGAAAGCATGATATGGGGACTTTCCCTGAAAAGAAACGAAAGTGTTTCCTTATTGTGGCCGCTATAGTTAAAGCGGACCGCCAGTAGTAATTAAAAGCAGGCAGCATGCTGCTGGTAGGAAAGCACGTTGTGGGTGGAATAGGGGCAAATCGTTTTAAGAAAATAGTGCTCACAGCCTAGATAGACCATGTAACAACACAAGTATAAAGTCCAGTCCTCATTAAAGGTTACAAATGCAGACACGGTGGTACCAAGGAGGGAATACTAAACCTATTCATGAATGAAAAGCAACAATTTAGAAAGGACAGTAACAGGAGCCAATTGAAAAGATGGAAGGTACATTGGTGGAGCGTCAAGTCCCTACCTGAATACAGCATGCCTCGCAGGTCATGCACTGCCCAGGCTCAGTGCTTAATTTGTGCCGGAGCTTTCCGGTGCTTAGCACCGGCACTTATTTCTTAGGGCCGGGTCTACCTATTACAGTGCATGCGACAACAACATATGATTAGTAGTGCGAGTTAACGATCGTCTACCCGCACATGGAGCACCAGAAACAGCTGGTGAGATGACGTGACATCTTTGCCTCAGCTCAGCATAAGTAAATCATGGTAGCGTGAGTGCCCTACGGCCGCTACCAATGAATGCTGCATTCCGGCTTTATGATGATTTGTTAGCCCAGAACTCGTCCTCCTCCTTGACTTTCAATTGGAAGTGTTTCCCCCTGAGTCGGACTGACCAATGCAGATTAAGGTCCCGACTTTTCGCCCGCCCCACCATACTGCGCAGCTGCAGTCATTCAACAAGGCAGCTAGCAGGCCAGTGGGCAATACTCAGAGGGAGCAGGGGCTGCCCTCTTTTTCATTGGCTGTCCATGGCAATCCCTTCACTGCCCCTTTCCATGGCACTCTGTATGAAAGCTACAGACTTCCCTCTTTTTCACTGGCAGCCCTCAGCATTCCCTTCACTGTGCCCCCTTCCATTGACAGTCTGTGCCAAAACCCCACAGTGCCCCATTTATTTTTTAACATTGATCTCTGTGCGTTCAGAATACAGAAGTCCCTCTCCTAATGTCTTTTATTATGCAACAGCCAGGCCTGGAAGGAAGTGCTCTTCTCTTGGCAGCAGGGTTCACAGTGGAGAGTTTCATTTGCCAGGTAGTGATGTCCTTCTGCTCTCCTTGCAGTGCACCCTTCGCCCAGTAACACTGACACCTACCGCATAGCTGCAAAGGTTTCAAATTTCTATGAGTGCCATTTTCATAATTTCAGTTATTTCAGTGTAATTATGAATGACATTTCAATGACTATGATGAACACTTTCTGGAGTGCAAAATCAAGCAATGAAGGTTAGATAAACACATAAATATCAGACATTGCACCCATTTGTGCATTGAGATTGTCTGACTCATACATTTTGAACTGAATCATCACCCTTTATTAAAGCATCCGCTACATTATGATCCTAAACAGGGTGTTACACGTCCATGATTGTTAAACACCTTTGAGCGATGTTTGTAATTTTTAGGACAAGGTTATGCTTAAAATGTACTCTATTTTACTCCTGAGCAACAATATTTCTCTAGTGTGACTTGCAACAAAATCTTAGTCCAAAATATCTATAATACTTTAGGCCTCCGATTCTCAATCCCTAAATTCATTACATTGAAGTTTCTTTTTCAAATGTGTATGTTTGGAACCTCCTAGCAAAACCTTATTATGAGGAAGGCTCACTTGCTGAAATTCAGATTTGGTATTAAATCTGACTTTTAGCCTTTCCAGTTGAGGATGTGGGTGGAGTCAATAGAGTATGTGGGTGGAGCCAGTGGAGGAAGTGGATGGAGCTGGGGAAAAGTAGTTGTGGCCTCCGACAAACATTTGAGCACCTGCACTTCATATTTTACAAATTAAGCACTGCCCAGGCTCGACCTAAAAAGCGTGCAAACAATGAAACGTTGACAGTAGAAAGGAAACGAAGACCTGGGGAAGGTTAGGGTGAGGTGACTCGGTGTCACTGGAACACAACTTTTCCAGTACTAATACTTCATTTCTTCCTATCAGTGAGTTCTGGGACTTGCAGTCTAAGTGCATTTTAAATAAGACCATTTGACCAACACAACTAATTGCAAAATTCAGGAATGGAAAAATTGGCCCTTGTGACACGCAGCCATCTGGTCACACTAGTCAGCATAATCTGCCATTATGTATACATAAAAGGAAACTTGGGGTGTTAAATACGAGAGGAGAATAGCATGGAGGCAAGCAATAATAGATAGGGCTGATAGAAAACATAAAAAGAACAAAGCAACAATAAGATGGGACGGTTGTATGACGGAACCACGCATGCAATTATATTGTATGTCTTAACAAAACGCTCTTTACCACAACCGCCTCTTTACCACGCATGTCTTTACAACTAAATCCTTTGTAAAGGCATGCTTGATAAAGGCATATGCGTGGTAAAGATTACACCCCAGCACCCCCCAACCCTGAGCCCTTAATTTGCCCCCAGCCCTAAAAACAACCCGACCCCAGCACTAAAATCACCCCTGCCCTGAGCCCTAAAACCAGAGGTGTAGCGTCCTCTCGAGCCCAGATGCATGCAAATGACTATGACACACACCGAGCTGTGTAGTGCAAATCTTTATTCTTCAGAGAGTAACCATGAACTGATTCGCAATACGTTACCAAATTTGTTTAACCACACCTAGACACATTCCCAACGCTTACATCATTCCAACGGAGTTCTTCGGGACCAAAAGGGGTCCTGCTGTACAAATATTTACAAGACACATCATCTCCCCTCTGTTAAATAAATAAAAAAAGTTCACATGTATACAATCATAGTTCGTCAATGAGTCGTTGAGGCGCTCAAATTAGTCTTCCATATCTCATCGTGTGAGGTTGCAGAGGCGAAGGAGAGGTGTCAGTACCAGGAGCAGGTGATGCAGAGGCAGGTGTATGAGTTAGACTTTCTGGACTCTCGGGTGAACAGACCTCGGTTCGGTTATCTGAATCCAACGAACATCTAGGTAAGAGTTTGCAGTGCAACAAGACTCTGGTAGTGGACTTTCTGGGACTTTGAGTGATCATCATATGCCCTTTGCTCGTCACGTCCCGCAGCGGGTCAGCATCAAACAGAGCGTCAGTTTTGCACTTTTGTTTTTGCTTGACCAAGACTCAGTCTCCCTCTTTGTAGACTGTGACCCTGGTACCCCAAATAATCTGTGTTGTGTATCTCATCAGCATTGGTCCACCTCATCAGAGTCTACTGTGGCAGTTTCGTTCCCATGGGTCTCCCAAACATCTTGGTGGCAGGGCTATCGCCTGTTGTGGAGCGAGGAGGGGACCTGAATGCACAAAGGGCTGAACACAAAGCAGATTGGATGTCACCTCCTTCCAGAGAAGCACACTGACTACTCTCTTTAGTGTGCCCATGAAACATTCAACAACCCTGTTAGCCTGGGGCCAGGGAGGTGTGCTTTGCTGATGCTTGACATTCATGTTTGTGAGAAAATCTCTAAATTCTCGACTGTTGAATGTTGATTTAAGAACTTAAGAATGGATAGGACACCCCATGCTGCAAAAACATCATTCAATACCCCAATGACTTTATAATGTGTAGTTGATGATGACTTCCACAAGGAAAAATCTTGAGTACTCATCGATTATTACCATGAGATGATGCCCATTATTTAGGGGTCAGAAGAAATCAACCGACATCTGATCCAAGCGTGTTTTGCAAGATCAGACATTGTTAATGAGTCGTGCATTGTTGTGGGAGACAGACACTTACACACGTGACAAGCCTTTAGTTCTCTTTCGACTCTTTCATTGAGGTGAAGAAACTCTGTCTTGTAGAGCTCCCTTAGTTTTGACAATACCACAAGCTTGTTGTCTCAGGCTCTCAGGAATGACAATCCTTTTACCTTGCAGTATAATGCCTTTTGAGTAACAGAAAGTTATTCTCTGAAATGTATACATTTTATGCTGAGTCACCCATTAGAGGTCGAGTATGTTTCTTCCAGGATTGCTGTGAAATAATGTCTTTGAGAATAATCATATCTCGATCTGGGTTTGTCACAGTCAAACCTTGTTCTACTGATAGAGTGGCTGGCATGCTGGATTTGACTATGAAGTTCACCTAGGCCTTAGCCGTTTTAGACACTGTATCATGACACTGCAAAGGCACTCGTGAAAAGTAGTCAGTGGGATTTTGATATTCCCTGCTGGTGCACAATTGTGTAATCATACTCTTTCAGTTTCAAACCCCACCTCTCAATTTGAGAGGGCAGCTTGGCTTTTGGATTACCAAAAATTATGAGGAAAGCCCGGTGATCAGTGACAATGGTGGAATGTTTTCCGCATTGAAACACGTGGAAGTATTCACAAGCCCACACCACAGCCAGGCTTTCAATTTCAGGTTGGGAATTAGTACGTTCCAGTTGTGACACACTCTTGCTCCCATAAGCCACAATGTGTCTCTGTGCATTTTTGACTCCATTCCGCTGTGTAATCATATCTGCAATGTGTTGACCTGGATGTCGTTCTCACTCAATTGCCTTGTTGACCTGGCACCTGGCGTTGCAGGGTGTGGCCACTCTTTGCTCTCGGACCACAGTCCTGTTTGTCCTGTTACCTAACTAATCTACCATAGGTACTTTAGTCGGGGTACCCGTATCCCGTTCTTCTTTCCGGGACAAACCCTATTCTATCTTTTGTGCAGTGTTTCTTCTTTAAGTCAAAGTTCAAAAAACTCCATATGGAAAAAGGGGTGGTGGGGGCGTGCTTTGTGAGGCCGAGGGAAAAGAGGGCGGAGTGGGATCAGATCTGAAACGGACCAAGGGGGGCAGAAATTTCAAGCAAGTGGGCCCATCGATCGGGCACAATGGGCTGGGACTTTCGGCACGAGCTCATCAACCATGCAGGGGCTTCTGGACAGCCCTTCTTTCCTTCACTTTCCACGTTGAGAATGGTGCCTTGTCCTTTGCTCAGTGGCTCCACCTTGGTCGAGGTCATGTTGAAAGTTGGACTGAGACCGTCAACATTATCGGCGCCCTCTTGCTCTCCTTAACCTCTTTGTGCGCGTAAAACAGCCGCCATTTTGAACACCATGGCTTCCCTGCTCCCACCGAGAGCCAGCGCGCCTCTCTCCCACTCCTAGCTTCGCCGGCATCCCCCGCATACTGACAACCCCCCCTGCCTGCACCTGCCGCGAATCGTAAAACCCCTCTTCAGCGCTGCTCTGCGCCGGGCCCTCGTCCTGTTCCCAGCGCGACACCTCCCTTCTTCCCATTTATGATCCCCGGCCCTTTGATGCAAACCCCTTTTCCCCGTGTGCCCGTTTGTCTTCCCCGTTCCCAGGCCGACACCCAGCTCTGCCGATACTGTTCCTTGCCCCTCCCCGTGCAATAGAAAGTTTCCCCCCAGCAAGGGATCCCCGGGTTGATCAAAGCCCCCCCCCGCCCTACGAGATCCGATCAAACCCCACACACTCCGTGAATCGGCGGAATATCCAGCTGCGCGATGATCATCACCTGTTGTGAACGGGGCGGGGACTCCCACTGTAACCTTGCGTGGGAACGGGCTGGGAAGGGGGGATTCGGAGGATGTCTTTCCAATACATCAAAGTATCGACGAGAATGTGTTACATGCAATAAAAAGATAAACTTGTGTATAAGAGGCCAGGCCTCAGGGATGCAGTTAGAGCACCTCAGAACGATACCTTCTGTCCGTTTCGTTGTGTTCTCCTCCGGAGAGAAATAAAAACCTTGTTTCCTGCCTTCCAGTCTCCAGCGCCTGCCTCTTCAATAGTTTAACTTCTTTGTGGGTTCAAGAGGCGACATCGCCGGGCAAATACTTAAGGATCTTATATTCTGGTTGGTAGTGCCCCCCCAATTATTTTCTACAATTGGCGTCCCAAGCGTGGGGCCCATCAGCGACCCATGGATCCAGTGGGAGAGGTCCTGACGACAAAGTGAACGACTGCAACGATCGGGAACGCGTCTGTCCGATAGACCCTCGTCTGACAGCCGATCATCCGAACTTCACTGGTTCCGAACAGACCTCTCTCGAGTGATCTACGGTCCTGACTGGGAACCATCAGGAGTGCCGCGAGGATAACGAAGAAGAGAGGACGATCGGGCGCTGGATTCGGAAGACAGGAAACTGTCCATGCGGTCCGGGTAAGGTCGTGTAACCACGACAAGTCGCGAAATATTTGCTTGATTGCTTGTTTGTTTAAAAATACTAGTATTGCTCTTTTTATTTATTTGGAGATTCACTGTCTGCAAACGGAGAAACAACGGGCTCTCTCTTTGCAAGCAGTGGAGGATAGGTAGGGCAGCAGCCGTGCTTATTTTTTCTCCCCCACTCAATAATCACTTGAAACTGAACTGTTGTTCGCAAAACTATTGTTTCCTGGAGATTCCCTGTCTGCAAACAGGGAAGAGACCACCCTTTTTGCAGATAGTGAAAAGGGTAGGTAACGCAGATCTTTGCGGACCTACTCATTCTCCCCATTGTTATTTATTGGTCTTTTGTTATTTTTGATCCATGAGGTATTCACTGCCTGCAAACAACGTAGAATAGAAATATTCTGTCCAGTCTTTGCACCTAGTGATAAGATAGGCAGTGCTGACTTTTTAGTCCCTCGTTACGAGCCGTCATGTCTGTCTTCTCCCCACTGATTAGTAGCCTGTTTAGCCCGGACCGCCTATTAGAGATGGACCATCCAGCCCCACTGGAAGGCACCCCTAATAAGGACATGTTCATGAAGCATGGATTGACCGCTATAGCCTATAGTAAACTATGGCATAAATATACAAAAAAGGGTCAAGAAAGTCAATGGCCCCTGATAGGATCCTTCGATGATGATAAAATAAAAACGCTAGAAACTGCCCTGGGTAAAAACAAGACAACACCTACTATGCTTGACAGCTTCGGCATGTGGCGAAAAGAAACTGAACAACGTAAAAAGAAAACTGAGAGTAGGTTGGAAAAAGAGCTGCGAAAAGCAGCCCACCTAGCTGCTCAGAAACTAGAAAAAGAGATAAAGGAAAGAGAGAAGGCTAAACAGAAACTAGAAATGGAAACGCCAAGCCAGTGTCCGGTTAGAACCCCCTCCATGCTCTACCCTGATTTACCCTCGAAACGACAGGCCAATGAGGACCTGCTGTTAGGTCCTCCTATCATCTACATGCCCCCTCCATATGCCCCTTCTCAACCCGTGGCGCAGCACGCGCCACCCCCAGGTACAAACGAAGGTACCGCCACAGCGTCGGCCCCAATGGCCTCTGTGCCAGCCGAACCCCTTGTATTAAAACCCGCATCAACAACAACGTTAGACGACCATGAGACTCGAGGGGCTGGCCCTGCAAGAACAAATAGACTAGACAAAGATGAGCGAGCGGGGATCGACAAAATAGCAAGGACACTGGTAGAAAGGAAGGATGATGAAGAGTACATCACAGATATGTTCAGCTCGTATACAGGGAGTCACAGACGACATTTTACCGTACGACTGTGTTATCATGTCTTGAATGCATACGAGGACCGATATCGAGACAAAGGTCCCGAGAGCCTAAGGACTCTGTACCGGAAGGTCGATATCGGGGATGAGGGCGAGTGTGATGTGTCGGACCTCCTTACGCGTACGCTTGAGGTTTTCCGCCACCTCACTGAACGAAAGCCGGGAGCTAAATCCGCAGCCCCCGTAGTGACCGAACCACCAACCGAGCAATCTAACACCATGATGCCGATACGTGAGGCTGCCCCTTACTGGGTTCCTCCTCGGGGTACAGGGACTCACGATGATGCAAACAACCAAGATGCGAAGGGAAGGGTAGTATACAACTGGGTCTACCAGCCATGGGACCGGCAAGAGATACTGACATTCCGGAAATCTCTACCCGACCTACGTAAAAACCCCACTGCCTTCTATACTGAATTGGGTACAGCCCTGGGTTCAACGATCATGACCCTGGCTGACATCGACTTGTTCTTCGGGTTATGTCTACCAGCTGATGTGTGGAAGCAAATCCGGAAAGTCGACCACCTTGAGCTGTTTGGACATACCTGGTCACAACTCGATGACCTGGACAAACAACGGGGACCAGGACAAAAGCCGTTGAAATCCATTCTAGACCTCCCAGATAAAATCGTAGAGAAATTAAAAACCCTAATCCCAGAAAAGAAAGTGGACTGGTCGATAGTAACAGCCTGTCGCCAAAAACCCCAGGAGGATGTATCGGAATACTTCTCCCGGTTTGAAACGGTGTTCTCCGATTACAGCGGCCAGGACATGACCACTGCAACCGGACACCATCTGTTTGTCCAGAATTATGTTAAGGGCCTATCATCGGAAATCTCCCAGAAACTACAGGCCAGCGAGAGTAGTTGGGCAGCCTCCAAACCTACAGCGATTCTCCAAATGGCCCAATATTATGAGCATCAGAAAAATGAAAACGATAGGGCGACAGAGAAAAAGAAGAAGGACTTAAAAGAGAGGGTGATGATTGCCAAACTGCAAGGGGTGACTATAGGACGAGACCAATACCGGGGAAACTACCAGACAAACGTCCCTAAGACTACATTTCCCCAGGACCGCACTCTGACTTCCTACAGTGGACGCACAGACCTTAGAGAAGACCAGTGCGCTTTCTGCAAAGGGACTGGCCATTGGAAATCCCAGTGCCCAGTTCTTCTGGAAATGATCAGAAACAAAGACCCCAGGGATGTAGCAAACGGACCGAGACCTAAGGGACAACAACGAAGGCCCCCAAATGACGCAACTAATGACAGATCAAACAGACCAAATATGTTCGACCGACCCAGGCAGAACCAATATCAACAATCTGACTATGACGACACTCACACCTTCGCATAGGACAGCCAAGGGCGAGGGAGGGATCCAGTCGAGCTCTATGTTGACCAGCAGGGCCCTTATGTCACTGCTAAGGTCCTGGGTACCAAGTCTCCATTTCTGGTAGACACTGGCGCAACACGTAGTGCGTTATCTAAACGACTGATTCCAAGGGCACCCTTGTCTGGCTCACTCATAACATCGACAGGTTTCGATGGAACGCCCTCCACCAACCCTTTGTCTGCCCTGATTCTCTTTGACGTAGAAAACAACACCACCGACACCACGTTCTTGCTTTCCTCCAATAGCCCTGACGCCATTATGGGACTTGACTTACTGAAACACTTCCGAGCGACGATTAGGTGTTCTCAAGATGGAGTTCGAGTGTTTCTTTACGACAACCCCGTTCTGCTTAGACATTGCTCTCCCCGACACATGTTTTCCATCACCGACGTTGACGCGTCCCTGCTTGACACTCTACCTCCGTATCTGTGGGCCAAAGCGGATTCGGACGTAGGGCGTATGTTAATTGACCCAGTGCACATTACTGTCCGACCAGACGCAACACTCCCAAAACTCCCACAATATCGGATATCGCCAGAGGGCGAGAAGGCATTGGTAATGATTATCCAGTCACTGATAGACGCAGGAGTGGTAGAGGAAGTGGTTAGCAACGTTTGCAACAGCCCTATCTTGCCCATTATCAAGAAGCAGGGAGAGGGAGATGAGAAAGCATACCGTTTCATCATCGACCTCCGAGAGATCAATAAAGTGGTGGTACCCCAGTACCCTGTGGTCTCAGACATCACCACCATCCTGACCTTGATTCCATCCACTGCCACCACCTTTTCCGTCATCGACCTCAAGAACGCATTCTTCTCCATCCCCATCCACCCAGACAGCCGATATCTCTTCGGCTTTACCCTAAAAGCCCGCTCATATAGGTTTTGCCGAGCGCCCCAAGGCTACACGGAAAGCCCTAGCATCTACAGCCAGGCCCTCAAAAGACAACTAGACCAAGTCCAGTTACCCGACGGGGTGGTGTTGGTACAATATGTCGATGACATCCTTTTGGCAGCCGACACCACCCCTCTAGCGGTTACCGCCACCATTCAACTCTTGCACTTCCTTGCGGAAAATGGCCACAAGGTCTCCAAGAAGAAGTTGCAATTCTGCCTACCCCAGGTCACTTACCTAGGCCACCTTTTGTCCAAAGATGGAAGAAAACTCACCCCTGATCGAATCCAAACCATTCTAGATACCCCTGTCCCTAAAACCCAGAAGCAGGTTCGCTCCCTATTAGGCCTCACCTCCTTCTGCCGACAATGGTTACCAAACTTCAGCCTCGTTGTAAAACCACTGCTTTCTCTGCTAAACAAAGACGTCCCTTTCCCACTCCCTTGGACTCCTGAGTGTCAAACTTCCTTCACAGAACTGCGAGATGCCCTTTGCTCAGCCCCTGTCCTGGGTACCCCTGATTACAGAAAGCCCTTCTCCCTTTACACTCACGAAAGGGAGGGGTGCGCTTTATCTGTCCTGACCCAGGCCATCGGCCCTAAGCAACGACCGTGCGCTTACTTCTCTGCCACTCTTGACCCTGTCGCCAGAGCCTTGCCTGCCTGCCTTCGAGCTGTAGCTGCTGCTGCAGTCTCTATCCGACAGAGTGAGGGGATTGTACTCTCGAATTCCCTCACGGTACTGGTACCCCATGCAGTCGACACCCTCCTGAACCAAACCAAGACGCAACATCTGACGAGTGCACGACTGACTGGATACGAACTGACCTTGCTTGCCCCCCATATCACCCTGAAAAGGTGCACCACACTGAACCCAGCAACTCTGTTACCCTTGCCAGAGAACGATCCCAATGTACACCCCGTACATGACTGCGTGACTCTTACGGACGAACAGACCAGGAGTAGGGTCGATCTCAGAGACACAGCTTTCCCTGACCCCGACGGGGAGTTGTGGGTGGACGGTTCTTGCATCAAACTCTCCGATGGTACCACTTCCGCTGCCTATGCAGTCACCACGGCTCGAACTGTAGTAGAAACAGCCCGCATCACCCAGCGATCTGCCCAGGCAGCGGAACTGATTGCTTTGACGCGAGCCTGCATCCTGGCAACAGGAACCACAGCGAACATTTACACTGACAGCCAGTATGCCTTCGGGGTGGTTCACCATTTTGGGCTCCTCTGGAGGGAGAGAGGATACTTGACCTCACACGGCACACCCATTTTGCACGGGGATTTAGTCTCCGCCTTAATCGAAGCTGTCCTCCTCCCCAACAAACTTGCCGTTATCAAATGCCAGGCACACAAGAAAGTGACAGACATTATTGGACAGGGAAATGCACTAGCCGACATCACCGCCCGAACGACAGCTGAAAATAGAACGACAACACATATGTACGTGACCAGGTCACAAGCAGAAAACTGGACTGACGCCAAGGACACAATTAGAGACATACAAACGGCTAGCACACAACACGAATTGACTGAATGGACACGGGTGGGATTGAAAGACGATGAAGGCTGCTGGCGGACAAAAGACACGAACAGATGGTTGCTACCTGATTCGTACTTGATTCCCATATTAACCATGGCACACTCCCCTGCCCACATAGGATCAGCCCCCATGATCGAACTTGTCTCCAGGGTTTGGCACAATGACAAGATCCCAGATTCCGCCAAACGCCTGGTCCAACAATGCTTAATATGCCTGCAACACAACCCCGGGAAGGGAACTGTAGTACCCCGGGGGGGATTTGGGGTCCCAAACCACCCATTTGAAGTCCTGCAGATGGACTACATCCAGCTAGACAGATGCCAAGGCCTGAAATATGTACTCGTCGTGGTGTGCGCATTTAGCAAGTGGGTGGAAGCATATCCAACCCGTGACAACACCGCTATGGCCACTGCAAAGGTTCTGTTAAAGGAGTTTTTCCCCCGTTATGGCCTCTGTCGTGTTTTATGGAGTGATAATGGCCCCCACTTTGTAGCCAAAGTTATCCAGCTCATCCTAAATGGGCTGGGTATTAAACAGAAATTCCACGCAGTCTTCCACCCTCAATCTGCTGGGCTCGTCGAATGACACAATGCCACACTAAAGCTTAAACTGGCCAAAATAGTGGCTACGACGGGCCTGAAATGGCCAGACGCCCTCCCATTGGCATTGCTATCGATGCGCTCTACCCCCACCCGACATCACTTAACCCCTTATGAAGTTGTCTTCGGTCGATCCATGAGCGTCTGGTCTGCCCCGAAACCAACTTCCATTCATGACGTTCCGGATGTCCTAATGTCTGATTATCTGTACAAATTGACTGAAACTTTGTCTGTCCTTCATCAGCAGGTGCAGCAGGCCATCCCCGATGCTTCCAGGGGTCCGGGTCACGCCATCCAGCCGGGGGACTTCGTGCTGATCCGAAATTTTCAGCGATCAAAGAGTTTGGAACCCCGGTGGACGGGCCCCTGGCAAGTGCTGATCACCACTCGGACCGCACTTCGAGTGGAGGGGAAGAAACACTGGCTGCACGCTCATCACTGCAAAAAGGTCTCTCCAGCCCTGGCCACGACAGACACCGTCAACACCCAAGAAGAGCTCCTGAACCAGGACCGACCATCATTGAACTGCTACCCTGATACTGAGACACTTGAACTTTCAAAACATCCTGACCCCACTGTGCCATCTCGAGAAGGGTATTTCCTGCGTCGAAAGGAGGGAGCTTCGGCTAAGTAGGCCACGGACTAGGTTAAAGGATCTCAGAACGGTGACCCAAACTACCAAGGGTTACCTGGAGAGAAGCTAAAACTAAGTCTGTGGTCCTGCCCACTACCGAGCACCTTGAAGACGAAGATGATGGAAGCGCCAGATAAGAAGATGATGGAAGCGCCAAATAAGAAGCCGACGGAGACAGCAGGAAATACCCACTACAGAAATCCGAGAATAGACAGACTCCATAGCTCAAAGACAATTGCACTCTTCATCGTAATCCTCCTCTGTTTTCTCCTCATGACTACGCTCTGGATTATGGAAGAACACGCACCTGCTCACGAAACATTCCTAACCACTGCTCAGCCTACCACCATGAAGGAACATTATCTAATTTCGCTCTCTCCTCAACTAAGAGAGAGGCGAAAGGAGTTTTGGAACAACTCTTTCGTGCAGCTACTTCACCAGCACAATCTTGCCACCAATACCACCAACTGCTGGATCTGTGGGTTGCTACCCCATGCCACTGGACATTCAATACCATTCATCCCTTCACCCTTCTCTGTCCACGGCTCCTGCCTTGCCTGGCTGATCCTCCTGCAAGAGAGCTATACGGGCAATGCCACCTCCAGCAGAACTGCAGCACATTCTTCTCATGGGGCCGGGCGAAACAAGACAAAGACACACTTCTGCCCGCTGACCCCCAGCGACTCGAACCAAATGGACATCCCGGCTAAAGAACGAATCGAAATGCAGGTGTTCAACAATCCAACCAGACCCACCTTCTCCTATCTGCGGAAACGAACGGCTGCCACTCTGACTGTGGCCCTGACGGTCATCAACGTCACAGGCCACATGTGTGTAGAAGGACTTGGGACACAGCTGGTGGGTCGCAGCGCTTGCCGCTTTACCAGAACTCTGGATTCCACGGATCCACCTTCCTTTGTGTCATCCCCAAACATGTATTTCATCTGCGGCACGAAGGCCTACACCTGGCTCCCCAAAGGCTGGGGGGGCGCTTGCTACATCTCCTTCGTCCTTCCTCCAACTTATGTGGCCCCAGCGAATCACCACAGGCAAAAACGAGCCAAAGACGTTGAGCAAGCCGACTCAACAGGGGCGCAGTTCCTCGATGCTATGAAAGGACTCGTCCCCCTCTGGGGCCCGATGGCAAACAGCCGTGCCATCCGACATTTGACTCAGGCAGTCGAGACAACCATGAACATCACAGCGGGCATCTTTGCCAACAACACTGCCGAGCTCCAAGCGGTCCGTTTGGTGGCTCTTCAGAACCGCCTCGTTCTAGATGTGGTTCTGGCGGACCGTGGAGGAGCATGCCGCATTATTGGGTCCAGCTGTTGTACATACATACCGGACAACTCACCCTCAGTGTACAAAGCCATCGAACATCTTCACAGACTCTCTTCGGAAGTTCACCAAGAGCAAGAAGAATGGTCGCTTGGTGGTTGGTTCTGGGACACCGTCAAAAGCTGGGGCTGGAGACTGCTCACCATTATCATGATTCCCGTAGTTGTAATATGTGGCCTATGCTTAGGAATTCAATGTCTGCCACCTATGTGTTCTCTATGTGCGAGTTGCATTTTTTCCAAAACTGTGGACATTGGAAGCGAACATATGAGAGCATTGTATGATACCGAAGTTAGAAATTTGATGAAAATTGACATTGAGTAAAGCAAGGTGGCTAGATATGTTGAAAAGGGGGGACTGTTGAAAGTTGGACTGAGACCGTCAACATTATCGGCGCCCTCTTGCTCTCCTTAACCTCTTTGTGCGCGTAAAACAGCCGCCATTTTGAACACCATGGCTTCCCTGCTCCCACCGAGAGCCAGCGCGCCTCTCTCCCACTCCTAGCTTCGCCGGCATCCCCCGCATACTGACAACCCCCCCTGCCTGCACCTGCCGCGAATCGTAAAACCCCTCTTCAGCGCTGCTCTGCGCCGGGCCCTCGTCCTGTTCCCAGCGCGACACCTCCCTTCTTCCCATTTATGATCCCCGGCCCTTTGATGCAAACCCCTTTTCCCCGTGTGCCCGTTTGTCTTCCCCGTTCCCAGGCCGACACCCAGCTCTGCCGATACTGTTCCTTGCCCCTCCCCGTGCAATAGAAAGTTTCCCCCCAGCAAGGGATCCCCGGGTTGATCAAAGCCCCCCCCCCGCCCTACGAGATCCGATCAAACCCCACACACTCCGTGAATCGGCGGAATATCCAGCTGCGCGATGATCATCACCTGTTGTGAACGGGGCGGGGACTCCCACTGTAACCTTGCGTGGGAACGGGCTGGGAAGGGGGGATTCGGAGGATGTCTTTCCAATACATCAAAGTATCGACGAGAATGTGTTACATGCAATAAAAAGATAAACTTGTGTATAAGAGGCCAGGCCTCAGGGATGCAGTTAGAGCACCTCAGAACGATACCTTCTGTCCGTTTCGTTGTGTTCTCCTCCGGAGAGAAATAAAAACCTTGTTTCCTGCCTTCCAGTCTCCAGCGCCTGCCTCTTCAATAGTTTAACTTCTTTGTGGGTTCAAGAGGCGACATCGCCGGGCAAATACTTAAGGATCTTATATTCTGGTTGGTAGTGCCCCCCCAATTATTTTCTACAGTCATAGATATTCCCTGATCTGCAGCCAGGCGGTGCATCACGTCCGGCCCCTCTCCTCCGACGACCGCACGTTATCTTTAAATGAGTACAAATAAACAAGTTTTTAGAGAACTGGCAGGGGAAGATGTTTATACACTTTAATTTCTCTCCCAACCCCAAGTAGTTGGGGAAACGTTTATTGGTCACGATAGGGTGGATGCTTAGTAACCCTTACATCGGTGTATGCTGTTAACTCATGCATCATGGCTGTGGTGCAGGTCTGCAAGTATCTTTCTATTTTCAAACATCATGTCTGTCTGGTGTCTATTCCTGTCATATTCGCATGGAATTCAAACCGGCTCCTCCAGTAGAGACTTGTGTTTTTCTAAAACAAATCCTGTTGAGCTATACCTTTCTTCAAGGTCTGCTAGTTCATAAAAAGTGTGAAGTGCTTATTATCATGGGCTTACAGCTACCTTTTCCAGGGAAGGACATACGTTAAGCATTTTTCTTTTCTGACAGCAACGGCTAACTTTTATCAGTTTTTGGACGATTTATCTTTAAAAACAAGGTCATCAGCTACAGTCTTTAAGATTTTCTGGGACGGCTGGTTACAGAACTGGGACCATTCTGGAAAACGGGGACGTTTCGGACATTCTACTTAAGTGCAATGGGCGGTGGTAATCTGAATGAATGAGGGTTGAGTTACTAGAGCACTAAAAACAAAAGCCACTGACATATAGTTCCCTTTTAAGGGTCAGATTAGGGGACATTAGTCGTCTTACCTGTCCTTTCTTTCTCAGCCAATTAAGTTCCATCATTTTACAGAAAGGAGAGGTAGTAACATGGCAAAATACGATCGTTTTGTTTCTGTCAATTTGTTCAAACACTGCCGTGTCTAAACCCAATGATACCTGTGCCGGTGAGGCACAGTGTCGTCGTTTATTCAAAAGGGAGCAAGGGAGCCCTCAGAGAGAGAGAGGGTCGTGTGCACCAAATAGGCTATTAGTACACGTACAACATAAAGAGAGAGAGAGAGAGAAACGTGTATAATAATAGTTTATTCAGTGCACACATATATAGAACAGTACGGGTCGGTTTCACGTATAAAACACAAGCTGAGAGAAAACATAAATTCGTAGTTTACATACACACAAATACCAGACAGGGTGCGACAGTACATACATCAAGTACGGAAACCTAAGACAGAACACAGAGCTATTTTGGGCAAAAGGACTTTGTCATGCATGTTGCGTATTCTCAGTATTCTTTTTAATTCATTTTGGGGGTCGATCTCTTTGTTCTCCTTCCTTCCTAATAGTAGACAATTTTTGTTGGTAACCTCGCTTCAAAAATACTTACTCCTTTTTAATTGGTCGGACACTAGTCCAGTCGTGCTTATACTCACGGTGGGGCCTTCCAATATCTAGCAAATGATGATCCAAGCTGAGGTAAAGGAGGGGTGTCAGTCGGACGTGTAATGGTACAATTCTGATTTTCCTACGAGGATGGAAGAAGAAGGGGTAAATCAAAAACATAACAATATCCCTAATTTCTGGGCTGAGGGGGATTTGGGATGAACCCCAACCTGGGGTACTCTTGACTTCTCTTATTTAGTCAGCACGTAAATTGACTCACTGGTGCGCATTATTTTGGGTGTACATTTGGGATATCGGTTTGGGTCCGAGGTACTACAATAACCCTTCAAGTTTCTGGTGTAGGCCACTCTCCCATTCACTAGCTCCAGAGAGGGAGAGAGTCGTTCCTAGGTAAGGTAAGTGGTATATTCCTTTTCGCCCTTCACATGCAGGTACCATGTTCGGGCTTATTTTTCTTATTCCATTAACCGCTCGATCAACACCTCCGTCATACAAAAAGCATTCTTTTATCGACCCAGACGTGCGCCACACATACGCATTCATACCGTACAAATCAGGGCCCATGCGCACATTCATACCATACAATTTTCATGCTCTCAGAGATAGCTCCTGCATATAATGTACCATCTCACAGAGCTGCCCTATTTTCCTCGCGTGCAGCATGGTGCGTTTTAGGTCCTCTCCATACTTCAGCTGAATTTTCGATGTAACCTGCAGAAAAAGAAAAGAGGGGGAGGGGGCAGTGTTCAAAGCACATCAGCGCGCATAAACATAAAAATGTTTTTACCTACCACGTACCTGACTTATCTCTGTGGGATGCAGTCCCTTTTATCTCGGCATTGAAGCCCAAAGGAACCGGTAGTGCGGAAAAGATAACCAATGACAGGCTGTTCATTACATAGGTCGCCCGAGGGCGGTAGTACAGACCGCGTGTAGGAGAGGGTCAAGGGCCAGGGGTATTTAGTATAAGGTGGGGGGGTGACGGATTCATGTTTTCATTCGAGGAAAAGAAAAAGTTTACGGTGGTATAGGGTCGTTCCTGTTCGCAGAGCATGGTATTTAAAAAAAAAACCCTATCAATCTAAATGACTGTTACGATGCTAGTTCCATATATTTTTCTTTTAAAACCTTGATTGTAAAAATGTCAGTATTTAAATACGGGCCCCCAACCATACAGGCCGGCCACGGGGCAGACGGGAAACACATGAGGTAAGGAGATATTACACTGTAGTACAGGAGTACGTAACGAGCGAGCCATTTAATTGGAAAAACTAAACGTGACAAACGGTTGCAGGATCAGTGAAGGTTGATTTTATAATTGAAAGTAAAACAGGATCAGTTACAATAAAATCATTCATACGCATACCATGGGCGAGTTTTATGAGTAACATTTACTTCGGAGCTTAAATAATAAAATAATTAATAGTAAATAAACCCGACATCAATAGGGTTGTCCGCATGCTCAGTCAGTACACTTCCCCACCCGCCATGTGCACAAAGACCGCATACATCCCCCATAACATCAGGGCTAAGTAACTAGAATCGTCATAAGGAGTTGCAAGTCCCGCCCATACTGGCGCCATTTTGGTCGAGGCCAGGCGGGTCCAGAGTATAGTTCGAATGCCTCCAATAACTAGCGGCCGGACCAGAATCCCTTTCGGCAGTTCAAAAAAAGTTCGTTAGCGCCAACAGAAAGAACAGGCTGCATGAACCGTGACTCAAGGGGGGGGGGTCAAAAATCTTCCCTACCGGGTCACGCCACCGGAGCTGATCGAGTGTCTCTTGGTAATTCAGACAAAAGCTGGCGTCATCATGAGAGCACCATCCTCTCGCGGCAACGTCGCGGCCACTCCGGGGAGCGGGACAGCAGGCATATCCCTCCACCGATGCGCTGAATCAGCCCCTCTCACGGCACCAGATGGGGATAAGGCGGTGGTCACCCGGGGCAGTGGCATATCCATGGGGGATAGTCGAGCAACAGTGGCGGTTGCCCCCACCGGAAGCCCGCGGGAGTCGAGGGCCAACGACTCTCGTAGAATCTTTAAAGCTTGGACAATGTCTTCAAGAGTGTGGCTCGTGCCCGAGCAGGCAAGCATTCGAGTTCCAGAGTAGTCCAGAGCCGTTCTAGTGGACCAGGCCCAAATCCAGGGAGCCGGCCGCCATTTTGAGCATTCCGCAGCAGCAGCCACTCTTCACCCCGGCCACCGGAGCGGGTCCCCCGGCCATCCAACCGAGTGGAATGCCAATGGCAGTCCTGGTGCAGCCGTCCGGCAGGTGAAACGCTAATGGTTGTCCTGCTGCAGCTGACCGGCGAGTGAAACGCTAAGGGTCGCCCTGCTACAGCTGACTGGCGAGTGAAACGCTAAGGGTCGCCCTGCTGCAGCTGACCGGCGAGTGAAACGCTAAGGGTCGCCCTGCTGCAGCTGACCGGTGAGTGAAATGCTAAGGGTCGCCCTGCTGCAGCTGAGGAACCTCCCCCTGGGGAGGTGGGGGAGGCCCGTTCGCGTCGCCTCCCCCCAGGGCACCCCACGCCATCTCTTGGCGCAGCATTATAGGATGGCTGGACCAGGCAACAAAGGGGGGAGCCATCAGCAAGGCATCCCCCGCACACAACTTGCTGGACATCACCTCTGGATGATCCGGGGACGGGTCTTGGTGAGTTGGGTAGCCTCCGGCCTATTCGCACAACGGGCCGCCACCGACGCTACCTCGCCGGCTGACGGCTTTTGTAGACTTTTTTTATAGCCCAAAGCCTACTAAAAAGTAGCTCAAAGTAGCCCAACAGGAACAGCGTCAAGCAGACGGCAAATGCATTTGGGTTTGTTGTTGCAGCCGGCTGCCATGTAAATAGTTGTTTAATAAAAAAGTTTTAACATGTTACTTTGCTGGAGTGTTGTATATATTTATAATATTTGCATAGGGTTTGTCGTTATTTGGGCGGGGTGGGCGATGGATCCGAGCTGTCTTGCAGCCATCATGACTTCTAGCTCGGTTCTTCTCACTAGTTTCATATTTCTCATGAGGGGTTGTTCCTAATGTTTCTATTTTAGCCGGGTCAAAAAGATCCCATCAGTGGCCTACTGATTTTGCTTGATTCCTTTTGCTTTTCCTAACGATTTTTATGTTATAGTTTGCTAGCACGATACAGTGGCTAATCCGCATTTTTATATATATGTCCTTTTCATTAGGGGTGTCCTCCAGTGGAGCCGGATGGTTCACCTCTAATAAGCGGTCGGGGCTGAACCAACTACCAACAAACGGGGCGAAGGCAGGCATGACGGGTTACAAAGGGGACAAAAGTCTGCACTACCTATCCTTCACTATCCGCAAAGACTAAACAGAGTATTGCGACCCTGTGCTTATTTGTGAATAGAGAATAACCCAAAGAGAACCAATTCCGAACGATCAATGTTCGGATAAACAATCAATCAAATGAGGGATAAAAATAGGCACGACGGATTACAATGGGGGCAAAAGCCTGCGTTACCTATCCTTCACTATCTGCAAAGACTAAACAGAGTATTGCGACTCTGTGCTTGTTTGCAAATAGAGAATGATCCAAAGAGAACCAATTCCAAAACAGTAAATGCTTGGATAACAATCAATCAAATGGAGAGGGAAGCAGGCACGACGGGTTACAATGGGGGCAAAGGCCTGCGTTACCTACCCTTCACTATCTGCAAAGAGAGAATACTCCTATTCTTCCCTGTTTGCAGACAGAGAATCTCTCAGAAACAATCAAATGAGCAATACTAGTATTTTCAAACAATCAAACAATCAATTCGCAATTCGTCGTGTTACACGACCTTACCCGGACCGCATGGACGGTTTCTCATCTTCCGCTTCCGGCGCCCGATCGTCCTCTATTCTCCGTAATTGCCGTGGCACTCCTGATGGTTCCCAGTCAGGACCGTAGATCACTCGAGAGAGGTCTGCTCAGAACCGGTGAAGTTCGGATGATCGGCTGCCAGACGAGGGTCTATCGGGCAGGAGCTCTTCCCGATCGTTGCAGTTGTTCACACTGTCGTCTGGACCTCTCCCACTGGATCCACGTGTCGCTGATGGGCCCCACGTTTGGGACGCCAATTGTTAAAAGGTAGGGCCGAATTCAACCAAGAACCCTTCAGTGTTTGCCCGGCGTTAGCCGCCTCTCATACCATTCGAGATTACCAAACAAAAAGGCAGGGGCTGGAGACGGAAGGCAGGAAACAGGAGTTTATTCCGACGGAGCAGAACACGTCAAATCAGACAACAGGGTATCTTCTCGAGGTGCTCTAAACGCATCCTTGAGGCCTGGCCTCTTATACACAGGTTTATTGCTTTATTACATGAAACGCATTCTTGTCAATACTTTGATGTACGGAAAGGCATCCTCGGAATCCTCACTTTGGGCCTGTTCCCACACACATTTACAGTAGAAGTCCCCACCCCGGTCACAGTAGGTGATGACTATCGCACACCAGGACATTCCGCTGGGAACGGGGGGGTGTGTGATCAGTCGGATCTTCGGGGTGCGAAAGCATTGATTAATCCCCGTTCCCTTGATGTGAGGCGAGGTCCTACTGTAGGGGTAATAAACTGCATCTGTTGGGCTAGGTGATGGCCTGGGGTCAGGCCGGACAATCAGGCAGGGAGGAAGGGGTTATCAAATGGGCCTGTTCTTTGAATGAGATAAAAGAGCGAGGGGGTTCAGCACGGGATGTGGCTCGGAGACAGGGTCGCATTAGAGGTGCGTTTATGGCCCAAGCAGGAGAGACCGGGGGCTGTCGGGCGCGGGGGAATGCTTGCGAGGCCGGGGAGTGAGGGGGAGAGACGTGCAGGCTATTGGCAATGGGCAGAGAGGCCATGACACACAAAATGGCTGCCACTTACGTGCATGATGGGGCCTAAAAAGGGACAGGATGGCGTGGCCACTGTTTCACGATTTTCACTTTACTTTCAACAGTGGCGGTGGGAAACATAAATGAACGCCGCTTATGTATACCTAATTTTAGTAATTTTCCACAGCTGCATCCGGATCAGAAGCAATATACATTCCATTCTGGGGCACATAACAGTCTTTCAAGACTAGACTACTGTCTTGTCCCGGCAGTGCAGGCATCGTATGTGACAGAGGTCAGCCACTTAGATAGGGGGATTTCGGACCACTCTCCACTATGGGTTTACATTGTTGTACAACGCGGCTCAGCAGGGCGGGTCGCCCCCATCAACCCATGGTATTTGCAAAGCTCCAAAATTCGTAAGGACCTTCTTGTTAAGCTAGAAGTCTATTTTGTCATCAATGAGGGGTCAGTCTCCTCTTCGGTATCCTTATGGGAGGCATTTAAAACTGTTGTTAGGGGTCAGGCTATATCGCTGATAGCGGGCGCCAAGAGGGAGAAGCAGAGGGAGGTGGTGGAAATGGAGTCTGAAATTGAGGGCCTGGAAAGAGAATTGAATTAGGAGTGACACAATGTAAGCTTCATCATCTAAGCCTTAAACAGCATGACTATAAGGCGCTGGTTACAGACAGGGCGAAAGCCCTTGGCAGGGAGCAACAGGGTAGGCTTTATGATCTGGGGACAAAGCTGGAAAACGTATTGCTTGGCAGGATAAGAAGGAATGGGCTAGCCGATTGGTCCCTGAGCTTATAACGGAGAAAGGTGAAAGGCTTACGGATCCATAGTTAATAGTTGATGAGTTTGCCAGACACTTCCATTTTGTCTATACTTCAGTCTCATCTTGCATGGAGGCTGACTCCCATCTTTTACTCCCACATCTTTCTGCGGAAGATAAACATTTTATGGATAGTGACTTGACGGCAGACGAGATCGCTTTGGCTGTCCGTTCATTGAACTCTGGTAAGGCGTTGGGCCCTAATGGTCTCCCTATCGAACTCTACAAGCTTAGACCGGATCGCCTGGCAACCTACTTGAAAGGTATGTTTTTGGAGTCCAGAGAGAGAAGTACCCTTCCGAGGGACCAGAGAGTCGCATCAATAGTGGTGATTCACAAGGAGGGTAAGGTTAAGACTAGCTGTGCCTCATATAGGCCTATATCTCTACTTAATGCCGAACCAAAGATTTTGGCTAAACTATTGGCAAACAGGCTGCTCAAGGTTATTGCGGATTTGGTGCATCCCAATCAATTGGGCTTTATGCCCCACAGGAACGCGGCTTTGAACCTGCGTAGATTGCACGAAGTCTTGGCTAGGGCCCAGACATTGCAGGAACCGGCTATAATTGCGTCACTTGATGCCACAATGGCTTTTGATACGATTGAATGGCCATATTTGTGGGCAGTGCTGGCCAAGTTCGGGTTTGGCCCTGGATTCATTAGCTGGATACGCTTATTGTATTCTGAACCACTGGCACAAGTGGTAGTGATCTGAAAGCAACCCCTGAATGAGGGGTTGTCCCCCATTGCACAGCGTAAGGACACTGTATCAGTGTTGACAATTAATCACAAAACAATCATCTGAATTTATAACATAAATCCTTTAATGTTCATTTTGATTCCATGACCTAGATATTCTTGATATATATTTTTTCAGTAGTTTTTAAAAAAAATCTCAAGGTTCATTTTCCACCAGGGGTTGCTTTCAGATTGCATTTGGTTTCACTCTGTGTGGTACAGACAGAGAAGCCCTGTATGCACGCGACAACCACCAACATCGCTATACTCAGTAAACACAGGCTGTGCGTGTCCAAACACTGATTTGCAAGTGGTAGTGAATAATAAAGTCTCGGCCTCCTTTCTACTGGGACGCAGTACCCGCCAAGGGTGTCCGTTGTCCCCCCTTCTTTTTGCATTGGCTATAGAGCCTCTGACTGCGTGGATACGTTGGGAGCCCTCGATCAGGGAGCTGCGGTGGCCCCCTGAATGGGAAGACCTATTTTGTTGTATTTGGTCTCCCCGCGTAAGTCTCTAGCTGTGATTTTTTATAACCTTGCTTCCTTTGGGTGGAACTCTGGCCTTTCTATCAACTGGAACAAGTCGGTATTATTTGTTTTAAAGGGTGATCTTACTGTACCTCCTGGGAATTGTCCTATACAGTTCAGCATGGAAGGCTTTAAATATCTGGGGATTTTTGTGTCCCTAGACCCTTCAATTAGATACTCTTGAAATCTTCTTCCTCCACTTCATCGACTGAAGAGTGATATATCCAATTGGAAGAGGCTCCCTCTCTCCCTACTGGGCAGAGCGGCGTTGTTTAAAATGATGGCCCTACCACGCTTTCTCTACACTCTGCAAAACTCTTTAGATGTGGTGCCTTCGAGCTATTTCCGGGACATTGAGAGTCTACAGCGGACTATGCTGTGGGAGGGGAGGCCTTGTATTGCACTGCGTAAGCTGGTTCAGTTGAAAATCTTGCACAGAATGTATCTAACGGGTCCTCGATTGGTACATATGGGACTTTCGGAATTGGAGCTTTGTAAACGGAACTGTGGCCTAGTTGGTCCCTTCATGCACATTATTTGGGAATGTGACTTTGTTACCACATATTGGCGTAGTATTCATAACACGATTAGGGCGGTGCTTGGGGTCTCCCTCTTCCCGGAGGCGAGGAGATGTTTACTTAACATATGGGAACCTACTGACTTAAATAACTCACAGATGCAATGGGTCACCTTGGGGTATATGATCGCCAAACGTAATATTGCACAGTTGTGAGGAGCAGAGCAGGCCCCTTTATTAGACAGGTGGGAAGACAATTTAGATTGGTGTATGTTCAGAGAGAAGACTACATATTTTGCAAAGGGGCGTCCTCGGAAATGGTCACTAATCTGGGGACCTTGGAATAGCTACAGAGGAGAAATTTGTACGCCATCCTTTGGTGTAGTATCTGATGATTCCCCCTCGCCGTGAAGTTCCAACGTTTTTCCTTGAACTTTGTTTATCCTATCATCCCAGGATGCTTGCTCTGCAACCATGATTGACCCTCTGTAATGTTTTACATGCTGATGTTTTGTTCCAATAAAAAGAAATATTAAAAAAAAGATACATTTCCAAAAGGGAAATCTTCCTAGAATATAAGCCATGAATATAAACACAAAAAGGTGCAGGGCTAAAGAATAGGGTAAAGATCCTTAACTAATCCTCTGTTGTTTTCTTTCATACATCTTTAAGGAATGCACTTAGGAAAATGCGATCCCCAAGCGTCGTGAAGAATACATCAGATAAGCAAAACACACAATAAATCATACACAGAGCGCGTTACTGACTTGCTGGTAAGCGTTTATTCTTTAGAGATTTTGTAATCTTTACTTTTCCACAGGTATGCTGAGGATTATCCAGGACTTACCGCTGACAACTGGCAAGACAAAATAGATCCGAAAAGGAAAGAAAATGAGCTTCCGCACTGTGGCTCGACGAAGGACCGCCGACCGTGACGTAGAGTGACCCGAAAGCAACAGGTAGGTGAAAGGGCAGGATGGAAGACACACGCACGTCAACTAGAACGTGAAATGCTCTACCGCCCGTGCCCGCCATCTTTATGCAGGTGCGGAAAAAGCCTCACACGCCCACCCCAGGATTCCCCCAACAGGTTTGGGTTTCTCAGGGTATCATCTATGGAACAGACACAACAATTTAGGGGCATGGACATGTCCATCAGGTTCCCATGTCCGGTCCTCCAAATAATACCCCTTCCAATTGACCAAAGATTGCAGTTTACGTTTCACTCTACAGGAATCCTCAATAGCCTCTATTTCATATTCAAGCTCATTATTAACCACTACGGAGGTTGGACAGGTGATCTCATCCCTGATACCAATGGTTCCAATAAAGACATATGAAAAACCGGATGGATTTTTAGAGTGGAAGGAAGTTCCAGTTTCATGGCTACAGGATTAACCCCTTCGACGCTCATGACGAGCCCAGCTCGTCATGGAGTTTCCATTGATTTCAATGGAAATTACATTAGTGGTACCAGGGGCTCAGCATCCAAGTGGTTAAGCACTTTTATGTTTTTGTAGGGACCAATGAAATGATGCTTGAACTTGCACTTTGCTTTCACGGCAATATTATGTGTGGACAACTACACTTTGTCCCCATTCTCATGATAGAGGGATGGATGTATGATGTTACAACGCATGCTATTACAACGCATGCCTTTACGACGCAAGTTTTACAACAACGCAAGTCGTTACAACGACTTGCGTTGGGGGCGCTGGATAGTGAATAGTTTAATTTACTATTTCAACTCCAGTCCCCGTGGATAGTAGGGAAGGTGTTGGAAACTATTCCCTACCCCTGGGCGCCCCCCAGCGCAAGACGTAAAAGTTGCGTTGTAATGGTTGCGTCGTAAAGGTGCTTTGTTGTAAAAGTTGCGTTGTAAAGGATGTTCCCCTAGAGGGATGGACGCCGATGGAGATCTGCATTTTCCTTTTACACAACTTTAGCTTTATTCAAATTAATCTGAGCTGTCTTTATTGTAGCATGGATATGATCTACAAATTCCAGAGCAGCAGGAGTAGGGGTAGAAACAGGAGAAGATAACAGCAAGAAACAGGGATGGAATCCACGATTACAGAAAAAGGGAGAAATACCTACAGAAGAATGCATCCCATTGTTGAAAGCAAATTCAGCTGCTCATAAGAAAGTGTTCTAATCTAAAGGGGAATGCAACAATTAGCATTGTGAATATTGCTCCAAAGATTGGTTCACTCTCTCTGTCTGACCATCTGTCTGAGGATGATCGCATGATGAAAGACGAACATCAACCTGTAACAAGGAACCCAACCCCTTCCAAAACTTAGATACAAATTGGGAATTGCGATCTGATGCAATCACAGAAGGGAGGCCATGCAATCGCACTATGTGTTGGAAAAATACAGTGGCTAAGGGGCTCATTAGGATGGCGGGCGGACTTCGTCCTCCTGCTACCCTAGCGATGTTGGGACCAGCCGCCAGATGTGCGGCGGTCCCGCCCCGGCAATTAGGATGCCACTGCCACCATGGTGGTGGCATCCTCCATTCCCAGCATTGTGGCGGGCGTACTCACAGCACCGCCCGCCACAATGCTGGGAATGCACTGCGTGCATTGTCATGCACAAGGTGACAGGCACCGCGAGGTGCCTGCCACCATGTCCATGACAATGCAGTGGGGTACTATAGGTACCCCCCATGTGCACTCCATCCACCCCAATACCCTGGGGTCCCGCAACGGGCCCACGAAAGCAGAATCAGCATGCTTTTGCCGCCATGAAAAGGCATGTTTCCGCCCCATACTAATAATGATGGCGGTGTCTAGCAGACACCGCCACCATATTAAATCCTTTTCAGGGCTGAAAAGCGGCAGACGGTCTTCATGTCCACCGCGGTACCCTCCGCCATACTAATATGGCGGGGGTAAATGTGTGTATGGCACCATTCTAAAGCTTGTTGTTGTGGGAATGACTAAACTCCCCGAATATAATGAAGGTTTTGTACTCTCACCCGTTATGTTTTTGTTCTAGATCTTCAATGTTCTTAAAGTTTTGCGCTTGCAAAACCTCATTGATAACATTTTCTTCAAGACATAAAGCACCAAAAATGTGTTCTCTGCCTGTAATAGGAGGATGATCAATAGTAATTTCCACCTCTTCATAGCCAAATGGCGACATCTGCTTTTGTCGCAGGGATTCTGCTCCTACACAGAACTGTGCATAGAGACCTAGAACCTCAGTGAATTAGGGTGTACCAAAACTCACCTCAGTATCCAAAATCCCCTACCAGACTAGCAATCAGTGTCTCATTGGTTCTTCCATACCCCCAATGATTAGACAACCCAGAACATGGACTTAGAACACCTCAGGTAACGTGGAACACATGAACACTCTTTCGTTATACTAACATACCAATCCAAAATGAGGAGTAAATGAAGACACGTGCAAGTTTGAAATGCTTATTTCTAATGCCGTGTTCTCAGGCGCAGTATCTACTAGTACTAGTCCATAAAATACAAAGGGAGAAAGCATGTTAAATGCTAAAGGGAAGAAGGCTAAATGTCACCTCAGTCTTACCCTCCCTTGCTAGTATATTATATTATATCTAAAGAAGGTCTTTTTGGGTTTTAGAAGGGCGGCCCTATACCTCTGATCTTAGTGGAAAGGGATCACATCATCTTCCACCAGCTCTCTGCATGCGAATATTCATCAAGTGTGTGTGCATGCTCTGCGCAGTGCATTATTAAAAGCGCCAAAAGCCAGAGTTGGCCGCAGATGCATATGTATTATGTCTAGAACGTGCGCTGATCAGACCTCCCAACAACCACTGTGTTGAAATAACCTTGAAGGCCTCGGCACTCACTGTTCAGACATAGCTTACCAAGCAAAGCTGATACAATAGGAAAACATATTATATTCTCGTGTGAAGCAAAATATTCTACTAGGCTCAAAGCATTAATAACAATATGTGCCGTGTGCAGAAGCAGCAAAAAGGAAAAATGGCGTTTAAACTTCTAATAAGCTCATGCTAACTTAACACAGTGTGAAGGCAAAGCCTATCTACATGACACCCTCCCGTGATCCGAGCACGGATAAGATAAGATAAGATAAGGGGCACATTTTTGAAATGCAGAGTTCAAGAACGACAGTCAGCTCAAATTTGCACAAGGTAAAAAATAAAAAGAACAAATTTCGTCTTTAAAAATCCACATAGACAAAGGTGAATGCGAATCCAATAAATTGAGTCATTGGCCTTAGTAAAGTTAATAGGCCTGGGGCAGAGAAATAATTTTATAGAGGCTTGAAAAAAATAAAAATGTTCGATGTCCAATAAATGACCTCGGTTATGGGAGAGACGATGACATATCTCATCCTAACAATGAATATGCAAAATAGGAAGTCACTGTTCTAATCCGAAAATAATTCAGCCATCCAATTTAACAATGGGAAAGAACATACATGCTCTTCAATTACCGGAGCCTCTAGCACCATCAGAGGACAACTCGGTGGGTTCTCAATGAAGCTGTGTGCCAAGAAATCTTGCGCCGCTGCGAACACATTCCAACGACCCAGTATTCCATGCATCGCTGCAAAGGCCATAATCCCTCCATCAGAACAAAGCAATTCATGAGCAACTAAGGGGCTCATATGCTGATTATAATCCACATCGGGAGACACCGTATTGCAGATACACAAATCAAGGGCCCAGTCGAAATCGCAACTCAGGCAATGAAAGACAGGCTGAACACATGTAAAATAGGAAAATCGAAACGATAATCCATAAGCTGCACTTAAGGTTGCAAGAGGCAGCGCTCCATAGTACTCAAGCATTCGGTTGCGAAACAGCGCCAGTCGTGATCGCTCGTCTCGAAACACAGGTGGTGCATCCATTTTGAAATAAACAAAACAGTAAAAGCATGCCTGCAGCTAGAGCCGGTAGTAAGGGAAATCCACCAAATAGGCTGGAAAAAATGGAATGAAAGAAAGCAGGAAAGACCCCGAATATAGTTTGAAACGAAGACACAAGGCCACTGCTTATAACTTTAAAAAAGTGGGCCAGCCCCGTTGTGGAGGATGCATTAAAGATAGTGTGAATTAATTCACCGAAATGCAAAGGCAAGTCAGTATTTAATAAAGCATGCACCTCTGTGCGGGTGTTAGCCACGTGAAGGACGAATGCCTCACAAGCAGATGTGAGGGCAACTTCTTTCTGGGACAATAGAGCTCTTATGCGACTCATCTTGTTGAACTCTGCTTTCAAGGTCGGAATCGTGGGCCAGATGGAATCATCAAGCTTCCCATGCGGGGGTGGATACATTACATTCTTACAGCAAACCACACGTTCACTGACGGTAACTACATAAACAATTCCTTTTATTAGCCCACAGCAAACTTCATTGTTTAAAAGTAAATAACTCCCGTTTGCCAGTAATGTGAATGTGGGTACGATTGCAGGCACAGGTGTACCTTTCAAAATACATGCTAAATTCGGCTCATTCTGGTTACAAGAGCCGTGCAATTGGATATGTCTGCACATCAATGAGCGATCTGGTGTTTCAGTGCAATCTTCACCATTCAAATAAACTTCCTTACCCTCCCTAAGGCCTCTATAGGTAAATGGAAGTGACCAAGCTTCATGGAGATAAGCACTTCCAAGATGTTCTTATCTACCAATTGCAAAGTACTTCATACACCCTTCGAACTTGAACAGAGGGAACGGGAGAGTTATTAACCCGTGGATAAGCCACGTTGCTGAATTGGCCTCCGCCACAGAAAACGGTAATGGTTCTAACCTTTCAATGTGTAACATAGAAAAGGATGCATCTTTCATTGACAGTAAACGCTGCTTATCAGTCCAATTAAATGGGGCAAACAATGATGACGTGTTCATGCAATGCCATGGCACTTTGCCAGCTTTTAAGGTTTGTAAAGTCCATGCAAACTGCATAATGGAACGTAATTGATTTTGACCATGGTACAAAACAGACACTTCATCCTGCACAATATCAACAACAGATGATACAATATTGTCCAACGTGTAAATGCGAGAAGAAAGCGTATTAATGCTATTATCTACAACTGCTAGCACTTTCTCTAAATTAGCCTGATCTATAGATCTAATGCGGGTAGCCGCCTCAATCTGGGATGTTTTCCAGACTTCGTTGTAAATAGCATATATCCATCTTTTAGATCTGCCGTTAGCCGGGCCCTTTATAAAAAGTCAGGAAAAGAAGGAGCATTTAATTTTTTAGTAGTGGCCAATCCAAAGCATGTCGTCTGTGAAATTGTAGAATTCAAGAACAACATATGGTTCAGGATGAGGCATGCATGGTGCAAAGCCTCAGTGCCTTGCACTTGCCAGCTTTTAGAACCCCAAACTGATTTAAGGTCAATTGTATCCTTCCACAACTCGTAGCCACCTACAGCTAACTGGTCTAGAAAGGACTTCGAATACAATAATTTAGTATCGGTAAGTCAAACTTTGGATGTGGACTTTTCAGTCATTTTAAAATAAAATGCATTGGGATTCGACTGATTAAAATCAGTAAAATAAAAGAACCTATTCAAAAAGGAAGCAGAACTGCCTTGTATAACAGCTGGACAATGCTCCCATTGTGTATAATTTACAGTGTTCCTCCTGGTATTAGTTTTATGCAGGTAGTGATTGCCAAAATGTTGGTAACCATATAAATCACCATAATTAGCAGATTCTAAATACAAATCTTCATTATCAAAGGCAGCATAATATTTCAAATCAGAAAAACAAGCTTCTACGGCCTGAATATCCCAATCATCAGAACGTATATTTTGTTTAATTACATCCCCCATAGAAACTCTAAGCACATTAGGGACATTTATAACCTCAGTGGGCCCATGAATTTGAAAACGAACAGCATCCCATACAATCCCATCTAAAACAGGCCAAGCAGTGATGTTAACAAAAGCCAAGTCTCTCTTCAATCTGTGTGATGAGGAATGGGGAGCCAATGTTCCATTGATATGTCGAATGCATGGTCTCTCTTCGACATAGTGTCCATTGACAAGCCGAAAAAAATACACCACAAAGCCAATTGACATGAAAAGGTAAACTGAAAAAAGCACCAACCAAATGTAGGTCCAAGGGGGAATCAAAAAATGTTTTTTAAACAATTTAGCCAAAACAGAGACCTTTGAAGGTTTCTTCGATGTTTGTGAATTAGTGTCAAATGAAAATCTGGATTCTGTAGCCAAGCGAGTTTGCAAGTCAGGCATCGATAAGTCAGTTGGGTAAGTGTAGTCAGTTTCATCAAGTTGAGTACCAGGCAGTGTACTCAATAAAGGACTAGAAATTGCAGGCATCTCGAGGGCAACATCAGGCACTGGATCAGAAGCCGGGGCCAAAACAGAATTTCTCAAAATCAAAGAACATGAGACTGCCGGTGTCATACTAAGAAGAATCGGCCACTCTGTGTATCTTGACATTGTCAATGGAGAAATACCTGTTTCCCTTACGACCTGGAAGCGGTGGTAAAATGACTGTTCTTGTGCCCTGCGCTCCAAGCACTGGAACTGGAGCTCGATAAGAGGGACCAAATTCTTTCTTCTTTTCGATCTTCTCCCGAACCAGTTCTCCAACTTGGGGTAGCCAGCCAACTACCGGGATCTGCAACGCATCATCCGAGGTGGAGGGCAAATATTCCTTTGCAAGACTGTCTCTCGTCTCTTGTAGATTCTGTAAAACATTGCAATGTTCATCTACGTCAAAGGAGGCAGCAACAGCCGCCTGGTCTAGACCGTCAAGGTCCGGTACAAACATCTTGATACCAAAGAGCATTTCATATTGGGTCCGCCCACCCAGAGACCTTCTAGGGAAATTATTTAGAGCACGCTGCACGCTATTAGGGTGGGCCAGCCAGTTCCTGCCAGTGCCTATAACTCTAGCTGTCAAAGACTGCTTTAAATCTCGGTTCATTCGTTCCACAACACTATTACCCTCAGGTCTGTATGGAGACGAAAACTTGACTTGGACCCCCAACGAAGTCATGGCATCCTTATACGCCTTAGAGGCGAAAGCCGGACCCTGACCCGAATGGAAGCTACCACAGGCAAAAATCCCTACAAAGACACGCAAGTCTCTTATTACAGTTTGTGAATCAGCGCTGCGGTCTGGCCACAACCACACAAAGAGTGTGCATGAATCAACTGCTACTAAGATATACTTATACGCAGTATCAGAAGAAAAAGGACCGCAGTGATCTAAATAAACACAACCAAGTGGTTTATTAGAAATGTACAACTGTGTCAGGACGGACGCGCAGTAGTTGAAGGCTTAATCTGCTGGCAAATATCACATTGAAGGACATAATCACGCGTCTGTTTGTACAGTCCCTGCCACCAGAAACGTTGTTGTAAGTTGTAACTGAGATACAGTAGCCAAAACGCCCGCATGCGCAGACGCAACACCTTCATGGGCTGCAGTAATCAGCCCTGGCCTGCAGTCCGCGCTGGGAATCAACCTTTCACCAACGTCAGGTATTTTCACATAAGGAACTTTATCAGGACTTAAGTGGTATGAATACTTCGAAGGGAATCCCTTAGGATATTTACTTCCCTTCTCAGTCGCAGTAATAGCTGCCAAGATATCATCATCAATCTTACTTTTGGAACGTGTAACTGCTGCAACCAAATATGTCGATACTGCTGATTTTGTGGCCTCATCAGTCAAAGAATTGCCAACAGCGTGGACTCCTACGCGCTGATGACCGAGAGTATGAATTACAAACACGAGTGGCAACAGCTCTTTAAGCTCAGCCACTCGGACCCAGATCATTTTATGTTTTATTGTGCTACCCTTGGAATCACTAAAATCATTCTGAATCCAAAAGAACAGGTTTTCATTGTAAGACTGGACACAGTAGTAAGAATAACTCACAATAAGAGTCGTCACACTAGGATCAGCGTACTCCAATGCAAGCATCAGAGCACAAAGCTCTGCCAATTGTGCGGTGCAGTCCCCTAAAGTCTGCGTGTGCACGACCCTGGACTTGAACTCATCGTTCACCATGGCACCTACCACAATGGCGCAAGCTGAAACGTATGCGTGCTTAGACCCATGCGCAACTTGCGATGAACCATCAGTGTACATGATGCAATGGAAATCCTCCAAAGGCCGCATAGTCAAAGGCGCAGGATGAACAAATTCATACTGCAAAAACTCTTGCGACTGTAGGGAGGCATCAAAAATAAACATGACATCCGGAGACGTCAATGATGCTACCCACTGTATCCACCGTGAGTGCAATGCTTTAGAATTTGGTACATTGGCTTTCGTCACTGCCTCTAATGCAGGATACGGGGTAAAAACAACATGCGTTTTCCCTGCTACAGTGCACATTCCTTAAGAATCGCCATCTGCACTGCTGTCAAAACTTTTTCCACAGTGGAAAACTGCATTTCTGCTGAAGTGTACAAGTGTGACTTGTAAGCAATAGGTACTGTGTCTCCTTCGTTAAAAGTAAGGTAAGTGAAACCCACCACCCCAGGGATGATTCTTATCACCAGGTTGGTGTGATTATCACGAGTCAGTACCAATTTAGATTCTAGAAGATCAGCCTGCAAAAATTGCAAAATAGCTGAATGATCCGGCAGCCAGCAAGATTTGGTAAAAGTAGGTTGTATCAAAGCATACAAAGGCTTGATACGATGGGCATATTCAGGAATATATGTACGCCCGAAATTCAAAAATCCCAGCAAGGACTGTAATTTTTTTAGAGTTGTAGGAGCGGGCAGTTTTGCGCATTTCTCCAAGAAGTGAGGAGCCAATCCTCGACCTTCATTGTTGAGCTCATAGCCCAGGAACAACACTGTGTACCCTGCAATGAGAGACTTTGCAAAGTTGAATTTGTAACCAAAGTCCGCAAAGTTACAAATTATGCGGTTAATGTGACACAGATGCGCCCAAAACTCGTCGTCTGTGAGATATATGTCATCCAAATACGAACACACATCCGTGTCCACTCTCTCTAAGAGAGATTCAATGCTGGCAGCAAACACGCCCGGACTATTCTTATAGCCCATAGGTAAACGTTTATATTGACGTTGTTTGCCACCACTTGTAAAACTGGTCCATTGGGAACAAAGACCATCCAAATTGTGGGCAAAAAAACCATTGGAAATGTCAAGCGTGGTTTTAAACCGTTTACGCACAAGACCATCCACTAAAGCAGAGCTGTGGGTATTCTGTACTGCACCGGTATGACAATGCGAGTTCAAATGCCGGTAATCCAATACCAAACAGAACGAGCCGTCTGGCTTTGTCACAGTAAAAAGAGGGTTATTCATCGGTGACACACAAGTTTCAATTAAACCTTGATATTCCAATTGTTCAAGGATTTCCACAACAGAAGCCTTAGCTTCACGTCGGATGGGATATTGAGGCTGAGGCATAGACCGTAAGGGAATCTCGTGGTGTGGGGAAAATTTATCCCAACCACAGTGAGTACGGTACAAAGCCGGCGCAAGGGCTTTAGCCCACTCTTCTGCAAAATTCAGTGCATGCTCCTTTGAGACATTGTGCGCGGAACCAGGGAGGATCACCTCCTCCCCTCTTGGAGCTGCGAGGACAAAAGGTGGGGGCCAATCAGCCTCCGCTAACAAAATGTCATAGGTATTCGTAAGATTTTCCCAAAATACCCCTTTTATGGTACCTTGTATGTCACCTTCAATTAAAAGGACAATGTTATAAAGTCTATCAGGGGGAGCTACTCTGGTATCAGCTGTCTCCACAACAACATACTGGTCAGTCGCTGTCACCTTCAGGAGTGGACGCAGGGCCTCTCGCACTATGGTAATCTCCGCCGCGCTGTCCAGCAAGGTCAGAGCCCATGTCAGATTCCGAAGCTGCGTTCTCACTATCTGTGGCATATCTCGCTGTTAAAGCGGCAACTTTCTTTTTCTGAAACTGGGGTCTTTTCGGTGTTGAATCGTCCTGCTTGCCTTTACTGTCTTTTGGGCGAGGTGGGGCTGGTCGCCTCCCTGCTGGCCACCCCGACCTCTGCCGCCTCCTCCACCACCGGCGAAGAGGCCGATTAGTCCTCAAAAGAACGAGGAGAGCGTTGTTCAGAAACCTGAAAACGATCAGGATATTTTATCGTCGGGCGATCGCGCAAGTCATAAACACGTTCTGTAGGTGCAGGCACTGGAGATGCAGGACGTGACCCCTTTTTCTGTTGCTGTTGTTTATCCTGTTTTTGTTTTTGCGGCCAATTTTGCTTCTTAGCCTTGGGCTGGTCGTCTGTTTCCGACTTCTGTCCTTGGGGTTGCTTTTCTCTTTTGCTGAGAAAGGCATGACACCCAAACTGTTTCGGCCCACGATTTTATAAGCCGCCGTAATAATTCTCGGTAACTGGCGGGGTTTATCGGGCACCGCTTGCAAAGCATTAGACACCTGAAAGCTTAACGCATCTCCCTTGACATTCGCAAGTACGAGATCGGAAACTACGTCAAAACTGCCGCAGAGCCGCATACCCAATTCAACCGCTGCCTCAGATCCGTGCTTATCTTGAACAAGCTTAATGACCGAGGGCAGGACGGTCATTGACGGAGTGGCGAAGCACCTCGTGTACACTGCCGCAAAAATCTTACCCCAAGATACACAGTCATGTGCCTCTGGTATCAAGTCTTTAGGCAAACTAATTGTCAGAATCCTGTGTTTCTCAACAGGAGTCGTGTTAGGAAATATTGCTTCCAGCTGGTCAAATTTCTCGGCAAGCCAGAAAGGCATATCATCCTTAACCTGGGGGCGCTTGCCGATCACTGCATTAACCATAACAGGACTAAGCTTCATACCGCTCGGTCCGGCTGGAAGCGCCGCAGCACCTGGGGCCCCGCCCGGGAGATTGCGGGTAATGTATTGCACTAACGACCGAATTACACTAATTGCGACTGTATGTAACTGCCATAAATCTGCAACGGGAACCGCTCCATGTCTAGGATGCGGTGTAAATCCACCCAAAGCAGGCCAGGTAGCGCCTTGAATGGAAAAAGGACCTAACCTTGAGCCTAACAAAGTGTGGGGTAGGACGCCATTAAACTAAACTCGATGCTGCCAAGCATTAATCGAAACCTCCTGTGTCCTATATGGAACATATTCCTGAGGCACGGCAATAGCAGTATAAGTGTCGAACACATTAGTATTTGCGTTCACAGCCGGGAGGGTCACCCGCGAATAGAAACATTCGTATGGGTAAGCTGCTTCCGCACTCACAACCATTACAACTGCCATGCCCTCCAACCCGACGTTATAAGCCTGCAAATGATTGCGAACCGCAATTCGACTATGCTGCGGTATGTCAATGTCAGCCATAGTGACACAGTAAGAAAGAGGTACAACAAAAACTACGTAGCACAACAGGGTAGTAATTCAAAAGGAAACCGTTTGAAAAGATTCAAGCTTGAAATGACCTATGTAACTATAGGTAGGTTTGTCCGACACCACTGTCTTCCAGAAACAATAGTGAAGGGGGTTAAGGACTGATATAAGCACTACTCAAGTGTCACGTAATAAGACCACCAACGGTTGGGCGCCATGTCGCAGGGATTCTGCTCCTACACAGAACTGTGCATAGAGACCTAGAACCTCAGTGAATTAGGGTGTACCAAAACTCACCTCAGTATCCAAAATCCCCTACCAGACTAGCAATCAGTGTCTCATTGGTTCTTCCATACCCCCAATGATTAGACAACCCAGAACATGGACTTAGAACACCTCAGGTAACGTGGAACACATGAACACTCTTTCATTATACTAACATGCCAATCCAAAACAAGGAGTAAATGAAGACACATGCAAGTTTGAAATGTTTATTTCTAGTGCCGTGTTCTCAGGCGCAGTATCTTAGCTAATACAAGCAAACATATTATAAGCAACAAGGTTATCAGCATAGTTACTAGTCCATAAAATACAAAGGGAGAAAGCATGTTAAAATGCTAAAGGGAAGAAGGCTAAATGGCACCTCAGTCTTACTCTCCCATGCTAGTATATTATATTATATCTAAAGAAGGTCTCTTTGCGTTTTAGAAGGGCGGCCCCATGCCTCTGATCTTAGTGGAAAGGGATCACATCATCTTCCACCAGCTCTCTGCATGCGAATATTCATCAAGAGTTGGCCGCAGCTGCATGTGTGTTATGTCTAGAACGTGCACTGATCAGACCTCACAACAACCACTGTGTTGAAATAACCTTGAAGGTCTCGGCACTCACTGTTCAGACATAGCTTACCAAGCAAAGCTGATACAATAGGAAAACATATTATTCTCGTGTGAAGCAAAATATTCTACTAGGCTCAAAGCATTAATAACAATATGTGCCGTGTGCAGAAGCAGCAAAAAGGAAAAATGGTGTTTAAACTTCTAATAAGCTCATGCTAACTTAACACAGTGTGAAGGCAAAGCCTATCTACATGACACTTTCACATGTTTTTCTGCCTGCTTTGAATTGTATCTCAAAATCTCTGAAATATTGGGTCCAGCGCAATTGTCTCATGGACAGAGCTCAAGCTGCTTTCAAAAATTGTAAATTCCTGTGATCTCTAAGGACGGTAACTGTATGTGAAGCACCCAACAGATACTCGCTCTATTCTTCAAAGACACGCTTTATCACAAGGAGCTCTCTATCTCCTACACAGTAGTTTTGCTCTGCAGGAGTCGTTATAAGACAAAAAGGCAACAGATTGTAAATATGCTGTTTCCTTATCACTTTGGGACAAAACTACCCAATTGCTACAAGAGATGCAAAGGGTTGAGATTGGTTAGGATGCCTCAATATGGGGGCATTAACAACAGCATCTTTCAATTTCATAAACACTTCTTCAGCAGCAGAAGTCCAACAGAAAGTGATCCCCTTTTTTAACAGTTTAGTGATGGGAGACGCCAAGGCAGCAACGTTATCAATGAAACGCCTCTACAAATAGGCAAATCCCAAAAAGCTATGTACTTCTTTAACTGAATGAGGAGACTACCAGCATGTTATTGCAGTTATTTGTTGAGGGTCCATGCTCACCCAGTCCTGGGATAAAACACAAATCCCAAAAAGGTGACTTCAATTTTGTTGACTCCCATTTATACAATTTTACATATACTTGAGTGTCTCTTAGTCTTTCCAACACAGCCCTCATATTTCCAATATGCACTGCCGTGGAAGAGGAGGACACTAGAATGTCATCTATATATGCTATAACACCTACATCCAGCATCTTTCTCAAGGCTTCATTGATACAAAATTGAAAGGAGGCAGGGGCATTTTAAAGGCCGAATGGCATTACAAGATACTCATATAAACCAAATTCAGTGCGGGATGCAGTTTTCCATTCATCACCCTCCTGTACCCTCACCAAATGATATCCTCCTCCCATGTCCAACTTTGGAAAAATTCTGGCATTTTTAACTTGGTCAAGTAAGGATTGGATTAATGGTAAATTCTTTACAGATATTTAATTGAGAGACCTATAATCAATGCAGTATCTGGGAACTCCTTCCCATTTCAGAATAAAGAAGAGAAGAGAGTAAGCCGGTGAACGAGAAGGCCTCATAAACCCTATACTGCGTATTGAATCCAAATATTCTCTGAGATAAAGGTTTTCTTTTTCAATTAAAGCGTAGATTCTACTACAAGGTATTTGTTCTTGTGTAATTAAATCTATACGGAAGGCGTAGGGTCTATGTGGCGGAAGGGAATCACTGACAGAATATTGACTTCAAAAATATCGGCATTAAAAATATCGGAGGCGGAATATCAACATCAAGAATATCGAAGTCCTACCTACATTAAGGTAAGTACAAAAATATCGGAAAAAAATATAGTTGTAAAAAATATTGTTTTTTAAAAAATGTTTACAAATAGTATAAAATTAAATAAATGTTATATATAATTAACCCCTTCCATGCTGCCGTTGGCCATTCCTGAACGCTACCTCGCTGGTGCTGCCGTCGGACAATGGCCAACGCGGCCCCGCCTGTTTTGCGGAAGTGCCGTACTTCCGCAAAATCGGCGGCGCAGTGGAGGGGTTAAAATAAACATAGTTAAAAATATATTTAAAATTATAAGTAATACATATAATGTATAAAAAATATATATATACATATAAAATATAATATATTATTACTTAATAACATTTACAATTAATCAGTCTAATAACGTATAAATTGTTAAAAAAACATTCTATAAATTATAAATACATACATACACATACAACAATAATATAAATAAAAAAATAAAAACTATATATAACAAATTAAAAAAATGTTTTTTAAATAAATTAGACACTACATTAACTAAAACAGTAAATATTGGCTAGTGTAGGGGTTAAAATTACTATTCCAACTCCAGAGAGTGGAACAGTAGGGAAAGTGTTGGATAGCCTAGGGGTAAAAATTACTATTCCAACTCCAGAGGGTTCAACAGTAGGGAAAGTGTTGGATAGTGTAGGGATTAAAATTACTATTCCAACTCCAGAGGGTGCAACAGAAGGGAAAGTGTTGGATAGCGTAGGGGTAAAAATGACCAACTCCAGAGGGTGCAACAGTAGGGAAAGTGTTGGATAGCGTAGGGGTAAAAATTACTATTCCAACTCCAGAGGGTTCAACAGTAGGGAAAGTGTTGGATAGTGTAGGGATTAAAATTACTATTCCAACTCCAGAGGGCGCAACAGTAGGGGAAGTGTTGGATAGCATAGGGGTTACAATTACTATTCCAACTCCAGAGGGTGCAACAGGAGGGAACGTGTTGGATAGCATAGGGTATAAATTACTATTCCAACTCCAGAGTGGGCAGCAGTAGGGAAAGTGTTGGATAGCAAAGGGGTCACAATAACTTACTAATAATTAAAATAATAATTTTTTTGTAAACAATAACAATTTCATAATCAAATTACAACAAATTAATTAACAATACCAATAAATAATTTTTTAAAAATAATTACCAATGAATAATTAATTATTTAAAAAATACAATTAAATAATAATAATTAAACATGTATTAACAAATAATACTAAAATAAAAAATAACAATTCAATATAAAAAAGCAAAAATTATTAAAAAACATTTAGCAATAATGAATTAAATACCAATACATTATTGATAAATACCAATAAATTATTAAACATCAAATTTAATTACCAATTATTAATTAATGAACAATTATTCAGTAATTTAATTATCAATACTCAACTCTAAAAAAATAAAATTACTTAATTGCAATTAAATTACTTCCCACCCTATTCCCCATAACCTCACATCACACTTCAATAATAAATTAATACACTTATTATAATTACCAATTAATCAATTAATAGAAATTAATTACAATTTAATAAAAATGAATTACCAATTAATAATTAATTAACATAACAATATTTATCAATACCAATAAATACAAATTAAATATTTACTTAATTACAATTAAATTATTTCCTACCCTATTACCCTATAACCTCACAACAGACTTCAATAATACATTAATACACTTAATATAATTACCAATGAATCAATTAATACAATGTAATTACTAATTAATACAAATTAATTACCAATTAATAATTAATTAACATAAAATATTTATCAGTACCAATAAATAAAAATGTAATATTTACTTAATTAAAGTTAAATTACTTCCCACCCTATTCCCCTATAAACCTACAACCCACTACAGAACTAAAACTAAAAATGTATTAAAACATATTTAATCATATCTAAAAAATATTTAATTAATTTACTATAATTAAATTACTTCTCACCCTATTCCCCTATAAACCCACAACCCGCTATGGTACTAAAATGCATAATTTACTTAAATAAATTATTACTAACTCCTAAAAATGTAATACAAATACTTTAAAACTAGTACAATAATTAACAAAAATTATAAAAACAAACATATAACATACCTAATAAAATACATAACACTAATATTAATATCGATATTAGTACCATCGATATTTTTGCTTTCAATATTACTTACTTCGATATTAGCAAAAACGATATTTCTGACCTTCAGGTCGATATTCTGGTTGTCGATATTCTTGATTTCGATATTCTGTCCCTCCGAAATTTTGTACTCAATATTATTGTCTGTCGAAATAAAAAAGTCGATATTTTGACTGTTTACCGGTAGAAGGGTAAAAACCTTTTTTTTAATCAAACATGTCTGCCATATCATGAGCAGACCAGAAGTTCAGGTGTAACGGAGTCTGTTAACACTGCAATTTCTTTCTAAGGTACCTGTTCTGGAATACTATGGGACTCTATATCTGGATTGTGTTACATTAACCATGGAATGCCTAAAATAGGTTGTAACTGGGGTGATTGAAGAAGATCACACTGTATAGTTTATTTATGTTGATTATGTATGAGAAGACTCACATCATCAGCAGCATTGGTAATTGGGCCACATTTTATACTCCTCCCATCAATGGTTTTAACCTCTTCTATTACAGCCTTGGACACTATTGGGAGCTCTATTTGTTTATCCCATTGTATATCCATGAAATTCCCTGTAGCGTCAGAATCAACCATTATCTAAACTTCAATCAATTGATCTCCATATTGGCCTTGGGCTTTTATATGGAAATGATAGGGACAAGGAATTGTTTGGGCTAGAAGTTGGGAGACAATTAGTCGAAGTACTTGTGTGCATAGACCTCGGGCTCTGTAGTTTACCGACTCGCTACGTCTCTTGAGTGTTACTGGACATTCACATAAAAAGTGCCCTGGGTTCCCACAATAGAGGCATACTTTCTTATCTCTGCATGGTTGTCTCTCTTCATCTCTAAGAGGGTCCCTAATACTTCCTATTTTCGTGGGTTCAGGTTCTTCTGAAGGTCTTTCAGAATCTACTTTCCTCTCTTTATATATCACAATTTGTGGGTCAAAGTATCCTTTTCTTGGTGCCTCTTATGTAATCAATAGTCTAATATGACCACAAGTTCGATAAGAGCGTTGCATGATTCAGGGGGATCCACTACCTGAGCCAATAAATCCTTGAACTTATTTTTGAGTCCTTTGTAAAAGAGAGTGCTAATTGCTCCTCATTCCACCCTGCCTCTGCCACTAATCTATTGAAACTGGAGCTATATGTCATTAAATCCTTAGTACCTTGCCTCAGATTCAAAATTTCTGTATCAAAAGATTGCATTAAAGAATGTCTATCGAACAGTCTACGTAGTTCATCTTTGACGTCTGGATAATTATAAAGTAAAGGGCCATTGCGATCCACTAATGGAATGGACCAAGTTGCAGCAGTGCTGCATAGCTATGACTAAACAAAGGCTACCTTAGCTTGTTCAGTAGGAAAGCATGAAATGCAACTGATACTGGTTTATGAATGTAGCAAATTTAGATGGATCTCCCATAAACCGTTCAGGAGGAACTAATGGTCTAGCTGGAGTAGTGGTCACATAAAACACAGGATGACTGGAACTAGAAGTGGAAGGAGCAGGGAAGAATGTATTACCAGATGCCTAGCTCCTGTAGCACGAATAGTGCCTTGCTGTAAAGTGTCTATCCTAAGTGTAAGGGATTGAGTTTCTTTCTGCAAATTCCCTATCATGTGGGGTAAATCTGCCAAGTTTCTCTGATGCTCTTCCATGTTGCCCGGGAGGAAAGTAAACATGGGCTTCACTTTCTGAAATTCTCACCTGAGGTTTCCACAAAGTGCGAGGTTCCAATTTCCTTCACCCAGCAAGAATGCCCAACAAAGTCAAATCTAGAAATGGTGAGATGGGGAAGAGGGTAAAGCAAGGAAGAGAAAAGACACACGTCCACAGCGCATTCTGGGATGAATGGTAAGCTTCTGGATCTTTCTATTTTAATCCGGCATGCAAGGAAAAGAGTAGACTTGTTAGTGTATGTATATGAGTTTGATATAGAATACCAAGCACTCCTGTTATAAAGGTATTCACAACCAGTAAGTAACTACCTGTTCAATTCCCCTCTTTCACTTATGATATAATGGTGGTAGATGCAGGATCAGATGACCATCTATGTGAGTAAGAGAAGAAAATTAGGGGGTTTTGTTCTCCGAGCAGATATATATATATATATATATATATATATATATATATATATATATTCACTGAAAAAACCATAGGTTTCACTCCAGTTATAGTTAGGTGGAAATCTTACTCGCATAAAACCATCAGTGATGTCATGAGTGATGTCACTGACCATGTCATGAGTGATGTAATATGTGACGTCATCAGCAGTGCATTGCACGCGCAAGTTATAGTGAGTCCAACTAACTATAACGTGGGAATTTCAATGGTTTTATGCGAGTAAAATTTCCACCTAACTATAACTGGTGTGAAACCTATGGTTTTTTCAGTGAATATATATATATATATATATATATATACCAGCTCCAAAACACCAACCCCAAAGCATAAAGACAGTCTGATTTGGGCGGGAACTCCTTTCATTCAGTTTCTCTGCCTCGGGGCGTGGCACGCACCCCGTGGCCAGCTGGTATTTAGAGTCCTGCTGCTCCGTCAACCGGCGGTTCAGCCTAAGGAACACTGATGCCGTTTCTTTTGTGAAGTTTCCAGTGGCACAGAAAGCAATTTCAGTCACGATCCACTTGGATTTAATTTTCATTATTGGTGAGCTAATGGCAGATGAACTCACATGAGGAATACGTGGGACTCTAAATACCAGCTGGCCACGGGGTGCGTGCCACGCCCCCGAGGCAGAGAAACTGAATGAAAGGAGTTCCCGCCCAAATCAGACTGTCTTTATGCTCAAATCCGATGCCCCAGATGAAGCTACGGCGAAACGCGTCGGGTTGGACTATGTTATTTGTGCACTGTATTGCCGGAAAGGCTGCTGTTTCCTGAATAAACGAACTGTGGCAATACTTATCAGTGAAGTGGCGTCTTCTACAGCAGGCAACTTTTGTGGTTGGATGTAATGCGGCTTGCCTGAGCTGCGGAAGACGCCCAGGTGCAGTTCCTGCACCCCTGCTGCTCCGTCAACCGGCGGATCAGCCTAAGGAACACTGATGCCGTTTATTTTGTGAAGTTTCCAGTGGCACAGAAAGCAATTTCAGTCACGATACACTTGGATTTAATTTTCATTATTGGTGAGCTAATGGCAGATGAACTCACATGAGGAATACGTGGGACTCTAAATACCATCTGGCCACGGGGTGCGTGCCACGCCCCCGAGGCAGAGAAACTGAATGAAAGGAGTTCCCGCCCAAATCAGACTGTCTTTATGCTCAAGTCCGATGCCCCAGATGAAGCTACGGCGAAACGCGTCGGGTTGCACTATGTTATTTGTGCACTGTATTGCCGGAAAGGCTGCTGTTTCCTGAATAAACGAACTGTGGCAATACTTATCAGTGAAGTGGCGTCTTCTACAGCAGGCGACTTTTGTGGTTGGATGTAATGCGGCTTGCCTGAGCCGCGGAAGACGCCCAGGTGCAGTTCCTGCACCCCTGCTGCTCCGTCAACCGGCGGATCAGCCTAAGGAACACTGATGCCGTTTATTTTGTGAAGTTTCCAGTGGCACAGAAAGCAATTTCAGTCACGATCCACTTGGATTTAATTTTCATTATTGGTGAGCTAATGGCAGATGAACTCACATGAGGAATACGTGGGACTCTAAATACCAGCTGGCCACGGGGTGCGTGCCACGCCCCCGAGGCAGAGGAACTGAATGAAAGTAGTTCCCGCCCAAATCAGACTGTCTTTATGCTCAAGTCCAATGCCCCAGATGAAGCTACGGCGAAACGCGTCGGGTTGGACTATGTTATTTGTGCACTGTATTGCCGGAAAGGCTGCTGTTTCCGGAATAAACAAACTGTGGCAATACTTATCGGTGAAGTGGCGTCTTCTACAGCAGGCGACTTTTGTGGTTGGATATATATATATATATATTCACTGAAAAAACCATAGGTTTCACCCCAGTTATAGTTAGGAATTAGCATTTAAAAAACCTAGGAAATTCACTGAAAAAACCATAGGTTTTACACCAGTTATAGTTAGGAATTAGCATTTAAAAAACCTATTAAATTCACTGAAAAAACCATAGGTTTTACACCAGTTATAGTTAGCTGGAAGTTTTACTCGCATAAAACCATTGAAATTCCCACGTTATAGTTAGTTGGACTCACTATAACTTGCGCATGCAATGCACTACTGATGACGTCACATATTACATCACTCATGACATGGTCAGTGACATCACTCATGACATCACTGATGACACGATCCAGTGAATGTGTGTCTTTCTGAAAAATAAATATATGTTATATATGTATATGTTATTGAATATATTAGTGAATACATATATTAGTGAGTAATGTTTAAATATTTAAATATATGTATTAGTGCTTCAGTTTGTTTAAAAGTGGCTGCATGGGTTGGTGAGTAGCTAAATTTGTATGTATATGGGTTATTAGATGTTTTTTTTAATATCAGTATGAGTGTCTATATGATTTGGTGTGGGTATTACTTAGCACATAGATGCATGAATGACTGACTCTCTCTTTGTATGTGTTTTGAAGACAGCATATGTGCAGGACTGTATGGGTGGATGAGTGTGTATGTGTGTGTGTTAGTGAGTGAATGACTGTCTCACTAGTGTCTTTATCAATAACTACATATGTTTTAATCTACTATATGTGAATATTAATGTATATAAGTGAGTATATGTGAGACTGAGGCATTGTAAGAGTTCCTGTTTAAATAAGTATGTTTTTCTATAAGTGATTGTTTAACAGAGTAAATATATATATGTTTTCTTAGAAGTAAGGTGGTAGTGTGTGTATAGCTGTATATGGAAATAAATGGATGTTCAATAGTTTATTTGCATGTGTGAGTAACTTTTGGATGACTGTCGGTGTGTAACAGGATATATAGGTGTATCACTACATATGATGAGTGAGTATATGTATGAGTGACTACATAGAACTGTTGGTGAATGAGTGGATGTGTATATAGATAGTGGAATTACTTAATTGGTTGTTGTAACTGATATGGGTATCTCCATTTTTTTGAAAAATGTAGTTTCTATTTTATAATATATGTTCAAGGGTTACATTACAGTGAAAGGAGATGGGTCACTCTGTCACTAGGATGGTGTCATCAGTGATGCCATGAGTGATGTCACTGACCATGTCTTGAGTGATGTAATATGTGACGTCATCAGCAGTGTATTGCACGCGCAAGTTATAGTGAGTTCAACTAACTATAACGTGGGAATTTCAATGGTTTTATGCGAGTAAAACTTCCAGCTAACTATAACTGGTGTAAAACCTATGGTTTTTTCAGTGAATTTAATAGGTTTTTTAAATGCTAATTCCTAACTATAACTGGGGTGAAACCTATGGTTTTTTCAGTGAATTTCATAGGTTTTTTAATAGCAAATATCTATAGGTATGAAAGTAATAATTTTTATTACAAGTTTTAAATTGTGTAAATATTTTTTTTTTTATTGTTTGCCCCGGTACGAGCCCCGGGGCGCTCCCGGGGCACGTACCGGTGAACGTACGGGTGAGCGTAATGCTATAGAGCGCCCCGGGGAGCGTCCCGAGAGCGCTTTTCTCGCGAATGAAAACAACATGACGTTTCGCGTAGTCGCGTGATGCGCCGCGTAAGCGTGACGTATCGCGTAACCGCGTGATGCGTTCTTTCGGCGCGCTGCGTAAACGCACCCGGAAACGCTCCGTGGCGCGACCCGGAGCGCGAAACGTATGCGCTCCGGGGCGCATAGTGTAAGCGTGTCGGGACATGTGACCTGAAAATAACACTTTTCATTGGTTCTCAACTTTTTTTTTCTCCAAATGATGAAAGCCCCCTCCTTATTTCCTCATTCTTACTTTCTTCTTTCAGAAAGCAAGAGCTATTTGTGAGCAGAGAAATGGCTTCAGTAGTAGCTGCAGCTGGTGCACCCCCACCACCACCACCACCACCCAGAAAGGAAGGTCCACCACCCGAGATCCTTCCAGGAGTTGAAGAAGAGGAGGAAGAAGATGATGAGGAGGAACACCCTAGGAGATTCTTGCGGGAAGAACCTAGAGAAAGGCATGTGAAAGTGCATTATATATGGCAGTACTGTCCCATCCCTGCTGGGCAAAAAAAAAATGAATGCCCCACATGTCACGTATTTGATTTGCAACCAAGTACTCTCCAGGGGCAACCCAAATAAAAAGTATTCCTTTGGGAATTATACGATGATCCGCCACATGGAAAGGTGGCATCCTAACAATTTGGCACAGGCTGAGGTACGGGACATGCTTCAGAAGAACAGAGATCATCAGGCCAGCACCTCCACAGGTGAATTTTTGGTTGCAGCACCAGAAGGGCGTGAAACAGTGCCAAACATACAAAAAAAAATTGGTGTATTAAAGATGGTCTGCATTTTTTGTGGAAAGACCCTCTGCTACGGGCAACTAAGTATTTCCCTCATTAATGATGCTGTAGACAACCACCACTGCAGCAAGAAAAGAAAGCAGTAGCTTTTTTTTTATTTTTTGCTCCTGTCAAGCCACTGTTAATTCCCAGTTTTTTGTTTGTTCCCTAAAAAATATAAAATAGTTAAAAAAAAACAAAAAAAACTAAAAATGTTCAGAAAAAATATATATATATAAAACAACAAAAAAAATAAAAAATAAAGTTCTTATCAGAACTACCTCACATTTATAAAATTAAACCAATATTTTTAAAGGATCTCTGTCAATTTTTCTCCTGAGGGTACGCGTACCGGGGCGCGCCCCCCCCCAAAAAAAAAAAAAAAAAATTAATGAAACAGTTAGCATGAGGAAAGGATACAGAGTTATGTTAAGAGAAAAAGAGCTACAAGATGACCACAGAGGGATTGTTTATTACATAGTAAAAAATTAGAGAAGGTGTAATTGGATGAAAGTGAAAAAAGTAAAATGGCTAAAGGAGCGAAAGAAAGGAAGAGAGAGGAAGAACACTAAAGTAGAGATAGTGTGAGACTGTGATTCGCTGTTAAAAGAAAAAGAAAGGACAGTAAAAAATGGAGAATGAAGGGTAGTGGCTGAATCACGATAAAGAAAGAACAATGAGGAAAAGTGAGAAAAGACCAGGTAGTATAAGTAAAGAGAGGTGAAAGAGGGAGAAATATTGAATTACGAAAACACATGTGGAGTGACAAAGAGAAAGGACAAAGAGAGTAAAGGAAACAGTACCTGAATGGGTTTGAGTAAAATAGCAAAAAAAGATAAGTAATGCAGTGTGTATGACTTATAGGGAGTCAGTGGGTGTAGGTCGCAGTGTGGGGGTGTAAGGTGTGTCTGTGGGTGTGGCTGTGTGGAGTGTTTCGGTGTGGGTGGAGGTGAGGGTGTGTGAAATATGTCTGAGGAGTGTATGAGTGTGGGGTGTATATGTGTTCGATGTATGTGTGTGTATGGAATGTGTGTGTGTGTGTTTCAGGAGTGTGTGTGGGGGGGATTTTTTGTGTGTATGAGGTGTGTGTGTGGTGTGTGTGGGGTGTATGTTACAGGTGTGTGTATGTGTTGGAATGGGGATGAGGTGTATGTGTAGGAGTAAGGTAAATAATTAAGAAAAAGAGAATGAGTGAAGAAGCAAAGGAAGGGATTAGAGGGTAAGTAAAGTAAAGAAAAGGGATTGAAAGAAGTTGAATATGAGATAGGAAATCGGAAAAGGGGAGTAAACATGTAGAATAAGAATAAGTGAGTGAAACAGAGTAAAGACACAGGAGTGTGTTAGATTAAGAAAATGTTAATGAGCTTAAAGCAAAGGGTGATCACAAACTATATTTTTTTAGTCATACTTACCATATAATAAATAAATTTTTTAACTACACTGTGTATCTGTGAAAGAGAGAAGAAAAAATAAGTTATAATTAGTAAAATATGTATTTTAAATCAAAAGATCCAAATGAAGAGGTTAAAAATCATAACGCTCTATTTAGAAATAAAGTTAGAGTGAAAAACACAGAAAGGGAAATAAACTAAGGTAGAAGGACAAAAAGAGGGAAAAAGAAATAGAAGGAGAGCAAATTACAAAGAGTAAGGCATATAGATTCACTGAGAAAAAGAGAGAGAAGAACAGAGAAATGAAATGAAGGTAAGAAATATACTAAAACAATGTGAGTTACCAAAACTAAATTAGGAAACAGTAGTAAGTAAAAAGATAATGACTGAGACAGAAAACAGTCTAATTAAGGATGCATTTAGAAGAATGAGGAATACAAGATAACTGAGAGTAAATGAAGAACAGTCATAGAGTGAAAGGATGAAGGGACACAGGATAATATACAACGATTGAGGAAAATGGACTGAGAAAGTTATAAGGTAGACACACTAAGGGAAAAACTGAGTGAGGTGGAGTACAATGAGTGAGAAAAGGAAATGAGTAAGTGAGCAAAAAGAAGGAAAGAGAGGAGAAGACGACTAAAACAGTGGTACTGAGAAAAAATTATTTGGTGATGAAAGTAAAGAGAAGGACATTGAAAGAAAAGAAATGAGGGATAGTAATGGAACCAGAGTAAAAGAAATGGGATGAAGAATGATGAGAAAGGAGCAGTGAAGTTGTTGTAAAAGAAGTGATAGAAGGTAGATAAACACAAGTGAACATAACACAAGTAGAGTGAGGCACTGAGGACATAGAAGTAGTGAACGAAAAACAGAGCGAAGAGGTCAAAAGTAAGAAGCAAACAAAGATAAGCTAAGGAGAGTGGGTGATTTATAGTGATAGAGTGCAATAATACTGCTGAGTGAGTAAAGAGGAATTACTAAAAGAGCAAAGGAGGAAAATACGGAAAAGAGAAGAAAAGCAGAAAGACTGAAAGCTGAAAAGTTATGCAAGGGAGGGACGGGATACACACAGTTGAAATGAAAATGAGGGGTTGTCAAAGAAATGGAGTAAGGGAACAGGGGTTACAGAGAGTGAGAGAAAGACATTATAAGTGAGTAAAAAGAGCTGAAAGAGGATGGAAAAAGGAAAGTAAATGTCAGAGAATGGGAATACAATTTAATTTACACAATCCAAAGTATAAAATAACTTGTACAACATGTTACAAAGTTTATTTTTGCTGTTCTCAGAATATATTGAATTTCACTTAAAAGAGTGAGTTCAAATTACTCATCATATGACAGCGGGAAAAAAAAACCACAATCTAAAAGATTGTGTTTTAAAAAAAACCTTAGATACTGACAAATGACAAATGTACGCTAAAGTTAGAATGACTTACTTTTCCTTGAAGCCAAATACTGTATCATGGTGGTCCTTTTCTCCTTGGAAAGTACTTTGCTGTTCACTTAAAAATCCATTTCATCGACTTTCTAGAAGAAAAGCTCCAAGAACATCTGAAATATTTTCAATATTTTCATATACTCCTTTTTTCAGACATGACTCTTTACTCATTCCTGCACCTTTCCATTTGGCCAAATAGTGTCAGATGTATGAGTATATGTTCAAATTAATTCTAAGGCACTCTGAAATGATCTTTTTCCCAACGTTCTGAAAGAAAGGCTCTACAACATTTTCACAATATTTAATTATTTGTATAACCATCTCTGACTCACTCATGTTCATCATTTTGTATAATACTAACTTCACTTATTATGAGATCCAATTACAGTACCTATATGACAAGTCAATTTTTTATATTGCCTGGAACACTTTTACTCAGAATATATTTTTAAACAGCAAAATAACCTTTATGAACTACTCCCGTCTTCATATGCCAATTACTTTTACCTAAATTTTGGCTGTAAAAACACTAGGTATGAATTTATAAAGCCAAAAGGCAAACGTTGTTTGAAAGTCAAATGAGTGTCGTTACATTGGGTCCAACCTTTAGAAGTTTTTAAATAGCACGTGTAATGTCCTGATGTTGTAGAAGGACCATCATGAAAAATAATAGCTACAGTTGCAAAGGTTCTTCCTGATATCGATAACTGTGAAGCCACAAAATTTTAATAGAAGTTGTCAATTTAGTTCCATCAGGTCTACATCGTTGGAACATTAAAATGACATAGTGACCATAATTTTGTAGAAATAATGTGGACAGCATTGTTGACTTACATTGGGTACACACCATATTGTGATCAGCTGCTTTAACTAGATTATTAATAGGCACTGATTTGCAGTCTGGTAAAGTCAAATATATAAATCTTTCAGTGTCTATTCTAGTAGTACTTGATGAAGCACAGTTATCACAGTCATGTTGCCATTGATAAGAAAGATTTAAAAGATTTTTTATATCTACTCCTTCATCTTCCAACACATCAAACATATACATTAAAAATTCCTGACAATCCTGCTGAATTATCTGTGAACACAGAATTCAATAAACAGCACAATGTTCTCGATTTTCGACAATCTGTTTTTGTAAATTTTGAAGAAAAAAAACAACATTAACTACTACATTAGCATAGCAGTTGACACCAGAACTGTTTTCAAACTGAAATCCAACAACATCTTCAACAGAATCATTTTTCTTTCTGCTTACAATTACAGTTTCATCTATTTTTTGTCTTTTTGCTACTACCTTACTGCAATTACTCTCATTTCTTCTTTTTCGGCCTACAACACGTTTTTCAATCAGAGGATATTGAGGCAAATGTGGAGTATACTCTCTTCTTAACCTATTGTATTCTTTAACACAATCTAGATCAGCACAAATCTTTGTTTCATCACACTCAATTAAGTACAATCCTGATAAAGTTCTCACTCGTGATAATGCCACATATGCCATACCCTCTTTAAACACAGAACTTCCAATGTTCACCAACGCACTATCTACACTTAAACCTTGAGATTTATGAATTGTCACTGCATATGCCAAACAAACAGGAAACTGTTTTCGGCGAACATATAAGTCTTTCACAAGCAAAAATCTAGCTGAACAACAACAAATTTGTTCTATTTCGTCAATGCCATCAAATTTAATTTTTAAAATTTCAATTCCATCTCTATTTTTGTAATTCACAAAACCAACAACATGACCCATTGCTCCATTTACCAGACCTCTTTCAACATTTAAATTCCTTCTCAAAATAATACGACAATTTAAACACACATTCAGAGTCTTTTCAAAACCAGCAGTTTTAGATATAGTCTTCTCCAATGAATCCAATTTTGATTTCAAATTTTCTGACAAAATAATTGTTGCTCCCATATGCTCTATTTTATCTATAGCTTCCAGTTTCACTATCTCTTCATTTTCTAACTTCAGCATTTTGTTGTTGAACATGGAACATTCTTTCAGAGTAGGCATCAAACATATGGCAGATTTCTTCTCATTAATTTTCTTAAAAATATTCTCTGGAAGAATGTTTTCATTTGGGTACAAATTAGAAATTAACCGTCCATGTAAAGCTTCTTTCCCTTGCTGACTTATTTTTCCTACTCTTACATCTTGTAAAATATTTTTATAATCTTCATCCTTTGCCTGCCGCATATTTTGAAGCAGTTCTGCATATTTGAAGTTTAACCATATATTAATGTTTCCAATGCTTCCTAGGCACTTCCTGGTATCTTCATGTGTGAGCATTTTGAACACAGGTTGTCCTTTCACTGGAGTCAACTGCAGAAGATCTCCAAAAACAATAATATGTTTTCCTCCAAATAAAACATCATAGTCTGTTCTAAGAATTTCTTGCATTTTCAAATGCACAAAAGCAAGCATTATATTTAACACCATGCTTACTTCATCAATGATAAGAAGTTTCATTTTCTTCAGGACTCTCGAAACTTCGGAACACGCATCTCTAGATAGCTTGTGATATTGCAATTTGTTATCATGCTCCACTGGCAGCATCAGTAAACGATGTAAAGTAATCCCTTTAATATTATGTGCTGCCAGCCCAGTTGGAGCGGTAACAACACAAGACAGCGGTGATTCAGTCCTTTTCTGCAGATAAGATGCAATTGCTTTAATCAGAAAACTTTTTCCAGTTCCCGCTTCTCCACTCACATACAGTTGGACAGGCTTAAATGATGTACATGAGCACTCTTTCTTCTCATGACTCAATCCATGTTCAACCTGTTCTATGACTTCGTCATATATCAGTTTCTGCTCAAGGTTTAATTGTTTCACCAAATCTTCTAAATTAATTACATCCTCTTGAGCTTGCTCCATAGCTCTTTCCACTTCATCCATGGCAGTGGCAGCTTCATTTTGGATAATTGGTCCTCCTAGTGGATCCTGACTCAATGAAGCAGAACTCTGACTGCCTTGAGAACTATCTCTCGCAATCTCTGCAGCAATTGTTGATTCTTGCTCTATTTCTTCATTCAACATTTGCAGATAATTTGGAAAAACAGGACATTCTATTGTATCCTTCGTAGCATTAAAAGAGTCTTCATAACAGAGAAAATCTCCAAGTAGTTCCTCTTCTTCTCGCCATGGTTTAAAGAGTTGCAAAAGAGCCAAATAGTAAAATTCTCTTTTGTCTGGATTTTCACAACTCAATTTTCGATGATTAATCAAATGACCTTTTTTCTGTTTCACTAGACATCCTTCACATCCAATGATTCCATATATTCCATTATTGATATCTTCTCTGATGTTCCTCTTATAAATATATATTTGCAGAACTTCATAGAGACAAACGTTCTCAAGGTGAGGACTTCTATTTGGATAGTATGTATCCAACATGTTTGTCTTCAAAATATCTGTACTTTCTGGTTCTTTCTCCGCCAAATACTCTATCTCTTGTACAGATTTCAAAACTCGATTTCCTGTTGCAGCAAGACCTAGACTCACCCAAATGATGGTTCTAGATTTGGCATAGAGACTTGCTGACGACAATCGATCAGAACAATCATATGCTCCAATTTCTCGATGCGACAACATCTTCAGACTGTAACTGTACAATTTCTTGCTTAGGCTCTTTTCATGTGAAATGTCCTCCCACATTTCCTTCAATTCCGTCTTTTCTTTTTTTGTGATGTAAGACGTCACATATCGAGCCACAGCAATAGAGTTGTCAGCAAAGAATTGAATATCCATGTTAGCATTCCACATGGACAAAATCACTGGGTTGTAGTCGTTGATGTACTTGGACTCTTCGTTTCTTTTTAAATTGTATGTATTTTTTGGTGATTTTCTCGTCACAGTATGTCGCAGAGAAGACATCAAATTATTTACTCTTCCTTTAGAAATCACTGGTCGTGGAAAAGCGAAACAACATTTTGTGTAGAACTTGTCCTTGTTTCTGAATTTTCGACGACAGTACTTTCCACAACGATGGGATTGAAAGCGTAAAACTTGTTGCCTTAAATTGTTTTCTTCGGTAGTTTTCGGAACAGCACATGTTGAATACTTTTCAATGAAGCTCATCACTGTCTCATCTGAATCTGTTCCAAATTTGGGTGCATCTTTAATCCATAATAACATATGTATGTGAGGAGCACCTCTCGCTTGATACTCCTTTCTCCAAAAGAAATCCAAAACCTCTCCAAGGGGAGGATTTTTTTTGTTGGTAATAAAAGACATCATAGCTTCAAATCTATGATTGACATATCTGCATACATTCACTGGATCCAAAGAACACAGTTCTCCAGGTGTTTTGAATTCTATATTTTGTATATTAGCATTGGCCTCTCGTAGAAATTGAAGTAAGTCCTCCCATGCATACTCGGCACAGCTAAGAGTGAGGAACCATGTAGGAGTTCCTAAGTTTCTTAGCATACATTTCAATTCCCCATGGCGACGGTACCAATACTCATTTGTACCACGCTGACATGCCATGAGATTGATTAGATGAGATTCTAAAATATTATCTTGCAGATTCACTTTCTCCATAAAGTCCCTCGCCGAAACATTTTGCAGATGTGCTCCACTTTTCAGAATATGATTTACTGCATAAGAAAGCCCAGACAAGTCACTTTCATACAGTAGATGAAACAAATAGGGAATGCATTGACGAAACCTTGCATCTTCAGCATATAATCTTACAGTTCGATATTCAGATGCAGGAATTTGAAGTGGTCGATCGTCATATCGTCCACCTCGACCTGTTGGAAATAGCTGTGGAAAACAACGAGCTTCCAAACTTTCTTCCCATACACTAATGGGACTTCCTTTTGCTGTTTTCATTTGAAACAATTCAATTGCATTCCCCATTACTTCTTTGGTAAGCAAAGGATGAACAGTATAATGTTCATATATTTCTTCACTTCTAGACACATCAACTTTTTCAATTTGGCCGCCTGAACAATCACTGTCTTCATCTGCAGCTGTTTCCTCTGCTGCAACACATACATCTTTGTAGTACTCATTGTTTTTGACTAAATACAACGTTGCCTTTTTCACTTTCCTAACATCCACTAAATCTTGCCAGATTTTTTTACTCTTTGTTGGAACCCCATTAACTAGAATAACTAAAGGTTCCTCTTCTACTTTTTCTATACCAATTGTATCAATATTTTTTTTCAAATCTAGGGGCAAATAAACAACTCTTCCCTTTAATCCTCTCTGCAAATCTGTAGGAGGCAATTTCCCTATCTTAGGCTCCATGCGAACAATTGCCTGAAAAGGATGCACACATTGAATCAAAATAGACTCATATGTATTTAAATCCATCAATTCACGGGGAATGTCTACCAACTCCAGATTATTATGAACAGCTCTAGCAGGCATTCTGTTTTGATTTAATTTATCATAATAAATATTTACAAATACGATGATCAGAACTCAAATCAAAACAATTCTCCACCCACAAATAAGTTGCAAAATCTTTCCACTCATAATTATCCATCTTTTCGCTTTTTGCATATAAATCAACTAACCTAGTCTGAATCTTATAATGAGTCCGTCAACAACACACACAAGTAAAATTCGGCCTTTCACTTGATTTCACCTTAAACCTGGTAATTTCCTTCTCAAACTTTTCTGTATTTAAAGTCTGTACATTGTCTTCCACATTACCTTGAATTGCTGTCTCAATTTCTACACTGTCCTCTTTTTCACGAAAATAACAAATCTCAATTTCTTCACAAATCTACTTCACATCTAATTCAGTTCCATGCAAAAGAGCACTGTTTAATTGTTTAAGCTTAAGTGCGGGACTTTTTGCATAATACAACATTCTCACTAATTTCCTCATTTTGGTATGATGCACTGCTAACATCCTAAAATGATGAAAAACACTCTGACAGACTTTTCTAGAAAGACAAGCCAGTGAATGGCCTTGCAAACCTGTGATTCCTCTCACTCTGCAAGGATCTAAGTCTTGCAACAACTTCACTTTCTGCTTTATACTTTTCTTACTATATGTACGTAAGAAATTACAAAACAAATCAATTGATTCCTGTCGCACACTACAAATACTACTACACTTCCAAGTGTACACTGGACCCTTAGTACGTCTCCCTAAAACTTCATCAGTTAACACCTCTTCTAGTTCTCTAGGCACAAGTTTCTCTTTTTTTCAATCGGACAACCGTCTTTCACTTCATACGCTCGACCACTGGTGTCAACTGCATGCACTAAATCATTATCCTGGAAGTAACTCTCCTCATTAAAAAATGGCTCACAACTTGAACTGTGCATCCATTCTCCCGAAAAAACTTTACAAAAATTAGTCCGATTAATTACTCTTTTCCATCTACTGTTTGATTTGAAAACATCAATTGTCTTGTTAAGTGTCCTAATTCTATTGATTATTAAAATAAATAATTTTTTCTTAACTTCAAAAGCCTGATCAACAATCTTCTCTACACTTTTCTTTTTCTTATAAAAAGCAGCTCTCTGTTTACCTTTCCTAATGTTTTTTAACAAATTTAAAACCACCCTATTGCGAAACATTCGTTTACGAATGTCTCTAAACTGATTCTGCCTTCTATTCCTATACATATTATTCTCTCCTGCTCCAGTTGTAGGATTCTTTAAGGTTCTCTCCTTCCTTTTCAAATTTACTCTGTCATTCTCTTTTTCTGCATGACTTAGTTGTCTTACCAGGAGCTTGGATCCTGTTTTTTGAAGTATTTGTTGTGGAAGAGTGCTGTAATTCCATTGCTATTTTTGGCGGTTACATCCTTTTCTTTTCCTTTCCCTAGTGGGCATGTTTGCTTACTCTTCAAATGTGTATTTCAATCTGTGTTAAATAAAAAAATAGCACATTATAGACCACTATTATCAAACAACAAAGCAATGACAAAAAGCAAACAATCTATACAGGGTAACAGATCAGGTGAGGATTCTCCAGGGGTGCACAAAAGGTGAGGCCTGTATTGAAGAGTATAGTGGAAGACAGCTCTGTCCACAAGTACAAAGAAGATGAGACCTATGTCTAAGTCCACTGCACTCTTATACACAGGCTTCACCACCTATGCTTCCCGAGAAAGTATTGAGTTATATAGTTATATAGAATTGAATTTTGTAAAATAGTGAAGCTCCATGTGAAAGCGTTTGCCTCAGTCTTATTCCTGTTGTGAGGCAGGTGCAAGATTTTGCCTCAGTCTTATCCCTGCTGTGAGGCAGATGATTGTAAATAGGATCTGTGCTGTGTTTCCTAAATGTTATGTCAAAAACGATTTTGGGGAAAATAAATGGTTTTTACATTTTTGAGTATAATGTGGCGCAGAGGTTTAAAAAGTGACGCATCTACCTACATGTGTCAATTTTTAAATATGGGGCAAAAAGGTACATGTTTGGGATTTCCTGGGGAGCGTAGGTGGTGAGGCTTGTGTCTAAGAGGGCAGTGGACTAGGCTTCATGAAGCCTATCTCTGCTGCATTCTTAGACACAGGTGTCAATTTGACTCTTTACAATGATGTTACCTGTGTTTTAACTCAGTGTAGGAAGCATATTGAGTTTGTTTGCATAGAGGAATTGTATTTTGTAAAATTGTGAAGCTCCATGTGAAAGCGTTTGCCTCAGTCTTATCCCTATTGTGAGGCAGGTGCAAGATTTTGTCTCAGTCTTATCCCTGCTGTGAGGCAGATGATTGTACATAGGATCTGTGCTGTGTTTCCGAAATGTGATGTCAAAAACGATTTTGGAGAAAATGAATGGTTTTTAAATTTTTGAGTATAATGTGGCGCAGAGGTTTAAAAAGTGACGCATCTACCTAAATGTGTCAATTTTTAAATATGGGGCAAAAAGGTACATGTTTGGGCTTTCCTGGGGAGCGTAGGTGGTGAGGCTTGTGTCTAAGGGGTCCATTATGATGACGGGCGGACTTTGTCCGCCCGTCATCATAGTGGGGAACGGGACCGCCCGCCATAAGGGCGGGGGTCCCGTGGAGGAATTAGGATGTGCCCGCCACAGTGGCGGGCACATCCTGTAGTTTTAGCATTGTTGCGGGCGGTGCACTCTGCACCGCCCGCCACAATGCTAAAAATGCTTTGTTGCATTTGCATATGCAAAGCGGCAGGCACCGCGCGGTGCCTGCCGCTTTGCATATGCAAATGTGGGGGGTACCATAGGTACCCCCCATGTGCCCCCCGACAGTGTTGGCAACCTGGGGGCCCTGCAGGGGGCCCCCGCAGCAATTCCCGCCTGCCTTTCCGTGGCGGCATTGCCGCCGCGGAAAGGCCTCTACTTGGTGCCATTGTAATATGGCACACTACCACCATATTAATCCATTACCGCCGTGGTCGCAAGGCGACCGCGGCGGTAAAGCGGCGGACGGTCTTTCCGTCCGCCGCTGTCCCCTCCGCCATCCTAATCTGGCGGAGGGGAAAACAAGAGTGCTTGTCGGGCGGATTGCCTCCGCCAGGGTGGCGGTGGCCACCGCCACCCTGGCGGAGGCAATCCGCCCATCATCATAATGGACCCCTAAGAGTGCAGTGGACTAGGCTTCATGAAGCCTATCTCTGCTGCATTCTTAGACACAGGTGTCAATTTGACTCTTTACAATGATGTTACCTGTGTTAACTCAGTGTAGGAAGCATATTGAGTTTGTTTGCATAGAGGAATTGTATTTTGTAAAATTGTGAAGCTCCATGTGAAAGCGTTTGCCTCAGTCATATCCCTTTTGTGAGGCAGGTGCAAGATTTTGCCTCAGTCTTATCCCTGCTGTGAGGCAGATGATTGTAAATAGGATCTGTGCTGTGTTTCCTAAATGTGATGTCAAAAACGATTTTGGGGAAAATAAATGGTTTTTACATTTTTGAGTATAATGTGGCGCAAAGGTTTAAAAAGTGACGCATCTACCCACATGTGTCAATTTTTAAATATGGGGCAAAAAGGTACATGTTTTGGCTTTCCTGGGGAGCGTAGGTGGTGAGGCTTGTGTCTAAGAGTGCAGTGGACTAGGCTTCATGAAGCCTATCTCTGCTGCATTCTTAGACACAGGTGTCAATTTGACTCTTTACAATGATGTTACCTGTGTTTTAACTCAGTGTAGGAAGCATATTGAGTTTGTTTGCATAGAGTAATTGTATTTTGTAAAATTGTGAAGCTCCATGTGAAAGCGTTTGCCTCAGTCTTATTCCTGTTGTGAGACAGGTGCAAGATTTTGCCTCAAAACACCTGTGTCTAAGAATGCAGCAGAGATAGGCTTCATGAAACCTATTCCACTGCACTCTTAGACACAAGCCTCACCACCTACGCTCCCCAGGAAAGCCCAAACAAGTACCTTTTTGCCCCATATTTAAAAATTGACTCATGTAGGTAGATGCGTCACTTTTTAAACCTCTGCGCCACATTATACTCAAAAATGTAAAAAACATTTATTTTCCCCAAAATCGTTTTTGACATCACATTTAGGAAACACAGCACAGATCCTATTTACAATCATCTGCCTCACAGCAGGGATAAGACTGAGGCAAAATCTTGCACCTGCCTCACAACAGGAATAAGACTGAGGCAAACGCTTTCACATGGAGCTTCACAATTTTACAAAATACAATTCCTCTATGCAAACAAACTCAATATGCTTCCTACACTGATTTAAAACACAGGTAACATCATTGTAAAGAGTCAAATTGACACCTGTCTCTAAGAATGCAGACAGGGATATGCTTCAGGAAGCCTAGTCCACTGCACTCTTAGATAAAAGCCTCACCACCTAGGCTCCCCAGGAAAGCCCAAACATGTACCTTTTTTCCCCATATTTAAAAAGTGACGCATGTAGGTAGATGCGTCACTTTTTAGACCTTTGCGCCACATTATACTCAAAAATGTAAAAACCATTTATTTTCCCCAAAATCGTTTTTGACATCACATTTAGGAAACACAGCACAGATCATATTTACAATCATCTGCCTCACAGCAGAGATAAGACTGAGGCAAAATCTTGCACCTGTCTCACAACAGGAATAATACTGAGGCAAACGCTTTCACATGGAGCTTCACCATTTTACAAAATACAATTCCTCTATGCAAACAAACTCAATATGCTTCCTACATTGACTTAACACAGGTAACATCATTGTAAAAAGTCAAATTGACACCTGCGTCTAAGAATGCAGCAGAGATAGGCTTCATGAAGCCTAGTCCACTGCACTCTTAGACACAAGCCTCACCACCTACGCTCCCCAGGAAAGCCCAAACATGTACCTTTTTGCCCCATATTTAAAAATTGACACATGTGGGCAAATGCGTCACTTTTTAAACCTCTGCACCACATTATACTCAAAAATGTAAAAAACATTCATTTTCTCCAAAATCGTTTTTGACATCACATTTAGGAAACACAGCACAGATCCTATGTACAATCATCTGCCTCACAGCAGGGATAAGACTGAGACAAAATCTTGCACCTGCCTCACAACAGGGATAAGACTGAGGCAAACGTTTTCAAATGGAGCTTCACAATTTTACAAAATACAATTCCGCTATGCAAACAAACTCAATATGCTTCCTACACTGAGTTAAAACACAGGTAACATCATTGTAAAGAGTCAAATTGACACCTGTGTCTAAGAAGGCAGCAGAGATAGGCTTCATGAAGCCTAGTCCACTGCACTCTTAGACACAAGCCTCACCACCTACGCTCCCCAGGAAAGCCCAAACATGTACCTTTTTTCCCCATATTTAAAAAGTGACGCATGTAGGTAGATGCGTCACTTTTTAAACCTTTGCGCCACATTATACTCAAAAATGTAAAAACCATTAATTTTCCCCAAAATAGCACAGATCCTATTTACAAACATCTGCCTCACAACAGGGATAAGACTGAGGCAAAAGCTTTCACATGGAGCTTCACAATTTTACAAAATACAATTCCTCTATGCAAACAAACTCAATATGCTTCCTACACTGAGTTAACACAGGTAACATCATTGTAAAGAGTGAAATGTATTTCTATTAAACATGCACACATTCTTTATTCCTTTTAAAAAATGTAAAAAACCATTCATTTTTCCCAAAATCGTTTTTGACATCACATTTACAAAACACAGCACAGGTCCTATGTAGAAGCATTCCATGTCACGACTAAAACTTCACAATTTTACAAAATACAATTACTCTATGCAGTAAAAACTTTTTACCAAGCATTATCAAAAAGCATGAAACAAAGCAACATTAAAAAAACACAATTTGCTTCCAAATCTTCTCCATAGAGTATACAGGTCTCTATGTATATTAAATGAATCATAACTCACCTTTACAAATATTTTAGGAGATTCAGAACAGTGTCAGATACACACACCAATATTTCTTTAGCAGAGCAAAAGGTATGTTCTCCAGACACTGCAAACCATAAAGGCACAGTAAACCTCTAATTCTACACACATATTGCTCATGGTAACCAATCAAATCTCTTCCCTCTGTATTTTCAAACCAACACCCTTCCCCCCTCAGCCTTTTCTACCTGTTACCATAGCAACTCCCTCCTCACTGAGCTCCCAGGGTTAAACGTTTATTCTACAATGTTGCAAATCACCTCATCAAGGATGTTTGACCTGCGAATACACCAGCTTTTCTGGTGCAAGGTTTCTTTAAATGACTTTTTTTTAACCATTCAAATTACTTCTTGCACAGAACACAACCATGCACCCTAACTTTCAGTTTTCAACTATCTCATTCTACCAATCATTGCTTGTCATTCAAGAGCACTGAAACTCCACAGGTTTTTTTTGCAAACTCCTATTTTCCAACTGCCATTTCTTTTCCACACTTCATCTGACTGCATCAGAATCTCCTCTCACCATGTATTCTGTCTGGATTATTGGACAAAGCTATATCCACTGGGCTCAAAGGTATGCAGCTACCAGAAATTTTCACAACCTTGACTTACCAAATGTGAAGATTAAATGGATTGGCCAGAGAGGATTGAAATGTCACCAATTGATACCATTGGTGAATACCTTTTTGCATTTGCCACACCCTGACCTTTTAATTGTGCACTGTGGAGGAAATGACTTGGGTACTTTGACTGGGGTAGGTCTGGAAATGCTTATAAAGGACACCTTTGATCAATTGATGGCACTTTTTCCTCAAACTGCCTTGGTATATTCCAATATATGCCAAAGACAGAAATGGAAATGGTCCAATCAATTTTGTCCACAATTTGAGAAAGCACGGAAACATGTGAATAAATCTGTTTCTGCTTACATGAGAGACTATGGAATTGGTTCAATATACAATAATAACTTGCGTTACAACATGCAAGATATCTACAGGGGAGATGGTGTGCACTTTTCAGATGAGGGGAATAGAATATTCCTCCTGAATTTAAGACTGTGCATTGGTACCTACTTGTAGGTACCTAAATCAGCCACAGAACCCAAAAGCCCTTTTCAGGGCTACCCTATCTCTGATCACTCCAAATGATTATCTTTTTCTAACTTTTTTCACTATTTTTCACCATAGTACCCTCCCCGGTACGCTTCCCGGTGCGCGTACCGGGCGCTCCCCCCGCGGAAAATATATATATATATTTTTTTTTTGCCTATTTGGGCCTCCTAAGACCCCCTCAGAAAACCTAGAGGGTCAAGGAGTGCCTACGAAGCCCCTTATACCCATTCCCAACGTTGTTTGTCCTCCATTTTCTGTCTTAAATCTACCAAAAACAAAATGGAGGACTGCCGTAGCGCTGCCGGTACGCGTACTGGGGCGCGCACCGGGAAGCGCTCTAAAAAAATGTTAAAAGTTAATTTACATAAAAACCACTGGAGACACTTTCACCAAATATAGAATAGCTCATACTACATACCAATCCCTACCATTTTCCCAAATTCGATGGAATTCCATTGAGCCATTTAGCCTGTAGACCTCTCTAAATACCCTGAGGTAAATTACTTCACAAAAACACATCTGAAGTGTTAGAATTAACAACCAATTAAAATGTTACTTTCATTTTCTATTTTTTTTTCCTGACATTTGATTGGTTATGTACATGAATATAAATGAAAAATGAGAGGGAAACACAGCCATTTTGACTACAACTACCTGAGGTACATCTTGAAAGGATTTTCGCATTTTGTCTTCTTCACCTCTCTGTAAAGTAAGTTGATATTTTGTAAGGGGCACTTTAAGTTATGTTTTAAAAACGTTTTCTGATAGTTATTTACTGTCCCTCTGCTATAGTTATAGATAGAGATAGGCTCCTCTGTTATATTTATGGATTGACTTAGGCTTCTCTGCTATAATTATGAATTTACTTACGTTTCTTCACACGCACTTTTTTATATTTCTACTTCCTGCCTGTTACCATACATTGCCCAAAGTTAACTTCACTGTTAAAAAATCAAAACTACCTGTCTGAACTTAAACCCAACAGTGCCATATTTCTACTGTTTTTTTTTTTAATGCAAATTTCAGCACAAAAATGGAAGGAGAACAGAATGTTTCCTTTGAAATTGTCCTAGAGATGAACAATGAGGAAATCATTGAACCCAATGACTTGGAATTCATGGATGAATCACGGGACCATGAACTTCTACAATGTGTAGAATCTGTGGATTTGTTAATTCAATATGAGGACGTTTCTGACAGTCAAATGTTGGAAGTTATGTTCACTCAAAAAGAGGACATTTCGGACAGTCAAATGTTAGACGTTCTATCAAATTTTGAAAATGAATCTCAAAAATAAATGTATATTTAATAATTCTAAAATTGTTTGAGACATTATTCATTTTTATATGTAATTCTTAAACTACTACCAAATTGATTATAATGTAAAGTCAAACTTATAGTATACTGTGCAACTTTTTTGTTTTACATAGTAATTTTGCTCATAGATACTTCCTTTCTCCCACTATATTATCTTCAATGTGTATTTGACATCTCTTTTTCATCTCCTGCCTCCATGTTCTTTATGTTTTCCTGACAGACTATGGTATGGATTCCATATACCACAATAACTTCTATAACAACATGCAAATTATCTACAGAGTAAACGGTGTACATTGAATTTAAGACTCTGCATTGGTACCTACATGTTGGTACTTAAATCACCCACACAACACAACAACTCTATTCAGAGATACCCTACCTCTAAGCACTTTAAATTATTATTTTAGTGTTTCACTGAGTTTTCCCCATGTGTGGGGGTGGGGGAGGTGTGTGTGAGGGATGTGCGGGGTGTGTCTGTGAGGTGTGTATGTGTGTGTGTGTGTCTGGGGGATGAGATGTATATCTGTGTGGGGTATGTGGGTGTGGGTGGGGATGTGGGTGTGTAAGGTGTGTGTGTGGGTGTGGGTGTGTGGGGTGTTTCGGTGTAGGTGGAAGTGTGGGTGTGTGAGGTGTGTGTGGGATGTGTGTGGGTGTGGGGAGTATGTGTGTAGGATGTGTGTGTATGTGTGGGATGTGTGGATGTGTCTGTGAGGTGTGCGTGTGTGTGTGGGGGGAGGTGTGTGGGATGTGTGAGGTGTGTCTGTGAGGTATCTGTGTGTGCGTGTGTGTGTGTTGGGGGGGTGAGGTGTGTGTGTGTGTCTGGGTGTGTGGGATGTGTGGTTGTGGGTATGGATGTGTAAGGTGTCGGTGTGGGGGTGTGGGGTGTTTGGGTGTGGGTGGAGGTGTGCGTGTGTGAGGTGTGTGTGGGGAGTGTGTGGGTGTGGGGGTGTGGGGTTGTGTGCGTGTGGGTGTGTTTGGGACGTACTTGTAGGTACTTAAAACAGCCACAGAACCCAAAAGCTCTTTTCAGAGCTACCCTACCTTTAATCACTCAAAATGATTATTTTACACTATTATTTTCACTATTTTTCACCAAAGTACGCTCCCCGGTGCGCGTACCGGCGCTCCCCCCGCGAAAATAAAAAAAAAATTACATTTTTTTTTTACCCGAGGGACCCTTTTATGGCCCCCACATCAAACCTAGGGGGTCAGGGGGGGTGTACCCTGCCCCCTTTTGGTCATCTCCCCCTTTGTTTTTTGCCACCTCTTGTGTCTCGATCCTACCGAGATACAAGATGGCGGCCGCTGCGGACTGTTTCGAATGTTTACAGACACCCGCGAGCCAATCAGCTTCCCGTGCGCAGGTCGCGTGGCGCGCCCGGAGCGCTCCCCGGTACGCGCACCGGGGCGCGCTTACAGATATATAAATTTTTTTGAACCTAAATTACTCAAAATCCTCTGGAGCACATATCTTGAGACATAGCAAAGGCACATCGGGCTACCAGTCCCTACATTTTTGCCAAGTTTGGTGAAAATCCATTCAGCCGTTCGAGCTAAAAGTGCGACAGACCGCCCTATGGAAATTAACATGGGGAAAACACGTTTTGGGACCCCCTTTTATCTTGGCCCCCGCTTGACAAATCCCCCCCCAAACTTTCAGGGAAGGAGCGGAGAGCCGCGAGGCAAAGTTGCTGAAAAATTCAGGCTGATTCCTCAACCGGCGCCAAAGTTATTCCAAATAGAATGTTGCAATTTCCCTATGGAAATCAATCCTAACTATAACTACCTACTGGCAACCGCCAGTAGGTAATATATACATATATATATATATATATATATATATATATATATATATATATATATATATATATATATATATATATGCAAAAAAGAAGGAGAGAACTCTGGGTAGTTCTCAGTTTAGGTTGAAAGCAGCTCCTGTTAGAGCACTCTCAACACCAGCGACACTCTAGATCTGCTCACCTCAAATATCTGTTTTTCTATCAAAGTTTTTAAGCATAGGATTAGCACAGTGCTATCCACGCCGAGATAGAAAATGACAAAGTCTTTTGCCATTTAAACAGCAAAGTCTTTAAGCATAGGACTAGTACAGTGTAGGTATATATAGTTAGGATTTTTTCTCTAGGGGATTTTCGAAAATTCTATGTCTAATAACTTTGGCGTTTGTGGACGGAATTGGCTGAAATTTTCAGGAAAATTGAACATTTTGCTTCTGAGCAGCCTCTGACAATTTGGGGGGGTTTCGTCAAGGGGGGGCCGAGAAAAAAGGGGGGTCCCAAAACGCGTTTTTCCCATGTTAATTTCCATAGAGCGGTTGGCCTCACTTTTAGCTCGAACGGCTGAATGGATTTGCACGAAACTTGGCAAAATTGTAGGGACTGGTAGCCCGATGTGCCTTTGCTAGGTCTCAATATATGTGCTCCAGTGGATTTTGATAAATTAACGTTCAAAAAAATATATATATCTGTAACAGCGCTCCGGGTAGCGCTCCGGTTCGCGTACTTGACGCGTAACGGAACTTCGCGAAGCGAAGCTGATTGGCTCTCCGGTGTCTGTCAACATTCTAAACAGTCCGGAGCGGCCGCCATCTTGTCTCTCTGTAGGATCGAGAGACAAGAGGAGGCCAAAACAAAGGGGGAAATGACCATAAGGGGGCATAGTAGATCCTCCCTCACCCTCTAGGTTTGATGTGGAGGCTTTAAAAGGGCCCCGCGGGGCAAAAAAAAATAAAAAAATCGCTTTTTTTTGCGTGGGGAGCGCCCGGTACGCTTTTGTGCAATGGGCGGTGGTAATCTAAATGATGAGGTGGGGGGGGGCAGCGTTCAAAGCACATCAGCGTGCATAAACACGAAAATGTTTTTATCTACCACGTACTTGACTTATCTCTCTGAGATGCATTCCCTTGTGTCTCGGCAATGGTAGTCTGTTCATTACATAGATCGCTCGAGGGCGGTAGTACAGACCGCGCGTAGGAAAGGGTCAAAAGCCAGGGGTATAGGAGTATGTAACAAGCGAGCCATTTAATTGAAAAAACTAAACGTGACAAACGGTTGCAGGATCAGTGAAGGTTGATTTTATAATTGAAAGTATAACAGGATCAGTTACAATAAAATCGTCCATACGCACACCATGGGCGAGTATCATGGGTAACATTACTTCGAAGCTTTAATAATACAATAAACAATAATGAAAAATCGACATCAATAGGGTTGTCCGTATGCCCAGTCAGTACCCTTCCCCGCACGCCATGTGCACAAAGACCGCATACATCCCCCATAACGTCAAGGCTAAGTAACTAGAACGTCATAAGGAGTTGCAAGTCGCTCCCATACTGGCGCCATTTTGGTCAAGGCCAGGCAGGTCCAGAGTATAGTTCAATGTCTCCAATAAGTAGCGGCAGGACCAGAATACCTTTCGGCAGTTCAAAAAGTTTGTTAGCGCCAACAGAAAGAACAGGCACCATGAACCATGACTCAAAGGCGAGGGAGGCAAAATCTTCCCTACCGGGTCACGCTGAGGTCCCACCGGAGCTGATCAAGTTGGCAGTCTACAGTGTCTCTTAGTAATTCGGACAAAAACTGGCGTCAGCATGAGAGCACTACCATCCTGTGACAATGTTGTGGCCACTTCCGGAGAGCGGGACAGCAGGCGTATCCCTCCGCCGATGCACTGAATCAGCCTCCCTCACGGCACCAGATGTGAATAAGGCGGCGGACACCCGTGGCAGCGGTATATCCATGGGGGATAGTCGAGCAACAGTGGCGGTTGCCCCCATCAGAAGCCCGCGGGAGTCGAGGGCCAACGACTCTCGTAGAACCTTTAAAACTGAGAGGACGTCTTCAAGAGTGGGGCTCATGTCCGAGCAGGCAAGCAGAATGAAATGTTTTGCATTTGTAGACTTCAGTTCGGCGAAGACCCAGCAGAATGTTATAAGTAAATGTCATGGCACGAAGTTCAGTGGGCGGTTTGTCATTGTGAAAGCTTCAATTAAGTTGAATGGCTGCAAGAGCCCCGATTACACCAGCAGCCCTGTTAATATGCCGATCTTGGGAAAAGTTCCTCTGTTGGATTGCAATGGCTGCAGTGATGGTCTTGGGAAACTGCTTCCGAAAACTCTAAAGGCCACGAAAGCTTGCTGTGCTGTTCTTTTGGAAATGCGGTGCTGGGTGATGGAAGTTATTGAAGAGTTGGCAGTGGTGTTTTTTGTGGATTTTGGACGCTCTGCCACAGTCCATTCGAGTTCCAGGGTAGACCAGAGTTGTTCTAGTGGACCAGGCCCAAATCCGGGGAGTCGGCCGCCATTTTGAGCGTTCCGCAGCAACAGCCGCTCTTCACCCCGGGCACCGGAGCGGGTCCCCGGCCATCCAACCGAGTGGAACGCCAATGGCAGTCATGGTGCAGCTGACCGGGGAGTGAAACGCTAAGGCTCGCCCTGCTGCAGCTGACCGCGGGGACGGGCCTTTGCGTGTGGTGTCGCCCCCGGGCTATTTGCACAACGGTCCTCCACTCCTAGGCCGCCACCTATGCTACCTCGACAGGAACAGCGTCATGCATTTGGTTCGATGTTGCAGCAGGCTGCCATGTAAATAGTTATTTAATAAAAAGTTTTACCGTGTTACTTTGCTGGTGTGTTGTGTATATATTTAATATATTTGCATAGGGTTTGTCGTTATTTTGGGCGGGGTGGGCGGCGGAGCCGAGCTAACTTCTCTTATTTAGTCAGCACATAAATTGACTTACTGGTGCGCATTATTTTGGGTGTACATTTGGGAAATCGGTTGGGGATGGGTTCGTCGTGCTGAAATAACCCTTCAAGTTTCTGGTGTAGGCTACTCTCTCATTCGCTAGCTCCAGAGAGAGTAGTTCCTAAGTAAGGAAAGTGCTATATTGTTTTTCGTCCTTCACATGCGGATACCATGTTCGGGCTTATTTTTCTCATTCCATTAACCGTTCGATCACCGCCTCAGTCATACAAAAAGCATTGTTTTATTGACCCAGTCGTGCGCCACACATACTCATTCAAACCGTACAAATCAGGGCCCATGCGCACATTCATACCATACAATCTTTCACGCTCCCAATGATGGTCTGCACTCCATGCAATATCTCACAGCGCTTGTCTATGTCTTTCCCTACATGGAGCACGGTGCGGTCCATGTCCACTCCATTCTTCAGTCCGAACTCCGATGTAACCTACAGAGGAGAAAAGAAAGGGGAGGGGATACAGCATTCAGAGCATGTCAGCGCGCGCAAACACGAAAAAGCTTCTACTTATCATGTATCAGACTAGCTGCAGGAACGTTTGATACAACAGATCTTGGCTATCCCTTTCGCATTATTTTTCTGTGTAACATATCCTCCCCTTCTTATGATGCAAAAAAATGTTTCATTTTGTTTGTCTCTAAATTCGAGTTCCCTCTTCGTGTATTTGTTTCTCAATTAGTCGTATTTTATGGGACAAAATACCACACCTTACATTCGGCAGATACCTTAAGCTACGGTCGACCATTTTCTAACAATTCTGGAAAAAGGGCAGGTGTGACGGATACAAATTTCAATCAATCCAAAATTCAGGCAAAGGGTCTGCATTATCTGTTTTCTATTGTTTGGGAATAACAGCCATTATTCAAAAACCCAACCAACCTAGACGATTGTTATGACGCTGATTCCATACTTCCTTCGAAAACTGTTTATTGCAAAAATGTCAGTATACAAATACGGGCCTACAACCACGTGGGCCGGCCACGGAGGAAACTGGAATCGTATATGATGAGGGGACATTTACACTGTAGAAAAACGTAACAGGCGGGCCATTAGGTTGCAGGAATTAAGGTGTCTAACAGTTGCGGAATCGGTGGACGTTAATTTTATAATCAAAGTACGACAGGACCAGTTACAATGAAATTATCTAGATATACATTCCCGGGCAAGTACCATGAGTAACGTTAATTCGAATTTTTAATAGTACAGTAATCAATAATACATCACAACTTAATATCAATATGGATGTCCAAATGTTCAATCAGTACCCGTCCCCGCCCGCCATGTGCTCCAAAACTGCATACATATCTCGTGATATCAAGGCTGAGCAACCGGTACACATCAAGGAGTTGCCAACATGTGGGATACATATTATCCAAATAGAAGCAGTCACCTCGAGAATGTTTGTCTGTATGAGGTTCTACAAAATTACATATTCAAGAGGAACATCAAAGAAGATATTGATAAAGGAGTGTATGCTGTAATTGGAAGTGAGGGATGTCTGGTCATTTTGGGCGAAGCCGGGCAGGTCCAGAATATAGTCAAAATGTCTCCACCAAGCAGCGGTCGGACCAGAACCCCTTTGAGTAGTCCAAAAAGTTCCGTTAAATGACAACAGAAGGGACAGGCAACAAGAACCAACAGTCAAAGAGGGGAGGGCAAGTTCTTCCCTACCGGGTCACGTTGGGGCTCCACCGGAACTGATTGAATTGGTAGTCTACAGCAGTGGTTCCCAAACTTTTGACTCCTGAGGACCCCCATTGAGTCACCACTGGAAGCCGGGGACCCCTAAGCAATTTGTATGAGTTAAATTTCAAATATTAAAACAGTAATTCGGAAAAAATACACACGTGTGCACACAAAACAAATACTCAAAGTACTTAGGGGCAGATTTACAATAAGTGACGCATCCATGCATATCAGCAGGGATGCGCCACTTATTGTGTGCCATGCCTCCGCCACCATTGATGCGCCGCATTTACAATGCTGCACCTCATGGGGCAAAAAAGCACAGAAGCATGACACATCTGTGCCATAAAGGTGGCGCATTGCTGGAGTTGCGTCGCAAATGCGACACAGCTCCAGCAATGCTCTGGGGGGCCGAATCTTGTTAATGCTGCGTCAATCCTTACGTCTGCTTCAAGCAGGCGCAGGGTTTTGATGCAGCATGGGCCCCAAAGTGACTGAGTGAAATCTTGTAGATTTCACTCAGCCACTTTTAGGAGGCGTTCCTGCACCAGAACGCCTCCTTCTGGCGCAGGGCTTTACAACGTGGCGCATCTCTCAGATGTGTCACGTTGTAAATACCCTGCACCATGACGCATCTTTTGCGTCGCCGCTGCATCACGAAAGTGACGCAACGGTGGCGTAAAAGAGGAGCAAGGGGCTTGTAAATCTGCCCCATAGGATTTTGGGGCCAGATGTACGACCATTTCATTTAGCACCTCGCAATTGGCGACACATTGTGAGTGGCAAATTGCGAGTCACTAAATGAAATGTGCAACAGTGTGTTTAACACTATTTCGGATTCCCAATGGGGTCGCAAATTGCGAGGTTCATTAATATTAATGAGCTTCTCACAATTTGTGAGCCTATTGGGAATGCCAGCCCTCCTAGGTATGGTGCCTGCTGGGCTCTGCAGGCCACCATGTCTGGGACTGCTTTTAAATAAAGCAGTTTAAAAAAATGCAGCCCATTTACCATGCATTTAAAAAAAAAGGAAATGAAACGTTTTCGTTTCATTTTCTAAGGGCAGGCAGAGGTCCCTGGGACCACTGCCTGCCATTAAAAAATAATTTTGGATGCATTTGCAAAGGGGAATGCAAATGCATTACCATCTACTTGAAGTAAGTGGTAATTGCGAGTGTTTTGCAACCGCAAAACATTTGTACATGGTTTTAAGACTCGCTATTTGGAAGGGAATGCCCCTTCCAAATAGCAAGTTGCAATCCCTATTTAGCGAGTCGCAAACAAATTGTGACTCGCGAAATAGGCAATGTACATGGCCCAATACGTTTTTGCATGTGAAAGCGGGTTCACGAACCCGTTCAAGTATATAAAAACGGATCGTACATCTGGCCCTTAGTATTTTATATTGAAGTAATAGCCCCTCTGTCACATGTATTTCATTCGTTTTATAGCATCTCTCATACCATTGTAGGATGTCGGAGCACTTTACATCACACACATATAGAGACATTGAATCGGACATGTAAAACAGTGTGTATATGAAATGTTTAAAGAGTGCTTGGTCTGGAAAAGCACAAACTCAGGATTCAGAACATAACACAGTGGCTAGCACTGACTTTAACATTAAAAATGTATTTCCACCCAAAGAAATCTTTTTAGCAGCATCAGGATAATGAATAACTGGGAAAAAACAAAAGTTACTAACTGGTACCATGCAGTTTGCAAGCAGCTCTTTGATGACAGTTTATAGGTCCCTCTGCTACATTACGATTGTCACTTATGAAGTGCACAGTAACAAAAGAATCTCTGTGACAAAAGCAGTAACCACAAACCTATGCACATAAAATGCTGCTTTTTAAAATGCATGTTACACGTTCTTTGCAGTAGGCACATTAACCCTCTGTGCTACATTAGTTAAGTCAAAGCTGCCACTAAACAAAACTCTCCTCACGCTCCAGCAAGTACATTAATCACTGGCTTTATCTTGACACTTTTATTGCTGCTGGAAAGCTGCTAATTATACAAGAAACTTTTCTGTGCTTTTAAAACTGTTGCCTGCGGACCCCATGGGAATGTGTCACGGACCCCTGGGGGTCCGTGGACCACAGTTTCGGAAACACTGGTCTACAGTGTTTCTGGATGTTTCAGACTGAAGCTGGCGTCAGCATGAGAGCACCACCATTCCGTGGCTACGTCGTGGCTATTCCGCGAGCAATCATGGCAGTCGCTCCCCACTGGAAGCCTGCGGGAGTCGGGGGCCCCGGTGACTCTTGTAGAATCTTCAAGGCTGAGGGGACGCTTTCGGGAATGGGGCCCATGCCCTAGCAGTCAAGCGTCCGAGTTCCAGGGTTGCCCAGAGCCATCCTTGCAGGCCAGGCCCAAGTCTGTGGAGGCGACCGCCATTTCGTGAGCTCCGTGGCAGCCGCCTGTCGCTGTACCGTAAGAGTGGGTGCAATTCAGCTGGATGGCGGGTGAGACGCTGTAGCCACAAGAGTAGGCGAAACTCAACCGGCCGAGTGAGGCACTTGCCGCAAGAGCGGGCGTAACTCAGCTGGCCGAGCGAGGCACTGTGCCGCAAGAGTGGGCGTAACTCAGCTGGCCGAGCGAGGCACTGTGCCGCAAGAGCGGGCGTAACTCAGGTGGCCGAGCGAGGCACTGTGCCGCAAGAGCGGGCGTAACTCAGCTGGCCGAGCGAGGCACTGTGCCGCAAGAGTGGGCGTAACTCAGCTGGCCAAGCGAGGCACTGTGCCGCAAGAGTGGGCGTAATTCAGGTGGCCGAGCGAGGCACTGTGCCGCAAGAGCGGGCGTAACTCAGCTGGCCGAGCGAGGCACTGTGCCGCAAGAGTGGGCGTAACTCAGCTGGCTGAGCAAGGCACTGTGCCGCAAGAGTGGGCGTAACTCAGGTGGCCGAGCGAGGCACTGTAGGTCTTCCTCTCACAAAGATGAAAGTCAGAGTGAGGAAACAAGGAGGGGTTTTCATCATTTGGGACAAAAAATAGTTCTAAACCAATGAAAAGTGTCATTTTTAGGTCACATGACCTAGCCTTACATCATTAGGAAACCAAAAGTGAAATGAACCAATGAAAAGTTTTATTAACAAGTCACATGACCTGTTATGCTTACGTTACGCGCTCCGCGCCGCGCCCCGGATCGCTTCCGGGAAGCTGCGCTTCGCGCCTCGCTTCGCGCATCGGGTGCGCTAACGCGGCGCGTCATATGACGCATTACGCGACAACGCGATACTACATTGTTTCTGGATGTTTCAGACTGAAGCTGGCGTCAGCATGAGAGCACCCCGTGGCTACGTCGTGGCCATTCCGCGAGCAATCATGGCAGTCGCTCCCCACCGGAAGTCTGCGGGAGTCAGGGGCCCCGGTGACTCTTGTAGAATCTTCAAGGCTGAGGGGACGCTTTTGGGAATGGGGCCCATGCCCTAGCAGTCAAGCGTCCGAGTTCCAGGGTTGCCCAGAGCCATCCTTGCAGGCCAGGCCCAAGTCTGTGGAGCCGACCGCCATTTCGTGAGCTTCGTGGCAGCCGCCTGTCGCTGTACCGCAAGAGTGGGTGCAATTCAGCCGGATGGCGGGTGAGACGCTGTAATAGCAAGAGCAGGCGCAACTCAGCTGGCCGAGCGAGGCACTGTGCCGCAAGAGTGGGCGTAACTCAGCTGCCGAGTGAAGCACTGGGGTGCAGCTGAGAAACCTCCACCTGGGGAGGTGGGGTAGGCTCGTTCGCGCCGCCTCTCCCTTCCAGTGCACCCCACGCCGTCTCCTGGCGCAGGTATATGTGATGGTCGGACCAGGGCACCGCAGGACGTGTCTTCAGGTCAAACGGATTGTGGGACAAGGTCCAGAATGGAAGAGTCACCAAAAGGCTAAAAGTTCCGCCGGACCCCGGGAGCCGGCCGCCTACGTCGAGTGAAGCGCTGGGGTGCAGCTGAGAAACCTCCACCTGGGGAGGTGGGGGAGGCTCGTTCGCGCCGCCTCTCCCTTCCAGTGCACCCCACGCCGTCTCCTGGCGCAGGTATATGTGATGGTCGGACCAGGGCACCGCAGGACGTGTCTTCAGGTCAAACGGATTGTGGGACAAGGTCCAGAATGGAAGAGTTACCAAAAGGCTAAAAGTTCCGCCGGACCCCGGGAGCCGGCCGCCTATGTCGGGGCCATCTCAGGCCACACCAGGGCAACAAGACTTGGGGAGGGGGCAGGAGCCAAGCGCCCCCTCCGAGTCCGCGCCACCACACCGCCCCTCGGGGGCCTCCGTCAAGCGGCTCATGGAGGCACCGCAGGCAGCGGTTCTTCAGATCAGTGGTCTCACCGGCAAGGCTCCCCTCCATCAGCAGCGATCGTTGGCGCTGTGGTTGCGGCCGGAGGCCCCGCCTAGTCAACGCCCCGGCCTCTCCATCTCGTAGGCCGCAGAGTAGTCGGGGAGAAATCCCGGGAACGGCGGCATGCATTTGGATCGATGTTGCAGCAGGCTGCCATGTAAATAGTTATTTAATAAAACGTTTTACCCTGTTACTTTGCTGGTGTGTTGTATATATTTTTAATATTTGCATAGGGTTTGTCGTTATTTTGGGCGGGGTGGGCGGCGGAGCCGAGCTGTCTTGCAGCCATCATGGCGTCGAGCTCGGTTCCTCTCACTAGTTTCATATTTCTCATGAGGGGTTGTTCCTAATGTTTCTATTTTAGCGAGCTCAAAAAGAGATCCCATTAGTGGCCTACTGATTTTGCTTGATTCCTTTTGTTTTTTCTAACGATTTTTCACTATCTGCAAAGACTAAACAGAGTATTGCGACTCTGTGCTTGTTTGTAAATAGAGAATGAACCAAAGAGAACCAATTCCAAAACAGTAAATGCTTGGATAACAATCAATCAAATGGAGAGGGAAGCAGGCACGACGGATTACAACGGGGGCAAAGGCCTGCGTTACCTACCCTTCACTATCTGCAAAGAGAGAATACTCCTAAAAGAAAAGAGGGGGGGGCAGCGTTGAAAGCACATCAGCGTGCATAAACACGAAAATGTTTTTACCTACCACGTACTTGACATTTTAAAGCTTTTGATATTTGCTAATAAAAAACCATTGAAATTCACTGAAAAAACCATATGTTATAGACCATATATAGTTAGGAATTAGCATTTACAAAACCTTGAAAATTCACTGAAAAAACATGGGTTATAGACCATATATAGTTAGGAATTAGCATTTACAAAACCTTATTTTACTCACACAAAACCATTGAAATTCCATATATAGTTAGTTGCACTAACTATATATCGCGCACCCGCAATCCACTGCTGATCATGTCACATATTACATCATTCATGACATGGTCAGTGACATCACTGATGACATCACTGATGACATCTCAAATGACATCACTGATGACATCACTGATGATAATTCCCAACTATATATGGTCTATAACCTATGGTTTTTTCAGTGAATATATATATATATATATATATATATATTCACTGAAAAAAACCATAGGTTATAGACCATATATAGTTAGGAATTAGCATTTAAAAAACCTTATTTTACTCACACAAAACCATTGAAATTCCATATATAGTTAGTTGCACTAACTATATATCGCGCACCCGCAATCCACTGCTGATCATGTCACATATTACATGATTCATGACATGGTCAGTGACATCACTGATGACATCACTGATGACATCTCAAATGACATCACTGATGACATCACTGATGACAACATCCAGTGACTGTATGTTTCTGTAAAGTTAAAATATGTCTTACATATTGAAGAATGAGTGGATGTATAAGTGTCTGGATGAAGGATTTAGTAGGTGCGTGACTGACTGTATGAGTGAGTGATTAAATGTGTCTCACTGAATGCATGGGTTAGTGACTAAACTGTCTTAATTTGTGCATCATTATGTCTGTTGTGATGTAAACTGCTGCATGTGTTGATCATTAGCTATACGAGAGGCTATATGTGTTATTAATTGGTTGCCCAAGTATTTCTATGGGAGATTGAGTTTGTGTGGGGGTGGCTGGAAGGTGTGTGACTCTATGCATAGATGTGTGAGCAGTTTATTCACTAGGTGTATGAGTTCAAGACTGCATGTGGAAACAGCTACATGGGCAGTTGACTGTGTGCATGAGTGTATTGATGAGTGAATGGATATCTCAATGCTACATGTCATAGTAAGTCCATATGTTAAACACAGTACATGTGAGAGTTGGCATATATAAATAACTGTGCATGAGAGCCACTGAATGAGTGAGTGGTTGTATCGATCATTGTGAACTTGTATCAGGGATTGTATAAGAGAGTAAATATGTGTTAGTATATGCTACAATAAGTAAGGTGTGTTTAACTGTATAGTTGAAGAAATGGAGGTGAGATTGTTTCTTTGCATGACTGACTGGGTGTGTGAGTAACTCCATGGATGAGTGGCAGTGTGTGAGTGTCTGTATACACTGAGTGTATCTAAGGTTATATTAGAGTCTGAAGAGGTTTATCGTATTAGCACAAGAATGATGTCAAATGAGATGTCATCAGTGATGTCATCAGTGATGTCATTTGAGATGTCATCAGTGATGTCATCAGTGATGTCACTGACCATGTCATGAATGATGTAATATGTGACATGATCAGCAGTGGATTGCGGGTGCGCGATGTATAGTTAGTGCAACTAACTGTATATGGAATTTCAATGGTTTTGTGTGAGTAAAATAAGGTTTTTTAAATGCTAATTCCTAACTATATATGGTCTATAACCTATGGTTTTTTCAGTGAATTTCAATGGTTTTTTAATAGCAAATATCATAAGCTGTCGAATGTCAAGTACGTGGTAAGTAAAAACATTTTCGTGTTTATGCACACTGATCTGCTTTGAATGCTGCCCCCACCCCTCATTTCTATTAGGAGTACTCTCTCTTTGCAGATAGTGAAGGGTAGTTAACGCAGGCCTTTGCCCCCGTTGCCCCCGTTGTAATCCGTCGTGCCTGCTTCTCTCTCCATTTGATTGATTGTTCTCTTTGGTTCATTCTCTATTTACAAACAAGCACAGAGTCGCAATACTCTGTTTAGTCTTTGCAGATAGCGAAAAATCGTGTAAAAAAACAAAAGGAATCGAGCAAAATCAGTAGGCCACTAATGGGATCTCTTTTTGACCTCCCTAAAATAGAAACATTAGGAACAACCTATTGATAATACCAATGTGTATGTACATAAGCGCCGTTCATTTGTGTTCACAGTACCCCTTGTTGATTGTTTGAATCGAGCATTGAATTGTTCGAAGTTGATTCTCTTAAGAATCTTCTCTGCCTGCAAACGAGGAAGAATGGGAATATTCTCTCTCCCTTTGCAGATAGTGAAGGGTAGGTAACGCAAACCTTTAACACGTCGTGCCTATTTCGTTCCTCATTGATTGATTGTTTCCCCAAACATTGACTGTTTGGGAATTGGTTCTTTTTGGAGGTATTCCCTGTTTGCAAATATACGTAGGAAAATCTTTGCAAATAGTGAAAGGGTACGTAATGCGGACCTTTCTCCCCCGTTGTAATCTGTCATGCCTATCTACTCCCCACTGATTGATGCACCTGTTTCACCCGGACCATTTACTAGAGATACGTCATCTGGCCCGACCAGAGAGCACCCCTAGTGAAAAGGACATATGCAATAATAACGAAGTGATCACTGTATCCTGTTAACAGAAACTTTAGCATGAAACAACCTGGAAAGAAAAGAATAGGAAAACGAAAATCAGTAGGCCACTGATGAACATGAACTTTTATTAAACAACGAACAAAGAAACGATAACATAACGTAATGATAAAACCTATTAATGTCCTAGAAACAAGAAAACGTTAAAATATGCCAGTGGTGAGAGACCAGAAAAACAGTAAGAGAAACCAAATCACCCCTCGCTGTCCCACCGCCTGCCACGCCAAAAAAATCGATAGACTAGGGAAAATGCAAGTCAGTAGAACATCCGCCCCCACTCTGGAAACTTCCAAGGTGGGGCAGGGTTGCGGCTACGCCCAGCCGGGAGCAGCCCATATAAGGCGGGTCCTGCTGCCACGCCTCGGCCAGGAGATCCTAACGTAGGGTGTAGCCGGAGGAGAGGCCGAGGCCAGCGGGACCCGGACAGGGGATTGCCTTTACAACGCTGAACAGTTGCAGGGGGGGGAATGTCTCCTCGACCCTCCCCTCTCTCTCCCAGTCCGGCCGCGGTGGCCCTTGACAGTTTCAGGTAGTCCCGCCACATGCTCTTCCGGTCCGGCCACCAACGGTCGGGGGGCCGAGGCCGACGGGATCCGGCTGCAGCCGATAAACCAAGAAACCCGTTCATGGGGCCAGAGCCAGGGGCGTCCGGCCGACATCTACCGGAAGCCCGGCCCGAAGACGGACGGGACACTTCTTCTTTCTTGAATAATGGCTGCGACAACACTGGGGGGGGGATGTCTTGCACATGCCTCCGACCCCCCCCCCTCGTCCTCATCGCCTGGTCCGGCCATAACAAATCTCAAGCGAGACGCCGTGGGGTGCACTGGGAGGGAGAGACGGTGCGAACAGGCCTCTCCCGCCTCCCCAGGTGGAGGCTTCCCAGCTGCACCCTGAGCTCCACGCGCCCGGAAAAGGGTTCTTCCACTGTGGCCATGCTGCAACGTCTCGCCCGGCAGGGTGGAGCCCGTCCGCTCATTTGACCCCGCGATCGCCAGTAGCTACCGAACTCTCAAAATGGCGGTCGACCTGGCAAGAGCGGGCCCAGCATAAAGAAATGGCCCGGTCACTGGTTGACTCCACCACCGTAGTCCTCCACGACCTTGAAGATTCTAGAGGAGCCGCGGGAGTCTCCGACCCCCGATGGGGAATGACTGCCATGATCGCCCGTGGAGTGACGAAACTGTATCCGCGGGATGTCGGCGCTCCCATGCTGGCGCCAGCCTCACTTTGAATTACTAGAATCCTGCAGACCTCAGTTCCGGTGAAAGCACAGTGTGACCCGGTAGGAAAAATTGTTGCACCCCCTCCCCTTTTTGACTGATAGTTCAAACCACCGATCCTTTCCTTTGCCCTTTTAACAGAACTTTGGACTGCCTCCCCCTCTTTTACATTTTCTAGAGAAAACAAAACATTAACCACTACATTAGCATAGCAGTTGACACCAGAACTGTATTCAAATTGAAAACCAACAACATCTTCAACAGAATCCTTTTTGTTTCTGCTGTGACCCTGCTACAGCACAGGCATTGTCCCCAGCAGTAATTCTGCAATGCCGGTAAGAATAGCTGTGGTGCCTACTGGACTCACTCACCCCCGCGGCGCCCCACGCCGTTATTTGCTGGGCGGCAACTTACTAGACATCACTTTCGTGCCATCTAGATTTCAGCGCGTTCTGCTGCCTTGGAACTATTCGCACAACAGACTGCTACTGACGACCCACCCCCAGGCAACATCTTCTGAATTTTCATAATTTGAAAGAACTAGTAACATGTCCTCATCAGGAATTCAAAAGAAATTGCCACGGTCTCTTCGTTGTTTAAATGTTTTTACTGTTTTTGTTTTGTTGTATATATTTATATGTTATTAAAGTTTTATATTCCTACTACTTTGTTGGAGTGCTATATATTTTTAATGTGACACATAATTGTAAAAACGTTGATGTACAAAGAGTCATTCCTGGAATCTTCCGCTTCAGGCTCGGTCCCCTCCCCAATCACAATACAGGATGGTTTTCAGATAGTAGGAACACGTGTGGTGTGACGGATCTCATCGGGTGTGGGCCTTGATCTACTATAACTCCTTTGAAGAGGGGTGATTCTTTACAGCTGGGGCCATAAACTACATCTGCAGGGCTAGGTGATAGCCTGGACAATCGGACACAGAGGAAGAGGAGTGTCAGAGGGTGCGGTAGTGAATAGGGCGAAAGGGAGGTGTCGGGCGGGCACAGAGTGTGATTTTCAGGGAAGAGCAGCGCAGATGGGGGGAGGTTTATTGCCGATGCATAAGACAGAGAGCGGGGGTGACCAGTGCCTGGGGAAGATGCTTGCGAGGGTGGGGAGCCATGCTACGAATCGACAGCGTGCAGAGAGTGGGTCTGGTCAAGGCATCTAAAATGGCTGCCGTGCACGACAAAAGTGTGGCATTTCAAAAAAGGCAAGATGGCGCAGACAATGTTTTTCAACACTTCCTCATTTCCTTCGAATCGAACGTTAACAGACGTTGGTGCATATTACCAAAGTTAAGCAATATTTATCGCTAACGATGCTTACCAACACATTTTTTACCGCTAAGCATCGTCAGAAATTATCGAAGATAAACCTTGCTATTATCAAGGTTTATCGCAAATGCGATAATAAACGGCCGCAATGCATGAATATCGCTAAAAAGTCAGCGATATTCATGCATTACCGAGCTAATGCTCTTAGCCATGTTATCCACCTCCCATTGGATAACATGGCTAAGAACTGCTCAGGGCAGGTGTTACTTTTTGGAGATATTCGCGCTTAGCGCGAATATCTCAAAGTTGGTAATAGGAGATAGATATCTTGCATGTTGTAATGCAAATTATTGTGGTATATGGAACTCATACCATAATCTCTCAGGAAAGCAGAAACTGATCCTTTTGGGACCGCCTAAAAAGGCCTAGGGGGTGAGGGGTACTCTACTTTGCCCCCTTTTCACGTTCCGAACTATTTTATTTTACTCTCTTCTGTAATTACACAAAATAGCAGCGATAAGATGCATCGGAGACACACAGTGAGAGAAAGGAGGCCGGAGATGAAGAAGAGATGTCAAATACACATTGGAGATAATATAGTGGCAGAAGGGAAGTAAATATGAGTAAACTTACCATGTAACATAAAAATGTTGCACTCTATACTATAAGTCTCATTTTATACTACAATCACTTCGCTACAACCTCATAAATTAAAAATAAAAATGAATAATGTCTCAAACAATTTTTGATTTCTAAATATAAATTTATTCTTCAGAATTTTCTAAATTTGAAAGAACTAGTAACATGTCCTCATCAGCAATTTCCTCATGAAAAGTCTGCAATGATGATTCTTGTAACTCTATGGTCTCCAAACATTCGATAAATTCGCCATCAACAGATTGATCAAAAAAATCATTCAAGTCATCTCCTCCTTGTGACAATATTTCATTATTGGTGCTGTCAATTTCAATCAATGTAGTGGAATCATTCAAGTCATCTCCTCGTGACAATATTTCATTATTGGTGCTCTCAATTTCAATCAATGTAGTGGAATCATTCAAGTCATCTCCTCCTTGTGACAATATTTCATTATTGGTGCTGTCCATTTCAATCAATCTAATGGAATCATACAAGCCATCTCCTCCTTGTGACAATATTTCATTATTGGTGCTCTCAATTTCAATCAATGTAGTGGAATCATTCAAGTCATCTCCTTGTGACAATATTTCATTATTGGTGCTGTCCATTTCAATCAATCTAATGGAATCATACAAGTCATCTCCTCCTTGTGACAATATTTCATTATTGGTGCTCTCAATTTCAATCAATGTAGTGGACAATTCAAAAGAAATTGCCACGGTCTCTTCATTGTGAGCCATTTTATTTTGAAATTGCTTGCTGTAAATTGCAGAAAAAAATAATCACTTTCATTTATCGTTTTTAGTAATACATAATATAAAACTAACTTTATCAAGTATTTAGTATAACAGAAGGACTGCAAATAAAATAACAGAAAACATTTTTCAAATTATCTTCAAGTGTACAACATAGTTCCCCTTACAAATTAACAACTCACCTTTTTAAAAGTAGGAGAAGTGTTAGTACTGTGTAAATCAAACACCAGAAATTCACCACCAAAAATTCCTCACAAATGTACCTCAGACAGTAGTATCACAAAATGGCTGTGGTTTCCTCTCATTTGACATATATACATAACCAATTAACTTTCATCACACACAAATACAAAACCAAAGTAACATTTTAATTGGTTCTAAATTTCAACACTTTCAAATGTGTTTTCCCCATGCAATTTTCCATAGGACATTTACATACGTCTACAGCCTGAATGGCTGAACGGAATTACACCAAACTTGGCAAAATGGTACATCAAACCTAAGAGGTCAGGAAGGATCTACTATGCCCCCTTATGGTCATTTCCCCCTTCGCTTTGGCCTCCTCTTGTCTCTCAATCCTACCGAGAGACAAGATGGCGGCCGCTACGGACTGTTTGGAATGTTGACAGACGCCGGAGAACCAATCAGCTTCGCAAAGCTCCGTAACGCGAAAAGTACGCGAAGCGGAGCGCTGTTACAGATATATATCTTTTTTTGAACGTTAATTTCTCAAAATCCACTGGAGCACACATATTGAGACCTAGCAAAGGCACATCGGGCTACCAGTCCCTAATATTTTACCAAGTTTCGTGCAAATCCATTCAGCCGTTCGATTATTATTATTATTTTTTTTTTTTGCCCCGCGGGGCCCTTTTAAAACCTCCACATCTAACCTAGGGTGTCAGCGAGGATCTACTATGCCCCCTTATGGTCATTTGCCCCTTCGCTTTGGCCTCCTCTTGTCTCTCGATCCTACCGAGAGACAAGATGGCGGCCGCTACGGACTGTTTGGAATGTTTACAGACGCCGGAGAACCAATCAGCTTCGCTTCACAAAGCTCCGTTGCGCGAAAAGTACGCGTACTGGAGCGCTGCCCGGTCCGCTGTTACAGATATATATCTTTTTTTAAACGTTAATTTCTCAAAATCCACTGTAGCACATATATTGAGACCTACAAAAGGCACATCGGGCTACCAGTCCCTACAATTTTGCCAAGTTTCGTGCAAATCCATTCCGCCGTTCGGGCTAAAAGTGAGGCCAACCGCCCTATGGAAAACTCAATGTTAAAAACACGTTTTGGGACCCCCCTTTTTTCTCGACCCCCCCTGGACGAACCCCCCCCAATTTTCAGGGGCTGCTCAGAAACAAAATGTGCCATTTTCCTGAAAATTTCAGCCAATTCCGTCCACAAACGCCAAAGTTATTTGACATAGAATTTTCAAAAATCCCATAGAGAAAAAATCCTAACTATATATACCTACTGGCGACCGCCAGTAGGTAATATATATATATATATATATATATATATATATAAATATATATATAATTTCTATGGCAAAATGAAACCCCTCATTTTGTTCCTTTTCAAATTAAATGTATTAAATGTTACCACTTTATTCCAATCAAGATGACTTCAGGTGTGCCATACTTTTGTCATAAGTAAGACTGTTAGCGCTCTAGTTGTTCTTTAGAACACTCTGGGACATTCTGTCATTGGGCTATAGTTGGGCTACATCTGGCTGATATTTGGGCTACATTTGTTTTTTTTTGTCTCTGGTGGCCATCTTTGGGCTACATTGGGCTACATTGGGCTACATTTGGGCTCTAACATATATATAGCCCAATGTAGCCCAATATATATTTTTTCAAAGTTAATTTTCATAAAAACCACTGGAGCATATATCTTGAGACATAGCAAAGGCACACCGGGGTATCATTCCCTACAATTTTGCCAAGTTTGGTGGAAATCCATTCAGCCGTTCGGGCTAAAAGTGAGTCCAACCGCCCTATGGAAATTAACATGGGGAAAACATGTTTTGGGACCCCCCTTTTATCTCGGCCCCCGCTTGACGGATCCCCCCGAAACTTTCAGGGAAGGAGCGGAGCACAGCGAGGCAAAGTTAAGGAAATATACAGGCAGATCCCTCATTTGGAAAGTTATTCCCAATAGAATGTTGCAGATTTCCTATGGAAAACGATCCTAACTATAACTACCTACTGGCGACCGCCAGTAGGTAATATACATATATATACACACACATATATATATATATATATATATATATATACACACACACACATTACCTACTGGCGGTCGACAGTAGGTAGTTATAGTTAAAACCTTGTTTCCATAGGGAATCTGCTACATTCTATTTGGAATAACTTTGGCGCTGGAGGACGAATCTTCGCGAATTTCTCCAAGAAAATGGCCTGCTCTGCTCCGCTCCTTCCCTGAAAGTTTGGGGGTGAATCCCCCCACACTGACCCGGGGACCGCCACCTCCCGGGGCAAAGTAATTGTGATTGCGGGGGGCATAGAGTCCCCCCGAAGCCCCAGGGACCGCCACCCCCTGGGCTTTTTTTTTTTTTTTAAACCTGTGTGGGGGGCTCAAGCCCTCCCACACGCCCCGGGGACCGCCACCTCCCCGGTGCTTTAATATTGAACGTTACGGACCCCCTAGCCCCGGGGACCATCGCCCCCTGGGGCTTTTCTATGTTGGGAGGGGGGCCGCGCGGCCCCCCTCCTGGAGCCTTGTGTGGCCCTGGGGACCGCCACCTCCCCAGGGCCGGCTCCTACAGTGTCCCGGGGTGCCTACCCCTGGGACACTGCTGTTTGTTATGGTAGGGCGGGAGTCTCGCGGCTCCCACCCTACCATAACAAACTGCTTTTCATCAGAAAGAGCAGCATGTTAGCTGCTCTCTCTGACGAAAAGCAATGTCGGCTCCCGAAGGACGCGGGGAGCTGGCTGGGACCGTGGGGGCTTTGGGGCTCCCCCCACAGTCCCCAATGTTTTATTTTAGCCCCGGGGGATGGGGTCCCCGGGGATTATAAAAAAATAGTAATAGACTGTACTTTTTTTACGATAGATTTACCATACGCGTACCATGCACGTACGTACGACGTACGGTGCGAAGTTAGTAAAACGTCCCATAAGCGTACCTAAGGAAGAAAAAGTAAAATATTTTTAGTTATTTATGAAGTGTATGTGTTTATATGTTGGGTGGCTCTAAAAAGAGCCCTTGTGTTTTTTGGGATATTTTAGTACCTACAGGTAAGAACCGATGCAGAGTCTAAAGTTCAAGAGGAAGACTCTGTTCCCCTCATCTGTAAAATGTACACCATCTCTCCTATAGATGTCATGCATATTGAAGCGCAGATTGTTATGGTAAATGGACCCCATTGTTTAGTCTCGGAGAAACGCAGATACAGATTTATTCACATGTTTTTTTACCTTTCTCAATCTGTGGACAAAATTGATTGGACCAGTTACATTTTTGCCTTTGACATATATTAGAATAGACAAAGGTAATTTTGGGGAAAAGTGACATCAGTTCTGTAAAGGTGTCCTTCATAAACATTTCCAGACCTACCCCAGTCAAAGTGCCTAGGTCGTTGCCACCACAGTGCACAATTATGAGGTGTCATATACATGGAATGTGTTTAGTCGATAAAATGTTTTAGTGTGGTAAATGTTTTTTGGTGAAATGTATGGTTTAAATTTTTTTGTCTAAAATCACACTGAGGCCCCCATTAGGATAGCGGGAGGACTTTGCCCGCCCGCCACCGTTGCGGAAAACGGGACCGCCCGCCTTAAGGGCAGGGGTCCCGAGGTTAGCATTAGGATGCGCCCGCCACAGTGGCGGGTGCATCCCTCATTTCTAACATTGTGGCGGGCGGTGCTCACTGCACCGCCCGCCACAATGTCAGAAATGAATGCATGTATTTGCATACACGAAGCGGCAGGCACCACGCGGTGCTTGCTTCTTCGTTTATGCAAATGTTGGGGGGGTACTACAGGTACCCCCCGTGTGCACCCCCCACCCCTCCTTCACTCTGGGGGCCCGCAGGGGGCCCCCAGATTGAAGACCGCAGGCCTTTGCAACCACGGAAAGGCATCTGATTTGGCCCATCGTAATATGGCTGGTGGTGTCTATTAGACACCGCCACCATAGTAATCCGTTTCCGGGAAAAGCGGTGGACGGTCTTTCCATCCGCCGTGGTCCCCCCCCACCATACTACTATGGCAGGGGGGAATTCACTTGCGGATGTCGGGCGGATTGCCCCCGCCAGGCCGGCGGTGCTACCGCCAGCCTGGCAAGGCCAGTCTGCCCGACATCCTAATGGGCCCCTGAGTGTCGGTGAAAATTAAAGATTTACACTTGCTCCTTTTTCTATAATCCCCGCAGTTTCTCTTACAGTCTATCTCTCTCTGCTTATAGTGTTCTCTCTATTCTGATATTTTACTTTATTTCCTTATTTTAATTTGTCCTTCTTCACAGTGCCATTTTTTTCATACTCCCTCTTGTCCTTTTAGTCCCCCTCTGTCTCCTAACAGTGTCTCTTCTTTTGAAAGTCTTTTCTTTGACCTCTTAATCCTCCCTCTCTCATCATATCTCTCTCTTAATAATTTTCACTCAGTATACAGAGACTGTTGCATACACTGTTGAGCAGATTTACAAGCCCCCTTTGGCCTTTTATAGTGTATCCTTTGACCTCTTATGACTTCCTCTCTCATCATATCTCTCTCTTAATAATTTTCACTCAGTATACATAGACTGCTGCATACACTGTTGGGCAGATTTGCAAGCCCCTTGGGCCTTTATAATGTATCCTCTGACTTCTTATTTCTTCCTTTCTCATCATATCTCTCTCTTCATAATTTCCCCTCAGAATACATAGACTGCTGCATACAAGAAAAATGGCCTGCTCTGCTCCGCTTCTTCACAATATCGAATTACACTTGCACCTTTTTCCATTATCTCCGCTGTCTCTCTCACAGTCTACCTCTCTCTGTTTATAGTGTTCCGTCTGTTCTGATATTTTCCTTTATTTCCTGATTTTAATTTGTCTTTCTTCACAGTGCCACTTCTTCTTATACTCCCTCCTGTGCTTTTAGTCCCCTCTGTCCTTATTGTCTTCTTCTGTCTCCTAATAGTTCCCTTCTTTTTATTGTCTATCCTGTAACCTCTGATTTTTCTTTCTCTCATCATATGTCTCTCTTAATAATTCTTGAGTCAGTATATATAGACTGCTGCATACATTCTTGGGCAATTTACAAGCTTTTTGGGCCTCTTTCTTGTTCTATTGTGTTTCTTTTTTCGATGTAATGTAGCCCAAATAAATAATGGTGCAAATTGGAAATTTATTTGCAAAATGAGTTAGGATTGTTTACTGAAATGTAGTGGTTAGATACATGGAATGTGTTTAATTGCTAACATGTTTTAGTGTAGTAAATGTGTTTTGGTGAAATGTATTGTTTATTTTTTTTTGTCTAAAATCACACTAAGGGGCTGATTCTGATCCTGGATTTTATTTTTCCATACAAATAGGTTTTGTATTTTTTTCCATACAAATTGTAAAAGTCCCTTCCAACCTGTGTAGTACGATTCGTACCGGAAAAATACATACAGATCGGCCCGATCCTTACAAATCGGATCGGGAAAAGCTGTACGACACGGACTTGTAAAAAAGACCATACAATTTGTAAAAAGGCTGTCCAACCCGTCAAGTACGATTCGTACCGGGTTGTCAGCATACGATTTGTATGGAAAATGGCCTGTATATGGGCAATGACTCGTACCGGGAAACGAAGCGAACCCCTATACGCCTCGTACCCTGGTATGACTCGTTCTGGGGCTATGAGGTCGTATAGGGGTATGAGGCATACAGGGGTCCCCTCACATGCGAGGCGTGTGTATGGTGAGTACCCCAACATCGCTCATGTACGCACCGTATGTACGCAATTTTGGGGTACGGTGCGTACATATGTGATTTTGGGGTACATACGCGATTTTGGGGTACGGTGCGTACATACGCGATTTTGGGGTACATATGCGATTTTGGGGTACGGTGCGTACATACGCGATTTTGGGGTACGGTGCGTACATACGCGATTTTGGGGTACATACGCGATTTTGGGGTACGGTGCGTATGCACGCGATTTTGGGGTACGGTGCTTGTACGGTGCATACATGACCAGTACCCCTTCATCGCATATGTACGCACCGTACCCCACTTTCCGCGTCATCCGTACACACCGTACATACGCACCGTACCCCTGTATTCATGGGGTGTACGACGCGTACATGAGGGGGTCTGTCTCGTACTGTTTACGGGGCGTACAAGGTTTTTCCAGCACTTTTCGGCTCCTGTAAAAAAAGAGCCGTACGGAGTGCCGTTTGTACGAATTGTACTTGCCGGGTTGTAAACTGCTACCGGGAATACATGGGAACGTCGCGTACAGAGCAATCCGAATCGGAATCGCTTGTATATATGAGTTGTATGGTCTTTTTTACAATTTGTATGGAGTGCGTCTATTTGTACGGAGCGTACTTCCTAGGTTGTAGGGGCCTCCTTACAAGTACGAGTTGTATGGGGAAAACGCTCCATACCACGATTTGTACAGTGTTTTTCCAGGATCGGATTCGGCCCCAGAGTGTCTGTGTAAATTAAAGATTTACACTTGCACCTTTTTCCATAATGTCTGCTTTCTCTCTCGCAGTCTACCTCTTTTTACTTAAAGTGTCCCCTCTTTTCTGATATTTCCCTTCTTTTCTTATTTTAATTTGTCTTTGTTGACAGTGCCACTTTTTCTCATACTCCCTCCTGTCTTTTTAGTCTTCTCTGTCCTTATTGTCTGCTTCTGTCCCCTAATAGTGCCCCTTCTTTTTTTAGTCTTTCCTCTGACATCTTATTCCTCTTTTTTCAACATATGTCTCTCTTAATAATTTACCAGTCAGTATACATAGACTGCTGCATACATTCTTGGACAGATTTACAAGCCTCTTGGGCCTCTTTTTTGTTCTATTGAGTTTCATTTTTTGAAGTAATGTGGCCTAAAATAATAATGGTGCAAATTGGAAATGTGTTTGCAAAATCAGTCAGGATTCTCAACTGAAATGTAGTGGTCAAATACATGGAATGTGTTTAGTTAGTAAAATGTTTTAGTGTGGTAAAGTGTTTTGGTGAAATGTATGGTTTAAATGTTTTTGTCTAGAATTATACCGAGCGTCTGTGTAAATTAAAGAATTACACTTGCACCTTTTTTCATAATGTCTGATTTCTCTCTCACCTCTCTGCTTGGGCCTCTTTCTTGTTGTATTGTGTCTTATTTATGGATGTAATGTTGGCAAAAATGTAATGCAGGAAATTGGAAATGTCATTGCTGCTTGTGTATGCAAATGCTGGGGGATACCACAGGTACCCCTCGTGTGCACCTTTAATTATACCTGCACTCTGGGGGCCCGCAGGGGGCCCCGACAGTAAAGACCATATGTCTTTCCGTGACGAAATCAGTCCTACGGAAAAGCATCTGCAGAGGCCCATCATGATATGTCTGGTGGTGTGTATTTGACACCGCCACTTTATTATTTGTTGTCATAATATCTCCACTCTTCTTATAAATTATATAATAGTGTATTTGATATATTTATTTTTCTAAAGTGAAATATATTTTGTTCATCATAGATTGTTTTCATTACCACTGAAAAAAAATCATCATGCCTACAAAAATAGCAAAGAAGAAACAACGGAAGAAAGCAGATTATTTAAAGAGAAGAGATCTAAAACATTTTCCTGAACAACAATTTGTTAACAAAAAGAAAAAAGTACTGGTAGGAAAACTAAGACTTTTTTGCGAAGATTGTCAATCACTAATAGTAGTGTGTGCAAAGTAAAAAATACAATCACTGTTTCTGCTACTAAGAGAAAAGAAGAACCATGGAAAAACTTCTGATAGAAATGTAAATAGTAAAAGGAGAAAAAATCAATATACGGAAATAAGGAAGCAGATGTTCTATAACAGAATTAAGTTAATAAAGAATTGTAAGAAGCAAACTGCATTTTATAAAAAGAGGAAATGTATTGTGAATGTAATTGAGAAAGCTTTTGAATTAAAAAAAAAGTTTTGTTTTAGTAATCAATAGAATTTGATCACTTGATCAGCCAATCCATTTAATGAAGAGCAAAAGTAAATGGAGAAGAGTAATTAATAGAAGTAATTTTTCTGAAGTTTTTTTGGGTGAATGGAAACATAGTTCAAGTTCTGAGCCTTTTTTGTAATGAGGATAGTTATTTTCAGAGTAATGAGTTGTTGCATGCAGTTCACACTACAGGTCGTGCTTATGAGGTTAAACATGGTTGTCCTATTGAGAAAGAGAAAATTGTTCCTAGAAATGTAGAAGAAGTGTTAGCTGATTAAGTATTAGGGAGAAGGCCTAAAGCTCCAGTGTTCACTTGGAATTGCAGTAGTATTTGTAGTGTACGGCAGGAATCTATTGATTTTTTACGCAATTTCTTACGTAACTATACTAAGAAAAGTGTTAAACAAAAGATTAAGATGTTGCAAGGATTAGACCCTTGCAGAGTGAGAGAAAATGCTGGTTTGCAAGGACATTCTTTGGCTTGTCTTTCTAAAAAAAAGTATGTAGAAGTGTTTTTTACCATTTCAGGATGTTGGCAGTACATCATACTGAAATGAGGAAATTAGTCAGAACGTTGTATTATGCAAAAAGTCCAGCTCTAATGTTAAAGAAGATGAACAGTGCTCTTTTGCATGGATCTGTGTCAGATGTAAAGAACGTTTGTGATGAAATTCAGGTTAGTTACTTTGGTGCAGATGAAGATAGTGCAGAAATTGATACGCTAGTAGAAGGAAATATAGAAGAGAATGTATAACATTGCAGTACAGACAAATTTGAGCAAGAATTTACAAAGTTCAAGGTGATTTCAGGTGAAACACCAAATTATTCTTGTATTTGTTGTCGACGTACTCATTATAAAAATCAGACTAGGAATGTTGATTTGTATTTAAAATATGAAAAGGAAAATAATAAGGAGTGGATGGAATTTGTAACTTATTTGTTGGTAGAGAATACTTTTGATTTGGATTGTGATCAGTGTATTTGTAAATATTGTTATAACAAATTAGACAAAAATAAAATGCTTTCTAGAGCTATACATAATAATTTTGAGTTGATAAAAATTCCTTCTGAACTGGTGGATTTAAATACCTATGAGTCTATTCTTATTCAACGTGTGCATCCTTTTCAGGCTATTGTTCGTATGGAGCCTAAGACAGGGAAATTGCCTCCTTCAGATTTACAGAGAGGATTAAAGGGAAGAGTTGTGTATTTGCTATTAGATTTAAAGAAAAATATTGAAACAGTTGGTGTAGAAAATGTAGAAGATGAACCTTTAGTTATTCTTGTTAATGGCGTACCTACAAAGAATAAGAAAATCTGGCAGGAATTAATGGATGTTAGGAAAGTAAAAAAAGGCAACATTGTATCTGATGAAAAATAATCAATATTATAAAAACGTGTTTATGAGTGAAGAAGAAATAACTGTAGAAGAAGATAGTGACTTGCCATCTGGACAAATTGAAAAAGTGGATGTGTCCAGAACTGAAGAAATATATGAACATTACAGTGTTCATCCACTGCATTCCAAAGAAGTGATGGGGAATACTATAGAGTTATTCCAAATGAAAGAAGCAAAGGGAAGTCCCATTAGTGTATGGGAAAAAAGCTTGGAAGCTCATTGTTTCCCTCTTTTGTTTCCTACAGGAAAAGGAGGACGATATGATGACCGACCTGTGCAGATTCCTGCATCTGAATACCGGACATTAAGATTGTATGCAGAAGATCCAAGATTTCGACAATGTATCCCATATTTGTTTCATCTTTTGTTTGAGAGTGATTTGTCTGGACTTTCTTATGCAGTAAACCATATATTGAAAACAGGTGTACATCTGCAAAATGTTTTGGCAAAGGAATTTATGGATAAAGTACACCAGAAAAATAATGTTTTGGAATCTCAGCTGATTAATCTCATGGCATGTCAGCGTGGTACTTATGAGTACTGGTACCGTCGTTATGGACAACTTAAATGCATGTTAAGGAACTTAGGAACTCCTACATGGTTGGGATGATTTACTTCAATTTCTTCGAGAGGCAAATCCAAATATAATAAATATTGAATACAAGACACCTGGAGAATTGTGCTCTTTGGATCCAGTAAATGTATGCAGGTATTTCAATCATAGATTTGAAGCTATGATGTCTTTTATCACCAATAAAAAAATCCTCCTCTTGGAGAAATTGTGGACTTCTTTTGGAGAAAGGAGTATCAAGCAAGAGGTGCTCCTCACATACATATGCTACTATGGATCAAAGATGCTCCCAAATTTGGAACAGAGTCAGATGATACTGTGATGTCTTTTATTGAAGAATACGCTACATGTGATATACCCAAAAGCACACCGGATAAGGACTTAAGACAACAGGTCTTACGATTCCAAAGCCATCGTTGTGGGAAATAATGTCGTTGAAAGTACAAATCAAAAGACACATTTTACACCAAATGCCGTTTTGGATTTCCATGACCAGTAATATTGAATGGAAGAGTGAAAAGTTTTATGTCATCTTTGCGACATACCATCACAAGAAAGTCTCCTAAAAATACCTACAACTTAAGAAGAAATGAAGAGTCAAAATACATAAATGACTACAACCCAGTCATTTTGTCTATGTGGAATGCTAACATGGATATTCAATATGTTGCAGACAATTCCATTGCTGTTGTTCGATATGTAACATCGTACATAACGAAATCAGAAAAGACAGAATTGAAGGAAATGTGGGAAGAGATTTCCCACGAGAAGAGTCTAAGTAAGAAATTATATACTTACAGTTTGAAGATGTTATCTCATCGAGAAATTGGAGCATATGAATGCTTGGATCGCTTATCATCTGCAAGTCTATACTCCAAATCTAGAAGAATCATTTGGGTGAGTCTAGGTCTTGCTGCAACACGAAACCAAGTACTTAAAACTGTAGAGGAAATTGAAAATTTAGCTGAAAAGGAGCCAGAAAATACAGATACTGTGTAAACAAATATGTTGGATACATATTATCCAAACAGAAGTCACCATCTGGAGAACATTTGTCTCTATGAAGTGCTGCAAAACTATATTTTTAAACGGAACATTACAGAAAACATCAATAATGGTATATATGCCGTGACTGGTTCTGAAGGATGTTTGGTAAAACAAAGAAAAGGACATTTGATTAATCACCGTAAACTGAGTTGCGAAACTCCTGACAAAAGGAAATTTTACTACTTAGCTCTTTTGCAACTTTTCAAGCCATGGCGTTCAGAATTGGAATTACTTGGAGATTTTGACAGCAATGAAGATTCTTTCAATGCAACTAAAGATAGTATAGAATGTCCTTTTTTGCTAATTATGTGAAAATGTTGAACCATGAAATTGAACAAGAAGCTACAATTGCAGCTGAGATTGCTAGAGACAGTTCTCAAGACAGTCAATCTTCTGCTCCGTTAAGTCAGGATCCATTAGGAGAACCAATTATTCAAAATGAAGCAGCAACAGCTATGGAAGAAGTGGAAACTGCAATGTATCAAGCTCAAGAAGATGTAAGAAATGTAGGAAATGTGGAAGAACAACTTAATGTTGAGCAGAAACAAATATATGAGCAAGTGAGAGAACAGATTAACCATGGATTACTTCATGAAAAGAAAGAGTGCTCTTGCTCATTATTTCAACCTATCCGATTGTATGTGAGTGGACAAGTTGGAACAGGAAAAAGTTTCTTAATTAAAGTAATTTCAACTTATTTACACAAATCAACTGACTCATATTTGTCTTGTGTTGTCACTGCTCCAACTGGGTTGGCGGCTCACAATATTAAAGGAATTACTTTACATTGTTTATTAATGCTACCAGTAGAGCATGAAAATCAATTAGAATACCATAAGCTATCTGGAGAAACTTCTTGTGAAGTTTCAAGAGTCTTGAGGAAAGTGAAACTTCTGATTATTGATGAGGTAAGTATGGTATCAAACGTAATGCTTGCTTTTGTGCATTTAAGAATGCAGCAAATTCTTAAAACAGAGTATGACGTATTATTCGGAGGAAAACACGTCATAGTTTTTGGAGATCTTCTACAACTTACTCCTGTAAAAGGACAGCCAATGTTTAAAACACTGTCGCATAAAGATACCAGAAAATCTATGGGGAGCATTGGAAATGTAAACATTTGGTCATATTTTGAGTATAAGGAGCTTATTACAAATATGCGACAGGCAAATGATGCTGATTATGGAACTATTCTTCAAGATATAACAATTGGAAAAATGACTGAACATGGCAAAGAAGCTTTACAGAGACGATTACTTTTGAATTTGTTTCCAAATGAAAATATTGTGCCAGAGAAAATCTACATGAGAATTGCAGAAAAGCAATCTGTAATCTGCTTAATGTCAACACTATGTGAATGTTGTATATTCAATGAAGAAATGTTAAAGTTGGAAAACGAGGAAATTATAAAAGTGGAAGCTATTGATAAAATAGAACATGAAGGAATCACTATTATTTTGACTGAAAAGTTGAAGAGAAAATTGGATTCTTTAGAGAAATCGATAAGTAAAACTGCCGGTTTAGAAAAGAATTTATATGCATGTGTAAACTGTAGGGTAATTTTACGACGTAATTTGAATGTGGAAAAAGGTTTAGTAAATGGAGCAATGGGTAAAATTGTTGATTTTGTTAATTATGTAAATAGAGATGGGATTGAATTTTTGAAAATCAAATTTGATGAAATTTCTGAAATACAACAATTTAGTCGATGTTCATCTCGGTTCTTGCTTGTAAAAGATTTGTATGTACACAGTACCGTGTTTAAAGAGGGTATGGCATATGTTGCTTTGTCCAGAGTCAGAACTTTATCTGGATTGTAATTGATTGATTTTGATGAGACAAAGGTTAGTGCAGATGCAAATTGTGTGAAAGAGTATAATAGGTTAGGAAGAAAATATGCTCCCAATTTAGGTCAATATCCAGTATTTGTAAAGCGTGTGGTAGGTAGAAAAAGGATAGTTGAGAATATTTGTAGTGAAACTGTAGAGAAAGAAAAAAAACAAGATGAAGTTGTGCCTGCAAGCAAAAAGAAAAAGGACAGTGTTGGAGAGAATGTTAGTCATCGGTTTGAAAATAGTTTTGGTGTCAACTGTTATGCTAATGTAGTAGTTAATGTTGTTTTATTTCTTGAAAGTTTGCAACAGCAAATTTTTGAAAATCGAGACGAAAGATTCTGCTCATTGTTGTATTCTATTTATGAGAAATGTAGTAGTGATAAAAGTAAAATACAAAGTGTTTCTGATATTCGAAATGTTTTGGACATGTGTTCTGGTTCTACTCAATTTACACAGAATATTCAACAAGATTGTCAGGAATTTTTAATGTTTATGCTTGGTGTACTGGAAGATGAATGTATAGATATTGAAAATCTTTTTGGCCTTTCTTATAAATGGCAACATGTGTGTCAAAATTGTTTGTTTACATGTAACACTAACATAGACAGTGAAAGATTCATATATTTGACTTTACCAGACTGTGAATCAGTGTCCTTTAACAATCTAGTTAGAGGAGCAAGTCAAAACATGGAGTGTAGCCAATGTAAATCAGAAATGTCATCAACATTATTTATACAAAGATATGGACAGTATGTTATTTTAATGCTGCAACGTTGCAGAGGTGATGGAAGAAAATTGGAAACTTTAATTAAAAATGTTGTAGCTGGCCAAGTTGGTCAAGTTTCAATATCAGGGAGAACTTTTGTAGCAGTTTCAATTATTTTTCATGATGGACCTTCTACATCATCTGGACATTACACTGTTTATTTAAAATGTCTGAAAGGTTGGATACATTGTAATGATACTCAATTAGTTTTTAAGCAACATTTGCCTAAAGAGTTACCAAATTCTTACCTAATATTTTTAAAGCCAAAATTTTAAGATCAAAATTTGGCCTTTCAGGATTACTGCTGTTAAGGTAGATTAGTCTGGTGTTGTAGAGTATTTTGTAAGTGAGGGTGAGGAGCTTGAAAGTAATCATCTTATTGATGTTGAAGCAGAGTAAGCGTATCCTGTCGTAGGTGATGTGGCTGTAGCAGGGGACATTGTAGATCAATTAGATGGAGGTGGTTTGGATTGGTTGTAGTCATTATAGGTGTTTGGTTGTAATTCTTTTTTTTTTTCGTCCTCATTCACGTTCATGGTTTCTAGCTGCCAGGCAACCAATAAAGATAGAGAGGTATAAAGAGTACAGTTGTGCTGCCTCAGTCAAGGTTGGCAGGGATGACGGGCAGGAGGTGGCAGCAAGTTCCCAACAGCAGCGACTGGCTCACACCAATCAAAACACCTTGTTACCCGAATGGCAAATGACACCCATTGAGCCAGTTACTACCATTGCTAATGTCGGCAAAGAACCGGACATTGCAGAGAGAGTAAACGATGGCTACGTAATCATCGGACCTGGGGAAAAAAAAAAAAAAAAAAACAACAAAAAAACCCAGATTCAATGGGACCAATATAACAAGTGCCAAAAGGCTCTTTTGTCTTATTTCCCAGCCCTAGCGAGGTCTAGTTTCGAGATTTGAAGGATTGAGTTACTCCAGTCATGAAATGAAGGGATGGAAGCATCCTTCCAATGCTTACAGATTTCTCTGCGGGCCGCCAGAATAGAATAGAACAGAAGGTTTTTGGCCGGACTACGAGTCTGGTTCCCGACTCCAAAAATGACAATGCTAAGGTCGATCACTACTGTAAAGCCCAGGGAAGATGAGAGTTTGCTGCTGATTGAGTCCCAAAAAGGCGCCAGGTGAGGGCAGTCAAAGAACATATGCGTGTCCGGGGCCTCTTTTAAGCCACACCTTGCACAAGCCACAGGACCCCCCAGGGAGAACTTGGACAACCTCTGTGGGGAATAGTATGCCCTATGTAGGGTGAAGAGATGGTTTCTACGAAGCCAGGCTGGTTTAACTAAGTCCCACAGTACTTTGCAGGACATTAACCACAGATCTTTCACATTCAGGCCTGGCATCGATTCTCTCCACAAAAGCTCGGGAAGGTGAAAGTTACCATCAATCTCTTCCAATATTAAGCTATACCACAAAGAGATCTCTTTTTTTCTGGCGGTTTATCTAACAGAAGAGATTCGAGTTCACAGCCTTCCCCAAGTTGCTCCGGCGTACAGTTTGGATGGTAGCAGCTTGAGCCCAACTCAATATTTGCAGGTATTTAAATCTAGACAAGTTGGGGCCCACCTTGTTTAGTAGATAATCCCAAGGAAGTAGGGTCCCTTCAAAAAACAAGTCTCCCCAGACTGTTATTCCAGCCTCTCTTAATGGTAGTGCTAGTGTGTCGCCCACCCAACCTGGAGCCAAGGGTAACTCTCATATTGGAGATCTGCTAGAATAGTACCCCTAGTTAATTGCAGATCTCATCTTTGCCCAGGTTCTTGCCAGGCCATATAGCACTTTCAATTTTACCTTTTAAAAGAATTTGCGGTCACCAAACTTAAACAGATAGCCAGATTGCCTGACACGCTCACACCTCAATAGAGCCAGAAACATACTACCAATACCCTCATCTGTTGGCATTTTAAGAAGCATGCGTGCGTGTGATCATTGAAACGCCCACGCATAGATCTGTAAATCTGGGCCCGCCAGCCCCCCCTTCTCCCTACGACGCCTGATTTTTTTCCAGGCTATCCTTGGACTTTTGTTTTTCCAAAGAAATGAAGAAATTTCGCCCTGTAACTAAGCCAACAAAGAGGGGTAAAAAAAAGTGGGATAGTGTTTAATAAAAAATAAACCTTCTGTAGAATAGACATTTTTATCAGATTCACTCCACCCAACAAAGACAGGGGGAGGTGTTGCCAAGATCTCACTCTTTTGCAGCTACTGCAAGGTTCAAGGGGGTAATCTGACTAATATCTTTAACGATGTTTAACCCTAAGTACCGCAAACTTGCACTTAGTTGTTCAGTGAATCCGCTCGCAGCATCGTTCCAGACCATAATCTCGGTCTTTGAGGCATTCACCTTATAACCTGAGACTTCCCCGAATTCCAAGGCTAACTTAATGGCTGCAGGGAACACGGTGCTAATTTCTGATGTCATTATCATGACATCGTCCGCGTAAAGGGACACCCTCTTTTCCCACTCTCTATAAATAAAGGGCTTGATGGAATCCTCCTCTCTTAATTTCTGCGCAAAAGGCTTGATATAGAGATCGAATAGCAGAGGGGATAGAGGGTAGCCCTGTCGTGTTCCTCTTGTAACTGCAAAGGGTTCAGACAGGGCCCCATTTACCAATACAGAAGCAGTTGGACTATGGTACAGTAATCCCACCACTCTGCGGAGGCCCTCACCCACGTTGAATTTAGTCAAGGCCCCCAACAGGAAAGTCCAATTGACCCTGTCGAAGGCCTTGGTGGCGTCCAACGTGAGGATATCCAATGGAATGGAGTCCTTGATCGCAATATCTATGGCACCTATTAGGTCGTAAGTAAGTTCGTAGAGTTGGCGACCCCTAACAAAGCCCTTCTGGTTGGGATGTAAGATATCAGGGGCAACCTGGGCCAGCCTGCTTGCTAAAAGGGATGCAAAGATTTTATAATCTGCATTCAAGATTGATATAGGGCGCTACAAACCACAGTTAGTAGCAGGTTTCAAATTAAGCGTGATGGATGCGCTATTCCAAGATGTTGGTGGGAGCGCCCCCTTCGGCAGTATTTGATTACAAAGGACAGCAAGGAAGGGAGATATTTCTTCCACCAGATTTTTATAGATCTCGGCTGGCAAGCCATCTGGGCCTGCAGCCTTACCTCCCTTGCTGCCCTGGACAGCCAACACAACCTCATCCTCAGTAATCTCCCTATCCAAGAAAGCACTTTGTTCAGAGGATAGTGATGGTAGAGAGACACCTTCCAGCCATCTATCTACACTGTTGGAAGTGATATTCCTATCCTCCTGATATATGTTTTTTAAGAAATCCTTAAAAGAAGTTCTAATATCTTGAATCTGAAGAGAGAGTGACTTGACTCGTTATTACAGAGTCTATGATGTTGCGTGCCTGGTCGGTTTTGGACTTCCAGGCCAATAATTTGCCAGCCCCCTCCCATATTCGAAATGGGATAACTTGCTCGCCTCCCATTTCTGGAGGATGCGTTGATTCAGGACGGAAGCCAGTTTCTCTTTTAGGGCAGACAAATTTCTGTGTAACAGTGAAAGATCATGATTAGGAATATTGTAGCTGGTATCTATTTCAGCTTGTGCTGCAAGTAGATCAGTTTCAATAGATACTATTTCTTGAGAGTATTGCCTCCTTCGGAACACTACCTTATTCTTGATTACACATCGAAGAAAGCACTTGTAGGCGTCCCATACTATGCCAGGTTCCGCAGAGCCGATATTTACTTGCATAACCTCACGAGTATCAGTTTTAATAAATGAAACATCATCTGGAGACGAGAGAAGGGATCGGTCAAAAGACCAAGATCTAGAGGAAGGAGTAATTACTCCAGCGAGATCCAAGAATACTGAAGAGTGATCAGACAAGTGCGAGGGCAAATATCTAACATTCTTTACAGAGTCAGCCAAATTACGGCTAATTAGAAGAAAGTCGATTCTGAATTGGTGCCGGTATTTAAAATTACGGAACGAAAATCCAGATTCCCGACCTGCTCTTGCCCTCCAAATATCTATGAATCCGTATTGACTCATACAGTTAAGAAGGAAAGCTCTAGATTTTGACAATACTTGCTGCCTACTACTTGGCATTTTATCAAGCAAGGGGTCGAGCACGATGTTAAAATCCCCTGCTATAATGATGGGCTCTTGGAAGTTCAAAAGGTGAGAAAATAATAGTTCGAGAGCTGTTGGATCTTCCCGATTGGGCCCATAATAACCTACTAATGTCAAACGAGCTCCACCTATATCTACAGTAGTAATTACCCATCTACCTCCAGAGTCCACCTTCTGCGAAATAACTCTTGTATTTATGTTTTTTTTAAAAAGAATAGTCAACCCCCTTATGTTCAATGTTTGAGAAGTAGATACTGAAACGTCTATCCACCTATTTTTCTTGACCAAATCGAGCATCTTAGCCTCAATTAAGTGTGTCTCCTGGAGTATATGACCTGCGCATCCGAATCTTGCAAGTATTGTATGATCTTGTTTGCTCTTGGCTTGGTGCGCAGGCCATTTACATTCCAGGAGAGGATCCTAAGATTGCTCATAAGTCAAAAGTCGTGCCTTGCCCGTAAATACGCTAGATCTAGCTAAGAAGAGAGGATCATCACAGACTCCTGCCAAAGTTAACTACCCATGTTTTATCAATAAATTGACCAGAAACCAAACCGTAAATGAGGAAAATGTTGTATTTTTTTACCCAACCCCTTTCATCCCAGTGCCCCAACCTACCCCCCTCCCCCACCTCCCTCCCGTGAGGAACCCTTGTACTGTCTAGCCGGATCAGGTCCGGCTGATGATACCCCTTACCCTACCCAAGCCCCTGCAGAGTGAGTACTAGAATTTTATTTATTTTTTTCCTTTGGTTTATATTCCTTTTTTTTTTTTTCAATCGTTTTACCTTTAGTTACCTTTAGTTGAATGGCCCTAACTTGTGAAGATCCTTATTGTTGTTTATTACATCAATTACCCCTTTTTCTTTAGAGCCTTGTATTAACCTGACCTAATCATACTCACTACAGAATTAGAGAACTAGGTTGCTAAAAAAGCCAAGGAACTAAAAGAGCCCTAGAACTAAAACCAAAAGGCTAAAGAAGGGGAAGGGGAAACAAAGCAGAGAGCTAACCAGCGAAGCGGGACCTTATGTTATTAAATTCAAATTACTACTCTTATCTAACCGGAGGCCCCCTTTTTCTCCCCTAAAGACAACAACAGCTCATCTGCCGCCTGAACCGAGCGAACATTAAACATCCTGTTGTTAATCATGATCTTTAATGCAGCGGGAAAGCCCGTTTGAACTTTTGCGCCCAGGCCCCGAAATGCTTCCATCCTCCTCCCCAGCTCTCACTGCTTTTCCAGGGTAGTCCTAGATAGGTCAGATCGTATCTGGAAAGTAAACTCTTTACCTGTCAAGGATTTTTGCCTTAAAGCTAGGTTAAGGATCTGCTCTTTAGGAGCGTAGGTATGGAAATTCACTAAAATCTTCCTTGGTTTAGTCCTTTGGGGGTTGCGCCTAAAAGGGTCCCTATGCATCCTTTGGATATCTTTAGCTATCTCCTCTTCAGTTAGATCAAGGTTGAAAGTCTGCTTTAAAAGCGGAATGATAAAGCCTTTAACATCCGATCCCTCGCTCCCCTCTGGTACGTTCAGGATTCTAATGTTACAGCGCCTTGCATTGTTTTCCAGTGTTTCCATTCTCTCCGCTAATGCCAAGTCCTCCTTCTTGAGTTTCGAAATGTCATCTTTAGCATTGTCTAAATGCAGGGATAGCCCACCAACAGTCTCTTCCAAAGCCTCCGTTCTTGCCGTGAGACCATCACTTTTACTATCAAGTGACTCACAGTAACTTCTGATCTCTCTCTGATTCGATGCGGACTCTTCGAAGCCCCTTTTAATGTCAGCCGATAAGGTGGAGAACATAAGCTGCAGGTAAGCCATTGAAATACTAGTAATGGAGTCAGACATGGGGAGAATGTCGCCACTAGCTACTGTCGTGTGCGGGGTATCCGAAATTGCTTGTTTGTAAGCTATCAAGATTTAACTGCGTCTCAAGAGTTTCCCCCCCTTGACCTACTTGGTCTTGTTCTATACCAGTCATGGAGCTCGAATCAGTTGTAAAAACAGCAACCGATAAGTTGGAAAGACCCTGGTTACTACCTGAAGCTGCGCCACCGCCCTCTTTAACCACATTGATTGGGGGACCTAGTGTAACCTCTGCCTTAGAGACGCTTTACCCAGTCAAAGAGGTTGGTAGCATAACCCTGTTGTCTTGCTCATTGCTGCTAGAGGTTACGCTCAGCGCCTCGACCGGGGGGACCAGCAAGGCCCCCTCCATGTCTGTAGCAGAAAGAATAGCCGATACAGAGACTGGTATGATGTCTAAGACGGCTACTGCTGATGATAAATGTGATTCAGGAGTTGACATAAAACCTGGTGAAGGTGAGGCACAAAAAGATTCTGGGAGGCTTAACTGTATTGGGGTACTAAATGGACCGGGGGTGACCGAGATAGCGGCAAAGTCGCACGCACAGGGGGGGTGATCGTGACCCAGATCCAATACCTGCGGAATAACTTTAAAGAATGAGCATAGTGAAGGCGTGATCCTAGAACTAGAAGTGGGCACGGGTTTAACAGCCTTGATACCCTTTTGCGAGCGTTTGCCCTTTACCTCTGTTGAAAGATATGAGGAAGTCTTACTCGATGTGCGGCCACCGAGTAGTGTTGTGGTGCCTTGGGGTAAAACCCCTAGCTCCTGCTCAGAAGGTGTTTGAGAGATCTGGACCGTTGATAGACCCCTACCCCCCCCTTCTTCTTTCGGATGTATTTTGCTCTGCTGGTACCTTTACTCTGTGACCCTTTGCGCGTAGATAGTGCCGCAGTAAAGGGGATCAAAGTAGCTGCAACTACAGATTGAAACCCAGCTATCTTCCCCCCTTCATCTCCCCCCTTCACCTCCACCTCCAGCACTGGGACAACACCTCCAGATATCTCACCTTGCGCCGCTGTCGCTGCTTCTGTTTCTGCTGAGGCCACCGCCATCGCCACCGTCGATGCTGTAGTGTTGTTGGAGAGAGCAGAACCACCAGCGCTTACACGAGAGTCTCTCCAGAGACTCCGCAGTCGCCTTCCTCGGCGAAGCTCCAGGGCGGCCTGATCCCACGGCCACAAGCCTGTCGGCGTTTCCCTCTGTGAGACTGCAGCTGCACCGATTCGAAGACCGCCGGATCAGCTAGCACCACACCCCCTGAGACGAAACACTTGGACCCGGGAGCGCCGCCGCCCACAGAGTGTACGGCACACGAGGGAGACAGCATGAAGGAAAAATCGCTCAAAATGCACGTAGACGAGCTCCACAGGTAAAAAGCTTATGCTTATCAAAGCATTTTGGTTGTAATTCTTGTGTAGAGTGTGTTCCCACAGTGTAGTCTGTTTCTTATTGTTTTCTTTAGGATGTACTTGTAAATGTTGTGGAGAATGTTGAGGGTGTTATAGCAGTATGAGGAAATTGTATAGACTTGTTTACACTTGTAGGGGGATCAAAGGTTGTGTACATGGTCAGTAGATGTTGGTACTGTTCACAGTGTAGTTGATCAGCAGGAGGTATCTGAAGGTAAGGAGGTGAGTTTGAGAAAGAGTATCTTCATGTTGTGTGAATTTATGTTTAAAGAGCTGCTCCTTATCCACTTGGTGACGTGCTTAATTATCTCATGGAAGTTGTTTTTGGTGGTATGTGGTCCTTGGTAAGGAAGAGGATGAGCATGGTGTCGTCGATGTAGGAGATAATGTTGTGGTTCATTTGGTGGGTCATTTGGGTCATTTGTGTGAGGGTGGCCATGTAGTTGTTGAATAGCGTCGGACTGAGGGATGAGCACTGGTAGACAGAGCAAATGGTGTCGGTGGTTTCGGATCAGAAGGCTGGGAGGCAGACGCTCAGGATTACTATTGAACAATTACCAAAATAACGCATACTATTTGGCCGTGTGGAATAGTACGTGAATCCATAAAGGACTTGTTGTTATATATTTTGTCAGCATATATTTGTAAGTAATATTATTTACAGTGTATGAAAATTAATCATAATGTTTTGTTATTTTATGATTGTTTGAGATGTGTCATATTTACGTAAGAAATTGCTCTTAGAAAAAAACATTTAAGATATGTTTTATTTCTATTTTTTAGATTGTTATTGAGAATGTTGAATGTTTTTTTTTAAGATGATCTTATTGATTGTCTTTTTTTTTGCCCGCTGTTATGTGATGAGTACTATTAAACTCACTGTTTCTAGTGAATTTCAATATATTCTGAGAACAGCAAAAAAGGCATCTGAAATGCTTTACAAATGATTTTGTGTTGTAAAAGATAAATTGTAATTGTATTTTTTTGTCTTCTACAGATGCTAAATTTATAATATTTTTTTTTACATTTATTATTTTGAAGGTAAGTATAACCAAATGTTAAAAATGATCGATGGGATGTACTTCTACAGAGCTGCAGTAAGAGAACGTCCATGGTATACATATGTTTGTAAGGGAGAACATGGCGGCTAGCAGACGTGGCTAGTCGGGAGGCTCCGGAGGCTTGGGTGTCCGGGTGGTTTTTCACGATGTTAATTCTTTTGAAGTAGATATTTTTCGACTACTTTGCATCCTTTGAGCATCGAGGGTACTATTATATAAAAATGTAACTGCTTTTAGTGGGTTTTTAACCCGTACTCACTCCTCGGTAGAGACTCGGGAATCGTGCCTGGAGCCGCAGCAACGAATGCAAGGTGAAAGGCGGGGCTGGGCGGCTCGGAGTGCACAGCTGCTGACAGAGCTCTAGGTAGTCGAGTGCAGACGCGGTGCAGTGCAGTTTTCCAGTGGAAATAACAGAAGCGGCATCCAGGTTTTGTCTTCATTATCGTGAGCCCTGCAGGTCGAGTCGGTCTGGAGAAGGCACCTGGCTCAGACGTGGCAGAAGCCGTTACCATCCTCACAATACGTACTCCCATCATCAATTCAAAGGTGAGACTGCAAAATACTTCAGGAGGGGGGCTTATCCGTTGGGTTAAGGCGGCTTCTGAACTCAGGAAAGGGAGAAAGGCTGGATACAGACTTTCTTACTTCAGGGGAGATTTTGGAATCACGCAAACAAAACCACCAAACCCAGAATGCATTGGGCTTCAAAACTTTGTCAAAGGAAAAAATAATAGCCACACTCTAGATGGAGGGATAGTGTCTTTAATATCTTCATCGCGCATGTCAGGTAGAGAGACTCAAGGAAGCCAGGCTTCCGGGTACAAGCTCAGGAGCAAAGGTGGGAAGCAGGCTGTTGTAAACGGACCTATAGATATTCCACCATCGGCGGTGGCCAAATCTAAGGCAAAATCTCTAAAGAAGGCTGGAAAAAAGAATACTTCCAAAGCACAGAAGCCCGTTACAAAAGTTAAACCACCACCTTCATTGAAGGCTTATTTTAAGTCTGTGCCTGCGGTATTGGAACTTAAGCATTCCGGCGGGATCTCAACACTAGAGCCTTTAAGGGGGCTCCAAACATCTAATAAATATCAGCTTTTGGAAGATTTAGAATCAGATCAAGGTCTGGTGCAGATAGTGGCTTTAGGGCACAGTACAATGCAGAGCTCTGAAATTAAGGATAATGAGTCGAAAGGGCTGGTCAGTACCCCAACAAGTAATAGAGGGAAGGATTTATCATCTACTCCCCCAGCTATATTGGCCACGCATCAGTCTGTTATACTAATGCTACAGGCCTTAAGCCATGAGGTTAAAAGTGGGTTTCTAGCCTCACAGAGCAACCAGCAAGAAATAAAACTGTACTGCGAGAAGCTGGAAGAAAAGTTTGATTTATTGGCTGCCAGAACTACTGCACTGGAGTCCACGGTTACAGACCTTAAATCACTTGCAGTTCAACATTTTAGAAAATTTGAAAATCTCAGACAGCGTGAACAGGGGTATCAAGAAAAAATGGAGTCCCTAGAAAATGCGCAAAGGAGGAATAATTTGCGCCTCCTGAAAGTTCCGGAAGGGGCCGAAGGGGGGAATATTAAAGAGTTTGTGGTCAAACTAATAAAACAAACGACCCAGGTTGAGCTTTCAGAAGAAGAATTAATGAGAGACATCCAACGAGTCAATAGGGATCCATTCAGACTAAATCCTAATAAAAGTAGACCTAGGGAGATTTTAGTTCACTTTTTGACTTATACCCTAAAAGAAGAGATACTTAACAAGGCACTAAAAAGCAGCTCTTTATCAGTGGATGGGTTTACTTTTCAGATCAGATCGGATGTATCTTCAATTACAGCATCTAGGCAGTGGGAGCATGGCAAACTACTTGACCCCTTTAAACAACTTGGCGCTACTGCTCAACTAAAGTTTCCCGCATCCTTAAAAGTAATGTACAAAAATAAAATGAGAGTCTTTAAAAGGCTTGATGAAGCGGAAGAGTATCTCTAATTACTCACAGATGACAATAAAAGGGAGCAAGGCAAATAACATAATATCTCACAGACTTATGACTAGACATAATAGCAAGCCCTTAACAGTCTAATTACGTAAATAGCATATACTTCTTCTTCTTTCTTTTTCTTTTTTTTTTTCTCACACAAATAGCTATATTAACACTTATACCATCCGGACATCCGGGGACGGAGCCTCAATGACCCGAGGTAGGCCAAGAGAAAGGAGGGGGGTTCTCCAGGGGAGCACGAGAGGGTCTGTACGGGGGGGTGGAGGTTAGGGCACTGGGTGGGGAGCATGTGGGAGAAAAAACCAAAAAAATGTCCAAATCGCCAAATACGATACTTAGTCGTTCACACTTAGCAAATATAAAATGTCGCAGGATAGGATAGCCTCGTCGGCATATATTAAGATCATGTCATGGAATGTAAATGGTCTAAGAGACAAACACAGAAGAGAGAGGATATTCCAATATTTGAAGGATGCGCCTGAGTATATTTTCATTCTACAAGAGACGCATTCTACGGAACAAGAGTTAAGAGACATGTGCAGTAAGAAAAAATGGATTCAGCATGTGATAACAACTTCGCAGCAAACTTCAAATAAAGGGGTGGCTATATTGATTAAATCTAATCCTGAGTTAACGTTATTAGATTCAAGAACTGATAAAAAAGGGAGATAGGCCATAGCAAAAATAAAATACTATTCACATAAATTTACAAATGCAGGATATTATGGTCCGAATTTAGATGATACACTCCCTCTTAAAGAACTCTTGGTTGAGCTCCTGGATTTTGAGGATCCTGTAATTTTTGCAGGGGATTTTAATTTAGTGCTTGACCCACAATTGGACAAATCATATAAACTTAAGTTTTCTCATAATCCTAAAACTAGATCTCTATTATTAAATGCAATCAACCAGTTTGGCTGGAATGATATATGGAGGAAGAAATCAGGCACAGAAATAGAATTCCCTTTTCATAATAAGAAACTGCGTCATAAATCTAGATTAGATTTTTTTTTATTGCAGAACAGTTATGTGAGCAAGTGGAGGAGGTCAAACATCTAGGAGCTCATATTTCAGATCACTCTGCTGTCTCTTTAGTTCTTAAGTTGTCAGGCCCACAGTGCACCAAAAGATGGACTATAGATAGGAGTATTCTCCTGGAAGAAGAGGCAACAGAAAAGTTGCTCTTTGAATCAAATGAGTTCTTTAAAATTAACTTAGGCACAGCTACACTTCCCGTTGTTCGGGGTTCATATAAAGCTTTTTTGAGAGGGCGGCTATTGGCAGTTCAATTCGCAAAACATAAAACATATAGGGCGCAGATCTCGCAGATTGAGTCAAAAGTTAAGACCTTAGAACGGGCTTTATCTGATCCCATTTCAGTAGCAGGAGCCAATATTAAGGAAAATCTGATAGCCTGTAAACTGCAACTGGAGGAGATTTTAGATGAAAGACTTAGGAAACGATGGCAGGCTAGCTCTCTGGCTCACTTTGAATATGGCGAAGCTAGCGGTAAGCTCTTAGTCTTGAAGGCAAAGAAAGAACAGAAGAGGAATAATATTAAAGGAGTGCAGTTGGATAACACTGACGTGATTTCAGAGAATAGTGCTGACATTGAACAGGCTTTCTTCCATCACTTCGATGAAGTATATAAAGAGGATTTAGTTCCACACCAAGAATTAATTCAGACATGGCTTAACCAATATCAGGTTCGCAGTATAGATGATCAGACATCCGAGAATCTAAATAGAGAGATCAGCTTGACTGAAATAGCTATGGCAATAGACTCTACTAAAAGAAGTAAGGCCCAGGGTCCGGACGGGCTGCCTTCTGAGATTTACAAAGTCCTAGCTCCGGTAATCACACCAGTTCTTCAGAAGCTCTTTATATTTATATTTGAGGAAGGAGGCAAAATCCCCGCTTCTTGGAATGAAGCTACTGTTGTCCTTATCCCTAAACCACTAAAGCCTCTATCGCAGTGCGATTCATATAGACCTATCTTTCTGCTTAATTCAGATTATAAGCTTATGGCTAAAATATTGGCAGAGAGATTGAATGGGGTAGCTGGCAGTCTACTACATTTAGATCAAAAGGGATTTGTTAGAAGGCGTTCTAAACAAGACCTTACACAAGCTCTAGTCGGTGCAATTGATCTTGCTTCTCTCCACAAAATACCATTGGCGGTCATTACATTATATGCCACTAAGGCTTTTGATCGCGTAAATTGGGAATTTCTTGCTAAAGTCTTAGAAAGGTCTAACTTGGGTAGGAACTTTTGTAGATCTATAGTCGCATTCTACAAGGCCCCAACAGCTAGAATATTAATAAACGGAAGTCTGTCATCACCCATAAAAATTAAAAGAGGCACAAGACAGGGGTGCCGTCTTTCACCCTTGCTCTTTGATCTTTATATTGAATCATTCGCTGAAAAATTAGACAAGACCAGAATATTTTACCATTCAAACACAATAACTGGGAGAAAAAAGTCTCTCTATATGCGGATGATTTGATGTTATATACATCAGACCCTATTGAGGCAATTCCTCTCATTTACAGTGCGGCAGAGCAGTTCGGACAAATTTCTGGATATCAGATTAATCAGTCTAAATCAGAATGCATGTGCTGGAATATAACACCTCTAACTCCAATCCCAATTCTAAAACATGAAATTAGATATTTGGGAGTACAAATTACGCAGGACATTTACCAATTGGCCGACAAAAACTTGGCAAAAATTGAGAGGGAAATTGCGGAATCTTTAAAAGGCTGGTCACTTCTTCCTCTGACTTTAATTGGAAGAGTCAACATAATTAAAATGATGTTGCTATCTAAAATAATCTTCATATTTCAAAATATACCACTTGCTTTTAAGGAAACCCGATTAAGTAAGATCCAAGCTAAATGGAACTCATTCATCTGGGCTTCAAAGGGCATAAGGATTGCATGGAAGAAGCTCCGTAGAAAGAAAGGCAAAGGAGGGCTATGTGCTCCAGATCTGAGAATATATGCCTGGACTTTATTAATTAAGGCGGGAATAAGGCTATTTGATTTCCCAGGAGGGAAGGAAACATACTTTATGTTATCTGAGCTCCAGGGAGGCACTCAGGGATTTTTGTTTAAGTTTGGTGATTCGCGTTTTTTTAAGAAGGTGCGTTTAAAGATCCTTAGAGATATGGCATATGTGTGGGCCAGAGTGAGAAGGGCGCTAAATATCTCTTATTATTCTGCGATGGCTCCAATCTGGGACTCACCAGGTTCTCCAGAGTGGACTAAAGATTTACTGACCATTCCGCTTCGGATAGCAAATATTAAATCTTGGGGCCAATTAATGCCGGAAGGGGTCCTCTTGAGTTGGGAGGAGATCTCGAATCTTACGGATAACAATTTTTCAAAGTTTAAATATCTACAAATCAAAAGTTGGGCTCAGGCTATGGCAGTGGAAATCGGCGCCAACTCAGTTATGGAGGAACTCTTGTTGAAGAAAGCAAGAAGAATAAAACCATCAGTGCTTTATTGGACAATCCTGGAAGGAGAAGATGGGGAGTTTTGTCTCCCGGTACAACTTTGGAAGGATCAAGTTCCGGATGTTGACTTGCAGAATTTATGGCAAGTATCTTTTGATTTACTTCATGTTACAGTATCACCTGCCAATTTAAAGCGAAATCATTTGTTTTCTCTCCATAGAGTATATTGGTCTCCTGCCAGGTTGGCTAAATTTTCTAAGGGCCCTATTCCATGCTGTCCAAAGTGTAACCCGGAAAAGGCAGACGACCTTCACATGTTTTTAACTATGCCCTGCGCTAATGAACTTTTCTTCTGAAGTAGAAGAAGGTATGAAAGAGCTCTTCAATTATGATATACAGGTTGGTATATCATCAGTTTTCTTTGGAATCTTTTCTAATTATGAGGAATTTCCTCAAGACATTAATAAATTATCTCTTTATTTAATTATCCTTGCTCGCAGAGAGATATGTAAACTTTTCGTGAGTGCTACTGCACCTCTATATCTAGATTGGATCAGAGCAATCAGGCATACACTCAGATTGGATAGGGTAGCTTTGAAGAGAAGGAAGCATTTTTGGATCCCATGTATTAATTGGCTGGATAGGTTGTGAACGATTTTGTCCAATGATTATGCCTTTTTGCAGAGTTGGCCACCCTAAGATCAGTTCAAGGGTCTGGAAAGTTGGAAGAACTGAATTGAATCTATACTTTGCAGTACCGTGAGTTACGCATTGGGTGTCTGCAGAAAGAGCATCCATAAAGATCTTCAGAGCATAAGAAGGGCCCCCCTGCTACAGTGCAGAGGGCGGCTGGAACGATTTACTCTGAGAATATCTTTTTTGGCGTATGAGGAAAAAAAAAAGATTACAAATTAAAAAAACAAACGTTTGTATCTTTTAAACATTTTTCAAGAAATTAAGAAAAATATATACAGAGTGTACCTGTATTCTTTGCATTTAACTGCAACACATTAACTACTTTGAAATTGGTAAGGTGAATAGATATTTTGTACTTTTTTTAGTACTACATTTTATTATAATATCCCTAGTTTTTTTATATAGTGATAAAAAGTGACTGGTTTGAAAATGTAAGAAAAAATTAAAACTAAAAATTCATATAAGCAATTTCATTGATATAATCATATAAAGTAGTTGAGAATGGTTTTTGTATAATATTTTTTAAATAGGAAAATAGTTGATAAACCTAGTTTTGTATTATGTATTAGGAAAAATTATAAAATTAAGTGTTTATCTTTTTCTTCAAGGAATAACAACATTAAAAAATGTACTATGGAAGAAGAACAGATCAATACGGAAATTAGTTTTGACATTAGTAACACTTTGATTGAAGATCTAAATATACCTTTCATGGGCAGCGAGAATGAAGATGAAGGTATTGCTGCTGGAGATGCCACTTGCGATTTTTTAGACAAAACATTGCATGCTGATTTTGCTCAAGCATTAGACGACATCGAGTTTCATGAAATTACTTTTGAAATTGATCATCCAGAAAATGAAATTTCAGATGAAATGATGTTAGAAGCTCTATTAAATTATGAAATGTTACAGGAATAAATGTATGATTTAAAATTAAAAATGGTTTGAGAGACTGTTCTTGTAGAATTGTAATCATTCAGTTAGTGTCTAAGTACTCATGGAGGAAAGTGAACCTTAGGACATGTACTGTTTCAAATTTCTATTGATTATGTATGCACTCTTCTATGCACTAGCAAAGTTGTGTTTTATAGGTTTTATTACCAAGTCTATATTCCTCTGTCTCCCTCTCTCTGTCTCCCTCATTCTCCCTTTCTGTTTGTCTCTCATAGTTTTCTTCTTTCTCTGTCTCCCTTCCTCTATCTGTTTCCCTCCTTCTGTCTGTCACCCTCTATGTTCATCTCTATCTGTCCATGTCTTCCTCCCTCTGTCTCACTCTCTCTATCTGTCTCTGTCTCCATCTCTCTGTCTCTGTGTCTGTATCTATCTGTATCTGTCTGTCTCTGTTTGTATCTCTTTCACCTTCCTTCTCTCTGTCTCTCTGTTTGTCTATCTCCCTCTCATGGTTTTTCAGTGAATTTCTAAGTTTTTTAAATGCTAATTTTTTATTATAACGTGTGTGAAACCTATGGGTTTTTTCAGTGAATATATATATGTATATATATTACACCAGCTTCTCCTCCCATGAGGCAAGAAAAGGGGAAACAGCTGGGCTTCAGTGAACTTTATTGAAAGGATAAGACATTACGCTTTTCGGCAACTGCCTTCATCAAATGCCTCCTTCTTGACACCAGTCTCTCTCAGTCAGAGTCTTTTATAGGCGCCTCCTACCATAGTGGTGGAGTGCGCACCTGGGTCGCGTTTCCTTGTAGCTGCCGCGGTAATTCAAATTGCCGGAACTACCGATTCCACAATGCAGCTTGTTGGTGACCAAAAGCTGGGATAAGGGTTGTTTTCACCCACGAATCCAGGGAGAGAGCTTGGGCAGAAATTAAAACAAAGTTCTCCTGTCCCCTACTTCCAGCTCACCATACCTTCTGGGGCATGGGGTATATATATTACCTACTGGCAGTCACCAGTAGGTAGTTATAGTTAGAACCTAGTTTCCATAGGAAAAGCGTTTTTTGATTTACTGATAACTTTGGCGTCGTTAGACGAATGTTCGTGAAATTCTCCCCAAAGAAGTCTATCCAGGTCAGCTCCTATCCTGAAAGTTTGAGAGTGATTCATCAAGGAGGGTGGAGAAAAAAGGGGGGGGTCCCATAAAGTGTTTTCTCCATGTTAATTTCCATAGGAAATTTTATTACAGGCTACAGCCCAAACTGCTGTACAGAATTACACCAAATTTGGCAAAAAGGTAGCACTAGGTTCAGAAAGCGACCTTTTCTTTAAGTGGTTTAAATCCATTCAGTAGTTATTGAGACATTCAAAAAATAAAAGTCTAAAAATCAATTTCCCATAGGAATCTTTAGCCAAGGCTACAGCCCGAACTGCTGAACGGAATTACACCACATTTGGCAAAAAGGTAGTGCTTGATTCAGAAAGCAACTTTTTTTTCGAATGCTGTAAATCCGTTCAGCAGTTGCTGAGAAATTCAAACAATAAAAGTTTTGATATTTAGGGCAGTGGGTGGTTGGCGCACCCTCCCGGACCACAAGCTTCGCTGTGATTGGCTGTGATTGGCTGCCACGACCACGGGATTCACTGTGATTGTCTGCCAACACTCCAAACCAGGAAGTGTTGGTAGCCATCTTGTGACTCGGTGACTAGGTGCGCAAATCCAATTTTTTTTTTTAAATGAAGCGGGCTCCCCCACTTCATTTAAATGAGCCAAAGGGTGGCCCAGGTCCCAGGGGCAATCCTATAATTATATTACGGGAGCCTGCGGGGACCCCGCAGCCCCGGGGACCGCCACCACCCCGGGACTTTGTAAATTAGGTGCGGGACGGAGCATGGCCCTTCCGCAGCCCTGGGGACCACCACCTCCCCAGGGCTAGTTTTGTAATTAGTAGGGGGCCTCCAAGGCTCTCCTACGCCCCGGGGACTGCCACCCCCAGGGCTTTAAATAAATATGCAAGGGGGCCTCACGGGCCCCGCCGAAGCCCTGGGGAGCACCACCTCCTTGGGGCATTGAAAATAGAAGAGAATAGAGGGAGGGGGACCACGGATCCTCCCTTCTGGAGCCCTTGAGGGCCCTGGGGACTGCCACCCCCCAGGGCCAGCTCATGCAATGTCCCCGGGTACCCACCCCACCCCAGTGACATTTTGTTTTCTATGGCGGGGCATGAGCATGACTCCCGCCCTGTCATTGCAAAACCTGCTCTTGCTTCAATGAAGCAAAGCAGGATTGCTTTTGGGCAAGGTGAGTTGCATGTTAGCAGCTCCCCTTGCCTAAAAGCTGTGCCGGTTCCCGCTGGAGGTGGGGAGCCGGCGGGACAGTGGGGGCATTGGGGCTCCCCCACAGTCCCCAACGAAGAGGCCAGGCCACTCTGCCTATGACTGAAAGAATTAGCCCCCCCCCCCCGAAATTTTTATATGCTTTCCCCGAAATTTGGCTCTTGTTGCACTTCTTACAGGATTCCGTTGATTCTATCCGCTGTATGTCAATGATCCAGCTGTGGGGCTGGGTATATCTTGCAGACAGGATTCTGGGCCTTTTATTATCGGTGCTCCACAGACTCTGCAGCTCGCTTTAGGGGATCCAGTGGAAGGGACTCGGGGGATCCAACAGTCAGAATTCCTTGATCCAGAGATTAACGACCTGGGAGGGTATCCACTGAATGAGAATGCAGTATACCACAATGAGAATTCCAAGGTCCTGGACTCGGTTTTCCAGGCATCCGTGCGGTATTCCCGCTAGCCTGTGGCCCAGATTTTAGTGGGCGGGAACTCAGGGTACTAGAGCAAAGGCTGTGGGGATCCCCTAGCAAAGAAGGCGGGTGCCTCAGGAGCCGGCGCAGTGCCTACTCACACTCTGTGGCTTGGTTTGCAATCCTGACGCTCCGCCGGGGTTGCCACTGGTTGGCAGCCAATTAGAGCCAAGCTCGTGCTGGGGGGTTAGGTTCCGCCAACATATGTACTTATCCAATCACTCCGCCAATCCCCAAGCACTTAAAAATTCACCATACACTCTCCTTGCAGTGCTCTAATCATCCAGTCTCTACCCATGTACTCATAGAATGACCTAGACAAAGTTCCATTTCCAAGGTCTTTCCCACTGCCAGAGGTAACATGGGTGCGTGCGCAGTCAACAGCACAATGTAATGTGGTAGGGCCCAGGGCCATCATGCATACATAATGAACACACGGACACAGTTAGATAGATAGTGGAACTGACTATGGGCAGCCGCGGACGGTAGTGGGAGTACCTGCAGGGCGGTGACATGGGGAGGGGAGGGGCAGGGTAGGGGGTAGTAAACTATGGGTTTCGGAGGTTTACAGTTAAGTAAGAAATTAAATAAATAAAAACGGATTTTGTTGCATGCACTGCATCCCCAAATGCAATGCAGTGCGTGCAACAAAATTCGGTTCATTTATTTATATGTTTACTTACCTGTAAACCTCCGTAATCCATAGGTTACTACTCCCCACCCTGCCCCTCCCCCTACCCACGTCACCGCCCTGCAGGTACTCCCACTACCGTCCGCGGCTGCCCACATATTACCTACTGGCAGTCACCAGTAGGTAGTTATAGTTAGAACCTAGTTTCCATAGGAAAAGCGTTTTTTGATTTACTGATAACTTTGGCGTCGTTAGACGAATGTTCGTGAAATTCTCCCCAAAGAAGTCTATCCAGGTCAGCTCCTATCCTGAAAGTTTGAGAGTGATTCATCAAGGAGGGTGGAGAAAAAAGGGGGGGGTCCCATAAAGTGTTTTCTCCATGTTAATTTCCATAGGAAATTTTATTACAGGCTACAGCCCAAACTGCTGTACAGAATTACACCAAATTTGGCAAAAAGGTAGCACTAGGTTCAGAAAGCGACCTTTTCTTTAAGTGGTTTAAATCCATTCAGTAGTTATTGAGACATTCAAAAAATAAAAGTCTAAAAATCAATTTCCCATAGGAATCTTTAGCCAAGGCTACAGCCCGAACTGCTGAACGGAATTACACCACATTTGGCAAAAAGGTAGTGCTTGATTCAGAAAGCAACTTTTTTTTCGAATGGTGTAAATCCGTTCAGCAGTTGCTGAGAAATTCAAACAATAAAAGTTTTGATATTTAGGGCAGTGGGTGGTTGGCGCACCCTCCCGGACCACAAGCTTCGCTGTGATTGGCTGTGATTGGCTGCCACGACCACGGGATTCACTGTGATTGTCTGCCAACACTCCAAACCAGGAAGTGTTGGTAGCCATCTTGTGACTCGGTGACTAGGTGCCCAAATCCAATTTTTTTTTTTTAAATGAAGCGGGCTCCCCCACTTCATTTAAATGAGCCAAAGGGTGGCCCAGGTCCCAGGGGCAATCCTATAATTATATTACGGGAGCCTGCGGGGACCCCGCAGCCCCGGGGACCGCCACCACCCCGGGACTTTGTAAATTAGGTGCGGGACGGAGCATGGCCCTTCCGCAGCCCTGGGGACCACCACCTCCCCAGGGCTAGTTTTGTAATTAGTAGGGGGCCTCCAAGGCTCTCCTACGCCCCGGGGACTGCCACCCCCAGGGCTTTAAATAAATATGCAAGGGGGCCTCACGGGCCCCGCCGAAGCCCTGGGGAGCACCACCTCCTTGGGGCATTGAAAATAGAAGAGAATAGAGGGAGGGGGACCACGGATCCTCCCTTCTGGAGCCCTTGAGGGCCCTGGGGACTGCCACCCCCCAGGGCCAGCTCATGCAATGTCCCCGGGTACCCACCCCACCCCAGTGACATTTTGTTTTCTATGGCAGGGCATGAGCATGACTCCCGCCCTGTCATTGCAAAACCTGCTCTTGCTTCAATGAAGCAAAGCAGGATTGCTTTTGGGCAAGGTGAGTTGCATGTTAGCAGCTCCCCTTGCCCAAAAGCTGTGCCGGTTCCCGCTGGAGGTGGGGAGCCGGCGGGACAGTGGGGGCATTGGGGCTCCCCCACAGTCCCCAACGAAGAGGCCAGGCCACTCTGCCTATGACTGAAAGAATTAGCCCCCCCCCCGAAATTTTTATATGCCTTCCCCGAAATTTGGCTCTTGTTGCACTTCTTACAGGATTCCGTTGATTCTATCCGCTGTATGTCAATGATCCAGCTGTGGGGCTGGGTATATCTTGCAGACAGGATTCTGGGCCTTTTATTATCGGTGCTCCACAGACTCTGCAGCTCGCTTTAGGGGATCCAGTGGAAGGGACTCGGGGGATCCAACAGTCAGAATTCCTTGATCCAGAGATTAACGACCTGGGAGGGTATCCACTGAATGAGAATGCAGTATACCACAATGAGAATTCCAAGGTCCTGGACTCGGTTTTCCAGGCATCCGTGCGGTATTCCCGCTAGCCTGTGGCCCAGATTTTAGTGGGCGGGAACTCAGGGTACTAGAGCAAAGGCTGTGGGGATCCCCTAGCAAAGAAGGCGGGTGCCTCAGGAGCCGGCGCAGTGCCTACTCACACTCCGTGGCTTGGTTTGCAATCCTGACGCTCCGCCGGGGTTGCCACTGGTTGGCAGCCAATTAGAGCCTAGCTCGTGCTGGGGGGTTAGGTTCCGCCAACATATGTACTTATCCAATCACTCCGCCAATCCCCAAGCACTTAAAAATTCACCATACACTCTCCTTGCAGTGCTCTAATCATCCAGTCTCTACCCATGTACTCATAGAATGACCTAGACAAAGTTACATAACCAAGGTCTTTCCCACTGCCAGAGGTAACATGGGTGCGTGCGCAGTCAACAGCACAATGTAATGTGGTAGGGCCCAGGGCCATCATGCATACATAATGAACACACGGACACAGTTAGATAGATAGTGGAACTGACTATGGGCAGCCGCGGACGGTAGTGGGAGTACCTGCAGGGCGGTGACATGGGGAGGGGAGGGGCAGGGTAGGGGGTAGTAAACTATGGGTTTCGGAGGTTTACAGTTAAGTAAGCATTTAAATAAATAAAAACGGATTTTGTTGCATGCACTGCATCCCCAAATGCAATGCAGTGCATGCAACAAAATTCGTTTCATTTATTTATATGTTTACTTACCTGTAAACCTCCGTAATCCATAGGTTACTACTCCCCACCCTGCCCCTCCCCCTACCCACGTCACCTCCCGGCAGGTACTCCCACTACTGATTGCGGCTGCTATGGGCACGTGCTCTCGGCCCCTTTTTATTACCAGGCTCACATGTCCAGTGACGTCTGTGCTGGATGCGTGTGGGGTGAGTGTAAGCCAGCCCTCAGGGAATGGTTGGTGCTGGCAACAACTACAACATTGATCATCGGATCACACACAGAGATTCAATCATAAAGGGTCCATGAATTGTGGTGCATTAAGGGTGGGGCACCATATCTTAAATCACACACAAAAGATTGTATCGTAAAGGGTCTACGACTTGTGGTGCGCGTGCTCATGTGAAGAAATTGTTAATATATTTTGGGATATTTCTGCTGCCTGAGGTGACATTGTTGCGTCCGGTGTCTACAGCACAAAAGTCAATCATAAAGGGTCCATGAGTTGTGATGCACAGAGTTAGTGGCACTTGAAGGGCTCAGCGTGCGCACAGCCAGCGATGATGGCGTGTCCTTGCAGGACAGGATTGGATAGGATATGTGTGAGACCTGCTGACCGCAGTGTAGGCCGGAGGCAGCGGTCAGCAAGGGCCCACAACCACGTGGTGTTGACTTGTAGTGCACTGAGTTAGTGGCAACAGTAGTGCTCAGCGTGTGCCCATCCAGCGATGATGCGTGGTGCGGGCGGGCCCCACTGGGAGCAATGTCTGTTACCTACTGGACTGTGTCATCTGCAGTCGCGACTCGATCTGAATTGTGAGCCCTGCTGTCCGCAGTGTAGATGGAAGGTAGTAGTCAGCACAGACATCAAAGAATGCTTTTTGTCACTTCCACTTGATAAATTCGAGGACCTAGAGTACAATTCTCTCTGCAATTAATAAATCAAGACTGAATTCAAATTGTGAGCCCTGCTAACCGCAGTGTAGGCGTGTGGAAAAAAAGATGAAATATGTATGGAATACATTGTCAAAATATGTAGGTTTCAGGGACGTTATAGTTAGCTGCCTACTGGACTCTGAAAATAATGAATCAAGACTGAATTTGAATTGTGAGCCATGCGGACTGCAGTGTAGGCCAGAGGCAGGGGTCAACCAGGGCCACGTGGCTTTGACTTGAGCTGCACAGATTGGGAGAATTTGGTCTTCTTAACCGATTATACTCTCTTACACAATTTGTATCGGCACTAATCTTGAATTGTGAGTCCTGCTGACCGCAGTATAGGTCGGAGGCAGCGGTCAGCAAGGGCGGCAGCCACATGGCATTGACTTGAGCTGCATAGAGTTAGTGGTACCTGAAGCACTCAGAGTGTGTGCAGCTAGCGATGATGCGTGGTCCGGGCGGGCCGCACTGGTAGCAATATCTGTTGCCTACTGAACTGCGTCATCTGCAATCATGACTCTTTCTGAATTGTCAACCCTGCTGACCGCAGTGTATGCCAGAGGCAGCGGTCAGCAAGGCCAACAGCCATGTGGTGTTCACTTGAACTGCTCAGAGTTAGTGGCATCTGAAGCACTCAGCTTGTACGCAGCCAGCGATGATGTGTGGTCCGGGCAGGCCGCACTGGGACCATTGTATTTTGCCTTATGAATTCTGCCTCAATAAGGCTGCGTGGCAGTGACTTGTGGTGCACTGAGTTAGTGGCACCTGAAGCACTCAGCGTGTGCACAGCCAGCGATGATGCGTGGTCCGGGAGGGCCGCACTGGTAGCAATGTCTGTTGCCCACTTGACTGCTTCATTTGTAATTGCGACTCGATCTGAATTGTGAGCCCTGCTGTCCACAGTGTCGGCCAGAGGCAGCGGTCAGTAAGGGCGCACAGCCACGTGGCATTGAGTTGAGCTGCACAGTTAGTGGCACCAGAAGCATTCAGCGTGTGCGCAGCCTGCAGTGATGCATGCATCTGCAATCGCGACTTGATCTGAATTGTGAGCCCTGCTGTCTGCAGTGTACATCAAATAATAATAATCCTGTATTTGTAAAGCGCACAGCTACCCGTAGGTTTCTCGGCGCTGGGGGCCGTCGGGAAGATTAAGCAAACTAGTGCCCAGAGTCACATGGTGCTGGGCAGACCCCTGCCGCTGGTACCAGGGATCAAACCGTGATCCCCAGCGTCCGGCGTCAGTCGCCCTGGCTGCTGCGCCACACCTCTTCCATATCAAAGGCAGTAGTCTGTACAGACATAAATCTGCGGTGCTGTGCCGCTGGGTTCACAGGGGGCCTGTGTCGAGGAGGCCGGCAGTCATGGCGGTGGCCTCGTGGCATGGTGTGGGCTGACGCTCTGGCAGACGCGTTGGCCTTCCCAGAAGTAAACCATTATTTATTCACACTCCTACGCTAGAGTGTCGTACATTGGACCAGCCCACTCCGCATCCGCTTACATGGGTGGACGACATAGCTACATGACCGAGATCTTCCCCACTGCCTGAGGTAACATGGTTGCGTTCACTGTCCACAATACTACAAGCACCCATGGAGAGGTCTGTGCTCTGCATAGTGAGGTCTGTCTAGCACATCACCACTACACTTGGCATTGTGTGCATTGTTATTGATGGGTGACTTGCCCCCTTCACACATACTTGGTTCCCACCTCTCCCAACATTCAGCTATTGTGTGGCCGAGGGTACGTGCCGTTTTGGAATGTCTGCTGTCCTGTTCTGCGCTGCCTCATTGGTAGTAGGGGCAGGGGTGGTCCGGGGAGAGGTCCTGGGGGTGGTGGCGGTGGGTGTTGTGGCTTTCTTGGGTGTTGGTGCTGCATGATCAGTAGCTCTATGATATGTGTTGGTCTTAAGATGCGGCTCTGGGCTGGGCTCCCTTTCATACTGTAGGTAGCCGCCCTGCTTTACACCAGTAAAAAGGCGATAAGTCCTTGAGAATACGCCATTCGTGTTTCTTTTATTTTTTTCGTGCAGTTTAAAAAAAAAAATAGTAATAATTTTTTGGTCCTGTGGGTTTTTGTGGGATCCCCTGAGAAGGTCTAGGGGGTCAGGGTGTTTGTACCCTGCCCACTTTTCTTGTTTTTTTATCTTTTTTCTTGTGATTCGCATGTAGCTACAACAAAGTCCTAATAAACACAAGGGCTCGTTTTAGAGTAACCCTATAAACCAACAGTGGGGACTTATCGGCGAGTTATCAGCACTTCAGCGCAGGAAAAGTGGCGAAAGAACGATCGCCCCATTCTCAAGTTGGTGCACACTGCCACATTGCCCATAGGCTGACGGTACCAACACTGCGGACAATCAACATCCTTCTGCAGACAAAGCTGCTGGCTGTGCAGCATCTGTTGGCCTCTGGTACTTTCCAACTAAAAACTGCGAGAGTCGGAAGAGTCTAACAGCCAGCCCTATTAACCTTCCTCACACGTCTTGGATGCATGTTCACAAAAGCAACGTAGGGCCCCTGTATCCGCACCACCCGCTCGTCCCAATTCGTAGTATTCCTGCACAACCAACCCCAGCCGTTGCTTGACACACCTGTGCTCTGTCTTCTCTATGACACACCAGAGAGAATAGCTAAGTGGGCGGTTAACAATGTAATTACTGATAGGATGAAGTGCCCGAGGTGTGATATGTATAAGGCAGATATCAAACATATGCTTGTAACGTGTTTAGAGCTAAAACATTTTGGCAGGATGTACAGAATATCATCCATCAGAAATTGGGGTTAGATATACCGTTGACAGTAGGGGAAATTATGCTGGGACGCAGTAATGTTGGACTTAAAAGCAGCAGCTTATTAACTATTTTGTTAGTCTCTGCAAGGCTGATTATTGCTTGAGAGTGGATATCGCCAAATCCTCCAAAGGTAATGGATTGGTGGCTTTTAGTCCAACAGTCATATGATATTTAACAGGCATTGGCCAAGTCAAGAGGCATACGATCAGTCGCTAAATGTAATAGAATATCGGGGTCTTGGCTTTAGATAATCCTCTGGAAATTCAAGGATACTTAATGTGGTGTAAATAAGTGGGTCCTACTATGTATTTCGGTATTTATTTTTTTTGTGCTCCTTGCTTAATTACTTTATCTGCGATATTATGTTTTGATATTGGCTGTATACAATATTGATACTGATTTGATGCATTTGATTGTATTATGTATTACCCAATCATTGACAAATAAAAAATAAATAAAAAAAAGACACACTTGTGCTCCACATCCAAGATTGTAGTAACTGAAATGGGGGTGCGCCAGTCAACAGTAGTGGAAAAACAGTACTTTATTATTTCTTGTTTTTTTATCTTTTTTCTTGTGATTCACATGTAGCTACAACAAAGTCCTAATAAACACAAGGCCTCGTTTTAGAGTAACCCTATAACCCAACAGTGGGAACTTATCGGTGAGTTATCAGCACTTTAGCGCAGGAAAAGTGGCGAAAGAACGATCGCCCCATTCTCAAGTTGGTGCACACTGCCACATTGCCCATAGGCTGATGGTACCAATACTGCGGACAATCAACATCCTTCTGCAGACAAAGCTGCTGGCTGTGCTGCACCTGTTGGCCTCTGGTACTTTCCAACTAAAAACTGCGAGAGTCGGAGGAGTCTAACAGCCAGCCCTATTAACCTTCCTCACACGTCTTGGATGCATGTCCACAAAAGCAACGTAGGGCCCCTGTATCCGCACCACCCGCTCGTCCCAATTCGTAGTATTCCTGCACCACCAACCCCAGCTGTTGCTTGACACACCTGTGCTCTGTCTTCTCTATGACACACCAGAGAGAATAGCTAAGTGGGCAGTTAACAATGTTATTACTGATAGGATGAAGTGCCCAAGGTGTGATAACAGTATAAGGCAGATATCAAACATATGTTTGTAACGTGTTTAGAGCTAAAAACATTTTGGCAGGATGTACAGAATATCATCCATCAGAAATTGGGGTTAGATATACCGTTGACAGTAGGGGAAATTATGCTGGGACGCAGTAATGTTGGACTTAAAAGCAGCAGCTTATTAACTATTTTGTTAGTCTCGGCAAGGCTGATTATTGCTTGAGAGTGGATATCGCCAAATCCTCCAAAGGTGATGGATTGGTGGCTTTTAGTCCAACAGTCATATGATATTTAACAGGCATTGGCCAAGTCAAGAGGCATACGATCAGTCGCTAAATGTAATAGAATATCGGGGTCTTGGCTTTAGATAATCCTCTGGAAATTCAAGGATACTTAATGTGGTGTAAATAAGTGGGTCCTACTATGTATTTCGGTATTTATTTATTTTTGTGCTCCTTGCTTAATTACTTTATCTGCGATATTATGTTTTGATATTGGCTGTATACAATATTGATACTGATTTGATGCATTTGATTGTATTATGTATTACCCAATCATTGACAAATAAAAAAAAAGACACACTTGTGCTCCACATCCAAGATTGTAGTAACTGAAATGGGGGTGCGCCAGTCAACAGTAGTGGAAAAACAGTACTTTATTATTTCTTGTTTTTTTATCTTTTTTCTTGTGATTCACATGTAGCTACAACAAAGTCCTAATAAACACAAGGCCTTGTTTTAGAGTAACCCTATAACCCAACAGTGGGAACTTATCGGCGAGTTATCAGCACTTTAGCGCAGGAAAAGTGGCGAAAGAACGATCGCCCCATTCTCAAGTTGGTGCACACTGCCACATTGCCCATAGGCTGACGGTACCAATACTGCGGACAATCAACATCCTTCTGCAGACAAAGCTGCTGGCTGTGCTGCACCTGTTGGCCTCTGGTACTTTCCAACTAAAAACTGCGAGAGTCGGAGGAGTCTAACAGCCAGCCCTATTAACCTTCCTCACACGTCTTGGATGCATGTCCACAAAAGCAACGTAGGGCCCCTGTATCCGCACCACCCGCTCGTCCCAATTCGTAGTATTCCTGCACCACCAACCCCAGCTGTTGCTTGACACACCTGTGCTCTGTCTTCTCTATGACACACCAGATAGAATACCGAAGTGGGCGGTTAACAATCTAATTACTGATAGGATGAAGTGCCCAAGGTGTGATAACAGTATAAGGCAGATATCAAACATATGTTTGTAACATGTTTAGAGCTAAAAACATTTTGGCAGGATGTACAGAATATCATCCATCAGAAATTGGGGTTAGATATACCGTTGACAGTAGGGGAAATTATGCTGGGACGCAGTAATGTTGGACTTAAAAGCAGCGGCTTATTAACTATTTTGTTAGTCTCGCCAAGGCTGATTATTGCTTGAGAGTGGATATCGCCAAATCCTCTAAAGGTGATGGATTGGTGGCTTTTAGTCCAACAGACATATGATATTTAACAGGCATTGGCCAAGTCAAGAGGCATACGATCAGTCGCTAAATGTAATAGAATATCGGGGTCTTGGCTTTAGATAATCCTCTGGAAATTCAAGGATACTTAACGTGGTTTAAATAAGTGGGTCCTACTATGTATTTCGGTATTTATTTTTTATGTGCTCCTTGCTTAATTAATTTATCTGTGATATTATGTTTTGATATTGTCTGTATACAATATTGAGACTGATTTGATGCATTTGATTGTATTATGTATTACCCAATCATTGACAAATATAAATAAAAAAAAAAAGACACAGCTGTGCTCCAGATCCAAGATTGTAGTGACTGAAATGGGGGTGCGCCAGTCAACAGTAGTGGAAAAACAGTACTTTATTAGAAAAACATAAATTAACAACACAAAAATATCAAACAATGAGTGACATTCCCAACTGGGAACATCATTTTGTGGATCGAAATACGTGTAGATCGTCCTGTACATCCCAAAACTCTGTATTCAGAAACCTGTTGGATAAATGAAGACAATGGTCAAGCATTAGTATGGCCACAAACATAATATGGTACAATGTATTGCACTTGGACAAACCGGAATGCTTACAGGTATGATCAATCCTGCACAAAATGACCGTAACAGACGTTTGTGTGGTCGTGGACCTTTGTAGAAAAGAAAAGGAACGTTACAACCACACAAACTTCTGTTACGGTCTCAGTATGCAGGATTTATCATACCTGTAAGCATCATGGTTCGTTTCAGCTTAATACACCTGCATGTTCCTTTCACCCACACTGCGTAGGAACAGCTGTAGACCAAGCAAGGGAACCACGCCATAGCAGGCTTCCTGCACGTGTTGGGGGCAACTGACTGCACACATGTACTACATATGCCCCCTGCCAACACTGCACACAATCACCGCAACAGAAACTACACGCATTCCTACAATGTGCAGGCAAAACTGCACCACCGGGGCCTGTATACTAATGTTGTCGCAAACTTCCCAGGCAGTGTGCATGATTCCTACATCTTTCACAAGCATCCCAACCCTGGTCCCCATACCAGTCCGCTGCCCACCGATGACTGCCCGACCCTGCGCATCCACACCTCAATACTCACCTGCCGCCACTGGCGTGTCTCCAAGAGGGCCCACCACATGCCGGAGCAACTTCCTCAGCCGTCGCTGGATTCCTTGGCACAGGCCCTTAGCGCATCCTGCGGCACCGCACCTAGGAGTTATGTCTGTACAGCCAGCTGCCTTTGGTGTACACGCGGTCCAGCCAAGCTCACAATTCAAATCGGGTCTTGATTGCCAGGATGGTGTATCGAGGCCTACGCATCATCGCAGGCTGCACACCCACTCAGTTCTGGTGGCACTAACTTATCACCACATAGCGGGAGGCCTGTGTCAGCCAAAATGCCTTGGCTGCCACCAACTCTGTGCACCCCAAGTCATCACCACGTGGCAGGAGGCCAGTGTCAAACAAAGTGCTTCGGCTGCCGCCAACTCTATGCACCTCAAGTTATCGCCACATTGCGGGAGGCCAGTGATGGCCAAAGTACCACGGCTGCCACCAACATAATAACCACAGGGATATACCCAGATAGAGAGTGGAGATGGCGTAGAGCATGTGCGCCCTGCCCTTTTTATTGGCAGGGTCACAAGAGCTTTGACGCCTGTGCTGCATGAGTGTGGTGTGAGTGTAAACCAGCCGTGAGGGAGTGGCTGTGGCATGCTGACAACTAGACCTGTGATCATCAGATCACTACAGGGAAGACCTGGGGCATGTAGCGTAGTAGTTCCCTCTCTGTAAGCGTAAGCGGAGTGGGCTGGCTGAAACGCACGTCCTTCACGATTCTACCAATACGGCGGTATGAATGAATTCATACCCACAGAGATAGGTACACAATGGGTGCGCGACTCCACTTTTTTCTCCCAAAAAATATATATATTAATATTTAAGAAAACAGAAGACATTATAATATTTTAATAACAAACAAAAATAATTACAAAAACTATTTTTAGGATATTAAAGTCACAAAATATCACAATTTTTTTTTCAAAATTACTGGAAAACCATAGGTTTAATGAACATTATAATTTGAAATTAGCATTTAAAAAACCTTGGAAATTCACTGAAAAAACCATAGGTTTCAGGCACGTCATAGTTAGAAATTAGCATTTAAAAAAACTTAGAAATTCACTGAAAAAAACCATAGGTTTCAGAGACGTTATAGTTAGTTGGACATTTCTCTTGTACAAAACCATAGAAATTTCCCCTTTGTAGTTAGTTCAGCTAACTATAACTCATGCCCCCGCAATGCACTGCTGATGACGTAACATATTACATCATTCATGACATGGTCAATGACATCACTGGTGACATCACTGAATTAATTGGTGTAGTAATTTTCTTGTTTTATGTTTTCACTTTATTATTGTTTGTGTGCTGCACAAATATTTTACACATTGCCTCTAAGCTAAACCTCATTGTTTTTGTGCCAGGCTACCAGACCGCCAAGCATAGGTTAGTTTAGTGACTTTTTTTGTTTCACCCTAACAAGGATTGGGGCTGTTTCTTAAAGCTGTTTATTGATTTCTATGTTAAAATCTTGTATATCTTGTAATACAATCCCTCCCTCTTTGCCAGCTGGCTTTATGATGACAGCAGTGAGTTTCTATAGAGCTGTCATGCTTCATAGTGAGAGTTTGTATTCAACATATCTTTTTGGTGAACTGCATAACCATCTCAGAAAGAAGTACATTCTCATAATTCAGACAACTAATAGTGTTGTGAGTTGCCTTATCTGTGTATGAAGCATTTACTCATGCCTGTAGCTGTAACGTTTATCTAGACTAAGCCCCTGGACCTGAATTTATTTTTCTCATGAGAAAGTATCTTGCCTTTTTGCATAACAGTTTTTATTAGGTATGTCTGCACATCAAGTATCTTATGTTTGGGAGGGGCTGTGTTTGTTTATCAAGAATGAACTCATGGGACTTGTTATGTTATGTTATGTTATGTTAATTATTTATTTATAGAGCGCTCGTACGCCCGCAGGCTTCATGGCGCTATTGAATCTTTAGAACACAACACAGCATTGGGTACTTAAGCAGGAATAAGTCAAATCCTAGTTCAGTTGCAATAAGCTTGTCTAAAGAGCAGAGTTTTAAATGCCTGCCTAAAATCAAGAAGATCCCCACTCTGTTTCAGGGTTAACGGCAGGGAGTTCCATAGGAAAGGGGCGAGGTATTGGAAGCTACTGCCGCCCTGACGCTTTTTCCTGTATGCTGGGATTATCAGTAGCTCTTGTTGAGCGGATCGAAGGTTTCGTGAAGGGATGTATTTGCAAACTAAATTCCGAATAAATTTCGGGCCTTTGCCCTGCAAGGCTTTGAAAATGATGCAGCCAGCTTTGAAACTAGCTCTCTGAGCCACTGGTAACCAGTGGAGTTTTTCCAACCCTGATCTAATGGATTGCCATTTAGGTTGTTTAAAAATGAGCCTCGCTGCCTGATTTTGGGCATATTGCATTCTCTTCATCTGCCCTACAGGAAGGCCAAGATACAGGCTATTGGAGAAATCAATCCGTGATAAAATTAAAGCAGCAATTGCCTGAATCAAGGCTGAGTGAGTTAAAAATTGAGATATTTTCTTTATCTTTCTCATTTGAAAGAAACACGTTGAAACTACCGTCCCTATATGATTTTTTAGTGAGAGATCCTCACTGAGGGTCACCCCTAAACTTTTAACTGTGTGGGACTTAATCGGTGGAATACCCATGTTAGGTGGCCAGAAGTGGGGACCCCAACTAATCTCGCTCTTCCCGGGCAGGATTAATTCCGTCTTGCCCGGGTTGAGTTTGAGATAGTTTAAGTTCATCCACTTCTGGATATGAGACATGGTGTCTTGGAAGTCTACTCAGCAGTAGAGGAGTCTAGTGCAAAGACCAATTGCAGGTCATCTGCATAATTGAAGATTGTGACTTTATGGTTTTTCAGGGAATACAATAGAGGACGTAAATATAAATTAAAAAGGAGAGGGGAAAGAGATGATCCCTGAGGGACACCACAGGTGGAAACAATTTTTGGAGCTGTAAATGACCCTAATCTGACTGACTGAGTCCGTTCTGAAATGAAAGACTCTAGCCAGCTCAGAGCCGTGCCCCTGATGCCGGCTTGCTCGACACGGTTGACAAGAATGGTGTGGTCAACCGTGTCGAACGCAGCCGACAGATCAAGGAGCACCAGAGCCTGATGGACGTCTCTGTCTGCGTTGGATCTCAAGGTATTCTGGACCGCTAATATCACTGTCTCGGTAGAGTGGCCTGGACGGAAGCCTGCCTGATTCGGTTCTAGATAATCAGTGGCTTCAATAAAACTCGAGACACAGTTGGATACATGGGCCTCCAAGATTTTGGACAGGTAGGGCAGCAAAGAAATTGGCCTGTAACTGGCCGGGTCGTGTGGGTCCAAACCCGTTTTTTTTATCAGAGGAATCAACAGAGCTTGTTTAAAACTGTTGGGTACTTTACCCTGGGCAAGTGAATCGTTTAATAAGAAAAGGATACTTTGCGGGATAGCAAGTCCTATTTCTTTAAAAATATGAGGAGGGCATATGTCATCGGGGGAGCCTGATTTCACCCGGACCATAAGTTCTGAGAGAGTTTTTAAGTCAATAGGAGGGATGCTGACCAGTGCTTGGGGGTTGAGGAATGTGTCGTCTAATGGACTTAGGATAGGAGAACTGGTGATATTTTGTTTAATATTGATGATTTTATGCTGAAAGAAATCATTCAGCATATCACACAGTTTTTGAGTCGGGGTGATAGGAAGAGTTGTCCTATCATCGTTGCAGAGGTCATTTATAATTTCAAAAATCTGCTTAGATTTATTCGAGGAGTTTAAGATTTTTGCAGAGAAAAAATCAGTTTTATGTTTTAAAAGCGTTTTTTGATATTGTTTCCTTGCTAGACAGTAAATCTCCTTGTCCTCTAATAGGTAGTTTGCTCTCCATTTCCTTTCTTTCTGTCTAATGCTAAGTTTTAGTTGTTTCAGTTCTGGAGTAAACCATTTGTGTGCTTCCTTCCCACGTGATGTAGGGACAGTTACTAAGGGGGCATGTAAATTAGCCGCTAGGCATAGCCACTGTGAAAGCGACTTATCGCTAGATTCTATATCCGTGTCCTGAAGGGGAAGGGAGGTGGTTAGAGTATTAAGAAAGGCAGGTAAATCCGCCGACCTCCATTTCCGAATTTGTCTGCCAACTTGTGGCCTTGGTTTGATCGACCCCTCTAAAACAAGAGAGAATTGAATTAAAAAATGATCTGACCCACTGCAAGGACATAAAGTAAGCGACTTTAAAGAAAGGTTAAGTGTCCAGATTTGGTCTAGGCTATGGCCTTTCTGATGGGTAGGGACATGGATCTGCTGTGTTAAATTAAGATCCGTGAGTAAATCATTAAGTTCTGCAGCTTGAGGGTCCGAGATGAAATTATCAAACCAGTAGTTCAGGTCCCCTACTAAGAGAACCTTAGAACAGTTGACAACACAGGAAGCCAATTGCTCTGCCAGAAGGGAGGGAATACTAAAATCAGTACTAACGCTCCACAATCAGTATTTAACTTGATAACGATGTTTTCAGAGTCTAGGAGAGATAGCGATGGAAGTTCTCTAAATTGATAGTTTTTCCGGATAATGGCCGCCACCCCTCCCCCCATTTTTCCTGAGGGGCGGTTTGCCAGAAGGATATAGTAGTCAGAGGGAAGTGAGGCCAGTATGTCTGGAAGTGAATCAGAAGTGCACCAGGTCTCCGTTAAAAGTAATATATCTGGGCGGTCATTACTCAGTAGGAGAAATAAGTCTACCTGATGCTTGATCAAAGACCTAGTATTCAGGTAGAGACAGCGGAGCTCTAGCCTCTGTTTGCTTGAGGTATCCAGACCTGTAGGTAATGTACCTTTAATGAAGGGGTCTATATCCACGGTGGCTCTTGATAGGCCCAATAGGGAGGTGCGTTTTAAAACATACGAAGGAAGTCTCGGGACGAGCTTACCGACTGGTCTGAGTGCCACAAGTTCCTCAGCAGAATAGGAAACCATACCATCAGGGTCTGTGGCCCCGGGTCCCGGATGCGCGCGGACGGGCGCAGACGGGCTTGCCTTAGGCGCGCCTTAGGCGCGCCATCGTCGCGCCCGATGCGCACGTCCGCTGCGCTCCCTGTGACACATTGCGTTTTATGGGAGGGAGCCTCGGGCAACTGGACCGCTGACTCTGGTCCCAGTGCCCTTCAGGCTCCTCCCAATATGGCGCCCGCACTCCACCGGACCGGCACGATTAGCCGGGGTGAGAGAGCCGCCCTCCACACAATCGGCAAAGGAAAGCCGCGGTGGACCGGGCGGGGGGGAGCTCTGCGCAGCAGCAGGTAAGAACCTGGAAACTGAGCTGAAAGCGGCAAATTTAAAAAAAAAATAGCAAGGCGTCTGCCTTAACTCGGCAGAAACGCCTCTAAAAACAATTTACACCAATTTAGCCTGCGAATGCTAGCCAAACAAACACTTTGCAAAGTTAAAGTATTTAAAGCATTTAAAACATTTGCTCTGCCGCACCCTGAGCGCGCTGCGCCCCAGCAGTACCAGGAGACTGCCACCAACCTGGAAACCACAAAAGAACCTTATTTCTTAAGAGAAAGTGTTTTGTCTTTTTTTATATACAGTTATCACTGATAAGTAATTTTGTGAATGAAATCAGTCAGTTTCATGAATACTATGGAGTTTCTTGAAGAAAGACTGCATTTGGAAAAATCTTTCATAATAAAAAAAAGTAAATCTGGCGAAACTAGCGAAGTTGTATGAATTATTAACATATAATAAAGAGGCTGTGGCTCCCCACCATTTTGTGTATTGGATTGTGTAATTTTTCTGTCAGTTGGGTTACTGACAACAGAGGACAGTAGCCGAGTGCAGGACTGTATGCATCTGTAACACATAAAAGATTGCTTTCATCTTACTTGCCACTTTTCTCAGAACACATACTCTGATTTCACATTTGGACACCTAATCGTATCAGGGTTTCTTCCATTCTGTAAACAAAACACCAAAATCTCCTTAACAGAATGTGGGGTTGGTTATGCTGCTCTGCAAATTTCCATATCACCTTTTTTCATACCAATCCGTTACAAGCAACTAACCTCAAACACTCACCCAGTAGTATTTTACTTCAATTACTTTCTGTAATTGCAATACTCTGAGTGCAACTCCCTCGCTTCTATTCATTAGACATATGAGACATCCCTGCCTCACCAGACACTCATACCACGTGACCCAAAACATTGAGTATATATTGCCCCCACCCCCCTCCAACCTGCTGTAATACCACATAATCTGAAACCAAACCAAAAAGGTTAGCTTGGACTACCAGGGAGGAAAGGAGGAATGTAATGCATAGAAGCGAGGGACTAAGACTCAGAGTAATGCAATTACCGTTAAGTAATTGATGCAGTACCTCATCGTCCCTCCCTCGCTTACCTTCATTACACATATGAGATGTACAAAGCCAAACAGGACAACCAAAATGGATATGCACAAAAACAGGTTTATTAGACAAACACAGTCAACAAGGAACCATAGCGGAAACAACCTTAGAACCAAAAACCTCAGAACAGTCAACCTCCTGGTCAATCCGGTAATGAGAGGCAAAGGTCAACGGGGAAGCCAAAGTGGCAGCCCGGCAAATCTCAGAAATAGAAGCCCCCTGGATCTCAGCACAAGACTTTGCCATGGACCTTATGGAACGACCCTGTACCCTCAAGGGAGAAAGTTGCCCAGCAGACTTGTGAGCCAGAGAAATCAGAGTTCGGACCCACCGACTCAAGGGAGAAGTGGAAGGACGCAAACCCCGATTCACAGACCCAAAATTCACAAAAAGGGAATCAGAAAGACAACAAGCATTTGCAATGCAATAGGTCTCGCATGTGCAAGAGTTTAAGCTAGTGGCATTGTAAATGACAATTACATTTTTTATCTGTTTTGATAATTAACACATAAATAACAGGCATTGTCATTTACAATGCCAATTGCTCAAACTCTAGTAAATGTGAGACCTATTTATGTCAAAGAAGCAGCTGCCATTTTCCCGGGCTGCTTGGAAAGTGAAAGCATGTATGGCACGCTGAATGTTGCAGGAAAGCATGTCGTGCCTGCAGTGGGTGAAACTCATTAAAGAAAATAGTGCTTACATACTAAATAAGACATATGATGTAACAACGAAGTAAAAGGGCCAGTCCTTCTGGGAGCTTACAAATGATGACAAGGCGGTACTAAGGAGGGACTAACAAGCCTACGAACGAATTAGAAGCCAGCATTTACGAAGGACAATGACACAATCCCATGACAAATATGGACAGAGTGTGGGGGAGGCTACAAGTTAAAACTCGAATACAGCATGCCTCGAAGAGCAGGGCATGCGCTGCTCAGGCCCGACCTAAAAAACAGAGGGCTGGTAGATATTTGAAAGGTCCTCATCCTTGTAGCACACAAATGGACAGCTCCTGAGCCAAAAACTTTGGAGAAGCAGGGACCATAGGAGTTCCTGACAAGATTCACCTACCTCCCAAACTCAAGACATATCCTGCAGAAATGTGTAGCTCTCCAGTATCAAGGGCATCAGATTGAAATAAACAACATTCACCACCAACAAAAGTAAAGGACGCATCATTCAAATATTCCACACCGTCAATTAAACCAAAATATCCACTGTGTGCAGAAGCAGATTCTCCCTATTGTATCCATTGATGAATGTGTTACAACTCTCAAATTAAAGAAAGGAATGAGAGACTCAAAGGCTAAAGAGGAGGAAAGAAAGAAGTGGGCTTTCATGTGTCCCATACACATTGGCGGCCTGATTAGGAGTTAGTTGGTAACAGAAAATCCTGATTTTTGGAGGAAATGTTAAATCAACTGAGGTATCCACTGGTTGAGTTTCTTCCACAATACTTTCTGGTAGACGATTCTGCACTGAATTAACACTTCTTTCAGGAATCAGATACCATTTGTTTTTTACATCAGGACCCTAGGAGCTTAGTTCTTGTTCCATTTCTAAAGTTAAATCCATTTAGAGAACTTACTTTCGTCATTCTTGAAAATGTGACAGTGGTAACACCAACAAGCCAGTTTACACTGGAGCAACGTGGAATTATAAAATAGATAAATGCCACAGATTGACTGCACAAAGATGGTGCAAGATGGTCAGTTATTTTTAACTTTGATTTGGTAGGCTTCGATTCCATCTTGAACAATCAGTATCGTCAAAACTGTAACCATCAGTGGGCCTAAGCTTGTAAAGATAGAAACTTTTTTTCAATTAAATGCTTTTCCCCCCAATCACCCCTCCCACCAAATAGGAAATCATGCATGCAATATTTCCAAGCGACCCTACTTCTCCCCATCGGAAAAGACCTGAAGAAACCTAACAAAACATTGCATGAATGCTTCCTTTTGAGAATCTGGGGATGCGCGCCTGCCCTTTGGACGTTTTCACATTGAGAGGCCGATCTCCTACGCTCTGCACATTCATGCTCAAAAGCCATCACTAGACAAAAATATGTTTGTCTGAATAGAGAACAACAAAAGTTAAACAAACAAAATTAGGAGGGCTGTGCACTCCGTGCCTGAAACGCAGATGGATAATGAAACGCCTGTGCCCCAATTATTCAGAATGCTAATTTGCCTCAGTCGGGCACCCCCTATAGATGTATCTAATTTGTCTCAATGCTATCATCTCTCCTTCATCGCTTTTCATTTAAAGGTTATGATCTGTTTGTGCCCTTCATGCCATGCCCCGACAAGACACGCCCATAAGAGAGTATTATGGCCTTCCAACCTCTCTAACCCTGGTCCTTTAAAAGAAATGGGTTTCTTGAAGGGGAAATTGGGTGTGTGTTTTGACATCCCCTCAGCTGATCTAACAAGCTGAAAGAAACGCCGCTAGCTGTGCACGTACAAATGTGCTGACCGGGCACAAGCTGATGCACACGCCGTGAGCATGCACATCGGCTGTCCGGGCGCACATGTTTTGTCTCCCTTCCGCACCGAAGCGACAACAATCGAGTCTCGCCAAGGCAAGGCAGCGCATACGCTGCATTCACTAGGAGAGACCTAAAAAGGAGCAATACATTCCAAATAGATCAGGAGAGCCATCCTGACATCCAATGACCGCAGCCACACCTCAGATTCCAAGGAAAGGGAACAAAAAAGGAAGGGAGGATCAATTCCCGGTCCCGAGGGAACTGAGAATCCACCTTAGGACGAAAGGATAGGAATGGCCGCAAAATGACCCTGTCATCAAAAACCCTACAGAAAGGATGTTTGGAAGACAAAGCACCCAGCTCACTAAGACGACGAGCAGAGGAAATAGCCACCAAAAAGAAGGTCTTAACCACTTGGCTGCTAAGGCCCCTCTTCCCCCTCAATGTAATTTCCATTGAAATCAATGGAAACTCCATGACGAGTTACCCTTGTCATTAGCACTGAAGGGGAAGACAAGAAACGTATATCCACCGACATCAGAGGCTCAAAAGGAGCCTCCAACATCAGAGACCGATCCCAAGATGGAAAGTACTGCCTAGGGGCAGGGAGAACATTACGCAACCCTTTTAAAAAGCACCCAATCAAACCTTTGGGATCCAAGAGATTTTCCCAAGAACTCTGGAAAGCCTTAATCGCAGCCCAGTGAAGATGAAGGCAGGAAACCTTCAATTGTAACGCAGCCCCATCCTGGATAAACAACATCACCTCAAACACAGTAGAGGATGCAGGCCCCAAACCCTTACCATAACACCATCTACTGAAAGAACACCAGTGCCTCAAGTAAGATTTGTTGATAGAAGAGCACCCAGCTGTCTGCAGAGTTGAGGCCAACCCACCGGAACCCCCTTATGCAGCAGATCTAAGTGTTACATCTCCAGGCTGCAAAGCGCATCCGGGACAGAATATCCTGCTGCAACACCGGGAACAACAAAGGCAACAGGGGCAGCAACCACTCCAACGCGGACCTAATTTCCACCAGGAGAGGAAACCAAGAGGCACAAGGCCAAGTTGGAGCAATCAGAATCACAGGTGCCCCCAAGGACTGGGCCAGCAGAAGGAACAGGAGAAGCAGGGCTAAGGGAGGAAAGGCATATAGATGACCGGGAGGCCAGGGGCAGGCGAGAGCTTCCACCGCCCGAGCTGAACTCTCCCGAATCTGGGAGTAAAATCTGGTCACTTTGACTTTGCCCACACTTGCAAAAAGGTCCACCACCAGAACACCCAAGTGCACTGTCAGCTCCACAAAGAACTACCAACGGAGGCAAAAATCAACTGAGAACAGGATGGCCCTGCTGAGAGCATCCGCCAGATTTGGACCCCTCCTGAATATGAATCACCGAGATCGCCAACAGATGGGATTCCACCCAACTGAACAACTTTTCCACCCCCAGAGACGAGGACCTGGCCCCCCGGCTGTTCACATAAGCCATGGTCGTTTTCCATCCTTATCAGAACAACTGAACCTCTCAGTAACCTCGGGAAGGGCCTCAGAGCTAAGCAAACAGCCTCCAACTCTCTCCAATTCGAAGACGTCCTGCTCTGTGAGTGGGACCGGAAGCCCCATGTCTGATGATTCCCCATCCAGGCCCCCCACCCGAGAGGCTGGCGTCTGTGGTGACCACCAAAGGCACCGGAATAGAGAGAGGCAGCAGGTAACCCTGAACCAGCCACCAACCCAGATCCTCCTTGATATGAGGGGACACCAGAATCGGAGAAGAGAGGGGGAGACAATGGGGAGACCAATGTGCCAGAATGTGAGCTATCAGTTTGCGAAAATGAATCCGGGGCCATGGAACCAGAAAAACCATGGCTGTCAGATCCCAACCATGGCTGCCAGATCCCCTTGAACCTGGAGCCAACAAGCTGCTACCTGCACCTGGTTGGACATAAGAGTCAGAATGTGAGAATGGATCTTGAACACTCGAACCTCTGGCAGTGTGAACATTCTCAAATCTGTACAAAATCTTGCGCCAATAAAGAGATGATCCTGTGATGGAAAAAGGCAGATTGATAAGAAAACTGTGTACCTGCAAAATGTCCAGAACCACCTCCGTGTGACTGAGAGCCAGCTGGAATGAGGGAGCATGAACTGACCAGTCGTCCAAGTAGGGATGGAGAAAAATCCGTTGACTGTGAACCAAAGCCACCAATGGAGCTAATAGCTTGGTGAAGACCTGTGGAACGGGCTTCAGCCTGAATGGCAACACTGCAAACTGGGAGTGGCATTCTCCTATTGCAAAACGGAGAAACCTCTGATGCTCCCGTGCCATGGGAACATGCAGGTAAGCGCGTTGAAGGTCTTTAGAAGTCATGAAGTCCTGGACCCCCACCAACGTAATTATAGACTGTAGAGTCACTATCTTGAAGTGAATAGTCCTGATGCACCCATTCTCTCTTTTGAGATCCAGAACCATCTGAAACCCCTCAGACACCCTTTTACAAGAAACAGAATGGAATAGCAAACCAGTCTCTGTTCCTCCAGGGGAACAGGCACGATGCCTCCTTTTCCAGAAGAGTCTGAATCCCTTCCACAAGCGCCCTCGTCTTCACTGGATCCCTGGAGATAGGAGTACAGATGGTGCCCTAGCTGTGTGGCAGAGCAACAAAGTCTATGTAATAACCACTCCTGACTTCCACTTGAAGGAATCTGACTGACCCTTGGCATCTGCCAAGGAAGAGGCCTTCCTGGGCTGGAACTTACGCCAACGGTCCGAAAAGGGCTTGGAGGACTGATGGGAAGAAGGAAAAGAAGATGAGGAAGAAGGAGGATTCCAGACACAGCGGGAGTGGGAAGACAAATACTTCTCCTTGTAGGGCATAGCATGTTTCAAATTTTTGAGAGCCTTTGTGATCATGCTGTACAGCTGCTCACCAAAAAGCATTTTGCCCCTAAACGGAATTTTAAGAAAAGAAGACTTTTCTGAGAAATCTGCCTTCCAGTCGCTCATCCCCAGGTTCCTTCGAGCCAGGATCATGGAACCAGAGGCCATGGCAGAAGATTTAAGAACATCCAAATAGATGTCAGCCAATAATTTAGCCTGTTGCTCCATGTGGATCAGTAAGTCAGAGCAGTCAGTCTCCTCCTTAATAGCCGTGGCTTGTTTTTCAAAGTCAGATGCCAAGGATTGAGCAGCATAAGCAGAGTAGATGCCTGTCTTCAAAGTCAAATTCTCAGCAGAGGAAGCTTTCTTCAGAGCCCCATCTACTTTCTTGTCAGTTGCATCCGCAGGGAAACAGTCCTCCGGATTGATTGCCGTACGACCAATCAGTGGCCAACTTGGCATCCACCTTAACAGAGTGAGGAAGAGAATCCTCCCCGTCTCCAGAGAGTATAGCTCCTGCAAAAAGCGTGAAACCGAAGAGCGTTCCAGATCGTGCCATTCACCAGCTATCCATACTTTGATGCAACCATGAAACGGCATTGAAAAAACAGGGGGTTTAACATACTGGGGAAAAATGTCCTCTGACCCCTTGGGAGAAGAAAAAGGCGAAGATCCCACGTTCTCCCAGATATGTTGAAGAATAACTAGGACCTCTTCTCTACGAGCAAATTTCCCAGAGGGTAGAAGGCCGGCTATTTTCCAAAGCCGAGGAGTCATCAGAAGGTGAATCCACCGGACCAACCGCAGAACGAGAGACCCTGCTATTAGATGGAACCCTGGACTCCAGAGCACAAGCCACACGAGCCTCAATCATATCCTGCACCTCATAAGCCACAGTAGGGCAGATGAATCCACCGGACGCTTGGACCTATTTCGACGAGCCGGAATGAGCTCATCATCATCAGAAGAAGAGGACAGCACATGCTTGCACTCAGTTGTACTTTTCCCCAGCATAATGGCATACAGTCAGAATTCCAGGAGGGAGACCCGTAGATATAGGCGACACTCCCAACACAAAGGACCGACCAGAATAGTCAACAGAAACTGGGAGGTAACCCCAGACTTCCAATATAAATGTGCCAGAATGAGTGTAAAAGACATATCCAATCATAAAATTAACACCCAGATAAGAGAAATGATAAATAAACGGCCTTCTTAGAGGCCCTTACTGTCAGCCGAGGGGCCCTGACGTCCCGACTGCTGCTGCTTCCCTTTCCAGCCTTCAACCCTGAAGGACAGACCCAGCCACACAGAGCCGGTGACTCCGTCAACTGGACCCCGCCCACTCTGCCGCCAAGAGCGCACTGCGACTCCACATGCATTGAGTTAGGGCACACTGTTTAGGCCGGCCCAGCCATGCCCAAACAAGCAAAAAATAGAGGCAATACCCAACAAGTTGCCAGAAGAAATGAAACATGAAAACATGAACTTCTGGAAACGGCCTGCACGTGGTACGAGAGTCTCATCAGGAGAGACTAAGAAAAAACAGGAGGTTAGAGGGGGTGGGGTCAATATATACTCAACGTTTTGGGTCACATAGTATGAGTGTCTGGTGAGGCAGTGATGCCTCGTATGTGTAATGAGGGGAAGCGAGGGAGGGACGAGGAGGTAATGAATTTACTCTCAGATGATGTACATTTATCTAATTATGTGATATTCTGTGTATCTCGATAAAGTCTGAGACGATAGTTGACTATCTCCCCTGGAATCCCTTACCCTGTGAATACTTCTGTGAATGCTTAACAACAGTGTAGTATTCTAGTATCCTGTTCATGTTAATGTTATAGCATTTTACCATCTACTCAGCCAGTGGAATGTTGCAGTGATGATGCGCTTAGGAATGTTGGGAGCCTGTGAGGAGAAGTCACAGTTGAGAGTGGGCTGAGTATCATGCTGGCTGCTCCTGGTGGGGCTGATCTACATATCTTGTAACTTACAACAATAAATCTTCCTGAACTACATCAACCTGCTTGGACCTTGTTACTACAATTATTTGGCGACGAGTTGGTGACCACCCACGTTAAGAGGACCTGAAGATAAAAGTATCCACAGAATGGACACTCATAGGCAACACAAATAACAAGATGAGGTATCCACAGGTTAAGATTTACAGCAAAAAATTACAAGGATGTTCTACTCAGAACTACAAAGATGTCATCATGAAAAAAGAAGTCTTTCATTTAAAAGAAAAGAAGAAAACAAGAAACTGGTAAAGATGAAGCGCTACGCCTCTCAGCCCCACTAGTGTCATCACCATCTGATAGCCCTAGTCCAGGCGTGCTGTGCTCTTCTAGTTTACCCATTTTGGACTTTTAAATTAGAAGTGCTTTTTTATGTCATCCAGCCCAAGTGTGCTGTACTCTGTTCATCTAACATCTGCCACCAATGTCCTTGTCAACCATCTTTGTCCAGCTTAAAAATGCTCCATTGTACTTACAAAAAAAAAAAGATCTATGAGTAGGTGGTGTAAGTTACACTTCTGCCACATGTGGTTGATCCGTTATGCTTACTTTGGAAGTTCTCCTTCATTGTCATTGCCACTGCCCTGATCAGGAGGTTTCTACAAACTGTGAGGTGTGGTTTTGATCTGTAGCAACTTGAATTCTGACCCAATTTGTGGACGTCCCAGGGGCCACACAGGTGCGGTGTGGTTTTATTCATTTTTTAATTTTACTAACACGTGTGATCTTGGTTATGGTTTTCATGCTGTGGCCGGTCTGCTTTGTGGGCTGTTTGATCTGCGTGTGTAACGCTTTGGAATATCTTAAATGCGTGTCATATGTGCACTGGACATTACTTGTTACATGTTGATCTTGTGATCTCATCACTCACCGAGAAAGAGGGCGTTATGTCTATTGAATATGGTATGGTGAGTCTGTGTGATTTTGTTTTCTTCTTCAAAATTCACTACAAATTGATGCCGGTCTTTAACTCACGAACAACCATTTACCTCAAGTACAAATTTAAAAGTATTGGCGCGTGCACCTCACCTTAGTCTTGGTGTTGCGCGTGGCTCCTGTGGGAATTTCGGTGACATTGGTTGCAGCACGGAGCTCTTTGGCTGCTTATGGACGCATTTCAGCTTCGTCGTACCGTTAGCTATCCGGCTGGGCGTCTGGAAAGGTGCTGCCATCTTGTGTTTGGAGTCACTTTTAAAGTTTGATCCTTCACATGCTTTTCTTTGTGTGGTTGTTTAATTCCAACCACGATTTTTTTTATGTTGCAATTTAGTTTTATCAGAACCAGTTGTAGTCTGCTGTCAACACGGTGTGAGATCGCTTAAGGATCTTCTTTAATGTCTGTTGCAATTGAGGGTCATCTTACAATCACTGAGGACTATTCATCAAATCCACGGAGACCAGTGGACACTGCCGTGTATTCCAATGGTGAGTGGCAGTTTGTTTTTCGTTTTTTTTTCCGGCTGCCATCTGGTGTCAGACTCTACATTGAGTTTGTTGCTGTTCTTCAAGGAGTTGTTTTCACACGTGTCTTCAGTGTGAAGTTTGTCTATACTATTCCGGTGACAGGCACACCACGTTTTTTTTTTTACTGCCTTACTGCCTGTGCATATTGAGTTAGTAAGTCTGAGGTTGGAAGCTCCAATTTCTACTGTACTGTGTCTTGAGCTACAGTGTCTGGGGCTGTTTATAAGTGCATATATTGTGGAAATTGTTTTTGTCTGTTTGTTGCATATGTTGTACTTTTGCACTTCTGTGTCTAGCTTACTATTTACAGTTTTTTTGTGTTTTTACAGTTAGGCATGTTTACTATTTATTCCCTCACACAAGGGTGTTTCCTTTTCTTGTAGAACTCAGGTGCGAGGTCGCTCACCTGCATGGGTTGTAGTTTAAAGAGGCACTACATTTATAGTTGTTGCATCATTGTTCTTTTTCACATAGTACACATCATTTTTTTTATTCCCTTCGTAGAGATGGCAATGGGTTTTAGTCCCATTTGCTAATTGTACATTTGCCCACATGTGCTACTTACGATTTCTACCCTCACACAGGGCATTGTTGTATGGGTATTAGTCCCATCCAAAGCAGTTTATCATACCTATTTCTGGGGATATCTCATGGGTACAGACCCATATACAGTAGATAACCATAGCTAACCTCCCTTACGTCTCGGGGTAGGTCTTAGGTTTCAGTTCAATCTTCTCTTATACTGTTGCCCCACATAGGGTGTGTCAAATGGGTTATATTCTCATTACTACAGTGCACAGTATGTGACCTCTACACGGGGTTGTCCTTTCACTGGCTATTTTTATTCATGGGTCCTAGTTCCGTTCACAGTAGCTCCTCACCTCTTTTCCTCTGTGTAGGGGTTGGTCATGGGTTTTAGTCCCATTCTCACATACATTGGGTACATCTTTACATCTTTACCCTTACATAGGGTGCGTTTCATGGGTCTCAGTCCCATTTGTGTTATTTTCTCATTTTTATGCTTTCTTTATATTACATTGTCAATTTTGCAACATAATGTTATGTTCATAATATATTACTTTGTCAATTTGATAACGGGGTTTGGATGAGGGATCTTTTTGTATTTTCTTCTCATCTTCTCATCTTCTCTGTTTTCTCTCTTGTTCATTTCTCTTTGTGATGTTTTTACTTCTTGTCATCTGTGGATTCTGGACTTTATTCTTGTTGTTAGTCTTTCTTTTTCCTCTGTCTTTCCCTTATCGTAGGGCATTTTTTGTTCCTCCTTTATTTTGAGGTTACTCTCCCTTCATCACTCTGTGTGTGTCTGGATGTAGTCCAGCGTTTGTTGTGTTGTGCTATTCCTTGCCTCCTCTCATGCTTTCTGGCCAGTTGGTGTGTTTGGGGGCTAGTCATTGGTGCTTTCATGTTTATTCTCTTCCTCGTTGTTCTCTTTCACTGTGTCTTTCTACTCTTTTCTCTTGTTATTTATAGAAGGGAGGATGGGTTTAATTTATCTGGTTTTTCTTCTGTCACTTCCTCTTTTTCTACTCCCACCTTTCTTTCTGTTCCCTCCTTGTTGTTCACTTTTTTTGCATCATTTATGCTGTTTCTGTATTCCTCTTTTTCTTTCCTCATTTATGGTTTTCCCTTTTCGTTTTACTATCTTAATTGCTTTTGTTATATAAGAAAGGGGGATATGTAGTATCCTAGTATCCTGCCCATGTTAATGTTATACCATTTTACCATCTACTCAGCCAGTGGAATGTTGCAGTGATGATGCGCTTAGGAATGTTGGGAGCCTGTGAGGAGAAGTCACAATTGAGAGTGGGCTGAGCAGCATACTGGCTGCTCCTGATGGGGCTGATCTACAATAAATCTTCCTGAACTACAACAACCTGTTTGGACCCCGTTACTACAAAAAGTTTCTGTCTTAACATTTCAAACCAATTTTACTTCTAGACACTTTGAAACCACATCCAGATGAATCACTGAGATCTACGCCAGCTCTCTGCCATGCCTTTGCAGTATCCTGCTAAGGCATAATCAGACTGTATTTTATAACCAGTGATTAGTTGCTGAGTGTACATTTAATGCAATAACTCACAATTCTCTTGGTCCATACCTAGCCAGAAAATATCCATACGGACCCTCCTCTGCAATGGCTTGCATGCCCACATGACCTTGGTGAAGTAGTTTTGTGATCCTGGACCGAAGTAGCACTGGTACTCTCAATTTGTCTCCCATGAGCCCAATCTAATAAACTGCCACAACTGATAACTCAGGTCAAGCCAATTTAAAACAAAGAGGTATCTTCCATGCCCATTTTTCAGTCTTTAGCAATGTTTTCTGTCTCTTGCCTTAGTTCTGCGTTGTTTTATACACCAGAGATCTCCTAAATGTGGGGTGCACTCTCATGGGGGGGGGGGTGGAGGGGGAGGGTGCTCACTGGTGGGGATAGGGCTCACCCAAGCCAAAAGCCACCCCTTGTAGACTGTCATCAGCTGAGCGCTCGCTGGAATGTATATTTCTACTTGGGGGCAGCCAGAGCGGCAGACTGCCACTGGCATCAGTCAGCGTTCGCATCAGAAAGAGACATCAAGTTGAGAGCGCTTTCACTACTGACTTCAAACTGCTCGTGCAATCGCTGACATCCAGGCAGGTACAGATATTCTTATTAAATCACAGAATCTCTGACAAAAAGTGTGGGAGAAAAATTATAAATACTAATACTGTTTACTGAATTCAAAAGTACAGCACTGCGCACCATGTACAATGTAAATTGGCGTGTTTATTAACTCTAAAAGTACCTGTCGATCCATTCAACTTTTCATCCTCTTGAAGTTGATACAATGAGTTGTGTTAAGTTTGTTAAGACTAAACGCCTGTTATTCTGTGATCAGAAACCCACTGGTGAATGCGCGCCTTACAGATCATCATTAAGTTCTGCCCCATTTGCCACAAACTCTAAAACGTTCTTTGAGTGAGATCCCCAATCTACCTTAAATCTCACAGAAAACTCTGTTGGAGCTTGTGGATTTTTTTTTTTGTGAGTGAAAGTGCAGAGGAATTTGAGGGATTTGTCTCATGTTTAGCGAGCAATCGGATTTGACACACGCTAATATTTATAAATATACTATGCTGTGAGCCTTTGAGGTTCCCCAAAAACAAAGCTCAAACAGCTCTACGTATTCATACTCCAGCAGCGTTTGCAGAACCTCATGATGAACGTCTGCGCCAGTTTCAATACAGTCTTACCCACATGCATTGGAGCTACTGATTTGTGCATGTTCCATCAGAACATATTCTTCTGATAACATTCATAAACTGCAATGGGTTTTCTAAACCTGCTATAACTCATTCAGCTGAAAACTGGGCTCTGGAATTTTGTATCACTTATCATATCTGTGCCAGATTAGTTTACTAAATCATGCAGGTAAACTCCAGTCATCTAACTACCAAAACACCTAATACTTTAGTTCACTAAACGCTTCTTTTAGTCTTTATCCACTGCAGGACTGGTGCTCCACGTACAGAGAGGAGCGGCCAAAGCAATGATGCTGGGGGCAAATACTTTGTTGATAGAGGCAAGATTCCTGAAAGATTTTGGTTGCGGCGGGGACACAGGCTCCACAGTATCCTTTCCTCGTTACTTACTACTCTGACAAATAACACTCCCACATTGGCTACCATTCAATCGCCATCCTTTACATCTGCCGTTAATGCAACAGGTAGCGTAAATAAATAGCTTGTGTTTACCTTATGTCTTCCAGGTATACATGTCACAACAAAAGAATGCGTCTGTGGCCTAGGCGGTAATTACACCATTTATGATGTTGGTCTCCCTGTCCATTTAGTGAAAATGTCCACTAATGTCCATCCAAACTTCGTGCCCCAAAAATAGATGCAGAAATGCTATACAACCTAAGACAACAGCCTCCTTTTCAATTACTGAATAGCCACCCAGAGCATCACTAAGCAGCTCTGAAGCACATCTCTTTCAGATCCTGCTGTTGTGTAGTTCCTACAAATCTATATAGGATCTGCATGTTTAGACAACATAAACTAAGGGATTGATTTCCAGACTGATTCCAGACACCCCCAAAGGATATGTTAGTCTGTAGACCAGTTAGCTCATAGTGCCACCATAAGCCCCACAACCTTACCAATGAGTGAATACTTTCCGGCAACTATCGAACATGACAACCCTGACCTCTCAGGGATCGTGGAAACAGTACAGTACTTTTCGCTCAGTCACTCATGCTCACTCGGTCTCAGAGAAAAACACAGAATAAACAATGGGGCCATTTTGAATAAGCATTTATTGAACCAGCGCCATTCTAGTATAAAATACGTGTGCTGCAACAACCATTAGACAGAAACAGATGTATACGGTTATAAGTAAATAAAAGGTAGAATTCTACCATGGTGCTAAAACAATGAATATATGCAGGCATATAGATACATGGCAGCAATCATGAGTACTCCTAAGATGCAAACCCTAACTAGATATACATAATTGTGTACCAAGCATGTGTGTAGGTGTATAGCCAAAAATCCTCCTAGGGAAGAGCCAACCCCTTTACTTGATGGGAGAGAACAAGGAACCCCATCTTGATCTCGAAATGGACACCCCACGAAGGATGTCAGACCACTGTGTGCTGGAGTGCCTAGGTGCAGGGTCATCAGGGTCTCTTGTCAGCATGGAAGCTTCTCCTCTGGGTTGCCAAGCGAAGATATGGTACTTACATACCTGAAAGGTACCTTCAGGGGTTGTACCTATGTGTGTCATGGCACTGTGGGCCTTTCAGCCAAGAATGACAATAGCTGTGACTTTTGTACAGAGTTATTATGCCGAAGATGGTAATCCTGCTGTGGTACTAAGAATCCTCATGCATAATAAATGAGGTTATTTTTTGAAGAAAACCACACAACATTTATTCGGCACCTAACTAAGTAAAAGGTCAGCACCAGGGCTGTTATGTAGAGCAAGGTAGGTAAAATGTTGTGCAATACCTAGGCCTATAAGGGTACATTGGGGTTCATACCACTTCTATTATATGCATGACAACTGCCTCCAATCCATATGTGCTTGCATCAGTTACTACTACTACTGTCCTGGGGGATCACAAGACTTCAAAACACTAACCACAAATTTCATTCTGTCATTAAATTAGTCACATTCCATTAAAACATATACATTTACCTCTTCCCAAGCAAATGTCACATAGCCTGTAATCAATCTGCAAATTGAGTACAAAGTTGATGTGCAACTTCGTCACGCAAAGAAAGCATTTAGAATGAGAAAAACAAGCAGCTGTCCCATAACTCTCACCCATACTTACCTAGAAGTGATCTACATTTGGAACACACATTACCTGTACGAGACTAGAGGTGCTTTCTTGGGTTCCCCTCACTCAGTCCTTAACGTAAGCAATCATGCAAGACAACTGAACTAGTAATACTAAAGGCCTTTATTTAAAGCCAAACTAGTGCATAACTCGACAATGCACATAGTCAATATTCAATGCTATTGTTGGAGTGTTGTCTAAGGATACAACACTTCTAGCTGATTAGTTTTGCAAGCGATCCAGAAGCACTCCTCTCCTTGCTTAGTGAACGCTTTGATCATTAATTAATTTATAGTCTGTGGGTTTATTGCAAGTGCAGGTGCGCCATGTGTAACTTCTCTGTTCTTATTTTGTCTGCAACATGTACTGTCTAAGTTGGTGGTGCAGTTATTCATTCCATCAACATTACTCACACCTGATATACGTGTAAATTGTTTAGATGTGGAGGCAGGGTGGAACCCTTGAACATATGATATGTGAGCCCAAGAAGGATCAATCGTCCAATGCTAATGTGTGCCAATTCCCCATCAAACAACTTCAAGTGTTCCTGAAAATGTATGAGAATACCCTAACTTTTATATGGCATATGTCATCGAGAAAGTCTTATAGGTTTTTATCTTGTAAAGTGCCAAAGATCTGCTTCTACTTGAATCAGATTATACTAATGACTAAAAGATTTCAAATGGTTAAGTGAAACTTGGTACAATGAGCAGTATTACTTTGGGAACCCTCATGACATCAAATGGTCAGTAACTGGATCGCGTACCTTAGCTCTTATTATAACCTGCCATTTTAAGTCCGGGTTAGATGCTATTCAAAGTTCAGTCTAAAAGTGGGATTTACTTTTAACAGTTGAGTGTATAAACCCTTCAGCCGAGCGGGTAATGTCTGGCAGATCTGAGTAAGGATAGTCCTACGAATATTTCCAGGGCATCTCTGCAGTGTGTATGGTCCCTCAGGGTACTCAGTTTATTAGGGACCCGTGTGATGGGCACCTTGTATGTCAGGCAAGCCATGGCCACACTTGATATATTTCCCTTTGCCCTCAAGCAAGCAGTGAAGAATTACCAATTTACCATTTAGAGCAGAGAAAGCAGACCAGTGTTCCCTGAATCTGTCCCAAACCTACCTGGACCGTAGCCACGTTCGAACATTAGGTACACAGTGGGCACTAGTGCAAATAATATGTAAACGCATGACATACCCTTATGTGGATGCATCCAAACCTCAAAGTAGGGCTCCACTTCAGTTTACTTAGTGAATGCTGGTCGCCTATAATGGGCAATGCACGAACCTTATGGGCAGTATGGGTTATATATGTGTTTTTATAGGCAATTCAGGCAAGGAGTCTTTCCAGCTAACTAAACCATTTCATGTCCCACAAGAAAAGAACTTCTACTCACAGACTAAATGCAGGAATTCTAGCTTGTATTTAGACATTTGATGGCCAAAAATAATATTAGACATATAGTTATTTTTTCTTTCAGTCTTTAATGGCGTTACCAGGATACACGAGGGTCCAGAGTTGAAACCACATCTACTGCAATACTGAACCCGTTTCTCCCTACATGAACATTCGTGTTGCGCCACTGAAGCCCACAAATTAAGATTGGGCACCAATACTAGAAACTGAAAGGGACGGCTTGAGTCAGCATTTATTAACATTGTCTGTATATTGTAGTTCATGCCAACATATGAGGAAGCATAGCAAATAAAGTGATTTGGTTGTAATGTTTAGCATGATAAAACAAGAAGCTGACGTATAAGCAGAACCTGGAGGTCCCACAAACTGCAGAGGACACAAGGTACCTGTACGGAGAGACAAGGAGAGATACAGGAAAAAAATAACGTTATTGGAAAAACAAGGTTTGATCAGGGTATTTGGTGTACTGCTATGTATAAGAAGCCTCCTGGTAACTTATGAAAACCAGTTTGGATTGGTGCCATCAGATTAATCTTCAAAACAGTCATAAAATACAGTCATAACTTGGGCATGCTTTTGTTTACCCACTGTAAAGGTAGACTGCGACTAACAGTACTGAGAATGTGAGACTTCAAAGGGCATGCATGCAAGCACTTGGGTTTTTCACTTATCTGAGTGAAATGGTGACCAATCCCCAAATCACACTGTGCTGATCAAGGGAAGCAAAACACACAGGACCAACTTGGAAATGGGATGGAAAATGACAGTGAAAAGAATCTCCAGAGTATGTAGGATAGACCAGTGAAACTTAAAGTATGGCCCGGGGGCCGCTTGCGGCCCTCTTGACCTTTACATGCAGCCCCTCTGGTGAAAAGCAGCACGAGCAGCTGTTTAATTTCTGAGCACCAATATTCAGAAAACATTAAATAAATGAGCAAGCACTTATTAACCTGCAAATAAATGCTTGCCCATTTATGTAACATTTGTTTAGACCTCTTTACACATTCCCTGACCCACCCAGACCCCCTACCACCACCCTGCTGCCATGAATGAGGCCCTCGGTCACACCACAGACCGTACCTTGCGACCCCTGGCCAAATGTTTGCGAGTACCCCTGGGATCGACCAAGGTTGGAAGCATAATGGAAAAACTGGTCAAGAGTTAGAGGTAAGGCATAACTAGAGGAACGAGCGAACACAAATCCAGTACTGGCTAGATATTCCAAGGCGTCAAGAAGAAATTAAAGAGTAGAATTCATAAGCATGATTATAAAATCATGAACAGGATTTGGGTAATCAGCAGTAGGGAAGCCACTGCCCAATTAATACAAGGAAATATGTAGAGGAGCTCAGTGGCGTAACTAAACTTGAGGGGCCCCCTGCAAAGTACATGGAGGGTGGAGGCTTTCCCGGCCTGGCACCTACTAGTTTTGCTGAGGGGGCTCTCCCACACCACAAGGGCTGCAGGCCTATGCGTGCACCTGGAGGATGTTGACAACTGGCACAGGGACAACTAACGTGTTGCTGCCACATGGAAACTGTCAGATGTTTAAGGGCAAGATGTCCGGAGAAGGACCGAAAGGCTGGCTGAGGCCATTCATAGTGACTTTAGGGGTCAAGTAACTCCAACAAGGAAGAGAATAGAGATTTTAAAGGACAGGTTTCTGGAAAGCCTGTAGTTAGACCGCTAACCATCCAGGGAGTTAAACTTCCAAGGTTAATTAGAGTAGAGTGCTATTAAACATCTCTGCTTTAGGACCCTTTAGTATGAAAACAATGGCCGTTATATTGGTTTCACTCTCTTGCATAGCATCAAACACTTTTGTTGTGGCTCTTCTTTTGGTTCCTTCGTCTTCCCCTCCCTGTCTCCTTGTTTGTTGGAGTCTATCTTTCTTGTTTGTCCTGAGTTGACCGGATGCTGGCACGGTTGACTGGGCACCCTGGGAGGTTCGCCTGTCCCGGTCAATGTTAGTTGTCATGACTGCAACATCTGCTCAGAATTCAGGTAAGCTTTCGCTCTGAACAAAAGTATATATTATAAAACCACCTGCCACTGCTGCTGACTTTTCACCTTACCCTCCTGTCTATTCACCGAGATTCTCTTCTCCCGCTGTCTGTGCGAGTGGAGTGCTCACCTATCAGCATTAAATATACACAGCAGCGGTTTACCATATAGGAAAGCTAACCCCTGAGTCCAGGCCAGGTTTACATCTCCGACGAGCGCCAGCATGTGCTCCTGTGTCTGTACACCCTGTTGTCTCTTTCCGAGTGAGAACTCGCAGTATTGCAGCCCCCCCTTCCAAGGGAATGTAGGACAGCAGGGGCTCTCAATGAATTCACATCTCCTCCAGAAGCTTAACAGAAATAGGAAGTGAGACTCAGAACAGTTACAGACAAAAGATATTCAAATTCATGGAAGACAAGCTGTCACTGCCAACAGCAAATACATGGAAGAATGATAGCAGGCATAAAGAGCAGAAAGAAAACGCAGGCATCAAGACAGAAACAAAGAGAATGGGAGGTACAGCATGAAGCAGAATTCTGCACATGACAGCCGCACCAAAACAAGGCCACAGAATGCAAAAGCAGTAACAGGAATCCGAAGGCTTCAGTTTATTAGGGCTCAGGTTGGAATGCAATCAACTAGATCAATAAGGACGCGTGCTCATTGCAATCTATTAACAGGACAAACGCCATGGGAATGAAAACACTTTTAATACGTTCTTCAAGCTCACACTTATATCACCAATTGCAACAAAGATCAGGGGTATAGAACAGGGCAGTTGAAGTCCCCCTCCATCTCTCTGTCTTAAAGGATACACACATATTACAGGAATCAAGAAGTAGATCAAACTAAACTCTAGAATGTGGAATGTATCTAGTTTGAAATATTGACTCAAAGGCATGCAGAGGGGCGTACTAAGGGTGATTTTATAGGGCTCGAAGTGTAATCAAATTCTATGAATATTTTCAAAGAGTCCGTCTCCGCCAAGGAATACAAATACTAGAATTCAACAGCAGATGGAGGACCAAACCTCAGAAAGAAATCTGGTATGGATCTGGTTTTATATTGTATTGTATTGTAATTGCATTTATATAGCGCTTACTACCTCTGACGAGGCGTCGAAGCGCTTTTTCGGCGGGTAGCACGCTACTCCGGGACCCACAGAGGATTAGTGTTGAATTAGTATAGTGAAACATGCAAGTACATTTTAAGTGGTGGATAGGTTTGTCAGTTATTTGGATTTGGAATGATAGCAGAAGGATAGAGGAGGACAAAGGTTTGTATTTATTTATCGCTCGCTTGTTGACGCATGCTATTCAGGGAGCCTATAAAGGATTAGTGGTGAATTAATATGGTGAAATATGAGGTAATTTCAGTGGTGGATATTAGTCTGTTACTTGGAGTGAGAAGGATAGCGGATGGATAAAAGTGGAAGAAAGATTTGCATTCATATAGCACTTGTTACCCCTGATGGGTGTTGAAGCGCTTTTCTGGCGAGTAGCACGCCACTCCGGAACCCATAAAGGATTAGTGTTGAAAATCAGTATAGTATAAATATGAAGTAATTTGAGTAGTAGATATGTTATTCAGTTATTTGGGCAGTATAGTTGAATATGGAATATGGAATTTGAGAAGTGAACATGTTAGTCTGTTAATTTTGATTGAAAAATGATAGTGGAGGGATAAAAGAGTGAAGGATTTTTAAGTCTTAGCAGTAGGAAGAGGCTTTTGGATGAGTAAAAAGGAGTTCTGGAGGGAAGGAGTCAGAGGGGAGAGTTTAGAAATGTTTGTTTTAGGGGATCGGTGTAGTAAAAAGAGGTGTCAGATGATGCAAGGAGGGGTAGAGCAGGAGAGAGTCTAGAAAATGTTATTTTGGCGATCTTAGTAGTGGTATGGGGTTTGGGATAAATGAGAGAGTGGATGTAGAGGATATATTGATAGATCTATAGGATGAGAGATAGGGTAGTGCATTAGAAGGAGTAGTAGAGAGAAATTTGAGATGAGTCAGAAGGTTGGGCTAGAAGATATATTGAGCGAAGTATAGGCTGAGAAATAGGGTAGTGCATTGGATATGCTTTTTCAGGAGAAAAGTAACAGACACACATATCCAAGTACATGGAAGGTACATAGATGTACAATGAAAGTATGTACATGTAGACCAGAAATGATTTTTATTTATTGATGAATATTATTATTATTATTATTATTTTATTTATTTATTTATTTATTTATTTTTCTTCTCTTAACAACATAATTGTTTTACATTTTTTATAAAGTAATACACAAAGATAGGTACGTATCTTTAGAGAAAACAAATGCTTATATACAGAGGGATATGCTGTAAATTTCTATTTCCGTATGGTGCTTATGTGGGGAAGAGCCAGATCTTGAGTAGTTTTCTGAAGATAAGGTGGTTGTCGGTGGGTCTTATGTTGGGGGGTAAAGAGTTCCATAGTTTTGCTGCTTGAACAGAGAAGGATGTGCCACCCATTTTTTTTTCTTGTATGGTGGGATTTTGAGGCGAGATGCTCCTTTAGAGCGTAGGTTCCTTTGTTGACTGTTTTTGGTGATTTTATTCCTGATGAAGAGTGGTCCTCTTCCATGTATTGCTTTGTGGGTAATACAAAGCAGCTTGAACGTGGATGTTCTGGCAACTGGTAACCAATGCAGGGCTTTCAAGGCAGGGGAGATGTGGTCTCATGGTTTGATATGAAAGAGTAGTCGGGCAGCCGAGTTCTGAATCCGTTGTAGTCTTTTCATGGTCGTTAAAGGTGATCCGTGATAGAGGCTATTGGCGTAATCGAGTTTGGATAGAACAAGGGAGATGGTAGCTTGGACCTTGTGTGGAAATCCCAAATGAGGGAAAATTCGTTGCAGTGTTTTTATAGTAGCAAAGCTTGATCTTGCTAGTTTATTCACTTGGACATTCATCGACAGCTTGGAGTCCATGGTCATTCCGAGGTTTCTTACTTCCTTCGATACTTTAGGCAGTGATCCCAGTTCAACAGGCCATGCGGCAAGCGGGTTGTTATTTTTCCAATCGCCACACGTGAGTATTTCAGTTTTTGAAGCATTCAATTTGAGATGGCTACAAGTCATCCACTGATCCATGGCTCTGAGACTGCTGAAAATTGGTGATTTTCAAATGTCTTTGGGGCATTCCAGTTGAAGGAGTATGTGTGTGTCATCTGCATAGTTGTAGCACGTGAGGTGAAATTTATTGATCAGCACTGGTAAAGACTTCATGTAGATGTTGAAAAGCATGGGCGAGATGATAGAGCCTGGAGGGACCCCTGCTTTTGTGGAGTACGGTTTGGACGAGAAAGGTGGGGTGTGGATGACATTAGTTCTGTTTCGAAGGTAGGACGCGATCCAGTCTAGAGCAGTTCCCTCTATGCTGGCTTCATAAAGTCTTTGTTTCAGAGTGTCATGGTCAACCATGTCAAAGGCAGCTGAGAGGTCCAAGAGGAGTAGCACAGCAACCCCGTTGCGGTCAACTGTATTCTTTAGGTCATCCCAGATGGCAAGGAGGGCAGATTCAGTGCCTCTTCCCGGACGGAATCCTGTTTGGAAATCTGAAAGTATGTCATTCTCTTCAATGAATTATGACATCTGGGTGAACGCTGCTCTTTCTATCAGTTTGCCCAGGAAAGGTCCATATGTAATGGGACTGTAGTTGTCTGGGTTCAGCGGGTCCAAGTTTGTTTTCTTCAGTAAAGGGCGTATGTATGACTTTTTTAGTTCTTCTGGAAATATTCCAGTAGTTAAGGAATCGTTGATGATTCTTCTTACTGGAATGGCAGCAGAGGTTGTTAAAAGAATTGTCTTGAAAGTTTGTGGCGGACAGGGGTCAGAAGGGCTGCCGGCAGGCCTGCTTGCTTTGACCAGGTCCATAAATTTATTGTGTGAGATGTGTTGGAAGGAACGGAGAGGCTTGATTAGAGCATTCTTGGATAGTTGTTTTGTACAAGGGTTAGTGCTGGTGCTTTGTTTCTGTTGTAAGTACGAGTCCAACGTGTCTGCTTTGTCCGTGTAATGATTTGCCAGTTTGTCTGTGAAATCTTGAGTAACAGGATGAGTTCCTTCTAGGCAATTTGTTTTTCAAAATTCATTGAGTATTTTATAGAATTCTTTATTTGCACATTTAGCGTTTTGAATTCTGTCTGAATAGTACATTTTCTTAGCTTTTTTGATAGCCGACTTATATAATCTGTTAATTTTTTGTAGGTGAAGTTTGTCTTGTTTGGCGTTTGTTTTGAGCCAGTACGTTGCAGCTTTCTAATTTGTTGTTTTATGTCTTTTATTTCTATGTTTCTCCAAGGCGCTTTTTTCCTTTTGTTCTGTTGTATGGTTTTGAGTGATATCAGGATGTCAAAAGCTTCCTGTAGCCACTCATATAGATTCTGAACAGAATTTATGGTTTCCAGATTTATACTGGATGTTAGTTGTGTTTCCAAGTGTTCCAAATTGAGTTTGTTCCACGGCCGATAGGTGGATGGATGTAAGGTAGTTTTAGGTGAGTCGCTTAGTGTTGTTTTATGTTGGAAAGCAAGCAAGTGGTGGTCTGACCATGTGACTAGGAACACAGGAGTATGGTACAGTATCTAAACTAGCTCATATTTAAGTACTGGTCTTAGAAGGGCCCCAGCCAGTGCCACCTAGTGATGGGAGAAAATTATCCAGAGACCCACAGTCATTGCAGCTGTTACACTGCCTAAGTCCTTTAGGATGTTTTTTATACTTCTAGTGCACTGTTTATATCTTCCAAGCGATGAACTAAAAATTCATAGTTCAAATTGTTGAAGTCCTATAGGACAATTCTGTCATTGAGATTGCTAATTGCTGAACCTGCCTTCAATTTGGTGCCCGCTGTGGGAGTATATTGTGGGAAGTGAATTAATTATAATTCATAATTAATATTTAATTAATGATAATTTGTTTGTTGATAAATATTTTCGTATTGTATTTATCATAATATTTGTAGGTATTTATGATAGTGATATGTATTTAACATTGTAATGTTTTTTCGTTTTTTTAATATTAAATATATTTGTATTTTTCCAACATATTAATCTTTCTCTTTATTTACTTTGTTTTTGGATAATTTTAGTTTGTTCAAGATATCTTGTTTGTTCTTAATGTTGCACTGACTGGAGTGGGAATAGAAAGTGTTACCCCTCCGCTATCCAACACTTGCCCTACTGTTGTACTGACTGGAGTGGGAATAGTAAATTTTACCCCTCAATGATCCAACACTTTCCCTACTGTTTTACTGACTGGAGTGGCAATAGCAAATGTAACCCCTCTGCAATCCAACACGTTCCCTACTGTTGTACTTACTGGGGTGGGAATACAAAATTGTATCCCTCCGCTATCCAACAGTTTCCCTAATGTTATACTGACTGAAGTGGGAATAGTAAATGTTACCCCTCCGCAATCCAACACTTTCCCTATTGTTGTACTGACTGGAGTGGGAATGGAAAATGTTATACCTCTGCTATCCAACACTTTTCCTACTGTAGCACTTACTGGAGTGGTAGTAGTAAATTGTTCCCCTCAGCAATTCAACACTTTCCCTACTGTTGTACTGACTGGAGTGGGAATACTACATTTTACCCCTCTGCAATCCAACACTTTCCCTAGTGTAGCACTTATTGGAGTGGGAATAGAAAATGTTACCCCTCCACAATCCAACACTTTCCCTACTGTTGTACTGACTGGAGTGGGAATAGTACATTTTACTCCTCTGCAATCCAACAGTTCCTGTACAGTTGTATTGATTGGAGTGGGATTAGTAATTTTACCCCTCCACACTCCAATAGTTTCCCTACTGTTTTACTGGCTTGAGTGTGAATAGTAAATATTACCTATGCACAATCCAACACTTTGACTACGGTTGCATTTACTGGAGGGAGATTTGTAACTTTTACCCATGAAGTCGGAGTAGTACATTTTTTATATATTCACTATAACAGTTTGCATGGTTTTGTACAAATTATAGTTGGAATAGTACACGTATAAAATGTTATATTTTATAATGTATTTTATATTGTTATTATTTATATTATGTTTTTGTTTATTTAGAATTATACGGAGTGCTGATTTCGCTTCTTTTTGCAAAATTGGAGGCGCTTTTCCGTAATATATATATATATATATATATATATATATATATATATATATATATATATATATATATATATATTCCAATAACAAAAAAGTTCACGCGGCACACTTCTTGGCAGATAAATCATGATTTATTCACACAGGTCTCTAGCAAAACTCCTACGCGTTTCGAACAAACGTTCTTGATCACGGCAGTGTTCTACAATTAGTCCTTCTTTCATTTCCTCATTTTATACTTTCACTCTTTGCTTGTTGGCAGTGAGGCATTGTGGGCATTGTAGTTTCTGTGTGGTTTGGTAACCTTTTTAACTTTATTTTCAGTTTTTTGAATGGGACATTCATGTGGGGAAATTTCTAAAGATACATCCCCAAATAATACGTTTTTATCCTTAAGTAGGATATTCATTACGTATTGTTTGTCGAAAAAACTATTCTATCTGTTTATATCGTTTGCGCTTTTGTATGTGCGCTACGATTTCAGGGATGTCTAATCCTTAGATTCAGTTATTACTAGGGCTGAGTGCCCTTTGCCCCACATGTGTTCCCATTCTGATACATTGATATCACAAGCCCATGTTATTGTTTAAGTAAATTCACCAACATCAGTGGTCCATATTGTGAACAAAACATACTGTATATCCTATCAAGGAATCTGCAACTTATTTTACAAGTGAACATGCATTTCTTCATCTGCATTCAAACCTTTCGGGTGTTTTGTTTTAAATTTGATTATCAATTTAGACTCCAATCGTCTTAACTTAAGTAGTCTATCACCCCCGCGTTCTTGTTTTGGAATTGTTGCCAGTCCCAAATACTTTATGTCCTGCCATGTTTTTCCTTCATGTTGTTTAATGTGTTTTGCCATGGCATAGGCATTATCATCATTTTGTATCGCCCGAATATGTTCTAATATTCTTTTTTTCAAAGGGCATTTTGTAATGCCTATATATTCTTTTCCGCAGTAAAATCTCAGCATGTATACTACAAATGATGATTCGCAGGTTATTTTTGTCTTGATTGTGAAGTCTTTTCCGGAAGGATCTTTTAATGTGGTGGTGTTTTGTCCTATTTTACAGGCTTTGCAGGTCATGCACTTTGTAAACCCAGTACTTCTCCTTTGAAGCCAATCTACAGGTTTACTGAATGTAAAATGACTTCGTACCAAATGGTCAGTGAGGTTTGGCGCTCTTCTGTATGAGATTAGGGGACCAGTTCCAATGTCCTTTCCTATGTCTGGATCTTTTGTCAAGATGTGCCAGTATTTTGAAAGAATTTTCTGAATCTTATGACTTTCCTTGTTATACGTAACAATCATTCGTGGTTGTTCCTCTTTCACTTTTTCAGTGTCTTTCTTTTCATTGTTCAGTGTTTCCAATCTCGTTTTCTGTCTGGCTTTTGCTTCCCCTTGTGCTATATCTGTGTAATTATAGCCTCTTTCTAGGAATCACTCTTTGGTATCTTTGAACTTTTTCTCCATTTCCTCTGTTGTTGAGCAATTTCTCTTCATACGAAGAAATTCTCCATAGGGGATGCTTTTTACCAATTCCTAGTAATAACTGAATCTAAGGATTAGACATCCCTGAAATCGTAGCGCACATACAAAAGCGCAAACGATATAAACAGATAGAATAGTTTTTTCGACAAACAATACGTAATGAATATCCTACTTAAGGATAAAAACGTATTATTTGGGGATGTATCTTTAGAAATTTCCCCACATGAATGTCCCATTCAAAAAACTGAAAATAAAGTTAAAAAGGTTACCAAACCACACAGAAACTACAATGCCCATAATGCCTCACTGCCAACAAGCAAAGAGTGAAAGTATAAAATGAGGAAATGATAGAAGGACTAATTGTAGAACACTGCCGTGATCAAGAACGTTTGTTCGAAACGCGTAGGAGTTTTGCTAGAGACCTGTGTGAATAAATCGTGATTTATCTGCCAAGAAATGTGCCGCGTGAACTTTTTTGTTATTGGAATTAAAGAAAGACACGCTCCCGGTCTTGCACGCGGGCACCAACAGAAGTGTTCCCTCTGTGACGGGGACAATTGAGAGGAATAAGTATACAGAGGAGAACCCGGCTTCCATATCTTCACAACGCTTCAAAGCTTTTGCTAAAAAGAACAGCAGTCCGGATGAACAACAACGACTCACGGACACCTTGGTCGAGCGTCGACGTGCTCAGTCGGAGGACGCGAACACGGTCGGGAGTCTCCCGGGTTAGTAACTGTGTGAGCGAAGCAGTGAAATAGCTTGGTTAAGCCGTGTGGGTTTTTTTGCATGTGAAGTAACTGTTACCGAGCATGAGTAAGCAAAAGTGATATTGCAAATTACGAATATCACTGAACCTTTCTTGGCAGAGCAACAGGTCAAGCAAACGGGTAAACACAAAAGACCCGTATCCTTAAAATAACATCATAAAGCAAGAGTGTTCGAAAACACCTTCCTCACCAGTAAAAGCATAGTACTGCAACCACACGGGAGGACCGATTGTGTTCGACAAAAGATACTAAATAAATAAAGTACCGAAATGGAAGAGAGAACAAGGCAGAGACTATTAAAAGCGGAAACAATGTTCCAACGAAACAAAAATGCCAAAACAATTGGCGCTGAAGGCGAGGTTGAAAAGGCACCACAACAGAATATTAACACAACAAAACAATTGTTTATAAAACTGGAGAAATTGATGAGAAAAGAAATCTCACGAGGATGGGAGATAATAACTTTAGAAAAATATGTGGAATGTAACATGGTACCTAGAGGTCTCCGCATATTTACCCTTCCAAACCACCCTGACACCAAACCTGAAATGTTGGAGGAATGGGGGAATAACAATATGGAGTGTTCCAAAAGAATGATACAAATAATCATAAAATATGCCAGACAGGAAATAGAAGAACTATTACAAAAAATAACTGAAATTGAACAAGAAATAGCATCATTAAAGGAGGATAGTGCTACAATTAAAAAACTGAGAACAGAGATGGACAAGAATCTAGACAAACATGATGATGAGGTCCAGAAAAGAAAAGAACGGAAATTTCATAGAGATGAGGACGATTATAAATTTGGAACAATTCTTACATTCGCCCGGAAATTTGATTTGGCCAAAAAACAGTGGGATGAAACAACTAAAAAAGGAACAAGTCAACAAACGAGTGGATCTGAATCGGAAATCAGTGAAGGAGAACAAAGAGCAATGGGCATACGTAACTTCTCTTTTTTAGAGGAGATGGAGCTGCTCTATCACAAGCAGCAAACACCACGCTACAACACAGGTGCACGTGGACGCGGACAACGAAGACAAAGAACGAGAGGAAGAGGTTTACAACAATTCTCAGGAAGACAAAACGCAAAACCAGACGAAGCACAAGACAAAGGAAGTCGATACAACCTAAGATCAAGACCAGTGAGAAAATAATCACAAAAAAGAAAAATATAATGCCCAATCTGGTAATAAACCTATCCAGGTATAATCTATCAAAAGATGAAATTGATCTACTTAACAAGGGCCTATCATTTTGCCCGGAAATTCATCATGAAGAAGTTGACACAAAAATAGACTTATATAAATATATAAGAAAACTGAAATTAAAAAAGTATTTTGCTAAACGAATGCCAAATCAAAAACGGACTGAAACACAGGAAGACACTGTAGAAAACCAACAGAGAGCATCTGAACAAAGAGATGACATACTGATCCTCAACCAAGATCAAAGCGAAACATGTAATATTGAAGATGTTCCTCATCTGAGAATTGCATACGAACTAGCACATGATGTGACAGATTCCCAAATAACGGATACCCAAATACTGCAAGAAATGGAAGTGAAAACGGATAAAAGTACGAAAACTCCATTCAAAGCAAAATCGAAATTCTATCCCATGCTCCATCCAGGGAATAAAATTGACTTATTTTATGATTTAGTTGTAAGTGAAATAGAACAAATGGGAAATACCAACCATGCGAACAAAAAAGAAAACCTAACAAAAATAGAACGAGCAGCAATACAATCATTAAAAAACAATCCAATGATTGAAATCAAACCCGCGGACAAGGGTGGCAACATCATAATAATGGACAAACAACATTATATAGATGAAGCACTACGTCAATTAAGTGAATTTGAATTTTTGAATTTTGAGATGTTTGTAAAGCGCAAGTTCACTAGTCAGTTTCTTGGCGCTATAGGATTTCAGATGAGTGAGGGGGGAGAGTTATAGACTGAATGCTTGTTGAAACAGAAAAGTTTTAAGATGGCTACGGAATTCTGTGTAAGAGGACAGGGATCTGATGGAGGGTGGAAGGGAGTTCCAAAAGATAGGGGCAAGCACCGAGAACTTCTGGCCGCCGGAGCGCTTCTTTCTGAATCGAGGAATGACTAAGAGGGATTTAGAGGAGGAGCGCAAATCTCTGACAGGGAGATAGCTGGTGATGGCTGTATTAATGAAGGCAGGGGCGGTGCCGGCCCGGGCCTGGAAGGTAAGGCAGCCAAGTTTGAAGAGGGCTCTTTGCTTTATTGGGAGCCAATGAAGGGCGAGGAGCAGAGGGGAGGAGTGATGGAATTTTGGTAGGCAATGTACCAGGCGAGCAGCCTGGTTCTGCACCAGCTGGAGACGATGGAGTGCATAGGCCGGTGCACCGTTATAGATGATGTTACCATAATCGATTTTGGATAAAATCATGGCCATGACAATCAGTTTCAAAGCAGAGGGAGAAAAGAAGCGGGAAACCTTCCTAATGATACGTAAAGTGAAAAAGGAAGAAGAAACAACAGAGCTAATGTGGGTGTGGAGTGTCAACTGGGGATTGAGCCAAATCCCTAAGGTTTTAACCGAGAGAGAGGGGGTGGGGGGGGACCAAAGGAGACAGGCCAAAAAGAGGGTAACCAAGGATTGCCGCTGCCCCCAGTCAAGATCAGTTCTGTCTTATCCGGGTTGAGTTTGAGATGGTTTGCATTCATCCAACCGCGGATAAACAGAAGGACCGACTGGAAGCTAGATGGGGCAAATGAAGAAGAGGAAAAATTAAAAATAAGCTGGAGGTCATCAGCATAATTATAGACTGTGACCTCCATTTGTTGGAGCGCAGAAATAAGAGGAAAAATATATAAATTGAACAGGAGGGGGGAGAGGGAAGAGCCCTGGGGAACCCCACAGTTCACTTTGCTAGGTGAGGCAGAAAATTCACCCAAGTGGACCGCCTGTGTGCGTCCCTCCAGAAAAGAGCCTATCCAGGCAAGGGCTTGGCCACCAATGCCCGCCGTCTTGACACGGGACAAAAGGATGGTATGGTCTACCGTGTCAAAGGCGGCCGATAAGTCCAGAAGGACCAGGGCTTGAGGGATGTTAGTATCTACGCCCTCCCTGAGTTGGTCCATTACTGAGATAACTACCTTCTCTGTGGAGTGCCGGGGGCGAAAGCCCGCCTGGCTGGGTGCAAGATAGCTAGTACTTTCAATAAAGGAGCTAAGCACCTGGGTGGCATGAGACTCTGCAATTTTTCCTAGGTGGGGAAGGAGGGATATGGGGCGATAATTTGCAGGAGAGGAGGGGTCCGCTCCGGGTTTCTTCAGTATTGGAAGAATAGTAGCTGCCTTGAGCGAGGCCGGGACCGAGCCCGAAGCAAAGCAATTGTTCAGGAGAGCCAGAACAGGGGATGGGACCACCTGAAAAAGCTGGCTTAAAATGCGTGCTGGGGCAGTGTCAGCCGGGGAGCCCGATTTGACTCGATTAAGTAGGGGGAGCAGTGACTCTCTTGTAAGTGGGGGAATGGAAGTAATGGTACAAGGGTTATCAGATGGTTGGGGAGATATGAAAGAGGTGGGAGGGGGGGAATATTGGATTTGATGAGGGTTATTTTGTCAATGAAGTAATCATTGAGAGAGTCACATAGTGCCTGGGAGGAGGGAATTTTGGGTGAGGTTCTGTCCGAAGCGGCTAGCTCGTGTACAGTGGAAAAAATCACGCGGGGTTGACATTCTGCCGCCAGAATGCGTCCGGAAAAGTAGTCAGTTTTAGCTGTCAATAAGGAGGTTTTATAATCTTGAGTACCGTGACAAAGTGTTCCCGGCTAATGGGTGAGTAGGTGCGGCGCCAGGCACGTTCGGCCTGTCTAACCTCCAATTTCTTGGCTTTGAGGTCCAGAGTGAACCATTTATTGGCCTGATGGGAGCGATTTATAACCATACGCTTCAGAGGAGCCACTGGATCGCAGGCAGAAATAAGCCATTGGTCCAGTGTAGCAATCTGAGAGCGGGGATCTAATTCCATGGTATCAGGGCAGGTAGCTGTAAGTGAATTGCAAAGAGACATTATGTCCACTTTGTTCCAGTTCCTTGCCCAGATGATTTTGGGAGCGGACGAGGGAGTTTTAAGGTTCAGGTCCATGGAAAAAGCAAGGAGAGAATGATCCGACCAAAGACAGGGCGAGGGGATCGGAGGAGAGATAGGAATATTGAGCGTCCATATCTGGTCCAAGATGTGGCCACCGATGTGAGTGGGGCTTTGAACATGTTGGATGAAATTGAGACTGGAAAGAGCTTGAGTGAAATCTTTAGAAGGGGAGTCTTCGGCGAGATCCGTGGGCCAATAGTTAAAATCGCCCAGGACTAAAACTGAGGCGTTGTTGATTACCACAGTGGCTAGAAGGTTCTGAAAAGCAAGGAGGAAGTTAGGAGATGACTGAGGGGGTCGGTACGTTATAACACACGTGATCGGTGTCTTAAGGTGAATAGAGCGTACCACAAGGCAGTCAGCAGCTGGTAGAGTGGGCGTAGCAAGAGTCTGAAAGTTGAATTCCTTGCGAGCAATCAAAGCTACCCCGCCTCCTGCTCTGCCGTCCGGCCGATCAGCACGGTGTATAGAATATCCAGGAGGGAGGGCAGCTAGGACGCACGGTAGGGAGTCAGATTTGTACCAAGTTTCCGTGAGAAACAAGAGGTCAGGAGAGTTTGAATCCAGGAGATCGTAAATTTCGATCTGGTGCTTAACAGCCGACCTAGTATTAAGGAGAAGGGCAGAGGTAGTTGTAATAGGGGGGGGGAGGGGGGTGTATAATAGAGCCTGGTGTTGCAATGCCCAATTTATGGGTGTATGCCTTTGTGGCTTGATTCAGTTGCCAATCAGCATTAAGCGAGCGCAGCTGGTCAGCAGTGTATGATGTGGTTAGGGCAGATCTTTGTGTCCCGTGGCCCGGTCTGGCGCGGACGGGCGCAGACGGGCTTGCCTTAGGCGCGCCTTCGGCGCGCAGTCGGCGCGCCCGCTGCGCCCGTCCGCTGCGCGGACGGGGGTTGCACATTTATGGGAAACTGAAAACAGTAGTTGGGGGCGTGGCCTCTCGGGCGGGGGGCGTGGCCTATGCGGGCGTCGATGCTGGCGGTAGTTTCCTAATCCCGCGACAGCGATAAACTCCGCTGCGCGGTGATTTTGGAAGCGAGGGTGTGCCCAAATCAGGAGAGTAAGCAATATAAAATACAGCAGATTAGTGACACTCAAATATTTAAAAGCAAACAAACAGGCCTACTCCCGGCTTTTCGCCTCAGGAGGAATCCAATCAACTGGACGCTAGCAGTCAGCGCCAGATATAGAGGAGGTTGGGGCGTGGCCTCTTGGGCGGGGCCTCTCGGGCGGGGGCGTGGCCTATGCGGGCGTCGATGCTGGCGGTAGTTTCCTAATCCCGCGACAGCGATAAACTCCGCTGCGTGGTGATTTTGGAAGCGAGGGTGTGCCCAAATCAGGAGAGTAAGCAATATAAAATACAGCAGATTAGTGACACTCAAATATTTAAAAGCAAACAAACAGGCCTACTCCCGGCTTTTCGCCTCAGGAGGAATCCAATCAACTGGACGCTAGCAGTCAGCGCCAGATATAGAGGAGGTTGGGGGCGTGGCGCTGCGCCCGTCCGCTGCGCGGACGGGGGTTGCACATTTATGGGAAACTGAAAACAGTAGTTGGGGGCGTGGCCTCTCGGGCGGGGGGCGTGGCCTATGCGGGCGTCGATGCTGGCGGTAGTTTCCTAATCCTGCGACAGCGATAAACTCCGCTGCGCGGTGATTTTGGAAGCGAGGGTGTGCCCAAATCAGGAGAGTAAGCAATATAAAATACAGCAGATTAGTGACACTCAAATATTTAAAAGCAAACAAACAGGCCTACTCCCGGCTTTTCGCCTCAGGAGGAATCCAATCAACTGGACGCTAGCAGTCAGCGCCAGATATAGAGGAGGTTGGGGCGTGGCCTCTTGGGCGGGGCCTCTCGGGCGGGGGCGTGGCCTATGCGGGCGTCGATGCTGGCGGTAGTTTCCTAATCCCGCGACAGCGATAAACTCCGCTGCGTGGTGATTTTGGAAGCGAGGGTGTGCCCAAATCAGGAGAGTAAGCAATATAAAATACAGCAGATTAGTGACACTCAAATATTTAAAAGCAAACAAACAGGCCTACTCCCGGCTTTTCGCCTCAGGAGGAATCCAATCAACTGGACGCTAGCAGTCAGCGCCAGATATAGAGGAGGTTGGGGGCGTGGCCTCTCGGGCGGGGGCGTGGCCTATGCGGGCGTCGATGCTGGCGGTAGTTTCCTAATCCCGCGACAGCGATAAACTCCGCTGCGCGGTGATATTGGAAGCAAGGGTGTGCCCAAATCAGGAGAGTAAGCAATATAAAAAACAGCAGATTAGTGACACTTAAATATTTAAAAACAAACAAACAGGCCTACTCCCGGCTTTTCGCCTCAGGAGGAATCCAATCAACTGATGGAAAGAATTATGAACTACTAAAGAAGAACCCGATTCCAGAACTTATATCTGACTTGGAAACAAAACTGAATCAATGGCAACAGAAAACTTTGATTACGGAAAATGAAAAGAAATATCTAATGGTGGAACATCCGATCATACCAACGATGTACTTTTTACCTAAAGTACACAAGACATTGAATAGACCACCTGGAAGGCCAATAATTTCCAGCTGCGGAAGCTTATATGAAAACATAGCTAATTATGTTGATTATTTTATTGCTCCTCTAGTTCCCACACTAACCTCCTACATAAAAGATACAGGGGACTTCCTCAAACTATTAAATGACACAGAATGGCAACCGTCTTATATGCTAGTCACCATAGATGTGGTGTCACTTTACACCTCTATAAGCCATGACATTGGATTAAAAGCAATAGAATTTTTTTTGAAACAGCGCCCAATCACTGAACGTGAACATTCCAAAATGCTAACAAACATGATTAAAATGTGTCTGTACAATAATGTTTTTTTGTTTAATCAAAGGATGTACCAGCAAAAGTGTGGAACAGCAATGGGAGTTTCCTTCTCTCCAAGCTATGCGAATCTCATGATGGGGAGGTGGGAGAGGAGCATAGCTTGGAGAGAGGAAAACGAGCCACACATGGCAAAAGTAGCGCTATGGGTGCGTTTTATTGATGATTTGTTTTTGCTGTGGAAAGGCACCACAGCGGAATTTGAGACCTTTTTCAACATTCTAAACAGTAATGATGTGGGTTTGAAATTTACATATAACATCAATCCAAAAGAAATTGAATTTTTGGACATTAAAGTTTTCATAAAGGACAACAAAATCGAAACGACCACTCATAGAAAGAAAACAGCAACAAATAGCATCCTCCATGGTCTGAGTTTCCATCCCAAGAAATTGGTAAAAAGCATCTCCTATGGAGAATTTCTTCGTATGAAGAGAAATTGCTCAACAACAGAAGAAATGGAGAAAAAGTTCAAAGATACCAAAGAGCGATTCCTAGAAAGAGGCTATAATTACACAGATATAGCACAAGGGGAAGCAAAAGCCAGACAGAAAACGAGATTGGAAACACTGAACAATGAAAAGAAAGAGACTGAAAAAGTGAAAGAGGAACAACCACGAATGATTGTTACGTATAACAAGGAAAGTCATAAGATTCAGAAAATTCTTTCAAAATACTGGCACATCTTGACAAAGATCCAGACATAGGAAAGGACATTGGAACTGGTCCCCTAATCTCATACAGAAGAGCGCCAAACCTCACTGACCATTTGGTACAAAGTCATTTTACATTCAGTAAACCTGTAGATTGGCTTCAAAGGAGAAGTAATGGGTTTACAAAGTGCATGACCTGCAAAGCCTGTAAAATAGGACAAAACACCACCACATTAAAAGATCCTTCCGGAAAAGACTTCACAATCAAGACAAAAATAACCTGCGAATCATCATTTGTAGTATACATGCTGAGATGTTACTGCGGAAAAGAATATATAGGCAGTACAAAATGCCCTTTGAAAAAAAGAATATTAGAACATATTCGGGCGATACAAAATGATGATAATGCCTATGCCATGGCAAAACACATTAAACAACATGAAGGAAAAACATGGCAGGACATAAAATATTTGGGACTGGCAACAATTCCAAACCAAGAACGCGGGGGTGATAGACTACTTAAGTTAAGACGATTGGAGTCTAAATTGATAATCAAATTTAAAACAAAACACCCGAAAGGCTTGAATGCAGATGAAAAAATGCATGTTCACTTGTAAAATAAGTTGCAGATTCCTTGATAGGATATACAGTATGTTTTGTTCACAATATGGACCACTGATGTTGGTGAATTTACTTAAACAATAACATGGGCTTGTGATATCAATGTATCAGAATGGGAATACATGTGGGGCAAAGGGCACTCAGCCCTAGTAATAACTGAATCTAAGGATTAGACATCCCTGAAATCGTAGCGCACATACAAAAGCGCAAACAATATAAACAGATAGAATAGTTTTTTCGACAAACAATACGTAATGAATATCCTACTTAAGGATAAAAACGTATTATTTGGGGATGTATCTTTAGAAATTTCCCCACATGAATGTCCCATTCAAAAAACTGAAAATAAAGTTAAAAAGGTTACCAAACCACACAGAAACTACAATGCCCACAATGCCTCACTGCCAACAAGCAAAGAGTGAAAGTATAAAATGAAGAAATGAAAGAAGGACTAATTGTAGAACACTGCCGTGATCAAGAATGTTTGTTCGAAACGCGTAGGAGTTTTGCTAGAGACCTGTGTGAATAAATCGTGATTTATCTGCCAAGAAGTGTGCCGCGTGAACTTTTTGTTATTGGAATTAAAGAAAGACACGCTCCCGGTCTTGCACGCGGGCACCAACAGAAGTGTTCCCTCTGTGACGGGGACAATTGAGAGGAATATATATATATATATATACGCGTCATGGCGGTTGTTGGTGTCGGGCATCAATTAAACTACAAAACTGCACCAAATTTGGGTTTGCCTCGTCTTGTTTCCAGTGGCTAAGAAGACATTTTGTACCATATATATATATATATATATATATTACCTACTGGCGATAGCCAGTAGGTATATATAGTTAGGATTTTTTTCCTATGGGATTTTTGAAAATTCTATGTCGAATAACTTTGGCGTTTGAGGACAGAATTGGCTGAAATTTTCAGGAAAATGGAACATTTTGTTTCTGAGCAGCCCCTGAAAATTTGGGGGGGTTTCGTCAAGGGGGGGCCGAGAAAAAAGGGGGGTCCCAAAACGTGTTTTTCCCATGCAATTTTCCGTAGGGCGGTTGGCCTCACTTTTAGCCTGAACGGCTGAATGGATTTACACCAAACTTGGCAAAATTGTAGGGACTGGTAGCCCGATGTGCCTTTGCTATGTCTCAAGATATAGGCTCCAGTGGTTTTTACGAAAATTCACTTTGAAAAATATATATTGGGCTACATTGGGCTATATATATGTTGGAGCCCAAATGTAGCCCAATGTAGCCCAATGTAGCCCAATGTAGCCCAAAGATGGCCACCAGAGACAAAAAAAACAAATGTAGCCCAAATATCAGCCAGATGTAGCCCAACTATAGCCCAATGACAGAATGTCCCAGAGTGTTCTAAAGAACAACTAGAGTGCTAACAGTCCTACTTATTACAAAGGTGTGGCACACCTGAAGCCATCTTGATTGGAATAAAGTGGTAACTCTTAAAACATTTAATTTAAAAATGAACAAAATGAGGGGGTTCATTTTGCCATAGAAAGTATGATTAGCGAATATATGACGAAATCCCGCATACCATCAGTCCGCAAAAAAAATCCCGCATGTACTATTAGGCCGCAAATTAAAATAACGAAAACTTTTAGAACGAATATGCCTTTAGCATACACTAAACAACTAAACTACCCTAAACCCTAAAACACTACCCCCAGCATGACCCTACACTACACAAACAGTACAACACTACCCTAAACCCTAAAACACTACCCCCAGCATGACCCTACACTACACAAACACTACAACACTACCCTAAACCCTAAAACACTACCCCCAGCATGACCCTACACTACGCAAACACTACAACACTACCCAAATCCCAAAAACACTACACCCCAGCATGACCCTACACTACGCAAACACTACAACACTACCCTAAACCCTAAAACACTACCCCCAGCATGACCCTACACTACACAAACACTACAACACAACCCTAAACCCTAAAACACTACCCCCAGCATGACCCTACACTACACAAACACTACAACACAACCCTAAACCCTAAAACACTACCCCCAGCATGACCCTACACTACGCAAACACTACAACACTACCCTAAACCCTAAAACACTACCCCCAGCATGACCCTACACTACGCAAACACTACAACACGACCCAAAACCCTAAAACACTACACCCCAGCATGACCCTACACTACGCAAACACTACAACACTACCCTAAACCCTAAAACACTACCCCCAGCATGACCCTACACTACGCAAACACTACAACACTACCCAAAACCCTAAAACACTACACCCCAGCATGACCCTACACTACGCAAACACTACAACACTACCCTAAACCCTAAAACACTACCCCCAGCATGACCCTACACTACGCAAACACTACAACACTACCCTAAACCCTAAAACACTACCCCCAGCATGACCCTACACTACGCAAACACTACAACACTACCCTAAACCCTAAAACACTACCCCCAGCATGACCCTACACTACGCAAACACTACAACACTACCCAAAACCCTAAAACACTACCCCCAGCATGACCCTACACTACGCAAACACTACAACACTACCCAAAACCCTAAAACACTACCCCCAGCATGACCCTACACTACGCAAACACTACAACACTACCCAAAACCCTAAAACACTACCCCCCAGCATGACCCTACACTACGCAAACACTACAACACTACCCAAAACCCTAAAACACTACTCCCAGCATGACCCTACACTACGCAAACACTACAACACTACCCAAAACCCTAAAACACTACCCCCAGCATGACCCTACACTACGCAAACACTACAACACTACCCAAAACCCTAAAACACTACACCCCAGCATGACCTTACACTACGCAAACACTACAACACTACCCAAAACCCTAAAACACTACACCCCAGCATGACCCTACACTACGCAAACACTACAACACTACCCAAAACCCTAAAACACTACCCCCAGCATGACCCTACACTACGCAAACACTACAACACTACCCTAAACCCTAAAATACTACACCCCAGCATGACCCTACACTACGCAAACACTACAACACTACCCAAAACCCTAAAACACTACCCCCAGCATGACCCTACACTACGCAAACACTACAACACTATCCTAAACCCTAAAACACTACGCCCAGCATGACCCTACACTACGCAAACACTACAACACTACCCTAAACCCTAAAACACTACCCCCAGCATGACCCTACACTACGCAAACACTACAACACTACCCTAAACCCTAAAACACTACCCCCAGCATGACCCTACACTACGCAAACACTACAACACTACCCTAAACCCTAAAACACTACCCCCAGCATGACCCTACACTACGCAAACACTACAACACTACCCTAAACCCTAAAACACTACCCCCAGCATGACCCTACACTACGCAAACACTACAACACTACCCAAAACCCTAAAACACTACCCCCAGCATGACCCTACACTACGCAAACACTACAACACTACCCAAAACCCTAAAACACTACCCCCCAGCATGACCCTACACTACGCAAACACTACAACACTACCCAAAACCCTAAAACACTACCCCCAGCATGACCCTACACTACGCAAACACTACAACACTACCCAAAACCCTAAAACACTACCCCCAGCATGACCCTACACTACGCAAACACTACAACACTACCCAAAACCCTAAAACACTACACCCCAGCATGACCCTACACTACGCAAACACTACAACACTACCCAAAACCCTAAAACACTACCCCCAGCATGACCCTACACTACGCAAACACTACAACACTACCCTAAACCCTAAAACACTACACCCCAGCATGACCCTACACTACGCAAACACTACAACACTACCCAAAACCCTAAAACACTACCCCCAGCATGACCCTACACTACGCAAACACTACAACACTATCCTAAACCCTAAAACACTACGCCCAGCATGACCCTACACTACGCAAACACGACAACACTACCCTAAACCCTAAAACACTAGCCCCAGCATGACCCTACACTACGCAAACACTACAACACAACCCTAAACCCTAAAACACTACCCCCAGCATGACCCTACACTACGCAAACACTACAACACTACCCTAAACCCTAAAACACTACCCCCAGCATGACCCTACACTACGCAAACACTACAACACAACCCTAAACCCTAAAACACTACCCCCAGTGGGTATATATAGTTAGGATTTTTACTCTATGGGATTCCTGAAAATTCTATGTCTAATAACTTTGGCGTTTGTGGACGGAATTGGCTGAAATTTTCAGGAAAATGGCACATTTTGTTTCTGAGCAGCCCCTGAAAATATGGGGGGGTTACGTCAAGGGGGGGGCCGAGAAAAAAGGGGGGTCCCAAAACGCGTTTTTCCCATTCATTTTTCCATAGGGCGGTTGGACTCACTTTTAGCTCGAACGGAACTTCGCGAAGCGAAGCTGATTGGCTCTCCGGTGTCTGTCAACATTCTAAACAGTCCGGAGCGGCCGCCATCTTGTCTCTCGGTACGATCGAGAGACAAGATGTGGTGAAAAACGAAGGGGGAAATGAAGGAAAGGGGGCAAGGTAGACCACTCCTGACCCCCTAGGATTGATGAAGGGGATATTAAAGTGCCCCGCGGGGCAAAAAAAAAAAATATTTTTTTTTGCGATTTTACGCCGTAGAGGCGCGTCCCGCTACGCGAACCGGGCAGCTCACCGGGCAGCTAACCGGGCAGCTAACCGGCAGCGTAGATGTCAACATTGTAAACAGTCCGGAGCGGTAGGTTCGAGAGACAAGATGTGGTGAAAAAAGAAGGGGGAAATGAAGGAAAGGGGGCAAGGTAACCCCCTCCTGACCCCCTAGGATTGATGAGGGGGATATTAAAGTCCCCCGCGATTTTTCGCGGTAGAGGCGCTTCCCGGTACACAAACCGGGCAGCTAACCGGCAGCGTAGCGGGAGTCCGCCATCTTGTGTTTTTGGAGCGTCCGGTTCGCGTACCGGGTAGCGTCCCGGTAAGCGTAACAAGGGGAAAACCAAGAGAAACAGTAAAAAAAAAATTAAGGGAATAGATTTCCAGCAAACTTGGCAAAATTGTAGGGACTGTTTGTTTGATGTGCCTTTGCAAGGCCTCAAGATATGTGCACGTGTGGATTTTGTCTAATTAAGGTTAAAAAAAATATATATATCTGTAAGCGTGCTCCGGCACGCTTACGTTACGGGTTTTGTTTGCGCTGCAGAGCCGATACGTCACAGTTATGCGACGCGTCATGAGGCGTCTCACGTGGCTACGTGATACGTCACGTAATAAAGAATATATTTTACAGCTATAGATATTAGCTTTTAAAAAACCAATGAAATTCACTGAAAAAACCATAGGTTATAGACCATATATAGTTAGGAATTTGCATTTACAAAACCTTGAAAATTCACTGAAAAAACCATAGGTTAGAGACCATATATAGTTAGCTGGACATTTTATTGACATAAAACCAATGAAATTCCATATATAGTTAGTTGCACTAACTATATATCGCGCACCCGCAATCCACTGCTGATGATGTCACATATTACATCATTCATGACATGGTCAGTGACATCACTGATGACATCACTGATGACATCTCAAATGACATCTCAAATGACATCTAATAGTAATAGTGGGGCGCTCCGGTCTGCTCCTATCTTGAAAGTTTCGGGGTGATTCGGCAGGCGGGAGCCGAGAAAAAAGGGGGTCCCAAAACTTGTTTTCTCCATGTTAATTCCCATAAAACTTTAGACACGGCTACAGCTCGAACTGCTGAACGGAATTACACCAAATTTGGCAAAAAGATAGTGCTTGGTTCAGAAAGAACTCTTTTTGTTAAATGGTGTAAATCTGTTCAGTAGTTGCTGAGAAAATACCAAAACAAAAGTTTCGATATATAGAGAGGCACAGTGAATCCGCGCACCCTGCCGATCACGAGCTGCAAACATAATTTTTTTTAAATCGTCAAGATGCATGGGGGATCCGGCCACGAAAATAAGAAAAACAAAGCGCAGTCTTCCGAGCTTCGTTATTATTTAGCCCCCGGGTGGGCCAAGTCCCGGGGGCATGTCAACAAATATTTGCGGGTGCCTAGAGGGACCCCCGCAGCCTCGGGGACCACCACCCGAGGCTTTCTATAAATATTTGTGGGGAGCACATAGCCTTCTTTTTTTAATGTATGGGAACCTCAAAGGCCCCTCCAAGCCCCGGGGACCACCACCCCCGGGGCTTTTATTAGGTATTGTGCGGGGGGCACACAGCTCCCCCACTGCCCCAGGGACCGGCACTCCTGGGGCTTCTTTTTACAAATAAATACCGATGTGGGAGGCTTGAGCCCCCCCACATGCCCTGGGGACTGTCACCTCCCCGGGGCACTAATATGTAAATTTGGGGGTCCGTTAAGGAACCCTGAGCCCCGGGGACCACCACCTCCCCGGGGCTGTGTACACATTGGGAGGGGGGCCGCACGGCCCTCCTCCTGGAGCCTGTGATGGCCCTGGGGACCGCCACCCCCCAGGACCGGCTCCTGAAGTGTCCTGGGGTGCCCACCCCCAGGACACTGCTGTTCGGTAGGACAGGGCGGGAGCCTCACGGCCAAACCAGATTGCTTTTCCACATGGGGAGCTGCATGTCAGCAGCTCCCCATGTGGAAAAGCAATGCCGGCTCCCACAGGAAGCGGGGAGTCGGCAGGGACCGAGGGGGCACTGGGGCTCCACCTACAGTCCCCAACAAGAGGCCAGCTCGGGGACGGGGTCCATGCAGCCAGAAGTGGCCAAGGAGGGGGTCACGCGGCCCCCCTCTCCCATTATAAAAAAAAAGCAAAGGCCGGCCCCGGGGGATGGGATCCCCGGGGCCATAAATGGCCTGGGGAGGGGGGCCATACAGCCCCCCTCCAAATAAAAAAAAAAAACGGATGGCCAGGCCCTGGAGGATGGGTTCCCCAGGGCCAGAAGTGGCTCCACAGGGCATGTTTGCACACATGTCACCTCAGGCCCGCCCCCTTGTTTCACCACTGTGCAAACGTGGCCCCTGGTGAGTTGTAAGTTGAGGAATTAATTCCCCTTGAACACTTAGGGTCCCTGGGGGCCAACTAGCCCACCTGGTACCTCCAGTATGCGCCAGGGAGCTGCATTGCAGAGAAGTGTTCGGAGGCCACACCCCTTTTTACACCTCTCTGCAACGCAGCTCTGTGGCGCTTACTGGAGGTACCTGGTGAGCTAGTTGGACGCCAGGGACCCTTGGGATTCAAGGGGACTTTATCCCCCAACTCAAAATGCGCCACGGGGATTGTTTGCACAGTGGTGAAGGGAGGGGGCGGAGTTGGAGGTGACATGTGTGCAAACACACCCTGTGGCACGTTTTAAGTTGGGGAATTAATTCCTCTTCAATCCTGAAGGTCCTTGGTGGCCAACAAGCCCACCACTTACCTCCAGTAAGCGCCAGTGCACTGCGTTGCAGAGAGGTGGCCCAGGCCATGCCCCTTTTTACACCGCTCTGCAACGCAGCTCTGTGGCGCTTACTGGAGGTAAGTGGTGGGCTAGATGGCCCCCAGTGACCCTCAGGACTCAAGGGGACTTAATCCCCCAAATTACCACCCTGTACATGATAAAACATCAGGTGCTTATGTAGGAATGCGGTGAAGGACCTACGAACGTTAACTAAGAGGCGTTTATGAAAAATGTCCCATGCCAGTATTAGCACTGTGGTTTATTTTACAATTTTCACATGGTTACATTTAGAGATGCTCGCGTTAGTTATTGTGAAGCCTTCTTCAGTACATCTCCAGTTAGGGTGATATTACAAATGATGCATATGATGAAGTGTTGACACGGATGGTTTACGATTAATGACTGTGTCAATTACAAGTACAGTGCTAGTCCCTTTGCTATTGCCTTGATTTTTTTTTTAAATCTCTTTATTGTTTTAAACACAAACAAACAGAAGGATGGACCATCACAGTTACATAAAGCCCAGTATCGAATAATAAGGGAACATTGACATGATTCCAACAATCAAACAGATCAATTCTGCAGGGCCGATCCATGGCGCAAAGTCCCTGCACCAGACCTATCGCTGTGGTATCAAGCCCCCCCCCCACAATATACCACTATGATTGAGGTACTGGGCATTAAGCCATCGTTTGACTCCATGTATTGGTCAACCCTCCCCATCTAACCACCCCTCCCTCCCCACCCCTGCCGCAAGGCCAAAAGAAGAAAACAAAACTACAAACAAAATATTACCCTAATATACGGATTGTATAAATGTCATCACTGCATCAATATCATTAACCATTTTGAGTACCACGGAAGTCAGGAAGCACCGCGCAGTCCATGCCCCCAATGCCCAGAGGACTCTGTACTGGTTTTCGTCCTCCGTCAGCGCGCTGGACTCTGAGTCACTGTCTAGATCTGATATCCGCAGCTCCATCACCAGGGCCTCCCAAGCCCGCGCCGCCTCTTGCGCCTTGTCATTATGGGATCTATGCACCTGCTGCAGTCTAACTGAACTCTCAATACCTGCCCACATAAGCAATGCCGCCCTCCATCTAGTGTAGCTAGAGCCTGCCGCTGCTTTCCAGTGAGATGTGATTTCCCTCTTGGCCAGTAAGAATCCTAGGTCTATGAATTTGCTAGACAACTTATTTTTGCTAGTGTGTGGAAACCAGTGCAGGAGGCAAGTCCCCTTGTCCGGAGTAATCTGTTGTCCAGTCACTCTACAGAGCAGACCAGTTACCTCTGCCCAGTATGTACCCAACTGTGGGCAATCCCACAGCATGTTCCGCAAATCCGCGTCTTGTAGTCTGCAACGGGGGCATAGTGCTGTGTCTACCTGGAAATACTGGTAAATCTTAGCCGGCGTAAGGTACGCCCTGTGGAGTATAAAAAATTGGATCAATTGGAACCTAGCATTCCTGGTGATCTTCCATGCTCTTTTAATTATTTGTGTCCAGGCCGTGTCGGGTATTTCTTTATCTAAGTCTGTTGCCCATTGCTCTCGTACCTTCTGCAACAGGTTCAGCCCCTCTCCCAACATGGGTTTATATAAGCACGTAACCGATTTATACGTGCCCGCTGCCATCACCACATATCGGCACGCTCCGCTTGTTGGCGGCTCTGAAAGGCCAGTGCCCCAATGCTTCTGGATAGCGGCAACCAGTGCCGCATGCAGAAGGAAATGACCGCGCGGGAGACCAAAAGTCGCTTGCAATGCACCATAGGGCAATAGCTCACCATCTGCATACAGATCACCCACCATCTGTAGGCCCAGCTCCTCCCACTCCGTGATGGCGGACCAATCCCTACCATGCGGCAATGCCGTGCACATGCCCAGTGGTATTTCGGGAGCGTATATTCGCTGCACCCCTATTCTATTGTGGAATCGTTTCCAGCAATGCCTTAGGGCTCCTTCCACTATCGACAAACCAGTAGTCTGCAGTCTCTGCTGTAAGACCACGAAGGATAGAACATGCCGCTGCACATCCGGCTCAGATACCCTCTCCGGCCCTCGAACCTCCAATGCCACTGTCTGAGTAAGGTGTTGGACTTGTGCAGCTAAATAATACAATTCAAAATCTGGGACTGCAAGGCCCCCTTCAGCTCTCGGCCGCATCTGAGTATCCAATGCTACTCTGTGCCGCCCTGCACTCCAGATGAAGCCCCCAACCGCAGAACGGAGTTGCCGAAATAGTGCAACAGGGATCCGCATCGGCAGGGTCCAGAAGAAGTACAAGAGCCGAGGAAGCGCCACCATCTTCAGCAGCGTCACGCGACCTGCCACCGACAAGGGCAGAGTCTCCCAGAATTGCATACTACCCTTCAGGCCCCTTAACGCTCTGCCGATATTGCCCTCCAGGAGATTCTCTTGAGTATGATACACGTGCATCCCCAAATAGGGGAGACACCCAGGTTCCCACGCCAAATCAGGCGGTAGTGTGGGCGGGTCGCATGTTCTGGTCACCGGAAACACGCAAGTCTTCGCCCAGTTAACCCGCAGCCCCGAGATGTCCCTGAACCAGCCGAGGAGGGAGCGCGCTCCCTCCAAGGCCTCCCCCGCGTCTCTCAGAAACAATAGGAGATCGTCCGCATACAGCGAAATATAGTGCGTCTGGCAGTTAAGTCGCAAACCTTGGAACGCCCCCCCGTCCTAGCGCGCGCCGCTAAAGGCTCCATCGCAAGGGTGAACAGCAGCGGGGAGAGTGGGCAACCCTGTCTTGTGCCCCGCCCCACAAGGTAAGAGGAAGAAACGACTCTACCAACTCAAACCCTAGCGGTCGCCGATGAGTACAATATTTCAGTCCAGCGGACATAACCGTCTCCAAGCCCGAATTCTTTCATGACTGAGAACAAATAGGGCCATTCCAGGCTGTCGAGCGCTTTAGCAATATCAACCGAAAGGACCATCGCCTGCCCTTCCGCTCCATAATCTCCATCCAATATTCTTATCAGCCTACGTATGCTGCTAGCAGTATTGCGAGTCGGGATAAAAACGGCCTGATCAGCGCGAACCAACCGTGTCATGAGGGGGAGGAGCCTAGAGGCCAGCACTCAACTCAATATCTTATAATCAGTGGTGAGCATAGATAGAGGCCGATACGCAATTGGATCCGTCGGAGATTTCCCTGGTTTAAGGAGGGGAACAATGATAGCCTCCCTAGTGGAGGCCGGTAGTACCCCCCGCTGACTAGCCTCTTTATACATTGCCAGTAATTTGGGAGCCAGGAGGTCAATATATGCTAAATAGAATTCGATAGGCAGTCCATCGCTACCCGGAGTTTTGTTACGCGCCAACGGCTTAATGGCACAGCGAATTTCGGCTAATGTAATGTCCTGACCAAGGCATTCCGCCTCCTCCTCCTCCTCTTCCTCAACCATAGGCAACTCTAGGTCCTCCAAAAACGCTTGGACATCGACCCCCCCAGTCTGCAGTTGGCTCGTGTAGAGACTCGCATAAAAAGACCGAAATCGGTCATTTATTTGATTCTGCGTGTATTCTAAACGCCCCGAGGACGAGGTCAATGCCAATATAGGTATGCATCTAGGAACGGGGTCAGCTTACCAAGCCAGCAACGTGCCTACCTTATCCCTTTCCGCATATGCACGGGCTGAGTAAGCTCTGTGATCGAAGCACCGTAAGCGCTCAACAACCACCGCTACTGCTTCCTTCCGGGACTGGACCGTATCACGCATCTCAGAACCATCAGAGTGGGCTCTTTCAGCCTCCCTAAGGGCCCGTTCGCCAGCCTCGATTTCTTGTAATAGTAGCCTCCTTACCCCCACCCACTTAGCAATACATATACCGCGAATCACCACTTTAAACACATCCCACTCCATGGCCATAGTCCTGCCCGTGCCTGTATTCTCCGCAAAGTACTGCTCCACCCCATCCCCCAGCTCCGCACGAAAAGCCTGATCCTCGAGCATCTCCGGTCGCAATTTCCAGGTCGGTATAATAGGGCGTTCCGCAACCCAACAGAAACTCTCCAATAACGGATTATGGTCCAATATGGTGCGCGATAGGTATTCGCTGCCAACCAACAAGGATACCAGGCCAGGACTACACAAAATCGCGTCCAGCTGCATATGCAAATCATGTAAAGCCGAATAGTACGAGTAATCTCTATCATCTGGGTGCTGCACTCGCCAAACATCAATAAACCCCCAGTTATCTTGCCACTGGGCCCTAGCCTTCGCCAGTTTATGAACCGGAGCTGCGGACAGTGGAGGGTGGGACCTACCCATGGCCACATCTAATAATGAGTTAAAGTCTCCCCCCATCAGTACTGGATTCGTAAAATAATCCACAAGAGTGACAGACAGAGTCTCCAGGAAGGGTGCCTGTTCCACATTAGGGGCATAGACACCACAGAGGGTCACCTCCTGCCCATAAAGGCGTCCCCTAACCACCACATAGCGGCCCTCGGAGTCTGCCAGTTGATCAATCACCTGAAAGGGGACCCCCGCCCTAATCCAAATCAACACCCCTCATGCAAACGCTGAATAAGTGGTGTAGTAAAGCTAACCTCGCCATCTGCGCTGCAGCGCCAGCCCCTCTGTCCTAGTCAAATAAGTCTCCTGTAGGAAGGCTATCTGCGCGCCCCTACGCACCAAATAGGAGTGAACTCTATATCTACACTGAATAGAGTGCAATCCCCATACATTCCAGGTCACACATTTCACATCAGGTAATGGACCCATAGCAGTAAAGCAAAGAACACACAATGCGTGTCCCCCCCCTGGTTGCCAGGTAGTGGGCCAACAAAACAGATGCACAATAAGCAAGAGCTCCACATTCACAATTAGCCACGCCGGCAGGCAATATCCCCCAAGCAAAACAATCCCATCGCCCAACAGCCCCGCCCCACCCACAGCAGCACCCTCCCCCCCAAGAACAGGCACCAACATAGTGAATCCCATCCAAACGAACCTAACCATGAGCCTCAAGCAAAGCTAAGGCAGTCTAACTGGAACCATCCGGTGGGGGGTGGATAGAGCCTAGCAAATAACCTACAAATAATCAAGACCGCACCCATTATCTGCCCCAGGTCCCCCAAAAATACATCCCCCCATAACCCCCCACCTTAACCGTTACCATCCCAACCCAGTCAAGATCAGCCCAGGGTCCTGTCCCTCCATACATCCAATTCACCATAGGAACCCCCCAACAGCGACAATCAATGCAGCACTTCTAGTCACATCAGATCTCCCAGTCCCAAGAAGAGTACAAAGTCTACTCATCCAGTAGTCGTCCGCCGTTCCTGGGATAACCAGCGGCAAATGCGCGCTGTACGATGCAGAGGATTCTGCCTCTGATTGGCCCTTGTCGCTTCCCATGTCCGAGCCCATTGTCGAGGTCTTCAGCAATTCTCCAGAGATCGTCGTCACCGCGTCCAGCACTCCCCTGCGCTCCACTGCCGTTTGTGAGATCGATGGCTTCTGTAAACTCCGCCGTCGGCGCCGTATTCGCTGCGATCTGCATGGCTGGGAATCTCTAGCCAACTCTTGTGCTTCTACCTCCCGACCGTCTTTGCCGGCCCCGTAGGATTCTAGCCATGCCCACGCTTCCTCAGGTGTGTCATGAAAACAGGTCTTCCCATCTAGGGCGATGCGCAACTTGGCCGGAAAGAACAGAGTACTGGATCCCCTCTGCGCGCAATTCTTTCTTGACAGCCTGGAAGGACATGCGGCGCCGTTGGGTGTCGAGTGAATAATCTGGGAATAGAGTAACAGTGCTATTGTCAACCTGGAAAGGGCCGTCCCTACGAGCCTTCTGAAGAAGTAAGTCACGGTCCCTAAAATGTAGTGGCCGTGCCACCACCGTCCGCGGAGGGCGGTCCTGCAATGGAGGTCGAGCAGGAACGCGTTGCGCGCGTTCTAGGGTGTAGAAGGCCGACTACCCCTCAGGGTCCACCACTGTTCTAAGCCAATTTTTTAGATAGGTCACCATGTCTGACCCCTCAATCTTTTCTGGCAATCCTACCACTCGGATGTTATTCTGTTTATTTCTGCCTTCCGCGTCCTCCGCCCGTCGCTCCAGTGCCGCTATTCTGTCTAGGGCACTCGCCATCATTGCGGTCAGCCTGGTCTGTGCAGGTTCAATGTCCTGGATCGGGTTTTCTACTTGTTTCACCCGATCTGACAGTTTCGAGTGATCAGCTCGCAGCAGGCCCAGACCCGTTACCACCTGCTCTATGTCCTGCTGAAGGGCGGTTCGAGAGTCCGCAATGGCAGCCAGAATCCTATCGAGTTGGAGCCCCGGGTCGCGCGGCAAATCCTGTGTTTCCCTATCATCTTGAGGCGGGGAATCGGCATCAGAGGGCGGCGGGTCCTCCTCCTTTCTCCCCCGAGGCTTGCCCATGACGGTGATGGAGCAAGGTGATGAACAATATTTTGTTCAAACTTGCAAAGTTAAACTTCCATAATAACCGTAACTGAATTAACAAGAATGTGGTGAAATTATTAATCAACTTAGTTTTAAAAATGCATCTATCAGAAAACACGTGGGATTAACTTATGTGCTTTATGTTGCAAATGCGAAGAGAATAATAAACTAACCATGTCTATTGTCTTTGTCAGTATTAAATGCGGCTGTTAAACTAATGGCATGTGCTTATTTGTGTGCTTATCTTATGTCTTTTTATTTTGTGACAAAAGCTCGTGGAGAATCCTTGCAGTCCAAAAAGAAGAAGGTAGATATGAACGCTGCTTTGTGTGCTTAGCTAGGTAACATAAATTAACGGGTTTCTGATTAGCAAAGGGGGTGGGTAACAGAATGGGTCTCAATTCTTTAATTAATTGATGTCTTGTGTTTCTTTGAATAATAGTTTCCAAGTGAGGCCTAAGACTGAGGCAAAGAAATGGCTGACAGAGATGCATATGCGAAAACTTGTCCGGAGTGGAGCCTTGCACATGCGCTGAAGTGGAAACTTTTACCACGTTGACATCTTTGACAGAAAAGCAGCTTATTAGTTGTGCTGAACGTGCACTTGGAGAAAAGGCTCAAGGACAGGAAACCAAACATGACTGCTAAGGCTAGGAAGTTGTGGACTGTAACTCGAGAGAAAAGTATCTCTTTTGAGGAAGCCGAATGATGTGAAAGCAAAGGACAATAGGGCTTATGTAAAAAGCCTAAACTTGGTTTAGAAGCGGAGATGATTTAATGTGGACTGACATAAGACAGCCAATGAAAACCCTGGATTTCTAAGAAAGAATGCAGAATGTAGATAGTTTAGCTAGACAGAAAGGTATAAAACCTGACCTCATGGGCAGGAGGGCGCTTCTCGCTTTCCGAATCCTGATTGACGTGACATGCTGTTGAACTTCTGGCTGACGTAAGGACAGCAGTCTTTAATTGACTTTGCTTTCTAGGTGAAGTGAGAATAGTCAGGGAAATAGATTTAGGGAATGGAAAGTGTTATTTTATTAATATTCATGCTTTCTGATTATGCCTTTAAAATGTCAGTCTAATAAATCATTTCCTTATTATAATGCTGCTTTCTTTCTTATTTGCTTATGAAATAAAGATATAATATCGAAAATGCTCTTCCTTTGAATAATAAAGTAAATAAAATTAGATTTGAAGAGACAAGCTGGTCTTGTTTATTCATGGTCTAGTTTCCATCAGTTGATCCATTCGCCTTTGTGGCCTAATTTAAATGATATATGCTTAAAAACCATGGTGAGAAAAGATAAACTGCAGTTGTATATAAATATGTAAATAGATTGTGAATAGCTCTGATTAATTAGGTCACATGATTCAGTCGCTCAAAAATTGTCTCGTTGGTTTATGGGCCTGTGTTTAAGCTTCATGATTAATGCTGAGTATTGTGGTGATAAATAGTGTTGGTGAGACAGTTTTTCATTCAGAGCGCTGGATCAATTCCTTGGTAGCAGATTCCGGTTACTATGGTAACTGACATGTTACATGGTAATTACATAGGATTAATGTCTAAAACATGTTAAGTTTGTTCAGTTGTTATATGTAGTCGAAAGGTTTTTTCCAGCAGTGTGAAAATTCCTAGTTGGTACCGGTACATGAGTAGAGTGACAAGTGAAGTTACATGCATTTGTTCTGTTTCAAAATAGTGGTATTGCTATATATCACTAGTGTTGTGGACGTACAGCACAAGTTTAGGGGTTTTAGGTGTGTAAGGTAAAATGCATAGTGAAGATTGTCTATGAAATCGTAGCTTTTGAGTATAGGGACTGGTGTCCTGTTCTAAAACTCACTGTGAAAAGAGTAGTAGAATTTATCTGAGCTTGAGTGAAGGGTAAGGAAGTGTTGTCTATCTTACTGGCAAGTGAGGATTTCTATTGGTGGGTTAAAGTCCTACTAAGATTCATGTCTGTATGGTTAGGGATTTTTCTGTTTGAATGTGCCTAAATGATTTTGTAATATACAATCGAGTCTAACTTTGAATTGTCACTTTATGTGCATTCGGAGAGAAACAGGTTTGTTATTACCTGCTAGAAGGATAAAGTAGCCTTACTTTATCGACGAATTTAAATATTCTGTGAAAATGGCGTCGTCTATTTCACGCAAAAGAATATCTGAATGACTGTAAAGCTATCACTTTATTTTAGCGAAACAGACAAATGGTTTGTTTTTTGTGGAGTTACTAACTGAATTCAATTGAAAGATTTGTAAAATATGGCGCTGTGAAAATAAAAGGAGGTGTCAGAGCGGAGCGAGGGACAGAGAAGCTGCAGCGGCAGTATACGTCACTAGTGTCGCGCTGTGATTGGCTAACATACGTCACAGTATTCACACACTGATTGGCTCATGTGACTAGGCAGGCTTACAGCTGATTGGCTCTTCCTGTAAATCTGTAATTGTATTGGTTGAGCAAAATAGTGACGAAGCTTAACCTGATTGGCTTGTTGGTGAGTTTCGCACACGGATTGGTTGGTGTTGTGGAATAACAACTTCCTTGTTACGATCTTTACCGAAGTAAGGGAAACAGTTTAAAATCATGGATTATTATTACATGAAAGAGAAAAAGAAGCTTTCATGGATTCAGAAATTGAAAAATAAATGTAAACCTGACAAGAAAATTGAAACGCGAGGTGGAATGTTACTTCATAAGTACAAAACACCTGCAGCTTATATATTAGGTGAATATGGCTATCATACTTGTCTGTGGATTGAGAATTGGATGGAATTTACCAAAAATGATGGTGTATTAGCATGGCGGAAGATGGATATTTTAACATTAAGGTTTTGAAAAACTTAAGAGAAAAGATGATGAATCTTGTACCAAAGCCTAGACCTACACAGTTTGAGGCTTTAGCTGAATGGGAGGATGAAATCTTTGAACTAGAGCGAGAAAATAGAGGTGTAATACGAGTTACCAGATTAAATATTAATAGAGAAATACATGAGGATAGAATGCATCGATGGAGACGTGCAGACATGTGTGATGGTTTGTACCCAGCGAGATTACTTGGTGAGGCAAATGGTCAAAAGAGCGCTCAAAAGAAAAATAATAATGGTGAAGAAAGTGAATTAGAAGATGCGGTTTTAGAAGAGATTTATATTACAAAACCGAAACCGCCACCTTATCAACCAGTTTGTTCATGGTCTTCCCCAAGAGTTCCACCAGGAACTTCCCCAAGTGCTCCTCCAAAAGAAATTATTGATGAGGCATCCCCTAGATCAAATTTGAATAATGAAAAAACACCTGAAAGTGTAGAAACAAGATCAAACTCTAGAATATCAGGAGAAAATAGAAATTATGCTGAAACACCTGTTCAAAGAAATGCAACCCCAAGAATTGAAATAAGAACAGAAAGATGTGAGGATTTACCAAATACCTCAGAATATTTCCGATCAAAAGATGAACTAATACAGCAGTTAACTAAACGCATGGAAGCAGTAACAGTAGCAGTAACGATTGGGCCTGTTCTTCCAGTATTTGATCAAAGGGAAGTTAGACATTCAGCTTTAACTGTTCCGTTAAATGCAGAAATTCAGAAAGTGGCAGAGAAATTTTATTCAGATTTATCAGAAATTCACCGAGAGAAAACAATGATGCCTGATTTAACTTTTAATCAAAGTCTGTCATGTAAAACTCCATCTGCTGCAGAATCAGACTCTGAAACTCCGGAAAAGAGTCCGAATAAAATAGATTTAACGAACACCCCACAAACCCCAGAAAATAAATTACTTGATGTTGCAAAATTGAAAGCAGATTTAGAGGAATTAATAATTGGAACAATTGGAACTGACAATTTGAAGCTATATCAGGAGGATGAATTGTTATTTATTTGTAAAAGCATAACATGGAAAACGAAAACCAAGTATGATTAATTGGAGGAAATGGCTGCTGAACTAGAAGTATATTTGAGTAGACAGAAAAATTTGCAGAAACATTATAGGGTGGATTTCTCTGAAAAAGACATTGAAAACATGAATACCACAGGAAGAATTATTCATATAAAAGATTTAATTGTGTTTCTAAATAGATTGGGCGAATTAAGTAAATGGAAAAGAAAAGAGAGGAAGACAGAAGAGAAAGAGCAGAAACAGTAAATGAGTTTCCAATGAGAGAAATACCGGGAGGAGGGTATGTGCATGTCCCATGGACAAGACAGGATATTTTACTGTTTACAAATGATTTTCCTCGGCTGAGAAAAAAACCTGTGGAATGGTATCAACAGGTAGACAGATTTGTGAAAGTTTCAAAAGTTCTGTGGGTTGATCTTGATGGATTCTTTGACATAGTTGTCCCATCAGATCTATGAACAGAATGTAAAATTTCTATAGATTGGCCTAAAGAAGAACCGTCTCGAGATAAAGTAACAGGTGCTCCTTCATCAGATGCTATGAATGTGTATGAAAAGGTAATTGTGTGGTTGAAAAACAAGATTCCCCCAAAAGAGGTAGATTGGGTTAAAATAGATAGAACAAACCAAGAGCTAAAAGAATCAGTACATTCATTCTATGAAAGATTATACAGATTTGTGTAATGATAAGATCTGGAATAGTTGGCTGGCAATCGCTTACAGTAGATGATATTTTGAGAAAGGCAAAATACTGTAGTGATGAAATAGATGCTAAACAAACAAACAAAAGAAGTTAAAAGAAAAAGCTATGTGGGCACAGGTGAAAGTGGCTGAACAACAAATAGCACCTTTAGGAAACAAAAATGTTGATCAGAATCAAGGGAAATTTAAAGGTAATTATAATAAGCCAAAAATGATTGGAAATATTGAATAGTTAAAACAAAAACTCGCATGTTTTAATTGCGGCGAAATTGGACACTGGAAGCGCGAATGTAAGAATCCGCCCAGAAATTTTAAAAATGCATCATTAAATCCACAGTTGCAGAATGAGATAAATCAGCAGCAACGGCTACAGCGACAGGTAGTGTTTCAGCAGAGTCAGATAACACAACAGCAGCAGAGTCAGATACCACAACCGCCACTTCCAAACTGTGTAAATGTGCAGAGATACAGTGCAGAAACAGGATTCAGTGGAGGTGAACAGGTAAACAGACCGTCAAGAGTGAATGTGTCGAATCCGTCACAACAATTTTGGATGAAAGAAGATGGAGGGAGTGAATCTGATGATTACTTCTGACGGTGCCTGAGAGAGGAGGAAGAGTGTGTGCTTGGAGCCACTCTTGAGGTAGATCAATCTGGTCCATTTGTAAATGGTTAAGTGAATGATGTAGAAATCACTTTTCTAGTGGATACAGGTGCTACCCGTTCTACTGTTAGATCAGTGGAAATAGAAAACCTGCCTCTCACTGGTGAAAAGATCCAAGTAGTAGGTGTGGCTAATCAACAAATAAAAACAGATTTAACTGAACCAGTTGAGGTTGAAATTGGTAAATTTAAGGATATGCATGATTTGTAGTTTGTGACAGCAGTCCTGTAAACCTGTTAGGAAGGGACATCCTTTGTAAGATGAACTGTAAAATATATTGCTCACCGGATGGTATTGAGCTCCAAACTCCAGAAGAAGATGGACTTTACAAGTTAACAATGTTAATGGTTGAACCAGAGGAAAGTAAATTATTTCCTGTGTTTGACAAGAACAATCTACCTGAAGAATTAAAAGAGACAGTCAATGTTAAAATTTGGGATTTCACTGGAGATGAAATGGGTCTGATGAAAAATGTAGATCCAGTAAAAATATCAGTAAAATAAGGAGCAGATTATCCAAACATTCCTCAGTACAAAATGAAAGCAGAAGTGATTGAAGGAGTAATTCCTGTAATTGACAAATTTATAAAGCAAGATGTCCTAAAAAAAATTGAGAGTAGCCCATGCAATTCACTGTTTATGGGAATTAAAAAGCCAAATGGAACTTTCAGAATTGTTCAAGACCTGAGAAAGGTTAATAAAATTGTAGTTCCATGTTGCCCAATTGTGCCAAACCCAGGGGTAATTCTATATCAGATTCCGCATGATGCAGATTTATGTAATGCTTTCTTTACTGTTCCATTGCATCCAGAGAGCCAGCAAATGTTTGCGTTCCGGTTCAAAGAGAGCATATTAGCATGGTGTCGTATCCCTCAAGGGTATACTGAAAGTCCGTCAATCTTTAATCAGTTGCTAAAGAAATCTTTGGAAAATCTACATTTGCCTGGGAAATCTACGTTAGTGCAGTATATTGATGATCTCCTTGTGGCTGGAAAAACAAGAGATAATGATACCACTACTATTTTAAATCATTTGGCAGATGAGAGACATAAAGTATCTCCTGCAAAATTACAGTTTTGCAAACAAGAAGTGAAATATCTTGTTCACAGAATTGCAAAAGGAGTCAGACAAGTGACAACAGAGAGAATAAAAATTAATCAAGCAATGCAACCTCCAAAAACACAAAGACAGGTTAGAATGTTTCTAGGAATGGTAGGTTATTGTCGCCAATGGATTAGTGGATTTTCAGTAATTGCAAAGCCATTGCAGAGACTGACAAAAGCAGACATAAAAGACCGATTAGTCTATCAGAAACTGAGTTACAAGCTTTTGAACAGTTAAAAAGAAGTTTGTGTGAATCTCCAGCATTGGGAATGCCTGACTATGAGAAATAGTTTGAGCTGTATTGCAGTGAAAGAGAAGGATGTGCATTATCAGTTCTGATTCAAAGACATGGAAGACTGAGAAAGCCAATAGCATATTTCTCAGCTGTTCTTGACCCTGTTGCAAAGGCATTACCAGGTTGCTTAAAAGCAGTAGCTGCAACAAGTGTGAGTTTGGAACAAAGTGAAGGGATAATAATGGGATTTCCTGTAAAAGTATATGTGCCACATTCAGTTGATATTCTCCTCACAAGAAGCAGAACACAACACATGACAAATAGCAGGCTAACAAAATATGAGAAGGTTATCCTGGGCTCAGATAACGTTTCGATTGCAATATGTGTGAATTTAAATCCTTCCACATTACTACCTGATGGTACTGAGACAGAAATCAGAGATGAAGTTGATTATGAATGCCTGGATGTGTTGGAATATTGCACTAAACCCAGACAGGACATTAAAGATGTCCCATTACTGAATCAGATTATGTTTTGTTTGTTGATGGTTCATGTTTAAGAACAGAAGAAGGTGTTCTGAATGCAGCATATTCCATTTGCACAGTTGCAGATGGGATTGAAGCCTCCTGTCTCAAAGGAATTCGTTCAGCTCAAGTAGCAGAATTGATTGCTTTGATTCGTGCATGTGAATTGGGAAAAGAGCAAAAAGTTACCATAGTGACTGATAGTCAGTATGGATTTGGTGTAGTCCATGACTATGGCCAGCTCTGGTCTCAAAGAGGTTATTTAACTTCTGCAGGGATCACCAATCAGAAATGCACAGTTGATCAAAAGACTGATCGATGGAATTCAACTTCCAGAGAAAATTCGGTCGTAAAGTGCACTGCACATAAGAAAGGAGAGGATTACATAACAAAAGGAAATGCATATGCTGACACAATAGCTAAATTCTGTGCTAAAGAAAATATGGCAATTAATCGGGAAAAGGAAAATGAACATGTTTTGAACTCACTTATGCTAACATCTGTAGTCGAGACTTGGCAGGGAGTAAAACAGTTGCAAGATGAGGCAAATGATGAGGAAAAAGATACATTGTTAAAAGCAGGATGCAGACAGAGAGAAGAAGATGAGGTTAGGGTTTACAAAGATGACAGACCAGTAATGCTAAACAGTATGATTTCTGACATGGCACGCATGTATCATGGTCCAGGACATATTGGAAGAGATTCAATGATCAGATTATTTAGGCAGACATGGTACAATCCAAAATTCAGGATAATTGCAGAATCCCTTTGTCAGAGATGCCTTACCTGTCAACAGATAAATCCAAATAGAAAAACTGTTTTGAGCATGGGAACTAAAGGACGGGAGTGTGATTCATTTACCAGATTACAGCTTGATTTCATTGACATGCCACCTCATAACAAACTTAGATATGTCTTGGTGATAGTCTGCTTGTTTTCAAGATGGGTGGAAGCATTCCCAACACCCCGCAATGATTCAATTACTGTGGCAAAATTGCTCTTAAGAGAAATCATACCAAGGTACGGATTTCCTGTGACGGTCGAGACAGATCGTGGCACACATTTTGAAAACAGACTGCTACCATTGGTTTGTGAAGCTCTGTATATAAAACAAAAGCTACACTGTGCTTACAGACCAGAAGCATCAGGTGTTGTTGAACAAGTAAATGGTACAATAAAAAACAGAATAGCAAAAATGTGTTTAGCAACAGGAATGAAGAGGACTGATGCACTTCCACTTGTTTTGATGTAATTGAGAAGCATTCCAGATAGAAAAACAGGTTTGAGCCCTCATGAAATTTTAATGGACAGGGTCATGAGGCAAGCATTTGTTCCAGTTGATAAACTGTTGAGCATTAATGATAGTATCATTATGGATTATTGCAAAAATCTATCTGATGTGGTGACTTCTGTGTTCCATCAGGTGGGAACTGAAGTGATTACACAAGAGAAGGAACAAGCTCATGATCTGTTACCAGGTGACTGGGTGAGGACAAAAGTTCACCAAAGAAGAAACTGCCTAGTACCAAGGTGGCAGAAAGCAAGACAGGTGATATTAATCACAACAAATGCAGTAAAGTGTAAGGGTTTGAAGAGATGGATTCATGCTAGCACACCATTCGTGTGCCAGCACCTGAGAATCCTGACGAAGGTGATACAACAGCTGATTCAGATTCTGAAGAAGAGACTGAAAGAAATCCAGATCCTGAAGATCGACAAGGAAGTCGACATCTGGAAAATTCAATTGCGAATGAGGCATTGAATGAAGAAACTGAAGAAATTGTGATACAAGATTCTGAAAATGATGAAGATCTGCTAGATCAAGAAGCAGAAAAAGAAGTTGAACAAGAAGTGATTCAAGATCAAGATCAGGAGAGTATTGAAAAGCAGACTGGAAGCTCTGAAAGCAGGAACAGAAATTCTGAAACTGGGAAGTTGGAAGTAATTGAAGAAGAAGAAGAAGAAGAAGAAGAAGAAATTCCGGGTACCAGCTATAAGAATAATTTTCCTAACAGATTGAAACTGCCGAGTAAAGAAGTACCTGGATCTAGAGCTGATATCACAGAAAGCGAATCTGATGAAACTGATGATGAATCCAAAGAAGTAAAAAGATCGAGGAAAAGAGCTTGGAGAGTAGAGTGTAATCTAACTGAACGGAAAAGGAAATTATCAAGACAAGGAGATAATTGGCCAAATGAAAATGAAGGCCTAAAATTCAAATTAGCAAAAGAGAAAGTTAATGAGATCTCAAGTCAAAAGGAAGAGGTCTTGAATAAGAAAAAAACAAGCAGGAAAGAAAATTGAAGTTATTAACAGCAGAGCAAAAAGAGTGATAAAGCCAAATCAGAAGTACAAGTCACCTGAGTGGACCTACATCATCATCCCACCAGTAGTAGAATTAAATAGTAGTGAAATACATTTAGATGATGCAAGTGATAATGATTGATTTTGTTCTGACACAAGGTTGAAGAAATTGTGTTAGCTGACACAAGGTCGAAGAAAGTGTGTTAGCTGGAAAACACATTGCATTGATGTACGACATAAGGTCGAAGAAAAGCTGTTAGAAAATAGGTTTTCTGTTTAAAAAAATAAAGTAAAAAAGAGGGGTGTATATATAGTAATTTTTAAATTTTTGATTTTTTTTTAAAGGCTCTTGTTTTAAAGTAAAGATGCCTTCTACTAATAATAATTCGAGATGTTCGATTCTTAGAAGGTGTTGCAAATTGTCTTCAATATGTGTAATCCTGATAATTTTGGTTTGGTTGATTTTAGCTGTCATTTTTCCTTTTGGAATAGATAAAGAAATATACAAAACTAATATAACTAGTAAAGTTGTGGTTAAACCAGATAACCATGATATAGTAGATAAAACTAATAAATTCATTGAGCATAAACCGGAGATTCACCAAGATAGATCTGTAGGAGATTTTTCTAGTAACACCTTTTCAAGACTTTTATCTGAATATGTTAAGGAGATGGATGTGAAAGATTGCTACATTTGTGTGAAATTACCTACTTTTGTTTCCGAAGGCGTTACTTACAATATGCTTCCTCTTACTTATGGCATTACTTGTAGTGTAATTGCTAGCTTGTTTTATCAAACAGATCGTTTGGAGTATTACTACTCTGATTTTGATGAAATTTTTGCAAATTTAAAAGTTGTAAATAGCCTGAACAAACTGAAACATGCTAAACAGATGAGGGAATTTTTCCTAGTAACTAATGAACTCACTTATAAGTATGCTTTTAGAAATAATTTAACATGTAAATTGAAAACTGAGGAAAAGTCGTTTTTGAATATGGTTGAAGAGAGAAGGGCGATTTACAAGCGAAATGAGATGTTGAAACAAACCAAATCTAATTTTGGCAGATTGAAGATGAAAAGCTCAATGGTAGAAACGAAAATGTTGCTATTCACATAGATAAACCTGTTAGTGGAAAACTTTGTATAAGAAGAGATAATACGTTGTTTGATAATTACTTTGTAGGTGCGAGTCAATGTGAAGATACTTATCAAATTTTAGGGGGATGGGGATTTAAAGGAGAGAAAGATCCAATGTTTCCTGGTATTTATTTTGTTTGCGGAAACAAAGCTTATTTCAATCTCCCAGAGCACTGGTATGGGACCTGTTATGTTGGTTTAGTTTTTCCAATTTTTTTTCATGTAGATAGAAATGCAAAGGGTTCATTTGAAGTTGGCAAACACCTTAAAAGAGAAAGCTTCTCAGAAATTATGGGAGACATATTTGGTGCAATTATACCTATGGTAGGAATAACCTTAAGTGCGGGAAAAATCAGGAAAATGTCTACAATTGTTGAAAGATTATCAACTGATACTGTTAGTGGATTTCAATTAGTGAATACAGAGCTTATTGCTATGAGAAGTATGGTAATGCAAAACCGTCTTGCTTTAGACATTTTGCTAGCAAAAGAGGGTGGAGTCTGTGGAATGTTACATGTCCAGCATTGCTGCACATATATTCCAGACAAGAGTCAGAATATAGAAATGTATATCAAGAATATAACAGAATTACATGCTGAGGTTGAACCTTTAGAAGATGAACATTTTTCAGAACGTTTGAGCAAAAGATTTGCAGCAATCAGAAACTGGTTTCAAGAGATTGGTAGTTCAATCATTGGTAAAATATTTTGTCCTTTAATAGTCATAGTCATAGTGATACTTTTGTTAAAAATGAGTTGCATGATACACAAAAGAAAGAAATATGTAAGAGAAAAGAAAAGAATTTACAAACGCAGAAAAGAAAAAGAAAAGGAAATAGAATTAGAAGAATTTCGTAGAACACAATATGAGAGTTGCAGACAAACAGCTGAATCAAAAGTTTAGAAATACTAATACTGAGAAAGTCCAAACATGTTCAAGGGTTGAAAATTTTCAAAATGTTGGGTGTTATGTGGTGATTTATAAATCACCAGATGAGGTAGTTGATGGAGCAAGGTGATGAACAACATTTTGTTCAAACTTGCAAAGTTAAACTTCCATAATAACCGTAACTGAATTAACAAGAATGTGATGAAATTATTAATCAACTTAGTTTTAAAAATGCATCTATCAGAAAACATGTGGGAATAACTTATGTGCTTTATGTTGCAAATGCGAAGAGAATAATAAACTAACCTTGTCTATAGTCTTTGTCAGTATTAAATGCGGCTGTTAAACTAATGGCATGTGCTTATTTGTGTGCTTATGTTATGTCTTTTTATTTTGTGACAAAAGCTCGTGGAGAATCCTTGCGGTCCAAGAAGAAGAAGGTAGATATGAACGCTGCTTTGTGTGCTTATCTAGGTAACATAAATTAACGGGTTTCTGATTAGCAAAGGGGGTGGGTAACAGAATGGGTCTCAATTCTTTAATTAATTGATGTCTTGTGTTTGTTTGAATAATAGTTTCCAAGTGAGGCCTAAGACTGAGGCGAAGAAATGGCTGACAGAGATGCAGTTGCGAAAACTTGTCCGGAGTGGAGCCTTGCACATGCGCTGAAGTGGAACCTTTTACCACGTTGACATCTTTGACAGAAAAGCAGCTTATTAGTTATGCTGAACGTGCACTTGGAGAAAAGGCTCAAGGACAAGAAACCAAACGTGACTGCCAAGGCTAGGAAGTTGTGGACTGTAACTCGAGAGAAAAGTATCTCTTTTGAGGAAGCCGAATGATGCGAAAGCAAAGGACAATAGGGCTTATGTAAAAAGCCTAAACCTGGTTTAGAAGCGGAGATGATTTAATGTGGACTGACATAAGACAGCCAATGAAAACCCTGGATTTCTAAGAAAGAATGCAGAATGTAGATAGTTTAGCTAGACAGAAAGGTATAAAACCTGACCTCATGGGCAGGAGGGCGCTTCTCGCTTTCCGAATCCTGATTGACGTGACATGCTGTTTGACTTCTGGCTGACGTAAGAACAGCAGTCTTTAATTGACTTTCTGTAGTATCCTCATGTTATTTCTATGTACCTGCATCTAGCTGCTCAACCCTGTGTGAAAGTTCTCTCTGGAATCTTGGTGTGGTGGAATGTTGGACGCCTAAGAGACACAGTTGAGGATGGGCTGAGTGGCGAGTAGGCTGCTCCTGGTGGGGCTATTAACTTGTTCCATCTTATCTACTAATAAACATCATCTACATACACCTGGTCTGGTCTGCTGTGTCTACCTATCTACAACTGGACCTGTGGGACAAGCACACTACATTTTGGCGACGTCAGACTTAAAGAACCTACCAATGAAGAAGAACTACACTCAAGAGTCAAGCAAAAGGAAGAAAAAGCGTACTTAAGAAGTTTAACATGTCAAGTATGTGAGAGGTCACGCCTGTTTGCCCCACCAGTGTCCAGCACAACGGACAGCTCAACAACAGGCGTGCTGTGTACTGTCATCTAAAGGAAGCTTTGAAAGATTTGCCAATGCCAAAAAAAAAAAAAAGAAGCGTCTCCAGTCCACAAGAAGACAAGGTAAATTACAGTCGCTGTGTGTGTAATTTTGGCGCAAGGAGGCATCTAGTTTTCGATATTAAGACTGTACACTTAAATAACATGATCAAGGAACAGTTAGAAGCATGCAAAAAAAAAAAAAAAAAAGAAACTTGAAGTATATGAGTTTAACTAAAGACGTGTGATTCACTTGGCTGAAACTAGCAAAAAAATAATTTCGGTCAATTTCAACAGTAGCGCTCGAGCAGCTAAGCGCTTAAAGAATGTATTAGCTAAAGGAAACTGTCATTGGAAATATTTCTCAAGTAAACATGCGTGGAAAAAATACGAGGCAAACCGGAGTGGGAAAAAAACGAGCATCCAAGCATGGCTTTCTGGAAAAGATATTGTTATTCCATGATTTTTCTTTACAGTTAAGAATGTAATAATTGTCGGGCTACAAGAAATGAAATGTTGTTTTCAAAGAGCGTTTTAACATTCTTGCCGCTTTTGGATGGTCTAACGTCACATAATGTTTGAAACGATTTTGTGGAATAATTTTTATCTTATTATTAGTCCAAAATTCATTACTTTATATCTTTCCTCAAGCCATTTGGAGATAACAGTTTTGTTTTTTTGAAATTTGAATATGCATTGGCTCGTGCATCTCACCTTGTCCGTGGTGCTGCTCATAATCTCTTCAGAGCTTCTATGACGTCTCTTGCTTTGTCAAGGTCGCACTGCTGCTTATGACATTTTTAGAGCAGGAACGTGCCTCTAGCCACACGACAGTCGTCTCTGGAGCGTGCCTCCATTTTGGATGTTGCGTGAACAGGCATTCAGATGCAAGCAGTGTGAACATGCATTCAAATGCAAGCAGTGTGAACAGGCATTCAAATGCAAGCAGTGTTTGTCAATAAAGTTTTTAAAGTTTGTGACAAGACAAGCTTCAAAATGCGGAATCAAGAGGCGGCTCTGGTCTTTTCTTCATCTTTTATCTTCCTTCATGACATCGTCTGTAGTACAGTTTAACGGAGTTTTGGACACTGTTCTGTGTTGCCTGTGAGTTAAAGCTTTTCTTCATGCTCCAAGGTGCCATACAAGTTTTCCTTCGTCCTGCTAAGTGCCAAGCTTCACCTCACGTTGAAGTATATCAATTTCGGAATGAATATTTTTACAAAAGCGCCTGAAATTTCCTCCCGGTGACAGGCACACCAATGTTGTTCTTGAAATCTAATTGGTTATGTAAACTCATAATATTTTAACACTAGATATTTTTCTTTCATAGAGTAAAGACGTTTTTAGTTTACATTGTTAAGACCAACCTTACACTGCCATCTAATGTCTATTTTTGGTCTTTACGCCTCATTTTACAATTATTGATGAAATGTTTTCTTATGGAAAAGAGTACTTTACAGTTTATGTCTGGTTTGACAGCATACCTTCTTTGATAATGCTGTTCTCTTGTTGTTTTTCTGGCATTGAATATAGGCTATTAGTTCCTTTATCCACTTTTTCAGTTGTAGAGTGGGTTTCCGTCCAATCTCCTCATGTAAGAGGTATTTGAGTATTATATGCTCGGTGTTGAGTTTACAGTATGCTTATTTTACTTTAAATGTTTATTGAAAAAGTGTGGTCAGCATAGGGGTGGGTTTTTCACAGTCCCTTTTTCTTTTAGAAACATGTTTTTATTTTTCAAAGTGTTGGGTGTGGGTACAAAGTCCCATCATCCCTGTATGCCAGTTGGCATTATGCATAAGTTGTTACTATTTTTAAGGTGTGGGTTATGAGTCCCATACCTTGGGAGTGGGTTGTTAGTCCCATGTACCCTTGGCTTACGCTAGTTTTAAAAAAAAAAATTAAATGATCAATTTGGTGAGGGGGTTTTAGTCCCACCTTGGTTTTTAGGGGGTGTCAGTCTCACCTGAACAGTGTTACACTAGGGTTTGAGTCCCAATAGTGTCCCTTAAAAGAGGGGTGGCGTTTTTGGCTACGTCACAAGCTTCTCATGTGAGAAGCACTTTCTTGGGTTTTAGTTCGCCCATTGCAGTTTTTGTCTTAGTTTTTGATTACTATAAGTGAGCTCAAAATGTACGACTTGTTTATTTTAAATTGTTCGTTGTTAAGGGAGGAGGATGGGTAAGTGTTTCTCTTTTTTCTTTCTTCCTTCTTTAATAATTTGGATCTCTGTTTTCCCTCTTGTGGTCTTTTTTATTATTCATCCCTGGGTTACAGATTTCTTAAAAGTTTGTATATTTTATGTGCATAGTTTTCCCCTTCCTAGTTATTTGCTCTTTTTGTTTTCCATTATTATTGGGAGAGGATAATGTAGTATCCTCATGTTATTTCTATGTACCTGCATCTAGCTGCTCAGCCCTGTGTGAAAGTTCTCTCTGGAATCTTGGTGTGGTGGAATGTTGGACGCATAAGAGACACAGTTGAGGATGGGCTGAGTGGCGAGTAGGCTGCTCCTGGTGGGGCTATTAACTTGTTCCATCTTATCTACTAATAAACATCATCTACATACACCTGGTCTGGTCTGCTGTGTCTACCTATCTACAACTGGACCTGTGGGACAAGCACACTACACTTTCCTTTTTAGGTGAAGTGAGAATAGTCAGGGAAATAGCTAAGGGAAATGGAAACTGTTATTTTATTAATATTCATGCTTTCTGACTATGCCTTTAAAATGTCAGTCTAATAAATAATTTCCTTATTAAAATGCTGCTTTCTTATTTGCTTATGAAATAAAGATATAATATCGAAAATGCTCTTTCTTTGAATAATAAAGTAAATAAAATTAGATTTGAAGAGACAAGCTGGTCTTGTTTATTCATGGTCTAGTTTCCATCAGTTGATCCATTCGCCTTTGTGGCCTAATTTAAATGATATATGCTTAAAAACCATGGTGAGAAAAGATAAACTGCAGTTGTATATAAATATGTAAATAGATTGTGAATAGCTCTGATTAATTAGGTCACATGATTCAGTCGCTCAAAAATTGTCTCGTTGGTTTATGGGCCTGTGTTTAAGCTTCATGATTAATGGTGAGTATTGTGGTGATAGATAGTGTTGGTGAGACAGTTTTTCATTCAGAGCGCTGGAGCAAGTTCACGCAAGGGAAAACCACCAGGTCAGGGGAGTCCAATAGGTGCCCCCTTCCACTCCGCTTGATCCTTCAAGACCCGCTTCTCGCCCCGCCGCTAGCAGGCCCGTCTATTCCGCCGCAGGATCCGTGTAGGCCCCAATAGAGTGACAACAACCAGAGCCCCCGGCCAACATCTCCCTCAGCCCAGAGCGGTGTGCAGTTCGGCCCGGGGCGCCACCAAGCAGAACGCCCCGTATCCACCACAAGGCCCAGGTGGGCGTATGTCCAGTTCTACCCACACGCAGGCTCCCCCCCAGTCAGGGCCACAGTTCCTCCAACTCGCCCCCACCCTCACGAGGCTCTTCCAGTGCGCTTCCAAGCGAGGGCGTCCCCAACTCACAGCAGCTCACAGCCGATGAGAGGCCCACCGCCCGTTGCTATCCAGTGGCGCCCAGTCCATGGCCCAAGGCCATCCGGCGTCCTTTGCAACTCAAGGTCCTGGCAGCTGCTACCTGACCTCCACAGCTCGGGGCCAGGCCCCCGCAGTATCGTCACCCCCACAGCGCCAGCCAGCGCAGGCCACCCTGCTGCTCAGCTTCTGGTGCCTCAGAGCAGCCACCAGCGTGTCCCTCCCGGAGCCGATCCGCTCCACAGTGCCTACCGGGTCCGGAGTACCGGCCCGATGCCCCTGGGGCCTCCGCCGGTGCACCGCCGCAATTCTCTCACGGGCACCGCCCCTACCGCTCTTCACCGGGTTCAAAGCACCCGGTAATGCTGTACAATTTCTCCGCTCACGGTGCCGTCCAGGAGCCCTCAAAAGACGGCGCCGCCACCTTGAGGCCACCCCTCGCAGTCAGCGCGGTCCCAGGACACACTCCAAGAATCCCGCGGTCGCCGTCGCAGTCCACCGGGATCATCTAGGCAGTTTCCCCTCGGGTCCCCGACCCTCGCGGCTGAGTGCAGGGGTCTCTGGGGGGCCGATTTTCAGGATTAAGGCCGGGTTCCCTGCTGGAGCTCGGCACTCACTCTGCCGACCGCCTCGGCATCCAAGCCACGCCCCCCTGCTATTGCCTTGATGAGGCCTTAAGAACTGAATGGAGGCCGAACAGCCTGGACACATTTGGTAGAAATTGATAAATGAAGGAAATCAAAAAACTTGTCTGCTGCAAGAGTAGAGTAGGTGAAACTATATTTCTATTTTTTTTCTTGTGCAAGACATCTTCCTTTTTCAGTTAACCTACACTTTAGCGCGGGGACACACTGATATAGTGTAACCAGGCGCTTTATAAATGATTTTATTATTATTACATTGTTGTGTGTTTGTTAAGTGGAATTCAAGAAGGGACTTGTGTAAATAAAGAGGATGCATTTCATGTTTAGTCATAACAACTGAGATCTACAAGCTAAATAAAATATATAGGATCATATTCTACATATATATATATATATATATATATATTCACTGAAAAAACCATAGGTTTCACACCAGTTATAGTTAGCTGGAAATTTTACTCGCATAAAACCATTGAAATTCCCACGTTATAGTTAGTTGGACTCACTATAACTTGCGCGTGCAATGCACTGCTGATGATGTCACATATTACATCACTCATGACATGGTCAGGGACATCACTCATGACATCACTGATGACACCATCCAGTGAATGTGTGTATTTTAAAAAAATAAATATGTGTTATATATGTATATGTAAAAGTTGACGGAAGAATAAATGTTTAAATAAGGGTTTACATGGATCATTTAAAAAAAAAAAATTGATTGGTTCACTGGCTTATTAAGTGTATCTTAGTGTACACATATATTAGTGAGTAATGTTTAAATATTTAAATATAAGGATTAGTGTTTCACTTTGTGTATAAGTGACTGCATGGGTTGGTGAGTAGCTACATGTGTATGTATATGGGTTATTAGATGTTTTTTTAATATCAATATGAGTGTCTATATGTTTGGTGGGGGTATTACTTAGAACATAGATGCATGAGTGACTGACTCTCTGTATGTGTTTTGAAGACAGCATATGTGCAGGACTGTATGGGTGGATGACTGTGTATATGTGTGTGTTACTGACTGAATGACTGTCTCACTAGTGTCTTTATCAGTAACAACATATGTTTTAATGTAGTATATGTGAATATTGATGTACATAAGTGAGTATATGTGAGAGTAAGGGATTGTAAGAGTTCCTGTTTAAATATGTATGTGTTTCTATAAGTGATTTTTTAAGAGAGTAAGTATGTGTAAGGTTCCTTAGAAGTAAGGTGGTAGTGTGTGTATAGCTGTATATGCAAATAAGTGGATGTTCAATAGTTTATTTGCATGTGTGAGTATGTGTGAGAGTATCTTTTGGATGACTGTCGGTGTGTAACAGGATGTATAGGTGTATCACTACATATGATGAGTGAGTATACGTATGAGTGACTATATAGAACTGTTGGTGAATGAGTGGATGTGTATATAGATGGTGGAATTATTGAATTGGTTGTTGTAACTGGTATGGGTATCTCCATTTTTTTTTAAATGTTAGTTTCTATTTTTGAATATGTGTTTTAAGGGTTACATTACAGTGAAAGGAGGTCTGTTACTGTATCACAAGGATGGTGTCATCAGTGATGTCATGAGTGATGTCACTGACCATGTCATGAGTGATGTAATATGTGACGTCATCAGCAGTGCATTGCACGCGCAAGTTATAGTGAGTCCAACTAACTATAACGTGGGAATTTCAATGGTTTTATGCGAGTAAAATTTCCAGCTAACTATAACTGGTGTGAAACCTATGGTTTTTTCAGTGAATTTAATAGGTTTTTTAAATGCTAATTCCTAACTATAACTGGTGTGAAAACTATGGTTTTTTCAGTGAATTTCATAGGTTTTTTAATAGCAAATCTCTATAGGTATGAAATGTAATATTTTTTATAACGAATTTTATATTGTATAATTATGTAATATTTTTATTTTATTTTTTTGCCCCGGAGCGCTGTTTAAGCTTAAGTGCTGGACTTTTTGCATAATACAACCTTCTCACTAATTTCCTCATTTTGTTATGATGCACTGCTAACATCCTAAAATGATGAAAAACACTCTGACAGACTTTTCTAGAAAGACAAGCCAGTGAATGCCCTTGCAAACCTGTGTTTTCTCTCACTCTGCAAGGATCTAAGTCTTGCAACATCTTCATTTTCTGTTTTAGTGTTTTCTTACTATATGTACGTCAGAAATTACAAAACAAATCGATTGATTCCTGTCGCACACTACAAATACTACTACACTTCCAAGTGTACACTGGACCCTTAGTACGTCTCCCTAAAACTTCATCAGTTAACACCTCTTCTGGTTCTCTAGGCACAAGTTTCTCTTTTTCAATCTGACAACCGTCTTTCACCTCATATGCTCGACCACTGGTGTCAACTGCATGCACTAAATTATTCTCCTGAAAGTAACTCTCCTCATTAAAAAATGGCTCACAACTTGAACTGTGCATCCATTCTCCAGAAAAAACTTTACAAAAATTAGTCCGATTAATTACTCTTTTCCATTTACTGTTTGATTTGAAAACATCAATTTTCTTGTTAAGTGTCCTAATTCTATTGATTATTAAAATAAATAATTTTTTCTTAACTTCAAAAGCCTGATCAACAATCTTCTCTACACTTTTCTTTTTCTTATAAAAAGCAGATCTCTGTTTACCTTTTTTAATATTTTTTAACAAATTTAAAACCACCCTATTGCGAAACATTCGTTTACGAATGTCCCTAAATTGATTTTGCCTTCTATTCCTATACATATTATTGTCTCCTGCTGCAGTAGTAACATTTTTTGGGAATCTCTCCTTCCTCTTCAAATTTGCTCTCTCCTTCTCTGTTTCTACATTCTGTCCAACATTTTTATTTGATCTACATATGTTCCGTAAGAAAGACTTAGTTGTCTTACCAGGAGCTTTTTTCCTGTTTTTTGGAGTATTTGTTGTAGGAGACTGCTTTAATTCCGTTGCTGTTTTTGATTTTTTCCACTTAGCATCTTTTCGTCTCCTTTGCCTTAAGGGCATATTTCCTTACTATTGAAATCTTGATCTTAATCTGTGGAAAACAAAAAATAAAAAAAAATCATTATAGACCACTATTACCAAACAACAAAACAATGCCAATAGGCAAACTATATAAACACTATAATACTTATACATATGACCTTATCTCTGTTTTTTAAATATAATTCTAAAAAAATATTTCGGGCACATGAATTGGTTTTACATTATTGACAAGGATTAGATAGTATCTGCATGATTAAAAAAATATATTTCCACATTTCACAATCATATCACCTGTGTTTCCTCAAATTAGTAAGCAGATTGTACACATGAGGTAAGGACTGTCCTGGGGAGCATAGGTGGTGAGGCCGGTGTCTAAGAGTGCACTGGACTGCACTTCATGAAGCCTATCCCCCACTGCACTCTTAGACACAGCCCTCACCTCCTTTCCACCCCTGGACAGACCTCTCTTCCACTACACTCTTCAACACAGGCATCACCTCCTATGCACCCCTGGACAATCCTCACCTCATCTGCAACCCTGAATAGACCTGAACTCATCTGCACCATTAGACAGGCCTCAGTTCATCTACACCCCTGGACACGCCTCATCTCATCTGCACCCTGTTACCATCAATTATACTCAATGTATTGAGGCCTGTCCAAGGGGCACAGATTAGATAATGCTTGTCTAAGGGTCAGAGGAGGTAAGTCCTCTCAATTGCACTCATGGACACAGGCCTCAACTCCTTTGCGCCCCTGGACATGCCTCACCTCATCTGTACAATCCACTTCCTAATTTGAGGAAACACAGGTAACATACATTTCCTCTCTCTTGCAAACATTCCTACCAAGCATTACCAATAAAATGATACAAACCAACAGCAAAGAAGCTCAGTCTGCTTCCTAATCTGAGGTAACACAGGTGACATGATTGTGAAAGGTTCAAATATGTTTATGTAATCACGCACACACTATTTATTCCTTCTCAAAAATGTAAAAGCCATTGATTTGCCCCAAAATCGTTTTTTGAATAACATTTTAGAAACAGAACGCAGGTCCTATGTACAAGCATTCCATTTCAGTACTGAAAACTCACTATTTTATAAAATACATTTCCTCTCTCTTGCAAACATTCCTACCAAGCATTACCAAAAAAATGACACAAACCAACAGCAAAGAAGCTCAGTCTGCTTCCTAATCTGAAGTAACACAGGTGACATGATTGTGAAAGGTTCAAATATTTTTATGTAATCATGCACACACTATTTATTCCTTCTCAAAAATGTAAAAGCCATTGATTTGCCCCAAAATCGTTTTTTGAATAACATTTTAGAAACAGATCGCAGGTCCTATGTACAAGCATTCCATTTCAGTTCTGAATACTCACTATTTTACAAAATACATTTCCTCTCTATTGCAAACATTCCTACCAAGCATTACCCAAAAAATGACACACACCAACAGCAAAGAAGCTCAGTCTGCTTCCTAATCTGAGGTAACACAGGTGACATGATTATGAAAGGTTCAAATATTTTTATGTAATCATGCACACACTATTTATTCCTTCTCAAAAATGTAAAAGCCATTGATTTGCCCCAAAATCGTTTTCACAATAACATTTTAGAAACAGAGCGCAGGTCATATGTACAAGCATTCCATTTCAGTACTGAAAACTCACTATTTTACAAAATACATTTCCTCTCTCTTGCAAACATTCCTACCAAGCTTTACCAAAAAAATGACACAAACCAACAGCAAAGAACCTCAGTCTGCTTCCTAATCTGAGGTAACACAGGTGACATGATTGTGAAAGGTTCAAATATTTTTATGTAATCATGCACACACTATTTATTCCTTCTCAAAAATGTAAAAGCCATTGATTTGCCCCAAAATCGTTTTTTGAATAACATTTTAGAAACAGAGCACAGGTCATATGTACAAGCATTCCATTTCAGTACTGAAAACTCACTATTTTACAAAATACATTTCCTCTCTCTTGCAAACATTCCTACCAAGCATTACCCAAAAAATTACACAAACCAACTGCAAAGACGCTCAGTCTGCTTCCTAATTTGAAGTAACACAGGTGAATGATTGTGAAAGGTTCAAATATTTTTATGTAATCATGCAGACACTATTTATTTCTTCTCAAAAATGTAAAAGCCATTGATTTGCCCCAAAATCGTTTTTTGAATAACATTTTAGAAACAGAGCGCAGGTCCTATGTACAAGCATTCCATTTCAGTACTAAAACCTCACTATTTCACAAAATACAAATCCTCTATCTTGCAAATATTGATACCATGCGTTTTCAAAAAGCATCACACAAACGAACAGCAAAGCAGCTCAATGTGCTTCCTAATCTGAACTCTCTATCTATATTGAATGAATCATAACTCACCTTTACAAATGCTTTGGGAGATTGAGAACAGTGTCAGATACACCCACCAATATTTCTTTAGCAGAGCAAAAGGTATGTATTCCAGGCACTGCAACCATGAATGGCACAGAAAACCTCTAATTCTACACACATATCCCTCATGTTAACCAATTAAAACTCTTTCCTCTCTATTTTCAAATCAACACCCTTCCCCCCCTCAACCCTTTCTACCTGTTACCATAGCAACTCCCTCCTCACTGAGCTCTCAGGGTTAAACGTTTATTCTACAATGTTGCAAATTAACTCAGCAAGGGTGTTTGACCTCTCAATACACCAGCTTATCCGGTGCTATGTTTCTTTAAATGACTTTTTCTTAACCATTCAAATTACTTCTTTCACAGAACAGAACCATGCACCCTAACTTTCAGTTTTCAACTATCTGAATCCACCAAACAACTTGCGTTACAACATGCAAGATATCTACAGAGGAGATGGTGTGCACTTCTCAGATGAGGGGAATAGAATATTCCTCCTGAATATAAGACTGTGCATTGGAACCTACTTGTAGGTACCTAAATCAGCCACAGAACCCAAAAGCTCTTTTCAGAGCTACCCTACCTCTGACCACTCAAAATGATTACTTTTCTCTAACTTTTTTCACTATTTTTCACCAAAGTATGCTCCCCGGTACGCGTACCGGGGCGCTCCCCCCGCGAAAAAAAAAAGAAATTGTTTTTTTGGGCCTATATGGGCCTCCTAAGCCCCCCTCAGAAAACCTAGGGGAACAGGGGGTGTCTACCGTGCCCCTTTTTACCCATTCGCAACGTTGTTTGTCCTCCATCTTGTGTCTCAAATCTACCGAAACACAAGATGGAGGACTCCCGTTGCGCTTACCGGTACGCGTACCGGGGCGCGCACCGGTGAGCGCTCCCAAAATTTTTTAAAAGTTCATTTACATAAAAACCACTGGAGAGACTTTCACCAAATATAGAATAGGCCCTACTACATACCAGTCCCTACCATTTTCCCAAATTTGGTGGAATTCCATTGAGCCATTTGAGCTGTAGCCCTGTCTAAATATCCTGAGGTAAATTACATGACAAAAACACATATGAAGTGTTAGGATTTACAACCAATTAAAATGTTACTTTCATTTTCTTCTTTTTTTCCTGACATTTGATTGGTTATGTACATGAATATAAATGAAAAATGAGAGGGAAACACGGCCATTTTGACTACACCTACCTGAGGTACATCTTGAAAAAAAATTCTACATTTATCTTCATCACCTTTTAATAAGGTAAGTTGTTAATTTGTAAGGGGCACTTTGAGTCAATTTGTAAAAACGTTTTCTCATAGTTATTTACTGTCCCTCTGTTATCGTTATAGATTAAGATAGGCTTCTCTGTTATAGTTATGGATTGAGTTAGGCTTCTCTGTTATAATTATGAAATTACTTAGGCTTCTTCACATACACTTTTTTGATATTTCTACTCCCTGCCTGATACCATACACTGCCCAAAGATAACTTCACTGTTAAAAACTCAGAAGTACCTGTCTAAACTTAAACCCAACACTGCCCTAACTCTACTGATATATTTATTTTTAATGCAATTTACAGCAAGAAAATGGAAGGAGAAGCAAATATTTCTTTCGAAATAGTTCTTCCAAACAATCCTGAGGAAGACTTTGACTTTATGGTTCAGTCTCTAGACGAAGAGTTAGTTAATTGTGTGGAAGAAATGGAATCATGGACTGAAAATGAGGACATTCCTGACGATATAATGTTGGAAGTGTTATTAAATTTTGAAAAATCACAGCAATAAATTATTATTTAATAATTAAAAATTGTTCCAGACATTATTCTTTTTTATATGTAATTCATGAAATAGTACCAAAATGAATATAATATAATGTGAGACTTATAGTATACTGTGCAACTTTTTTATGTTACATAGTAATTTTGCTCATAGTTACTTCCTTTCTCCCACTATATTATCTCCAATGTGTATTTGACATCTCTTTTTCATCTCCTGCCTCCATGTTGTTTCTACTTTCCTGACAAAATATGGGATGGATTCCATATACCACAATAACTTCTGTAACAACATGCAAATTATCTACAGAGGAGACAATCTACATTGAATTTAAAACTCTGCATTGGTACCTACATGCTGGTACTTATATCACCCACACAACACAACAACTCTATGCAGAGCTACCCTACCTCTAAGCACTCTAAATTATTATTCTACTGTTTCACTGGGTTTGCCTCTTGGTACGCTCCCCGGTAAGGTCCCCGGTGCGCGTACCAGACGCTCCCCCCGCGAAAATCGGAAAAAAATTATTTATTTTTTTGTCCCACGGGACCCTTTTATGGCCCCCACATCAAACCTAGGGGGTCAGGGGGGGTCTACCCTGCCCCCTTTTGGTCATTTCCCCCTTTGTTTTTGCCACCTCTTGTGTCTCGATCCTACCGAGACACAAGATGGCGGCCGCTCCGGACTGTTTGGAATGTTTACAGACACCCGAGAGCCAATCAGCTTTCCGCGCGCGAACTCGCGTTACACGCCGGGTGCGCTCCCCGGTGCGCGTACCGGGGCGCGCTTATAGATATATATATTTTTTTTAACCTAAATTATTCAAAATCCTCTGGAGCGCATATCTTGAGACATAGCAAAGGCACATCGGGCTACCAGTCCCTACAATTTTGCCAAGTTTGGTGAAAATCCATTCAGCCGTTCGAGCTAAAAGTGAGTCCAACCGCCCTATGGAAATTAACATGGGGAAAACACGTTTTGGGACACCCTTTTATCTCGGCCCCCGCTTGACGAATCCCCCCCAAACTTTCAGGAAAGGAGCGGAGCGCAGCGAGGCAAATTTGAGGAAAATTACAGGCAGACCTCTCAATCTGCGCCAAAGTTATTCCCAATAGAATGTTGCGGATTTCCTATGAAAACAATCCTAACTATAACTACCTACTGGCGACCGCCAGTGGGTAATATATATATATATATATATATATATATATATATTATTGGCCTTCTGGATCGTTTAAACGTTTAGAGGGATGAAGTATAAAATGTAAAGTGAATATCTGAGGCACTTAGTAGTTAAAGACAGCGCCAGACTAATTCTGGAAACTCTCAAATTGATTTATAGATGTATCCCTAGAAAAAATGAATTACAACCTATATCCCTTTTTCTGTGCGAGGCCAATTCCAAGCAGGGGTTCACTCTCAAATAAACTATCAGGCCTCTGGAGGCTGAAGAAGGCTACACTGTTCGGAAAATGATACCCAAGTCCTATAGTTTCACTAAATGCTGTAGACCTAATTTACAAAATTGCTGCTGTGAGGAGGTGTGACTTACTGTTACAGTACACTGTGGTTACCCCTGAATTCCAAGAGAAGTTCAGAAGTACTCTTGGTTTACTCCTGATAAGCAGGGGCGTAACACAGGCCCCGCAGCCCATGCGGTCCGGGGGGGGCCCCCAAGCTCCAGGGGGCCCCATCAGCACAGTGCTCAGGCGTCGGGACGGAGAGTTTTTGATCCATTAATGCAGGCATCAGTCAGAAGCATAGAATTATCCACATCGTTGTTTCCACAGGGGGAACATTTAGGTCTTTTTCTTAAGTCAGCTCGCTGGATTGAAAATACTTCAGTGTGCGCTGGAAAACAATTAAAAAATGATAATTGACCTGCCAGTTAAAAAACGAAGGTCCTTCACATTGTATACATCATCCAGGTCTGTCAGACAATTTAGGCAGAGATGCCAGGGGCCCGCATTGAAGCAAGTAAGTGCACGACCACTCTGCATTTTACAGAGTGCTATTTATTTCCTTGTGATTTTCAATCCGGAGCGCAATATAGTTGCTAACCCTAATCTGTTACTGCAAACGTGTGTCCCATTAATGTATTCACACCTGAGATGTTTTACAAAATGTATTTTAAAAGTATGTGTTAGAACCCGGGGTCTCTGGTTGGCAGAGGTAAGTACCTTAGACCAAGTTGGGACCCTAGCTTCCAGTCAGGGCGACGGAATAACCCTCTGAGATAACCCCTGCTCACCCTCTAGGTAGCATGGCGCGAGCAGTCTAGGCTAAACAGAGGCAATGTGGATAACATTTGCACTTAACACAGCAATAATCCCCAATCCACCACAAACTGAGACCACACAGGTAAGTATATTTTATAAAAATATATAACTTTATCTAGTTTCAGCAAATAAATGAAGCAGTTGCATGATAATCACTTCTTTAGAAAAACTGTTGCATTCAATCTTAAGGGTTGCACTTAATCTTCATGGTGGTACTTATACATAGGAAGTTCTTATGTAAAAACAAGGATAGTCTCAAGTCTCTTTCAAGATCAGTAAGTTAAAAACCACCCTTGGTAATTATCTAAAAGTAGCTCTCTAAAAATGAGCTCACTAGCTATGCCACCGATCCTCCTCGGTCAATTTCGAGGCCGCAAAGCAATGGGCTTCTCACGCTGACAGCGCGCCTCACCAGCGTCCCTGGGGACTCTTTGTCTTCTTACCGGCACTGCCTCAGGGCCTCGGGTGCACCTCGCCTGTCAGCGCTCACTCGCGCTCAGGCCCGGCCGGTCTCCGCAAGCTCTCCGCCCGCTCTCAGTCCTTCGGGAGCGGCGGGGGGCAGAGACGGCAGGCCGGGGGCTGGGACACTTGCACAATCCCTCGGCGAGGTCGGGTCTGTCTCTCCTGGTCCCGCCGAGTATCGCACGGCAATTCCGGGGTTTCCACAGAAGCTCCTCCGCTGGGCCAATCAGGTCGCGGCCCTGGGGACGAGCCTCCACTCACGCCCGGGAGTCAGCCAACGGCAGAGCGGCTCCCGGGACAGGCAATGATGACGCTCCGCGCCTTCGGCCAATCACGGCCCAACACCACTGATGACGCTACGCCGCACGGGCCAATCCAGTCGCGGCGTTAGTGAGGGGGCTCGGCTCCCTCCACCAAGGGGAGCGCGGCGGCTTCGTTCCTCGCCGCTTCAGCTCCCCAACGATCGGCGATCTTGGGGGGGGGTATTCCTGGCCCCCGGGCCGCGGCGGTGACACGGCTGGCAGTTGTTTTCAGTGCGCCTGGCACTGGGAAGGCCCACAAGTCTCCGGTCTGCCCCCACACACACGCGTGTCGATGAACACGCCGATGTTGGCCCCGCAGCAGGCTGGGTCAGCGCGGCGCTCTCAAGCAGATCAGAGAGCAGCCCACGCGCTAAGCAGGCAAACTACAGGGTGCCACGATCTTCTCACCACACAGCAGCTTCAGGGGGCACAGCAGGGTCTTGTAGTCCTTGGGCAACCTTTATGTTCCTGGGTTGCAGACAGGGGGCCAGCTCTTCTCAGGCCCTTGGAGATTCAAGATTGTAGACACAGCACACAGCAAAGTCTTGGCAGTTGCAAGCAGGCAGGGTCACAGCACACAGCAAAGTCCCTTTCTCCTCCTCAGCTTCCAGGTAGACAGTAGAACAGGTCAGCCCTTAGAGCACACAGCAAGGCAATCTTCCTTTGGTTCTCTAGCCGTCCTCCTTCCAGCCGAGGTTCCTTCTTGGTTGCAGAATTTCAGAATCTAACCTTCTGTAGTCAGGGGTCCTTTCCTTATACCCCTCAATGTCTTTGAAGTCCTTTGAAGTCTTTGTGCATGGAGGCCCTGGGTCCAGTCTAAACCAGTTCTGGGGGTTGCGGAGCACTGAGGTGTCTCTGGTTTTCTTCTCCCTGTCAGCTTCAGGGCCAGAGGTGTCAGTTGACCACCAGGAGGGAGCTAGCATGGGGAGGTGGCCGGCACAGCCCAGTACTTATCAGGCATTCCTCCCTCCCACCTCCCAGGCAGGCAGATGTGCCCTTTCATCCCCGGGCTGGCTCCGACCCTCTCCTCCGGGGGCTCTGCAGCCCCCCTGTCACACCCAAGCATTCCACAAACCCAGGCGCACAGAAAGGTTTAGACAAGAGAACAGCCACTTTCTAAAAGTGCTATTCTCCAACACAGGATTTAAAAACACCCTTCACTAAAAGATGTGTCATTAAATTCTGAGTTCAGGGATATCTTTCATTTATGTCCCATCTTGTTCCTATGGGAAGATAGGCTGGCATCACATGGGGCCAGTCTCCTCCATGTTACTCTATGGAGCAAGAGAGCCTTACAGTAGTGAGCACATAAAATGGCTGCTGCCCACTACCAGAGCATGTGACCTGCACTAGTACATGCTCTACCTTAGCTATACACTGCACCCTGCCCAGGGGGGTACCTTGAGCCTTCCATAGGGGTGGCTGATGTGCACAGACAGGGAAGGGTTAGGCCCAGCCAGTGGAGACACTGGCCAGGGGGACAGGGCAGTCCACTGACTGCACACAGGCCCTGCGCTGGCAGGCCTGAGTCACTATTTTAAAGCTACTCATGTGGGTGGCGCAATCTGCGCTGCAGGCCCACTAGTAGCATCTGTCATCACCAGCCCTGGCACACACAGTGCACTTTACTAGGGACTTCGTGGTGATACAAATATGCCAATCAATATCACAATTTACAGAGGGAGCACTTACACTCTGGCACTGATCAGCAGTGGCAGAGTGTTCAAAGCATCTAAATCAGCAAAAACGAAATCCAGCACAGCATCAAAACACATGAGTCAGAGGCAAAAAGATGGGGGAAGAACCACGCCAAAAGGTGTCAGGTCTAACACGTGTCCCCTCCAGCTGAAAGTGGGGAGAACTACCCAACCTCTTGGGAGTCTTCATCACTAAGGCGGAAGAATCTGGACAGACCGTCAGCATTGGCGTGTTCTGTACCAGGGCGGGGCTCCACCGTAAAGTCCATCCCCTGTAGGGAAATGGACCACCTCAACAATTTTGGATTCTCACCCCTCATCTGCATTAACCATCTGAGGGGCCTGTGGTCGGTCTGAACACGGAAGTGAGTCCCAAACAGGTAGGGCCTCAGCTTCTTCAGAGCCCAGACCACAGCGAAAGCTTCTCTTTCAATGGCACTCCATTTCTGTTCTCTGGGGATTAGCCTCCGGCTAATGAAAGCCACTGGTTGATCTCCTCCCTCCTCATTGATCTGTGAGAGCACTGCTCCCACGCCTTGCTCTGAAGCGTCAGTTTGCACAATGAACTCACTGGAAAAGTCAGGTGCCTTAAGCACCGGTGCTGTGCACATGGCAGTTTTGAGGGTGTCAAAAGCAGTTTGACAGGCCTCCGTCCAATTCACTTTCCTGGGCTGATTTCTAGATGTCAGCTCTGTCAAAGGGGCCACGATGGTGCCATAGCCTTTGACAAACCGTCTGTAATACCCTGTGAGACCTAAAAAGGCTCTCACCTCAGTCTGGGTCTTGGGGGGTTCCCAAGCCAGAATGGTATCAATCTTCGCCTGTAGGGGCGCCACCTGGCCGCTCCCACCTGGTGTCCCAAGTACACCACAGATCCCTGCCCTATCTGGCATTTACTGGCCTTGATAGTGAGGCCTGCCTTCAACACTTCAGTGAGGTGTTGCAGGTGTTCCTCCCAAGTGGAGCTGAACACAGCAATGTCATCCAGGTAGGCTGCGCTGAATTGCTCCAGCCCCGCCAGTACCTGGTTGACCAATCTCTGAAATGTGGCGGGGGCATTTTTCAACCCAAAGGGCATGACACGGAACTGGAAGTGCCCCTCTGGTGTTGAAAATGCTGACCTCTCCTTTGCCCCATCAGTTAGGGCAATCTGCCAGTACCCTGAAGTCAAATCAAAAGTACTCAGGTACTGGGCAGCTCCCAACCGATCCACCAGTTCATCCGCTCTGGGGATGGGGTGCGCGTCAGTCTTGGTGACCGCATTGAGCCCACAGTAGTCCACGCAGAACCGAAGTTCTAGGGTGCCACCGGGGGTAGCAGCTTTCTTAGGCACTAAGACCACTGGGCTAGCCCAGGGGCTGCTGGAGGGTTCAATAACCCCTAGCGTCAACATCTTGGAAACTTCCTCCTTAATGCTGGCTCTGACCTTGTCAGCCACTCTGTAAAACTTCTGTTTCACAGGCAGACTGTCTCCAGTGTCCACGTCGTGGACGCACCATTTGGTGACACCTGGGGTCAGGGAGAACAGGGAGGCGAACTGACCCAAGACTTGGTGACAGTCCTCCTGCTGCTCTGGAGTCAGGGTGGGGGAGAGGACCACACCATCCACTGACCCATCTTGCTCCTTGACTGCCAGGAGGTCAGGGAGAGGATCACTATCCTCCTCCCCTCCAACATCTGTAGCCATGAGCATAGTCACTTCAGTCCTCTCAAAGTGGGGTTTGAGGCGGTTCACATGCAGCACCCTCAGGGACTGCCTGGGAGTCTTCAGGTTAACCAAATAGGTAACCTCGCTCTTGCGCTCCACCACCTCATATGGCCCAGACCACTTGTCACGGAGCGCACAAGGCTCCACTGGCGCCATCACCCACACTTTCTGACCAGGTTGGAACTCAACTAGAGAAGTGTTCTGGTCATACCACCTCTACATTTCCTCCTGGCTAGCCTCCAGGTTCTCTTGAGCGAGCTTCCTGAAGCGCTTGGTCTGGTTGCGAATGGCCAGCACATAGCTGAACACATCCTGAGGGGTTTTCCCACGGGATTTCTCCCACCCCTCTTTCACCAGAGTCAGAGGCCCTCTGACATGGTGGCCATACAGCAACTCAAAGGGACTGAACCCTAAGGATTTCTGAGGCACCTCCCTGTAGGCAAACAACAGGCATGGCAACAAGACATCCCATTTCCGCCTCATGGGCTCTTCCAGGCCCATAATCATGCCCTTCAATGTGCGGTTGAATCTCTCAACCAAACCATTTTCTTGAGGGTGGTAAGGAGTGGTGAATTTGTATGTCACCCCACACTCACTCCACAGGGACTTCATATACTTAGAAATGAAGTTTGTCCCGCGGTCTGAGACGACCTCCCTGGGAAATCCCACCCGTGAAAAGATCCCCATCAGGGCACGGCCCACCACTGGGGCGGTGACTGTCCTGAGCGGGAGGGCTTCCGGGTACCGAGTGGCATGGTCCACCAAGACCAGGGTAAACCTGTTGCCTAGGGCTGTCTTGGGATCCAGGGGCCCCACGATGTCAATGCCCACCCGCTCAAAAGGGGTGCTCACCACGGGAAAGGGTTGGAGGGGGGCCACGCGCTTCCCTCCACTCTTGCCACTGGCCTGACAAGTCTGGCAAGATTTACAAAAGGCAGAGACGTGTGTCTTCATTTGGGGCCAGTAGAAATGGGTGACAAGCCTGTGATAGGTCTTGTCTTGCCCCAGATGTCCTGCGAGAGGCACGTCATGAGCCAGACCCAGTAGGAAGTTCCTGAAGCGCTCCGGTACCACCAGCACACAGGCTGCACCGGGCTCAGCGAACTTAGGCTCACTATAAAGTAAGTCATCCTCCCAGTAGATCAAATGCTCCTTGGACCCCAGGCCTGCGGCCTGGTCGGCAGCCTGCTGCCGCACACCAATGAGAGAAGGGCACTCCTTCTGAGCCTGACAGAATTCCTCCCTGGAGGGACCACCCTCTTGCTGCCACTGGGACAGCTCAGGCAATTCCCCTAGTTTGGCCACCTGCTCCCCTGTAGGTTCCAGGGCATCCCCTTCCGGGTCTGCTTCCTCCTGGACCGTGGGAACAGTGGGGGCTGGTTTCCCGCGCCCTCTACCCCTTCCTCTCTTGGCAGGTCCCTGGGCCATTGTTCCAGGCTCCAGTTCTGCTAGACCGCCCTCTCTGGCTGTCATTGCACGAGTGGACACACAGATCCACGCAGGCAAACCCAACATCTCCAAGTGAGTCCTGTGCTCCACCTCTTTCCATGGGGAGCTCTCCAGGTCATTACCTAATAGACAATCTACAGGCAAGGCATCACTTACAACAATCTCCAGAATACCGGAGACTCCTCCCCATTCGAATGGAACTTTCGCCAACTTGCAGTAGCGCACTGAACTGTCAGCTGCCACCACAGGCCGGAGTACCTGGGGAACAATTTGCTCTTCAGACACCCACCGACACCTAACAGATGTCACGCTGGCCCCTGTGTCTCTCAGAGCCTCCACCACCTGTCCATTGATGGTCACCTTCTGCCCGTATTTCTTAGTATTTTGGGGCAGCAAGGTTTCCTGGGCCCTCTCTTGGTCTCCTAGAGGGACAAGGGTCATCAATGCTAACCCCTCCTCCCCACTAGAAATCAAATCCCCTCCCAAAGCTACACTGGCCAACGCCGGAGCTGGAGCTGGAGCACCAGTGGGTGCTGATTTCTTCTTTGGACAGTTTGGAGCAATGTGCCCCACCTCCCTGCATGAATAGCAAGTAAGGGTCTTTTTGTCCTGCGGGCCCTTATGGGGCCAGGACTTCTTAGGCTTGGGGGGTTGAGACACCTTCTCCTGGGAACTACTTTGGGGCCCTTTAGAAGACTCCTTTTGATTACCCGTGTCCCCCCCACTCTTCTGCTGGGGACCCTGTCCACCTTTGGCTGGGGTACTTACCACCCCCTTGTGGACCCTGGTGCTCGTCCACCGGTCCGCCTCTTTAGCAAGCTCACTGGGATCAGTTAACTTGCTATCCAAAAGATGCTGGCGCAGCTCTGGGACACATAAACTGCTTAAGTGCTCCCTACTAATCAAGTGACACAACCCCACATAATCAGTAACTTTGCTGCCCTTTATCCAACCTTCCAGTGCACGCGTGTACATACTCACACACTCCACCCAAGTACTTGAATCAAGCTTCTTGAAGTTCCTAAACTTCTGGCGGTACTGTTCAGCAGTGAGCCCATACCTGAGGCACAAAGCCTCCTTCATGGCGGAGTAGGACAAAGCATCCTTTGCTTCTAAGGGTGCCAAAACATCCCTCCCAGAGGCCTCAAAATGCTTCCACAATCCTGCTCCCCAATTCTTCTCAGGCACCTCATTCATCTTTAAGGCAAGTTCATACGCTCTGAACCACGCATAAATATCCTCACCCCTCTGATAATTCTGTACCAGATCCTTTGGTATGTATACCTTACCCGCCTGTACTGGTTGTACGCTGCCACCATTAGAACTGGACACCCTCTCTTTATATTTGAAGTCCAACTCCTTCATGCTCCTCTCATGAGCCAATTGGAGCTTCTTTTCCTCCAAAGCGAGAGTATGTCTTCTCTCCTGTGCCGCTCTCTCCTGCGCCTCTTCCTCAACTTCCAGGCGCAGTCTCTTCTCATCGGCTTCCGCTCTGAGCTTCAAAAGCTCAATCTCATGGGCCCTAACTCGCTGATTCTCCTCTATTTCCTCTGGAGACATAACCCTACTGGAGTGGTCGCTGCCGGTCCTAGACCCTGGCTTCCTCACTGGCAATTCACTGGGCAAAAACCCATTCTCCTGTGTGTCTCCCTCTCCAGTAGCAGCTTCCGGGTCACCATGTTTGGCCTCCCACCAGGCCCTCAGAGCTGTCCGTAGCTCTTCCTTATTTGCGCCGCCCCTTACTGGGCATTCAAGCTGTCTGCAGACTTTTCTCAGTTGCTCCTTGTTATAGTTTAACAACTCCTGGATTTCAAATTCCACTTCCGCTTCTCCATTCACGCTTGGCGCTTTCCGAGACATGATGCTTCCTAACCTTTTCAACTAAAAAGGTTTCACCAAAAAGAAAAAAAATCTTGTGCCGCTAAACTAGACTAGTGATGTACAAGAGATCACTGCCGGTCAAGTGCAATTATTAGTTCAAAAATCCCACCGCTGCCACCAATGTTAGAACCCGGGGTCTCTGGTTGGCAGAGGTAAGTACCTTAGACCAAGTAGGGACCCTAGCTTCCAGTCAGGGCGACGGAATAACCCTCTGAGATAACCCCTGCTCACCCTCTAGGTAGCATGGCGCGAGCAGTCTAGGCTAAACAGAGGCAATGTGGATAACATTTGCACTTAACACAGCAATAATCCCCAATCCACCACAAACTGAGACCACACAGGTAAGTATATTTTATAAAAATATATAACTTTATTTAGTTTCAGCAAATAAATGAAGCAGTTGCATGATAATCACTTCTTTAGAAAAACTGTTGCATTCAATCTTAAGGGTTGCACTTAATCTTCATGGTGGTACTTATACATAGGAAGTTCTTATGTAAAAACAAGGATAGTCTCAAGTCTCTTTCAAGATCAGTAAGTTAAAAACCACCCTTGGTAATTATCTAAAAGTAGCTCTCTAAAAATGAGCTCACTAGCTATGCCACCGATCCTCCTCGGTCAATTTCGAGCCCACAAAGCAATGGGCTTCTCACGCTGACAGCGCGCCTCACCAGCGTCCCTGGGGACTCTTTGTCTTCTTACCGGCACTGCCTCAGGGCCTCGGGTGCACCTCGCCTGTCAGCGCTCACTCGCGCTCAGGCCCGGCCGGTCTCCGCAAGCTCTCCGCCCGCTCTCAGTCCTTCGGGAGCGGCGGGGGGCAGAGACGGCAGGCCGGGGGCTGGGACACTTGCACAATCCCTCGGCGAGGTCGGGTCTGTCTCTCCTGGTCCCGCCGAGTATCGCACGGCAATTCCGGGGATTCCACAGAAGCTCCTCCGCTGGGCCAATCAGGTCGCGGCCCTGGGGACGAGCCTCCACTCACGCCCGGGAGTCAGCCAACGGCAGAGCGGCTCCCGGGACAGGCAATGATGACGCTCCGCGCCTTCGGCCAATCACGGCCCAACACCACTGATGACGCTACGCCGCACGGGCCAATCCCGTTGCGGCGTTAGTGAGGGGGCTCGGCTCCCTCCACCAAGGGGAGCGCGGCGGCTTCGTTCCTCGCCGCTTCAGCTCCCCAACGATCGGCGATCTTGGGGGGGGTATTCCTGGCCCCCGGGCCGCGGCGGTGACACGGCTGGCAGTTGTTTTCAGTGCGCCTGGCACTGGGAAGGCCCACAAGTCTCCGGTCTGCCCCCACACACACGCGTGTCGATGAACACGCCGATCTTGGCCCCGCAGCAGGCTGGGTCAGCGCGGCGCTCTCAAGCAGATCAGAGAGCAGCCCACGCGCTAAGCAGGCAAACTACAGGGTGTCACGATCTTCTCACCACACAGCAGCTTCAGGGGGCACAGCAGGGTCTTGTAGTCCTTGGGCAACCTTTATGTTCCTGGGTTGCAGACAGGGGGCCAGCTCTTCTCAGGCCCTTGGAGATTCAATATTGTAGACACAGCACACAGCAAAGTCTTGGCAGTTGCAAGCAGGCAGGGTCACAGCACACTGCAAAGTCCCTTTCTCCTCCTCAGCTTCCAGGTAGACAGTAGAACAGGTCAGCCCTTAGAGCACACAGCAAGGCAATCTTCCTTTGGTTCTCTAGCCGTCCTCCTTCCAGCCGAGGTTCCTTCTTGGTTGCAGAATATCAGAATCTAACCTTCTGTAGTCAGGGGTCCTTTCCTTATACCCCTCAATGTCTTTGAAGTCCTTTGAAGTCTTTGTGCATGGAGGCCCTGGGTCCAGTCTAAACCAGTTCTGGGGGTTGCGGAGCACTGAGGTGTCTCTGGTTTTCTTCTCCCTGTCAGCTTCAGGGCCAGAGGTGTCAGTTGACCACCAGGAGGGAGCTAGCATGGGGGAGGTGGCCGGCACAGCCCAGTACTTATCAGGCATTCCTTCCTCCCACCTCCCAGGCAGGCAGATGTGCCCTTTCATCCCTGGGCTGGCTCCGACCCTCTCCTCCGGGGGCTCTGCAGCCCCCCTGTCACACCCAAGCATTCCACAAACCCAGGCACACAGAAAGGTTTAGACAAGAGAACAGCCACTTTCTAAAAGTGCTATTCTCCAACACAGGATTTAAAAACACCCTTCACTAAAAGATGTCATTAAATTCTGAGTTCAGGGATATCTTTCATTTATGTCCCATCTTGTTCCTATGGGAAGATAGGCTGGCATCACATGGGGCCAGTCTCCTCCATGTTACTCTATGGAGCAAGAGAGCCTTACAGCAGTGAGCACATAAAATGGCTGCTGCCCACTACCAGAGCATGTGACCTGCACTAGTACATGCTCTACCTTAGCTATACACTGCACCCTGCCCAGGGGGGTACCTTGAGCCTTCCATAGGGGTGGCTGATGTGCACAGACAGGGAAGGGTTAGGCCCAGCCAGTGGAGACACTGGCCAGGGGGACAGGGCAGTCCACTGACTGCACACAGGCCCTGCGCTGGCAGGCCTGAGTCACTATTTTAAAGCTACTCATGTGGGTGGCGCAATCTGCGCTGCAGGCCCACTAGTAGCATCTGTCATCACCAGCCCTGGCACACACAGTGCACTTTACTAGGGACTTCGTGGTGATACAAATATGCCAATCAATATCACAATTTACAGAGGGAGCACTTACACTCTGGCACTGATCAGCAGTGGCAGAGTGTTCAAAGCATCTAAATCAGCAAAAACGAAATCCAGCACAGCATCAAAACACATGAGTCAAAGGCAAAAAGATGGGGGAAGAACCACGCCAAAAGGTGTCAGGTCTAACAGTATGCCTGTAATTTATTCTCATACACGACTGCTGAAGATTTACCACTAATCCTTGATTCACATCATGTTTTATGACGAGGAGTGGCCATTTCCGAACCAGTCAGAGCAGAGTCACACTAATTGGATACATATATTTGTAAAAAATATACCTCTAAAACCAGCTATTTCCGATCACTTTACACTTCCCAGGCTCTAGTCTGTGTTTTTGTGTCCAATGTTAGTGGTACTCCATGTCGTGCTTTATCCATGCTGCTCAGTCTTTTCATTGGGGAGGTTGAATGCTTCTTTCCCACTCAGTATGCCCCTTGCCACCTCTTTGCTTCCTAAGTGCCCCTCAATTTCTAATGCTCCGCAGCACTTTTCAAATCTTCTTAAAGTTTCTAATTCCTCAAATTGGTTTAGTTAATAATATATTTCACTTGTCCTTATTTAGTTGACTTTTCATATGGGAAAGTGTCATTCATAGTTGCTGAAATGTCTCTCATAATTCAGCTGAAATTATGAAAATGTCACACATAGCTATCTGAAACCTTGGCAGCTATGAGACAGGGTCCGTCTGAACTCTGGGACCTAGTGTTAAAGTTAACTCGTCGCTCAACAATGCTTGCTCATATATTACAAGGTGCATGCACCAGGAGCCCCGGTAACAAAAATTATGTTTCCAAAATCTTTTGATATCGATTCCGCGCAAGAAGCTCTGAGTTACCCCGAAGCCCCCTGTGTGCCACTCACAGCAGAATCCCTTTTTAGCCAAATGTACTTAGTATAACACTGCGCCTTGCGGCTGGTTCTATGTCTTGTAGCGCGCGGAAATATTTCACTTAATACCACACCATATGCATTTTAGGGAAGATCTGCATGCTGAGCCTGCGCACGGCGCAGCTGTGTGGTATTCAGCCTCAGGGTGAGCCATCGGGTGGGCAAGGGCAGGGGCCAGGGCTGGGCTGACTGAATTGTCTTGTGCAGTCAGTGTAAAGTACGTGCAGACTGGAAATGCACGGACCCACGACTACAGGGCTAAAAATATTACCTGCCAGGAAAGCATAGCAACAGGGTGTAATGCTCGATCTTAGGGTGATTGCGCTGGAAAAGCACTGACCCCCAGTGTACTCTCCTGTAGAAGCCCGGCAATCTTGCGGACCCGGCTTCTGATTTCTCTCGCAGCGCGCGCACCACCGTCCTTGGCTCCATGGGCGCGAGGCGCTGACATCACGGTCTGCTGATTTGCTGCACGGAGCTCGTACATAGACAGAGTGGGCACTGCGAACCGCACAGAGCGGAGCCATGGGGAGCCGGCTGCACGGACAAGTCGCCTGCACCGGTGAGTGAGGAAGAGGGGTTCCGAGGATCCCACTCCTTGGAACGCTTATTCCTGGCTCTGGGAGGAGCCAGATTAGTCTCAACCTGCACTTAACTCAAAATGCACAGGGCCACTTTTAACCTGCACCAAGTGCACTTACCCCTGCCTGCATCAGGCGTACTAACTACAACTTGCACAGAGAGAAATCACATCACCTGAATTACGCACATTTACACTGCAGATGTGAGGGGGCTTTTGCCTGCATCTATGACATTTACACATACAGCAGGATCTGGAAGGGGGAATTGGTCTCATCTTGCATCTTGAGGCACTTACAGCACTAGGCATATTTATTGTAATTCAGCTTGTAACTGTTCCTGGTTCTTTGGCATTCACTAGTTACTCCCCTCACACTGGGACAGTTACAACATAGGAGCTAGTATGACAGCGCCAAGGGGACTTATTGGAAACATGTACAAGAGCCATGTAGGCCCAACTGCATCCCCTTGAACATACGCCCTGACCCCACCTCACCTTGGGGGTTAAATATAGTATTGGAGCACTTGAAGATCCTCTACTGAGTACTTGCTTCGCTCTGCACCAGGAACATTCACGTGTACATAAAACCCCGTCATTTGATGTTCCCAGGGTAAATATTGTATCAGAGCAGTTGCAGAACCTTGTATTGGGTACTTAATTTGCCCTAATCCTAGGGCATTTACATCATCTTGCAGGCTGCAGCCCCTCGGGGATAAATACAGTATCGGACCGTGTGCACATGGTGCATGTAAAGCAACACCCACCTTACACACCCGGGGACAGTGACAGCGTCGGAGCACTTACTGCACCTTGCACTCGTGGAACTTTACACATTCTGCCGCTCCTTCACCTCATGGCACTTGGGGCAGCTGTAATGCCGGGTCACTTATTACAGTCGGCACTTCTCGCTCTCCTGGACATCTCATGCTCTTGTGCCAGGGGTCGCGGGGGTTAGGGTGTCAGCATTTACGGGAATCTACTCCTGGTACATGTGCGGGCAGATGCACCGACACCACGTTCGCAGCGGCACTTACCGCAGTAGGCAACTTATTGAAACACAGTTAGGGCAATTATGGTGTCTGGGCACTTTGGTGCCACCGAAGGGTGGAGAGGATAAAATAGTAGGGTGCAGATGCAGAAATTAAGGCAAACTACACTGCAAGGACCAAAGGGGCTTACAGTTCCACAATTTACCACTAAGGCAAACTGCATTGATGGCAATTTTGCAGCAAAAGTCTCATGCCTCAGTCATTTTCAGCAGCTGCACTTCCTCTATGTCTTGCACAGTGAGGGGTGTGTGCCCTAAAATTACCAAGGAGCGCCCCCAAAACCCCAGAGAATGCCTGACTCCAGCACTCACAGCAACCTCCCCTGTTTTGTTAAGTGTCAGGGTTCTTGCAGGAGGAGCGCTGACACCAACCTGCAGCATGAGTACTTGACTGTGCTTGCTAGAGTGGGCACAAGGGCGCTGCTCCAGGCACTTACACAACTTGTAGCATAAGATGCCCTACCAGTCAGTACTTGGCAGCACACTTCATCTGGAAGCTGGGGGAAACCTGCACTTGCAGCGGTGGCACTAAGAGCAGTTTTCACTGCTGCATTTACAGTACTTGTGTCAGCTGAGCACCTGTTGCATCAGGTGCCTCCCATGGCATGATTTGGGCACCTGTAGCTGCCCTCTTACACTGTGTAGAGCCCCCGCCCAACACAACCCTTCAGGGGTCCTACATATACACCATGGGAGCATGCAAGCTGGATAACGTAATAAAACAATATGTGTGGTGCGCGCTGAGTGAAACAATATCAAGATAACGCGGTTAGTCTAACGTTCGCGCTGGGATTAAGAGCGCAGATAGAGCGGTTTAAACATGAGAAGCGATGATTAGTGTCTGAATTAGCTGATGAGGATCCTGTATGTTCGCCCTATAACCTGCATGGCCAGACACCCTTAATCACTCATTATGATCACGTCTGCCGAGGATCGTGTAAACAAACCTCCGTGCACTTATTTTGATGTGCACTCATACACAAGACACTCTTGGGTTTAAGGAGCGAGATTTTTTTTTTTTTTTTATCATCTCTGTTTGTAAAAGGGTGACATTTCACATGCCATGCACATTCTGTCGGGTGGGGGGCACAGCTCATTTGTACGGCCACAAAGGCCCTGCAGACCCTTCTCGTGGCCCTCCGTGACTCCCCTGTGAGATGCAGATTAGTGATAACTAATTGGTGGACGGTGGACGGTGGTAGGTGGTAGGTGGTGGGCCGGGCTGGGCCGCTGGGGGGGGGGGCCCTCATTGTGCTTTGCAGGGGGGCCCCCTCAAGTTTCGTTACGCCACTGCTGATAAGTAGAAGTAAGCCTGGGTTACTACAATAGTAAGTCACAACAAAAGCTTTGTGAATTGTGCCCTACATGCTTACAGAAAATTCTGCCGAACTGTTTTAAGCCATGTGATGGTGCTAGAGTAAATAAAATTATGTAATTATAGAGAACTTTAGAACTAGGCATGTAGGTCTGTATGACATTTTTTTAATTATGCAGAACTGTATAATTGCCACAAGGTTTTAGATCTTTATCTCGCTCGTGTTCGCAAGGATATTTAGGAAAATAATTTTCATTTTTAAGAATTTTCAATTTTTGGGGAACACCATCATTGTGCCGTTCAGGACCAAGATAAACTTTACACCACTCAGTGCAGTCTGTGTGATACAGCTCAATGTTTCCACAGCAATGTGATTGTTGCCTTGGTTACTCATGGCCTTAACGATAAAATGTAAGGATTTCTTAATTCTGGATAATGTCCTTTTGAGCAAATGTTAAATATTAACAAAGTGTTTTATATACCACTTCATCCGTTTCTAAGCGCTGTTAGCATATATTACGATTATCGATTTTAATGACACACACCTTCCCGTTGTAGCTAGGCAGAGGAGTCAACCCTTATGTCCAGGCAGGGAGCTGCGCAACTCTCCCAGCAGAAATAGAAGAGGAACTCATTCTTTAAAAAATATATATAAAAACATTTAATCATTCATCTTTTTCACACAAAAAACTGTGGCGGAATTCCTCTTTAAAAAGGAAAGATTCCTCTTGAAAATAGCACAGGATCCAAGCCACTAAAAAGGGAGAAACGTGCTTAAAAAAAAAACTATTTTCCTTAAAAATAGTCTTTTTTTTAAAAACGTCGAAGCAATGACTTAAAAATAGCGGGGGCATCATATCTCATGTCTATTTAAGGTCCAAATTATACTCCTCACGCAAATCTGTACCTTTTTGGAGAGCCCATATCAACGTTGACAGTGCAGCGCTTTCCTTCAAAGCTGAGTGAAGGCGCTAGCTGTGTGCTCGTCTTGGGAGCACTGATCTGTGTGTCCGTGAGGCAAGGGGCAGCAACAGACAAGTGCGACAACTCTTCTGACCTACCCCCGCGAGGGCAGTTCAGGGACTCCTGCTGCTGTGTGTGTGTAACGTAAGAGGCACTCAGGCAGACTTACGCAGCGAAGCGTAAGGCTGGCAGCGCCCGGCGACAGCTGACGCTGAGTGAGTAATGTCACGGATGACGCCGGGTGTGCAGTGCAGTGCGATGGGCTTACGGATGCCGAAGCTCTTCTTGGAATGATTGGAGGTTAGGAGGCAGCGTTGGTGCTTCTTGCGTGCTTTTCACTCTCTTCAAAGGATGTCCGTGCATCAAAAGCCCCACAAGAGTAGTAGACTGAACTTTAAGTATAATAATTATAGGTACTCTTCATGGCATCGAGCTCACACCCTCGAATGGTCTTCGGTAGTATTGTTTCCTGTAGAATTCTATTTCCTGCTTATAAAACGCATGTCTCGGTCAGTAGCAGCAAAGTGAAAGTCGGAGAGTTGGAGGCGGTAACCTGTTGAGATCATCTCATGCTGACAGTGTCCGACTCCCAAATATTCGCTCGTGTCCTATGTATGCTATGCCATCTATACTACCTAGCAGGAATGTTGCTAAAAGTCAAAGCTAGCCAAATAGTTAAGGAAATGCAGAACATTCTGTAAAAGTAATGGGAAACCATTTTTTATCTTGAAACTGTTTTTAACCGACAGTCTTTTATTCCTAATCATAGATGAGTGGGAGTAATTCAGGGACTGAAGCAGCAGCGTTTTCCGAACAAGATAAATCCCAGCGTATTATCTATACAGAAGTGGCATCTCCCTCGGCCAATCAGAGTTGGCATCGTGGTATCCAATGGGAGCAGGCTGCTGAGCCCGTCCTGCCGGGAATAGCTCGCGGTTCATCGCTGCAGGCTGGGATCTGTTCACACAGCGTGTATGGAGTAGAAAGGGGAGGGGCGAGGCTGGATCTAGCGCTCAACCATCCCTCGGATCTGGGCGGCCGCTGAGCAACACCCGGTGCACGAAGCGCGTGCCTCCTACCCCTCTCACCGCGTGCAAGCGGCTGCTGCACTCACACTCAAGGGAGGCGACGATTAAAAGCGAGCACCACGGAAAGTGCACAAGAATCTGCAGAAGTGTCCTCTGACGTGCCCTACCGGCCATCCGAAGTCATGAATGTCAACGACGCAAAGGAATACCTGGCGAGGAGAGAGATCCCCCAGCTGTTTGAGGTAAGCGTGGTTGTAGGTTTGTGCCACCTGTGGTACCTGTGAGTGACAGTCACCGAGATGCATAAGCAATGCGATCACAAGGATGTGCGATGGAATGCTGAGGAGTTACTTGCAGCACTGTCATTGTACTAGCCTAATGCCAACCCCAGATGTGCAGATACAGTTGTTTTACAAGATGCAGATTTGTTACGGGTACATCGGGGTTTGGACATTTACTCGACTGCTAAATTTAATATTTCAGTTGCATCAAGCAACGTGGTATATGCTGCGTAATGGTGCATTTTTTGGGTTCTGTTGTGGATTCTTTTGACTAGAACAAATTCACGTGTTTATTTTCTGAGGGGCACACGTGGGCCTGTGTAAATACAACAAACAGATGTTTATAACTAAGTCCTCTAGATAATTTATGGAACTGGTGCAGATGAACATCCTCACACTCCAAGAGAGCACACATGTCTGTTATTAGCCGTTCTTCTTGCATAAGAAAGAATTTGAACATCCACATTCCCCAATTTTCTTTTGTTCACGCCACCAGCTTCCCGAACTTTCTTTTTAGTTCTGACATGTTAAATCACACTGGAAGAAAGCATATCTGCGGTCTAAGAAAGCGAGTCTTGCAAAAGTACCATCTCCTAGCCAACAAGCACCTCTTATCTACGCAGCATCACTGTAAGGACATGCATAACCAATGTAACAGCATTCCCGGCTTGTCCCTCAAAAGCCACGCAGGTGGAGGGATAGCGAGGGGGTCGCGGTGGTATCATCACCCCCGTGAACATGCAGGCTCGTCTGTCCTGCTGCGGTACGGGATGTTGGCTCGTCCCCTAAGACCGTATGCACTGGTGTAAACGGAGGAACACGAGCTCCCCGTCCAGTTCTCTCGTGCTGCACCTGTTCGCTGGAGTGATTTGGGGATGACGTCGCACCGCGCGCACACGGATGAGACGCCAGGATCAGGCTGGGAGTGGCTTTCTGCCTCTCCACAGGTGTGGCGCGCGCCGCAGCCAACGGCTCCTCAGAGAAGTAAAAGCCCACACCTGACGCCGCCTGGGCATTACTATCCTCCAATTAGCGAGAATAAGCAGTTACTTGGTGGCCGCGAGGGCCTCCGTCTTCGCACCCGAGCCGAGCGATGTCCGTTCGTCTCCAAGGAGCGGAGGAGCCATTGCACGCTTAACCTGTTACGGAATTCCAAGTGCCTCGATTTTTGTAGCCTAACGCGGTGCTCCGCTTTTCGGGACTGAGGTCGCTATAGATTGTATTGCATCCCACGTTACCGGCTGCTCTTCTAAATGTTGCCAGTGTATCTGGAACGGGATACGCTAGATTAGAATAGGGAGTACCCTGTAAGAAAAGTTATTTAATGCATCTATCGGGAATCTTTCAAGAAGCCACAATAAGTCATCATACACTTTAATGTGTATTTGTAATGCACGTGCTCAGCGAGGTTATGTTGGTGCTAATTACAAGCTCGTGCTCCTCGATTTACCGAAGCTGAGAGATTGAAACGGTTAAGAGGATGTAGGGATTGAAACCTGCGAATGTAGAGCAATGCATTGAGGGGTAGAATTGTCTCGGGAGGTAAAGTTTTAGTGGCAAGACACATTCCGTTCACACAAAAAAGATACAATAAACCCGATTAGGTAACAACAAAAATAGCCCAAAAGAAGAAAAAAAAGATGCTTCACACACAGCAGCTAAAAGAGACACGCGCCTTCTCTTTATTAACCGTACCCCAGAACCCGCACACCGAAGATGTAATGGAAAAAGCACATCAGGCACCAGTTATGTATTTAAGTTCACAGAAGATCTTCCCTTTCAAGCTGACCCCTACAAAACCTTTTTATGAGAACTGCGTGTAATCTGTGCTGGAAAAATACTTCCGCTGCCAAGGAAGGTTGCCTACACTCATATTAGAAAAACCCAGTCTTTTTTATTAATGAAGTGTCCTTATAATAGTCACCCATGCTTCCCTTCTTTACTATGTGACGCAGTTTAATGATAAACCTGGCTTTTCAAAAGGAACTTGCATGGGATGTGAAGTTCAGATTGAACTAGCATGTCTAACCATCTGTATAGACAGAAATGCCCTGTACATTTCAATTTGCACCTGATCACGTTGCTTTTTCAGAGGAATCGGAAGGCTTACTTACGGACACTGCCATTCACAATTATAGGCTTCAAAATCCACTTCATCATGATCCAAGTAACATGAATGCAGACTCCTCCTAGGTGAATCCATTATCATTCCATGGACTGATTTCAACACATGCTTTAGTTTTTCTTCTCATAACCTATTGAAAATATCTGCATTTGAACCCCTGTGCCTCAGCTAAGTTAAAATGCACAATGTCCCTTGAACTTTACCACTTGGGGGTGGTTCCAGATTACTGCGAGTTTAGGAAAATCTAGGTACAAGTCAAGCTATATTTACACATTGGGAATGCACAAGAAATCTGCTGAAGAGGAGATTGAAAAGTGTTGGAGTTACAGCCATAGAGCCTGAAATATGAACTTTTAAAAAGTAGAAGTGCAAAGTGATAGAAGAAACACAGGGGCATATTCTCAAAAACTTATCGCCGATTTATCGGCACTTTAGCGCTGCAAAGGGGGCAACAGATTTTTCGCTTTATTCTACAGCCGGTCCAAACTGCCGATATCGTCAGTATTCCAGCAATAGCTGCCGCAAAAAACATTGCCACGGATGAGAGCGACAACTAACGCTAATGATATGCAGAGTAGGCATTCCCGTGCTAAAACACCAAAAAACACCACTTCGCGATATTCTCAGCAACCAGCCAGATCTGCGTGAAATCCAAAAACAGGTGATAAGGCGCGTTGGCAGCAAGGATTCAACACCTTCCTTTTACTGGTGTTAAGCAGGATTACAACCTGCAGTATGAAAGGGAGCCCAGCCCAGAGCCACATCTGGAGACCAACACATGTCATGGAGCTACTGATCATGCAGCTTGGAGACCCAAGAGGGCCACAACACCCACCGCCACCACCCCCAGGTCCCCCCCGTACCCCTTCTCCGTACTACCACAGAGGCAGCGTAGAACAAGACAGCTGACCTTCTGAAAATGGCATGGCCCCTCAGCCACACAATAGCAGAATGCGGGGAGAGGTGGGAACCAAGTATGCGAGACCCCGAGGTCCCAGGCTACTCCTCTTGGGGCTTGTGGGGTTCTGGTTGTCCTCTGTACTTGCTCCGGCTACCTCCCTGGTGCTTTGCAGTTGTTTTTTGTTGCCGCTTTTTTAGTGATTTTTCCCGCCTGACTTGTGGGACTTGCAGGCCTAGTGCTGCTTATCGCTGAATTTATATCGCAGTTGGGCCCAACACAACTTTTTTCACATTCAGGTTTAGATTTTTATCACCCTCCTGGTAATTTTATCGCAGACATTTGACGTGTTATCGGGAAACTACTGCATGTTACTGCCATGTTGTGAATACAACGTTAACACAGTTATTTCCCCGCGATAGACGGCGATATAAATAATTGCGTTAACCTATTTTTGCGATGATTATCGCACGTTCTTGATAATATCCCCCAAGGTGTAGAAAAGAGTGAGTCTTCAAAGGAATCGGGATTGAAAGAGCTGACACAAATATATGTTTCAGAAGAGACTTTAAAGTAATATCCATTGTTGCAGTCGCAAAAACAAACTGGAAAATTTGAAAGGGAAAAGAGATTGGGGTGGACATTATAGAGAATCTAGAGTGTTCGTAAAAGTGAGCATTTACAAAAATGTGCAGTATTATTGAAAATGCAAAAGAAAGTAATCAAATGCTACAGTAAGCGAGTGGGGTGCCACTCGCTTACTGACTGCCTGGTGTTGTCCCCCTGCTTGAAGCATCAGCGCGACTGGAGTCGCTGACCACCCCGCCTTGAACCGCGGAACCGGCTGGGAGCTTGTCAAGACCTCGTGGCCGCAGAGGAGGGTGAGGCGCCGGCCCCGGGACTGCGAGGACCAGCATTCACCAACTCCAGCTGGTCCTCTTCCCGTGTGTAGCCGCGCCCCCTCCCAGTGCCACGCCTCCATTGACAGCCACACCTCATAATCCGACCCAGGGCACGCGCCTCGCGGGACGCAGCTCGGGGCGAAGACCGGGCAAAGAGCGGGCCGTTTGAGGCCGTTCGAGAACGTGCGAGTCCGGTCCGGCCCACCCCCCTAAGCTGAACCTTTTGGTCGTCCCAATACAGGTATTACCTATCTTCATTGAATATTCTTATCACTGATAGTTAACATAAAAAGAGCTACCAACGCCTACCTATTGGATAATGACCTTAAAAATGAATACAAGATCTACCAAGCTGAAAAAACCTAATAAGCCAGGTATAGGAGAAACACTACTGGGCCCTATGGACGACTTTTTAGCCAAAGCGAACACATTCATTGACCAAAGCATAAGCTTAATTGAGAGGAGGGTCTCAACGGAACTTGAAATCGCACGTCGATCCTCATTGGGACTATTGGCAACTGCAAAAACCCCCGAAATTCAGCCAGCACCTAGTCAAATCGTGGTGAATGCAAATAGGCTTAGCCTTCCAAATAATGTAAATCTTTCAGCATCACAAATTTCAGTGACTTTTTCAGAAAGTGATCTGGAAAAAACTCCTGATATTTTTCCCGACCCAATGCCTGAAGAAACAGGGCAAATGAGAGGGAGGCGGGAGGGAGCTATAAGGAAAAGGAACGTAAGGAAATCCCCTGAGCATATCGAAAATACCAAAGTAATCAATCACCCAATTTTGGTCGATGACACAAACTTTCCAACACTATCCCATCACTCTATTCCCCCAATAAATAACCCTGTTATAGTACATCATCTACCACACGATCTACAAGATTCTTTAATTCCAGAACCCCGAAGCCCACAGCAATCAGGTAGAGAGCGAGAACTAGCGAGACTAATGAAGGAGATAGCCTCTCTCCTAAATTCTTACATTCGCCCGCTAGAATCTAGACTCATCAATATTGAGAGTCAAGTAACAAAAATCTTAGGCTCTCTTAAATCTATTCCCCCACAATCTCATCCAAAACCACCCCAAAGTTCCTCGATTACTCTCCCTGTAACTAAAAAATCAGTTACCTTACCTTCCGCACAGACTAAAACGCAATCTACATCAACCACTTCAACAGTAGCTAACTTTCCGGTCGTACAAAAACCAGCTCCCAAGCCTTTGACTATTTCCTTACAAACTAGTTCCCAATTAACCCCGACAGTAACTACCCCAACCATAAGTCCACCTGTCCCTAGTACCCCTGCCGCAACAAACACAAATCCCCCAAAAAGCGCCCCTGGAAGGCCGATAGATCAAAGACCTACTTTAAATATGCCACCTGAGGCATCCCCATACGTGGTAGTCATGACAGGGGTACCAGAACTTACAGGAGAGGGAATAGAGCCCAACTGGTCCCTACAGAATAAGGTTCAGCATTGGTTGAATACAAATCGCCCAGTTCCGCCCCACTGGAACAGTAAAATAGCGTCAGTATGTCGGACCCAGTGGGTAGGTTATAGGAAAAAAAACCTCCGAGGTGATTGCGTTGTAATTACGTTTGAGGATCCCAGTATGGCCGAATACCTCTGCTCCCGGGAATTTAATATCACCCCGGGAGGGATTGCAACTAGATCACTGTCCTATTTCTACCCAAAAAGGTACAACAACCACAACCATACTCGCCACACTGATAACTTTTGGCGGAACCCAATTCCGCATCCGTGGGAGCTTGAGGCTGTAGGACCAAGGATACCATCGCATTACAGCTGTAACGATGATTCTTGGTGGTTAGCAAATCGAAATCCCCAGCAGAGAGAAGTACCTTGGCAGGTTGTGGGCCCACAAAACAGATCCAGAACTTGGGAGCAGTGGGAGAGACCCCACCTTCAACCATTTGGGTCTATCTATAGAGATAACACTAATGGACAAAATTGGCGAGGTATTTCGACCACAAACAGGTTCAGTGGACTGGAAATGGTCGATTGACTAAAAATCAAAAGTCCGGAGGCCCCACGAATAATTCCGGATCTGCGTACTTCCCCTCCCGCCCCCCCACAAACGAAAAATATTGCCTTAGATAACACATCTACTCAGATTTCGATAGTTTTCTGGAATGTGGCAGGTCTCAGAAAGAAAATTGAGGATGGTTCTGTTGCCGGCTTCTTGAAGCACACACAAATCATTTGCCTTCAAGAGACTTGGGCAACGACCCCCCTTCATCTTGCGGGGTACAGGACATTTACATCTCCTGCCCTTCCCAGTACTTCAGGTAGACCCAAAGGAGAATTGGTAATCTACCTGGCAAATACAATTGCTGACTTAAAGATCTATAAGGCTGATCTATTATTGAATTTCCAGATTCTCACTATCACAATTGGTAAAAATCCTCCCATCACGTTAATTAATATATATAACAATCTAGAGGAAGATGCATTTTTAGCCGTTCTTTTACGAATCAAAGAAAAAATAGTCGAACATTGTTATCCCAAACAGAACAAAGAAAATTCCCATTTAATTTGGGGAGGAGATTTTAACCTGCACCCCTGCTCCAACAACCTCAACTGTGGATTGGTAGATGAACACGATAATCCCCTTGTCCACTTTATACACTCAGCAGTGGGGCTCGCCATGAATAGAACACTCTCTGACTTGGACTTGCAAATTATAAACCCCACAGAAGAGCTTAATAACAGGCTGGAACCCACCTACAGAGGAAGGGGCCATGAAACTACTGTGGACTATGTAATTGTGACAGAAGGATTGAAAGATCAAATTAACAGCATGTTAATCCTGGAAAACAATCTCAGTGATCATTCTGCATTAAGTTTAAAAGTCCAAATAACCCGACAAAGGTCACCGATGGCAACTATAGCAAATATGCTAGACCAGAATAGGCTCCAACTGAGTAAAATGAACGGATTTACGATAAAATGGGAAAAAGTGGACCCCAATATTCTTACAAAGCGGCTAGTAACAACCACTTATAGTAACATCTTGATTTGTCTTGATCCAAACACAGAGCCTAAGCAAATCTTGGAAAACTTCAACCAAATAATAGAACAAGTTAAAAATCTGCTAACCAATATACCCATACAAAACAAGAAATCCTCTACAGGTTGGTTTAATCGAGACTGTACCAAAGCGCAGACCAACTTGAGGAAAGCACTCAGAAATCCAATCAGAGATAAAACCACTATTCAAGCTCTTCGACGCGAGTATAACTCTGCTAGAAGCACAAGGAAAAAAGACCTAAAACAATCCTTGTGGAAAGCCCTGCATTTGAGTGCACTCCAGAAAGACAGCCAGGCTTTCTGGAAAATAGTCAAATCTCCTCTGCTAACCGATTCCAACGCGCCAAAAATCGATGTAGCTATTGATGAGGATACGTGGGTGAACCATTTCTCTAAAATCTTCAAACAGCAATCTAACACCGAAGATCATGAGTCCTTTTTTAACCCAGTTATCTATCCCATACAATTGGAGGTAGACCTGCAGGACTTTGAAATGGCGCTTTCCTCAAGTAAATCCGGAAAAGCCCCCAGCCCTGACGGGGTCCCAGTTGATTTATTTAAGCACCTTCCTGAACTCTGGATACCGATAATTACAAGAGTTTGCATAGCAACATCGAAACTCGGCCTGCTAGATTCGTGGTCTTCTTCCATCATGGTCCCAATCTATAAGAAGGGAGATCGACAAGATCCGAAGTGCTATCGCCCAATCTCCCTTCTTGACTCTTTGGGCAAACTAGTCGGCAGAGTTCTTCTCGGAAAGCTACAACAGTGGGTAGAAGACAAAAACATCCTCTCGCACCTACAGTTTGGCTTTAGGGAGGGCTTTGGAACCATCGAGCAGGCCCTAAATCTAAGCCTGCTTACATCTAAGTACACCCATGCTAAACCTGGCGCCATTTACATGGTATATGTGGACTTGTCCTCCGCTTTCGATTGCGTCTCACACGCAAAGCTTTGGTCACTGTTGAGCACCATGGGGGTTGATCCCCCCCCCTTTTGGATTTTCTAAGGGAGCTCTACAGCAAAGCTACCGCGAGAGTGAGGTATGGGACAAGAGGAGAACTGACGGCACAATTCAGCGTAGAGCGAGGAGTGAGGCAAGGCTGTGTCCTCGCCCCCTTCCTCTTCTCACTCTACACCAACGGACTAGAAGAGGCTATGATGAGGGGGGAAGGACCTTCCAAGAGCAAAAGATCGCTTGATCCCAGCGCTACTCTACGCTGACGATGCAGTCATTTTAGCACGAACACCCATCGAACTGCAGAAATCTCTGTCTAAATATGCAGATTTCATGGGTGCCTTGGATTTGCACGTCAATATCAAAAAAACTTTTGTTATGGTGGTTGGTGGACCAAAAAAAGTATCCAAGTCCATCTTTCTGAACAATCAAAAAATTGGAAAAACCTCACAATACCCTTACCTAGGCGTAATGATAGATGACGCCCTGAATTGGAAGGCGGCAGTTGAGGCCAGGAGACATCTATTCAAACGTGCAATTATGGCACTGATTAAATTCTCTAACAAGCTTGGAAAAAGACCGCCAGCAGAACTATTACAGATATATGCTGCCAAATGTCAATCTATAGCACTATATGGTGCAGGGATCTGGGGTCATACTTCCATCTGCTCCATACAAAAAGAAGAAAACATTTTCTTAAGATTCCTTTTATCAACTCCACGGGGCACTTCCATCTATGCCTCACATATGGAACTGGGAATCTCATATATCGAAGATCTAATTAAAATTCAACCATTGATGTTATGGAGGCGAGTATGGCTGTCGGAAAAAAACAATCTGACCAAAAGCATCTTACAGGATATTATGGGTTTGGACTACGCCAATAAAATAGTTTGGCTCTCCTATGTAAGACATTTTTTTACCGACTTAGGGTTACCACAATACTACCATGAACCAGAAAACCTAAAAAACATCTCAAAAAAAGATCTGAAGCGAACTGCGTTGAGCCACCTGGAATCCCTGAGACTGTCTGCATCAATTGCAAAAAAATCTGTCATGCACGCAATTATGACGCAGCAGGCCCCAAAAATGCAGCTATATTTGATTCTAGAGATCTCAACATACGAAAAGATGCTCCTCACCAGGTTCAGAATGAACCTTTTTTTCAGGCTAGTGACATTTCCGGAAAAAAACAACTGGAATACACAGATGGACTTATGTCCATGCGACGGCCTTTCCACACAGTCCACCATCCACACAATACTGTTCTGTAAGTTTTTCCATCCCCATCGAAAAATATGGCTCATTCCCCTATTAAAAAAATGGGGTCATAGACAATGCCGCCCAGCAATGCTGGCATAACAACATTTGGACTCTGAATCCACCGTGTATCATGTACTAAACTTTCTTAAATGTATTATAAGACACAGAAATAACCTTTAAAAATGTAGCGCCTATCTAAATTTTACGTAAACCATTGATATTTTCTATTTTCATTTTTTAAACTGTATAAACATATTGTATTTTTCTCCTCTACATGATTGTTTGTATTGCTATGTCATCTTTTATGGTTTTTGCAAATGCTAAAAAAACCGAATAAAGATTATATTATTATTATTAATCAAATGCTCCATTTGTTTAGTAATATGGGAAAATGTTACCTATCGGCATTCCTTTAATGCATTTCACTCAATTTGTATTTTCACCTTGGGTTTCCCAGTGATCAGATAAAAGAGTCTCACGGTGGATACGGTTTTGTATATAAAGTAGATTGACCCCAGTCCACGTGGGCAGAAAAGGGGTTTTCCATGTGAGAATATATCCCATTAATCAGAGTCATGGTGGCCAGGTGGCATTGTGTCTGTCAGTGAAGAGATTGTAAGACTTTCATGTATTTTTTGTGAAGATGAACTCTGGAGCCTGTGTGGGTAAGAGTGGTGGGGAGGGGTGAGGGGGCTCGACAGACGACGAGGGAAAAATTGCTGTAGTCTGTCGAGTTCCCCACCCCACTGTTCTTACATGCACTGCACTTATGTCACAATGGAAATTAAGAGGGCTTAATAGATGTTATTCATGTTGTCAACTTGAGAAGAAATCCCTATAATGGTAGCAAAACATAATGAGGGAATGCCTCAAGAGGTACAATGCAGTGTAGTGATCTTGTATACAAGAAACGAGTGCCAATGCAAACATTAGTATTCTTTAAGGGTGATATAGAGTGAAGCTTGAATGATAAAGGCATTTTACTATCTCAGATTTGGTTGGGTAGGGAAGCTTGGGTCCATAATATGTGGCCAGAGGTCACTGGGCAAGAGTTCAAGCACAAATGATTGTTGACTCAATTATATTAAATTAAGTTTGAGTAAATCAGAGTTCGCTCCGAAGTGGACTGCTTATAGAGCGAAACTTGGGCTGAAGAAACCAACGATCTTAATCAGAGGAAAGGTGTACTGTACAAAACACCTATTCAGCCATTTAATTATAATATATAGTATTCATTCCCATCTAAGGGTACCATATTAAATTGGTTACTGAAGAATACCTAAACCACATTTTGAGTCAGTCAATATAGCAATTTAAGAAATGGCAACAACAATATCGTGAATAAAACACATTCAACATTTTCATATGACACTTACATTACAAACCTATAAATACAATTTCATGAAATAATCTGACTGTTAATTTTTAGCTAAGGGATATCCAATATATTCACAACTCATTCTTTTTAAAACATCCCACTAACACATCGCTAACAGGTAAACACATATGAGCTTGATCTCAATTGTGTACAACCGTATATAATCATTCCTTATCAATGAAAACCATTTGCCAGTCTGGCTGTCATTGCATCTTTAAAAGATCAATGTTATTTTACCAATTTTCCTTCTTTTAGTTTAGAGTGTTTTCTTTGTTAAATATATGTTAAGTGTATTGATTTCAATCTATCTCTCACTCTAGTCATATCACTCTCTTAACCCTGCTGTGTTAACCTTATACCCATATATCACTTTTGCATCTGAAGCAATACAGTGACATATGCCAAAATTGAGATGTTTAATATTAGGACTTTAGGGGGCACTCTACACCAACGGACTAGAAGAGGCTATGATGAGAGGGGGGAAGGACCTTCCAAGAGCAAAAGATCGCTTGATCCCAGCGCTACTCTACGCTGACGATGCAGTCATTTTAGCACGAACACCCATCGAACTGCAGAAATCTCTGTCTAAATATGCAGATTTCATGGGTGCCTTGGATTTGCACGTCAATATCAAAAAAACTTTTGTTATGGTGGTTGGTGGACCAAAAAAAGTATCCAAGTCCATCTTTCTGAACAATCAAAAAATTGGAAAAACCTCACAATACCCTTACCTAGGCGTAATGATAGATGACGCCCTGAATTGGAAGGCGGCAGTTGAGGCCAGGAGACATCTATTCAAACGTGCAATTATGGCACTGATTAAATTCTCTAACAAGCTTGGAAAAAGACCGCCAGCAGAACTATTACAGATATATGCTGCCAAATGTCAATCTATAGCACTATATGGTGCAGGGATCTGGGGTCATACTTCCATCTGCTCCATACAAAAAGAAGAAAACATTTTCTTAAGATTCCTTTTATCAACTCCACGGGGCACTTCCATCTATGCCTCACATATGGAACTGGGAATCTCATATATCGAAGATCTAATTAAAATTCAACCATTGATGTTATGGAGGCGAGTATGGCTGTCGGAAAAAAACAATCTGACCAAAAGCATCTTACAGGATATTATGGGTTTGGACTACGCCAATAAAATAGTTTGGCTCTCCTATGTAAGACATTTTTTTACCGACTTAGGGTTACCACAATACTACCATGAACCAGAAAACCTAAAAAACATCTCAAAAAAAGATCTGAAGCGAACTGCGTTGAGCCACCTGGAATCCCTGAGACTGTCTGCATCAATTGCAAAAAAATCTGTCATGCACGCAATTATGACGCAGCAGGCCCCAAAAATGCAGCTATATTTGATTCTAGAGATCTCAACATACGAAAAGATGCTCCTCACCAGGTTCAGAATGAACCTTTTTTTCAGGCTAGTGACATTTCCGGAAAAAAACAACTGGAATACACAGATGGACTTATGTCCATGCGACGGCCTTTCCACACAGTCCACCATCCACACAATACTGTTCTGTAAGTTTTTCCATCCCCATCGAAAAATATGGCTCATTCCCCTATTAAAAAAATGGGGTCATAGACAATGCCGCCCAGCAATGCTGGCATAACAACATTTGGACTCTGAATCCACCGTGTATCATGTACTAAACTTTCTTAAATGTATTATAAGACACAGAAATAACCTTTAAAAATGTAGCGCCTATCTAAATTTTACGTAAACCATTGATATTTTCTATTTTCATTTTTTAAACTGTATAAACATATTGTATTTTTCTCCTCTACATGATTGTTTGTATTGCTATGTCATCTTTTATGGTTTTTGCAAATGCTAAAAAAAACGAATAAAGATTATATTATTATTATTAATCAAATGCTCCATTTGTTTAGTAATATGGGAAAATGTTACCTATCGGCATTCCTTTAATGCATTTCACTCAATTTGTATTTTCACCTTGGGTTTCCCAGTGATCAGATAAAAGAGTCTCACGGTGGATACGGTTTTGTATATAAAGTAGATTGACCCCAGTCCACGTGGGCAGAAAAGGGGTTTTCCATGTGAGAATATATCCCATTAATCAGAGTCATGGTGGCCAGGTGGCATTGTGTCTGTCAGTGAAGAGATTGTAAGACTTTCATGTATTTTTTGTGAAGATGAACTCTGGAGCCTGTGTGGGTAAGAGTGGTGGGGAGGGGTGAGGGGGCTCGACAGACGACGAGGGAAAAATTGCTGTAGTCTGTCGAGTTCCCCACCCCACTGTTCTTACATGCACTGCACTTATGTCACAATGGAAATTAAGAGGGCTTAATAGATGTTATTCATGTTGTCAACTTGAGAAGAAATCCCTATAATGGTAGCAAAACATAATGAGGGAATGCCTCAAGAGGTACAATGCAGTGTAGTGATCTTGTATACAAGAAACGAGTGCCAATGCAAACATTAGTATTCTTTAAGGGTGATATAGAGTGAAGCTTGAATGATAAAGGCATTTTACTATCTCAGATTTGGTTGGGTAGGGAAGCTTGGGTCCATAATATGTGGCCAGAGGTCACTGGGCAAGAGTTCAAGCACAAATGATTGTTGACTCAATTATATTAAATTAAGTTTGAGTAAATCAGAGTTCGCTCCGAAGTGGACTGCTTATAGAGGGAAACTTGGGCTGAAGAAACCAACGATCTTAATCAGAGGAAAGGTGTACTGTACAAAACACCTATTCAGCCATTTAATTATAATATATAGTATTCATTCCCATCTAAGGGTACCATATTAAATTGGTTACTGAAGAATACCTAAACCACATTTTGAGTCAGTCAATATAGCAATTTAAGAAATGGCAACAACAATATCGTGAATAAAACACATTCAACATTTTCATATGACACTTACATTACAAACCTATAAATACAATTTCATGAAATAATCTGACTGTTAATTTTTAGCTAAGGGATATCCAATATATTCACAACTCATTCTTTTTAAAACATCCCACTAACACATCGCTAACAGGTAAACACATATGAGCTTGATCTCAATTGTGTACAACCATATGTAATCATTCCTTATCAATGAAAACCATTTGCCAGTCTGGCTGTCATTGCATCTTTAAAAGATCAATGTTATTTTACCAATTTTCCTTCTTTTAGTTTAGAGTGTTTTCTTTGTTAAATATATGTTAAGTGTATTGATTTCAATCTATCTCTCACTCTAGTCATATCACTCTCTTAACCCTGCTGTGTTAACCTTATACCCATATATCACTTTTGCATCTGAAGCAATACAGTGACATATGCCAAAATTGAGATGTTTAATATGAGGACTTTAGGGGGCACTAGTAAAATTTTGAAACCCTTAATGGCAATGGAAGAACAACACCAAGAGATTAAGTGAGACCGATAATGAAATTGTGGAATGGATTTAGCATCTGTTCATTTAGTATACATCCAAACAAGTAACAAGACAACACATTTAATGTATTCAATTCTGTTCCACAAAATATGAGAATATGTACATTACTCAGGAGTGGTCTGTGGTAAGCAGTGAAAAACAAAAAAATACCACTTAAACCTAAAATTGTGACACCAAAGCAATTAATTACCATTTCTATTAGGCATTTGTCCACTGGGAGAACCGGGTGGAGTTTATTCCTCATGCTGGATGGAAACCCACTTGAGGATGAACAAAGTGTCCCTGACTTTCCACAGACATCTGATCTGTTTTGTTGCTTTACACTACAGGAACTTAGGGGCCCATTAGGATAGCGGGCGGACTTTTTCCGCCCGCCATCCCGACGTAAAACGTGACTGCCCGCCATAAGGGCGGCGGTCCGTGGGGGCCATTAGGATGCGCTCGCCGCAATACTTAAAATGCACATTGTGCACTTCAATGCACAACGTGACAGGCACCGTGTGGTGCCTGTCACATCGTACAGTGAAGTGCAGGGGGGTACCATAGGTACCCCCCATGTGCACGCCCCTCCCCCCGGAGTCCCTGGGGCCCGTGGCGGCAACGCATGTCCCCGCCTTCACCCTAATATGGCTGTCAGCGTCTAACAGACACCGCCAACATATGAAACCCTTTTCCACCCGGTCAACGAGTTGACTGGGCGGAAAAGCGGCGGATGGTCTTTCCGTCCGCCGCGGTCGCCCCCGCAATAGTAATATGGCCGTGGGGAAATGGCTGGCGGGTGGGGAAGGATGTCGGGCAGATTGCCACCGCCCGCATGGCGGTGGCGATCCGCACAACATCCTAATGGGGCCCTTAGTGTTGAAAAATAGATTGCCTTCATAACTCAGTTAAAACAATGAGTCTTTAACCAACAATGAATAGAGTGTAATACACATTTGTAGCCAGATGCGAGGCCTTTTTTTTATCTGTCAGAAGATAATTCCTTTCCTGAACTTTTCAGTGGACTGAAGCCATTTTGGTTAACCATCCAAGATACTGTAGTATCCAATTATTTTTCTAAGCATTTAAAGTCTCGTTAGTCTGTTATCATTTGTGTTTTTTCATTTTCCTTTAAATGGCCGACAGCTCTTGTAAAGACTTTTGAAAAGAGATTGTTCTCGGTAAACTAGTAAACATTAACCCAATGTGCTTTGAAGCAATTTTATTGTCTTTCTATGTCACTATAGTATATTGGTATCCACAGGATGTTTAAATCAGGGCCTATCTCCTTGTTTACTGTGACTAAAGATTTAATAAACACATATATCATGTGGCTGCTGTGGATGTCAGTTAAAAGATGGGCTTATTGGGAGTGGAGTAAACGTTTGTTTGATTTCATATGCATTTAGTGGTTAGTACATGTGAAAATCTCACATCATCATGCAAATATACTGACGTGGCTGCAATGTGCCATTATTTAGTTTTACAGAAACCGTAAAATCAAAAATTCATAAATATGGTGGGTAATTTCCAGTTTGACTTGGAATTTCGAAGGCATTTTGTTTATCCCTCGTATGTACATACCATCTTGCGTTCTTTCTAGTTGCCTAGTATTGCATTTGTATTCAGTGAGTTTGTATTGAAGCTTTCAACTTTAGTCTTTTCTTTAGAAATGGTGATAAGTCCCATGTGGGTATTAGGTTGAAGGAGGAATTCAGCTCAGTCCCGACAAACATGGCTGCATACTTCTTCTTAATTGCGCCTGTTCGCACACTGGCGCCATCTTCCGTGCCCCAGGGCGGAAGATGGCATTAGCACAAGTGGCTCAAAGGACCTCACAGGGAGCCCCCGATGGAGCCCCGAATTCTCCCAGAAAAGTTATAGACACAAATTCATCTATAACTCGCAAGTGTGCAAACAGGCGCACTTAAGAAAAAGGGTAAGTGCACAACTTACCCATGCACGTTACGACCTAATAACATGCATTCCCGTGGTCCTGAAGAAAGCTCGCTGACCCGATGGGCATATATTGGCTGAAATATGTCGACCAGCTATGATTTTGAACAGGTGTGATAGAACAGTAGCTCTACTATCTCTGCAGCGCCAGCTTGCTGTTACATTTACCCCATCCTAGACACAATAAAACTAAGATCTACAGATGGAGGTAATTTTAATGACACTACACTTTCACTTTTTCTAATCACGACTATAAATACCAGTCGGTCTTCCTCCAGGTGGAGGAAAGCTATACCAGGACCAGATGATGATGCTTTTCACGTACCCTACCAAGCAGAGAACCAAGAAATACCGCACCCACGGTTAATTCGTGAATGAGGGTTCTTAAGGTGACCAGAACCTGGTAACACACAGGACAAGTGATTCGCTCCCCTTTGATTGCACCCCCATTAGCAACGGTAGCCATTAAATCTAGTTGTGGCTCAGTTAACAGTGATACACTCGAGGATTCTTACACACCATATGGGTTTTCAACATGATCAATTATAATTGGTGTACATTCAGGCACTCTGCTGGAATTAGTGGGAATGTCCAATTCCCCACACCCTGCACAACATTCATTAAAGTCTTGAGCACGCCGCTTATGAGAACTGTATGTGTGTGTGATACTAGGATACCCCAGGTACTTAGCTGTTAGTACAAAAACTGCTTAATTAACCCACCTGTATTACCACAATGAGCCACTGTGATGGCACTGGATTATGTACCAGATATATGAAACGCATACTAGCACAGGGAATAACATCTGCACTATACACTCTAAGATAACAATGCCCGGCACCAAAACGTTTACATTTGCCAAGTCATGCATAAATTGTTTTTAAATCACTTACATTATGTTGACTTCAAGTCCCAGAATATTTCCTAGTAGGCAGGATGGGTGTTTGTAGATAAATCAAAACTGAAACAGGACTCCCTGACAGAGAGCAAGACTCCTTGGAGTTGAAACGCGTTGGTGTTTGCTAATCGCTATTAAAGTGTGCCTGTTACTGGAAGTCTGTTGTGCAGCGGTATTCTTTCTACTTTTTGTGTAAAATCAATCAGAGGATCTGGTCTACCCCCACCTATAGCACTGACAGCAGTGTGCACTGCAGGATCATTCTGACTGCCTTCTATTCTGATATATACATATTCACGGAAAAAAAACACAGGTTACAGGAAGGTTATAGTTAGGCTGACAGTTCACTTGTACAAAACCTGTGAAATTCAGCCGTGCTAACTATAAATTGCACCCCACAATGCACTGCTTATGAAGTCACATGTTACATCACTCAAGACATGCTCAGTGACATCACTGATGACATCTCAAATGACATCACTGATTACATCATCCACAGAATCTTTGATGCACCCACTCACACTCCCAAATAACCTTTCATACACCCACTCCAACTTTCACACTACCCTTCTCAAAACCATAGACTCACCCATACCAGTACTTAGATACCCACTTACTCATTTATAGGTCTACACACACATCTGCTCACTCAACCATACAGCCACTCATGCACCCAAACACTCACTAATACAGTCACTGACAATCATATCCAATCATCCATCCATACAGCCACACACACACCGTCAGACACTCATACAACTACTCACACACCTACCAACCCATGCATATAGTCAATCACACTGCCACTCACTTACCTATATTGTTATACACACACCAACTCACTTTTTCATACAGATACTAACACATACATACTCACCTATACAGTCACTGACACAAGCACACACTCACCCATACAATCACTCTCACAATAACTCACCCACATATACCGTCCCATGTATTCTCCAACAATCCCATATACTTCCTTTGACATATGTAGTTACTCACCCATATACTACTGAGACGTCCATTCACTCATTGACACAGCTATAAGTAAACTCACTCAACTATACAGCCCTTCTCAGACACACTCATGAACCCATACAAGCAGTGAATCACCCATTCACTCTGCCATGTAGGAAGTCACACACATCTTCACCCACCAACACAGAGAGTAATGTACCCATACAGGTACTTAGGCAACCAATCGATAACCCATATAGACACTCATGTACCTACTCGCCAATCCATGCAGGCCACTTATATATCAACTGACAAACTGATACAGACATTCACACAGATTAGTCGTTAACACATGCATTCACTAAGACACGTTTAATCACTCACTTGTAGAGTCACACACACCCACTAAATCATCCATTCAAATACTCATAAACCCACTTATTCTTCATTACACCTTAGTGTATATATATATATATATTTGATTGAAAAGCCCCCCCAACTCGGGGGTTACGACACACGGACTACAAACACCATGAGGCTGCGCGAGCGCCACGCCTACCATGGCAGGTGTTTGAAATAAAGACTGATCGTTATTAAAAAACCTTTGAAATTCACTGAAAAAACCATAGGTTTCAGGCCTTATATAGTTAAGAATTAGCATTTAAAAAACCTTTTAAAATTCACTCAAAAAACTATAGGTTTTAGGGGTGTTATAGTTAGCTCGACATTTCACTCATACAAAACCATTGAAATTGCTCCTATATAGTTAGTTGTACTAACTATATTTCGCGCACCCGCAATCCACTGCTGATGATGTCACATATTACATCATTCATGACATGGTCAGTGACATCACTGATGACATCTCAAATGACATCTCAAATGATATCACTGATAACATCACTGATGACATCATCCAGTGAATGTGGTTTGCTTCGTTATTTAAATATGCATTATATATATAGCAATTTGCATTGAAGAATGAGTGGATATATAAAAATAAATATTTGGATGGAGGATTTAGTAGCAGTGTAATTGACTGTTTACTTGACCAATTTATAGTGTCTCACTAAATTTAGTGGATAGTGACTAAACTGTTTGAATATCTGTATCACTTTGTCAGTTGTTGTGTAAACTGGTTCTCCAGTTGGTTACTAGCTATGTGAAAGTCTGTATTAGTTATTGATTAGTTAACTGAGTATTTGTATGGGAGATTGAATGTGTGTGTGGTTCGGTGGGGGGGGGTGTGACTGCCCAAAATGTGTGAATAGTTGATTCACTAGATATATGAAGTTAAAACTACATGTTCTAACAGTTGTTTGGGTGAGTGAATATCTGTATGGGTGTGGTGATGAGCTAATATATTTCTCAATGGTACATGTCCAACAAACTAGAAAAATAAAAGGCAGTGTATGTGTCTGTTGTTGTATATTAATACGTATACATAAGACTCAATGATCGTGTGAGTGACTGTATGGATAACTTTATACTTGTAATAATGATTTTATAATTCACTAAGTATGACTTACTATCTAAATGAATAGATGAAGTTGTGTTTGTATAAGTGTGTAGCTAAGTAAATATGTAAGTATGATCCATTGTTTGCATAAGTGAGTAGGATGACTTCATATGTGAATAGGATGTGTGCTGGTGTGTAATGTTGATTTAGGTGTATACGTTTTTTTGATAGTGTTCTATTGTTCATTGACAGCATGTATGAGTGAATCTACAGGTAAGTGATTAGATGTGCGTATACATCTATGAATCACTGAGTGGGTTTTTAGATACTTGTATTGCTGTAACAATGGATTCAAATATGATACTCTGTATTTTACAAAGAGTGATGAAAGATTTTACTAGTGTATGAAAAGGTGTATGTGATTGGCACGTGGATGATGACATCAGTGATGTCATCAGTGATGTCATTTGAGATGTCATCAGTGATGTCACTGACCATGTCATGAATGATCTAATATGTGACATCATCAGCAGTGGATTGCGGGTGCCCGAAATATAGTTAGTACAACTAACTATATAGGAGCAATTTCAATGGTTTTGTATGAGTGAAATGTCCAGCTAACTATAACACCCCTAAAACTTATAGTTTTTTGAGTGAATTTTAAAGGTTTTTTATATGCTAATTCCTAACTATATAAGGCCTGAAACCTATGGTTTTTTCAGTGAATTTCGAAGGTTTTTAAATGCTAATTCCTAACTATATAAGGCCTGAAACCTATGGTTCTTTCAGTGAATTTCGAAGGTTTTTTAAATGCTAATTCCTAACTATATAAGGCCTGAAACCTATGGTTTTTTCAGTGAATTTGCAAAGTTTTTTAAATGCTAATTCCTAACTATATAAGGCCTGAAACCTATGTTTTTTTCAGTGAATTTCAAAGTTTTTTTTAATGCTAATTCCTAACTATATAAGACCTGAAAGACCACCAGGAATCTCCAGTATGCGCCAGGGGACTGCATTGCAGAGAGGTGTAATGAAGCCACGACCCTTTTTACACCTCTCTGCAACGCAGCCCCCGTGCATGTTTGAAGAGGGGGAACTAATTCCCCTTGCACACTGGGGGTCCCTGGGGGCCAACTAGCCCACCAGGAGCCTCCAGTATGCGCCAGGGGGGCTGCATTGCAGAGAGGTGTAATGAGGCCACACCCTTTTTTACACCTCTCTGCAACGCAGACCCGTGCATGTTTGAAGAGGGGGAACTAATTCCCCTTGCATACTGGGGGTCCCTGGGGGCCAATTAGCCCACCTGGAACCTCCAGTATGCACCAGGGGGCTGCATTGCACAGAGGAGTAATGAGGCTATGCCTCTTTTTACACCTCTCTGCAACTCAGGCCACTGGTGCGTTTGCAGAGGGGGGACTAATTCCCCTTGCATACTGGCGGTCCCTGGGTCATATCTACCCAAACGCCGAAATTCCGAACGATTGAAAATGACTTTTCTTGAGAAACATTTGGATTTGGATTATCATGTCCTATACTTTGGAATTTTTGAAAGATTGACTTTGAGGATGCTATAAATTACTCAAGTCTGCCCAAATTGTGTGGGTAAAATTGATACCTAGTCACTTTGAATAAGACTTATTTGTGGATAGACAACTGGACCTGCTATTCCTCACAGAAACGTGGTTGGATGTTTACTCTGACCCTGACATCATTCAGGCATTACCAGAAGAATACCTGATGGTGAGACTGGACAGACCCGATGGCAGAGGAGGAGGTATAGCTATTGCATTTAAACAGCAGCTTGCCTGTCAATTGGAATTAGTCCATTTGGCGGGAAGCGAGGCTGGTGTTTTTACCATAAAAATTAATGGGGGTACTACGGTGAAAGGTTATTTAATCTACCGTCCCCCAGGACCCCTGGCAAGGTTTAAAGGTAACCTACTAGAGTGCGTCACGGAGATAGCGTTGCGGAGAGATAAGTTTCTTCTACTCGGATATCTTAACCGCATGCGTGCGGGCGGAATTCCGCCCGCACGCTGACTTTTATGGATTCGCATGTTACGTGACTAGCTGGGCTCGTCATCAGCGTAGCAGGAGGCTACCTCATGACGAGCCCAGCTCGTCATCAGTGTCAAAGGGGTTAATATGCATTTAGAGGATCTGTCGGACAAAGGAGCGATGGAGTTCCGTCAAGAACTTCAGGCCTTACAACTAGAGCTAAAGGGCCACCTTCCAACACACCAGCATGGCCACTGGCTTGATCCAGTATTCGCGAACTGGGAGGAAGTCATAGCTGCTCTCCCCGTGCCCCTTCCCTGGACCGACCATTTCCTGGTACCATTTGAAATTCTTCTCCCTAAACATAAGGTGACAGACCCCACTCCCCTTAATTACCCCAGGCACAAATGGGCCAGGTTCTCCCTGCCAGAGTTCAATGAGGCTCTTATCGCAGAGGGCCCCCCTGGAGGTGATGATGCGGATTCGGCAAATAAATTGCTTAATGACCGTATCATGGCTGCCCTGGACCGTACGGCCCCTCTAGGCCGGCCGAAGGAGGGCGGCCGTAAACAGGGAATGGCACCCTGGTTCAATGAGGAACTGCCTTGTGCTAAGAGGGATTGTAAGCGAGCAGAAAGGCAGTGGAGGGTAGCCTGTGACAGCCAGGCGAGAGAGAGATATCTCGTCAATAGACGGGCATATCACAACCTAATCAGGAGAGCGAAAACTGCCCACTATGCCGATAGGATCATGGGTGCAGAGAATTCAGTGAAAGAATTGTTCTGTGTTTATAAATCCCTGGATGTCCCCAAGTCCTCGGCAGGATTAGAGGATTGTTCAGTTGTTGCCTGCAATCGCATTGCTGACTATTTTGGTGACAAAGTGTCCAAAATTTACTCAGCCTTTCCTGCCCAACCCTTGGCAGGGGGAGAGTTTGAAGCATCAGTAAGAGAGGCTGATGGACAAAATCTGCTGCTTAACTTCTCCACTCCACCAGTAGAAGACCTGATCAAAATATGTAGATCAGTGAAATCAGGCTCCCCACGGGACCCAGCATCACCTAAACGGCTGGGGGACAGCTTGACGACACTAGAACCATACATTAGGCATCTGTTGGATGTCTCCTTCAGGTCCAGCACTATGCCTAGGGAATGGAAACAAGCTGTGGTGCTCCCCCTCCGCAAGAAGCCTAATATCAGCTTCGAAAAGCTGGAGAATCTGCGTCCCATCTCTCTTCTACCCTACTTCTCTAAAGTGGCGGAGAAGGTGGCCAATTTGCAGTTAATGCAATTTGTGGAAGATACCAATCTTCTACATCCCACCCAGTTTGGGTTCCGGCCTCGACACTCGACGGAGTCAGCGCTCCTCATGGCATCCGAAACCATCAGGCAGGGTGCCGACGAGGGCCATACTATGGCCTTGATCCTTCTGGACCTTAGCGCTGCGTTCGACAGTGTCTGAACAAAGGAGGGGTAGGAGGTGCAGCGCTAAAATGGATCCAGTCGTTTCTATCTGGCCGAGTTTTCCAAGTCAGGCAGGGCGACTGCTACTCCGAGCGAGTAGCCTTGGACCAGGGGGTGCCGCAGGGCTCGTCCCTGAGTCCAACTCTTTTCAATCTGTACGTTGCCCCGGTTGCCACCATAGTGGAGAGTCACGGTTTGCGCATGGTGTCGTACGCCGACGACACGCAGCTGGTCATCTCCCTATCGCGTGCACCCGGTCTTGCGGCAGACATCTTCAGAGCATGCATGCAAGACCTAGCTGCCTGGATGTCTGCCAACTGCCTTAAGCTCAACGGAGGCAAGACTGAGGTGCTGGTGGTGGGGGGAGACCAAGCGGCTTGGACGTCGGCGTGGTGGCCACCTTGCCTGGGACCAGCACCAATTCCCTGCCAGGAGGCGAGGAATCTAGGTGTCTGGTTCGATTCCAACCTAATTTTCGGACCCCAGGTCAATCGGGTGGTTGGTACCTGTTTCGGGATCCTCAAGACCCTCAGGAAGGTTCTGGAGCTCCTTCCTATCAAAGCCCGTCAAATACTAGTGCATGCACTAGTCACGTCCAAGATGGACTATGGCAACCTGCTCTACCTGGGGACTCTAGAGAAGAATCTGAGCCGCCTGCAGGTTTTACAAAATGCCGCAGCCCGGTTGGTTCTCAGACTGCCCAGAAGATCAGCTTCTAAAGCCGCGCTCCAGGCCCTGCACTGGCTTCCGGTGAGAAGCAGGGTGGAATTTAAAGCATTATGCACCTGTCATCGGATCGTCAACGGCAGGGCACCTCTTCCCCTACAGGGTCTGCTGACACAATACGAGCCCTCTCGTTCCCTCAGATCCTCTGGCTCGGGGCGCCTGTCCATTCCTAAGGTGTCCAAAGCAAGGATGGGCGGCAGATCCTTCAGGTATCTGGCTGCATCTAGCTGGAACAAACTTCCTGTGGCGTTGCGCCTGGAACCCTCAGAGCCCATTTTCAGACCCAAGCTAAAAACATTTCTATATGCCCGGTAGTGGGTTCCCACCTTAGTACCTTCTCCTGCTAGCGCTCGCATCATAGCGCGGGGACACGCCGTTGTGCGTCACCAAGCGCTTTACAAGACCCCCTATTATTATTATTATTAAGAATGTACTTACGTCTCGTCTAACATTTGGAAGAAATATCTAGTAATATGACAACAGGATAACGACATAACTTGAAGGAAATAAGAACGCCCTGTAGAAGTTCTGTTGTACAGAACGAAACGCGTCAGCTGGCTGTGGTACATAAACTTAAGGAAAATAAAAGCATTTGAATATACACCAAGATTCAGCGCTTCAATAAGGACTCTAAGTGATATGATTTGATTGGACTTATTGTGCAAGTGGTGCTGTGCCAAACTTTGGAATATTCTCCACTACTCTCTACTACTTACTCTCTACTACTCCACTACTCTCTAATACTCACTCTCTACTACTCATTCTCTACTACTCTACTACTCTCTACTACTCTCTCTCTACTACTCACTCCCTACTACTCACTATCTACTACTCTCTACTACTCTCTCTCTACTACTCTCTAGTACTCACTCTCTACTACTCTCTCACTACTACTCACTCTTAACTACTCACTATCTACTACTCTCTACTACTCACTCTCTAGTTATCACTCTCTACTACTCTCTACTACTCAATCTCTACTACTCTCTCTCTACTACTCACTCTACTACTCTCTACTACTCACTCTCTATGACTCTCTCTCTACTACTCTCTACTACTCACTCTACTACTCACTCTCTCATACTCTCTACTATTCTCTCTCTGCTACTCACTCTCTACTACTCTCTACTACTCACTCTTTACTACTCTCTACTACTCACTCTCTACTGCTCTCTACTACTCACTCTACTACTTACTCTCTACTACTCTCTACTACTCACTCTCTACGACTCACTCTCTACTACTCACTCTACTATTCACTCTACTACTCTCTACTACTCACTCTCTGCTACTCTCTCTACTGCTCTCTACTACTCTCTACTACTCACTCTCTACTCTTTTACTCACTCTCTTCTCTCTACCTCTCTCTACTTCTTTCTCTACTAGTCTCTACCTCTCTACCTCTACACCTCTACCTCTCTACCTCTACACCTCTACCTCTCTACCTCTCTCTACACGCACACATATATACATATATATATATGCATATATATGCATATGCATTTATGTATGTGTATATATATTACCTACTGGCGGTCGCCAGTAGGTATATATAGTTAGGATTTTTTCTCTATGGGATTTTTGAAAATTCTATGTCTAATAACTTTGGCGTTTGTGGACGGAATTGGCTGAAATTTTCAGGAAAATTGAACATTTTGTTTTTGAGCAGCCCCTGAAAATTTGGGGGGGGTTTCGTCAAGGGGGGGCCGAGAAAAAAGGGGGGTCCCAAAACGTGTTTTTAACATTGAGTTTTCCATAGGGCGGTTGGCCTCACTTTTAGCCCGAACGGCTGAATGGATTTGCACGAAACTTGGCAAAATTGTAGGGACTGGTAGCCCGATGTGCCTTTGCTAGGTCTCAATATATGTGCTCCAGTGGATTTTGAGAAATTAACGTTCAAAAAAAGATATATATCTGTAACAGCGGACCAGGCAGCGCTCCAGTTCGCGTACTTTTCGCGTTACGGAGCTTTGTGAAGCGAAGCTGATTGATTCTCCGGCGTCTGTAAACATTCCAAACAGTCCGTAGCGGCCGCCATCTTGTCTCTCGGTAGGATCGAGAGACAAGAGGAGGCCAAAGCGAAGGGGCAAATGACCATAAGGGGGCATAGTAGATCCTCCCTGACCCCCTAGGTTTGATGTGGAGGTTTTAAAAGGGCCCCGCGGGGCAAAAAAAAAGAAAATAATAATAATCGAACGGCTGAATGGATTTGCACGAAACTTGGCAAAATTGTAGGGACTGGTAGCCCGATGTGCCTTTGCTACGTCTCAATATATGTGCTCCAGTGGATTTTGAGAAATTAACGTTCAAAAAAAGATATATATCTGTAACAGCGCTCCGCTTCGCGTACTTTTCGCATTACGGAGCTTTGCGAAGCTGATTGGTTCTCCGGCGTCTGTAAACATTCCAAACAGTCCGTAGCGGCCGCCATCTTATCTCTCGGTAGGATCGAGGGACAAGAGGAGGCGAAAGCGAAGGGGCAAATGACCATAAGGGGGCATAGTAGATGCTCCCTGACCCCCTAGGTTTGATGTGGAGGCTTTAAATGGGCCCCGCAGGGCAAAAAAAAAAAAATATATATTTTTGTTTTTTTGCGTGGGGAGCGTCCGGTTCGCGAACCGGGAAACGTTCTGGGGAGCGTACTTTGTTGAAAATTAGTGAAAAAAGTTAGAGTAAAATAATAATTGTGAGTGATCAGATGTAGGGTAGCTCTGAGAAGAGCTTTTGGGTTTATGGTACATTTAGGTACTTATAATTAGGTACCAATGCACATTTTTAAATTCAGAATGAAAATTCTGTTGCCCACATCTGAGAAGTGAACTCCATCTCCTCTGTAGATATCTTGCATGTAGTAACGCAAGTTATTGTTGTACAAGGAGCCCATTCCATGGTCTCTCATGTAAGCTGAAACAGATTTGTTTACATGCTTCCTCGACTTCTCAATTTGTGGACAAAATTGGTTCGACCACCTCCATTTCTGTCTTTGGCATATATTTGAATATACCAAGGCAGTCTGAGGAAAAAGTGCCATCAATTGCTCAAAGGTGTCCTTTAAAAGCATTTCCAGACCTACCCCAGTCAAAGTGCCCAAATCATTACCTCCACAGTGCACAATTAACAGGTCAGGTTTTGGCAAATGCATAAAGGTTTTCACCAATGGTATCAATTGGTGACATTTTAATCCTCTGTGGCCAAACCACTTAATTTCCACATCTTGTAAATTGAGGTTAGGTAAATTCCTGTTCTTAGCGTACCTCTGAGCCCAATAGATGTAACTATGTCCAACAATCCAGACAGAAAACATGGTGAGAGAAGGTTCTCCTGCAGTCAGATGAAGTGTGGCAATGAAATGGCAGTTGAAAAAATAAGAGTGTAAAATGAAAAAAACTGTGGAGTTTCTGTGTTAATGAAGCAGTAAGAGTGATTGGTGGATTTTGATTACTGAAAACAGAAAGTTAGGGTGCATGGATGAGTTCTTTGAAAGATGTATTTTGAGTGGTGAAGAAAAAATCATTAAATGAAAGAATGCACTGGATATGCAGGTGCACTGAGAGTTCAGAGTTCAATTGCAACATTGTTGTGTGAACTTGCAAACACCAGAGGTCTTCCAAGAGGTGGTTGCTATGCAAAAAAAGCAGAGAGGGCAGAGGGGGGGGGGAAGGGTTTTAATTTGAAAAAAAGTGAGGGAAGAGTTTTGATTGGGTGACATGAGAGATATGTGTGAAGAATTACAGCATTTCTGTGCTTTTGATAGCTGCAGACTCTGGAGTGCATACCTTTTGCTCTGCTGAAGACAAATTGGTGTGTTTCTGAGACTGTTTTGAAACTCAAAGTATTTGCTTAGGTGAGAAAAGATTTCTTTAATTTAGATAGAGAATAGTGTGCTTTAAGGAGAAAATTATGAAGAAAGTTGTGTTTTTCAAATGTTGCTTTGTGTCAAGTGTTTTACAAATAGATTTTGTTTCTTTGAGAAATTGTAATTGGAGAAAATGTGAAGTATTAGTACTGACAGGGGTTTTATGTGCATAGGAGCTGTGGAGTGTTTTCAAATTATGACTTGTAAAACGTTTTTGAGGAAAAGAAATGGTTTTAATATTTATGACAAGGACATAATGGTGTATGCTTCTTTATAAGGCAATTGAGTGTCTCTGATGTTATTTTTTCCATTTTAATGTAAGACCTTTCCCTGTGGAGCAAATTGCTTGTAAATATGGTCCCACCTGTGCATGGCAAATTTAGATTTTGAATGTTTGCGTTACATAGCCGTGTTAAAAGTGACCCAAGCATGCTGCAAAGGCAATCAAAAAACGCTTTCATGTGTCTTAAGGACATTTTAAGTCATTTCCCCATGTGGAGTGTTTTTAAATTATGACTTGAAAATCGTTTTTGGGGAAAAGGAAGGCTTTTAAAATTTATGACAAGGACATAATGGTGTATGCTTCTTTATAAGGCATTTCAGTGTCTCTGAAGTTGTTTTTCCAATATTAAATTAAAAGACCTTTCCCCGTGGAGCAAATTCCTTGTAAATATGCTCCCACCTGTGCATGGTAAATTTAAATTTTGACTGTTTGAGTTACATAGCCATGTTAAAAGTGACCCAAAAAAGTTGCAAAGGCTTTAAAAAAACACTTTCATGTGTCTTGAGGACATTTTAAGTCATTTGCCCGTGGGCAGTGTTTTCAAATTATGAGTTGAAAATCGTTTTTGAGGTAAAGGAATGTTTTTAAAATTTATGTGCGCCATATGCCTCCAAATTTCTTTTTCAGGGGTGCAGCAGGGTGTTCTTGAGAGACCCCTGCACCCTCGAAAAAATTCCAAATTTGCGATGAGCTAATTGCTAATCGCAAATTGCACCTTCATTCCTATGGGTCTCCTGCTCCATGGAAATGAATGGGTAATTTGCAATTAGCAATTTGCTCATCGCAAATTAGGAATGGTAAAGAATCGCTATTTATTCCTTAAAGTTCGCTATTTAGGAAATGCAAAAAACTTTGATGATACATATGGCGGTTCATCTCTAACAAGATAAGAAGCTTAGGGATAGATTTATGATGACTGGCGCATCACCAGGGATGTGCCAGTCATCCTGCGTCGCTGTTCTGACAGCCATGGTGTGCTGCATTTACAATGCGGCGCACCATGGGGCAAAAACAGCACAGATGCGTGACGCATCTGTGCCGTAAAGGTGGCGCATTGCTGGAGTTGTATCGCAAGTGTGATGAAGCTCCAGCAAGGCTCAGGGGTGCCCCTGTCGTAGGGTTTCTGTTCTCACACAGAACTAAGCACAGAGGATTGGAACCTCTGCGAATTAGGGTGCCCCAAAACTGACCTTAGTACCCAAAAACCCCTTAACAAGCTAGCTACAGTGTCACATTGGATATAACAAACTCCCAATCTTTAGACAATTCAGAACATGAACTTACAGTACCTCAGGATACGTGGAACTCATGAACACTCGGTCGTTATATATTCATTACAAACGAGAACATGGAGTTAAGAAGAACACATGTGCATTTGAAATGTTTATTTACTAATGCCGTCTTCTCAGGCGTAGTATCTTAGATAATACAAGTACACATATTATCAGTAGCAAAATTACCAGCATAGTTACTAGTACATAAAAAGCGAATGGTGACAGTATGTTAACATGCTGTAAATGAATAAGAGTTAGCAACACTTATATTTCACCCTCCCTAATACACATATTATATTATTTGTTAAGAAGGTCTCTTTGGGTTGGTTTAGGGCGGGCCCATACCTTAGTGTCCTAGATTTGAAGGAATCACATCAGCATACACCAGCTCTCTCTTCATGTGAACTGCATCAAGTGTTGTGTATGTGTGTTTGGCAAAGCAATATAAAACGGGCCTCATGCCCAGAATTGGCAGAAGCTGCACTTATGTTATGACTATGAAGTCGTGGAGATCAGACCTCATAACAATTCTGTATCGTGTTGTTCTTGAAACTTCAGCACTCGCTGTACAGATATAGTTTAACAAGCAAAGCAGATAGTAGAGCAATAACATATTATTCTCATGTAAACCACGATGAACTACTAGGTTGAAAGCTAAAGCAACAACTAAGTGTCGTGTGCAGAAGTTGCAAAAAAGGAAAAATGGCGTTTAAACCGGTAATGAGCCCATGCTAACTTAACACGGTGTAAAGATATCCAGGATCTACATGACACCCCCCCATGATCCGGAAACAAACCGAATAAGATAATAGAAGTGCCATCTCATGAGAGCAGATTGCAACTTTATATGTGCACGGTCCACAAGGTAAAACATTAAAAACTAGCAAAATTTAATGCTAAAAAAAAATAAAACAGCCGACTACTTTATCGAGGCTTAAGCCAATAGGCAAGCTAAATAATAAAAACTTGACAAATAAGTCAATGAATTGTCAATGAAATGCTAGTACTCAGCATATCAAACATGAAAAAGGTCTATGACATAACTGTGTATGCAAAATAAGCTGCAACAGCCTCCAATAGGAAGTCACCGTCTTCATCCGAAAACAGTTCAGCCATCCAACTTAAAAGCGGAAAAGAACATACGTGCTCTCCCAGCACCGGATCCTCTATCACCATCAGAGGACAGCTCGTGGGTTTTCAAGAAAGCTCTGTTCCAAGAAAGACTGTGTTGCCGCCAGTAAATTCCAGGGACCAATTAGTCCATGCATCAATGCCACAGCCATAATCCTTTCGCCAGGACAAACCAACTCGTGAGTAATGATAGGACTCATCAGCTGATTAAAGTCGACGTCAGGAGAAACCGGTCCGCAGAGACACAAATCAATGGCCCAATCGAAATCACAGGTCAGGCAGTGAAATACAGGCTGGACACAGGTGAAGTAGGAGAATCGAAAAGATAATACATATGCCGTGCTTAATATCGCCAACGGCATTGTGCCATAATATTCAAGCATGCGATTGCGGAACAGCGTCAGCAGCTGCAGGGCGGGACCTTGCACAGGAAGGACATCCATATTTAAAAATGTAAAAAAGCACAAGAGCGTCCGCTGCTAATGCAAGTAAAACTGGGAATCCACTAAACAAAGTGGAAAAAATAGAATGAAAGAAAGCAGGGATGACTCCAAAGATTTTCTCAAATGAAGTCACGAGACCACTGCTAACAACTTTAAAAAAAATTGCCAGGTCCTTTGTGGAGGACGCGTTAAAGATAGTCCGAACCATCTCGGTGAAATTGCAAAGGCGAATCAGTATTTAAAAGGGCCTGCACCTCTGTACGGGTGTTCGCTATGTGAAGCACGAAAGTTTCATGGGCCGAACTCAAGGCCACCTCTCTCTGAGACAAAAGAGCCCTTATTCTTGCCATGCCGTTGAAATCTGCACCCAAGGTTGGTATTTGTGGCCAGATTGAAAACTCCCTATGTTCATGTGTGGGAGGAAATAGAACATTTCTGCAGCAAATAACCCGTTCACTTACTGTTACGATAAAAGGAATACTTGTAATTAACCCACAACAATCTTCATTATTGAGCATCAAATAACTACCATTTTCCAACAACTTGAACGTGGGGATGATAGCAGGAACTGGCGTGCCTTGCAACACGCAAGCCATATTTGGTCGGTCTTTGTTGTATGAACCGTGTAACTGTATGTGCCTACACATTAGTGAATGATCTGGCGTCTCAGTGCATTCCTCTCCATTCAGATAAACTTCTTGGTCATCTTTGAAACATCTGTATGTGTATGGAAGCGACCAGACCTCATGAAGAAAACCACTACCTAAAGGTTCATAACGACCTATTGGTACATATTTCATACAATTTGAAAACTTATATAAAGCAAAAGGCAGCGTTATTAAACCGTGGATAAGGCACGTTGCAGCATTGGCCTCTGCCACTGAAAAAGGCAAAGATTCTAACCTTTCAATATGTAACATTGAAAAGGAAGCATCACGCATTGACAGCAAGCGTTGTTTGTTAGTCAAATTGAATGGGGCAAATAAAGAAGAAACGTTCATGTATCCCCAGGGAACTTTACCATTTTTCAGAGTTTGAAGGGTCCAAGCAAATTGCAAGAATCTGAACTACGTTGCCAAAGCAGCCAACCTTTTGGATTTATACTGGAAATGTTAAAGGAAGAATTACGGAGTAGGGCCTGTAAATCACTAATGGACAACCGAGTAAAATTACTCCAACCATCATATTCCTCTAACTCCGGGATAGTAGGGGTGTTTAATTTTTTAGAAGTAGCCAATCCAAAGCATGTGGTCTGGGAAATTGTTTCATTCAGAAACAACATATGATTCGGGATGAGACATGCACGGTGCAAAGCCTCAGTGCCTTGTACCTGCCAGGTTTGTGAACCCCAAACTGATGTAGATCCTGGATATCTTTACACCGTGTTAAGTTAGCATGGGCTCATTACCGGTTTAAACGCCATTTTTCCTTTTTTGCAACTTCTGCACACGACACTTAGTTGTTGCTTTAGCTTTCAGCCTACGTGCGTCAAGACGTATGCCTGCTTCAACCAGGCGCAGGGTTTTGACGCAGCTTTGTCCTATCTGATTGTAAATGCGGCACACCATGGGTGGCAGAGCAGCGGTGCACGTTAACTGGTGCATTCCTGGGGATGTGCTAGTTAACATTAATCTGCCCCTTTACATTTAAGTATGTGCAGGGGACACAGAGTCGGTGAGGCTTATCCAAGGTTAAGAAGAGATGAGTCCTGTTCACTGAAAAATTGGACATAGGCTTCACCTCCTCAGCATCGCTGGACATGGCTAAATAATAGCTGCAAAATGTTACTCTTATTAAACAATTTTACTATTATAATCTCTGAGATTTGTCTCTTACTCTGCAACATCTCATTGTTGTTATCTTTCTTTAAAGATAAAGACAACATCAACATGAGCGACAATCAGCAATCAGTTGATTTCGACCTCATCATTGAACTCGTAATTGAAACATCAGTGGATGTTGATCCCTTGGATGATTTAAATCCTGAGGATGAAGAAGAACGTGATGAGGATGCAGATTTGTCAGAATTGTATGACATAGGATGGGAAGCTGACGTGCTTGAGCCTATGGAACTATAAACATTTATTTAAAAAATTTATAACAAATAAAAAGTAAAAATGTAAACCGTTTAATTTAAAAATAAAGACACCTTCAAAAGCAGGTTATGTGTAGTGTCTTCAATAAAATATTAAAATATGCTCATAAAATTAGATCAGATTCACATATAAAACAGCACAGGTAAAATGAATATAAATTCCATTTCTTTTCTGCTATTTCTGTAATCTAAATTTGCCAAGCACTAAAAAATCTTCTATGTAAAAATGTTAAGTAGTGTGTTAAGTTTTTGATGACTGTTATTGATTTACTGTTGGGTAATAGTGGTTAATAACATTTTTTATTATATTTTACCACAGATTCAACTGCAGATCATTTGAAGATTTCAGCATGCCAACCAAAGAAAGACTGAGAAAGGCTGCAAAACGTCAAAGACAGCAGGTCAATGAAAAAAAGCAGCAGTCCTCTAACAAAAATATTTGTCAAGTCACCAAGAAAGCACCGGGTAAGAGTACAAAAACATTCATAAGAAATATCTGTAGTAAAAAAAATATTACTACAGAAAATGTTTCAGTCCAGAAAAGGAGAAGCAATTCAAACGGAAAGGAAAGGCCAATGAAAAATGTTACTGCTAGAGCAAGAGATAACTCTGTGCATGATAGTAGAAGGAAACAACAGTTTAGGGACATTCGTAAACGAATGTTCCGCAACAGGATAATTGGCAATTTGTTAAAAAATATTAAGAAAGGTGAACAGAAAGTGGTTTTTTATAAGAGAAAAAAAATAGTTGAGAAAGTCATTGATCAGGCATTTGAAATTAAACGTAAGTTATTTATTTTGATAATCAATAGAATTAGGAAGCTAAACAAGGCAATTTATGATTTCAAAAGAAATAGTAGATGGAAGAGAATAGTTAATCGTAGTAATTTTTGTGAAGTTTTTTCTGGAGAATGGATGCATAGTTCAAGCTCTGAGGCATTTTTTAATGAGGAGAGTTATTTCCAGGATAATGATTTGGTGCATGCAGTTGACACCAGTGGTCGAGCTTATGAAGTGAAAGATGGTTGTCCAGTTGAAAAATAAAAACTTGTGACAACAGAGATAGAAGAGGTGTTAGGTAATGAGGTTTTAGGAAGACGTCCTAAGGGTCCTGTGTACACCTGGAAGTGTAGTAGTATTTGCAGTGTACGACAGGAATCCATCAATTTGCTTTGTGATTTTATACGGTCATTTAATAAGAAAAGTTTGAAGCAGAAAATGAAGTTGTTGCAAGAATTAGATCCTTGCAGAGTGAGAGAAGTGACAGGTTTGCATGGGCATTCACTGGCTTGTCTTTCCAGGAGAGTATGCCAGAGTGTTTTTCATCATTTCAGGATGCTAGCAGTGCATCATAATAAAGTGAGGAAATTACTTAGAATGTTGTATTATGCTAAGAGTCCAGCAATTATGCTTAAACAATTATGCGCTGCTCTTTTGCATGGTTCTGAAATAGATGTGAAGAATATATGTGAAGAAATTGAGTTTTGTTACTTTGGAAGTAAAGAGGAGAATGTTGAAATTGACCAAGAAGAAGAGAGTAATGTGGAAGATAGTGTACAGGTTTCCAGTACAGATAATTTCCAGAGGGAAATTGCAACGTTTGAGGTGAAATCAAGTGAGAGGCCAAATTTCACTTGTGTGTGTTGTCGACGCACTTATTATAAGAATCAGACTAAGTTAGTGGATTTATATGCAAAAAGTGAAAGGGAAAATAATAGTGAATGGAAGGATTTTACAACATACTTGATGGTAGAAAATTGTTTTGATTTGGGATTGGATCAACATGTGTGTACTTATTGTTGTAACAAATTAAATCAAAACCAGATGCCTGCTAGAGCAGTTCATAATAATCTGGAATTGGTTGAGATTCCTTCTGAATTGAAGGATTTAAATACTTATGAATCTATTTTGATTCAAAGTATCCATCCCTTTCAGGCTATTGTAAGAATGGAGCCAAAGACAGGGAAATTGCCTCCATCAGATTTACAGAGAGGATTAAAGGGAAGAGTTGTTTATTTGCCTCTAGATTTGAAGAAAAACATTAACACAATTGGAGTAGAAAAAGTGGAAGAGGAACCTCTGGTTATCTTAGTTAATGGGGTTCCGACAAAGAATAAGAAAATATGGCAAGATTTAGTGGATGTTAGGAAAGTCAAAAAGGCAACATTGTATTTGAAAAAAAATAATAAATACTATAAAAATGTATATGTTGCAGAAGAGGAAGTAAGTGAGGAAGAGGATAGCGATTTGTGTGCTGGTTAAATTGAGAAAGTAGAACCCTGTACTAGTGAAGAAATATATGAACATTATAGTGTTCATCCTTTGCATTCCAAGGAAGTCATGGGGAATGCTATTGAGTTGTTTCAAATGAAACAAGCGAAAGGGAGTCCCATTAGTGTTTGGGAGGAAAGTTTGGAAGCTCGGTGTTTCCCACAGCTTTTTCCAACAGGTCAGAGAGGAAGATATGATGAGCGACCTCATCAAATTCCTGCTTCTGAATACCGGACTTTGCGATTGTATGCAGGAGATGCTAGGTTTCGACAATGCATTCCCTATTTGTTTCATCTCCTGTTTGAAAGCGATCTGTCTGGACTGTCATATGCAGTGAACCACATCTTGAAAAGTGGTATACACATGCAAAACATGTCGGCAAGTGACTTTATGGATAAAGTCAATGTCCAAGACAGTATTTTGGATTCTCACCTGATTAATCTCATGGCGTGTCAGCGTGGTACTAATGAGTACTGGTACCGTCGTCATGGTGATTTAAAATGTATGCTGAGGAACTTAGGAACTCCCACATGGTTCCTCACTCTGAGCTGTGCCCAGTATGGCTGGGAAGACTTACTTGAATTTCTACGAGAGGCAAATGCAAACATCGAAAACATCGAATTCAAGACACCCGGAGAACTGTGCTCTTTGGATCCAGTCAATGTATGCAGGTACTTCAATCATAGATTTGAATCTATGATGTCTTTCATCATGAATAAGAAGAATCCACCTCTTGGAGAGGTGTTGGATTTCTTCTGGAGAAAGGAGTACCAAGCAAGAGGTGCTCCTCATATACATATGCTGCTGTGGATCAAGGATGCACCTAAACTTGGAACGGATCCAGAAGAGTCAGTGATGAGTTTCATACAACAGTATTCTACGTGTGCTGTTCCAAACGCAAAGGAGAAGAAAAGCCTAAGAGAAAAAGTTCTACGTTTCCAAAGCCATCGATGTGGAAAGTACTGTCGTCATAAATTCCGAAACAAGGACAAGTTCTACACCAAATGTCGTTTCGGCTTTCCACGACCGGTGATTTCTAAAAAAAGAGTAAACAGTTTGATGTCTTCGCTGCGACATAATGTGATGAAGAAATCACCTAAAAACACATACAATTTGAAGAGGAACGAAGAGTCCAAGTACATCAACGACTACAACCCGGTGATTTTGTCCATGTGGAATGCTAACATGGATATACAGTTTGTGGCTGATAACTGTATGGCTGTGGCTCCGTATGTGACATCTTACATCACCAAAAAAGAGAAGACAGAATTGAAGGATATGTGGGAGGACATTTCACATGAAAAGAGCCTCAGCAAGAAGTTGTACAGTTTCAGTCTGAAGATGTTGTCGCATCGAGAAATCGGAGCTTACGAATGCTCTGACCGGTTGTCTTCAGCAAGTCTCTATGCCAAGTCCAGGAGTATCGTTTGGGCGAGTCTTGGTCTTGCTGCAACGCGTAATCGAGTTCTGAAACCTGTGCGGGAAATTGAGTATTTGGCGGAAAAGGAGCCAAACAGTACCGACATTTTGAAGACCAACATGTTGGATACATATTATCCAAATCGAAGCAAACACCTCGAAAATGTTTGTCTGTATGAGGTTCTTCAAAATTACATATTCAAGAGGAACATCAAAGAAGATACTGAGAAAGGAGTGTATGCTGTAATAGGAAGTGAGGGATGTCTGGTCAAGCAAAGAAAATGCCACTTGGTAAACCATCGAAAATTGAGTGGCGAATCTCCTGAAAAAAGGAGTTTTTCTATTTAGCACTTTTGCAACTTTTCAAGCCTTGGCGTGCAGAAGAGGAACTGCTTGGAGATTTCCTCTGTTACGAAGACTCTTTCAATGCTGCCAAGGAGACCATAGAATGTCCTGCTTTTCCCAAATATGTAGAAATGTTGAATGCGGAAATTGAGCAGGAAGCAACGATTGCAGCCGAGATTGCCAGAGACAGTTCTCAGGACAGTCAGAGTTCTGCTTCATTGAGTCAGGATCCACTAGGAGGACCTGTTATCGAAAATGAAGCTGCCACTGCTATGAATGAAGTGGAAAGAGCCATGGCACATGCTCAGGAGGATGCGGTTAACTTAGAAGAGTTGGAAAGACAACTCAACGTTGAGCAGAGGAAAATATATGACGAAGTTACCATGCAAATTGATCATGGATTAAGTCATGACAAGAAAGAGTGTTCATGTACGTCGTTGAAGCCTGTCCGACTGTACGTGAGTGGAGAAGCGGGAACTGGAAAAAGTTTCCTTATTAAAGCAATTTCATGCTATTTGCAGGAAAGGACAGAGTCATCGCTGTCTTGTGTTGTCACCGCTCCAACTGGACTGGCAGCACATAACATTAAAGGGATTACTTTACATCGTTTACTGATGCTGCCAGTGGAGCATGACAACAGATTACAATATCACAAGCTATCTGGAGATGCTTGTTTTGAAGTTTCAAGAATCTTGAGGAAAATGAAACTTCTTATCATTGACGAAGTAAGCATGGTTTCCAATGTCATGCTTGCGTTTGTGCATTTGAGAATGCAAGAAGTTCTCAAAACAGAGTATGATGTGTTATTTGGTGGCAAACACATCATTGTTTTCGGAGATCTTCTGCAGCTGACACCAGTGAAAGGGCAACCTGTGTTCAAAATGCCCACGCATGAAGATACCAGGAAGTGCCTAGGGAGCATTGGCAACGTCAATATATGGTTAAACTTCAATTATGCTGAACTGCATGAAAATATGCGTCAGGCGAAGGATGAAGTTTACAAGAGTATTCTACAAGATGTTAGAATTGGAAAAGTGACCGAGCATGGGAAAGAAGCTTTACATGCACGATTACTGTCAAATTTATATCCAGAACAAGATGTTGTGCCTGAGAATATTTTTCAGAAAATTACTGAGAAGAAATCTGGAATATGTTTGATGCCAACTCTTGCAGAATGTGCCAAATTCAACAACAAAATGTTGCATTTGGAAAAGCAGGAGATTGTGAAACTAGAAGCTATTGACAGAGTAGAGCATATGGGATCAACAATTATTTTGTCTGAGAATTTGAAATCAAAATTGGATTCATTAGAGAAGACTATATCAAAAACTGCAGGTTTTGAAAAGACTCTGAATGTGTGCTTGAACTGCCGTATAATTTTAAGAAGGAATTTACATGTTGAAAGAGGTCTGGTAAATGGATCAATGGGTAATGTTGTTGATTTTGTGAAATACAGAAATAGAGATGGAATTGAATTTTTAAAAATTAAATTTGATGGCATTGAGGAAGTACAGGTAATTGGTCGTTGCTCTGCTAGATTTTTGCTTGTAAAAGACTTATATGTTCGCCGTAAGCAGTTTCCTGTTTGCTTGGCATATGCGGTGACAATCCATAAATCGCAAGGTTTAAGTGTAGACAGTGCATTGGTGAATATTGGTAGTTCTGTGTTCAAGGAGGGTATGGCATATGTGGCATTGTCACGAGTTAGAACTTTATCGGGATTGTACTTGATTGAGTGTGATGTCACAAACATTTGTGCGGATCTAGATTGTGTTAAGGAATACAATAGGTTAAGAAGAGAATATGCGCCACATTTGCCTCAATATCCTTTGTTTGAGAAACGTGTGGTAGGCCGGAAACGAAGAAATGTGACAAATACTAGGGAGGTTGCAGCAAAAAGACGAAAAGTCGATGAACCTGAAATTATAAGCAGAAACAAAAAGGATTCTGTTGAAGATGTTGTTGGTTTTCAATTTGAAAACAGTTCTGGTGTCAACTGCTATGCTAATGTAGTGGTTAATGTTTTGTTTTCTCCAGAAAATGTAAAAGAAGAGATTGTGGTCAATTCTGATCAAAGATTTTGCAGTTTGTTAAATTCTGTGTTAGAGAAATGTAGCACAGATAGAACAAAAATAGAAAGTGTGTCTGAAATTCGAAATCTGTTAGACAGATGTTCAGGCCAAACACAATTCTCTCAAAATATTCAGCAAGATTGTCAGGAGTTTTTAATGTATATACTTGATGTATTGCATGCTGAAGGTGTAGATGTAGATCACCTGTTTGGGCTTTCTTATCAATGGCAGCATGACTGCGAGAACTGTAGGGTATCAAGTAGTACTAGTATAGACTCAGAAAGATTTATATATTTAACTTTGCCAGACAGTAAATCAGTCTCTTTTAATAAACTAGTAAAAGCAGCTGATCACAACATGGAGTGTAGCCAATGTAAATCTGAAATGATGTCCACATTATTTATACGAACATATGGCCAGTATGTTATTTTAATGTTCCAACGATGTAGGCCTGATGGAACAAAATTGACAACTTTAATTAAAAATGTTGTGGCTTCACAGTTGTCAATATCAGGAAGGACTTTTGTAACTGCAGCAATTATATATCATGACGGTCCTTTAATAACATCAGGACATTACACAGCTTATTTAAAGTCTAGAAACGGCTGGTCATTCTGCAATGATTCTGTTTTAATTTTCAAAAAAAAATTGCCGTATGACCTTAAAAACTCTTACCTGGTGTTTTTAAAACCAAAATTTTAGGGAAAGAATCTCGGGATGTGCTCTGAGGAATTTCAAGAAGTTCTAATGGCTCCTACACGATTTGGCCTTGAGGATAAGTGTAGTACAGAGACATAACTTCTTACCATAACACTGGACGTCATGTTGAAATAACTGCACTTTGAATGAATTCAGAAAAACTGTTTCTTTTTATAAGCAAATTCAAGCAGCCAATCAAAACATGGAGTAGAGGGAATGTAAGTCTGCAATGCTGTCTACTGTTTTATATTGCTTTGTGATTAAAAGTGATGTAGAGAATTTAATAATTGTAGTAGTCATAGAGATAGTGTAAGTCTGCTTCATAGTAAGCAGTATCAGTGTCATAGGAAATGTAGAACATGAGTGAGCAAGAAAGGTAAGATATTAGTAATCCAGGATTGGGAAAATGATCTTCAACATTTTAATTCTGAAAGTTGCGGAAATACAACATGACGGGATTGGCTTACAAGAAATCCAAGAGTTATAAATGGCTCTGACATGATTTGGCCTTGTGGAAACGTGTGGTAGAGAGCGAGAAGTCATTTATTGTATGTAACATGTTTTTGAAAACGATGGAGGTTTTCTTTCAGAAAGTGGCGGGTTGAAAGTAATAACAGCACAACAGAGTGTAAGCTGTTCATAGGACATCCTTCGCCGTCATGGAAAGTAAGTTAACTTTAAGGAGTTCTGAATTCTGATTTGTTATGTTGTATGGGTTTTTTAAACACAATCATTTTGATTGTGTTTTTTTTCCCCCGCTGTTATATGATGAATACCTTCAAGTCACTGTTTTTAGTGAAATTTGATACATTCTGAGAACAGCAAAAATAAACCATTTAACATGTATAAATAATTCTGTTCTGTTTGCATTTATGATGTACATGTAGAACTGTGTAGGAGGCATGGAGAAGGTGAGGCTTCTGTAAGTGTCAAAGTTGTTGCATACAGTGCTCATATTCTACGTAGTCTTTCATATGATAGACTACATTTCCACAATGAGATACCTAAGCAAAGGAAACACAGGTGATATGATTGTGGAATGAGGAAAAAAAATTGCACGTTTTTCAATTATATTACCTGTGTTTCTTACCATTACACAACACATTGTGTAGATGAGGTTTAGGCCTGTTCCTGGAGACAGAGGAGGTCTAACATTTGTCCAAGAGTGCAGTCGACATGACACACTTGGTTGGTAGGCCTGCACATGTATTTTCTTCTCTGTATTCTTCAACAAACCTAAATTTCATCTGCAACTCTGAGTAGGACTTACCTGAAACAAATCTGTGAATAGGTTACACCTTATCGGCATCTTGAAACAATGATTTAAAATGTTAGGCTGAGATTTATGATGACCGTGCGCCTCATTTGCTCCGCTGTGGGTCACTTTTGTGTAAAACATGCACCATATTGCAAGATAGGTTTCAGTTCATCTCCAGCAAGATACCATCACTTTGAAATGTATATAATTAGCACTGTGTAGGGGACATGCAGAAGCTGAAGCTTTTCTAAGTGTCAAAATTGTTGTATACACTGCTCAACTTCTGTGTACTGTTTGATATGGTAGACTCCATCTGCACTATGAGATACCTAAGCAAAGGCAACACAGGTAATGTGATTGTGAAATGAGGAAAATAAACTCCACATTTTTCAATTACATCACCTGTGTTTCCTAAGTTTACGAATGACATTGTGCAGATGAAGTTTAGGTCTGTCCACGGACACAGAAGAGGTCTAGCCTTTGTTCAAGAGTGAAGTGGACATGACTTACTTCATTAGTAGGCGTTCACATGTATTATCTCCTCTGTATTCTTCAATAAGTGTAAATTTGATCTGCAACCCTGAGTAGGCCTCACCTTAAACAAACCTCTGGATAGGCCACACCTTATTGTCATCCTGAATCAATTATTTAACATGTTAGGGACAGATTTATGATAGGTGTATGCCTCTTTTGCGCCACTGTGCGTCACTTTTGTGACGCAGTCGCGGTTGAAAAGATTTGCTATGAGGGGACAAAATTATAAAATGATGAATCTAGGCAGATGTGTCATGCTGTAAAAAAACAACGCCACACGAAACCGATGCAGCAGTCATGCAAAAGATGCACAATGTTGCAAGATAGGACTCACTTCATCTGCATCAAGATACTATTAGTTTAAAATGTATATTTTTAGGACTGTGTAGGGGCATGGAGAAGCAGAGGCTTCTGTAAGTGTCAAAGTTCTTGAAAAACTATTTGTCCTTCAATCTTTTCCCTTGTTTTTTCTAATTTATTAAAAACATGTTTTAATATTTTTCAAATGTTTGTTCTCTCTTTCACAGATTTTTTAGTATAAAAAGAACAAATGACTAACTTAACGACAATTATAAGGTAAATGTTTTGTACTCTTTTTGTTATATTTCTATCACATTTAACTTCTATTACTTCCACTGCTTCATTTGTTTAAGAATCACTTTCCTGCCTTTGCTACTTCCCTCATTCCTTTCTCTAATACTTAATTACTCTACTCCTTCACTATTTTTCTTAGTCCCTCTCTTCTCATACTTCTTCACTCTTGGTCACTCACTCTGTCTCTATTACTTTCACTGTTTCTGACTGATCTAAAATTTTTTTTTTAAAAAGAACAGTAAGTATAAGGGAAGGAAACAGACAGTTATGTTAAAAGAAAGACCGCTATAGGGAGTAAACTAGGGATACTGTTACCCGCAATCCTCTGCTGATGATGTCACTGACCATGTCATGAATGATGTAATATGTGACATCATCAGCAGTGGATTACGGGTAATAGTATCTCTAGTTTACTCCCCTATAGCTGTCTTTCTTTTAACATAACTGTCTGTTTCCTTCCCTTATACTTACTGTTCTTTTTAAAAAAAAAATTTGAGATGTCATCAGTGATGTCATCAGTGATGTCACTGACCATGTCATGAATGATGTAATATGTGACATCATCAGCAGTGAATTGCGGGTGCGCGATATATAGTTAGTGCAACTAACTATATATGGAATTTCAATGGTTTTGTGTGAGTAAAATAAGGTTTTGTAAATGCTAATTCCTAACTATATATGGTCTATAACCTATGGTTTTTTCAGTGAATTTTCAAGGTTTTGTAAATGCTAATTCCTAACTATATATGGTCTATAACCTATGGTTTTTTCAGTGAATATATATATACATACATATATAAACATCAAACACGAAAGTTAGCCCCAAAGGAAGAGCCCACGAGTAGTTGCAAGTGTTCGGTATTTTTATTGGATGACAGCTACAGCAAGTGAACCGGGCAGAATGCATCCAATGTTCCTGGCCAGACGCGTTTCGGGTGGTGTTCCCTTCCTCAATGGCCAAATGCTGCAAACACCATGACCCGCTGTGCGTTCTCTTTTCAATTGCACGGACCTGCCCCAATGGGCAGGGCCTATCGCTAAGCCCTCTGGTCCTTGTAGTGCACGTATGAATTCTCAAGTGAGTCCGTCATGGTGAACTGCAAAATGTCACATATAAACTGCCCCAGTGGGTTGATGCAAATCGTTCCGCTTTCAATGCCGTGTAACTTGTGCTGACACCTCCGACAAACTGCTCCCGGTGAAACGATGAAACCATGTGGCATCATCTGCGGCTCACGACAGTGAGGGGGCTCTCCCGCGGCTGGGCTCAGCCGCATACATCAAACACGAAAGTTAGCCCCAAAGGAAGAGCCCACCAGTAGTTGCAAGTGTTCGGTATTTTTATTGGATGACAGCTACAGCAAGTGAACCGGGCAGAATGCATCCAATGTTCCTGGCCAGACGCGTTTCGGGTGGTGTTCCCTTCCTCAATGGCCAAATGCTGCAAACACCATGACCCGCTGTGCGTTCTCTTTTCAATTGCACGGACCTGCCCCAATGGGCGGGGCCTATCGCTAAGCCCTCTGGTCCTTGTAGTGCACGTATGAATTCTCAAGTGAGTCCGTCATGGTGAACTGCAAAATGTCACATATAAACTGCCCCAGTGGGTTGATGCAAATCGTTCCGCTTTCAATGCCGTGTAACTTGTGCTGACACCTCCGACAAACTGCTCCCGGTGAAACGATGAAACCATGTGGCATCATCTGCGGCTCACGACAGTGAGGGGGCTCTCCCGCGGCTGGGCTCAACCGCATACATCAAACACGAAAGTTAGCCCCAAAGGAAGAGCCCACGAGTAGTTGCAAGTGTTCGGTATTTTTATTGGATGACAGCTACAGCAAGTGAACCGGGCAGAATGCATCCAATGTTCCTGGCCAGACACGTTTCGGGTGGTGTTCCCTTCCTCAATGGCCAAATGCTGCAAACACCATGACCCGCTGTGCGTTCTCTTTTCAATTGCACGGACCTGCCCCAATGGGCGGGGCCTATCGCTAAGCCCTCTGGTCCTTGTAGTGCACGTATGAATTCTCAAGTGAGTCCGTCATGGTGAACTGCAAAATGTCACATATAAACTGCCCCAGTGGGTTGATGCAAATCGTTCCGCTTTCAATGCCGTGTAACTTGTGCTGACACCTCTGACAAACTGCTCCCGGTGAAACGATGAAACCATGTGGCATCATCTGCGGCTCACGACAGTGAGGGGGCTCTCCCGCGGCTGGGCTCAGCCGCATACATCAAACACGAAAGTTAGCCCCAAAGGAAGAGCCCACGAGTAGTTGCAAGTGTTCGGTTTTTTTATTGGATGACAGCTACAGCAAGTGAACCGGGCAGAATGCATCCAATGTTCCTGGCCAGACGCGTTTCGGGGGGTGTTCCCTTCCTCAATAGCCAAATGCTGCAAACACCATGACCCGCTGTGCGTTCTCTTTTCAATTGCACGGACCTGCCCCAATGGGCGGGGCCTATCGCTAAGCCCTCTGGTCCTTGTAGTGCACGTATGAATTCTCAAGTGAGTCCGTCATGGTGAACTGCAAAATGTCACATATAAACTGCCCCAGTGGGTTGATGCAAATCGTTCCGCTTTCAATGCCGTGTAACTTGTGCAGACACCTCCGACAAACTGCTCCCGGTGAAACGATGAAACCATGTGGCATCATCTGCGGCTCACGACAGTGAGGGGGCTCTCCCGCGGCTGGGCTCAGCCGCATACATCAAACACGAAAGTTAGCCCCAAAGGAAGAGCCCACGAGTAGTTGCAAGTGTTCGGTATTTTTATTGGATGACAGCTACAGCAAGTGAACCGGGCAGAATGCATATAATGTTCCTGGCCAGACGCGTTTCGGGGGGTGTTCCCTTCCTCAATGGCCAAATGCTGCAAACACCATGACCCGCTGTGCGTTCTCTTTTCAATTGCACGGACCTGCCCCAATGGGCGGGGCCTATCGCTAAGCCCTCTGGTCCTTGTAGTGCACGCATGAATTCTCAAGTGAGTCCGTCATGGTGAACTGCAAAATGTCACATATAAACTGCCCCAGTGGGTTGATGCAAATCGTTCCGCTTTCAATGCCGTGTAACTTGTGCTGACACCTCCGACAAACTGCTCCCGGTGAAACGATGAAACCATGTGGCATCATCTGCGGCTCACGACAGTGAGGGGGCTCTCCCGCGGCTGGGCTCAGCCGCATACATCAAACACGAAAGTTAGCCCCAAAGGAAGAGCCCACGAGTAGTTGCAAGTGTTCGGTATTTTTATTGGATGACAGCTACAGCAAGTGAACCGGGCAGAATGCATCCAATGTTCCTGGCCAGACGCGTTTCGGGTGGTGTTCCCTTCCTCAATGGCCAAATGCTGCAAACACCATGACCCGCTGTGCGTTCTCTTTTCAATTGCACGGACCTGCCCCAATGGGCGGGGCCTATCGCTAAGCCCTCTGGTCCTTGTAGTGCACGTATGAATTCTCAAGTGAGTCCGTCATGGTGCACTGCAAAATGTCACATATAAACTGCCCCAGTGGGTTGATGCAAATCGTTCCGCTTTCAATGCCGTGTAACTTGTGCTGACACCTCCGACAAACTGCTCCCGGTGAAACGATGAAACCATGTGGCATCATCTGCGGCTCACGACAGTGAGGGGGCTCTCCCGCGGCTGGGCTCAGCCGCATACATCAAACACGAAAGTTAGCCCCAAAGGAAGAGCCCACGAGTAGTTGCAAGTGTTCGGTATTTTTATTGGATGACAGCTACAGCAAGTGAACTGGGCAGAATGCATCCAATGTTCCTGGCCAGACGCATTTCGGGTGGTGTTCCCTTCCTCAATGGCCAAATGCTGCAAACACCATGACCCGCTGTGCGTTCTCTTTTCAATTGCACGGACCTGCCCCAATGGGCGGGGCCTATCGCTAAGCCCTCTGGTCCTTGTAGTGCACGTATGAATTCTCAAGTGAGTCCGTCATGGTGAACTGCAAAATGTCACATATAAACTGCCCCAGTGGGTTGATGCAAATCGTTCCGCTTTCAATGCCGTGTAACTTGTGCTGACACCTCCGACAAACTGCTCCCGGTGAAACGATGAAACCATGTGGCATCATCTGCGGCTCACGACAGTGAGGGGGCTCTCCCGCGGCTGGGCTCAGCCGCATACATCAAACACGAAAGTTAGCCCCAAAGGAAGAGCCCACGAGTAGTTGCAAGTGTTCGGTATTTTTATTGGATGACAGCTACAGCAAGTGAACCGGGCAGAATGCATCCAATGTTCCTGGCCAGACGCGTTTCGGGTGGTGTCCCCTTCCTCAATGGCCAAATGCTGCAAACACCATGACCCGCTGTGCGTTCTCTTTTCAATTGCACGGACCTGCCCCAATGGGCGGGGCCTATCGCTAAGCCCTCTGGTCCTTGTAGTGCACGTATGAATTCTCAAGTGAGTCCGTCATGGTGAACTGCAAAATGTCACATATAAACTGCCCCAGTGGGTTGATGCAAATCGTTCCGCTTTCAATGCCGTGTAACTTGTGCAGACACCTCCGACAAACTGCTCCCGGTGAAACGATGAAACCATGTGGCATCATCTGCGGCTCACGACAGTGAGGGGGCTCTCCCGCGGCTGGGCTCAGCCCCCTCCCTGTCGTGAGCCGCAGATGATGCCACATGGTTTCATCGTTTCACCGGGAGCAGTTTGTCGGAGGTGTCAGCACAAGTTACACGGCATTGAAAGCGGAACGATTTGCATCAACCCACTGGGGCAGTTTATATGTGACATTTTGCAGTTCACCATGACGGACTCACTTGAGAATTCATACGTGCACTACAAGGACCAGAGGGCTTAGCGATAGGCCCCGCCCATTGGGGCAGGTCCGTGCAATTGAAAAGAGAACACACAGCGGGTCATGGTGTTTGCAGCATTTGGCCATTGAGGAAGGGAACACCACCCGAAACGCGTCTGGCCAGGAACATTGGATGCATTCTGCCCGGTTCACTTGCTGTAGCTGTCATCCAATAAAAATACCGAACACTTGCAACTACTCGTGGGCTCTTCCTTTGGGGCTAACTTTCGTGTTTGATGTATGCGGCTGAGCCCAGCCGCGGGAGAGCCCCCTCACTGTCGTGAGCCGCAGATGATGCCACATGGTTTCATCGTTTCACCGGGAGCAGTTTGTCGGAGGTGTCAGCACAAGTTACACGGCATTGAAAGCGGAACGATTTGCATCAACCCACTGGGGCAGTTTATATGTGACATTTTGCAGTTCACCATGACGGACTCACTTGAGAATTCATACGTGCACTACAAGGACCAGAGGGCTTAGCAATAGGCCCCGCCCATTGGGGCAGGTCTGTGCAATTGAAAAGAGAACGCATAGCGGGTCATGGTGTTTGCAGCATTTGGCCATTGAGGAAGGGAACACCACCCGAAACGCGTCTGGCCAGGAACATTGGATGCATTCTGCCCGGTTCACTTGCTGTAGCTGTCATCCAATAAAAATACCGAACACTTGCAACTACTCGTGGGCTCTTCCTTTGGGGCTAACTTTCGTGTTTGATGTATGCGGCTGAGCCCAGCCGCGGGAGAGCCCCCTCACTGTCGTGAGCCGCAGATGATGCCACATGGTTTCATCGTTTCACCGGGAGCAGTTTGTCGGAGGTGTCAGCACAAGTTACACGGCATTGAAAGCGGAACGATTTGCATCAACCCACTGGGGCAGTTTATATGTGACATTTTGCAGTTCACCATGACGGACTCACTTGAGAATTCATACGTGCACTACAAGGACCAGAGGGCTTAGCGATAGGCCCCGCCCTTTGGGGAAGGTCCGTGCAATTGAAAAGAGAATGCACAGCGGGTCATGGTGTTTGCAGCATTTGGCCATTGAGGAAGGGAACACCACCCGAAACGCGTCTGGCCAGGAACATTGGATGCATTCTGCCCGGTTCACTTGCTGTAGCTGTCATCCAATAAAAATACCGAACACTTGCAACTACTCATGGGCTCTTCCTTTGGGGCTAACTTTCGTGTTTGATGTATGCGGCTGAGCCCAGCCGCGGGAGAGCCCCCTCACTGTCGTGAGCCGCAGATGATGCCACATGGTTTCATCGTATCACCGGGAGCAGTTTGTCGGAGGTGTCAGCACAAGTTACACGGCATTGAAAGCGGAACGATTTGCATCAACCCACTGGGGCAGTTTATATGTGACATTTTGCAGTTCACCATGACGGACTCACTTGAGAATTCATACGTGCACTACAAGGACCAGAGGGCTTAGCGATAGGCCCCGCCCATTGGGGCAGGTCCGTCCAATTGAAAAGAGAACGCACAGCGGGTCATGGTGTTTGCAGCATTTGGCCATTGAGGAAGGGAACACCACCCGAAACGCGTCTGGCCAGGAACATTGGATGCATTCTGCCCGGTTCACTTGCTGTAGCTGTCATCCAATAAAAATACCGAACACTTGCAACTACTCGTGGGCTCTTCCTTTGGGGCTAACTTTCGTGTTTGATGTATGCGGCTGAGCCCAGCCGCGGGAGAGCCCCCTCACTGTCGTGAGCCGCAGATGATGCCACATGGTTTCATCGTTTCACCGGGAGCAGTTTGTCGGAGGTGTCAGCACAAGTTACACGGCATTGAAAGCGGAACGATTTGCATCAACCCACTGGGGCAGTTTATATGTGACATTTTGCAGTTCACCATGAGGAACTCACTTGAGAATTCATACGTGCACTACAAGGACCAGAGGGCTTAGCGATCGGCCCCGCCCATTGGGGCAGGTCCGTGCAATTGAAAAGAGAACGCACAGCGGGTCATGGTGTTTGCAGCATTTGGCCATTGAGGAAGGGAACACCACCCGAAACGCGTCTGGCCAGGAACATTGGATGCATTCTGCCCGGTTCACTTGCTGTAGCTGTCATCCAATAAAAATACCGAACACTTGCAACTACTCGTGGGCTCTTCCTTTGGGGCTAACTTTCGTGTTTGATGTATGCGGCTGAGCCCAGCCGCGGGAGAGCCCCCTCACTGTCGTGAGCCGCAGATGATGCCACATGGTTTCATCGTTTCACCGGGAGCAGTTTGTCGGAGGTGTCAGCACAAGTTACACGGCATTGAAAGCGGAACGATTTGCATCAACCCACTGGGGCAGTTTATATGTGACATTTTGCAGTTCACCATGACGGACTCACTTGAGAATTCATACGTGCACTACAAGGACCAGAGGGCTTAGCGATAGGCCCCGCCCATTGGGGCAGGTCCGTGTAATTGAAAAGAGAACGCACAGCGGGTCATGGTGTTTGCAGCATTTGGCCATTGAGGAAGGGAACACCACCCGAAACGCGTCTGGCCAGGAACATTGGATGCATTCTGCCCGGTTCACTTGCTGTAGCTGTCATCCAATAAAAATACCGAACACTTGCAACTACTCGTGGGCTCTTCCTTTGGGGCTAACTTTCGTGTTTGATGTATGCGGCTGAGCCCAGCCGCGGGAGAGCCCCCTCACTGTCGTGAGCCGCAGATGATGCCACATGGTTTCATCGTTTCACCGGGAGCAGTTTGTCGGAGGTGTCAGCACAAGTTACACGGCATTGAAAGCGGAACGATTTGCATCAACCCACTGGGGCAGTTTATATGTGACATTTTGCAGTTCACCATGACGGACTCACTTGAGAATTCATACGTGCACTACAAGGACCAGAGGGCTTAGCGATAGGCCCCGCCCATTGGGGCAGGTCCGTGCAATTGAAAAGAGAACGCACAGCGGGTCATGGTGTTTGCAGCATTTGGCCATTGAGGAAGGGAACACCACCCGAAACGCGTCTGGCCAGGAACATTGGATGCATTCTGCCCGGTTCACTTGCTGTAGCTGTCATCCAATAAAAATACCGAACACTTGCAACTACTCGTGGGCTCTTCCTTTGGGGCTAACTTTCGTGTTTGATGTATGCGGCTGAGCCCAGCCGCGGGAGAGCCCCCTCACTGTCGTGAGCCGCAGATGATGCCACATGGTTTCATCGTTTCACCGGGAGCAGTTTGTCGGAGGTGTCAGCACAAGTTACACGGCATTGAAAGCGGAACGATTTGCATCAACCCACTGGGGCAGTTTATATGTGACATTTTGCAGTTCACCATGACGGACTCACTTGAGAATTCATACGTGCACTACAAGGACCAGAGGGCTTAGCGATAGGCCCCGCCCATTGGGGCAGGTCCGTGCAATTGAAAAGAGAACGCACAGCGGGTCATGGTGTTTGCAGCATTTGGCCATTGAGGAAGGGAACACCACCCGAAACGCGTCTGGCCAGGAACATTGGATGCATTCTGCCCGGTTCACTTGCTGTAGCTGTCATCCAATAAAAATACCGAACACTTGCAACTACTCGTGGGCTCTTCCTTTGGGGCTAACTTTCGTGTTTGATGTATGCGGCTGAGCCCAGCCGCGGGAGAGCCCCCTCACTGTCGTGAGCCGCAGATGATGCCACATGGTTTCATCGTTTCACCGGGAGCAGTTTGTCGGAGGTGTCAGCACAAGTTACACGGCATTGAAAGCGGAACGATTTGCATCAACCCACTGGGGCAGTTTATATGTGACATTTTGCAGTTCACCATGACGGACTCACTTGAGAATTCATACGTGCACTACAAGGACCAGAGGGCTTAGCGATAGGCCCCGCCCATTGGGGCAGGTCCGTGCAATTGAAAAGAGAACGCACAGCAGGTCATGGTGTTTGCAGCATTTGGCCATTGAGGAAGGGAACACCACCCGAAACGCGTCTGGCCAGGAACATTGGATGCATTCTGCCCGGTTCACTTGCTGTAGCTGTCATCCAATAAAAATACCGAACACTTGCAACTACTCGTGGGCTCTTCCTTTGGGGCTAACTTTCGTGTTTGATGTATGCGGCTGAGCCCAGCCGCGGGAGAGCCCCCTCACTGTCGTGAGCCGCAGATGATGCCACATGGTTTCATCGTTTCACCGGGAGCAGTTTGTCGGAGGTGTCAGCACAAGTTACACGGCATTGAAAGCGGAACGATTTGCATCAACCCACTGGGGCAGTTTATATGTGACATTTTGCAGTTCACCATGACGGACTCACTTGAGAATTCATACGTGCACTACAAGGACCAGAGGGCTTAGCGATAGGCCCCGCCCATTGGGGCAGGTCCGTGCAATTGAAAAGAGAACGCACAGCGGGTCATGGTGTTTGCAGCATTTGGCCATTGAGGAAGGGAACACCACCCGAAACGCGTCTGGCCAGGAACATTGGATGCATTCTGCCCGGTTCACTTGCTGTAGCTGTCATCCAATAAAAATACCGAACACTTGCAACTACTCGTGGGCTCTTGCTTTGGGGCTAACTTTCGTGTTTGACATATATAAACATATATAATCTGCACATCTATATAAATACAAATATAAATGCATGCATGCATATACATATATGCATACATATGCATGTTATTTACATGAAAGTTTTAAAAACACTAATAAAAGCAAAGCTAAAAAGCCACCTCATTACAAACAGAATGGCTTTAACTTAAATGAGGGCGTGATCTATTGCATTTTCAATGCTTGTTTACTTTGGTTCCATCAAGAAGGCATTCAGATGTGTCGCACATTTGCCATAAATTCTGAATGTTAGCACTCTAGTTGCTCATTAGATCACTGTAGTAAAGCTACTGCTCACCAGGGAAGTCTGCTGCTAATCATACTTTCTATGGCAAAATTAACCCCCTCATTTTGTTCCTTTTTAAATTAAATGTTTTCAGACTTACCACTTCATTCCAATCAAGATGGCTTCTGGTGTGCCATACTTTTGTCATAAGTAAGACTGTTAGCGCTCTAGTTGTTCTTTAGAACACTCTGGGACATTCTGTCATTGGGCTATACTTGGGCTACATTTGGGCTCTTTTGTCTCTGGTGGCCATCTTGGGAGACTGCATGTCAGAACTTTTTAATGAAATAGAAAAGGATTTGGGAAGTCACTCAAAATTTGCCCTAATTTTTCTTTCTGCAGCACTAATCATACTTTCTATGGCAAAATATACCCCCTCATTGTGTTCTTTTTTAATTAAACGTTTTAAGAGTTACCACTTTATTCCAATCAAGATGGCTTCAGGTGTGCCATACCTTTGTAATAAGTAGGACTGTTAGCGTTCTAGTTGTTCTCTAGAACACTCTAGGAGGCTGCAGTAGAACACAAAGGAATCAACTGACAGTCTCTGTCCTTGTTGGATGTACATGTTTTACTGAGAATGTCAGACTTCATTCTCACATGACTGAGAAAGATAATGTGAATTTACAGAAAATATGCTCTCAGTTTAGCTTATAGATCCCCTTCCAAACCACTGTGGGAAAAGCATGAGATAATAGTTTTCTTTCAAACATGATTCATGATATCCCAGCAGAAGGCTTTTTCACATGGTAAAATCACCTTAGAACACCTTAGAACACACCACAATTCCTAAAATGAGTATGGTACCATCAAGAAATGATTTATAATGTAACTAAAACCCTCTATTAACTACAATGCTTTTTAATGAGGTGCTATCATGTATATTGGTCCCAAGATTTCTGCCAACACTTCTTGAATGAAGTGCTGACAGCCAATCAGATCTCACGATGAGATGTGTGGTTAGGCTCCGCCCAGATATATATGTGTTTTTGAAGTTAATTTTCATAAAAACCACTGGAGCAGTTTTCACCAAATATAGCAAAGGCACTTCTGCGTACCAGTCCCTACAATTTTGCCAAGTTTGGTGTAATTCCGTTCAGCGGTTCGGGCTGTAGCCTTGTCAGAACGTCCAATGGAAATTAACATGGGGAAAACACGTTTTGGGACCCCCCTTTTTTCTCAGCCCCCCACTTCAAGAATCTCCCCAAAACTTTCAGGGAAGGAGCGCAGCGGAGCTGGCCAACATTTTGGAAAATTACATGCACATTCCTCAACTGGCGCCAAAGTTATTCCCAATAGAATGTTGCGGATTTCCTATGGTAGCTAGGTCCTAACTATATATACCTACTGGCTATCGCCAGTAGGTAATATATATATATATAAACATTTTAGAAACACAGTCACTGGATGATGTCATCAGTGATGTCATTTGAGATGCCATCCGTGATGCCAATGACCATGTCATGAGTGATGTAATATATGATGTAATAAGCAGTGCATTGCGGATGCGCAAGTTATAGTTAGCTCAGCCATAACGTCTGAATTTCACAGGTTTTGTACAAGTGAAATGTCGGCCTCTCTATAATGTTCCTGTAACCTGTGATTTTTTTCCGTGAATTTCTAATGTTTTCTAAATGCTAATCCCTGCTGTGTGGGACCTAATGGAGGTAACAGGAGGTGTAGTTGACAGCCTTGGGGGCCAACTACCCTTCCTATTATCTCCAGTAAGTCCCAATTAGCAGGATCTCTGATAGCAGGTCATGCGCTCTTTTTCCACCACTCTGCTAACACGCATCCTGGCGTGCTCTTGGCTGGGAAATGAAGTCCCCTATGCTGCTGGGGTTACGTCTGAACCAACCATCCTGCCTGTTACCTCCAGTAAGCCCCACACAGTGGGATTGCTGAGAGGTGGCTGCAGGCTATGCCCCTTTCTGCACCACTCTGCAAAACGCACCTCCTGGTGCACTACTATTTGGGGTATAAAGTCCCCTTGCCTTTTGAGGGTCCGTAGGGGCCAACTAGTCCTCCTGTTACCTCCAGTAAGCCTCACACAGCTGGATTGCAGAAAGGTGGTCAGAGGCCACGCCCCCTTTCTCCACCACTCTGCAAATCCACCTCCTGGCACACTGCTGCTAGGGGAGGAAGACCACTGTAGCCCTGAGCCCCTCAGGATGCAAGGGGACCTCATCCCCCCACCAGCACTGTGCCAAGAGGGGTGTATTCAGAGTGGTGTAAAAAGGGACGTGGCCTTTGACCACCTCTCAGCAATCCCACTTTGTGGGGCTTACTTGACATTACAGGTGGGCTAGTTGGCCCCTAAGGACCCTCAGCAGTTAAGGGGACTTCATCCCTCAACCAAGAGCGTTCCAGGAGGCACATTTGCAGAGTAGTGGAGAAAGAGGGCAAGGCCTCCGAGTTGCCGGCTTTGTTTTTTTTAAATTTAGGAAAGGTGCTTTTGGGCCCCGGGGACACCATCCCCGGGACATGACCCAGTTTTTATTTTTATGTAAATAAAAGAGAGGGGGCCTTGCAGCTCCCCTCCTGAGGGCGGTTTCGGCCCCTGCAACCCCACCCCCAAGGAAGGAAACGTGTAGCTACATTATATATTAATGTTGTGTTCTTTTCTAATCTTTAAGCGTTTGTGCAAAAATGTCTACAATTATTTGACTACTGTTCTCGAACATGCAGAAATATAATAAATACACTAAGATTTGAGCTTAAAATGGACAAGTAATTACATTAAATGTATGTGTATTCTGACAGTGAATAAAGGATTACATTTATAGAATTAAATCTTAAAATGTACTATCATAACTAATATTAGACTCTCTCTTCACCTCGAATGGGTGCTTAGGGCAAGATTATGATCTTGAAGATATGTACACAACTAGGATACTCTGGGTCCAAGTCACAAATGCATTTATGAGCATGTGACCCAGTTCCCCTCTTGCACTGCGCCATATACTCTTAAATTTCTTTGTGACTAGAACTCCAAACATCAAAATGCAAATATACTGCAAATTCCCATTTATAATTAATAAAATTCTCTTTGCCATTTCCTATAGAGAGTCGGGCATATAATTCGTTACATACTATATTAAAGTAAGCAATACTTTTCTAAGCATGACAGATCAGATCGTATAGTACCTAAAACATTTCAGTCATTCTAAACATAAGACCCATAAATAAAGCCATCAGCTCAAAACATATCAATAGGACTAAAGAAGAACCAGCAAAGCCAACTGATCTTGTTTTTTATATGCTAATGCATGTACACACAGGCATTCATAAATTCTTATTTCACATGTCTCATGGGCAAATGCTGCTTATCACATTAAAATCTGGTCTGTTGACTTTTCCACTGCTCAAACAAGTAGCATTAAATGATTGCTTTCTTTATTGGATGCATGTGTGAGATAAATAATTGAATTTGGCAACTTGTGTGATGACTGAATATACTTTTTAGCTATAAAATAATATATCGCACATTCCAACAGAAGCACTTCCTGGAAGGTGTAATGATATATAACATGACGTGAGGCTAATTCTTCTATGGGTGGAGCCAAAGCCCATTCTATGTATTTTGAAAAAAAAATTGTTTGTATGCCTTATTCTGTCAGTGCGTTCAGTATTTCTTGGTCTGTCAAACCAGACCAAAAAATACATAAGTAGATTAAACATTATTAAAAATAAGTACATACCGAAAACAACTAATGAAATATTAGAAGTAGTGTATAATTTTTAACAAATCCATATTTCAATCAAATGATACCTTACACAACCCAAACATTTGGAAATGAAAAAAATGGAATATAAATGTAAAAAATCTGTGGACAATAAAAAAAAGTGACATTAGTTTAATTAAAACATAATTTTACCATATCTAAAGAAACTGAATGCTCCATCCACATTCCCATATGGGGATGTTAAAATGGTGGAAACACAATACAATAAGTAATAGCAAAAAAACTGTCTTAACTGAGATTAAAAAGGCCAAAAATGTACTGACTTTAATATAAAAAGAAATTTGTTTTTCATTTTTTCCAAAAGGTACAAAATTTTATATTTTTTTTTTTTTTTATATAAATTGTACAAAAACAAAAAAGAAAAGATTCACAAAATACAATGTGGCTAATCATAAAGGTGAATTTACAAGTGTAAACCTACATGTGTAAGTTTACTTTTACACTGTGGGTAGCTCCACTGATTTTTTTTTCTATTTACTATTTATGATTGTAAACAAATTTAAAAGTGTAGACTTACGTGTTGCCACCCTGAAACAGGGAGTGAAGTATGTAAAAATGTCACATGCCACCATCGAAGTACAACAAAGTTGTGACTTTACAATCATGTTTGATGTTATCATCATCATCATCATATTCCTCATTTTGGTGCAACGGCCATAAAAGAGCATGGTTAAAACACCATATGTGAAATGAAAAAAATAACAAAAGTTGTGCAGCACAATCAATTCATAAATCTTTCAATCAAGAGCTAGCACATTACAGTTCATAAAAAGATCCAACTTTGTAAAATTTAAAGCAACAGACTGTAACAGCGGTTTAAATATTTAAAAATAGCAGCATTAGAAGAAACCAAGTCCATCAGTTTGGCATCCTTTTCTGTCTAAACAAACACATATGTCAACACACACTATGTACAGGTTAAGAAAGATAAAAAGCAAGAAATGAGGGACACTGATGCTATTCGGACATGAACCCTCACTCACCCTAGGGTGACATGCTTCATTATAGGGTCTCCTCCACACACTGGGGCCCCAAGGTACCCAGTGTGGGCTTTAACTTTCCCTTGGGAGAGGATCATGGGTGTTCTACAACAACTTAAGTACTACTTCCTATGTAGGCAGAGTGAAGGGCAGTGTGCAAAAGGTATTCACTACTTTATGGTCCTTTTTAAACCCCTTCCTGCCCATCTCTTTACCCCGCCTTACTCTCCCTTTTAGTCATGAGTTTTCATCCTTTTCCAGCCTCCCCCATCCCTCCTACATTTACTACTAAAACATATACCTCCTAGCAGTGTAGAGATTTCCACACATAAGATACAAGAGATGAAGGAGTAGACTTCTGCATTTTGTACTATGTCAGTATTACTATTATAGTATTACTAAACCTCCTACAAAATTCAGTTTGCGAATTGTCACCAGTGTATGCAAATTGTACAATGTAAAATAAATGATTCTTTTCTACTTTAAAAACCATAAGAAATCTTTGTAACATACAGTGCACAAAATTCAATATTTCCGAACAATGAAAAAATAAGAGTTAAAAGCTGCATGTGTGATGTTTGTGAAGGAATTATTAAAATTGTAAACTTAAAATTATGAAAACGGCTAACAAATGATTCTAAATAGTATGTATGCAATAAAATATTTAAATAGTATGAAATTACCTGTGCTAGGTATTACTTTTTATGTACCTAAGTGTCTACAAGTATTTGCGGAAATGCAAGTGCATAAACCTGTGTGGGGGTGTGTTAATATATTATCCTAATTCAAGTCCCACAAACCGTGCATACGTTTGGGGTTAGAAGCTCTTTTACTATTCTAACTACAGTCTCACAAACATTGTAGAACTTTGGAGGTTCTAATTTACTATTCTAACTCCAGTCGCAAAAACATTTGGGAAAGTGTGCAAATTCAAGTTGGGAGGATAGATCTACGGTTTTAACTACAGTTTCACTAACATTGAGGAAAATGCATAAATTCAGGTGGCAGATTCTAACTACAATCCAAAATGAAATTGTAGAAAGTGCATAAAATTGAAGGGACTAATTTACTATTCTCACAAAGATATGAAAAAATACATACATTATGGAGGTTACGTTTATTATTCTAACAGTTCCACAAACGTTGAATGAGTATTAATTGAAGGGAGCAGATATTCTAATTCATGGCATGTCATGTCAGTCAGTCATTCTTTATTTAGCTCTCATTAAAGCCATAAAAGACAAAACCCTTTACTACAATGTGTCCATGCATAAAAAGACATATCGGACTAATCCATGTTACATACAAAGTAATAAGCAAAAAAATAATAATTAAATGGAAAGGAGAAAAGCACAGTGTTACAATAAGTACATCCGTAAGAAGACAAATGAGTGTTATCAATGTTTCATACAGAGTGAAGGAAAACCCATTCTCAATAACCATAAAAGCATCACTCCCATGGATGAATAAATCAGTTTAGAAAAATAATGGGTCAGTGTGTCCTGCAACCAGGCAGAATCCCTTTCTAGTCAAGGCTAACAGTTAAGTTTGAATGATATTAATCAGCTAGTAAAAACCTTCATAATTTTCTAGCCTGCCAGCGACAATTAGCTAAAGCTAGGTGGGTAACAGGCATACAAAGCACTTGTAAATAGACTAGAGCTAATATTTTGTTTACTAAGAAGAGGTTTACTAAAACTATATCTCAATTCAATGTAAAATGTAATGAAATAAAAAATGTAAAGTGCTTTGTAAGAAAATACGTTCCCAGGACATAGAGGAGGCTCTCACTCCTATCAAAATTTGCCAGCAATGCTACCAGGGGATTGACTGTGTTGGGCAAAAAAGCGCATGGACACAAACCTGTGCTGGACCTTGGCGGCCATAGTTAAATACATTTGGATGCCACCATTAATTAATAAAGAAAGATATTGACTGACACTTGTATTAGGGCTCTTCTTGTTTGCTCTCCCTGCATCACTATACCTTGCAAATAAGGCCTCAGTTCACCTTAAGTCATATGATACATGGAGTCAGCATTCTCAAAGATGTTTGGCTACCCTAGTTATCACATGCATTCTTAATATACTTCTTAATATACTTTAGCCAAGGTATCTAGAGGGTGTGATCTAGAGATAGATATTCATGTACCACCATTCTATTACATTTTGCTTCTCATTTGCTCCAGATTGAGTGCCAGAATAGAAGTGGGTGAACTCTGAAAAGGTCTTCTACGTATGAGACACCTAGTTCTAGGTGCCATTATTTGTAAGTCAAACAGCTGTTCAGACTGACCAGCATTTTCTGAAAGTCGTTTTCAAGTCTTTGTATGACCAACATTGGTATGCCCCCAAATATCTGCACCGTAAATAACCACAGAGACACATTTTGTCCCGTACACAGAATGCCTCTACCCTAATGGTATTGTTATGAGCTTGGTGGTAAATCTAATGATGATAGTCTTCTGATTGACTATTTTCCATTGTAGACTCAAATGAGTTGACTATGCTTATTTTTGCACTATTTATGGAGTGCACACATGACCAGCACTTTCCAGGGCTACAGATCATTGTAAAAGGTTTACTAAAATTAACTGCTTGGTCTAAATTCATGAAAACAGTTAAATTATGTCATCATTTCTGAAGGCAAATACCTGTCTGTGCAAGCAAAACTGCATAATTCTCATACTACAATGCATGTTTAGTTTTCAGTTCAACTTGGGGAATGTCACTGGTCCTTTTCACTAAAAATATTTAGGATTATATATATATATATATATAAAATATAAAGAAAAGGTGCAAGGACACATCACTGTCTGGCACACCTACAGATACTAAATGTATTAGAGCACTCCCCATTCCTACCATTACGGACACGGTCAGTTGAGTCGGTATTACTGTCTCAGGAATTGAAGTATCAATAAATCAACCCCCAGATGGATCCTGACTGACCAAAATTTGAGTGATTAATACACATGAAGGTACTCAAAAGTCCACAAAGGCTAAATAAATAGTGCATTTGTTTAGCTACTGTATATTTATTTATTAAAAGATTTATGTTTAGGCATTGGTCAATGGTGCCAATCCCTTTACGGAAACCGTACTGTGAGTCTGATAAAATCACATTCTCTTCTTCAATTTCCAACCTTGATAACAGAACTCTTCCTGCTACTTTCACCTTTAAATCTAATAGTAAAATTGGTCTGCAACATTTAGGGTCTGTATTGCCAACTCGTTACAAATTTGTGTAATTATTGAATGAGACCATGTGGCCCCTTCTCGTAGCAGCTCTTAACACATTTATTATTACAGGGCTGTCATTCCTGCTTGAATTAATGGCCAAAGTAACCTAGTTAAGCTCAACATAAGAGGTGGCATTGGTGTCAACCCAGCCATCTGCTTGGCATACCGTCCAATTGATGATTTTTCATGGCATCATTTAGCATGACCAATATGGTTAACCCAATTTTGAGAGGGAACCAGGGCTAAAATAACTTGGATTGAAGTCTCCCTAAAATAAGAAGCATCTATTACTTTACAAAAGGCTGTGTTATCTTTCTGCTTAGTTTCTGCTCACTAGCTTGAGCCAGATCCTCCAACGCTTTTACTTTAATGACTTTTTTCTTGCAGTTTTAGTATACTTATAATGAAGCTTACACTTTTTAATTTCAAGTGTGTCTCTGGAGGTTCTATTAAGATCCTCTCTTTAGGATGTATGGGCTTTAGTGCAAGCTGAGTCAAACCAGCCTGTGAATTTATTGCATCTATCATTAGGGTGAATTATTAAAGTCACCTTGACAACATGTAATATGGCCACACATTTTCCTTTTAAGAGAATCATCAGCTTCTGATGCACCCCAAAAAAATCTAAATAATTTACATCTTCTTTAACTGATTGTGAAACAATAAGCTCCGAGTTGACCATGCTCAATTTTATTGTCACACTATTTCTCCTTCTAGCCATGAGATTCTCAACTCTCGCTGTAGATTTTGTTCGACAGAGACACACTTATATGATATCCACAATTAAGGGATTATGGTCACTCAGAAAATGTGGGTGAATCAAAAAAAGTCAATAAGAAATCTTACATTTTTTAACAAAGAACAAAGTCTTTTGTATTGCCTATACTTCTCCCTGTCAAGGTTGACAAAGGCTGAGAAGAAACACAGAAATCATCAATCGGAAAAATAATATACATTTTTACAGGAAAATGTTCAAAGCCTCATCATGCATTAAATGAGGCTGATCTTTATCCACTTTGTTAACTTCTACACCACCATCCATTTGAGATGGCACACAAAGATTTTAATTTCGATGCCACAAACGTAGGGAAAAGGCAGACATTCGCAGGGAGGATTGATTTATTATCCTAACTCCAATCCCACAAAGATTATGGGAAGTTCATAAAATCCGATGAGTGGATTTACGTTCATGCTCCAATCCCACAAACATTGGAGCAAGTTCATGAATGAAGAGGCTGATTTTATATTTATAACTGCAGGCTAGCAAACACAGAGGAACGTTAATACAACATGAGTATTACATTTATCGTTATAAATCAAGACCCACAAACTAAGTAAAAAAGAAAATAATTCCTTCAGATTCTGTTAATATTATAAGTGCAAGCACACAATTCTTGATAAATCAAAATACATCCTTTATAGAAGTTAACATAATATGAAACTATCAAAAACATTTCCCTACTCCCCTAAATATTTTCACTCCAAAATGAAAAAAACACACAGAAAGAACAGTCGAACTAAATCCTTATTGTAATCCATACCCACAAATGAACATATGAGCCATCATAATTATAAAATTTGAAATATTTAAACACTGCAACCTCAAACCGTAATACAACTAAAACATCTTTTAAAAGTATGCTGTTTAGTTACCCCTCAAAATGTTTTTAATTCCAAGATTTACAACACCAAAAATGTAAAACCAATTCCATATCATAAACCACAAACACCAGAAAATAAGACCCCAGAAACTTAAAATCACAACAAATTTACAGTAATGCCTCCTTCAAACATTAACCATCCAGCACCCTGTATAACCCACAGCTCATAAAGACATGTTGTAAAAAGATAAACTCCCAAAAATAGGAAACACGTTTAAAAATAGTACCTACAAAATACACTCCTTATTAGAAATCAAATGCCCAAAACAAAGATATTCCTCCCCAAAAATGTATTTCTTGAAACTATCAAATTGAAACAGTACCTATCCACAATTCCAGTGCAAACCACAACCAGTAATGACATAATTACATTACTCTAGAAAACAAAATACTTTAAAAATAGGAAATAAACAACAAAACATTTACAAATAATTTTAATAAGTATTAGTCAGTTTTTAATAAAATTTGATCTATGTACACATTTAGCTCTTTCTTGAATTTATCAGAAGAGCAAAGAAGTTGAATGGTGCCAATTTATCTGGTTCTGGATTCAAAGGCTAATGCATTGTTCCCTTTTCTACCATGGCATTAATAATGCATTGATAGTGTCATTTGTGATGTTGTTTGCGAAATTATGTGTGAGGTCATCAGCATTGATTGAGGGGTGAGTTATGTTTGTATAGCTAACCATAACTGCTGAATTCAGTGTGTTTTGACTAAAAAGCATATCCATTATTTCAATGTGGGAAGAGTGGATTATTAGTTAGGGTGGCTACTTCCTCACCTAGGGCCAGGAGCCTGTCCCTCCCACCAACTGGAACCAACTCCCACAATAAGGATCCCCAGTGCTGGGTGCCCCCCTTTGCCTTCCTAAGAGCTCTCGCAAAGAAGGCAAACCACTTAATCTAAGGTGTCCCCAACATTAAAACTTGGCATAACCCCCTTTGGCAACGTAGGGTCAAGTGACCTACTTCATGCAGATATCTCTGATTCACTGCACCCATCTTCCTTGGGCTTCAGGCCCAATTCGGCCTTCCTCTCTTGCAGAATCAGCATCTCCTCCACAATGGCCAAGTCTATTTTCCTTCAAGGCCAGTATTGCCATTTGCTCTTAGCTCTCTGACTGGCTTGTTCTGGCTGAGTTTCCTTCACTGCAAGCAACGAAGGGTGTCCCTGCAGGATGACTGTGGAACAGATTATCCTTCTCATGAACCTCTTCCAATGGTGGGATGTTGTCTTCCTCCCCCCTCTTTAGCCTATTCTGTTTCAGCGGTGGCTTTTGTTAATCTGGCTTATTCACAAACCTTAAGTGCTCTTTGGAATTTAGCTTTGGTATCCCTGGTGCCTATGTTGGGATTCCTCTCCATGCAGAGGGATTTCAGCTCCCACAGGTATAGGATGTGCATGTTTGCCAGGACTAGCTCCATGGCTTTTTTTACATTTAAAAAAGGGCAAACATGGAATCAAAGGTATTTTGGGAAAATTTGAAATGACCTAATTATAGACTGAGACCCAATAAAAAACGATTTTTGTGTGGTGAAAATGAAGGGATTTTTAATTCCTTAGCTTACTGTCAGAGTGGTCCTGCTGTACACAAGTTCTGGATCCCACTGCTGAAACACCAATGCGAGAAAAGGGGATTATTAGTTGGGTGGTTGTGAGACCTCGCCAAGTAATAATGTCACTATTCAATTATCAGTCCAGTTACCTTTGTTTAAATCAGACGTTAGCTCAGTCATTGGTAGCTGTGGCATAGAGTAGTCAGGCTTAACACTATGGAAAACAAGTGCAAAGCATTTATCAGTATCAAAACAGTCAAATAAGAGGAATGGCACAATAAAATCCCCCTTCAATTTATAAAAATGGTATATATTTTTATATTTAAATAGACACCAAAATGACAAAAATCAGATAAAGAGAACCAGAGTTATGTTTTTTGATTGATTTTCATAAGTAGTCTATCAGCCTCAAATGTGAGGGACCAGGGCAAAGTCCAAATTTCCACAGTGGAAGTCTGGATCTGATATGAGTGCTGCAGTGGTCCCGGCAAAGATTTAATCTTTGCACTTGGAAACATTTCTGGTCCTTTTGCCACGGTTAGGTCGGCGGGATCGATGGTGAGGTTGACTGGGTCCTCTGCAGTTTGAGACCAGCAGTGGGCTCAACATAAATTGGCAGGCAAAGTCCGGTGAAGTCTTTGTTATTGGCAGCATTTGAGGCCACCCTGGAACCGGCAAGTTCTGGTAGTTTATGAGCCTTAGACTCTGTGCCCAAAATGTTTTCTCTCTTTTGCTTTTGGCTTGAAGGGTGCAGTTCTGTGGAGAGAAATAATACACTCTAGCACTAGCCAAGGGTCAAGGACCTGGAGGCATCTTTTGGTGGCTAGAACTTAATCTCACAAACTATACAATCATAGACCACAGCACATTCAGTGGTTACCGGTCAGCTGGGCACTTTGCAGGTGCAGACTTCTTTAGCTTTTGTGTCCCTGTAGCTTAACAATAGACTAGCAAACTAGCCCTTGAAGTCAACTCACTGGTCTTTGGCACAAGTGGTAGCAGATTAAGCCATTGAGGTTTCTCTCCACGAAATTGACAGTAGGAACCCCCTTCTCTTTCTGAAGTCCTATTTTGGTTAAATGTGTGCAATATTCCATTGTGTTGCCTTTCTTTCTGAGGTCCCAAGTTTCAGCAAGTGCACACCTTCTTCTGTCCTTTCTGACTCCAGCAGTGTTCTGAGGATGGAAGCTAAGGGGGTCAGTTTTGAGTTTGTGGGAGGGTAGGACTTCTTTACCAATGGGGCTACAATTCCCATGAGGCAACCCCACCCACACTTACATCATGTCTTGTGGGGTTGGCACCGTGCTGATTATGCTTGATCTGTCAGTGTCCTTCGACACCGTAGCCCACTTCACTCTGCTGGTCTGTTTTCAAGCCATTGGAATTAGGGGGCTTTCGTAAGACTAGTTAGCTTCATTCCTAGAGGGAGGAGGTCAGGAGGTATGGTGCCAGCCTTGTTCATCTGTGTCTTTGAGCTGCAAGTGAGGGTGCCACAGGGCTTTGCTTTGAGCCTGTCTCTCTTTAATATCTATCTGACCCTTGCTCTTCTGCCAGAGGCCCTGGTAGCAAAAATAATTTCCTATGCTGTTGACACCCATCTACTATTTTCATGGGGCAGGAATGAGTTGTTTCCGGATTATTAAAATCAGAACCTGCTAAATTGCGGTCTTTCAATGGCTGACACCATCAGCTCAAAGGTAATGCAGAAAAACCTGCAATACTCTTCTATGGTGTAAGAACCCTGGCAGTCCTTTTGGCTGGTGGATGCACCTCCTCAACTATGCCATGCCAGTACAGTGAAGAATTTAAGCATTAAGGTTGATGGTGAGCTATCCTTTCTGCCTCACGTTAATGCTGTGGTTAGAACTTGCTTTGGTGAGTGGCATGGGTTAAGGAAGTTCCTGCACTTTTCTCTCTCAACAAGGAAACAGGTAGTTCAGGCATTAATAACATCTAGGCTAGACTACAATAATGCTTTGTTCTTGTGCCTGCCTGCCTTTTTGATTAGTAAATTGCAGGTTGTCCAACACACAGCAGCCCAGACTCTTCTTGGTCTGCCTTTGAGAACACACATTTTCCCTTATTTAAGGGAACTGCACTGGCTTCCTATAAGGAAGATGATTCTTTTTAAGACTGTGCTGTTAGTACATAGGGCTCTCCATCAGTCTGGTGCTGCTCATCTTAGAGCAAGGATATGCTTTTATGTTCCATCCAGACACCTGAGTTCAGCAAACCTCTTCTTGGCCAAAATTCCAAGGATCTGGCGATCCAGGATGAGAGGCAGGTCCTTTTCATTTTAAGGACCTTTCATTATGGAACAAACTCCCTTTTAGAGTTACAGAACATTTCAGACATCTCCTATTCCGGAAGAAATTGAAAACATGGCTTTTTAATCATAACTAATAGTGAGGTCCCTCAGTTAGCTTCACATCTCGGATGCCTAGTGCCAGGATACTAACCAAAGTAACAGAGCACTTTATAAATGGCAGTTACATTACATTACATACTTTACATTGCATTGCATCACTAAACAATTGCTCAGTGCATCTATCTGCTCAATTGCAACATGAAAGGGCCTTTCTTTTCTGGGTAATAGCTATAGGCACACCCCTCAGGTGTGTCCAGTATAATTAGCCACCCCTCCTGGAAAACTAATTCTACAACAGGTTTTCTCACCTGTGGAGATGCCAGACTATCTAACAAAGGCAAACTTAGGCTTGAATCACAATTGCCTCTTAAAGACAGTAGCCCCTTTGAAGCTAGGTCGTCTCTTAGCACCACCCTTGGGCCATTCTGGCAGGGTAGGTCACATCTCCTCCCTCCAGTAGACACTTTGTTCCCCTTCCTGGTAGCACTTCACTCCTCCTGGCAGGAGGCAGCAGCCTCTTGGTTGACAACTGCTATATGGTTACCAGGATTTTAAGACAGGAAAACAGTGACTTTCTAAAGTCACCCTACTAATAAGTTACTTTAAGTTTGACTTCTGCAATGAGTCTAGTTTAATGTAACAATTAAATTGATACCATGAAGTACTGTGTTTGGTGGACCCAAATGGAAGTTGGTATTTAGTGTGTGGGCTAGTGAAAATCTATGTTAGCTAAAGGGACTACCAGCCTTAATTCAGTGAAAAGGACAGATTTAAGTTTTCTCTGTCAGGATACATAAAGAAGAAAAGAACCATATCCTTTTTAATCTTTAGCATCCTGCATTGTGAGCTACTAAGGCCTTCCCTGGGGGGTATTGATAAATATTAAAAAGGAAGGTTTTGGTTTAGCAAACAGGATGATTCTGCAATGTAGGGTTGGCAGTTTTAAAGCTGCCCGACTAGATTGTGATAACAGATCTGGAGCAATGTTTCAACTTTGTCACTGTAATGTTGGCACAAAATGTATGCAAAATGCACTAATGACATTTTAACTTGCTAGACCTGGGTACCCTTTGTACCAGATCCTAGGACTTAAAGGTAAGTTAGATATGCCAGTCAGGGATTATCAATTGTACACACACTATAAGGGTCTGAGCAGTCCAAAAAACTAGGGGTCATCATACAAAAAGAGGCACTTTCTCACATTCACTTTGCCTTTGCTTTACGTGAGAATTTCGAAGTTTAAAAAAAGTACATTAATTAATTTTGAGTAACAAAAGGACCCATACTAAATCCTTAGCAAAGTTTTGCCAGTGTTTTTTTTTTTTTTTATGATATACTGCATCCAACACTCATATTTATATATCCCATTATACCCAAAACTGTTGAATAGCTGCTGGGCTGCAGCCTGGCCCAGAAACATCCTTCTATGCAGCAACGCCTCTTTGAGCACAACTTTTGCTCATGTGCAACAAGGGCTAAAGGCATGGCTTGGCATACCACCATGTATTACATTTAACTTACCATATGGCCCCTAGACACTGATCTGGCAGAATGGTTGTATCTCAGCTTTTTAGCAGATCCATCAAAGAGCGCCTATGTTATAAGAAAATCACATATTTCTTTACTCTCTCTTTAATTCTTTCCTATCTCAATGAATCCAATCTGCGCTAAACTAATCATGCAAAATCTCTGTAAAAGGGCCTGGGAATTTGTCTGGCCATGCCAAATATATTTGCAAATGAATACCTTTTCGCCACGGATTTTTTTGGTTTTTTTTAACACGTTAATATCGTATAAGCAAAAATAATAATAATAATAACATACCCTCGCTCTGCTGCTTACAGCATGGAGAATGAATGTTAACAATATTAATAGTCTAAGATTAAAGCCTTCTTCGACCTGTATTCTAGGTATCAATGCTTACATTGTGACTTCATCGCGAATTTTGCACACAAAAAAAGATTTATCTGGGGAAAGACCTCTTGCAGAGTTGCAGAATTTTTTTAAGCCATCATGTTTTCAATATGAGAATGTAATTAAAATAGGATTTCTTCATGACCAGTCTAGTGCGGTCATTTTGCTTTTGACAAATGAGTGTCTTTCCCAAAACACATAAATATATCCTTTACATGCTGTAGTTAACCAGCACTTACATTGACTGAAAACTGGATCTTGAAGGGTGGGCTGCACACGATTCAAAGAACAGTTAAACATTTTTTTTTTAAAAAGTGAAAAAAACAGAGAACGAGAAAACAGTGAGTTAGGTTTTTAGAATCCCAAAGCTTTAGTAAAAAGCAGGAACACAGTGCAGTAGTGGAAATGTGCTACGGAGTAGTGTAGGTCTGATTGTGCTGCATACCAAGTGCACTTTTGTCAGTTTAACATGTAAAAAGGATAGGATGTTACCATGGATAACGTTACAATAGAGCATGAGAGAGTTATAAAGCCTCCCTACGTCATTAGCCGTCTTTTGTTGAAAAGAGTCACACGGGCTGTCATCTGGAAAGAGCAATCAAATGTTCTTCTTTATAATTGCAAGAAAAACTACACAAGGTTATCATTTCTCTGAGACAACACTCATATTTTCATGGCGAATAGGATAACGCAGATCCATGAATTCGCCTCTGCAGGTTCTTCACAAATACTATGCAATAACCTATTACGAGTTTCATCTATGTTAGTGCTTCCAAACATTTTAGAAGCGCAACCCAATTTTTCGAACTACAAACGTTGGCGGCCCACCTACCTTTAATGGACGAGAAGCAGGGCAATTTTTGAATGTAAATGAAGCATAATGTGGTAGGCATTGTTATTTACAGGCAGCACATTTTCCATTGAAATGGCCACTAAATTCGCAGACATACAGTTTTACTGATATGTTATGTTATGTTACTTTATTTCTTTTATAGCGCACGGCTACTCCAAAGGAGGATCCCGGCGCTTTGGCAAAGAATAACAGCATAAAAGGCAACCACACAACAGAAAAGAGCAGAGAAAAGAAAGGGGCTATTTCATAAAGAGCCAAGTTTTAAGGTCCTTTCTGAAAGTAAGAAGACAGGGAGCTAATCTCAAGGACAGTGGTAGATCGTTCCAAGCCTTGGGTGTTAAGTAGCGGAAAGACCGACCTCCCAATCTTGCACGACGAATTGCAGGGACAGTCAACATAGACAGACCAGATGACCTAAGAGTCCTGCTCGGTACATACCGGGAAAGACGTTTCCCAATATATTTGGGGCCAATGCCATGTAAGGCCTTAAAGGCCACAGTCAGGCATTTAAAAAGGATTCGCTTGGAGATAGGTAGCCAATGAAGGGTGTTCAATAAGGCCGTGGCACCAGCTCTCCTCGGGAGTCCAAAGATGGTACGGGCTGCCGAATTCTGGACAACTTGCAAACGGGTCATAAGATATTTCGGTAGACCCAAAAAAAGAGCGTTTGCATAATCCAGTCGTGACCCGATCAGTGCCTGAACAACTGTTTTCCTGTGGTTAAGTGACAGTAGAGGAAGAAATTTCCTCAACATCCGTAAGATGCCAAAGCATTTCCCAACAAGAGACAGGATGTGAGGTCCAAAGGATAGTTCACAATCTACTATCACTCCCAAGTTCTTGGCCTTAACAGAGACCTTGTCAGGGGGAAACATATCTTGTGGCCACCAAGATTTCCAGTCGTGTTCAGGGGCGCAACCGAAAAAGAGCAGCTCTGACTTATCAGAGTTGCATTTTAATCCATGACATCTGAACCACTCAAACACCGCACCAAGGCAATCCCTGATCTGCATGCCATCAAAAAACCCACCCCTATCACATGTGAACAGGAGTTGGGTGTCATCAGCATAAGACACGATCTGGGCGCCGAAAGATTCCGCGACTTCCGCCAGAGGGGCCATAAAGATGTTAAACAGCATAGGGCTGAGAATGGAGCCCTGCGGGACTCCCACCTCTAGCGGAGCCATATCAGCGGAAAAAGGAGGCGCCCAGATCGTTTGTCGGCGGTCGGCCAGAAAGGATTTTAGCCAATTCCACACCGTTCCGCGAAGGCCACACTCCCAGAGTCTTGCAAGGAGGGCCTCGTGGGGAACGGTGTCGAAAGCCGCCGACAAGTCAAGCATGACTAACACGGCCTTTCCCCCAGAGTCGAGTGTTTCCCTGATGGTATCAGTGACCTCCAGCAGAGCCGACTCCGTGCTAAAATTAGCGCGGAAGCCGGACTGCGAGGCGTGCAACAGGTCGTTTCCTTCGATGAAGCTGGAAATTGTCCTGTGCACATAGCGCTCGGCCACTTTTGCCAGAGCAGGGAGAAGGGAGATTGGCCTGTAATTGGCATGGATGAGGGGGTCCAAGGTGGGTTTCTTGAGCAGTGGTAGAATCATGGCATGCTTCCATGCCTGAGGCACCTCCCCTGTAGACAAGGATGTATTCAACAGGGGATTCACCAGGATGTTAATGGCGGATGCCACTTTCCCCAAGCATTTTGCCGGACATGGATCTAGAGGAGAGCCGGATTTCAAGCCAGACAAAAGCTCCAAGGATGTACTAAGATCCATGGGAGGGAATACAGAGAGGAGAGGACCATGACCGTCCACAGAACATGATGGCGTTAGATGGCTCAGGTTCGATTGCGCACTAGAGAGAGAGGCCTGGATGGCTGTGATCTTACTGACAAAAAAGATGGCAAGTTGTTGTATCCAAGAGTTCGTATAAGTGTGATTAGGGGTACAAGCAGCAGGAGAGATAAACTCCTGGACCACTTTAAAAATTTCTTTGCAGACATTTTCAGCCTCATCAATGCGATGTTCAAAATAGGCCTTTTTTTCGTCCCAAATAGACTGATGATAGGCTTTTATTGCTGCCCGAAATTTTTGTTTCTCAATTGGATCGTAAGCCCGCCTCCAGGCCCTCTCAGCCCTTTTACACTCCTGTCGTTGTGTCCTCAACTGAGGGGAAAACCATGGGGCCGACGCTCTGCGCTCTCCTAATTTAGGTCTCTTTGCGGGGATTAGAGTCTCAAATCTAGCTAAAAGCCATTTTTGGAGGAGAACAAGAATCTCCTCCAAACTTCCCAGAAGGGGGCAGGGAAAGGTGATGAGAGCCTCAGATAGCATATCCCCGGAGAGCAGATGGAACGGGCGTGAAGTCCGCGTGGCCTCAACTTCTCTCTCCCGAAGAAGGACAGTGACAGGCAACGAAAAGGAAATTAAAAAATGATCCGACCAGAGTAAAGGCTGTATAGCACCGACAGAAATGGGTCTCGTTGAAAATACCTGGTCTAAGGTATGGCCTTTATTATGTGTAGGACCTTTCACAAACGGAGATAGCCCTAACGGGGCCGTGATATCGATAAGTTTTGTAGCGTCAGTGTCACAGCTATTATCCATATGGACATTAAGATCTCCAAGAAGAATGCAATGATCAGACCTAAGACAGGGGACTGAAAGAGCTACTTGCAATTCATCAAAGAAAGGTCCCGTTGATCCGGGGGTTCTATACAAAAGTATCCCAGTACACGCCTGGAGAGGGGAGAGATGTAAAGTGAAGCCAAGGGCTTCACATCCCTGGATGTTCTCCACCGGAAAGGTAGAGCAGGGGATACTCTTTTTCACAATAAGAGCTACTCCACCTCCTCTGCCCGATGTTCTATCCCTCCTAAAGATGTTATAATTCGGAGGGATGGCATTAGCCCAATCCGGTGCGGAAGAATCGCCTAACCAGGTCTCGGTCAAAAACAAACACGTAATATTGGAATTATACAACAGATTCCAAATATTAATGGAGTGGCAGTTCACGGACCTGGTATTAAGGAGAAGACATTGAAAAAAGACAGGTGTATTGTCATGCCCGGTTCCCTCTGCAGCCGGGAAACGCCACGCACATGACGGACATCCTTTCCTTAATTTCCTACCACCGGGAAAAATATGGGAACAGTTTCCTCGAGGGAGGCGCAGAGCAAACAGCTCAGCCGAAGAATAGATCAGCATGTTTAGCAGATTAAAAACAACAAGGGCCGAAATAATACAGACCACCAACAACCCCCAAAAGCCGTCCAGCCCCGTCCGCCTCCGAGACGCTGACGGGCGCAGACGGGCTGGACTCAGGCGTGACTCCGGCGCTGCGTAGGCGCTCCCGCTGCGCTCACAAGGGAGCTTTATGTAGGCGAACATCCGCTCCCACAGAGCGCTAGTCCGCTCGTAGTCACCGCCCCCCTCACGGCAAAACACCACTCAAAGATGGCGGCCGATGTTTTTTCCACCCCGGGACCCGGACCCGCTACAACAGCGGTGGTCACCACAATTAGAGTGCAGGTATGAGGGAAGGATAACCCCACTTTAAAATCAGGGGATAAACAAGTAACAAGAAAGCAAATATTCTAAAGGTAAGTTTTTAAAAATGCAGCGCGATGTAAAAGCGCGGAGTGCGAAGCGCTATGCAGGGAATCCTTTACCTTAGCGAGGGAGAGTCTAGGACCGGTCGCCTTATGTAGGCGAACATCCGCTCCCACAGAGCGCTAGTCCGCTCGTAGTCACCGCCCCCCTCACGGCAAAACACCACTCAAAGATGGCGGCCGATGTTTTTTCCACCCCGGGACCCGGACCCGCTACAACAGCGGTGGTCACCACGATTAGAGTGCAGGTATGAGGGAAGGATAACCCCACTTTAAAATCAGGGGATAAACAAGTAACAAGAAAGCAAATATTCTAAAGGTAAGTTTTTAAAAATGCAGCGCGATGTAAAAGCGCGGAGTGCGAAGCGCTATGCAGGGAATCCTTTACCTTAGCGAGGTATACAACTATATAGCATGGTATCAATCATAAAGGAGAGTGAAGAACTAAGGTAGCTAGTTCACTTCCCCAGGGAATGTATATGGTAATCAATAGGAGCTAGCTACACTGATAACGCTCATGTTGTGGGTCTGTGTGTCTCAGGAAAACATATTAGTTTTATAAGAAGGCTCTCACCCACCAACCTAGTTGGTGGCATGCTTCATCATCGGGCCCCACCCGAGGCAGCGAGTGTGCTTCAGGTGTGCTGCGATGCCTGCTTACAGCGGAGTGGGTTATGTTAAGTGAGTAGTGCAGTGGTGGTGTTAAGAGAGAGGTTTAAGAACTGTCCTAAGGGTCCCAATGAATTACTTTATTGCTGGGCCCTAGGCAGAGTTAAAAACAAGGCTTTTGGTCATGGTAGGAGAGACTTATGGTGTATGGAATATGCTGGCCGATTTGCGCTGCAATTTGGTAAAAGTGCTATAGCTGAGGGCGGTAAAAATCATGTTGTGGTGACCAAGGCAAATAATGTGAAGATAATAGGAGCTTACTTCCTAAGTTCAGAACAAAAACTCCACGAGTCTCTGGCGGGGATCCGCAACAGTGATGCACTCTATTGGGAAGAAGAAATAAGAGGGGGTGTGGGGGGTGAACAAGTCTCGTCATGCGGGACTAATCACTCACTCGGGGATGCCGAGGGCTATGTCTCAGCGGCGGGCCGAGGTTAAATGTTGCCTCCCAAACTCCCACTTACTTGGTGTGATATAAGGATCCGCTGTTACACTTCTTGTGGCTGGCCAGGAACTCCGTCAGTAGAAAGGCCGAGTTCCGTGTGTGGTTTAAATAGCGATTAGACGCCGCAGCAGGAGCTCGGTAAGGTGGGGCGTGACTCTGTTGAGATCGGCGTCTGTAGGGAGGAGTGAGAAAAACAGACAACACAAAGAACAGACTCGTACTGTGTGTGGCATCGTGTAGATGCTAGGTCAAAGGAGGGGGGAATGCAATTTTAAAGATGCTGTATTTCTGCATAAGTTATTACAAGAATATCCGCACTGTGAAATAAACTCTCAAAGAAAGTGACACCAGTACTGTGATGTGCACGGCGTCAGTTGAGGAAACAAACGAGGGGCTCAATGTTAGTGTGTTTGAAGCTCTGTGATGCGCCCAACGTCTATGGTGGAAACAGACGAGGGGCTCAGCGTAAATGCCGCTGCTCGGTAAAAGGGTCCAGTGTACTAATGTCTACCTGTCAAGTGCCTATAATGTTCGCCAAAGTACAGTATTATGGCGAGCTGATGACCTATTGGGCCGTGTGCGGGGTGTCAATATTGATGCCTCAATCAAGCACAAAGATTCAGTGTCGGGTCTGCCTATCATGCGCCTGTGGAGTACTCAAGGGTATTAAAAATAGGACGGTTGGGTGACCACTAGGTCCGTGTGCACGGTATCCAGTTAAGTGGTGCAGGCATGATCACGAGAAGGGGCTGACAAGGTTAAAGAGCGGTGTAAGTGTTGCCCTGAGGGTGGTAGGGGTGGCAGTGTCTTTGGTGGCTCTAACCAGGCCAGATAGAGGTGCGGGTATTGGTCCTAGCCGACAAGGATGTGTTCTAGAGTATTCTGCCAGGGCGGTGTGTTGGCGGTTCAGATATTCAAGTGCGGTGGACCCTCAATGTGAGTGGATTGGCTCATCGACTGAGGCTATTCCAAGGTATGCAGTCGTTTAATCCATGGATATGGGTTGAGAGGCGGTAAATCCAGCACTGCTCTTTAGTCAGGAGAGTTTTTTCATTGTTGTTGGGATGGTGGGGTATTTGTTCAATAACTGTCCAGAGCATGCCATTGGGGATGTGCCCTTCCTGTAGGTAGTGGTCCCTCAGTTTACTGTTTGGTTTTTTACAGCGAATAGCGCTTCTGTGTTCCACAATTCTTGTCCTCACTTTCCGAGTAGTCATCCCACATATTCTCCCCACATATCTGAGTTTGCAGGGGCACTCAATGAGGTATATGAGGTTGGTTGAGTTACAGTTTGTGTGTTTTAGTTGCCGCCACATTAGACCAGGTTCCAAGTTTAGTGTCTTGCTGGGTTGTGTTAGGTGGCAGACACTGCAATCACCACACGGATAGTGGCCGACCACACTGGGCAGACCCCATGCATTGGGTAATGTGTTGGTCAAGGGTGTGGTATTAGTTTTGAAATGAGTGGACACTAAAAGCTCTTTCAAGCTGCTTGAGTGGACACTAAACACTCTTTCAAGCTGCTTGCTTTCTTGTAGGCGAAAATGGCTGTGTCCAGTTCCTGTTGCCTGTGTTAAGGATCCTCCAGTTTTTGCATATTATTTTTGCCACGTGGTTGGATATGCCATTGTACGTGGTGACACAGGTCAAAGGTGTGGATATTACTGGTCATGCAGTTTCCTCCAGAAGTGCCTCTCGGTTCTGGTTCCGGGCGCGTTTCTTGGTGTTCTTGATGATTTTTTCTGGGTAACCTCGTTCGTGTAGTTTTTGCGCCAGTTCAGCTGACTGGGTATGGTAGTCTGTAGTAGAGCTGCAATTACATCTAATTCTCAAAAAATGTCAAAATGGGAGGTTCTCCTTAAGCGGGGGTGGATGAAAGCTCTCAAGTTGAAGCAGGGAGTTTCTAGCCGTTGGTTTGTAGTACGTAGAGTTCTTGAGGGTGCAGGCCTCAGCTTCCATCATCAGGTCTAGAAAAGGTATACCGTGATTGCTGGCTGTGCTGGTGAACCGCAAGTACGGGTCACTTTCATTGAGCCAGTTAAGAAAAAGAGTCAAGGACTCCTCTGTGCCGGTCCATATCATCAATATGTCGTCGAGTCATGCCCCACCTTAACTAGCTCCTGCTGTGGCATCTAATCGCTATTTAAACCACACACGGTACTCGGCCTTTCTACCGACGGAGATCCTGGCCAGCCACAAGAGGTGTAACAGCGGATCCTGAGATCACAGCAAGTAAGTGGGAGTTTGGGAGGCAATTTTTAACCTCGGCCCCGCCACCGGGACATAGCCCTCGGCATCCCCGAGTGAGCGCTTAGACCCGCATAACGAGACCTCCTCACCCCCCCTCCCCCACCCCCTCTTATTTCTTCTTCCCAATAGAGTGCATCACTGCCTCGGATCCCCGCCAGAAACTCATGGAGTTTGTGTTCTGAACTTAGGAAGTAAGCTCCTATTACCTTCACATTATTTGCCTTGGTCACCACAACATGATGTTTACCGCCCTCAGCTATAGCACTTTTACCGAATTGCAGCGCTAATCGGCCAGCATATTCACTTGCTGACACAAACCGCATAACACTGCTGGTTTTTCCGCTCACCACTTAGGCACCTTATATCGCAACCACTGATCATGTCCTGAGTTGATTGTTTTCACATATGTGTGTCTATCTGTTTGTCCCGTCTATCTTCCCTTACAGGTGCAAATTCAGAGCAAACCCTTCTCTTACAGTTAGAGCACCTTAGCGAGTGCTTTACATAGGACGCTTATATCTTTAAGTTCCTTGTTTCACCATTCACACATAGGTCCTGAAGAAAGCCAGTTTTTGGCTGAAACTAGTTGACCACACCGGACGTGGGAGACCATAAGTCTCTCCTACCATGTCCAAAAGCCTTGTTTTTAACTCTGCCTAGGGCCCAGCAATACAGTAATTCATTGGGACCCTTAGGACAGTGTTTAAACCTCACTCTTAACACCACCACTGCACTACTCACTTAACATAACCCGCTCCGCTGTAAGTAGGCATCGCAGCACACCTGAGGCACACTCGGTGCCTCGGGTGGGGCCTGATGATGAAGCATACCACCAACTAGGTTGGTGGGTGAGGGTCTTCTTAGAAAACTAATATGTTTTACTGAGACACACACAACATGAGCGTTATCAATGTAGCTAGCTCCTATTGACTACCATATAGAACTATATAGCACACATAATGCCTGGAAATCAAGTTTACGTGAATGTTTCATTTGTGCATCACCATGTAAAGTGTCGTGATGTGTGTTGATCCTATTATAATCTCTGTTTCCAGCACACATCAGAATAACCTTTTTTTTCATTTTTGCTTTCCTAACTGCTGAATGTATACAGTTCATTTACAAGTATTTACAAGTATTTACATTTTATTGTATGTTGGGAAAAAACAACATCTTACAGCCTTTGCGTTCACACTCCCTGTACTCCTGCATGATTTTCACATCATTCACTTTAAAAACTCCTTTCACTTTGCAGCCAGATAAAGAAAACACCAATCCCCATATTAAAAGAATTAACAGCAATTTGCAGAAGGCATGGGTTGACATTCGAGATCTGTCTTTAAATCACCTGCAAACGTGTCAGGATAAACACAGTATTTAAAGGCATCTTTATTTATTGCTATGACTTTCCTGCCTACCAAGAATCGGCTCACGACTCCCCACTGGTTAGTGACCCACAGTTTGGGAAACGCTGATCTATTTTTTATTTACCATCATTGCGTCCCCATTTCGCCCTCAATTAAGCCTTAAACGATTGTGATGTAACCGAGAGTAAGTTGTCCAGCAGCTGTTTTGAAAGTTATCAAATGGTTTTTTCCTTGTTCATGCCCACTTTCAGCACTTGTCTTATTGTTGTTTCACACATCAAAATGTATAGTTGAACAACAGATTCACATGCACCAGGGTGGCTAGAGCTTGATTATATAAAGTGGAGATACTATTGAACCTTGATGGAGGCTATCTTTTAGATGGTGGATGTTGAATTTGGCCCTTTTTGTCTAAAGTTCTCTAAACTTTTTGCTTTCACCTAGACCTTTTTTCTTACAGGGTGTTGCCAACTTGGATGCTTTGGGCACTTTGCCACTGCTGATCAGTGTCAAAGTGCAAGTACTCCCTGTGTAAAGTGTAATGTTGGTTGTCCATGATTGTTATGTTTGCCTTATTAGTAAAGTCCCTAGTGAAGTGCACTATGTGTGCCAAGGGCTTAATGCAAATGCTACTAGTGGGCCTTTAGCACTAATTGTGCCACCCACACAAGTAGCCTTAAATAGGGAACTCAGGCCTGCCATTTCAGTGCCTGCGCGCAGTTTGTTAAACTGCCATGTTACTCTGACAAGTGCACCCACTTGCCAGACCTTACTCTTCCCTTTCTATGCACATCAGACACCCCTATGGTAGGTCCAAGGTATCACCTGGGCAGGGTGCAGTGCATGTGAAAGGTAGGACATATACTAAGGTGTGCGCCATGTCCTGACAGTGAAATAATCTCCAGTTCGTTTTTCACTGTAGAAAGGCCATCTTGCCCATAGGATAGAACGGGGAGGCTGTGTTATATGTTTTCCAGCCTACCTTCTCAGGGGCATAAGATGGAGAGGTGAAGTTTAGTGTGACTGAACTCACAATGTAATAACACATCGTTTTATGAAGGTGGTTTTTGCAAAGTGTGTTTAGAGGCCACTCTTTTAGAAGTGGCTGGGTTTTTTAGCTCTAAACATTTCTGTGTGTCTCTGCCTGGTTGTGGATTGACTGTCTGGATTTGAAAGTGATAGGATCTGGGGAATGTCTTGGCCCACGGGAGGAGGTGAGACAGCAACAGGCTGACCTGCATCTGGAGTGTAGGGGAAGGAATAGCCCTTAGAGGTGAAGAGGCATGGGTTGCTGCTATAAAACAATTGCCCCATCTCCTGCTGAGTGATTGAGAATCCAGACCCCCACTAATCAAAGGAAGAAGGTATCCCTGGCAGGTAGGCACCCAGAACTGGTTTGAACAGGGGTCAGTGCCCCCCAGATCACAAAGACTTCAAAGACATTTAGGGGTATAACTATGAGAGCTGAAGCCCCTGAACTTTGGAGAAATGGCTTGATCAAGATTGAACAAGACTGAAGCTACTTCGTGGTCAAGAGGAACCTTTGCCAAGGAAGAAACAACTGAAGAGACTGAGCGAAAGGACTGACCCTTGCTGTGTGTTCTGGGGCAGGCCTGCAGTTTGCTGTTTTTACCAAGGAGAGGCTGAAGGGAATTTGCTGTGTGCTGTGTCACCCTGCTTGAAAGGACCTTGCTGCACTGTGTCCTAAAGTAACTTATCCCCAAGGGCCCGAGGTGAGCTGGCTCCCTGTTGTGGAAACTCAGGAACACATGAGTTTCCAGGAGAGTCTCAGCGGGTATGTAACCTTTAGAACGAAACTTTTACAACGACCTACCATTACAACGCAACTTTTACAACGCAAACTATTACAACGCATTGCTCTGGGGGGCGCTCTAGGATAGGGAATAGGTTAATTTACTATCCAATAACCTTCCCTACTATCCACGGGGACTGGAGTTGGAATAGTAAATTAAACTATTCACTATCCAGCACCCCAAAGCGCTATGCATTGTAATGGTATGCGTGGTAAAAACCACGTTGTAAAGGTAGGCGTTGTAAAAGTATGCATTGTAACGTCATACATCCTCTCAGCGACGCTGTATGCGTATGCTTTTTGCAGCCTGAGACCCTCGTAAGGAGTGCCCTGTGATCGTGGGCACCTGGAGTCCAAGCAAGGATCAGCGACGTGTGTGTGTGCTTTTTGCAGTCTAAGCCTGGGCAGTGAACTCCGCTCCGCTCATGGAGTTTGCGGAGTTTCCCGCACTCCACATTATGCGGAGCTCGTGGAGATCTGAAAAACTCAGTTTCACGCAGCGTAGCAAAGATTTTTTCCTCGCTCGCATTCACCAATGTCAAGTTGGCAAGCATGAGCGAGGAAAATAAACTTCCCGGTGAGATTTCTCAATGCGGGGGGTCAGGTTCCTCATTGTGAGTGGTCGCGTATGTACACGACCAGTCGCGATGAAAAACTGCCCGTTCCTGTTGAAAAAGCTGCAACACAAGTAAAAATCTACTTGAGCGGCAGAAAACGTAAGTTTGTGCTGTGCATGGTGTTGTTCACAATGATTGCACAGTGTGGATAAGCATCCGGCACTGTGCAATCACAGAGAATGGCCTTTTTCTACCATACCCTGCCACTCACTGGGCCCCGTGTAGTGCGATGGAGGTTTTTTTGCACTTCGCGTAGCTTCGTGTAATACAACTCCGCCCAGGGTTACCTGAGTCCTTCGTGGGGATTGTTCTGTTATTGTGTGCACTGGAATCCAAGTGTGTCTCAGCGACGCTGTGTGCGTGTGCTTAGTGCAGCCTGGGACCTTCGTGAGGTTTCTCTTTGTTATCGTACACCCTGAGTTAAAGTGAGCCTCAGTGAAGCTGTGTGCATGTGCCCTGTGGCAGCCTGAGATCTTCCTGGCGTCAGCAGCCCGGACTGGCAGCCCCGGAGGAGCTGAGCCGCCGGCCCGAGCCTGCCGTTGCTTGAGTGGGCTCTGAGAAAGGGGGTTCGTGGAGAGCACTCCGTTAATTTAACAAAATATATAATGATCAATTGGTGCTGCGGTCGTGAAGGGTCGTCAGCCCTTAAGTCAATGGCTAGTTATGATGAGTGATAACACTCACCCGATCGCGCACTGTTCACCTGGTGCTCCGCACCTTATTACTTTCAATTAATTAATCAATCTTTTTCAAATGTTGTTCATCTTTGTTAACACATATTTTTATTCATAGTGTATAACCATATTTCATCTTTATGTTATTCATGATTTGCATAACGACATTTCATTTGAACATTCTGTTTTACAAACATTTTTTAGAACATACTATACATCTTAACATTGTACATTTTATTCATTGCTCTTGTGGAGCCCAATGCATTTCGGCAAACGTGATTGCCTTCATCAGGGGCAATTCTGCCGAAAAATTAAAAATAAAAGGAATCATTAGTGTTTGTATATGTGGTGTGCATGGGGGTCTTTTCAGTTCGTAAATTGCATGAATGCCTACCTTTGTGTATCAGTTTTATACCGATATATTCTCGGATACCAAAGCGTCCACTGTGTGCTCTGTATGAATGAAAAGTAAAGAATGCTTTGGAGCTGCTTGTGAATATTAAACTTTGAAGGAATGTGTTAAGTTTCAGACGTATTACGTACCTCACTGTCTTGTGTGAGTTTTTTCTGCAACAACAACCGAACATGTATTTTAGTATTCACTCTTTGATACTGTAAGAATGATTTACTATGTCCAACTTTAAGGTTAAGAAATGCTGACATACCTTAGCTTGTCGTGTGTTCTTGCTCTACAAAAAATCGTTTAGATCACAGGGTTAAAACCCATAATTAATGCGTAGATAACGTTCAGTGCGAGATTAAAAACCACTCTATCTTATAATGCATGGTTAGATATCATTAACACTGAAGTGCTTCAAATATGTTTTTAGCACTTCTTATACACTGGAATCGATATGCGACAAACGTTTTAAAGAAATGCTTTAATCTGAACAATTTTTGCGTTCGTAACGTACCTTAATTTCTCTTGTGTTCGTATTCTACAAGAGAATGAATATTATTCGATTAGTGTCGAGTGTTTAGAATCTTTTCATTGACCATTTGGAAATGGGCTCACTGACATACCTGAAAAATGATCGTCGATCGCCGTCGACCAAGCCTCCCGCTGCCCTGTGTTAAGTGCCGTGTTAAGCGTATCGCTTCCGCGAGTGGTACATAACCCTCCGTTTGGTCTCACTGGTTGCGAAGTGGTGGAAATAAAAAACAGACTAGTTTGTAACGTACATCTATCTGAAAGCGATTTTGATGGGCGCCATGTTTGTATCGCAAAATTAGTATGTTACATATGCTTCAAATCATAAAGCCATGTGTAAAAACTTGTTATGGCAAACATATATCTCGCGTGACCTTAATAAAAATATGTTGCTTATTATGCTATGTGATTCTCGCACTAATACGGGAGTGTATGTCCAGTATCGGTCATATTTCTAATAACTGCACCTGGAGTGACACGTAAATTTCCAACTTGAATTACTTTATGGAATTAGTGCCTACTATACGTGATATGTGTACTTGTTGGCATGAGGCTAATGTTTCGCAGGTCTCCTGTGTGACCGCCCCGTGTGTTACCCAAGGATCATCACTCGTTGTTCAGTGCCGGTGTATTGTATAAGTTCGCTGTATGAAAACTCAATTCACGTGTCTGTATGAATATTACTGTGTATGCCCAAAACTATCAATTTTCCACATTTTATGTTGTCAAATTGTGAGTCAATTAATAAATTACTGTTATATGATATCCTTGGTGTTCTCCAATTAAATACACAAGTGATGGGTAATTCTGTGTTAATCTGTTTTTCTTCCTGGATTCTCTGGATTGACATTGGCACTTATGTATTCCTAACTCCATTCTTATAGTACATACAGTCTTTGCTTAGTATTTAACAATTGCTAGACTACTCAATTTCAAATCCATCAACAGTTTACCCCAAACCACAATGTAATATTTTGTTCACCTCTCAAGGCGTTAACAAGGATATCATAAGTTAGTTATTTTGGTGCTATCACATTCTTATGTTGTCCACTTGTACAAATTATACATTGTGTTGTCATATGCATTCTAATATCATGATCATGATCGCTGTCGATTTTGCCCTCAATGTTATCCTCTCTACAGATAGCAAGCTAGGTCGTATTTATCATTAAGCCCATTTGGAATCATGGTGTTGAAATATTTAATCCAAAATAGTTCTCTCTGTAACAGTTTTTGACGATTGTCAATACCTGGTTTCATTGGGACTTGCTCAATCACCAGGAATCTGAGTTGGGATATGCTGTGCTTTTCTTGTTGCCAATGTTGGACCAAAGGTGAAGTGAAATTCAGATTACGGATTCGACTTTTATGTTCTGTAATTCGGATTTTAACTTTGCGCTCAGTCTTGCCGATATACATTTTTCCGCAAGGACATTTGATTCCGTAGACAACGTTTTGCGTGTTGCAATCGCTGGTGTGTTTCAACTGTATCAATTTACCTGTGCATGGATGAGGACAAGTGCTCCCAAGTATTACGTTGTTACAATTCGTGCAGTTGTGACATCTGATCGTACCTCTGTTTGTCGTTGTGGGTGTCAAATCTGGTCTGTGTTTTAATCTCTCCCTAAGATTTGGCCCTCTTGTATACGCATGTAGAGGGGGATCTTTAAATAATCCATTAAAATCTCGTTCTGTGGACAATAATTCCCACCGGTTGTTGATTATCCTTTTGATCCTCTGTGATTGAATTGTGTATTTAGACACAAATACCATCCTTTTTTGTTCAGTTTTCTCTTTAGGTTTCAATAATGTCATTCTGTCCATTTGTGATACCCTCTCTAATTGTTCTCGTAATACCTCTGGTGGGTACCCTCTGTCTTTATATTTCACAACTTGTTTGTCCAGTGTGTTCTGACAAGCTTGTGGGTTAGAGCATATCCGCTTGATCCTTATAAATTGCGATAATGGAAGATTTCTAATTAAACTCCTTGGATGGAAACTGGTGTACTTAAGGGCGTTGTTTCGATCCGTGGGTTTCGTGTAAAGTTCTGTTTCAAAACCAGTTTCAGTTTTAGTTACTCTGACATCTAAGAAATCTATTACCTCGTTACTGATTTTGTGGGTGAATTTGATTCTAGCATCCACTTGATTCAATGTGTCGATGAGTGTTTCCAAAGATTCTTGAGTGTCATCCCAAATCAGAAAGATGTCATCAATAAAACGACAGTACATCTTGACATGTGGCCATTCTCTCCTGCTCATTAGATTAAGTGCTTCAAATTGAGCCATAAATGTATTTGCATATGCAGGGGCCCCTGCAAAACCCATTGATGTCCCATTCAATTGTGCATAAAAGTTCTCCTTCCAAGTGAAGTAACTGTTGTAAAGACAGAACTTGATCAATTGTAACAAAAAAATTTTTTTGTCGTTGGGTAAATCCTCCATTTTAAGCAATGCCCATTCTATTGCTTCAATGCCTGCTTGGTGTGGTATGGGCGTATATAGAGCAACCACGTCTATGGTGCACAATATCCAATGATTCTGATAACCCTCCTGTATCCATGATAATTTGTTTAGGAAATCGGTTGTATCTCTTATGTAAGACCCCCAGTTCTGAACGAATTGCTGTAAGTAGTGGTCAATATATCGCCCGAGGGGATCAAAAATTGATCCACACCCAGAGACGATAGGTCTTAGTGGCGGATTGGTGGGGTGCTTATGAATTTTTGGGATCATGTACAACCTTGGTCTCCTGGGTTTTTTTTCAATCAAATAACCCGACGTTGCGTCATTGATCCAACCATTAGTTTTTGCTGTTTGTAAAGTTTCATTTAGCATTGTTTGAAGCATCGTTGTGGGGTCCGATTGTAATGGTAAATATGTGTCTGTATCCGCCACATGCTGATCAATCTTAAGCTCATAAAAATGCGTGTCCATTATTACAAGGGCGCCACCCTTGTCTGCAGGTTGTATAGTAAGTGATTTGTCATTAGCCAAATTGTTTATGATGTTTTGTTCACTTTTGGTCAAATTGTTATGTCGGGTTTTGCCATACTCCAGTGTTTTTAGGTCTTTCTTCACCATTATTTCAAATGTGTCCAGCATTTTGTGGGAGGTTGGAGCCTGATATACGCTCTTCGGTTTAAATTCTTTTTCCGTGCTTACTGTGATTTCTTCCATTGGTTCTGCCACGTTTTCGAAGTAATGTCTAAGTTTTAGGGTTCGCATGAACCTAAAGAAGGCTCCTTCAGTTTCTAATTCGTTGGTGACTGTAGTCGGTACAAATGAAAGTCCTTTATTCAAGGCTGCAATTTGGTGTTGTGACAGTTCTGTGGATGAAATGTTGACAATTAAACCACATTCCGTCCGCTTCGAAGTGATTTTCCTGCCACTCCCTCGCCTTGTTTTTCGCTTCCAGCTGATATTTCTGTCTGTTTCGTGGGCGGTTGCCCTGGATCCAGTCCCTGTGCTAAAAAAGCACCTGTGCCACTTCCTGATGCTTGTTGACTATCTCCAGTGATTACTGTTGTACCATCTTGTGTGGTTCTTACTGGTCCCCTTTGGATAGATGTATCCTTATCTGTGACCAAACTCTCTTCAGATGAATGTACATTAGTTGTTGTCTTCCTAGGGATATATTGTCGTCGGGCGTAGATGTCTGCCCAGGTATAGACCTCATTCAGTTTGTAGTCTATAGTGTCCCGTTTATATTTACGTAACTTTCCTTCCTGCAGTTCCTTTTCATACTTTTCTAATTTCATCTGAATGCCATCCAAACTTATCTTCCAAGTGTCCGCCTCTAGCCTTGACTCTAACTCAGACTTCAGTGTATAAATTTCTTCCTCTAGTTCACGTATGGTTTTTGCTAATTCCTCTATTATCAACAAAATGAGGTCCAATGAACATTTGTTCAATATGTTGAACCACTTATCCATAAATTTTGAGTTGAGGTTAAAGCGAAATAACATCGGTTTTATGGATAAACGAAGGCCTTTTGGAATGCGTTTTGCTTTATGGTATTGTATAAGCGTGGAGGCGTACATCCTTTGATTGACTTGTCGCCGGGTTAGATATTCGAGTTGCTTCAGTTGTTGGGTGACGGTTGCTTGAGTGGGACCTTGAGCCAACCTTGTCAAGGGAGGGTCCGAGTCTCACTGCCCTAAATTCACAAAGATTGCATCGGAGGCCCAAGTCGCTGGAAGAGGAGAAGAGAGAGAGGTTGCTTCCCCTAGGTAACATGTGTCGAAGCCTGGGGCGGGGTGGGGGCTTGGAGGGAGACGCTCTTGGCATCTCCCATTCTTGCAGCGTGAGCCTCTGCTTCAGCTCGTATCGCGGCCCGTATTTGCCAGAGGAGTGGCAGTACTGGGGCTGGAGTGCAGAGCTGCACTTTTTATTACACCATAACCATGTGGGGGCAACTGTTGACAGAGGTTGATTGCGAGTCAGCACGAGTGGGGGAGAGACCGCCTAAGGCACCGTGATTGGTGCTGGAGTGTATTACGCATTGCATTATTTCTGCATAATGAACTACCTGATTAGTGCATTACCCATTGCATTATTTCTGCATAATGAAGGACCTGATTAGTGTATTATGCATGGCGTTATTTCTGCATAACGAACTGCTGCATTGTCGTATGACGCATTGCTTTGTTTCTGTATAATGAACTACCTGGTAAGCATATTATGCATTGCATTATTCCTGCATAACGAACTACCTGATTAGCGTATTACGCATTGCATTATTTCTGCATAACGAAGTACCTGATTGTTGCGGTACGCATTGCATTATTTTTCCCATTGCAAAGTGCCTGATTGTTGCGTTATGCATTGCATTATGTTAACATTGCTAAGTGCTTGATTCTAGCGTTACGCATTGCATTATTTTTACATTGCAAAGAGTCTGATTCTAGCATTGCGAACTGTATTATTTTTATATTGCCAAGTGCCTGATTTTAGCATTACGAACTGCATAGCATTGCGCTGACTCACAAGCGCCCAGTTGGATCTTACTCCTGAGGCAAAACAGCCGGGAGCAGTTGATTTTAAAACTGTATTTCTGTGTATTTCTTGTATTTTACTAAAGCCTACCTTGACTGCTGCTAGCACCTTGCACTTTACCCCTCGAGGGCGCCGTGTAGCGGTTCCAGCGCTCACGTGTCACCCTCCACTCCGCTTCCTTCGCGCCGGCCACGCCCACCTTGAGGCCACGCCCCCTCCCCGCCCTACTTCAAGCGCTGACTCACAAGCGCCCAGTCGGTTCTTACTCCTGAGGCAAAACAGCCGGGAGCAGTTGATTTTAAAACTGTATTTTTGTGTATTTCTTGTATTTTACTAAAGCCTACCTTCGCGCTTCGCGCTTCCTTCGCGCCGGCCACGCCCACCTTGAGGCCACGCCCCCTCCCCGCCCTACTTCAAGCGCTGACTCACAAGCGCCCAGTTGGTTCTTACTCCTGAGGCAAAACAGCCGGGAGCAGTTGATTTTAAAACTGTATTTCTGTGTATTTCTTGTATTTTACTAAAGCCTACCTTGACTGCTGCTAGCACCTTGCACTTTACCCCTCGAGGGCGCAGTGTAGCGGTTCCAGCGCTCACGTGTCACCCTCCACTCCGCTTCCTTCGCGCCGGCCACGCCCACCTTGAGGCCACGCCCCCTCCCCGCCCTAGAGATCTCCTTTTTCAATGTGCAACCCCAGAACGCGCAGCGGACGTGCGCAGCGGGCGCGCCGTTTGCGCGCCGAAGGCGCGCCTAAGGCAAGCCCGTCTGCGCCCGTCCGCGGCCGGACGGGGCCAGGGGCACATCCCCATGCCAATTTTATGTGCTACTCCTCTGAGGAGCTGACCTCTCTCCAGGGCCATTGGCCACTCTCAGAATCCATCGGAAGGCACATTGCGTCGTTAGATCTCACTCCCTCTTCTACCCGTACACTGCTGCCGCCATTGTCGGCCCCACCGTCGCTCTGCCCCTCCTTATCGGCCCCTCCCCCCTCTACTCCTCCGTTATCTGTTATCCTACTCAATACCAGATCTGCGGTTAAACACCACCATGAGCTATCTGTCCTCCTCGACTCGGAGAAGCCGGATCTATTGCTCTTGACCGAGACCTGGTTTTGTGACTCGTCCCTCCCCGTCCTCCTGGCCACCCTCCCCTCTTCCTATGTTGCCCTACGCGCTGACCGCCCGGCGGGCAGGACAGGCGGTGGTGTGGCATTGATTGCTCGAGCGGACTTAAATTTTCAAATCCTTTCATCCCCCTCTATCCCTCCCTCTGAATTCCTTGTTGCCCGATCCCTTTATTTCTCTCCCCCCATCACTTGTCTCTTGATGTACCGCCCACCCCAGTCCTCGCCCCCATTCCTACCTGCGTTCCAGGACTTACTGGCCACCCTGGTGGTCAACTACGCTTCGGTCCTGGTCCTCGGTGATTTTAATTATTGGCCTTCCGAGTGCGCCACCTCGAAAGAATTCACAGAATCCCTTCTCTCCTTGAACTTTGTGTCCCACATTTCGGTTCCCACCCATTCTCATGGTCACATTCTCGACCAGGTATGGTCCCTTAACCTCCCAATTTCCCCGGTGACTGTCTCTCCCTGCCCCTGGTCAGATCATGCCCTCATTTCCTTTTTCATCTTTACTGAACCAGCGCCTAAGATCCCACGTGCCAAAAACACATGGGCACGAAATTGGAATAGAGTTGACTTTCCTGCTTTGACCTCCCTGCTTCGGAATTCCACCCCGACCCTCGCTGACCTTTCGTCAAACTCTCAAGCCGAGGCAATCAATGCCTGGCTAGCCAGAGGCTGTGACTTTGAAGCTCCCTTGCGCCGTATCTCCATCCGTCGACCCAAGGATTCAAATAGACGGTTTGATGGCAATTTAAAAAAACTCAAATTGACCGTCCGTCAAGCAGAGAGACATTGGAGGAAGGACTACTGTCCTTCATTAAAAACCCTCTACCTCTCTGCACTTGCCAAATATAAAACGGCAATCCTTGATGCTAAAACCGCCTATTTTTCTACTAAAATCACCTCAGCTGAAAACAAGCCCAGGGAGATCTTCAGCATAGTGAATGATCTAGCCTTCTCTGACAGAGCCTCACCCCAAATTCCTCCATCCCAGTCTTTATGTGCCCAACTCAATTCATATTTCCAAGACAAGATTGATATCATCAAGGCTAATATCCCTCCCCCCTCATCTGCCTTCGTCGACCCTCCCCCCCCCGACCGTCTCATGTTGTCTTACCTCTATCCCCCCCTTACCCAGGAAGCCTTCTTGGAGATTCTCCCTAAGGTTAAATCGGGATCCCCCGCAGATGTCTGTCCTGCACGCATTCTGCAACAAATCTTTTCCTTCTGCCCTGAACCCCCCGTCACTTTCCTGAATAACTCTCTGACCCAGGGAGTCGTGACACCTGCACTCAAATCTGCCACCATAGTGCCCATACTGAAGAAGCCTGGCGCGGACCCATCCATCTCAGCCAATTACCGCCCCATTTCCCTACTGCCCTACTTGGCCAAGGTGCTAGAGCGCCACGTCACCGCGGTACTCAGCGCCCACGTAGAGGCAAATGGGGGACTGGCTTCCCGCCAGGCTGGCTTTCGTCCCAGGCACTCAACCGAATCAGTCGTGGTATCGGTCCTAGATAAACTCAGGAAGGGAATGGATCATAACCAACACCAGGCGCTGGTGCTCCTGGATCTCTCCGCCGCTTTTGACACGGTTGACCACAACATCCTTCTGTCCCGTGTCAGGGCGGCCGGAATCCAGGGAACAGCCCTGGTTTGGCTTTCCTCCTTTCTGAGGAACCGTACCCAGGCGGTTCGGCTGGGAGCCTTCACGACCACCCCACTCCCCGTCACCTGTGGTGTCCCCCAGGGCTCTTCTCTTTCTCCCTTACTATTTAACCTTTATATCTCCCCTCTTATTTTCGCTCTTCAGCAGCTGGAGGTCACTGTATTTAATTATGCAGATGACCTCCAGCTCATCTTCGATCTTTCTTCTTCCTCTCTTTCTGTCTCCAATTTTCAGTCCATTATGATTTTCATCAGGGATTGGATGAACCACAACCACCTCAAATTGAACCCGGAGAAGACCGAGTTGGTTCTCACTGGTGGTTCATCCAGTCCCTGGAACCCCCACTTTTGGCCCCCTACTCTTGGTCCCGCCCCCACCCCTTCAGTCACAGTAAAAACACTGGGAGTGAAAATGAACAGTCACCTCACTCTTCACTCCCAAATCAGTTCCGTAGTCTCCTCCTGCTTCCTCACCCTTCGAACAATCCGTACCGTTTCTCGTTTTTTTTCCCCCCAAGCTCTCAAATTGATCATGGCCGCACTGGTAATCTCGCGGCTGGATTATGCTAATGCCCTCTATAATGGCATTCCGGCATACAGCTTACGGAGGCTCCAGGTGGTGCAGAACCACGCGGCCCGGCTTATTTATGGTCTCCCACGCTACCATCATTCCTCCCCCCTTCTTAGGGAGCTCCACTGGCTGCCTATCAGGGAGCGCTCCCTTTTCAAGACCGCCTGTATGACCTTCCAGGCCCGGCAAGGCACTGCCCCGGCCTTCATTTCCTCGCTGATAAGCGAATATGTTCCCTCCAGAGAGCTCCGGTCCTCCTCTAAAGCCTTCCTCCAAACCCCACGCTTTAAGCGAAAAAAGTGGGGTGGTGCCAATTTCTCTACCTTGGCCCCCACATTTTGGAATTCTCTGCCTGATCACCTACGTTTTGCCACCCACTATGCCTCTTTTCGAAAAGATCTCAAAACGTTTCTGTTTAGACAGGCCTTCCCTTCATAAACTCGCTCACCCCTGCAATCCTCAGTAATTCGGACCTTGTTAGCGCCAAGAAGCCGCTCGGTGGACGTTGCGCTCTATAAATGTTTTAAATTAGAAATTAGAAATTATTGCATTAGGACTACAGTGGAATGTTTAGAAGTGCTGATTAATATCACCAGAACTTACAAGGGCTGGTTGGCCCAACAACCGGCCAGAAGGAATATTACAAATACGCATATGTTGGATTTATATTGTGTGGTCTTATCTTATATCTTTTTATATACATTTACACTTGTTTTTTATGAAACGTGTGTGGAGTCCATTTGTGGTGTCATCATTGGCTTGCTCTGAGCGTGATTACAAATACTTTACACATTTGCCTTGAATATGAGCCTGGCTGCTCGTGCCAAGCTACCAAAGGGGTGAGCGGAGGCTATCTCAGAAGGTGAACTTTCTTTCCCTGACATGGAACCGAAGGTCCCTATTTGGCCTAAGGTACCTACCTCAGCCAACCAGGGATCCCGGGTCTAACATTTGATGGCAGCGGTGGGATTTGAACGTGTATTTTTGAGTGACCTTTAAGCCACACATCATGTCTCAGAGGAGTCAAGTAGCCAGTGAGGCTGCAGAATTAGAGTTCGACATTGAAGCATTGCTTACCTACAAAGTTGATCAATTGAGGAAATTCTGCAGAGCCTTGGGATGTCCCATGAAAAGTAGTGCCAAGAAGGAGGAGCTGGAAATGGCCTTGAGTGCTTGGCGGGGAGCCAAAGGGGCTCAGGAGGCGGGTGATGTTGAGGTGGATGAGGATGACCCAGGGAATGGATTTGGTCCACAGGATTTGCCAGTGGAGGGACCATCCCTAGGGGCTGGTACTAGCCGTTCAAGGAGGAGTTTTTCACCAGGTGAGCTGGAGGAAAACCAAAAGGTCAGAGACCATGAGTTGGAGGTTTTAAAACTTAAAACTCAATGAGAAGAGAAGAAGCTGCTCATTGAAAGTGAAAAGCGAGCAGAGGAGAGCAGGAACGCACTCGCCTTGGAAGAGAAAAAGATTCTCTTAGCTCATGAGTTAAGCATGAGGGAACTGGACATTAAGGTTAAACAGGCAGAGTCCAGTTTGAATGGTGGCAGCTTACAGCCAGTGCCAAGTGTGAATGAGTACAAGTGTGCACTCAATGACTGGGTGTTGGTGAGCATGGCAAATGATTTGAAGGGGTTGCTCAACCTACCCCTAGGGAGCCTAGGCTCAGCAATTGTTTCCAGGTTTGCGCCAACCCGTGTTAGGGTGCGAGCTCTTTGATTCCTGGGAGCTGGCACAAGAGCTGACACTTGGTCATGGTTCCAAGGGCCTGAAAAGGCCTTAGAGAGGGAAGAGAGGCAGAGTAGAACCATTATGTCCCAGGGTAGGGGGGTCATGCAGGCTAGTGCCCTGTCTCAAGGGAGAGGGAGGGAGTGTGAGCAGCATCCCCAGGGGTTCACCACCCTACCCCAGTGACTGGAGGGTTCCTTAGAGGAGCACCAGGTTGGAGGCCTAGCATCTACTTGCCAGCTGTGCGAGGAAGAACACCTAGCATTAGGAGGGCTTGGGGCGTCTGTCACCAGGGCTCCCAGGATCCTGAAGTTTGTGGGTGCCATTCCTAAATGGCAGTCACATAAATCAAAATGGAAGGTTAAGGGAGGAAGGTGTCCCCCTGTGGGAAAACCCGTAGGACCTTGTCCAGCCAGTCGGGCTAGGTTACCCTAGGAGTGACCAGGGTAAACCCACTTCTAACCTGGATGACAGGATAACTGGGAACAGTATCCTGACTGATGGATCTTCCAACTGCCTGGAAGTACCCATGGAGCAGCATAGTTGGCCCAGGGAGTAGTGACCAAGAGAATCCCCTGGGGTCAGGAAGGCATAGAACAGGATGGTGTCCCTGCAGTAGCGGGCCTGCATCCGTGTTCTATCGCCACAAGCAGGGAAGTCCATCAAGGTAGTTGATTGGTCTACCCTGGCTTTTGGCTTAAGAGGTGTTGATAAGGTTGATATTCCCCCAAAAATTTCTGCAAAGTATTCATTCTTCATTGAACAAAATTAACCAGTGTATTGCATTATTCTGAGGTTGTGTCTAATTTGATGACCCATTTGGGTTGGTTCACAATGAATAGAAACTACTGCTACAGGTTTAAGGAATGATAAATATTTTATCAGTATAGAATATAGATTTGGATACTTTGAATAAGACCTTATAGATAAATGAGCAATTATTATCTAGAGATTGGATTATAGTCCCACACTTGAGTCCTTCCAAATGCTGGATTTGTATCTTTACAACTAATACCTCTTTCGAGAATCGTGTGTTTTTTAGTTGTTTTCCTTGTCAGTATGTGCTTCTTGTCTTTCTTGGGGCCAAGTGATTGACACAGAATTCCAAACGCGTGATGGAATCGGTCAGTAGCAGCTGTGGATGAGCACTGGTTGCATATTTAGAAGCATCCCTAGTTTCAGCTGAAACGTCATTCCAGCAGCTGACCTATATGTTGGAAGCGATCACGCTCTGAACAGTTTGTTTACTGAAGAGTTTAGTTCCCTCAAAAGGATTCCATAAGGTTCAAAGAAACTTTATACAAGGGTCAACTGGGATGGAGTTGTTGTTAGAATAACAAATATTAAGGGCATGTCCTTGCTGTGCAAGGGCACTGCAGATGGTAGGGCCAAGGGAGGATATTGCATCTATAAATCTGTGGCGGTGCGTCCATTGGGGGCGTTGGGGCGTTGCCCCACTAATGCCACGGCAGAAATTGTTCAACTTCTGACGCTAAATAAACAATCAAGACCCCTGATTGGAATTATCGTCAGAAGTACAACACGGACGCACGCTGTCTATTGCGCTGTCACACAATGGCTGAGAGTGCTGCTGCAGCCCCACCCCCTTCAACGTAATGCTGAAGGGGACGGGGTTGCAGCAGCACTCTCAGCCATTGAGTGACAGTGCATTAGTGTGCATGTTTATTTTTGGGCTGATAATTTTTACCATCAGCCCGAACATGCTCACCAAGCCTACCCCTTAAGAGACCGAGGGTTGCTTCATGCGCAGCCCCGGGTCTCCTGATGAGCAGGGAATATTCCCGCCCTTCTGCCAATCCTGGCGCTGCTGGAGGAGCGTCAGGATTGCCCGCCCCTCACGCAGAAGATGTTGAAGGCGCCAAAGTATCGGACCCGGGCTAGAAGCAGACAGCAGAGGCGGCGTAAGGTAAGTTTTTTTTAAACTTTATTTTTATCCCCCCCCCCGCGAGTATTGAAAGTGTTCATTGAAGTTTGTCAGAGTGTTGCTCTGCCTGTGTGTGTTTACGTGCGTCAGTAATTCTCGTTTTCAGATGGTGTGCATTTTAAAATGCGATTTGATGCGGATAGTGTGGTTCATAACCTGATTTATTTTCTATGGTTTGCAGCACTAAGCAGTCTCTTATTCATCTTTGGTGCGCCGATGGTACAGGCACATTCCCAGGTAGGAAGGCACTATAAAAGAAATGTAATGGTTTCAGTTTCATATGATACACGTGTGTGACGTACGCGTAGTGGTTGTCATCAATTTTCCTCAAAGAAGCTTGTTCACAAACAAAAACACAAAGCCCCAAATAAAAGTCTGAGTCCGTAACAAATTAATCAAAAACGTAGGTGTACGGCCTCATTTGTCACCCTGAGAGCCACTCCAGTCCATGCTTCTGTGAAAAGAGACCCCCTCCCAAGCCCCACTCTATTCTCCCTCCCCCAGGGCCCTCCAGCTTCAGAGTGTGGTGAGCGGATTAATCGGGGCAGGAACAGACCATCCGGTGTTGTTTAACCCTTTGCTGCTCTGTGTGCATGATACTAAGCGCCAGCATGACACCTTGAAGTCCTCTGTAAACTTGTAAAGCGTCTTGCAGCACGTCGTCAGACCTGGTTTAACCCATTGTAGGTCCCTGGTGCCCACTGCTGTCCGCCAATCCAGGGACCTGAAGGCCATTCTACAGTCTTGCGAGCAAATAATATATGCTTTAAGCCACCGTTGCTCCTTGATAGATACACGCTGCTGTGCATGGTGATGTGTGCCAAACTAGCACTCTGAAACCCTCTTAAAAGGTCCTCACAGTACATTAGGTCTAATACTTTAACTCATCCCTGCCTGTTCTAGGAAGTGTGCTCTGCATGATGTCTAGAACCGGCCTTGCTGACTGAACCCATCACCTCCCCTCAAGTCTTGCATGGCATGAGGTCTGTTTTAACCCATTATTGCTCCATGCTGTTGTAAATGATGCTGAAAGTAACTCTAGTGACCAGAATTCTGTTTTATATATCCTCTTGGTGTATGAGGTTTGGTTTTACGTATTACTGATACCTGTTTTTTTCTGCTTCAAATGTGCATGATGTTAAGAGCCTGGTCATCGCAGCATCTGCGATCTGTTGTATTTAATGGCTTCTTGCTGATACCCACTGCAGTAGGTGTAGATAATGCAAGAACCAGCCTAGTGGCTTGATGTCCATCCCACGGCACCTCTTGGCATATCAGATCTGGTTTAACATTGGTCCCTGGTAGCTTCTCCAGCTAATGATCATGATGCTGTGAGAACCGACCTGGTCCCTAGAGCTGACCTGTATCTTCCTGCCACCTTTCCAGTGGGCGGTACTGCGCAGATCCACAGAGTCCATTAGTGCAGGCGAATCCATTGCATGAATGCCCTGGTGGCCACTTCCGTTTATCAGTGTTTGTTAATCTGCTCAGACCTGATAACTTGGAAGTCTCTGTTGTCGACATGGGATGGCTTTTCTACTGAGAATTTTGGGTAATGATGAGAAGCCTTTGCTATTACATGCAGGCATTTTTTACAAAGAATAATACTTGAAATGCATTCATATTTTCTGCACTTTTTTCTAAAATGGCGTTTCTTGCCTGAAAACAGAAAATTAATTTAAGGAAATAGTGTGATCATATTGATATACAGCAGTGCACTGTCGATGTATGCATTTATTGTATAGCTAAAACCATTACAAGTGCAACAGTGTGTTCAAAAGTTAATATGGGTAAATGATAACATCAGCATACAGAAAGATTGTCCTCTATAGCTCATAAAAATTGGCAATTTTTTAAATGATAAATAGTTAGATCGTATTGCTTTATTAACTTTCCTGCTTCCTCAAATTTGCTTAAAAATGCACCATATGTCCACTCTTTTTTCAAAACCCCCCATAGGTTGTTCAGGCTCGCTCACCGCAGTGCAGTACGGCAATAATTTTACGCCTCACCACTTTCAAATGTCATCAGCCGCCACTGCACAGACGTGAACCCGAATCAAAATGGATGATGAACATCTCCCACTATAACAACTTTATTCCCTCCAATATAGTATCACTTCATGTTTTCCCAATAATTCCCTCTCCCTGCCTTCTATCTATTTACTCTTGTGTTGATGGAGTAAGAATGCCGAGGTAACATCCTTTTCGGTCTGAGGTATTGACCAATGATTTTATGGACTACGTGAACCAATAAAAGCTCAAACCTTATGCAGGGGTGGAGAACTAAATTAATTAGAGTACATTGTATTGTTAATAGTAACTTTATTCCCTTTCACAGGTACCTCAAGTTATCAAATAACCCATGTGTGGCCTGAGTTGGCACTTGATGCCTTCATTTCTTATGCCATCTTTGATTCCCACCTTTATTTTCTCTTTTGGAGGTTTAAAATCAAATCTGTTTTCATTAGAAATGGGTATCTGCTGTAAAGAGCTTTACAAGATAAACTGACTCTTTCGATTCACTCAGAAGGTAGGAACTGACGAATGAGAATTGCTGTCTTCTACTACAATGCCATTCTTTTGATTTAAGTTAATGCACTCATGTACTTTGTATCCACTCTTTATTTCTCTTCACATAATTTGTTCTCAGTGGAAAAGTAATTTCCGTAACTCCTTGTAAAACCAAGTATTGCATTGTTTGCAGTTGCAGCCTTTATTATGGCACCCAGGATATGTGCTTGGCAATCGTCAGGCCTAGATAAGGAAGGACTAACTGAATATTACATGCAGTTTAGCAGAGCTGTCTACTTGGGAACTAGATTCGAATCCAGGTCTTGGGCTAACATCCTGTGATTCTGCGCGAATCACTTAATCCCCCTTTGCTTAAATGTTGTTCTCATGTAAAGTGCTCTAATGCACATAGGCCGAGTTGTCTTATATATAACTGCAAAGAGGTCTGTAATTCCTCTAGAGGCTGTCTTCCAGGTTTACATTTGATACTTTGGATAACCTATGATAGCAACCAAACACCTTATTTTGGTTTACCTACATTTGTTTGTAGGTTGCTGGCAGTGCAGTTGGTAAACGCACTCTGAAGTTGAGCTTTCAAAACTTTCTTTGAGCTCAGATTGGAACTGTTTGCAAATATCAGACATGGAACCGGAAATCTTTCCATAGCAGGGATGTTTCTAGGTCTAAGGTGTTTAATTTTAGACGGTGGCTGCAGCTGGACCTACTGGTACGTATTCTGGGGAACCAACAACTGATTTACTTATCAGATTTCTAGTCGGAGCATGAGAGAGGAAAAACACGTAAATTGGAAAGAAAGAGGAAGAGAAAGACAACAAAAGTGACGAAGTAGAGGTGGACTAGCCAACAAAATATCAGGGAGAGCTGTGAAAGAGCTGAGTCATTTGCACCCTATATTTAGCCTAGATTCTTACATGGAGCAACATTACATATATAGTTTGTTTAGATCAAACACAAGAAAGGTACTTGTATAGCACACATCCTGAACTCACATATTTCAAAGGGCTCTCAAATACAATGAGAAAGACAAGAAAGCACAGTGAAATCAATTATTTCCTAGGATCACCCAAATTCGTCAAGAAGGCTACCTGGGAAAAATCCAGTGTTCTCTTATTGCACATTTTGGCATTCAGCCACTAGATGGGTATCACTTTCCCTCTCCTGTATTACATTAAAAGTTAATATTTGTTTTCTTTAAGTCTTCACGCATAAGGTTAGAGCATGGATTGCAGGCAGAAACCACATGAAACCTCAGCTCATTTTGGGCCGGAGGATCCAAGAGAGCCTTGATATGACCAGAGCCCTGCATCAGGCTCGAGCTCTTGGTGACTCTCCCACCTTTATGGTAAAGAGCCAAATCAGGAGTGAAAAGGAGTATGAAAGGGTCAAATATACCAACGGGAGTGCCTAGGTGGTGAAAGAAAGAGGCATAAGATGGAATCCAGACTATTCAACCTTTGCATTCGGTGTCACTGATATTTGTACAACTGGTTGTGGGCATGTTTGGCAGCAGGACTTGTTCTTTTATCAATTAAGCACTGTCTGACTCCTTTAGACAAATCGGAAATGATCTATTTGATCGCTCTGTTTGTCAAAAGAGGCAGCTTTGAGAGAGTTGCAGTGGTGATTTTACGGGAAGCTGAAAACACCCTTGTGAGTGCCTGGCTTACTGAGTTGCAGCCCACCCTCCAGGAAACTTACACTGACAAAGCAGAATATCACTCTCTCTCCCCCTCTCTCTCCAGACGAGATTTGCTGTGGCTATTCCAAACCATGGCCATTCTAAACCAGGTCTATCACAAGGAGACGATCGACGGAGCGCCAGGGGCGGTGGGTGAGATTTTAAAGTGGTGGGGCGCAAACTAATTAGCATACAGCACCATAGCGAGCGAGCGCAGCGAGCGTGCCCGAACCCCAAAAGGGGGGTTTGGGGAGATTACCCCCCCACGAAAATTTTGAAAAAAAAGAAGAAAAACCGTGCATTTTCAAGCAAATTTGAGAAAGCAGGAAGGTTAATAAACCAATTGTGAAAGTGCAGTTATTACATTAATAGATGGCATAACATAGCTAGCTGCTTATTCAGTATTACCACAGAGCTTCATACATTCTGTCCTATTATGCTCAGGTGCTGAATTCAGACTATAAGACTTTCATGGAAATCTCAGCTCTAAGAGTAGAAGAAGTTACACAGCAGTGTAATGGTTGCCAGGTTCGTTCCGCAGGAGCGTCAGGAACTTGAAGAAAAGTCCACAGTCTTCCCCTACGGCCTTCCGACTCTATTAGACTCTAGAGTAACGAATGGCACGCAAGGGGAAAACAGGGAAACAAAACAAGGAAAGGCGGGGGAAGAAAAACAGTCTTACAATATACTGAATATTAGACTCTAGAGTAACGAATGGCAAGCAAGGGGAAAACAGGGAAACAAAACAAGGAAAGGCAGGGGAAGAAAAACAGTCTTACAATATACTGAATATAAAAGAGGCAGCGCAATGCGCTGTTACCGTGATTCTGGTTGAGCTGAGCTTTGTACACACTTCACATAGGTCCACGCAAGTACCCCAAACATAAATGGTATAAAGGTTTTCGCAATTTGCCACGGGGAAAGGTTTGATAGGCAACACAAGCAACGAATCGTTCACCCTGCGGGAGACAGGTCCGGTCAGTGAACAAAGGTGAGCAAATCTGTGTAGTCTCCAAATAGAACAAACACTACAAAACTTTTAAAAACAGAGATAACAATGCATTTCTTACCTCAATCAGAATTTTTTGTATTCAACCAACAAGTAGCAGCATTCACTTTTTGTAAAGGAAATCCGCACGTCTGTCTTTCAGTGTAGCAAACTTGTCAATTACTTGCATATTGAAGTCCGGTATATTTTGGACTAGCTTGCTCTCTACAGACAGCATCGCCAAAGCAATTAGTCTTTCCTCTAGCATGGTGTTTCTGAGGAATGTCTTTATACGCTTTAAGGCTGAAAAACATCGTTCAGCTTCTACTGTTGTCATTGGAGTCGTAATCACAATTTTGAGTAAAGTCACTGTCTCTGTAAGTGAGTTTTCCATATGCAGTTTATGAATTAACCTCAGCAAACTCAAGGCGCTTGTGGCCTTCCGGTACACAGGCATTCCGTAGAGTACAGTTTACTCAGTTCTCAACTGCTCTTTTTTGAGCATAGGATATGCTTCCGCAGCCTGATTCAGAGCACGCTCAGGGAAGGATTCATCATATCGTGCAAACTCTTTACTTTGCAATAAAGTGGCAGTCACCAAATGTTTTGTGAACGAAAAACGTTCTTTTGCCTGCACAATTACAATGTCACATATCTCCTTTCCAATTCGAACCAGAGAGGTGATGTTTTGTCTGCGGTTTGCAAGAATGCTCCGGCAGTTTGCTCTCCAAATCGTCAACCCCATCTCTCACTTCCATTATCTTTTGTACAAATGCAGATGTAACGGCTTTCACAGAGACAGTATCTATGTCTTTTCGTTGTAACTGATCTTATAACCCTTCAACATGAGACATGATGTCATGGAATAAAAACAGTAAGAACTGAAACTCTTTGTCTTGTAGTGTTCTAAGAAAGCCATGGGCTTCATTCTGACTTGTGCGATCAAAGTCTTCTCTGGATGATATGGCGACAAAACATTTCTCAAGGCCCTCCCTCTCTTCAAAGATTAAGTTGACTGTACGAATGTGAAAGTTCCAACGAGTTGAGGATCCCCTTGGTACGCTTTTGTCCACAATCTCATGAAGGGCTTCTGTTCTTTTGGGGGAACGTGTGAAGAATGCTGCTATGCCTCCGATATCCTGAAAGAAAACTCGTGTCTCTCTGATCTTTGATACCGCCTGTTGCATAATAAGATTGAGTTGGTGGGCGTAACAGTGCACAAAATGAGCATTAGGGTACACATCTCGAATTCGTTTCTGTTATGTTATGTTATGTTATGTTATTTATTCTTTTATATAGCGCACGGCTACTCAAAAAGAGTGTCCCGGCGCTTTTATTGGAGAAGGAAGGCTGCCACACAATAACATAACACCGATAAAAGAAAGAACAGAAATACAGAACAAGTACAAACAGGAAACCGGCTACTGAGTGAACAACCAGGTTTTCAAACCTTTTCTAAAAGCAAGGAGACTAGAAGCTCCCCGGAGGGCAAGCGGCAAAGAATTCCACAACTGTGGTGCCAGCAAACCAAAGGAGCGGCCTCCCAGGCGCGCTCTCTGCACACGCGGGACGACCGCCAAAAACAGAGATTCTGACCTCAAGGACCTAGTCGGTTGATAAAAGACCAGTCTCTTTTGAAGGTATTTAGCTCCCACCATGTGGAGAGCTTTGTAGGCCAGAGTCAAAGCCTTGAAGGCAATCCGTTTCCGGATGGGAAGCCAGTGCAGAGTTATCAACAGGCCAGATGCACTGGCCCGCCTGTTTAATCCAAAGATTGCTCTCGCGGCAGCGTTCTGCACCACTTGAAGCCGCTGCAGCAAGTACTCTGGAAGGCCCAGGTAAAGAATGTTGGAGTAATCCAACCTGGACCCAATCAGAGCCTGCACTGTCACTTTCCTGTGCTCCTCGGACAACAGGGGAAGGAACCTCCGCAGCATCCTGAGGATGCCGAAGCAAGTGCCCGCCACCCCAAGGATCTGGGATTTCAGTGTTAATCCTTTGTCCATCTTGACCCCCAGATTTTTAGCGACATGGGAAGAGCAGGATGGAGGAAACATATTAATCGGCCACCAGGCCTGCCAGTCTGGCTCTGTGTCACACCCGAAGAAGAGTACCTCGGACTTATCGGAATTGCACTTGAGGCTGTTCAGATGGAACCAATGAAAAACAGCCCCAAGGCAATCCCGGATACTCTCCTCCTCAAAGTCTCCTCCCCTCTGACAAGAGAAGAGGAGCTGGGTGTCATCAGCGTAAGACACGATCCGGGCGCCATACGACTCCGCCAACGCCGCCAATGGGGTCATGAAGATGTTGAAAAGGGTTGGGCTCAAAATAGAGCCCTGTGGGACCCCGACTCCCAGAGGCGGCATCACGGCGGAGTCTGGCGACGCCCAGACCGTTTGCCGGCGGCCGGCTAGGAAGGAAGAAAACCAATCGAGCACCGTCCCCCGTAGACCTATCTCAAAAAGTCTTTCTGTACTCCACCAAGGTTTCCACTCATTACGGACGCACCATCATAGCTTTGTGCGATAAGTTTTTGTTTTTGAGGCCGGTCCGGGAAAATTAATTCCAGTTGACACAGTATAGCTTCAGTGATGGTTGCTGCACTAGAGTCTTTTAAATGTGTGAACCCATAAAACCTCTCCACAATGTTTCTGTCACTGTCAAGGTACCGAAACACTAACACGGACTGTGTTTTAGTGGCCACATCAGTGGTGTCATCAGCCTGAATAGCCACAAAGTCTGTGTTTCGCAACTCTTGCACAATATGGCTTTTTATAATCTCGAGCATACAGTCAAGGAGTTCATTTTGTATTGTATTAGAGGTGCCCTTAAAGACTGTAGCACGTGCTAAATGTGTTTCCAAATCCTTGTCTATGGTTGACATTAAATCCACTAGGCCTCGGAAGATCCCAGGTTTTGAGGAAGTTTCCGATTTGTCATGGCCTCGCAATGCCAGTTCAAAAGCACCACAGAAACGAATGCAATCAATGATCCTGGATAGATTTTGTCTGTTCCTATCAACAGCTTCATTGTGTTTTTGAATGGATTTGCGATATGCATCATTTATCTGCTGCTCAATTGGTGCGTCTTCCCCCAACATTCCCAGTCTTGTCAGGTTTTCCAGATGATTTCTTGTGAGCGCATGCTTCTTTATTTTTTCAGCGATGTGCTTCAGGTCTACCATTCCTTGCCGTGTCCAAGAAAAGTCACCACCAAACAGCAAGCAGGGGAAGCAGAACAGAGAATTTTTTATAGGGCACCCTGTAAGCCAATCAGCTTTTTTGTACCAGGCATTTGAGAATGTACGTTTTGACATTTTTCCTCTGTCCTGGGTAGTTTGCTGTAGGTTTATTTCAGGCTGATGAGGTCCTAATTGCTTTATCTGTAGTTTTTGTTCAAGTGGCCGTGACTGGAATGACCTTGCAATCAGCTCTTGTACTGTATTCATGATGGTGTGTTGCAGGCCTTACCAATATATATATTAAAGAAACCTGTCAATCAAAATACAACGTATAAGGTGGAGTGCAATAATATGAAATTTCAGTACAAATACAAATACATCTCCAACAGCTCCCCTTCCCACAAAATGACTGCTAAAATACAGCCGTACTGCCTCCTGGCTCTCTGTGCCATAGTGGTTGCTGGAGGCACTGAAAGAGACACTGCTTCAGGGCCTGGAGAGTGACCACATACTACATAGCCCTAACTCCCATGTAAAAACAATATATAGCATCAGTTTGCTTACCTTTAACACTGGTCACTGGTGTTTGCTGGGTTGTAGCCAGGGTCGGGTGAGAGAGCAGCAAAGGAGGTTGGGGTCCTCTTGTTGTTTGCTGATAAACCTGTCAATAATCAAAGTACAACGTATAAGGTGGAGTGCAATAATATGAAATTTCAGTACAAATACAAATACATCTCCAACAGCTCCCCTTCCCACAAAATGACTGCTAAAATACAGCCGTACTGCCTCCTGCCTCTCTGTGCCATAGTGGTTGCTGGAGGCACTGAAAGAGACACTGGAGAGTGACCACATACTACATAGCCCTAACTCCCATGTAAAAAAAATATATAGCATCAGTTTGCTTACCTTTAACACTGGTGTTTGCTGGGTTGTAGCCGGGGTGAAAGAGCAGCAACGGAGGTTGAGGTCCTCGTGTTGTTTGCTGAAAAATTGCCCCAAATGCGGTAATGTTACAGGTTGTCAGGTGCTGAAAATGAAAAGATAACAATTTATTTTTGAAACAGTAGGGTAATGAAACAAAGACTGTGGGGGAAAAAACATAACGCTCCAATTTTTTCCTTGCAATTTGCATGCAGCTCTTACATGACAGTTAATAGCTCGCCCTGTATGTTAGGATTTTAACTTAGAAACTGCAAGTAACAAAAGGATCTCTCTGACAAAAGCAGTGCCTCACTGACCTATTTACATCATATGGAGCTAGTCAGGTGTTTTCTACCCCGGGGAACATTGAAGCTTGTGATGGTCTAATGGCGCTACGTGGTGTTATTAAGAAAATCAAAGGAAGAAAGTGTTTTTTTATGATTCCTACCACATGCGAGCCTGCATCTCATAGATCAGAGACCAAAGACACAATCAGGCAGTTTGAGGTGAAGCAGCCATTTGCATGCGCTTTTGGAGCACAATTGTCGATTTCCCTGCCTTTTATTTTACAGACCTGTGTCTCTGTGTTTTGTTCGTCAAACTGTGCAAAGTGCATCGATTTTGCTCTTTTAATATAGTAAAACGACTGCACCCAGTCTAACACAGTAATGCACTTACATTAATTTCACTCCAACCACATGTTCCCTATTAACGTAACCTGACATTAAGCATAAATTGGAGGATGCCAGAGCAACAGTTTAGCTTTCACGAAGTGTTACTGAAACACTATGCCACGCATGGAAAAGCATTACCTCAAAGCATTTGTGAAGCTCTGTTTAGTCACTGATGATGAGTCTGGTAAACAAAACAAACAATAACCATGTGCACTCAAGCTTAAAGTGCTGCCTGAAATATGCCAATTCAATCAATGTCATGCTTGCGTTATCTGCACATTCACGTCCACCAGATTCTGCCGGGATCACTTTGACTGTGGTATTGACAACAAAGAAAGTATGTAGAGAGAGCATTTACAGCTCATCTGTGGATGTAGCCTTACGGCTAAAGGTTCTGACTTTAGCGCTGGGGAACAGGGTTCGAGCCTAGGTGTGGCCTCACCGTTCTGGAATTTTGGGCAAATCATTTAATCTACATCGCCTACCAAAATAATGAATGTGTCCTTGTGTAAGGTCCCTGGTGCTCATGTGAAGTGCTCTGATATATTTGGGTCGATCTCGCACTATATAATAAAGCTGCAAATGTATACAATCTGAAAACCCCTTGCCCAGGTTTGTCACCATTCTGCCAATCTGCCTGGTGGGCATCTGTGCCAGCATGTCGGCAGAATGTACACATGGCCTCCTGCCTTTTAAAAATGCCCATATCTTTAGGTTCAGAAATTTACACAAATATTATTCTACCCCCACGGAGCTGTGTGTTCTAAAAATTGCATAAACTAGGCAGATCGGTACTACAATATTCTCATGAGGAGAAACCAATTTAGTTGCATCCAGGTATGAGGTAATTTAGCCTAGATAACTGGTGGCTGCAAGCTAAGCGTAGTCAAAATAGTCGCGAGGACGTCATTATCCGGAAGCACACGCCTTACTGCTGCTTCCAAGGGCTCTCGGGACTTCCATGCATGTGGATGCAATCAAGGCCCACCTGTGTTGCTAACAGCTGCACAAAAAACAGAATGAAGGTATGCACACCTGATACCACCCGACTACCCACCCGACCCCCAGCAGGCTCTGGACATGACATCTGGCAGGTATGTGTGAAGCTGCCCCCCTCCTACCCCTTCCCCCGGGCACTCGCCTACCTATACAAAGGGAGGTTTTCCGTTTGTACACATTGTGCGAAGACTCTCGCCTCCCGCTGATGGGCCATTAACACTGATTCATGGCAGCAGGTGGGGGGGGGAGAGTGGGGGTGAACGGAGACACCAACGCCGTGCAGAAGTGTGGCACTACATTCAAACTTTTTACCTCTTCAGTCTTCCCAAATGTAGAAACTCCTCCACCTAAACCCACCGATTTTTTTTTGTCAGTGCTTCCTATGCACTTCCACCCTCAAAATACGTTTACTCCTGCCTGTACCAGGAGTACATGTATTAGCTTACCCAGGATGGGAAACTGCATGCAAATTGTTTTTTAAATTTTTATTTTATTTTTAGTTTTTATTACGTAACAAAACCAAAAGCATACAGAGCAAGACTCTTGAAAACATAATAGGCAGCCATACAACAGCTCCATCTCAAAGGTTTCACAGCCGTAAAGCCAACAACCCCGTATGGGGCAGGCGATGCACCGAGCAATATGTCAATATCACCAACATTATTACAAAAAAGGGGAGTCCTCTTCTTGGATAGTATTACGGATGTCTCAGCAGTTTTCTCGCTACCTTCGGCGTTATTTCCATACCCCCTCCCTCAATCTATCCATCATTTCCATCATCAAGGCTCCGGCACTCGCCCACCCCCCTCCACCTGTGTCAGTTTCATGGGCTCTCGGGGTGCTCACTTTGCCTGTAGGAGTAGGACCGGACCTTCCCTAACTCCCGCACTCAGTTCCGATTATTTCCGTCAAATCATGTTCATCGTTGTGTGTTGCATCGTGTTGCGCTGCTTCTGTAGGACATACATGACAAAGAATGATTGGCCTCTTTGTCTCCCTATTTTGAGTGAGAGTGGGGGGAGTTGGTGCTAATGCTAATTTGAGGTTCAGAGCTGTTAATTGCTGTTCTCTTCCTTCAGCATCCACTCCTTGGTTTTAAGCCCATAATTGCGGCGTGCGTAATTAACATCAGTTAACACTGCATGGACAGGGCACATTAACCTCTGTTATTGTCATAAGCAACGTTGGACAGTAGGGCTTATTTAGCTTTCAAGACAGCCAAAAATGCTAATATACCACCTAGGGTAAAGAGACAGATTGAGACAGTGAGAAAAGAAGAGCAAATAAAAGAGGCATAAATCATGTATTGTATTACACGAATAATGAGGTGAGAATTAGCAGAATGAAGGGACTCAGGGAGGGCAGGGAAAAGACAAAGACCTAACACGCTGTTTCTGAACATTGGATAACAATCGTACTGAGCAGTGACAACTGATCGTGAAAGAGGGGGCCGCGTGACTGACACACTCGACTGACTGCTAGTGTTTGATCTGAAGGGCAGAAGGCGCCTGAACTTTTCTCACGTTTGCCTCATTAGCAGGCAGCCCAGACCGCTGCTTTCACTTTTTAGGAAAGTCAACATAACCTTGCATATATGCTAAAGATTTCAGCGGAGATGATGCTTTTTAATTTGAAAGCGATAGATTCGGGGGAAAAAAATATCGTTAGGCTGCAAGGTAGATAGATATATGCATGCGGACAGAGAACTAGGCACTGAAATTAAAAGATGGGCTGACACTGACAGGCGATCTGAGCGGCAAAACTTTTTCTATGAGTATTTGTGTCTTAATCCCGTTTCAAATGTGAATTACTTATGAATATCAAATCTGATTTACTGAGCATTTTAAAGTATTTGTTTCTTATTTCAGGTTTAGGTGTCATTGACAAATTTCCAGGCGTAAGAAGAAATGCTCCTTTGGGGGCAAAACAAGTCTCGTGACTCACAATGTTTTTTCCTTTAGATAAATATGTCTTACTCCTGAAAAATGCTTGCATAAACAATTAAACTAGAGTAACACACAAATACTCGGGAAATGTGTTGTGAGTTAGATCCAGGGTAACCAGAGAACCTCTGATGTAGGGGCTTGAGTGACAGACATCTACTCTACCTAGTACAAACTTTGGTTCTGCTAGATCCAGCCTCAACATGTCAATTTTTGGAAATTGCTAATTTTGGTTCCAATCCCAGAAGTCATTTGGGCGCCTGAAAGGAACTTACACACTCAAATGGAACTTTTTGACAAGGTCAAATCTGTTTTTGGGATCCATTGACCCAAATTAGCTTAGCTATTTGCCCACCTCAGTTGAACTCACCTGTGTAAATGGCCTGATTTACGAAATCTGCAAAACATACACTTACAAGTGTAAAAAGAGTAATCACACCTACTTGCACGTGGAAGTAAATCTTCTCCCCGGAGCGTGGTAATGGAATTCCAGGGCTTGTGAGTGTCATAAACATGCGTTTATAGGGATTTGCAAACCATTTCATGGCCCTCTGCCACCATGGACACGTTTATAAATATCATGTCGTGAAGTGCAGGAGTAAATCAAATTACAAGGTGGGAAAGAACACCCCTAAACATTATGGGTCTATGGGCAGGAGTTTACCAGTGCAGAGCAAAGAAAACAAATGTTAGCAAGTCCATTTGTGCTTGATAATAGAGCAAATAAACAAATGTATACAGCAAGCATTGGCCAAGTGGTCTAGATTTGTTTTTAAGCTGACGTCTTCTTAGTTGAAATGGCCCAATATGGCTGTGTCATGGTTGGGTGCAGGAACAGACTTAGATGAACCCATATGCATAAATGAAATATTTAAGTGCACGTGTGCACAAATACAAACACACAATCAGACAAAACACTCTCTCTCTCTCTCACACTCTCTTTCTCTTTCTTTCTCTCTCTCTCACTCTCTTTCCCTTTCTCTCTCTCCTACTCTCTCTCTCTCTTTCTCTTTCCCTCTCTCTTTCTTTTTCTCTCTCTCTCTTTCTCTCTCGCACTCTCTTTCTCATTCTCTCACTCTCTCTCCCTTTTTCTCTCTCTCTTTCTCTTTCGCTCTCTCTCACTCTCTTTCCCTTTCTCTCTCTCTTACTCTCTCTCTTTCTCTTTCTCTCTTTCTTTTTCTCTCTCTCTCTCTTTGTCTTTCTCTCTTTCTCTCTTTCACTCTCTTTCTCTCACTCTCTTTCCCTTTCTCTTTCTTTGTCTCCCTCACTTTCTTTCTCTTTCTCTCTCTCTCTCACTTTCTTTCTCTTTCTCTCTCTCTTTCTCTCTCTCTCTCTCCCTCTCAGTGCAATCAAAAACCATAGTCTCAACTACCTCAAGCACACACCTCAAACTGTGCAACGCACATCCCAATCCTCTCAGAGGGCATGCACCGCAATTGTAAAAGAAAAAAAATCCTCTGAAATGAAGGCCATGGATTGAGAACTGAATTAACATAGTTCATGTGTTTCCTTTTCGGATTATTTTTGGCCTCGCTTGACCCTGTGCTCCGTGGATTCTGAGCCCCGCACGCTCAATATAGCCCCCCAATTCATCCTCCTCCCAGGCGGCAGGCGGGATGCTTAGTGTAATTGTCTGACCGTCAGGGAGTGAGACCTCGGACGGTTACGATTTACTCCGCTGTCCATTATTAAGAACTTAGAAGTTACTCGACTAGCTCCAAGTCCTGAAATAGCAGAGGGCACGAGAGGTCAGAGATCATGGCGGATCAGCGTGGGCACATTCCTGCTGCTGAGCAGGCGTGCTAAAATTCAAGACTGGGGGTGCTGACAGGACTAAGTGCAGATGCCAGGGTCGGGTGGGGTGGCAGGAGGTGCTGCAGCACGGATCTGAGGAGTGATGACAGCAATGGGTTCAGATTCCTGCACTTAAGGTCGACTCGCACCACTCATCTGTTTGAAATTTTAAATGAACACCATAATGCACTCTGGGACTTGTAGTCTTGAATTCCATCAATGAAACCAATTGGACGAGGCTATCACAGCACACTGTGTTTGGAGAGGAAATCCCGGACTGGAACTGCGTCTTAGGAGACATCTGTAACCTTACCAGTCCTAAAATGTCATCTGTATCGGGAGAAGATACTGGATAGTACCAAATTTAAATGTATGGAACGCTAAGGGGTATAAACACTGAGTAACTTCTTAATCATGGTTACTCTGCAAGAACTTTCTGTTAATCCCCCCATTGCCGGGGCTCTTGGGTCGGAACTGGTGAAGTCCTGGCCCGGCCCCGGAGCCAGCACGCGAGTCCCCGAACCACCTGCGGGCTAATTGCTGCGGGTGCCCGGCCCTGCGGTCTGCCAGCTAGCAGCTAGGCTTTTTTATGTTCCGTTCAGAGTCTCCAGTGTAAATAATTTTTGGGGGAAAAAATCATGTTTTATTTTGACTGGATGTGAAGCGCGAGCGAACTCAGTCATTTGATTTGAATTAATTGATGACGGGATGCCTTGTTGCAGCTACGGCTGCCGGCTGGTCTGATTAGTAACGGCGGGCATTTGTGTCGTGTACGTCTGTGTGGGGGCGGGAATGATGAGGCGTACAGGCCTGTGAGGGCGGCAAGTGCACTGCACAGTCAGACAGTTCAAGTTCATTGAATGAATATATGGTGTCGACAGTGGGCTGGATGAGTGAAGTACTGGTGATGGGTGATATACTGAGGCGGCCTAGGCCTCTCTGGTTGCAGCACAAGGCTGGCCCAGTAGCGTGGCAGCCGCAGCGCCGTCGTACTTCTAAATTATTATCGTCGACTGGAGAGGAGATTAAAACAATTAGTCTACATATCATTTACTTTTGATATACTCACTAAAAAACTACTGAAGTTGAAATCACACGACTACGGGTCGACAGACGGACTCGAGAGCACACAGGTCAGGCTGGCTGATGCACACACACACGAGTCGAGAGTCACACTCGTCAACACCCACCCAGAGAGAGTAGAGAATAGATTAGAGAACAGTTCAGCAGCGCCGCGAAATGGCCAATCACTGCATCATGACTGAAGTCGGACACAGTGATTGGCCACGGCTGAACCATCCACGCGCGGCATCCAATAATGGATTGCCCTGCCCTGCGCGCGGTGACTGGCCAATCCTGGCGCTGCATGCAGCGCCAGGATTGGCTAGGGGGTCACATTGCGTGCTCGCCCTGTCGCCCTTTCTATCGCCGGGGGCTGTCGCCTAGTTAAACCCAGCACCCCCCTGGCCACTCGCTATGCAGGAGAACAACAATGCGCATGCTTGGGCTAGTTGCAGCCCCAAGCTTCTCTTGCGCACTCGTCGAGCCTCGTCGTCGGGACACCGCTTCTGCTGCAGCTGAGTCAGTGACGTGGACTGTCACTCAACTCAAGCTGCACAGCAGTGAGTCAGGACCAGCCTCCCTGCCGCAAAGCACTCCCCCCCCGACTCCCGGATACGCCGGGTGCTGCCCGGATCCCTGACGGCCTGGACATGATGAGGATGATGAAAATGAAATATTTAAATTTCCTTGCACAGCCGCGGGTCCATGGGGGCTAGTGGGGCTACGCCCCTACGCCCCAATGGACGCACCGCTGCTGCGGAGCGCTGAAGCTTTTCAGACACTTACCCCCAGTCACAGATCTTGGTTGAATCCATCAGCATTCCTTAGCTCACTTCGCCAACCCAGCTCAGACCCAGCTATATGCAAATCAGTCTTGGCCCTGTTCCTCATGAGAACAGTACAGCCTGAACTGCCAAGCCAGGTCATTCCTGGACAGGAAACAAGCATCCTAGGACCGGTTTCGGGGTTTCACCCCGATCTCTTGACTGGGGGTGACTGTTTTGATTTGTTCAGCATTCCATCCATCAATTGTATGTCTCTTGCTTTCTTGCCCTAAGTGTGCAGGGTATGCCCAAACGTGGGTCCTGGGCTCACTGTGCCATTGGATTAAAGCTATCCTGGCTGATGAGGGGTGAAACCCCAAAACCGGTCCTAGGATGCTTGTTTCTGGTCCAGGGAGGATCTGGCATTGCAGTTCGGGCTGGACTGTTCCCATGAGGCAGAGGGTCAAAACTGATTTGCATATGGCCAGGTCTAAACTGGGGTGGCATGGTGAGCAAAGAATGATGGATTTAACCCAGATCCCGACTGGGGTTGAATGTTTTGATTTATTCCGCATTCCATCCATCAGACGTGGATCCCGGGCTCACTGTGCCACTGGATTCAAGCAATCCTGGCTGATGAGGGGTGAAACCCTGAAACCGGTTTTAGGATGCTTGTTTCCGGTCCAGGGAGGACCTGACATTACAGTTCAGGCTTGAGTGTTCCCATGAGGCACAGGGTCAAGACTGATTTGCATATGGCCAGGTCTAAACTGGGGTGGCATGGTGAGCAAAAGAATGATGGATTTAACCCAGATCTCTTGACTGGGGGGTGAATGTTTTGATTTGTTCTGCATTCTGTCCATCAATTATGTGTTTTTGCATTCTAAAACAGGATCTGTTTACATAGTGGGATATCAGTTTGAAAAAGTGCAGTGACTTGTTTTCTGAGACACACATTAAGGGATGCCAGGGCCCCCGTACGTCACCAGGGTTTAAAGGGAATTCTTGCAATACCTACTACCGGCAGGACTTTAAGTGGGCCGGATCTCACTGGCGCTCCGGCAGTTTCTTAAAGGGGGCCTCAAAACGTGTCTCTATCGGGCTCTGTTTTGTGCCCTGGCACAGGTTTTCCATTTTTTTCCAGACTGCAGTAACAGCAGGCACATCGATTTGCGCCTGCTCACACTGCTAACTTCTTACTAGTGGAGAAGTTACCGCATGCCTGGTGAGCTTTGTAGGGGAAGGGAAATTCTTTAAGGATAATCATTTTATCTCTGGATTTTCCTTCCCTTTTTGAAACTCAACTTCCACTTAAAGCCATTGTCGTGGCTTTAAGTGAAAGCTTTTTCAATATTATATACAGGCCATAGTTGCTGCTTATTTATCTTATACGACTAACAACCATTGACGAAGCCAATAGTCCTGACTTGTTGTAGGTATGATGTTACTTGTATGAAATATTTGGATGCAATGACAGAAACAGCAAAACACAAGTCCGGCGGCACACTATGCTAAGCACAAATTAGTAGCTTACTTGTTTTAAGCCACGCCCTTAATTACACCCCCCCCCCCCCCCCCCCCCCCCCCCCCCCCCCCCACACACACTTTTTCATGCCATTTAAAGCCCTAGCTACCGGTGAAATAGTGGTGAAGTTCTGGAAATGTCTTTTGAGAATTGCGGTTTGTTCAGAACTTGATTAATGCTTTCGCATAGTTGCAGTAAAATCTGTTAAACTCGAAGACTCTCGACTCTGTTGCTCCGTGTTTTGTGTCGTGTTGCGTTTCCTGGAGGATGATGTTGCCTTGAATGCTAAGCATGCTTGCCTTGCTTTCAACGCGTCGGGATCTCGTTCATCGCAAGCCTAATTGTTTTTTTATTGTCCCTGACTATTCTCATGTGTGCTGCTTCATATGCAGCGCTGTCTGCGTTCCGTGGGCGTTCACTTGCACCAGCATTGCTTTTTTTCTTGTTCTTAAGATCTCCGTGTGTGGGTGTACTCCTCCACGTGATTCACGCTTGTGTGGGGCCTGTGCTCAACATGGAGCTTCCTTTCATATTGTGCTTTTATCACTATTGTCATTTCACAGACTGCGGGCATACATAAACTACACAGCATTAGGCTTCAAGTTTCAAGACTATTTTATTGCTTTCGACTTGTTAGGTTTTCACAAAGAATATAATCATAATGTAAAAAATCGAGAATCGGGAAACATACTGCAAGTGACACATGGAAAAAAACGGGTCAGATGCGGATGCCAGTACACATGAGCAATAAGGGAGAATAATGCATTTTAGAGAATTTTATATTTTTATTAATCACAGCTTAGGTGAGCTTATCTCTTCAAGGTAGTGAGCCAGTTTTTCCAATGACTGACTTAAATGTGGAAACTACGGACAGTGAGATTTGGTATCTTCTGAGGAAGTTTGGCTGCTCCCACAGCCCTACACGGCGCAGCCGGGTTTCTTGTCCCATTGGGGGCTGTTAAACCTGGTTCCAGATTTGAAGTCTAGGACACAGACTTAAGTATGGCCCATCTCCGCTCTGAGGCTCAATGTCAATGCTGATCAACATATTTTTGCAGTTATTCACCAGTGACGAGGCCCCGTCTTCTTTCATGGGTGGCTTTGAAGATTTAGATCCCAACTGGCCTATGTTATTTTACCTGCTCATTCTCCAACTTCTCCTGCAGCTACTGTCTAGGACGACCTGGATCTGTTTGCTGGAGTTCATTAGTGGCAGGGGAGCCACAGGCATGGTTCTACTGACACACGCTCAAGTCAGAAAAAGTTACAATTGTTGTTGCTGACCTCAAGGCTGGACCTGAGTAATGTTGGTAAATGGGCACCTGAAGGTATCAGGTATAGTGCTTTGTGTCGTCCATCGATACAGCATGTACACGGATGGATGAGTGGTGCTTGTCACTGCCTAGTTTGTAAAATAATTAGTGTTGGTGCTCAAAGCTCTGCTCGGAAGCCTTTGTACCAATGCCGTGTATTCTTGAATTCATCTCATGTCTAGTTAACCTACTCCCTGCCACTTTATCTCTCTTGCAGGTTCCTGCTTTCTCCTGTTGTGACGTTTTTTCCGTGTTTCTCATCCTTCGTCTTTCCCCTGTGTTTGTTTTTCTCTCTCTTCCTCCGGTAAATGGATGAGGAAAAAAAATAAGAGCTGGTCCCCAAAAACGAGTGCCTGGGGGCCCCACTGGTAACTACAGGCTCAAATTGCCACTGGTCAGGATTGTTTGTGTTTTTATCAATTCTTACACCCACTGAAAGACAGCTCAGAAAGAAGGAAGGAAGCAAGTATGGATTTGTGGACTTTCAGGAGTGAAGAGGGTTTCCTTTTTTGGCAAAAAATAGATTTTTTTTAAAAAAACAGCTTGGTTACAGTTCCTGTGAGTTGAAAGTCGTGTGGTCTGCTGAGTTTTAATTGCATCATCTTTTCATTGTTTTCCTTGTTGCTTCTGTTTTTTAAAAAAAATATTTAACAAAAAAACACAAAAAAATGTAAAAAAAGAGTTTTAAACATGCAAAAAATATATAAAAACAAAAAGAACAAAAAAAAAGTTTTTTCAGAACTACCTATTTGGTTTAAAAAAGAAAAAAATTGCAAGTGTTGTATGAATTGTAGTAAGTAGAATATATGGAGATGTGTATGCTTAGTGTATATATGATTGGAACAGTGTATGGGTAACACGGGTGATTTTAAGAGTGCAAAATAAATGTCTGGTTGATTGTATGAATGCAGAGATAATGTTTGGGTGATTTTATGAGTGCATATCTAATGCCTGAGTGATTGCATTAGTGCAAGGGTAGTGCATGATTAATTAAAAGAATGCATGTGTAATGGCTGACTAATTGTATAACTCCAATGGTAGTGTCTGAGTGATTGGAAAAGTGCATGGGTACTGCGTGAGTGATTGGAGCTGTGCATCGGTACTGCTTGGATTATTGCAAGATTGTATGGGTAGTGCTAGGGTGATTGCAAGAGTGCAGCTTAGTGCCTAGATGATTGGAGGAGTGCAGGCATACAGCATAATGATTTCCTAAGTGCTTGGGTATTGGTGGAGTGATTCAAGTCAAGTCAAGTCAAGTCAAGTTTAAATTTGTATAGCGCACTACTCACCCAGAGGGTCTCAAGGCGCTTTAGGGGGGGGGAGCTTTACTTATCAAATATCCAAGTTTTTAGTTGTTTTCTGAAGGAGAGGTGGTTCTGTGTGAGGCGGAGGTGGGTGGGGAGGGGATTCCAGGTCTTGGCCGCTAAGTAGGAGAAAGATCTTCCTCGCATGGTGGATCTTTGGATGCGTGAAATTGCGGCGAGGGCTTGATTGGACGATCGAAGTTGGCGGGTGGGGGTGTAGAAGGACAGGCGCGTGTTGAGGTATTCGGGTCCTAGGTCGTAGAGGGCTTTGTGTGCGTGGGTGAGGAGTCGGAACGTTATTCTCTTGTTGACGGGGAGCCAGTGGAGGTCTTTTAGGTGACCGGAAATGTGAGCTTGGCGGGGGATGTCAAGGATGAGTCTGGCTGAGGCGTTTTGGATGCGTTGGAGTTTTTTCTGTAGTTTGGCTGTGGTTCCGGCATAAAGGGTGTTTCCGTAGTCTAGTCGGCTTGTGACCAGTGCATGGGTGACCATCTTTCTTGTTTCGGTGGGGATCCAAATGGAAGATTTTGTTGAGCATACGTAGGATGTTGAAGCATGATGATGAGACGGCGTTGACTTGTCTGGTCATCGAGAGGGAGGAGTCCAGGATGAAGCCCAGGTTACGTGCGTGGTCCGTTGGTGTTGGTGCGTTTCCCAGGGCCGGAGGCCACCATGAGTCGTCCCAGGCGGAGGGGGATGCTCCTAAGATGAGGACTTCCATTTTGTCCGAGTTTAGTTTTAAACGGCTGTTCTTCATCCACTTGGCTACTTCTTTCATCCCTTCGTGTAGGTTGGTTTGGCGGTGTTTGGGTCTTTGGTGAGGCAAAGGATCAGTTGAGTGTCGTCTGCGTAGGAGATAATGTTGAGGTTGTGTTGGCGCACAATGGATGCGAGGGGACTCATGTAAACGTTGAAGAGGGTGGGACTGAGTGAAGATCCTTGGGGTACGCCGCAGATGACTTCGGTGGCCTCTGATCTAAAAGGGGGGAGGCGGACTCTCTGGGTTCTTCCGGCGAGGAACAAGAGTATCCAGTCCAATGCTTTTTCTTTGTATTCCGACGTTGCTGAGGCGTTGTATAAGGGTGTTATGACAGACTGTGTCGAAGGCTGCGGAGAGGTCGAGTAGGATGAGGGCAGCAGTTTCTCCGTTGTCCAGTAGAGTTCGAATGTCGTCTGTTGCTGCGATGAGGGCGGTTTCGGTGCTGTGTTTGGCTCGGAAGCCGATTGTGAAGGGTCGAGGGATTTGTTGGATTCGAGGAAGGCGGCGAGTTGACTGTTGACGGCTTTCTCAATGACTTTGGCAGGGAATGGGAGGAGCGAAATGGGGCGGTAGTTCTTAAGTTCAGTGGGGTCTGCTGTAGGTTTCTTCAAGAGGGCGCTGAGTTCGGCATATTTCCAGTTTTCCGGGAAGGTGGCGGAGTTGAGGGAGCAGTTGATGACGTCTCGGAGATGGGGTGCGATAATGGAGTCTGCTTTGTTGAAAATGTGGTGGGGACATGGGTCGGTTGGTGATCCTGAGTGAATGATGTTCCTAAGGCGGATGGTGTCTTCAGTGGTGATTGGGTTCCAGGCGCAAAGGTTGTTGGAGGGGGGTTTAAGTTCGGTGGTAGGTGGGGTGGGCTGGTCTCCAAAGCTGTTATGTATGTCAGCGATTTTGTTGTGGAAGAACGAGGCTAGAGAGTCGCAGAGGTCTTGGGATGGAGTGATGTCGTTGGTGCTGGCGGTGGGGTTGGTAAACTCTTTGACGATGTTGAATAGTTCCTTGCTGTTGTGGGCGTTGTTGTCGAGTCGATCCTTAAATGATGATTTCTTGGAGGATCGGATCAATTGGTGGTGTTTGCGGGTGGCGTTCTTGAAGGTGGTCAGGTTATCAGTGGTTGGGTTTTTTCGCCAGGCTTTCTCGAGAGTGCGACAGATCTTCTTGGATTTCTTAAGGTCGTCATTAAACCAGGGGGCTTTTTTGCTGCCTTGCTTGATTTGATGGTTTTTCAAGGGTGCTAATTCGTCAGCGATGTGGGTGATCCATTGCGTGAGGTTGGTGGCTGCTTGGTTTGGGTCCGATGATTTTGCAGGGGGGTTTTGTTGAAGCGATGTGGAGAGCTGGTCGGTGGTAATTTTATTCCAGTTTCTCCGGGAAATTGGTTGTGGGTGGTTGTGGGTCGTAGTCTTTTTGTAGTTGAAGTGAACGCAGCTGTGGTCTGTCCAATGGAGAGCTGTGGTGTGATTAAAGGAGATGTGCTTGCTGGAGGTGAAGATTGGGTCGGGCGTGTGCCCGGCAAAGTGGGTGGGGGTGTCGACAAGTTGTTTGAGTCCGAGATTGGCGCGGTTGTCCAAGAGGGTGGTGGTGTTGCTGTCGTTGTTCTTTTCCAGGTGGAAGTTGAGGTCTCCCAGTAGAATGTAGTCCTCGGAGGGGAGGGCGTGAGGGCTGATGAAGTCAGTGATGTCTTCGCTGAATTGTGTGCCGGGTCCGGGTGGTCTATAGATGAGGGTGCCTCTGAGTGTGGTCTTAGGGTCGGTGTGAATCTGGAAGTGAAGGTGTTCGGCGGTGTGAGGTTGTCATCGGAACTGGTCGTGATGCGGATGGTGTTCTTATGAACGATGGCGATTCCTCCTCCTGTTTGGTTGATGCTGTCCTTTCGGATGATCTTGTAGCGTCCGGGATGGCAATGGCGATGTCGGGGGCTGATGAGGCGTTCATCCAGGTTTCTGTAAGAAAGGCGACGTCCGGCGATGTGGTGTCGAGTAGGTTCCAAAGTTCAATGGCGTGTCTGTGGACCGAGCGGGTGTTGAGCAGGATGCACTTCAGGTGGGTTAGAGTCGGAGCTCTGTTTGGAGTCTGTGGATTTGGTGTGGGTCCTGATGCAATCGAACTTGCAGGAGTGGCAGGTGAAGGGTCCATGGGTGTGTCCTGGGGCGGCTTGGTAGCAGTCTGGTAGACGGCCGGAGTTGAGTGTTGAGAGGGTGGCGGTGTTGTTCGTAATGCGGGTGGAGAGGATTTTGTGGGGGCCAGGGGGTTTGGTGCTGGGCGCGGTCCAGGCGCGGACGGGCGTAGACGGGCTTACCTTAGGCGCACCTTCGGCGCGCATGGGGTGCGTCCGCTGCGCGCGAGTGCATCTGACATAAGTGGATAGTGGAGGGGGGCGGAGCGAGGGAGGAGCAGCTGGGAGGCGGGAGCGGGGTGGAGAGGACGGGCTCCGAGGCACAACAACAAGATGGCAGCAAAAGCAAAACCGAAACAGGTTGGGGCACAAAGTTGGATTACGCTGTGGGCAGTGGCACCGGCACAATCAGGCACTAACAATTGTTTTCAAATCTGTGATGCGAGCGCTACGATAACAACTGCACAAATGAGCAATACAAATTATGGTCTAAACTGTACAAACGAGCAATGCACAGATGATCAATACAAATTAGGACTGCACAAACGAGCAATGTATAAATGAGGATTAAAGTGCTATTGAATTAAAGCAGGCAGCAGTTCTTTAAAGCGCAAAGCAATGTGAGTGCAGCCCAACGATACCAGTGGAGACCAGGGAGCATGGGGAGCGACCGCTTCTGATAGCGTCAGGATGGTCACAGCGCTTCTGAGGACGGGGCAAGCCTTAGCAGTCTGTGGGAGGGAGGAGCAGCTGGGAGGCGGGGTGGAGAGGAGGGGCTCCGAGGCACAACAACAAGATGGCAGCAAAAGCAAAACCGAAACAGGTTGGGGAACAAAGTTGGATTACGCTGTGGGCAGTGGCATCTGCACAATCAGGCACTAACAATTGTTTTCAAATCTGTGATGCGAGCGCTATGATAACAACTGCACAAATGAGTAATACAAATTATGGTCTAAACTGCACAAACGAGCAATGCACAGATGATCAATACAAATTAGGACTGCACAAACGAGCAATGTATAAATGAGGATTAAAGCGCTATTGAATTAAAGCAGGCAGCAGTTCTTTAAAGCGCAAAGCAATGTGAGCGCAGCCCAACGATACCAGTGGAGACTAGGGAGCGTGGGGAGCGACCGCTTCTGATAGCGTCAGGACGGTCAGTACATAATACTGTAAGTATTATGGGTAAGTACATAATACTGGCTTGGTGATTGGAGGAGTGCATGGGTAGTGACAGGGGATTGCTGGAGTGCATGGGTACTACCTAGGTAATTGAAGGTGTGAATGTGCAGTGTCTAGGCGGTTAGATGTTTATATGTGTAGTGCATAGGTGATTGTAGCAGTGCATGGTTACTGCCTGGGTCATTGCATGAGTACATGGGTACTGAGTGGATGATTACAGTCAGGCAAGGAGATTGCAAGGTGAATTTATAAGTGTTTGGGTATTGGCGCAGTGATTGTATAAGTACATGGTACTGGCTGGGTGACTTGAAGGTGCATGAGGAGTGACGGGGATTGCTGGACTGCATGGGTACACCTGGGTAACTGAAGGTGTGAATGAGCAATGTCTAGGCGGGTGTATAGGTACTGCACAGGTGATTGTAGCAGTGCATGGTTACTGCCTTGATCATTGCATGAGTACATGGGTACTGACTGGATGATTACAGTCATGCAAGCAGAGTGCATGGTGAATTTATAAGTGTTTGAGCATTGGCGCAATGATTGGATAAGTACATGGTACTGGCTGGGTGATAGGAGGAGTGCATGGGGAGTGACAGGGGGATTGCTGGACTGCATGGGCACTACCTTGGTAATTGAAGGTGTGAATAAACAGTGTCTAGGTGGTTAGAGGATTGTATGGGTAGTGCACAAGGGATTGTAGCAGTGCATGGTTACTGGCTGGATCATTGCATGAGTGCATGGGTACTGACTGGATGATTACCATAATGCAAGGAGAATGCATGGTGAATTTTTAAATGTTTGGGTATTGGCGTAGTGATTGGATAAGTACATGGCACTGGCTGGGTGATTGGAGGAGTGCATGGAGAGTGATAGGGGGATTGCTGGACTGCATGGGTACTACCTGGGTAATTGAAGGTGTGAATGAGCAGTGTCTAGGCGGTTAGAGGATTGTATGGGTAGTGCACAGGTGAACAATATTCGTTTCAATATGGAAGGCATCTACAGAAGTGATGGAGTACACTTCACTGATGAAGGCAACAGAGTGTTTCTCAACAACCTGAAGGTCTGCATCCACATTTACATGTAGCTACAACAATCTCTCAATGAAAACAAGGGCTCTTTTTAGAGCCACTCAATAACCCAACGTATAACCTAGGTTTATATAATTTTTTTTTGCTTGGAATCCTGCACCCAGCGCAACTAAGAGAGCCCTAGGGGGCCGCCCTGGGAGCCACGCACCCCTCACGCTCACGCTGAGCACCACGTAAGGGTCGCAACTCCAAACTGTGGTAAAAAAAAGTCTACTATTATTAATTTATATTCACCCCGGGGACCCCATCCCCTGGGACATGCCAATTATTATTATTTTTTTATTAGAAAGAGGAGGGGGACCGATTGCCCCCCTCTCAGGCCATTTTTGGCCCCGGGGACCCCATGCCCTGGGGCATAGCCTCACAGTTACAGACCATGGGGGTAGCCCCAATGCCCCCATGGTCCCGCCAGCTCCCCGTCTCTTGCGGGAACCGGCATTGCTTTTCTATAACAGGAGCTGCTGCTTGCTCTCCTTGTGGAAAAGCAATCCTGCTTTTCTTTGTAGAAGCAAGAGCAGGTTTCCCTGCTCTCGCGTCCATGAAGCAATGTAGGAGTTTGCAATGACAGGGCGGGAGCCCCATGGCTCCCACCCTGTCATTGCAAACAGCAGTGTCCTGGGGTGGGCACCCTCGGACACTGCAAAAGATGGCCCTGGGGGTTGGCGGTCCCCAGTGCCTTCAAGCGCTCCTGGCGGGGGCCGCACGGCTCCCCTCCCTACTTTTCATTGCCCTGGCGAGGTCGTGGTCCCCGTGGGTCCACAACAGACCCCTGTATATAAATATTAACTGCCCCCAGGAGGTGGCAGACCTCGGGGCTGTGGATTCATTTGCAAGTGCCCCCGAGACATGGCTCACCCGGGGGCTTTTTGAAAATGACAGTCCACCCCTCTTTTTAAAAAAAATTCTCAGCTTGGATCGCGACCCCAACGCAACTTATTATTATTTTTTTTAAATTGCCATTTGTAAAAGCATACATTACACTCCAACAAAACAGTCACCAGACATTGCTTGGTGCCACCAGGACGGTGGTGTGATAGTATCAAACTCCTTGTTCAACACCTAGCAGACATGATCATCAGCAGTACATTACTTTGTTGTTACAGTGACTATCATATGTCTACAAATGTCCGGTTTGTACAGTGTTTGGGGGCAGCTAGATCTCAGCTCTAGGCGGCTGTGAGCTATTGTTTTCCTTTAGTCACATTAAAGATCCTCCATGTTGACTGTGTTTAGCCATTTTACAAACAGCCCCCAAATATCCCGGGGGTCGGACCTCGTTGGCATCAATTCTCAGTATGTCTCCAATTGTGTCTTACAGCATGTTACACTGAGGATCCAGTTCTTAGAGGTCAGCGGTGGGACAGTCCTGCATTGAAGAGCCACCTGGCACTTGGCCATAGTTAACAGCATGGCAGTTAATTTCATTCTTTTGGATGGAACAGCAGTGTTGTCATCCAACAGCGCCTGCAGTGGCGTGCAGGGCAGTTTGTGACCAGTTATGTGATGTATATGTTTCAGTGTACGTTCCCAAAAATTAGCAACCGGGAGGCATTGCCACGCCACGTGCAAGAATGTGGCTTGTGTGTCCCCGCATCTCCAGCAGTGATCACCGGGGCGCAATCCCTTTCGGTGCAGTTGCACTGTGGTCCGATAAAGACGGTGGATGTACATGAAGTGGATTAGTCTCAGACAGTAGTTTAGGGAAAGCAGCTGCTGCTGACCACAGATTAGTTTCCATTGGTTGTCGGAAATGTCCACCCCCATGTCTGCCACCCATATCTCTCTAGACCCAGGAGTGAGAATTGGGGACACTCGCTGTGTTATATTATATATACGGGTGATCAGTTTGCGGCCGTGGTCAATCGCGAGCACATTTTCTAGTGCTGGTAGTGTAGGTGGGGGATTTGGGAATGTGTTCTGCAGGATGCGCACAATTTATAATAGAGCAGCATGTCCACAGCCATTGGGGCTGTCTGGCCACACATTTGTTGTAGTGTTATGAAAGTGTCTGCGGAGAATAGGTCCTTACCTGTCCGTATCTTAAGCTGTGTCACCCTTTCCCTTGCCATGTGGTCTCCTAGTGGGGGTATCTGTGGGTAGTTTGCCAGTTGCATAGAAGGGGCGTAGAGCATGTCTAGCTTCGCTCTCTTGCGCAGCCCCGTCCAGGCCCATTGCAGTTCCTCGACTGAGTCTACTTCATTATGTGGCCTCCTGTATGCTTGATATATGGCAGTGACAAGTGGTGTTGCTCCCGCTCTATCTGTTTCAATGGCCACGTGCGGCTGGAAGGGTGTATTGTGTACCTATTATTGTAGGAAATGCGCCTGTTCGCTGTAGGCATATAGCGCAAACTCGGTGCGGCCAGGCCCCCCTGGGACTGGGGTAGGGTAAGTACCTCCCAAGATATTCTGGGTTGTCGCCCCACCCATACCAGTTCAATCATAAGGGAGCGCAGTGTTTTGAAAAAGTGTGTGGTTAGATGGATGGGGACATTAACATAGAGGTACAGCAGCCTGGGCAGGATGATCATTTTGGCTACTGCGATGCGCCCCATCAGAGAAAGGGGGAATGTTTTCCAACGATGTACCCTCTCTGTAATCCAGTCAACCACTCTGCTGTCATTTTTGGACCATAATTCGGTAAGGTCGTTACTTATCCATATCCCCAGATAGCGTGTTGGTCCTGTCGCCCATGTGATCGGGTACTCAGTTTCGAAAGGCCGAGTGCCGGATGTCAGGGGGATAATAACAGGTTTACCCCAGTTTATTCACACCCAGAGAGTTCCCCATATCGTATCAGTTCACGCGTCCTTGGGTGCTTGGTTGTCTTTAGGGTCAGTCATGTATAGCCTGATGTAGTCCGCATATAATGATACTATCAGACCTCTTGTAGTGAACCCAATACTGCGGTGTGTGTGATAATGTCTGATTCAAGCGGCAAGTGGTGCAGTTGCTATGGCGAATAGTAAGGGCGACAAGGGGCATCCCTGCCTTGCTCCCCTAGTGATTTCAATGGGCTCAGAAACCAGGCAATTCACCCTTAATCGTGCCGTGGGCATAGTGTAGAGCAGTTTTATCTGTTGGATGAAGATGGGCTGAGACCTAAATTTTGCCGTCAGGCCATCCGGTTCAGGGGCCTTATCAGCTGGGAGATCCCCTAAGATCTGTTTGATATCTTCCACCATGAAGGGCACCTCCATGTATTCACGTTGGGCTCTGTTAAACCATACTAGTGCAATGGAGTCGAAGTATTCGCGTAATAGGTCCTCTGCCGGATCAGAAGTGGACTTGTATAGTTGTGTGTAGAAGCTACGCATAGTGGATAGGATATCTGGTGGGGAGCGTACAACTTCGTCGTCTGTGGTGGTCAGTTCGGTGATAAAGGGGGAGCCTCTGGGCTTACGCAGGAGATTGGCCAGAGTTTTACCCAGTCTGTCCCCCTCTCCGTATCTACGCGCCGTGGCATGTTTATGTTAGAATTTGGTTTCTCGCCCAGCTTCTTCCGGATATGACGTGAGCGTTGTGCGTATGTTCACCAAAGTGGAGGGTGATGGTGTCGTGCAGTATTGTGACTTTAGTTCGTGTATTTCTTTTTCTATTCTGCTCAGACTGTTCTGTATATTACTTAGGGCCCCGGACTGGCCCGCTGTGCAATGCCCACAAATTACCACTTTAAACGCCTCCCACAATGCGCCCTCTGTTGACACCGACCCAGTATTGTGTGCAAAGAACTCCTGAATATGTGTACGGATGCTGCATCAAGTAAGGCGTTTGGGGGAGGCGACATGAGAATGGCTGTTGATAAGGTTGTGGGATCGACAGGGCCATGGCCACCGGGGCATGGTCTGATAATGTCCGTGCCTGGTGGGTGACCTCCTGCACCCAGACCTGTAGGTCTTTGGTCAAGAGCCAGAAGGCGATTCTGGACCATGCTTGGTGGTGATGTATGATGCAGGTTCCCTCGCGTGCTGCGGGGTGGAGTGAGCGCCAGGGGTCAGCTAGGCTATGGTCTTGTATTATACTTTGCAATGCTGCTGTTGCTTGCCCAGGTGGGCCCAGGACATACCCTCCCTGTCCATGTGTGGCATTAGCGCTATATTGAAATCTCCACCCTAAGGTATTGCAGAGTCACATCGATTGGATCTTGTGCCAGAGGTGGTGAAAAAAATCGATCATCTATGTTAGGGCCATAGACATTGGCTACAATTAGTGGCCTTTGAAATAATGTCCCTTTTAGGAGGAGATACCAACCCTCTGGATCTTGTATTGACTGTTGCATTTGCCAGGGCTCCCCCTTCCGAATGAGAATCGCCACACCTCGGGAGTAATTTGAGTAGTTGGCATGGTGGATCTCACACTATCGGGCGGCGGACAGCCTGGTACCGGCCGTCTCCCGGAGATGAGTCTCTTGTAGGAGACAGATATCTACTCCGTGTCTGGACAAATAAGATTGTACAAGTCAGGACCTACGGTGGTCGTTCAGACCTCGCACGCTCCAGGTGAGGCAAGTAAGTTTAGACAGTCGGCTGTTTCATTATCTAAAACTTGTTTGTTGTATGCCCGAGTAGGCCGCGTACCTTTCGTGCTCTGCTCTGGCACTACCCACTGGTCTGTTTTTGTCTGATGTGGGCAGGAGCACCAGCTGTGCTGTCTGCTCATGTCTCTGGGTGATCCCTGCTTTCACCGAGGCTGCCGCCGTTAGTAGGCCGTGGTCTGCCACGCAATAATGCGTGGATCTCGAGGTTACCGGATCTGGAGCCCATTTGTTTTCCTTAATTGTTATCCACCTTGCTTCCCAGCGCCAGGGTCTTCGCTGCCCAGGTGGCGGCGAGCCCGTACAGGTCCCAGGGGGACTAGTCACGTTGTCCGCCTGCTCGCTGCCAGCTTGCCCCCCCGGCTGAATCATTGCTGTACACTGCGGCTCACTCTCTTGGACCGGAGCAGCTGGATAGTAGGTCCTGTGGGTTGATATCAACGCTGTTGCGCCCTACCTTGTGGTGTGCCTACCGCTCGGCTGCGCACAGGTGCTCTCTGTTGGCCCAGGATCAGCCGCCGAGCCTTGTGGTAAGCTGATCTTCCCTACCGGGTACCTCGGTGCTCGTGCTGGCTTGTCGCAGGCCCTGCACTCCGTCTGTAAAGGGGGACGCCGTCCAGTGAGACTCACCATTTGTGGTGTCTACACTCTTCCTCACTTCATTGCCACTCTCCTCGGAGGGTCTCCGGCGCTAGTGGGCCACCATTTTGTTTGGCGGTCGCCCGCAGTTTCGTGACCCTTGCTCCAAGTGGTCTTCCTATGCCGCTCACATGTTGCCAGCCCGGCTCCCAGCTTCGGGCACCCAAGGCGGTGGCTACTCTTCGGCTCTGGGATCTCATTACGGGTCATTGCCTACGAATCCTGCTTCGAGTCTCTGCTGCTGTACCTCGTCCCGCTCTAGGCCAAGCCTCCAACTCACTGGATCTGTGGTTCGCAGTGGGTTTTTATCGCCTGGAGCCTCGCAAATTTCAGAGCGGGGGTAAGTCACACATTTCCTCTGCCTGTGTGTCCCCGATTGTTCGCCAGGCCACGTATGATGGTCGGTTAATGTGTTCTGCCAGGAGACCCACCTCACTGTGTGGCCATCTTGCTGCTCGGCTCGTCCACGACCCCCACCCCCCCGCCCCCAACGTGACTTCTGCCATTTTTTTATTAAAATATATATCTTTTTCTCCCTGGGGGTCCTTGTGGGACCCCCTAAGCAGCCCTAGGGGTTCAGGGGGTTTCTACCCTGCCCCCTTTTCTTCATTTTACACTTTGTTTTACTGATTTCTTGTGACTCAATTCGACCGAGTCACAAGATGGCTGCCAACAGTTCCTGGTTTGCAGCCAATCAGAGTGAAGCTGGTGCTCGGGAGGAGTCGCAAATCCACTGCTGCCCTAGATATCGATATTTTTTCTATTTCTTATTTCTCAGGTACTACTAAACAGATTTACACTATTTAACAAAAAGGACTCTTTCTGAACCAAGGGCTACCTTTTTGCCAAATTTGGTGTAATTCTGTTTAGCAGTTAAGGCTGTAGGTTTGTCCAAAGTTTCCCATGGAAAATTACATGGGGAAAACACGTTTGGGACCCCTCCTTTTTTCCGTCCCCCGCTTGATGAATGACCCCGAAACGTCCTTGACAGGAGCTGACTGGAGCGGGCCACTAGTTATGAATATTTCGCAAAGATTTGTCAACCGGTGCCATAGTTATTGGGAATACAAAAAAACGTTTTTCCTATGGAAACTAGGTCCTAACTATAACTACCTACTGGCGACATATATATATATATATATATAGCCCATCCAGGGCTCAATTATGTAAATATTGTATAAACATAAGGTGGAATGAATTGTCACAAATATGCAAAAAAATTCAGTTTTTGTATAAAATTATGTTGATTTACAAGCCCACACAGGGTATAATTGTGCGCCATTGAATTGAAAAATAACCATAAGATGTAATCTGAGTTATTGAGATAATGATATTGTACATATAACTGCACTTATGTAAATATTGCACATATTGACATTTAAACATGGCACTCACAGTGATGATGAATACTAGTCCACTTTCTATGTTTATGATTTCGGAGGCTCCGAGTAAATAATGTGAGAAATATGTGTATAAAATGGAGGCTGCTTTAAATTTATGTTGACACAGTGGAAAAAGGCACGTATGCCGAAACGCGTCCTGTTCTTGTGCAAATAAACTGAAGATTTGCACAAATCGACCACGCGAGTGCAGCCATTTCTTCCGTTTTGGGGGGGAAATCTTGGAGCTGATATATATATATATATCACACAGGATCGCTCTCACTCGGAAAGAGGGTTGAGCCACACAAGTTACAGTGGAAATTAGCAATTTATTGTTAAATCACGCATTCCCATTCCTGATGCATTTCGGCCACTGTGGCCTTTCTCGAAGGGTGGAACACCGGCATCTCAAAAGCTTTAAACATCCTGCCAACCAGCTGATTGTCTTTTATCCGGTATCAGCCCCCTGGTGGGCACCGCGATGAGCTCAGTTTCTAAGCATGCTGGTATTTGTGGTTTATTTTAAAGTTTGCCATTTTTTTTCCCTCTGGTGGGCGATGCTTTGGTTGGTTCTAGCACTTACTGAGTTCCACTGTAATCCCTGCAGGCCAATTTTGGGGTCTGCTGGGATCCAAACCAAGGTCGAGTCCCTGGTGGCTGCCGCTGCCCTTGTAAGGTCTTCACCATCAACAACGGAGGTCCTCGTCGGGCAGTTGTGGAGCTCTTTCACTGGAGGTGCGTCGCTCGCGGTAGGACCACGCTGTATATTATCACAAAGGATCTCTCTCACTCGGAAAGAGGGATAAGCCGCACACATTACAGTGGAAATTAGCAATTTATTGTTAAATCATGCGTTCCCTCTTCTGATGCATTTCGGCCACTGTGGCCTTTCTCAAAGGGTGGAACACAGGCATCTCAAACGCTTTAAACATCCCGCAAACCAGCTGATTGTCTTTTATCCGGTATCAACCCCCTGGTGGGCGCCGCAATAAGCTCAGTTTCTAAGCATGCTGGTATTTGTGGTTTATTTTAAAGTTTGTCATTTTTTTTCCCTCTAGTGGGCGATGCTTTGGTTGGTTCTAGCACTAACTAAGTTCTACTGTAATCCCATGCAGGCCAATTTTGGGGTATGCTGGGGTCCAAACTAAGATCCAGACCATTTAACAAAAAGGACTCTTTCTGAACAAAGGGCTACCTTTTTGCCAAATTTGGTGTAATTCCGTTCAGCAGTTAGGGCTGTAGGTTTGTCTAAAGTTTCCTTAGGAAAATGACATGGGGAAAAGACGTTTGGGACCCCTCTTTTTTTCCGTCCCCCACTTGATGAATGACCCCAAAACTTACATGACAGGAGCTGACTGGAGCGGGCCACTAATTTTTAAAATTTCGCAAAGATTCATCAACCGGTGTCATAGTTTCCTATGGAAACTAGGTCCTAACTATAACTAAATACTGGCGATACATATATATATCACCATCACTTTTCCAAACAAAAGCAGTCAACTCCGTGTCTGTGCGCAAAGTTTATTTAATGCCAGCTTTATAGTGCTAGACACTTTTCACCTGTCCTGCAGGCTTGTTTGATAGCAATTCAATAAAGTTTTCAGTACATTTTTAACTGTGAGTGTGAACGAATCACGTGATGGACTACCATAAAAGAGTAAGACAACAGACTAGTTGTTTTCAATATAAAAACATATAGAATTGCCGAAATACAGTTTGGCAATAAAGGTGAGTCCTCCTTTATGTTATAATTACGTTCGTTCATTCAAAAACTTTATTTCGGTTAGTTTTAACCATAAAAGCACTTACAAATACATATACAGTTTTCAAACATTTCAATAGTGATGCAATATCAATTCATATCTAAAATACATCGTCTTAAATCATCGGAGTGGGAAGAGACAACATTTTAAAAACTATAAAAGTTTAAATTAGTCTACAAATGTTAAAAAATGATAAGATATCCCTTGCTGATCTCCTTCATTCCCTACGTCTCTACAATAAAACAGGGTGCAATATGTACCAATTTTAACTGAGCAATTTCCTTCGAGTAATCCACATTGAAAACAGAAACTTAGCTACGGCGGCCACTATCACTGGATTAGTATCAGATTCCAAGATCCTGAAGAAAGCAAGGTAATTCTTAATACCCAGGTTGTTGCACAACTGGATTATCCACTTTCTCCGGATAAAGCCATAGGCCGGACAGAAGAGGGTAACGTGAAGAAGAGTTTTGTCCTCTGTTCTACAGCCTGGGCATCGGCGTGCAGGACCCCCCTCCACCGGTTAGTCATTGAATATAGAGGCAGTGTTCCAAATCTAAATTGAAGATATAGCTTCTTCGCTAAGGTGGGTTGAATTACATCTATCTCCTGTTCGAAGCTATAGTATGACTTATGGTCTAGGAAGACATCAGTAAGACTAGTAGGTATAACGGAGCAATATGTCTTCCTAAGATTAAAGTCTTTTATGGTGTCAGACAAGGTTTTCTTAGATATAGCTGAGCAGGAGGCCTCAGGGTTTGACCATCAATTTTCATGTCCAATCAAGGTAAAGGACTGCCTAGCGAAGGATAACCATGGAATCCTGCCTGCGCCTAGGGAGGCCAACACCACCTTTAGTTCCTCCTTATAGCTCGCCAGCTCGGGAGTACTCCACAGCCTCCTCCAATAAAGGAGTGGGCGTGAGGCAATGGCATCTGCAATAGGGCTAATGTTCAAATCCAACCTAAGCGGGACAAGCGGGGTGTTTCTTGGCAGGGATAGAATTTGCCTAATGAAGTTGTTTTCTGTGATGGGTAACTCGGAAGAAGATAAGTGCCCCCAAAGTTCCGCCCCATAAAGGGATGATGACCTAGCTTGAACTTTGAATATTTCAAGTGGGGCACTAACTATTTTTTGGGCACAGTTTTTTTAACTTTTAAAATCCCCCCTGCGGTCTGGGTTAATCTTAAATTGCTCTTGGCCATTTGTGGGCCCCACCCTATTCTGTCATTTAGGGTTAGACCTAAATAGTCAAAAATTGGGACCCTTTGCAGGAGTCTACCTTCCATTGTAGGATGGGGACAATTAGTAGTACTAGCATTGAATACCATGTACTTGGTCTTGTCGATGTTAACCACCAGGTTTCTTTTATTACAAAAGTTGATGAACTAGTTCAACACCCGCTGCATGCCCATTGGCGATTTAGAAAGCAGCAGGGTGTCATCCACAAACATTAGTGCGGGAAATCTCTGAGAGGCCAGTTTTGGGGAATCAATGTCTTTAATGGTAAGAAGATCTTCGATAAGCCCGTTGAGAAAGAGGGTAAAGAGGGTTGGGGTGAGCACACAACCCTGCCTTCTCAACCGGGAACGGCCCCGTTAATTGACCGTACTTTCCAAAACGTACTCTGGCAAAAGTGCCATCGTGGAGAAGTTTGAGTTGATAGCATAAGTATGGTGGAACCCCCATGGCTAGTAAGATGGTCCAAAGCTGGTTCCGGTCCACCATATCAAATGCGGACTTCAGGTCCACAAAAGTTAGATATAGACTTCCCCTGTTCAGAACAACATGCTTTCAGTGGAGGACCTGGAGCCGAAATAGTTGGTCAGTTGTGGACTTTTGGCCCTGATGCCCGCCTGTAGCAGGGTCAGAATATTATTATCATTGATCCAGTCCTGTAAACGTTGTAGAAGGAGCCTAGCATAGATTTTCTGGCTCACATCGATAAGGCTAATAGGCCTATAGTTCGAAGGGTATTATCTCCACCCCCAACCAAGTACCTGGGAGAGGTAGGCCCTGCAAAATTGCATTGTATAATAGTAAAAGGTATGGGACCCAGACTATCAGTTCCTCTTTGAAGAGGTCACCCGGGATCCTATCCAGCCCGGGGCTTTATTAGGTTGCAAGCTATGTACAGCAGTTTGCACCTCAGCCAAAGAGAAAGGTGGTAAGCACCACATAGGATCCAGGGCCAAAAGGGTTATAGAGGCCTCACTTCTTAATATGGGGGGATGAAGTAGAGCTCTTTAAAGTGTAGAGACCAAGATTCTTCGGGGATGTTTGGATCTATCGTGGTCTTGCCTTCTGGTTTCCCGGTATGAACGAGATTCCAGAAGGTCCTTGTATCTTTTGTCACGAGTGCAGATCTGATGGCATGCCATCGTTCGGCTTCCCATTCTGATTTTGCATTAAAAATGATTTGCTCATATGCCCGCCTGGCTTCAGCCACTGCGGCCAGCGTGCCTTGTTTCAGTGCCAAAAGCAGTTCGCGCTTCGCTTCCCTGCATCCCCCGTTAAACCAAGGGTTTTTTCCACCCTGCAATCTAGGTTTAATGGGGGCTGTTTTATAAAAACAGTCCGCCAATAGTGTGGTTAGTTCCTTGTGTATTCCAAAGAGGTCACTTCCCACACCATTTTCAAAGGGGAGAGCAGTAATTAAATTTGCCCTTTCTAGCAGAATTAAATTTGCCCTTTCTAGCAGGGGGATTAAACTCAAGTACATTTTGGCCATGTTTTTGATGGACAGCTTCATGTTTGCCCATCGAATTCTCCTCCCTCCTTGGATTATTCTGATATCACTGGTTTGGTTATAATTACATAAAGCGTCTTCTATTAAAACATTATACAATTTTTACCGTCCTGAATGTCAGTTTATATTTAAAAGTATTTGTCATATATCGTGCATCACGCTAGCTTGGAATTCTGACCACGGTGGTCTGAAATTGCGGCATGCAACTATTTCATATAGCACGAAAGCATTGCGGATTCAAACTTTTTTGGAGTGCAGGAATTAACAATTTTGCCCAAGTGGGCATAAGTTAACAACTTCCGCTGATTCATCTGATGTATTGTTCAGTTAAGCAATACCCACAATTAAGCCCTAGTGGGCCAATCCAAATAAATATGACTCAGGTTAACTTTAAACTTATACAACATCAGGTTTCACCTTATCAACACATTTGTTATGGTCAAACATCTGTGTCAAGAAAAGTGCTCATGTGTAAAAGTGAAGTTAAAAACAACAGAGAGTTGGGAGAAGCCTATAAATGAGTATGCAAATCTTCTTCCATATTAAGGCCTTCTGGGGTCTTGGTATTAAGCTTAATGATGTAGCTAGATTCAAGTTTTCTCAATCTTTTCTCATGATCACCACCCCTTACACTCAGAGGGACAGCATCGATTACAAAGTAAAACAGACCTTCAGCATTTTTTGTGTGGTGCTGCTCGAAATGTCATGCCACGGGGTACAATTTATCCCTGTTCTTAATGGCACACAAATGTTGCAGCACCCTCTTGTGTACAGGGAGGATGGTGCTGCCTACATACTTCAAGCCACATGGGCACTGAAGCACCCAGACAGCATACTCGGTTTTACACGAAAATTGCCCTTTGATTCGTTGCTGAGACTTCTGGGAAAAGCCTAGTGGAAAACTGGTAGTATTTTTTCCAAATGTGCACGCCTTGCACTTTAGGCTTTTAATGAAACCACCCTTCCTGAGCAACCATGATAAAATAGTTTTTTTGTGCTGTGCTGCTAGGCAGCATGTTGCTGACCAATGCTTGGTGGAGAGATCAAGCTTTTCTGAAAGTGAACTGGGGTCTCCTCTGAATAAGTTTCCCCAGCACCGGATAATTACGCACAATGTGCCAATGCTTGTAAATGATTTTCCTATGCTCACCCTGCTGGTTGTAGTGATGAGTCTACACTGGTTGCTCCCCTTTTGTACTGCTTTGACTGGTTTAGTTTCTTTGTCAAAAAGTATCTGTTCTCTAGTTTTCTTTTTTGCTTTACAGATAGCATTGTCAAGACATTTTTCTGAATAGCCTCTAGCTAGAAAGCGGGATCTAAGGCAGGATAATTCCATTTCCAAGTCCTGACATTCAGGGCGGTAAAAATTGTATACTGTTTTAATAGAAGATGCTTTATGTAATTATAGCGTGAAGGAGGACTCACCTTTATTGCCAAACTGTATTTCGGCAATTCTGTATGTTTTTATTTCAAAGACTACTATTCTGTTGTCTTACTCTATTGTTGTAGTCCATCACTTGATTCGTTCACACTCACGGTTAAAAATGTACTGAAAACTATATTGCATTGCTAGTGAATAAGCCTGCAGGACACTAGCCTTATTCAGCTGGCATTAAATTAACGTTGTGCACGGCATTGACTGCTTTAGTTCGGAAAGTGATGGTGAATTAGTCTGGACCGTGACTGGGAAATCCATGGTGTCAACGTGCTATATATATATCTATATATCACAAACGAATATGCAAGGGTCGTTATAAAAACAACCAATTGACAATGGACTATGAAAAACTGGTCAAGAAATTAAAAATGGACAAAAACATCGTAGTACGACCAAGTGATAAAGGAGGCAATGTGGTCTTACTGACAAAGGAAATATATGAGAAAGAGGCATATGCACAGTTGAATGACCGAAATCACTATGAGAGAATCAATGCGGTATCAATGAAGGAAATGCAGATGGAATATCACTCATTACCTATGAAATGGAAAAAGCTAGAAATTAATTTTGAACTGTGAAACAGACTATCCAACTATGCCTTGTATATACTTTATTCCCAAGGTGCATAAAGACCTAAAAAAAACCCGGGTAGACCCATCATTAATGCAAGAGGGGGACTGCTTGAGAACACGTCAGTGTATATTGACTATTTCCTTCAACCATTTGTGCAATCTCTTGATTCATATGTCCGTGACTCTGGAGATTTTTTGAGTAAACTGGACAATATCCCATGGTTACCTGGAGATTGGTTGCTAGCCCTTGATGTAAGTGCCCTGTATACGAGTATTCACCATTTGGATTGTATTGAGGCTGTAAAATATTATTTGACCAGAAGATCAGAAAAGTTTACTGAGCACAATACCATGTTGATTAAGATGTTAACATATTGTTTGGAGCACAACGTGTTCATATTCAATAATCTCTTATACAGACAGCGGCAGGGAGTGGCAATGGGGGCCAGTTTTTCTCCAAGCGTCGCATGTTTACACATGGGAGCTTGGGAGGAACTGGTCCTCAGAACCAATTTTGCTAAAGAGATGAATGAAAATGTGATTGCGTGGTACCACTTCATTGATGATTTATTTGTTGTATGGAGGGGCTCATGTGAAGAAGCAGAAAGGTTCATTGAGAATATCAATAGAAATGAACTGGACATTAATTGGACGGTATCAATGAGTCAGACACATGTGCCCTTTCTTGACATCGAAGTATATACCCATAACAACAAATAAGAGAGCAGGTTATACCGTAAAACCACCGCAGGAAACACGATACTGCATGCAAGCAGCAATCACCCCGCTCATCTGATACAGAGTATTCCGTACGGGGAGATGTTAAGAATTAGAAGGCTATGCAGTGAACCTGAGGAATTGAAAAAAGCACAGGAAGCCAGCACTCTCAGATTTTTGGAGCGAGGGTACCAAGCTAATACAATTAAACAGGCAATCCAGAAATCAATGATCATGGACAGAATGGAGTTGCTTGGACACAATGATGTCTCTGCTGAGACACATGACGAACCAAATGCAACAAGCAGTGGAGAGGGAGTTAGCAGTGAACCCTTTCGAATAATCATTGGTTACAGTAATCAACATCGAGAGGCGCGCAAAATCATTGATAAAAACTGGCCCATAGTGAGCAAAGATCCCATCATTGGCCAGGACCTCCCCAGAAAAGCATGCATAACTTTCAGTAAGGCGCCCAACATGAGAGCGAGGGCAGTGGTAACATGTCCAGAAATTTTGGATAGTACGTCTTGGTACAAAAACAATCAAGGGTTCTTCAGGTGTAAAACCTGTAAGGCCTGTGTACATGCCGTCAATAAAAGGGTATACAGTGATGGCTTTAGTGAACAAGAACATCCAATCACTAAAGTCTTAACTTGTAAGACTGAATTCGCTGTATACGTACTTGAATGCCCCTGCAAACTATAATATTGTATATAAATGTACTAATATAGTGAACTTGTGATTGTATATAAGGGTGTAATGGGACAAAAAAGTCCTTTCTCTATTACCATGTATGCAGTAGACCAATCATGTAACAGCACTGTGCACTTTAAAACTCACGTAAAAAAGGGTTACGCTGTCATGTGATCAAGGCTTTTTGGCCGAAACGTTATGGCGACAGCTGAATAAATCTAACCAGCATCTCAAATTTGGTCCGTGTCTGTTTCCACATCGGGGTCGCAGTGAGAGCGACTGCAGGAGGAGACGGTGGTTGTGCTATATATATATATATATTTTTACAGCAAACACTGTCTCCATGAAGAAACACGCCGCACACTACTCCGTTTATCAAGTATTTTGGTTTATTTTCTGTGGGTTTCCCACCACCTACGCGTTTCGGACATAGATCTGTCCCTGGTCACGGTACAAACATTAGTCCTTCATTGCTTTTTAGATTTTATACCTGTGGTCACCACCTGACAATTAAAGTGCATTGTGGGCCCAGTAGTTTTGAGGAATAAAGTGACTCCAAGCTGTGCGCTGCACCATGCCGGTTCCAAGCATTTCAACGACATGATTTGATACTCGATTCTAAATAAATGTGGTATTTACCAATGCGCACACATAGGTCTTGTGGACATTATAAATGTGGTGCAATTAACTCACATTATTGGCGCATATATGTACCACCAAATATATACAATTAAAGGACTGAGTGTCCAAAGCAAATTGTCATGGCTGAGTGCCTACGAGCTACATCATGTCGGTTCCTGCTTGGATCAACAACATTCACAGAGCACAAAAAGTTAAAATATGAATTATGCTTATCAAATGTCACAAACGTTAAATTCATGTTGTTCATTCATCATTGTGTCAAACATTTCACTGCTGATGTCTGTTTTTGCTCAACAGTAAACAGGGTTTCTTGAATTTACATTATTATTGAAGTTTTGGAATTATAAGTGTACATAAAGTTCCTCATCGGCGTTCAAACCCCAAGGGTTCCTGGTTTTGAATCTTATTATCAATTTCGATTCCAACCTCCTCAAAGCAGTGATTCGATCACCCCCTCTTTCATTTTCACCAATCACTGCTATTCCTGAATATTCCATGTCCTTCCAGGTTCTTCCAGGATGTGAGTTCAGGTGTTTGGCTGTTGCATAGGTTGGATCATTGTTTTGAATTGCCCTTGTGTGTTCAAGAATTCGTTTCTTGAGTGGACAGATTGTTGAGCCGATGTACTTTTTCCCGCAGAAGCACTTTATCTGATATACAACAAATCGTGACTCACACGTTATTTTGTCTTTGATAACAAATGTTCTTCCCCTGGGATCAGTTATTGATTTTAGATTCTTCCCAATCTTACATGCTTTGCACGTCATGCACTTACTGAATCCCAGTTGTCCTTTTTCCAGCCAGTTTTTACTTTTTGTTCTTGTGAAGTGGCTGTTTACCAGTGTGTCGCGGATTGATGGAGCTTTGCGATATGTTACCAGAGGTCTGTCGCCAATTAAGCTGCCAATTTCACTGTCCTTTTTGAGAACATTCCAGTATTTGGACAGGATTTGGCGGATTTTGTAGCTTTCCTTGGAGTAAGTTATTATTAGTCTTGGTTGTTCTTCCTCCATACTACTTGTACTCAATTTTGGTCTGGTTATCAATGTTTCCTCTCTTGTTTTGGCTCTCGCTTTTTGTTCTCCCTTTATTATGTCAGCATGTTTGTATCCACGTTTGGAGAAGCGATCTTTAGTCTCTTTGAATTTGTTCTCCATCTCGCTTTCATCAGAACAATTCCTTTTCATTCTTAAAAATTCCCCGTACGGGATGCTTTTCTTAAGGGAGATAGGATGAAAACTGGTTCCATACAATACACTGTTCGTTGACGTTGCTTTTCTATATACAGTTGTTTCAAGCTTCTTGTTCTTCACATACACTTTAGTGTCTAGAAAGTCTATTTCTTCCTTTTGAATGTTTGACGTAAATTGCAATCCTACTGAGTTGTCATTAAGGATTGCAATGTATTCTTGCAATTTCTTTTTTGAACCTTTCCAAAGGAGGAACAAGTCATCTATAAATCTGAGCCAAATAACCACATCCGTGGTGTATGGTTCATTCTCTTCTCTCCAAGCTATGTTTTTCTCCCACCACCCCATGGTGAGATTCGCATAGCTTGGAGAGAATGAAACACCCATGGCACATCCGCACGTTTGCCTGAAGTTTTTTTTGTCAAAAGTGAAAACGTTATTATCTAGGCAAAAAGTCATCATATCAATTACCATGTTGGTATGTCGTAATTCTGATATAGGTCTTTGGTTCAAGAAATATTTAGTTGCAGTTACTCCCACATCCCGCTGGATTGATGTGTATAGCGAAACCACATCTATGGTTGCTAGCCAGTACTCTGGTTGCCATTGAATTCCCATTATGATTCTGAGGAAATCCCCATCATTAAATTACACAAATGCATAGAAACTTGGCAAGAAAATGGCCTACTAAGTGTGGAAGAGAAGAAATTCTTGACAACTACACACCCAATAATGCCAACAATATATTTTCTTCCAAAGATTCATAAGACTCTTGTAAAACCACCAGCTCGTCCGATAATATCCAGCTGCGGTTCATTGTGTGAGAACTTATCTTCCTATGTCGACTTTTTTTCTAGCCCCAATCGTTCCTACCCTCAGCTCCTATATCAAGGACACTGGGGATTTCCTCAGAATCATAATGGGAATTCATTGGCAACCAGAGTACTGGCTAGCAACCATAGACCAGCCTTAAAGTGCTCCTCTCATCTTGGGACATTTGCTTTTGAAATATATCTATATATATATATATATATATATATATCTGTCACTTGGCTCCCTTTCCCCTCGGTAGGCGCTGCTTTGCTCGGTCGCGTTACCCCTGCGGATGAGCCAGCCGCTCGTAAATAACAGCTGACCGTGACCAAGGCAGCGGACGCTGCCGAAACGCGTCGGTTGTTTTGTTTCTTTGACCCCCCATGGATTATGAATAAAGCAACAAGAACTTCAATCAGCGATTGCACTCCGTTATTTTTGCGACCCCAACCCCCCCCGGCATCGGGGAAACTGGTTGTTATTTATATATATATATATCTATATATATATATATATCTGCAAATACCTCGCAGCAGCGCTCCTTACAAAGAGACTCGAGGCAAGGACCAACTTTTTCTCAGCATTCTTTTATTCAGCCATTAGGTAGTGTGTCATGACGCGTTTCGGCCGTCCCAGCGGCCTTGGTCACATATATATATATATGAGGCAGAAAATGTCTTAAATAGTCAGTTTTGACAAGACGAGACGAACCCAAAACTTGTGCAAATATTCTTTTCTTGCAGCCCAAACACCAAGTCCACCATGACGCGTTCAGCCCGCGAAGGGCCTTTATCACATTTAATATATATATATCTATCTCAATCAGGTACAGACCACAAACAGCTTTCAGTGAGATGCGTGCTTTATTGTTCAGAAGATCTCCATTGCATGACGCGTTTCGACCGGGTTACCCCGGTCTTGATCACATATATATATATATATATATTTATATATATATATATATATATTCATATATATATATATACACAAAGATGTGGCTGTTCCCAAGCCTCTGTGTCGGCGGGCTCACGGCAGAGGTAGCCACCCCCTTAAAACATACACATCCAACCGGCGTATTCCATCCTTAGGTCACGGAAAAGAACAACACAGGAGCCGTGGCCTCTATTATTAGTGCAGGTTTATTTCAAACACAACGTCCTACGCGTTTCGGAGTGATTCTACTCCTTCATCACGGGCACAAAGTTTTAAGCCTGTCATTTTAGGAGGAGATATTTCCCTTGCAGACTGGAAATATCTTTAAGATATTTTTTTGAGGAAACAAATCTCATCAGTGATTAAAGTAGAACTCTGGATCTGCATCATTATTGTTCAGAGGATCTCCACTGCATGATGCGTTTCGACCGAGTTACCCCGGTCTTGATCATATATATATATATATATATATATATATATATATATATATATATATATATATATATATATATATATATATATCTCCTCCACAGCGGTTCCTTCTCGGTTGCAAAATGTGCCAAATTGCGAAACAAACTAAAGAGATCACGTTGGCCAATAAGAAGAAATGGCAAATCAGACAATGCATTACGTGTAAAACACCATTCACTGTATACGTAGTGGAATGCCCGTGCCCTATGCAATATGTGGGGAGCACAACTGTGGAATTAAAAAATCGCATTTTGCAGCATATGCGTGCAACAATTCATAAGGACCGCTCAAATGCCATAGCCAAACACATGGAACAATCACACCAGGGTGATTGGCAAAAACTGAGATTTTATGGCATACAAACAATCATCAAAGGCGAGCGGGGAGGTGACCGAGCCAAAAAATTAAGGCAAGCTGAATCAAGATTTATCATTAACCTGAGGACCCTGCACCCGAATGGGTTGAATCAATCGGAGGAATTGTATGTGCACCTATGAAAAGACAATGCAATGAGAACCCAGCAAACATTGTAGAGTAAAAGTTGCAATGGTATTTGCCTATTGGGAGGCAGAACAAATAACAGAGACATTAGCCTATTGGAAGGCGTATGAGTTCATGCATTTAATATTTACCAACAGACTTAATCATTGTGATTATTGTGCGCATCTCAAGTATTATTTTGCTTCAAACAACCGGTAAAACCACAAGGACCAGAATCCTTAGCATAACATGCGACAGGAAATGCTAAACTTTGGGAGAAAAAAAATGTGTTTAAATGTTTGAGGGTGGGGCAAACCCGGTGATCGTGAGCAAGGTGGAGTGACACCGAAACGCGTAGATCAATGCGCTAGTTGCCCTTTGATTTGAAAAATAAAAAGGATTGCTGTTTAAATCCCAGCTGGTTGTGCGACCCGTTGTTTCCCCTTCGGGGAATAGTTGTTGGAATATATATATATATATATATATATATATATATATATATATATATATATAATCTCAACAAGGATTCCCCGCTTCGGGGGAAAGATGGAGTCGCAAATAAACAGAATCGTAAATCCGCTGTGATTAAGTTTCTTGTTTTAATTCATTAATCCATGGGGTCAAAACAAATTAACCAACGCGTTTTGACAGCGACCGCTGTCTTGATCACGGTCAGTTTGTGTGGGTATGCTCACATGTTTTAAAGATTCAACAAACATTTCAGGAACCATAATCACTTCCCCAAATGGGCGTGTTCAAAACAACATAAGGGTCACAAATGTGATGTCAGAAAGATAAGGATTCTGGGTGATGTAGTTTGATTTTAACATACCAGGAAGTTTGCAATTAAACACTCATGGATATTTCATGTCCCATTAAAACCTTATCGAATTTAACAGTTCACCTTGTTTTCTAGGGTTCTGAACCGAGTCTGATTGTATGATTTGAGCATGCGCAGCGTGCCGCCCTCCAGTGGGCCAGAATTTACCAAATCATAATTAGAATCGGAAAGTAGTGTGGTGGGTGTGAGCATGAGTTATCCAAAGTGAGGGAGTGTGAAGTGGGATGGAGAATAAATTATAAGTAATGTATTTTACATGTTAAACGGGATGGTATGCAGGGAACACAATATTTACAATTTTTCTACAGTCCTCAGAGATGTATGTATAGTTCTTCTGATTGGTTCAGGCCAAGCGGAGTCATTGTTCTAAAAGCCAGTATGTGCCTAGACTCTTTACGTCGTAAAAGTTTTTCATTGTGACCACCTTTGTCTGATAAGGTGTTATGTTGTTTTGAACACGCCCATTTGGGGGAGTGATTATGGTTCCTGAAATGTTTGTTGAATCTTTAAAACATGTGAGCATACCCACACAAACTGACCGTGATCAAGACAGCGGACGCTGTCGAAACGCGTTGGTTAATTTGTTTTGACCCCATGGATTAATGAATTAAAACAAGAAACTTAATCACAGCGGATTTACGATTCTGTTTATTTGCGACTCCATCTTTCCCCCGAAGCGGGGAATCCTTGTTGAGATTTACAGCAGTTGGGCTCAACTGCAGGAGCAACGCGGCCATAAGCAGCAGAGCCTTACGGGAGAGGAAGGGAGCCATATGGTAGATGATATATATATATATATAATATATATATATATATATATATATATATTTCCTGAAGCAGGACACAGGCATTGTAAGAACAGCTGAATTTGATTGAATACGAAGTCCCGCCCCTTTGGGCGCCAGGCATGCTGGTAAAGGTAGTTCCATATGCCGCCTAACAAACTTCAATGTCCTTTAACCAAGTGGATGCTGTTCCCACTTCACATACAATTGTAATCCCTGTAGGTTAGGAAAGCAACGCCAGCACAGCTGTTCTCACAATGCCTGTGTCCTGCTTCATGCCACCAGTGCTCAAGAGCTCAAGGGAGCTCGAAACTCGTATGGCCACAAGGAAGACAAGGGTCAATAGTTTGTGCTGCAGTAAGGTAGGGACAGTAGATGTGAAATAATACAGAAAAAATGATATGGTAAAAGAATTACAACTTGTGTATACTGAGACACAAGCAATAGATCTGAAATAATACACAAAAAGATTGTATCATAAAGGGTCCAGCAGTTCTAGTGCACTCAGATAGCCACATCAAAAGCATTCACCATGTGCACAGCCAGCGATGATGCGTGCTGTGGGCGGGCCGTACTAGGAGCAATGTCTGTTGCCATCAACACTGCATCATCTGCAATAGCGACTCGATCTGAATTGTGGACACTGCTGTCTGCAGTGTAGGACAGAGCCAGTGGTCAGCAATGGCCCACAGCTACATAACGTGGAATTGAGCTGCCCAGTTTGTCATACACGAAGCAACAGAAAGCGTGTGCGGAGCCTGCGATGATGCGTATGCGTGGTGCGGACAGAGCGCACTGGAGCAATGTCTTTTCCTACAGGATTGCGTCATGTACAATAGCGACTCGATCTGAATTGTGAACACTGCTGTCTGCAGTGTAAATTGAAGGCAGTAGTCACACAGACATCCATGAATACTTTTTCTCATTTCCTCTTCACAAAATACAACAACATAAATGACAGAAAATGCTGCAATAAATAAATCAAAACAATTAGAATTGTGATTTCTGCTGTCCACAGTGTAGACTATTCAGTGTTCCTTTGAACTTGCAAGATGAATTTGGTCATTGTAATAACCTATAACTCATCTAAAAAAAGTTCTTCAAGCAAGTATACTAAAAGGATATTCTGTATATTTCAATAGACGTTGTAGTTAGTTACCTACTGGATTCTGTACTTAAACAATCACCACTCGATCTGAATTGTGAGCCCTGCTGACCGCAGTGTAGGCCAGAGACAGTGGTCATTAACGCCTCACAGCCACGTGCCGTCGGATTCAGAAGCACGGAGTTGGTTGCACCTGATCCGAGGGGGTACACAGAAATCATCACAGACTGTAACTTCTGACATCCTCAATCATAGAATTAAGACCCCGTTTCACTGTTCGGACCTGCTGTACCGCGGTGTACTTCACCGACTGGTGTCAACCAAGCACAATAATCATGTGCAACAGTTAGCTACGCAAGCACAGAGTCTGATGCACCTCAATGGAGGGAGTTCTATGAAAAGCAACCAGCAGGTAATATCGGACATCGCCCATTGTGGGATCAAGACACTGTTCCACTGTTGGGACCTAGAGTTGGTTGCACCTGGTCAAAGGGAGTACCTTCATCTCCACTCTCAGATGCAGTTCTAACATCGTCCATTGTGGAATCAAGACACCGTTTTACTGTTGGTACCTGTTCGACTACTGTGTTAGTCGTATACAGAGCACTCCACGCTGCTGGGCCTCAGGCTGGGCGCTGTGTGCCTGTGTCGCGGTAGCCAGCTTTGAACTCAGGAGCCTTCCAAGCTCACAGACCTCGGCCCAGGAGTTTCTGCCGGCACTTGGTGGGCCCTCTTTTACATACGGCAGTGTTGAAAGGTGAACTGTGCTTCATATATGGGTTGCAGCGGCCATGACGGTTTCTGAGTACTATCAGGCTGAGAGCATCATTCATGCAGCCGCCATCGATCACGGCGTCAACCTCATGGCGGTGTAAGCTGCGCAGACCTGGCAGACACGTTCGCCATTCCGGAACAAAACCACACCCAGAGAAACATGTCTTTTATTCATACCCCTACGCCAGCCTTGCGTACGCCGAGCCAGCCCACTACGCTAAAGATTTAGGTGGGTGGGCACGTACGCGCTATGTTTCTGTAATCTTCCCTACTGACTGTACTATCATGGTTGCGCCCCCTCTTTACTTCACTCAATAGACCATCAGTGTATGTTGATATGTACATGTTTGTGCTCTGCATACTCAAGTCTGTCCGGCACATCCCCTCAGCACTTTGCATTGTATACTTTTATAATCGAGAATCCCTTGCCACCTTTGCACATACTTTTCTTCCATCTCTCCCCGCATTCTGCATTATAAAACAGAGGTGCCATGCCATGTTTGGTTTGTGTACATTGCTAGCCTCGGTTCCCACAGTACGTAGTGTCATTGTATCTGCTTATGTACAGGATGTTTGTCATGTTGTATGTGATTATACAAGGTATCACGTTTATTCACGAGCAGTGGTTTCTCCTATTTACATATCGCTGTCTTAAAGAGGATACAGAAGTTTTTCTCACAGGTAAAAATTGCAACCCCAATGACAGTCATTCATTACTATCCAAGAATGTCCAACTGCACGACGCTTCTAAGCTTCCAGCCCCCAATCGTGCGTGCTTTCTTAAAAGCACCCAACTCCCACAATCGGACCAACATTCACACAGCTTTCTACCGGCAGTTATCTGCTTCTCAATAACATGCACTCCTACTGAATGTGAGCTGGCATACCGTATGTCCTTACTCTTTCAAACTGAGTAACTTCCTGTGGCAATGTCTATTCCCACCCACACAAAGTTACTCCCAAACTTCAACTTGGCCTTAAATCCCTACTTTGAAAACAGATTTAATTAAACTACCTTAAACTGAAAAAGCTTTTGTTCAGAACAAAAGTGTCCCTCACTTCTGCAAAAGAAATTTATCGAGTGCCGATAGCACAAACTTGCAGTAAAATACAGTCCCTTTTAAATACGAACCTCCCATTACACTTAGTGAATTGTTACACAATTTTCAACATATCTCGCACTCAAGGTCTGGCACATATTTTTAACACGGTCTTACAGGCTTTCAAACTGTTTTTGGTATAATACCAGACTTCATTTATTCGATCATCTCTGGAATAACAGGAACAGTGCCCATAATTCTCGCTCTCTTTGCAGCCATCCTTCTACTATTTTTGCTTGTAAAAAATGTCTGCACTCCCTGTGGTAACAACCATGTCTGACAGAATACGCCTATACGCAAAGCTTCATCAATACCGTGAAAAAATGGAACAACTTTTCGGCTGCCTGCCTCTATCTATTATCGGAGCCAGCTACAACATGACATTTATTTACACATATGCAATCTGTGTGCAACCATCTTTTTATTGCAAAACTTACCCATTCGACTTGCGAATGGATGTATGCCTTGCCAACATCCCAACAATCGCTCCCGATATCCAACAGGTAATGCAGTATTTTGAAACCATGAACTTGATTGTTCAGGCAGTGGAGCAATGGCGGAAGCAACACAAAAAGGTATCGTGGCAGAATGGGATTTCTGCGCAGCTGCAAAAGATCTCGTGCAACATGCGACCTTTCACAACATCGCAGATTGCCTGCCAATTCCAATTGCCGCTCCAACATGTGAGGAACATTACTGTCCCTTCGAGGATATTAATTGGATCGCTTCGCTTTTCTCACACAATGGCAACAATGACCTCTTGGAACATTACGCATCTCAAGCCACTGAAGAACTTCCGGACTGTAACCTTCAAGACTTGTAAGAATCTCACGTTATTCTTGGATTGAGTTTTTTCATCTTTTTTGACCATTTCCTTTACATTTTTTTAATACACTTCAATTGTACTACTTTCATATAATAACTTTCTAAGTATTCCCAGGCATTTGAACTCTTTTTTCATTATTGCCCCTTACGTCTCCACTCTAACCAAGGATCGGTGATTTTGAAACCATGTCTATTCTTTGTGCACACGTCTCTCTGCCTGCCTGTTATCCACGAAACCCTTTCACACAAATTTACTCATCCTCAGCCTTTGCTCACAAGCTGGCAATCAAGATAAAAAAACACGACATTGTTTAGGAACTGGTTGGCACAGTGTGGTAATCGTATCCTACCTTTATGTTCATTATAGAATTTAGTCATTCATGTCTAATAGCTATTGTTTATGTCACATGAAACTGTAACATGTAATGTGGAATTCACTGATGCAGGAACTTCGGTTTGAATACAGCAAATGCAGTTGGAGTTTGCCTCAGCTCAATGCCTTAGCTCTCTGCACAAGAATGTTTCTTTGAAACAGTTAAAGACAATAATGTATGGTTTGACCAAAAGGGTACCGAATGTGCTTCTCAGAAGCGCAATGTTTGCATTCCTCCTCAAAGTTCCGATGTGGGTAGAACTATTACCAATTCTGACATGCACCAGATTGAATCTACTGTACAAGAGATTGCTGACTGTTCTACTTTTGATAATTTTGTATTACAAAAAAGGAGTACCATGGTACCTAAGAAGTTTGATGATTACATTTTGCAATCATCATTTTACAATTTTTTCTTTTTTGTTTGTTTTCATAAAGGTTAGATGTGGTAATCATATCCTACCTTTATTTTCATTATAGAATTTAGAGTCATTCAAGTCTAATAGGTATTGTTTATGTCACATGGAACTGTAACATGTAATGTGGAATTCACTGATGCAGGAGCTTACGTTTGAATACAGCAGAAGCAGTTGGAGTTTGCCTCAGCTGGATGCCTTAGCTCTTGCACCAATGGGTCCATTTATGGCACTTACATAAAGATACTTTTTATATAACTTTCAAACTCCATCGCTTTATTACGCACAGCCAGTTTCTTAGACCCACCTGATTTCACCATTTGTCTTCTGTGGTATTACAACATTCTGCATTATATTCTTCATGATTATTTCTTCATTCTGGCTTGCTAAAACACTTCATTCGAGTCTTCAGACCACTAGGGGCGAGTAGTTTGCTTCCCACTCCCTGTATAGTATAAACACATACTAACACTACTTACACAGGTATGCTACAGTGGTCAGTATCCTACAGCACCAACAGCACATAACTTTAAAGCAATCAGCTCACGCCTTAGGCTCACGGTTTCATCCCTGAGTCTTCAGACCGGTACCAGTTAGTAGTTTGCTTCCCACTCCCGCTATACTGTAAACGCATACTAACACCACCTGCACACCTATGCTACAGCGGCCAGTATGCTACAGTGCCCAGAGCACATCAGTTTACAGCTCACGCTTTAGGTGCATGCTTTCATCCCCGACTGTACTGGAATCTCACCTCAGCACCATCTCACTGTGCGCCTGGTAGGGGTAAATACTCTGCTTCGACCAGTATGCTACAGCTCCCAGAGCACATCAGTTTACAGCACTCAGCTCACAGTTTAGGTGCACGCTTTCATCCACAAGTGTACCGGCATCTCACCTCAGCACCATCTCACTGTGGGCAAAAAAGCACTTTCACACTGGTAGGGGTAAATACTTAGCTTCTGCCAGTATGCTACAGCGCCCAGAGCACATCAGTTTACAGCACTCAGCTCACAGTTTAGGTGCACGCTTTCATCCCCGAGTGTACCGGCACCTTACCTCAGCACCATCTCACTGTGGGCAAAACAGCACTTTCACACCGGTAGGGGTAAATACTTCGCTTCACACTCCCTCTATAGCACACCCTAACCACCCCACAGAGCTCACTGCACTCCTACCCTCCTACTTTTTTGCCCTTTTTTCCACTTACTCGCTTCATCGGAAACACAAAATGTCTGCCAACACTTCCTAGTTGCAACCGCTCACACCGTTCGCAGCCAATAAGCAGCAAGCTCGCGCTCGTACGCCTCAGCCAAACAGATGGCAGAATTCCCAAATATCGATATCAGTAGATTTTGATATTTCTCCAAAACTACTGAACGGATTTACACCAAATAAACAAAAGCGTGCTTTCTAGACCAAGACCCTTCTCCCTGTCAAATTTGGGATAATTCTGTTCACCCGTTCGACCTGTAGCCTTGTCTAAAGTTTCCTCTGGAAATAACATGGAGAAAACACGTTTTGGGACCCCCCCTTTTTCTAGGCCCACTTGACGAATCACCCCCAAACTTTTAACATAGGAGCTGATATGAACAAAGAATTAGTTTGGAAAATTTCATGAAGATTCATCAAACGATATCAAAGTTATAAGCAAAACAAACAATGCTCTTCCTATGGAAACTTGGTCCTAACTAAAACTACCTACTGGCGTCCGCCAGTAGGATATATATATATATATATATATATAAAATATATTTAAACTTTACAGAAACACATATTCCCTGTTTTTTTGTCCTTTTCGCCTTATTTTTGCCACCGTCCTTTGTTGGATCTAGGTCTCTGAGCGCCTTACCACTGCCAAACAGTGCTGAGGTGCAGGTGCTCTCTCCTAACAACATGGTAGCCACAGGCTACTGCAGAGTGGCCATGGAATACACGCACTGGTAGTTAGGAGCAGGCTGGGACATCGTGATAAAGTATCTCTGCCATCCTGCCTTTTTGTTCCATAGACCAACATGTGGAAGCTCCTGAAACCTTCCAGCCCTGGGAGGGGGTATGCTTTGCCGCCTTTACAGGAGGGTCACCTGACCTAGGGGTATAAGAGGAAAGGAGGGAAACCTAACTGTCAGTTGGGGCACTGGACCTGGGGGAAACTCTGCCGGAGTATAGGCGGTTGGGCCTAGGGGAGAAAAATAGACAACTGAGACTGACTGAGCTTAGGCCTGCTGTACCCAAGTTAGATGAGGGACTCTGCCAGCCTGCTGATCTAGCCCAGTGAGGGGGAACCCAGGGAACCAACTCCAGTGTGCTGCAGGGAACCATCCTGCCTCTGAAGCCTGCCAACTCAACCCCCTTCTTCCCCCCAAGAATCTGCAACTGAGACCTGCCATCCAACCCCCCAAGAGAGGCGCTGTGCCCATCAAGCGCTGTAAGGAAGAAGTGGACTGCCCGCTGTGAGCACTGCTGGGGGATCAGCCAGGTAATCAGCGCTGTACCAACTGAGCGCTATATTGAGAGAACTGTGCCCCCTGCTCTGTGCTACTTAAGCGATGTGTTATCCAAGCGCTATATCACCTTGATCACCACCGCAGCCCAGGACTTGGTTGCACTGCTGCTGTTCCCCTGCCTGCTGCGATTCGCTAAGCGGTGGTAGCACGTTGTTGCTGACCTCAATGTCTGCTATTTAGCGCTGTTCCAGGAAGCGCTCCTCTGCGGAGGATCACCCCTGCGACCCAGGCGCTGGGAGATCCAAGGGCTGCCTGCGTTTGGGCGCTGCTACAGAGTGCACCTTGGGCCCAAAAATCACTGCCGCGGCCCCGGCGCCTGCTCTCACGATTCCCCCTGTCTGCTATTTAGCGCTGTTCCAGGAAGCGCTCCTCTGCGGAGGATCACCCCTGCAACCCAGGCGCTGGGAGATCCGAGGGCTGCCTGCGTTTGGGCGCTGCTACAGAGTGCACCTTGGGCCCAAGAATCACTGCCGCGGCCCCGGCGCCTGCTGTCACGATTCCCCCTGCCGCCCGAGTTCACCGCCGCGGCCCCGAAGCTTGGGGAGGGCCGCCGCGGTATTGCAGAAGGCCGCGCTAGGCCTGTGAGGTAGGAGAGGGCATCATCACGTGGCTGGGGCGCTGGCCACGTTATCGGCCACGCCCCCTGCCAGACGCGCACGCATTAGCTCTCAGCCCCACGCCCTCCTCAAGCTACGTCCGCATTGGTTCTCGGGTCGGAGGATGCATCGGGAGGCCCGGGACCGACTTGGAACACCGGCAAGGGGGCTCCCAGGAGAGAGAGAGGCCCCGATCTGCCCCGAAACAAGACTGAGCAGCGAGGGCCTCACGGAGGCCAGAAACAAAGGTACCACCCCCCGGGGGAGGGCGAAAGTGGCAGCCCCATGTCCGCCCTTCCCCACAGGATACTGCAGCTGGGCCCCAAAGACCCCATTTAACATTCTGAAGGTCCTGCCGGCCCCATGGACCTAAAGTAAGCGTGGAGTCGCGCTGGACTGGGCATAAGACTGCCCTGGTAAATGACATTCTGTGGCCTGAATTGGCCCCTGTTCTATGTTCAGTATAGAGTGCCCATACAAGGGAAATGTTGTGCCTGATGCCTTTATGATACACAGGTCTAGGAGATGTTCTGATGTTTTCTTCCTGCACGCAAGGTGTTGCCCGGCCTGTGGAAGCACAGTGGGGAGGGTAGCTGTGTTACTGTTGTAGAAGAGATGTGCCTAGGATGCCCCTATATAATGAAAGCATTACTGTTACGTGCCTGAAGTTTTGAGAGATGTTTACTCTAGCTGCCTAAGTCTATAAGAAGAGTTACTTACCTGCACTAAAAAACTAGATAAAGAGTCTTGGGTTAAACAGCAACCTGGTGTGGTGTCAAGTTATTGTGTATGCATTCATGAGTCAGCGTGAGATTGTGCTGCACTTCTGCTTTACACATTGCCTTCGGGTGCCTACCTGCCTCACGCCAAGCTACCCTGTCGGAATTGGTGACCCCAGTTCTAACAATGTCGCCAGTGATGTCATTTGAGATGTCATCAGTGATGTCCTCAGTGATGTCACTGACCATGTCATGAGTGATTTAATATGTGACGTCATCAGCAGTGCATTTCGGGGCGCAGTTATAGTTAGCTCAACAATCTATAAGGGCCGAATTTCTCTGGTTTTGTGTGAGTGAAATGTCCAACTAACTATAATGCCCCTGAAACCTATGTTTTTTTCCGTGAATTTCTAAGATTTTTTTAAATGCTAATCTCTAACTACAACATCCCTGAAACCTATGGTTTTTTAAGTAAATACATATATATATATATATATATATATATATATATATATGTGTGTGTGTGTATATATAACGTTCTTTCCTCCATCTAGAGAAAATCCACACTCAAATCTTGGGGCACACTTTCTTTATTTATCAACATCACTTGCATTAAAAACTGGAACGTGTTTTGGCTGTAACATATATTATGTTACATAATAGCATAATATATGCAATACTTACAAAAATACTTACATTTAAATGTAATTTTTTTTACTATGAAAATGCCTTTATCTTTAATGCTTTTACAATGAAAATCATTGTAAAGGAATCTGTGGTAAAGGCATACTCATAAAAAGAAATTGTTCGAAAACATGCGTTGCAAAGACGTTGCTGTTGTTTAGCCTTGGTTGTAAAGGCATATCGTTGTTCAGCCTTGGTTGTTAAGGCTGTTCCCCTACTGGAAGGATTGCCCTGCTACCCTGCTGCTAAAGGACTTTTCAGCTGCCCTGTTGCCTGAGGAAGGAGGACTAGACCTGCCACTTGAACCCAGAACCACCAGAGTGACGGGGAGATTAAGTGATTTGCCCAGAATCACAGGAGGTTTTTGGCGTCGTTGCCGAGACTCGAACCCAGATCCCCAGGTCTGAGGTGTGATGTGACAACACAGCATGAAGTAGGACCTTGCATTGCAGCATCTTGCAACTCCTCACCGGCAGCCTCATTGGAACAGATGTAACTCAATGCCGCACAATGAAGGACTGTGCTTCTCAATCCAAGCGCCACCAGGTACACTGACTAGCAGGCGAAACTCAGTCCTGTACCAGGCACTCTCCCCTTTGCGGTCAGCTTAAACTTGTGACTTTGTGTGACTAAATAACCCCATTCGGTGCTTTGCACTTTTCTGCACTACTTTTACTTCAATATTTGAAATTGCATATTTATGGTCCTACTAATTAGAATTTTGTCATTTTGGTGTAAAATAATGTATTACATTTTGCTCAACTTTTCTAAATTGATGTGAGATTTTTTTGTGTTTTGTTTAAATTTTGTTACTGTTTGTGTGCTGCATCAATACTTTATACATTGTCTCTAAATTAAGCCTGACTGCTTTTGTGCCAAGCTGCCAGAGGCTTAAGCACAGGGTTATTTAGTTATTCTTTGTGGTTCACCCTAACAAGGATTGTGGTTGTTTCTTGAGAAGGGTTTCACTTACCTATTGCCCCCTCAACCAATAATCCAATTTTTCACAACCACGTGTTCTGGAAATTCAAAAAGCGGAGAATTCCAATTTAAGATCAGACTCATTAATAATAATAATAATAACAATAATAATAGGGAAATTTATAAAGCGCCTAGTTATGCACACCGGCGTGTCACCGCGCTGTGGTGAGTGGAAACAGTAGACCCCCAAATAGGCTCAACTGTGCCCTAACTATTGCACAAACAGATGCGTATTGAGCTTTCCCCTGGCCCTTGCCTCAGATGGTTCCAGGCGCAGCTCCAGCGGGAGTTTAATCCAGCTCTTTGCAGCAAGGAACCGGAAGGACCTGCCCCCCCCCCCCCCCCCACCCCCATACGGGATTTTTTAATTTTCGGGATCTTTAACAGGCCAGTACCTGTGGATCTCAGTGGCCGAGCCGGTCTATACGGTGTAATAAGGCTCTGTAGAGGTCCTGGTGCTTTGCCTCCCATAATACGGTGGCACATGCACAGGGCCTTAAACTCAATTCTTCTCCTGACCGGGAGCCAATGCAGTGCCTGCAGCGCGGCCTTCGAGGCAGATCTTCTAGGGAGCCTCAGAACCAACCGGGCTGCGGCATTCTGTAGCATCTGCAGACAGTCTAGGCTCCTAACCGTAGCACCCAAATACAGGAGGTTGCCATAGTCCATTTGTGAGGTGACCAGGGCGTGCACCAGCGTCCGTCTAGCATCCGTCGGGAGAAGGTCCAGCACCTTCCGCAGAGCTTTCAGGACCCCGAAGCACACCCCCACCACCCGACAAATCTGTGGCGCAAATGTTAAGTCCGAATCGAACCAAACGCCCAGATTCTTCGCTTGTTGGCAAGGCGCGGGGACATTGGGTCCCTCCAGCTGGTTTGGACATACATTTGCCCTTAAAAGCAGTTTATCTAATTCTAATATATCTTTATAAATAGAATCCCCTACAATTAGTCATAGAATGTCATTTACAGGTGAATATATCTTTACATCTCAAGACAGAGTCCAGTGGTTCTCTAGGGTCTGGTTCATGTATGTAAAAAGAATAAAAGATAATTATAAATAGGAAATAGGGGGTTGTAATAATGTAATGGTATAGTGAAGTAAAAAAGCGTTTTAGTATAGCCCTATAGACCACTGCCTTGGGCAGTGGCGTAACTCAAAATGATGGGGGCCCCCCATGCAGAATGTGATGAGGGACCCTGTCATCTCTCAAATCGCACAGACATTCATTGGTCTTGTGCTCAATTGGGGCCCCTAAACAGTTGGGCACCGCCTGCGCTGCTTTGGCCTGCTTTGGAAAGCAAAGTAGCTTTCCCGAACGTTTACTATATAATGCATTGTATGCATTCTTCAAGGCATGCAGTGGCATGGCTTAGAGGGTGAGGGGGCGTCCTCCAAAACAAGAAACTATGGGCCCCTCCCTCTGGCATCACATGGGCTGTGGGGGCCTCCATTACGCCCCTGGCCTCAGGCTGTACCAGATGTTATATGCCTGAACTGCAGCTGAGGCACTATGAGGGAGAGGGTCTTTAACAACTGGAAAAGCCCAAGGCAGAAGGGCAATAAGGCTATCAGAACATTACACCCAGTGAGGACAGATTGATTTAAACCAGCGGTTCTTAACCTTTTGACTTCTGTGGACCCCCTTTGAATCATTACTGGAATTCGGGGACCCCCCCTCCCCCAGTGAGACGTTATTGGAAGACAAGGATCCCCGGCCTAAGCAATTTCTATGGTTTCAACCACTAAACAGTACACAAAAAATAAAAAAAACAGGTATACTCCAAAAAATGTATCAAATATTGAAATATTTTCTTTAGTACACAATCAACTATAGGAAAGGTTTTCAGATTTTCAGTTTTGCATCTTTAAATGTATATACTTTATTTTACTTTATTAATTTTAATATTATCTAATTTTGTAAAACAGTTGTGGACCTCCTGATTAGGCCTTGTGGACACCCAGGGGTCCTCGGACCGCAGGTTAAGAACCAGTGTGCTAAACAAAAAATTAAAAACCACAAAAACAAACATTGCTATGTTGGAGCAGAAGGTTTATACTGGACATTATTAGCCCTGAACCACTTTGTTGTCTTTAATGGAGCTACCAACAATCTACTGTTCTAATAATCACACTACTATCAACAGGAAAAATATTGATATTGTTATTACACCATTATAGCATCAATAGTTTATAGTATGATCCATGCTATATAATATTTGTCTAACATAATGAAATAACAAACTTAGGTTAAAAGTTTGTGAGCAAAATTATTTTGTTTGTCTCCTCAAAGATTCTTATTATACGTTTCTGCTTACAATTTTCCTCGTTCTCACTGCCTTTTGTATCTTTTTGGATGGTTTCATTGTCTTACTCTCCTATATTTATATGTGTGAAAGAATGAAAAGACTTCAAGAAGTGACTGAATTATTGCAGTTGTCATAAAATACGTGTTTGCTTTGGTCTTCTGTTGTAAAAACGAATTTCCATGAAATTTGAATTACAAATTAAAAGAAATCTAACTCTAAAATGTAGTGGTACAGAAGTTTGTCTATTTATACTGTATTCGGATGTTAATCTGGTTCTAGTCGGTGAACTGTTGCTGAAACGATATAAAAGTCCCTAGTTGATGAACTGGTGAAGTTCGTTTGTGTGTATCATGACAAAAAATCCTATCCTATTGAAATAGGTCAGAGACACTGTTTCAAAGCAGCAGTTGTGTCAAGAGAGTACTCGAACAAAGTACAGAAGCATCTTAATATGTGACTTTTTCACGTATATGCTTGTCTTTTACGGAGTGCATTTAGCATAAAATAATCCAAAAAGCACATACTTCGTGTAAGACACAATTTTACTCTTGCAGCTAGAAGGCAGCATTAATAAAACATTAATAAAACAATGTTTTAGAGAATTTTGTATCAATGTGTGTTAAAATGAATAAATAGTGAGATAAAATAACCACAAGATAGTCACAGTTTAAGGTCACATAATTTGCCTTTTCATTGTACAAAGTTTACGCAAGCTTGATGCAGCAATTGATCTTTCACTGTCCTACAATTACAGTGATCCTGGTCATCAAACAATGGGATAGGCTAGGCTCCTCTACCTTTCTGAAAAGCAGCTTGGAGAAGGAATCCAATGTGCAAGGCCAGTTCTGTTTTTTTTCTCTCTGGAAAATCCACTAAAACAGCATTACTGCATTGCAGAATTCGATTCAACCTGTAACATGCTTTATTTAAGTACCTCTAGAGGTGTGTTTTTCTCAACTTTTCGAAGCCACAGTAGAAGACTAGCAATTAATGTCCTGGAGATGTATAAAGTGGTTTCTGTTTACACAGAAGCAGTATTATCCTCTTCAAAACCTATTCTTTGGACGAGGTGTGAGGAACAGGCTATCAACGTTAATGATTCAGGCTAGAACAATCTAGAGAGGAAGTGCCGTACTCAGGTGATAACTTTCACTTTTATCTATTCCATGGCATAAAGAGAGGTTTAAAGACCAACAAGCGGGGTTTCAATTGAATACCTGTTCGGAGACATCACATAGGCTGAATACCAAAAGCAGAATGTAGCTTTTATTTTATAAAAATAAAAAATACGATGTAAACCGTTTTAGAAATATGTTTTTTGTATCATATTTAGTTTTTATGCATGTCAGTTCAGGTATCTACATAATAGTTTACTGTAGTGTGAGTTAAAAATGGATTGATTCACTAAAACGTATCACGTCTAAATACAGCCCGAATCGTGTTTTAAAAAGGAAAGATGGAACTGAACTGTGAAGGGTTTTGGTACTGTAAATACCTCTGGGGCTAACATTCTGGAAGTCAATAATTTGATGAAATGTCAAGAGGATTCTTCTTAATATTCAGTTTTCAGTTATGAAATTAAAATCAAGTCTGTGCAGCCATCGCGTCCTGATTCTGAGTCGGTCGGTAGCTTTTTAGTGTTCCAGATAAATAACAGCACCCTTGGGCATGGTATGTCACAGGACGCTAAAATAACATATATCAAAACTTTCTGGAATATAATGTGGAATTGTGTGTTTACTGCACCAAGATTTGCATGATACAGTAAACTATGTATATTTTTCCCCATTGAAAGTTCGTAAATGTAACCTCCCAACATTTAACGAAGGGTGAGAACTATTTACCCACCCAATAATTACCAAATGCAGTAAATACCAGCCAGCTCTTAATTGCGTAAATAGGGGTTTATGCAGGGGATGAATAACACAGACCAACTTGAAATGATGGCAAGGGTCTGGAAGGAGTGATTCATTGAAATATGTGGCATAAACTGGGTATCTGTCAGTTTAAGACATGGAGGTTCCACATCTTGAAGTTTTAACTTAAACACAATGGAAGTAATGGAAGTCTTTGACTTCTGGACTGATTGTGGGGAGCTTGCTTAGCCTTTTCTGAACTTAAACCCCCCCCAAAAATACCTAAATTAAATCTAATTCTGGATGAACCAAATACTCTTTAGCTGTAAATTGGTTTCAATTAATTTTCATATATTAACTGACATTACGATTGAAAGAACTGCATTATTGTCTGCAGACTGAAGAGCTATAATAATCTATTGATGCTGGCTTAATCCTGAACTCAGTTCATCAAATTGATGTGTTCCACCACATTGTGACATAGGGCCTGATTACGCTGTCAGTGGGCCTGACAACGACGGATCGTCGGTGTGGGACCCACCGACATCTGACCCTCCAGTTCAACCGCCGCATTATGATGTGGTGGTTGAAGGCATCTAGTGGAGAGACCGTCCGCTGCACTTCCGACAGGCTCAAGGAGCCTGTTGGTGTGTTGGAGGGTCAGTACTCCCTACAATGAGGGCGGTGTCTGCTCAGTCATCGTGGTAGAAATTACAATGTCCCTTTTTTCCTGCCCTTTAATGGTGGTTCTTGCAGGGACCCCTTACCCCCTGGACCTCCACTCTGGGGCCTAGGAGGCACCTATGATGCCCCCTAAACATCCCTTCACCATGTGGCAGGCACCACATGATGACTGCCACATGGTACAGGGATGTTTTGAATGTGTTTATTTTCTATTGGGACATGTGGTGCAGCCCACAGCTCATGATGCAATAGAAAATATACACATTGCGACTGCCGTGAATGAGGTCACTATCGTAATCAGGGCAGTGGGACCGCCGACTTCTAGTCGGGGGTCCTGCTTGCTACGGTGTCGGTCGTAAGAGAGTCTGACAGGCATTGTGATCAGGCCCATAGATATGTGCCCTATATTGTTATAGGATGACGAATTACAATGTACACTGCACCGTATTCTGCATGTAATTCGAAAATGTCAATAAAGACATTTTTTAAAAATCTACTGATGCTGTCTTTTCATGAAAGTGTGACTTTACTATGTAAGACTATGAACATTTTGTTTAAAAATTGTAATAATGGTTCTTTCCCACAATACAGTTCTGCATTTTAGGAGTGAAAACTGATCTTTCGGCCATAGTCTCGTTGGTGTGGTACTTTCCAGTTTCTAGTTTCCTTCTTTCCTACTTTGCATAGTTGCAATTGGTTGGCTTGCTCACACCCATCGTGAACTGGAACACTGGCTGCTTGTGATCAAATCATGTCTGTGTGTTACTCCTCTCTTGCTCCTGAGTATTCCCTAAACAACATCTATTATTGCTACTTTTTCTCTCTTGCATGCCTGTTAGTTATTCCTTCATTTGCAATAGATGGACTCCTTAGAACATTCACCGTGGTGCCTATATCCAGAGCATGACTGCTAGTTGGTCACCTCTCATTCCTGGGGGACTATACAAAATAATTTGTTACAGCTGCCTGTCGTCAATGATTCCCTCGGGGTTGCCTCTTTATTACTTTTTGCCAAACCTTTCAGTTTCGTTACCATGGTTGATTGAAGCTCTGCTTGCCTTGGGATATCACTCTGTCACCTTGGTGCGGGCTCTAAATGGCATTTGCCATGTCTGCTTTTTCTCCGGCGCATGACCCCTCCATAGGCAATGAGTGATTTATATCCGTGACCTGTCATGGCTGCTGTTATCCAGGGCATGCCTAGGGGTTCTCATGTTTCCAGGGCATATGTACCAAAGGTGCAGCAAGGATTGTGTCTCCATGACCCGGAGTCCTGAGAGGTCCCTTTAGACTGTACTAGCCAACCTGTAGGCAGGGGACTTGCTTTTGCTTGCACTAGGGCATATGGCACCCTTTGTACACCACTGCCTCTGTCACTCAGTTGATTTCAAAGTCCTGTGGTTTCACCCGTGTCACTCGTGTCTACTGCTCAGGAGATGTATTTATTACACTCCTGTGGGTTACTCCTTAGTTTCTCGTGGCTAGACACTTCAGATCATTTGGCATGGCTAGCTTGAAGTAGTTCATGCTTGAGAGTGCAGTTTGTCACTTATTGGTGGACTTCACGAAGAATTCACCTTGGCTTCTTGTAATCCAGTGCATTTCTTTGGGTTGCTGCTCTGAATTTCAAACCCAATCAAGAACCTTAAACTTAGCCTGGCTTGGACAGCAGGTACGTCTACACATGTAACTACCGTTCACTCTACTTTGTTTCACTTCACACAAGTGCAGCTACACAAATATCATGACAAATTAAAGTGCATTCCTTAGTTCATTACACATGAGATCAAAACACTTCTCACAAAGACTACACTAACAAACAACACTATTTCAATCGGCACAGCTGTAAACTGATGTAAAGTGCATGTGTTCAATCCTTCACTCGTATTCTCTCCAACACATGTGTAGATGCAGCAGCATAAGTGAGCTTAAGACAATACTGGTTAAATATGCACTGCACCAAATCACCTTCCATGTAGACCACAGTACAAGTGAGCACTGTTTAAACCAAGATATTACCCACAGATTACCCACCCTCCACCAATGCACTTATATGCCTGGTCGGTATGATGCAGCATAGCAATCCAATTACAGTGCCAAACAACACAATATCCAGTATCTAGTCTAATCTTCTGGCATGGTGAGAGTGGAAATCTAAAATGGTGTGGCATTTACTAGATCCCTCGCAGCCTTTCACAGCAGCTCACAGATGAGATTAAGGCCTGGCTACATTTAAAAAGAAAAATACCAGTGATTGAAAAAAGGTAACTTGCCTCCACGTAATTGTGGCCCTCATGACCGCAAATAAAAATAAAAGTACACATCTTTACACTCATCTTCACACTGGCTGTGAAGTAGTTCCACCCAAAGTTTAAAAAACAAATTTAAAAGATAGCTGTGTTTTTGTAATACATCTGACCCTGTATGCAGGTCAGTAAAATACTAAATTCGGTGAAAAAATATTTCCTTTAATAATGATGATTGTCTACGGACACTTAATGGGTGAGTCAGTTCTGTTGGTAGTCAATAGGCCTAGGTGGAATATGCTGAGTTGCACTCTGTGGAATTCCACAGAGTTACCAAAAAACTCTGCCAAATTCTGCAAAGTTCCATCCGCGGGCGGAGTATTGCTCGGCTACTATGACTTCTTCAGGTGGCCTTTTCTTTTGGAAGCCCCAAGGAGTACGTAACCGGCTTAGAGTAGGGTGCCAGTGGTAGATGGTCAGATGAACCCCAATGGTTCCCCTAGCCCTCTTTGCCACATACCGCCTGTCTGTGAAATGCACTCATTAAGAGTTGCGCCTTAAAGCTAGCGAATAGGTGGTCTGCCGTGGAGAGACTAGGAATGTCATCCAGAGCATGGGCGCTGCTCAGGGCCGCTGCTGGACAGGCTAGTTCACACTTTGTGGAGATTATTATATTCAGCAAACCTGGTATATCCTATGAAAGGATAGTTGTAAGTATATCCTATTAAGATTTCTGCCAGTGCACACTGAACCGCCTCTATGCACCTTGTAGTCGCTGTATAAAATGCGATATTTCCATATCAAAAGACGGGGGAAAACATGCGCCACTCACTTGGCAGTGACCTAAGCAGAGTAGCTCGGTGTGTAGCGCCATCAGCAGGATGCCCAGCAGCACCAGCACCAGGCTGCATGCATCCAGTGACTGCTCCTCCTCTACCAGCACCTGGAGCTGGCGCAGCTTGCACAGTTTTTCGTTGGGCGTGACATGTCACTGCATGTTGCTGCAGGGGCTAAGACTTGTCACCTCAGTGGCCTTGCTTTTGCCATGCAACTCCATGTGTGCTTCCTTTGCCAGGGCGGCAGGAGGGCATGATGTAGACACAGGCCAGCCCCCTCAAGCCTATGGGCATGCCTCCCTCTTCAGATCACTGGCAGGCCAATGCATCCATTCTCCTTCAGCAGACTACAAGAAGACATCATTTGCCTTGTTCACTGAGGCTGGATAGTTAAGCACAGCCAATACAATTCACAGAAACTGGCCACCCTAAGACGTTAAGCATTTCTACTGGTGAAAGAACGCATGGGCTTCCAGGGTTTGTATTTTTCAGCACTATATTAAGTGCAGCTTTGTCATCGCACACGCCTGCAACAAGACTAACACCTTCATGGCCAACCCCCTTCTGAGCATGTCCAATTAAATGTTCCCATTCTTTGCCCAGTACAGTCTTCCCCATTCAGCGCAAAAGTAGCATGCATTTTAGAGCGCTTCCTAAGCCACAATGGCAAAGAACGTGCAGCTGCGAGGGAGCCCTGCCAGGTACAAAATAATGCAAAGCAACAACAGAGCCAAAATGTGTGTCCCGCTGCTTCTGGAGGGCCCATGTCTTTTGTACGCTCTTATTTTCTCTCAGAAAGATGTAAACACAATTAGGAATGAGCGCCACAGCAGAGTGCTGGAAAACTCTGCTCTGCCAGGGGTTGGCTGAGTTTTTTTTGCTGAATTCTGTACTCCAAGCAGAGTGCGAGGTAGCAAAACCCGGCGAACTCTGTCTGTGGAGCAGATTCCAGCGCCCACCCATAGTAGTCACGCTCAAAAGCATGTGTAAGACACAGATTTCAGCAGCATGTGCACAACCCAGGCAGAATGAGCTTAGTCGCTTGGGTGCCTGAAGCTAGTTCAGAGACTTGCCTTTGAGATCTGGTTGTAGCTGGAGGTTCACATGTTGGCAGAACCTATTCAGCCCTTTATTGTTCTGCGCACGAGTATTAATTAGTGATAAAAGGAGTGGGAGCTGCCACCACTGGTTTGCCCATTGGTATACATTTTACTGACCTTGACATCCCTGAGTACAATGAGCATAATTGCAATGGTAGGAGCATGATGTTACCATTTTGTGCTTTTTTCCCCCACTTCTTGGGGGAAACAGCCTTTACAATGCTGTCTTTTCCATGCAATGTCTATCGCAATGCCTTAACCATGCAATGCTTTTACCATGTATGCCTTTACCACCCTAGCTAGGTATATTTAAGGTAAGTGGTGTGTGTATATATGTATGTGTATATATATATATATATATATATATTCACTGAAAAAACTATAGGTTTCAGCCACGTTATAGTTAGGAATTAGCATTTAAAAAACCTTAGAAATTCACTGAAAAACCATAGGTTTCACACGTTATAGTTAGCTGGACATTTCACTCATACAAAACTATTGAAATTCCCCCGTTATAGTTAGTTCAGCTAACTATAACTCGCGCGCCCGCAATGCACTGCTGATGATGTCACATATTACATCACTCATGACATGGTCAGTGACATCACTGATGACATCTCAAATGACATCACTCATGATATCACTGATGACATCATCCAGTGAATGTGTGTCTTTCTGAAAAAGAAATATTTTTTATATATGTATATCTAAAGGTTGACGGAAGAATAAATGGGTAAATAAGTGTCCAACTAGATGGGTTTTGTTGTAAAATTGATTGTATAACTGACATGAATTGTTTCTTAGTCAATACATCTATTAACGAGTAATGTTTAAATATTTAAATATCTGTATCAGTATCTCACTTTGTGTATAAGTGGCTGCATGGGTTGGTGAGTAGCTACATGAGTGTGTATATGGGTTATTAGTTTGTTTTTTGAGTATCAATATGAGTGTCTGTATGGTTCGGTGGGGGATATTACTTAGCGTATAGATGCATGAATGAGTGACTCACTGTATCTTTTTTGAAGACAGCATGTGTGCAGGACTGTATGGGTGGATGAGTGTGTGTATGGGTGTGTTAATGAGTGAATGACTGTCTCAATAGTGTCTATTAAAAAGTACAAATGTTTTAAACTAGTATATGTGAGTATTGATGTATATAAGTGAGTATATGTGAGAGTGAGAGATTGGAAGAGTTCCTGTATAAATACGTATGTGTTTCTATAAGTGATTGTTTAAGAGAGTAAGTATGTGTATGTTTCTGTAGAAGTAAGTGTAGTGGTGTGTGTATAGCTGTATATGTAAGTAAATGGATGTTTGATAGTTTATTTGCATGTGCGAGTATGTGTGTGAGTAACTCTATGGATGAGTATTGGTGTGTAACAGGATGTATAGGTGTATGAGTACATATCATGAGTGAGTACATGTATGAGTGACTACATAGAACTGTTGGTGAATGAGTGGATGTGTATGTAGATTTTGGAATTACTGAATAGGTTGTTGTAACTGGTATTGGTATCTCCATTGTTTTGAAATTTTTAGTTTCTATTTTTGAATGTGTGTATCAAAGGTTATATTACGCTGAGAGGAAGTCTGCCACTCTTTCACAAGGATGATGTCATCCGTGATGTCATTTGAGATGTCATCAGGGATGTCATGAGTGATGTCACTGACCATGTCATGTGGGATGTAATATGTGACGTCATCAGCAGTGCATTGCGGGCGCGCGAGTTATAGTTAGCTGAACTAACTATAGCAAGGGAATTTCAATGGTTTTGTATGAGTAAAATGTCCAGCTAACTATAACATGTGTGAAACCTATGGTTTTTTCAGTGAATTTCTAAGGTTTTTTAAATGCTAATTCCTAACTATAACGTGGCTAAAACCTATGGTTTTTTTCAGTGAATTTCAAAGGTTTTGTAAATTAAAATTTTTAAATGTATTAATTGTTATATTTTTTATACTAATTTATTACATTGTTTAAAGTATTTATTTTTAGATATTTTATTTTTTAAATTACATTACATATTTTCAATATAAATTGAATATATTTTTTTTAAATATCGAAATTTTAATATATATTTTTTTATTTATATATTTTTATATAGTAGGCAATGATATCCTATAGAAAGAAATTCAAGTTACTGTTAGTTCAGTTAAATTTACTTTTCAGGAATAGTAGTGAGCTGAAAGATGCAGCACAGAGGTCTCTCCTGTTAACAGGTGAGTAAATCGGAATTCGTAGTTCGTCTGATGTTAGAGAAATTTTTTTAAGCTCCAAAACTCCACACTTAGAAAAATTTCTAAGTGAAACCAGTCAATGTTAGCCTATGGAAGGAAGTTCAAGTTACTGTAAGTATGGTTAGAATTACTTTTCAGGATCAGTAGTGGGCTGAAAGATGCAGCACTGAGGTCTCTCCTGATAGCAGGTGAGTAAATCGGAATTCGTAGTTCGGCTGATTTTAGAGGAATTTTTTTACGTTCCAAAACTCCACACTTAGAAACATTTCCAAGTTAAACCAGTCAATGTTAGCCTATGGAAGGAAATTCAAGTTACTGTAAGTATGGTTAGAATTACTTTTCAGGACCAGGTACCTCCAGTATGCGCCAGGTAGCTGCGTTGCAGAGAGGTGTTCAAAGGGTACGTCCCCTTTTTACAACACTCTGCAACGGAGCTCCGTGGCGCTTACTGGAGGTACCTGTTGGACTAGTTGGCCCCTAGGGAACCTCTGTATTGAAGAGAAATTAATTCCCCAACGTAAAACACGCCACAAGGCATGTTTGCACACATATCACCACAAGCCCCACCCCCTACCTTCACCACTGTGCAAACACGCCCCGTAGCATGTTCTAAATTGGGGGATTAAGTCCCCTTGCATACTGGGGGTCCATGGGGGCCAACTAGCCCACCAGGAACCTCCAGTATGCGCCAGGAGGCTGCATTGCAGAGAGGTGTAAAAAGGGGCGTGGCCTCATTACACCTCTCTGCAATGCAGCCCCCTGCCGTGTTTGCAGAGGGGGAACTAATTTCCCTTGCATACTGGTGGTCCCTGGGAGCCAACTAGCCCACCAGGAACCTCCAGTATGCGCCAGTGGGCTACGTTGCAGAGAGGGTAATGAGGCCACGCACCTTTTTACACCTCTCTGCAATGCAGCCCCCTGACACATTTGCAGAGGAGGAACTAACTACCCTTGCATACTGGGGGTCCCTTGGGGCCAACTAGCCCACCAGGAACCTCCAGTATGCCCCAGGGGGCTGAGTTGCAGAGAGGTGTAATGAGGCCATGCCCCTTTTTACACCTCTCTGCAATGCAGCCCCCTGGCACATTTGCAGAGGAGGAACTAATTCCCCTTGCATACTGGGGGTCCCTGGGGGCCAACTAGCCCACCAGGAACCTCCAGTATGCACCAGGGGGCTGCGTTGCAGAGAGGTGTAATGAGGCCACGCCCTGTTTTACACCACTCTGCAACGCAGCCCCCTGGCGTGTTTGCAGAATGGGAACTAATTCCTCTTGCATACTGGGGGTCCCTGGGGGCCAACTAGCCCACCAGGAACCTCCAGTATGTGCCAGGGGGATGCACTGCAAAGAGGTGTAATGAGGCCATGCCCCTTTTTACACCTCTCTGCAACGCATCCCTCTGGGGCGTTTGAAGAGGGGGAACTAATTCCCCTTGCATATTGGAGGTCCCTGGGGGCCAGCTAGCCCACCAGGAACCTCCAGTATGCGCCAGTGGGCTGCGTTGCAGAGAGGGTAATGAGGCCACGCCCCTTTTTACACCTCTCTGCAACGCAGCCCCCTGACACATTTGCAGAGGAGGAACTAACTACCCTTGCATACTGGGGGTCCCTGGGGGCCAACTAGCCCACCAGGAACCTCCAGTATGCCCCAGGGGGCTGAGTTGCAGAGAGGTGTAATGAGGCCACGCCCCTTTTTACACCTCTCTGCAACGCAGCCCCCTGGTGCGTTTGCAAAGGGTGAACTAATTCCCCTTGCATACTGGGGTCCCTGGGGGCCACCTAGCCCACCAGGAACCTCCAGTATGCGCCAGGGGGCTGCATTGCTGAGAGGTGTAATGAGGCCATGCCCCTTTTTTCACCTCTCTGCAACGCAGCCCCCTGGCACATTTGCAGAGGAGGAACTAACTCCCCTTGCATACTGGGGGTCCCTGGGGGCCAACTAGCCCACCAGGAACCTCCAGTATGCACCAGGGGTCTGTGTTGCAGAGAGGTGTAATGAGGCCACGCCCCGTTTTACACCTCTCTGCAACGCAGCTCCCTGGTGCGTTTGCAGAAGGGGAACTAATTCCTCTTGCATACTGGGGGTCCCTGGGGGCCAACTAGCCCACCAGGAACCTCCAGTATGCGCCAGGGGGATGCACTGCAAAGAGGTGTAATGAGGCCACGCCCCTTTTTACACCTCTCTGCAACGCATCCCTCTGGGGAGTTTGAAGAGGGGGAACTAATTCCCCTTGCATACTGGGGGTCCCTGGGGGCCAACTAGCCCACCAGGAACCTCCAGTATGCGCCAGGGGGATGCACTGCAAAGAGGTGTAATGAGGCCATGCCCCTTTTTAAACCTCTCTGCAACGCATGCCCCCTGGCACATTTGCAGAGGAGGAACTAACTCCCCTTGCATACTGGGGGTCCCTGGGGGCCAACTATCCCACCAGGAACCTCCAGTATGCACCAGGGGGCTGCGTTGCAGAGAGGTGTAATGAGGCCATGCCCCGTTTTACACCTCTCTGCAACGCAGCCCCCTGGCGTGTTTGCAGACGGGGAACTAATTCCTTGTGCATACTGGGGGTGCCTGCGGGCCAACTAGCCCAGCAGGAACCTCCAGTATGCGCCAGGGGGATGCACTGCAGAGAGGTGTAATGAGGCCACGCCCCTTTTTACACCTCCCTGCAACGCATCCCTCTGGGGCGTTTGAAGAGGGGGAACTAATTCCCCATGCATACTGGAGGTCCCTGGGGGCCAACTAGCCCACCAGGAACCTCCAGTATGCGCTCGGGAAGGTACAGAGTACCGTACAGAGTACTGTACAGAGTACTGTACTTCGTACCCCGCGATTTAAAATAAATACATAATTTTTTGGACCTTGAGGGTCCTTGTGGGACCCCCTGAGCAGACCTAGGGGGTCAGGGTGTTTCTACCCTGCCCCCTTTTTGCGTCTTCCACGTTTGTTTCTCTGCTTCCTTGTGCCTCGGTTCTATCGAGGCACAAGATGGCTGCCAACACATCCTGGTTTGGAGTGTTGACAGCCAATTAGCATTCAGCTCGTGCTCGGGAAGGTACAGAGTACAGTAAGCTTATGGTAAGCTCCTATAGATATACTTATCATTTTACTTATGATTTTCTCAGAAACTACTAAACAAATTTACACCATTCAACAAAAAGCGTGATCTGCGAACAGAACTCTACCTTTTTGTCAAATTTGGTGTAATTCCGTTCATCCGTTCGGGCTGTAGCCCTGGCTAAAGGTCCTATGGAAAATTGCATGGGGAAAACACTATTGGGACCCCCCTTTTTTCTCGGCCCCCACTTCACAAATCACCCCCAAACTTTCAGGGAAGGAACGGAGCGGAGCAGGCCATTTTCTTAGGAAAATTCACGAAGATTCATCCACCGGCGCCAAAGTTATTCCAAATAGAATGTTGCAGATTTCCTATGGAAACTAGGTCCTAACTATAACTACCTACTGGTGACCGCCAGTAGGTAATATATATATATATATATATATATATATCTATCGAGAGAGAGAGATAAAGGAGCACAATATATATATATATATATATATATATATATATATATATATATATATATATATATATATATATATATATATATATATATATACATATATTCAATTCAAGGTTGCTGTTAAGCAAAGCGCGCACTCGGTGATACAGTTCCAAGGTGTTTATTTCTCAAACAAAAACGTTACGCGTTTCGACACAAAGTGTGTCTTGTGAAAGTGCTTTCTCGTGGTTAATGTACTTTACATTTTTGATATGGCGCAATGTAATCTTATGTAGGGACTAAGTGCCCTCATTCTAAGACATTTATACTTTCTACATGTTAGTCCTCCATATATCTTGTTCCCAACCAGATTGTCTATTTGGGTGTTAGGATTAATCAAAGGTGCACATAAAGTTCTTCATCTCCATTTAATCCTCCAGGGATTTTTGTTTTGAATCGAATGATCAATCTTGACTCTAATCTCCGTAAGGTCATCAGTCTATTTCCACCTCTCTCTTTTATTGGCACTGTTGCTAGTCCACAGTATGTCATATACTTCCATGTCTTTTTCTCTTTTGCATGGGTTAACATGTGCTTAGCCGTAGCACAACTCAAGTCACAATTCTCAATAGCTCGGATATGTTCCAATATCCTTTTGTGTAAAGGACAGATGGTGCTTCCGATGTACCTCTTACCACAAAAGCATTGCAATAAGTACACCACATGTGTTGTTTTACACGTGATGGTGCTTTCCACCATGAAGAGTTTTCCTTTCGGATCCTTTATTTTGGATAGATTGCGTATATATATATATCACGCTCGTTTTCACACCATCCATTTGAATAGGAATATATATAATATATCACTAGTAGGTAGTTATAGTTAGGACCTAGTTTCCCTAGGAAAAGCATATTTTGACTTGCCTATAACTTTAGCGATGTTTGACCAGTTTTCATGAAATTTTACCAAAAACTGTCAAAGTAGGTTTTGTGTGTCATGGAAAGTTTGGGGGTGATCCGTGGTGTGGGGACCAAGAAATAGGGGCACCAATAAAGGGTTTAATTGTAATGCTAATTCCTATAGTAACTCATTGTTGAACCTACAGCCTGAACCACCGGGTGGAATTACACCAAATTTCCAAATAGATTTTTTCTAATCAAGCTATTCACAGCGATCGCCAGCACGGCCCCTGTGTACCATTGAGGGGATATTGCAAAGTCATTGCAAACATTAGTGAAAATATATATTATATACATATCCACAATTAATCGCAAAACCACCACAAAATAAACCGATATTTAGTGGTAGTTTTGCGATTAATTGTGGATGCACGTGCCATGTTGAATGCAGCAATGGGCAGGATGCAACCTGAACAGAAAGTTGCAGCCACCACTTGATCATTCGGGAATTTGTGTGAAAGCTAACATCAGTGGTCAGGGTGGAGATATTCTGACCACATGTTTGAGAAATGGGTGTGTTAGTGACACAAGTTAGGTTTTCAAAATTGATTTTTTTAATCAAGCTCGATATTCGCAGCGACCACCAGCACAGCCCCCTTGTACCATTGTGGGGATATCGCGAAGTCATTGCGAGCATTAGTGAAAATGTATATTATATATATATATATTACCTACTGGCGGTCGCCAGTAGGTATATATAGTTAGAATTTTCAAAAATCTATGTCGAATAACTTTGGCGTTTGAGGACAGAATTGGCTGAAATTTTCAGAAAAATGGAACATTTTGTTTCTGAGCAGCCCTTGAAAATTTGGGGGGGTTTCGTCAAGGGGGGGCCGAGAAAAAAGGGGGGTCCCAAAACGCTTTTTTCCCATGCAATTTTCCATAGGGCGGTTGGACTCACTTTTAGCTCGAACGGCTGAATGGATTTCCACGAAACTTGGCAAAATTGTAGATATTGTTTGCCCGATGTGCCTTTGCTAGGTCTCAATATATGTGCTCCAGTGGATTTAGATAAATTAACGTTCAAAAAAATATATATATCTGTAACAGCGCTCCGGTTAGCGCCCCGGTTCGCGTACCTGACGCGTAACGGAAGTTCGCGAAGCGAAGCTGATTGGCTCTCCGGTGTCTGTCAACATTCTAAACAGCCGCCATCTTGTCTCTCGGTAGGATCAAGAGACAAGAGGTGAAGAAAAACGAAGGGGGAAATTAATGAAAGGGGGCAACGTAGACCCCTCCTGACCCCCTAGGATTGATGAGGGGGCTATTAAAGGGTCCCACGGGGCAAAAAATAAAAAAATAAAAAATTTCTGTTTTTTCGCGGTAGAGGCGCTACCCGGTACGCGAACCGGGAAGCTAACCGATAGCGTAATGGGAGTCCGCCATCTTGTTTTTTGGATGAATTTAGACACAAGATGGAGGATAAAGAATGTTGGGAAAGGGTATAAGGGGGCACGGGAGACGTATCCTGACCCCCTAGGTTTTCTAAGGGTGGCTAAGGGGGCTCATATATGTTGAAAAAGAAAGCATTTTTTGGAATTTTTCTCGAGGTTAGCTGCCGGTACGCGAACCGGGTAGCGAACCGGGAAGCGAACAAAAGTGAAAATTTGTGAAAAAAGGTACATTTGAAATTTTTAAAGAGTAATCATAGTTAAGGTAGCTCTGAAAAGAGCTATTGGGTTCTGTGTAAGTTCTAGGTACTTATAAGTAGGTACCAATACATAGTCTTAAATTCAGGTTGAAAATTCTGTTCCCCTCATCTGAGAAGAGAACTCCATCTCCTCTATAGATATCTTGCATGTAGTAACGCAAGTTATTGTTGTAGATGGAGCCCATTCCATGGTCTCTCATGTAAGCTGAAACAGACTTATTTACATGCTTCCTCATCTCTGTGTTACTCCCTCTAGCTGTCTTTCTTTTAACATTACTCTCTGTTTCCTTCCCTTATACTCACTCTTCTTTTAATTTTTTTTTCGCTTCCGGTTCGCGTACCGGGGCGCGAACCGGGAAGCGAATCAAAAGAAATAGAGGTTGCCAGAGTGCTAAACATTCTAGCAATTTTTTATAAATGGGAGGGAGTTCTGAAAAGAACTTTTTTTTAATTGTTTTTGTTGTTTTATATATTTTTTTATTTTTCTGAACATTTTTTTACTTGTTTTGTATTTTTTGAACGGTTTTATATTTTTTTAGTTTTTTTTGGGGGGGAAACGAAAATCACTCATTATAAAGGGCTCAACAGGAGCAACAAAAAAAAAGAAAATGTACTTTCTGGGGCATTTTGGACATTTATGATTTTCGATAGCTCTGTTGATTAAAGTTATGCTACTCTCCCTATGGCAAATTAATTTGCCGCAAAAAATGCAGACTTGCTTCACGACCCCGAACTTCAACTGAATGTTTGGGACCGTCTCCCTCGCCTCTGGTCCTGTCACTGCCTGTTCAGTTGATGTACTGGCCACAGGAGGGGGGTTTTCCTGCAGGTCACGTACCTGCGCAGCACTATAATTTATAGGGTGCCACCTCTCCATGTGCCGATGCATGGTGTAATTGCCAAAGCTGTACGTTTTATCAGTCCCTCTGGACAGAGTTTTGCCACAGATCAGACATGTGACGTAGCGGGCATTTACTTTTTTTTGGCCCCGGGGAAATGTATAGAATTGCCAGATGTAGCTATCCTTCACATGGGACCTCCTTGGCTCTTCAGGCAAAAACTGTCTCGTCCCTTGCTCCTCTTCCTCTTCTTCCTCTTCTTCCTCCTCTTGATTAAGGATGACCTGAGGAGGTGGTCCTTCCTTCCTAGGAGGTGGAGGTGGTGGTGGGGGTGCACCAGCTACAGCTACTAATGAAGCCATTTCTTATCAATCAAAATAGGTCTTCCTCTCACAAAGTTGAAAGACAGAGTGAGAAAAAAGGTGGGGGCTTTCATCATTTGGGAAAAAAAAATGTTCTAAACCAATGAAAAGTGTTATTTTTAGGTCACATGACCTAGCCTTACATCATTAGGAAACCAAAAGTGAAATGAACCAATGAAAAGTTTTATTAGCAAGTCACATGACCTGTTACGCTTATGTTACGCGCTCCGCGCCGCGCCCCGGATCGCTTCCGGGGTGCTGTGCTTCACGCCTCGGTTCGCGCTCCGGAGCACTTCTGGGTGCGCTAACGCGGCGCGTCATAAGACGCATTACGCGACGCGTCACGATGTTGTTTTCTAACGCGGCAGTTGCGCAAACGGAACGTTTACCGGTTCGCGGACCGGGTCGCGGCACCAAATTGAGCTAACGGGAAGCTACCCAGTGCGCGGACCGGTAGCGAAACAAAAAAAAAATATATATATATATATACATAAAAAAATTGTATTAAAAACATACAAAATATATTTTTCGATTTAAAGAAGAATACATTTTAAAGCTTTTGATATTTGCTATTAAAAAAAACATTGAAATTCACTGAAAAAACCATAGGTTATAGACCATATATAGTTAGGAATTAGCATTACAAAACCTTGAAAATTCACTGAAAAAACCATAGGTTATACACCATATATAGTTAGGAATTAGCATTTACAAAACCTTATTTTACTCACACAAAACCATTGAAATTCGCATATATAGTTAGTTGCACTAACTATATATCGCGCACCCGCAATCCACTGCTGATCATGTCACATATTACATCATTCATGACATGGTCAGTGACATCACTGATGACATCACTGATGACATCTCAAATGACATCACTGATGACAACATCCAGTGACTGTATGTTTCTGTAAAGTTAAAATATGTCTTACATATTGAAGAATTAGTGGATTTATAAGTGTCTGGATGAAGGATTTAGTAGGTGCATGACTGACTGTATGAGTGAGTGATTAAATGTGTCTCACTGAGTGCATGGTTTAGTGACTAAACTGTCTTAATTTGTGCATCATTATATCTGTTGTTCTGTAAACTGCTGCATGTGTTGATCAGTAGCTATATGAGTAACTATATGGGTTATTGATTGGTTGCATAAACAAAAGGAATCCACTAAAATGGGTTTGGTGATCCCTACAGTGGTGGGGAGCAACCAGTGTTGTTTAAATACCCCTCACACACCAAAAGGCCCCTTGGTGTCATGCTTCATCATTGGGGTCTTCGCAAACCTCTACGGAATGCGGCGTGCTGCGACTCACGACTACGTAGGAGCACTTATGAGTGAACTATGTGTTGGTGTGTGTGAGGGTGATGTAATGTGAGTGGTGAGGTAAAAAGTGAAATATTAAAAAATACCTGGCTCGTGAGTTTCTAAAAATTTTGTATTCAGTCCCCGGCTGGTATCGTTAAAAAGTGCAAGGGAGGTTTGTCTTTACTAATTAGGGTAAGATAACCTCACAAGTGCGTCGTCGACATGTTTCGGAGTAAAAACTCCTTCTTCAGGACAAGGATGTGCACTAGGTATCCTCACCTTACTCACATGGATGTAGATGTAAAAGTGTGCTCTACAAAAATAAACTTAGGTGAAATGTACCTATCTGTTTTATTAAAGTTCGTTGCGCCCAATTGGCGTGTTTTGAACTTATGGTAACAGGTCTAGTAGCCTCATGAGCCAGATGCGTGGTATTGGGGGTCTCCTGTCGTGCCCACTGTGGCAATGGTTACAGCAGTGCCTGTTTGGCTTCGTCCCCTCAACGCGGCTCCCACGCATAAATTTGTTTTAGAAACCCACGAGCCAGTTATTTTTTAATATTTCACTTTTTACCTCACCACTCACATTACATCACCCTCACACACACCAACACATAGTTCACTCATAAGTGCCGCATTCCGTAGAGGTTTGCGAAGACCCCAATGATGAAGCATGACACCAAGGGGCCTTTTGGTGTGTGAGGGGTATTTAAACAACACTGGTTTCTCCCCACCACTGTAGGGATCACCAAACCCATTTTAGTGGATTCCTTTTGTTTATGCATATTTCTAGGGGAGACAGAATCCACTTCTCCTCTCCCTCCCCCTTTTGTTTATTACGTGTTATTGATTGGTTGCCCATGTATTTGTATGGGAGACTGAGTGTGTGTGTGGGTGTCTGGGAGGTGTATGACTCTGTGCATAGATGTGTGAGCAGTTGATTCACTAGATGTATGGGTTCAAAAGTGCATGTGGAAACAGCTGTATGAGCGGTTGACTGTGTGCATGAGTGTATTGGTGAGTGAATGGATATCTCAGTGCTACATGTCAAAGTAAGTACATATGTAAAACACAGTACATGTGAGAGTTGACATATATAAATAACTGTGCATAAGAGCCAGTGAATGTGTGAGTGGCTGTATGGATCATTGTGAACTTGTATCCGGGATTGTATAAGAGAGTAAATATGTGTTAGTATATGTTTGAATAAGTAAGGTGTGTATAACTGTATAGTTGAGAAAATGGAGGTGTGATTGATTCTTTGCATGACTGACTAGGTGTGTGTGTAACTTCATGGATGAGTGACAGTCTATGAGTGTCTGTTTACACTGAGTGTATCTAAGGTTATATTAGCGTCTGAAGAGGTTCATCGTATTATCAAATGAATGATGTCATCAGTGATGTGATCAGTAATGTCAAATGAGATGTCATCAGTGATGTCATGTGAGATGTCATCAGTGATGTCATCAGTGATGTCATTTGAGATGTCATCAGTGATGTCATCAGTGATGTCACTGACCATGTCATGAATGATGTAATATGTGACATGATCAGCAGTGGATTGCGGGTGCGCGATATATAGTTAGTGCAACTAACTATATATGCGAATTTCAATGGTTTTGTGTGAGTAAAATAAGGTTTTGTAAATGCTAATTCCTAACTATATATGGTGTATAACCTATGGTTTTTTCAGTGAATTTTCAAGGTTTTGTAAATGCTAATTCCTAACTATATATGGTCTATAACCTATGTTTTTTTCAGTGAATATATATATATATATATATATATATATATATATATATATATACACACACTTGCTGGTCACTGTCACACACTCATGTGCGCACTCACAAACTCACTCTGGCACTTATACACCCATTCACAATACCTACTCACACACTTATGCATTCAGTCTCATACCCCCTCAGATACTCATGCACTCACTTACATATCCATTCAGGTACTTAGGTACCTACTTACAGACACACTCGGAGAGTGATGCACCCATGTACAAACCTACTCAGACTCATGCATCTACTTAGAGACTCAGTCATAGACCCATGCGTAAAGTCTCATACCTACTTAGAGACTCTTACAATGTCTCACAAAACAACCTGGGCACTCATACACCCACTCACAGACCCACCGAGATACTCATGCACCCACTTACAGACTCACTCAGAGTCACGCACCCATGTACAGACCCACTCAGAAACTTCTACCCCACGTAGAGACCCACTCATAGACTCACACATACAGTATCATACCCACTTAGAGACATTTACAATCATTCACAGACCTACCTGGGCACTCATGCATCCACTCACAGACCCACTCAGATACTCATGCACCCATTTATAGACTCACTCAGAGAGTAACACATTCACTAACAAACCCGTACAGTCACTCCCAGTCAGTCACAGACCCTCTCAGAGACTTATGGACTCATTCACTCACGCATACACCCCGAAACTCACACACCTACTCACAAACTCACTCAGATATACATGCACCCACTCACTCACTGCTCATGCATCCACTTCCTGACCCACTCAGACACTTGCCCTTCCAGTCACAGACTAATTCGGATAGTCATGCATGTACCCATTCAATCACCCACTCAGAGACTTATGCTCTCACTCAAAGACCCATTGAGATACTCATACGCCCACTCAGAGTCACTAAGACACTCACACACCAATATAGTCCCACATACAGCCACCATAGACCTACCTAGAGACTTATGCACCCAGTCAGTTATACACTCAGAAACTCTTGCACCCAATCAGTCACACTCGGAGACCCACACACCCACTAACAGAACTACTCAGACACTCATGCTGACCATCATAGACCCACTGAGAGACTCATGCACACACTCATAGAAAAACTTCGACACTCATGAACCCACTCACTCACAAACTCAGGCACTCACTTAGACACTCATGTATCCACTCACAGGTCCAGTTAGACAGTCATATACTTACCTACCAATGCACAAAGGCACACATGCGCTCACACAGATCCTCTCATATACTTATACAGTAAATGAGAGACTTAGAGATACAGTGATGCATGCAGTCATAGATTACTCTGAAAAAGTTATGCACTGTGTTATAGAGGTATTACAGGAGTTGTACATGCTATTATAAAGCAATTTAGTTGGTAATGTGTTTAGGGTGTTGGGTGTAATCTATTTTGCAGTTATAAGTTTTGAATGTGCTGGTGGCTTTTGAATGTCTGCATTTGTTTTGTCATTTGGCGACGTATTCACAGTGACCGCAGCTACCAATATCATTACACTGCCCAGCGTCACAGCAAAAACGGCAAATATTCTTTGAAAAAATATGATTCTGTAAAGTACACTTATAAAGCTCAACTGTTAAATATACTGTAAAATGTGTCTATATGTATGTATTTTACACTTTGTACAAACCACGGGCTCTTTGCGACTACCGACATCACTGTGATGACGTTGGTAGTCGGGAATATTTTCTTTTTCTAAAGGTGGTTTTCTCCAAAATTGATGATAGAACAAAAAGTTAAAATATCTTACAAAATATTTAGACATCAACTTCATTTTAGAAATGTCTTTATGTATTTTTGAGCATGTAAAATACATTTGCTGATCAAAGATCCTCCACAGTAAATATGACAATGTTGTGCGGACTCAAAAAATTCTTACAAATAAAACCAGTTATTAATGTACTTTCTGATAAACACATACTAAATCAAAAAACGAGTGGTGTATAATATAAATATAATATGAAATATCCAATTATAGAAAGAAAATACGAAAACCTTAGAGGCTCACTTAACAAAATGGATGTTACAATTAAGAAATGGAATTAAAAAAAAAACTTAGAAGTCCACTTAAATAACCAAAGGTTACAGGGATGTTATAGTAAGGAGTAATGTTTAAAAAAAACTACAAATCTACTAAAAAACACGGTTATAGAGCCATTATAGTTGGGACATAGAATAAAAATAAATTAGAAATTCACTGAAAAAAACAAAGGTTGCAGGGACGTTACAATTAGGCTGAAATTTCTCTCGTGTGAAACCTGAGAAATTAAGCAGTTATAGTTAGCTGAGCTAACTATAACCCCCTGCAATGCACTGCTTATGACCTCACATATTACATCACTCATGACATGGTCAGTGACATCACTGATGATATCATCAACAGAATTTCTGATGCACCCACTCACACCCCCATGTAACCTTCCATACACCCACTTCAACTTCCACACTACCATCCTCAAAACTATTGACACACCCATACCAGTACTTACACACCTACTCACTGATTCATAGGTCTACCCACTCATCCACTCAGTTACCCATACTGCCACTTATACACCAACCCACTCACTAATACAGCCTTGAAACAACACTTACTGGTAGTAATGTAAAAGAGGCGCACCTCACACACATGTAAAATCAGATCGGGTCAGAAAGTAATGTGTTCAAAGGTCACTTTAGATACCATTTAGGGTTGTTGCAACTCGGGATAAATATGCACCCTACTACCTGGATGCTCAAGTTCACAGGTCCTGCCAAAGCGTTCACTGTGAAACACAATATCTATATACACATATCCCAGCACTCCAAAAATTAACTTTTGAGGTCTATATTTCAGCGAAATACTCTATGTGTTACCCCAAATTTCACTGGCAATAGACAAAGTTGGGTTCTCAAAATAAAGTGAATTTTAATTCACAGCTGTATTTGAGACATCATATTTTAAAAAATATCCAAACATACAATACAATTTTCAAAAGAATTCAAAGAAGATGGACCAAGAAAGGACATATATCCCCCAATAACATTCAAAAGACTAAGAACAGTAGTTATTGCCTTTTCATCCTGGTCCATGATAAGAAACAGCCGACACGTGTTTTGTCACATCAGGTGACTTTCTCAAGGCTGCAAAGATAATAATGTATGTTCATTCATTTTGTAAAAACATGTACAAAAGCTTTAATAAATCCTAAAAATATTAAAATCTGTCATCATTTAAATATTTTTGGAAAGAAGATTCCTTATGTAAGTGCATCATGGAAAATGACGAGCCAGAAAAGGAAGGTGATTTAAAGATAAGATGAAAACCATAAAAAAGAGACCCAAGGAAATGTACTATATAAGTTTTAGTTTAAGTATCCAAAGATTGATTCGACCCATTACCACACCGTGCCAAGAAAGTAGTTGTCCACACAATTTAGTAAGTGAAAACCTTAGACCGAATCTAATTTTTGAGGACACTGACCTTTAACCCTAATTCCATAGGAATTGGATACAACGAGGTTTCTAGAGTTTGCAAGATCATCAAACGTCTAAGGCAGTAGCCCAAACTCTGTAATAATGAATATATAATAGATGCTAGTTACTCCATGTAAGACCGATAGTTTCTTGGTATTCAGGAGTTGTAACCAAATAGGCAACTCACTTAGCAATAATATATCAGAGTCCTCCCAATTGTTATATAGATGCCTGTACACACGATCCAGTATGCCTCACGTCCGAGGATTCTGGTAAAAATGTGAAAAACGAAGGTATATACCATTAGCATATTTTTCTAGAACGGCTAATATACCAAAAGTCATTATTGATATTGGCCATACCTATCGTTTAAACTTAGTCAAATCGTATATTATGTGTTAAAAGGCTCAGGAAATTCAAGGACTGGATGAAAGTTTCGCCATGATTAGTATGATGTGAAGGTTTTCCATCCGTGTGGAAACGATACTGAAATACACAAGAATTTATTTGAAATAAAACATTGATGACTTTTATAGGTCAGATGTAGTCACTGTATAAGGTGTCCAAGTGGGCATAGTAATACTTACTTGAATACCATGAATAAACAAGACCAGCTTGTCATTTCAAAATCTAATTTTATTCTTCAAAGAAAGAGCATTTTCTTTAATAGATCATTATTTTATTAACAAAGTAAGCAGCATTTAATGAGGAATGATCAATTAGACTGACATTCAAAAGGCATAATCAGAAAACATGAATATTAATTAATAACAGTTTCCATTCCCTAAAGCTATTTCCCTATCTATTCTCACTCCACCTAAAAAGGAATAATCAATAAAGTCTGCTATCCTTACGTGCGCCAAAGAGTCCAACAGCACGACCCGCCCTTTAGGAATGGGAAAGCGAGAAGCGCCCTCCTGCCCATGGGGCCAAGTTTTATACCTTTCTGACTAGCTAATCTTCTCTAAATTGAACACATTTCTTTGCCATCCAGTGTCCTCATTGGCTGACTGATGTCAGTCCATTACGTGTCATCATGTCTCCTTACCAAAATCGAGCCTTTTCTTTGACTCTATTGTCCACTGTTTTACGTGACTTTTGGCTTCCTCGAAAATGAAACATTTCACGAGTTACAGTTCGTGACTTCCTTAGCTTGGCAAACTTTGCCGCTTCCTGTCCTTGAATCTGTCTCTCCAAGAGCACATTTAGCACTGTTTATTTGAATTTGCAAAACTTGTCAACTTGGTAAAAGTTTCCACTTCCAAGCTGGGCTCTTTCTGGACAGGACTCGAAAATGCCATCTTTTCAATGTGCATTTTAGGCCTCGCTCGAATACTATCATTTAAACAAACACAAGACCCATTCTGTTACCCACCCCCTTTGCTAATTATTAACCCATTAATCTATGTTACCTAGCTGAAGCACACAAAGCAGCATTTATATTTACTTTCTTCTTTTAGGCCGCAGGATCCTCCACGCGCTTATGCCACATAAAAAGACGAAAAGACATAACATAAGCACACAAAATAAGCACATGCCATTAATTAAACAGCCGCATTTAATACTGACAAAGACAAAATACAAGATTAGTTTTATTTTCAACGTACTCGCATTTGCAACATAAACCACATGAATTAGTCCCTCATGTTTGTATATATGCATTTTTACACTAAGTTAATTAATAATTCATCACACACTAGTTAATACTGTTACGTTTTTTAATGGGAGTTTAACTTTGCGAGTCAGAACAAAATATCATTCAGAACCTCGCTCCATCACCAGTATCTAAGGAAAGGCCCTAGACTGGTTACTCTCATTCCTCACTGACAGAACACAGAGAATAAGACTCCCTCCTTCCTCTCAGAAGCGACAGAGATCAGATGTGGACTACCCCAAAGATCCTCCCTCAGCCCTACTCTCTTCAACGTCTACATGTCCCTTCACAACCATCATCAGAAACCACAGTCTCAACATAATTTCCTACTCTGATGACACCCAGCTCATCCTCTCCCTCACCAAGAAACCCAACATCACCAGGCACAACTTCTAAGAAGGGATGAAAGCCATCACAACCTGAATGCAGAACAGCCACCTGAAACTCAACTCAGAGAAAACAGAAGTCCTCATCCTCTGCGCCACACCTCTACATGGAATGACACCTTCTGCCCCCCCTCGGAAACCCACCTACACCTACAGACCATGCACTTAATCCCAGCATCATACAGGACTTATCACTCACTATGACTTGCCAGATCAACGCCATCTCCTACGCATGCATCAGCACCCTCCGCGTACTACGTGAAACATTCAAGTGAATCTCTTCTGACACCAGGAAAATGGTCACTCACACCCTCATCACCAGTAGACTGGACTACGGCAACGCCCTCTATGCCGGAATCAACAGACAACTCCTACGCAAACTCCAGACCATTCAAAACACAGCAGCCAGATTAATCCTTGATATCACACGTCACAACCACATCACCCAACTACTGCGTGACCTCCACTGGCTCACTGTCAAAAAAATAAATAATTCAAGCTGCTCACGCACACCTACAAGGCCCTTCACAACATTGGACCTCAATAGCTCAACAACCACCTCTACTTCCATACCCCCAAGAGAAACCTCTGCTCAGCTGACCTCTCCCTGGCCACAGTCCCATCCTTCTACAGGACCAGAACGGGTGGAAGGTCCTTCTCCCACCTCACAGCTTAGCATTTCAATGATCTCCCCCTTCACTTCTGGCGATACCTGACACTGCACCAATTGAGGGAAGACCTCAAGACCTGGCTCTTCGAATGAGCTGCTCACACCCACCCCTCAGCTTGTTGAGATCCTAACGGGTGAGAAGTGCACGCTACAAAACCCTGATTGATTGATTGAATATAGTGATGTTGCATCCTAAGTCACCATGCTATTTCCTAGAAAACAGAGAAAGGATGATTTTAGTTTGAAAGTTTTTTAGGTGTGGGTATTTTCTCCTCACCCCAAGTGTACCTCTCACCCTCCTGAGAACATATTTGGTAACATTCATCCTCAACCTACCATTCAATCAATCTTCATAATCCTAGTCTATCCAAAGTGGCCCTAAGTATGCTGCTCAACATACCAAGTAGCCTGGAACACTCCATTTGCCTTCGACATAAATTCATGAACATACATGTAGAACAGCTCTGTTTTGGCATGGAAATGGTAGGTTGTGGGGTATGGAGGCATTACGTACTGTTGGAGGTGATGGTATTGTTATAACGCCATTCTTCCTAGCAAAGGCTGCCCTACGGTCCATATTAGGAAGTCCTATCTCATACATCTTTCTTATCTCAACGTGGGCATAATTATTGATAACTTGGTGCATTATGGGGGTGTGGCCCATAATGGCGTATTTACAAACACCTCAGATATGTCAGCTTTAAGAACCTGAACTTGCCCTCATATTCAGCAGAGGTGTAGGAGACACTTTGCAATGCATAGTGGTACTTTCTTTGGAAAAATCAGTCCATCTGCGCCAGATGCATGGGGAATGTATGAGCACACAAAACATGATTTATCAGTCTTCTTCAATATTGATGACATCACTGTTGACATTTCAAATGACATCATCCACAGAATCTCTGATGCACCCACTCACACCCCCATATAGCCTTTCATACACCTACTCCAACGTCTGTACTACCATTTACACAAACCTTTGACACACCCACACCAGTACTTGCATACCCACTCACTGATTCATAGGTCTACACACACATCCACTCAGTTATCCGTATAGCCACCAGCTCACTCACAAATACAGCCACTGATATATCCACTCATACAGCCATATAGCCACTTATGCCCTGTCAGTCACTCATAGAGCTATTTACACACGTACTCAGTCACCTATAGAGTAAATCAGACAGCCATTACTCACCTATACAGTTATACGCACACCCACTCACCTAATCATACAGCTACTAACAAATACTCACTCACCTATACAGTCATAGACATAAGCATATACTCAATCATACAGCCACTCTCACAAACACATACAGTAACTCATAAACTCCAGCACTCACCTATACTACCTTTCACATATGCAGTTACTCACCCATATACTACTGATACATCCATTCACTCACTGACACAGCCATATACACACTCAGTCATGTATACAGCCCTTCTCTTATATACTCACTAACCCATACACCCACTAACTCACCATCTCACCCAACCATGCAGGCATTCACACACCCTGTCACCCACCCACACAAACACTATATACAGCTACTCAGACAACCAATCAATCATCCATACACCCACTCATGTACCCACTAATCAACCCATATTGCCACTTAGACACCATCTGACAGACTAATTCAGACATGCAGACAACCTAATCAGTGACCCATATATTCACAGAGACTCCTAATCACTCACTTATACTGAATCATTGATACAGGCACTCATACACCCCTGTTCATTAATACATCTTAGTATATATTTAACACTCCTAACTTTTTAAAAACACTCACAGTCACTGTATGATGTCACCAATGATGTCATCAGTGATGTTATTTGAGATGTCATCAGTGATGTTACTGACCATGTCATGAGTGAAGTAATATGTGAGATCATAAGCAGTGCATTGTAGGGGTGCGAGTTATAGTTAGCTCAGCTAACTAGAAGTGCTGAATTTCTAAGGTTTTGTATGAGTGAAATGTCAGCCTAACTAGAACATCCCTGTAACCTTTGGGTTTTTCAGTGAATATAGGAACCTAGGTTCTAACTAAAATAACTACCTATTGACGACCACCAGTAGGTACTCTATATGTAATACCAGTATTACCTACTGGTGGTCACCAATGGATGGCTATAGTTAGGACCTAGTTTCCACAGGAAAAGCATTTTTTGACTTGGCTATAATTTTGGCGTCGTTCGAACAATCTGCATGAAATTTTGATAAAAAAGTGTCATTGTGGGTACTATTGATTGGGAAAGTTTGGGGGTGATCGTGATGTGGGGATTGAGAATTTGGGGTGCGAAATATGGTTGCGTTTATAATGTTAATTCCCATAGGAACCTTTAGCCACCTCTACAGCCCAAACCTCTATTCAGACTAACACCAAATTTGGTAGGGAGGTAGATGTTGGTTCAAGGAAGTGCCATTTGCTTATTAGGTGTAAATCTGTTCAGTAGTTTGTGGGAAATCTAAGCTGAAATTTCTAGTGATATCTCTGGTTTCGCAAGGAATCGTGGATGCACGTTCCAACTGGAACCCTCTGATTGACTGGACACAACCTGAATATAAAGTTGCGGCTATAAATGTAACAATTCCTAGGCAATTAGAATAAAAACAAAGGGAATTAGTATGTGGAGGGGGAGGACATTCAAACCAAACCTTATTCCAATCAAATAATGTTTAATATACAATTATTAAAAAATCACATTTATTTCAATTAAAATACACATAAAGAATGCACAAAATTATTAGACAAAAATGAACAATAATTCATAAAACATAAAAATGGTGGCAAGAGAATATTTCTCGACGCGCGTTTCGGCGTGTACAACAACGCCTTCTTCAGGAGCCACACAAAGTGTTAAAATAGAGGAGAATTACATCTGTCGGTGGATGTTTGAACGATTTGTAAGTCCAGAACGTATTGCTTTGTTTCAGACAGATGTGTTTTTCAGAGGAATCAATAGTTGGGGCACTTGTCACAGAAGAACAACCCCAATCAAGAAAACATTTCAACGGGCGGAATGTGCCGGTGTTAAAACAGCGTATTTACCAATGATAGAGAAAAAGGGGAGTTCTCTGTTGAAAAGTGGGATTATGGGCGATATCTAGAAACGGGATCATCCGGTCGATAGCGGGAAAAGATATTTGCTGCCGCTTATCTTGATCGCGTGCAAATACTTCAATCAGGATTTTAAATTATCAAAGCGAAATGGCTCAAGATGGCTGTTGGCGTCTGGCGTCCGTTGCAGCTGCCATTTTATCTTTCGGGATTGGTTATCAGGGCTGAATATCTTTGTGAAAGCCCACATAAGGGGTCAGGGTGGAGATACTCTGACCCCATGGTTGAGAAATGGAGGTGTTATTGATATCTGTGATGACAACGTGACCGCTAGCGCAACCCCCCTTTGTACCATCGCGGGGACATCGCGAATACCGATGTCATCACGAATATTGGTGGAAATATAAAACAAATATCAGCTAATCATTAATACTAGATATAGAGATAGAGATATTGAGATTCCGATACATGTTTTATAGAGTGAGTTATCTAAGGTGATGGTTGGAATTAATTATATAGTTATGTTTTGAATGCAGTGGTGACTATTGAAATGCTTCTTTTGCTTTCCACTTTCATGACGTATCACGGCGGATCGCGATTACCGATATCATCACTATATTTGGAGTCACTGTGAAAATATAAAATAGGTTTTAGAGATGGTTTTTCTAGAATTACACTTAGAAAATCACTAGTTTGAAGTGAACATGAATAAACCTATAGTGTGTAAAATACTGTAATGTGTGTGCTTGCATGTGTTTTCACTTTATGGAAAAGGCGCAATCTTCGCGGTTAACGACATCGCAACATCCTAAATAACCACGAAAACGGGGAAATAGTTCTGAAAGATGGTTTTTAAAGAAACATATTACAAAAAATGTGTTTAAGCATTCTTTGAACGATGTATGTATATAGTAATATGTGTAGGGCAATTTTCAGAATTAATTTTCTTACATATTATTTTTGATTTGTTGATGGTCATTGAATGTCTGCCTTTGTTTTCCACTCTTGCAACGTATTCACGGGGATCGCAACATCGTCGCAAAGATCCCCAAAAACTGAAAAAAGGATCTTTGTAAAGAAAATGAACAATGTTTCAGGTACTAGGGTGGCTCTGAATAGAGACTTTGTGTTGGTTGTGTCCATATGGCTGCTATACATAGGACCGGATGCAGAGTTTCAGGTTACTTAGAAACACCCTGTTGCCTTCATCTGTAAAGTGTATTCCATCATTTCTATAAATTCCAAGCATGTCAAAACGCAGATTGTTGTTATAGATACCACCCATGCGATGCTCTCTGAGGAATGCAGAAAAGACAGTGTGAGGGAAAAGTGAGATCTATTCTGAAACGGTTTTTTTAATTAGGATTTCCAGCCCTACCCCAGTTATTGTGCCTATGTCATTGTCGCCACAGTGCAAAATCATGAGGTGAGCCTTTTGGGAATCCACAATGGATTTAACCAGAGCCAGCAACTGATGAAACTTTAACCCTCGCTGGGCAAACCATGTAATCTACACATTTGGTAAACCCAAGTCTCTGTCAATACCTCTTTGCAGGCTTTTTAGCCCAATAGATAGAGCTGTGGCCCACAATCCATTTTGAAGTGAAGTAGTATCAGCAGTCGTGAGAAGACTGGAGCTGCATAAGGTAGTTTTCCGGTTAAAATGGAGGTGGTTTTTGAAAAAGATATATTCATTGGATGCTGTCAGCAAGGAGTCGTACTATTGGCTTTTTAATAAAAGAAATGTAATACAGATGTTGATATGCTTTTGAAACTTTCGAGTAAAGCACACCTACTTTATCTTATTTGGAAGTAGCATGTCCCTTCTAGAATGTGTTATGAACTTGTGGCCTGCTGGTTTCCTGGGTTGCTAGGTACACTGAGCTAAGAGTGTATTGTGGGGAAGGGTGTTAAATAGACAGAATATTTTTTTTAAATTGAGGAGGGATGACACAATGTAAGTAATGGCAAGATATAATATCCAATTCAGGACTATGTAATAAACAAGATATAGATCTGGACTCTCTTTTTTTTCATGATTTCTCAGCGATCTTCGCGAATACATTCTGAACACACATATATAGGAATCTCTTTTTGAAAGAGAGGAAAAGGGTTAACAGATACTATCCATTCACAAGAGGAGATAGTCTAGTCTAAAATGAAAGACATGATTTCATTTGCTGCCTTTCCCATGATCACAGAGTGCAACGTTGAAGAGGTTGCTATTTTATGGTTGCTTTGTATGAGAGTGGTATACCAATCTTGTGCTTAGTGTTTAGAAAACCTAACAATCTAAAAACTATCGATAATGAGTTAAAACAAAAATATATTCTATACAAACTGAATTCACTGGTATGTACACAACTTTTTAATTCTTTATAAAATTACATTAGAAATAAAGATGTATATGGGAATTTGATAAAAAAAGAGGACAACTGTGACCTGAAAAGATATATCACAGGAGTAGTGTAGTCACAAATAAATGATAACATATTGTCCGCCTGTATATGAATTAGAAAGAAGTAATACTTGTTAGGTATGTATTGGGACTTGTTTGTCAATGTGTTTTTTAACTTATAAGACCGCTTTGCATTTGATTCGATGGTGAGATATGTTTCTTGTGGTTGTACATAGCTAAATGTACAGTGGGACGTTTGAGTTTACTTAAAGATGCAGAGAGGTATATATTTTTGAAGAGTTGGCCTGAAGGTGTGCATCTGTTATGAAATCTCATATATGTTTACATGGTGATCTATGTTCAGTAAGGCTGATAAAAATTTCATGTATATGGTGAGGACGGTGTTTTTTTCTTTAAACATGGTTTGTTTAAAATTGAGAAGTATTAATAGTGCAGAATGTCTTGAGGGTTCTTGTGCTAGTTTCATTTGGTGTGTAACCTTTGTTTGGAAAATGCTGAATATATGTTTTAGAGGCAGACGAAGTATTTGAGAAATTATGCAGCTATGTCATTCACATAAGGTTTTGTGCTTTGAAAATGTTTTAAATGTTGTTTTCATTTTAGAAAATTACTGATGCATGTGGATGCTCAGTAGCAAAGCAATGTATGCTGCTAGAGAGCTATGTATACAATTATATACCAAGTGTGATATCTAGACTCAGTCACACATATCTCAGTAGAAAAGAATATAGTAAAAAAGGGAAAGCCACCAGGGGCCTGCTCCTCATACAGACCTCCGTTTTTAATTAATGTCGATACTAAGATATATGTCAAAATACTAGCTAACCAATTGGCGACATTGCTGCCCTGGTGGTGCGCCCAGCAAAGACGGGTTTGTGCCTGGGCGCAGCCTCAACTCAAATCTACATACCAAATTCGGCACAATTCAGAGGCTGGATACTGAGGTCAAAGCATCAGCAGTATACTTAGACACAAAGAAGGCATTTGACACTGTAAATTAGGCCTTCATGAAGGGTGTTTTGCAAAGAATCAGGGTGGGAGAGATTTTTCTTCAACTGGTAATGACTCTGTACGCTCAACCCACAGCTCGGGTTAGGCTTGGAAGGGAGGTAACGGGCCCTATATTTATTTCTAGAGGGACCCGACATGGCTGCCCTCTGTCCCCACTACTCTATGCCCTAGTGGCTGAACCTGCGAGAATATCATATGCACAGGGGACTAGGATTCATAGGATATCACGTAATAATCTCTGCCTATGCGGACGATACCCTGCTGTATGTTCGTGACCCAGAAAACCATCTCAACCCTATCCTAGCAGAGGTGGTTTAATTCAGGAGTTTGTCAGGATTTCATATCAATTGGACCAAGTCACTGGTGTTTCCACTAACCCCAGTGACAGCCCCAGTCACAATGGACTTTCTCATACAATGGACCACAGACCCAATCTGCTATCTTGGTGTACATATTCATACTGACCCAACAGTTGTCATAACAGAGAACTACAGGAGAGCAATCTCCAAGCTAGAGGACGATATCAACAGGTGGATTAAATTACCCTCTCCCTGATGGAATGCATCTCCTTAATGAAGATGGTGATCCTACTTTGGCTCCTTTTATTTTTCCTTAACATTCGGTATTACTGCCGTGCTCCGTTTTTGAGCTCCTTTGCAAATTAATGACTAGACTAGCTTGGGCCGGGAAGAAGCCAAGGTTCAAGTGGGATACATTGACACTCCTGTATGCAGCAGGCGGATTGGGGGCTTCCAGACTTAGAAATCTATTACAGGGTTGCGCAGGCCTCGCATTCATACAGTTGGCTACATTGTCCCCATGAACGACTACATTTGTTTCTGGAACTGAACCTGGCGGGCCCCCTGACTCTCCCACAGTTCCTCTTCATAGCCCCAGTCCATAGACATGGGAACCTGTACTCCCTAAATTCCATAGTATACGCATGGGGCAGACTACTAGACTCACAGTCTGGAGTGCTCATGTACTGCCTGCTCATGCTTTTGGACTGGTGTGTTTGGCTCTCGACGTGCAGGGAACGGGCTGTCCTCCAGGCGATGATGCACATAGGCAAATGCACAATGGTTGACTTTTACCATGACGGGACATTGCGCAGCTGGGATGACTACACTGAGGGCACACAAGGATTCTCACCACTTGATAAATTCCAATATCTCAGGGTCTCACATGCAAGGCAGCAGCAATTGGGAGAGGATATGCAGGAACCCACAGAGTTCCCGGCACTTTCTTATATTATAAAAGCAAATTTGTCAGCAAAACTCATCATAGTACTATACTCCATGGCTCAGGAGCCGGGGTAACTGCAGCCACATAAAGCTAGGATGGAGAGGCAAAGAGATCTTGGCATCATAATTGATGACATGTGCGGAACGTACTGCTGCAAGGCCAAGAAGTGGGTGTCTCTGAATGACAGGCATCACCTGCTCCATTTCAAATATCTTAACAGGTTGGTGTGATACGTGTTGAAGGATACAGCTAAGTGCGACAGATGCGACAGGTGTGGCATTGTCCTGCCCCAAGATTTTGGCATTTTTGAAGAAAGTGTTCGCCTAGTCCATTGGTTGCGCCATTGGGATACTACAGGGACATTCAGGCCAACTGTAAGAAACTGGTTGCTATGGGACTGCTATTGGCCAAATGCAGACCCCACACTACTCATTAATGATTGGAAAATGGATATGCTATACTGTAACACACAATCTGACACATACAACAAACTTCTTCCGACGCAGTTTTGACCTAAAGGCTTTTGGGTCTTATACCAGCAATACCTAGTTGGGAAGGAAACAGGCAAGTTGGAGGATGCGGTGAGGTAGATTGCTGCTCATGGGAAATGGCTATCTGCTGCTAAAACTGCTACAGAAATAATTGTTATTAGGGGACCATTGTATATCTTGCTCACCTGCGATCCTCACTAACTTACATGCGGGACTGCAACCATGGATGATTGAACATTTACTTCTAGTGCTTTGACGGTACAGGATGCCACAACAAGTCTAGCAATGATAAGGGGATGCCTCACCTTGTTGGGTTTCCATTGCATGTCTGTTAATGTGCCCTTTCAGTGCTGCATATCAGCTGCGATGGAATAATCGCTGTCTGTTGTGCATAAATAAAACAAAGTAAATATAGTAAAAAAGATAGTTTCATAGTAACAAAAGGAGATAACCAATGAGTCCAATATATAGTCACTACTGTTATGTATCTAAAAGTAATGAAGATACGTTCATAGTCAAACAGAAACTCATGCAATCATCCAATCACTAGTGAGGCAGTCATCAACTCGGTGATTCGGATTCTATTGAGTTATTCTTTTACCTAGACACTTGTACTCTTGCAATCAGGCAGGTAGAAATGATGTAGTCATTCAACTATGGAGGCACTACTTATTCATTCATCTAATCACTCAGACAGTTACCATTTACTTATGCAATTAACAAAGCTGTAAGTTTGCATTCATTGTAACACTTGTGCAGAAGCTATGCAGTTTAGGCATACTCTTACAACCCATGCAGTCACTGAAATACTGAGGCACACACATGAACTCTTGCAAACACTCTGGTACTATTTATGTAGTAGTCTAATTACATAGAGAGTACTATTGTAGCAAACCTGTTATTCATCCAGTAGCTACTTTCTCATTTATTACTGAGGGAATACTGTTGCACTAATACTATCTGTGCACTCCTGCAATCACCTAGACACTAATGTTGCATTCATTTAATCATTCAACCAGTATCTATGCATGTATTGAATTATTGAGCCGTTAGTCATGCGCTTATTTAATCATTCAGGTACTATGCATGCACTCATCCAAACACTCATGCACTCATGCGTTCACCCAGGCACCAACCATAGACATAATGAATCTCTCAGCCAGTACCCATGCACTCATCTATTCACTCAGGCACTATCCATGCACTCATCCATTCACCCAGGTACTACCCACGCAGATATACAATCACCCAGACACTAACTCTGACCTCATCTATTCACTCTAGCATTATGCATGCACTCATCCAATGACCCAGACACTACACTTCCACTTGTCCAATGACCCATACACTACCCTTGCACTCATCCAATCACACAGGTGCTACTCTTGTACTCATCCAGTTACCTATGTGCTACGCACACTCTTATACAATCAACCAGGCACTAGCCATGCACGAATACAATCACACATGCACTACCCATGTACTCATCCAATCATTCTGGCACTACCTATACACTCCCCCAATAACCAAGGTGTAGTGTAGTTCCTATATTCCCAATAGGCTCTGCGCATTGGAATAACATAAACGATAGTTTAGACGTAGGACTGAAGTCGACTAGGTCTCTATTGAATATGTTAGACTTAATTATGAATGCCAGCTAGCTCAGAGGTCACTAGAAACTTTCTCGAGTAAACAAGAAGGTGTTAACTTTCCTGAATAGACAAGAAGGGATTCGTTTCTGACAACCGCATAAACATGACAACCTTGCTCCCTCCAGAATAAGGAGTATATCTCCAGTGTCGCGGAAACAATAGACTATTTTACTCAGTCAATCGTGCATGCTTAGTTTCACCAGAAGCGCAGAGAAATAGAGAGACGGGCGTTTTCAATAAAAGAGGTTATTTATTGAACAGTCTTCTTTCTCATGCAAGAGAAGTGAGTTGCCACAATTGCAATAATTATCATAAAGTAAAGTTCGTACAGTAAAAGGAGTATTATGAAATAATACTGTAAAAGCACGGTATGGTTTCTAAGCCATACGGCGTTTAAAATGGTTAAAATACATACATTGATAAAATCATAACTAAACATACTCAACTGGTGCTTCTAAGATACGCCTACCCCGGTGTACCTAACCTAAGCCTAGTACATGGGAAGGAGTAAGTGAGCTACAGTTTGAGTTAAGATAGTTTTGCCAAGAATCTGAATCAAGAATTTTCTAAGGGTCTAATCAGCTCCATACCTTGTTTATAGAATGAAGGAGGTCTTGTATCTCGTTCTCAGGACTCTATCACCCAGTAACCCGCAAGGGTGACCGGAAAATACTGGAGCTGGATTTCTCGGCAGGAGAAAAGACAGCGTCTCTCTCAGTGCATCAATGGGAGGGTCGGCTTCCTTCAGCACTCGCTACAGCAGGGCGTCGGGCAAGTAGATAGTCGATCTGCTCCAAACCACCGTGTGTTTTGCTAAGGCAGATGCTGGTATATTTATACCTGGAAGGTGCCGAGTTTGACGTAAGGTTGGACATAAGACGTCACTAAGAACTCGCAGTTCTTTCAGGACTCCAGGAGTTCTAGGACAAATCAATACAGAAGCAGGGGGAATTCCCGGGCTGCTGGAGGCTTGGTTTGTTTAAGAACACGTTGTGCTTTCTAGGAGTCTATGGGAGTAGCCTTGCCGTATTTGGACTGCATTGGCTATGACTTAATATGGGTATGATTCTTATGCCTTTATAAGGATATGATTCGATATAACCACATAGGGGCATAAATCGGGAATATTTAAATAGGGTCCTAGATACGTTTACAACAAAGGCACTATCCATGCACTCATCCAGTCACCCGGATACTACCCTTGTACTCAGTCATTCACTGAGGCACTACCCATGCACTCATCCACTCAGGCAGGCAGTCCTCCTGCATCAATCTATTCACCCAGGCAGTGCCCATGCACTCATCCAATCACCCAGGCACTATTAATTCATTCTTGCACTCACCCGTGCACTATCCATACACGCACACAATTACCCAGGCACTGTGCTTGCACTCATCCATTCACTCAGGCACTATCTAAGCACTCATCCATTAACTCAGGGTGTATCCATGCATTCATCAATTCACCCAGGAACTACTCATGAACACATCCAGTCAACCAGGCACTACCCTTGCACTCATCCACTACCCATGCACTCATCCATTCACTGAGGCACTACCTATGCACTCATCCAATCACCCAGGCACTATCCATGTACTCACCCAATCATGCAGGCACTATGCAACATTCACCCAATCACCCTGGCACTATCTATGCACTCACCCAATTACCCAGGCACCACACTTGCACTAATGTAATTACTGAGGCAGTACCTTGCACTCATTCATTCACTCAGGTATACCGGAACACTGATCCATTCACTGGCGTACCCCCAATGCACTTATATATTCACCCAGGTATTAACCATGCACCTATCGAATCACCCAGGCACTACCCTTCTACTCTTCCATTTACCCAGGCACTACCTGTGAACTCATATATTCACCCAGCCACTATCCATGCACTGATCCAATCACCCAGACAGTACCCATATACTCATTCATACACCCAGACATTATCCATGCACTCATTCATTTACCCAGGCACTGCCCAGACAGTCATTCATTCACCCAGCCATTATCCATACACTCATCCATTCATTGATGTACTGCCTATGCAGTCATCCAATCACCCAGGCACTATCCATGCACTCACTCAATCACCCAGGCACTAACCTTGCACTCATGCAATTACCCAGGCACTATATTGCACTCATCCCATTTACTCAGATGTTACCCTTCCACTCATTCATTCACTAAGGCAGTAACCTTGCAGTGATCCATTCATTCATGCACTACCATGCACTCATCAATTCACTCACATACTAACTATACACATATCCAATCACCCAGGCATTACCTTTGCACTCATCCATTTACCCAGACACTACTTGTGCACATATTCAATCACCCAGACACTACCCTTACACTCATCCATTCACTGAGCACTACACATGAGCTCATCCATTCAGTCATGTCATCAGTGATGTTACTGACCATGTCATGAGTGATATAATATGTATATAAGCAGTGCACTGCGGCGGCACAAGTTATAGTTACCTTGGCTAAATATAACTGCTGAATTCCTCTGGTTTAGTAAGAGTGAAACTTGAGCCTAACTAAAACGTCCCTGTAACCTTTGTTTTTTCAGTGAATTTCTAAGGATATTTTATGAAATTTCTTACGTGCGTATCATAATAAAAGTGTTAACCAAAAGATTAACATGCTGCAAGGACTAGATCCTTGCAAAGTGAGAAAAATACTGGTTCGCTAGGTCATTCTCTGGCTTGTCTTTCTAGAAAAATGTGTCAAATTGTTTTTCATCATTTCAGAATGTTAGCAGTACATCACTCTCAAATGCGGAAGTTAGTCAGAAGATTGTATTATGCAAAAAGTCCAGCAATAATTTTAAATGACTTAAACAGTGCTCTTTTGCATGGGTCAGTATCATATGTAAAAAAAGTTTGTGATGAAATAGAGTTTTGTTACTTAAGTCCTGAACAAGAGTGTAGAGAAAGTGAGGCATTCATAGAAGTAGGTGTTGAAGAAGACGTGCAAGATAGGTGTACTGAGAAGTTTCAAGAAGAAATTACAAAGTTACTGTAATTTATTGTGAAAGACCAAATTATGTTTGTATTTGTTGTCGACGAACTCACTATAGAAATCAAACTCCGAATGTTGATTTGTATTTAAAAAGTGAAAAAGAAAACAATGATAAGTAGAAGGACTTGGCAACTTATTTGTTGGTAGAAGATTGCTTTGATTTGGGTAGTGATGAATGTATTTGTAAATATTGTTATACCAAATGAGAGGATAAAACATGCCAACTAGAGCTCTACATAATAACCTAGAGTTAGGAGCTACTCCTCTAGAGCTGATAGATTTAAATACTGATGAGTCCATTCTGATTCAATCTGTGCATCCTTTTCAGGCTATTGTTTGTATGGAGCCTAAAACAGGTAAATTGCCTCCCATAGATTTACGAAGAGGATTAAAAGGAAGAGTTGTGTATTTACATTTAGAATTAAAGAAACATATTAAAACTATTGGTGTAGAGAAAGAGGAAACTGAACCTGTAGGTATTCTAGTTAATGGAGTTCCTACGAAGAGTCTGAAAATATGGCAAGAATTAGTAGATGTGAGGAAAGTGCAAAAGGCTTCGTTATATCTCATAAAAAACAATGATTAATTCAAAAATGTGTATGTGAAAGAAAAATAAATACTTTTAGGAGATGATCGCGAAATTTCAAGTGGACAAATTGAAACAGTGGACATGTTCAAAACTGAAGCAATTTATGAACATTATAGTGTACATCCTTTACATTCCAAAGAAGTGATGGGAAATACTATTGAATTATTCCAAATGAAGAAAGCGAAGGGGACTCCCATGAGTGTTTGAGAAAAAAGTTTGGTAGCTTGTTGTTTTCCACAGTTCTTCCCTACTGGAAAAGGTGGATGATATGACGAATGACCAGTACAGATTCCCATATCAGAATATCGAACTACAAGATTGTACTCAGAAGATCCAAGATTTCGACAATAAATCCCATATATATTTCATCTTTTGTTTGAAAGTGACTTGTCTGGACTTTCCATATGCAGTGAACCACATATTAAAGATAGGAGTTCATCTTCAAAATGTTTCTGCAAAGGAACTCTTGGACAAAGTACATCAGAGAGATGATCATTTAGAATACCAATTGATTTAATTTGATGGCGTGTCAACGTGGTACTAATGAATATTGGTATCATCGTCATAGAGAACTTAAATGTATGTTAAGGAACTTAGGAACTCCTACATGGTTTGTTACTTAAAGCTGTGCTTTATACACATGGGACGATTTACTTGAATTTCTTCGAGAAGCAAATTCAAATATTAAAAACATTGTATTCAAGACAACAGGCGAACTGTGTTCCTTGGGTCTTGTAAATTTGTTCAGATATTTTGATCATAGGTTACAAGCTATGATGTATTTTATCTGCAATAAAAACAATCTTTCTTTTAGAGAAGTTATTGATTTCTTTTGGAGAAAAGAGTATCAAGCTAGAGGTGCTCCTCATATGCATATGCTTTTATGGATCAAGGATGAACCCAAATTTGGAACTGATTCGAATGAGACTGTTTTAGCTTTTATTGAAGACTATGTTACATGTGCTATACCAAAAACAAAAGAAGAAAACACCTTAAGGCAACAAGTTTTAGGGTTTCAAACTCATCAATGTGGCAAATACTGTCAACGGAAATACAAGTCGAAGGAAAAGTTTTATACCAAATGTCATTTTGGATTTCTACGTCCAGTAATATCCAAAGGAAGAGTCAACAGTTTCATGTCAGCAGGGAGACATAACATCACTAGAAAATCTGCTAAAAATACTTACAATTTAAAGAAGTGAACAATCAAAGTATATTAATTATAATAATCCAGTTATTTTGCCGATGTGGTTTTCTAATATGGATATCCAGTATGTCGTGGATAATTCCATTGCTTTCGCTCGGTATGTAACGTCATACATAACAAAATCAGAAAAGACAGAGTTGAAAAAAATGTGGGAAGAAATTTCCCAAAAGAAGTCTTAGTAAGAAATTGTACAGCTTTAATTTGAAGATGCTGTCCGATCGAGAGATTGGATCCCAAAAATGTTCAGATCGTTTTTCCTCTGCATGTTTATATACAAAGTCCAACAGAATAATTTGGGTTAGTCTAGGTCTTGCTGCAACACGAAATCGAGTACTTAAATCTATATAAGAAATCGAATATTTAGCATTAAATGAACCAGAAAGCACAGATATTATTAAAACAAACATGTTGGATATGTACTATTCAAATAGAAGTCCTAATCTTGAAAACATATGTCTCTATGAAGTGCTGCATAGTAAAGGAAATCTGATTAATCATAGGAAACTGAGTTGTGATACTCCTGATAAAAGGGAATTTTACTATTTAGCACTTCTGCAACTCTTCAAGCCTTGGCGTACGGAATTGGAATTACTTGGAGATTTTCAGTGCTATGAAGATTCTTTTAATGCATGTAAAGATAGCATTGAATGCACAGTTTTTCCAAATTATCTCCAAATGTTGAATGAATAAATTGAACAGGAAGCTAGTATTGCAGCTGACAGTTCTCAAGATAGTCAAAGTTCTGCTCCACTGAGTCAAGATCCACTAGGAGAACCAATTCTTGAAAATGAAGCAGCAATCGCCATGAGTGAAGTGGAAAAAGCAATGCATCAAGCACAACACAATTTTATGGACTTAGGAAATTTGGAAGAGCAACTAAATATTGAACAGAAAGAAATATATGAGCAAGTGACGCAACAGATCGACCATGGTCTTTTAAACCTATTCAAATGTATATCAGTGGTCTAGCTGGTTCAGGAAAAACTTTCTTAATTAAAGTTTTGACCAGTTATTTATAGAAAACCACAGAATCACATGTATCTTGTGTTGTAACTGCTCCAACTGGGTTAGCAGCACACAATATTAAAGGGATTACCTTACATCATTTTCTAATGTTACCTGTTGAACAAGGAAACAAGTTTGAATATCACAAGCTTTCTGGAGAAGCTTGTTTGGAAGTTTCAAGAGTACTGAAGAAAATGAAACTTTTGAATATTGATGAGGTGAGCATGGTCTCAAACTTAATGCTTGCCTTTGTGCATTTAAGAATGCAGCAAATTTTAAAAACAGAAGTTGATGTGTTATTTAGAGAAAAACATGTATTAGTTTTTGGTGATCTACTGCAACTTACTCCTGTTAAAGGGCAACCAGTTTTTAAAACACTTGTGCATTAAGACACCAGAAAATCCTTGGGAAGTATTGGAAATGTCAACATTTGGTCATATTTTGAATACAAAGAACGTATTAAAAATATGCGACAGGCAATGGATGAAGATTATGGTAGCGTTATCCAAGAAGTAAGAATTGGTGTATTGACAGAACATGGAAAAGAAGATTTGCAAAGTGGGCTACTTACAAACTTGTTTCCAAATGAAAATGTTGCTCCAGAAAGAATATACAAAAAAATTTGCCAAAAGAAATCTATAATCTGCCTAATGCCAACACTGCGAGAGTGTTCTACATTCAATAAAGAACCTTAAAAGCTGGAAAAACAACAAATAATAAAAATGGAAGCCATTGATAAAATAGAGCACAAAGGAATTACTATTATTTTGTCAGACAAATTTAAAACAAAATTGGATTCTTTGGAAAAATCTATATCTAAAACTAATGGTTTAGAAAAGAATGTATATGTATGTGAAAACTGTCGGGTAATTTTACGGCGTAATTTCGATGTGGAAATAGGTTTAGTAAATGGAGCAACAGGCAAAAGTTGTTGATTTTGTTAACTATCAAAATAGAGATGGAATTGAATTTTTAAAGATTACATTTGATCAGATTAAAGAAGTAAAACAGATTGGACGTTGTTCTGTTAATTTTTTGCTTGTTAAAGATTTGTATGTTCGTAGAAAACAGTTTCCTCTTTCTTTAGCATATGCAGTGCCCATTCATAAATCTCAAGGTTTAGGTGTAGACAGCACTTTGGTAAACATTGGAAGTACCATGTTTAAAGAGGGAATGGCATAGGTTGCATTGTCCTGAGTCAAAACTTTATCTGGATTGTATTTGATTGATTTTGATGAGAGAAAGATTAGTGCAGATGCAAATTGTGTAAGAGTGTATAATCGGTTAAGAAGACTGTAGGCTTCCCATATTAGGTGAATATCTTGTATATAAAAACCATGCAGTACGTCAAAAACGAAGATATGAAACTCTCTGTAGAGAAGTTGGAAAGAAGAAAAAAAATCAAGACAATGGTTGAGATTCCAAAAAAAAAGAAAAAAGACACTGTTGAAGAGATTGTAGGATATCAGTTAGAAAATAGCTCAGGTATCAATTGCTATGCTAATGTAGTGGTGAACGTCATATTTTTTCTAGAAAATCTCCAACAGCAAATTATGGAGAATCGAGAAATAAGTTTTTGTTCCTTTTTGCATTCTATTTTTGAAAACTTGAGAACTGATAAAACAAAAATTCCAAGTGTTTCTGACAATTGGAATCTTCTGGATATATGATCTGGTTCTTCACAATTTACACAGAATGTTCAACAAGATGCTCAGGAATATCTCATGTTTATGCTTGCAGTATTGGAAGATAAAGGAGTACAAATTGAAAATCTGTTTGGACTACGTTACAGTTGGAAACATGAATGTGAAGACTGTACATTTACTTCAACCCCTCACATAGACACTACAGATTCATATATTTGACAATACCAGATTGTAAAACAGTGTCTTTTAAAAAAATAGTAAAATCATCAAATCAAAATATGGAATGTAGTCAGTGCAAATCTGAAATGTTATCAACATTATTTATAGAAAGATTTGAAAAAAATGTCATTTTAATGATACAGCTTTGCAGACCAGATGGAAGAAAATTGGAAACTAATATTAAAGATTTTGTGGCAAGTCAACTGTCAATTTCAGGAATAACTTTCAAAGTAGTGGCAATTATTTTCCATGATGGAGCTTCTACAACATCTGGACACTAGACTGTGTATTTAAAGTGCAATAAAGGATGGACACATTGTAATGTTGCCCATTTACAAATCAAATATCGGTTGCCCCATGAATTACCAAATTCATGTCTAATATTTTTGATTCCAAAGTTCTGAGAACATCATGCAGCCTATTGGGAAGATGTCAACAGGAATTAATGAGGTTATTTTGGAAATGTTCAATACAAACAATTCAGAAACATCATTTGGCCTATTGGGAAGATGTGAATATGAATTAAGAAGTTTCTTTTGGATATTCTCAATACAAATGATTTCGGAATTATAATTCGTCCTATAGAGAAGATATCTAGAATTGCTGATTCAATTATTGTTTCTGTTCTTTCATATTGTATTTACAAAATTGTTTTAGAAAGAAATATTTCATATATTTGATTTTTGTATTATATGCAATATTATCGAGGATATTTATTTTAGGAATTGTGAAGAGATAGTTAAGTTTGTTGTAAATATTTTGAACACCAATTTTCTTATTAATTGTATTTTTTTGCCCGCTTTTACATGATGAGCAACATTGAAATCACTGTCTATGGTGAAATTCAAAGGGTTCTGAGAACAGCAGATTATAAAAAACAAGTGAAAATTATTTTTCAAAGACTTTCATATCTACTATCAAAAAGGTAAGAATAAGTAACCCAAACATTACCCATGCACTACTACATTCACTTCTGCACTATCCATATAGTCCTCTAACCACCTAGACACTGGTCATTCACACCTTTAATTACCCATGTAATACCCATGCAGTCCAGAAATCCCCCTGTCACTCCTCATGCACTCCTCCAATTACCCTGCCAGCACCATGTATTTATCCAATCACTCCGCCAAAACCCAAGCACTTATAAATTCACCATACACTTTCCTTACAATACTTCAATCTCCAGTCACTACCCATTCAGTCACCCAAGCAGTAACACATGCACTGCTACAATCCCATGAGCACTACATATACAGTTCAGTAATCTCCCTGTTACCACCTATGCATTCCTCCAATCCCCCAGCCAGTTCCATCTCCTTATCCAATTACTTTGTCAAAACCCAAGGACTTATAAAAATTCACCATGCACTCTCCTTGCAGTACTCTAATCATCCAGTCACTACCCATGTAGTCATGCCATGACCCAGGAACTAACTTGTGCACTTCTACAATCCCTTGAGCACTACATATACAGTTCAGTAATCTCCCTGTTACTGCCTATGCATTCCTCCAATCACCCAGCCAGTCCCATACACTTATCTAATCACTGCGCCAACACCCAAGCACTTTTAAATTCACCATGACGTCACCTTGCTGGACTCTAATCATCCAGTCACTACCCATGTACTCATGCAATGACCCATGCACTAACACATGCAGAGCTACAATCGCCTGCGCACTACCCATGCAGTCCTCTAATCACCAATACACTTCTCTTTTGCTTCTTCAATTCCACTGGTAGTACCCATCCAGTCAAGCAATCACCCTCTCACTTCCCAAGCACTCCTCCAGTCACCCAGCTACTACCATGTACTAATACAAACACACCGTCAATACCCAAACACTTATAAATTTACCACGCAGTCTCCTTGCAGTACTCTAATCATCCACTCAGTACCCATCTATTCATGCAATGACCCAGTCACAAACACATGCACTGCTGCAATCCCCTATGCGCTACTAATGCAGTCCTCTAACCACTTACATACCTCTCATTCACTCCTAAAATTCCCCTGGTAGTAGCCATGCAGAACAGCAATTACCCTGTCACTCCCCGTGCACTCTTCCAGTCACCCAGCAACTACCATGTACTAATCCAAACACTGCGCCAATACCCAAGCACTTATAAATTTACCAAGCAGTCTCCTTGCAGTACTACTCATACAAAGATCCAGTCACAAACACATGCACTGCTGCAATCCTCTATGCACTACTCATTCAGTCCTCTAACCACTTACACACTTCTCATTCGCTCCTTCAATTCCTCTAGTAGTACCCAGCCAGTCTACAAATCACTTTGTCACTACTCATGCACTGCTCCAGTCACCCAGCCACTACCATGTACTAATCTAAACACTGCGCCAATACCCAAGCTCTTATAAATTTACCAAGCAGTCTCCCTGCAGTACTACTCATGCAAAGATCCAGTCACAAACACATGCACTGCTGCAATCCTCTATGCACTACTCATTTAGTCCTCTAACCACTTACATACTTCTAATTCGCTCCTTCAATTCCTCTAGTAGTACCCAAACAGTCTACAAATCACTTTGTCACTCCTCATGCACTGCTCCAGTCACCCAGCCACTACCATGTACTAATCCAAACACAATGCCAATACCCAAGCCCTTATAAATTCACCCGCACTCTTCTTGCAGTACTCTAATCATCCACTCAGTACCCATGTACTCATACAATGACCTAGTCACAAACACATGCACTGCTGCAATCCTCTATGCACTACTCATTTAGTCCTCAAACCATTTACACACCTCATTCGCTCCTTCAATTTCTCCAGTAGTACCCATACAGTCCACAAATCACTCTGTCACTCCCCATGCACTGCTCCAGTCATCCAGCCACTGCCATGTACTAATCCAAACACTCCGCCAATACCCAATCACTTATAAATTCACCACCCACTCTCCTTGCTGTAATGTAATCATCCACTCAGTACCCATGTACTCATACAATGACCCAGTCACAAACACATGCACTGCTGCAATCTCCTATACACTACTCATGCAGTCCTCTAACCACTTACAGACTTCTCATTCGCTCCTAAAATCCCCCTGGTAGTACCCATGCAGAACAGCAATTACCCTGTGACCCCAGTGAACTTCTCCAGTCACCCAGCTACTACCATGTACTAATCCAAACACTCCACCAATACCCAAGCACTTATAAATTCACCACACATCAAACAAATGCACTGCTGCAATCCCCTATGCACTACTCATGCAGTCCTCTAACCACTTACACACTTCTCATTCACTCCTTCAATTCCTCTAGCAGTACCCATACAGCCCACAAAACACTCTGTCACTCCCCAAGCACTGCTCTAGTCACCCACCCACTACCATATACTAATCCAAACAGTCCGCCAATACCCAAGCACTTATAAATTCCCCAAGCATTCTCCTTGCAGTACTCTAATCATCCACTCAGTGCCCATGTACTCATACAATGACCCAGTCACAAACACATGCACTGCTGCAATCCCCTATGTACTACTCATTCAGTCCTCTAACCACTTACAGACTTTTCATTCGCTCCTAAAATCCCCCTGATAGTACCCATGCAGAACAGCAATTACCCTGTCACTCCACGTGCACTCCTCCATTCACCCAGCCACTACCATGTACTAATCCTTACACTCTGTTAATACCCAATCACTTATTAATTCACCACACACTCTCCTTACTGTACTCTAATCATCCACTCAGTACCCATGTACTCATGCAATGACCCAGTCACAAACACATGCACTGCTGCAATCCTCAATACACTATTCATGCAGTCCTTTAACCACTTGCACACTTCTCATTCAGTCCTAAACTTCTACACATATACTGATGCAATCACCCACACATTAGAATACAGTTATTTCTCTTTTTTTAGCCAGGTAAGGTAAAAGTTCTAAAAATAACTTTTTTTCTTCTTATTTTACTTTTATAATTTTTTTGTGTTTTTTAAATCATTTTGTATATTTTGGGGTGTTTTAAAAAAAAAAAGGGAAAACAACAAAACAAACTGTCCAACTTTGCAATTAAACTATCATTGCAAGAAAAGATTTAACAAACAAAAAAAAATTAACAAGAGTGGTTTCTTGCAGCAGAAACCACAGCATCTACAGACAGCTCGCCATAACAAACTACAGTCTTGCTCTTGATGCAGTGCTGTTCTAAATTTGCAAACTCAGGACGGATGTCGAGTCCACGATTTCCTGAAAAGGTGCTTGGTCCAGCAGTTTGATCATCATGGTGCTGTGGTTCCTGTGCGCGACGACATTGTTCGTGGGTCAGATGACATGGGATGCACAGTCGGCAGGTGCTTCAACATACTGGAAGTGCCGTATGAATACTTCTTTTCACTTCCACTTGAAAGGACCCTGGGGCATAGCGTGCAGCTAACTTTCCTTTCATTCACCTTCTTTTGCCCCTCAAGAATTGTAAAGAAGGCCCATACCACAGACTTCTTCCTCTTCTTCACTGCTTCCTCCAACTTTCCTTCTGTTTCCCAATTCAAAGGTTCAGATGAAAAAGCAATTTTTCAGTGCAAAAAAACCCAAAAATTACAGCCTAGTATAAAGAACACAACAGGAGTGTCTCCTAGGATGTAGTCAAAGGAATGACAAAAAGGGAGGGGTCCTTCACATTCTAGAAACAAAACCTTGTAAACCAATGAAATGCTTTCTTTTGAAATCACATGGGGGTCGCGCACCTGGCGCTTACCCGGCGTGACGAGAAATGTATTTAACAATAATATAACTTTATTGCAAGTATAAATATATTAATTTTATAATTACTTTAGATAATCTGTTCCTTTAAAACACATACTAAAGTTATATACATATACTTGTACAACATAAACATTTTACGGAAGTTGTGCACCCAGCACAACCACATACGTATGTGATGATACGCTGGCCGGACACCGCGCACCCGTCGCATACCACACATGCATCGATCGCGAAGTTCGAAAAATGTACTTAACACTAACATACCTTTAATAAAATAACTAATATATGCTTCTTCAAATTAGTTTATATAATCTCTTGATTTGAAACACATATTAAAGTTATATATATTTTAAAATAATAATATTTTACGGAAGTCACGCACCCGGCGCGATCTTATACGTACGTGATGTTACACAGGGCCGGACACCGCGTACCCATCGTATATCAAATGTGAAACCTCCACGACTTTACCAATATGGCGGCTTGAATCCGCGCACCCACTGGGGTAGGTACACAATCAGTACGCGCCTCCACTTTTTTGCAAAAAAATAAATAAAATTGTAGATTTTAAAAAACAAAAACATTACAATATTTTTACCATATTTCAATTGGGTGTATCACTTTTGTAAAAAACGTTGGTAAAAAACACACAGAAAAAACTATTTTTGCTGTGCCCACTTCAGCCAAAGTGAGTATTATTTATTTTGCATAGACAGTATTTAGAGTAAAAAGACATGAAAATTATTTCCAATTGTGTATTTACACTATATACATTTCCACATTAGGGCGTGACTTCGTGACCCCAGTGAAGTGACCATAACCAGAACACTGCAATATACGTAGTGGTAATAAGAAAGCAGGCAATGGTTATTGGGGATTAAAGGGGAGCCCGTTGAATATCTAATACAATCATTTGTTTATAAGCAACTTCTAGTTTGCTAGGGCTTTCCCTTTGCAGGTGTCGACTGTGTTTTGCCCCTCTTGTGATACGGGGTCTCTTCAGGACGGGGATTCTGGGGATTGGAATTAGGACATGGTATTAATGTGAATAGTAACTAATTATCAGGTCTGTGGGCTGTGGGTGAGAGGGGAGGACTTGCTTACCTGGCGGCACTATGAAAGTGCCCGAGGTGGAGAAATCAATCTTCCTAGTACATTTCAGAGTACTTCTCGGTTGTATCCATGGTAATTTAAATTCTTTCAAAGACCGGGGTAAGAATGAACATCAACACCAGGGATGGTGTATTTTAATTCCATGAATGAATAAAGTGCTCTTGGGAAAGCTTACCCTTTTGATGAATAGCCTCTGTTTGATTTCCGGCAGTATTATCGTAATGCACGGTTACCATAGATCCTAATCAGTAGAAGAGGCATTAGATCAATTGGCATACTGAATAATGGTGGGGAGTAGGGTTGGTAACCTTCCTCACCTAAATATAGAGCGTAGGAGTACTATTTAAACAATGGGGTCAGTGACTCTACTCACCAATTTACAGCATGGTGAATAAGTAAGTCAATTACTGTTGATGCAGCCGTCACAGGTTTGCAAGTGATAGTGACAGTCTAAGTTTAGGAATGTTGAAAAAGTATCGAGACATAAGGCACAATTAGGTTAATCTCCAAGGTTTGGCTTACCAGAGTAGCCCGACGGCGATCTGCTCTCGCTGGTACTAATTGGGAAAGACGTGATCAGCTGGCGGGTTACCAATGCATGTGTGTGCAAAAACTCAGCCGAGCGGCACAGGCGCTGTATGCCTGTCATAGTAGCCGCATCTAATCTGCGTTCAAAAGTGGCAGCGATTAGGGAATGGGTGCCTGTAATGAATGTGCTTTTTGCTAAAAGAAAACACCCTAACCCAACATTCCCAAAAGGCAAGGCAAGACCCAGCCCTTCCTTAAGGTGAGGTAAGAAAACAAACCCAAATGTAGGTAAAGTAACTCACAGAAGTTTATTAATGCAATGTTCAGAAAGATAAGCCAAATATATCAAAAAATGCTGATTCCCAAATGTCAAATGAATGAATAAATGAACAATTGAAATAGAAGGCAATATATATACACACAAGTAGCAAAGAGTAGAAAATATATACAAGAGAGAAAGTGGTTAGGAACACCTCACCGATTGAATTTGCATCATCCTTGCCAGCTCAAGCTGGGGAAAGTCCATCAACAGCCCAGGAAGGAGTTTCAATCAGGACTCAAGTTCTGTCACCTCCACAGCAATACTTCTATTCTCTGGTGAACTTCCCACCTGGCCCCTGCAGGTTCCCAGCTTAAATATCATTACTAAACATAGGACGAAGCTTTTAGAAAACCTCGCCCCCTTCTCATTAGAAAAAAAACAAGCTGGCTGTACCAGTCTGTGTCAAGGCCAGGACGGAGGCTGGCCAACTCCCGTATTTTGACTTCAAGGCAGAGTTGCACATTTCACAGACACTCCACAACATATTCTAGTTCAGTTTGGTCGGTGAGGTACGAAAAACAAATGAGGAGCAGAGAGACCTTGAATATGAATCACAAGCACTGCTGTGCACACAGAAGTAAGACAAAGTCAGAAAGCAAGTTGACAGGAGGCCATGTCAAAGCCAATAGTCAAATTTGGAAAACAAGATGACATGAGTCCATGTCAAAGCCAATGGTAAGCACTCATAATTGAAAGCCACTCCTCCGGATAAATCAGATATAGCCGGTCTAAGGCATATATATAAAATGGCCTTAAAGAACCAAAAGAAGGAAATTAGGGAGGAGGCCTGGAAGGAGCTTTTATCCATTGATGTTGTTAACAATAGCGCTAAATTTTGGGCGGTGGTCATTAGGCCCTTTTTCCATGAAACCTGTAATAGCGAGCTGGATTGTGGTATTCAGGTACAGGGTTGGTATAGTCATTTTCAACAAGTTTATGATGGAGAAGATATGTGTACTAACCTGGACCTTAATATTGAAGAATACGCCTTATCTTTTACTGAGCTAGAGGTAGCGGAGGCAATAACCCAAATGACGAGCAACCAGGCTCCTGGACTGGACGGCGTGCCGGCAGACCTTTTTAAATCCGACATTAAGACATGGTCAAAGATATTGTATAATTTCTTTGTCAATGACTGTCAATTGGGTCTGCCTAATACATGGGCAAAATCCGTTATAGTTCAAATCTTTATAAAAGGTAACAGGGGGGACCCTAGCTGCTACCGCCCGATATCTTTCATTGACTCCTCGGTAAAGGTACTAGGAAGAGTGGTGTTAAGCCAACTAACTGGCTGGCTGGAGGAGACGGGGGCACTCTCTGTTATGCAGTATGGTTTCAGAAAGGGAATGGGCACGATAGACCAATGCCTAAATCTGCAATTATTGATTGGGAAATATACTGTTGCCGAGAAGGGTGCACTTTTTCTGGCCTTTATGGACCTGTCCTCAGCCTTTGACCGAGTGAACAGGTCCAAACTGTGGACTATGCTCCTGACCCTAGGAGTTGACAAAAATATTGTCCACTTTCTAGCAGATCTACATAGAGATTTATCTGCTACTGTAAGGTACGACCAGCTGGGCAATTGCACGGAAGGAATACCTATTGTCAATGGCGTTAGGCAGGGGTGTATCTTGGCGCCCCTGCTTTTCACACTGTATATTAACAGTTTAGATTCCACCTTACGTGCCTCATGTAAAGATATTCCCTGTGCTGGGAAACGCTTGATCACGGCACTCCTCTATGCGGACGATGCCGCTCTTTTAGCTAGAACTGCGGTAGGACTGCAATTACTTTTAAATTCCTTTGCAGTTTTCATGAGATCACTGGATCTGAGTGTAAACTTTTCCAAATCCCATGTAATGGCCATTGGTCAGAGAACCACAAGGGTTAAAACTCTTCACTGTGAGGGGAACATTTTAACCAGGGTCTCGACGTTCCCATATTTAGGAGTTTTATTTGATGACCAGGGATCCTGAGGAACTCAAATTTTAGCTAAAAAAATGTTATGACCAGAGCCACATCGGCTGTCCTAGGTTTTGCTCGCAAACTAGGAGCCAGACCAATGAAGGCCCTTCTTCAAATATATAAAGCTAAATGTATATCTCTTGCAATGTATGGGGCTGATCTGTGGGGTATTAAGAATGTGAAGGCAGTTCAGATGGTTGAAAACAGGTTAGGAACACTCTATCCGTCCCGCAATCAACAGCCAATTACATTGTCCATCAGGAATGTGGAATTGGCTTTGTTGAACATTCAATTGCTGTGGCACCCTTGTTAAAATGGGTAGTGACTTGGCTAAACCCTGAACTAGTGTTAAACCTCAAGATCTTGAAAGATTGTATGGCACTTGACAGTGGGTATTGTATCCCCTGGCTTAAATATGTTCATAATCTATCAGAAAAACTGGGTAGACCTGAACTATATAACTCACCAGAAAAGTTATCGAGGGGAGATATAAAATGGACTAAAGAAACATACCTGCTAGAAGCCACTATGGCAAGAGAAGAGATGGAGTTGGAAAAAGCGACAGTAAGGGCTCATCAATTGCGGAAAACTACCCTGTCCATGGAACCATACCTGGATATCGTCACAAACCCTAACCCCTTCCATGCTGGGCCGATTCTGCTCCTGTGCTGAAGATTTCAACGCGGGTGCGGTCATGACGGCCCCCAGCCGTCATCAGCACACGAGCACTGTAGTGCATGACGGCTGGGGGCCGTCATCAGCTTGCAAGGGGCTAATCACCGATTTCTATTGATCAGATTTAGATTAAATCAATTCCATTTTCTCCTCGGTGATTTGCCAGGTTGGAAGAGGGTTGAAGATCTTGGGGCTTGTACCTGTGACAATTTCTCCGGGCAGGACATTATGCACTTTATGTTTTTCTGCGAGCATCTTACTGGTATCCGGAAGCGCTTTATTCTCCCAATTTTAGCTAATAAGGGCTTTGTGCAGGATAAGCCAGCTTTACTCTATCTGCAGATGTTAACAAATGTATGGGAAATTTTTAACATTGCCAACTTTCTCTCTGCGGCTGTTAGAACCATAAGGAAAGTAAGTTAAGCCTACATTGTATATGTCCTAACTTATTGCCGTTTTTTGATGTAATCTACCCAAACTGCCTTTTTGACTGTTTTATATATGTAAATATTCGTATATTTTTAAAGAATTTAAATCATGGTTTTATATCACTTTTGACACTATATGTCTTTTAGTATGCTTTTATGGTTTGCACATAAACCGAATAAAGTAAATTTGACTGACTGACACTCATAATTAACAAGCAAGGCAAAGTCAGGTCAAAACCAATAGTAAGCACTCATAATAAATAAGCAAGGAAAAGTCAGGTCAAAGCCAATAGTAAGCACTTAGAATATAAATGTACTGTTCTACTCTGTGACCGCTCTCACTAAAAGACAACAAGATTACAAGAGAGGAGAGAAGCAGGCATATGCAGGACCATCTCATAAATCCATGCTAGGGCAAAATAACACACTAAAGTCAGTTAAAATGGTGGTAGTTGAAGGTCATCATAGGGTCACCAACCACAAGAGTGACTCTTTCACTACAGTGCCGATGGAGGAAAATGAGGCGCTTTCATAGGAGAGCGATATTATACCACCTCACAGGATTGAAGAATAAGGAAAGGGTCGCAATTTCTAACAATATTGGCCAAACTTTGTGACAGTATTTATACATACAACATAACAGGTAATACACAGTATGTACATGAATGTGCATCGTGCACTGGTACCAATAAATTATTAGCGCAGGAATCAGTCAAATAAACGTTTCATGATCATGTCTGGAAAACTAATGCCGTCCTAAGTTGGAATAAAAGACAGACACCCTCTCAGGTTTGAACCTCCTTGAATTGGCTGATAATCATTTAGTAATCATTGTCTACTGCCCTTTTAAGGCATTCAATATACTCCTTCAGAGCATGGCAACCAGTTAATGAGTGTGGCAGGCAAACTCTGTTGTATTGGCCTCATTAAACCGGCCGGTACAAGATAATTAAATATAACAATATATACAGTTCATCGATGAAGACATTGATAATGGCATTGTAACACCATGATATGACAACGTATTTTTAAATATTTTTCATCATATTGAATCGTTGGGGAAAACCTGGCAGTGTCGCATAAGTGTATGTGTATCAGGCTCCCATATCTGGAAGGGATTACTGTTCGTCGTTCCTTTCTAATAAAAAGGGGATGAAATGGACCACTGAGAACTATTAGGTCAGTTTAAACTGATGAATTTGGGCCACTCTTCAAGACTGTTCAATCCTTTTCTAATAGAGTCACATTTCTCGATCAATTTACACTCCAATGATTGTGGAATAAGTGAGATGTTATCCCCTCTGGGAGGTGCTTTTGCCTTTTGAATTACCTGCCAGTGTATCTCATCTGCAGTGTGTGATTTGTCCTTGTAGTGCTGCACCAGGGGAGCATTTTCCACCAGACATCATATCCTTCTTCAGTGTTGGCCAACCCGAGTCTTGACTGGTTGAGTGGTTTGACCTATATATATATATATATAAGATCACAAGGTCACCAACTACAGTAGATAACGTTTATGGTGGCACAACTACTAAGTCATTTAACGTCCATTTTACATCACTGTGGGTAAACTTTTTTGTGTTGAACGTGTGTTGAATCGTTTGTAGAAGCAATGAGGCTGTTGAGGGCTATAGATGAAAGCGGCTGGTGTTTTCCCTGCAAATGGTATCAAAAAAGGGGTTGTTGTGCTGAAATCACCATCTTCCCAGCTTTCAGGGACAAGCAGACTTTTGTCAGAAACCCAACATTATTTACACAGTTTTGGCATTTTTCTTGGACTTAGCCTATTGTTGTTATTTTTTGTGCTTTCAACCTCCTTCCAGCTAATGGTAGAAATGGGTATGAAAGTCAAAATGGATCCTGGAAAGCTATATAATTTAGAAAAGTAGACAACATTCTGAATTCAGCATGGGGTCATTTGTGTCGATCCTTCAAGGTTTCCTTATAGAAACTGACAGTTAAATATAGGATACATTTAAAATTAGTTAAAAAAACAGTAGTTTGTGTCAAAATTTTCACCTGTAACTTATTGTAATTATGACAGCTGTTTGAAAGCAATATACTGTTACATCCGCTGGACCTTTCTGGTTGTGGGGATATATTGGACTTGTAGGTTTACTAAGAACCCGACGAACCCAGAGCCAATAACTGAGCAGCAATGTATTTTTAATTATGTACCCGATATATAGCAATTATTCTGGGAAAATGTATACATGGTAAAATCGGTTTGAGAGACCCCTATGTATTTCTGAAAAGGGAAAAAAATATAGAATTTAGAAACAGTAGATATTTGCACATTTTCGAAATTGGGAATATCCATACTAGCATGAGATTTATAGGTCATTTTTCAAAATGACTTCTTTTTTACTCATTGTCTTTCATTTGGAAGGGAGAAATGCATCAAAAGTCAATAGGTAATAACAGTTGCTCAACAGTTCTGCGTTACCCTAAGTCCCGATAAAAATGGTACCTCACTTGTGTGGGTAGGCCTGGTGCTCGCGACAGGAAACGGCTCAAAACGCAACGTGGACACACTTTATTATTACAGTGAAAACTGACCCTTTTTTTGTAAAGTGCCTAGCTGTAGATTTCGAACCCTAGCTCTGACGGCACCTAGGGAAACCTAGAAAATCTATAAATCTTTGAAAACTATACACCCAGGGTAATCCAGGATGGGGTGACTTGACTGGCTCTCACCAGGTTCTATTACCCACAATCCCTTGCAAACCTAAACATTTGTAAAAAAAATACACGTTTTCCTCACATTTCTGTGGTGGAAAGTTGTGGAATCTGTGTGGATCCTTAATATTCCCTCCACCCCGCGATCTCCAAAGTATGGCCTAGGGCCCGCAACAGGAAATGGCCCAAAACGCAACATGGACACACTACATTTTCACAGTGAAAACAGACCCTTTTTTTGCTAGCCACCAGGGATTTTTTCCCCGGAAGTTCGGGTGGGCTTACCCAAGAATGGCAATGTCAATGCCCCCACCCCCCAAAAAGATGCCACAGCCTTTCTGCCCCCTTAGGAGGCAGATGGGGGCAGTGCCCCTGAACTGCCCCTCGGGGGACAAAAAGTCCCCTAGACGCCAGTGATTATGCTGGCTTTTCTATTAGTAGGGGTGGGGGCTTCCTGGAATGGGCATCCCAATGCCAACACCCCCCAAAAGAATAGCGCCGTCTGCCCCCCTTGGGGGCATTTTGGGGCAACAGCCTACTACTGCCCCATCTGCCTCCTGGGGGGGCAGAAAGGCTGCGGCATCTTTTTGGGGGGTGGGAGCATTGGCATGCCCATTCTTGGGCAACCCCCACCCGAACTTTCAGGGTAAAAAATCCCTGGTGGCTAGTGGGCTTTCTGTCCCGCCGCGGGGGAAGATAAGGGGCTATTGCCACATCTGCCTCCCGGGGGGGGGGCAGAAAGACTGTATCATTTTTGGGGGGGTCCTTCACACGGCCATTCTGGGCAACCCCTACCTATATAAAAAAATCCATGGCCCTTAGTACGCTTTTTGCCCCTCCGGGGGCAGATCAGGGACTATTGCCCTCAACTTCCTCCTGTCTTTAGTTTTCTTTGGGGGTAGGGTGAGGGCATTTGCATGCCCATTCTGGGCAGCCCCCACCCCGGGCCTATAAAAATATAATCCCTGGTGTCTAGACAGGACTTTTGTCGGGAGGAGGGGTGGGGGCATTGGCGTGACCATCTTTGACAGCCCCCACCCCTAGTGGGCTTTTTTCCCCTGGTGGCAGATTGGAGGCTACCGCCCCATCTGCACCCAGGGGGGCAGAAAGACTGTTATTGTGCAGGGGGGTTGGGGGCTATGGCGTGCCCATTTTGGGCAGCCCCCACCCCTACTTTACATAATAAAATAAATCCCTGGTTTCTAGTGGGCTTTTGCCCCACCGGGGGTGCAGATTGTGGGCTACTGCCTCCATCTTCCCCCCAGGGGGGCAGAAAGACTGGAGTTTTGTGGGGGGATGGGTGGGGGCATTGGCATGCCCATCATGAGCAGCCCCAACCCTAAATTAAATGTAAAAATTGGATGCTACTGCCCCCATCTGCTCCCCAGGGGGGGCAGAATTACTCTACTTTTGTAAGGGAGTGGGGGCATTAATATGCCCATATTGGGCAGCCCCCACCCCTAATTTACATAGTGAAAAATTCCCTGTTTCTAGTGGGCTTTCTACCCCCTGGGGGACAGATTGGGGACTGCAGTCCCCATCTGCCACCCAGGGGGGGCAGAAAGACTGACTTAGGCAAGAAAATATGGGGGAGCAAAGACCCTTGCCCAAGGGGCCACTCCCCCCTCCCTGGTGCCTAGTGGATGGATCCCTGCTTGGGAATCGCCCTCCTGGGGTGACCCCAAGCAAGGATCTACTAGGTAGCGATACCATTGGAAAGGGGAGATTATCCCCTTTCACAACGACCGCTCCCATCTGTTTCAGTGCTCGGGGGACTGAGATAGCCCCAAAAGCACCGAAACAATTAAACTGAAACTAGGTTTCAATTTCATTTTCATTGCAATGATGACAGTGCGCCATGCGCGCGATCGCCATTGCAATGAAAATGCAAATTGGCCTCGGGAGGATGGGGAGGCTCCTCCCCAACCTCCCGAGGCCAATTAAAAAAAAAAGGGACAGCAGTGGGATTTCGTGCCCCTATACTAATGATGGAATGGTTCCGTCATAAGCACAGGAGCAGCAGTGCTCATGGCGGAACCATTCCGTCATGACTACTGAAGGGGTTAAATGCGTTTTTGTTTTCATAATTGAGTCAAATTCTCTCCATCAGTCTGATTGTGAAAAGCTACAATGAAGACAGTAGACCTTTCTTATTTATTGTAAAAAGCAATAGGCTTTTATTAATGGATTGTTATGACATTGTGCTACATACTTAAGGCAGGTATTTTGTGACATGAATTTCCATAAATTGCCATAGTATTCAAGGGTTTTGATGTCAGTCACCTCTTTTGACAAGCCCTGGGGGCCCAAGACTTTTTCTGTGTTAATAATTGTTAGGGCCTTTTGAGAGCTGTTGTATATTGCTTAGCCAAGTGCCATTTTGTACATATTTGTAACTTTGTAAGTTTCAGTAGATCTGTGTTGGTTAAGGTGTCTTGTCAATGGGAAAGGTTTGGGTTTAATTCGTTCATTGAGGAATGTTATGTCAGATTTCATAAGATTGATCTGTTTATTATGAGAATTCAGAAAATTGGATAAGACACGCACCAACAAAGGTTGAGGAAGGTGTGGGATTGTCGCGTGCTGCTGAGGCTTCGCTCTCTGGTCAAAAGGGCGTTAAGAAATCAAGTAAAGCAAGTCCTGGTAGGGCTTGTCCCCCTGCGCACAGCGTGAAGAATACCCAAAAGTGGGTATAATAAAGTTATTTCAAATCAATATAGTAGTTCATCATTAATTTTATTTCATTAATGGTATTCCAATATCTTCAGTTATATTCCAAGTTCAATGCAACAGTTTAATGGTGAATCCCTATGCATTTCGGGCAATTCATAAGCCCTTCATCAGGGGGGTTCTCTATGAAGAAAACCAAAAATACGGGCTGCACACCAACAAATCACAAGATGAACTATGATTCCATTACAAACCTCACAGACTCCAAGGCGGATACTTTCGCCTTTTTCAGTGAAGATGCTACTAAGATTTACGGACTGATAAGAGAAGAAGCATCCCCATTATCCAACAAGAAAAGCAAAGAAAACAACATTCGACAACTGCTTTATTTACTCAAAAAAGAAACTAACCAAAGACTCCATGCAAGTACCTTAGTGAGGTACCATCGTGCACAACGTATCCCCAGGGGATTGAGAGTCCCACTCAAACCATTACTCTGCAAGAACAATACCCGCTTCGTTGAAAGATGGTACAACATTCTCAACAAGTGTTCCCTGGACCTCATCCTATTAATAGTCGAAGAATTATCCAAAACCTTAGAAGAACTAAACTCTGAGATAGAGACCATCAAAACCGAATTGAATGATTCTATGGAAACAACCGACTATTCCAAAATGTTGGAAGATCTTAACGCCCAACTTGACAAGTACACACAAGATATTCAGGAACGTAAGATACGCAAGTACAAGAGAGACACCATAGATTACAAGCTCGGCGAGGTGTACACTTGGGCAGAAGTGTACGCCCGCCGACGCCAACCCAAGGCATACAATCCTTATTCTGCCACCGACACTTCCTCTTCTGACAGTGATACACGCACCCAGAAACAAACAACACAACCAACACCAGTCCTTGAAAAGAACAACACTACAGAACCTGCGGTTCCTTTTTTAGAATCAGGCCCAGGAGAGCAGGAAGTCCCCGGAGGGGCCAAAATAGTAGAAAAAACAAAAGAACCAGAGAAAAAAGACAAGAAGGGCAGGAGGAAATGAGAGAATTTAATAACTTGGTGATAAACATCTCTTCCTACAAACCTACACACGTTGAATTAAGAACCTTACAGAAGGGTCAATCTTTCGTCCCTACGACCAAATCGAATACCTTGGAACTTGAAATAAGCTTCTTCAAGCTTATGAGAAACATCAGGCCACGACATTATTTTGAAAATCTGATTCCACCGACCACACAACAAGACGAAATTCTGTGTGGGCTACGTCCCAGGAGCACTTTAATGGCACTTGCCAGTCATAAAATTGACACATTTGAGAACCTGGTGAAACAAGACATCACATCTTTAAATTTTCAACCCAAATTGACACACAGCAACCTCACTATGAAAGAACGGAACATACTCAAGAATCTTGCTGAAAATTCCAACATAATCTGTCAAAATGCCGACAAAGGAGGCGCACTGGTAATTATGGACAAGACATTCTATGACCAACAAGTACTAGCCCATGTAACTGACCCCAACACCTATGCAATATTGGCACAAGATCCTACTCTAGAATTCAAAGATCATCTCGAAACAATTCTCTAGAAAGCACTCAACGACAACATCATCACTCACTGAGAAATCTAAAAGGTTTCTAACACAGACCAACCCGAGAACCCCCACACTATACATGCTATCCAAGGTACATAAGGACCTTCACAACCCACCCTTTAGACCTATTGTGTCTACGAGGGGTAGTATTCATGAACCCGTCTGGAAGTTGTTGGACAAACATCTGCAACCCTTGGTGACTGCCATGCCAACATATTTACGTGATACCACAGACTTTTTGAAGAAACTGGATGATTCACTACTGGATACCAATGAAGAACACTGGCTATGCACTGTTGATGTCAAGTCATTATACACATCCATCCCACACAACCTTGGGATCGAAGCCACAGAAGCCGCCATCCTCAACTCAAAAATCAAACCGGAACTGCAACCATTTCTCATGGAACTTCTTGGGTTCACCTTGTATCAAAGTTACTTTAAATGGCAAGATATGTGCTATCTCCAACTTAGCGGAACATCAATGGGCAATTGTGCGGCCCTAGTCTACGCCAACCTCTTTATGCATCACTTTGAACACAACTATATTCTCAACCAGTCCTTATGGATACAATATGGGAAGATTTTCCTTAGATATATTGATGACATTTTCATTCTTTGGTCAGGACCACAAGCGAAGTTACTTGAATTCCTACAAACCTTGAACACCACTGATGACCGCATCCAATTTACATGGATATATGATCAGGAATCCATTAATTTCTTAGATGTCGAAGTACAACTGAAAGACAACAAATTCAGAACCACTTCATATCGGAAAGACACGGACCGTAACAGCACACTACACTACACCAGTTTTCACCGACCCAGCCTAAAAAACAACTTACCATTATCTCAACTCATGAGAGTAAAAAGAATCATTTCAGACCCCAAGGATTGCGACATTCACATTAACTCTATGTGCCAAAGATTTCAAGATTGTGGTTTCCCAGAGGAAATCTTGACACTTGCTAAATCCAAATGCGATAGTTATAACAGAGAAGAGTTACTCTCGTCCAAAACTAAAACTGAGAATAAACGTATGATTGTGGTGTCCAAATATTCTACACTAAGCAATAAATACCGGAAAATTATTTTGAAACACCGGCAATTACTGAGTAGAGAAACTGACTTCCAAGGTCTCTTTGAACAGACACCCACCTTTGCCTATACCCGCGGACCCAATATCAAAGAACTATTGACTTGTCCAAAAGGTCCTAAACTGTCCAATACATACAAAGGATTACAACCCTGCTACAACTGCAGTATCTGCAACAATACCATCAAGGGAAACATACTGCACCATCCCATGAAAGGTCATTCCATCAAACTCAAAGTGAATGCGACTTGCAACACCAATAATGTGATTTACCTGTTGAAGTGTCCGTGTGGCCTTTGCTACGTGGGCCACACAGAACGCAAAATCAGGACAAGAATCCTTGAACATAAGAGCAACATCCGCACCGGTAACATGAAATCTACCGTTGGGCACATTTCACTGAAAATAGACACAATGTGACACAATTGAAATTCACAGTTTTAGAGAATGTACAATTTTCAGAGACCATGAACATGAAGGATAAGCTGCTCCAAAGAGAAAACTTTTGGATCAGATACTTGTGCACGATGCAACCTACAGGATTGAATGATAGAATGGAATTTCTTTGTTATTTATAATTCATCACTTGACTGATGCAATTGACTATGTACTCTTTGAGTTCATGTGCATACACCGCGACCACACTTTTCTTTTCATTTATGTGCATTACAAACATCTGATTTACTCGCGTTTCACCACTCGATGCGCCGCACGCTCTAATACTTCCAGTAAGTACTAACCTCACCTATTGAAAACTTTACCAGTTAACGCTAACTCGAACTCTCCACTTATATCACCATGCCTCGTCATCACCCGTTTTGTACTAAATACGTTTTGAATCGAAGACCGCACTTTCTGAATTAACTACGCTTTTACTTTTAGGAGCATGAACTTTTCAAACTATCCATGATTTTTTATTTTCGGCATGACACTTGCTTGCAACCACGTGTATCCATCGCGCATGTATTTTTTCTCACGCATTTTCTCTGTTTTTATTTTTTGATCATCAACTTGTCACGGGTGCACCATGGTCAGCCTCTTTGGTCAAACATTTACCACAATCGTTTGAAAGAATTACCTGTTAATTGAGCAACACTTCCTATTGTCAGCCCGTATTTTTGTTTTTCTTTATAGAGAACTCCCCTGATAAAGGGCTTATGAATTGCCCGAAATGCATAGGGATTCACCATTAAACTGTTGCATTGAACTTGGAATATAACTGAAGATATTGGAATACCATTAATGAAATAAAATTAATGATGAACTACTATATTGATTTGAAATAACTTTATTATACCCACTTTTGGGTATTCTTCACGCTGTGCGCAGGGGGACAAGCCCTACCAGGACTTGCTTTACTATTATGAGAATTCACCATACAGCAAACAAGCTCAATTTACTTGTGTGTAAAACACAGTCATTCAGTTTTTAAGGGTAGTTTGTTATTACATAGTGCTAAAACTTGTGGGCAGATAGTGGGTTCCATTGTATCTCACAGATTACCATAACAGGCAGGATTTGGGTGGTGTTGATCCACTCATGCACATCTAGGAGATAGAAGATTAGCAATGCTAATTTTTATTAGGCATCCTGAGGAGGGTTTTTATGTTGTTATGACAGGTGTCATTTTGAACATATTTGTAATGTTATTACAGTACATTTGAAGCTGCCTTGTGGGAAGGCTTATGCTCAAAACAGTAGGTCTCAGTCAGTTATGGTGTAAGCCAATCATAAAGGTTGTCAGTCCGATTGCTTCATTGAGAAAGTTATTTCAGATGCCATATGTCTGATGTGTTTATTATGAACCACATATGTAGAAACTGTCAGATCATTAAGGGTTGATTGCTATTGCTCTATGTTAAAGCCCTCTAACAGATTGCCATTGTAGACAGTGATTTGGGTGTTAATCCCCACAACCCCTTGACAAAGCCTAAGCGTAAAATATTTACACTGAAATACTCCTTATCAGAATCTCTTTGGAAGGTCTGGAAGGCTCAGTTGTCTGCGCTTCTCTTATAATAAAAAACAATAGTTAAAAATACATTCATATTTATAAATATATATACATACATAGAGGGGTTTTGTTTAATGATCTGTATCAAAGTCATTCAAACTTGGGAAAAAGATGGAGGAATTTACGCAGCGCTTTAAGTTTCAAGAAACAGATGGAAGAGACATGTCCAATTTGAGATTTACACGATAGCGTGTTATCGATTTTGAAACCTAGGTTTCTTGCGGAGGTGGCAGGACAGGGGGGAGGATTAAGTACCGAGGGCCACCAGAGGACGGAACTGGGAGGTATAGGTTGATTAAAAAAGAGGACTTCGGTTTTATCGGCATTGAGCCGTAAACAGTTGGTGGTCATCCAAGTGGAGATGTCAGTCAGGCAGTGCTTAAATTTGGAAAACTCTACCTCTGAGTGATCTTTAAAAGAAAACATCAGCTGAGTTTCATCAGCATATGAGATGACACCTACATCATGTTGTTCGATGAGTGAAGCCAAGGGAGCAAGATAAACATTAAATAGGGTGGGGCTGAGGGCCGATCCCTGGGGGACTCTGCAGATCAGAGGTCGGGAAGATGAGATAAATGGTTGTAGTCTGATTCTTTGGACTCGTCCTTCAAGGAAGGACTGAAACCACGCCCTGCAATCCCGAGTTGTTTAAGTCTGTTAAGAAGAATCTTAGGGGCCACCGTGTCAAACGCTGCTGACAGGTCAAGCAGCACCAGCATTGCACAGCAGCCCTTGTCCATGGTTTCTCTAATAGTTTCTGTTACTTCCAGGAGTGCAGTCTCGGTGCTGTAGCCAGCTCTAAAACCGGACTGAGTGTTATGTAACAGCTTGTTAGTTTCTAGGAAATTCGGTAATCTTTTTTGTACCTCTTTTTCAAGGACCTTGGCTGGGGCAGGCAGAAGGGATATAGGTCTGAAATGTTTTAAAATGGTGGGGTCTGCGTTTTCTTTTTTTAGAATCGGTTGAATAAGGGCGGTTTTCCACATATCCGGATAGATGCCTGTCTCTAGTGAGGCATTCCAGAGCCTGTTTAGTGAAGGGTTGAGTAAATGGGCCAATTCTTTGAACTGTTTAGCCGGGAGAGGATCTAAGGGGGAGCCAGATTTGATTTGCTGCGGAAATTTAAGCGATATGTCGCAGCTGATAGGGTCGAAAACTGACCAAGTAGCTGAGTGAGGGGAAAGAGGAGGTTGGGGAGTATCATTCACTGTAAATGAGGTATAGATGTCCTCAATATTTTCTTGAAAAAAACTCAATATATTTTCACAAAGGGTCTCTGAAGGAGTGATGTTGCTCTTCATGGATTCAGGTCTCATGAAGCGTTGGACAATTTTGAAGACTTCCCTCGAGGTGTTTTTGGAAGTATTTATTTGAGTGGCTATGTAGTCTTTTATACCTATGTGCTTCAGTTTGTGAAATCGATTCACCGCTGTTTTGTAATTAGTTTTGGTTTCTGCACTATAGTTTTTTCGCCATAATCGTTCAAGTCATTTACATTTGCTTTTTTCAACTTGCAGGTGCTGTGTGAACCACAGTGCTGACGGTTTTTGTCTAGCTGATTTAGTGGTTTTCCCAGGTGCAATAGTATCCAGGGCTGTTGTAACCCATTGATTAAAGGCTGCGGCATCCTTGTTTGGATCGCCTGTAAGTAACATAGGAGTGTTAAGAAGTAATCGGCCCATAGATTCAGGAGAAACATTCCCCCAGTTCCGTCTGACTTCCTGTTTATTGTGCCTGTTGTCCTGGTTTATAGTAAAAGTGATATTGAAAGGGACCAGGTAGTGATTGGACCATACCAAGGGGATGGGTTTTTCTACCGATAGAGTCGATAAATTCGTGAAAACAAGATCCAGTGTGTGGCCGGCTGTGTGTATAGGAGCAGTAACCAGCTGGTTGAGATTGAGACCTTTCAGGTAGTCTATTAGTTGAGAGGCGTGGGGACACGCGCGATATCTATATGGACGTTAAAGTCCCCCAAGACTATATAGTTTGTGTATTTCAGGGAGTGATCGGCGATAAGTTCACATAGGTTCCATAACTCAGTTATTTTTGAGTCAGGTAGTCTGTAGACTAAAGTTCTAGGGATAGTAAGTGTAGGGGAAATTGTAATCCTAAAGAACACGGCTTCTAATGACTCAAAGGTCTCTATCCTATTATGTGAAATATCCCAATCTTTTTTTAATGATTATGGCTAGTCCTCCTCCTAGCCTGTTTCCTTTATGGTTTTCAGTGACAATTTGATAACTCTCAGGAATGGCCAGATGAATAGTGGGTGAAGTACTCTCCCTCAGCCAGGTTTCTGTTAGGAAGATCAAATCCCAAGTATTGGACTCTAGAAGGAGCCAGATGTCGTCAGCATGCCTGGGGAGTGACCGGCTGTTGATCAAGCATTCTTTCATAGGTATCACAGTTGGCATACAATTAGGTGTTAAGTTTGAGGTCGCGATTGTTTCTTATGGTTTGTGTGCATACCTTAAGATATCCTTAAGCGCGAAAAAGCAGTTGTTACAGTGAGGGATTTGGTCTGTGCAGTTATGAGGGACCATGATAGGATCTGTTCCTTCGTAAGTCCTGGTCAGGGGGCTGGCTGCAAGCAGGCAGCATGGCTTGAGCTGGACGCGGCCGGGGCGCGGACAGGCTTGCCTTTGGCTTGCTTTTGGCACGCCAGCGGCGCGCCCGCTGAGCACATCCGCTGCTTTCGCTGGCTCATGTGTTAATAAAGGGAAATCCGCCCCTCCCCCGCCCCTGTGGTAGCAGCTGACAGAGTTTGTCCCCGCCCTCCACTCAAACGGCTCCTGGCGCGGTGGACCGGGGCTGGGGGCAAAGTCCGGTAAAGAAAGAACCGAAGGGCTGTGCAACTGAGCAGGTAAGGGGAGTCTGGGGGGATTGAAAGTAAGTTAAAAACGAGTATTTTAAAAAGTAGTAAGAAGAGTGAGGGGTGTACTCTGGGCAGCGTTCAGCTCGGGTGGCAACACAAGTCTATCTGCCTCACCTCGCTCTGCTCCTTTTTGCCCTCTGTGGCACTGTTTTTCCCCCTCTGTGTACCCAGTTTTTGCTCTCTGTGCCACTCGTTTTCCCCCTCTGTTGTGCCTCGATTTGCCCTCTGTGCCACTGTTTTTCCCCCTCTGAGTGCCCCGTTTTTGCTTCTGTGCCACTCGTTTTCCCCTCTGTTGTGCCCCGTTTTACCCATTGTGCCACTGGTTTCCCCCTCTTTGCGCCCCATTCTGCATTCTGTCCCACTCTTTTCCCGCCCCCCTGCCCACTCGCTGCTCCTGCCTCCCAGCTGCTCCTCCCTCCCACCTCCCCATATATGCAGGACGCTGCGTGATCGCGCAGTGGACACCCGCAGCAGGCACGCAGCAGGCGCGCAGCAGGCGCGCCGAGCCCGTCTGCGCCTGGACTGCGCCCAGCGGCAGAACCCTGGACCCCGCGAACGCCACAACACCAGACTCCGCTATGACGCCAGCACCCTCCATGCACTCAACGCCGGCCTAAACCACACCTGCTTCCAGGCTGCCCCGAAACGGACCCACCGACCCTTCCCCTGCTGCATCTGCAGCCTCACCTGCAACAGAGCAACCAAACATCCAAGGACTGGACCCAACCACCTCCGCTGCATACTTCTCAACACCCGCTCTGCACGCAAACATGCCGTCGAGCTCTGGGATCTGCTCGACACCTCCGCCCCAGACGTGGCCTTCCTAACCGAGACCTGGTGGAACGACTCCTCGGCGCACGACATCGCCATAACCATCCCGGACGGCTACAAGATTACCTGCAGGGATCGCGCCAATGGAATCGGAGGAGGAATAGCCATCATCCACAAGTCCACCCTCAAGGTCGCCACCCACGCAGATGACACCCTCAACACCGCCGAACACCTGCACTTCCGGATCCACACCGACCCCAACACCACCCTCCGAGGAACATTCGTCTACAGACCCCCCGGACCCCGGGCTCAGTTCAGCGACTCCATCGCCGACCTTGCCAGCACCCACGCACTTGCCTCCACGGACTACATCCTCCTCGGAGACCTGAACTTCCACCTCAAGAACAACGACGACGCCAACTCCGCCACGCTGACCGACAACCTTGCCAACCTCGGCCTCAGACAACTTGTTACCGCACCCACCCACGCCGCTGGCCACACGCTGGACCCCATCTTCTCCACAAACAGCCACGTCGCCTTCGACCACACCACCGAACTCCACCGGACTGACCACCGCTGCATCCATTTCACCTTCAAGAAACCAACCACACACCACTGCACCCAACAACTGCCTCGCTGCTGCTGGAGAAAAGTCACCGAAGACCAGCTGATCACCACCCACTCCCAGAACCCACCCACCTACCCCACCAACCCAGACGCCGCAGCCCGCAACCTCAGACAGTTGATCGACTGAGCCAACACCCTCACCCCACTCAAGAAACCCTCCAACAGCCACGCCAGCAGAGAGCCACCTGGTTCACCGACGAGCTCCAGACCTCCAAACCCGCATGCCGGAAACTGGAGAAGAAATGGGTCCATGAACGCACACCGGACAACCACGCAGCCCACAAGGACGCCACCCGCAGACATTACCACCTCATCAGATCAGTCAAGAGATCCTCCTTCAAAGACCGTCTGGATAACAACGCACACGACAGCAAAGAGCTCTTCAACATCGTAAAAGAACTCTCTAACTCCAGCGCCAATGCCAACGACATCCCGCCCTCACAAGAACTATGCGACTCACTGGCCAACTTCTTCCACCGCAAGATCGCTGACATCCACGACCGCTTCAACACCACGACCGCCCCAACTATGCCAGACACCACCACCCCTGTGAACACCACCAGCGCCAACCGCCTGACCTCCTGGTCCAACGTCAACAACGACGAGACACGCAAGGTCATGAACTCCATCCATTCCAGATCTCCGTTAGACCCGTGCCCACACCACGTATTCAACAAAGCAGACGCAGCCTTCGCACCTCAACTACGGTAGGTCATCAACATCTCCTTCGAAACAGGGACATTCCTGGAAAGCTGGAAGCACGCCAAAATCAACACCCTCCTCAAGAAACCCAAGGCGGAACCCAAGGACCTCAACAACTTTCGGCCGATCTCCCTGCTCCCGTTCCCGGGGAAGGTCATCGAGAAAATCATCAACAGGCAATTGGCCCGCCACCTCGAAGACAACAACATCTTGGACTCGTCCCAGTCCGGATTCAGACGAAACCACAGCACCGAGACAGCCCTCATCGCCTCCGCAGACGACATCAGGCGCCAACTAGACAACGGTGAAACATCAGCCCTCATCCTCCTGGACCTGTCAGCTGCCTTCGACACGATCTGCCATCGCACTCTAAAGACACGCCTCCAAGAAGCCGGAATCCAAGAGAAGGCCCTTGACTGGACCACGTCCTTCCTCTCCGGCAGAACCCAGAGCGTCCGCCTCCCACCCTTCCGATCCGAAGCCACCAACATCATCTGCGGCATCCCCCAGGGCTCATCCCTCAGCCTGACACTGTTCAACATCTACATGCCCCCCCTCTCACAAGTGGCCCGCCATCACGACCTCAACATCATCTCCTACACCGACGACACCCAGCTCATCCTCTCCCTCACCAAGGACCCACACACCCCCAAAACAAACCTCCACAAGGGAATGAAGGCTGTCGCCGACTTGATGAGGAGCATCCATCTGAAACTGAACTCGGAGGTCCTCATACTCGGACCCACCCCCTCAACCTGGGACGACTCCTGGTGGCCGACCCCACTGGGAACAGCCCCGACACCCACCGACCATGCACGCAACCTAGGATTCATCCTCGACTCGTCCCTCTCCATGTCTAAGCAGGTCAATGCCATCTCCCCCTCCTGCTACAACACCCTCCGCACGCTCCGCAGGATCTACAAGTGGATCCCGACCGAAACAAGAAGAGCGTGACACAGGCCCTCGTCATCAGCAGACTGGACTACGGCAACGCACTCTACGCAGGAATCCCAGCCAAACACCTACGAAGACTACAACGCATCAAAAACGCCTCCACCCGACTGATCGTCAACGTCCCACGCCGCAGCCACATCACCCCCCACCTGAGAGACCTACACTGGCTCCCCGTCGACAAGAGGATCATCTTCAAGCTGCTCACCCACGCACACAAAGCACTTCACAGCGCCGGACCAGCCTACCTGAACAGCAGACCCAGCTTCTACACCTCCACCCGCCAGCTCGGCTCCGCCAGCCTCGCCCTCGCCGCTGTCCCCCGCATCCAACGAACGACCTCCGGCGGCAGATCCTTCTCCTACCTCGCCACCAAGACATGGAACACCCTCCCTACCCACCTACGGCAGACCCAAGACCTACTCGCTTTCAGAAGACTACTCAAGACCTGGCTCTTCGAGCAGTAGCGGCACCCCCCTTCCCTCAGCGCCTTGAGACCCTCACGGGTAAGTAGCGCGCTTTACAAGTACTCTGATTGATTGATTGATTGCGCTTCTCTTATAATAAAAAACAATAGTTAAAAATACATTCATATTTATAAATATATATACATACATAGAGGGGTTTTGTTTAATGATCTGTATCAAAGTCATTCAAACTTTGCCTTCATTCATAGCATAATTCACCATGGGGCAGTGGGCCAATTCACTTAAGCCACAGGCTGTCTTAACCTGCGATTGATGGCATTTTTCTGGTCACATTTGCACATCTGCCTGAAAATGAGTGCACTTCAGAGCCTGGGCCCAAGAGCCATTCCTTTAGTTTTTCATATTCTCTCATTTTAGAGGTTACTTTTCATTTCTTTCTCCTCTTATTTTCATTGTAAGTTTAATTTCTTTCTCCTCATTTTTTGTTTTTAAGAGAATAGTACATCTTCACAGACAGTACTAACATACCATTTGCTTACAGCAAGAAAAAGTTACTGGGGAATGAATGGATGTTTGCGTGCAATAATTAGTCTGAGAGTGCATGTGCGAGTGTCTAAACGCATCAATGACTGGAGGTGTAGTTTCATTTATAAGCCAGACATTTTGCCATTTTCAGTACTTGTTTCTCTGTTCTACTGCTATACTGTGCATGTCAGTTGGAGGGGCTTGGCATAGGACTGCCTACGGTAAAAAGGAAGGGCCTTCCACTGCCATGCCAGCTGGGCAGGGCGCAATGTGTTTATGATGGTGGAGCTGGTTAATGTTCGATAAGAGGAAACAGTAATTATCCCACCTTTAAGTGAGCCAGGGAACAGATGGTCTAGCGCGAGAGACCTGCTTCCTTTCCCCTCATTCCTGAACATTTGTTTGACTCATCCGCCCTTCACACTAATTAGTGTAATCTGGGTGAGAAATGTATTGTGTTGAAAATTATGGGCTCGTTTACAGCATTCTTTTGTTATGCATTTTGCTTCATTCTTTCTTCTTCCTTTCCAATCATCACCCTGTCTTACCATATTTTGTTTTTTCAGGTGCGTTTATCATAGAATGTCGATTATTTCTGTATATTCATTGACGTTTAATGATTTCTAACCGTAGATCTCAATATCATTGCTGAATGCACCATGTTATTTAAAATTATTAAAAGAGAATAAAATGTTTTTGGCAAATACCTGCCTCCTCCGTGCAATGTTTGGTCACGTCTTTTGCAATGTGCCAGCATGCAAGACCTGACACAAAAATCACACATCGTCATTAGTCAACAGTTTTTTTAATGTCAGACGGGTAACAAAATAAAGCCCACTTATTTTTTAGAACCCGGAAAATGCAAATGTGTTGACTTAAAAGATTTTTTTCAATTCACCTACGAAAAAAATGCAGATTTTCACAGCTTTACCAAGCAATGTTTTAGAATGTATTAGAGTTCCTTGGAATGAGTCATTAAAGTGCGCAAGTCAGGAGTTTCATTACATTTAATATTAATACATCTTAAATGTGGTGTGGCAACATAGGCCTGCCTTCGCTGCCAGTCTTTTGGCTTTGACAGTGTTTAGTTTGTCATGTTTTCTTGCAAACTTTTTTGTTGGGGCAGCTGTCGGGCGGGCCGTCCTAAATCTAAGAACAAAACAGTAGCTGAAAGCATTAAAATGTATTTTGTTCTCAAAAAGCATGTATTACAGTAGGAGCCCTTAGTACTTGAGGAAGCTACTAATGATCGATGTGCGGCTTGTGACAGGGCAGAATGCCATAATTCGCGGTGTAGTTAGGTGATGGCTGAAGTGAGTAGCCCCGCTGCTCTATTCTGTACTGGGTGGAAGAAGAATGTATAATGGTCTGGCTGAACTATTCTGTGTGTGTAAATATATTATATATGTAATTTTAGTAAGACCAAAAGGTCATGGCTAACACTTGAACTAAAATGTATTGACGGTTGAAGGTATTGGGGCCCAATGGGGTAGGGGAGGGAAACAGCACCGACCAGAGACTCAAATTAAGGTGTGACAAAGACCGCTTTATTGGAAGCGGGTGCACCTTACACGAACAAAACCCTTGGCCAGTGCCGTACAAAACTAAACCTCACTAAATATATCATTTTCCTAACAACCCCCGACCCCCTCTCCTAAAATGGTTCCCCCAGATAACAAACATGAAAACAATTTGCAAACCTCAACTTGCCTCTCTACCTAGCTAAATAACTTGTTGTACTTAACCTTCCCGCCGATAATCAAAACAGATCTTCTACAATTCCTCCATAACTTAGAAAAAACGCCCCAACCGGCTTACCAGCACACCAGCACCAGTTCCAGCGACACGAAATAAAACCACATACAAAAAACACCCTGATGCTTCCGCTCCCAAGAAAACCCTTCCAAAAAACTCCACCTCACACCAAAAAACCCTCTTACCTATCAACACCCCCCCAAAAGCTACCAAACAACCCCACAACAAAGGGAGGGAGAGGAAATAAAATTTAGCACCCCGAAAATCCCCCGCCCTGCTGACGTGTCACTGCCATCGAAATGGTGACTTGTGACATTTTTAATTTTTTTTCGTTTCTGACGTGACGCGGTCGGCGATACAGAGGACGTTTGAAAACAACGCGGGGTGTGGAATACAAGAGCTGAAACATCTGAGACTAGGATCAAGCCAGCCAACAGTACCCACCCCAGACAAAAAGCCTCTAATATCTGGAGACCCGCGGCTAGATAGATAATTGACAATTTCCTAACCTAAGACAGATGGGCATTAACTAAATAGAAGACCCACCATTGGACTACATACAAACACAGCATTATAAAATAGAAGGAAGCAAAGTGCGACAAAAAGGTTTTTAGATACAGAAAAAAAAGGCGGCTTCTAAGGAGTAAAGGAAAACTAAGAGATGAAAGAACAGAATAAAATGAAGGTCTGAATGGTCCTTAGTAGGAAATCTGCAACAGTAGGACCTTGTACTTTGTGAACAGGAGTCTTGTGTCAGTGGCAACCAACCAGTGCCCAACTAAAGGAGAGACTCATTAGTCAGTCTTGACAAAGATGGTAGAATATTAGTACAATCCATCGAAACGCGTCGACGCCTCTTTTGCACGATCAAGGGACCAAACCCAACCTGTAGACAAAGAATTAAACAAGTCCGGGATTTGGTTTCATTTATGCTAGGCCTCAAAATGTGCAATACCCAATGACAAATCATATATGTCTTTGTATGTCTCTCCCCTTTTTGTAAAATTGTTCTAGTTTTCAACTATATGAGTGTCACTATTAATTGATTATGTTTTTTTATCTTTATGTGTACTAAAGTTGCATTTTATGAAATTGTTCATGTGGTTTTATTGTACGCATGCAATGAGTTGTTTTTAATCAAAATTTGTAACTGTAAAGAATACACTTTTATGAAAATAAAATATGAGCCAATGTACTGTTGTGTGAGTGTACTAGATAGAAAAGGGATCTAGTGGCTATAGCTTGGGCGGCCCCAACAAACTTTTGTGGTTGAATTGCGTGAATTAGTGTGCCAAGGAAATATTTCTTCTCACCAGCTTTAACTCCGCCAGCCCAACCACCAGCCCAAAACAGCCCAACCCCAGCCCAAAACTACCACCAGCCCAAAAACCAGCCCACATACGGTGCTGGTCAATCTCCCCCTTCCCCCGGCCCCAAAACCCCCCGGGGGTAGCAGGCCTCCCGCCGGTCGCCCCCCCCCCAAGCCCTATTGGGGCCCAATGGGGAAGGGGGGAAAACAGCACCGACCAGAGACTCAAATTAAGGTGTGACAAAGGCCGCTTTATTGGAAGCGGGTGCACCTTACACAGACAAAACCCTTGGCCTGTGCCGTACAAAACTAAACCTTACTAAATATATAATTTTCCTAACAACCCCCAACCCTCTCCCCTAAAATGGTTCCCCCAGATAATAAACATAAAAACAATTTGCAAACCTCAACTTGCCTCTCTACCTATCTAAATACCTTGGTGTACTTAACCTTCCCCCGATAATCAAAACAGATCTCCTACAATTCCCCCATAACTTAGAAAAACCGCCACTCGAAAGACATGCTAACGACTTTCAACCCCCCTCAGGATACCTGAACCTTCGGATACCTTCTCACCCCAATAACCTGATCCAGAGCCTCCTTCAACTGCACAATATAGAGCTCCATCCCATACCTAGATAGGTGGACACCATTTTCCCGAAAGAAGTACACCGCCCCATACCTAAGCTCCGGGTGCTCCATCCTACCTAATCCTTCCTTTTCACAACAAACCTTCATCTCCCTCTTAATTTTCCTTCGAGTCTTATCTATGACCGCCGGCATTTCTGCCCACCTTCAAACCCACCTGGGAACGAACTCCGACCAGATCACATGGCACCCAGCCCACCTGCACCGTATCTCCAACAAGTCCCTCTTCATCTGTTTGACCAACGCTAAACCTTTGCACAGTACCAAGTCATTCTCACCCAAGTGTATGACCACCATGTCCGGACACACTCCCCCCTTCACCACTTTATTCAAAGCCGGCAACAACTCATGCCAGCGCATGCCCCCTTTTCCTTGCCACTGACAGTGAAACAACCTTTCGTCCAATTCCAGGTTCAGACTCCGGTTCTTTTCCCACTCTGCCCTCTCCGCTCGCTCTACAAAAGAATGTCCTACAATGTATATCTCCAGCGCAGCCGCAGTTAGCCCCGCCACTGCACCTGAAAAGACACACATGAAAGAGGGTGGGAAAATCTCCTTCATTTCAGTGCTCCACCTCTACCCCCCGCATCCTAACATACGTCCGGTAACAGTCCAACTTCCAACACCTGAGACGCTTGATGTCTTCCCTTCCCCATCCCTGACACGCCGCCTCTGTCGCCACCCCAATCCGGAACGAATGTGTCCCGAAAGCCTTCGGGTCCTCACCCATAACCCGTCGATGTGCCGCAGGACCCACAACACCTGAGCAGCAGTCACCCTGCCAGTTCCATCCTGGCCAAAAACCTCCCCCGCCAACACCCGCCGTCCAGACGCGAGCCGCCGTCCCCACTCTGCCGGCAAACCACCTTGCACCTCACCGGACCCAAGACCACCCAAGTGCCCTCGCCCCGCTGATCAGTCTTTGTACACCGAAGCGCACCGCCACCTCCTGCTCTCTCAAATAAACCTCCCCCAAAGCATCCCCGGTCCACCCCTCAATCCTACCAATTCCGAAACCCTAAAGGCTCCGAAAAACATCCATGACATGATGTTGACAAATAAAGTAAACTCCTCCTGGTCGCGACATATCGACGGCAACGTTTGCAACAGACCCTCAAGCATGCCCACAGTAATTGGCCTCCGCTGACTCACCCTGGCCCCTTTTTCCCTTGCCCAGCCTTCCAGAAGACGCGTCCCCAATTCCCCTGCCGACGGCGAGTAACCCCACCACAACTTCCCCATGAATGCCAACGCCGACAGCTTGCCCGCAATCGTCACCCTCGACAGCCCTTTGTCATCAAACTCAACATGAACTGTACCACCTGCTCCTCCCGACGCCACCGGTCCCCCTGTCTTACTGCTCCACACCGCCGAAACTCCTCCCATGCCTGCACATAGGCCTTCCATGTGGACGCTGCCACTGACGCTCTCACCCGTTGAACGACCCGGCATCTCCCACCAACCACAATTCCACTGGCACCGGCGTCTTGTGCTCGTCCGCCTCCGTGGCTAGCCCATGGAACCTCTGCCACTGTGAACGAGACAAAGCATCCGCAATGTCATTGCCCACCCCCGGCACATGTAGGGCTTGAAATAAGATATCATGCTCCAAACAGCGCAGCAAGAAAAATCTCATCAGTTTCAACACCTGTGGGTCCCTGGCCGGCTGCCTATTGACCACCTGCACCACCGACATGTTGTCTACCTGGAACAACACACGTTTGTGCTCCAGCTCCCGTGCTCACACCGAAACAGCCACCACCAGAGGAAACAACTCCAGGGAGGTGATGCTCCGCCCCCACCTAGCCAATGCTGCGGCCACTGCTCCGCGCATCATCTCCCTGCCTAGTAGAGCCCGAAACCGCCAACCCCCGCCACATCCAACGATAACGTGACATCCCACTCCCAATCCTCAGGGGGCACCATGGGCACACCATTGAAGTGCCCCAAAAAAGCCTGCCACATGCGCAAGTCCCCCTTCGTCCCCGCCGACAACTACTGGGTGTCTCTTCCCGCACTTCGAGCACTCATGCCGGAAATAGCACAGTTGCCTGGCGCATGCTCCTTTATTGAAATCCCAACATGCTCCCACTGAGGCCTGTGTAGTGCTCTCTCCCTGTCCCATCCCCCTTGGGTGGGGCGGGCCGAAAAGGGGGGCGGCGCAAGCAGCAAACCGCTGGCCGTATAAATCGTCCTGCAAAACTTCGGTCCACCCATGGTCTGGTGGTACAAGTCTGAATCAAGCTCGCCCCACCTAGCCTCCGGATCCGACGCCATCCGTGCCCGGAACTCCTCGTCGTAATGTGACCAGGCATAACCCCCATAGGTAGCCTGCGCCCGCCTGATCACATCCATGTATTTGAAAAGAGCTATGGCCCAGTCCGGGTATTTCTCACAATACACGCTAGCGTATATCAGAAAAGCCGCCGACCAGTTGTCAATAGTCAGGGGAACTTTGGGGCGCCTAGCCAACTCCTGCTCCTCTTCCTTCGATCCTTCCTTCGCCATGAGCTCCCTGTGAAGGAGCTTCAGGATTTCAACATACTTCCCCTTCCATATATTCTCCTTCGTAGTCAGCGACAGGTGCGCCCCCAGCGGTTTTGCCACGCCCATGTAGGGGAGCTTGCGCACGGGGACATCACATCTCTTTACTCCCTTTGTCTCCGACGGTGCCTTCGCCTGTTTCCAAAGCCCCCGCACCGGCACCCCCGCCGCCCGCCCCAGTGCCCCCAGACCCACTGCCAATGCCCCATCCGGGCCCACCCCCGTGTCTTTCACATACCACCCTTTTTGAAGGCGCACCCCCGGATCCCCCTCGCGGGCATCCGTACCAACCGACACCTGCCCAAACCACTCCCTGCTCCGCCACCATCCTTTCGTGATGTCAAGGCCGGCGTCCTCGCTGGATCCCGCTGCCTAACCAGTGGTGCCAGAGGGGGGGTCGTCACTCTCGGTGCTCCTTGCCGCGGGCGTGCCTGTAACACACTACCAACATTGTTACTCTGCTCCCCCCATCCACCCCCCCTCCCAAATTTCACCCTCCTCCGCAGAATCCTCCCCGTAGTCCAGTTCCACCATTTCCCCCTGCCCAGCACTGGGCTCTTCCTTCCACTCTACCTCCCGGCCACCCCTTAGGGGCTCCAGCCGGCTCAACCCCGCCTTCTCCCTACATGCCTGCATCAAGTCCCCCAGATTCAAACTCTCCCTCCTCTCAGCCACCGTATATGACTCCGCAGCCTGATCCACAACATCCGGCCTCCATCCCCGTCCCCCAGCGGCCGTCTCGACCCTTCGGGGTGGGGCTGGCGTGGACCTACCACCCCGCCACCCTGCGTGCTCCCTTGAGTGGTCCCGCAGTGGAGCACGACCCCCCATACAAGGCAGAGCCGGCCCATCCCCTCGGTGGAGTGAAGCCGCATGCTGCTCTCCCGAGCACCTATCCCAGTGTTCCTGCCAAGAAAAAGAGGTGGAGTCCAGCATACCGGGAAAAAAATGTCCCGCTGTGCCCCTCGCTCCCCCGTATGCCCCCCAACCCCCAACACACCCCGCCTGCTGAATGACCACCCCTCTGCGCTGGCCGGACCCCCCACCCATCCCCCGCTCCCCCCGGACCCTATGAACCCCCACTCATAACCCCCCATCCAAGACCCCTCCTCTCCCCCACCCCCCACTCCAAAGGCTCCCCCGAACCGACACCTCCCCCCGCACACGCCCTGCACTCCACCCCCCCGGATCCCCATCACGCTCCCCCCCTGGAGCCCCTGCAGTAACCCACCCCACCCACCCCCGCCCACCTCCCACCCCCCCAGCATCCCTACCTCTGACCCCCACCCCCGGCACCCCCCTCCCTGCCCCAGCTCCCCGTGCGCCCCCTCGGGGACGGTGACTTTCTGGGCCCCACCATGCTCACCTCCCCCTCTGAGGACACACCCTCCCCCACGCCACTCCCTCTGCCCCCATCCTTCCACCCCCTCCATATCCGAGTCGTCAATAAGCAGGGGAGACTCCCCCCTCCCCCCAAACCGAGCCCCTACTCCCCTCACCTTCTGACTCCCCCCCCAGCCACAGCCCCGTGTGACCCCCGACCCCTCCCCCCCGCATCCACACACACCCCCCCGCAATGCCCCCTCGTTCCCCGCCCGCCCCCTCCACAACTCCAGAGGTGGCCTAAACGCCACAACTCGCTTCTCTCCTGCCCCCTTTCCTCTGCCCCGAGCCCACACTGCAGTGTGACCGCGCCACCCTCCTTCCCCAGCCTTCCGGCCCCCCCTCCACCGACATCCTTCCTTGAGCGTGCTCGCGGCAGCTCAACAGCTAAGACGGCTGTTGCTGGCAGCGCGCCGCGGCGGTCTCACCTTCACCGCGGGCCACACCAAGTCCATGTGGTCCACCTCCTCCAGCAGACACAGGGCTTCCAGCACCCGCGGATCCTCAATACGCGCCATTCTGTGAGTACACCGCTGCTGCCCCCTCGGACCCACCAAGGCCTTCCCACAAGCCCAAAAAACCCAGCGCACTTGCCTCCACACCAGACGCCCAGCGCGATCCCCGACCAGACGCACCTCCGCCGCCACCTACTCGCCACACAAAGCAGCCGCGATAAGTGCGCTAAGCCCCCACTACGACCAAACCACCTCAAAATAAAATTTTAGCACCCTGAAAATCCCCCGCCCAGCTGCCATGTCACTGCCACCGATATTGTTACTTGTGACATAAAATGGCCGGCTTTAACTCCGCCAGCCCAAAACAGCCCAACCCCAGCCCAAAACTACCATCAGCCCAAAAACCAGCCCACATACGGTGCTGGTCAATCTCCTCCCCCTTCCCCCGGGGGTAGCAAGCCTCCCGCTGGTCGGCTGCCCCCCCCCCCCCCCAAAGCCCTAATGTAACAAAATTACAAAGCAAAACTTAAATTTAGGAGAAAAAGTTACGGCTAAAGTTATGGTTATAAACTCTAGATACATAAACAAAAAAAGAAGATCTGGAAGCAGGTGCAACTATGTCATATAAGTACCTGCTGATCTGTAAAGTTTTAGTGTTCTCCAGGGTCGGCTTTTGAGAGGAGCGACCAGTGCGGCTGCACTGGGCCCTGACCTGGAAGGGGGCACTGACCTCAGGGGGGCTGTGTTTAGCAATAACTTACGATTAACAAGCATTGGTGATACATCGGTTTCGCCGATGTGACGAATAAAGAGCTGTTATCATCAATCATCGTCTGGGAGAAGAAAAGAGCTCCCTTACAAATAACATGGGAGAGGAGAAGATGTCGTGCAGTGGCCAAAGCTACTGACTTGAGAACTGGGGATTCCAGTTCGAGTCTCAGTGGCACTACATCCTGTGGTTCTATGCAAATCAGTTGATCTCATTCAGAGGATAACTTGTTCTATAAATATATGCTGCAAGAGTAAAAAGGAAAAAGAGGCTAAAGTTTAGGACAAAATAGTTCCACCAAACCTGATGTTAACAGTAATTCAGCTACGGGAAACTGATAAGAGAAGCAGACGTGTAATAAGCATTGGTAAATGCTGGGAAATATGCTACTTGCAAAAAACACAGTTGATGGACAGAATGTAGAACAATGTCATACACTCATCCCAGTACAAGGATCTGGGCCTAAATCCATCGATTCTTTGCACTCCACACCACCCTGGGTTAGACACTGGCTATATGCAAATCAGCTCTGACCCTGTGCCTCATGGGAACAGTCCAGTACAAACTACCAAGCCATGTCTTTCCCAGACCGGAATCAAGCATCCAAGGACTGGTTTCTGGCTATCAGCCTTCATCAGCCTGGATAGCTTGACTCCAGTGGTGTGGAGAGCCTGGGACTCACGTCTGAGCATACCCAGCCCACTCGGGTGAAAATTGCAAAAAACACAGTTGATGGACAGAATGTAGAACAATGTCATACATTCATCCCAGTACAAGGATCTGGGCCTAAATCCATCGTTTTTTTGCACTCCACACCACCCTGGGTTAGACATTGGCTATATGCAAATCAGCTCTGACCCTGTGCCTCATGGGAACAGTCCAGTCCGAACTACCAAGCTATGTCTTTCCCAGACCGGAATCAAGCATCCAAGGACCGGTTTCTGGCTATCAGCCTTCATCAGCCTGGATAGCTTGACTCCAGTGGTGTGGAGAGCCTGGGACTCACGTCTGAGCATACCCAGCCCACTCGGGGTGACAATTGCAAAAAACACAGTTGATGGACATAATGTAGAACAATGTCATACATTCATCCCAGTACAAGGATCTGGGCCTAAATCCATCGTTTTTTTGCACTCCACACCACCCTAGGTTAGACACTGGCTATATGCAAATCAGCTCTGACCCTGTGCCTCATGGGAACAGTCCAGTCCGAACTACCAAGCCATGTCTTTCCCAAACCGGAATCAAGCATCCAAGGACCGGTTTCTGGCTATCAGCCTTCATCAGCCTGGATAGCTTGACTCCAGTGGTGTGGAGAGCCTGGGACTAACGTCTGAGCATACCCTGCCCACTCGGGGTGAAAATTGCAAAAAACACAGTTGATGGACAGAATGTAGAACAATGTCATACATTCATCCCAGTACAAGGATCTGGGCCTAAATCGATCGATTTTTTGCACTCCACACCACCCTGGGTTAGACACTGGCTATATGCAAATCAGCTCTGACCCTGTGCCTCATGGGAACAGGCCAGTACGAACTACCAAGCCATGTCTTTCCCAGACCGGAATCAAGCATCCAAGGACTGGTTTCTGGCTATCAGCCTTCATCAGCCTGGATAGCTTGACTCCAGTGGTGTGGAGAGCCTGGGACTCACGTCTGAGCATACCCCGCCCACTCGGGGTGAAAATTGCAAAAAACACAGTTGATGGACAGAATGTAGAACAATGTCATACATTCATCCCAGTACAAGGATCTGGGCCTAAATCCATCGTTGTTTTGCACTCTACACCACACTGGGTTAGACACTGGCTATATGCAAATCAGCTCTGACCCTGTGCCTCATGGGAACAAGAGTAAAAAGGAAAAAGAGGCTAAAGTTTAGGACAAAATAGTTCCACCAAACCTGATGTTAACAGTAATTCAGCTACGGGAAACTGATAAGAGAAGCAGACGTGGAATAAGCATTGGTAAATGCTGGAAAATATGCTACTTGCAAAAAACACAGTTGATGGACAGAATGTAGAACAATGTCATACATTCATCCCAGTACAAGGATCTGGGCCTAAATCCATCGATTCTTTGCACTCCACACCACCCTGGGTTAGACACTGGCTATATGCAAATCAGCTCTGACCCTGTGCCTCATGGGAACAGTCCAGTACGAACTACCAAGCCATGTCTTTCCCAGACCGGAATCAAGCATCCAAGGACTGGTTTCTGGCTATCAGCCTTCATCAGCCTGGATAGCTTGACTCCAGTGGTGTGGAGAGCCTGGGACTCACGTCTGAGCATACCCAGCCCACTCGGGGTGAAAATTGCAAAAAACACAGTTGATGGACAGAATGTAGAACAATGTCATACATTCAACCCAGTACAAGGATCTGGGTCTAAATCCATCGTTTTTTTGCCCTCCACACAACCCTGGGTTAGACACTGGCTATATGCAAATCAGCTCTGACCCTGTGCCTCATGGGAACAGTCCAGTCCGAACTACCAAGCTATGTCTTTCCCAGACCAGAATCAAGCATCCAAGGACCAGTTTCTGGCTATCAGCCTTCATCAGCCTGGATAGCTTGACTCCAGTGGTGTGGAGAGCCTGGGACTCACATCTGAGCATACCCAGCCCACTCGGGGTGAAAATTGCAAAAAACACAGTTGATGGACAGAATTTAGAACAATGTCATACATTAATCCCAGTACAAGGATCTGGGCCTAAATCCATCGTTGTTTTGCAAGCTACACCCCACTGGGTTAGACACTGGCTATATGCAAATCAGCTCTGACCCTGTACCTCATGGGAACAGTCCAGTCCGAACTACCAAGCCATGTCTTTCCCAGACCGGAATCAAGCATCCAAGGACCGGTTTCTGGCTATCAGCCTTCATCAGCCTGGATAGCTTGACTCCAATGGTGTGGAGAGCCTGGGACTCACGTCTGAGCATACCCAGCCCACTCGGGATGAAAATTGCAAAAAACACAGTTGATGGACAGAATGTAGAACAATGTCATACATTCATCCCAGTACAAGGATCTGGGCCTAAATCCATCATTTTTTTGCACTCCACACCACCCTGGGTTAGACACTGGCTATATGCAAATCAGCTCTGACCCTGTGCCTCATGGGAACAGTCCAGTCCGAACTACCAAGCCATGTCTTTCCCAGACCGGAATCAAGCATCCAAGGACCGGTTTCTGGCTATCAGCCTTCATCAGCCTGGATAGCTTGACTCCAGTGGTGTGGAGAGCCTCTGACTCACGTCTGAGCATACTCAGCCCACTCGGGGTGAAAATTGCAAAAAACACAGTTGATTGACAGAATGTAGAACAATGTCATACATTCATCCCAGTACAAGGATCTGGGCCTAAATCCATCATTTTTTTGCACTCCACACAACCCTGGGTTAGACACTGGCTATATGCAAATCAGCTCTGACCCTGTGCCTCATGGGAACAGTCCAGTCCGAAATACCAAGCCATGTCTTTCCCAGACCGGAATCAAGCATCCAAGGACCGGTTTCTGGCTATCAGCCTTCATCAGCCTGGATAGCTTGACTCCAGTGGTGTGGAGAGCCTGGTACTCAAGTCTGAGCATACCCAGCCCACTCGGGGTGAAAATTGCAATAAACACAGTTGATGGACAGAATGTAGAACAATGTCATACATTCATCCCAGTACAAGGATCTGGGCCTACATCCATCGTTTTGTTGCACTCCACACCACCCTGGGTTAGACACTGGCTATATGCAAATCAGCTCTGACCCTGTGCCTCATGGGAACAGTCCCGTCCGAACTACCAAGCCTTGTCTTTCCCAGACCAGAATCAAGCATCCAAGGACCGGTTTCTGGCTATCAGCCTTCATCAGCCTGGATAGCTTGACTCCAGTGGTGTGGAGAGCCTGGTACTCAAGTCTGAGCATACCCAGCCCACTCGGGGTGAAAATTGCAATAAGCACAGTTGATGGACAGAATGTAGAACAATGTCATACATTCATCCCAGTACAAGGATCTGGGCCTAAATCCATCGTTTTTTTGCAGTCCACACAACCCTGGGTTAGACACTGGCTATATGCAAATCAGCTCTGACCCTGTGCCTCATGGGAACAGTCCAGTCCGAACTATCAAGCCATGTCTTTCCCAAACCGGAATCAAGCATCCAAGGACCGGTTTCTGGCTATCAGCCTTCATCAGCCTGGATAGCTTGACTCCAGTGGTGTGGAGAGCCTGGGGCTAACGTCTGAGCATACCCTGCCCACTCGGGGTGAAAATTGCAAAAAACACAGTTGATGGACAGAATTTAGAACAATGTCATACATTAATCCCAGTACAAGGATCTGGGCCTAAATCCATCGTTGTTTTGCACTCCACACCACCCTGGGTTAGACACTGGCTATATGCAAATCAGCTCTGACCCTGTGCCTCATGGGAACAGTCCAGTCCCAACTACCAGGCCATGTCTTTCCCAAACCGGAATCAAGCATCCAAGGACCGGTTTCTGGCTATCAGCCTTCATCAGCCTGGATAGCTTGACTCCAGTGGTGTGGAGAGCCTGGGACTAACGTCTAAGCATACCCTCCCCACTAGGGGTGAAAATTGCAAAAAACACAGTTGATGGACAGAATGTAGAACAATGTCATACATTCATCCCAGTACAAGGATCTGGGCCTAAATCCATCGATTTTTTGCACTCCACACCACCCTGGGTTAGACACTGCATATATGCAAATCAACTCTGACCCTGTGCCTCATGGGAACAGTCCAGTACGAACTACCAAGCCATGTCTTTCCCAGACCGGAATCAAGCATCCAAGGACTGGTTTCTGGCTATCAGCCGTCAACAGCCTGGATAGCTTGACTCCAGTGGTGTGGAGACCTGGGACTCACGTCTGAGCATACCCAGCCCACTCGGGGTGAAAATTGCAAAAAACACAGTTGATGGACAGAATGTAGAACAATGTCATACATTTATCCCAGTACAAGGATCTGGGCCTAAATCCATCGTTTTTTTGCACTCCACACCACCCTGGGTTAGACATTGGCTATATGCAAATCAGCTCTGACCCTGTGCCTCATGGGAACAGTCCAGTCCGAACTACCAAGCAATGTCTTTCCCAGGCCGGAATCAAGCATCCAAGGACCGGTTTCTGGCTATCAGCCTTCATCAGCCTGGCTAGCTTGACTCCAGTGGTGTGGAGAGCCTGGGACTCACGTCTGAGCATACCCAGCCCACTCGGGGTGAAAATTGCAAAAAACACAGTTGATGGACAGAATGTAGAACAATGTCATACATTCACCCCAGTACAAGGATCTGGGCCTAAATCCATCGTTTTTTTGCACTCCACACCACCTTGGGTTATGTGGTAAATAAATAATTAATTACCGGTTCTATTTTTCAGGATACTCTAATAACAGATAGCTCAATAAATAAGAGTCAAGATTCGAGGTAGCTGAAGTATACAGGCTTTAATCAGGCATAAAAGGACAGGAACAGGACAGCCTGCATGGGAATAGGATGGCAGCTGCCGGGGGCAGGATCTGGGAATTGGCTGGCTTTTAATAACAGTGCATTAATATATATACTAAAAACAATTACATTGCATTCAATACAGTAGGCGTAGCAGTAGACGGAGTTTGTAGCAGTCGCGAAAGATAAGGCATAAAGTGGGTGTAACAAGAGGTGTGTACAGGGCGTGTACATAGACATGTGATGCAAACGTAACAGAATATGTCATAAACGGGGCGGAAACATGAAGGGGGCTACCTGAACAGCTGGGACCTCTAACCTAGTGGTGCGCGCAAATTGGCAATGACGTGTTACTAGGGAGAACTGGGGGCTATGACTTCTGCACTAGAAGAGGAGACGAAAGTCTGGAGGGTCAGAGCGACATGTACCTAGGCATATCTAGTATCTGGTGTTTATAGTACATGTTGATAGAATCCAAAAGTTATCAGGGTAAAGGCTAACAGACACTAAGACTGGTGCATGCATTATTCTAAATGTATTGCATATGCGAGGAATATTCTATGAATATGAATACAGTATTTCTCTTACATGGAGACATAAAGGCTAGACCATGACGGAAACTATTGATGCGATTCAGTAGCTTAGGAATGCAGACTGATAACTAGAAACATAACATACTCTTGGCAGACTGGGAGGCAGAGCCAGGCCTAGCCGGGCACTGCGAGGCATGAAAGTAAGTGAAGGGTCAGGGATACAGGTGGGGGCTGTATCGCTCCTCGGAGAGTTCAGGAAACAGGAGCTGAATCTGAGTCCGGGCCCTTTTGAGGCCTAGAAACGGGGACAATTCAATGAATTAACGTGCACACTGTAAAACGTGGCAACGTAGCTTTACATAGGCCTGATATTCGTTATATTCACGAAGACTGGAAACTGGCATACTAGAGATGGACACAACTGTAATTGCGTCTTTAATCGATCAGAGGGGAATACATGCATATCGATCATGCACATATAACATAAGATGGGGAACACGTAGGCACATATGACATGGCAAAATTTACTTTTCCACATTCCCTCCTTGTGCCCTACGTTTCCATCAGGAAACATCAATATTCATGATACCATCTATCATTTCATATAGCATCATTTGCTCGTCTCGAATTGTCTTGGAACGGGACTTAGGACTAGGAATACAAGAGGTAGCACAAATGCCGCAAATCGCAGGGCCACATTGTATACAGAGGCAGCAACTGAATATGATCATTACTGCAATACCTAGAAATGACAATACTTTCCATCCCCAGGCAGATATGATACTCCAGAGCCAACCGGACCATGTCCAGGTGCCTGGATTCTGGTGTAACTGATGGGCAATTTTATGAAGTCTGGTTATAGCTGAATAAACAGACGGCGCGTTATTAGGAATGAAAATGCAGCAACTAGATCCGATGACTCTACATGCTCCTCCTCTATCGGCCAGTATGACGTCAAGAACGAGACGATTTTGGAGCACGACAAATCTCATAGCAGATTGCTCTTCGGTTAAGTTACCTAGAGCAGAAGTAGTCTCATTCACTACTGCTTCAAGGGTTCTGGTTAGTCTACGTATTAACTTACTATTCTGGATAGGTCCTATAAAGAAGAAGAAACCTTTATTGAAATCTGTATACTGTTCTAGAGTAGTTTCAGTTTGATCGACTATTGGGGACTCAATCTCCCTTCTATGTCTGACCTGTACTAGATGTGTGTTTCTATGATAATCAGATGGGGCTAGAAAAACTGGTGGCAGTAGGAAGGCAATGTAACATGTTCCATCCCAATCGAGGGGCAGACGAACATATGCGGTCTGACCACAAACAAAATAAGAATGACGTGATGCTTTGAAAATAGATTTCCCACTGTCACTATACTTGACAGTAGTAGTACAATCACTATGTCCTACATGTGCGGAACCATTCTTTCTGACACATAATTCGCCTTTGACTGGTAGTACTGAAATAGCAGGTAAGTCTGGAGTAGTATCAGACTGAACATTCAATACCATAAAATTCGAAGAATAATTACCTAAATTATATACTTCATTTTCTAGATCTAACCCTGTTCTATGGGGGAGACCTTGCTTGTCTGGAAAACATGTTCTATTCAGAAGGGACATATCATTTGAAGATGACGTTAACGTGGACCATGCTCCACACGAACCATTATGTGAAAACGGATAAGGAAAGAGTGGCAGAACTCCCTTCGGTGTCTGGAAAGGGGGGAGTCGACCACACACCCAACAATTAGTGGCATTGCTGGTCTGGTGTGAATAGTGTAACATTCTGATAAATATATTATTTCTCATAGCAAGACGATAGGATAGCTCGTGAGGAGGCAGATCACTAAATGTGTGCTCTACTGTAGCATTAGCAAACTTGTTTACATGAGAAATTGGAAAACATAAATGTAATGCATAACTTGTGCAGGTAACCATCAAACTTAGAAACAATATAAAACTGAGAAAAACGATACATCGTATAGAGTTTTGACTAACTCTCTCACTATGGGGGTCTATCTCATACATGTCAGGGACCTGTCTAACCGTTTCACCCGAGAGGGACTTAGACAATTAAACTGGCTGACTTATTTTACTAGACCTGAGTTTCTTTTTATACTCCTGCTGCGGAGTTTCCTCTAACAGGGGAGGCTTGAATTCAGAGTCAATTTTTAGGCAGTCCTTAGAAATGGAACAGTCCTTTTCGAATGTCTTTTTACGAAGTCCATGGAATTTCTTGATGTGGGACATATGTACCCAGCCTTTGCGGCCCTCCAACTTCACGGCCGTGCGGGTGGTCAGAAGAACTAGTCGTGGCTCCTTCCAACGAGGCTCCAGTGGACTTGAACGATCAAAATTGCGGACCAATACGAGGTTTCCTGGAACGATTTCATGCGGTTTCACCTCGGTATTGTCTGGAAATGCAGCGGCAACCTGTGAACGACAAGAGTGTAGGGCAGACATCAAGGAAGCTAGGTAATCTGTCAACATATTGCTGGAAACATCTGTAATACTGCGGGGTCTAGGTGTACCCCACATGTTTGGGGGGCGGCCGAATACGACCTCATAAGGGGACAGACCTGATCTGGAATGTGCGACCATTCTCATGTAGAATAAAGCAACTGGCAGGGCAACTAGCCAGTCTACACCTTTCTCTTCACATGTCTTAGCAATACGGATTTTCAGGGTTTGATTATGTCTCTCTACGAGACCGGCTGCTTCAGGATGGCGCACACAATGGAACTTCCACTGGTACCCTAACAGAAGGGAAACATGTTTCATTAACTCGGATGAGAATGGCTGGCCGTTATCAGAATACACGACCCTAGGGAGTCCATAACGGGGAAAAAATTCACGAACCAACTGCTTGGCAGTGGTCGCTGCTGTGTAATCTGGAACTGGATATGCTTCTGTCCACCTGGACAAAGCGCATACAACTACAAGGACATACTTGAAACCTCGACATCGCTCCATCTGAATATAATCCATCTGGAGGACTTCAAAAGGGTGGTCAGGAGGTTGGAATCCACCTTGTTCCACCGGGACACTTTTACCTGGATTGAACTGGCAACATATCATACAAGTACGGACTTTCTGTTTGGCTGCAGCTCGTAAGTGCTTGTTGAACCAGAGGTTCTGTATACTGTCTAACATAGCTTTTTCTCCTAGATGTGTTGGACTATGTGCGGTATTAATAATGACTTGAACCATGGAGTCGGGGAGAAACCATGTGGCTTTTCCCTTCGTCACCCATCCCTGATCTGTCTGGACCCCTCCTTGTTCGGACCATTTCTTGATTTCTTCAGGAGTAGCATGTAACTGTATGTCTATGACATCTTGTGTAGGGTCCTTAACTGTCATACAGGTAGTCTGTTCTGGAGTGGATGTCTGTGTCTTGTTAACTGGAATGTCTGGTGTCTGAGCTGTAAGCTTGGCTGTTCGATCTGCTAGATCGTTACCTTGGGAAATGATATCAGTAACTTTCGTATGTGCCTTGCACTTCATGATAGCGATAGCTGTCGGTAAATGTATTGCATCTAACAGAGCTTGAATGAGGAGACCATGCTGAATCTTGGTTCCATGAGAAGTCATGAAACCTCTCTCCTGCCAGAGTACTCCGAAGGTAAAAGGCTTACTGTAGTTCGGTGTAGCTAGAACAGGTGCTTGGCATAAGGCTTTCTTCAATTCATTAAAACTAAGTGTATGTTCAGATGTCCAAGGGAGGACAGTCGATACGGCTGCCTCCTGTGTCGTTAACTGTATCAGTGGCTTGGCTAGAAATGCATACTGAGGAATCCATTGTCTGCAGTAAGAAGTGAGGCCAATAAAAGCACGTACCTCCTTCTGTGTCTTGGGCTGTGGAAGACTCGCTATTAACTGGATACGATCTGGTGTCAACTGCCTACCCCACTTGGACAGTAAGTGGCCTAAGTAGATCACTTGCTGGACACAGAACTGGAGCTTTGAAGGGGACACCTTGTGCCCCATCTCGGCTAGGAAATACAGAACTGTAAGTGACGCACGCTCGCAGTCACGTTCAGAACGGGCTGTGATCAATAGATCATCGACATACTGGAGCAGGGCAGTGTCAGTTGGCATGTGGATATTGTCTAGTTGTCTTTTAAGTGCTTGACTGTAAATACTAGGACTTTCTGTGAAACCTTGAGGAGCTCGTGTGAATTTATAGCTCCTTCCATTTAAACAAAAACCGAAAAGGTACTGGCTGTCTGGATGAATGGGGACACTGAAAAATGCATTCTTGAGGTCGATAACGGTGAAAAATGTAGCTTCAGAATCAATAGCTGTCAGTAGGGATGAAATATCCGGGACTACTGGATACTGGGGTATGATACATTTATTAAGTTCTCGAAGGTCAATCACTAATCGATATACTGGAGGTGCATTTGGATCAGTACGTTTCATGACTGGAATGATAGGAGAATTACATACATTGGAGTCAGTTTCTACAACCACTCCTTGAGCAATGAGCTCATCAATAATTTTGGATAAGGCTGCTACAGCCTCAGGTGGCAATCTATATTGTCTGATTCGTGGCAAGACTATACCTTGCTTGAGAGTCACACGATGGGGTGTGATTTGCCTAAAACCTACATCAGTTGGACCTTGCGCCCATAGATGCTGCGGTACATTGGATAATCTTGGATCAAAATCGCGTAATACATAGTGACCTTTAAAGTCACGCAAAAACAATCGTATTCCTTCTGGAGAGCAGCAAATTACTGCACCTAATTCTTTCAATGTTTTAATGCCTAACAAATTTTCTGGACATGACTTCGTAAGTAACAAATCAGTAGTTCGGGACAATGGACCAACTTCTAGAGTAACTGGCTTTGAAATCTTGTTAACAATAGGCTTTCCTGAAAATCCAAGGGAAACATTTCTAGAGCCTGAGAGCGGAGCCCCTGGAACCTCGTCATGACTGATAGTAGTCCTACTTGCCCCTGTATCAATCAAAAACTTTCTGTCTTTCCCTAATACTTGACTGTGCACATAGGGACCCTCTTGATCTACAGGTATCTCGATGAGAGGCAAGCCTACCTCCCTCTCTAGGCTGTTTCATGAATACTGTTGATACTCTGGATACTCTGTCTGAGCATACTGGTACATTTGCTGTGTAACATGCTGTGTTGCAGCGATAGGCTGTGGTGCTGGAACTGTCTGTTGTGCATTCTGTGGTGACTGAGAAGTCTGTGAGACTTGTTCTGGTCTAGGCGGACGTGGTCTTTCTTTAGTCTTACCAGTAGCTATGTTGTGTTTCAGAACTGCACACTCGTTTATAAAATGACCTGGCTGTTTACAATAATTGCATGTCCCTTTAACGGGAGCTGCAGGATGACTGGCTTGATTCGGACCCCTCTTCTGACTGTCTTGTGGAACAGATTGTGCAACTAGTACTTTCATTTTCGTGTCTTTCATACGTCTCCTTTCGTGTTCTTGCTCTTCCCTGATTCTATTCTGGTGATACTGGAGCATTTGAAGCATTTGTGACGGGGTACTAGCTTGCCAGGTACTTTCGACTTTCAAAACTCGATTTTTAACTTGTGGGCTTGAATTCTCGACTAGTTTAGTAACAAAAAGATGAGGGTATGACTCGCTACCTGTCTTCAAACCACTGTTAATAATAAAACATTTTTCAAATCTAGAATAGAAATCACTAGTGTCTTCATCCTGTTTCTGTTTACATGCTGAGATTGCATCCCAATCTTCCTTTTTCGTGGATAATAACCTTGGCAGAACTTGTATCAATAACTCGGGCAAATCTTTACATTTGTCCCCAAGACCGGTACCTGGTACTCGTATTTTATCTTCAGCTTCTAGAGCTGTCCAATCAATCTTTTTCTCTCCCACCTCCCATTCTTTTTCCTTGAGTTTTTCATATACCCCTGCGGGCAACAGGACCTTTAGCATTTTAATGACATCTGGATACGTGTATTCTCCCATACGGAGCATGTCTTTTAATTCTCGATGGAACCCTGCTGGATCTTTGTCGTGACAAGGAATTAATTTCTTCATCTCTAAGAGTTCCATCTTTGTGATAGGGGTGTAAACAAATACTCGTTGCATTTCACCACCCGCTGTCCTAACTGGGTGTACTTCTCGTAACGGATTCTGTCTATCCATGTAAAATGATTTACTTTCTGGAGGTGAGACATGAACAAAATGCGGATTCAGAAACGTTCTATATTTGTGGCGCTGTTCTAGAATGACACTAATTAAATCGGTACCTAAACCTTTCCATCTATACTGGAGCAACTCGTTCAGAACATCATGTAACGGACCTGGATCAGAATGTTGTCCCTCATACAGTGTAATGAGGTGCTGGATCATATACATACCCACCAGTCGCTGCTCGGCTGGGGGCAGTTTCAGAAACATTTGTGCCACTATTTCATCTGGAAAAGTGGTAGAATCAGTAGTCCATCGGACTGCTGATCGGGCTAGTTCTAGTTCATGCATGGTACTAAGTTCACTATAACCGATACGTGATTTCAGAATGTGATCGGTAGCTTGAAATACTTGCTCTAGAGAACCTTGTTCTGGTGCTGGAGAAGGGAAAACTTTCTTGTGTTCTAGGCGTGAATGTCGGTCTAGAAGTCTAGATTTACCTACATACGCTATTCTGGCGGTATTCTCGTCTTCTACCTCTTCAGTATCAGTGTTGTCTTCTTTCTCGCTTACTTGTGCTGCTTTGCGTTTCTCGTGTAACCTTATTATTTCCTTACGAATTTTCTTGTACATACTCTCTATACTACTGAGTGTCTTGTGTCTTCCCTTGGCTATATGATCACTCCACTTTGTCAGAACTCTCATTTCGATCGGATCTTTAGTCGGACAGTCTTGTTCCCTTACTAAACAATTGATCAGAAACTTTAATAGCATGAGCTGAATCTCAGCTTTCCTTTGAGACATGATTTCACCAATACTTCCTGGATCATCCCCTGTACGGATGAAACGATATATTCTGTCTAGATCTTCTTTCATATTCGGTAGGGTGTCCAAATACTCGGTCACCCGTCTTACACGCAATGAATATATAACCATATTATCATCGCCTGGGACTGGATCATAACGGCATTCGGTGAGAGCTCGTCTGATATCTGCAACGGACTGATATTTGGGCGTACGCTGTAACGCACGTTCATGTAACTCGACTAACGTTACACGTTTGTGTGGCGGCGGGGTACCAGGAGGACCTCCCCCCGCGGCCCCTAAACTAGAATCGTCGACTGATACTCTTCGTGCTGGCAGAGTGACCGATGTAGCGGGAACTTGTACTACGGGCTGGACCGGGGGTACCGTAACAGGTGCTGTAACAGGTGCCCCGGTGGCTGGAGGAACAGGAATTACATTATTTACAGGAGCTGGCGGAACAGGATTTGCATATTCCGGGACTGTGTCGTCCAAATAGGACGAGAGAAAAATATCAGCTGCGGTCGGTTTGTGGCGTAGCTTAATCGGAACCAATGTCGGCGGAAAATTACATGGTGCTTCCGGGGTTGCTTTTGGCGAACCCTCGGCAAGAAGAGGATACATACCCTTAATGAGGGCATTTCTCTGTCTGTCTGACTGTTCGGCTTTAACTCGTTCGCCTATTTCGATTAATTCCCTTTCTTGGGCTCTTTCTGAGGATTCTCTACTTAATTCTGACTTTCTGATTTCTTTTTCGGTTCTTTTATGAGATTCTTTGCGCCATAACTCGATGGCATCTTTCTGGGACTGTCTGGATTTCTTTTTCCATAATGCTTCTTCTACTCGCATGATGCACTCAGCATCCCATGTACCTGATACAGGCCATCTATATTTCTCTTCTAGATCTTTAGTATACTCGACCCATAAGTCTAGATATAATATGGCACTTATGCCATGCTTATGATACATAAAATGACCTGGACTGTCCCTAGGCGGGACAGGAACTGCTTCTTCGAGCAGACCTTTTCTGGTTTTTAACTGACGTAACTTCGAGAACAGAGGCATGACTTAGACTGGAATCTGGACACGAATACAATACACGATAAACACAATAATAACTTGAAAACAAATCACTCATACCACAACATTGAAAACACATGAAATAACATTTAAAATAACAGTTCGGACAGAATACTACCTGGAATACTGAAAACAGAAACACATGAATTTCTCGAGAACAGAACAGAACTTACTGGAATGACTAGATGCACTGCTAAAACAGTACGAAACTTACCGGTCTCATAAAGAGACACGTCAGGACCCGCATCCACCTAGGTGGACACTTCGTGTTGGATCTGTGTACCCAAACCCACGGACCAGGGACAAATTAATTGACCCTGTCTAGATACTACCCCAGCAATGGTACTCACCGGGCAGCAAGAACGGAAGGCCTCGGACTGGACTGGACTGCTACGACGATGGACGGACGAACTTCGGACTTCAGTTACAGGTGGGCCTCCGGATACCTCGGACCTTGGACTCTCGGCTTGGGCTCTGGTCGGGACTCGCCGCGTTCCTCCACTGCCTCGTCTGGACGCTGGACCGCAACCTCCGTCTCCTCCGTGGGCCTGAGGGATACTTGAAGCAGAAATATCTGCACGTGGCCGGTATGGTTCCGTCACGGCTGCAGAGGATCAGGGGGCCTGCGTGGCTTCTCCGGCGCGTGGGGAAAGGGCAAGTCCCTGTTCGGGCGCCATTATGTGGTAAATAAATAATTAATTACCGGTTCTATTTTTCAGGATACTCTAATAACAGATAGCTCAATAAATAAGAGTCAAGATTCGAGGTAGCTGAAGTATACAGGCTTTAATCAGGCATAAAAGGACAGGAACAGGACAGCCTGCATGGGAATAGGATGGCAGCTGCCGGGGGCAGGATCTGGGAATTGGCTGGCTTTTTAATAACAGTGCATTAATATATATACTAAAAACAATTACATTGCATTCAATACAGTAGGCGTAGCAGTAGGCGGAGTTTGTAGCAGTCGCGAAAGATAAGGCATAAAGTGGGTGTAACAAGAGGTGTGTACAGGGCGTGTACATAGACATGTGATGCAAACGTAACAGAATATGTCATAAACGGGGCGGAAACATGAAGGGGGCTACCTGAGCAGCTGGGACCTCTAACCTAGTGGTGCGCGCAAATTGGCAATGACGTGTTACTAGGGAGAACTGGGGGCTATGACTTCTGCACTAGAAGAGGAGACGAAAGTCTGGAGGGTCAGAGCGACATGTACCTAGGCATATCTAGTATCTGGTGTTTATAGTACATGTTGATAGAATCCAAAAGTTATCAGGGTAAAGGCTAACAGACACTAAGACTGGTGCATGCATTATTCTAAATGTATTGCATGTGCGAGGAATATTCTATGAATATGAATACAGTATTTCTCTTACATGGAGACATAAAGGCTAGACCATGACGGAAACTATTGATGCGATTCAGTAGCTTAGGAATGCAGAGAAGGAGGGCTGGACTGATAACTAGAAACATAACATACTCTTGGCAGACTGGGAGGCAGAGCCAGGCCTAGCCGGGCACTGCGAGGCATGAAAGTAAGTGAAGGGTCAGGGATACAGGTGGGGGCTGTATCGCTCCTCGGAGAGTTCAGGAAACAGGAGCTGAATCTGAGTCCGGGCCCTTTTGAGGCCTAGAAACGGGGACAATTCAATGAATTAACGTGCACACTGTAAAACGTGGCAACGTAGCTTTACATAGGCCTGATATTCGTTATATTCACGAAGACTGGAAACTGGAATACTAGAGATGGACACAACTGTAATTGCGTCTTTAATCGATCAGAGGGGAATACATGCATATCGATCATGCACATATAACATAAGATGGGGAACACGTAGGCACATATGACATGGCAAAATTTACTTTTCCACAGTTAGACATTGGCTATATGCAAATCAGCTCTGACCCTGTGCCTCATGGGAACAGTCCAGTCCGAACTACCAAGCTATGTCTTTCCCAGACCGGAATCAAGCATCCAAGGACCGGTTTCTGGCTATCAGCCTTCATCAGCCTGGATAGCTTGACTCCAGTGGTGTGGAGAGCCTGGGACTCACGTCTGAGCATACCCAGCCCACTCGGGGGGAAAATTGCAAAAAAACACAGTTGATGGACAGAATGTAGAACAATGTCATACATTCAACCCAGTACAAGGATCTGGGTCTAAATCCATCGTTTTTTTGCCCTCCACTCCACCCTGGGTTAGGCACTGGCTATATGCAAATCAGCTCTGACCCTGTGCCTCATGGGAACAAGAGTAAAAAGGAAAAAGAGGCTAAAGTTTAGGACAAAATAGTTCCACCAAACCTGATGTTAACAGTAATTCAGCTACGGGAAACGGATAAGAGAAGCAGACGTGGAATAAGCATTGGTAAATGCTGGAAAATATGCTACTTGCAAAAAACACAGTTGATGGACAGAATGTAGAACAATGTGATACATTCATCCCAGTACAAGGATCTGGGCCTAAATCCATCGATTCTTTGCACGCTACACCCCACTGGGTTAGACACTGGCTATATGCAAATCAGCTCTGACCCTGTGCCTCATGGGAACAGTCCAGTCCGAACTACCAAGCCATGTCTTTCCCAGACCGGAATCAAGCATCCAAGGACCGGTTTCTGGCTATCAGCCTTCATCGGCCTGGATAGCTTGACTCCAGTGGTGTGGAGAGCCTGGGACTCACGTCTGAGCATACCCAGCCCACTCGGGATGAAAATTGCAAAAAACACAGTTGATGGACAGAATGTAGAACAATGTCATACATTCATCCCAGTACAAGGATCTGGGCCTAAATCCATCATTTTTTTGCGCTCCACACCACCCTGGGTTAGACACTGGCTATATGCAAATCAGCTCTGACCCTGTGCCTCATGGGAACAGTCCAGTCCGAACTACCAAGCCATGTCTTTCCCAGACCGGAATCAAGCATCCAAGGACCGGTTTCTGGCTATCAGCCTTCATCAGCCTGGATAGCTTGACTCCAGTGGTGTGGAGAGCCTCTGACTCACGTCTGAGCATACTCAGCCCACTCGGGGTGAAAATTGCAAAAAACACAGTTGATGAACAGAATGTAGAACAATGTCATACATTCATCCCAGTACAAGGATCTGGGCCTAAATCCATCGTTTTTTTGCACTCCACACAACCCTGGGTTAGACACTGGCTATATGCAAATCAGCTCTGACCCTGTGCCTCATGGGAACAGTCCAGTCCGAAATACCAAGCCATGTCTTTCCCAGACCGGAATCAAGCATCCAAGGACCGGTTTCTGGCTATCAGCCTTCATCAGCCTGGATAGCTTGACTCCAGTGGTGTGGAGAGCCTGGTACTCAAGTCTGAGCATACCCAGCCCACTCGGGGTGAAAATTGCAATAAACACAGTTGATGGACAGAATGTAGAACAATGTCATACATTCATCCCAGTACAAGGATCTGGGCCTACATCCATCGTTTTGTTGCACTCCACACCACCCTGGGTTAGACACTGGCTATATGCAAATCAGCTCTGACCCTGTGCCTCATGGGAACAGTCCCGTCCGAACTACCAAGCCTTGTCTTTCCCAGACCAGAATCAAGCATCCAAGGACCGGTTTCTGGCTATCAGCCTTCATCAGCCTGGATAGCTTGACTCCAGTGGTGTGGAGAGCCTGGTACTCAAGTCTGAGCATACCCAGCCCACTCGGGGTGAAAATTGCAATAAACACAGTTGATGGACAGAATGTAGAACAATGTCATACATTCATCCCAGTACAAGGATCTGGGCCTAAATCCATCGTTTTTTTGCACTCCACACCACCCTGGGTTAGACACTGGCTATATGCAAATCAGCTCTGACCCTGTGCCTCATGGGAACAGTCCAGTCCGAACTATCAAGCCATGTCTTTCCCAAACCGGAATCAAGCATCCAAGGACCGGTTTCTGGCTATCAGCCTTCATCAGCTTGGATAGCTTGACTCCAGTGGTGTGGAGAGCCTGGGGCTAACGTCTGAGCATACCCTGCCCACTCGGGGTGAAAATTGCAAAAAACACAGTTGATGGACAGAATGTAGAACAATGTCATACATTCATCCCAGTACAAGGATCTGGGCCTAAATCCATCGATTTTATGCACTCCACACCACCCTGGGTTAGACACTGGCTATATGCAAATCAGCTCTGACACTGTGCCTCATGGGAACAGTCCAGTACGAACTACCAAGCCATGTCTTTCCCAGACCGGAATCAAGCATCCAAGGACTGGTTTCTGGCTATCAGCCTTCATCAGCCTGGATAGCTTGACTCCAGTGGTGTGGAGAGCCTGGGACTCACGTCTGAGCATACCCAGCCCACTCTGGGTGAAAATTGCAAAAAACACAGTTGATGGACAGAATGTAGAACAATGTCATACATTCATCCCAGTACAAGGATCTGGGCCTAAATCCATCGTTTTTTTTGCACTCCACACCACCCTGGGTTAGACACTGGCTATATGCAAATCAGCTCTGACCCTGTGCCTCATGGGAACAGTCCAGTCCGAACTACCAAGCCTTGTCTTTCCCAGACCGGAATCAAGCATCCAAGGACCGGTTTCTGGCTATCAGCCTTCATCAGCCTGGATAGCTTGACTCTAGTGGTGTGGAGAGCCTGGGACTCACGTCTGAACATACTCAGCCCACTCGGGGTGAAAATTGCAAAAAACCCAGTTGATGGACATAATGTAGAACACTGTCATACATTCATCCCAAGACAAGGATCTGGGCCTAAATCCATTGTTTTTTTGCACTCCACACCACCCTGGGTTAGACACTGGCTATATGCAAATCAGCTCTGACCCTGTGCCTCATGGGAACAGTCCAGTCCCAACTACCAAGCCATGTCTTTCCCAAACCGGAATCAAGCATCCAAGGACCGGTTTCTGGCTATCAGCCTTCATCAGCCTGGATAGCTTGACTCCAGTGGTGTGGAGAGCCTGGGACTAACGTCTAAGCATACCCTGCCCACTAGGGGTGAAAATTGCAAAAAACACAGTTGATGGACAGAATGTAGAACAATGTCATACATTCATCCCAGTACAAGGATCTGGGCCTAAATCCATCGATTTTTTGCACTCCACACCACCCTGGGTTAGACACTGGCTATATGCAAATCAACTCTGACCCTGTGCCTCATGGGAACAGTCCAGTACGAACTACCAAGCCATGTCTTTCCCAGACCGGAATCAAGCATCCAAGGACTGGTTTCTGGCTATCAGCCTTAAACAGCCTGGATAGCTTGACTCCAGTGGTGTGGAGAGCCTGGGACTCACGTCTGACCATACCCAGCCCACTCGGGGTGAAAATTGCAAAAAACACAGTTGATGGACAGAATGTAGAACAATGTCATACATTCATCCCAGTACAAGGATCTGGGCCTAAATCCATCGTTTTTTTGCACTCCACACCACCCTGGGTTAGACATTGGCTATATGCAAATCAGCTCTGACCCTGTGCCTCATGGGAACAGTCCAGTCCGAACTACCAAGCAATGTCTTTCCCAGGCCGGAAACAAGCATCCAAGGACCGGTTTCTGGCTATCAGCCTTCATCAGCCTGGCTAGCTTGACTCCAGTGGTGTGGAGAGCCTGGGACTCACGTCTGAGCATACCCAGCCCACTCGGGGTGAAAATTGCAAAAAACACAGTTGATGGACAGAATGTAGAACAATGTCATACATTCACCCCAGTACAAGGATCTGGGCCTAAATCCATCGTTTTTTTGCACTCCACACCACCTTGGGTTAGACATTGGCTATATGCAAATCAGCTCTGACCCTGTGCCTCATGGGAACAGTCCAGTCCGAACTACCAAGCTATGTCTTTCCCAGACCGGAATCAAGCATCCAAGGACCGGTTTCTGGCTATCAGCCTTCATCAGCCTGGATAGCTTGACTCCAGTGGTGTGGAGAGCCTGGGACTCACGTCTGAGCATACCCAGCCCACTCGGGGGGAAAATTGCAAAAAACACAGTTGATGGACAGAATGTAGAACAATGTCATACATTCAACCCAGTACAAAGATCTGGGTCTAAATCCATTGTTTTTTTGCCCTCCACTCCACCCTGGGTTAGGCACTGGCTATATGCAAATCAGCTCTGACCCTGTGCCTCATGGGAACAGTCCAGTCCGAACTACCAAGCCATGTCTTTCCCAGACCAGAATCAAGCATTCAAGGACCGGTTTCTGGCTATCAGCCTTCATTAGCCTGGATAGCTTGACTCCAGTGGTGTGGAGAGCCTGGGACTCACGTCTGAGCATACCCAGCCCACTCGGGGTGAAAATTGCAAAAAACACAGTTGATTGACAGAATGTAGAACAATGTCATACATTCATCCCAGTACAAGGATCTGGGCCTAAATCCATCGTTGTTTTGCACTCTACACCACACTGGGTTAGACACTGGCTATATGCAAATCAGCTCTGACCCTGTGCCTCATGGGAACAGTCCAGTCCGAACTACCAAGCCATGTCTTTCCCAGACCGGAATCAAGCATCCAAAGACCGGTTTCTGGCTATCAGCCTTTATCAGTCTGGATAGCTTGACTCCAGTGGTGTGGAGAGCCTGGGACTCACGTCTGAGCATACCCAGCCCACTCGGGGTGAAAATTGCCAAAAACACAGTTGATGGACAGAATGTAGAACAATGTCATACATTCATCCCAGTACAAGGATCTGGGCCTAAATCCATCGTTTTTTTGCACTCCACACCACCCTGGGTTAGACATTGGCTATATGCAAATCAGCTCTGACCCTGTGCCTCATGGGAACAGTCCAGTCCGAACTACCAAGCTATGTCTTCCCAGACCGGAATCAAGCATCCAAGGACCGGTTTCTGGCTATCAGCCTTCATCAGCCTGGATAGCTTGACTCCAGTGGTGTGGAGAGCCTGGGACTCACGTCTGTGCATACCCAGCCCACTCGGGTGAAAATTGCAAAAAACACAGTTGATGGACAGAATGTAGAACAATGTCATACATTCAACCCAGGACAAGGACCTGGGTCTAAATCCATCGTTTTTTTGCCCTCCACACCACCCTGGGTTAGACACTGGCTATATGCAAATCAGCTCTGACCCTGTGCCTCATGGGAACAGTCCAGTCCGAACTACCAAGCCATGTCATTCCCAGACCAGAATCAAGCATCCAAGGACCGGTTTCTGGCTATCAGCCTTCATCAGCCTGGTTAGCTTGACTCCAGTGGTGTGGAGAGCCTGGGACTCACGTCTGAGCATATCCAGCCCACTCGGGGTGAAAATTGCAAAAAAAACAGTTGATGGACAGAATTTAGAACAATGTCATACATTCACCCCAGTACAAGGATCTGGGCCTAAATCCATTGTTTTTTTGCACTCCACACCACCTTGGGTTAGACATTGGCTATATGCAAATCAGCTCTGACCCTGTGCCTCATGGGAACAGTCCAGTCCGAACTACCAAGCTATGTCTTTCCCAGACCGGAATCAAGCATCCAAGGACCGGTTTCTGGCTATCAGCCTTCATCAGCCTGGATAGCTTGACTCCAGTGGTGTGGAGAGCCTGGGACTAACGTCTGAGCATACCCAGCCCACTCGGGGTGAAAATTGCAAAAAACACAGTTGATGGACAGAATGTAGAACAATGTCATACATTCAACCCAGTACAAGGATCTGGGTCTAAATCCATCGTTTTTTTGCCCTCCACACCACCCTGGGTTAGACACTGGCTATATGCAAATCAGCTCTGACCCTGTGCCTCAATGGAACAGTCCAGTCCGAACTACCAAGCCATGTCTTTCCCAGACCAGAATCAAGCATCCAAGGACCGGTTTCTGGCTATCAGCCTTCATCAGCCTGGATAGCTTGACTCCAGTGGTGTGGAGAGCCTGGGACTCACGTCTGAGCATACCCAGCCCACTCGGGGTGAAAATTGCAAAAAACACAGTTGATTGACAGAATGTAGAACAATGTCAAACATTCATCCCAGTACAAGGATCTGGGCCTAAATCCATCATTTTTTTGCACTCCACACCACCCTGGGTTAGACACTGGCTATATGCAAATCAGCTCTGACCCTGTGCCTCATGGGAACAGTCCAGTCCGAACTACCAAGCCTTGTCTTTCCCAGACCGGAATCAAGCATCCAAGGACCGGTTTCTGGCTATCAGCCTTCATCAGCCTGGATAGCTTGACTCCAGTGGTGTGGAGAGCCTGGGACTCACGTCTGAGCATACTCAGCCCACTCGGGGTGAAAATTGCAAAAAACACAGTTGATGGACAGAATGTAGAACAATGTCATACATTCATCCCAGTACAAGGATCTGGGCCTAAATCCATCGTTTTTTTGCACTCCACACCACCCTGGGTTAGACACTGGCTATATGCAAATCAGCTCTGACCCTGTGCCTCATGGGAACAGTCCCGTCCAAACTACCAAGCCATGTCTTTCCCAGACCGGAATCAAGCATCCAAGGACTGGTTTCTGGCTATCAGCCTTCATCAGCCTGGATAGCTTGACTCCAGTGGTTTGGAGAGCCTGGGACTCACGTCTGAGCATACCCAGCCCACTCGGGGTGAAAATTGCCAAAAACACAGTTGATGGACAGAATGTAGAACAATGTCATACATTCATCCCAGTACAAGGATCTGGGCCTAAATCCATCGTTTTTTTGCACTCCACACCACCCTGGGTTAGACATTGGCTATATGCAAATCAGCTCTGACCCTGTGCCTCATGGGAACAGTCCAGTCCGAACTACCAAGCTATGTCTTTCCCAGACCGGAATCAAGCATCCAAGGACCGGTTTCTGGCTATCAGCCTTCATCAACCTGGATAGCTTGACTCCAGTGGTGTGGAGAGCCTGGGACTCACGTCTGTGCATACCCAGCCCACTCGGGTGAAAATTGCAAAAAACACAGTTGATGGACAGAATGTAGAACAATGTCATACATTCATCCGAGTACAAGGATCTGGGCCTAAATCCATCGATTTTTTGCACTCCACACCACCCTTGGATAGACACTGGCTATATGCAAATCAGCTCTGACCCTGTGCCTCATGGGAACAGTCCAGTCCGAACTACCAAGCTATGTCTTTCCCAGACCGGAATCAAGCATCCAAGGACCGGTTTCTGGCTATCAGCCTTCATCAGCCTGGATAGCTTGACTCCAGTGGTGTGGAGAGCCTGGGACTCACGTCTGTGCATACCCAGCCCACTCGGGTGAAAATTGCAAAAAACACAGTTGATGGACAGAATGTAGAACAATGTCATACATTCAACCCAGGACATGGACCTGGGTCTAAATCCATCGTTTTTTTGCCCTCCACACCACCCTGGGTTAGACACTGGCTATATGCAAATCAGCTCTGACCCTGTGCCTCATGGGAACAGTCCAGTCCGAACTACCAAGCTATGTCTTTCCCAGACCGGAATCAAGCATCCAAGGACCGGTTTCTGGCTATCAGCCTTCATCAGCCTGGATAGCTTGACTCCAGTGGTGTGGAGAGCCTGGGACTCACGTCTGTGCATACCCAGCCCACTCGGGTGAAAATTGCAAAAAACACAGTTGATGGACAGAATGTAGAACAATGTCATACATTCATCCGAGTACAAGGATCTGGGCCTAAATCCATCGATTTTTTGCACTCCACACCACCCTTGGATAGACACTGGCTATATGCAAATCAGCTCTGACCCTGTGCCTCATGGGAACAGTCCAGTCCGAACTACCAAGCCTTGTCTTTCCCAGACCGGAATCAAGCATCCAAGGACCGGTTTCTGGCTATCAGCCTTCATCAGCCTGGATAGCTTGACTCCAGTGGTGTGGAGAGCCTGGGACTCACGTCTGAGCATACTCAGCCCACTCGGGGTGAAAATTGCAAAAAACACAGTTGATGGACAGAATGTAGAACAATGTCATACATTCATCCCAGTACAAGGATCTGGGCCTAAATCCATCGTTTTTTTGCACTCCACACCACCCTGGGTTAGACACTGGCTATATGCAAATCAGCTCTGACCCTGTGCCTCATGGGAACAGTCCCGTCCAAACTACCAAGCCATGTCTTTCCCAGACCGGAATCAAGCATCCAAGGACTGGTTTCTGGCTATCAGCCTTCATCAGCCTGGATAGCTTGACTCCAGTGGTTTGGAGAGCCTGGGACTCACGTCTGAGCATACCCAGCCCACTCGGGGTGAAAATTGCCAAAAACACAGTTGATGGACAGAATGTAGAACAATGTCATACATTCATCCCAGTACAAGGATCTGGGCCTAAATCCATCGTTTTTTTGCACTCCACACCACCCTGGGTTAGACATTGGCTATATGCAAATCAGCTCTGACCCTGTGCCTCATGGGAACAGTCCAGTCCGAACTACCAAGCTATGTCTTTCCCAGACCGGAATCAAGCATCCAAGGACCGGTTTCTGGCTATCAGCCTTCATCAACCTGGATAGCTTGACTCCAGTGGTGTGGAGAGCCTGGGACTCACGTCTGTGCATACCCAGCCCACTCGGGTGAAAATTGCAAAAAACACAGTTGATGGACAGAATGTAGAACAATGTCATACATTCATCCGAGTACAAGGATCTGGGCCTAAATCCATCGATTTTTTGCACTCCACACCACCCTTGGATAGACACTGGCTATATGCAAATCAGCTCTGACCCTGTGCCTCATGGGAACAGTCCAGTCCGAACTACCAAGCTATGTCTTTCCCAGACCGGAATCAAGCATCCAAGGACCGGTTTCTGGCTATCAGCCTTCATCAGCCTGGATAGCTTGACTCCAGTGGTGTGGAGAGCCTGGGACTCACGTCTGTGCATACCCAGCCCACTCGGGTGAAAATTGCAAAAAACACAGTTGATGGACAGAATGTAGAACAATGTCATACATTCAACCCAGGACAAGGACCTGGGTCTAAATCCATCGTTTTTTTGCCCTCCACACCACCCTGGGTTAGACACTGGCTATATGCAAATCAGCTCTGACCCTGTGCCTCATGGGAATAGTCCAGTCCGAACTACCAAGCTATGTCTTTCCCAGACCGGAATCAAGCATCCAAGGACCGGTTTCTGGCTATCAGCCTTCATCAGCCTGGATAGCTTGACTCCAGTGGTGTGGAGAGCCTGGGACTCACGTCTGTGCATACCCAGCCCACTCGGGTGAAAATTGCAAAAAACACAGTTGATGGACAGAATGTAGAACAATGTCATACATTCATCCGAGTACAAGGATCTGGGCCTAAATCCATCGATTTTTTGCACTCCACACCACCCTTGGATAGACACTGGCTATATGCAAATCAGCTCTGACCCTGTGCCTCATGGGAACAGTCCAGTCCGAACTACCAAGCTATGTCTTTCCCAGACCGGAATCAAGCATCCAAGGACCGGTTTCTGGCTATCAGCCTTCATCAGCCTGGATAGCTTGACTCCAGTGGTGTGGAGAGCCTGGGACTAACGTCTGAGCATACCCAGCCCACTCGGGGTGAAAATTGCAAAAAACACAGTTGATGGACAGAACGTAGAACAATGTCATACATTCAACCCAGTACAAGGATCTGGGTCTAAATCCATCGTTTTTTTGCCCTCCACACCACCCTGGGTTAGACACTGGCTATATGCAAATCAGCTCTGACCCTGTGCCTCAATGGAACAGTCCAGTCCGAACTACCAAGCCATGTCTTTCCCAGACCAGAATCAAGCATCCAAGGACCGGTTTCTGGCTATCAGCCTTCATCAGCCTGGATAGCTTGACTCCAGTGGTGTGGAGAGCCTGGGACTCACGTCTGAGCATACCCAGCCCACTCGGGGTGAAAATTGCAAAAAACACAGTTGATTGACAGAATGTAGAACAATGTCAAACATTCATCCCAGTACAGGGATCTGGGCCTAAATCCATCGTTTTTTTGCACTCCACACCACCCTGGGTTAGACATTGGCTATATGCAAATCAGCTCTGACCCTGTGCCTCATGGGAACAGTCCAGTCCGAACTACCAAGCTATGTCTTTCCCAGACCGGAATCAAGCATCCAAGGACCGGTTTCTGGCTATCAGCCTTCATCAGCCTGGATAGCTTGACTCCAGTGGTGTGGAGAGCCTGGGACTCACGTCTGGGCATATCCAGCCCACTCGGGTGAAAATTGCAAAAAACACAGTTGATGGACAGAATGTAGAACAATGTCATACATTCATCCCAGTACAAGGATCTGGGCCTAAATCCATCGATTTTTTGCACTCCACACCACCCTTGGATAGACACTGGCTATATGCAAATCAGCTCTGACCCTGTGCCTCATGGGAACAGTCCAGTCCGAACTACCAAGCTATGTCTTTCCCAGACCGGAATCAAGCATCCAAGGACCGGTTTCTGGCTATCAGCCTTCATCAGCCTGGATAGCTTGACTCCAGTGGTGTGGAGAGCCTGGGACTCACGTCTGTGCATACCCAGCCCACTCGGGTGAAAATTGCAAAAAACACAGTTGATGGACAGAATGTAGAACAATGTCATACATTCAACCCAGGACAAGGACCTGGGTCTAAATCCATCGTTTTTTTGCCCTCCACACCACCCTGGGTTAGACACTGGCTATATGCAAATCAGCTCTGACCCTGTGCCTCATGGGAACAGTCCAGTCCGAACTACCAAGCTATGTCTTTCCCAGACCGGAATCAAGCATCCAAGGACCGGTTTCTGGCTATCAGCCTTCATCAGCCTGGATAGCTTGACTCCAGTGGTGTGGAGAGCCTGGGACTCACGTCTGTGCATACCCAGCCCACTCGGGTGAAAATTGCAAAAAACACAGTTGATGGACAGAATGTAGAACAATGTCATACATTCATCCGAGTACAAGGATCTGGGCCTAAATCCATCGATTTTTTGCACTCCACACCACCCTTGGATAGACACTGGCTATATGCAAATCAGCTCTGACCCTGTGCCTCATGGGAACAGTCCAGTCCGAACTACCAAGCTATGTCTTTCCCAGACCGGAATCAAGCATCCAAGGACCGGTTTCTGGCTATCAGCCTTCATCAGCCTGGATAGCTTGACTCCAGTGGTGTGGAGAGCCTGGGACTCACGTCTGTGCATACCCAGCCCACTCGGGTGAAAATTGCAAAAAACACAGTTGATGGACAGAATGTAGAACAATGTCATACATTCAACCCAGGACAAGGACCTGGGTCTAAATCCATCGTTTTTTTGCCCTCCACACCACCCTGGGTTAGACACTGGCTATATGCAAATCAGCTCTGACCCTGTGCCTCATGGGAACAGTCAAGTCCGAACTACCAAGCCATGTCTTTCCCAGACCAGAATCAAGCATCCAAGGACCGGTTTCTGGCTATCACCCTTCATCAGCCTGGATAGCTTGACTCCAGTGGTGTGGAGAGCCTGGGACTCACGTCTGAGCATACCCAGCCCACTCGGGGTGAAAATTGCAAAAAAAACAGTTGATGGACAGAATTTAGAACAATGTCATACATTCACCCCAGTACAAGGATCTGGGCCTAAATCCATTGTTTTTTTGCACTCCACACCACCTTGGGTTAGACATTGGCTATATGCAAATCAGCTCTGACCCTGTGCCTCATGGGAACAGTCCAGTCCGAACTACCAAGCTATGTCTTTCCCAGACCGGAATCAAGCATCCAAGGACCGGTTTCTGGCTATCAGCCTTCATCAGCCTGGATAGCTTGACTCCAGTGGTGTGGAGAGCCTGGGACTAACGTCTGAGCATACCCAGCCCCAGTGGCGGTGCGTCCATTAGGGGCGTTGGGGCGTTGCCCCACTAGCCATGGACGACCGTCACGCTGCTGAGGCATTATTAAAACTGTAAATAATTTAAATCTGAGCATGAGCGTGCACTCGCATAATTCTCTGAGGCAACGCAAGCTCAGTTTGCAATTACAAGCCCGACATCATCATCACGGAAGGCGTGGGGGCGGGGCTGCGGCAGTGATTGACAGCGCAGCACAGCAGTCTGCAGAAACAGTGCAGCTGCAGTGTGCGCATGTAAATTTTTGGCTACTCATTTTTTGGACTGGCCCGCGCATGGGCACAAGGTACAGTACCTTCCCCTCCCTCCCCTACAGCCACTCAGAGTGCGAGGGACCCGGCCCCCCTGGGTCTCATTATGGGCAGGAACTAACCCTGCACGTATCCAACCCTGGCGCAGTGGTGCTGCTAATGTAGCGCCAGGATTGGCTGAGAGCAGTCACCCCGCAGCCAGGAGGTCATGGTGCCGGCGCCACACGTGGTTGGTGGCACTGCCCAGTGCCGCACTTCTTATGGCCAATCACACTGTAGCTTATGTGCGCCATGCAGTGGTGATTGGCCATTTCCCATGATTCGATGAGGAGAGTCAGTCACGAGGCTGCCTGTGGAAAAGCGGACCGGCCAGGAGTGGCAGGAACTCAAGCGGCGGGGCGCGTGACCTGGGGAAAGGTAAGTTTTATTCATTGCAATTAAACCCCCCTGCAACTGATGCCTAGGCTAGTTGTTCAAGGCGCAGATGGCCCGCGGCGTCCGTCTGTCTCTGAAAGCCTGCTTTAGTTTTTCCATGGCGTGAGCGAGTCCGGTGCAGACAATGTGTGGGGTAGTTATTGTGAAAAATGAGGCTTAGAACAGATATTCTGAGAACCTGCACCTTGTTAACAGATAAAGACATTTTGATTTTTGTCGTACATTTTCTTTCCGTCGTATTTTGGTGTTCAGGCCTGTTTCTGTGTGGTTTTTTTTCTACTTTCCATTTGTCTGTCCGAGTGTTCCAGGTTTTACTGTTTAGCCACGCACATCCTTGAGCCCACTTCCAGTCGCCTCATTGGATTTATTTTAATACAACTTTTCAGATTTACGAGGCCTCCGTGTGCAAACGAAGAAGCTAAGTGTTTTACAACACCGGCTGTGCAACTACTGCGCTTTTCTAGTTACACCAAGGCCTGTGGTTTTTGACTCCCAGGCACAATCAACAGGTAGCGCCTGGAGGGGGTCTTTCAATAGCCGTGTACTTTGCAAAGGCAAGTGTCACACTTGGTTGCTACTTTGACACGGGGCCGGCGCCTCAAGCACCGCGCACCGGCCTTCCTTGCTGTCAGCTGCGGACTACATAGCTTATGCCTTCCGTGGACAGGGTGTCAAATGGTGTTCTACAGACCGAAAATAATGATGTCCATGTGTTTTGTTTTGCTAATGTACTTCAGCAAGTCCGGTTTTATTTGTGTTCTCTGTTTTTCTGAAGTCACAACAAGTTGTCTCTGTTTCTTCGTCGTTGCTCCGCCAAATGTGCGTGCCTCTCTGTTTTGCTTTTTAATAGTCATAGAAATGTCTAGGTCTATTCCATTCGGGTTGATAGAAAAATGAGATGTTTAAGTACATGTTTTCATGCACCAAAAAAAACGGGAGTTTTACATATTTGTGATTTCCTCTGCTAACAGTATATACTTTTGTGTATTTATGCTGTCCACCTGTTTGCTTTTCTCAGATGGTGCAGAGAGATGTGTCTTTACGGGTATGCTGTGCTGTTATTTCACAGTATGAATTTGATTCTGTGACTTGAATTCACGGTGCGTTGTTGTTTATGCTGCTATGCCATGATTTTACTGCTGGTTGTTTCTGTACACGATTGTAGCGCTTGCACACTGACATGGTATCTTTTTGTGCTGTGGGGTCACAGTGAGCTATTACTGTTGGTTTTCTAATTTATATGTCTGTCTCAGTAAAATCATGTTTCTGTAGGTTCACTCATACCTATGGAGCTTTTACATAAGGCTGGCCACGGGCAACAGTAGAAGAGTGTAGGGCTTCCTTGGTGCTTCTGGCAAAGATTGTCCTCTAGAGCTCATAAAAATTGGCAATTTCTTAAATGATAAATTATTCAATTGTATTGCTTTATTAACCTTCCTGCTTTCTCAAATTTGCTTAATAATGCACCATTTGTCCACTCTTTTTTCAATATGTTCTCCTCCGAGGCCCCGGAGGTTGTTCCGGCTCACTTGCTACGCTCGCTTGCCGCCATGCGGGCCGGCAATAATTTGCTGCCCCACCACTTTCAAATGTCACCAGCCGCCACTGCCCAGCCCACTCGGGGTGAAAATTGCAAAAAACACAGTTGATGGACAGAATGTAGAACAATGTCATACATTCAACCCAGTACAAGGATCTGGGTCTAAATCCATCGTTTTTTTGCCCTCCACACCACCCTGGGTTAGACACTGGCTATATGCAAATCAGCTCTGACCCTGTGCCTCAATGGAACAGTCCAGTCCGAACTACCAAGCCATGTCTTTCCCAGACCAGAATCAAGCATCCAAGGACCGGTTTCTGGCTATCAGCCTTCATCAGCCTGGATAGCTTGACTCCAGTGGTGTGGAGAGCCTGGGACTCACGTCTGAGCATACCCAGCCCACTCGGGGTGAAAATTGCAAAAAACACAGTTGATTGACAGAATGTAGAACAATGTCAAACATTCATCCCAGTACAAGGATCTGGGCCTAAATCCATCGTTGTTTTGCACTCTACACCACACTGGGTTAGACACTGGCTATATGCAAATCAGCTCTGACCCTGTGCCTCATGGGAACAGTCCAGTCCGAACTACCAAGTCATGTCTTTCCCAGACCGGAATCAAGCATCCAAGGACCGGTTTCTGGCTATCAGCCTTTATCAGCCTGGATAGCTTGACTCCAGTGGTGTGGAGAGCCTGGGACTCACGTTTGAGCATACCCAGCCCACTCGGGGTGAAAATTGCAAAAAACACAGTTAATGGACAGAATGTAGAACAATGTCATACATTCATCCCAGTACAAGGATCTGGGCCTAAATCCATCATTTTTTTGCACTCCACACCACCCTGGGTTAGACACTGGCTATATGCAAATCAGCTCTGACCCTGTGCCTCATGGGAACAGTCCAGTCCGAACTACCAAGCCATGTCTTTCCCAGACCAGAATCAAGCATCCAAGGACCGGTTTCTGGCTATCAGCCTTCATCAGCCTGGATAGCTTGACTCCAGTGGTGTGGAGAGCCTGGGACTCACGTCTGAGCATACCCAGCCCACTCGGGGTGAAAATTGCAAAAAACACAGTTGATTGACAGAATGTAGAACAATGTCAAACATTCATCCCAGTACAAGGATCTGGGCCTAAATCCATCGTTGTTTTGCACTCTACACCACACTGGGTTAGACACTGGCTATATGCAAATCAGCTCTGACCCTGTGCCTCATGGGAACAGTCCAGTCCGAACTACCAAGTCATGTCTTTCCCAGACCGGAATCAAGCATCCAAGGACCGGTTTCTGGCTATCAGCCTTTATCAGCCTGGATAGCTTGACTCCAGTGGTGTGGAGAGCCTGGGACTCACGTTTGAGCATACCCAGCCCACTCGGGGTGAAAATTGCAAAAAACACAGTTAATGGACAGAATGTAGAACAATGTCATACATTCATCCCAGTACAAGGATCTGGGCCTAAATCCATCATTTTTTTGCACTCCACACCACCCTGGGTTAGACACTGGCTATATGCAAATCAGCTCTGACCCTGTGCCTCATGGGAACAGTCCAGTCCGAACTACCAAGCCTTGTCTTTCCCAGACCGGAATCAAGCATCCAAGGACCGGTTTCTGGCTATCAGCCTTCATCAGCCTGGATAGCTTGACTCCAGTGGTGTGGAGAGCCTGGGACTCACGTCTGAGCATACTCAGCCCACTCGGGGTGAAAATTGCAAAAAACACAGTTGATGGACAGAATGTAGAACAATGTCATACATTCATCCCAGTACAAGGATCTGGGCCTAAATCCATCGTTTTTTTGCACTCCACACCACCCTGGGTTAGACACTGGCTCTATGCAAATCAGCTCTGACCCTGTGCCTCATGGGAACAGTCCAGTCTGAACTACCAAGCCATGTCTTTCCCAGACCGGAATCAAGCATCCAAGGACCGGTTCCTGGCTATCAGCCTTCATCAGCCTGGATAGCTTGACTCCAGTGGTGTGGAGAGCCTGGGACTCACGTCTGAGCATACCCAGCCCACTCGGGGTGAAAATTGCAAAAAACACAGTTGATTGACAGAATGTAGAACAATGTCAAACATTCATCCCAGTACAAGGATCTGGGCCTAAATCCATCATTTTTTTGCACTCCACACCACCCTGGGTTAGACACTGGCTATATGCAAATCAGCTCTGACCCTGTGCCTCATGGGAACAGTCCAGTCCGAACTACCAAGCCTTGTCTTTCCCAGACCGGAATCAAGCATCCAAGGACCGGTTTCTGGCTATCAGCCTTCATCAGCCTGGATAGCTTGACTCCAGTGGTGTGGAGAGCCTGGGACTCACGTCTGAGCATACTCAGCCCACTCGGGGTGAAAATTGCAAAAAACACAGTTGATGGACAGAATGTAGAACAATGTCATACATTCATCCCAGTACAAGGATCTGGGCCTAAATCCATCGTTTTTTTGCACTCCACACCACCCTGGGTTAGACACTGGCTATATGCAAATCAGCTCTGACCCTGTGCCTCATGGGAACAGTCCCGTCCGAACTACCAAGCCATGTCTTTCCCAGACCGGAATCAAGCACCAAGGACTGGTTTCTGGCTATCAGCCTTCATCAGCCTGGATAGCTTGACTCCAGTGGTTTGGAGAGCCTGGGACTCACGTCTGAGCATACCCAGCCCACTCGGGGTGAAAATTGCCAAAAACACAGTTGATGGACAGAATGTAGAACAATGTCATACATTCATCCCAGTACAAGGATCTGGGCCTAAATCCATCGTTTTTTTGCACTCCACACCACCCTGGGTTAGACATTGGCTATATGCAAATCAGCTCTGACCCTGTGCCTCATGGGAACAGTCCAGTCCGAACTACCAAGCTATGTCTTTCCCAGACCGGAATCAAGCATCCAAGGACCGGTTTCTGGCTATCAGCCTTCATCAGCCTGGATAGCTTGACTCCAGTGGTGTGGAGAGCCTGGGACTCACGTCTGTGCATACCCAGCCCACTCGGGTGAAAATTGCAAAAAACACAGTTGATGGACAGAATGTAGAACAATGTCATACATTCATCCGAGTACAAGGATCTGGGCCTAAATCCATCGATTTTTTGCACTCCACACCACCCTTGGATAGACACTGGCTATATGCAAATCAGCTCTGACCCTGTGCCTCATGGGAACAGTCCAGTCCGAACTACCAAGCTATGTCTTTCCCAGACCGGAATCAAGCATCCAAGGACCGGTTTCTGGCTATCAGCCTTCATCAGCCTGGATAGCTTGACTCCAGTGGTGTGGAGAGCCTGGGACTCACGTCTGTGCATACCCAGCCCACTCGGGTGAAAATTGCAAAAAACACAGTTGATGGACCGAATGTAGAACAATGTCATACATTCAACCCAGGACAAGGACCTGGGTCTAAATCCATCGTTTTTTTGCCCTCCACACCACCCTGGGTTAGACACTGGCTATATGCAAATCAGCTCTGACCCTGTGCCTCATGGGAACAGTCCAGTCCGAACTACCAAGCCATGTCTTTCCCAGACCACAATCAAGCATCCAAGGACCGGTTTCTGGCTATCAGCCTTCATCAGCCTGGATAGCTTGACTCCAGTGGTGTGGAGAGCCTGGGACTCACGTCTGAGCATACCCAGCCCACTCGGGGTGAAAATTGCAAAAAAAACAGTTGATGGACAGAATTTAGAACAATGTCATACATTCACCCCAGTACAAGGATCTGGGCCTAAATCCATTGTTTTTTTGCACTCCACACCACCTTGGGTTAGACATTGGCTATATGCAAATCAGCTCTGACCCTGTGCCTCATGGGAACAGTCCAGTCCGAACTACCAAGCTATGTCTTTCCCAGACCGGAATCAAGCATCCAAGGACCGGTTTCTGGCTATCAGCCTTCATCAGCCTGGATAGCTTGACTCCAGTGGTGTGGAGAGCCTGGGACTAACGTCTGAGCATACCCAGCCCACTCGGGGTGAAAATTGCAAAAAACACAGTTGATGGACAGAATGTAGAACAATGTCATACATTCAACCCAGTACAAGGATCTGGGTCTAAATCCATCGTTTTTTTGCCCTCCACACCACCCTGGGTTAGACACTGGCTATATGCAAATCAGCTCTGACCCTGTGCCTCAATGGAACAGTCCAGTCCGAACTACCAAGCCATGTCTTTCCCAGACCAGAATCAAGCATCCAAGGACCGGTTTCTGGCTATCAGCCTTCATCAGCCTGGATAGCTTGACTCCAGTGGTGTGGAGAGCCTGGGACTCACGTCTGAGCATACCCAGCCCACTCGGGGTGAAAATTGCAAAAAACACAGTTGATTGACAGAATGTAGAACAATGTCAAACATTCATCCCAGTACAAGGATCTGGGCCTAAATCCATCGTTGTTTTGCACTCTACACCACACTGGGTTAGACACTGGCTATATGCAAATCAGCTCTGACCCTGTGCCTCATGGGAACAGTCCAGTCCGAACTACCAAGTCATGTCTTTCCCAGACCGGAATCAAGCATCCAAGGACCGGTTACTGGCTATCAGCCTTTATCAGCCTGGATAGCTTGACTCCAGTGGTGTGGAGAGCCTGGGACTCACGTTTGAGCATACCCAGCCCACTCGGGGTGAAAATTGCAAAAAACACAGTTAATGGACATAATGTAGAACAATGTCATACATTCATCCCAGTACAAGGATCTGGGCCTAAATCCATCATTTTTTTGCACTCCACACCACCCTGGGTTAGACACTGGCTATATGCAAATCAGCTCTGACCCTGTGCCTCATGGGAACAGTCCAGTCCGAACTACCAAGCCTTGTCTTTCCCAGACCGGAATCAAGCATCCAAGGACCGGTTTCTGGCTATCAGCCTTCATCAGCCTGGATAGCTTGACTCCAGTGGTGTGGAGAGCCTGGGACTCACGTCTGAGCATACTCAGCCCACTCGGGGTGAAAATTGCAAAAAACACAGTTGATGGACAGAATGTAGAACAATGTCATACATTCATCCCAGTACAAGGATCTGGGCCTAAATCCATCGTTTTTTTGCACTCCACACCACCCTGGGTTAGACACTGGCTCTATGCAAATCAGCTCTGACCCTGTGCCTCATGGGAACAGTCCAGTCCGAACTACCAAGCTATGTCTTTCCCAGACCGGAATCAAGCATCCAAGGACCGGTTTCTGGCTATCAGCCTTCATCAGCCTGGATAGCTTGACTCCAGTGGTGTGGAGAGCCTGGGACTCACGTCTGAGCATACCCAGCCCACTCGGGGTGAAAATTGCAAAAAACACAGTTGATTGACAGAATGTAGAACAATGTCAAACATTCATCCCAGTACAAGGATCTGGGCCTAAATCCATCGTTGTTTTGCACTCTACACCACACTGGGTTAGACACTGGCTATATGCAAATCAGCTCTGACCCTGTGCCTCATGGGAACAGTCCAGTCCGAACTACCAAGTCATGTCTTTCCCAGACCGGAATCAAGCATCCAAGGACCGGTTTCTGGCTATCAGCCTTTATCAGCCTGGATAGCTTGACTCCAGTGGTGTGGAGAGCCTGGGACTCACGTTTGAGCATACCCAGCCCACTCGGGGTGAAAATTGCAAAAAACACAGTTAATGGACAGAATGTAGAACAATGTCATACATTCATCCCAGTACAAGGATCTGGGCCTAAATCCATCATTTTTTTGCACTACACACCACCCTGGGTTAGACACTGGCTATATGCAAATCAGCTCTGACCCTGTGCCTCATGGGAACAGTCCAGTCCGAACTACCAAGCCTTGTCTTTCCCAGACCGGAATCAAGCATCCAAGGACCGGTTTCTGGCTATCAGCCTTCATCAGCCTGGATAGCTTGACTCCAGTGGTGTGGAGAGCCTGGGACTAACGTCTGAGCATACCCAGCCCACTCGGGGTGAAAATTGCAAAAAACACAGTTGATGGACAGAATGTAGAACAATGTCATACATTCAACCCAGTACAAGGATCTGGGTCTAAATCCATCGTTTTTTTGCCCTCCACACCACCCTGGGTTAGACACTGGCTATATGCAAATCAGCTCTGACCCTGTGCCTCAATGGAACAGTCCAGTCCGAACTACCAAGCCATGTCTTTCCCAGACCAGAATCAAGCATCCAAGGACCGGTTTCTGGCTATCAGCCTTCATCAGCCTGGATAGCTTGACTCCAGTGGTGTGGAGAGCCTGGGACTCACGTCTGAGCATACCCAGCCCACTCGGGGTGAAAATTGCAAAAAACACAGTTGATTGACAGAATGTAGAACAATGTCAAACATTCATCCCAGTACAAGGATCTGGGCCTAAATCCATCGTTGTTTTGCACTCTACACCACACTGGGTTAGACACTGGCTATATGCAAATCAGCTCTGACCCTGTGCCTCATGGGAACAGTCCAGTCCGAACTACCAAGTCATGTCTTTCCCAGACCGGAATCAAGCATCCAAGGACCGGTTTCTGGCTATCAGCCTTTATCAGCCTGGATAGCTTGACTCCAGTGGTGTGGAGAGCCTGGGACTCACGTTTGAGCATACCCAGCCCACTCGGGGTGAAAATTGCAAAAAACACAGTTAATGGACAGAATGTAGAACAATGTCATACATTCATCCCAGTACAAGGATCTGGGCCTAAATCCATCATTTTTTTGCACTCCACACCACCCTGGGTTAGACACTGGCTATATGCAAATCAGCTCTGACCCTGTGCCTCATGGGAACAGTCCAGTCCGAACTACCAAGCCATGTCTTTCCCAGACCAGAATCAAGCATCCAAGGACCGGTTTCTGGCTATCAGCCTTCATCAGCCTGGATAGCTTGACTCCAGTGGTGTGGAGAGCCTGGGACTCACGTCTGAGCATACCCAGCCCACTCGGGGTGAAAATTGCAAAAAACACAGTTGATTGACAGAATGTAGAACAATGTCAAACATTCATCCCAGTACAAGGATCTGGGCCTAAATCCATCGTTGTTTTGCACTCTACACCACACTGGGTTAGACACTGGCTATATGCAAATCAGCTCTGACCCTGTGCCTCATGGGAACAGTCCAGTCCGAACTACCAAGTCATGTCTTTCCCAGACCGGAATCAAGCATCCAAGGACCGGTTTCTGGCTATCAGCCTTTATCAGCCTGGATAGCTTGACTCCAGTGGTGTGGAGAGCCTGGGACTCACGTTTGAGCATACCCAGCCCACTCGGGGTGAAAATTGCAAAAAACACAGTTAATGGACAGAATGTAGAACAATGTCATACATTCATCCCAGTACAAGGATCTGGGCCTAAATCCATCATTTTTTTGCACTCCACACCACCCTGGGTTAGACACTGGCTATATGCAAATCAGCTCTGACCCTGTGCCTCATGGGAACAGTCCAGTCCGAACTACCAAGCCTTGTCTTTCCCAGACCGGAATCAAGCATCCAAGGACCGGTTTCTGGCTATCAGCCTTCATCAGCCTGGATAGCTTGACTCCAGTGGTGTGGAGAGCCTGGGACTCACGTCTGAGCATACTCAGCCCACTCGGGGTGAAAATTGCAAAAAACACAGTTGATGGACAGAATGTAGAACAATGTCATACATTCATCCCAGTACAAGGATCTGGGCCTAAATCCATCGTTTTTTTGCACTCCACACCACCCTGGGTTAGACACTGGCTCTATGCAAATCAGCTCTGACCCTGTGCCTCATGGGAACAGTCCAGTCTGAACTACCAAGCCATGTCTTTCCCAGACCGGAATCAAGCATCCAAGGACCGGTTCCTGGCTATCAGCCTTCATCAGCCTGGATAGCTTGACTCCAGTGGTGTGGAGAGCCTGGGACTCACGTCTGAGCATACCCAGCCCACTCGGGGTGAAAATTGCAAAAAACACAGTTGATTGACAGAATGTAGAACAATGTCAAACATTCATCCCAGTACAAGGATCTGGGCCTAAATCCATCATTTTTTTGCACTCCACACCACCCTGGGTTAGACACTGGCTATATGCAAATCAGCTCTGACCCTGTGCCTCATGGGAACAGTCCAGTCCGAACTACCAAGCCTTGTCTTTCCCAGACCGGAATCAAGCATCCAAGGACCGGTTTCTGGCTATCAGCCTTCATCAGCCTGGATAGCTTGACTCCAGTGGTGTGGAGAGCCTGGGACTCACGTCTGAGCATACTCAGCCCACTCGGGGTGAAAATTGCAAAAAACACAGTTGATGGACAGAATGTAGAACAATGTCATACATTCATCCCAGTACAAGGATCTGGGCCTAAATCCATCGTTTTTTTGCACTCCACACCACCCTGGGTTAGACACTGGCTATATGCAAATCAGCTCTGACCCTGTGCCTCATGGGAACAGTCCCGTCCGAACTACCAAGCCATGTCTTTCCCAGACCGGAATCAAGCACCAAGGACTGGTTTCTGGCTATCAGCCTTCATCAGCCTGGATAGCTTGACTCCAGTGGTTTGGAGAGCCTGGGACTCACGTCTGAGCATACCCAGCCCACTCGGGGTGAAAATTGCCAAAAACACAGTTGATGGACAGAATGTAGAACAATGTCATACATTCATCCCAGTACAAGGATCTGGGCCTAAATCCATCGTTTTTTTGCACTCCACACCACCCTGGGTTAGACATTGGCTATATGCAAATCAGCTCTGACCCTGTGCCTCATGGGAACAGTCCAGTCCGAACTACCAAGCTATGTCTTTCCCAGACCGGAATCAAGCATCCAAGGACCGGTTTCTGGCTATCAGCCTTCATCAGCCTGGATAGCTTGACTCCAGTGGTGTGGAGAGCCTGGGACTCACGTCTGTGCATACCCAGCCCACTCGGGTGAAAATTGCAAAAAACACAGTTGATGGACAGAATGTAGAACAATGTCATACATTCATCCGAGTACAAGGATCTGGGCCTAAATCCATCGATTTTTTGCACTCCACACCACCCTTGGATAGACACTGGCTATATGCAAATCAGCTCTGACCCTGTGCCTCATGGGAACAGTCCAGTCCGAACTACCAAGCTATGTCTTTCCCAGACCGGAATCAAGCATCCAAGGACCGGTTTCTGGCTATCAGCCTTCATCAGCCTGGATAGCTTGACTCCAGTGGTGTGGAGAGCCTGGGACTCACGTCTGTGCATACCCAGCCCACTCGGGTGAAAATTGCAAAAAACACAGTTGATGGACCGAATGTAGAACAATGTCATACATTCAACCCAGGACAAGGACCTGGGTCTAAATCCATCGTTTTTTTGCCCTCCACACCACCCTGGGTTAGACACTGGCTATATGCAAATCAGCTCTGACCCTGTGCCTCATGGGAACAGTCCAGTCCGAACTACCAAGCCATGTCTTTCCCAGACCACAATCAAGCATCCAAGGACCGGTTTCTGGCTATCAGCCTTCATCAGCCTGGATAGCTTGACTCCAGTGGTGTGGAGAGCCTGGGACTCACGTCTGAGCATACCCAGCCCACTCGGGGTGAAAATTGCAAAAAAAACAGTTGATGGACAGAATTTAGAACAATGTCATACATTCACCCCAGTACAAGGATCTGGGCCTAAATCCATTGTTTTTTTGCACTCCACACCACCTTGGGTTAGACATTGGCTATATGCAAATCAGCTCTGACCCTGTGCCTCATGGGAACAGTCCAGTCCGAACTACCAAGCTATGTCTTTCCCAGACCGGAATCAAGCATCCAAGGACCGGTTTCTGGCTATCAGCCTTCATCAGCCTGGATAGCTTGACTCCAGTGGTGTGGAGAGCCTGGGACTAACGTCTGAGCATACCCAGCCCACTCGGGGTGAAAATTGCAAAAAACACAGTTGATGGACAGAATGTAGAACAATGTCATACATTCAACCCAGTACAAGGATCTGGGTCTAAATCCATCGTTTTTTTGCCCTCCACACCACCCTGGGTTAGACACTGGCTATATGCAAATCAGCTCTGACCCTGTGCCTCAATGGAACAGTCCAGTCCGAACTACCAAGCCATGTCTTTCCCAGACCAGAATCAAGCATCCAAGGACCGGTTTCTGGCTATCAGCCTTCATCAGCCTGGATAGCTTGACTCCAGTGGTGTGGAGAGCCTGGGACTCACGTCTGAGCATACCCAGCCCACTCGGGGTGAAAATTGCAAAAAACACAGTTGATTGACAGAATGTAGAACAATGTCAAACATTCATCCCAGTACAAGGATCTGGGCCTAAATCCATCGTTGTTTTGCACTCTACACCACACTGGGTTAGACACTGGCTATATGCAAATCAGCTCTGACCCTGTGCCTCATGGGAACAGTCCAGTCCGAACTACCAAGTCATGTCTTTCCCAGACCGGAATCAAGCATCCAAGGACCGGTTACTGGCTATCAGCCTTTATCAGCCTGGATAGCTTGACTCCAGTGGTGTGGAGAGCCTGGGACTCACGTTTGAGCATACCCAGCCCACTCGGGGTGAAAATTGCAAAAAACACAGTTAATGGACAGAATGTAGAACAATGTCATACATTCATCCCAGTACAAGGATCTGGGCCTAAATCCATCATTTTTTTGCACTCCACACCACCCTGGGTTAGACACTGGCTATATGCAAATCAGCTCTGACCCTGTGCCTCATGGGAACAGTCCAGTCCGAACTACCAAGCCTTGTCTTTCCCAGACCGGAATCAAGCATCCAAGGACCGGTTTCTGGCTATCAGCCTTCATCAGCCTGGATAGCTTGACTCCAGTGGTGTGGAGAGCCTGGGACTCACGTCTGAGCATACTCAGCCCACTCGGGGTGAAAATTGCAAAAAACACAGTTGATGGACAGAATGTAGAACAATGTCATACATTCATCCCAGTACAAGGATCTGGGCCTAAATCCATCGTTTTTTTGCACTCCACACCACCCTGGGTTAGACACTGGCTCTATGCAAATCAGCTCTGACCCTGTGCCTCATGGGAACAGTCCAGTCCGAACTACCAAGCTATGTCTTTCCCAGACCGGAATCAAGCATCCAAGGACCGGTTTCTGGCTATCAGCCTTCATCAGCCTGGATAGCTTGACTCCAGTGGTGTGGAGAGCCTGGGACTCACGTCTGAGCATACCCAGCCCACTCGGGGTGAAAATTGCAAAAAACACAGTTGATTGACAGAATGTAGAACAATGTCAAACATTCATCCCAGTACAAGGATCTGGGCCTAAATCCATCGTTGTTTTGCACTCTACACCACACTGGGTTAGACACTGGCTATATGCAAATCAGCTCTGACCCTGTGCCTCATGGGAACAGTCCAGTCCGAACTACCAAGTCATGTCTTTCCCAGACCGGAATCAAGCATCCAAGGACCGGTTTCTGGCTATCAGCCTTTATCAGCCTGGATAGCTTGACTCCAGTGGTGTGGAGAGCCTGGGACTCACGTTTGAGCATACCCAGCCCACTCGGGGTGAAAATTGCAAAAAACACAGTTAATGGACAGAATGTAGAACAATGTCATACATTCATCCCAGTACAAGGATCTGGGCCTAAATCCATCATTTTTTTGCACTACACACCACCCTGGGTTAGACACTGGCTATATGCAAATCAGCTCTGACCCTGTGCCTCATGGGAACAGTCCAGTCCGAACTACCAAGCCTTGTCTTTCCCAGACCGGAATCAAGCATCCAAGGACCGGTTTCTGGCTATCAGCCTTCATCAGCCTGGATAGCTTGACTCCAGTGGTGTGGAGAGCCTGGGACTAACGTCTGAGCATACCCAGCCCACTCGGGGTGAAAATTGCAAAAAACACAGTTGATGGACAGAATGTAGAACAATGTCATACATTCAACCCAGTACAAGGATCTGGGTCTAAATCCATCGTTTTTTTGCCCTCCACACCACCCTGGGTTAGACACTGGCTATATGCAAATCAGCTCTGACCCTGTGCCTCAATGGAACAGTCCAGTCCGAACTACCAAGCCATGTCTTTCCCAGACCAGAATCAAGCATCCAAGGACCGGTTTCTGGCTATCAGCCTTCATCAGCCTGGATAGCTTGACTCCAGTGGTGTGGAGAGCCTGGGACTCACGTCTGAGCATACCCAGCCCACTCGGGGTGAAAATTGCAAAAAACACAGTTGATTGACAGAATGTAGAACAATGTCAAACATTCATCCCAGTACAAGGATCTGGGCCTAAATCCATCGTTGTTTTGCACTCTACACCACACTGGGTTAGACACTGGCTATATGCAAATCAGCTCTGACCCTGTGCCTCATGGGAACAGTCCAGTCCGAACTACCAAGTCATGTCTTTCCCAGACCGGAATCAAGCATCCAAGGACCGGTTACTGGCTATCAGCCTTTATCAGCCTGGATAGCTTGACTCCAGTGGTGTGGAGAGCCTGGGACTCACGTTTGAGCATACCCAGCCCACTCGGGGTGAAAATTGCAAAAAACACAGTTAATGGACAGAATGTAGAACAATGTCATACATTCATCCCAGTACAAGGATCTGGGCCTAAATCCATCATTTTTTTGCACTCCACACCACCCTGGGTTAGACACTGGCTATATGCAAATCAGCTCTGACCCTGTGCCTCATGGGAACAGTCCAGTCCGAACTACCAAGCCTTGTCTTTCCCAGACCGGAATCAAGCATCCAAGGACCGGTTTCTGGCTATCAGCCTTCATCAGCCTGGATAGCTTGACTCCAGTGGTGTGGAGAGCCTGGGACTCACGTCTGAGCATACTCAGCCCACTCGGGGTGAAAATTGCAAAAAACACAGTTGATGGACAGAATGTAGAACAATGTCATACATTCATCCCAGTACAAGGATCTGGGCCTAAATCCATCGTTTTTTTGCACTCCACACCACCCTGGGTTAGACACTGGCTCTATGCAAATCAGCTCTGACCCTGTGCCTCATGGGAACAGTCCAGTCCGAACTACCAAGCTATGTCTTTCCCAGACCGGAATCAAGCATCCAAGGACCGGTTTCTGGCTATCAGCCTTCATCAGCCTGGATAGCTTGACTCCAGTGGTGTGGAGAGCCTGGGACTCACGTCTGAGCATACCCAGCCCACTCGGGGTGAAAATTGCAAAAAACACAGTTGATTGACAGAATGTAGAACAATGTCAAACATTCATCCCAGTACAAGGATCTGGGCCTAAATCCATCGTTGTTTTGCACTCTACACCACACTGGGTTAGACACTGGCTATATGCAAATCAGCTCTGACCCTGTGCCTCATGGGAACAGTCCAGTCCGAACTACCAAGTCATGTCTTTCCCAGACCGGAATCAAGCATCCAAGGACCGGTTTCTGGCTATCAGCCTTTATCAGCCTGGATAGCTTGACTCCAGTGGTGTGGAGAGCCTGGGACTCACGTTTGAGCATACCCAGCCCACTCGGGGTGAAAATTGCAAAAAACACAGTTAATGGACAGAATGTAGAACAATGTCATACATTCATCCCAGTACAAGGATCTGGGCCTAAATCCATCATTTTTTTGCACTACACACCACCCTGGGTTAGACACTGGCTATATGCAAATCAGCTCTGACCCTGTGCCTCATGGGAACAGTCCAGTCCGAACTACCAAGCCTTGTCTTTCCCAGACCGGAATCAAGCATCCAAGGACCGGTTTCTGGCTATCAGCCTTCATCAGCCTGGATGGCTTGACTCCAGTGGTGTGGAGAGCCTGGGACTCACGTCTGAGCATACTCAGCCCACTCGGGGTGAAAATTGCAAAAAACACAGTTGATGGACAGAATGTAGAACATTGTCATACATTCATCCCAGTACAAGGATCTGGGCCTAAATCCATCGTTTTTTTGCACTCCACACCACCCTGGGTTAGACACTGGCTCTATGCAAATCAGCTCTGACCCTGTGCCTCATGGGAACAGTCCAGTCCGAACTACCAAGCTATGTCTTTCCCAGACCGGAATCAAGCATCCAAGGACCGGTTTCTGGCTATCAGCCTTCATCAGCCTGGATAGCTTGACTCCAGTGGTGTGGAGAGCCTGGGACTCACGTCTGAGCATACCCAGCCCACTCGGGGTGAAAATTGCAAAAAACACAGTTGATTGACAGAATGTAGAACAATGTCAAACATTCATCCCAGTACAAGGATCTGGGCCTAAATCCATCGTTGTTTTGCACTCTACACCACACTGGGTTAGACACTGGCTATATGCAAATCAGCTCTGACCCTGTGCCTCATGGGAACAGTCCAGTCCGAACTACCAAGTCATGTCTTTCCCAGACCGGAATCAAGCATCCAAGGACCGGTTTCTGGCTATCAGCCTTTATCAGCCTGGATAGATTGACTCCAGTGGTGTGGAGAGCCTGGGACTCACGTTTGAGCATACCCAGCCCACTCGGGGTGAAAATTGCAAAAAACACAGTTAATGGACAGAATGTAGAACAATGTCATACATTCATCCCAGTACAAGGATCTGGGCCTAAATCCATCATTTTTTTGCACTCCACACCACCCTGGGTTAGACACTGGCTATATGCAAATCAGCTCTGACCCTGTGCCTCATGGGAACAGTCCAGTCTGAACTACCAAGCCTTGTCTTTCCCAGACCGGAATCAAGCATCCAAGGACCGGTTTCTGGCTATCAGCCTTCATCAGCCTGGATGGCTTGACTCCAGTGGTGTGGAGAGCCTGGGACTCACGTCTGAGCATACTCAGCCCACTCGGGGTGAAAATTGCAAAAAACACAGTTGATGGACAGAATGTAGAACATTGTCATACATTCATCCCAGTACAAGGATCTGGGCCTAAATCCATCGTTTTTTTGCACTCCACACCACCCTGGGTTAGACACTGGCTCTATGCAAATCAGCTCTGACCCTGTGCCTCATGGGAACAGTCCAGTCCGAACTACCAAGCCTTGTCTTTCCCAGACCGGAATCAAGCATCCAAGGACCGGTTTCTGGCTATCAGCCTTCATCAGCCTGGATAGCTTGACTCCAGTGGTGTGGAGAGCCTGGGACTCACGTCTGAGCATACTCAGCCCACTCGGGGTGAAAATTGCAAAAAACACAGTTGATGGACAGAATGTAGAACAATGTCATACATTCATCCCAGTACAAGGATCTGGGCCTAAATCCATCGTTTTTTTGCACTCCACACCACCCTGGGTTAGACACTGGCTCTATGCAAATCAGCTCTGACCCTGTGCCTCATGGGAACAGTCCAGTCCGAACTACCAAGCTATGTCTTTCCCAGACCGGAATCAAGCATCCAAGGACCGGTTTCTGGCTATCAGCCTTCATCAGCCTGGATAGCTTGACTCCAGTGGTGTGGAGAGCCTGGGACTCACGTCTGAGCATACCCAGCCCACTCGGGGTGAAAATTGCAAAAAACACAGTTGATTGACAGAATGTAGAACAATGTCAAACATTCATCCCAGTACAAGGATCTGGGCCTAAATCCATCGTTGTTTTGCACTCTACACCACACTGGGTTAGACACTGGCTATATGCAAATCAGCTCTGACCCTGTGCCTCATGGGAACAGTCCAGTCCGAACTACCAAGTCATGTCTTTCCCAGACCGGAATCAAGCATCCAAGGACCGGTTTCTGGCTATCAGCCTTTATCAGCCTGGATAGCTTGACTCCAGTGGTGTGGAGAGCCTGGGACTCACGTTTGAGCATACCCAGCCCACTCGGGGTGAAAATTGCAAAAAACACAGTTAATGGACAGAATGTAGAACAATGTCATACATTCATCCCAGTACAAGGATCTGGGCCTAAATCCATCATTTTTTTGCACTTCACACCACCCTGGGTTAGACACTGGCTATATGCAAATCAGCTCTGACCCTGTGCCTCATGGGAACAGTCCAGTCCGAACTACCAAGCCTTGTCTTTCCCAGACCGGAATCAAGCATCCAAGGACCGGTTTCTGGCTATCAGCCTTCATCAGCCTGGATGGCTTGACTCCAGTGGTGTGGAGAGCCTGGGACTCACGTCTGAGCATACTCAGCCCACTCGGGGTGAAAATTGCAAAAAACACAGTTGATGGACAGAATGTAGAACATTGTCATACATTCATCCCAGTACAAGGATCTGGGCCTAAATCCATCGTTTTTTTGCACTCCACACCACCCTGGGTTAGACACTGGCTCTATGCAAATCAGCTCTGACCCTGTGCCTCATGGGAACAGTCCAGTCCGAACTACCAAGCTATGTCTTTCCCAGACCGGAATCAAGCATCCAAGGACCGGTTTCTGGCTATCAGCCTTCATCAGCCTGGATAGCTTGACTCCAGTGGTGTGGAGAGCCTGGGACTCACGTCTGAGCATACCCAGCCCACTCGGGGTGAAAATTGCAAAAAACACAGTTGATTGACAGAATGTAGAACAATGTCAAACATTCATCCCAGTACAAGGATCTGGGCCTAAATCCATCGTTGTTTTGCACTCTACACCACACTGGGTTAGACACTGGCTATATGCAAATCAGCTCTGACCCTGTGCCTCATGGGAACAGTCCAGTCCGAACTACCAAGTCATGTCTTTCCCAGACCGGAATCAAGCATCCAAGGACCGGTTTCTGGCTATCAGCCTTTATCAGCCTGGATAGCTTGACTCCAGTGGTGTGGAGAGCCTGGGACTCACGTTTGAGCATACCCAGCCCACTCGGGGTGAAAATTGCAAAAAACACAGTTAATGGACAGAATGTAGAACAATGTCATACATTCATCCCAGTACAAGGATCTGGGCCTAAATCCATCATTTTTTTGCACTCCACACCACCCTGGGTTAGACACTGGCTATATGCAAATCAGCTCTGACCCTGTGCCTCATGGGAACAGTCCAGTCCGAACTACCAAGCCTTGTCTTTCCCAGACCGGAATCAAGCATCCAAGGACCGGTTTCTGGCTATCAGCCTTCATCAGCCTGGATGGCTTGACTCCAGTGGTGTGGAGAGCCTGGGACTCACGTCTGAGCATACTCAGCCCACTCGGGGTGAAAATTGCAAAAAACACAGTTGATGGACAGAATGTAGAACATTGTCATACATTCATCCCAGTACAAGGATCTGGGCCTAAATCCATCGTTTTTTTGCACTCCACACCACCCTGGGTTAGACACTGGCTCTATGCAAATCAGCTCTGACCCTGTGCCTCATGGGAACAGTCCAGTCTGAACTACCAAGCCATGTCTTTCCCAGACCGGAATCAAGCATCCAAGGACCGGTTCCTGGCTATCAGCCTTCATCAGCCTGGATAGCTTGACTCCAGTGGTGTGGAGAGCCTGGGACTCAAGTCTGAGCATACCCAGCCCACTCGGGGTGAAAATTGCAATAAACACAGTTGATGGACAGAATGTAGAACAATGTCATACATTCATCCCAGTACAAGGATCTGGGCCTAAATCCATCGTTTTTTTGCACTCCACACCACCCTGGGTTAGACACTGGCTATATGCAAATCAGCTCTGACCCTGTGCCTCATGGGAACAGTCCAGTCCGAACTACCAAGCCATGTCTTTCCCAAACCGGAATCAAGCATCCAAGGACCGTTTTCTGGCTATCAGCCTTCATCAGCCTGGATACCTTGCCTCCAGTGGTGTGGGGAGCCTGGGACTAACGTCTGAGCATACCCTGCCCACTCGGGGTGAAAATTGCAAAAAACCACAGTTGATGGACAGAATGTAGAACAATGTCATACATTCATCCCAGTACAAGGATCTGGGCCTAAATCCATTTTTTTTGCACTCCACACGACCCTGGGTTAGACACTGGCTATAAGCAAATCAGCTCTGACCCTGTGCCTCATGGGAACAGTCCCGTCCGAACTACCAAGCCATGTCTTTCCCAGACCGGAATCAAGCATCCAAGGACTGGTTTCTGGCTATCAGCCTTCATCAGCCTGGATAGCTTGACTCCAGTGGTGTGGAGAGCCTGGGACTCACGTCTGAGCATACCCAGCCCACTCGGGGTGAAAATAGCAAAAACACAGTTGATGGACAGAATGTAGAACAATGTCATACATTCATCCCAGTACAAGGATCTGGGCCTAAATCCATCGTGATTTTGCACTCTACACCACACTTGGTTAGACACTGGCTATATGCAAATCAGCTCTGACCCTGTGCCTCATGGGAACAGTCCAGTCCGAACTACCAAGCCATGTCTTTCCCAGACCGGAATCAAGCATCCAAGGACCGGTTTCTGGCTATCAGCCTTTATCAGCCTGGATAGCTTGACTCCAGTGGTGTGGAGAGCCTGGGACTCACGTCTGAGCATACCCAGCCCACTCTGGGTGAAAATTGCAAAAAACACAGTTGATGGACAGAATGTAGAACAATGTCATACATTCATCCCAGTACAAGGATCTGGGCCTAAATCCATCAGTTTTTTTTCACTCCACACCACCCTGGGTTAGACACTGGCTATATGCAAATCAGCTCTGACCCTGTGCCTCATGGGAACAGTCCAGTCCGAACTACCAAGCCATGTCTTTCCCAGACCAGAATCAAGCATCCAAGGACCGGTTTCTGGCTATCAGCCTTCATCAGCCTGGATAGCTTGACTCCAGTGGTGTGGAGAGCCTGGGACTCACGTCTGTGCATACCCAGCCCACTCGGGTGAAAATTGCAAAAAACACAGTTGATGGACAGAATGTAGAACAATGTCATACATTCAACCCAGTACAAGGACCTGGGTCTAAATCCATCGTTTTTTTGCCCTCCACACCACCCTGGGTTAGACACTGGCTATATGCAAATCAGCTCTGACCCTGTGCCTCATGGGAACAGTCCAGTCTGAACTACCAAGCCATGTCTTTCCCAGACCAGAATCAAGCATCCAAGGACCGGTTTCTGGCTATCAGCCTTCATCAGCCTGGATAGCTTGACTCCAGTGGTGTGGAGAGCCTGGGACTCACGTCTGAGCATACCCAGCCCACTCGGGGTGAAAATTGCAAAAAACACAGTTGATGGACAGAATTTAGAACAATGTCATACATTCATCCCAGTACAAGTATCTGGGCCTAAATCCATTGTTTTTTTGCACTCCACACCACCTTGGGTTAGACATTGGCTATATGCAAATCAGCTCTGACCCTGTGCCTCATGGGAACAGTCCAGTCCGAACTACCAAGCTATGTCTTTCCCAGACCGAAATCAAGCATCCAAGGACCGGTTTCTAGCTATCAGCCTTCATCAGCCTGGATAGCTTGACTCCAGTGGTGTGGAGAGCCTGGGACTCACGTCTGAGCATACCCAGCCCACTCGGGTGAAAATTGCAAAAAACACAGTTGATGGACAGAATGTAGAACAATGTCATACATTCATCCCAGTACAAGGATCTGGGCCTAAATCCATCATTTTTTTGCACTCCACACCACCCTGGGTTAGACACTGGCTATATGCAAATCAGCTCTGACCCTGTGCCTCATGGGAACAGTCCAGTCCGAACTACCAAGTCATGTCTTTCCCAGACCGGAATCAAGCATCCAAGGACCGGTTTCTGGCTATCAGCCTTTATCAGCCTGGATAGCTTGACTCCAGTGGTGTGGAGAGCCTGGGACTCACGTTTGAGCATACCCAGCCCACTCGGGGTGAAAATTGCAAAAAACACAGTTAATGGACAGAATGTAGAACAATGTCATACATTCATCCCAGTACAAGGATCTGGGCCTAAATCCATCATTTTTTTGCACTCCACACCACCCTGGGTTAGACACTGGCTATATGCAAATCAGCTCTGACCCTGTGCCTCATGGGAACAGTCCAGTCCGAACTACCAAGCCTTGTCTTTCCCAGACCGGAATCAAGCATCCAAGGACCGGTTTCTGGCTATCAGCCTTCATCAGCCTGGATGGCTTGACTCCAGTGGTGTGGAGAGCCTGGGACTCACGTCTGAGCATACTCAGCCCACTCGGGGTGAAAATTGCAAAAAACACAGTTGATGGACAGAATGTAGAACATTGTCATACATTCATCCCAGTACAAGGATCTGGGCCTAAATCCATCGTTTTTTTGCACTCCACACCACCCTGGGTTAGACACTGGCTCTATGCAAATCAGCTCTGACCCTGTGCCTCATGGGAACAGTCCAGTCTGAACTACCAAGCCATGTCTTTCCCAGACCGGAATCAAGCATCCAAGGACCGGTTCCTGGCTATCAGCCTTCATCAGCCTGGATAGCTTGACTCCAGTGGTGTGGAGAGCCTGGGACTCAAGTCTGAGCATACCCAGCCCACTCGGGGTGAAAATTGCAATAAACACAGTTGATGGACAGAATGTAGAACAATGTCATACATTCATCCCAGTACAAGGATCTGGGCCTAAATCCATCGTTTTTTTGCACTCCACACCACCCTGGGTTAGACACTGGCTATATGCAAATCAGCTCTGACCCTGTGCCTCATGGGAACAGTCCAGTCCGAACTACCAAGCCATGTCTTTCCCAAACCGGAATCAAGCATCCAAGGACCGTTTTCTGGCTATCAGCCTTCATCAGCCTGGATACCTTGCCTCCAGTGGTGTGGGGAGCCTGGGACTAACGTCTGAGCATACCCTGCCCACTCGGGGTGAAAATTGCAAAAAACCACAGTTGATGGACAGAATGTAGAACAATGTCATACATTCATCCCAGTACAAGGATCTGGGCCTAAATCCATTTTTTTTTGCACTCCACACGACCCTGGGTTAGACACTGGCTATAAGCAAATCAGCTCTGACCCTGTGCCTCATGGGAACAGTCCCGTCCGAACTACCAAGCCATGTCTTTCCCAGACCGGAATCAAGCATCCAAGGACTGGTTTCTGGCTATCAGCCTTCATCAGCCTGGATAGCTTGACTCCAGTGGTGTGGAGAGCCTGGGACTCACGTCTGAGCATACCCAGCCCACTCGGGGTGAAAATAGCAAAAACACAGTTGATGGACAGAATGTAGAACAATGTCATACATTCATCCCAGTACAAGGATCTGGGCCTAAATCCATCGTGATTTTGCACTCTACACCACACTTGGTTAGACACTGGCTATATGCAAATCAGCTCTGACCCTGTGCCTCATGGGAACAGTCCAGTCCGAACTACCAAGCCATGTCTTTCCCAGACCGGAATCAAGCATCCAAGGACCGGTTTCTGGCTATCAGCCTTTATCAGCCTGGATAGCTTGACTCCAGTGGTGTGGAGAGCCTGGGACTCACGTCTGAGCATACCCAGCCCACTCTGGGTGAAAATTGCAAAAAACACAGTTGATGGACAGAATGTAGAACAATGTCATACATTCATCCCAGTACAAGGATCTGGGCCTAAATCCATCAGTTTTTTTTCACTCCACACCACCCTGGGTTAGACACTGGCTATATGCAAATCAGCTCTGACCCTGTGCCTCATGGGAACAGTCCAGTCCGAACTACCAAGCCATGTCTTTCCCAGACCAGAATCAAGCATCCAAGGACCGGTTTCTGGCTATCAGCCTTCATCAGCCTGGATAGCTTGACTCCAGTGGTGTGGAGAGCCTGGGACTCACGTCTGTGCATACCCAGCCCACTCGGGTGAAAATTGCAAAAAACACAGTTGATGGACAGAATGTAGAACAATGTCATACATTCAACCCAGTACAAGGACCTGGGTCTAAATCCATCGTTTTTTTGCCCTCCACACCACCCTGGGTTAGACACTGGCTATATGCAAATCAGCTCTGACCCTGTGCCTCATGGGAACAGTCCAGTCTGAACTACCAAGCCATGTCTTTCCCAGACCAGAATCAAGCATCCAAGGACCGGTTTCTGGCTATCAGCCTTCATCAGCCTGGATAGCTTGACTCCAGTGGTGTGGAGAGCCTGGGACTCACGTCTGAGCATACCCAGCCCACTCGGGGTGAAAATTGCAAAAAACACAGTTGATGGACAGAATTTAGAACAATGTCATACATTCATCCCAGTACAAGTATCTGGGCCTAAATCCATTGTTTTTTTGCACTCCACACCACCTTGGGTTAGACATTGGCTATATGCAAATCAGCTCTGACCCTGTGCCTCATGGGAACAGTCCAGTCCGAACTACCAAGCTATGTCTTTCCCAGACCGAAATCAAGCATCCAAGGACCGGTTTCTAGCTATCAGCCTTCATCAGCCTGGATAGCTTGACTCCAGTGGTGTGGAGAGCCTGGGACTCACGTCTGAGCATACCCAGCCCACTCGGGTGAAAATTGCAAAAAACACAGTTGATGGACAGAATGTAGAACAATGTCATACATTCATCCCAGTACAAGGATCTGGGCCTAAATCCATCGTTTTTTTGCACTCCACACCACCCTGGGTTAGACACTGGCTATATGCAAATCAGCTCTGACCCTGTGCCTCATGGGAACAGTCCAGTCTGAACTACCAAGCCATGTCTTTCCCAGACCGGAATCAAGCATCCAAGGACCGGTTCCTGGCTATCAGCCTTCATCAGCCTGGATAGCTTGACTCCAGTGGTGTGGAGAGCCTGGGACTCAAGTCTGTGCATACCCAGCCCACTCGGGGTGAAAATTGCAATAAACACAGTTGATGGACAGAATGTAGAACAATGTCATACATTGATCCCAGTACAAGGATCTGGGCCTAAATCCATCGTTTTTTTGCACTCCACACCACCCTGGGTTAGACACTGGCTATATGCAAATCAGCTCTGACCCTGTGCCTCATGGGAACAGTCCAGTCCGAACTACCAAGCTATGTCTTTCCCAGACCGGAATCAAGCATCCAAGGACCGGTTTCTGGCTATCAGCCTTCATCAGCCTGGATAGCTTGACTCCAGTGGTGTGGAGAGCCTGGGACTAACGTCTGAGCATACCCAGCCCACTCGGGGTGAAAATTGCAAAAAACACAGTTGATGGACAGAATGTAGAACAATGTCATACATTCAACCCAGTACAAGGATCTGGGTCTAAATCCATCGTTTTTTTGCCCTCCACACCACCCTGGGTTAGACACTGGCTATATGCAAATCCGCTCTGACCCTGTGCCTCAATGGAACAGTCCAGTCCGAACTACCAAGCCATGTCTTTCCCAGACCAGAATCAAGCATCCAAGGACCGGTTTCTGGCTATCAGCCTTCATCAGCCTGGATAGCTTGACTCCAGTGGTGTGGAGAGCCTGGGACTCACGTCTGAGCATACCGAGCCCACTCGGGGTGAAAATTGCAAAAAACACAGTTGATTGACAGAATGTAGAACAATGTCAAACATTCATCCCAGTACAAGGATCTGGCCCTAAATCCATCGTTGTTTTGCACTCTACACCACACTGGGTTAGACACTGGCTATATGCAAATCAGCTCTGACCCTGTGCCTCATGGGAACAGTCCAGTCCGAACTACCAAGTCATGTCTTTCCCAGACCGGAATCAAGCATCCAAGGACCGGTTTCTGGCTATCAGCCTTTATCAGCCTGGATAGCTTGACTCCAGTGGTGTGGAGAGCCTGGGACTCACGTTTGAGCATACCCAACCCACTCGGGGTGAAAATTGCAAAAAACACAGTTAATGGACAGAATGTAGAACAATGTCATACATTCATCCCAGTACAAGGATCTGGGCCTAAATCCATCATTTTTTTGCACTCCACACCACCCTGGGTTAGACACTGGCTATATGCAAATCAGCTCTGACCCTGTGCCTCATGGGAACAGTCCAGTCCGAACTACCAAGCCTTGTCTTTCCCAGACCGGAATCAAGCATCCAAGGACCGGTTTCTGGCTATCAGCCTTCATCAGCCTGGATAGCTTGACTCCAGTGGTGTGGAGAGCCTGGGACTCACGTCTGAGCATACTCAGCCCACTCGGGGTGAAAATTGCAAAAAACACAGTTGATGGACAGAATGTAGAACAATGTCATACATTCATCCCAGTACAAGGATCTGGGCCTAAATCCATCGTTTTTTTGCACTCCACACCACCCTGGGTTAGACACTGGCTCTATGCAAATCAGCTCTGACCCTGTGCCTCATGGGAACAGTCCAGTCTGAACTACCAAGCCATGTCTTTCCCAGACCGGAATCAAGCATCCAAGGACCGGTTCCTGGCTATCAGCCTTCATCAGCCTGGATAGCTTGACTCCAGTGGTGTGGAGAGCCTGGGACTCAAGTCTGAGCATACCCAGCCCACTCGGGGTGAAAATTGCAATAAACACAGTTGATGGACAGAATGTAGAACAATGTCATACATTCATCCCAGTACAAGGATCTGGGCCTAAATCCATCGTTTTTTTGCACTCCACACCACCCTGGGTTAGACACTGGCTATATGCAAATCAGCTCTGACCCTGTGCCTCATGGGAACAGTCCAGTCCGAACTACCAAGCCATGTCTTTCCCAAACCGGAATCAAGCATCCAAGGACCGGTTTCTGGCTATCAGCCTTCATCAGCCTGGATACCTTGCCTCCAGTGGTGTGGGGAGCCTGGGACTAACGTCTGAGCATACCCTGCCCACTCGGGGTGAAAATTGCAAAAAACCACAGTTGATGGACAGAATGTAGAACAATGTCATACATTCATCCCAGTACAAGGATCTGGGACTAAATCCATTTTTTTTGCACTCCACACGACCCTGGGTTAGACACTGGCTATAAGCAAATCAGCTCTGACCCTGTGCCTCATGGGAACAGTCCTGTCCGAACTACCAAGCCATGTCTTTCCCAGACCGGAATCAAGCATCCAAGGACTGGTTTCTGGCTATCAGCCTTCATCAGCCTGGATAGCTTGACTCCAGTGGTGTGGAGAGCCTGGGACTCACGTCTGAGCATACCCAGCCCACTCGGGGTGAAAATTGCAAAAACACAGTTGATGGACAGAATGTAGAACAATGTCATACATTCATCCCAGTACAAGGATCTGGGCCTAAATCCATCGTGATTTTGCACTCTACACCACACTTGGTTAGACACTGGCTATATGCAAATCAGCTCTGACCCTGTGCCTCATGGAAACAGTCCAGTCCGAACTACCAAGCCATGTCTTTCCCAGACCAGAATCAAGCATCCAAGGACCGGTTTCTGGCTATCAGCCTTCATCAGCCTGGATAGCTTGACTCCAGTGGTGTGGAGAGCCTGGGACTCACGTCTGTGCATACCCAGCCCACTCGGGTGAAAATTGCAAAAAACACAGTGGATGGACAGAATGTAGAACAATGTCATACATTCAACCCAGTACAAGGACCTGGGTCTAAATCCATCGTTTTTTTGCCCTCCACACCACCCTGGGTTAGATACTGGCTATATGCAAATCAGCTCTGACCCTGTGCCTCATGGGAACAGTCCAGTCTGAACTACCAAGCCATGTCTTTCCCAGACCAGAATCAAGCATCCAAGGACCGGTTTCTGGCTATCAGCCTTCATCAGCCTGGATAGCTTCACTCCAGTGGTGTGGAGAGCCTGGGACTCACGTCTGAGCATACCCAGCCCACTCCGGGTGAAAATTGCAAAAAACAGTTGATGGACAGAATTTAGAACAATGTCATACATTCATCCCAGTACAAGTATCTGGGCCTAAATCCATTGTTTTTTTGCACTCCACACCACCTTGGGTTAGACATTGGCTATATGCAAATCAGCTCTGACCCTGTGCCTCATGGGAACAGTCCAGTCCGAACTACCAAGCTATGTCTTTCCCAGACCGGAATCAAGCATCCAAGGACCGGTTTCTAGCCATCAGCCTTCATCAGCCTGGATAGCTTGACTCCAGTGGTGTGGAGAGCCTGGGACTCACGTCTGAGCATACCCAGCCCACTCGGGTGAAAATTGCAAAAAACACAGTTGATGGACAGAATGTAGAACAATGTCATACATTCATCCCAGTACAAGGATCTGGGCCTAAATCCATCGTTTTTTTGCACTCCACACCACCCTGGGTTAGACACTGGCTATATGCAAATCAGCTCTGACCCTGTGCCTCATGGGAACAGTCCAGTCTGAACTACCAAGCCATGTCTTTCCCAGACCGGAATCAAGCATCCAAGGACCGGTTCCTGGCTATCAGCCTTCATCAGCCTGGATAGCTTGATTCCAGTGGTGTGGAGAGCCTGGGACTCAAGTCTGTGCATACCCAGCCCACTCGGGGTGAAAATTGCAATAAACACAGTTGATGGACAGAATGTAGAACAATGTCATACATTGATCCCAGTACAAGGATCTGGGCCTAAATCCATCGTTTTTTTGCACTCCACACCACCCTGGGTTAGACACTGGCTATATGCAAATCAGCTCTGACCCTGTGCCTCATGGGAACAGTCCAGTCCGAACTACCAAGCTATGTCTTTCCCAGACCGGAATCAAGCATCCAAGGACCGGTTTCTGGCTATCAGCCTTCATCAGCCTGGATAGCTTGACTCCAGTGGTGTGGAGAGCCTGGGACTAACGTCTGAGCATACCCAGCCCACTCGGGGTGAAAATTGCAAAAAACACAGTTGATGGACAGAATGTAGAACAATGTCATACATTCAACCCAGTACAAGGATCTGGGTCTAAATCCATCGTTTTTTTGCCCTCCACACCACCCTGGGTTAGACACTGGCTATATGCAAATCAGCTCTGACCCTGTGCCTCAATGGAACAGTCCAGTCCGAACTACCAAGCCATGTCTTTCCCAGACCAGAATCAAGCATCCAAGGACCGGTTTCTGGCTATCAGCCTTCATCAGCCTGGATAGCTTGACTCCAGTGGTGTGGAGAGCCTGGGACTCACGTCTGAGCATACCCAGCCCACTCGGGGTGAAAATTGCAAAAAACACAGTTGATTGACAGAATGTAGAACAATGTCAAACATTCATCCCAGTACAAGGATCTGGGCCTAAATCCATCGTTGTTTTGCACTCTACACCACACTGGGTTAGACACTGGCTATATGCAAATCAGCTCTGACCCTGTGCCTCATGGGAACAGTCCAGTCTGAACTACCAAGCTATGTCTTTCCCAGACCGGAATCAAGCATCCAAGGACCGGTTCCTGGCTATCAGCCTTCATCAGCCTGGATAGCTTGACTCCAGTGGTGTGGAGAGCCTGGGACTCAAGTCTGTGCATACCCAGCCCACTCGGGGTGAAAATTGCAATAAACACAGTTGATGGACAGAATGTAGAACAATGTCATACATTGATCCCAGTACAAGGATCTGGGCCTAAATCCATCGTTTTTTTGCACTCCACACCACCCTGGGTTAGACACTGGCTATATGCAAATCAGCTCTGACCCTGTGCCTCATGGGAACAGTCCAGTCCGAACTACCAAGCTATGTCTTTCCCAGACCGGAATCAAGCATCCAAGGACCGGTTTCTGGCTATCAGCCTTCATCAGCCTGGATAGCTTGACTCCAGTGGTGTGGAGAGCCTGGGACTAACGTCTGAGCATACCCAGCCCACTCGGGGTGAAAATTGCAAAAAACACAGTTGATGGACAGAATGTAGAACAATGTCATACATTCAACCCAGTACAAGGATCTGGGTCTGAATCCATCGTTTTTTTGCCCTCCACACCACCCTGGATTAGACACTGGCTATATGCAAATCAGCTCTGACCCTGTGCCTCAATGGAACAGTCCAGTCCGAACTACCAAGCCATGTCTTTCCCAGACCAGAATCAAGCATCCAAGGACCGGTTTCTGGCTATCAGCCTTCATCAGCCTGGATAGCTTGACTCCAGTGGTGTGGAGAGCCTGGGACTCACGTCTGAGCATACTCAGCCCACTCGGGGTGAAAATTGCAAAAAACACAGTTGATGGACAGAATGTAGAACAATGTCATACATTCATCCCAGTACAAGGATCTGGGCCTAAATCCATCGTTTTTTTGCACTCCACACCACCCTGGGTTAGACACTGGCTCTATGCAAATCAGCTCTGACCCTGTGCCTCATGGGAACAGTCCAGTCCGAACTACCAAGCTATGTCTTTCCCAGACCGGAATCAAGCATCCAAGGACCGGTTTCTGGCTATCAGCCTTCATCAGCCTGGATAGCTTGACTCCAGTGGTGTGGAGAGCCTGGGACTCACGTCTGAGCATACCCAGCCCACTCGGGGTGAAAATTGCAAAAAACACAGTTGATTGACAGAATGTAGAACAATGTCAAACATTCATCCCAGTACAAGGATCTGGGCCTAAATCCATCGTTGTTTTGCACTCTACACCACACTGGGTTAGACACTGGCTATATGCAAATCAGCTCTGACCCTGTGCCTCATGGGAACAGTCCAGTCCGAACTACCAAGTCATGTCTTTCCCAGACCGGAATCAAGCATCCAAGGACCGGTTTCTGGCTATCAGCCTTTATCAGCCTGGATAGATTGACTCCAGTGGTGTGGAGAGCCTGGGACTCACGTTTGAGCATACCCAGCCCACTCGGGGTGAAAATTGCAAAAAACACAGTTAATGGACAGAATGTAGAACAATGTCATACATTCATCCCAGTACAAGGATCTGGGCCTAAATCCATCATTTTTTTGCACTCCACACCACCCTGGGTTAGACACTGGCTATATGCAAATCAGCTCTGACCCTGTGCCTCATGGGAACAGTCCAGTCTGAACTACCAAGCCTTGTCTTTCCCAGACCGGAATCAAGCATCCAAGGACCGGTTTCTGGCTATCAGCCTTCATCAGCCTGGATGGCTTGACTCCAGTGGTGTGGAGAGCCTGGGACTCACGTCTGAGCATACTCAGCCCACTCGGGGTGAAAATTGCAAAAAACACAGTTGATGGACATAATGTAGAACATTGTCATACATTCATCCCAGTACAAGGATCTGGGCCTAAATCCATCGTTTTTTTGCACTCCACACCACCCTGGGTTAGACACTGGCTCTATGCAAATCAGCTCTGACCCTGTGCCTCATGGGAACAGTCCAGTCCGAACTACCAAGCCTTGTCTTTCCCAGACCGGAATCAAGCATCCAAGGACCGGTTTCTGGCTATCAGCCTTCATCAGCCTGGATAGCTTGACTCCAGTGGTGTGGAGAGCCTGGGACTCACGTCTGAGCATACTCAGCCCACTCGGGGTGAAAATTGCAAAAAACACAGTTGATGGACAGAATGTAGAACAATGTCATACATTCATCCCAGTACAAGGATCTGGGCCTAAATCCATCGTTTTTTTGCACTCCACACCACCCTGGGTTAGACACTGGCTCTATGCAAATCAGCTCTGACCCTGTGCCTCATGGGAACAGTCCAGTCCGAACTACCAAGCTATGTCTTTCCCAGACCGGAATCAAGCATCCAAGGACCGGTTTCTGGCTATCAGCCTTCATCAGCCTGGATAGCTTGACTCCAGTGGTGTGGAGAGCCTGGGACTCACGTCTGAGCATACCCAGCCCACTCGGGGTGAAAATTGCAAAAAACACAGTTGATTGACAGAATGTAGAACAATGTCAAACATTCATCCCAGTACAAGGATCTGGGCCTAAATCCATCGTTGTTTTGCACTCTACACCACACTGGGTTAGACACTGGCTATATGCAAATCAGCTCTGACCCTGTGCCTCATGGGAACAGTCCAGTCCGAACTACCAAGTCATGTCTTTCCCAGACCGGAATCAAGCATCCAAGGACCGGTTTCTGGCTATCAGCCTTTATCAGCCTGGATAGCTTGACTCCAGTGGTGTGGAGAGCCTGGGACTCACGTTTGAGCATACCCAGCCCACTCGGGGTGAAAATTGCAAAAAACACAGTTAATGGACAGAATGTAGAACAATGTCATACATTCATCCCAGTACAAGGATCTGGGCCTAAATCCATCATTTTTTTGCACTCCACACCACCCTGGGTTAGACACTGGCTATATGCAAATCAGCTCTGACCCTGTGCCTCATGGGAACAGTCCAGTCCGAACTACCAAGCCTTGTCTTTCCCAGACCGGAATCAAGCATCCAAGGACCGGTTTCTGGCTATCAGCCTTCATCAGCCTGGATGGCTTGACTCCAGTGGTGTGGAGAGCCTGGGACTCACGTCTGAGCATACTCAGCCCACTCGGGGTGAAAATTGCAAAAAACACAGTTGATGGACAGAATGTAGAACATTGTCATACATTCATCCCAGTACAAGGATCTGGGCCTAAATCCATCGTTTTTTTGCACTCCACACCACCCTGGGTTAGACACTGGCTCTATGCAAATCAGCTCTGACCCTGTGCCTCATGGGAACAGTCCAGTCCGAACTACCAAGCTATGTCTTTCCCAGACCGGAATCAAGCATCCAAGGACCGGTTTCTGGCTATCAGCCTTCATCAGCCTGGATAGCTTGACTCCAGTGCTGTGGAGAGCCTGGGACTCACGTCTGAGCATACCCAGCCCACTCGGGGTGAAAATTGCAAAAAACACAGTTGATTGACAGAATGTAGAACAATGTCAAACATTCATCCCAGTACAAGGATCTGGGCCTAAATCCATCGTTGTTTTGCACTCTACACCACACTGGGTTAGACACTGGCTATATGCAAATCAGCTCTGACCCTGTGCCTCATGGGAACAGTCCAGTCCGAACTACCAAGTCATGTCTTTCCCAGACCGGAATCAAGCATCCAAGGACCGGTTTCTGGCTATCAGCCTTTATCAGCCTGGATAGCTTGACTCCAGTGGTGTGGAGAGCCTGGGACTCACGTTTGAGCATACCCAGCCCACTCGGGGTGAAAATTGCAAAAAACACAGTTAATGGACAGAATGTAGAACAATGTCATACATTCAACCCAGTACAAGGATCTGGGTCTAAATCCATCGTTTTTTTGCCCTCCACACCACCCTGGGTTAGACACTGGCTATATGCAAATCAGCTCTGACCCTGTGCCTCAATGGAACAGTCCAGTCCGAACTACCAAGCCATGTCTTTCCCAGACCAGAATCAAGCATCCAAGGACCGGTTTCTGGCTATCAGCCTTCATCAGCCTGGATAGCTTGACTCCAGTGGTGTGGAGAGCCTGGGACTCACGTCTGAGCATACTCAGCCCACTCGGGGTGAAAATTGCAAAAAACACAGTTGATGGACAGAATGTAGAACAATGTCATACATTCATCCCAGTACAAGGATCTGGGCCTAAATCCATCGTTTTTTTGCACTCCACACCACCCTGGGTTAGACACTGGCTCTATGCAAATCAGCTCTGACCCTGTGCCTCATGGGAACAGTCCAGTCCGAACTACCAAGCTGTGTCTTTCCCAGACCGGAATCAAGCATCCAAGGACCGGTTTCTGGCTATCAGCCTTCATCAGCCTGGATAGCTTGACTCCAGTGGTGTGGAGAGCCTGGGACTCACGTCTGAGCATACCCAGCCCACTCGGGGTGAAAATTGCAAAAAACACAGTTGATTGACAGAATGTAGAGCAATGTCAAACATTCATCCCAGTACAAGGATCTGGGCCTAAATCCATCGTTGTTTTGCACTCTACACCACACTGGGTTAGACACTGGCTATATGCAAATCAGCTCTGACCCTGTGCCTCATGGGAACAGTCCAGTCCGAACTACCAAGTCATGTCTTTCCCAGACCGGAATCAAGCATCCAAGGACCGGTTTCTGGCTATCAGCCTTTATCAGCCTGGATAGATTGACTCCAGTGGTGTGGAGAGCCTGGGACTCACGTTTGAGCATACCCAGCCCACTCGGGGTGAAAATTGCAAAAAACACAGTTAATGGACAGAATGTAGAACAATGTCATACATTCATCCCAGTACAAGGATCTGGGCCTAAATCCATCATTTTTTTGCACTCCACACCACCCTGGGTTAGACACTGGCTATATGCAAATCAGCTCTGACCCTGTGCCTCATGGGAACAGTCCAGTCTGAACTACCAAGCCTTGTCTTTCCCAGACCGGAATCAAGCATCCAAGGACCGGTTTCTGGCTATCAGCCTTCATCAGCCTGGATGGCTTGACTCCAGTGGTGTGGAGAGCCTGGGACTCACGTCTGAGCATACTCAGCCCACTCGGGGTGAAAATTGCAAAAAACACAGTTGATGGACAGAATGTAGAACATTGTCATACATTCATCCCAGTACAAGGATCTGGGCCTAAATCCATCGTTTTTTTGCACTCCACACCACCCTGGGTTAGACACTGGCTCTATGCAAATCAGCTCTGACCCTGTGCCTCATGGGAACAGTCCAGTCCGAACTACCAAGCCTTGTCTTTCCCAGACCGGAATCAAGCATCCAAGGACCGGTTTCTGGCTATCAGCCTTCATCAGCCTGGATAGCTTGACTCCAGTGGTGTGGAGAGCCTGGGACTCACGTCTGAGCATACTCAGCCCACTCGGGGTGAAAATTGCAAAAAACACAGTTGATGGACAGAATGTAGAACAATGTCATACATTCATCCCAGTACAAGGATCTGGGCCTAAATCCATCGTTTTTTTGCACTCCACACCACCCTGGGTTAGACACTGGCTCTATGCAAATCAGCTCTGACCCTGTGCCTCATGGGAACAGTCCAGTCCGAACTACCAAGCTATGTCTTTCCCAGACCGGAATCAAGCATCCAAGGACCGGTTTCTGGCTATCAGCCTTCATCAGCCTGGATAGCTTGACTCCAGTGGTGTGGAGAGCCTGGGACTCACGTCTGAGCATACCCAGCCCACTCGGGGTGAAAATTGCAAAAAACACAGTTGATTGACAGAATGTAGAACAATGTCAAACATTCATCCCAGTACAAGGATCTGGGCCTAAATCCATCGTTGTTTTGCACTCTACACCACACTGGGTTAGACACTGGCTATATGCAAATCAGCTCTGACCCTGTGCCTCATGGGAACAGTCCAGTCCGAACTACCAAGTCATGTCTTTCCCAGACCGGAATCAAGCATCCAAGGACCGGTTTCTGGCTATCAGCCTTTATCAGCCTGGATAGCTTGACTCCAGTGGTGTGGAGAGCCTGGGACTCACGATTGAGCATACCCAGCCCACTCGGGGTGAAAATTGCAAAAAACACAGTTAATGGACAGAATGTAGAACAATGTCATACATTCATCCCAGTACAAGGATCTGGGCCTAAATCCATCATTTTTTTGCACTCCACACCACCCTGGGTTAGACACTGGCTATATGCAAATCAGCTCTGACCCTGTGCCTCATGGGAACAGTCCAGTCCGAACTACCAAGCCTTGTCTTTCCCAGACCGGAATCAAGCATCCAAGGACCGGTTTCTGGCTATCAGCCTTCATCAGCCTGGATGGCTTGACTCCAGTGGTGTGGAGAGCCTGGGACTCACGTCTGAGCATACTCAGCCCACTCGGGGTGAAAATTGCAAAAAACACAGTTGATGGACAGAATGTAGAACATTGTCATACATTCATCCCAGTACAAGGATCTGGGCCTAAATCCATCGTTTTTTTGCACTCCACACCACCCTGGGTTAGACACTGGCTCTATGCAAATCAGCTCTGACCCTGTGCCTCATGGGAACAGTCCAGTCCGAACTACCAAGCTATGTCTTTCCCAGACCGGAATCAAGCATCCAAGGACCGGTTTCTGGCTATCAGCCTTCATCAGCCTGGATAGCTTGACTCCAGTGGTGTGGAGAGCCTGGGACTCACGTCTGAGCATACCCAGCCCACTCGGGGTGAAAATTGCAAAAAACACAGTTGATTGACAGAATGTAGAACAATGTCAAACATTCATCCCAGTACAAGGATCTGGGCCTAAATCCATCGTTGTTTTGCACTCTACACCACACTGGGTTAGACACTGGCTATATGCAAATCAGCTCTGACCCTGTGCCTCATGGGAACAGTCCAGTCCGAACTACCAAGTCATGTCTTTCCCAGACCGGAATCAAGCATCCAAGGACCGGTGTCTGGCTATCAGCCTTTATCAGCCTGGATAGCTTGACTCCAGTGGTGTGGAGAGCCTGGGACTCACGTTTGAGCATACCCAGCCCACTCGGGGTGAAAATTGCAAAAAACACAGTTAATGGACAGAATGTAGAACAATGTCATACATTCATCCCAGTACAAGGATCTGGGCCTAAATCCATCATTTTTTTGCACTCCACACCACCCTGGGTTAGACACTGGCTATATGCAAATCAGCTCTGACCCTGTGCCTCATGGGAACAGTCCAGTCCGAACTACCAAGCCTTGTCTTTCCCAGACCGGAATCAAGCATCCAAGGACCGGTTTCTGGCTATCAGCCTTCATCAGCCTGGATGGCTTGACTCCAGTGGTGTGGAGAGCCTGGGACTCACGTCTGAGCATACTCAGCCCACTCGGGGTGAAAATTGCAAAAAACACAGTTGATGGACAGAATGTAGAACATTGTCATACATTCATCCCAGTACAAGGATCTGGGCCTAAATCCATCGTTTTTTTGCACTCCACACCACCCTGGGTTAGACACTGGCTCTATGCAAATCAGCTCTGACCCTGTGCCTCATGGGAACAGTCCAGTCTGAACTACCAAGCCATGTCTTTCCCAGACCGGAATCAAGCATCCAAGGACCGGTTCCTGGCTATCAGCCTTCATCAGCCTGGATAGCTTGACTCCAGTGGTGTGGAGAGCCTGGGACTCAAGTCTGAGCATACCCAGCCCACTCGGGGTGAAAATTGCAATAAACACAGTTGATGGACAGAATGTAGAACAATGTCATACATTCATCCCAGTACAAGGATCTGGGCCTAAATCCATCGTTTTTTTGCACTCCACACCACCCTGGGTTAGACACTGGCTATATGCAAATCAGCTCTGACCCTGTGCCTCATGGGAACAGTCCAGTCCGAACTACCAAGCCATGTCTTTCCCAAACCGGAATCAAGCATCCAAGGACCGTTTTCTGGCTATCAGCCTTCATCAGCCTGGATACCTTGCCTCCAGTGGTGTGGGGAGCCTGGGACTAACGTCTGAGCATACCCTGCCCACTCGGGGTGAAAATTGCAAAAAACCACAGTTGATGGACAGAATGTAGAACAATGTCATACATTCATCCCAGTACAAGGATCTGGGCCTAAATCCATTTTTTTTTGCACTCCACACGACCCTGGGTTAGACACTGGCTATAAGCAAATCAGCTCTGACCCTGTGCCTCATGGGAACAGTCCCGTCCGAACTACCAAGCCATGTCTTTCCCAGACCGGAATCAAGCATCCAAGGACTGGTTTCTGGCTATCAGCCTTCATCAGCCTGGATAGCTTGACTCCAGTGGTGTGGAGAGCCTGGGACTCACGTCTGAGCATACCCAGCCCACTCGGGGTGAAAATAGCAAAAACACAGTTGATGGACAGAATGTAGAACAATGTCATACATTCATCCCAGTACAAGGATCTGGGCCTAAATCCATTGTGATTTTGCACTCTACACCACACTTGGTTAGACACTGGCTATATGCAAATCAGCTCTGACCCTGTGCCTCATGGGAACAGTCCAGTCCGAACTACCAAGCCATGTCTTTCCCAGACCGGAATCAAGCATCCAAGGACCGGTTTCTGGCTATCAGCCTTTATCAGCCTGGATAGCTTGACTCCAGTGGTGTGGAGAGCCTGGGACTCACGTCTGAGCATACCCAGCCCACTCTGGGTGAAAATTGCAAAAAACACAGTTGATGGACAGAATGTAGAACAATGTCATACATTCATCCCAGTACAAGGATCTGGGCCTAAATCCATCAGTTTTTTTTCACTCCACACCACCCTGGGTTAGACACTGGCTATATGCAAATCAGCTCTGACCCTGTGCCTCATGGGAACAGTCCAGTCCGAACTACCAAGCCATGTCTTTCCCAGACCAGAATCAAGCATCCAAGGACCGGTTTCTGGCTATCAGCCTTCATCAGCCTGGATAGCTTGACTCCAGTGGTGTGGAGAGCCTGGGACTCACGTCTGTGCATACCCAGCCCACTCGGGTGAAAATTGCAAAAAACACAGTTGATGGACAGAATGTAGAACAATGTCATACATTCAACCCAGTACAAGGACCTGGGTCTAAATCCATCGTTTTTTTGCCCTCCACACCACCCTGGGTTAGACACTGGCTATATGCAAATCAGCTCTGACCCTGTGCCTCATGGGAACAGTCCAGTCTGAACTACCAAGCCATGTCTTTCCCAGACCGGAATCAAGCATCCAAGGACCGGTTCCTGGCTATCAGCCTTCATCAGCCTGGATAGCTTGACTCCAGTGGTGTGGAGAGCCTGGGACTCAAGTCTGAGCATACCCAGCCCACTCGGGGTGAAAATTGCAATAAACACAGTTGATGGACAGAATGTAGAACAATGTCATACATTCATCCCAGTACAAGGATCTGGGCCTAAATCCATCGTTTTTTTGCACTCCACACCACCCTGGGTTAGACACTGGCTATATGCAAATCAGCTCTGACCCTGTGCCTCATGGGAACAGTCCAGTCCGAACTACCAAGCCATGTCTTTCCCAAACCGGAATCAAGCATCCAAGGACCGTTTTCTGGCTATCAGCCTTCATCAGCCTGGATACCTTGCCTCCAGTGGTGTGGGGAGCCTGGGACTAACGTCTGAGCATACCCTGCCCACTCGGGGTGAAAATTGCAAAAAACCACAGTTGATGGACAGAATGTAGAACAATGTCATACATTCATCCCAGTACAAGGATCTGGGCCTAAATCCATTTTTTTTTGCACTCCACACGACCCTGGGTTAGACACTGGCTATAAGCAAATCAGCTCTGACCCTGTGCCTCATGGGAACAGTCCCGTCCGAACTACCAAGCCATGTCTTTCCCAGACCGGAATCAAGCATCCAAGGACTGGTTTCTGGCTATCAGCCTTCATCAGCCTGGATAGCTTGACTCCAGTGGTGTGGAGAGCCTGGGACTCACGTCTGAGCATACCCAGCCCACTCGGGGTGAAAATAGCAAAAACACAGTTGATGGACAGAATGTAGAACAATGTCATACATTCATCCCAGTACAAGGATCTGGGCCTAAATCCATCGTGATTTTGCACTCTACACCACACTTGGTTAGACACTGGCTATATGCAAATCAGCTCTGACCCTGTGCCTCATGGGAACAGTCCAGTCCGAACTACCAAGCCATGTCTTTCCCAGACCGGAATCAAGCATCCAAGGACCGGTTTCTGGCTATCAGCCTTTATCAGCCTGGATAGCTTGACTCCAGTGGTGTGGAGAGCCTGGGACTCACGTCTGAGCATACCCAGCCCACTCTGGGTGAAAATTGCAAAAAACACAGTTGATGGACAGAATGTAGAACAATGTCATACATTCATCCCAGTACAAGGATCTGGGCCTAAATCCATCAGTTTTTTTTCACTCCACACCACCCTGGGTTAGACACTGGCTATATGCAAATCAGCTCTGACCCTGTGCCTCATGGGAACAGTCCAGTCCGAACTACCAAGCCATGTCTTTCCCAGACCAGAATCAAGCATCCAAGGACCGGTTTCTGGCTATCAGCCTTCATCAGCCTGGATAGCTTGACTCCAGTGGTGTGGAGAGCCTGGGACTCACGTCTGTGCATACCCAGCCCACTCGGGTGAAAATTGCAAAAAACACAGTTGATGGACAGAATGTAGAACAATGTCATACATTCAACCCAGTACAAGGACCTGGGTCTAAATCCATCGTTTTTTTGCCCTCCACACCACCCTGGGTTAGACACTGGCTATATGCAAATCAGCTCTGACCCTGTGCCTCATGGGAACAGTCCAGTCTGAACTACCAAGCCATGTCTTTCCCAGACCAGAATCAAGCATCCAAGGACCGGTTTCTGGCTATCAGCCTTCATCAGCCTGGATAGCTTGACTCCAGTGGTGTGGAGAGCCTGGGACTCACGTCTGAGCATACCCAGCCCACTCGGGGTGAAAATTGCAAAAAACACAGTTGATGGACAGAATTTAGAACAATGTCATACATTCATCCCAGTACAAGTATCTGGGCCTAAATCCATTGTTTTTTTGCACTCCACACCACCTTGGGTTAGACATTGGCTATATGCAAATCAGCTCTGACCCTGTGCCTCATGGGAACAGTCCAGTCCGAACTACCAAGCTATGTCTTTCCCAGACCGAAATCAAGCATCCAAGGACCGGTTTCTAGCTATCAGCCTTCATCAGCCTGGATAGCTTGACTCCAGTGGTGTGGAGAGCCTGGGACTCACGTCTGAGCATACCCAGCCCACTCGGGTGAAAATTGCAAAAAACACAGTTGATGGACAGAATGTAGAACAATGTCATACATTCATCCCAGTACAAGGATCTGGGCCTAAATCCATCGTTTTTTTGCACTCCACACCACCCTGGGTTAGACACTGGCTATATGCAAATCAGCTCTGACCCTGTGCCTCATGGGAACAGTCCAGTCTGAACTACCAAGCCATGTCTTTCCCAGACCGGAATCAAGCATCCAAGGACCGGTTCCTGGCTATCAGCCTTCATCAGCCTGGATAGCTTGACTCCAGTGGTGTGGAGAGCCTGGGACTCAAGTCTGTGCATACCCAGCCCACTCGGGGTGAAAATTGCAATAAACACAGTTGATGGACAGAATGTAGAACAATGTCATACATTGATCCCAGTACAAGGATCTGGGCCTAAATCCATCGTTTTTTTGCACTCCACACCACCCTGGGTTAGACACTGGCTATATGCAAATCAGCTCTGACCCTGTGCCTCATGGGAACAGTCCAGTCCGAACTACCAAGCTATGTCTTTCCCAGACCGGAATCAAGCATCCAAGGACCGGTTTCTGGCTATCAGCCTTCATCAGCCTGGATAGCTTGACTCCAGTGGTGTGGAGAGCCTGGGACTAACGTCTGAGCATACCCAGCCCACTCGGGGTGAAAATTGCAAAAAACACAGTTGATGGACAGAATGTAGAACAATGTCATACATTCAACCCAGTACAAGGATCTGGGTCTAAATCCATCGTTTTTTTGCCCTCCACACCACCCTGGGTTAGACACTGGCTATATGCAAATCAGCTCTGACCCTGTGCCTCAATGGAACAGTCCAGTCCGAACTACCAAGCCATGTCTTTCCCAGACCAGAATCAAGCATCCAAGGACCGGTTTCTGGCTATCAGCCTTCATCAGCCTGGATAGCTTGACTCCAGTGGTGTGGAGAGCCTGGGACTCACGTCTGAGCATACCGAGCCCACTCGGGGTGAAAATTGCAAAAAACACAGTTGATTGACAGAATGTAGAACAATGTCAAACATTCATCCCAGTACAAGGATCTGGCCCTAAATCCATCGTTGTTTTGCACTCTACACCACACTGGGTTAGACACTGGCTATATGCAAATCAGCTCTGACCCTGTGCCTCATGGGAACAGTCCAGTCCGAACTACCAAGTCATGTCTTTCCCAGACCGGAATCAAGCATCCAAGGACCGGTTTCTGGCTATCAGCCTTTATCAGCCTGGATAGCTTGACTCCAGTGGTGTGGAGAGCCTGGGACTCACGTTTGAGCATACCCAACCCACTCGGGGTGAAAATTGCAAAAAACACAGTTAATGGACAGAATGTAGAACAATGTCATACATTCATCCCAGTACAAGGATCTGGGCCTAAATCCATCATTTTTTTGCACTCCACACCACCCTGGGTTAGACACTGGCTATATGCAAATCAGCTCTGACCCTGTGCCTCATGGGAACAGTCCAGTCCGAACTACCAAGCCTTGTCTTTCCCAGACCGGAATCAAGCATCCAAGGACCGGTTTCTGGCTATCAGCCTTCATCAGCCTGGATAGCTTGACTCCAGTGGTGTGGAGAGCCTGGGACTCACGTCTGAGCATACTCAGCCCACTCGGGGTGAAAATTGCAAAAAACACAGTTGATGGACAGAATGTAGAACAATGTCATACATTCATCCCAGTACAAGGATCTGGGCCTAAATCCATCGTTTTTTTGCACTCCACACCACCCTGGGTTAGACACTGGCTCTATGCAAATCAGCTCTGACCCTGTGCCTCATGGGAACAGTCCAGTCTGAACTACCAAGCCATGTCTTTCCCAGACCGGAATCAAGCATCCAAGGACCGGTTCCTGGCTATCAGCCTTCATCAGCCTGGATAGCTTGACTCCAGTGGTGTGGAGAGCCTGGGACTCAAGTCTGAGCATACCCAGCCCACTCGGGGTGAAAATTGCAATAAACACAGTTGATGGACAGAATGTAGAACAATGTCATACATTCATCCCAGTACAAGGATCTGGGCCTAAATCCATCGTTTTTTTGCACTCCACACCACCCTGGGTTAGACACTGGCTATATGCAAATCAGCTCTGACCCTGTGCCTCATGGGAACAGTCCAGTCCGAACTACCAAGCCATGTCTTTCCCAAACCGGAATCAAGCATCCAAGGACCGGTTTCTGGCTATCAGCCTTCATCAGCCTGGATACCTTGCCTCCAGTGGTGTGGGGAGCCTGGGACTAACGTCTGAGCATACCCTGCCCACTCGGGGTGAAAATTGCAAAAAACCACAGTTGATGGACAGAATGTAGAACAATGTCATACATTCATCCCAGTACAAGGATCTGGGACTAAATCCATTTTTTTTGCACTCCACACGACCCTGGGTTAGACACTGGCTATAAGCAAATCAGCTCTGACCCTGTGCCTCATGGGAACAGTCCTGTCCGAACTACCAAGCCATGTCTTTCCCAGACCGGAATCAAGCATCCAAGGACTGGTTTCTGGCTATCAGCCTTCATCAGCCTGGATAGCTTGACTCCAGTGGTGTGGAGAGCCTGGGACTCACGTCTGAGCATACCCAGCCCACTCGGGGTGAAAATTGCAAAAACACAGTTGATGGACAGAATGTAGAACAATGTCATACATTCATCCCAGTACAAGGATCTGGGCCTAAATCCATCGTGATTTTGCACTCTACACCACACTTGGTTAGACACTGGCTATATGCAAATCAGCTCTGACCCTGTGCCTCATGGAAACAGTCCAGTCCGAACTACCAAGCCATGTCTTTCCCAGACCAGAATCAAGCATCCAAGGACCGGTTTCTGGCTATCAGCCTTCATCAGCCTGGATAGCTTGACTCCAGTGGTGTGGAGAGCCTGGGACTCACGTCTGTGCATACCCAGCCCACTCGGGTGAAAATTGCAAAAAACACAGTTGATGGACAGAATGTAGAACAATGTCATACATTCAACCCAGTTCAAGGACCTGGGTCTAAATCCATCGTTTTTTTGCCCTCCACACCACCCTGGGTTAGACACTGGCTATATGCAAATCAGCTCTGACCCTGTGCCTCATGGGAACAGTCCAGTCTGAACTACCAAGCCATGTCTTTCCCAGACCAGAATCAAGCATCCAAGGACTGGTTTCTGGCTATCAGCCTTCATCAGCCTGGATAGCTTCACTCCAGTGGTGTGGAGAGCCTGGGACTCACGTCTGAGCATACCCAGCCCACTCCGGGTGAAAATTGCAAAAAACAGTTGATGGACAGAATTTAGAACAATGTCATACATTCATCCCAGTACAAGTATCTGGGCCTAAATCCATTGTTTTTTTGCACTCCACACCACCTTGGGTTAGACATTGGCTATATGCAAATCAGCTCTGACCCTGTGCCTCATGGGAACAGTCCAGTCCGAACTACCAAGCTATGTCTTTCCCAGACCGGAATCAAGCATCCAAGGACCGGTTTCTAGCCATCAGCCTTCATCAGCCTGGATAGCTTGACTCCAGTGGTGTGGAGAGCCTGGGACTCACGTCTGAGCATACCCAGCCCACTCGGGTGAAAATTGCAAAAAACACAGTTGATGGACAGAATGTAGAACAATGTCATACATTCATCCCAGTACAAGGATCTGGGCCTAAATCCATCGTTTTTTTGCACTCCACACCACCCTGGGTTAGACACTGGCTATATGCAAATCAGCTCTGACCCTGTGCCTCATGGGAACAGTCCAGTCTGAACTACCAAGCCATGTCTTTCCCAGACCGGAATCAAGCATCCAAGGACCGGTTCCTGGCTATCAGCCTTCATCAGCCTGGATAGCTTGACTCCAGTGGTGTGGAGAGCCTGGGACTCAAGTCTGTGCATACCCAGCCCACTCGGGGTGAAAATTGCAATAAACACAGTTGATGGACAGAATGTAGAACAATGTCATACATTGATCCCAGTACAAGGATCTGGGCCTAAATCCATCGTTTTTTTGCACTCCACACCACCCTGGGTTAGACACTGGCTATATGCAAATCAGCTCTGACCCTGTGCCTCATGGGAACAGTCCAGTCCGAACTACCAAGCTATGTCTTTCCCAGACCGGAATCAAGCATCCAAGGACCGGTTTCTGGCTATCAGCCTTCATCAGCCTGGACAGCTTGACTCCAGTGGTGTGGAGAGCCTGGGACTAACGTCTGAGCATACCCAGCCCACTCGGGGTGAAAATTGCAAAAAACACAGTTGATGGACAGAATGTAGAACAATGTCATACATTCAACCCAGTACAAGGATCTGGGTCTAAATCCATCGTTTTTTTGCCCTCCACACCACCCTGGGTTAGACACTGGCTATATGCAAATCAGCTCTGACCCTGTGCCTCAATGGAACAGTCCAGTCCGAACTACCAAGCCATGTCTTTCCCAGACCAGAATCAAGCATCCAAGGACCGGTTTCTGGCTATCAGCCTTCATCAGCCTGGATAGCTTGACTCCAGTGGTGTGGAGAGCCTGGGACTCACGTCTGAGCATACCCAGCCCACTCGGGGTGAAAATTGCAAAAAACACAGTTGATTGACAGAATGTAGAACAATGTCAAACATTCATCCCAGTACAAGGATCTGGGCCTAAATCCATCGTTGTTTTGCACTCTACACCACACTGGGTTAGACACTGGCTATATGCAAATCAGCTCTGACCCTGTGCCTCATGGGAACAGTCCAGTCCGAACTACCAAGTCATGTCTTTCCCAGACCGGAATCAAGCATCCAAGGACCGGTTTCTGGCTATCAGCCTTTATCAGCCTGGATAGCTTGACTCCAGTGGTGTGGAGAGCCTGGGACTCACGTTTGAGCATACCCAGCCCACTCGGGGTGAAAATTGCAAAAAACACAGTTAATGGACAGAATGTAGAACAATGTCATACATTCATCCCAGTACAAGGATCTGGGCCTAAATCCATCATTTTTTTGCACTCCACACCACCCTGGGTTAGACACTGGCTATATGCAAATCAGCTCTGACCCTGTGCCTCATGGGAACAGTCCAGTCCGAACTACCAAGCCTTGTCTTTCCCAGACCGGAATCAAGCATCCAAGGACCGGTTTCTGGCTATCAGCCTTCATCAGCCTGGATAGCTTGACTCCAGTGGTGTGGAGAGCCTGGGACTCACGTCTGAGCATACCCAGCCCACTCGGGGTGAAAATTGCAATAAACACAGTTGATGGACAGAATGTAGAACAATGTCATACATTCATCCCAGTACAAGGATCTGGGCCTAAATCCATCGTTTTTTTGCACTCCACACCACCCTGGGTTAGACACTGGCTATATGCAAATCAGCTCTGACCCTGTGCCTCATGGGAACAGTCCAGTCCGAACTACCAAGCTATGTCTTTCCCAGACCGGAATCAAGCATCCAAGGACCGGTTTCTGGCTATCAGCCTTCATCAGCCTGGATAGCTTGACTCCAGTGGTGTGGAGAGCCTGGGACTAACGTCTGAGCATACCCAGCCCACTCGGGGTGAAAATTGCAAAAAACACAGTTGATGGACAGAATGTAGAACAATGTCATACATTCAACCCAGTACAAGGATCTGGGTCTAAATCCATCGTTTTTTTGCCCTCCACACCACCCTGGGTTAGACACTGGCTATATGCAAATCAGCTCTGACCCTGTGCCTCAATGGAACAGTCCAGTCCGAACTACCAAGCCATGTCTTTCCCAGACCGGAATCAAGCATCCAAGGACCGGTTCCTGGCTATCAGCCTTCATCAGCCTGGATAGCTTGACTCCAGTGGTGTGGAGAGCCTGGGACTCAAGTCTGTGCATACCCAGCCCACTCGGGGTGAAAATTGCAATAAACACAGTTGATGGACAGAATGTAGAACAATGTCATACATTGATCCCAGTACAAGGATCTGGGCCTAAATCCATCGTTTTTTTGCTCTCCACACCACCCTGGGTTAGACACTGGCTATATGCAAATCAGCTCTGACCCTGTGCCTCATGGGAACAGTCCAGTCCGAACTACCAAGCCATGTCTTTCCCAAACCGGAATCAAGCATCCAAGGACCGGTTTCTGGCTATCAGCCTTCATCAGCCTGGATAGCTTGACTCCAGTGGTGTGGGGAGCCTGGGATTAACGTCTGAGCATACCCTGCCTACTCGGGGTGAAAATTGCAAAAAACCACAGTTGATGGACAGAATGTAGAACAATGTCATACATTCATCCCAGTACAAGGATCTGGGCCTAAATCCATTGTTTTTTTGCACTCCACACCACCCTGGGTTAGACACTGGCTATAAGCAAATCAGCTCTGACCCTGTGCCTCATGGGAACAGTCCCGTCCGAACTACCAAGCCATGTCTTTCCCAGACCGGAATCAAGCATCCAAGGACTGGTTTCTGGCTATCAGCCTTCATCAGCCTGGATAGCTTGACTCCAGTGGTGTGGAGAGCCTGGGACTCACGTCTGAGCATACCCAGCCCACTCGGGGTGAAAATTGCAAAAACACAGTTGATGGACAGAATGTAGAACAATGTCATACATTCATCCCAGTACAAGGATCTGGGCCTAAATCCATCGTGATTTTGCACTCTACACCACACTGGGTTAGACACTGGCTATATGCAAATCAGCTCTGACCCTGTGCCTCATGGGAACAGTCCAGTCCGAACTACCAAGCTATGTCTTTCCCAGACCGGAATCAAGCATCCAAGGACCGGTTTCTAGCTATCAGCCTTCATCAGCCTGGATAGCTTGACTCCAGTGGTGTGGAGAGCCTGGGACTCACGTCTGAGCATACCCAGCCCACTCGGGTGAAAATTGCAAAAAACACAGTTGATGGACAGAATGTAGAACAATGTCATACATTCATCCCAGTACAAGGATCTGGGCCTAAATCCATCGTTTTTTTGCACTCCACACCACCCTGGGTTAGACACTGGCTATATGCAAATCAGCTCTGACCCTGTGCCTCATGGGAACAGTCCAGTCCGAACTACCAAGCTATGTCTTTCCCAGACCGGAATCAAGCATCCAAGGACCGGTTTCTGGCTATCAGCCTTCATCAGCCTGGATAGCTTGACTCCAGTGGTGTGGAGAGCCTGGGACTAACGTCTGAGCATACCCAGCCCACTCGGGGTGAAAATTGCAAAAAACACAGTTGATGGACAGAATGTAGAACAATGTCATACATTCAACCCAGTACAAGGATCTGGGTCAAAATCCATCGTTTTTTTGCCCTCCACACCACCCTGGGTTAGACACTGGCTATATGCAAATCAGCTCTGACCCTGTGCCTCAATGGAACAGTCCAGTCCGAACTACCAAGCCATGTCTTTCCCAGACCAGAATCAAGCATCCAAGGACCGGTTTCTGGCTATCAGCCTTCATCAGCCTGGATAGCTTGACTCCAGTGGTGTGGAGAGCCTGGGACTCACGTCTGAGCATACCCAGCCCACTCGGGGTGAAAATTGCAAAAAACACAGTTGATTGACAGAATGTAGAACAATGTCAAACATTCATCCCAGTACAAGGATCTGGGCCTAAATCCATCGTTGTTTTGCACTCTACACCACACTGGGTTAGACACTGGCTATATGCAAATCAGCTCTGACCCTGTGCCTCATGGGAACAGTCCAGTCCGAACTACCAAGTCATGTCTTTCCCAGACCGGAATCAAGCATCCAAGGACCGGTTTCTGGCTATCAGCCTTTATCAGCCTGGATAGCTTGACTCCAGTGGTGTGGAGAGCCTGGGACTCACGTTTGAGCATACCCAGCCCACTCGGGGTGAAAATTGCAAAAAACACAGTTAATGGACAGAATGTAGAACAATGTCATACATTCATCCCAGTACAAGGATCTGGGCCTAAATCCATCATTTTTTTGCACTCCACACCACCCTGGGTTAGACACTGGCTATATGCAAATCAGCTCTGACCCTGTGCCTCATGGGAACAGTCCAGTCCGAACTACCAAGCCTTGTCTTTCCCAGACCGGAATCAAGCATCCAAGGACCGGTTTCTGGCTATCAGCCTTCATCAGCCTGGATAGCTTGACTCCAGTGGTGTGGAGAGCCTGGGACTCACGTCTGAGCATACTCAGCCCACTCGGGGTGAAAATTGCAAAAAACACAGTTGATGGACAGAATGTAGAACAATGTCATACATTCATCCCAGTACAAGGATCTGGGCCTAAATCCATCGTTTTTTTGCACTCCACACCACCCTGGGTTAGACACTGGCTCTATGCAAATCAGCTCTGACCCTGTGCCTCATGGGAACAGTCCAGTCTGAACTACCAAGCCATGTCTTTCCCAGACCGGAATCAAGCATCCAAGGACCGGTTCCTGGCTATCAGCCTTCATCAGCCTGGATAGCTTGACTCCAGTGGTGTGGAGAGCCTGGGACTCAAGTCTGAGCATACCCAGCCCACTCGGGGTGAAAATTGCAATAAACACAGTTGATGGACAGAATGTAGAACAATGTCATACATTCATCCCAGTACAAGGATCTGGGCCTAAATCCATCGTTTTTTTGCACTCCACACCACCCTGGGTTAGACACTGGCTATATGCAAATCAGCTCTGACCCTGTGCCTCATGGGAACAGTCCAGTCCGAACTACCAAGCCATGTCTTTCCCAAACCGGAATTAAGCATCCAAGGACCGGTTTCTGGCTATCAGCCTTCATCAGCCTGGATACCTTGCCTCCAGTGGTGTGGGGAGCCTGGGACTAACGTCTGAGCATACCCTGCCCACTCGGGGTGAAAATTGCAAAAAACCACAGTTGATGGACAGAATGTAGAACAATGTCATACATTCATCCCAGTACAAGGATCTGGGCCTAAATCCATTGTTTTTTTGCACTCCACACCACCCTGGGTTAGACACTGGCTATAAGCAAATCAGCTCTGACCCTGTGCCTCATGGGAACAGTCCCGTCCGAACTACCAAGCCATGTCTTTCCCAGACCGGAATCAAGCATCCAAGGACTGGTTTCTGGCTATCAGCCTTCATCAGCCTGGATAGATTGACTCCAGTGGTGTGGAGAGCCTGGGACTCACGTCTGAGCATACCCAGCCCACTCGGGGTGAAAATTGCAAAAACACAGTTGATGGACAGAATGTAGAACAATGTCATACATTCATCCCAGTACAAGGATCTGGGCCTAAATCCATCGTGATTTTGCACTCTACACCACACTTGGTTAGACACTGGCTATATGCAAATCAGCTCTGACCCTGTGCCTCATGGGAACAGTCCAGTCCGAACTACCAAGCCATGTCTTTCCCAGACCAGAATCAAGCATCCAAGGACCGGTTTCTGGCTATCAGCCTTCATCAGCCTGGATAGCTTGACTCCAGTGGTGTGGAGAGCCTGGGACTCACGTCTGAGCATACCCAGCCCACTCGGGGTAAAAATTGCAAAAAACACAGTTGATGGACAGAATTTAGAACAATGTCATACATTCATCCCAGTACAAGTATCTGGGCCTAAATCCATTGTTTTTTTGCACTCCACACCACCTTGGGTTAGACATTGGCTATATGCAAATCAGCTCTGACCCTGTGCCTCATGGGAACAGTCCAGTCCGAACTACCAAGCTATGTCTTTCCCAGACTGGAATCAAGCATCCAAGGACCGGTTTCTAGCTATCAGCCTTCATCAGCCTGGATAGCTTGACTCCAGTGGTGTGGAGAGCCTGGGACTCACGTCTGAGCATACCCAACCCACTCGGGTGAAAATTGCAAAAAACACAGTTGATGGACAGAATGTAGAACAATGTCATACATTCATCCCAGTACAAGGATCTGGGCCTAAATCCATCGTTTTTTTGCACTCCACACCACCCTGGGTTAGACACTGGCTATATGCAAATCAGCTCTGACCCTGTGCCTCATGGGAACAGTCCAGTCCGAACTACCAAGCTATGTCTTTCCCAGACCGGAATCAAGCATCCAAGGACCGGTTTCTGGCTATCAGCCTTCATCAGCCTGGATAGCTTGACTCCAGTGGTGTGGAGAGCCTGGGACTAACGTCTGAGCATACCCAGCCCACTCGGGGTGAAAATTGCAAAAAACACAGTTGATGGACAGAATGTAGAACAATGTCATACATTCAACCCAGTACAAGGATCTGGGTCAAAATCCATCGTTTTTTTGCCCTCCACACCACCCTGGGTTAGACACTGGCTATATGCAAATCAGCTCTGACCCTGTGCCTCAATGGAACAGTCCAGTCCGAACTACCAAGCCATGTCTTTCCCAGACCAGAATCAAGCATCCAAGGACCGGTTTCTGGCTATCAGCCTTCATCAGCCTGGATAGCTTGACTCCAGTGGTGTGGAGAGCCTGGGACTCACGTCTGAGCATACCCAGCCCACTCGGGGTGAAAATTGCAAAAAACACAGTTGATTGACAGAATGTAGAACAATGTCAAACATTCATCCCAGTACAAGGATCTGGGCCTAAATCCATCGTTGTTTTGCACTCTACACCACACTGGGTTAGACACTGGCTATATGCAAATCAGCTCTGACCCTGTGCCTCATGGGAACAGTCCAGTCCGAACTACCAAGTCATGTCTTTCCCAGACCGGAATCAAGCATCCAAGGACCGGTTTCTGGCTATCAGCCTTTATCAGCCTGGATAGCTTGACTCCAGTGGTGTGGAGAGCCTGGGACTCACGTTTGAGCATACCCAGCCCACTCGGGGTGAAAATTGCAAAAAACACAGTTAATGGACAGAATGTAGAACAATGTCATACATTCATCCCAGTACAAGGATCTGGGCCTAAATCCATCATTTTTTTGCACTCCACACCACCCTGGGTTAGACACTGGCTATATGCAAATCAGCTCTGACCCTGTGCCTCATGGGAACAGTCCAGTCCGAACTACCAAGCCTTGTCTTTCCCAGACCGGAATCAAGCATCCAAGGACCGGTTTCTGGCTATCAGCCTTCATCAGCCTGGATAGCTTGACTCCAGTGGTGTGGAGAGCCTGGGACTCACGTCTGAGCATACTCAGCCCACTCGGGGTGAAAATTGCAAAAAACACAGTTGATGGACAGAATGTAGAACAATGTCATACATTCATCCCAGTACAAGGATCTGGGCCTAAATCCATCGTTTTTTTGCACTCCACACCACCCTGGGTTAGACACTGGCTCTATGCAAATCAGCTCTGACCCTGTGCCTCATGGGAACAGTCCAGTCTGAACTACCAAGCCATGTCTTTCCCAGACCGGAATCAAGCATCCAAGGACCGGTTCCTGGCTATCAGCCTTCATCAGCCTGGATAGCTTGACTCCAGTGGTGTGGAGAGCCTGGGACTCAAGTCTGAGCATACCCAGCCCACTCGGGGTGAAAATTGCAATAAACACAGTTGATGGACAGAATGTAGAACAATGTCATACATTCATCCCAGTACAAGGATCTGGGCCTAAATCCATCGTTTTTTTGCACTCCACACCACCCTGGGTTAGACACTGGCTATATGCAAATCAGCTCTGACCCTGTGCCTCATGGGAACAGTCCAGTCCGAACTACCAAGCCATGTCTTTCCCAAACCGGAATCAAGCATCCAAGGACCGGTTTCTGGCTATCAGCCTTCATCAGCCTGGATACCTTGCCTCCAGTGGTGTGGGGAGCCTGGGACTAACGTCTGAGCATACCCTGCCCACTCGGGGTGAAAATTGCAAAAAACCACAGTTGATGGACAGAATGTAGAACAATGTCATACATTCATCCCAGTACAAGGATCTGGGCCTAAATCCATTTTTTTTTGCACTCCACACGACCCTGGGTTAGACACTGGCTATAAGCAAATCAGCTCTGACCCTGTGCCTCATGGGAGCAGTCCTGTCCGAACTACCAAGCCATGTCTTTCCCAGACCGGAATCAAGCATCCAAGGACTGGTTTCTGGCTATCAGCCTTCATCAGCCTGGATAGCTTGACTCCAGTGGTGTGGAGAGCCTGGGACTCACGTCTGAGCATACCCAGCCCACTCGGGGTGAAAATTGCAAAAACACAGTTGATGGACAGAATGTAGAACAATGTCATACATTCATCCCAGTACAAGGATCTGGGCCTAAATCCATCGTGATTTTGCACTCTACACCACACTTGGTTAGACACTGGCTATATGCAAATCAGCTCTGACCCTGTGCCTCATGGGAACAGTCCAGTCCGAACTACCAAGCCATGTCTTTCCCAGACCAGAATCAAGCATCCAAGGACCGGTTTCTGGCTATCAGCCTTCATCAGCCTGGATAGCTTGACTCCAGTGGTGTGGAGAGCCTGGGACTCACGTCTGTGCATACCCAGCCCACTCGAGTGAAAATTGCAAAAAACACAGTTGATGGACAGAATGTAGAACAATGTCATACATTCAACCCAGTACAAGGACCTGGGTCTAAATCCATCGTTTTTTTGCCCTCCACACCACCCTGGGTTAGACACTGGCTATATGCAAATCAGCTCTGACCCTGTGCCTCATGGGAACAGTCCAGTCTGAACTACCAAGCCATGTCTTTCCCAGACCAGAATCAAGCATCCAAGGACCGGTTTCTGGCTATCAGCCTTCATCAGCCTGGATAGCTTGACTCCAGTGGTGTGGAGAGCCTGGGACTCACGTCTGAGCATACCCAGCCCACTCGGGGTAAAAATTGCAAAAAACACAGTTGATGGACAGAATTTAGAACAATGTCATACATTCATCCCAGTACAAGTATCTGGGCCTAAATCCATTGTTTTTTTGCACTCCACACCACCTTGGGTTAGACATTGGCTATATGCAAATCAGCTCTGACCCTGTGCCTCATGGGAACAGTCCAGTCCGAACTACCAAGCTATGTCTTTCCCAGACTGGAATCAAGCATCCAAGGACCGGTTTCTAGCTATCAGCCTTCATCAGTCTGGATAGCTTGACTCCAGTGGTGTGGAGAGCCTGGGACTCACGTCTGAGCATACCCAGCCCACTCGGGTGAAAATTGCAAAAAACACAGTTGATGGACAGAATGTAGAACAATGTCATACATTCATCCCAGTACAAGGATCTGGGCCTAAATCCATCGTTTTTTTGCACTCCACACCACCCTGGGTTAGACACTGGCTATATGCAAATCAGCTCTGACCCTGTGCCTCATGGGAACAGTCCAGTCTGAACTACCAAGCCATGTCTTTCCCAGACAGGAATCAAGCATCCAAGGACTGGTTTCTGGCTATCAGCCTTCATCAGCCTGGATAGCTTGACTCCAGTGGTGTGGAGAGCCTGGGACTCACGTCTGAGCATACCCAGCCCACTCGGGGTGAAAATTGCAAAAACACAGTTGATGGACAGAATGTAGAACAATGTCATACATTCATCCCAGTACAAGGATCTGGGCCTAAATCCATCGTGATTTTGCACTCTACACCACACTTGGTTAGACACTGGCTATATGCAAATCAGCTCTGACCCTGTGCCTCATGGGAACAGTCCAGTCCGAACTACCAAGCCATGTCTTTCCCAGACCAGAATCCAGCATCCAAGGACCGGTTTCTGGCTATCAGCCTTCATCAGCCTGGATAGCTTGACTCCAGTGGTGTGGAGAGCCTGGGACTCACGTCTGTGCATACCCAGCCCACTCGAGTGAAAATTGCAAAAAACACAGTTGATGGACAGAATGTAGAACAATGTCATACATTCAACCCAGTACAAGGACCTGGGTCTAAATCCATCGTTTTTTTGCCCTCCACACCACCCTGGGTTAGACACTGGCTATATGCAAATCAGCTCTGACCCTGTGCCTCATGGGAACAGTCCAGTCTGAACTACCAAGCCATGTCTTTCCCAGACCAGAATCAAGCATCCAAGGACCGGTTTCTGGCTATCAGCCTTCATCAGCCTGGATAGCTTGACTCCAGTGGTGTGGAGAGCCTGGGACTCACGTCTGAGCATACCCAGCCCACTCGGGGTAAAAATTGCAAAAAACACAGTTGATGGACAGAATTTAGAACAATGTCATACATTCATCCCAGTACAAGTATCTGGGCCTAAATCCATTGTTTTTTTGCACTCCACACCACCTTGGGTTAGACATTGGCTATATGCAAATCAGCTCTGACCCTGTGCCTCATGGGAACAGTCCAGTCCGAACTACCAAGCTATGTCTTTCCCAGACTGGAATCAAGCATCCAAGGACCGGTTTCTAGCTATCAGCCTTCATCAGCCTGGATAGCTTGACTCCAGTGGTGTGGAGAGCCTGGGACTCACGTCTGAGCATACCCAGCCCACTCGGGTGAAAATTGCAAAAAACACAGTTGATGGACAGAATGTAGAACAATGTCATACATTCATCCCAGTACAAGGATCTGGGCCTAAATCCATCGTTTTTTTGCACTCCACACCACCCTGGGTTAGACACTGGCTATATGCAAATCAGCTCTGACCCTGTGCCTCATGGGAACAGTCCAGTCTGAACTACCAAGCCATGTCTTTCCCAGACCGGAATCAAGCATCCAAGGACCGGTTCCTGGCTATCAGCCTTCATCAGCCTGGATAGCTTGACTCCAGTGGTGTGGAGAGCCTGGGACTCAAGTCTGTGCATACCCAGCCCACTCGGGGTGAAAATTGCAATAAACACAGTTGATGGACAGAATGTAGAACAATGTCATACATTGATCCCAGTACAAGGATCTGGGCCTAAATCCATCGTTTTTTTGCTCTCCACACCACCCTGGGTTAGACACTGGCTATATGCAAATCAGCTCTGACCCTGTGCCTCATGGGAACAGTCCAGTCCGAACTACCAAGCCATGTCTTTCCCAAACCGGAATCAAGCATCCAAGGACCGGTTTCTGGCTATCAGCCTTCATCAGCCTGGATAGCTTGACTCCAGTGGTGTGGGGAGCCTGGGATTAACGTCTGAGCATACCCTGCCTACTCGGGGTGAAAATTGCAAAAAACCACAGTTGATGGACAGAATGTAGAACAATGTCATACATTCATCCCAGTACAAGGATCTGGGCCTAAATCCATTGTTTTTTTGCACTCCACACCACCCTGGGTTAGACACTGGCTATAAGCAAATCAGCTCTGACCCTGTGCCTCATGGGAACAGTCCCGTCCGAACTACCAAGCCATGTCTTTCCCAGACCGGAATCAAGCATCCAAGGACTGGTTTCTGGCTATCAGCCTTCATCAGCCTGGATAGCTTGACTCCAGTGGTGTGGAGAGCCTGGGACTCACGTCTGAGCATACCCAGCCCACTCGGGGTGAAAATTGCAAAAACACAGTTGATGGACAGAATGTAGAACAATGTCATACATTCATCCCAGTACAAGGATCTGGGCCTAAATCCATCGTGATTTTGCACTCTACACCACACTGGGTTAGACACTGGCTATATGCAAATCAGCTCTGACCCTGTGCCTCATGGGAACAGTCCAGTCCGAACTACCAAGCCATGTCTTTCCCAGACCGGAATCAAGCATCCAAGGACCGGTTTCTGGCTATCAGCCTTTATCAGCCTGGATAACTTGACTCCAGTGGTGTGGAGAGCCTGGGACCCACGTCTGAGCATACCCAGCCCACTCGGGGTGAAAATTGCAAAAAACACAGTTGATGGACAGAATGTAGAACAATGTCATACATTCATTCCAGTACAAGGATCTGGGCCTAAATCCATCATTTTTTTACACTCCACACCACCCTGGGTTAGACACTGGCTATATGCAAATCAGCTCTGACCCTGTGCCTCATGGGAACAGTCCAGTCCGAACTACCAAGCCATGTCTTTCCCAGACCGGAATCAAGCATCCAAGGACCGGTTTCTGGCTATCAGCCTTCATCAGCCTGGATAGCTTGACTCCAGTGGTGTGGAGAGCCTCTGACTCACGTCTGAGCATACCCAGCCCGCTCGGGGTGAAAATTGCAAAAAACACAGTTGATGGACAGAATGTAGAACAATGCCATACATTCATCCCAGTACAAGGATCTGGGCCTAAATCCATAGTTTTTTTGCACTCCACACCACCCTGGGTTAGACACTGGCTATATGCAAATCAGCTCTAATCCTGTGCCTCATGGGAACAGTCCAGTCCGAACTACCAAGCCTTGTCTTTCCCAGACCGGAATCAAGCATCCAAGGACCGGTTTCTGGCTATCAGCCTTCATCAGCCTGGATAGCTTGACTCCAGTGGTGTGGAGAGCCTGGGACTCACGTCTGAGCATACCCAGCCCACTCGGGGTGAAAATTGCAAAAAACACAGTTGATGGACAGAATGTAGAACAATGTCATACATTCATCCCAGTACAAGGATCTGAGCCTAAATCCATCGATTCTTTGCACTCCACACCACCCTGGGTTAGACACTGGCTATATGCAAATCAGCTCTGACCCTGTGCCTCATGGGAACAGTCCAGTACGAACTACCAAGCCATGTCTTTCCCAGACCGGAATCAAGCATCCAAGGACTGGTTTCTGGCTATCAGCCTTCATCAGCCTGGATAGCTTGACTCCAGTGGTGTGGAGAGCCTGGGACTCACGTCTGAGCAAACCCAGCCCACTCTGGGTGAAAATTGCAAAAAACATAGTTGATGGACAGAATGTAGAACAATGTCATACATTCAACCCAGTACAAGGATCTGGGTCTAAATCCATCGTTTTTTTGCCCTCCACACGACCCTGGGTTAGACACTGGCTATATGCAAATCAGCTCTGACCCTGTGCCTCATGGGAACAGTCCAGTACGAACTACCAAGCTATGTCTTTCCCAGACCAGAATCAAGCATCCAAGGACCGGTTTCTGGCTATCAGCCTTCATCAGCCTGGATAGCTTGACTCCAGTGGTGTGGAGAGCCTGGGACTCACATCTGAGCATACCCAGCCCACTCGGGGTGAAAATTGCAAAAAACACAGTTGATGGACAGAATGTAGAACAATGTCATACATTAATCCCAGTACAAGGATCTGGGCCTAAATCCATCGTTGTTTTGCACTCTACACCCCACTGGGTTAGACACTGGCTATATGCAAATCAGCTCTGACCCTGTGCCTCATGGGTACAGTCCAGTCCGAACTACCAAGCCATGTCTTTCCCAGACCGGAATCAAGCATCCAAGGACCGGTTTCTGGCTATCAGCCTTTATCAGCCTGGATAGCTTGACTCCAGTGGTGTGGAGAGCCTGGGACTCACGTCTGAGCATACCCAGCCCACTCGGGGTGAAAATTGCAAAAAACACAGTTGATGGACAGAATGTAGAACAATGTCATACATTCATTCCAGTACAAGGATCTGGGCCTAAATCCATCATTTTTTTACACTCCACACCACCCTGGGTTAGACACTGGCTATATGCAAATCAGCTCTGACCCTGTGCCTCATGGGAACAGTCCAGTCCGAACTACCAAGCCATGTCTTTCCCAGACCGGAATCAAGCATCCAAGGACCGGTTTCTGGCTATCAGCCTTCATCAGCCTGGATAGCTTGACTCCAGTGGTGTGGAGAGCCTCTGACTCACGTCTGAGCATACCCAGCCCACTCGGGGTGAAAATTGCAAAAAACACAGTTGATGGACAGAATGTAGAACAATGCCATACATTCATCCCAGTACAAGGATCTGGGCCTAAATCCATAGTTTTTTTGCACTCCACACCACCCTGGGTTAGACACTGGCTATATGCAAATCAGCTCTAATCCTGTGCCTCATGGGAACAGTCCAGTCCGAACTACCAAGCCTTGTCTTTCCCAGACCGGAATCAAGCATCCAAGGACCGGTTTCTGGCTATCAGCCTTCATCAGCCTGGATAGCTTGACTCCAGTGGTGTGGAGAGCCTGGGACTCACGTCTGAGCATACCCAGCCCACTCGGGGTGAAAATTGCAAAAAACACAGTTGATGGACAGAATGTAGAACAATGTCATACATTCATCCCAGTACAAGGATCTGAGCCTAAATCCATCGATTCTTTGCACTCCACACCACCCTGGGTTAGACACTGGCTATATGCAAATCAGCTCTGACCCTGTGCCTCATGGGAACAGTCCAGTACGAACTACCAAGCCATGTCTTTCCCAGACCGGAATCAAGCATCCAAGGACTGGTTTCTGGCTATCAGCCTTCATCAGCCTGGATAGCTTGACTCCAGTGGTGTGGAGAGCCTGGGACTCACGTCTGAGCAAACCCAGCCCACTCTGGGTGAAAATTGCAAAAAACACAGTTGATGGACAGAATGTAGAACAATGTCATACATTCAACCCAGTACAAGGATCTGGGTCTAAATCCATCGTTTTTTTGCCCTCCACACGACCCTGGGTTAGACACTGGCTATATGCAAATCAGCTCTGACCCTGTGCCTCATGGGAACAGTCCAGTACGAACTACCAAGCTATGTCTTTCCCAGACCAGAATCAAGCATCCAAGGACCGGTTTCTGGCTATCAGCCTTCATCAGCCTGGATAGCTTGACTCCAGTGGTGTGGAGAGCCTGGGACTCACATCTGAGCATACCCAGCCCACTCGGGGTGAAAATTGCAAAAAACACAGTTGATGGACAGAATGTAGAACAATGTCATACATTAATCCCAGTACAAGGATCTGGGCCTAAATCCATCGTTGTTTTGCACTCTACACCCCACTGGGTTAGACACTGGCTATATGCAAATCAGCTCTGACCCTGTGCCTCATGGGAACAGTCCAGTCCGAACTACCAAGCCATGTCTTTCCCAGACCGGAATCAAGCATCCAAGGACTGGTTTCTGGCTTTCAGCCTTCATCAGCCTGGATAGCTTGACTCCAGTGGTGTGGAGAGCCTGGGACTCACGTCTCGGCATACCCAGCCCACTCGGGGTGAAAATTGCAAAAAACACAGTTGATGGACAGAATGTAGAACAATGTCATACATTCATCCCAGTACAAGGATCTGGGCCTAAATCCATCGATTGTTTGCACTCCACACCACCCTGGGTTAGACACTGGCTATATGCAAATCAGCTCTGACCCTGTACCTCATGGGAACAGTCCAGTACGAACTACCAAGCCATGTCTTTCCCAGACCGGAATCAAGCATCCAAGGACTGGTTTCTGGTAATCAGCCTTCATCAGCCTGGATAGCTTGACTCCAGTGGTGTGGAGAGCCTGGGACTCACGTCTGAGCATACCCAGGCCACTCGGGGTGAAAATTGCAAAAAACACAGTTGATGGACAGAATGTAGAACAATGTCATACATTCATCCCAGTACAAGGATCTGGGCCTAAATCCATCGTTTTTTTGCACTCCACACCACCCTGGGTTAGACATTGGCTATATGCAAATCAGCTCTGACCCTGTGCCTCATGGGAACAGTCCAGTCCGAACTACGAGGCTATGTCTTTCCCAGACCGGAATCAAGCATCCAAGGACCGGTTTCGGGCTATCAGCCTTCATCAGCCTGGATAGCTTGACTCCAGTGGTGTGGAGATCCTGGGACTCACGTCTGAGCATACCCAGCCCACTCGGGGTGAAAATTGCAAAAAACACAGTTGATGGACAGAATGTAGAACAATGTCATACATTCAACCCAGTACAAGGATCTGGGTCTAAATCCATCGCTTTTTTGCCCTCCACACCACCCTGGGTTAGACACTGGCTATAGGCAAATCAGCTCTGACCCTGTGCCTCATGGGAACAGTCCAGTCCGAACTACCAAGCCATGTCTTTCCCAGACCAGAATCAAGCATCCAAGGACCGGTTTCTGGCTATCAGCCTTCATCAGCCTGGATAGCTTGACTCCAGTGGTGTGGAGAGCCTGGGACTCACGTCTGAGCATACCCAGCCCACTCGGGGTGAAAATTGCAAAAAACCACAGTTGATGGACAGAATGTAGAACAATGTCATACATTCACCCCAGTACAAGGATCTGGGCCTAAATCCATCGTTTTTTTGCACTCCACACCACCTTGGGTTAGACATTGGCTATATGCAAATCAGCTCTGACCCTGTGCCTCATGGGAACAGTCCAGTCCGAACTACCAAGCCATGTCTTTCCCAGACCAGAATCAAGCATCGAAGGACCGGTTTCTGGCTATCAGCCTTCATCAGCCTGGATAGCTTGACTCCAGTGGTGTGGAGAGCCTGGGACTCACGTCTGAGCATACCCAGCCCACTCGGGGTGAAAATTGCAAAAAACACAGTTGATGGACGTAATGTAGAACACTGTCATACATTCATCCCAGTACAAGGATCTGGGCCTAAATCCATTGTTTTTTTGCACTCCACACCACCCTGGGTTAGACACTGGCTATATGCAAATCAGCTCTGACCCTGTGCCTCATGGGAACAGTCCAGCCCCAACTACCAAGCCATGTCTTTCCCAAACCGGAATCAAGCATCCAAGGACCGGTTTCTGGCTATCAGCCTTCATCAGCCTGGATAGCTTGACTCCAGTGGTGTGGAGAGCCTGGGACTAACGTCTGAGCATACCCTGCCCACTCGGGGTGAAAATTGCAAAAAACACAGTTGATGGACAGAATGTAGAACAATGTCATACATTCATCCCAGTACAAGGATCTGGGCCTAAATCCATTGATGTTTTGCACTCCACACCACCCTGGGTTAGACACTGGCTATATGCAAATCTGCTCTGACCCTGTGCCTCATGGGAACAGTCCAGTACGAACTACCAAGCCATGTCTTTCCCAGACCGGAATCAAGCATCCAAGGACTGGTTTCTGGCTATCAGCCTTCATCAGCCTGGATAGCTTGACTCCAGTGGTGTGGAGAGCCTGGGACTCACGTCTGAGCATACCCAGCCCACTCGGGGTGAAAATTGCAAAAAACACAGTTGATGGACAGAATGTAGAACAATGTCATACATTCATCCCAGTACAAGGATCTGGGCCTAAATCCATCGTTTTTTTGCACTCCACACCACCCTGGGTTAGACATTGGCTATATGCAAATCAGCTCTGACCCTGTGCCTCATGGGAACAGTCCAGTCCGAACTACCAAGCAATGTCTTTCCCAGACTGGAATCAAGCATCCAAGGACCGGTTTCTGGCTATCAGCCTTCATCAGCCTGGATAGCTTGACTCCAGTGGTGTGGAGAGCCTGGGACTCACGTCTGAGCATACCCAGCCCACTCGGGGTGAAAATTGCAAAAAACACAGTTGATGGACAGAATGTAGAACAATGTCATACATTCATCCCAGTACAAGGATCTGGGCCTAAATCCATCGTTTTTTGCACTCCACACCACCCTGGGTTAGACACTGGCTATATGCAAATCAGCTCTGACCCTGTGCCTCATGGGAACAGTCCAGTCTGAACTACCAAGCCATGTCTTTCCCAGACCGGAATCAAGCATCCAAGGACCGGTTCCTGGCTATCAGCCTTCATCAGCCTGGATAGCTTGACTCCAGTGGTGTGGAGAGCCTGGGACTCAAGTCTGTGCATACCCAGCCCACTCGGGGTGAAAATTGCAATAAACACAGTTGATGGACAGAATGTAGAACAATGTCATACATTGATCCCAGTACAAGGATCTGGGCCTAAATCCATCGTTTTTTTGCACTCCACACCACCCTGGGTTAGACACTGTCTATATGCAAATCAGCTCTGACCCTGTGCCTCATGGGAACAGTCCAGTCCGAACTACCAAGCTATGTCTTTCCCAGACCGGAATCAAGCATCCAAGGACCGGTTTCTGGCTATCAGCCTTCATCAGCCTGGATAGCTTGACTCCAGTGGTGTGGAGAGCCTGGGACTAACGTCTGAGCATACCCAGCCCACTCGGGGTGAAAATTGCAAAAAACACAGTTGATGGACAGAATGTAGAACAATGTCATACATTCAACCCAGTACAAGGATCTGGGTCTAAATCCATCGTTTTTTTGCCCTCCACACCACCCTGGGTTAGACACTGGCTATATGCAAATCAGCTCTGACCCTGTGCCTCAATGGAACAGTCCAGTCCGAACTACCAAGCCATGTCTTTCCCAGACCAGAATCAAGCATCCAAGGACCGGTTTCTGGCTATCAGCCTTCATCAGCCTGGATAGCTTGACTCCAGTGGTGTGGAGAGCCTGGGACTCACGTCTGAGCATACCCAGCCCACTCGGGGTGAAAATTGCAAAAAACACAGTTGATTGACAGAATGTAGAACAATGTCAAACATTCATCCCAGTACAAGGATCTGGGCCTAAATCCATCGTTGTTTTGCACTCTACACCACACTGGGTTAGACACTGGCTATATGCAAATCAGCTCTGACCCTGTGCCTCATGGGAACAGTCCAGTCCGAACTACCAAGTCATGTCTTTCCCAGACCGGAATCAAGCATCCAAGGACCGGTTTCTGGCTATCAGCCTTTATCAGCCTGGATAGCTTGACTCCAGTGGTGTGGAGAGCCTGGGACTCACGTTTGAGCATACCCAGCCCACTCGGGGTGAAAATTGCAAAAAACACAGTTAATGGACAGAATGTAGAACAATGTCATACATTCATCCCAGTACAAGGATCTGGGCCTAAATCCATCATTTTTTTGCACTCCACACCACCCTGGGTTAGACACTGGCTATATGCAAATCAGCTCTGACCCTGTGCCTCATGGGAACAGTCCAGTCCGAACTACCAAGCCTTGTCTTTCCCAGACCGGAATCAAGCATCCAAGGACCGGTTTCTGGCTATCAGCCTTCATCAGCCTGGATAGCTTGACTCCAGTGGTGTGGAGAGCCTGGGACTCACGTCTGAGCATACTCAGCCCACTCGGGGTGAAAATTGCAAAAAACACAGTTGATGGACAGAATGTAGAACAATGTCATACATTCATCCCAGTACAAGGATCTGGGCCTAAATCCATCGTTTTTTTGCACTCCACACCACCCTGGGTTAGACACTGGCTCTATGCAAATCAGCTCTGACCCTGTGCCTCATGGGAACAGTCCAGTCTGAACTACCAAGCCATGTCTTTCCCAGACCGGAATCAAGCATCCAAGGACCGGTTCCTGGCTATCAGCCTTCATCAGCCTGGATAGCTTGACTCCAGTGGTGTGGAGAGCCTGGGACTCAAGTCTGAGCATACCCAGCCCACTCGGGGTGAAAATTGCAATAAACACAGTTGATGGACAGAATGTAGAACAATGTCATACATTCATCCCAGTACAAGGATCTGGGCCTAAATCCATCGTTTTTTTGCACTCCACACCACCCTGGGTTAGACACTGGCTATATGCAAATCAGCTCTGACCCTGTGCCTCATGGGAACAGTCCAGTCCGAACTACCAAGCCATGTCTTTCCCAAACCGGAATCAAGCATCCAAGGACCGGTTTCTGGCTATCAGCCTTCATCAGCCTGGATACCTTGCCTCCAGTGGTGTGGGGAGCCTGGGACTAACGTCTGAGCATACCCTGCCCACTCGGGGTGAAAATTGCAAAAAACCACAGTTGATGGACAGAATGTAGAACAATGTCATACATTCATCCCAGTACAAGGATCTGGGCCTAAATCCATTTGTTTTTTGCACTCCACACGACCCTGGGTTAGACACTGGCTATAAGCAAATCAGCTCTGACCCTGTGCCTCATGGGAGCAGTCCTGTCCGAACTACCAAGCCATGTCTTTCCCAGACCGGAATCAAGCATCCAAGGACTGGTTTCTGGCTATCAGCCTTCATCAGCCTGGATAGCTTGACTCCAGTGGTGTGGAGAGCCTGGGACTCACGTCTGAGCATACCCAGCCCACTCGGGGTGAAAATTGCAAAAACACAGTTGATGGACAGAATGTAGAACAATGTCATACATTCATCCCAGTACAAGGATCTGGGCCTAAATCCATCGTGATTTTGCACTCTACACCACACTTGGTTAGACACTGGCTATATGCAAATCAGCTCTGACCCTGTGCCTCATGGGAACAGTCCAGTCCGAACTACCAAGCCATGTCTTTCCCAGACCAGAATCAAGCATCCAAGGACCGGTTTCTGGCTATCAGCCTTCATCAGCCTGGATAGCTTGACTCCAGTGGTGTGGAGAGCCTGGGACTCACGTCTGTGCATACCCAGCCCACTCGAGTGAAAATTGCAAAAAACACAGTTGATGGACAGAATGTAGAACAATGTCATACATTCAACCCAGTACAAGGACCTGGGTCTAAATCCATCGTTTTTTTGCCCTCCACACCACCCTGGGTTAGACACTGGCTATATGCAAATCAGCTCTGACCCTGTGCCTCATGGGAACAGTCCAGTCTGAACTACCAAGCCATGTCTTTCCCAGACCAGAATCAAGCATCCAAGGACCGGTTTCTGGCTATCAGCCTTCATCAGCCTGGATAGCTTGACTCCAGTGGTGTGGAGAGCCTGGGACTCACGTCTGAGCATACCCAGCCCACTCGGGGTAAAAATTGCAAAAAACACAGTTGATGGACAGAATTTAGAACAATGTCATACATTCATCCCAGTACAAGTATCTGGGCCTAAATCCATTGTTTTTTTGCACTCCACACCACCTTGGGTTAGACATTGGCTATATGCAAATCAGCTCTGACCCTGTGCCTCATGGGAACAGTCCAGTCCGAACTACCAAGCTATGTCTTTCCCAGACTGGAATCAAGCATCCAAGGACCGGTTTCTAGCTATCAGCCTTCATCAGCCTGGATAGCTTGACTCCAGTGGTGTGGAGAGCCTGGGACTCACGTCTGAGCATACCCAGCCCACTCGGGTGAAAATTGCAAAAAACACAGTTGATGGACAGAATGTAGAACAATGTCATACATTCATCCCAGTACAAGGATCTGGGCCTAAATCCATCGTTTTTTTGCACTCCACACCACCCTGGGTTAGACACTGGCTATATGCAAATCAGCTCTGACCCTGTGCCTCATGGGAACAGTCCAGTCTGAACTACCAAGCCATGTCTTTCCCAGACCGGAATCAAGCATCCAAGGACCGGTTCCTGGCTATCAGCCTTCATCAGCCTGGATAGCTTGACTCCAGTGGTGTGGAGAGCCTGGGACTCAAGTCTGTGCATACCCAGCCCACTCGGGGTGAAAATTGCAATAAACACAGTTGATGGACAGAATGTAGAACAATGTCATACATTGATCCCAGTACAAGGATCTGGGCCTAAATCCATCGTTTTTTTGCTCTCCACACCACCCTGGGTTAGACACTGGCTATATGCAAATCAGCTCTGACCCTGTGCCTCATGGGAACAGTCCAGTCCGAACTACCAAGCCATGTCTTTCCCAAACCGGAATCAAGCATCCAAGGACCGGTTTCTGGCTATCAGCCTTCATCAGCCTGGATACCTTGCCTCCAGTGGTGTGGGGAGCCTGGGACTAACGTCTGAGCATACCCTGCCCACTCGGGGTGAAAATTGCAAAAAACCACAGTTGATGGACAGAATGTAGAACAATGTCATACATTCATCCCAGTACAAGGATCTGGGCCTAAATCCATTTGTTTTTTGCACTCCACACGACCCTGGGTTAGACACTGGCTATAAGCAAATCAGCTCTGACCCTGTGCCTCATGGGAGCAGTCCTGTCCGAACTACCAAGCCATGTCTTTCCCAGACCGGAATCAAGCATCCAAGGACTGGTTTCTGGCTATCAGCCTTCATCAGCCTGGATAGCTTGACTCCAGTGGTGTGGAGAGCCTGGGACTCACGTCTGAGCATACCCAGCCCACTCGGGGTGAAAATTGCAAAAACACAGTTGATGGACAGAATGTAGAACAATGTCATACATTCATCCCAGTACAAGGATCTGGGCCTAAATCCATCGTGATTTTGCACTCTACACCACACTTGGTTAGACACTGGCTATATGCAAATCAGCTCTGACCCTGTGCCTCATGGGAACAGTCCAGTCCGAACTACCAAGCCATGTCTTTCCCAGACCAGAATCAAGCATCCAAGGACCGGTTTCTGGCTATCAGCCTTCATCAGCCTGGATAGCTTGACTCCAGTGGTGTGGAGAGCCTGGGACTCACGTCTGTGCATACCCAGCCCACTCGAGTGAAAATTGCAAAAAACACAGTTGATGGACAGAATGTAGAACAATGTCATACATTCAACCCAGTACAAGGACCTGGGTCTAAATCCATCGTTTTTTTGCCCTCCACACCACCCTGGGTTAGACACTGGCTATATGCAAATCAGCTCTGACCCTGTGCCTCATGGGAACAGTCCAGTCTGAACTACCAAGCCATGTCTTTCCCAGACCAGAATCAAGCATCCAAGGACCGGTTTCTGGCTATCAGCCTTCATCAGCCTGGATAGCTTGACTCCAGTGGTGTGGAGAGCCTGGGACTCACGTCTGAGCATACCCAGCCCACTCGGGGTAAAAATTGCAAAAAACACAGTTGATGGACAGAATTTAGAACAATGTCATACATTCATCCCAGTACAAGTATCTGGGCCTAAATCCATTGTTTTTTTGCACTCCACACCACCTTGGGTTAGACATTGGCTATATGCAAATCAGCTCTGACCCTGTGCCTCATGGGAACAGTCCAGTCCGAACTACCAAGCTATGTCTTTCCCAGACTGGAATCAAGCATCCAAGGACCGGTTTCTAGCTATCAGCCTTCATCAGCCTGGATAGCTTGACTCCAGTGGTGTGGAGAGCCTGGGACTCACGTCTGAGCATACCCAGCCCACTCGGGTGAAAATTGCAAAAAACACAGTTGATGGACAGAATGTAGAACAATGTCATACATTCATCCCAGTACAAGGATCTGGGCCTAAATCCATCGTTTTTTTGCACTCCACACCACCCTGGGTTAGACACTGGCTATATGCAAATCAGCTCTGACCCTGTGCCTCATGGGAACAGTCCAGTCTGAACTACCAAGCCATGTCTTTCCCAGACCGGAATCAAGCATCCAAGGACCGGTTCCTGGCTATCAGCCTTCATCAGCCTGGATAGCTTGACTCCAGTGGTGTGGAGAGCCTGGGACTCAAGTCTGTGCATACCCAGCCCACTCGGGGTGAAAATTGCAATAAACACAGTTGATGGACAGAATGTAGAACAATGTCATACATTGATCCCAGTACAAGGATCTGGGCCTAAATCCATCGTTTTTTTGCTCTCCACACCACCCTGGGTTAGACACTGGCTATATGCAAATCAGCTCTGACCCTGTGCCTCATGGGAACAGTCCAGTCCGAACTACCAAGCCATGTCTTTCCCAAACCGGAATCAAGCATCCAAGGACCGGTTTCTGGCTATCAGCCTTCATCAGCCTGGATAGCTTGACTCCAGTGGTGTGGGGAGCCTGGGATTAACGTCTGAGCATACCCTGCCTACTCGGGGTGAAAATTGCAAAAAAACACAGTTGATGGACAGAATGTAGAACAATGTCATACATTCATCCCAGTACAAGGATCTGGGCCTAAATCCATTGTTTTTTTGCACTCCACACCACCCTGGGTTAGACACTGGCTATAAGCAAATCAGCTCTGACCCTGTGCCTCATGGGAACAGTCCCGTCCGAACTACCAAGCCATGTCTTTCCCAGACCGGAATCAAGCATCCAAGGACTGGTTTCTGGCTATCAGCCTTCATCAGCCTGGATAGCTAGACTCCAGTGGTGTGGAGAGCCTGGGACTCACGTCTGAGCATACCCAGCCCACTCGGGGTGAAAATTGCAAAAACACAGTTGATGGACAGAATGTAGAACAATGTCATACATTCATCCCAGTACAAGGATCTGGGCCTAAATCCATCGTGATTTTGCACTCTACACCACACTGGGTTAGACACTGGCTATATGCAAATCAGCTCTGACCCTGTGCCTCATGGGAACAGTCCAGTCCGAACTACCAAGCCATGTCTTTCCCAGACCGGAATCAAGCATCCAAGGACCGGTTTCTGGCTATCAGCCTTTATCAGCCTGGATAGCTTGACTCCAGTGGTGTGGAGAGCCTGGGACTCACGTCTGAGCATACCCAGCCCACTCGGGGTGAAAATTGCAAAAAACACAGTTGATGGACAGAATGTAGAACAATGTCATACATTCATTCCAGTACAAGGATCTGGGCCTAAATCCATCATTTTGTTACACTCCACACCACCCTGGGTTAGACACTGGCTATATGCAAATCAGCTCTGACCCTGTGCCTCATGGGAACAGTCCAGTCCGAACTACCAAGCCATGTCTTTCCCAGACCGGAATCAAGCATCCAAGGACCGGTTTCTGGCTATCAGCCTTCATCAGCCTGGATAGCTTGACTCCAGTGGTGTGGAGAGCCTCTGACTCACGTCTGAGCATACCCAGCCCACTCGGGGTGAAAATTGCAAAAAACACAGTTGATGGACAGAATGTAGAACAATGCCATACATTCATCCCAGTACAAGGATCTGGGCCTAAATCCATAGTTTTTTTGCACTCCACACCACCCTGGGTTAGACACTGGCTATATGCAAATCAGCTCTAATCCTGTGCCTCATGGGAACAGTCCAGTCCGAACTACCAAGCCTTGTCTTTCCCAGACCGGAATCAAGCATCCAAGGACCGGTTTCTGGCTATCAGCCTTCATCAGCCTGGATAGCTTGACTCCAGTGGTGTGGAGAGCCTGGGACTCACGTCTGAGCATACCCAGCCCACTCGGGGTGAAAATTGCAAAAAACACAGTTGATGGACAGAATGTACAACAATGTCATACATTCAACCCAGTACAAGGATCTGGGTCTAAATCCATCGTTTTTTTGCCCTCCACACGACCCTGGGTTAGACACTGGCTATATGCAAATCAGCTCTGACCCTGTGCCTCATGGGAACAATCCAGTACGAACTACCAAATTATGTCTTTCCCAGACCAGAATCAAGCATCCAAGGACCGGTTTCTGGCTATCAGCCTTCATCAGCCTGGATAGCTTGACTCCAGTGGTGTGGAGAGCCTGGGACTCACATCTGAGCATACCCAGCCCACTCGGGGTGAAAATTGCAAAAAACACAGTTGATGGACAGAATGTAGAACAATGTCATACATTAATCCCAGTACAAGGATCTGGGCCTAAATCCATCGTTGTTTTGCACTCTACACCCCACTGGGTTAGACACTGGCTATATGCAAATCAGCTCTGACCCTGTGCCTCATGGGAACAGTCCAGTCCGAACTACCAAGCCATGTCTTTCCCAGACCGGAATCAAGCATCCAAGGACTGGTTTCTGGCTTTCAGCCTTCATCAGCCTGGATAGCTTGACTCCAGTGGTGTGGAGAGCCTGGGACTCACGTCTCGGCATACCCAGCCCACTCGGGGTGAAAATTGCAAAAAACACAGTTGATGGACAGAATGTAGAACAATGTCATACATTCATCCCAGTACAAGGATCTGGGCCTAAATCCATCGATTGTTTGCACTCCACACCACCCTGGGTTAGACACTGGCTATATGCAAATCAGCTCTGACCCTGTGCCTCATGGGAACAGTCCAGTACGAACTACCAAGCCATGTCTTTCCCAGACCGGAATCAAGCATCCAAGGACTGGTTTCTGGTAATCAGCCTTCATCAGCCTGGATAGCTTGACTCCAGTGGTGTGGAGAGCCTGGGACTCACGTCTGAGCATACCCAGGCCACTCGGGGTGAAAATTGCAAAAAACACAGTTGATGGACAGAATGTAGAACAATGTCATACATTCATCCCAGTACAAGGATCTGGGCCTAAATCCATCGTTTTTTTGCACTCCACACCACCCTGGGTTAGACATTGGCTATATGCAAATCAGCTCTGACCCTGTGCCTCATGGGAACAGTCCAGTCCGAACTACGAGGCTATGTCTTTCCCAGACCGGAATCAAGCATCCAAGGACCGGTTTCGGGCTATCAGCCTTCATCAGCCTGGATAGCTTGACTCCAGTGGTGTGGAGATCCTGGGACTCACGTCTGAGCATACCCAGCCCACTCGGGGTGAAAATTGCAAAAAACACAGTTGATGGACAGAATGTAGAACAATGTCATACATTCAACCCAGTACAAGGATCTGGGTCTAAATCCATCGCTTTTTTGCCCTCCACACCACCCTGGGTTAGACACTGGCTATAGGCAAATCAGCTCTGACCCTGTGCCTCATGGGAACAGTCCAGTCCGAACTACCAAGCCATGTCTTTCCCAGACCAGAATCAAGCATCCAAGGACCGGTTTCTGGCTATCAGCCTTCATCAGCCTGGATAGCTTGACTCCAGTGGTGTGGAGAGCCTGGGACTCACGTCTGAGCATACCCAGCCCACTCGGGGTGAAAATTGCAAAAAAAACACAGTTGATGGACAGAATGTAGAACAATGTCATACATTCACCCCAGTACAAGGATCTGGGCCTAAATCCATCGTTTTTTTGCACTCCACACCACCTTGGGTTAGACATTGGCTATATGCAAATCAGCTCTGACCCTGTGCCTCATGGGAACAGTCCAGTCCGAACTACCAAGCCATGTCTTTCCCAGACCAGAATCAAGCATCGAAGGACCGGTTTCTGGCTATCAGCCTTCATCAGCCTGGATAGCTTGACTCCAGTGGTGTGGAGAGCCTGGGACTCACGTCTGAGCATACCCAGCCCACTCGGGGTGAAAATTGCAAAAAACACAGTTGATGGACAGAATGTAGAACAATGTCATACATTCATCCCAGTACAAGGATCTGGGCCTAAATCCATCGTTTTTTTGCACTCCACACCACCCTGGGTTAGACATTGGCTATATGCAAATCAGCTCTGACCCTGTGCCTCATGGGAACAGTCCAGTCCGAACTACCAAGCAATGTCTTTCCCAGACTGGAATCAAGCATCCAAGGACCGGTTTCTGGCTATCAGCCTTCATCAGCCTGGATAGCTTGACTCCAGTGGTGTGGAGAGCCTGGGACTCACGTCTGAGCATACCCAGCCCACTCGGGGTGAAAATTGCAAAAAACAGTTGATGGACAGAATGTAGAACAATGTCATACATTCACCCCAGTACAAGGATCTGGGCCTAAATCCATCGTTTTTTTGCACTCCACACCACCTTGGGTTAGACATTGGCTATATGCAAATCAGCTCTGACCCTGTGCCTCATGGGAACAGTCCAGTCCGAACTACCAAGCTATGTCTTTCCCAGACCGGAATCAAGCATCCAAGGACCGGTTTCTGGCTATCAGCCTTCATCAGCCTGGATAGCTTGACTCCAGTGGTGTGGAGAGCCTGGGACTCACGTCTGAGCATACCCTGCCCACTCGGGTGAAAATTGCAAAAAACACAGTTGATGGACAGAATGTAGAACAATGTCATACATTCATCCCAGTACAAGGATCTGGGCCTAAATCTATTGTTTTTTTGCACTCCACACCACCCTGGGTTAGACACTGGCTATATGCAAATCAGCTCTGACCCTGTGCCTCATGGGAACAGTCCCGTCCGAACTACCAAGCCATGTCTTTCCCAGACCGGAATCAAGCATCCAAGGACTGGTTTCTGGCTATCAGCCTTCATCAGCCTGGATAGCTTGACTCCAGTGGTGTGGAGAGCCTGGGACTCACGTCTGTGCATACCCAGCCCACTCGGGGTGAAAATTGCAAAAAACACAGTTGATGGACAGAATGTAGAACAATGTCATACATTCAACCCAGTACAAGGATCTGGGTCTAAATCCATCGTTTTTTTGCCCTCCACACCACCCTGGGTTAGACACTGGCTATATGCAAATCAGCTCTGACCCTGTGCCTCATGGGAACAGTCCAGTCCGAACTACCAAGCCATGTCTTTCCCAGACCAGAATCAAGCATCCAAGGACCGGTTTCTGGCTATCAGCCTTCATCAGCCTGGATAGCTTGACTCCAGTGGTGTGGAGAGCCTGGGACTCACGTCTGAGCATACCCAGCCCACTCGGGGTGAAAATTGCAAAAAACACAGTTGATGGACAGAATGTAGAACAATGTCATACATTCACCCCAGTACAAGGATCTGGGCCTAAATCCATTGTTTTTTTGCACTCCACACCATCTTGGGTTAGACATTGGCTATATGCAAATCGTCTCTGACCCTGTGCCTCATGGGAACAGTCCAGTCCGAACTACCAAGCTATGTCTTTCCCAGACCGGAATCAAGCATCCAAGGACCGGTTTCTGGCTATCAGCCTTCATCAGCCTGGATATCTTGACTCCAGTGGTGTGGAGAGCCTGGGACTCACGTCTGAGCATACCCAGCCCACTCGGGGTGAAAATTGGAAAAAACACAGTTGATGGACAGAATGTAGAACAATGTCATACATTCAACCCAGTACAAGGATCTGGGTCTAAATCCATCGTTTTTTTGCCCTCCACACCACCCTGGGTTAGACACTGGCTATATGCAAATCAGCTCTTACCCTGTGCCTCATGGGAACAGTCCAGTCCAGTCCGAACTACCAAGCCATGTCTTTCCCAGACCAGAATCAAGCATCCAAGGACCGGTTTCTGGCTATCAGCCTTCATCAGCCTGGATAGCTTGACTCCAGTGGTGTGGAGAGCCTGGGACTCACGTCTGAGCATACCCAGCCCACTCGGGGTGAAAATTGCAAAAACACAGTTGATTGACAGAATGTAGAACAATGTCATACATTCATCCCAGTACAAGGATCTGGGCCTAAATCCATCATTTTTTGCACTCCACACCACCCTGGGTTAGACACTGGCTATATGCAAATGAGCTCTGACCCTGTGCCTCATGGGAACAGTCCAGTCCGAACTACCAAGCCATGTCTTTCCCAGACTGGAATCAAGCATCCAAGGACGGGTTTCTGGCTATCAGCCTTCATCAGCCTGGATAGCTTGACTCCAGTGGTGTGGAGAGCCTCTGACTCACGTCTGAGCATACCCAGCCCACTCGGGGTGAAAATTGCAAAAAACACAGTTGATGGACAGAATGTAGAACAATGTCATACATTCATCCCAGTACAAGGATCCGGGCCTAAATCCATCGTTTTTTTTTGCACTCCACACCACCCTGGGTTAGACACTGGCTATATGCAAATCAGCTCTGACCCTGTGCCTCATGGGAGCAGTCCAGTCCGAACTACCAAGACTTGTCTTTCCCAGACCGGAGTCAAGCATTCAAGGACCGGTTTCTGGCTATCAGCCTTCATCAGCCTGGATAGCTTGACTCCAGTGGTGTGGAGAGCCTGGGACTCACGTCTGAGCATACTCAGCCCACTCGGGGTGAAAATTGCAAAAAACACAGTTGATGGACAGAATGTAGAACAATGTCATACATTCAACCCAGTACAAGGATCTGGGTCTAAATCCATCGTTTTTTTGCCCTCCACACCACCCTGGGTTAGACACTGGCTATATGCAAATCAGCTCTGACCCTGTGCCTCATGGGAACAGTCCAGTCCGAACTACCAAGCCATGTCTGTCCCAAACCGGAATCAAGCATCCAAGGATCGGTTTCTGGCTATCAGCCTTCATCAGCCTGGATAGCTTGACTCCAGTGGTGTGGGGAGCCTGGGACTAACGTCTGAGCATACCCAGCCCACTCGGGGTGAAAATTGCAAAAAACACAGTTGATGGACAGAATGTAGAACAATGCAATACATTCATCCCAGTACAAGGATCTGGGCCTAAATCCATCGTTTTTTTGCACTCCACACCACCCTGGGTTAGACACTGGCTATATGCAATTCAGTTCTAACCCTGTGCCTCATGGGAACAGTCCAGTCCGAACTACCAAGCCTTGTCTTTCCCAGACCGGAATCAAGCATCCAAGGACCGGTTTCTGGCTATCAGCCTGGATAGCTTGACTCCAGTGGTGTGGAGAGCCTGGGACTCACGTCTGAGCATACTCAGCCCACTTGGGGTGAAAATTGCAAAAAACACAGTTGATGGACAGAATGTAGAACAATGTCATACATTCATCCCAGTACAAGGATCTGGGCCTAAATCCATCGTTTTTTTGCACTCCACACCACCCTGGGTTAGACACTGGCTATATGCAAATCAGCTCTGACCCTGTGCCTCATGGGAACAGTCCAGTCCGAACTACCAAGCCATGTCTTTCCCAAACCGCAATCAAGCATCCAAGGACCGGTTTCTGGCTATCAGCCTTCATCAGCCTGGATAGCTTGACTCCAGTGGTGTGGGGAGCCTGGGACTAACGTCTGAGCATACCCATCCCACTCAGGGTGAAAATTGCAAAAAACACAGTTGATGGACAGAATGTAGAACAATGCCATACATTCATCCCAGTACAAGGATCTGGGCCTAAATCCATCGTTTTTTTGCACTCCACACCACCCTGGGTTAGACACTGGCTATATGCAATTCAGTTCTAACCCTGTGCCTCATGGGAACAGTCCAGTCCGAACTACCAAGCCTTGTCTTTCCCAGACCGGAATCAAGCATCCAAGGACCGGTTTCTGGCTATCAGCCTTCATCAGCCTGGATAGCTTGACTCCAGTGGTGTGGAGAGCCTGGGACTCACGTCTGAGCATACTCAGCCCACTTGGGGTGAAAATTGCAAAAAACACAGTTGATGGACAGAATGTAGAACAATGTCATACATTCATCCCAGTACAAGGATCTGGGCCTAAATCCATTGTTTTTTTGCACTCCACACCACCCTGGGTTAGACACTGGCTATATGCAAATCAGCTCTGACCCTGTGCCTCATGGGAACAGTCCAGTCCGAACTACCAAGCCATGTCTTTCCCAAACCGGAATCAAGCATTCAAGGACCGGTTTCTGGCTATCAGCCTTCATCAGCCTGGATAGCTTGACTCCAGTAGTGTGGAGAGCCTGGGACTAACGTCTGAGCATACCCTGCCCACTCGGGGTGAAAATTGCAAAAAACACAGTTGATGGACAGAATGTAGAGCATTGTCATACATTCATCCCAGTACAAGGATCTGGGCCTAAATCCATCGTTTGTTTGCACTCCACACCACCCTGGGTTAGACACTGGCTATATGCAAATCAGCTCTGACCCTGTGCCTCATGGGAACAGTCCAGTCCGAACTACCAAGTCATGTCTTTCCCAAACCGGAATCAAGCATCCAAGGACCGGTTTCTGGCTATCAGCCTTCATCAGCCTGGATAGCTTGACTCCAGTGGTGTGGAGAGCCTGGGACTAAGGTCTGAGCATACCCTGCCCACTCGGGGTGAAAATTGCAAAAAACACAGTTGATGGACAGAATGTAGAACAATGTCATACATTCATCCCAGTACAAGGATCTGGGCCTAAATCCATTGTTTTTTTGCACTCCACACCACCCTGGGTTAGACACTGGCTATATGCAAATCAGCTCTGACCCTGTGCCTCATGGGAACAGTCCCGTCCGAACTACCAAGCCATGTCTTTCCCAGACGGAATCAAGCATCCAAGGACTGGTTCTGGCTATCAGCCTTCATCAGCCTGGATAGCTTGACTCCAGTGGTGTGGAGAGCCTGGGACTCACGTCTGAGCATACCCAGCCCACTCGGGGTGAAAATTGCAAAAAACACAGTTGATGGACAGAATGTAGAACAATGTCATACATTCATCCCAGTACAAGGATCTGGGCCTAAATCCATTGTTTTTTTGCACTCCACACCACCCTGAGTTAGACACTGGCTATATGCAAATCAGCTCTGACCCTGTGCCTCATGGGAACAGTCCAGTCCGAACTACCAAGCCATGTCTTTGCTACAGCCGATAGAAATGGAGAAAAAGTAAGTAACACGCACGAGAACCATTGAGAAGCCAGGAAAGAGAGGAGGCAGGATGTAAGTCCCTTTTAAGTTTATATTAAAAACAATATATTTTATAAGCACAGGGCAAGAGCGCTGCAGGCGAAACCTAAAAAGGAAGTTGTAGGTAGAGGAAGAAACAGTCTGACAGTCCCAATTAAATAACATGGAGATGTTTTGGAAGGTGTGAACTGTGGGCATTTGCCTACGCCTTATAATGACTGTTTAGCAGACTGATCTCAAGCTGAATCAGTTTGTGTTTCATCAAGGACTGGGGGTTAGGTGACAAGCTAATTGAACACTACTCAGTAGTTCGGTAGCCATCCCAAAATTTTCACTGTTGTACACAGGTTCCCCATGGTATGCTTGACGATTAAGTAAGGGTTGCAATGCAACCTTTTCTAAAAGTGACCAAAACAATCCAAGTGCACGAACCCTGGACTGCTGTCAATCGTGTGGTGCAGAATTCAACCCCCTGCCCTGCCAAGCAATCATGCCGATGGGGGACTGGGGAGTAGGTGATTGTGTGCCAGAATCGGCCTCCCTGGGGGCCAGGTGTTGCTCAGGCCATTAAGCCATTTTCACCTAGGCCCCCCTGGGGCCCACACTGCACAGAAACCGTGTTTGCACTTGACACCTCGCCCACAGCCCTTCTCATTCAGGCCATAATGGGCTAGGAAGAATGGGTCTCGCTGTTGGGGCCAGTTGATTTTGTGAACTTGCACCATCTTCACCTCAGCCTCCCCCCAACCCCATGCATGGCCCAGCGGCTGTGATTTGTGCTTTATCCCCTGCCCTGCCAACCATTTATTTAATACGATTTTATATAGCATGAACTTTAGCAGAAGGTGTCAGAGCACTTAACAAAAGGACCATTACATAACATTAGGACTGCAGAGTACATGAGTTACATAAAAGATACAAACAGATAAACTCTAAATTCACATAACAATGGGAGTAAGTGCATAAGTCTACTACAGATACTAGTGGTTAGAGTTGCATATATACAAGTTGCAAATTCACTCAAGATTACATTTTAATGAAAGTTGAAGTGGTTAGGGTTGGACAAATATAAAATACATATTTACACAGCATGATCTTCTTGCCATTGTTTGGGCTCTTGCTTTCAGCCAGGCCTTTTGGGTGTTGTTATACTCACAGGCAGTGAATTTGGACCTGGAGGGATCACCCAGCTGGTGAAGTCCAGCGTGCTCCACATGCACCAGGCGAGGTACATAGCAGGGCTCCTTTTTGCCATTTTGTTTATAGGGACTGGCAGTCCCCCACTGGCAAAAGCACAGCTCCCCCACTCTGCGGGGTGCCAAGTGTGCCTGTACAGTACCCATCAGCAGCAGGTGAAGTCTGGAGCAGGGCTCTTCCCCTCCTGGACGTTCGGTACAGGCAGTCACCGGCCACAGGACATTGCAGGGCATCTTCCAGAAGCCCCAGGTATGCAAAGGCGACTGGCATCACCTCAAGTAGAGAGTATGTGTATTGTCCCCAGGCAGATCTTCTGCGGCGATGTGGAAGGGAAAGCTCCAGAGGGTGGTGCAACCAGCATGGTCAGCTCAGTCAGACTCTCCCCCCTGCGCCCTACATAATGACCGCCGGGCAGCTTCAGATCCCCCATGGCTTCCGCCTCATCTTGATGCCTCAAGTGTGGACGAGGGAAGATAGGTGAGGGAACCATTGATGTCCGGCAGGTGCCTCCAGAGGTGTGGTGCGAGAAGCCAAGTTCATTTCTTGGGAAGGTTGGCCCCCGCCATTGATGTAGATATTGCCCCGCTGCAGCAGGGAAGTGGACACCTCAGCTGCATTGTGTCCGCTTTTCCTTGAGGTAGTGGAGGGCTGGGTAGGGTTGAGTTATTTAGTAATAGCAGGGGCCTCACTGTTGTTCAGGTGCTCCTACGCTGGACAGCTGGGGAATAATTTGTAATAGAAGGGGCCTCACTGTTTTTTCATTTGCTCAGCTTTTAGGCAACTGTCACCTTGACCCTGGTGTCCTTCCCAAGAACAATATCCTCCCACTTTCATGCCGTGTGTGTGCATAGGCATATGTGGCCTAACGGCCAGAGTTATAGAGATGGGGATCAGGTTTCAGCGTCTGCTCTACATCCTGTGATTCTAGGCAGATCACTTCATCTACCAGGCCCTTAAATAAAACATCTGTTCTTGTGTACTGTAATTGGTGCTTATGAATAGTGTTCAAATAGACTTTATCTTTTGGGCTGAATTCACACGATAAAAAGAATATATGACAATACATCTCATGCAATTACAATGCAGTTGTTACAACGCAAGTGTTGTTACAACACATTGCTATTACATCGCTAAATTTTACCAAGCATATGCCTGTACCATGGCATGCGTGGTAAAGGCCTTTCTCAAAGTCTATAAATATCTTTCTTTTTTTATCCCCCCTATAACCCCAAAATTACTCTTACTACCCCAATACACATATCCCCTAAAATTTCCCAAACCCACCCTGAACCCTAAAATTACCCCTGACTCCCCAAAACCCAGACCCACCCTGAACCCTAAAATTACCCCTGGCACATCAAAACCCAAACCCACCCTGAACCCTAAAATTACTCTTGACACCCCAAAACCCATATCCACCCTGAACCCCAAAATGAACCCTTGCACCCCAAAGTCCAAACACACCCGAAACCCTAAATGTAACCCTTGCACCCCAAAACCAAAAAACACACCCTGAACCTTAAAATTACCCCTGGCACCCCAAGACCCATACCTACCCTGAACCCCAAAATTAACCCTTTCTACCCATAACCACCCTAAATCTTAAAATTACCTTTGGCCCCCAAAACCAAAATCCACCCTGAACCCCAAAATTAACCTTGCACCCCAAAATCTATACCCCTACACCCCAAAACCCACCCTAAACCCTATACTGTCCTGTAAATGTAATGTACATGTAAAACACATATGATGTTACCATTCATGCCTTTACAACAAAATTTGTTGTAAAGGCATGTGTGGTACATGCATATGCATTGTAATGCCATGCCTTGTAATGGCATTGTGATGTAATGGTAGTTGCATTGTTAAAACGGAGTGGGAATGGCAACGCGTTATAACATACGCATTGTAAAGGGTGTTTACCATATAAAACTGTCAAAAGGAAAAATAACAATAAAACATAACCATTTCTTCATGCTTTATGATTCTGCAAAAGAACATGAGAGGACGCTTTATGAAAACACATCCGTGTTTTTCAACACAGCTTTTCTGATGCAAAAGTTCCATTTAATTCCCCTTAGTGCCTCACTGTCAATGTTTTTATGTTGTGGAGGCTGTGCTCTGACACTTAAGTCATTATGTACCTCTTGTTGGGTGCTGTGCTGTACTTCTATGTTCTTTTTGTTATTCTGGGAGAGTCTAAGCTTGCACTAAGATAACATTTCAGTGTATTCATATTTTCCAGGACTCCCTCCTCAGCCTGCTATGGGGGATCTTGTTGGGTGATGTTTCTGGCTTTCCTTTCTCTCCCCAGCAAAAAGGGACACTCAAGCCTCACCTCCATATGGACACACCCATCCCTCACTGCCTGCATGAGTGGGAAAACAGCAGGCCTATAGGTTTCTGTCTCACTGCTCTAACCAAACACCCTTTCTCAGACAGCCAGTAAGACACTGTTTTTGGATTTAAGTGGGGGTAAGATTTCATAGATTTCCTTCCCACCTCCTGATTACCACGCCCATGCTAGCCAGATGTCCAGAAGTAGCAGCAGAAGGTCAAAGCGAAGACCTGCCCAGCCCTCATGTGCCCATAAGACCTGCTGAAACTGGCTGCTGCTTGAGCTTACATCTTCATCTCTTTAGGCCTCAACCTTTAACTATCCATCCCAGGAGGAAGGAATCCATGCGTAGGCCTTCAGTGACCCAGTCCAACTCCTGAGCCTTAGGGAGAAGACAGCCCTGACCCTCCCATACAGAACTACAGAGTGTTCACCCAGCCTTTTCTATTTGGTTACTCTTCTAACCAGATGCACTACAAGGCCAAGTTCCAACTCAAGAGGGCCATCTAATCCCCTTGGCTGCCCACTCTCCACAGGGCTGACCAAAGTAGGCTGAGTAAAGCAGTACTAAAAGCCACATCTAGTGCGCCTCAATCGCGGTCCCACCACACTCAGTAAATCCTTCACTAGGCTCAGTGCAGTAGTTCTGCCCCAAGGCTTAACTGACTTACCAAACCCAGCACCTAGAAATGCAATGTGTTGCTAGCCAATTGCTTCCTCTAAAGCAAAAAGGAACAGATAGGAACCATTTTACGATATTGTTTTTACCACTTTTTTGCACAATTAACTGTTTCATTTGTGAGCCAGTTAACATTTTAGCTCTATTATAAAGGCCTCATTCAACATGCAGACAGGGGACATATTTCTATACATGCCAGGAATATTAATTAGTAAGTTTTGGTTGGTTTTTAGCTATAGTTTGTAGGTCATTCTGACTGGACTCTGTTTTAGGTCCTAGGCCGGAAAGTGGCAACATGTATGTGTGTTGATTTCAGGATATGTCTAAGACTTTGTGCAATGTGCTTTCTCAAAAAGAACAGTTTGAGTCTCATTCTAAGCTAGGCCCTGCTCACGGCCTAAGTAAAATCTGCAAACTTTTGTTATTAAAGCAATAGTCAGCATTCATGAAAATAATCTTGAACTAACTTTGGGTTACCTTCATGTTCAATATGATACACATACTACAATACAAAGACATGATATTGAATTGACATTCCCTCTGGAATCTCACCATACAATTCACTTGTTCCCTGCACCTTTCCCACCTACCTAGTCGAACCCCCACCCCCCAAATCCCCTGTAAACTTCCCATCACTGCCAAATTTTCTCCCATTTCTTGGGGCATCTCCTGCTCAAAATTTGCAAATTTGACACTTCTTTCTCTGTGCAGAAAGATTCCTTTTTCTAGCATGTTGAGGTTATATGTTCTTTTTGCTGATTTTCTATCATTTTCATGGCTTTTTCATCCAAAGAGGAGCTTTTCTGAAACGTAATTGCCTCGGTCTATTTTAGGGCTTAGGCCCTGTTATGCTCAAACACGTGTCTCTAGTCTGCCTGCCAGAGGAGGGCCATTTGGTATTGCACAACTTTTTCTGGCTGGTTGTGTTTTGTTATCAAACATGTGGCCCCCAGAACGTGCTTCAGAGTTGGTGCTACAGCATGTATGTTACACATGGAGGGGCATGTGAAGAATTATGAAGAATGGTGAGGGATTGTTACACAGAACTACAGTGCTCCTAGTCTTCACTAAGGGTATGGGCTCTATAAGCTTTAAAAGGCTTCATTTACAAAACATTTCTCTACAAATGAGACCTCTAAGAGTAACCAAATGGTGTGTCATGAAAATACACACCCCTTGAATGCGGGCCACTTTTTCGGGAGTGCCCAGGCCAAATTGTGATCCCAATCAGGCCCTGCCCCCTGCCTCTGCGCACTCATGTGTACTGGGAGAGATATGTTAGTATAATGACACACACCAGGTAACACAATTGTTGCAACATTTAGGCTCTTATTATGAATGGAGCGGCGATGCTGATTGGCCCATCATCAGGAATCACCAGACCCATGGGGGTTGTACATTTTTTCTTTTTTCACACTGAGACATTGGCTGTTGCAAGACGCTAAAATCTTTCCTGTGAGCTCCATGGAAAAAACATGTGGAAATCATGGAAAACCACCGATTTTCACGTTATTAAGCATAGTTTATTCACCATGTTCACATAGGCTATTGTTAAAAATTCAAACCTAAGCAAAATAAAAAAATAGGAAATGCCGCTGTGTCTGTATTAAATAAATAAACAATAATCGTTCATAGTGCTCAAGTTAATAGTCACATCACATGTCCTGAATGATAAAGGGAAAGGTGTGGTGTCCTGCTAATATTTAGCTCTTTAAACTTCCTGCCCAGTTAGATGGAACAGTTGTGCAGTTATGCAAGGATTATCCTGTGTGTTTTAGTGCAGTGACGCTGTGGACATCTTGGAATAGCAGAGACACAGTATGGCATATGGCTAAAGGAATTTTGAATCAAATAATAGTGAGCCATAACACCACATCAGGCAAAGAAAAATGTAATATTTTTTTAACCCAATAACAAAATATAAAAGTACATGTAAATAAATTGACAATATGATTGCCGCCAAGCGAGTTGCCAGCCTCTTTAACACAAGCATTGGTAATGCACCGGTTGCTGGTATCTGATGAATTAATAGCTGTTTTTATCATTCATCTTCTGAATGAAGGATAGTGCTCCCTGACAAGTAACATGTGGTACAGCGGCCAGAGCTGCTGACTTCAGAGCTTGGGATCCCGGCTCAAGTCCCAGCGGTGCAAAATCCTGTGATCCTGGGCAAATCACTTAATCTTTCTGGGTGATAAGTAGCTCTACTGAAAGATGAAAAAGCAAAAAGAGGCAACACACAGAGGAAAAAATAGTTCCACCAAAGAAGATAACTGTATTTCAGCCCCAGGAAACTGATAAGGCAAATATGCCACAGCCAATAGAAATGGAGGAAAAGCAAGTAGCATGCACAGGAAAGAATGAGAAGCCAGGAAAAAGAGGAGGCGGGAGGTAAGATCCTTTTAAGTTTCTATTAACAACACTTGATTTCTCAAGCACAGTGCAAGTGCTGTGCAGGCGAAACCTAAAAAGCACCTGCTGCAGAGTTCCTTGAATGTCCAGCTTTCAGGTAGCAATAAAAATGTCAAGATAACTCTTGTGAGTAATGTTCCTGCTGAAATGAGAGAGACATAAAATGTATGTGAGAGAGGGGCTATGGAGAGCTGAGGGGCACTTTCGCCAGGTGGTAGTGAGGGAATCCGAGAAGGAGTTCTGAGGGGGTGCCAAAAAACATTGCTACACTGGGCGCCACCAGCTGTAAAGCCGGCCCTGGCATTCTCACATGAAAATTACAGTGTAAGTTATTGCTTTGTTGGCTTATCTTTGTAATAACAAAAGGGAGTCAAGAGGGAAAATAACGGTACACACAAGGGATAGCCCTCCACTCACATAAATTCAATCACAAAAAATCCCTGTACCGTGGACCATGGCTAGCATGCGTCTGAAAAGCATAAGTATACATAAATCTGGATATTTTTACTATTTAATTCCAGACCCACCCCATTTCCACTTATGGTGAGATATGTATTCTCTTATGACTGCCAGTCCTCTACAAACCACTGTTTGGTACTTAGAACCAGGAGGATCCAGGTTAAACTCAACTCGACAAGTCCACTGATGTCTACCTAGATACGACAGTACATCCACCCACACTCAAACAAATGGGAAAAATGTGTGGTCGAAAGGAAGGCACCTCACGGGCAAACAACCCTCGGGGAACTTGGCTGATGTTACCAATTCATTGCCCCTTTCTCATCATCGGTTACCCATCCTATTCCAAGGAAACATAGTGTACAAAGCAAGAAGGTGCGTGCAAAAGAAAGTGCTCAACAAGAAGCTAAATTAATAGCTCCCTGACGTGACCAAAAGTAAAAAGTGATAGAAAATCATCAGCCACACTCACTATACAACTTTATTGATCGTGCTAGAGCTGGTGAGTTAAAAAGGCTGGTTGCTTAATATCGCATACCAATACCTGACACCGACATGTTTCACTGCCCAACTGCTTTATGGCAGATTCATCAGGGTATTACCACTCGGTCACCGCACCACTGTCGGACATATTTTTAGGACACTGTCGAGTTGAAGAAACACCCATTAAAAACCTAAACCGAACCAATCCCAATTCCTTCTTTTGTAAAATATTGACATCAGGGAGTTAAATGTTACCCTCAATCAGCCATGTCCTCTCTTACCAGCTGATCAGGCAAAAATCCGCCCTTTTGTCGATTGTAACATCAATCTAAAAATAAAGGTATGTAGTTAGGTATAGCAAATATGCTCTGCATCCCTATGTCGAATGTACAATCATTTCAATGCGTGGTCAATACTTTTATTAAACCCTGGGCGCACCCCACCATTATCCAGGCTCAAAATCCTTTACATCAAAGCCAGGGGGGAGGGAGGGGGTATGGACCCAATGAGCCCGAAAACCGGGTCGAGGACATTTTTGCAGGAGGCATACATAACTCCCCGGTCGTGTGTCCCCACCGGGTAAAACTGTCATATTTTACCTTCGTCCGACACACCCTACTGTTAGAACCCACACACATTGTATATGCCGTCAAGCACACTCACTGTGCCACCCCAAACAATCTCCTCACCGTACATATAAGAAACCAGAACCTTCTATCATCCCAGGAACGCCGCGTCTTTACTACCGGCGTTATTTAAAGGAGTGTAGATTTTGCTATGCTCGGGAGGTTCCGATCACGTGATTTCAGGCGCATGCGCTCATTGGTGTAGTCGTGTGTGAAAATGACCCGCGCCATCTTGGAATGGGGTCAAAAACGTAATTCCAAAGTCAAAATACAATCGCTGTTATTAATTAAACCCATAGGACACTCTCCGCTATACATAGGGCGTTCAGGGCCGTTTATTATAACACAGCTACCTTTTCGAATTGCCAGTACATCTGTTATTATCTAGAATGCCAGGTTTTGTCAAACCTTTATTGACCCGGTATTATAATACCAAAGAAAATGGTACTGCATACCATGGGCACACATGTCGCTATTGTTTATAATAGGATCACAAGGTTTCAAATTGCAAGGTTTTCAAATTGCAAGTACATTTGTTATTTATCTAGAATACAAGGTTTTGTCAAAACTTTATTGACCCGGTGTTATAATAACAAAAAGTGGTCCTGCATACTATGGGCACACCTGTCGCTATTGTTTACAGTAGGATCACAAGATCTCAAATTGCAAGGTTTCCAATTTCAAGTGCATTTGTTATTATCTAGAATAAAGGTTGTGTCAAAACTTTATTGACCCGATGTTAAAATAACAAAGAGTCTGGTCCTGCATACCATGGGCATACATGTCGCTATTGTTTACAGTAGGATCACAAGGTTCATTCATAACCAACTGCTCAATATCACTGATGAACAGAAGGAGCAGGCTATGTAATAAATGGACAGCGTTCCAAGACCCATGTGTCGATCCTCCACTATTTCTAAGCCCAGTGAAAGAGGACATTCAAGGCCATTGTAAACTACAAATGCTTTTTCGCATTGCAAGGACCTGTTTTTTTGTTGCGTAGATTAAAGGGCACTGTCCCAGCTTTGTAGACCAGATGTAGTAATGACACAAAGCCGGATCCACCACACCCTAGGCATATACGCCGCCAGTATTTACCATAGGATTATAGGGTTCACTCATAGCCAACGGTCCATTATCACTAATGAACAGAAGGAGCACCAGAACTCGCAGGCTGTGTAGTACGTGGACAGGATTACCAACAGGCAATCATTTGACTCTGTTCCACTCAATGATCTCGTTTAAGCCCTGTGTGTCACTGCGTTCTCTGTAAATCCACCTCGCTTCCTTATTTAATAGTACTGTCTCCATATTTTTTGGATTGCCCTTTACTGTTTCTAGCACAGTCCACGTAAAGGCATGTTTCTCCTGGTGACAATGCTGAACGAGTTTAGTGGTGAGTTTACCCGAGACTTATCTTTGTGACTGCAGATGTGGCTCAATAACATTAAACGAAAAATGTGTATATGAAAACTTTTTTTCCTGATGCTGAACGTTTATCTTTTATTTTTAACGTGCGGTATCGCTGAGGTTTCCATTGGGGCCAATTCCATGTCTGATTGTGAGTGCAACCACTGACTCAGTGATTCTCTCTAGCTCGATTGCATGTAATAGTATTTCATGTGATTGTCCTGAAAATCTGTCACGGCTCTGGTCCTCATGTGCATACATTGGATAAACCAGTCTATTAAGTATCATATTGTAATACAAGCAAGAACATTAGCATACAATATATCTTGTGATTTTCCTCTTTCTCTGCTAATTCACTTTTCATTCACTTTAGGGTCTCGTGAACGGAGTCATGTTTTACAGACCAGATGACCCAGTGGAATATTTAGAAAATTGCCTACAAAAAGTCAAGGAACTTGGTGGTTCAGAGAAGGTTAGATGGGACACCTTCATAGGCCAAGAAAAAAGAGGTTTGCCACCACTCAATGGAGGACAAGCGAGAAGAGCCTTCTTCAGAAATGGTAATTTTAAATAATGTCGTTTGTATCACTTTCAGTTTTCTTAACAATCACAATGTCTGTTTTTAATATGCCCTTCCTATTGCGTTTATTTCCATCTTTACGATCGAGCATCTATGTGGTAACATCCAAACATATCACTTTCAGGGATCTCATTATTTAGTATGCTTATTCGAATGAGCTGGCACATAAGCCTTTTCTAGAAATCGAGTTACTGATAGGCCATTTCAGTCCATATCTAGATGGCCACTTGATGAAGGAATCTTGCTTGATGTTGTATCTAACTTCCATTCAGTGTTTACAGCTCTCAGTGAATCTGAAATCTGTTGTTTTTCTCAATTTTTAATTGGTATTTTGAGCAAGCATTATCCAAATTTTCTAATTAAGTGATTAAAGGCCTGAAGGACAAACGAAAACAAAGTCTTAATATGGGAACAAACGATGGTAACAGGTGCAAACGAAAATGTAACAGAAAAAAAATGATTTAGAAGTGTGAGGAGTGCATAACAAACACTATATTTACCAAGCATTGTTTTTTCAACAGCACAGTTGCAGTTCCAAGACACAACAAGACAATGAGACATGCACAGATGTTGTGCTCTCTTGCCTACATACTAGCATGCCGATTACTCACAAACACGAGAGAGGTCTCTAGAAATGGTTGCCATGCACAAATGAGTGTGCGTGAGCACAAAGAAGGTACTGATACCGCAGCAGCAGTCCGCAAATGGTGGGCATAATAGATAAAAGCACCCAAGCAAACACAAGCCACTGTATACAAATCACTCTTAACCAAAACTTGGGCTGCCTACCCATTAATGATTCTTCTGCAACTGTCTGTGAGGCCATTGGAACATGTGCTGTGTTCGCTAGTGCGGACATGCACCTACTGAGTAACGTTTCTTCAAATGTAACAGACAAGTTCATACATTATTGCCTATTGTGGTGCCTTGAACACTGAAGTAACCCACGCTACACACAACGAAAGGAAGAAAGCTGTTCAACTGTGCATGGTTTGATATGCCCTTACACTGGATCACTAAGATGCCGAACCGAGTGTCACAAGGCATAGCCCGCTGAGCCATTGGTTTGCATCAGGTCCAACGAAATTATGCATATTGTCTTCTGAATTTGCATACAGAGGACCTCATTAACAGTGCTGTGGATTCGCCCTCGATAGATTCGATCCTCGGGAGTTACTGATATCAGGGATAGTAGTAACAGCAGGGGATAGTGTTAATGAGTATTAGTGGGTGAACCTTGAGGTTTGGCTATAAAATGAAGAATTACTGGGAGAATTAATCATTTTGATTTCCCTGTTTAGTCATCATTTCGTACATCGTATTTCACCAAATGATTTCACCTGCTTTCAGCAGCTTACATCTTTGGATAATACACATCAGGTCAGCTGTCTTCCTCCAGACCTCGCAATTCTGACGGGGGCGGAACTTCCTGTTACCAGAACAAGTGAAATGACATAGGTACTTATAATCGAGGTCCGAAAAAGCGACTATCAAAGCAGGGCGTCAAGTTGAATACTTGGTTCTAAAGCTTCACTCATATATTTGGAGTAGATTTAAGACTTGCGGTAATTAATGAGTAAGGGCTTCCCATGAAAATATATTCAGTTGTAGATTTCCACACTATTTCATATATATTTACATCCACATTTAGCAAACTAAATTTTAGGCACAGACAGATTAAGTGATTTTAACCTGAATAACATGATTTTCACTTACTTGCTAAAGCCTAGTTATGATCCAGGTTCCCGGGTTTCAAGGCGGCATCTTAACCAACAGACCATGCCAAGGCTGAGGTTATCTGGCTCTTTGTCTCATGCCCTTCTAATTCCCCATTGTGGTGATAAGTACTGGACTAGTAGATAATGATTTAAAAGACGTTTATTTCCTGTTAATTGAAGCTTTATCTGATCTATTTATGCACTCTTCTAGTATCGTTGAGCCTACATTATGCTCTTTATAACTGTATAATAAAAAGTGACACTTAAACAGGCATCTGCAACGATAGAAAGTTTCTGTGCTGCCACAGATTGATATAGTTACTGTTAGCACAATTATTTAGAGTGGATGTAAGTAAATATGTTGAGTTGTATATAATTATATTAAGGTCAGGAATATCAGACTGTACAATGTCGATTATCAATGTTTTATGAAAGTGATTGAAGATTTACTATTCCAACTTCACATCTACTTACCTTGGCGATGGTTGTGACTTTACAAAATACGCCTTTACCATGCAATGGTTTTACAATGCCTTTACCACGCATGTCTTTACCTCTAAATCCTAAAAACACCCTTACCATCCAGTACCGTTACCCATCCCTACGCCCCAAAAACACCACTAGCAACCAATACCCTTATCCACCCCAAAACCCTAAAATCACCCTTACCACCCTATACTCTACTCACCCATCAATCCTGCATTTTAAATACACATACACAAACACACCTGATATAAATAAACACACACACTTACCTTATGTACATAAACATGATTTTGATTGTGAAATTTATATAGTGCATGAATACCCAAGGGCGACTAGGCATTGTGCGGAGGTGTCTGCCAGAATTTCAGTGGATAACGGTGACAATTTGTTTGAAAATAGCCACGTTTTTAGTAATTTTCAAAAGGAAAATATCTCTGGGCAGTTTTTGATATCTATCGGAAGCCTGTTACACAGTTTCACTGTACTCAGGACAGAGCTTCTTCCTCCCCAGCGAACTTTCTTGAATGTGGGTGTCTGGAGGAGTTTGCTCTGAGCTGAACGTAGGTTTCTGAGTGGATGATACCAGGTGGAATGGTATTTCAGGAACACTCATCCAGTTCCATGCATAACTTTGTCGGCTAGACATCATTATTTACATTCTATCCTCTTTTTCACAGGAAGCCAGTGGAGTTTTTTTACACACACACACTTACCTTGAATATACTTACCAGGGCAAGCTTTAGGAAAGTGCCACAGGTGCAACCGCACTGGGCACTTACCAAGAAGAGGGGCACTGACCTTGGAGGCACTGTGTTTAGCAATACCTTTGGGTTTAAAAGCACCTTCTGCAGAGTTGCTTGTGCGTCCAGCTTTCAGGCAGCTATAAAAAATGTCAAGGTATCTCTTAGGATTAATGTTCCTGTTACAGAGAAAGAATAGAGTTAGTTTTGTTTAGTGGCGGTATTGACTTGCCATAAAGTAGTACAGAGGGTTTCTATACCTGCTGCAAAGAACGTGTTCCGTGCAGATCACAGTTTTGTATTTTTTGTGGATAGCTGAGTAGATTAGTAAAGCCAGCCTTTACCAGTGATTTAAAACAAATGAAATGTATGAGAGAGAGGGGCTATGGACAAATTAGTGGCACTTTTGCAGGGTGGTAGTGAGGGAATATATTTCTACACTTGATACAGAACACAACTCACTCCCGAAGGAGTATCTTGGCACTTTGCTTTCCAGGACAAAAGAGCCGTAATAATAACGTCATTAACAGTGTGTTGAACTTCGAAAAATCTGAACAAGTACAGATGTAGAGAGGCAGTTTGTTCTAATGGAATGGGTTCAAGTAAGAGAAGGATCTGCCACCATATCTAGAGGAGTGTATATGGGGAATATTAAGAAGAGCTTTATTAGAGGTCCTGAGCAGTCTGGTGAGATGGTAGTAAAAGAGTCAAAAGTGTAAACAGACAGGAAGGGCCTTGTTTAGTACCTTGTGGATTAGGCAGCATAGCTTAAAGATTGTCTGTTTCCTGATTGGAAGCCAATGCAAGGCTATTAGGATCGGGCCACAAAAGAGCATGGGAGAAGATTACAAATGAACCATGCAGCTGTGCTCTGGACAACTTGCAATTTGGACAGCAGGTGTCATTTGCTGCCACTAACAGCTCATTCCCATAGTCTAAGCAACTAGTGATTAGTGCTTGGACTAGAGTCTTTCTGGATTTGGAAGGAAGTCATTCAAAACCTCTCTTTAAAAGCTGCATTGTGGCAAAGCAGGTGCCACAGGTTGTCGTGACTTTGTCTTTCATGGGTAATGCTTGGTCGACCTTTATACCAAGGCTTCCACCAATTGTTTGGGAGAGGAGAGGGAGCTGGACCTAATTCTTTTGGCCACCAATCTGCTGACCAAAGCTCCTGTGCTCTGCCAAATAACACAACCTCAGTTTTCTTGCTATTTAATTGAAGACAGCTGTTGGCCATCCATTCAACAATGTCCCTCATGCACTTTGCAATCTGAGATTTCACTTTTACTTGATCTGGCCCAAAGGAGATGAGAAGTTGTTTTTCATCCTCATAGGATATGACCACAAATCCACATGCTCTCACAATTTGTGCCATAGGCGCTACATAAATATTGAACAGTGTTGGGCTCAGGCAGGGACTCTGTGAGACTCCTTTATTGCTAGATATTGTTCTATATTTAAAGAAGTCCAGACAGATGGTTCGAGTTTGACTGTCAAGGATGTCAATGAGCTAATCTAGTGCACTGTCATATACTCCTGCCTTGTAGAGTCTGCAGATTAAGATGGAGTGTGAGTTTGTATTGAAGGCTGTAGATAGGACCATAAATACCAACATGACCAGGGTACCTGCTTCTAGTGAAAGTCTGAAGATGTCAGTGACTGCCACCAGTGTGGTCTCAGTGCTATGTAGTGAGGGGTCTAAGATCTTATATTCTTCTAGGAAAGTTGGCAGTTGTTAGTTAATCAGACTTTCTACAACTTTACCTAGCAGAGGGAGCAGTGAGATCGGCTGGTAGTTGGACAGGGCCTCAGGGTTGGCAGAGAGTTTCTTGAGAAGAGGGGATAATTGGGCACACTTCAATTCACTCTGGAATGTGACTGAAGTTAAGGAAAGATTATAAAGCGTCATTACTGATGATGCAATGGAGTTGGCTGAGCAGGAGGTTACCCTGGGGGGACAGAGGTCTAAATGGGAGCCTGATTTGGCAATAAGCCAACATATTTTGCACCTGCTGTAAAGAGCATGACTCGAAATTACCTAAGCCAGTGATTGGTTTCGGGGGAGGCTGACTAAAATAGAATTCCAGTTCCGTCAGTTTCCAGATGACTGCAGAGTTCTTATAGAGGATATTTATTTTTTCCTCAAAAAAGTCAGCCAGTGAATCACAGAGCTTTTGAGAGGCTTGAATAGTACAAGTACAGGCTTGAGGTTTTACAAAGTGATTTAAGGCTTTGTATAATTCCTTTGCAGAATTTTCAGCTCGGTTGATAGCTGAAGTAATGAGGGATTTGCGAGCTACTTTAAGCTGATTGTGGTAACTATTCAGCAGCGATCTAAAGGCTTCTTTACCCACTGGGAATTTGGTTTAGCGCCACCTATGTTTGAGCCATTTGCGTTTAGACTTTTCCAGGCACAAATGAACAGTATACCAGGGGGCTCGGCGCCTGAAGCAAGTAGATGGAGATTTTTTGAAAGAGGCGATACGATCAAACGTCAGTGTAAGAGAGTCGTGGTAGGTGTCCAAAGCAGTGTTGATATCAATTTGTGAGGGGATTGTGATAGGCCTGTAGATTTCTGAAATTGACCGTCTTCCAAGCCTGCTTTCTTTTTTGCTGGGCTTGACAGATGCGTTATTACAAGGAATCAGAAATGTAATTACATAGTGGTCTGACCATATGATAGGAATAGGGGGCTCACTTGTGACTTCCAAAATGTTAGTACAGATAAGGTCAAGAGAATGCCCTGCCTTGTGAGTGGTGCTGACACATTGTTTGAGCCCTAATGTTTCCATGTCTGCTACACGTTGGGTCGGTCCTACGTCCTCAGTATTTTTTCCATGGAAATTGAAGTTAATCAGGAGTAAAAACATTTTGGCAGCCAGGATGTGAGATATGATATAGTCAATTACTGTCTGGCCAAAGTTTTTTCAGGTACCAGATGGACACTAAACCAATGTTCTCCTCGAACAGTTGTCCCAGAGATTGGAATTTTCAAAACGCACATCTCAACCCATACAGAGAGTAGAGTGTCTACTACCTCGTCTTGGAGAGTATCATGGGAAGTGATGGCCACACCTACTCGATGTTTCCCCTCTCTTCTGAATTTGACCACAGAGTAATGTTCTGGTATAGCTATTGAGATACAAGGGGGTGCTGCAGCATTTAGCCAGGTCTCAGTGACAAAACATAACTTGGGAGAAAGGGCAGCAATGATATCTCATATATTAGTTGAATGTTTGATCACGGACGTGACATTGCAGTAAAGTCCGTCTATTTCCTGAGAGACATATTTTGTGAGTGAAGGAAGAGTTGCTAATAACCTATTAGAGAACCTCTGAATGTGTACCTTTTACTAATTTGTTGAAGGCAGGCTGGAGAGCCTGCATCTCACTAGGCCCAATTATTGGCGAAGTGACAGAGCAGGATAATATGAGATACTTGCAGGCAATAGGACCCCCCAGAGTGGAGAAATGCTGGCTACAACACCAACAAGTAGAGGGTGGGGGGGGGGGGGGAGTGCGGGCAAGAGCAGGCAGCGTTACCCTTGCGGGAGCAGGCGTGATAATTGCTACATATGGCGCTGCTCGCTCCCGCAAGGGAATCGCCAGACGTGCACGCTTTGCCATTGGAAGCAATGCAACGCGCGCACATTTTTGCCCGCAAAGCTGTGCCGGTAACTAAAGGTCTCTTTCCTATGCAGCGCATGGGCGTTGCGAAGGCAAGACTTAAAAAGGGCTTTTGGTGGTAATGAAGTTTGCATGTATTTGATGCAACTCTGGAAAAAAAAGTACTTCAGTGCTGCGTGGTTTGCCATGATGCTGAGGTGTCTGAAGTAAAATAAAGGTACAGGGAGTCCTGTCGTTTTCCAGGCTCAAACAAACTTGTTTTTTAAATGCTTCCAGCATGCTGGTGGTTACCCACTGCACACCCTTGCCCTGCTGCAGCTTAAATAAGGATTTCCATGACAGGCATTCAGCGTCTAGATCACTGACCATCCCAAAATGGTGGCAGTCTAGTGGCCCACAGGAAGTGTTAGCAAATATTCCTCCTAGCTCTCTCCGCAACAATCGGCCAAATGCCGCGGCATACTGGATAGAGTTGAGTTGAAGTTACCTCAAATCTGAATATATGGCACAAGTTAAAAAGTGTGCAGAAACAAGGAAATCGAAAGTGCTATAGCTCTTGCCTGAGGTGCTGCACGTCCGTGCCTTGCTGCATCCTACATAAGGATTTCCGTGACAGTCATTCACCGTCTAGACCTCTGACCTGCCCAAAATGGCAGTTGTCTAGTGGCAGACAGGAAGTGTTAGCAAATGCTCCTCTTTGCTCTGGCTGAGGAAGAGGTCACGGAGGTGCCAATAAAGATTGCTGCACCAGGCACCACCAGTGCTAAAGCCGGTCCTAATACTAACCTTTCATTGTAAAGGTATATGTGTGGTAAATACATGCGCGGTAAAAGAATTGCATGGTAAAGACTTTCCATTTTAAAAACAGTGCTGTAAAGACAGTCTCTCCTTTGCAATAGGGTGATTATCAATACTCTAAAGTTAATAATATAAGGGAAGATCAGAAGAAAACCTTCTATATTGTGGTAGAACACCATAGATGGTTTTTGTTTTACGGTGTTAAAAGCAAGATGTTTTGAAACTTCATGAATCTTGTTTGTTGTCAGTTGTATTCCACACTCATGTTGACTGTCAAAAGAACATCTCAATGATTCCAGACAATTGCATGTGCATATAGCTATTGGAGTGATTCATTTAAAGTAACATTAATCCACATGAGCGCTTTAGAGACACTCATCAATTTAGTATTGATGACTGATCTGTTAAAAGCACATTCTATTAAATTGGTTTTCAATATGAATTAATTCAGTCCCTGGCAAAATAAGTCATTCAACCAGATCTTGGATGCCATGTCCTAGTTCTTGAAGAGATCCTTGCTCTGCCACTCATATTCTTATATACCACAACAGTGTTACATCTTAGAGTGACATTAATTTGTGTCCAATGATTTCTCATAATGAAGAGAATTTGGATACTCCACTGTCAAATTCTGCACTTTTAGGCCAGTAATATGGCTCGGTGAGTTAACTGTGTACTGTTGAAATCTTTGTGTAAAATGCAGATCACAGGCACACATTCTGAATGTATAGCATGCCTATTAGAATCTCAGATCCTGGCAGAACAAGCTTGACCTTACACCCTTTCAAGGTCAATAGTTGAGCAACATTGTGTTTGATAACATTAACACCTATTATGTTCAGCGCTTCCAAACCGAAGTGGCAATTGCAGTATACAAACTCAAATTATGATTAGCATGACATTGCCCCCTACAAAGGTATCTTCATCGTACATACAATTATGGTATTTGGTGTTAACATAATAGCTACTTCTATCGGGTCTTACAATGAGGTATTTCGTTTATCTTTCTCAGTAAAAGTCTGTCCAAGTCTTTCTAGGTATGCAAATGTGTTGTGGTATCTTTGGTGTGTTGTGTGTGAGTGTGGGTGTGTCTGTACCGTGGGGTTAGGATCTGTGGACATGGGTATATTGCAGTGTTTCACTTCCACATTTTCTTCAGTTCATTGCAACCATTCTATGCTCATGCTTTAAATACAGTTAATACACCGGCCTCAGGCCTGACCGCATTTTCTGTTATCATGGTGCTGTATTTTTATGTAGTTACATACTCACGTTGATTCTAATTGCCTGATGTGGGTGCATGGTCTTTACAACATGCTGATTATCTGGTTGTTCCCAATTTAAGACTTGTCTGCAATTGCTTTGGACGACTTCTGGGTTGCACTAGTTTATCCTTTCTTCACCTAATAAAGTTAAAACGAATGTACTTCCGAGCCTGCTTGTTCGATGGGCCTGCTGCCTTCACTTTGCCAACCATGTCTAATCAGATTGTTGTTTTTGCCTCCTTGGGAATCTTTTGCATGCAGGAGTCAAACAATCTTTCCTGATTTGTCCTTGCTTTCCCAATGCTGAACTCAGATTCTTGGTTGCTGAAGCCTCTGCTTCTAAACCTGGCCTCCACAGTCTGTCATCATACTTTATTATCGGCCAAAGGCCATAAAAGCAATACAAGAATAAAACAACATTAGACTGATCACGGCATGCAAGAGTATATAATAATAAATTTTTAGCATAAGACTCTGAGGTTAAAACTAGAAAGATATCCAATAAAATGCCTTAAAATTGATTTTAAAATATTAGTAAAAGTGAGTAATCGCAAACCTGTTCTATTACTGAGAATTGGACTTTAGATGGTAGACTGGTGGACTAAACTTGTAAGTCTGGCTGCTTGCCGACCCCCTTCTTTTTTGGTTAGAAATAAGACCACCTAGGCTCTAGAAGCAATTTCGAGTGCCTTAAGCTTAGCACTTCTATGACACCACATGGAAAATAAAAACGTAGAGGTCACAAATACCAGTAAAGGGGAGGAGTCATATTTTAAAATACGATACACTTCCTGATAGTTCCTGATGCCTAGGTTCTTACAGAGTTGAATAACCCATTTGGCTCTTACTTTGGCATACAAAGGACAGAATAGTAAGACGTGCAAGTCAGATTCTACACTGGCGTTACAACCTGGGCAGCCCTTAGATAGAGAGTTTGCATCTGCCCACTTATTCGTGAAGTCCCTTACTGGTACTGTTCCGTGTCTAAATTGCACATAAAGTTTTTTTGCTAGGGGGGGCTGGATGCAGTCCAAGAATTGTTCAAAATGATATGTGCACTTCACCTCCAGGAATCTTGAACTTAACACCCCTAAAGCACTTTTCTGTAGTATATTAGCCAGATGGTATCCTTGAGTGTAAGTGCAAGAGATTTTTGGGAGATACGGGGACATGTCTGTTCTGGTGTGAGCCATAAGTCAGCCCTACCCAATGAGTAGCATAGATGTTTAATGTACATTAGCCAAGGGATATTCCCTGCACCTGATCCAGCGGCCTATAGGAAATATATCATAAACAACGCTACCCAACTTCATAACCTATAAACAAAATTCTACACTAACTTATGGACCCATTTATAAACATGACATATTTGGGCCTACTGAATCAGGTGGTCAGATTAAATCTATATACACATTATTTACAAACTATATACAAATTTATACATCTGCGTAAGAAATATTGTCATTAGAATAAATCCTAACCATTTAAACGACCACCATTGGCGATGGGATCTAGCTAATAGTAACCTACACTTCTGAATAACCAAGACCAGCTTGTTTGTCAAAAGCAAGATTTTATTTACTAAATTATGGTATTTCAAAATGTAATTTTATTATTGTAATTTTATTAGCATTAAAGTAAGCATGTTTGAAAAGCTTCATGAGAAAAATACAGTTTAAGTAAGAAATTCAAAGTTTAAGTAAGAATTTAACAGTTTAGCATTTCTAAAGTCTAGGTCCCTAGCTAAGCTAAATAAATGAAATTAAAGTAAAGTTCATTGAGGATTCTTACGTGCTCCACGCAAAGTCCAGCAGCACTTCACCCTCATCGGAAAGTCAGAAAGCAGCAGCCAGCCCATCCCTAAGGGCATGACTTTTTATACCTTTCTATGCTAGCTAATCTAAGCGAAGGAAAGTTTTCATAAATCCACGAAGTCCCATTGGTTGAGAGTGACAAGTGACATGTCACCCACATTTCAAAAGTTCCATTAGGTCACGTTTCTTAAAGACCATTGTCTTTTCCGAATGCAACCAGGAGCTTCCTTGGTTTGCAACAATTGTAAATTAATGTTCTCACAGTGTTCATTTCATTTCCGCGGGTGCCAAGTTAGAGCTGACAAAATTGTCCTTTATCACTGACTTCCGACCTTGGCCACGTCCGACAAAATGGTGACAGCATGTCAGATTTGCTTAGTGAATGCAGCTTTGACGAACACTTTTTTCAGAATGGGCATCTTGTGACTTGTGCAGAAGTAAAATTCAGCTTTAGTAAACTCGAGCAAACTAGGCCCAAAAGCAGGCAACTTATGCTTTCTAGTAATAAACAAACACAAGAAAAGTATTAATGTAAGAAATAATGTTGATTCTGTATCCACCCTAGGTTTACTAATTAATTAACCCTCCCGATTAGTCTAATGTTACCTAGCAAAATGCAAACAAATAAAGCAGCGTTTATATCTACCAGTCTTCATGAATCCATGAAACTTATATGCACCTAGAATAGTAGAAATGACATCACATAGACAAGGGAAAGCAAAATAAGCACATGCTTCTTTTAAGTTTGCTGCAGTTAATAATGACAAAAACGAAAACAACAAATTATTTTTATTATTTTGCACGAACAAAAAGATGCAACATTTATGCACGTTTATGAGCACACATGTTAGTCCCCCCATGTGTAAAGTTTAATCTAGGTTGTATTAACACGATACATCACAAATCATTAATAATATTATTCATGTTATGGAAATGTGACTTTGCGAGTTTAAACAAAATTTTGTTTTCTATCTCGCTCCATCACACCCAGAGTGAGTAGGAAGTCCTTCAATTCCTCCCTGAAGTTGATATGCTCGGGGGTGCTCCAAAGTCGTCTCCAATAAAGTAGGGGGTGATTAGCAATTATATCCCTGATTGGGGTCAGGTCCACATCTAAATGTAATGGAAGCAGGGGGGTGCTCTGGGGAAGGCGTAGAAGATGTCTAAGAAAACCATTCTCAATCGCCTCCAGAGTGGTAGCATTGCCGTGTCCCCAGAGCTCGACTCCATACGGCGCACCTCCCCTTGCTTGGGCCTTGTATATTTCTAGTGCAGGGCCTAGATTTTTTTTAGGGCAATCATTATGTACCTTCAAAATGACCCTTGAGACTTGCACAAGTTTTAAGTTTGCTTTAGCCACACGAGACCGCCACTCCATCCGATCATTCAAGGTAATCCCCAGATAATCAAATGTGGAGGTTCTTTCCAGGGCCAGACCATTCCTATGAGGATGGGGACAGTTTACTGCTCTGGCATGGTAAATCATGTATTTGGTTTTGGAAAGATTAATCTCCAGGTTCCTTATTGAGCAGAAATTGCAAAAAGCTTCTAGTGTTCGCTGAATACCCATTGATGATTTGGAAAGAAGTAACGTATCGTCAGCGAACATTAGGGCTGGTACGATGCGATCTGCCAAGCGGGGAGAATCTAGATCCTTCGATCCTTGAAGGTGGTCAACCAGTCCATTGACGAATAAGGAGAAAAGTGTGGGGGCCAAGACACACCCCCTGCCTACCCCCTTTTCAACTCTGAAGGGTGCCGAAAGCTCCCCCTTTTTTCCATAGCACTCCCTTGCATAATTGCCTTGGGGCAGGCGTTGTAACATATGGCAGAGATAAGGTGGAATGGCCATTTTTTGGAATATGGCCAGCGCTTGTCTCTATGTACGAGATCAAACGCAGATCGAAGATCTACGAAGATCAAGTACAGGCTACCTCCCCCTTTAATCACCACTTTCCAGTGAATTAGTTGTAGTCTGAAAAGTTGGTCTGTAGTAGAGACCTTAGCCCGAAACCCCGCCTGTAAGGGGGTAAGAATCTCATGTTCATCTAGCCATAACTGTAGCCTAGAGAGTAGTATTCGGGCAGTTTTTGTAGGATGTCGATTAGGCTGATCGGGCGATAGGTCACCGGATCAAGGGGGGAGCCCTTTTTGAAGATGGGAATGATTCCTGCTCCTAGCCAGGTGTGCTGAACATCCATGCCCTGAAGAATGGCATTAAACATTACCCAAATATACGGGGCCCATGCCTTCTGCTCGCTAAGGAACAAGTCGCCCGGGATCCTGTCCAGGTCCGGGGCTTTTCCTGGGGGTAAGTTCCTCAGGGCCACTGAAACTTCTGTCATAGTACAGTGTGGAACAACCGAATCTGTATGTTCAGGAACTTTGCACTCTAATAACTCTTCAGAGGAGCAAAGGGAGGCCTCAGAGGAAGAACTATTGGTTTGAGAGTACAATTTTTTTAAATGCAAGGTCCAGGCCTCTTCGCTTACATTAGGGGCTATGGCAGGAGAGCCGTCAGTCTTGCCTGTTTTGACCAAATTCCAGAAGTCCCTATAATCACATTTATCGAGTGCTGTTTTAATGTCAGCCCATCTAACTTCCTCCCAATCTAGCTTGGACTTCGAAATAATGTTCTTATAATGAGACCTTGCCAGCCTGATCGTTTCACTGGTAGCACTCTTAACCTCCCGTAAGAGAACAGATTTCGCCTGTCTACACATTTTAGTGTACAATTTGTTTTGGCGAGGTGGCGGAGCCTTCTTAGTAGCAGTAGAATAAAAAAAAGTAGCTATTTTGTCAAAGAAGACAGAATGGGTTTTGTGCAGTACATTTAAATGAACAGTTTCAAGCTTGTCCACAGGAACAGTGGAAACTCTCTGTAGAGTGTTTGCAACTTGCTGGTACATTTCAGCAACCTTATCATGTGATTGCGCCAAGTTCCCCCATCTGATTCGTCTACCTCCGCTAGTGGCGATTACATTTTGGTGGTAGGGTCCCTCATCACATCGGGGATTTTGGATTGGACCGATTGGACCGATTGGGTAGTTTAGATCTAAAGATAGAAGATTGTGATCACTATCTACTCTCGAGATAACTGCAAAGGCCCTAATATGTGACCAGAGTTCAAGATTGACCATTATATAGTCAATGCTGGTACTTTTTCCTGGTCTATTTAATGTTACCTTGCCAAGTGTGTCTGTGGGAAATCTTCAGTTGCAGGCTCTGAGGGAGTGTAAGATAGTTAGTCTGTTTAGTTGTAAAACAAGCGGGGTCCAGCCCTTTGTTGGGTACATGGAACAATCAGGAATGGACCATACTGAGTCCTCCTCCTGGGTAACGGATCTAGTGCCTCCTAAGGGTGCAAAGTGGCAGTTAAAGTCACCCCCTATGATTTTGTGAGTCGAGGCTGGGAGCAATAAAAGGAGTTCTTCTAACTGATTTAAAGTGGTAAAGGCCTCTGATGGCGGTGAAGAACGAAGGTAGACATTGACCACTGCCACCTTTAGGCCATCTGGAAAATTGAGAAGGATAGAAAGGATGTCAGAGGAATGGGTATCTAGCACTTTCACTGTACAACCCAGGTGGGTGGCCGCCCAGATGCAAAGTCCCCCGTAGGGTCTTCCCCTAGTCCCCCGGAGGGCAATAGTACAAAACGTTGCAAAACCACTCTATGGGGGGCGGTCAGGGCCCACGTTTCTTGAAATAGACAAAGATCATACTGGTCTATTAGTGCCCCCCACTCCGAGTGGTCCAGTTTTGACTTGATCCCAGCTAGATTCCATGAGGTGAGCTTAAAAGTAGGGTTCTCTTCTTGTGGAGTGGTGGGAGCAGGAAAGGAGCACCTCACTGGGTTTGGGCTCACCATCTCAATTTGATTATGATCGGTGGGTACGGGCGTTCGGGGTGCTGGACTAGATGGTGTCATTACCTTCCTCCCAGCTTGGCCACTGTTCCCAGTAGTGGAGAACTGCCTATTTGTCCCCTTCGTCTCCCGAGAAGTACCAAGGCCGGATGTAATTTGGACGATCTCGGAGATAAGTGATGGAGTTAGTCAGTCTACAGCATTCAAGGGGTTGAATCTATTTACTAAAGGGAGGATTACATCTTTACCCTGTGCACCAAGAGAATATTGGTTTGTGGTGCTGATTCTAGATGTTGAAACTGAGGGGTAGAAGTAAGCTAGGGGGAGGGTGTGAATTAGGCCATGCGAATCAAGATTGTCCCACTTGAGTATATGGTTAACCACCCCCCTATCTCTGAAGTTTATTACCACACATCCCCCGTCAATGTCCTTGTTTTTCAGTTCCAACCACCTAACTCTACGAGCAAACAAAATTTCTCCTTGCCCATGTCCAGTTAATGGTCTATTCCTGCTGAGCCAGTGTACGATCTTATTCTTGAGCTCAGAAAAAGTTTCACCCCGATCTGGGGGTAGGGGAGTTACCCCCGCAAGAACGACTACTTAGGGTGAAGTTGTGGGGGGCAAGTGCAAGCATGGTAATGGGTGTCGAAGTTCGGAAGGTTCCGATTGTAAATTACTAGCTTGATAAGCCTCTGGCAGTTCTAATTGCCTCAAATTATTACCCTGGGGATATCTTCCCTGGGAGGTATGTCAAGGCTTTGTGGAGATAGCCCCGTTTGTAGTGGTGGGAGCTATCTGACTCAAGCTCGGAATAGTTAAGTTAGGATTCCCCTGAGCCTTATCAGATACAGGATTTACTGCATGAGAACCATTACTGGTATGGGGTCCTGGGGCAAATCGGGGGTTGCTATCTGGATCGATGACATCAGCGCTATTCCTGTTGGGGGGAAGAGAATTACTGCACCCTCAAGCCTATCATTTAACAGAGAGACTACCCTGTCAATCCGGCTCATTACAGACTTGAACTGGGTCTTGATAAATTGTTCTAGATGAGTTTGCATGTCAATTAAGAGATGGGAAGCCCAGGGGGAGGTAGTGGTGTTTGATTTGCGGGTGCCGAGGCAACTAACGGGCCCTCTAGTTGATCGGGTTCCTTTGTTAAAATTATCTTCGTATTTCTTGATTTCTTTGGTCTGGGAGGGCCTTTTGGTAGATTTTGGGACTTGGGTAGGAGGTGGACGGGGGCTAAGGGTGACGTGTTGTATGGGCTGGGCACATGACATTTTGTTAATAAATGGGTCGTGCGATGTGCCTAAGGTATCAAAAGATGGCACAACAGGAGACCCTTGTGACAATATGGCTTCTGAAATTACACGGGTAATTGAGAGGCATAGCTCGGTATTCTCTATTGCCGATGACACTGCTCCAATTGCCTTTTGCAACATTTTGTCAATAGCCGTTGCGCTGGGTACTTGGGCGGTTGATGGAGTTTGTTGCCGAGTCTGTAGGCGGGAAATTGGGGGGGTTAGGTTTTCCCATATTCTGACCAAAGAGTAGAAGTAAACTAAGAGAATGCTACACCCCTTCGGTTATATGGGTAGTGGGAATACCTCACTCGATGACTTGAAGTATTGCTATACGCTCATCAGACCTTTCTAGCCATATGTACGTAATATTGACCAGCAGTTCAGAGTAACTGTGTCATTTAGCCAATACACATTAAAAGTACCGGATAGTATAGAGGGTAGCCCAGTCCAGGCACTCCAGGTCACGAACAGGCACAAACAGGCCCACCCTTGGTCCCGGGCTTCGTCCCGGCTTCGACCCGTGCCACCTCCCGCGCCGCGGAGTTTGGGGAGTGGCTTATGTGCGCGATGTCCACGCCTCCCCCTGAGTCTGTGCAGGTGTGTAGGCACTGGTGCACCCTGGGGAGTGTAGTCCTGTCCCTGGGTGTTAGCGCTGTAGCGGTCGGGTCAATTGGCGGCAGGCAACCCCCTGAGTCTCCAAATCCTGCGCTCTTCTCCGCTTTGAAAAAACAACAAAAAGGAACCCACTTCGCGAGGTAGAGGCTGCGCAATGTCCACGCCTCCCCCTGAATCTGTGCAGGTGTGTAAGCACTGGTGCACCTGATCCAGCGGCCTATAGAAAATATATCATAAACAACGCTACCCAACTTTATAGCCTATAAACAAAATTCTACACTAACTTATGGACCCATTTATAAACATGACATATTTGGGCCTACTGAATCAGGTGGTCTGATTAAATCTATATACACCTTATTTACAAACTATATACAATTTTATACATCTGCGGAAAGAATGTTGTCATTATAACAAATCCTAACTATTTAAACGACCACCATTGGCGATGGGATCTAGCTAATAGTAACCTGCACTTCTGAATAATCAAGACCAGCTTGTTTGTCAAAAGTAAGATTTTATTAACTAATTTATGGTATTTCAAAAAGTAATTTTATAATTGCAATTTTATTAGCATTAAAGTAAGCATAGTTGTAAAGAATCATGAGAAAAATACAGTTTAAGCAAGTGAATCAAAATTTAAGTAAGTATTTAAAAGTTTAGCATTTCTAAAGCCTAAGTCCCTAGCTAATCTATATGAATGGAAAATAAAGTAAAGTTCTTTGAGGTTTCTTACGTGCTCCAAGCGAAGTCCAGCAGCACTTCACCCTCATCGGAAAGTCAGAAAGCAGCAGCCAGCCCATCCCTAAGGGCATGACTTTTTATACCTTTTAAGCTAACTAATCTAAGTAAAGGAAAGTTTTTCAGAAAACCACGATGTCCCATTGGTTGAGAGTGACAAGTGACATGTCACCCACATTTCAAAACTTCCATTAGGTCACATTTCTTAAGGACCATTGTCTTTTCCAAACGTGACTAGGAGCTTCCTTGGTTTGCAACAATTGTAAATTAATGTTCTCGTAGCGTTCATTTCACTTCCGCGAGTGCCAAGTTAGGACTTGACAAAATTGTTCTTTTCCACCGGTTTATGACCTTGGACACGTCCGACAAAATGATGACAGCACGTCAGACTTGCTCAGTGAATGCAGCTTTGACGAACACTTTCTCAGAATGGGCTTCTCGTGATTTTTGCAGAAGTAAAATTCAGCTTTTTAGCAAACTCGAGCAAACTAGGCCCAAAAGCAGGCAACTTATGCTTTCTAGTATAAAACAAACACAAGAAAAGTATTAATGTAAGAAAAAATGTTGATTCTGTAACCACCATTCGTTTTCTAAATGATTAACCCTCCCAATTAGTCTAATGTTACCTAGCATTTGCAAACAAATAAAGCAGCATTTTATATCTACCAGTCTTCATGAAATCCATGTAATCTTATGTGCACCTAGAATAGTAGAAATGACACCACATAAACAAGGAAAGCAAAATAAGCACATGCCTCTTTTAGGTTTGCTACAGTTAGTAATGACAAAAACGAAAACAACGAATTATTTTATTATTTTGCACGAACAAAAAGATGCAACACTTATGCACGTTTATGAGCACACATGTTAGTCCCCCCATGTGTAAAGTTTAATCTAGATTGTATTAGTATAACACATCACAAATCATTAATTTTATTATTCATGTTATGGAAATGTGACTTCGCGAGTTTAAACAGAATTCTGTTTTCTATCTCGCTTCATCAACTCCCTCATCTGGTGATTAACAAATCACCACACCAACACCCAAAATTTGGTAATTTAAACTTCCGAGAAAATGATTCAAATTCATTTAAGTCAGTAATCCTTAAAAACCTGTCTCTGCATAATCTTTGGAATTAGCATATCGCTCTCTATGCAACTCCTGTAATTCAATCTCCCTTTCTTCTGACTTTCAGTTTATAGATCCTTTTCTTTTCTTTCAACTGTTTCTTTCTCTTATGCAACAAACAACCTATTTTCGTCAAAATAAAAATGAATATTATTATAATCAAAGGTGCCAAAATCTTGCCAAGAATTGAACTACCAAAATCATGAAACCAATTTTTAATTGCTTGGAATCTTTTTGAAAGTTTCCCTGTAAAATCATCTTCTTCTAAAGGAATTATCTCTGAATGCATTTGTGTAATGTTCTTAATGTACATCTCAATATTCTTACTTTCATCAGGTATATATGTGCAACAATGTTGTACATGCAATATGCCACAGACTCCTCCCTCTTTTGCTAGAAGTATATCTAAAGCAAGGCGATCTTGGATTACCATTGATCTGATTGCAATTACTTCAACATTCACTAATTGAAATCCATCAGCTGTGTCAGTTGATAATCTATCAACAATTGTGGACAATTTTCTAATTCTCCCTGCATTTAGGGTTATACCAACAAAAGGTATCACTGCTTGAAAAATATCTCCCAGAATTTCTGTAAAAGTTTCTCTTTTGACTCTATTTACATAATTATGAATTTTAAACAATCCTTCTGAATCTCTGTCAACATGAAACACTTTAGGAAAAACAATTCCCACATAACAAGTTCCATACCAATGGTCTGGAAGGTTGTAGTAGGCTTTGTCACCACAAACAAAATAAATCCCAGGAAAGATAGGATCTTTTCCACCCTTGAATCCCCAACCTCCCAAAATCTGATAAGTATCTTCACAGTTACTTGCACCTACGAAATAATTATCAAAAAGTGTATTATCTCTTCTAATGCAAAGCTTTCCACTAACTGGTTTGTCTATGTGAATTGCAACATTTTCAAGCATTTTGCCATTTAGCTTCTCATCCTCTTTCTGCCAGAACCTGGACTTAGTCTGCTTGACTAATTCATTTCTTTTATAAATTGCTCTTCTTTCTTCAACCAGGTTCAAAAATTTCTTTCCCTCCGCACTTAATTTACATGTTAAATTATTCTTGTAAGCATACTCATAAGTGAGTTCATTAGTAACAATGAAAAATTCTCTCATTTGTTTGGCTTTCTTATGTTTATTTAAAGCACCCTCAATCTTTATATTCGCAAAAATCTTGTCAAAATCTGAATAGTAATATTCTAAGCGTCCAGTTTGATAAAATAAGCTAGTTAACACACTACATGTTACACCATATGTAAGAGGAAGCATATTGTATGTTACTCCCTCAGAAACAGAAGCAGGTAATTTTACGCACACATAACAATCTTTTGCGTCCATTACCTTTACATATTCACTCAAAAGTTTAGTGAATGTATTGCTTGAAAAATCACTAATAGATTTATCTTGATGAATGTTAGGCAGATGATCAATAACTTTTGCAGATGCACTATGTTTAGTTTGACTAACTAAAGCCTTACTTGTCGTGTTAACTTTGTGTAATTCTCTGTTCATCTCTAAAGGGATAATCACAGCTAAAACTAACCAGAGCAGAATTAAAATGAGCAGACACACCAGAGTCATCTTACAACATCTCTTGAAAACAGAACACCTTGAAGTGCTCTCCTTAACATAAGGCATTTTTGGTTAGCTTTGTCTCGAAATAAAACAAAAATTTATTTTAAAATTTCTAAGAAACTAAATATTTATTTATACCCCCCTTTTAAAATATATATATATATATATATATATTTTTTTTTTTTTTAAACCCTAAACAAGATTTCTTCGACCTTATGTCATACATAAGTTTTCTTCAACTAAACAGTTTTTCTTCGACCTTATGTCAGCTAACAAAATTTCTTCAGCCTTTTGCCAATTTAAATTTTCTGTACTTCAATCATTGTCACTAATTTCTTCGATTTCGTCTTCTTCACTACTACCATAAATGTCAATTACAGGTGGAATTACTAAATAAGTCCACTCAGGAGACTTGTATTTCTGGTTTGGCCTTATTATCCTTTTTCCTTTTCTCGACACTACTTCAATTTTTCTTCCAACTCCAATTTCTTTTCCAGGACTCTTTTGACTACTGATTTCTTCGACTTGTTCTTTAGGTTTCTTGATCAACCTAACTCTCAATCTTCCACCAGGCCAGTAGTCTGCTTTTCTCACATATTTCTTCTTTGGTTCAGAAGCATTTGATTCTGACTTCCAAGCCCTTTTCTTTCTGTTTTCACTTTCCCCATCCACGTCACTTTCTTCAGTTTCGTAGTCTGAAATTTCAATCGTCTCAGGAACTTCTCTATTCGGCAGTTTTACTCCTTCAGGAACACCTCTCTGATTTCCAATACTGGTACTTGGTAATTCGTCTTCTTCCTCTTCTTCAATTACCTCCAACTTTCCAGATTTTGGATTTCTGTTCCTTACTTCAGAGCTTGACTTCTGCTTTTCGATACTCTCCTGGTCTGAAACTTCCTTTTGTTCCACTTCTCTGTTTCCAACAGAATTAACTGAATTCTCAGTTTTCTTTCCTTTTAACAGATTCTCTTCACCTTCAGAATCTATTTCAATAATTTCCAAGTCTTTTCTTGTCAGTTTACCATTCACAGGCACAGGTTCCAGATGTCTACCTTCCTGTCGATCTTCAGAATCTGGATTAATTTCACCTTCTACTTCAGAATCAGAATCATCTGTAGTATCACTTTCAACATCAGAACTTTCGGGAGTTGGTACTGGAATAGTATGACTAGGATGAATCCAACGTTTCAATCCCTTGCATTTTACTGCATTAGTAGTGATCAGAATTATTTGCCTAGGCTTCTGCCATCTAGGAGCCAGACAATTTCTTCTCCGATGTACTTTTGTTCTGACCCAATCACCAGGCCTCAGATCATGTGTCAAAACTTTTTCATTTGATTGTGCTTCAGTTCCCACCTGATTAGACACAGAAGTCACTATATCAGATAACCTTTTACAGTAATCCAAAATAGCACTGTCATTTATGCTCAACAGTTTACCTACAGGTACAAAAGCTTGCCTCATAACTCTTCCCATTAAAATTTCATGAGGACTCAAACCTGTCTTTTTATCTGGTGTACTTCTTAATGACATCAAAACAAGTGGAAGAGCATCTGTCCACTTTACACCTGTTTCAAGACACATTTTTCCAATTCTGTTTTTAATTGTTCCATTAATTTGTTCAACTACCCCAGATGCCTCTGGTCTGTATGCACAGTGTATCTTCTGCTCAATACTCAAAGCTTCACAAATTAACTTCATTAATTTGTTATCAAAATGGCTTCCTCCATCACTCTCAATAGTAACTGGAAAACCGTACCTTGGGATAATTTCTCTGAGCAGCAGTTTTGCTACTGTAATTGAATCACAATGTCGTGTAGGAAATGCTTCTACCCATCTTGAAAATAAACAAACAATCACAAGAACATATTTTAAACAATTGTGTAAGGGCATTTCAATGAAATCCATCTGTAACCTGGTAAAAGGACCACCCTCTCGACCAATTACTCCTGTCCCCACCACTGATTTTCGGTTTGGATTCATTTGTTGGCATGATAAACACCTTTGACAAAAAGATTCTGCAATTGTTCTAAATTTAGTATTGAACCAAGTTTCTCGGAAAAGTCTGATCATGGAATCTCTTCCAAGATGAGCTGGACCATGATATAATCTGGCCATGTCAGCAATCAAGCAATTTGGTAAGACTACTCTGCCATCTTTGTAAACCCACACTCCATCTTCATCACGTGGTCTACAATCTGATCTTAACCACAGATCTTTTTCTTCATCATCTGCTTCATTTTGTAAATCCCTAATCTCATGCCATGTTTCTATAACTGTTGTTAGCATTAATGAATTTGAATCAGATTCTTTACTCTTTTCCCGATTGTATGCACAACCCCTTCTTGCACAGTATTTTGCTGTTTCATCTGCATAGGCATTGCCTTTTGAGATATAATCCACTCCTTTAGTGTGCGCAGCACACTTTACAATTGCGATTTCTTTCGGCAATTGTATTGCTTCAATTAATCTTTTAATGAAAACTGCATTTTTAATTGGTGACCCTGCTGATGTCATATAGCCTCTCTGAGACCAGAGTTGTCCATAATCATGCACAACTCCATACCCATACTGACTATCAGTAATGATGGTAACTCTTATATCTTTTGATATTTCACATGCACGAATCAAAGCAATCAATTCAGCCACTTGTGCTGAACGAATTCCTTCAAGACATGATGCTTCTTCAACATCTGCAACTGTACAGACAGAATATGATGCTTTTAAAACACCTCCCTCTGTCCTCAGACAGGAGCCATCCACAAAGTAGACAAAATCTGATTCAGATAAAGGTCTATCTTTGATGTCATGTCTTGGCTTCGTGCAAAATTCCATAACATCTAAACATTCATGTTCTAGTTCAGTGTCATCAACAATTTCAGAATCTGGCAGTAATGTAGAAGGATTTAGATTTAAACATCTTGAAATCGAAACATTATCTGCCCCTAGTATGATTTTCTCATACTTTGTCAATCTGCTGCTTGTCAAATGCTGAGTTTTACCTCTTGTCAGCAATATTTCAACTGAATGAGGCACAAAAACTTTTACAGGAAATCCCATAATAATTCCTTCACTCTGTTCAAGACTGATACTTGTAGCTGCAACTGCTTTCAAACAACCTGGTAATGCTTTTGCAACAGGATCAAGAACTGCAGAGAAGTATGCAATCGGTTTCTTTAAATTCCCATGTCTCTGAATCAACACAGACAATGCACATCCTTCTCTCTCACTGCAATACAGTTCAAAATCTTTCTCATAATTTGGCATACCTAAAGCAGGAGCTTGGCATAAACTCTTTTTCAGGTTCTCAAAAGATTCCATCTCAGCTTCATTGAGAATAACTGGATCTTTTACATCAGACTTTGTCAGTCTCTGTAGTGGTTTCGCAATTATTGAGAATCCACTTATCCATTGTCGACAGTAACCAACCATTCCCAAGAACATTCTGACTTGTCTCTGTGTCCTTGGAGGTTGCATTGCTTGAATCATTTTAATTCTCTCAACTGTCACTTGTCTTTTTCCCTTTGCAATTCTGTGACCAAGATATTTTACTTCTTGTTTGCAAAACTGTAATTTTGCTGGGGACACTTTATGTCCCTCTTCTGCAAGGCGATTCAACAGTATTATTGTATCAGTCACACAATTTTCTCTTGTCTTAGCAGCTATCAACAAATCGTCGATATACTGCACCAACGTAGACCTACCAGGTAAATCTAGGTTTTCCAAAGACCTTTTTAACAATTCATTAAATATTGAAGGACTTTCTGTATAGCCCTGAGGGATTCTACACCATCCGAGGGTCCTACCTTGGAATCTGAAAGCAAAGATTTCATAACTGTCTGGATGCAAAGGAACAGTAAAGAATGCATTGCAAAGATCAATAACAGTATACCATTCAGCATCATGTGGAATCTGGTACAGAATCACTGCTGGATTTGGGACCACAGGGCAACATGGAACAACGATTTGATTAACCTTTCTCAAATCTTGTACGATCCTAAATGTTCCATTTGACTTTTTAACTCCCATAATTGGTGAATTACAAGGACTACTCTCCATTTCTTTTAATACACCTTGTTTGATGAATTTTTCAATTATAGGCATAATACCTTCAATTGTTTCTGCTTTCATTTTATACTGTGGAATGTTAGGAAATTCTATTCCCTGTTTCAATGTAATTTTTATTGGATCTACATTTTTCATCAGACCCATCTTATTCCCAGTAAAATCCAATATTTCAGATTTCATTGTTTCCTTGAGCTCTTCAGGCAAATCTTTCTTTTCAAATGCAGGAAACAATTTTGTTTCATCTGTTTCCATCAACATCATTGTCATTCTATACAAACCATCTTCCTCCATTGTTTGTAATTCAACCCCATCAGGAGAACAATATATTCTGCAATTCATTTTACACAGAATGTCTCTGCCTAATAAATTTACTGGACTACTATTACAAACCACAAATCTGTGTTTGTCTCTGTAATTTCCAATTTCAACTGGAACTGGATCAGTCAAATCAGTTTTAATTTGTTGATTGCTTACTCCAACAACTTGGATGGTATCCCCAGAGAGAGGTAGGTTTTCAATTTCCACTGATCTAACAGTAGAACGGGTAGCACCAGTGTCCACTAGAAAAGTGATGTCTACATCATTAACTTTCCCGTTTACAAATGGACCAGACTGGTCAACCTCAAGAGTGGCTCCAACAACACACTCTTCCTCCTCTCCCGGGCACCGTCAGCAATAATCATCAGAATCACTGTCTTGGCTTTCTGTTAACAAAAATTGTTGTGAAGCATTTTGCATTTGTACCCTTTGCTGCTTTTGCTGTTTTTGTGGTTTTATCAACTGTTCACTTCCCTGAAATCCCACACTTGAATTATATTTTTGAACTCCCCCACAATTCGGAAATGGTGGTTGTGGCAATTGATCCTGACGGTTATTCACCTGTTGCTGCAACTGTCGTTGAATGTTTAACTCGTTTAAACCTTGTTGAATCTGTAGCTGTTGCTGCAGGTCAACACCATTCTGCATCTGTGGATTCAATAAGGGATTCTTTAAATTTTTAGGAGGTTTAGGACACTCGTCTCTCCAATGTCCAAATTCGCCACAATTAAAACAAGGTAATCTTTGTTTCATCTCCTCAATCTTTGGGCTACATTTTTTCGGAAAATTATTACCTTTAAACTTTCCTTGTATCTGGTTCGTATTTCCAGTTTGAACAAAATTTGTGTTCTTATTACCCATACTGGCAATTTGTTGTTCAGCCACCTTTACCTGAGCCCACATGGCTTTCTCTTTGAGCTTCTTTTGTCTCACCTCTAACTCATCACTGCAATACTTAGCTTTTCTCAGAATGTCATCCACAGAAAGTGATTGCCATCCTACAATGCTATTCCTGATCATGTCTGCAATTTCAGGTTTTAGGCCATAAACAAATCTATAGACAAAATGACTCATATCCTTTTCATCCAGCTTTTCATAGCCACTGTATTGTTTAAAAATTAATAGTAACCTTTCATAAAACGAATGAACTGATTCTTTTGTTTCCTGATTCGTCCTTTCTATTTTAACCCAATCAACTTCTTTGGGTGGAATTTTGTTTTTCATCCAAACAATTACCTTTTCATAAAAATCCATTACAAGAGGATTCGGAGCACCTGTTTCTTTGATTCGTTCAGGTTCTGCTTTTGGCCAACTTATTGATATTTTGCATTCTGTCCAAAGATCTGATGGGACGACAATGTCGAAAAATCCATCTAAATCAATCCACAGAACTTTTGAGACTTTGATAAACCTATCCACTTGTCTATACCATTCTATTGGTTTCTCCCTCAATTTTGGAAAGTCATTTGTGAATAGCAGTATGTCCTGTCTTGACCAAGGGACATGAACATATCCTCCACCTGCAATCTCTCTCATTGGGAATTGTTTTGACAATTTTTCCAATTTCTCCTCTTCCTTCTTTTTCGTCCATTTCACTCTCCACTTATTGAGTTCTCCCAGCTTTTTGATGTAAACAATCAAATCTTTTATATGTAATATTCTTCCCATTGAGTTCAAACTCTCAATGTCATTTTCTGAAAAGTCTAATCTGTAATGCTTTGCAAAATTCATTTGTTTACTCACATCGATTTCAAGTTCCGCTGCTAGTTCCTCTAACTGGTCATATTTATTCTTTGTTTTCCACTGAATACTTTTACAAATGAACAGTAGTTCATCATCTCGATTGTAATTTAAACTATCAGGACCAATAGTTCCAATTATTAATTCTTCAATATTTGCTTTCAATTTAGCCACATCAAGTTTCGGAGTAGTCACTCTAACTTCAGGACTCCCTACATCTGATATTGCACCCATTGGTGTTTTTGGAGATAAATCCTCATTAAAAGTTAAATCTGGCATTCTCGATTTTGAAGAGTTTATATCAGATATGTCTGAATAAAAATTTTCAGCAACCCTTTGAATTTCTGCATTTAAAGGAATAGTTAACCCAGTTTTGTTTGATTCTCTTTGGTCAAAAACAGGCTGAACAGGACCAATCGTTACTGGAACTGTCACAGCTTCCATACTTTTTGTCATTCGTCTAATTAATTCTTCCTTAGATCTTAAATATTCAGCAGAATCAACAGCCTCAACATTTCTTGTCTCTCTTGCATAATCTTTTGGGGCTTCTCTTGTCATTGGAGTCATTGAAAAATGTCTACCTTCATTCCGAACATTATCAAATTCTGGTCTTCTAGGAGTTTCAATAATCTCACAATTTTTTGGATAAAGTTTTGGAGCTTCATTAATTGGAGGTGCACTCGGTGAAGTTTCTGTAGAAACTACCGGAGTAGACCATGATCTAGGAGGTCTCAAAGGCTGATTCTTTCTAGCAGTAGTGTATATTTCTTCCATAACTGCATCTTCAGATTCACTTTCTAAAGAATTTCCAGTAGGAGTACCCATAACCATTTCCTGAATTAAATATAATCCTTCACTCATATTTCCCTGCCTCCACATTCGCAATCTGTCTTCATGAGTATCTCTTCTCCAAGCTGGAGATTTAGAAGGTCTTTTAATTCCACTAGCTTCTCTTTGTAACTGATACATCTCATCTTCCCACTCAACTAAAGCTTCAAATTGAGTTGGTCTCGGTTTAGGAATAAGAGCATTCATTTTCTCTCGTAAATTTCTCAGAACCTTTACATTGAATGAACCATCATCAGGCCAAGTTAAAACACCGTTTAAGAGTTTTAAGAGTTAAATTTAATTCACAAAATCGTTCGTAAAATATTTCCGGGATGTTCCGCAAAGCAACCAATCCGTGCGCGAAACACACCAACAAGCCAATGACAGTTGAGCTACGTCACTTTTCTGCTCAACTAATAAAAATGGAGTTTTTCTGAAGGACCAATCAGCTTACAGGTCGTCAGAGACTCAAGAACCAATTAGAGTACAGTCTGTGACGTAGATCACCCAATCCTAGCGCGGCTCTGTGACGTACACAGCAGCTGCGGTTTCTCGTTTCTCACTCCTGGCGCTTACCCCTCCTTCACAAAATCCTTTCACAGCGCCATTTTAAGAACACTTTTCAGTGTAAATTAATTCTTAAACAATGACAATAAGGACTCATCTGTTTGTTTCACTATTTAGGATAGTTTACATACATTCAAGTATCCACACTTCGGAATAGTCGGCGCTATTCACACTAAGGATAATTCCCAATTGTCAGTAGAGTAATTCTTACCCCACCCTTCTAACACGTAAAATTATGAACTCGTTTTCCTCTGAACGCACCGCGAAGTGACAGTTCGAAAGTTCCACTCGAACATAAATTACAATTCAAACTCGCACTTTCGCACTGAAAATTCCCTAAATTCAAACACACATGAAATCCGTACAGGACTCTCACCTGTTTATAGAAATCATGCACCGTTAGCAAAATAACGACGTTATCCGTACAGGACTCTCACCTGTTTATAGATATAAAACATGTATCCCTACAGGACTTTCACCTGTTTATAGATAGTTATGCACCGACGCTACTTTACCCTTCGATCAAGCTCGAATATATCTAGTACTTTTATCACAGTGAGTTTTATGGAAGGCGCTTTGTCCCTATTCTCATGCTGCTCTAATTTCTTAGATAACCCTCACTATTCAAGATTCACACCTAGCCCTAACACTGTGCTGCACGGCGACAACACTTGTGGTACACGGCGATACCACTTGTGATACTCGGCGATATCACTGTAAACAGAACAGATGACTTGCGTGACTAATTTCTTGTCACACAATCTATACCGGTATAGCTTACAGATAGCACGAAAAACAAACTCAACATGTGTTAAAACATCGATCCTATTTCCATACCATAACACCTTAGCAACCCTTAGCAACCAACATATTACCTTGGTTACCCTTAGCAACCATCAATTTCTGCTACCAGATAATTGATCCAGCGGCCTATAGAAAATATATCATAAACAACGCTACCCAACTTTATAGCCTATAAACAAAATTCTACACTAACTTATGGACCCATTTATAAACATGACATATTTGGGCCTACTGAATCAGGTGGTCTGATTAAATCTATATACACCTTATTTACAAACTATATACAATTTTATACATCTGCGGAAAGAATGTTGTCATTATAACAAATCCTAACTATTTAAACGACCACCATTGGCGATGGGATCTAGCTAATAGTAACCTGCACTTCTGAATAATCAAGACCAGCTTGTTTGTCAAAAGTAAGATTTTATTAACTAATTTATGGTATTTCAAAAAGTAATTTTATAATTGCAATTTTATTAGCATTAAAGTAAGCATAGTTGTAAAGAATCATGAGAAAAATACAGTTTAAGCAAGTGAATCAAAATTTAAGTAAGTATTTAAAAGTTTAGCATTTCTAAAGCCTAAGTCCCTAGCTAATCTATATGAATGGAAAATAAAGTAAAGTTCTTTGAGGTTTCTTACGTGCTCCAAGCGAAGTCCAGCAGCACTTCACCCTCATCGGAAAGTCAGAAAGCAGCAGCCAGCCCATCCCTAAGGGCATGACTTTTTATACCTTTTAAGCTAACTAATCTAAGTAAAGGAAAGTTTTTCAGAAAACCACGATGTCCCATTGGTTGAGAGTGACAAGTGACATGTCACCCACATTTCAAAACTTCCATTAGGTCACATTTCTTAAGGACCATTGTCTTTTCCAAACGTGACTAGGAGCTTCCTTGGTTTGCAACAATTGTAAATTAATGTTCTCGTAGCGTTCATTTCACTTCCGCGAGTGCCAAGTTAGGACTTGACAAAATTGTTCTTTTCCACCGGTTTATGACCTTGGCCACGTCCGACAAAATGATGACAGCACGTCAGACTTGCTCAGTGAATGCAGCTTTGACGAACACTTTTTCAGAATGGGCTTCTCGTGATTTTTGCAGAAGTAAAATTCAGCTTTTTAGCAAACTCGAGCAAACTAGGCCCAAAAGCAGGCAACTTATGCTTTCTAGTATAAAACAAACACAAGAAAAGTATTAATGTAAGAAAAAATGTTGATTCTGTAACCACCCTTCGTTTTCTAAATGATTAACCCTCCCAATTAGTCTAATGTTACCTAGCATTTGCAAACAAATAAAGCAGCATTTTATATCTACCAGTCTTCATGAAATCCATGTAATCTTATGTGCACCTAGAATAGTAGAAATGACACCACATAAACAAGGAAAGCAAAATAAGCACATGCCTCTTTTAGGTTTGCTACAGTTAGTAATGACAAAAACGAAAACAACGAATTATTTTATTATTTTGCACGAACAAAAAGATGCAACACTTATGCACGTTTATGAGCACACATGTTAGTCCCCCCATGTGTAAAGTTTAATCTAGATTGTATTAGTATAACACATCACAAATCATTAATTTTATTATTCATGTTATGGAAATGTGACTTCGCGAGTTTAAACAGAATTCTGTTTTCTATCTCGATCCATCACACCCTGGGGAGTGTAGTCCTGTCCTCGGGTGTAAGCGCTGTAGCGGTCGGGTCAATTGGCGGCAAGCAACCCCCTAAGTCTCCAAATCCTGCGGTCTTCTCCGCTTCAAACAAACAGCAAAAAGGAACCCACTTCGCAGGGGTAGAGGCTGCGCTTATGTGCGCGATGTCCAAACCTCCCCCTGAGTCTGTGCAGGTGTGTAGGCACTGGTGCACCCTGGGGAGTGTAGTCCTGTCCCCGGGTGTAAGCGATGTAGCGGTCGGGTCAATTGGCGGCAGGCAACCCCCTGAGTCTCCAAATCCTGCGCTCTTATCCGCTTCAAACAAACAGCAAAAAGGAACCCCTCCACCTGAATCCCCATGAAGATCTTGGTCTTTTCCATTTTGGAGTTTATTAAATTATTTTTACCGGAGTAGTTTGGCTATTGCTTTCTTTTGTTATGTTTGAGTTCTCCGACACCAGGGCGCACAGTCAGACTAGTTTTAAAGTTTGTTATCCATAGTGTTGCCTTTGCAATTCATTGTACTGTATTTGTGTTACAATAATTTTTATCGAGAAACCGCAAGGTGTGAATGTATTGCCATGGCTGCACACGAAGAATAAGCAATTATATTTCTTACTTAGGAGTTCTGATTGTTTTTCCTCTGTGCCATACACAAAATGCTAAGTAACAAGATATTTGTAAAATTTAAATATAAACAACACCTCTACACTGGTATTTCCATCAGGTAAAACTGTTAAAATTGGATTCTAAATGTAGCTGATTTATATTTTTTATTTATTTTTCATTTGAAACTTTCCTGTGGCATGACCAAGCCCGAATATCAGCTGCTGAATTCTAGTAACAATTAAAAGAAATTTAAATTGCATTATAAAAAGGAAGTACTTCACAGAATGAAAAAGATATCTGAAAACTTAAAGAGCAGAAGAAGATGCCTACTGTAACCTTATCTGAAAAGTGTTTTTAAAATATTCTTGAATGTAAATTGAGCTGCAAATAATCTAACTGACAATAGAGAAGCATAGTAACACCAGCGGTGGTTCGCTGGAGAGGAACACTTTAAAAAGTAGCTTTTCTAAATGTGGCTATATGTAAGCATTAAAATAACTTTGCTTTTTATATGAATTGCAGTTTCCGAAATGAAGATGTTCTCCCAGATGGTCTCGCTAATGGGATACTAAATGTTACACATGCCTTCAACAAAATCAGAAAAGTTCAATTTAACCAGCGCAGGAAAAAATTAATGTGTTTGATGGAATAAAATTGTTTCCCATTGATAAGAAAAGCTTCTAGGAGAATGATGGCTTTTGAAAGTTGAATGCACTATAGAATGAAAAGCATTTCAAAAAGGTGACCATTTCAGCCATGAAGCGAGAAAGAAGGGGTGCTGGAACTTGGGTAAAAACATGTTATGAAATTAGAAAAGATTCAAGTGAAATACAGTTTGAACTGCAAAGTGTGATCTTGACCTGCAGACATGGTAGCCGTGGTCTAAAAGTAGCATTCTGTCTGCTTTGTGCTTGTTGTAGGTTCAACAAGGCCTGCTCTTTACATGTAATCAATTTGTGCATCTATCTCCCCAAACCTGTTTTCTTAACTTTATATCAGTAGTCATGTCTTCCTGCACAAATGCAAACATAATTCCAGGCAAAAGGGTGCCGTGAGCATCTCTTTTCCATGTCTATTTCAAAACTAATGAATTATGGTCACTTCCTAAGGAACTGAACTGTGTGTATATATTTACTACAATAAAAGTACTGAACTTAAGATCCTTTAAGGATTCTCTATTGGATTAGTGTTTGTGTGATTTCTGAATCTGAGTGGCAATTTAGGGGTGAACTCCAATGTTAAAATATATAATGTTCTTGGAAGAGACTCCCACATCTCATTGTTTTGTCTTCATGAGAAGCAAAATATATGTTGCCAGTTTACATATCATCCATTACTGGTGTTAAAACTGGGATTTCTGGTTGGCTAAGGCTTGCGCCAAAGCCAGGCAGAAACCACCACTCTAGTCAGGGCAAGGGAGTTTCACGCCAAAGATAACCCCTGCTCACCTCCTTGGTAGCTTGGCACGAGCAGACAGGCTTATCCCGGAGGCAATGTGTAAAGCATTTGCGCACGCACACAGCAACAACATCCCAGGCACACTACAAAAGGAACTCCACACAAGGTTATATAAAAATAGCCATTTGTATTCTCAAAACACATCAGATAGTAATCACACAATATACATTGTGCCAACTGGCACGGGCAATATTCACAAGGGATTATTTACACAGGACAGGGCCACGTGGGCCACTGTCAGGATCAACACTTAGCAGAAATTGGTACAAGTAAAAATAGATCATAAAACTACAACCAGTAACTACTGGTAATCACTGTACTCCACCTCAACCTGTTACATAAATTGCATTATGTACTCTTCTCACTAGTCTAAACACATTAGACCCTACCTCCTAAGTATAACTCACATTTAGGGGCGTAAATCACAGTGAAGTACAATCTCACTAACACAAACGTCCATAGGTAAAACCATCTCTAGAGGTATCAAAAACAGGGTGCGTTAAACATACTAAATGCATTACATTTCCTAGCACCACAATCACTTCAGCACATAAAGCACATTAGGGCCTTGTGCCCTAAACCTCTACCAGCCCCCCTGGCCAACTGCCCATCCAAGAAGTGGCTCAAATGCCCTGTGTCCAGAATGTCAGGGCACGCTGCCAATGCAGCGCCAGTCAGGGGTGCGCCTATGCGCAAACCTAAACGTTGCAGCTGCCCACTACTTGCTGGGCACCTGAGAACAATCACTGAGGCCTAAACGCTGCAGCTGGCACTAAGTGCTGCGCAGCTGTGGAAGGCCTGGCACCTCTCATTCAAAGATTGCGCCTAAACGGTGCAGCTGCCCACTACTTGCTGGGCAGCTGTGAATGCAAAACTGCGGCCAGGGCCCTCCCTGGCCCTTAGGAACAAAACTGCGCCAAATGCTGGAGCCCTCTAGCTCTGGAAATAAATACTGTGCATTTTGGAGCCCTCTAAGCTCTGGAATAAACAGTGCACCACGTTTGAGCCCTCTAGGATCTTACTATATACATGCACGCTAGAACTGGGGCCCTCGGGGGCAAGAAAACGGGCCCCTCTAGCCCTCGGGACCCCCACTGGGGCCCTTTAAATAAATATGGCCATCGTTGGAGCCCTCGGGCTCGGGAAATAACTGGGGCCTGACACTGCCACTGGCCCACTCAGGAAAAGAAATTCCCAATCATTGGAGCCACGCATGGTCTCGGTAAATCAAACGTTGGGACGGCTCACTACCATCTGGGGCTGCCGAAATGCACCCCTGCCACTGTGTAGCGCACTGGCGCCAACACACGCCCGGAGCCCCCAGCCCGTTTCCACTTACCGGGCTGCTCTCCTCCGGCGGAGCTCCTCCGGGCAGGCGGCAGGACATCTGCTGTGCTCGTGGTGGGGGCAGGCACCGACAATATGCCTCGCACCCCCTCCACTGTTTACCGCTGCTGGCTAGCGCCCGCGGGGTTCTCCCTCCGCAATGGGAGCCCCGCATGGGCAGGCGCCAGCCCTCATCTACGGGGCAGCGATTCTCTTCACCCGGGCCCCCCTCCTGGGAGACCCGGGACTGGAGCTGCACTCGGGGAGGTGGGGTAGGCTCCAGTCCTCCTCGCACCACAACTTCCTGCCGGACCTCCTCTTCCATCCAGCAGCCCCGCCCACAACCAGGCGGGCCGCGGACGGCAGTGGCAATCTCCAGGGCAATTTCGGCCCCATTAAAATGAGGGGTAGGCACCCTCGACATCAGAAATTACTCTGGCATCTGGGGTGGGCACCCGCCACGGCTTCGATAAGCGGGGTGGGCACCCGCATTAGAGTTCAATCATCCAGCACGAAGACGCGGGTGGGCACCTGCGCACATAACTAACCACACGAGCGTGACGGCACCCGCAAGGCACAAACAGAGGGGGGAATCCCTACGATGGGATTCTCTCGGCAGCAACGCAGCTCAGCGCTGCCAGGGCACCACCAGAACACTAGTTGTCAGGCTCAAGCCAAAGCGCCCTAGGAGAGGGAAATAAAGGGCTTTCCATAGATTCTAAGTCCTGTAGCAAAATACTGGAGCACCCAGCTCCTGTGGCAAAGGGAAAGTCCTCCAGGCATCCAGGGGCTGGGCAGGGCCCAGGGAGGCAAGCCTTCCCCTGGGCCCCAGCAGCAGCACACCCTTGATAGATTCGAGTTAGGAACAAGAACCAAATCATGGGGTCACAGCCCCTCTTTCATACACCATTTCCTTTGTTTCCAAAGGTGCAGGCAAGGGGCGAACCAGATGCAACTGGTTCTTGAGCACTTTGTTTTGCTCAGCCCCTCTGCCTAATCACAGGATGGGTCAGGGACATCAGACACACCACAGGGGGTGGAGCCAGCATTGTGGAGGGAAGGCCCGGCCCTATTCAGGTCCCAGGTGCGCTCCTCCCTGCCATCAACATGCAGATCTCTCCATTCACCACCGGGGCAGACCCATCCTGACTCCTGGAGCCAGGCACACCAGCCAGCTCCAGCCAATCACAAGCCAGACAGTCAATTCACATGTACTGCACAGACATGCCAACTTATAGAAGTGGCACTTCCACACTAGACACAATAAATCTGCGCACATCATCGCACACCATTTAATCACACGAGTTCGCACATACCAAACTCCACCCTGCACTCCCCACACATCAGGAACTACCATGGTCACACATATTCCCCATGCATTCCTATGGGAGGGCAGGCCACTCTCACCACACATACACAGAGAGCGCACGCACTTTACACTGGACCACAGGGAAAAGTGCGCAGAGGCCTAAAATCACCAACACCAGGTTTCGGAAACAGGCTAGGCAAATGCAAAAAGTTTCAGGGTGAACCTGCCCAAAGGGCCAAGTCCAACAACTGGCATCTTATGGCATTGAGAATCTGTCTTTCCCGTTACTGTTGCTCAGCAACTTCCTGGTTTACTTCACTTCCTGTTTTACCTTAAATACAACGTGCCAAGTCAATAATAATTTTTGAGATGTATATGTATGTGTGTATATAGATATATTGCCACAAAAAAAGAAAAAGGTTACAGGGATGTTATAGTTTGGTTGACATTTCACTTGTACAAAACCATAGAAATTCAGCTAATATGGTTACCTGAGTTAACTATAACTTGCAACACTGCAATGCACTGCTTATGACCTCACATATTACATCACTTATGACATGTTCAGTGACATCACTGATGACATCTCAAATAACATCAGTGATGACATCATCCAGTGATGGAGTGTTTTCAAAAAGTTTATGAGCGTTAAATATATATGCCAAGGTGCATTGGTGAATCAGTGGGTGTATGAGTGACTGTATGGATGACTGAGTGTGTGTGACTGAATGTATAACTGAGTGATTAGGTGTCTCCGTGAATGTATGGATAAGTGACTGGTTGTGTGAATGTGTGTATCTGTCTGTCAGTTCATGTCTAAGTGGGTGTATGAGTGGGTTAGTGGTTACATGAATAGCTATATGGGTGATTGATTGGTTCTCTGACTACCTCTATGGTTGTCTGGTTCTCTATGTGTGTGACTACCTGAATGGATGAGAGAATTGGTGAGCCAGTGGCCTTATAGGGTACTGAGTGTGTGTCTGAGTAAACTGTATGGGTGAGTGAGTGTCTGTATAGCTGTGTTGGTAATTGAGTGCATTTGTCAACATGGGTGAGTAACTGGGTACGTGAAAGACAGTATAGGTGAGTGACGGGCATGTGAGTGACTGTATGCATCAGTGAGTGAATAAGAGACTGGCTATATGGTGCATGCTTCTGTCAGTGACTGTTTAGGTAAATGAGTATGTGTTACTATTTGTATGAGCATGTAAGTGTATGTGTAAGTAACTGTTTGTGTTAGTACAAAACTGCATGATTAACTGTATGGGTGAGTGTGTAGGTGTGTGAGTAGTTCTATGGGTGACTCACTCAGTATGTCACTGGCTTTATGGGTATATGAGTGAATATGTCAATGACTGAATTGCTTAGTGAACGGTTATGTGAGTGGCAGTATGGGTGAGCAAGTGGATGTGTGTGTAGATCCGTGAATTAGTGGGTGGGTGTGTAAGTACTGGTATGGCTCTGTCAATGGGTTTGTGAATGGTTTTGTGGGAGTGGAAGTGGGTGTATAAAAGATTCTATATAGATGTGAGTGAGTGGACCAGAGATGATGTGGATGATGTTATTACTGATGCCATCAGTGATGTCATTTGAAATGTCATCAGTGATGTAATCAGTGATGTCACTGACCATGTCATGAGTGATGTATTATCATAAGCAGTGCATTTCTTAGGTGTCATTATTTTGTGGAAGGGTCATGAGTAACATTATAATTGTATTATCACTCAGTGGTTGTGTCCCATCTGTATTTACTTTCACTGTATTTCAACAGCTGTAATCTGTAATTATTCATGGAATTTATTATATATTCCTACCTCCAATGGGCTGTTACCATCATATGACCATCACTGTTACTTATTTCATTATTTTTGTAATATGCAATGTTTTTAACTGTACATGTTCAGGTGTCTGTTGAATTTAGTTTACCTTCCTGTCCTTTAGCGGGCTTTTCACCACATTTTATCATCTTTGTCGTTCTTTCTATTTCCCTTCTTGTAATCCAATAACCATTGATTCTGCATTTTCAGTTTTCTTTGATTTGGATTTTACAGGTGGACACAAAATTCCTCATCTTGGTTAAGTCCAAGATGATCTTTAGTTCTCTCTTTTTATCATATATTTTGAGTCCAATCTTCTAAATTTTGGAGTTCTGACCAATCTAGATTTTGATTTTCCCACCATATCAATGCCCTAGAATTCAAATGTTTCCACCTGGTTATTGTGGTCCTCCTTGTAATATCATAGGCATTTGAATATGCCAGGTCACCATTCCTTAGTACACGTATATGTTCTAAATACATTTGTGTTTCTGTAGTTGGCAAATTGTACTCCCAATATATATATATCTTTTTGCAAAGGCTCTGGAAATATTTATTGAAGCTATTCTCTGCTCCACCCTCAATCTACACAAAATAATTGTCATCAATAAAGGATAACCATATTATTATCTCATTCGAGATTCTTGTTTAAAAAAAATTTAACCTTACCCTCACCAAGCAGATTCCTTCTTCCATCTCCCCATGGTGGGATTCTCATAACTTGGTGCAAATTATTTGCTGATTGCAGTCCTGCAGACTTTGTGGGGTGCATCATTACAGAACTGAAAGATATTGTTTTTCAGTACTGTTTCAATCATCTCAAGCAACATCCTGGTGTGCTCCCATCTACTTATATTCTCCTTTTGTAAAAAAATAGTTACATGCAATAATCCCAACTTCATGATCAATGCTTGTGGTGAGAGATATGAAGACCATTGTCACAAGTCAATAATCTGTATTCCACTGAATGATTTGGAGATTACATAATAGGTCTGCGAAGGAAATAGAACAAGATCTGCAGGGATGGCTGACCTATCACAATTTGTCCTGCGAAAGGCCTCTCTCCCTACCCTACCCAGAGCTGAAAGTGGTGATGGACACATTATTGTTGGGTTGGAGTATCATTTGGGGGAGGTGACCAGAAGTCTTGGGTCTCAAGTGGAGATCTCAATCTACTGAAGATGTGGAAAATTAGTCCGTCCATGAAGACATTCCTGTTCTACATCAAGGGAAGGCTGGTGCAGGTTCTCATGGACAGCACCACCACCTTGTGGTACTGTAACATGCAGGATGGAGTGAGGAACCGGGTTACTGTGCCAAGAGACTTTGCATCTCTTTGAGGTCACAGGAGCATTTGAACACCTTTATGGCCACTAACCACCTGGCAGAGTCCTTGAATGCCAGTGCAGATAAACTAAAGGGATGTCATCTGGCAGATCATGAGTGACATCTATATCATGAGGTGGTGCAGGGTGCCTTCCACTAGTGGACAAATACTGTCTAGATCTTTTTGCTTCAATCAAGAATGTGAAGTATCAACAACTTTGCACATTGGGGTTTTCAGCAAAACACATGTTAGGATATGCATTCTGTTTGAAATGGAACAAAGGACCCTTGTGCTCCTTGCCACCCCTACCTACTCTGGCACAAGGGTTACAGAAGACCAGGAAGTATTAGGCCCATGCCATTGTACTGGCCCTGGATTGGGCAATGAGAGTGTGGTACCTGAAACTCCTAAGCAGGAGCACCTGTCTTCTGATCCGACTGCCAGTTTGCAAGAACTGCATGTCTCACCAACAGGACAGGGTCCTTCACCTAACTCTATGCTAGTTACACCTCTTTGCACACGTCGAGATTGGGCTGCTGCAAATTGACAGTGTTTGATTTTCCACCGGAAGTGGTTGATGTCATCCTCACTTGCAGACGTAACTCAATGAAATGCAGGAATATTGCATTTCCAACATAGTGAACGGGACATTTTTGATTCGTATATTAAAAACACAAATGTTCAGGAGCATCAGTGCAAAAAAGGACTGGCAAAGCAAATGGTTCAGAACGTGACTTTTAAGGCAAGACCTAATGATTTTTACTATGTGTGTTCTTTCTACAAGTAATGTACAAATACTGTTTTCAAGAAATGACAGACTAATTAAGACACATGATAAATGATTGCTCTTTTGATTGCTGGAACGAACTTTGGCGTATTTCAAAGACTGCGAGCCCTTATCTGCTGCTATTTGACCTGCTGACGCTTCCCCCCGCCGCTAGCTCCGCTGCAAACCGGGAGCGGCCGCAGAGAGGCGGAGGCTGCAAACTACAAGCCCCAGCAGTCCTCACCAAGTTCACGCCCACAAACGCGCCCGGAGGCGCTTTAAAACAGCGTGCTGCCTCCGGTCGAGCGGATTGCTCTTTTGATTGCTGGAACGAACTTTGGCGTATTTCAAAGACTGCGGGCCCTTATCTGCTGCTATTTGACCTGCTGACGCTTCCCCCCGCCGCTAGCTCCGCTAGAAACCGGGAGCGGCCGCAGAGAGGGGGAGGCTGCAAACTACAAGCCCCAGCAGTCCTCACCAAGTTCACGCCCACAAACGCGCCCGAAGGCGCTTTAAAACAGCGTGCTGCCTCCGGTTGAGCGGATTGCTCTTTTGATTGCTGGAACGAACTTTGGCGTATTTCAAAGACTGCGGACCCTTATCTGCTGCTATTTGACCTGCTGACGCTTCCCCCCGCCGCTAGCTCCGCTGGAAACCGGGAGCGGCCGCAGAGAGGGGGAGGCTGCAAACTACAAGCCCCAGCAGTCCTCACCAAGTTCACGCCCACAAACGCGCCCGGAGGCGCTTTAAAACAGCGTGCTGCCTCCGGTTGAGCGGATTGCTCTTTTGATTGCTGGAACGAACTTTGGCGTATTTCAAAGACTGCGGGCCCTTATCTGCTGCTATTTGACCTGCTGACGCTTCCCCCCGCCACTAGCTCCGCTGGAAACCGGGAGCGGCCGCAGAGAGGGGGAGGCTGCAAACTACAAGCCCCAGCAGTCCTCACCAAGTTCACGCCCACAAACGCGCCCGGAGGCGCTTAAAAACAGCGTGCTGCCTCCGGTTGAGCGGATTGCTCTTTTGATTGCTGGAACGAACTTTGGCGTATTTCAAAGACTGCGGGCCCTTATCTGCTGCTATTTGACCTGCTGACGCTTCCCCCCGCCGCTAGCTCCGCTGGAAACCGGGAGCAGCCGCAGAGAGGGGGAGGCTGCAAACTACAAGCCCCAGCAGTCCTCACCAAGTTCACGCCCACAAACGCGCCCGGAGGCGCTTTAAAACAGCGTGCTGCCTCCCGCCTCGCGGGACGCGCGCGGGACGGGCCGGGCGGAGCCCGGGCAGAGGGCGGGCCGTCTGTGGCCGTCCGAGGCAGACTGAGGCTGTGCTGGGCCTATTCTCTTGCATCCAACTCTGCACCCCATGAGAAACGAAATGTCTGCTGCTGCTACAGGTACGAGTCCAGAAAAAACATTTGTGGACAAAGTGGGAGGCTTATCATTGAAGGGGACACTTGACAATTATTTTATTAAAGTACTTAATGATGTAGAAAAAGAGACCATGCTCGTGGAACGGAGGGCAGAGCGATGCCGCTCGGTAGAATACATGAAATATAAAACAGCCATAGATTCCATGCAGACTGGATCTGAAGATCTCATCTTGTCCTAGAGCGTTCCACATCTGCTGCGAGACTGTACCCCTACACCGTGTGTCTCTCCGGGGCAGCCCTCAAGTCCTATTCCCCCCACTACTCCTACTAGTCCTACTAGTTTAAAAAAGAATTCCGTTAGAACAAAATGTATATCTGATAAAACAAAACGTAGCAAGAAAAAAAGTTCTATCTTGCCTTTAGTCCAAGGACCACCGCCTTGCAAAAGAAGACGAAAAGAAGGCGCAAAGCAAAAAATTAGGACTAGCCATTCAGATTTTGGGAAATCTAACAAACCAGGGATCTTGGCTGAAGAGGTTCCAGTTGTTGTTGAAGACTGCCCAATTAATTTGGTAACCCAGCAATCATCTTTACATACTGGGATGGACATTGGTATTAGTGTATCCAGTAGTGCTTCCACAGAATCTGCACTGAAGCCAGTATACACAAGTGTATCATTAGATAGTATGGAACATCTGATTAGATCTTTTATTTTACCTATTATAGAAAGGTTAAAAATAGTGGAGAAGCGTCTGGAGGTGATGGAGTTGGAAGGTGGGGGGAAGGATAGCTCACCCGAAGTCTCAGCGAGTGTGGTAGTGCCGCCGTTATTTCCGGCTACACTAGCTGTGGCTAATGCCCCTAAAGTTTCGCTTAAACCCACTAGTGCGAAATTCAACCCTTTGGAAATAACAAGTTCTAGCCAAAATAAGTCAACTCCCCCAAAACAGACTAAAAAATCAGTTATTATTTCCACGAGTAACAGTCAGAGAGTCCAGGAAAAGGCCTTTGAGGGAAAACCTCACGAGCAAAGAAGTGGCACTAGATATTCAGGGGGTATAAAGAATAGAGGTCCACCAGCAGAGCTCCCCCCAGAAGCTGTACCATATGTGGTTGTTCTAACTGGGGTTCCCATATTGGGTGATAATAAAAGGGAAGGATATGCCCAACTCAAGAACAAAATCATGCATTGGTTAAGACTACATAGATCAATTACCAGTAACATCAATGGTGAAATAGTTCATGTTCACCGATTATCATGGTTGGGCAGCCGAAGTAAAGTAATTGAAGGAGATGTGGTTGTAGTCAACTTTAGAGATACGCGTGCAGTTGACAACATACTAAACTGGCCATTAGGGAGAGGTAATAATAGCATCGTGCCTCGCCCCTTGACTTATTTCTACCCTAGATCTTTAGTGTTTGCCCCGAATTACATAAACAGACAAACAGATGCCCATACACTGTTTCCAACTTCATTTAATACTGGGTATATGCCACATATACAACATCAAATGCCCGTCCCAGATCCTTATGGGTGGAACACTGTACCATTTAATGCCAATAGAAATTCTAATAGACGCATGGACCATCTGAGGCCTTTCACTCCCCTGGAGACATACAATAGATTTGATGTCTTCAGTGGAATGGACGATTGCGATTGAAAGTTACAGACTATGATGGGCATGGGTGGCCAAACTTGTGTTACAAATTTAGATAACATACCCGGGGAGGTTCAAGAAGACATTACCTTGTATTCTACATTAAATATGCTTTTGGGGCAGGAGAAATTTGTAAGTAGCACCCAGAAAGGGGAGGTAGATACAGAGTCACAAGTCAGTTTATAAAGTGACATCCCTAACGAATTCAGCAATAAGATACAGAATCCAGCCTCTGTAAGGGAGGTGGAAGTACAGCCTGACCTGGCCCTCAGAGACTCGGGAAATGGCCAAAATTGTCACCACTTACTGTCTTAGGAACAAGATAGTCTCTCAGGATTGGTTAGATTTCATTGACAATTATGCAATAATAATTATGCAGGAAACTTGGGCAATGGAATCTTACCACCGCCTGGGCTACCTAAACTTTTCGTTATCTGCAACCCAAACACAGAGGGGCAGGCCTATAGGGGGCCTGACCACCTGGGTTAAACAGGATGCTAGGTATACCACGGAGTACTTAGACTCCAATTCTAAGGACATACTAATTGTGAAACTCCACTCGCCTGAGTCTGGAGATTTGTTAATTTTTAATGTATATGCAAGGGGTAATCCGGGGAGTAAACCCTCCAAGACGGTCAAACAATTAGGTCAGTGCCTAAAACAATACAGAGGTAAAGTGAATATAATAATAGGAGGAGATTTTAATTGCTCTTTTGAGCCACTGGATCAATTTGACCTCGACCTTACAGAGGCAGAGGATGACAGCTGGCAAATCCCATCCTTAAATATACCACCTATAAAGAAGTGGACTCAAGCAGCCATTCAGCTTAAAACCTTTAGCCTCGAATATGGGATAAGAGCAGTTAATGGTAGAACCAAAGGGGACAGGGATGGAAGTCCAACTTTTAATAACGGCATTCGCTCAAGTAGAATTGACTATATTTTTGTTAATCTGGAATATTGGGCGGCTAGCCGGGATATGAACATCATTAATAGAATCGAGAGCGACCATAACCCTCTTAGCTTAGAGTTCCAGTTTTTCATAAATATGGGAGTCCCAAACACAGATACATCCAATGATATAGTCCTTGCAAATAATATTAGAAGGATAAAATGGTCGGAATGCATGTATAATTGCCAATGCATCCCAGAAATGGAAGAATTGGTCTCAAATGCAACTAGCGAGTTACAACGCTGCATGGTTAGTAATGATTTTGAGAGCAGGGTGGTCCATATTCATACAACTTTATTTTTAAATCTTGGTAAATTTTTTACAAAGGAAAAAAGTAATCGTCCACATAAAGGTAGAAAGAAACAGGAATCCTGGTACGATAAAAGATGTAGAACCGCATATAAATCTCTAGCAATGGCTGTGAGATCAAAGGATAGGCTCTCTATACGTGATGCGAGGCAACACTATAAAGTAACCCAGCAGGAAGCAAAAAAAAGCTGGGATAACAAATACTGGGAAGAGTTATATGAGGCATGTAAGGCCAGAAATATGATAGGATTCTGGAACCTAGTGAAATGGGGTAAGGGATCAAGTAGGACACAGTCCGATAACTCAGTTCCACCCTAAAGATGGATATCACACTTTAAATCCCAGTTTGCAAACACCGAATGGGTGAGTGGGGAATGTCCGGATCTTATAACAAACAGTGTAGGAATTACCCAGTTAGTGTTCAGTTGTAGCGAAGTGGAGAACGCTTTAAACACTATTCCAAGAGGAAAAGCGCCAGGGCCGGATAAAATTCCTGCAGATCTTTTTCTTCATTGCAGAGAGGTATGGGTGCCATACATAGAGTTACTGGCGAACGCAATCTCTAAGGGCTCCCCAATTCCAGATGTCTGGAGGGGAGCCGAAATTATTCCAATTTTTAAAAAAGGGGATCACGCAGACCCTGCAAACTACAGGCCAATTAGCCTAATTGCATGCATCCAGAAGGTAGTGGCAAGACTGGTATTGCACAGGATCCAAGAATGGGTCGAAGATTCCGGGGTTATGTCAGCCCTACAGGCTGGCTTTCGCCCTTTCACCAGTACTGTGGATCAAGTTTTTAGATTTTCTAATATTTATTGGAAGTGGGTTATCCTTGGGGGGGGAACTCTCTACACAGCATTCGTCGACTTGAAATCGGCCTTCGATTTGGTTCCACGTTCAAGGCTGTGGCAAGTACTTTATGACCAAGGTATGCCACAAGAACTTCTTGCATTCCTCATTAAATTACATCAAAATAATTATGCACAGGTTAGGTGGGGTAACCAGGCCCAGGTCACTGATAAATTTAACACCGAAAGAGGAGTCAGACAAGGGTGCGTTTTAGCACCAACTCTGTTTACATTATATATAAACAGGGTTATATAATATTTTAAGGATGCCTATACAGTTGCACCTAAACAAAATGGCATCCCAATACCCCTGCTAATGTTTGCAGATGACACCCTTTTGATCTCTAAAACAGAGGAAGGGCTACAAAAAGCTATTGGTTGTTTTGAGGGCTTTTGCAAAGACCATGGACTAATTATAAATGTGTCTAAAACTAAATTCATGGTCATGCATAGACACAAGAAAGTGAGGGGCACAGTTTACATGAATAATGAACTTTTAGAACAGACAGACAGCTTTAACTACTTGGGCATTAATTTGGGATCTAGGCTGGAATGGAAGCCGCATATGACCCACCTGATAGTGAAACATGCACAGTTAGCAGGTGCCCTCTTGAGAGAATTGAGATTATCAACTACCCAACCACTGGCTCCAGTTTTAAAGATATATGACACAAAAGTCAGGGCTTCGATGTTATATGGGGCTGAATTATGGGGGGTCACTGACGTTTCCGCTCTGTCTAATGCACAAAATAATTTTTTGCCGTGCATAACTAAACTTCCCAAATCAACACCATTAATACCTTTGTACATGGATTTGGGATGTCAGAAAATTAAGGACATAGCGAGTTTTCGTCCAATGGCTTATTGGAGGAGGCTTTGGGTAACGCCTGAACTAACACATTATGCTTCGGCACTTCTTGAAACCAGAAATATGGATACAGGGGGCAAAATATCATGGTTTAAACAGGTCAAGTCACAATTCAAAGTCCTGGAATGGAGCAACTTTGGGACAATCCATCAGAAAATATTTTTCCATCACGAAAGGCCCTCAAAGAGATGTATTGGACCAATATTATACAAAGGGAATTTCAATCAAATACCGATGCATCATTAACCAGGGCTTTTTTGGAACTCAAACACATCCCTGAATACGAGCGATACTGGGACCTCATTACCATTCCCAATGACAGGAAGCTTTTTCACCAATATAGGGTAGGAACTCTCCCTATTAATACATTTACAAGTAAATGGTCAAGTAGTAAAGATCATCATCAGTGTCCGTTCTGTGAAGCCCACTCAGCTGTGTTTTTTGCAATTTTCACCCCGAGTGGGCTGGGTATGCTCAGACGTGAGTCCCAGGCTCTTCACACCACTGGAGTCGAGCTATCCAGGCTGATGAAGGCTGATAGCCAGAAACCGGTCCTTGGATGCTTGATTCCGGTCTGGGAAAGACATGGCTTGGTAGTTCGGACTGGACTGTTCCCATGAGGCACAGGGTCAGAGCTGATTTGCATATAGCCAGTGTCTAACCCAGGGTGGTGTGGAGTGCAAAAAAACGATGGATGTAGGCCCAGATCCTTGTACTGGGGTGAATGTATGACATTGATCTACATTCTGTCCATCAACTGTGTTTTTTGCAACTCAGAAACCCTAGCACATGTACTGTTCATATGTCCAGCTTATAAAGCCCCACGTCACGAATGGATCAAACCTATATGTATATTAAAAGGCATCCATAGTGATACTGAGGCACTCAGGATTGTAAAAACTGACTGTTCCGATAGCATGGTTACTGCACTTGCAAAGTTTTTAAAATGGATGTGGTCCATACGAAGAGACAAAATGAAGTAAAAATTAACTGTAGCGTTTTAACCCGCTTTTTTATGGAAAGTAGTAGTTTTTTTAACTTTATAACAATTTTAAATGGTTCACTAACCTCTTAAGATGTATTATATTTATTATTTTAAAATTCTGTTTAGACCACCCAGCATAATGTATAATCAAATAAGCAAACTATCTTTATTATGTTTGTTAGGACATCTGGATGTAATAAGTATGAAGTGTTCTATATTCTAATTGATTGTTATTTTATTGTAATGTCTTTTATGACTTGAGTCGCAATAAAGACTTATTGACTTGACACATGATAAAACGAGTCGAATACATTGAAACAGGATTACAGGCGATGGAAGAAGCCACAAGCTAAAATGGCAATTAAGATTTTGTAATACAATATACTACACACTTCTTGCTCATGTAGCCAGAAATTAGTCTTGGTGCCTAATTTAGAACATGTTGATGTTGGTCATCTACCAAAGCGCAGCAGGTGTTCCGTTCACCCTATTCAGAGTGCATCAGGCATCCTTGCAATTTAGATAGGGTGGATGGAACATCTGTCAGTTTATTTTACAGATGTCCCACACCCGCTAAAATAGGGACCCCCTTTCCTTGAACTGAAAGGAGTCATTAATGAGTCATTTCTGAGATGTGTAGGAGATTCAACTGAACTTGCTCAATTTTTTACTTGTTCAAAACAAGCAAACACATGATGGCAACATTAACATGTTTATATGTCTGATTCTATACTTCATGTTCTGAAATATATAATTAATGTTCTACGAAGTCTTTAATTATGACTTAAATAGCTGTAGTGTTGACCAGCATCATAATAGCCGACAATGTACACCCATCTCCAGTTGACATTTTGACTAAAACAACTATCAGCAGTTTGATGATAGAAAAATTTAAAGAATTTTGGGGCGTTATGAACATTTTTGAAACTATGCGTTTTTGGTATTGATTTTGCTTGCCTATACGAGAGGAAAAGATTGGGTGGCGTGCTTGAGGTTTGAGAGCAGGGTAGAAGTTTTGCACAAGTCTTCACTAGTGCATTAAAGTGTGTGTTGCAGAAGGTGTATGAAATAGATGCCGCCAGGTATCCCAATGATACCTTGCGAAGCATGCCTCTCATTTGTGTTTTTTTCTAAATAGTATGTCTCTATGTACCTGTAGCATGTGTGGTAATTCTTTGTGTAATTACATTTCTGTATTGTATTTGCGTCTGATCTTCGTAAGTGTCTCTTTGAAAGGAGCAGCGTAACCCGTATATCATGTGGGCAATTGGCCAGGTCCCCCACCTTCCAAGGGGCCTCCTCAGAGAGGGATTTTTCTCCGTCACTGTCTTTTTCTCAACTTCCACCTCTCCCTTCTCTCTGCCCACCTCTACCTCGGACTCTTTCTCTCTCTGCCAAGTGTCTTCTTAAGGAGTTTTTGAGCTGTACCAAAGACCCAGTTCCATCTGAAGGACTCAGTTTTCTCAAAATTTAACATATAATTCAATATTGTTTGGCACCATGCAGTCTTGAAATAGCAGAAAAGGGTAATACAACACAAAGTTTTCTGAACCATGGCCTCCAGTATTTGTCTTGCTTGGGGCCCCAAACATCCATAGGATGACACTACCCCGGCAGGGCTGTAACACAGGCTCCGCTGCACAGGGACTTTCCTAATACATCAGGGGGTGGGCAAACCCTCAGGAGAGGGCAGTTATCCCAAAACATATGACTTTCTGAGAAATTGCATATTTGGGAGTCCCTTATCCAGGGCTTTAAGTGGGATGAAAAAACAGGGGGTCTCTTAAAGGGGCGTGGCCAATGTAATTAAGGGTGTGGCTTAAAAACACATAAGCTAAAAATCTGTGCTTAGCATAGTGTGCCACCTGGCTTGTATTTTGCTGTTTCTGTCATTGCATCCAGATATATGATACAACAAGTAACGTTTATGTTTATGTTTATAGAATGTTTTATAGCGCGCTCTATTACTCACGAGTATCCTGGCGCGTGTGGGGACGTAAGATGAGCAGAGTAAGTGATTAATTGTTAGAATTAAAAAGGTGAGTTTTTAAAGCTTTTTTGAAGAGGTAGATGTCCTGAATAGCCCGGAGGTGAAGGGGGAGTGCATTCCAGGCCCTGGCTGCTGTAACAGAGATAGACTGGCCCCCCAGCCTAGCACGCTTAAATCGTGGTAGGACCAACCTACACTGGTTAGCTGATCTCAGGCAGCGATTGGGAACATACATAAAAACGTTTTCTTAAGTACAGTGGCCCTAGCTCGTGTGTCGCTCTAAAAGAGAGAACCAACTATTTAAATAGAATCCGCTGTGCCACCGGCAGCCAATGTAGACTGCGCAGATGAAGGCGGACGCTAGACCTCCTAGGGATATTAAACAGGAGTCTAGCTGCCGCATTCTGGACAAGCTGGAGTAGTTGAATCAAATAGGATGGAATGCCACTGAACAAGGCATTGGCATAATCGAGCCTAGATAAAATTAGGGAACGCGACACTGTCTCTTTAGCTTCCCTTGGCAGTAGTGGAAAAAATCTGCGCAAAGCTTTCAGAGTGCCAAAACAGACACCTGTAAGTTTCTTAATATCATCCTCAAATTTCAGATTTTCGCTGAACCAAACGCCCAGATTTTTTGCCGGACCACCCATGGATTTGGGGCAGGGAGCCTCTGGTGGCCATAAGAGATCTCCGAAGTTGCTGGGAAAAGTGCCATAGAAGAGGACTTCAGATTTTTCCTCATTGCACTTTAACTGTGCAAGCCAGTGAAAGACGGAAGAGAGACAAAGCTGGACAGCCGACGTATCCAGATTGTCACCTGGCCAGGTAAACAAGAGCTGGGTATCGTTGGTATAGGCAATTATTTTTGCCCCCAACTGCTCAGCTAGGTAGATCAAAGGGGTCAAGTAAACATTGAACAGCAGGGGGCTAAGTGTAGACCCCTGTGGTACCCCCGTAGAAAGTATCCTAGGCGAGGACGCATGAGGTGGCATCTAAACCTGCTGGGTCCTATTATTTAAAAATGACGTCAACCACTCTAAGGCCGAGCCAGTAATGCCAATAGCAGACAGCCTGGCGAGGAGAAGCTCATGGGGCACCGTGTCGAAGGCGGCAGAGAGATCCAACAAAATTAGGACCGCTCTACCGCCTCCGTCCAAGCATTCCCGAATACCCTCCGTCATCTCAACCAGGGTTGTTTCAGTGCTGTAGGCTGCCCGAAACCCAGATTGGGCCGGGTGCAAGGCATTAGAGGTCTCAACAAAATTATCCAAACTGGCGAAACGCCATCTTTTCGCAGACTTTAGCCAGCGTCGGCAGCAAAGATATGGGCCGGTAACTTGACGGGGTGGAAGGGTCCAACCCGGATTTCTTTAAAAGCGACAATAGTTTAGCCTGCTTCCAGCAGATCGGGACAGTCGCGGTTAAAAAAAGAGAGGTTGACAATCTGAGTGACCTCCCCACATATTGTCTCAGTCACTCCCCCCAGCACTCGCGCCGGACAAGGATCCGTAGGGGACCCCGACTTCATAGACTTTAGTACTGCCAAAATATCTGCTTCTGCAGAGGGGGCAAATCCCTCAAACTGGCACACAGCAGATGTAGACGTAGGCAAAGAAGGCAGCAGGGGTGAAGTATTTTGGTCATTTCAGGCAGTAAGTAGACCGTCCTGAATCTTCACAATTTTATCAATAAAAAAGGAGGATAGCTCCTCGCACCATTTTTCTGAAGAGGGCAAAAAAGGTTGTGCGGCACATGGCGATAGGAAACTCTTTACGATGGAAAAGATTTCTTTACTATTATTAGTAGCCTTTGCAATTCTACCTGCGTATTAACTGCCTTTTGCTGACCTAATCGCAGCATAATATTCTCTCTGGGCAGTTCGCAGAGCAGTTTTCGCATCAGGCTGGTAGCCCTGCCTCCATTGGCGTTCCAGTTTTTTGCAGCCTAATTTCATTTCCCGCAGAGTGTGCGAAAACCATGGCTTTGAGGGGGAAAAGCGCATTCTGCGGATAGATCCCTGATTCACAGATGCTTCCGACCCCTTCTCAACCCATGCGTTAAAGCTCATTACAGCCTCACCCACCTCAGAACCCAATAAAGGTCGGTCCCGGGAGAGTGTGTCGGCGAGAGTGGATAAATTAATCTTCTGGGGGTGGACATTGGGAAGAGAGTCCCTGGCCCCTATGGATTTTTCCAGAGACCAGGAGAACCTAATTAGCTCGTGGTCTGACCATGTCACACTCTCAGGGCGTGACATCGAGATGTTAAAGTTGGAGCAAACTAAATCGAGTAAATCCCCCCGACATGCGTTGGTGCCTCAACCCATTGCTTAAGTTGGGCGAGATTCAGAGCATCAACTAAACGGCGTGCCTCTGTTGAATCTGAGGCATCCGCATGGATGTTAAAGTCCCCTAGGAGAAGGAACTTCGAGAATCTCAGAGCCCGAGGCACAATTAACTCCTCCAGAGCATCAATAAACTGCCCTGTGTATCCAGGAGGCCGATAGACCAGTGTGCCTCCCAGCGTAAAGTGCGGAAAAGTGGAGCACCTCCCCATCACCCAAAACATCAGAGGGCTCATAAGAAAAGATCCATTTATCCCTATATATCACGGCAACACCGCCTCCTCTTCCTGAAAGGCGATCTGCCCTCGTGATTTTAAAGCCCCTAGGAATGGCAAGCTCCACCACCGGGGTGCAGGAATCATTAAGCCATGTCTCAGTGATGAAAAATAGATCCAACTGGTTATCTGCCAGGAGCTCAAAAACATCAGGGGCATGCTTAACCAGGGATCGGGCTTTATTAAGCCCTGCTGTGATAATGGTATGATTAATGTTTTCAGGGCCGGGGCTGATGGCAATGGGATGAAAACGAAAATTACAGACTGGGCATTTCCTGGAGGAACAATCAACCACCACCCATGGACATTCCATTTCGCACCTTGCTGTATTTAGTGTCAATAGTTCATTGCGGGCATACCTTCTCTTGGCAGCCTTCCGCTGCGGAGGTAACCGGGCAGGGGGTCTGGCACTAAGCACGTCCGGAGCATGGATGGGCACAGACGGGCCCTCCTTTGGTGCTCCTTCGGCGCGCCAGCAGCGCGCACACTGCGCGCGTCCGCTGCGCGCCCGACCTACCATTGCAATTTATGCCCCAAGACCCTCCCCCAGCTAGACCGCTGCCTACGGTCCGCCGGGATCTGGGCCTCACGCAAGATGGCGCCCTACCCTGCCCTCCACAACAAACGGCACACAAAAGCCGCGGTGGAACGGGGTGGGAGGAGCGGGCTAAAGGTGAGTAGATTACCCACAGAGCACGGGAGTTTAAAAAATTAATTATAAAAGGATTCAAGCAATTTCCAGCGAACACAGTAATTTTTTAAAAGATGATTAAAAAGGTTTCCAAACAGTTTAACAACACAGCTGATGGTATAAAGTTAAAGCAGAAGAGAAAACACTCGCAGTCTGCCCCATCTTACAAGCGGGTATCGAGGAGCTGCCACCACCTCGATTAGCCGCAACAAGTCAGGACTATTGGCTTTGTCAATGGCGTTTAGTTGCATAAGCTAATAAGCAGCAACTATGGCTTTTATATAATATTGAAAAGCTTCCACTTAAAGTCCTGGTGACACAACAACAATGTTGCTGCTCCTGAGTTTCACAAAGAGAAGAGCAATCCAGAGAGACAATGACTCTCTTTCAAGGATTTCCCTTCCCCTCCAAAGCTCACATGGCATGACGTCATGCCGTAACTTCTCCACTAGTGAGAAGCGAGCAGTGGGAAAACGTGCACATCAATGTGCATGCACTCACTACAGTCTGTAAAAAACAGACCGCCTGCGCCAGGGCACAATACAGCCCGATAGAGACCCGTTTCGAAGCCTCCATTAAAAAACTGCCGGTGCTCAGCACTGATGAGATCCAGTCATTTGAAGCCCTGCCCTTATCACATTCTGGGGGGAGCCAACCATTTTAAGTTAGGCCACTGTGCTCTGGTTGCTTTCTTAATGATAAAATACAGCAATAATCAGGGATCAGTGGGCCCCTCAGCCTCTAGTTCCCGGTTCCAATGCACCTACTGCACTAACATAACCTACACCCCTGTTTGCGAGTTAGATGACTGGTAAAGCATAAACAGCTTGTCTGCCATTCAAACTTCACTGTGCTGCCTATTGTAAAGGTGTCCTCCTGGTTGCCCAACATTTTTCCGCAGTAATGGCTCCTGCATTCATGGAGAGAGCCTTATTGGGGGGAAAAGGGTGGTGGCAGGTTCACTGTACCATGCTGTCAAAGAGGACCTCACTTTGTGATTCATGCCATACTGTCAGGATTTTGTGCTCATACTTTGGATTACGAAGACGTTCACTATATATTGAATATTGAGAGTGTTCCCTGCATTAATTGATTGACATATTCATCCATGTAATGTAATGTACAAATTACTTTTAAAGCGCAGCTAACACCTAACGGTTTCTTGGCGCTCGAGCAGCAGGGAGAGAACAGTTCGCGAGACACGAGGCGTTAGCGGTAAACACTACAGAACAAGTGAGTCTTGAGAAGGGACCTAAAATGAGCATAGGAAGAAACAGATCTGATACTTAAAGGGAGTGAGTTCCAAAAGAAAGGAGCAAGAAATGAAAATCTTAATCCTCCATCTTTCTTGGGTTTAAAAGCCGGGACCTTGAGTAGGGCCAGGTAGGAGGAACGAAGGTTACGAGAGGGAACATAAGGGTGTAATAGTGAAGAAATGAAAGAAGGACTCATACCGGCGAGAGACTTAAAAGTGGTGCAGCCTAACTTGAATTTGCACCGCTCGGACACGGGGAGCCAGTGAAGGGACTTTAACAGGGGACTAACGTGTTGGTGCCTAGGTTGGTGGTGGATGAGGAGTGCAGCCTGGTTTTGAACAAGCTGCAACCTTTTCAATAAATAGTCCGGGATACCTGCATAAAGAGAATTGGCATAGTCAATCCTCGAGATGACTAGAGCCAACAGGACTAGGGTGAGGGCCTCAGTGGTCAAAAAACGGGCAATTTTCCGGACTTTACGGAGCTGAAAGAAACAAGACGAAACTACAGCATTGATCTGAGGCTTCATCTTAAGATCATTGCTGATGATGACTCCCAGACTTTTGGCTGAGTCGACTGGGTTAGGGGGGAGACCCAAGCTCACAGGCCAAAAGGTGGATTTCCATGGGTTGGCCGCCCCCCGACAAGAACCAATTCTGTCTTGTCGGGGTTGAGCTTGAGGTGATTAGCCCCCATCCAGTCGCTGATGTGACAAAGGGTGGACTGGAAATCAAGAATGGACTCCGCCGAGCCATCAATATTAAAAATCAGCTGGATGTCATCCGCCTAATTAAACGCGGTGACATGATTGCCTCGCAAGGACCGGATAAGGGGGGTCAAGTATAAATTAAAAAGAAGAGGGGATAAGGAGGAACCCTGCGGGACGCCACATGTTAAGCTGACCCTGTCAGCAGTAAACTGAGAGAGCCGGACCGCCTGATGGCGGTTAGTCAAAAAGGAGCGAACCCAATCCAGAGCGGTGCCCCGGATGCCAGCCTCCCTGACACGGCCGATCAAAATAACATGGTCGACCGTGTCAAAGGCGGCCGACAAATCCAGGAGCACCAGAGCCTGGCTGGTGTTAGAGTCCACCCCTCTCCGCAGTTCCTCCATAATTGACAATATGACCGACTCCGTAGAGTGGGCAGGCCGAAAACCGGCCTGTTGGGAGTCAAGATATTGGGAGTGTTCAATAAATGAGCTCAAAATGTTGGTAGCATGAGACTCAAGAATTTTACTGAGGTAAGGGAGAAGGGAAATGGGGCGAAAGTTAGTCATGACCGCAGGGTCCGCTGTGGGTTTTTTCAAAATGGGCACAACCTCAGCAACCTTGAAAGAACAGGGGACCAGACCAGAGGACAAGGGCGTGTTCAGAAGTCCCAAGGGGGGAAGCGGGCAAGCTGTAAAAGCCTCGCGAAGGGAGGACAACAGTCAGTAGGGGACCCAGAGGTGACCTTACTTAAAAAGCCTAAAAATTCCTCCTCCAAGATTGGTGGGATCTGAGTAAGTTGCTGCGGATTAGGGGATAACAAGGAAAGGTCTGGCCTAAGGGGGAGAGGCAGGCCAACAGGAGAGATGCTCTTTTTAATATCAACAATCTTGTCCGCAAAAAACTGATTAAGGGAGTCACAAAGCGCTTGGGAAGGGAGAGGTCTAATAGTGACCCTGTCAGGATGTGACAGCTCCTCCACAATGGAGAAGATGTCTTTGGTTTTGGTGGTTGAGTTGACAATTTTTTGTGAAAAATAAAAAGTCTTAGCAGATAGAATCGCTGTTTTATATTCTTTAAGCAGAGACATATATCGCAATTTAGTGTCCGCGGCATAGCCTCGCCGCCAACGACGCTCGGCCTGCCTGAGCTCAAGCTTTGAGGTTTTGAGATCTTCAATAAACCACTTTTGAGAGTCATGAAGACGCTTACGCTTAGTGTACTTAAATGGGGCAGCAGCATTACTGGCTGATTCAAGCCAAAGCGTAAGAGCTGAGGCTTGGGTGTCAATGGAATTAGCTGCAAGGGGAGGGGAAGTTTTAAGTAAGTCAACAAATTTACCAAGGTCAGCCCTGTTCCAATTTCGGGCTCGAAAGTTACTCTCCAGGGCTCTACTAGGACAGGGAGTAGTAGTGAGGGAGAAGGAAATTATAAAATGGTCTGACCATAGGCAAGGGGAAATAAGGGGAACAGAGATCTCTACATTAGATGTCCATACCTGGTCCAAGATGTGACCCTTAATATGGGTCGGAACATTTATATGTTGGCGACAGTTCAAACCGGATAGAAGATCCCTAAAAACATAGTGGAAGAGGCACTCTCCTTCTCATCAGAAGGCCAATAATTAAAATATCCTAGAATTAAAATATTAGAGTTATTAATAATTAATTGAGAAAGCATATTGCCAAACTGCGGTGAAAAGTTGGGCATAGGTTGAGGGGGGCGGTATGCTAATACGCAGATAAGGGGTGTGGCTGAAGATTCCAACCTTAACACCAGGTGATCAACCAGGGGAATACGGGCCGTAGTTAGACTAGAGAATCTGATAGAAGATGTGATAATGGCTGCTACTCCACCAACTGGCCTGCCGGAGGCTCGATCCGCTTGCAGGATATAATAACCAGGGGGGATAGCCGCGAGAATGTCTGGGGAAGACTCAGCGTTAAGCCAGGTCTCGGTCAGCAACAGTAAGTCGGGTTTCACAGAGTCTAAATAATTAAATATTTCCAACTGATGTCTTACCAGTGAGCGAGTGTTGAAGTAGCTCACTGTAAGCTTCGGTAATGAGGGCTCTTTGCTAGAGAGGGAGGTTTTAATACCTGAAAAAAGGGGTAAGGAAGGGGAAGCTACAGAGACTTGTGTTAGAGGCGAGCTGATCTCAGGGAACGAGTCCCTTGGTCAAAATATCCCCAGTGACTCAAGTTTAAGCCGAGTAATAGGCACAAGTGGCCAATGAGCATGTAAGTGAGTAAGGTAAGAGGGAGAGTATCCAGAGCAACGGACAGGGGAACTTGCCCCTTGTCCCGGCCGGCTGCGGACGGGTGCAGACAGCTTACCTTAGGTGCACCTTCGGCGCGCCATCGTCGCACCCGCTGCGCTTGTCCGCTGCGCTTCCGGGGGACCATTGCAATTTGAAGCTAAACCCCACCCCCAGCTAGACCGCAACGCGCGTCACCGCCGGTAGCCAGGAGCCAGGTCCTCACCTAAGATGGCGCCTGCCCTCCACAACAATCGGCACGTCAGCCGTGATGGACCGGGGCAGGGAGGCACACCCCACCTAGGAAACGAGTATCAAATCACCCGCTGTCTGGCCCAAATAAAATCAGGTAGGAGAGAGGAGGGAATAAACAATTTTAAAAAGGTCGCGCAGCAAGGCTGTTTTAAAAATTACTAACACGGCGAAATGGTAAACGGGTGACAGAAGAGCTACACGCAGTGTCGGTAGCGCGCAGTCTGCCCCTAGCGCTCAACGGACCTTCAGTAGTGCTGCCACCACACCTACTAGCACCGCAAGTCGTACAGTTCGATTTCTTTTGGGGGTTTTGTTGCATTCCCTCCCATATCATTTTGGTCCTGAGGATGGTCTCGCGGATTTATACATTGGAGACCAAAATGTCAACGTCAAGACAACCTCTCTTTTCACAATCATAGTTTGTTCAGCTAGGCACTGTTCATTCTTCAGAGAAGACGGACATTACACAACTATGAGCGCGGACTCTACTTACATCGACACGTGATTGTGAAGCTCTTTGCTTTACTGGACTGTGAAGGTACATTGCTGATGTATGTTTGATATTGTTTGTTTTGCACCCCTTGTCTTCACGTATTGAGAAAAGATTGGTGTTTTTTATTACCCAATCATTGTATACGTCCGCTTCTTTAGATCTGATTTATTTCTAAATATTCATATTAACGTGAATAATCAGTTTGATTCTTTTTGGCACTAATTGGCCAAACAACTAATTCTGTAAGTTTTAAAAATATTTTTTCGTTTGAATGATTCCCTTGCTAGCCATTTACCTTTACTATAACCAACACCCAAGTTCACAAGGGGTTACTGGATTACCCATTTTCTTGATTCCTGTGAAAGAGGACCTGTCTTCACGTATGTCGTTCTTGAAGACAAACGCCCAAAAGTGGGGAGGGTGATTTATCACAGGAATAACAAACTAATCTTGCGCGTACCCTAGGCGTTTTTTCACAGTTCCTTGGAGACAAGTGAAGTGCTTTTCTGTTCGGGACATACATGGTTTACCTGGTGAATGAGCCAGAAAGGATGCCAGTGGTAATGGGGTTCGAGGAATTGCCCATACTTAGGAACCCCGTGACACCATTTTCAGCGGCTTTTGGTGTGTCAAAATGAAGATTCCAGGGAGGAAGCCTGCGGTGGCTGCACCATCAGAAAATTTTGGGCTCTAATTGAGGCCCTAAAGCAATGGTAACTTTGTTACACTGGGCGATACAAGAGTAGGTACGTTACTAAAAATTGATGGATTTTGTGTTGAGGTGAGGAACCGTCAATTTCCAGACCAAGCTGAGCTTGCTCGAGTTGTGCTGAAGTGAGGAGTTGTTACTATGGGACACAGCTGAGACAAGCTCCTATGGCAGCGCTGAGACAAGGATCACCCAACTGTTGCATTTTGAGTATCTGAAGTCCCATCCATCCAAGGGGAGGATACACAGTTCTTCAGGGATGTTAGTGTATGATGGACTCATAGGCTTCTCCCACACCTGCCACCGCTACCTTACAGGAGGTGTAGAAAGTTAAACCAGTGTTTACAGGGGATGACACTAATCCCAGGGACAGGCTGGTCTATAGGACACTGGGAAAGTTTGGACAGGCTGGTCTATAGGACACTGGGAAAGTTTGGGAGTATGGGCACCCACTTCAGAGGTGTTTGAAAGGATGGGGGTGGGACTGGGGAATAATGGGGATGGGGAAAGCAGGAGGATGGATGTGCTACTCTTTTTCACTTCTGTGTCTCACAGTGCCCTGCCTCAGCAAGTTGTGTAGGAGGCATTTGAGTGGCAGGAATACCCTTGCCGAGTGTTGAGAAGAGGGAGGAAAGAACATTGTAGGGCCAGCGGGGTGAAGTTTAGATGAAGCATGGGACGGCCAGGGTGTGGTGTTGTTAGGTTAAGGTAGAATGGTGCAATAAGAGGAACAAGAGCAATGTGAATGAAACCAAAACATTTTCAGATCTGGGATTTGCTTTACTTGTCATTAAGTAAACCACTTTTTTATCTAGTAGATATTGTCCTTTTCTACAATTCATTCTAGTAAGCGTTTTCAGAAAATAATTGCCCAAAAATCAAATGAAACTGCATTTTTATTTAAGAGGCACTCTTGAAAGAAAATCCAAAAAGCCACTCAAAAAATTGGTGTAACTGCTCAAGTTGAATGATGCGTGTTTTGTTCTAAAGATAAAAAAAACAACATTAAAATTGAGGAAAAAGATACCACGTAAGTTCAAGTTTAATTTACGTTTATTTGGACCATTGGTCCTCAAATATTACATATATTAAAATACATCTAAAATTGTATAATCTTAAATACACTAAACACATCTTAAAAAACAATACAATTAATACACCCTCCATTAGTTAATTAAATCTGGGTGACTTAAAAACTCATTTAAAACCATTAAGAAGAAGTGCCTTCACTCTTTGCATGAACTTCCCAATAGCAACGGCAATATCTAAGTGGCTCATTTCAGTCACCAAAATTACAGTCTGGGCCCTAGACTTAATCTCATATTTGCTATAAATCGGTCTTAAAAACATGATTCGAATAGCAAGAAACTTCTGCCAATCTATTAAAATATGTAGCAAATCACATGAAGTGCCCAAAGTGCAAATACATATTCCCATTATCAATCACTTAGCTTTTTGCCGCACTATTTACATAACACGGGTTTACCCCAATTATTGCTCTTAGAACCTCTCTTTGCAATCAACAATCGGGTAGCCTGTCAACGTAGGGAAAGCATTGTTCATTTTTCCATGCCACAGTCAGTCAGTCAGTCAATTATCTTTATTCGATTATTAAAAATCATAAAAGAACGAGCATTAATACATAGCAAGATTTCATCAGAACACAAATTAATACAATCAGTATTTAAAAACTCTAAAATCACAATGTACAAAATGAGTTATACAAAAATGTTAAGAATGTTAAAATCAGTGAGATAAAAAAGGGTAATCAATATTCAGGAATAAGGTGCCTAGTTCTTGTGCGGTGCTTATTTATGCGTGCTCCTGCAACTAAAAAACTAGCAACATGAAAGGCTACTCTTACATTAGGAAGGAGTTGCAGGAACATCAAAGCTGGTTTTACCTGAGTAAAACCCAGATTGCACAAAATTGGAAGCAAATATCTTTTTCTAATCTCAGTATAATGGCCGCAGAACATGGTAAGGTGAATCGTGTCCTGGCCGGAAAAGTGATCACAATCACATGGTTCAGCATTATCGGGTCTATTCCATACTTTAAAATTGCCCAGAATGAAGTGAATCAAATCAAAACGGAATCTCGTTAGAAGGAAACGATGGTATGGTTTAGTTACCAGGAAAAGGTATGGTTCCATTCCTGGGACAGATGTCAACAAACAGTGTTTCCTAACCATGGGTTTATTTAGCTCTATAGCTTCCCTCTCCATAACATATACATTTGTCAGGGTATTTTTTACTATTTTTAGATCTTCCTGCTTTATCAGATCTGGAGATGAGAAAAGCTCAGGTCGGCCGGCCAAAATTAGCTGCGTTTTTACATATTTTACCCACGGAATGTTTTGGGCTCTATCCAGGGCTAGACAATCTTTTAAGATGATATGATTTAATGTAAGCTCCTGGTTAAGCCAAATTTTCATCCATCCAATAACTGGGGCTAGTTTTAAAATGTCAGTTATGTAGCCCAATCCTAGCTCTGTATGTATTGCATAGGTGGAAGTCGATTGGGGGACAGAAAGCAGGGTTCTCCGAAATTTGTTTTCTACTTTCTGGATTTTGTCATGATTAGTATACCCCCAAATAACAGAACCGTATTGGGCAACAGACAAACATTTTGCTTTATAGACCTTTATAATGCTTTCCATGGGACGGGCTCCAAGTTTTTTAGCCAACCCAGCTGCCACTCTTGCCACAGCGTTGCTTTTGACGGAATGCTGGGGGCCCCACGTGCCCTTTTCATCGAAGGTCACCCCTAAATATGGAAAAGATGGAACTCTCCTGACCTCTTTCCCAGCACAAAAAAATGTTTTCGACTTTCTTTTCCTGCCTGCAGCTCCTGCAATCATCACGTGAGATTTCTCTCTGTTGGTTTTCATGTCCAACAAGGACATGAAATCCCCAAAAGATGAAAGGAGTTTATTAAGTGCCACTCCAGAGCGTGCCAAGAGGACTGCATCGTCCGCGTACAGGAGGACAGGTATCTTTGTCTCACCTGCACGCGGGATGTCGGTGTGGGATGCTGCCAAGACTGCCTCGAGATCGTTTATATAAAGAGTAAAGAGGAGGGGGGCAAGGATACACCCTTGCCTAACCCCCCTCTCTGACTTAAAGTGGCAAGTGCATTCCCTTCCCTAGTCACTCTGACCGAGGTCATGAGGTCCCTATGTAACTCGGCCAGGTATCCAACCAAAGGGGGGTCAATGCCCATGGTCAAAAGGGCCCTCCACAGCTTAGCCCTGTTAACCAACATAAGGTGTACTGAGGTTTTATTTGCAATGCAGAACGCTTTGAAGAATATTCATTTTTATCTAGTAGTCAGTACAGGGATTTGAGGGTAAGTTTGACATGGTAATGGACACTAAGAGCTTTGCCTACCCACAGCATTCTGATTCTTTGGACATTCTTGAGTCGGCTCTATAAAGAGTATTTGGCAAGGCCAAAATCTTACTTTTTAATACACATACATCACCCCTAGTTCAGGCATTGCACAGCCCAGGGCGCAGGGTGCAGTGTATTTAAAACATTGGACATTTTTACTTTTAAGTTTTAATAGTAATGGTAGTGAAGAACTCTTAACTTTGTCTTTTACTACTGCAAGCTCTACCTCTACCACAGGATACTATTGGAGTTCCCTTATTACATTTAATAGGTGATAACTTTCCATTGGGAGCAGGTAGACAGCTCCAGTTTAGTACTAAAGGCTTGTAATTAAAAGCCCTCTTTTTCGGCATTCAGACCTCGTGAATGGTGAGAACAGGCTTATCAAAGCCTAGGGAACTTTTCCCGCCACAAGTCTGCGGTCAACTACAAGGACCGTTAACCTTCTTGCTGTCGGTCCTAACTTGTAAAATTACAGGGATTCTTCGGGAATTTCACATTTAGAGCGTTACCAAGCCAAGTGCACCTTTGCTGTCATCATATCGTGAAGGATAGAAATTCAGTTTCTGTTCTGACCGCGAGCGGATACAGGTTGGCATTGGATTTCTTCTCACGTCTTCACCGTAACAATATCTCTACGGGCGCCCGCCTGCTTTTGTGGTCTAAACTTAACATTCTGGCTTCTGCTGATAGATTAAGGTCTTCCTTGGACACTTACTCACTTCTTTATCATAGCAATATCTCTACAGGCACCCGCCTACCTTCGTGGTCGAAATTTTATAACTACAACCTAGGAATCTGGTTCTATTTGACTGATTAAGATTTTAAGTTCAGGACCGTACATGTGCCCTTTCAATTAGTAAGAAGATACTGACAGCTTCAGGCTCCGTACAGAACGGTGCCATATTAATACTAAGCCCTGATGAAGTTCTCTGAAGGAGAACGAAGCGCGTTGACTGGAATTTAAAGCGTTTTTGGGATATTTAATATAAAATAAAGGAATTTATATAACATTACTTTATGATCCCTTGGACTTCATTTCTCCGCGCACGCCCACCCAATTGCAATTTGAAGGAACTGGAACACAGTGGCGCCAATAGACAGTTGATGCCAGGGCTGTTTGCGTCGGATCATTGGATATCAGAACTGGCATGAGGTGCAGAACTGTATAGTCAACCGTCTTTTCGTTCTGTAAATACCCTTTTCAATTGTAAGTCAGATAACAATTCTGAAAAAGCCACTTGTAGAAAGTATGCATTTTCTTGTCCCAACCATTTGCTGGTGCCTCTTTCCTGGGTCACATGAATAGGTGTAGTTGGCAGTTGGTCTTTGTGTATTGCTCCCAGAATGTGCGACGCAAGGAAGCTAGGTATTGGCAGAATGGGCCATTCTGAGTTAATGAGGGGGAGGAGCTATCTCCTACCACACTCACACATCACAAAGGCCCTACCCAAGCACTTTCACAAAGGGGTTTGACACTGCCAGAGCAAGCAGGGAGGCAGGGAATTCCAAGCACCTCTTGGTGGTGGAATCCTCTGGAATATTCTACCACTTCAAATTGGGCACCAGGTATAAAAATTGGACCTCAGACACCAACTCTTGAGTACACTACTGGACCTGTGAATACTACATTAGAAGGACGTCTGTGAGCTTTTCTGCCAAAAGCACTGCCACTATGCCTCCCAGCTGTGCTTCTGCTTTGCTGCCTGCTGCCATGGTTGCTGAGAAGGAGGATTGGGCCTGTACCCTTCTTCTCAGGCTGAAGTGATTCTAAGGGTCAGCCAGATGACCTCCTGTTCTGAGGTACAGGTACATAACAAGCTCCAGCAGTATCCTGCATCTATTCAGCTGAGCAGCTGGGTGAACCTGCAACTGGGTCTACCTGAGCCCTCTGGGCCTCTGCTGGAGTGAGGGCCTGACCTACAAGTAGTGCCCCTCAGGTCCTGGACCCTTGGTGTGGTCTCAGTTGAGCACCCCTGATTTTTCTGTGCTCTGCACGAACGAGAAGGCAGCCTTTGCCACCAACACCTTTCCACTTGTATCCATCACCAAAGCAAAGTTCTGTTTAACCAACTCTTCCTGCCACAGCATCAACTGCTTGTGGGGACCGCAAACGGGAAGCACGAGGAAGGACAGTTTTTGATGCCGACAGGAACTTTGTTCAACCGCAAGGACCATCCGTGATGCCCAGCAAGCTCTTCTCACTACTTCGATGGCCGTCCACGATGATATCCTTTGAGCCCTTTCCACTGTGAACGTATTTTGGTTTGCTGGACTTAAATGTAAGTCTTTCAGTTTTACTAACCTTGTCCCTGTATCTGGTCCACATGCCATTGCAGTCGACCAGAACTTAACACTTTCACCTGGTCTCGCACTACTAGATAGCAGTAAGTGGCGATTTGTGCTTTTAGACCTATTTTCCCTTACTATTTTAAACTTGCATTACTCCAGATCTTCTAATTGGATTTTTGTTGCTTTGGTATCCACTTACTTATTACATTGTACTCTTGTAAGATTTTGGAATAAATGACGAATAAATCCAAAGATATAAGAAAAAGGTTTAATAGGATTAAGCACAATACTTCCAACTGCAGATGTTCAGGCAGAATGATCCAAGCACATTTGAGGAGGAAACAGTTCCAAATAGAACTCCTAACAGAGCAGCATGTGCACTAATTAAAAGTATACAGACCATTAACAGGGAAATGTACAAGGTAAGAAAGAATGGTTTAAATAAGAAATGGCAATAATAAAAATAGATGAATGACAATGCAACACATTTCTCCCCTAAGGAAAACTAAGTACAATTATTAACACATTTTGTGACACGCCTGACATTCCATACTTTACCATCTTGCGTAACAACACTATTGCGATTGATTTTAACAATTTTGATAGGTTTACCAAATTTAAGTTCTCCTTTAGAAACATAACCAGCCTTACGAATTCTCACCCCTTCACCAACGGTAAATGAAGACACTTTGACCTTCATGCGAATGCCATAATTACATTTTTTCTTATTCTGTAGACTTCCACTTTACGGGCTATATCATCAATCACAACTTCAGACTGACGAACATCCTTAGTCTTTTTGAACCACCATGGGCACAACTTGGAAACAGGATCCCTGCCTCTCAATAAACGAAAAGGTGAAACTTCAGTAGTAGCATGGGGTGTAATACGATAAAACCAAAGTTTCTCTCTTAACTTCTCTTTCCATTGAACACCAAAATTTCCTACCCACAAAATATCCTGTTTGAGAACTCTATTATATCTCTCGACCTGACCATTTCCTTGTGGCTCATATAATGCTGTGGTGATGTGTTTTATAATGTAAAACTTCAGGAACTCTAACATTTCATACGACTTGAACTGCACACCATTGTCAGTAATAACTTCCGGGTAACCTTCTCCTGCAAAAATCTCTTTTAAAAACAGAATTACGCTTTCTGTAGTGGGATGTGGTACCAACTTGATTTCCAGCCATTTAGAATGATAATCCACAGCCACTATAGCAAACCTACACTCTTACGATAAGAAATTGAACGGACCAGCGATATCAAGACCCAACTTTTACCATGGTTGATCTGGCCATTTCACAGGAATTAACGGAGCAGGATCACATTTACACATCTTATCACTCCTAACACAATCAGGACATTCTCTAACAAACCTGTCAACAAACCTGTCTACACCAACCCACCAAAAGTTTGATCTAATCAATCTCTTCATGGACGCCATCCCTAAATGCTTCCCATGGCTCATAGATAGGATGACACTGCGAATAGAAGCTGGGGAAATACAATTTCCTTCCCTGAAGATCAAATCCCCTTCAGTGATCAACTCCCCAGAGACATTCCAATAAGGGACAATATCAACTAGAGCATCATTCTTAGAAGGCCAACCTGTTCTGATATAGTCCATAACTTTACTTAGTGCTACATCTTCACCCATAACTTTCCTCCACATTTCTTCAGAAATAAAACCAAACTTCTCCGAAATGCTTTCAGTGATACTAGCAACTACTTCATCTTCACACTTATTTTCAGTGGAAAAAGGAAGTCTAGACAGACAGTCAGCTCTCACATTAATTTTCCTTGGGACATATTCAATATCAAAACTGTATTCTTGTAAACGTGACATGAGTCTGGCAATGCGAGCAGTAGCTTTAAGACCACCACCAGGAGATAGAATAGACACCAAAGGCTTATGGTCAGTTCTTAGCATAAATCTTGCACCCCAAATGTAATTGCGAAAGTGTTCGACACCCCAAACACATCCCAGCAATTCTCTCTCAATCACTGCATAGCCCCTTTTGGTGACATTGAGTGTCCGGGAAGCAAATGCAACATTCCACTCCTCTTTTCCAGCACGTTGAGACAAAACACATCCTAATCCATAGAGGCTAGCATCAACAGTAAGTACACATAATTTGTTCATACAATAAGGTTTGAGAGTTGGAGCAGTTACCATCTCAGCTTTTATGTTCTCAAAAGCTTCTTGTTGTCTACTTCCCCAAAAGAACTCCACTCTCGTTGCAAAATCCTCGATAAATGTACTATATTACTCACAGAGAACTAAAGCAGATTGTCTTTACAGTCAGGAGCAGGAGCTTTCAAAATTGCATCAATTAACAACTTTTTAGGTAACACACCATCCTTGGATACAGTGTGTCCCAAATACTCCACAGACTCTTGATACAATTTGCACTTCTTACTTTTGATAGCCCATATTCACTTAAAACATTACACACATTTCTGAGATGGTCTGGGTGAATTTTATTGTTCTTGGAAAAAATCAGGATATCGTCTTGAAAACACTTGACGTAACTTTGCATGTCTTTAAAAATATTGCACATCGATCGTTGGAAGACAGATGCTGCTGATGCCAGTCCGAAAGGCATTCTCTTAAACTGGAAAAGACCCTCAGGTGTAATAAAACTGTTAAATGCCTTGACTCTTCTGCCAACTCCACCTGGTGATACGCTGATCTTAGATCAAGCGTGGAGAACACTGTAGCTCCTCCCAACATACTCACCACTTCATTTATATTTGGCAAAGGATGACAGTCGATAAGGATATTTGCATTCAGAGCCCTCAAGTCAATAGTCTCAAAGTTTTATCCAGTTTACGTGCGGGGACCACTAGAGAAACCCATTCTGCGGATTCTATTTCCTCAATCACACCACTACACAACATCTCCTTCAACGCATCACCCAACTCTTCTCTGACATTAATAGGAACATTTCTTAGCTTCTGTACAACTGGTAATGCCCCTTGTTTAAGTTTGAAGCATAGGTAAATCCTTACGTTTTCCAAGTTTCTCAGAAAAAACACCAGGAAATTCATTAGCTAAATCCTTCCTCTACCACCATTACTGGATCTTTATTGCGTGGATTTAAAATAATCTTCAACTTCCACTGGTCTCTCCATCCCAATACATTAACTCCTTTTTTAGCAACATATAACTTAATATATGCAGACCTTCCTTTAAAATGAACAGAAGAAGCAATGTATCCTAAAAATTCAATGGCGGACCCATCAAATCCCTGAGCCACAATATCACGAGAACACACATCCTAAGTAGATTTCTTAGCACTATATTTTTCATTGAAATAGTTCTCAGTTACAATAGTCCAAGGGGAACCAGAATCAGCCATTAGCTCGAGGTCTTCATCCATAAATCTGACAACACAATGTCTCACTCTCAACCACTCCTATGTTTACTAGTAAAACTACAATTCCTCTCTCCCTAAGAGAATCACTGCAAACTGACTGCTCACACTTGACACAGGTAATATCATTGGTGGGATCAATCCTTACGCAGGAAACTTCGCTTTTCCTATTATGGTAACTGTCTTATCACTCATTTTCCTCTTATCATCTCTACAAGCTTTCGAGAAATGTCCTACCCTCCCACATTTGCTACATTCCTTTCCTATTGGAGGACAGAATTAAAAGGAAACCTCATGATTGTAGCTCCCGCACCTGAAACATACACCATTTTTGTTAGTAAGTCTAGTCGTTTGGGGATTTCTAGCAATGCTAATCATAGCACACACTTCATCACACACTTTATCACTTTTCTCACCCTTCGTACCAACATCTTGTATGGTCTTCATCCATTTATCTGATTGTTCAAAAGCTTTAGCGGTGGAAATACTATCTTGTAAACTAGGATTACCCAATATCCATAACTGCTCTTGAGTTTTTTTACTCCTAACATTGACAATGATTTGGTCTCTAATCATTTCATCCGTTATAGTCCCAAAATTACACGAGACAACCAGTGTTTTTAATGCAGTCAAAAAATCATCAAAAGATTCTGACTCTCTTTGTGCTCTCGTGTAAAATGTATAATGGTTAAGAGCTAAGCTGGTAGTAGGTTTGAATCTAGTCTCTACGCGCAACATCGATTCATTAAATACACCTAAATCTCCTGGAAGAGTTCTAAACACTGCTTGTCCCTCTGACCCTAAACAATGAAGAAAAACATTCTTCTTCCTTTCATTCCCCATTCTCTCACCATCAATAGCTTGTAAATAAGTCATAAACTTCACGCTACAAGTATCCGATCTGCTAGGCGTTGGTGTCACGTGAATACTATAAAGTTAAAAGGTGCCTCAAAACAACTTAAAAATCCTTGTAAAGTCCACTGAAGCACATAGAAAGTCTGGAGTTTCACACAGCAAATGAGGTTGACTTGTATAACACGCAGACGTGCGTGTACACGTGTAGTCCGATATGCACAGTAACTTGTGAACTAGGCAACACGGGAACTCCACACAAAATGTTAAAATCTCCAAATAATCCACAGGATTCTTTAAGAAATAACGTGAAATAGTCTCAGGTTCAAACAACAGACTCCACCAAAGGAGAAAAAAAATATCCACAAAAATGTATTGATGTACCGCTCCTGTGCTTGAAAGAGTAGCTGGTACCTTGAACCCTCGTCGCCAAATTTGTAAGATTTTGGAATAAATGATTAATAAATCCAAAGATATAGGAAAAAGGTTTAATAGGATTAAGCACAGTACTTCCAACTGCAGATGTTCAGGCAGAATGATCCAAGCACAGTTGAGGAGGAAAGAGTTCCAAATAGAACTCCTAACAAAGCAGCATGTGCACTGTTGGAAATGGCCCTTTTTGCAGGGTTATCCCAAAACGTTTTGCTTCTTCCTCCCTTGCTTTTCCTGACCTGTGGTTGTTGGCAATAGGACTCTGTGCACTTTACCAATGCTGATCAGTGTTAAAGTGCACATGCTCTCTGTGTAAATAGTTATTGTAATTGGTTTTCCATGATTGGCATATTTGTATCACCAAGAAGTCCCTAGTAAAGTGCACTGAGTGTGCCAGGGCTGGTGATACAAATGCTACTAGTGGGCCTGCTTTGTAGTGAACAGAAGGTCCTTAGCTTATTTCAGAATCAAAAACACAATAGTGTATAGAAACACAATGGAAAACTATACGTTATAAAATTTCCAAACCCAGCCGGGAGAGGAGTTTATTTTATAGAGAAGCAATGTTCAATCCAACAATACAAACGTAATCACAAGACACAAGCCTGTGCCGTACATAAAAGAAAGAAAAAGAAAAATAGAATAAGGGTGAAAGGGGTGTCTATCAGGCATAGAGCGAGAGCAAAGACAGGGCACTGTTGATAGGTAAAAAAAATCAATAACAGTATCGCCTGGAGTGGAATATAAACAATCTTATTGGTCAATATTGTAAATATGAACCCACTCATGGGTGTCGACGTTTCGATCCCTATTGCTCAATTAGATACATGGGATCATCATCAGGACATTTGTAATGAACAAGACATGCCTGATTGTCAGGAAGCCTGTTTAGGAGAAACGAAGAGAAACAGAGATATTTCAAACAACTTAAGAGTAGTTTGCAGACGTATGCCAACTATGTATCGAATTCGCAGTGTGTGACCAAGTGCACGGTGTTTGTGACTTAATCAAGCATCAAATAACAGCATTTTCATACTCCTCGGAATCGCAGTGGCGTGCGTGAAGGGCTGCGAGAATCAGTCGTGACGTGATGGTGAACAATTCAATTACTGGTCTACTGGGTACAAGGATTACTAACGTGGAGTGTCGGTAACATTTTCAAAAGTTGCGTGACTAAGGGCGAGTAGCAGATTGGGGATAGCCTGTGGATTATAAGTCATATTGAACGTAAAATGGGAGGTGTGCTACCCCTCGAGGATTTAATCCAAAGAGATACTGCTAGAAAGGGAGTTAGCAGGTTATGAATTCCCTGATTCACAAAGTACCCCAAACCATAGATTCCAATTAATAATACTAATCATGACCACGTACCACGCAGTAAATTGTCGTGGAGGTCTCTTCGGGGGTCCGGAAGAATTTTGTAATGAAGAATAATTACAAAGTTTATTGTTCTCAACCGCAAGGGATGGCGCTGAAAACAGAAACGGGCATTTAGTATCAGGCTAAAGGGGTGCTATAAATTAGGGCGGCACTCGGCGGAAGGGTCTTGCTTACCTTGATGTGCTCATCAGGGCAGACGGATAAGGAGTTTAAAAGTTACCGTGTAGGCAGCAAAGGCCGTACACGTGGGATGCCAACAATGTGGCTTTCCGACGCTGTAAAGGCAAGGGGTATAAATCAGTACATGCCACAGGGCGGGCCACGAACGGACATAAAGGAAGCTCCGCATTTACTTACTCAGTCCAGATGAGGACTCGTCTTTCACGTGGCTTCTCGGTCGGTGCCGAATGCAAGTCAGTGGACTGCGAGCGCGCGCCGAGTTGTAAACAGCCGCGCTGGTCACATGACCTTCACTGCGAGTGCCATACTTGAGAGGCGAGTTGTCTACTGTGGGGGCCATCTTGGAATGGATAGCTGCGCGGGCTAGTGGTGCCAGTGAGCGGGAGTGCAGGGGCAAAAAAGGCGGTGATGGTGCCAAGGTGACATTAGAAACGGTGAATAATATTTAATAAAAACAACATAAATTGACCAGTTAGCAATTCACTTCCAGGAGGTCACATTTCTTGTCTTCCATTTCAACATGGAGTATTCATTGCGCAACACTAACCATCCAGAAAGGTCATTCCATTACTGTCTCATCTTATAGAGTCATTATTCATTGTTCAATCAAAGCAACGTGGTCCAGTCCTCACTTCGATTCAACCCTGTCTGAATGGTATTGAATTGAATGATGGATTTCAATTCCTCACGATTTAGTAACTGCTGTAGGTTGCCACCCCTTTGTGGTAGTTTGATGGATTTCAGGACTGTCCATTGGAGGTCGTCCGCTGTATGCTTCATGCTGGCAAAATGTTCAACCAAGGGGGCATTAGGAGTACTACACCTAATGCGGCTTCGATGTTGACTTATTCTGGTCCTTATTTTTTGAGTAGTTTGGCCCACGTACATCAGAGGGCAAGGACATAAAATTGCATAAATCAAATTGTGACTATTACAGTTTGTGAAGTCTCTTAATTCAATTGTGATGTTATTGTGACTAAACGTGCGCCCCTCAAGTGTCAAATCACAAACAATACAATGTCCACATTTTACATGGCCCCTCAACGGGGGCAGGCCCCAGCTTGACTCAATCGTACCTGTCGGGGGTGGCGAAGGCAAGGCAGCTCGAACCAAATGGTCTTTTATATTTCTACTTTTCTTGAAAGCAAACAAAGGTTTATCAAACGTTAGCTGGCCTGCGTTTAGGGTTGGCCAGTAACGTAGAATTGTTTTACGGATTTTGTCAGAGACTGGGGAAAAAGTTGTGACACAGGCAATCCTGCCTGCACTAGGCCTAGTCTTGGGTTGGAGGAGAACCTCTCTGGGACAGTACCATGCACGTTTCGAGGCATTCCGCACTATCCTGTTTGGATAACCTCTTGATTTTAGTTTTGAGCACAGGATCCCTGCCTCTTTGAAGTAATCAATTTTAGCGGAGCAATTCCTTCTAATCCGAAGGAACTGTGAATAGGGAAGTGAGTCTTTCAGGGCTTTAGGGTGATTACTATTGTACCTGAGTAATGTATTTCGCTCGGTCGGTTTCCTATAGAGGCGAGTGAGTAACTCCCCTGTCTCATGATAAATCATGAGATCCAAGAATGGTATCTCTGTTTTGTGACTTGAGAGAGTGAACTGCAGATTGTCGCAATTGTTGTTCAACCAGTGTAGGAACGAATTCAAACCTTCTCTCTCCGAATTCCAAATAAAAAAAATGTCATCTATGTACCGGCGCCAAATCCCAATGCTGGTTCTAAATGGATTTGTGTCGGCTAGGATTGTACCTGTCTCAAGCGCATCCATGTAAAGAATGGCCAGATGGGGAGCAAAAATCGCTCCCATTGAGCATCCCTTTATCTGTTGGTAGAAGGTCCCGTCAAAGATAAAGAAGTTTTTTGTAAGACAGAGTTCTAGCAATTGCAAAACGAACAATGTCGGTACCCTATGTGGTCTAGGTCTGGAATCAAGTATTTTTTCAATGACCCGTAGAGCCGCTCCCTGAGGAATATTAGTGTAGAGCGACTCTACGTCCAATGTGCATAGTGTTTGGTTATTAGGATCAAAGGGCTGGTGTTCCACAAGATTGATCATTTCCATGCTATCACGGACATAACAGCACGTCGAAGGCACAAAGTCCTTAATAAAGAAGTCCACATAGGACCCTAATGGTTCCAAAATAGAGCCGCAGGCCGACACTATTGGTCGGCCTGGTGGGTTCACACTATCTTTATGAACCTTGGGGAGGGTGTAGATGACTGGAAGGCGAGGACACTTAACATTAAGGAAATTGAATTCCTTCTTGCTAAGAAAACCCTCATCCCTGGCAGCCGCGGTGATCTGTTTTATCAGGCCTTGGATTTCAACTGATGGGTTGCGGCCAAGTCTCAAGTAATGTTCCCTGTTGCTCAGTTGTCGGTTGATCTCGTTTTTGTAGGTATCAATATTTTGCAGGACAATGCCACCACCGTTATCAGCGCTCTTAATGATTAAGTTAGTATTACCTTTGAGTGAGTCTATTGCCTCCTTCTCGGTCTTTGAAATATTGTAAGGAATGTATATCCTCTTCCTTCCCAAAAACTCAAGCTCTTTGAGAATAAGTTTCTCAAACGTAATGATCTCAGGCGGAATCATGCTCGCCGTTGGTAGGAAAGTGGAGGGGTGGGCAAATGGGGTGTTACGGTTTAGTTCAGGCGCAGGGTGCAATTGAAAGAATGCTTTCAGCCGTACCAATCTGAAAAAACGAAGTAACTCTGTTTGCAACACCATAAAATTAGGGCGAACAGTGGGGACAAAGGAGAGTCCTTTTTTCAGAAGTTCCAATTCAGAGTGCTGTAAGATATGGTTAGACAAATTAAAAATAGGTAATGTTTCAGTCAAATTCTCTGTTGTGGGTATCACCACTGATAAAAATTGTTGCGGGTCCTCCGCTCCCCTGGGGCGTTGAACCATGTTCTGGGTTTCTTGGCCCTCCCCCTCTGAGGGGTTCCTGGCTGGCCTCTGGCTAAAAAATTGCCTTGTGCACCACCACGCCCCCTACCTCGGTTGCTACCTCCCTCACCTGGATCTGAATTGTCAGATGAGTCTTCTGAGGTGTCTGAGAAACCAACTATGTTCTGTCGTTTATTGAAACGGCCCCAGGGCCTATTCTGAGGGTTGAAGTATGGTCTGTTGGTGTAAAACTCTTTATTCAAGTATGGATAATTTGTCTCAGTGCTATAATTTCTGATATCCTTTTTAACTTTATTCGCTTTTTTGTTCTGTTCGATACGACAGTAATCAGCTATTGTTTTCTCTACTTGTTCTAGCAATTTTTTACACTCAGCTGTGGGGTCAGAGTCATTAATTTGTTTTAGTAAATCAGCAATTTCAATCTCAAGGGTTTTTAGTGTCTCTGTCGCAATATCTATGCCAAGCGCCAACCACTGTCTTGAGCATGTGGTCCCAATGTGGCTGAAGTTGGTAATGTATTTAGGATTATCCGTAAAGATCCCAGGGATATTACGTACTTGTAGACCAAGTGGGATTACTCCGGATTTAAGGTAATCAGTTAGCATTAATATCATCAATTTTAATCTAACCTGCTTTTTTTGCAGCTTTTCTAACTGTTCTGGAAGACTGGACGTTGCAGATGTTGGAGCATCTGGGGTTTCTGATAAGAGTGACGGTAACGTGCATAAATGCTTGATATGGTCTATTGAGTACAAAGGGGCATGGTCTGACATCTCCTAAGGCTAAAACAAGGAAAGAAAGGTAATTTCAGGAATATACAAGTGTGTGTACAAGGACACTAGGAAGGTCGACCTCGGTGCCGAGGTAAATTGAGTTTAGAACAACCCTGCAATCCTGGTGATTGCGCTATAGCTTTTTTAAGACACAAGGGGGACCCAACAGATAGCTAAGTACCATGGGTATAACTAGTGGGCCTGCAGCACCGATTGTGCCACCCACATGAGTAGCCCTAAAATGGTGTCTCAGGTCTGCCATCACAGTGCCTGTGTGCAGTCTGTGAACTGCCATGTCCACCTGGTCAGTGTCCCCACTAACCAGACATAACCCTTCCCTTTCTGTACACATTGGTCACCCCTATGGAAGGCCCAAGGTACCCCCTTGGGCAGGGTGCAGTGTATGTGAAAGGTAGAGCATGTACTAGTGCAGGTGACATGCCCTGGTGGTGCATGGCAGCCATTTTGTTTTTCACTATTGTAAGGCTACCTTGCCCTTAGGCTATCATGGGGAATGCTGGCTACAGTGGTTACCTGCATATCTTCCCATAGGAGCAAGATAGGACACAAAAGTCTGGTATCCCTGAACTCAGAATTTAATAACACATCTTTTAGGAAAGGTGGTTTTTAAATCCTGTGTTTGAGAACAGCACTTTTTAGAAAGTGGCTGCTCTCTTGTCTGACCTCTCTGTGTGCTTTGCCTGTTTGTGAATTGACTGGTTTGTGAGTGACAGGGCTGGAGGATTCCAGCAGACAGAATGAGTCCGCCCAGTGGTTAATAGAGAGATCTGTATCTAGATGGGAGGGAGGAGTTGCACCTGGGACCTGAATAGGACTTGCCTTCCCCTACAGTGCTGGCTCCACCCCCTGTGGTGCGTCTGATGTCTCTGCCCTGCACTGTAAAAGGAGAGAAGGAATCATGTCAACAAAGTGCTCCAGGGCTGTGCTTTCCCTCCACAATGCTGGCTGCACCTCCTGCTGGGTGGCTGACGACCCTGCCCCTCTCTCTGAAAGGAAAGGAGAGGCCAGGAAAACAAAGTGCTCAAGGAACACCCAGAACTGGTTCAGACCGGGCTCAGAGCCCTTCTGCACAAAGGGAACATACTTTTAGGGGTATAAGTACAGGACCCCAGACTACAGAAAATTAGATCATCCTGGAATCAAGAAGGAACCTCTGCCAAGGAGAAATCTGGAAGACTAAAGAGGAAGGACTGTCCTGCTGTGTGTTTGTGGGCTGACCTGCAGTTGCTTTGCTGCCCAGGAGAGGGGAAGGACTTTGTTGTTGCTTTGTCCCCTTGCTTGAAGAGATCTCCAAGGGCCTGATGTGAGCTGGCCGATTGTTAAGAAGAACCAGGAGCAAAAGGACTTCACTCCCAGCTTTCCCTGAACTCTACTGAGAGAGTTCTGCCCTTCCTGAGTGCTGAATCCGACTGAGGGGCATCTGGAAGTTGTGGCCTGCTGTTTGGGAAGCTTGAGAACAAGTAAGTAAGACTATCTGCAGGTTTTCACGCATCGCTCGCTTGCGGAGCACTTTCCCGACAGTGCGAGGAAATTCCGCTGACGCGAAGATCAAGATCGTCGCAGCGCCTGTCATCGCTGGGTGAGATCGCTGCACCGCTTGCTTGTGGACCGCATCACATCCCTGCAAACATCGTCGCAGAGCCATCGCATCGAGGGGCCGCGAGAGGAGTGGATCGACGCTGCGCCGCGCATCGCCGTTGCACCTGAGATCGTCGCTGTCCCGAAGATCGTCGCATCGTGCCTTTTTAAGACGCTCCCTACGGAACCTACTCTCCGGAATCCATACAAGGTATCGCCTCCCTCCCCATACTGACCAGATTCCTTGCAACACGCCCGCTGCGTTCAGTGGGGCTGTCGCATCGCCTCCCCAGGAGTGACGCACCGCTTGTTTTCCACCGCACCAGCTTCTGTTTTGGAACTTTGTCGTATCTAAAGGTACTGTTGGCTAAACGTGACGCAACTGTGAACTATTCTAACGCAACTGTGGATTATTTTGATGCAACCCTTAAGAACTCTTTAAAAACCATATCTTGAACTGTGTATGTTGGATTTTTGTTGTTTTGGTCTTGTTTAGTTGAGATTAAATACTTCTATTTTTCTAAACTGTTGTGGAGCACATTTGTGGTGTCTTCACTGTGTTACTGTGAGTGTTAGTACAAATACTTTACACATTGCCTTTGATAAGCCTGTCTGCTCGGGCCAAGCTACCAAGGGGGTGAGCAGGGCTTATCTATAGTGTGTATCCTTCTCACCCTGACTAGAAGCAAGGGTCCCTATTTGGACAGTGGTACCTACCTCTGCCAACTAGAGACCCCCAGTTCTAACATACACTAAGTAAAAGTATACAGACCATTAACCCGTTCCGTGCTCATGACGAGCTCAGCTCGTCATGAGGCACGGTCATGCTGTGCTCATGACGAGCTGAGCTGGTCATGACCATTGCGCCCAGCCCACGCCGGGATAATTCCCCTGCTGTGCTGGGCGTTCCATTGAAACGAGTGTGGTCATGACGAGCTCAGCTCATCATGAGCACAGTGCCACCGTGCTGCATGGCGAGCAGAGCTCGTCATGAGCACCGTGGCGCTGCGTACGCCCCCCCACCACAGTAGGGGAATGAGCCCCGCAGGGAAGGCATTAAAAGGGATGTACAAGGAAAGAAAGGATGGTTTAAATAAGGAATGGCAATAATAAAAATAGATGAATGACAATGCAACAACTGTATCGTTCTAAATTGGTGTGGGAATATTCTGGTGTTTGTTTTCACTTTATTACTGTTTGAAGTACTGCATAAATACAGTATTAATTCTGACTACTCTGTGCCAAGATACCATAGGGTTGAGCAGAGGTTAATTCGGGGTGTGTTTGTGTTTGTGACTTCACCCTGACAAGGATTGTGGTTACTTCTTGAGTACTGTTTAATCCCCACCCCCTAACCAGTAACCTAGTTTCTTTGAGTGAGGTACACCTCAATCCATTTTACGGCTAATCCTGGTATACCAGTATTGTGTATCCCTTTAATTGGATGTTCAAAAGGTGCTGAGAGATCCGTTAGGAGAATTGCTTTTGAGTCAGTCAAAACTATGTTGATTTAGACCATTTGGTCTTCAAACAACACACCAAATACAGACATGTTCACCTTATGTGTATGCACTCTCATATTTGCAAACATAATTTAACACAGTTAAAAGTTCCCATTAAAATCCTGTTAAAATCAATCAAATTAAAATGTGCTTCATTGCATTAGCATATTGACCTTAACGCACAATTAGCAGTTCCTTATTGTAAATTACCTAAAACCTCACTTTCATTTACACCTTAAGGACCTTTTTTAGCTACAATCATAAACCACCCAATGGCGCATACTATATTTAAAAAACACATATCAGTTAAAAGTTCTATAGCTAGCGCACAACTCTAAATACCATATTTTAAAAATATTGGTCAAAAATTATTCTCTGCTGGGAAAAAAGTTTAGACAATCCAATAAAAGGTGCACTATATCTCATTTTGTGCTCAGAACACATATACAGTTCCCTCCAGTTAGAATCATTTCTGATTTTAACTTGTCATTGATATTACAGGGTTGGATTCCAATCCTTATTCATAACAATGGGCATTTAATCTTGCAATTTTGGTAGAACATCGACTTACGGAAGCCATACTTCATTCTGCTAAGATTTTAGCATGAATTGTACCAATTTGTTTTTCTTCCCTCAAGTGCTTCTGATCATATACATAGGACAGCTCTTGAGCTAATGCCCTTAACTCACTTTTTGAGACCTTTACCATCATATCCTTGCACCTCTCCACCAGATTTTTCCTTACACTTTTTGCTCATTTTAATTTACTTTGCGGTATCGGAGAGGGTGGTGGCTTGAGCACTCACGAGTCAGACTGCGATTGGAAAGCAACGCGCTGCTCCTCCTAAATAATTACGATCAATGTTGTCGTGCTTTGCACATCTTTTTAAAACTCATTGCACCTACCTCATCTCTGGCCTGACTACTGCGGGTGCAGCGCGGGTGATCTAATACCCGCCCCTCCCCTGGATGTGCCTCCCTGCCCCGGTCCATCACGGCTGACGTGCCGCTTGTTGTGGAGGGTAGGCGCCATCTTGAGTGAGGGCCTGGATCTTGGCGGTGCCGCTTGCCTGCCTGCGGTCTAGCTGGGGGTGGGGCTCATCCATAAATTGCAATGACCGGCTGGAAGCGCAGCGGACGCGACGGAGGCGCGCCAAAGGTACGCCTAAGGTCAGCCCATCTGCGCCCGTCCGCGACTGGCCGGGACTAGGGGCCGGCCATGCTGCTCATTCTACCACCTTTGCCGCCTTTGAGCTACTTAGCATGCATGCCCGGTGGCCCCTCCCCACGATGATCGACCCTAAATTAGACTTGCTTTGACTTTATTGCCCTCGTGACTCTTTTCCTGAGTTCGAACCCTTGCCAGCGTCCCCTTGTACTCCTGCTGCCCTGCCTTTGGTAGCTGCTCCCCTGGCACCTAACATTAGACCTACTAGCCCCAAACTCCTAGTGAGCTACCTCAACACACGGTCGCTGGTCAAGCACCAGCTAGAGATCTTTCAGTTGCTTGACGCAGAACACCCTGATATTCTCTTTATCAGTAAAACCTGGCTTAATGAAGAGTCCTCTCCGGACATACTAGCGGCAGTTCCGCCTGGCTACTATGTCTTGCAAACCAACAGAGCCTCTGGTAAGCCAGGGGGGGGGTCGCAGCCCTCATTAAACATCCCCTTAGATTCTCTGCCCTAGAAGGGACTTGTATTCCCTTAGTTGATTGTCTTACAATTAGGTTGGATTCCCCTGTGGCCCCTCTTCTGTGCGTCTTGGTTTACAGGCCCCCTCAGACCATGCCCAATTTCCCTTCTTTGTTTGGTGACCTACTATCTCAACTGGTCATCAACAACTCCAAAATGTTGATCCTTGGAGATTTCAACTACTGGCCATCTGATGACAGAGAACTGTTTGCTCTTCCACCTTCTCTGATCTTCTGACTGGCATGAACTGTGCCCAACATATCAACTCAGCCACGCACATTAAGGGCCACACTCTTGACCAGGTCTGGACGTCCAACCTGGACATCACCACACCGTGCATTGTTCCGTGCACTTGGTCAGACCACTTTATTATTTCCTTCTCCTTCGCTATTCCATCCCATGTTCACCGCACTTTAGAGGGCGACCTTCCTGACAGAAATGGGAATAGGGCTGACCTTGGAGAACTTGTCTCCCTTCTCAAAGCCTCTCCCCCCCCCTATAGGGTGTGACTCCCTGGACACTCAGGCATCCAACCTGCGGTGTTGGCTCGAATCCGCCAGTGACATCGTGGCTCCTCTTAAGCGAGTTAGGCTTAAACGCCTCCACGACGCGCAGAGGTGGTTTTCGGGGGAGCTCAAAGATCAGAAGCTCAAACTTAGACAGGCAGAGCGGTGTTGGCGGTGTGATTACGCCGCCGACAAAAAGCTGACATTCACCTCCCTGCTCAAGGACTACAAATCAGCCATCCTACAAGCCAAAACACTTTACTTTTCTAAATAAATCTTAGAGTCGGCCTCCAAGGCTAAAGACATCTTTTCCATTGTCACTGAACTTTCTAACCCAGACAGGGTCACTCTTAAGCCTCTCCCCACCCAATCCCTCTGTGATTCTTTGAATTCTTTTTTTATTGACAAAATAATAAAAATTAAAAATAGTATCTTCTGCACCCCCCTCCCGGTTTCTACCACCCCCATTACCACATCTGCTAAATCTAATCCTCAAAGCATCACTCAGATACCCCCAATTTCTGAGGTGGAGTTCTTAGCCTTATTAAATAAGGTCGCCTCTGGCTCCCCCACTGACTGCTGTCCTCCTCACGTCCTTCGAGAGGTGTTCTCTGCTTGTCCTGCCCCCCCTCTGACCCTTCTCAATAACTCTCTCAGAGAAGGCCTGGTCCCTAATTCCTTTAAAAACGCCGAAGTAGTCCCCATCCTTAAAAAACCTAACGCTGATCCCTTGCTAATGAGTAACTTCCGCCCTATCTCCCTGCTCCCCTACCTGAGCAAGGTCCTAGAGGCTCACGTCACCTCTGTCCTGAGCTCTTTCATCGAGCACTCGCAGTACCTCGACCCCCAACAGGCCGGTTTTAGACCCGCCCATTCCACCGAGTCGGTCATTCTCTCGGTGATGGAGGAGCTGCGGACTTCAACATCAGTCAGGCTCTGGTGCTCCTGGATTTATCGGCGGCCTTTGACACTGTCGACCATGATATTTTGGTCGGCCGTGTCGGGGAGGCTGGTATCCAGGGTACAGCCCTCAACTGGGTCCGCTCATTTTTGAGCAATCGTCACCAGGCCGTCAGCCTCTCTAAATTAACCGCGGACCAGGTTGGGCTATCATGTGGCGTCCCTCAGGGCGTTTACCTTACCCCTCTTATTCGGTCCCTGCGAGGAAGCCATGTCAGACGACATTCAGCTCATTTTTAACATCGACCACTCGGACCAATCAGTTGATAATTTTCAGTCGACTCTGCGCCACATCAGCGATTGGATGGGAGCAAACCACCTGAAACGGAACCCCGATAAGACCGAGCTGGTTCTTATCGGGAGGGCCTCCAATCCTTGGAATTCCAATTTCTGGCCCTCTGACCTCTGCAGTCCCCCTTGCCTTGTCGACTCTGCCAAAAGCCTCGGAGTGATTATTTCTAAAGACCTGTCAATGAAGGCGCAGATTAATTCTGTGGTGTCTTCCAGTTATTTCCATCTTCGAACTATTCGGAAGATTGCCCGCTTTCTCACGACCGAGGCACTTACCCTGGCCCTCCTGGCCCTCCTGGCCCTGGTCATGTCCAGAGTCGACTACGCAAACTCCCTATATGTCGGGATCCCGGCCTACCAACTGAACCGACTCCAGAGGGTCCAGAACCAGGCAGCCCGACTGATCTTTCACCAGCCCAGACATCAGCACGTCCGTCCCTTGCTAAAATCTTTACACTGGCTTCCGGTGGCCGAGCGCTGTTATTTCAAACGGGCTGCATCGTCTTTAAGGCGCTGGCTGGCCTCGGCCCTGCTTTTATTTCTTCTCTCTTGTGCAGCTATGTCCCCTCCCGCAACCTCAGGTCTTCCCACCTGGCCCTGCTCACTATCCCTTCCTTCAAACGCAAGAAACATGGGGGGCTACGATTTTCTTTCCTTGCACCTTCATTTTGGAATGCACTTCCACCTGAGTTCAGGCTCACATCTTCCTATACTCAGTTTAGATCTTCTTTGAAAACCCTTTTGTTTCGCAAGGCCCATGATTAGCCTTTCCTTTTGGCCGTCTTCACCTTTTGTTTCGGAAACCGTTTTGCTCTCTGGATGCTTACCAGCGCCAAGAAACCGCATGGTGAAAGTGCGCTTTATATGTTTTTATACATAACATAACATTTGCTGGATCTCATTTTTACACCATTGGGAGCCTTTCAGTTCTCCTCAGGCACTCAATCTTTGCTAACTTCTTATTAGCACCCTATGGGCCAGATATTCTGAGGTATCATACCTGTCTATGTTCTTACCACATGAATCATAGCAGATCCAGTTAGGGACAGTAAACTCTTTAAACATTTCCCTTCCTCTTCATCCAACCCTATTTTGCCACTAATATATAACAGCTCTGCACCATATTGAAATAGCAGGGGTATCATAGCCATGTAAGCTTTTAGAGAAGGTCTATGTGACATTTCACCATATTCCTTATTGAATTGTTTTCAAACTGTTTGCTAAGGCTAGAGCCATAGCCTTCAAAGCTTCTATATAAGTATTCAACTTCAAGGATCTATCGAACCAAAACCCTAAATACTTATATTTATTGACTATTTCCAACTTGGTACCATCTGAACTTTATTCCTTTCTTACCAAAGCACAACACTGTAGTTTTAGCCATATTCACCACTAGTTTTTATGGCCAAAGTATTCACTGAACACATTCAACTTCCTTTGCATGTCTTTCTCTGTTTGATCTATACTTAGAAGGTCATCTGCATACAGAAGGCATGCTCTATGTTTGACATTTATTTTGGATCTTGCACCTCTTGCTAGTGCTAAGACAGCAGGCAGATTAGCAACAAATAAAGAACCAGCATTTGCAATGCTGTTTCTTTATTTGTAATCAACTTAGGGCAAACAAAGCAAAACCAAAGGGGATGATGGACGGTGTTAAACATTGTGTTGTATCTATGTCTTTAAATATGTACTTTCTTTCTAGAGAATGCAGCTATGTCACCCTGGAATTCCTTATGCTTGTCAGTTGTTCTCCAGGTCCTTGATGTGGATGACTTGCCTCCCTGTTGGGCTAATAAACTCCTTTTATCCTGCTTCCTGAGTATTGCATCTTTACAATACTGGCGACGATGAGCCCAGCAGGCGATCATGAACCCAGCGCTATGAAGATCTCTCTTTAGCTAGAATGGAAAGGCTGTTTTCCTGATGATCCAGCTAGGGATTTTATCTTGGAAGCTACGGTCAATGGTTGGCCTGCTTTGAAAGAAGTTCCTGATTCTGCCAAAGGTTTTTGGAATGTTAAGGACGAGTTGAACATCATTCTGGGTGAATTATTTAGGGGTGACAGACTAATTCCCCCTTCTGGTATGAAGGAAAAGATAATCAACCTAGCCCATGAGGGACATCTAGGTCGTAGCCTCACCAAAGCAAGGGTGAGAGAATCCTATTGGTGGCCCGAGTTAGACCGTGAAGTTGAATCTGTTGTCAAAGACTGCCACATTTGTGCTGGTAACGATAAATCAAGGAAGGTGAGCACCGCACCTCTTTCTCCTGTTGCCATTCCTAAACGAACTTGGTCCAAGGTGGCCATTGATATAGTTGGACCCTTTGTGAACCTCGGACTTTCTGAGAGATTTGTTGTTGTCCTTGTAGATTACACTTCTAAGTGGTTGTCTGCTGCCTGCATGGGAACTGTTTTAAGTAGGAATATCATTGAGTTTCTTAAGGATGCTTTTACCTGTGAAGGGGTTCCGGACACTTTGGTTTCCGATAATGGTGTCCAGTTCACCTCTCAAGAAATGACTGATTTTCTTAAAGATCTCTCCATCACCCATCATAGGACTGCCCTCTATTCTCCACGGTCCATCATCTCCTCAAGATGAGTGTGCTTCGTCCCGTGGGACAAACCCTAGAATCAGGAGACCACCTTTGTATCTCCAAGATTACCAATCTGGTTAATTTTCCTCTTTTTCAAGTTTCATGTTTACTTCCTTTTTTGTTTCAGTTTTCCTTTTATTTTAGTTCATTATTATTATAAGGGAGATGTGTTGTATCTATGTCTTTAAATATGTACATTCTTTCTAGAGAATGCAGCCATGTCACCCTGGAATTCCTTATGCTTGTCAGTTGTTCTCCAGGTCCTTGATGTGGATGACTTGCCTCCCTGTTGGGCTAATAAACTCCTTTTATCCTGCTTCCTGAGTATTGCATCTTTACAATACATTGCTAGCACTCATCCCCAGTCAACTGATCTGGGTCGAACCCATCTTCATTCTTTAGCTCATTCCGCCACCCCAGTTCAGACATGGCCATATGCAAATCAGTCTGACACTGGCCTCATGGGAACAGTCCAGCCTGAACTGCCTGTGCAGGCCCTAAAGCCCGCCTGGAAGGGTGAGATGATGTTGTTCTCATCAGCCCAGGAAAGAATCCTCTACAAGAGTACCCTGAGGCCCTTCTTGTAAATGGGAATCACTTCGGCCGCCTTCCATGAGTTCGGGACAGGTGAGCCTTCCAACAGTGCATTCGTAAGGCTTACAAAGTAAGAGGCCCAACCTTCAGGATTGGCTTTAAAAAGGTCGCCCGGAACACCATCCTGCCCTGGGGCTTTAGCAGGTACAATCTTAGCTATTGCAGCCAGCACTTCTTTCTTATCAACTCTAATGAGGGGAGCCTGTCCAGAACCAATAGCCAGGGCACCGCTCAAATGCCCTGGAGCTCCGGGCGGTTCAACACCCCCGTAGAGTTTACTAAAGTGCTCAAACCATTCGCTATCTGTAATATGGTTAGGGGTATGGTCCGGTTCACAGCCATTCGATCTTCTGACTAGGGCCCAAAACAACTCACCAATCTTGGTTTTACTTGCAGCTCTGAGGCTTTCCCAGTGAGATTCTTCCCACTCCCTTTTAGCTGTTGTTATGGCTTGTCCATAATGCAGTCTGGCCAACCGAACAGCAACTGGATTGCTGGATTTAATCGCAATGATCAAGTTATTTTTCATCATTCTGCAGTTACTATCAAACAATTTCTGTGCTGGCTTGACAGTTGTCGGGCACTTTTTACCTGTAACTACGAACAGTTTGCTATTCTGATCTATAGTATCAGTATAAATAGTTTCTGCCTCGGCAGGCCCAGCCACAACATTACATACTGCAGAAAGCCTTAAGGACTGCTCACTAAGGATTCCATCCAGTGCACTTAATCTAGTTTCGTCCATGCTAAACTTGGGCCACTTGAGGAATCTATTGCAATTAGATGGTACAACTCTCTTAGTTATTAACCTCGCACTATTTAAAGGGGTATGCTCCTTTCTCTGCCATAGGTCCACCAATGTAAGGGACAGGGGGTTATGGTCGCTCTCCACTGACGGTATAATGACCATGTCCACCACTGACTTCCATGCTCTTCTGTCCACCATTATATAATCAATTCTACTTTCACACGATACTCTGTTATATGTATTTGCCCCTTGAGCATCGGAGAATGTGCGACCATTTATAGCTCTTAGTCCTGTTTCAATCATTAGGGCGTTCAATTGGATGACAACTGAGGACCATCTCCTCACAGGCGTGAGCAAGAGGGGCGGAATGCCCCATCGGGCATCATCTTCATGCACTCCAAGAATGTCATCAGCTGCCAGAGGCTCAAACGAACAATTAAGGTCCCCAGCAACCAGAACTAAGGAATCAGGAGAACACAATTTAAGCAAATCAGATAAAGTAGCAATAGTGGAGGATTTAGCCCCCCCTTGGGTGCCTCTAGCATATACATTAAAGAATTCTCAAGTGGGAATACCATTCATACCCCTAATCGAAAGTCTCATAACATCCAGAGATGAGCAAGTGTGATGAGTGATCTTAAGGTTAAGGTCAACCCTTTCCCATGCCATAAGCCCCTCAGAGGGACGACCTCGCCCAACCGTAGTAGCAGGTACATAAAAACAAGAAAATCCCTGCTTGTATAAAGGTTCGAGGCACCATGTCTCCTGAAACATACATATGTCATACCAATCGATAAAATTATTCCAATCCGGTAGTGAAAGCTTGTTTCGCAGACCTGCCACATTCCACGAGACAAGTTTAAGGTTATTAACCTGAGCATTACCGGGAATTGGGACACATGAAGTTTCACTTAAGTCCTGACTAGTAACGATATTAGCAATCCTCATAGGTTCCAAGGCTGAATTTGAAGACTCAGGGCCCAAGGGCTGTGGTGACACAGAAGAGTGCGGAGAGTAATCACCCAAAGTGAAAGACGGACTGTTCAACACTCTTACTCCATCATCGAGTCAATCAACAGCATCCAAACAACAAAACGGTTATGGTTGGAGATAGGGTCCAAGTGAAGGGAGGGCATAAGCCATCCCCCCTGAGGTGGTCCCCTCCTATTCCGCTGCACCAGTGTCCAACCATCTATCTGTGAGGTAAAATGACCTGGGGGATAAAAATAAGTCAGTGGGAGAGAGTGAATGGTCGCACCTGCACTGGGGTATCTCCAATTGCAGATATGATCAACAATTCTAGGGTTGTTAAAATTGATCGGAATACAGTCGCCCCTTATATTTTTGGCCAAATGGCGGACCCATGGTACCCTCCGAACCATAAGTATTTTGCCAACAAGGTGAGGGGGCAGTGGTCTGTTCGTGTTTAACCAATGTGCAACCCTATTCCGCAGTTTTGTGGGGGTTTCCACTTCATGTTTGCCCAACTCTGGTACCCCGGCTAGGATTACCACAAGTGGACAAACCTCCGGGTGTAAATTTAAGGTATTTTTACCTATATTAGAATGGGCAGTTGGCACCTATACTGTCTTGTGGTATATTATGCTTTTGTGATCTGATTAAATTAGCAGATGCTATGTCCTTAATGAGAGGTACAACTGGAGGAGCAGATGAAACCCTATGGGCTATGTTTAATACTATTACGTCCTTCTGGACGGCTGGAGCCGGAGCCTTTTTCCCACAGGTTTTAGCTAGTGACCTAGTAGCTGTGGGAGTAGTATCCCTTAAAGGGGGTTCTACAATTCCCTTGAGGTCGCGCTCAATCCTTTTTAAATGGACCTCGATCTTACTCAGTCTGTCCTCTAATGGAGCTAGAAGAACTCTAAGAGTCTCATAGATGGAATTTGACTCAATCTCCGTCACCCCTTTCTGATCGTCTTGACTGGGCAAACCACCTGTTACCTGGTGCACCCTACAAGGCAGGGAAGGATCAGCTAAACCCAGGGCAGGGTTTACAGAGGGTTGCTCCAGAGTAGTTGGAATTTCTTTCATGTTTTTTGTGGCTTTCTTTTTCCTCCCACCAATGTTATTTGCTAGCCCTTGCTTATTTTTGGGAATTGCCCCCGGGTCTCTCCCACGCTGTTGTCTAGTATTGTGCACCTTAACTGCATTAGGCACAGTGGGCAACTTTTGAGGGGATAACAACAATGATTCTGAGGCCGTGAACTGACTATCAGGCGAAGCCTGTGATAAGTCACAAGAGGGGAGCTGTGAATGGGAAGTTCTAGAATTGGTGAAGCACCTATACCACCATTAACACTTAAGTTAACAGGAGTCCGCACATTTGCAATGTGTCCCATCGAAGACCTTCTTGCAATAGCCAGTTCCTGGGAAACACGTCGCTCCATTATTGTGATCCCCTCATCAACAACACAGTTCATCCTCGTTATGAACTGGTCCATGGCTCCCGTAAAATTGGCAGTGTCCACTCTCCCCTTAGCCTCCTTAGGAGGCATTGCAGAAATCCCTATAAACTACAATAATGTACATAAGCAGGGTACTCACAAGGATAGGCCGTGTGGTGGAAGACAGGGAGGTGCCCCGACCCGGCCTTGTCCGGTCTTGAACGGACCCGCCCTTGGGCCGGGCTTCGCCCGGCTCGTCCCGCGAAGCGGGGCTCAGCTCTGCTTATGTGCGCCTCCTGGCACTGGCGCGGTGTCAGCAGAGCACGCCGCCGCTGAGGCAACCGGGAATTGTAGTCCCGGGGCGGCGGCGTGGTTTAGCAGCGTTCCAATGACTCCTGGCGATGGCGGCGTCTTCCCAGGCAAGTGGCAGCTTTTGTGGTGTCTCCCCCACTACGCCGGGCTCAGCTCTGCTTATGTGCACCTCCTGGCGCTGGCGCGGTGTCAGCAGAGCGTGCCGCCGCTGAGGCAACCGGGAATTGTAGTCCCGGGGCGGCGGCACGTTTAGCAGCGTTCCAATGACTCCTGGCGATGGCGGCGTCTTCCCAGGTAAGTGGCAGCTTTTGTGGTGCCTCCCCCACTCCGCCGGGCTCAGCTCTGCTTATGTGCGCCTCGTGGCGCTGGCGCGCTGTCAGCAGAGCGCGCCGCCGCTGAGGCAACCGGGAATTGTAGTCCCGGGGCGGCGGCGCGGTTTAGCAGCGTTCCAATGACTCCTGGCGATGGCGGCGTCTTCCCAGCTAAGTGGCAGCTTTTGTGGTGTCTCCCCTTTAAATTATTTTCAAGTCCTATGCGTTAGCAATGAATTTCATCTGGAGCAGTGTTTTAATGGTAAGGCGCTTTGCATAGTTCATTTGAACAGGAATACCTTATCATGCAGTCTCCTTGATCCTCTGATTAATTCTAGTTTTAGAGGATAATTATCACTTCCCTCTCCTTGCACCACTTGGAATTGTATCAAGTTCCAAGCATGCATGAATATATAATCAATTGGACAATGTTGCAGGCCAAACATAAACATTTGGCATGCTGGGCAATCCACGTCTGTCCCACAATTCAGGCAAAACAAGCCATTCAACTAAGGGCGGGCAAAAAACTCTGATTACGCTGCATGGCGGAGTTTGCTCCAGCCGCCAACTGGATCATGTTATATCAGACAACAAACCCACTGTAGATTGTGCATGAGGCATGCCTGACCTGTCCCAATTATTCAACTACAGTCATGGACAGAGAAGGCAAGGCATCAGATGCACCCTACCTGACAGGACTTGTTTAATGTGCCTGGAACTCCCCTACCTCTCTTCATAGCACTACTCCATGCCAGGGGACTTACAGAGGTCGCTGGGGCATATTGTTTTGCTGACAGAAAGTGTTTTGCGAGTAAAGCGATCCTGTTGTACCGATCCAAGTGCGGCTGAGCAGTCACTTCCGGGGTATAGTTTTTTGGTTTTTCCAGGGCATACTTTGGTAGATATGGACCAATTGCAGGTTCTTTGGGGAAATTCAGCTGCAGAGAGTGTTGCGGCAGACTTTTTGAGGAGCACACATTTTAGGTAAGTGAGGTTGAGTAAGTAAAATCGACACTTCTGGTAACCAGGTTCTGACAGGGCGTCAACCATATGTACGGGTTACGTAACATGAAACAACAGTATAGTGCGTGCATCGAAAGGGTTAGGAAGGGATTGGTTACCAGGCAACCCCACAGAACCCCCATAAAATGTGATTCCTAATGACTAAAAATTAATCCTCCCTGAGCACTATACATTAGACACTTGAAGTTAGAAAAAACATGAAATGTGAACGATATCTATTACTCCCGATTAGATACAGCTGGATCTACAAATTACTTTTCTTGACGAAATATATCAAAGTTCATAGATCATTGGAATGTAATCGGATCCACACATAAATTGTAGTACAGTCCATCCAATCTGTTCATGTGCCAGTATTTCAATTCAAAAAGTCTTTTGTCTTCTCATCCGTTTATTTTCAGATAGTTTCCAAAGAAAAAACAATATTTCCTTATTTTGAAAAAAAGACGAAGAAGCAGCCAACACGTGTTTCGTCATGCACTTGTCTGTGCTAAAATGACTTCCTCAGGGCTGCAACCCAAAACAACAATAATATGTATGTCAATAAAAAGCAATTTATAAAAAATATCTTCATTGTATTATGAACACTATAAATTTTGAACAGCTAAATAAGCAGAGAGGATGGTAGAATAAAATAGAAAATATCACCAAAAGGACGTGCCCAAGGGAAAGATATAAAAGATACAGCAAGTCACTGAGTCACCAAAGTGCACAACTCCACCAAGAAAAGGAAAATCACAAATATGGTCCATAATCACCTTAACAAATGTAGGCAGTAATCCAATATTTAAGTTTCATGAAGATCCTCAATTCGTGCCACTATAAAATATAGAACAGGTCTGAATATTCATCCAAAGTAATGAAAACTAATCCATAATCAACCCACATAATCAGAGGTGAGAGACGTTATTATAGATTCTTGTCAGGATTATTTATTAAGTTGGACTTTTATGTGATTAGGTCTTATATATCTTTCCAGGCGAGGGACATTTATAATTTCTCAAGATAATTCAAGATATATCGAATGATGAACGTTTTCTGGGATTGTAGAACTTTACTTCTGACTTATATTGGTGAGTGAAATTTGAGTTATTTAGTAGACATTACATATTGGGTTATCGCTTGGGACAGATTTGGAGTTCGTATTATGGATAATTATGATGAAGGCCCCCCCTTTGCCCCACCAGCGCTTCCATGCGGGCAAATCCTTTGATCTGCGTGTTTGGGTGAGTGGGCCCTGCTAGCAGTGATGGAAGGATGACATGAGATATGCAGCTGTGGCCTTGGGCCACATACCGAACGCTCTGGGACAGTAAGGGAAATTGGAGGATAGTTTGGAAAGGAACTCTGCGGAATCCCGCTGAGTTTTTGTGCAACTCTGCTGAATTCTGCATAGTGCAACTCTGCAAACTCCGCCCGCCCCTGCCTTCAACCCCAGAAATTTTACCAGCTCCATATCGCGTCCTGACAGTTTAGTGTTGGGAAAGCCCACCACCTTTATATAATACACACTTAGAATCTCTTTAAGCCAAGGATCCACCCTATTTGGGTTTTATTAATGATTGAAATCTCCCAGCAGAGTAAACATATATTTATAGTGGTTTTCGCACAGGCATTCCACATCTTCCTTCAGTCTTCGCATTTCATACCTATACTTATGAGGCCCCCTGCACATATGCATTCACTATTATCATTCTGTCATAATTTGTGTCAGTGTCCCAAAGGTACACTTAACAAGCCACCATCAATTTACGTTTTACTTCTAAAGGTATCACCTTTCTGGCTATTTCAGTGGATATTAGGGTAATTATTCTCCCCTAGGACCTAATGATTACTTATAACGGTCCTTTTGTCATGTCCTTTAGGCTACTCCTGTCATCTAAGGGTGGGCGTAGTTCGCAAAGTAGCGCTACGCGAAGCTACGCGAAGTGCACTTTACACTACACGAACTTCATGTAGCACTACGTGAGCTGCGTAGTAGCATGTTCTCACTGTGCAAGATGCGTTTTCAATGATTGCACAGTGCGGACAAGCATCCGGCACTGTGGAAGCATTGAAAACGGCATCTTGCACAGTGCGAGCTGTACTTTTCTGCGACTCGAGTAGATTATTACTCGAGCAGCAGCTTTCTCAACGCGAACAGGTAGTTTCTCATTGAGAGCGGTCGCGAGCATGCGCAACCACTCACAATGAGAAACCTGACCTCCTCGCGTTGAGAATCTTGGCGGGATGTCATTTTGCTTGCTCGCGGTCGCGAACATGACGTTCAGGACCGTGAACAAGTAAAGAATAACCGCTGCACTACGCTACGCTGCACTACGCATGTTCGCACTGTGCTACGTGCAGCTCGCGTAGTGCGAAGTTGCGAAAACTTCGCAAACTCCGCGAGCGTAGCGTAGTGCTTTGCTCAGGGTTAATGTATACCCCTTTGTACATGCATTGTCCTATCCACAAGGCAACAGTGATACCAAGCAGGTGATCTTCTACCTAGTAGCTTGCTCCTGTCTCTTCAACACCAGGCTATTAGTATTCTATCATAATCTCTGTGCCTGACCTACATAAACATGTCCCCAGGCACAGCAGAATTATTCTGTATAAGGGTCACCACTGTTTTCATCCTTGGCCAATAGCCAGCGGTGCATGATCACATTTGTTTAGAAAAACATTGTTGCTTGTTTTCAAAACATTTATGGTTGTTTTCAAAGCATTTATGATTGTTTTAAAAAACATAATGATTCTAGAAGAAACCCTGGAGTGACCACTCTAGTATATATAAGACCCTCATTTCCTCCTTCAAATTAGAGGAGAATTCCTTCCAAGCTGAGACGGGGTCCTGCATGATGAACCTTTCACATGCAGCGGTCTGACATCCCTTGCAGGGTGTCATCCTCAATGCAGAGATGGGGCTTTCATTTTCAACTATCAGGTGAGGGGACTGGTTCATCCTTGGGGTTTCTTTGCTATATACACCCATATACATGATACACATGCAGATCTAGGCTAGGTACATTTAGGCAAATGACTTAGGGCGTTCATTTTAGGAATAGCAAGTACCACAGTTTTTATATGAACTTCTTATGTTCATCTTATTAGCACTATGGTAGAAATGTATCTACTATTACTAAATTGGTACTTGCAATCTCTTTTGTATGCTTCTATCTCCTGATTTTCGAAGCACATATGTTTTACACAAGATTGTCACTGGACCAATAAATACTTATTGAAACATCCAAATCGATATCCTGTGTATTTTCTGAGAATAAGCGAGCATGAGTGTCTGAGCGAAAAGTACTGCACTGTTTTCCACGATCCCTGAGAAATCAAAGTTGTCATGTACAGAAACTACCTAAACCACTGTAGAATAAAGAGGGGAGGTAGTGGCACTGTAGAGCTAGCTGGTCTAACAGCTTACATAACCTGTGGGGATGTCCAGGGTCAGTTTGGACACCGAGCTCTCAGTTTAGTTCATCCAAAACAGGCAGGTCTTCAGGGATTCCTAGGAACTACACGACATGGCACAGCCAATGTTCATTTGGTTCTTATATTAACAGTGAAAAAAGTTGAGTAGTTAAGTTGTGCTTTCTCAGAAAGCCCTACTCACACCTTTCAGAGACGTCTGAAGTGAAAAGGTATATCCCCCTCAGCTGAGCAGATATACCCTGTGTATTGGCTGAAGGTTTAAACAAACTTCTAAGGATAGAAGGTTCCTACATTGTGCAAAACCCTACCTATTACCTTTTTCTCTTCTCTTTTAAAAAGATGACTGACCCTGCGAGTAGTTCGAGGGAAGACAAATTAATAAATGCTCTTAACATTACACAAAACTGCAGACATGCAGTAACTACGAAATTGTTAGAACACTGTACCAGCAACAAGTGGTTGTGTTACCTTCGTGACTGAGACACACAAGGTGTTCGGATCAGAGGTATTCTATTCTTGGGTTCAGTTCCCAACTGCAGATTCGGTGACTAAATTGTTTCACACATACATTGCCGTTGAACCGATGAATACATTCCATACAAAGACATTGAAGTCCCATTAACATACTAGCAACACAGAAACTGGTTTAAAGACACCCTCCCACATACAACATCTGTCGTGAGACTCGGTCCACTAAGCAGAGAAGGAGTGTTCTGGCCGGTCTTAGCGATATTCACGTTACAACCCGGGATAGATATACTACCAGTGGATGAAGTGTGTACAATATACAAAGACATAGTCAGGCTATACAGACACCTTGTCCAGTTTGACATGCGAACATTGACAGTCCAACCTACGAGACATACTCCAGCTGGTCCAAATCAAGCAACACCTACTATTTGCCCACAGAGACTGAAATCACTAATAGTGACTATACCTTCCAAACTGGAGCAATTTCCGTTCTGGATAGTACAAAAAATTGCACAGTTGTAAGCAGTATTTCCCCATATGGGTCCGCAGGAAAAACATAGAATGCTAACAATTTGCTTGCCAATGGGGATGGTTTCCTCGATTGAGGATTGTTCTACTTGGGGGAAAAAATCTTTGCTGCAGTTTACATCAGAGTACACTCTACCCCTTCCTTAGCAGTTGTTCCTGATGTATTGAAACAGATACAGAATGAGTACGGGGCAGGACCTGCCTTGGATGTGGGGATGAACCTGATGGGTAATTTTGCCCAACTCTTTACAATCATGATGAGCAACATAAAGGGGAAGGCAGCAGCGGTGGCCATACACAGCCACCTTAGGGATACAGCTTCTATCAATAGGGAGCGACAATTGCTAAAAATTATCGATGAAACCTACACTGTATCAGATAGGGATAATTTGAGAACCAAAGCCAGGAAGACACAAATGGCAGGAAGCCCGGACAAGGACAACACGAAACAAGCACCCGTTTCGTCTAAAAAGTAATGGGAAAACAGACAATCCAAAAATAACAATTCAGAAAATAATTCACGATCAAGTGGTGAGTCTCCCCAACATGAGTCCTCTGAAAAAAGTTACAACCTTAGGAATCATGGTAACATTAGGAAACCTGATAGGTATCAGGACACTGATACACGTTCCTTCTGTTTCTTCCAGGGGTCATCAAAAAACTCCGAGAGGGACGGGCGATCAGAACAAAAGACTGAAGATCGACCAAAAAGGGAAATGCATCGCAATTCAGATAATATTATCAAACAGGAAGAGTAACCTAAAGGAAAACCTCAATTCAAAAAGAAGAAAGTAGTTGACTTGAAAATTAGAGATGCCCAGGTTACTGAAAACTCAGCTTCTGAACGGCGAATAAGCTCTGACGATGCTAGACAGTGCGGCCAAAGTAACAATAGCTCTCCAGAACCTGAAGGATTTTCTGGTGACAGCAGTATTGAATGAACATATCACGGTGGAAACCCCCGTATAGACTGTATGAAATTACACTAAAATAGAGGGTAACGTCTCAAGAAAGGTTAAAGGACTCTTTTGGACAAACTTAACATATGCATATGACATACTGTTAGCAGCAAGAGATTGGCCGCCTGAGTTTGTGAAAGAGTGCCCAAAAGGGGAAAGAGTCATTTTGCCTGCTTTCTCTGACCTCATTCCAGAATCTTTAAAACATTCATACGCGCAGGAGTGGGTGCTAGCACTAGCACCACCACTATACCGCAACCATGTAGGGTGGGACATGGAGTTTACGCACCACTAAATCCAATAAAAGCTACTCCAAATCCTCAGAGACAGTATCCTATTAAAAACGATGCAAAAAGACAGGTCAATGAAATCTTAGACCAACTTGAATACCGAGTTGTGATTGAGACTTGCACCTCCCCGATGAGCAATCCTTTATTTCCCGTAATGAAACCCGACAATTCATATTGTCTAGTTTTAGATTACCGACATTTAAACAAATGCTAACAAACATTAGCAGTTCAAAATACAAAACAACATTAGATATCTCAAATGGATACTTCTGCAACCCTGGACATATTACTACTCTACGCTCGTGGAGCGTGCGTAGTTTGCGTTACTACGCACTACGTGAATTGCATGTAGCACAGTGCAAAAACGCGTAGCGTAGCGGGCATTTTTTGCTTGCTCGCAGTCCTCAACGTCAAGTTGGCGACCACGAGCGAGCAAAATCAACATCCCGGTGAGACTTTTTCCTTGTTTGCGATCAGCAACATCAAGCTGCTGATCGCGAGCGTGGCAAGATTCTCAACGCGGGGAGGTCAGGTTTCTCTTGGCGAGTGGTTGTGTATACTCGCAACCGCTCATGATGAGAAACTACCAGTCCGCATTGAGCTGCCGCTCAAGTACACATCTACTCGAGCGGAAGAAAACGACCGCTTGCACTGTGCAAGATGCTGTTTGCAATGATTGCACAGTGCGGACAAGCATCCGGCACTGTGCAATCAGTGCAAACAGCATTTTCCCTACCGCACTACGCAGTTCGCGTGGCTACACGTAGCGTGCGGAGTGCGCAGTGCACTTCGCGTAGCTACGCGTAGTGCTACTATGCAAACTACTCCCAGGGTTATTCTTCTGCCAAAATATAGCTCCTGAAAGCAGATATTTGACAGCATTTTCTGACTCGGCACTCACAGAAATTTCCATTGTTTGCTGCGGGGGTATTAGAACAGCCCGGAGCTATTCTTGGCAAGAGTGTCAGAAATTTTGCAAACATGCAATGAGGAGGCAGTGTCCTATGTGGATGGCATCTATCCGATGGACGATGAATTACTTGAGCACTTGTGCAGGGTGAACAACCTAATTGTAGCATTTGCCAATTTGGGCTAGAAATTTAATTTCAAGAAATCAAAAATTGCCCATCTCAATGTCCTATTTTTGGGATATGGGCTATCAAGTGAAGGCAAGCGCTTGGCAGCCAACTTTTTAAAAAGGGGTGCACTGCTCCAACCTTCAAAGAATAAAGGGTTTGCAATCCATTTTAGGATTTCTACATTTTGGCGGAACATGCATTCTAGATTATGAAAAAAGTAAAACCTTTCTATGACTTAAGCAGATTTCACAGCACATCAGTGGTCACAGCAACACACAGTTACTCTACGTTCAGGTTGACATGATAGCATCAAAATATTTACACCCACATTTGAATACTGCCAACCTGGTGATCCAGGTGGTCCCGGGTTTATTAGGATATACCTACATCAATTTCAATGAAGCTGAGATAGTCCCAATTGCATACAAATCACATGTATACACACATGTAGAAATGCGATTTTCAGCCACAGAAAAAATACTGACATTAGTACTGACTGCTGTGGTGAGATAAAGAGCACTAGCACAGGGGAAACGCATTATTGTTGTAACCCCGGTACCAACTTTAGAAGCTGTTACCACAGCCAGCATTCCAAATGTGAAAGCCCTGCATCCACAATGGGTACAATGGGCTAATTCTCTCACTGCAACAGATGTAGATTAAAGAAACAATTCTACATTAAAAATGCAAGTGTTCCTGCAGTTCGAACAAGAATACCCTCTCCTAAATGAAAAGTTACCTTTAGAAAAATATGAATACTTCATTTATACTGATGGTTCTGCCATGAAAGAGAACTAGTTCTGGAGTGGGTGCTCCTAGCGTATGTTTGATTTGGAAAGCAAACATATTATGTTTATAGTAAGGCCCTCACTCACCAAACTAGTTGGTGACATGCTTCATCATCGGGCCCCACCCAAGGCACCGAGTGCACCTTGGGTGTGCTACAACACTTGGATACAGCGGAGCTGGTATTGTGCCATGAGAATGCAGTATGAAGGAGTGAGTGAATGTTAAAAAAAGCTGTCCTACGGGTCCCTGGGATGAAAATGACTATTTTAATCAATGGGCCCTTGGCAGTTGATAAAAAAGAGAGGCGAATATTTAAGGAGATGTAAGGTAACTCTAATATCCTAGTCGGTCAAAATGGTTTAGCCATGCTCTCTGAGTGGTATTGTTTTCTTCAGGACCTATGTGTGTTGCAGAGTGAATGGCCTAAAAATGTGTTATTGGAAGACCATAAATGTCATAAAAATATAAAAAAACATAAAAATAAATAAACGCGCTAAGGTGTGGTATGTGGTAGAGGAAGATTTCCTCTAATGGTGCTTTCCTGTGGGAAAGGAAAAGGATTAACAAACATACAAAGAAACATTTAACATACTGGTCTTTAACATGTCTGATATGTATGGGTTCGTACACTTATTTAAATTACTTCAATCAGGTCTCTTAACCACCTTTCAGACCATCTTCTGAGTAATTCCAGCTTTCATGCACTCCGTTTTTGGAAGCGTTGTTGGAGGGCTTCCTTTGGTCCTGCTATCAGTAGCGGGCATCCTGATTTTAATCCTATTGCTTTGCAATGGATATCTCAATCCCTCAAGACATGAATAGAACATTGCTGGAATGACGTTGTCGTGGGCGTATGGTGTTCTACCTGGGTATGCCTTGGCTTCGAGAGCTGAGTGAGCATTGGTTCCTGTCTTTCAGAACGGTCTGGTTAGACTGTGTCCTGCCTATGTTCAGTTGCCTCTTCTGCAGATTCAGCTGCGTGATTGACCTGTGTCTAACACTTCCATCGGTTGCGCCACCTGGACATAAAAGTGCTTCTATCGCCCTTACAGGCCCATGTGCACAGTTGTTCACAGCGTATTCCCCTGTTGATGACGCAATTTCTAGAACTTCCAAGGGATGCTTCCGCTCCTGTTCGAAGGGATCTCAGCTTTGCTCTAGAAGTACAAGCATCGGTATCAGGCATGCAGGTATCTAATTCTTCCCCGGCGGCTGCTATGGGAACCAGTGATAAACATCTTTGCTCACTCAACATAATACTGGAAGATCTGGAGGTATTGCCACCTACGAATACGATGTTCAGCAATGTTGAGACTTCAGCGCAGGATTCATAAACAATCTTGCCTCTTCTGTGCTGGGAACTGTTTGGCAACTTTTTTTAACATTTACTAAAATGAAGGTCGAAACTGACTTTGTTTTATTTTTCTTCTCATAATCGCTTTTAATGTGCTAGTGTGAAATAATAACCCCACATACAAATTTAGAGGACCTTTTGAATGCTTTTAGAGAACATAGTTTTTATGGACATTTATACCAAACTTTTAAAGAAATGCTTTTTAGTATCTTAAGTTTCGTATGATTTTTATACTTTTTACAGCTTGAGCTTTAGCATTATTTAGCTGACCCTGTTGACCTTTTGATGAGGGGTTGGTGTCATGTGCTGTCATGTGTACCCCTTTTTCCATGCATTGTCCTATCCACTTGACAATAACGATTTCAAACAGGTGACCTTTTACCTAGTAGCGTGCTCCTGTCTCTTCGACACAAGGCTCCTAAAATTCTATCATAATCCCTGTGCCTGATGTGCATAAATATGTCCCCAGGCACAGCAGAATTATTTTGTATAAGAGTCACCACTTTTTTCATCCTTGGCCAACAGCCAGCTGTGCATGATTGCATTTGTTTAGAAAAACATTGTTGATTGTTTTAAAAACATATAGATTCAAGAAGTAACCCTGGAGTGACCACTGTAGTATATAAAAGATCCCTATTTCCCCCTGCAAATTAGAGGAGAATTCCTTCCAAGCTGAGACGGGGTCCTGCAAGCTGAAACTTCGACACGCTGTGGTCTGACATCCCTTTGCTGGGTGTCATCCTCGACCAGAGACGAGGTTCTTGATTCTCAACCATCAGGTGAGGGGGCTGGTTCATCCCTAAGGGTTTCTTGACTACATACATACATATACATGCTACACATACAGATCTAGGTACATTTAGGCAAATTACTTAGGGCACGCATTTTAGGAATATGCAAGTGCCACTGTTTTTATTTGAACTGCTTATGTTCATCTTATTAGCACTATTGTAGAAATATATCTACTATTTACTATAGTGGTACTTGCATTCTCTTTTTTTTGCTTCTGTCTCCTCGTTGTCGCAGCACATATGTATGTAGAATACAGGGCGGAGGTAGTGGCACTGTAGAGCTAACTGGTCTAACAGCTGACATAACCTGTGGGGGTGTCCTGGTTTGGTTTGGACGCCAAGCCCTCAGTTTAGGTCATCCTAAATGCGTAGGTCCTGGGGGATTTCTAGGAACTACACAACACTTTTTATATGAATAAACACATCAATTATGGGGGTTTTGTTGCACAGCCATGTTTCTTGCAGGCCTTTCTAATTTGTACATTCTTTTAAACCCATTGAAATTCCAGGATCACACCCCAAGCCTGTGCAATGACCCAGCCTCCTAATCTATTTCACTAAACCACCACATACATATTTTCAGAGCTCAGATCCCTCCAATTTCTCGCAGTCCCAGAGCATGACATGATAATAAAAATGTCTTTGTTTTCCCTAAATGCCTGATCAAACAATCTAACTTGCTTTTGCCCAAGTCCTGCTTGGTGACTCAGGAATATTTTACCTTGGTTGCTCACTTTGGTAGTTTCTTATTCTGGGACGAGCATGATCACTTCTTTTACCACCTCCTTCTCTGCCTTTATAATAGTTGATTTTACCAGCCCAGAGTGCTGCAAGACCTTCGTGATTTCATGTCCATGATAAAATGGGGTGTAAGTAGTAGATCTTAAACCCAAGAACTTTAGATCTCTTCTGTACTCAAGAGGAACCTTTGCCAAGGAGAAGCAGGGGCGTAACACAGGCCCCTGCAGCCCCCGCGGTGCGGGGGGTCCTCACCCTCCAGGGGGCCCCGGCAGCAACGCTCCTCTGCTGGGGAGCTCTAGATTGAGTCCAGAGGGGGCCCCTTCATGTACCCTTCAGGGGGGGCCCCTCAAGGTACGTTATGCCACTTAGGAGAAGAGCTGCGAGGAGAAGTACTGCTCCTTTGCTGCATGCTGTGTGAGGTTGGACTGCAGTTGCTGTTTCTGCTAGGAAAGGACAAAGACTGAAACTTTGCTGTGAACCTGCTTGATGAAGAATCTCCAAGGGCCTGTGTGTGCTGGCCTGCCAGGAAGTGCCTGTTCCAGTTCTGTGCCTCTGGAGGTTGTTCCTTTTGTTGGGAGCTGGAAGAAACCTGAAGAAATGAGAAAATTGATGCATCTCGCTTCTTTCAGGTATTTTTTGCCTATGCAGCACTGCCGTGCGAGAAAAATCTCCACGCATCGCTGCGCCGCTGCCGAGATGAGGCAGCCTCTGTTGCAGCAACTAGAACAAACGCATCATGGGATCATGGCTGAAGAAATCTGACGTAGTGCTGCTTGTTGCTGCCACATCGATCGCAACTGGATCCCAATTTCCACGTATCACACCTGTGTGGCAAGTTTTCCCGACGCATCTCCTCGGACCAGAACTGTCTTGGAGTCGACACATCACTTCCCCCTAAAGTCCGGATTCGACGCACCACTTCTCCCGCATGCAGCAGAACAGTTGCATCGCCTTCCCAAAGACTCAGGAATTGACGCATCTCTTTGTTTCTCAAAGCTTCCGATCCCTGCAGCTGTTTGACTTTGTGAATATTGACACATCTACAGGTACTTTGTGTAGATTCACTCATCCATAGTTTTCAATGGACCCAGTTACTCGAAACCTTTGATAATTCATATTTTTATGTATTTTGGATTTTTATTGTTTTGGTCTTGTTGAGTTTAGATACATATACTTTATTTTTCTAAACTGGTGTGGTGTCCATTTGTGGTGTTATCACTGTATTACTGTGTGGTTTGAGTACAAATACTTTACACATTGCCTTTGGGATAAGTCTGCCTGCTCGTGCCACGCTACCCAGGGGGTGAGTAGAGGTTATCTACAGTGTGTATCCCCCTTACCCTGACTAGAAGCAAGGGTCCCTATTTAGACAAAGGTACCTACCTCTGCAAACTTGAAACCCCCATTTCTAACACCAACGCTGGTCGTCGATCCGTGATATGCTTCAGAAGACGGACTCCATGCAATCAATGAATCATGAGCCTTCCTCCCGGGCCTCAGGTCAACAAGAAGGCCTTGACTCTCATGCCCCAGTGACTAAGAAGGACATCAAACTCCTGCTCACTTAACTGCACAAAGGATCTTTCGTCCCTTCGCAAGGATCTCACTAGAGCTATCACTGAGTTCGACCATTCATGGCAACAGACGGATGCACGATTGACCACAGTAGATCCGACAGTGGTTGAGGCCACTCTAGACAACATAGAAAGGACAACCCACATTAAAAAGCTCAGCTTTGCAGGACAAACTTTATTATCTCAAGAACCATTCTAGATTCAACAATATATACAATCAGGGCCTTGCCACCTCTATTTCTCCATCTAAACTTGAGTCTTTTGTACAGGCACTTTTTGCGACTCTCTTGCATCATGCAGAGGAGTCTCCTGTTCTTCTTGACCATACTCATAGGGCATATTCGGCTTTTCAACAAAAAAAGAAAATGGCCCCTGGTACCTTGACCCCTGTCCACTATTATGTCTGAACTGGGGTGGCAGAGTGGGTTAAAGAATGGTGATGGATTAAACCCAGATCTTTTGACTTGGTATGAGTGTTTGATTGGTTCAGATGCTCCGTCCATTACCACCCCCTTTTGTACCGCTTTTGGCCACCATAAGTGTGGCAGGGTATGCTCAGGCGTGAGTCCCTTGCTCACTTTGCCACTGGATTCAAGCAAGCCGGGCTGAAGACGGCTGCAATGCCAGAAACCGGTCCTCAGAAGCTTGTTTCCGGTCCAGGGAAGGCATGGCTTGGCAGTTCGGGCTGGACTGTTCCCATGAGGCACAGGGTCAGACTGATTTGCATATAGCCATATCTGAACTGGGGTGGCAGAGTGGGCTATAGAACGGTGATGGATTAAACCCAGATCTTTTGACTCGGTGTGAGTGTTTGATTGGTTCAGATGCTCCGTCCATTACCACCCCCTTTTGTACCGGTTTTGGCCACCATAAGTGTGGCAGGGTATGCTCAGACGTGGGTTCTTTGCTCACTTTTCCACTGGATTCCAGCAAGCCGGGCTGAAGACGGGTGCAATGCCAGAAACCGGTCCTCGGAAGCTTGTTTCCGGTCCAGGGAAGGCATGGCTTGGCAGTTCAGGCTGGACTGTTCCCATGAGGCACAGGGTCAGACTGATTTGCATATAGCCATGTCTGAACTGGGGTGGCAGAGTGGGCTAAAGAACGGTGATGGATTAAACCCAGATCTTTTGACTCGGTGTGAGTGTTTGATTGCTTCAGATGCTCCGTCCATTACCACCCCCTTTTGTGCCGCTTTTGGCCACCATAAGTGTGGCAGGGTTTGCTCAGACGTGAGTCCCTTGCTCACTTTGCCACTGGATTCAAGCAAGCCGGGCTGAAGACGGCTGCAATGCCAGAAACCGGTTCTCAGAAGCTTGTTTCCGATCCAGGGAAGGCATGGCTTGGCAGTTCGGGCTGGACTGTTCCCATGAGGCACAGGGTCAGACTGATTTGCATACCACCCCCTTTTGTACCGCTTTTGGCCACCATAAGTGTGGCAGGGTATGCTCAGACGTGAGTCCCTTGCTCACTTTGCCACTGGATTCAAGCAAGCCGGGCTGAAGACGGCTGCAATGCCAGAAACCAGTTCTCGGAAGCTTGTTTCCGGTCCAGGGAAGGCATGGCTTGGCAGTTCGGGCTGGACTGTTCCCATGAGGCACAGGGTCAGACTGATTTGCATATAGCCATGTCTGAACTGGGGTGGCAGAGTGGGCTAAAGATTGGATTAAACCCAGATCTTTTGACTCGGTGTGAGTGTTTGTTTGGTTCAGATGCTCCGTCCATTACCACCCCCTTTTGTACCACTATTTTCACCAGAAGTAACAAATTTTGCGTGCAGCCCAGCCACAGGGGTTGATAGTCTTCCGATTAAACTTTATATCTTTGTTTCAATATGTTTCCACTTAAAACATTGAGTCACAGCAAAGATTTCAGGTATATTACTCAACACTTACAGACTAACAAGATTTCATACCGATAGGGAGTTCCACTCCATCTGCATTTCAAACATCAAGACAAGAGACTGGATGTTCGTATGCCTCCGGAGGCCCTAGAGGCGTTCGCCTTTCCTCCCCCACCTGATGAAGATTAACCTTCTGGGTCCCAGGCTCTTGCCTTGGTGGTTGGAGGGGGTAGCTGGTGATTCCAATCCTAGCGTCAGGCCAAAAGAAACGTGAGGAAGTAAAGGCAACAGGCCAACAAGAACTACTGTTCCCATTTCTCTGGCAAAGATACACCGCTCTAATGTTTCCAGTGGCCTGGCTGAAAATCTGTGGTTGCCTCGCAGGCGACCATGGAAAAGACTTGGCGGGGAAGATAGTCATCTTTCTTTCGGCCTATTGATGGTTTTCTATTTTTATCATCTCTGACTTTAACACAAATTGGAGGGGGGGCACGTGAACTTGTTTTTGAGCCCGCCCCTCAATTCTGTACTACTGTGTACCATTACTGTATTTTTTGTGTTGTATTTCTTTAAGAGTTTTAAGAAGTTACATTACGAGAGCAACAACAGCATCGGCCACACAAATACAAAGGCTTGGGAGAGTGGCTTAATGACAACTTGTGTGGCCTGTGCTTCTTATGAACATTAACATTGAGGAGTGTGTAGGAGGTGTGATTTAGGGGGAGGGGTGGGTAAGTGAGGTTGGGGGGTAGTTGCCCGTATCGGGGGGAGCATGCAGGCGAGAGCATCTCTTTTGGTATCCATACTCTATCCAGGTGTGGAGGGGGTTTAGTCCTGCAATAGTAGAGTCCATGAGGGGCATCAAATAGGCATATGGGGCAAGTTCGGCACTACAAAACTGTCATTAGTTTCGATTTATGGACCAAATCATGACTGAGATTTCTTTTTCACAGACCTTTGCCTGCGGCTTTCTCATTTCTAAAGAGGTACCATTGTGCTAGGAGGTGACTTAGACTCTGAAGGCATTCTACATTTAGCTTTAGTAGAGGCTTGGTGTTCTAACAACCCTCGCAACAGGGACTTATTGTTTTATTCTAGTGTACATAAAGCATACCCCCGAAAAGATTATTTTTTGACCTTGCAATCTCTGATGCCTAGTCTTGTTGACACTAAGATTGGCCTGAGTGTAATCTCCAACAACGCTCAAATATGGTTGACAGTTAGTCTCTGACTGCTCCGCAATGGCCATTTCCTCACCCATGGATCTTAAATGAAGTTGCCCTCCGAGAGCCAGTTCTCTATGGCCATTTTAAAGACACTTTTGAACACTATTTTCCAGAAAACAATATAGGGGATGTATCTCCGGCAACTCTATGGGACAATCGTGAAGGCGGTTTTTTGTATGGGAGCTTATTTACATGTTTGCCTTGCAACGGGCAAATAAGCTTCGTCAGCAGGTGTGAGTGGCCCATATATGACAGGCTGAGGTGAGTCATGGATAAGGGGGGTCCCATTTGACCTTTTGATGAAAATAATGCTAAAAGACTGCTGTAGATCAACCAAACAAATTACAAACCGGGACTCCTCACCCATTAACTACGCATTGATTCCACCCAGAACCAGATTCAGGAGTTGATGGATGACGAGGGTCTCCTTCAACGAGATGTAGAGAAGATTTTAATGATCTTCACCGATTATTACCTAACCTTGTACCAGGCTCAACAGCTTGATGGCCAACATGAAGACAATTATTTGGCTTCTTATGTCTTCCCAGATAGGTCAGAGGAGCTGCATCTTCTCAAGGATGACATTACACAATAAGAGGTACAGATAGCCACCTCACTCTGATGGCTATACTGCCACTTTCTATAAGCCTTACACCCCTCTTTCAATGGAACATTTGGCATGAGTATTCAATGCTTTTTTGCAAACTGGGGTGGTCACAGATACCATGTTAGAGTGGCATATTACCCTCCTCCTCAAACCAGGTAGGCCCGCCTCATTCTGCCCTTCCTACTGGCCATTAACCCTCCTCACTGCGATCAGAAGCTGTTTGCTTCCAATCTGGTTGCCCGTCTTCAAAACATATGGCCTACTGTGATCACACTGACTCAGTGAGGTTTTATTCGTAATAGGCAGGCCAACAACAGGCAGGCCAACAACACCACCAGGTTAGCGGTCTCCCTTATGGAGGTTGCAGAACAATGATGCCAACAGATGGCCCTTCTTTCTCTTGATGCTGTGAAGGCATTCAACAGGATGGACAGGATTTTACTTACTAAAGTGCTTGACAAGATCCATTTGGGGTGAAAGATGACAGCCTTCAATTTAGCAAATTTTCAGAGACCCTCATCCAAACTCAAAGTCAACGGCTCCTTCTCCCAAACCATCCGGCTAAAGAGAGGTACCCGTAAGGGATGCCTTTTATCTTCTTCCATATATAAGAAGCAGAGAATTATTCCAGAATAATATATGTGCATAGAGTCTCAGCCAACGGGTTTCATTCACTAAAACAGAAGAGCAGGGTAGTGCACCGCTCCATTGTTCTCTGATTCTTGTTTATCTGACTGGCAGTTTGCATCTCCCAAGGACGGATGCAGGAGCAGTTTGTGCACACTATTTTTGACTACTCTAAAAACTACTTTTGAATGAAACACAGCAAAGAGGTGCGACCATCAGAGTCCGCCGTTGATCCCTGCCCTCTACAGACTTCTTCCATATATACTCTCATGATGGAACCATTTATAGATAGAGTCCAGCTCAACCCACAGCATTATTGGCATGGTTGTCATTGGCGTTAACATAAACTGGCTTCATTTGCTGACAACATTCTGTGCTTCTTGACAAATCTTGACATTGTGCTGCCTGCGTTTATGGACAGATTAAAAGCTTTCTCAAAGGTGTCGGACTTCAAAAATTAACTTTGACATGTCTCTGGGCATAAGCATTGCCGATCCTCAAAACTGTCCAGAGGCCCCAATCTGGGAGGGAGGCCATCACATACTTGGGGATTCAACTGTCTCTTGAGTCGAAAGACCTCTACTCTTCTAACATACCCCCTCTTCTTACAACCCTCTTCAAGGATCTATATGAGTGAGGGAAGCTTGAAATTTCATGGCTAGGCAGACTTAATATTTTAGAAAACAGTGTTTTCTAAAAGAGCTTATCGTTTCACTTACTGCGCTGTCCAGATCTCACCAGACCCAGTGACCCTAGCTTGCACGGGTCCCCCTTAATTGGTTCAATCAGGCCCTTTCATACGGACACTATCTAATCTGACAACTACTTGGATTCAGCCGTAGCCCCCTGTGGCGGATTTACCTCAATTCTGAAACCTTATCTGGCTCTACCCAGCCTTAAATTCAGCTTGCTCACTATTTCTATGTCCTGAAGATGATCTTGAGTAGCTGAGATCGAAACACCGTCGACCCTCTACATAAAGAACTCCTTTCACTCTGTATAACATTTTTGAGGAGTTCTCATAGATGTTGTCAATGCGATGTTTATGTTTTAAAGTCACCTTCACTTTTCCACCTCACACTCTTTGTCACTTACTCATGTGAGCACCTGTTTTTTAAACAATCCTTATAAAATAAATAACAGTTGTTATTTTGACTGTTATGTCCCTGTGCATATTACTTATCGCTCCCTGAGATATTGATTATCAATTACAACTGTGGTACCTTGTCCACTTAACGGAGACTACTTACCTTGGACCTTCTTGGGCCATTTCTGAACCACTGTTTACTAAAATAGCTATCCAACCCAGGTTCACATATCGGGGTCCCCTTGTTTCTGTACTACATGGGCAGACTTAGCCTAAAAATTAACTTCCTGCTTCACTTATTATGTGTCCTTCAGACTCTTCCGTTGGCCCTCTCTCCCACAATGTGCAAACATATTTGCACAAAGATGTTAGATTTCATCTGGGGAAGCATGTCTCCTTGTGTAGCACGTGTGACCCTAAGCAAACCTGTGGTGGAGGGAGGCTGGGTTTTCCTGACATTTCATAATACATCCTGGCAGCTCAGTTCTGCCCCTCCCTGGACTCAATCAATGACCCTGACAAGAAACCCTGGGATCAAGTGGAACAGGCCTTCCCTTCCTCCCGCCTGCAGGGGCTGGTGTGGTTTCCTCCGTCTTTTGATGCAGCATCTCTCCCATTGATGCCTCTGACTTCTTGCTTTTAACATACTAGAGGGAATTGCTACATCGTAGGACCTTCCCAACTTATCCCTACCGCCTGACTCCCTAGGTGTGCAATTCTGATTTTGCCCTGGGCATGGCCTATCCTACCTCATTTTATAAGGCACATATGTTATGTTATTGGTTATGTTATTGGTTCATTTTTATAGCGCACGGCTACTCAAAAAGAGTGTCCCGGCGCTTTTATTGGAGAAGGCGAAAAAGCTGCAACATAATAACATAACACCAAAAGAAAGACTAAAAGAGCAGTAAGCCAAAAATTCAAGAGAGACCGGCTACTGAGTAAAAAGCCACGTTTTAAGGCCTTTCCTAAAAACCAGCAAGCTAGTGGCTCCCCGCAGGGCCAGCGGCAAAGAGTTCCATAGCCGAGATGCCAGCAATCCAAAAGAGCGCCCCCCAAGGCGCGCTTTCTTTACCCGAGGGACAACAGCAAGGTGCAGGGATTCCGACCTCAGAGATCTGGTCGGATGATAAAAGACCAGTCTCTTTTGAAGGTACTTAGCTCCCCCCTTGTGGAGAGCTTTATAGACCAAGGTCAGAGCCTTAAAGGCGATCCTCTTGCGGATGGGCAACCAATGTAAAGTTACCAACAGGCCTGAGGCACTAGCGCGCCTACTAAGGCCGAAAATTGCCCTAGCCGCGGCGTTCTGCACCACCTGAAGGCGCTGCAGCAAGTACTCTGGAAGGCCCAGGTAGAGAACGTTGGAATAATCCAACCTGGACCCAATCAGAGCCTGAACTGTCAGCGTCCTATGTTCCACGGACAACAGGGGAAGAAACCTCCGCAGCATCCTAAGGATGCCAAAGCACATGCCCGACACCCCCAGGACCTGGGATTTCAAAGTTAACCTGTTATCCAGCTTCACCCCTAGATTCTTTGCAACCTGAGAGGAACAGGATGGAGGGAACATATCCCGAGGCCACCAAGTCTGCCAAACGGGTTCGGTGTCACACCCGAAGAACAGTACTTCGGACTTATCGGAATTGCACTTGAGGCTGTTTAGATGGAACCAATGGAAAACAGCCCCAAGGCAATCCCGAATACTCTCCCCATCAAAGTCACCTCCTCTCGTACACGAGAAGAGGAGCTGGGTGTCATCCGCATAGGATACGATCTGGGCACCATGCGACTCCACCAGTGCCGCCAACGGGGTCATAATGATGTTAAAGAGGGTCGAGATCACAGGCACAAATATGGTGACAATCACATAGAGATGCTGCAACATGCACCTCCAGACAACAAATGGCATCAGATTTCACGCGAAACATACAGACCAGGTCAGCCTTGGAGTGGAACAGCCACAACCATCACACGCCTTTTGGCTTCTGCAAAAGGTTCAGATTTCGGTGAGGTTTTATGTCCACATGTAGGAAGCCTAATACCGGTCGGTATCGGCCGAAATTACCGAATTTCGGCCGTTACCAAAAAGTATTAGGCTTTTCAGATGTAGGGGCCTACTTTAAGGATTCAGTAATTTACAGAATCGGTCATTTAAGGAATCGGTAAATTACTGAATTCTTAAATACCGATTCGGTAAATTACCAAATCCTTAATGTAGGAAGCACTCAAGTGAGTGCTTTTCACTTGTAAGGATTCGTTATTTACCACCAACTACAAGTTGGTGATAAATATCGAAAACCCTAAAAGAAGCAAATTTGTGCTTTTTTCAACTGTGCCATGTGGCAGACATGTATGTGTAGCAAAGTTTAAAGGATAGTGAATGCACTCTTCCCGTCTTTGTTTTAATAATGCTGCTGTGACTGCCAAAATGAATGCGTGCAATCAGCGCTGTGGTCCGTTCCCTCACAGCATGTTGAAAGCATTGAAAGAAAGTGAGGCTAGTTGCGACCCTTGCTGTTGGACTGCGTTAGAGGAAAATAAGTCTTCCAAGTGATACAATATTTCTTATTTAAACTAGGTAATCCATAGTAAACCAGTTTCTTTTAATAAATTGTACTCATCATCATCTTCAGGCATATTTAAAGTCAATCCTGAGACAGTTAAAATTCACTGGATATTTTATTTCTGCATTTTCAAACTTTTTCTGTTGCTAATCCAAGCTTTTACATAAACGTGTGCTTTTAACAACATTCCATAAGACCCAATGCATTTCGAACCAGTAGGGTTCTTCGTCAGGGGTTGCTGTAAAAGAATTAAAAGCATACACCTTAGCCATCTACCCAAGCATCACAGACTTAGTGAATACAATAACAGAAAATATCATCCCTTAAAAATACGTAAATCCCCATCCTTAGCCACCCACGCAGTGTCCCAACCAATAAAAACAAAAACGCTACAAGATCTCCTCTGATGAATGCAACTGATGAAATGTAACCAAATCTATCAAAAGTGCCCTCCAGAGTCCCCCCACTATACCCTCCTCACATTACTTGCAACTAACTGAAAACAACCTGTCACTTTTACATAAAGCAAAAAAAAACGTTTACCTCGTGAAAGCCGAACACGGCGTCCTGATCTCATTATGCTTTCAACAGGATCTAAAACATTACTTGCTCATTCCTAGGTTGTTCTTTTAACCGCTAACGCAGGTGAGCACAATCAGACCTCATGACTCTCCTCTTCCCCTCAAGACATACTTATTGCTTCTTCAGGTCCCACAATGCATTGCCCCGTGTTCCATGCCTTAAACGAAAACCCGCACCCACAAATCCACCACAACATCATCGTGCCATAGTGCGTAAAACACACAGATCGTGAGTTTTTATTAAACTGTATTTATTGATTTTTATCAAAAAGAAAATACAATGCAAGAGAGATCCATCATTTAACAGACACAGCTACATCAATTGACATATTGTTTACATTGCGGGCAGGAGCAAATTAAAGAAGCAGATACCATCCTCAAAGTCCATAACATTACCCATATTCTTTTGAGTAGGGGCTCAGCAACAGAGCTATGAGGGCAGTACTTGTCGGCTCAGGTCAACATTCACCTTAGTCTGTTACATGATATCACATCATCCAACACCAACTGTAGAGTATAGAACCACGACATTGCTCAACGCCATTGGCAGGAAAGAGTGAGAGAAGATCTGCTAGCGACCTATGGAGCAGAGTGCATTCAGCATACGATCATCAGTTTGCAGCAATACATTCCAAGCTGTTACACTCCATCATTGGGTGGCGGGGCATTGAACGGATGTGTCAAGAGGTAGTTTTTTAAAGGGCCCCAAATATCTTTTGGTCTAGAAGCCAGAGGAAGCAGCTCTTGATCTGCCTACAGTTGACTCCCCTTAAAAACAAGCAATGGCATAGCCAATAGGTCTCACCTTTGGGACCTTATAAATATGTAGTTTCCAGCAGAATATCCTTGGTGCAACAACATAAGGTGTTGCCTGGCTAAACACTTATATGGTCCCAAAGGCGAGATATATTGGCTATGCCAATGCTTGTGTCTCCCGAAGCTAATACCACTATGGGCAAAGGCGCCAGCATGGTGCCAATCTTTAAATTACTCTGTAAGCACATTATGATGATATAATAAGAGGTTTTTTTACGATGAGAAAATAAAAGAAAACTAAATATACTAATGGGTGTGGTGGTATTACTCCCTTGATAATGGTTGATATGAATACAGGAATCTCAAATTGAAAGCATTTCACAGACTTCCGGCACCAGTGTTAGAAATGCACAACGTTAAATCACATACAACAAGCTGAACGGAATCCAACATTGATGCTGTCCACATAAATAATTACAGTCCGCAGTACACCGAGGTGCCAAAAATCACCAAGAAATTGCAGCAGCTGCATAAAAAAGACGCAAGAGAGACGGTCCCATCTAAATCCAAAAGCACACATCCAGCCAGCGTAGCCAACATTGCAAAGAGGACAAGTGCCTCATCTGTGACAAGTGCTGGAAGACAATCTAGGTTTAGAAGATCAAAGTCCAAGAACAAGAGGTAGTTTTGAACAAACGAGGAGTTGACAGAGAAAAGAAAGGAATCCTTAAGGATAGCTAAGCTTGTTTATGAATGTCCAGTAAAGGCGAAGTCTGTAAACTGTGTTCAACAAATGTATTTATAACTAACTAGTCCTGACAGCATTCAACAGCTTGAGACAAGGAAGCCTGAAGGTAAACAAAGTTTTGTGTCTGCTTTGAGGGAAGAAGGTAGAATTTATCTTAGGGAGCCTTCGAGGATGCCCACAACCTTTGCGACTTACGTAATAATCGTTTTTCTGAATGTAGATCCCCGCCGCACTGTGAAATAGAAGAGCAGGTACAAACACATCCCGCACGCAAAGGTGCCACAGCATCAACAGGCACTGAAATGTCTTCATACGATGCCACCAAGGAGACAACAGGAAGCGCCTGAGCCAACCCAACCTCCAAGGCTTGCCAACTCTTACAAATAGCAGAGGAAGTGCCCTGGAAGGCGGCCTTCACGAACACATGTGCATGGGTTTCAACAACAACATCACAATGGCTACAGACTAAAACAAGATCTTAAAAAAAAGGGGGAGAGAGGTACATCCCTTACAGTGCTTTTTACAGAAAGGCCGGCGTTGTAGGAACAGCTCATCCTGAAAATAATGTGTCAAGTCGTAGCTGGTACGTTGGAGATTATTCAGGCTGATTTTGGGTTTTATGTGATGCGCTTTTAGTTAAAAAACGAAATTTCTGTATTTTAAGCGAAGTACTCTGGGCCTATTTAAATTAACCCTGGGCGAAGCACTACGCTACGCTTGCGTAGTTTGCGCAACTTCGCACTAGGCGAACTGCACGTAGCACAGTGCAAACATGCCTAGCGCAGGGTAGCGTAGTGCAGCGGTCATTTTTTGCTTGCTCGCGGTCCTCAACGTCAAGTTGGTGACCACGAGCAAGCAAAATGACATCCTCGCAAGACTTTTTCCTTGTTCGCAATCAGCAACATCAAGTTGCCGATCGGGAGCATGGAAAACAAACCTCCCGGTGAGATTCTCAACGCGGGGAGGTAAGGTTTCTCATTGCGAGTGGTCGTGCATGCTCGCAACCGCTCGCGATGAGAAACTACCAGTCCGCGTTGAGAAAGCTGCAGCTCGAGTAAAAATCTAATCGAGCGGCAGAAAAGAACAGCTTGCACTGTGCAAGATGCTGTTTTCAATGATTGCACAGTGCCGGATGCTTGTCCGCACTGTGCAATCATTGAAAATGACAGCTTGCACAGTGCGAACATGCTACTACGCAGTTCGCGTAGTGCTATGCGTAGCTCACGTAGTGCGAAGTGTACTTCGCGTAGCTACGCGTAACGCTACTTCGCAAACTACGCCCACCCCTAATTTTAATCTCCATTCTTAGCAAAAACTAATTTTCCTTTTGGCAACTGCATAACAGAGAGAGTGGTTTGTGTAACATTCATTAAAGAGTTTATCAGCTACGATATGTGTTTTTCTATATCAGTTTAGTGGCATGCATATGGAAAGCTGGTATCTGTTTATTTATTTGAATATGCATTCCCAACCAGCCTACATTTACTTGGACTCGGTTTCCAATGTTGGATGGTTAATTCCACTCACTACTGACCTCGGACCAGTGACCCCACCACCCCTTTATGCAAAACATTTCACAACTAAAAGAAAGGACTATATGCCATTTTGTTGCAATACTATGAACAAATTAATAACTTATATTTCCCTACACTAAACCACTTCTAATCCTAAATGTGCTAGCAGCCGTAAAGCACTTCAGCGCCTCATCAGGGGACGTAAGCACTATATTAATACAATTACAGTAAAGTTGCGATGTCATTGCCAGTACTTTGCATCTCACGTTGTCCAGAAACACGCCAAATGCCACTTTGCTTGTTCTGCACAAACATGAACTGCAGATGAAATCACAACTCATTAAACCTGTTGTGCTGATAAAAGGCTGAGTAACTCTGCATCTTTGGATGACTGCATGCGACCACCACCTCGAACAAGTAACAGGTCATTGCTAATGTGCCTTTAACTGTCAGGACAGCAACTGAAATAACCTGAAATAACAGCCATGCAACATGAAGTTCATAAACACATGTCTGTTAAGTGTGCAGTTGGACCATATGTAATATGCAGTTCCCTGTAGCAAAAGGGCCAATAGACTAGTTAAAAGCCATTTTGCTCTTTTTAGCCACTCCGATGACTCTGGCCACATACACAGAAAAGACCCCACTCATAGTCTCACTCACTCACTCACAATACCAGTAGCTTTAATAAAATCATGTAACACCATACCATGCCTGATCCGGAGACGAACCTCGAAGGCTTCCAGCTTGTGCAGGGGAGCCAAACAACAAACACCACGTGACTAGGTCACCACTTGATTTAACCAAAGCGAACCACAACAACCACCAATATGCAGATTGTTCATCGAGATCTTAGGTCTGCTGCTTACTTATTTTCTATACCACACACATATACTACGTACTCCAGTATGGTTCTATTTCTCAATAGAGAGGGATAAGTCCCGTACAGACCTGTCCACAGACTCAGGGCGCGCGCTCTGGCTACAATATCTTTTGCAGGACGACTACTGAAATCGTAAGCAGAACCCGCGAACCTGTCCGAGGAATCTTTCCTATAAAAAGTGGACACTCACCACAGAGCACACGCTGGAAGCAGTGAGGCGGGCGAGGGCAGTGATTCTAATGAGTCAGCAGTAAGAGTCTGTCTGCCGATGACATCACCTGCAGATCCAGTCACGTTGTTGTTTTTTACTCATAGTCTGGTGCGGTGATGCCATCAGGCAGCAAAACCATGTGCAGAGAGCAGACAGCCTGACCTTTTGGGTTACCTCCACCTTCAGGGGCCCTACGAGATGTACAGACTGGCGTGCGCACTGTAAAGCAGAATGTGTGGTGCGCGCGCCACAGCGAGACATCTGTTTTCAATTATCATGCACGCGTCTTTGCACGATAATGATAATTGCAAACAGATGTCGCTTTGCGGGTAACCGCAAGCAGTAGGCCGTGGGCTGAGCAAAGGCAGGATATGTACCCACCTTTGCCCAATTGCGTGCTATCTTTCTTAGAAAGACGCACGCAAAGCCAAATAGCTAGTACGAAATACAAAAACACACACACGAGCGTGTGGTGAGCTTGGGGAGCTTTCTGACGCCCCTTAGTAAAAGTCGAGCAAGGCTCAACCTCAAAATGAGTATGTATCACAATGGGAATGGGAATTGACCATAGAGATCTCTGATGATACTTGGGGGGCCATCTGGCAACATGCTGCTAAATCATCACTATGTTTCCGCTATAATAAAATGCATACAAAATATTGACTTATTGGAATCTCACACCGGTCGGCTTGGCCAAGATGTTTGTGGTTTGTGTGCTGGAAGGGGTGTGATGAGAGGGAGCAACTTTTTACACATTGTATAAAAAAATAACCTTTTAAGGGGTTCACTGATGCACCTGGTCCTTAAACCAATGTTAATGTTATGTTAAATGATTATAAAGCGTGCAAATCACCCTGGGACATCACGACGCTTACTAGGCAGATTTTACTAACGGAGGGAAGTAAGGATAGATTTAGGCGAATTTACTAAAACAGAAAGGTTTTCAGCTGTTTCCTGAAAATGCTGGAGCTTGGCATTTTACGTAAGGCCGGAGGGAGTTCATTCCAATATCTTGGAGCAAGATATGAGAAGGCTCTACCTCCCATGCGGACAAGTCGAATTCGGGGAATCTGCAGGAGATCCTGAGCACTGGATCTGAGATTCCTGCCAGGAGAGTATTACTGTAATTTTTTTCGCAGATAAAGGGGGCCTCTTTCATTCAGTGCATTGTATGTAAGGCAACAAATCTTGAAAAATGATCTTTTCTTTACTGACAGCCATTGCAGTTCCCTCAACAGAGGAGCGGAAGATGAACCTGCGGGTCGAATTAAAATCATTCTAGCTGCAGTATTTTGGACCACTTGGAGTTTGGCCAATAATGTCTCTCCTACTTCAGCCAACAAAGCGTTCCCGTTATCCAGGTGGCTGATTACCATGGCCTGTTCTTATGTTCTACGGTGGGAGGTGGGCATGTAGGGAAGGATTTTTCTAAGGAGCCGAAAGTCATACTAGCACGAGCTTGTCGTGGCCGATACGTGATCTTTCATGCTCAGAACCCGGTCCAATTTTAGACCCAGGTTTTTTACTGTCAGTTTGGGTTGAGGGCAAGGCCCAACTGAGCCGGCCACCAATCCTCCAACCAGACATCCATGGCTTTTCCAATGAGCATAACTTCGGTTTTCTCCAGATTCAACTGAAGACAGTTTGCAGTTATCCAGTTGGAAATGGCAAGCATACCGGTGGCGAAGCGGGTTTTGTCGAGCACTGGGTTCAGACAGATGGTAAACGTAAGCTGCGTATCATCAGCATACAAAATATTCTCAAAACCCAGCCGCTCGACGATCCCTGCCAGCGGTGCCATATATAGATTGAAGAGGGTTGGGCTTAAACTAAAGCCCTGCAGAACGCCCTTGTTGAGGTGCCTTTTTTCGGAGGTGTAAGGTCCGAGCATAACCGTTTGGGTTCTCTCAGACAAAAAGTGCTTGAGCCACTTAAGTGCAGCCCCCTTGATACCACAGGTCACATATCTCTCCGCCAGCTTAGAATGCGAGATGGTATCAAAAGCTGCGGAGAGATCTAGGAGGATCAGAATTGCTGAGCATCCGCATCTATGGTCTGTCTGAGAGAATCGGTCACAGCCTGAATTGCGGTCTCTGTGCTAAAACCTGGCCGAACCCCCGACTGTGATGGATCCAGGAGATGGTTATCTTCCAAATAGGTACTTAGTTGTCGGTTGATAATACATTCCAATATTTTGCTCAACAAATGTAGCAAGGAGATGGGCCTGTAATTACCAAGAATTAGAGGATCTGACATAGGTTATTTCAAAATAGGGTGCACAAATGCCTCCTTACAGGTCACTGGAATTGTACCCGTGTGAATTGAAAGGTTAAATATGTCTCGGATGACTGGGGTGCAACAGGTTGCTAGCAGTGCCATTGTTTTTGGAGGGCAGAGATCTGATGGTGACCCTGATTTGGCAGTCGCAAGACCTTTCTTAACCTCCTCCGTCGTGATCCTTGCAAAGCTGCTCAGGGAGCTTGCTACTCTCTCATTCTGCTCCTCAGATGAGATGGAGGATGACACATCCTGTAGGACCGATGAATGGAAGTTCTCATACATTTTTGAATTTTTTTAATGAAAATAGACCGCTAGGGAGTCACGGAGTTCCTGCGATTCCACCGGATCCTGACTACAAACTTTAGGGGATGCAAAATCCCACACTATACCAAACAATGTTTTCAGAGAGTTGCTGGCGTTTTCAATATGGGTAATCATAAACTGGCGCCTAGCCCCTTTTAGATTAAGATGGTATTTTGCTAGAGCCTGTCTATAGAGTAATCTGTTTTCATCAGTCTTACTGAAGCGCCACGTTCTTTCCAAACGCCTGCAACCGGCTTTTTCCACTTTAAGTTCTGCCGTGTACCAGGGGGTGGAGGCCCGCCTTTGGATGGGACTCAGTGTCTTTTTTGGTATAACCATGTCTAAGGCTGTTTCCAAAGACGGAATAAATGCCTCCAACTTTGTAGATACATCCCCAATATTGGTTGCCGAATACGGGGAAAAAACCTTGTTGAAAGTCTCTAGAGAAAGCTTACACAAGAGCCTACTTTGTTTAGGGGTCTGTCTAACGGGGCGATTATCAGTCTTATGGCATGGTTGCTGCATATAGATCGAGATCATAGAGTGATCTATCCAAGAAAGAGGATCAGGGGGTCACAACTTAGCTGGTCAATGTTGGAAAAGACCAGATCTAATAGGTGACCTGCTCTATGCGTAGCGCCCGCGACCCTTTGGGTAAGTCCCATTAGTTCCAGAGAGGAAAAAAGTTTGTTGACCTCTGGGTCAGTCAAATTTTCCCCAAGGAAATTAAAGTCTCCAAGCAGAAGAAACTTATTTGCAGCAAGTACATGTAGGGCAAGGCATTCCAACAGAAGATCTATGAATTTATTTCTGGGACCCGGAGGCCGGTAAACTAAGGCACCGTACCAGCAGTCGGACGTCGATAATGAGACCTTAAAGATTCCTAGTTCTAGACAGTCATTACTGACCGTAGAGACCCAGTTCACGGCCAGGTGGTTTTTGAAGGCAATAGCAATACCTCCTTCAGTTTTAGTCTCTGTCCAGATTAATGAGTTTATAATTCTCTGGTATGGCCAGTGTAATCATAGGCTGATTAGCGGGACCCAGCCATGTTTCATGGAAGAAACAAACAGCGGGGTCATGCAAAACAATTATATCCCATATTTCATATGGATGATTGGCGAGGGATCTAACATTACACATAATATATTTCTGGCTCTTAACAGCTGATTCTAGTATTGTCCCACGAGATTAAGGGTCCCTAGCAGGTGTGGCCATTTGAAATTGACATAGACTACAGGTTACTGGCCCTTCTAGGACGTGCAGGAACTTCTGAGCGCAATTTACAAACAGAACTTTATTAGCTTGTGCCAGAGTTTTGATTTTCATTAGGGATTCAGCTGGATAGTGTATGGGATCTGAATGACAGATGTCTGCCTTAGAAAGGGCTGCGTCTCTGGCCTCTGGGCTCGTTTGGGCGTGGACGGGCGCAGACGGGCTTGCCTTTGGCACGCCTTCGGAGTGCATTCGGCGTGCCCGCTGCGTGCGTCCGCTACTCTTAGGTGTTTGCATCCTCTTATGTAGTGGTTGAGGAGCAAACACTAGAGCGCTGAAAGCGCTGTCCCCCAAAGATGTCTGCCCGCTCCCGCAGTTGCACGTGTGTGGTCCCTTCAAGCAGCCCAGCACCTAACTCTGCTGGGGAGTCGGCAAAGACAACGCTGACAATGTGTGCAGGTAAGGACACAAAATAACAATTGAAAACGCCTACAACGTGATTTTTCTAAAAAAGCTCTCTACTCTCGGCTTCTGCCTCAGGAGATGATCAGCCTAGTTCTCTGCGCCCACGAGTACCAACCTCTTAAATAATCGTCAAGGAGCAAACACTAGAGCGCTGAATGCCCTGCCCCACCAAGATGTCTTCCCGCTCTCGCAGTGGCGCGTGTGTGGTCCCTCCGAGCAGCCCAGCACCTAACTCAGCTGGGGAGCCGGCAAAGACAACGCTGACAATGCGTGCAGGTAGGGACACAAAATAACAATTTAAAAAAGCTACAACGTGATTTTTAAAAAAAGCTCTCTACTCCTGGCTTCCACCTCAGGAGATGATCAGCCTAGTTCTCTGCGCCCATGAGTACCAACCTCTTAAATAATCGTCGAGGAGCAAACACTAGAGGGCTGAACGCGATGCCCCCCCAAGATGTCTTCCCCCTCCCGCAGTGGCACATGTGTGGTCCCTCCCAGCAGCCCAGCACCTAACTCGGCTGGGGAGTCGGCAAAGACAATGCTGACAATGCGTGCAGGTAAGGAAACAAAATAACAATTTAAAATAGCTACAACATGATTTTTTTAAAAAGCTCTCTACTCCCGGATTCCGCCTCGGGAGATGATCAGCCTAGTTCTCAACAAAGAAGAGATTGGCACGGAAGCTGTAATATCAAATGAATGCATTTATTAACCTCACATGAGGGAGACTGCATCAATACGGTACCCTCAGGCAACTGTATGAGACAGTCTAAGGAGTACAGAAAAGTTTATTGCTGAGTTAGCATGATGACTCAAAAAGAGGCAGTACAAGTGTGCACACAAATAACTATTACACATATAAGGACTAACAGAAAATACTTAGTCGACAAAGTAGGAGGAGTAACAGAGTTGCTAACATCAGTTAAAATAGCCTGACAGTTATACAATAAGAGCAGGTGTATTCTACCAGCTAGGCCTTTCTGAGCATGTGCAGTGCTCTGGCTCAGTACTGAAGGAGTTAACGGTAACTGATGACTTAAGCAGAATATAAGGGCAGGCAATAGTGAAGAGGAGAAAGCACATGGCGAGCACATGGCTAACTAAAATGGCTGCCAAAAAACAAAATGGCTTCAGCTGATGCTAACAGCCAATGCAGCTAGTTTCCACAGATAGCCGTTTTAGCATTAGCTGAAGACATCCGCTATAAATTAATAGAAACATGGAAGTTATCCTGCACATCTATACTCATAATCAATTAATATCCTGATCCATTCCTAGGTGGGCATTTACATTTTAACATTTCGTTTAACTGGTGGGACACAAGTAAAAATACATGGGGAACAGAGCATTGGGTCATAATGAACACACAAATAGCAGGAGAAAATAATGGCTATTATTACAAACCAAACTATCAATATTTTCCAACCCCAAGCAGAAAGTAAATCCCAAAACCATCCAGTCCAGTTCTATGTTTCAGGGCTCTGATGTATTTCAGTGAATGTCTATTTCAATTTCAGAATAGCCAACAGCACATATCTATTATAATATCTTAATAAAAAACATTTTTAATAGACTTTTCCAGTATTTCTTTTATGAGGGCTAGAGTACCAATTAATACGTTCAGGAGGAGGGCAAAGTAATATTTGTCAACTGTTCAACAAAACATTTCTCTTACAGAATAAATAGTATTCTAAATAATAATATCAAAGTAAATACAAGAATCATCACAAAAACTTTTTTCGCTCCAGGGGACCAGGAGGACCACACGGGGCCATAGGAATTAGGACGAGGAGCTGCAAAGGGCTGCCCCTCCTCAAAAATGGGATGACCAAAGGGGTACATTGCTAAAAAGTACTTGAAGAAATAGAAGCAACTGTACAACAAGCCATTAGGGAGTCTTCTCCCTGTGTCCGACTGAGCCTAACAGGCAGGCTCCTATCGTTCATCAAAATGGTGGAGCTGCACAACTTGCAACTCGAGAAAACAATCATGCCCCAGTTTGAAGAAGAAAACAACAATCCTGTCCAGTGTCTCAGGCAGTGCACCATTATTCGTCACTTTAATCTAACAGTCACCAAGGGCACAGCACCTGTACTCTGAACTCAAGTCCTTCCCTAACTCCTGTATTGCTCAGCTGGCGCACTGCTCTTTTGTTGGGGTCACAGATTTGACCCAGTATGCTCAGGTACCTCTCCTCTTAATCAACAAACAGAGGTGCAGACTTGCATTCACTTGGGGACCAGGACTCAGAGGCCTGATGCTGGGATATATGAAGCAACCCTTGTTTCAAAGGGGTCACCTCAAGCAAAAGCCTCCTTGCCGTCCTTGTCGGTCTGTGACTCTCTCAGCTGGACATCAAAAACTGGATCCACGCAAAGAATTTTCCATCCTGATTTGTGACCCCATCTTTCGCCCAAGACAGTGGCAGGGGTACATACTTCTTCCAATCTTCCACCTTCCCTGCTGTTATAGTTGCCAGCAACGCCTGTGTTGGTTCCATTCACCTTGGCTTCAAGCTGGACTGGCGCTGACTCCCCAGGCTAGATCTGATGTCCAGACCCCTCTGGCAGTTGTTGTAGGGCAGCAGATATCTATTGATGGTCGGAACAAAAAAATCTTTAGACAAGGCATACAAATAATCTATCAACAGAGAGGATACTCTATTTTAGCTTTGGGGCGCCCCATACATTAGCAAGGCACCCAAGTCCTGTTCCGTGCCTGTGAGCTAATAACTTAAAGGTAGGACCTAACTTCTGCTGTTTTTGTTTTTTTATACTTATTTTTATTCGTGCATGTGTGCATTTCTGAAGCCTGGAATTAGTTTGAAAACAGCCCTTGGGTGCCATGACAGCTTTTAAAAAGTAAACTGTGCCCAAACTGGACTTTGGGGGTAGGGGCACTTACAAATGAATAACCTACATTGTTTTGGCATGTTTTGGCATGTTAGGGACCCCCAGGGTCTCCTCCAGGTATCCCAGGGGTAGGGGAGTCAGAAATGTATAAGGTACACCCTTATACAATAAGTTTTTTATACACCTGGGTAAAGTGAAATTTCACATTTCACTCACCACATTGTGGAAAAGTGCTCCTCAAATTCAACTTTGATGCTAGGAGCTTATACATTTGTCACAGTAGGGTTATTAGACATTATAAAGATTACAAAAAACGATCTTAGTGCAATTATTTTTAATAATTTTTTCCTCATGTAGTCCCCCCTTTTTTAATAATGATCACCAACTCTTTTAATGTTTTCACATATGAAAAGCAAGCCTCATTCCTTTCCTTTTGCCTTTAAATGCATGTATTTATAACACTAAGCACAGAAGCTTTACTAAAACATGAAAATTTGTGTCACTTTTAGAAAGCAAGAATTATTTAACATCAGAACCACATATGTGCTTATGTAAAAAGCAACAAGAAAGAAAGTCCCTACTATGAATCCTTTCTGTTTTATCTGAAATAATGAAACTGTATTTCTATCTCTTCAACATCAGACGCCTTCATATCATGCTGTACTAATGTAAAACCTCGTTCCCATAGCCTGATCTGTTGCGTTGTGGCCAGCCATGTGTTGTTTACTCGGGTTTTTTGAATACCTTTTTAGATGAATATAAACTAAATCAATCCACTTGTTATTATGTAGTACTTATGGGTGATTTTAATATACATTTGTGTGGCCTGAATTATTTGATTGAGGATGAGTTAGGGCACAATCACTCAGTAATCCCTCCCTTTGAACATTCCTCTCAGGGGGAGGCCTTGGAACATCTTCTAGCAGTAGCCAAACTCTTTGAGTCTGCTTTTTTTAATACCCTGGACCGGTGTGCAACATTTAAGTCAAGGAATAGTGATAGCATCATCGATTATATATTTTTGTCTCCTCAGTTATTAGACAAAGTAGAGTTTTATAATGCCAGGGTGTCCTGCTTCAACGATCACAATCCTGTTGTACTGGTTTTGGATAGTAGCTGTGGCTTTATGGATAAGGCAGGGGGATCTCGGAATAGAAATCTATTGGTATCTCGGGATGAAGGGAGGAGGCTAAAATGGGCTTAAGTCATTCCAGACTCCTTTTTTATAGCCCTATGCTCAAAGGTGCAAAGTGAACTTGCAATATGTGCAGACTCCTCAAATTCAAATAGTTCTTATTCTGGCTTTGAAAAGTGTACCTCGTGGTAAGGCTCGAATAGTGACCCTAAGGAAGCAGTATAAATTAGTTGTTCAAACGCGTAAGGCTGAGATTATGACAGAGGCTTGGCATTCTCTCCTATCCGTGGAGGTGTTGAAGGATATTTCCAGATTTTGGGCAATAGTCAACACCCCGTTTTTCTCGGAAATGGAGAATGACATACAGAATAATAATATTTCTGAGGAACAATGGCTGGCTCACTTTGAAGGTATCTATGGCTCAGCTGAGACATCATGTTCCTCCCCAATGCTTCTCCCCCGTCTGGAAGTAGCGCCATTTGTATTCTCTGTGACAGATATTGAGAGTGCTATACAGGAGACCTCTAGTAATAAAGCTCCCCGCCCTGATGGAGTGCCAGCAGATTTATTTAAATCTAACCCCAAATTTTGGGCGGAAATATTGGCAAATGTTTTTAACGCCTCTGGGTCGCAAGGGTTTCCTCTTTCCTGGTCCCATTCAACCATTATCCCTGTTTTTAAAGAAGGTCAGAGAGGGGATCCGCCGTGCTATAGACCTATATCATTGATTGACTCAGCGGTAAAGATCTTGGGTAAGGAGGTCTTAGCGAAAATTTCTGACTGGGCCAATGACAACAAGATCCTTTCCAATTTACAATATGGTTTCAGGAAAGGTAGAAGCACCATGGATCAATGTCTTAACCTCTATTTGTTAATAAACAAATACACAATAGCTAAAGAAGGATCCCTCCAGATGGCATTTATGGACCTATCCTCAGCGTTCGACCTGGTTAACAGGTCAAAGCTGTGGAGTATCCTGTTAGAAATGGGGATCGAGCCATGTTTAGTTTACTTTTTGGCTGATCTCCATTGGGTCCTTTTGGCATCTGTTAGGATCTCGCAGGATGGCAAATATTCTAGGCCTCTTAAATCAGAGAGGGGCGTCCGACAAGGGTGCATATTGGCGCCCCTGCTTTTCATCTTATACATCAATGCTTTGGATAAATTGCTTGCAGAGGTGAGCCCGGACATCCCGCGTGTAGGAGAATGTTTAGTCCCGGTTCTCCTATACGCGGACGATGCCGTACTTCTAGCGCGGACCACGATAGGCCTACAAAGCCTATTGGATGCATTTGGTGCCTATATGAGGTCATTGGATTTGATTATTAACACCGGGAAATACCATATTATGACCACTGGTAAATGCTACAGGAAAACTAAGGCCTTTTATTGTAATGGGGTGGAAGAGACTAGGGTGTCTTCATTTACATACCTTGGAGTCCTATTTGACGAGAGAGGCTCCTGGGTTCCCCAAGAGAAATTTTTAAAAAATGCAGTCCCAAGATATACATCATGCTTGTTAGGGTTTGCCCAGCGCCTGAGGGCCAGGCCGGTGGAAGCCATTTTAAAGGTATATTCCTCAAAGTGCCTTGCTATCGCTTCCTATGGTTCTTAAATTTGGGGTTTCAAACAGCAGGAGGGGTTGCAGCAAGTTATAAATACATTTTTGCAAAGACTTTTGTCTGTACCCCAGTCAACCCCAACTTTCTCTATACATCAAAAATTGTGGCTGGGCTATGTCTCGGACATTATAAAAACTGCCCCGTTATTGTGCTGGCTTAACACTTGGCTTAACCCAGAATTGACCCTGAATCATCAATTCCTCTGGGACTGCATCAAACTGCAAAAAGCTGGTAAAATTAAGTGGGTGTCCTATGTTAAGCACATGCTTTTTAAATTGGGGCGACCGGAACTATTTGAATCGCCGGACAGAATTTGTAAGGAAGATGTGAAGTGGGTCAAGATGAATTTTATGAATTTATTGATGATGGAACAGGAAGAACAGGAGGTGAAGAAGCCCTTAGTTAGGGCTCACTTTTTAACTAAATCAACCTTGCTTATTGAACCCTATTTGAAATTGGTGAATAGGGCCTTTCATCGCTAGTTATTGACTAGGTTCCGTTTTAATTTGATCCACTTCACTCTGGTGTAATCCAGAGGATGAAGCGCCCTGTAAATGTGACAATCATTCTGTCCAAGACACTATGCACTTTATGATGTTTTTTGATTTTTTTTTAATGAAATTGATAGGAAGTTTTTAATCCCTATATTGATTGGCAAGGGCTTTTTGCAAGTTAGACCTGCTTTGCTCCACCTACAAATGCTGCGTAACCCTTTGGATATGTTTGGCATCTCTAGTTTTCTTGTACCAGCCATACGTATTAAACGAAAAAGAAGTGTTAGTTTATCAATTGTATAACTATTCGGTCTTTTTTTTTAATTACGATTTTTACAGTTTTTATCCATCTATGGTATTTTATGAATATTGAATGATGTATGATGAATTTAGGAAAATGTTTTTACTTGTGGATTTGTTTATTTTTGTTTAATCTTACAATGTACTTTTATGATTTTAATTAATCGAATAAAGTGGATTGACTGACTGACTGACTACTCAGCTGTGCTTTTTAAGACCAGCAGGTGTCAACTTCTTAAGCTGTTTCAGGAGAAAAACCCTTTTGCTGTATTGTAATGTCCTGAACAAGTTTGATCTTCATTTCTAACCGCTGCTGTTCAGACAGCTTCCTTCGGTACAGACAGCTTTGAACAGCTGTTTAAAAGCTCTTGTGCTAAAATTTGAGCACGGTGCAGTCTATTCTAAACACTGGCATTCCAATTCAGCACAAATCTATCGTCTTGTAAAAGTGGCACTTTTTATCTTAGCAGCAACTAATTACTCAGATAATATGAATGCCTTTTAATATTAATATCTGAGGATAATGATGTAATATTTTATTTTGAGTCCTAGGTGTGTAAAGCACACAATTTCGTTTTTTGTTTTCTTTCTATGAGGCTTATTTTTTTTTCTATTGAGTGTTAATTCTAATGTTTTTACAATTGTGGCAATTGTCACACACCTATAGTTTGTTACTGTTTCTCTTTTAATGGTAGCGTGCAGCTATTTAGCATATTTTACATAATTCATTCCTTGAATTTTTAAATGTAGTTCTCTCAATGACATTTGCATAACAGAATGACGACAAAAAAAAACTAATTCAGCTCATTCCAGAAATTTTCAAGAAGGGAGTCATACACTCAGAGCACACAACACTGTTTGTTAAGGCAAGCCATTCTTACACAAAAAACATAGTCTACTTACTGAAACAAGTACTTCACAAGTATGTCAGTCCACAACCACATAGACACACAAAAAACAATTAACCCACAAATCAACACTTAGGACAAAGCAAGAGACAGCCTACAGATTGTACTCAAACCAAACCATATGTAAATACCAATTGTAAGTCATATTTACAAAAAGAGCTCTTAAAAGTAGTCCAAAAACTGCACCAAAACAGCCCAAAGACTGTTCCAAAATACACAAAATTACCAATTTGGCTAGCAGAACACTCAAAAGCATCACGCATCACCACTTATGATTTTGTACTAAATGCGCAGATCAGGATCCTTTTGATATATATATTTTGTTCCATGGTGTACTAGTCGTCATAGAAGAAATACCTAAACCTATTTAGGTATCCCCTCTAGGGGAATCAGCTGAGTACTTTCTAAATCCACATTGGTACCTCCAAGACAGCAACACTTTCTACGAAGTGTGCTAAAAACAGGCATGCCAAGAATATTGTAGCATATACAATTTTATTCGCCAAGTGACACTTAACACAATGTGTGCCCTTCAAGTTTTCAAAAGTTTAGAGAAAAATCTCCCCATTACCTGCCTTCATTTGCTGCAGCAAATACACAAACTAGAATCTTGGCCAAGTCATTCCAAAAACTGTTGCTACAGCAACCTTACCAAACCAAAGTCTCCAGCTTCCAACTGCCAAGTTCTGAGTGACCTAACGGTTGTTTTAAAATACTCACTCCAAAGAAAATCTCAGTCCGGGAGCGTCAAACACCTGGAGGATCAGATCGGGAAGACTGGAAAACAAGTTGGTCTGCAAAGACAAAGAGTCTCCTTGTGCAGGGTACCTCCTCAGTAGATTCCAGTCCTGCCCTCCTCAGCAGATTCCTGTGAAGGAAGTATTTCTCTATCTACTCAAAAACTGTAGTGATCCCTTATTAAGTCTAACAAGGTAACCCACTGTTAGTATAAGGGAGAGATATTCTTACAACAGAGAAAGACAACATTTTGAGTTTTTTTACTGCTAGCACATCTAAAACTTTACCGGACCTGTCCTACATTCAAATACCATGCACCCTGCCCTATGAGCCTCTAAGGCCTATCTTAGGGATAAATTATAAGTATTAAAATGGAAGGTATAGCCAAGCAAAAGGTTTACTTTGCAAGGTCAAAATGTCAGTTTAATACTACACTACAGTCTGCAGTAGCAGACCTGAAACATAGCTACTTTTGTGGGTGCCCACTAGTAGCATTTAATTTGCAGGCACTGCGTATATGTAGTATGTTATGCTAGGAACTTACAAGTAATTTAAATATGCCAGTCGGGTCTATACCAGTTTTATCATGTTTAAAAGGAGAGCACAAGCATTTTGCCACTGATTAGCATTGTTAAAGCGCACAGAGTTCTAAAAGCCAACAAAAACGTTGTCAGCAAAGGAAGGCAAAAATCTGGAGTGACCCTGCAGAAAGAGCCCGGTTCAGCAGATACTATTAGGTCCTGTGTTTTGTTTATGGATATTAGATTAAATGAGTAACATTTTAGGTGCAAGTTTTTGAGATTTTAAGTCCAACCAGTTGAGAGAGTTAGCAAACAAAGGAATTGATGGCTGGGTTATGATTGCGCCGGGTAATAGTGATACTACTCTAGAGGAACATATATACAAGCTCGAAGGATAGAGTTTAGGCCACCAATCTAAACACAGCAGGATTGAACCAGTCAATGCCCTCAAATACAACACAAGATTTATCCTGAGCTAACACAAATATCACTTTGCATTCAAATGACAAATTACAAGTCGTTATTTGTTGTCTTCTTTTTCTTTCTTTATTTCATATGTAGGTTGTTCACAAAACCTCCTAGCCGACACGTGTTTCGTCTGATAGGGAGTTAATCCACAGACTTCTTCAAGGCTAGAACAATACAATTTTGTAATTTTTAGGAAAAGTCTCAACATGTGAATTTTTATTACTCAAGGTCAAAATTGCCCAAGAAAACAACTTATGATATCCCAATTAAAAATGGTGAATTTATCAGCATCAGAGTGCTGTTGTGCTATCACCAAAAGACAACACAAGGTGAACTAAAACCATGTGGATGAATAGTAGTCACCACAGACAGAATGAAAAATTGGTGTGTAGTGAAGAGAAGCCACCACCATAAACTGTTTTATGTGTGCGGATCGCGTCAACAAATTATTAGGCGTCCGGTGTTCATGGTCCAAGAGTAATCTAAACAGGCCCCTATTAGCTCAGGCTAGAGAGAGATATAGCCCCACATACATCATGCTCACCCAAAGTTGTGAGCAACGCATGGATACCTGATATAGATCAGTTCAGTCTTTAGTTTCTTATTCAACACCCCTGCTACAGCGTCATGGGGGTGCAGTTCTCCTCTTGCTATCAAATAAAATCACAGTTTAAAATTTAAAGTTAGCTTTGCTATCCACTTGTGTGTTCGAGGCCATACTCAGTCTATTTACATAAAGTACTCACTCTTTATCACGTTAAATCGGCCCGTGGATAGCAAGAATCAGTCTCTCTCCACTTTATATTGTAAGGGTATTTTCCTCCTGTAGTTGAATAGACAAAGTCCTATTCTTTAGGAAATACTCGTTTCTATTCGCATTAGAGACAAACAATCGGTAAGTCGGGTACAGCGGTTCTCCGCCCCCCAACCTTGCCATGTTGCTCGTAGGGCTTAACCCTCTAAAATAGTAACACAACGATAAGCCGGGTACAGTCTTTCTCCCCCCGCACCTTAACCATGTGTTAAGTAGGGATTAGCCCACTCGAGTAACAACAGACTATTATCAATATAATTGTATGTTACACGACCCATACCCACTAGTAAAACGCTACTTGTGTGCGATAAATTAACACCGTCACGGGTGCTAACCATATACGAAGAGTCTCACCTTAAGACGGTATCTCGTCCTCCATACAGGGGTTTCTGGCGTGCAGCACCCGCGCCATGTTAGAGTTGTGTTACTATTTTAGAGGGTTAAGCCCTACGAGCAACATGGCAAGGTTGGGGGGCGGAGAACCGCTGTACCCGACTTACCGATTGTTTGTCTCTAATGCGAATAGAAACGAGTATTTCCTAAAGAATAGGACTTTGTCTATTCAACTACAGGAGGAAAATACCCTTACAATATAAAGTGGAGAGAGACTGATTCTTGCTATCCACGGGCCGATTTAACGTGATAAAGAGTGAGTACTTTATGTAAATAGACTGAGTATGGCCTCGAACACACAAGTGGATAGCAAAGCTAACTTTAAATTTTAAACTGTGATTTTATTTGATAGCAAGAGGAGAACTGCACCCCCATGACGCTGTAGCAGGGGTGTTGAATAAGAAACTAAAGACTGAACTGATCTATATCAGGTATCCATGCGTTGCTCACAACTTTGGGTGAGCATGATGTATGTGGGGCTATATCTCTCTCTAGCCTGAGCTAATAGGGGCCTGTTTAGATTACTCTTGGACCATGAACACCGGACGCCTAATAATTTGTTGACGCGATCCGCACACATAAAACAGTTTATGGTGGTGGCTTCTCTTCACTACACACCAATTTTTCATTCTGTCTGTGGTGACTACTATTCATCCACATGGTTTTAGTTCACCTTGTGTTGTCTTTTGGTGATAGCACAACAGCACTCTGATGCTGATAAATTCACCATTTTTAATTGGGATATCATAAGTTGTTTTCTTGGGCAATTTTGACCTTGAGTAATAAAAATTCACATGTTGAGACTTTTCCTAAAAATTACAAAATTGTATTGTTCTAGCCTTGAAGAAGTCTGTGGATTAACTCCCTATCAGACGAAACACGTGTCGGCTAGGAGGTTTTGTGAACAACCTACATATGAAATAAAGAAAGAAAAAGAAGACAACAAATAACGACTTGTAATTTGTCATTTGAATGCAAAGTGATATTTGTGTTAGCTCAGGATAAATCTTGTGTTGCAGTTGAGAGAGTTAAGTGGTTACAGATTGTGAAGTGAGTGTTAAGTTGATTGACCATTTTAGTCATGTGTTCTGCAAAAAAGGTAGCTTGATCTTATGGGTATTCTACAACAAAAGGGGCAATCCAGTTACCCGGGAATGTGGGTAGAACACTTGATATAAACACAAGTGGTCCCTATGGGGGAATTGTGGCCCTTGACTTCCATGGCAATAGTTGTAAAGAACCGTTCTTACAATTAAAGGTTTGTGATGCGTTTTGTGCATTTTATTACTTTTTTAGACAGAAATCCTGTTTGCTAATAACTAGAATTCAGATAATATCAATAAAGTAATTTGTTGCTGCTTATTTACTGACAGCGCAGTGTAAGTGAATAACGTAAGCATGTAGTGCGCAAGTGTTATTTACAATAGCAATATATACATGTGACTGATACAGACAATGTGATATAGTTTACAACTCAAACAGTCCCCAGTAGAATTTGTTGATGTTTTGACCCACAATGCAAAATTAATTTGACACGGGTCATCATGAGGACGGAATATTGTAGAAAGCACCAGAAAGATGATGGCAATCTCTCAGGTCTAGCTAATGACAATGGAGCGCTTCAAGGATTCTGAGTAGGTCTGCAGTGTAGTGGAGTTTTGATGTAGTAAACCTGGTGTTGAGCTCTCCTAGAATGCATAGATTAAGGTGGTGAATTGTGATGTCCAACATGGAGTCCAGAAGGCTATCAGCAGATGTTGCATTGCGCGAAGGTGGTCTACAGACTAGGAGGAAGATGTGGTGAAGTTCATAATTGATGAATAATGTAAAAGTAGGACTCTTATACTCATGCTGAATGATCCTTGATCATTGTGTTTTCTAAACAGAATGTATACACTACAGCCATACCTCCACTGATCCTGTTTGGTCAGGTTCTGTAAAGTGCTCAGTATCCTTTGGAAATGGCTTCAAATAGAATGGCTGGAGTGTTGTTCTCATCCAAGTTTCTATGACAAAGTGTATGACTTAGCTGGTTTCATTAGGTTGTCTTTTTCACACATTATTCTTGTGTTTTCTTTTTTACTTTACAGCAGGGATTATTATTTAAAAAGAGGAGGATTTTTTAAATTGTGTTTATTTTTTCTTTAATATGTTTTTATTTTCTATTGTCTCGGTTGCAGTCGGTGTTATGTTATTTTTTTAACTCTTTATATTAACATTGCTCAGTAGATCATACACCACACAAATGGCTTGCAGTGACATACAATAAGGTGAATACACAGCATCAATGCTAGGAATCGACCCGAGGGAAACTTAAAACATTAAGAGCCCAGGGAGCGTTTCTCCCGATGGGCCGGCACTCCATAACAAATGTATGTAGCCAGTAGCACCACCCAGGCCACACAACACAGTGCCTCTCCACCCCCTTAAGGCTGAAGTACGATATTATTTTGTTTTAATGTGTTTTATGAAGACACATTTCAAAAAAAGCATTTCTTACATGGTTTGTGTACACATACAAATATGGTTAAAGAAATGGGTTTCAGAAAATAATGTACACATTTTAATTCAAAGCAATTAAGACTGGTGTAAACCTAGTGATAAGCAGGGTTTAATTTTAGGTAAGGTGGGCGTCACAGATTGTTGAAGATTTAACTGTCATAAATGTGATTGCATGGTCAATATGTCACAGTATTTAAGCTGTTTATTTTCCTTGTGTTTTGTAGTGTTGCCAGACAGTAGTAATTATCCTTATCGGAGGTATGATCGACTGCCTCCAATTCATCAGTTCTCCATTGAAAGTGACACAGATATGACAGAAACAGCTGAACTTATAGAGGAATATGAAGTTTTCGATCCTTCAAGACCTCGGCCCAAAATTATTCTGGTCATAGGTATGTACGTAATATTGAGTTATCACAATTGTTATCAATGAGAAACAGTTCGAGGAAGGTTTGTGATGCTTTCTATTTTAAATATTATTAAAATATGTCATAAGTTATACCAGTCCTATTTTAAAATATATACCCAATGTCCTTTTGGGTTCCCTATCACCTGATTTGTCTCATTCCCCTTCTCACTTTAAGTTGTTTGATTTATTTTTGGCTATAGCCTTTCACCTGATTACCTCCAATTGGAAAGACTCCACAAAAATCAGTTATTCGGCTTGGTGGAATGCTATTTGCTTTCATCATAGACTTGATACCAATTATGTTACCCCTGTTTCCTTGGCTGTAAAAAGGGATTTACTATGGATTCCTCTCACTACTTACCTCTCTAAGCTCTCCTCCCCAACCCCCGCCACTATTGTTACTCACCAAAATCCATCTGATGATGTTCATGAACCGCCATGATCCTTCTCGTTTATTTTTGCTTCAGTTTACTTAGTTTTATAATTATTTGATATTCGCTGTCTATTTTATACTGTTTATTGCATTTTACTATTTGCATGCAATGTTTTTCTCTCTACAATTATGCCATACTTAGCTTACTTCTCCCCCCATTTTCTCCCCCCCATTGTTTCCCCTTTTCATGATTTAAAATAGCTGTTTATTGATTCCGATGTATTGTATCTTCTCAAATCATACCTTTGTCTTTTTCTTATGCCTTTTTATTGACTAAATGTATTTATTCTATGTTTTGGTTTCAATAAACTTGAACTTAAAAAAAAAAGGAATACCTGATCAGCTAACTTCATAAGGATCTCTTGAAGTTTAGCTCATTGAAAATACAAATAGTGGTCTTGCATTCTTCGTTTGCAGAACAAACATGCGTTTGAAGTTCCCTTTCATACATATTAGTCCACGAGTTATTCCATACCTGAAAAAGTCCAGTTATAGGTGGGTTTTTATGGCCTAACATTCATTAAAGCAGATTTGGGAAATATTTTTTGTTAAGTCTTTTGTAAAATGTTTGGTGTTCTGGTGGAATTTTGCTGCTTTGGAATATGCCTGTATACAGAAAACAATATCTGCGTTTTCTGATATCAACTGCTTGTCCCCATGCCGTTTGCACTGGTAAAATGTATGTATTTATTTATTTATGCATCTATTTATTTATTGATGGCATTTCACATCAATACCATGTCCAAATTGAGTGATTTACACTGTTGTATAGGCCTCTGTTCCCTTTTTAGTACAATTACTCATTCATTAATGATCATCTTTCTAATCCTCCTTGCTTCCACTCATCCTGTGTAGCTTCTCTCACCTGTCCACCCTTTGTATTTTTTCATTGGGTTGTTTTCATAAACAAATCTAATGTTTTATTTTTCAGATTCATATGTTTTTTCAGATGATTATATTGATTTATATTGTGGATTTCATAGTCTGTGTTTTCCCCTATTGTTGGTGGCTGTGTGAGCTGCCATAAAGGTAGTACTTTCTCTTGGGAATTTCCTGTTTTTTTATGCTTTGTAGCATTAGAGCTATCGCGAATATGTAAATCATACCTCTCTGTTTACTATCATTTTTGAGGAATTTCAATGCTGCTTAAGGGGTGACAACTCTTCTCTTGTGTTAGGTGCAACCACACCAAAATATGTAATTTGCTAGTTGCTACCTTGCCCAATGTCAAAGGAGATAGTATGTCCCCTTTCCTTCTCCTTGCATTGCCAAATGTGTTTTGATTGGCAAAAGGCGGGCACATTAAGTATAGTAAGCCCCCACCTTGCCCACGGGTAAACACAGGAACGTTTCTATGTACCCTGACTTGCCCAGTGGTTGGATGACATTATTTTAGAACCACTTTTAGATTGCATGATAGTGGAAGTAGTGTGAGCCCCACCCCTCCCCTCCCTTTAAGCGGGAGAGGGGTGGGAAGGGGCAGTTATTTCAGTCCTAGGCAGGCCACAAAATGCTGTGAGGCACAGAGCAATGGAGGTGAACACAAGAGTCATGCTGCCAAACAGTGAAGAACAGGGCAAGCTTTAGAGCAGTGCGACCGGTGTCTCCACACCAGGAGCCGAGCTCGGGGGTGGGGCGGCGCTAGGGCGGGGGTTGCTGTCTTTTAAATTAACTTATTGGAGTAAAAAGCATGGATGGTGTGTGGGTCCGACTCCTGCACCTTGTGGTCTTCTTTGTCTTGTGTAGCATTTCCTGTGCACTGATTTGCATATGTGTGATTCATTGTCTATGTATAGTGTGTGAATGACCTAGGTTTCTCTGACACCCTACACTGGCATGAGTGGCGCTATGAGGTGAATGAAATGCATGTGAGGGAGGGGCTGTGGAGGGATTAGGGGCACTGTGGAAGAGGGTGGTGGTGGGGAGTCCATGGAGAGGAAGTTGGGCACGCCAGCAGGTGTTCTTGCACCAGGTGCCATGACTCAAAATCCGGACCTTGTAAAGAGTAAAGTAGATCAGAGCTGCCATGCACCTAGAACTCCTTTGCAATAAGGATGGTGCAATTAGTAGCTGACCATTCTCTTTTTATTATTTGTTTTAAACCCCAAACTTGTGCACGTTGAAAAGCAGGAAAATGCCATCATACTTTGGGGAAGCGGATAGTAACTAAGCTGCCCTTTTGCAAGGCAGGGCTATAGGAGTAGCACCGTGCCCTTGGGTAAATCAGGGAGGTACAATCAACTCTTTTAACACTGAAGAGGTGTGAGATGTGGCAAACTCTCCCTCTAGACCGTAATTCAAGGAAGGGCGCAAAGAAGGTGACGTGGCAGCCGTAACCACCCTAGTGGTGATGAGGGATAACAACACATCAACCTCGCAATTTGGGAGTCAGGATATTTGATAAAAAAAATATCTTCAGTCTCCTGTCACTCCAAAAAATGATATACGCTGTACTCTACATGTCCTTTTACAGTTTTAAACTAAAGGACCGCCACCCTATTGTAGGAACACTTTAGTATGGGGGGAAGCTAAAAGAGAACATAGATGAACTGTCAAAGAGTGACATACATTGAAGTGAAAAATAAGAAGTGCCTCGCTCAGATAATCACCAGAAGTCTGTTGAAAAGTGCTACAGACTAATTAGTATCTCAACATTAGCACTTTCCTGAATATGCAGGATAAAGGTTATTACTTCAAGATGCACTGTGGAGAGTAGCCTAAAAACCGTATATGCGAAAGCTTATGTATTAATACCTGCTTCAAAGGAAAGAAGGTCCTGTTAAAAATCTGATAATTCTCTCTTCACTCTCTCTCATAAATGACCGCGACAGTATCAAAAATATGTTTGAAGTACCCAAAACACAGATTCAATTACTATGCTTCGAAGCATGATTCAAAACCATTCACCATGCTCAGACCACTGAGTAACGGACGACTGACATGTTTCATTGCCAAAAATAGTTTACAGCACTTTCATCAGGACAAGGGAACCACACTGTTACCCAACAGTACACTGCACCTAATGAGGAATGGGAAACAAAACCAGAAACAGGTGATCAGAACATTATGCATACACCAAACCATGTTAATTGTGCAAGTGGCTCAAACATGTGAATAACTGGATCAAATACTATCTCTGTTTATATTTACTGCATCCACACGAGGTGAAGACCTACCAGTGGTCAAAAAGGTGCAAAGTGCTTAAAACATACTATTGATCGATAGCCTTTGCAAATGCACTTTTTGAATACAGTGGTGTAGCAATAGTGACATGGTAGGGTGCCCCCCCCCACCGACGACCCCACTGATTGGGTAGTACAATACAGCCATAATTGGGTTTAGTGGACCTCAGTGTCAGTGCACTATTGATAACAATGCCTCTGTATGTATACTCTCAAAATTCTTTCTGAAATGATCCTTATATATGATCATGCTGACCACAAAGTTATTAGTGGAATCTGCTTTATACTGTGCCAGTTCTACAAATGTCCCAAAAATGACACAAATATGGTAACACCAAGAATCAGAAAGAGAGAAATGCATTGTAGCATGTTTTAAGACATCAACATATGTTACCATTTTCACTACGAAGTCCAGAATCCACTGCGAGATATGTGGGCTTCTTTATGTTGCTGTCATTGCTGGTGGCCATGCCCCTCATCCTATAATCATGGCCTAATTAACACAGCAGGAAAGGGTTCCTAAAGTGGTCTAAGTGAAGATATGTGTTTTGATAATTCTTCCTAACAAGGGATGGTGTGATGGTTTCATGATACCTATCAAAAATTGCTTTAGAAACACTATCTAGACCAGAAAACAGTGTCTCCCAGTGTTTTCCAGAAGCGACTAGGGTAGACTTTTGTGCATCTAATAGAGCCTGCTTTTTTGACTGTAAGTGCCTACAGAGTGCAGCCACTCATCCTCATTTTAATCTTGTTGGTCTACATTTACGCTCTCATTAGAAGTGGCCCCTAAATTCTGATCGACGTAGCAAGGTCAGGTTGGACCCGGTGCGGAAAATTTCTTGTCACCCCCCCACCCACATTGAAATTATTAAAATAAGAAAAATCCCACCTACACCAGGACTCTCTTAGCTGCAGCCGCGCTCCTCGTCATGTTGTCCCAGCTCCCTGGCTCTGTCTTTGGGCGCCAAGAGGCTTGTGTCCTCCGGTGGCATGACATGACTGGATGGCATTTGAAGTCACACTGTTGTGCATCTGCGTTTGTATCGAGCGGGTGCAGGAAAACTGACGTTGCTTGTGGATCCCACGGGCTGTGGCTAAGTTCAGCAATTCTTCCGCCTTCGCACAAGTGAGTCCCACACCTCAGTTACTGAGTTGCCAACACAGTTCTTCTAAAGAGTGGTTGGAAAATCCAGAACCAGGTGGAAATTCACACGAGTCCTAAAAGAGCTAAGAGGCCACGCCAGAGGCAGAAGGTACGCTACATGAAATACCAGAGAATAATATGAAGTTGAAGTTGAACGTGTTATGTATCTACCTCATTCGAGTGCCCGAATATTTCCAGTATGTGTGGTAACAATTTATTCTTCAGGTTCACATATATGCATGTGAATTGTATGTACAAACACCTTCATACCATAACAAATGCGGCACCCTCGCTCCACTGATGATTTTGATAGCAGAGGCTTGCGGATAAACTCTCCAAAGGCTCCAGAGGGAATGTGATCTTTCTTGGTTTGTACTATAAAGCAAGTTAAGGATTGTGGAAAAGCTAGTTACACATATTTTTGCCATTTTGTCACCTCCCTCAGTGCCATTTGGTCACCCCCCTCACCCACCTCACCCACCGCACCCCCCTTCCTATGCCACTGGCTGGGAAACGGAGTTACCAGGCCCATTGTAATTATTCGTTTTTGTATTTCATTTAAAGATGTGGACTGCTGAGAACAGCTAAAACATAGTTGTGGAATTCCGGAGGAAAACATACAGGAATCAGCATGAAAACACAAATTTCTACTTTATTTCCCCAAAATATATAATTCCTGTTGCTTCAACACCCTGGAATTACTGGGACCCAAGGTAACCATAATTTCAGCATAGAGAAATATCTGTGATTTTAATGGGCTACATGTGGCCTAATGGCGAGAGCGGTCGCCTTCGAAGCTGGGGAACCGGGTTCGACTCTTGTCAGGGACGCTCAACATCCTGTGATTTTGGGCAATTCACTAAAGGCTTTTGGATGAGTTTGGTGGTATGGCAGCATGTCGCCACGCCAGCGCTCTGCTTTCACACTGCCAAAGCCACAATGCGCCCATCTGCCGGATTCCGATGGAAATCCCGGTAGGGCACTCCTGCTCATACATGAGCCTTAGCAAGGCACTGCATTGGGAATGCCATTGTACCTTCAAGTCCATGCACTGCATGCAGACAGGGGGCATACCATGTGCCCCCTGGATGCATCCACTGGTGCAGATGCACCAGGGGTCCCTTTCCTCACCTCCACACTTTTGTGGTGGTGAGGAAACTCCTAATATACTTGGTGGTGCTGCAACTGCACCACCGGCATATTAGGGGTCTCAAGATGCTGCAAGATAGCCAAATATCTTGGATCCCTGGCACTAGCAGCATTCCCATGGCGGTCCGACTGGCCAACATGTTATGGAGCGGTCGGACCACCGATGCACCGCTGTCATGGGTTTGACGGTCCATTGGACTGTCAAATTCAAAATAAGGCCCTAAATCTCCCCATGCCTACCAAAATGAATGTGTCCGTCTGTAATGCAACTGGTGCTCATGAAAAGCATACTATATAAAAACGTCCCCAAAAAGTGCTTTACCTTCTAAAACCTGTAGCAATGTTGTAGAAGTAGTCTCAGTGGAACACATCCCCTCCTGATAATCTACATATTGGTATAGTGCAATGGTCCTCCTCTCAGTAATGTGACTGAGGCTAAGTCAACCTGCCATCTTTGACAACTTCATGATAAAAATAGCTGTATATCCTATAAAGTGATTTTTACTTGCTTAAGTCCTCTCAGACATACTACGTCCATGTGCCTAACATGTAAGCTATTACAGGTTTCAAATTAATGATTTGCTGATAGACTGATGGGTAAAGACAAAATAAGTGATAAGTGAAAAAAGAATGTACATAGTGTTTGCACATAAACATTTGTCCACACCATGTCCTTGGGTGCAAATATTATTTTGGTTATTAAACTTATACAGGCAGATGAAACAAAGAGGTAACATATTCTGCTGTATCTAAATTGTATTGACAAAAACCCTTCCTTAATGCGACTTGTAGAAAAGGTAACAATATCCCTATTATTTGGTTGGAAAAAAGGCATACTAACTCAATTTGAGTTTATCTCTTACTTATTGCCTTCACAATCCTGGTGAATTCCTCTACCTGATTATTCATTATTTATTTTCTCCCTTATGATTTAGTTTTTGTTGGAGAATGTGAACAGGTGGTCTAAATTCAGTCCCATGAATCTACGCCCTGCACACTCATGCAGCACCATTTGGCTAGCCACGCTTGAGTATTACTTTTGTTTAGTACAAGCACATCTAGGGATGACACATCCATTACCTCAGTGCTACTTAATGTTTGGAATCGTCACAGACCACCTGAAATACTTTTATTTGTGGTCCACCTCTCGTCCACAGCCATCCTAATAAGTATGCATGGTTGGCTCAGCAAAATGCATCTGGCATTTAATGAACCTGGGATCCCTCTCAGGATAAGCTGATAAGGGTCCCGGGTAACTCTTTAATATAAGTTCCTGAAAGGGCTATTTCTATGAAGCCCAGAAGGTTACTGTAAATTCTAACACTCTTGGTCTCCGCCTCTTTGCTGCTTCACTTCTGATTCCTTTCTTCTAAATCTCCTACCCTCACCTGCCTCATGTCCTCTTCATTTCATCTCCAGCATTCTATTGAAGACACCACAGGAGCTAAGCACTGACTGACTCGAGAATACTCTGCACAACAGTGCTTAGACATCTATCATGCAAACACAAAGCAATACATTAAAACCCTGAAATATATAACTCTTATTTGGTAAGCAAACCAATATTCCAATATTGGCTGTACAGGCTAAATAACACTGACACACATAGAGGGCCTTATTATGATGTTGGACGGACCTGAGTCCGCCCGACATCATCCTGGAAGTCGAACACTGTTCGGTCGCAATCCTATTCTTTACAATGGGAGCATGCATTCCGAACTGAAAGAGCAGAGGTACAGTTCATCCCTGCACTCCATGGTAGACACCTCAAGGTGCCTGCCACGAGGTGCAGGGATCAACAGGGGGGCACTATAGCTGCCAGCTAGACCACCATCCAGATGCCTTGCGCCCATGGGGATCCTGCTGCGGGGCTCTAAAGTTGACTTCTGACAGCCTTTCTGCGTCGGAAAGACCAGCACAGAATGGCTGTAAGAATCTGACATTGTAATCCCTTGGGATGAAAGAGCCTCCCTTAGGATTACTGTAAGCATTCCGACAGGCGGACGAGCACGTCGGAAGCCAGTCGGAATGTTCGATTGCATTCGTTTTCAACCGATTCCATCCTAATGTGTCAGTCGGAAAGGAATCCAACTGTCTGATTAGGATGCGGTCGGAACAGTTCTGTAGCTCATAGCCATTTCTGTCCCCATCCTAATCAGGCCCCATGTGTCAAGGGTACCCCTCGTGAACTTGTTACTGCATCACAAGCACTATAATCAATGCTCTCACAAGGGTTAATTGAGGATGGACATCTTGGACCTAATTCTCAGGGATTCTTCCATGAGCAAATTAGAAGATTCATGTGATACACAAGCCCAATTCTCATCTTGTAGTTCTTTGACTTGACATTCTTAACTTCCTTGGCCATTTGTTTGGGCTCAGTCTGTAATTAGAAATGTGAGCTCCATTTGAAAGCAGTCTTAAATAAGTTGAGCTAAATGACTTCCGAGATAGCCAACTGAAAGTCTTTTTCTTCCAATTTCTTAACAGTGGTGTGGCAAAAGCACCACTAGGAACATAATCTGTTTGTAAGCCAGCCCTAACTGGGGTGTTTTAGTAACTTAACATTTGCCTCTTCACTTTCTTCAAATATGGGCATAGTAATTCCTTTTTCAAAGTTAACACTATTTTAATAGCTGCGTCGATTTCCATAAACTATAGGTTGATCAATTACACTAATGTGTAAATTAAGAGGAATCGATTTCTGAGCTACACTTATGCAAGAGGTCTTAGGGGCTCATTACGATGGCGGGCGGACATCAGTCTGCCTGCCATCGTTGCGGTGCTGGGACCACCCGCCCACCAGATGTGCGGCTGTCCCACCACACATATTAGGATGCGCCCGCCATACTGGCGGGAGAATCCCAGGCCCTTAACATACCAGACGGTGTTGCTGGATGCAGCACTATTCACAATGTCAAATTGGCATGCACTGCCCCAAAACACAGGGGGGAGCCCGCAACCGGCCCCCAGATCCAGCTTAATTAGGCAGTGGGAATATCATGTGCGATGGTGGAAGGATCACCACTGCTGGTGCGGCGGTGGCGGTCCTTCCACCATCCTAATGACCCCCCTTAGTTCCTAAACTCTAATTGGCATAAATATAGGTCATGACTTTCTGTGTCAAGCAAGTGCATCATTTAATTATAAAGTAATTCCCAGTTTCATAATGATGATACACTGCAGGACTCTCGCTACTTAAATGTTGTGGAAGAAAGTGTGCTCAAAGAGCATTGCATGGTAAAATAGTACTGATCCACTTAGAACCATGGTAAATAAATGTAAATTACTTTTCAATGATGAATATCTTTGAATTTTATAGGTTACTCTTTCATCTTTTCTTTAAATCAATTAGGGCTCGAATACAAGTCTGGCGGTCCACGTACCACCAGACTCGCAGGGGCGTTGGAGGACGCTATTATGACCACCTATTACAATTACGGCGGTTAGACCGCCATTGCCCCACAGCAACCACCAGGGAACAGCCATTCTGTGGTAGTGGTGCAGCGATGTAGAGGCAGCAATGCGCTTGGTGGGACTGCCCCGGTCCCGCCAAGCATATTACAAGTTTTCTCTCCGCCACCGTTTCTATGGCGGTGCCTCCGCCATAAAAACCATGACAGAGAGGAAACAAAAGGCCTGTGTTGCCTCCGGGCCATGTGATGCATGCAGGAGGACCCAACATGTGCTCCCCTGTGTACATTCACCCCATGTGCTGCACAGCAAGGACTTTACAGCCCATACTGTGCAGGAACTGTTTTTGGTGCTCTCATTGCAGTACCCATTTTCTGAGGCACCACCGTAGGAATGTAAAAAACAAAAGCCCGCCAGACATGAGAAACACTCGTAATCTGGCGGGCAGCCCGACCACGGGTTTGGCAGTGCAGCGGTACGGCAGGGTGGACCTGGCGCCGCACCGCCAAACTCAGGATTATGCTCTTACTAGAAAGGGTGCTGAAATAAGTTTCTTTAAAAATTGCAAGGAATAATTGGAGAGTTTTCCTCCGCAGAGTGCAGTCATAAAGTTGGCATTGTCTGAATGAACTTCAATATTGTCTTTCACTGGTGGTCCACATTAGCATTAAAATAGCAATTAGGAAATTGACATTAGTTATAAAATCTTCATAATTTACAGGTCTCTGGAATTGGACAGCACGTAAGTAGAGAACCAGCCTTCCAAACAGTATTGTGTTCATTGGTCAAATCTTTTTTCTAGTACCCCCTCCTCCTGAAAGTATTTTTCCTTTTCCAGCAGTTTGGCATCAAATTATTAATACTTAAGTTGTTTTATTATTATTATTATTATTATTGGTTGTTGGTATTATTATTGTTATTATTAGTCATAGAAGTTTTACATTAGTGTTATGATTAGCATCTACCCATCAAGCAGGTAATTGCAATAGGATGGACTTTTCTTCTTCGAAAAATACTCTCTATCTGTTACATTTGAATATTGGCGCACAATGTTTGCTGCAAGAGGAATACTCCCTATTTAGGTATAGGCCCCAGGGTGTTTGGACAGAATATTGAAAAAATATTGCCATACAGAAATAGAGTATCTGGAATATTGCCATGTCAAAAATATCATGGACATAAACAAAGCAAGTATATCATTTTTAATCTTATTTTTAACATTTTAAAATATATAGTTCACAAAAATATTGTATATAATGTAGGTTTTGACAATATTTCTGTTTAATAATTTTGAGATTTATATTATGCTTTTCATTTTGAAATAGTTTATTTTTATTTATTTTTAAATGTTTTTAATATTTATTGTTTATTATGTTAAATGTTTTTTTGAAATAATATATTTGAAATAACATTTTTTGTAGCTGTTTAGTTAACAGGTGAAAAGGGTGACTATTTTCAAAGTATGTTTGTGTAAATTCTTTTTTGCATTACATTTATTAGCATTTTGTTTAGTAATTTTGCATTGTGTTCATTGAAATGTTTTTGAATGTATGTAAAGCCAAAAATGTCTAAAATGTCTATATTTTTAAATAATGTTTGATTTTTTATTTGTTTAACTTTAAGTTATGCACTTTTAATATATTTCTTTGCAAAATTTGTTAAATTAAGTTATTTATTTAAATTTATACGTATGCTATTTTATTTTGAGTATATTTTGTGTTCATAACAAATAGATTTTTTAAATATTTTTCACAGTTTGATTTTAAATTAAAATAAATAAAATAAATGCTATTTTGTTTTGTAAATAATAAGTTTGCATATTTTACATATTTTAGTAAAAAAATATTTGACTGTGTCTTTATGTTTACATAAAATGATTAATAATGTATTTATTAGTGGAATGTTGGGTTTACAGGGGAATAGGGTAGGGAGAAGTGTGAAGTATTTGCTATTAGAGTTATATTTTATATAATATTTTACGTTCTAAGTCTTGTGTTTGCAATTTTTAGAATTTTAATTACAGTTTGAAAATTACATAAAATGTTAACTATGTTTAAATGTTTGATTTATGAATGTAAAATATATTTTACTTTTGTGTATATGTAGTTAATGTATTTATATATTGGAGTATTTTAAAATTAAAATATTATTTAACTAATTTTGTTTTTAAAAATGTATGCTTTCCTCATTTCTATGATAATTCTATTGTTGGTAAAGGTTTTTGTATAGAATTAAATTGTTCATAAATACTTGGCTTAATATTTGTATTTATTAAGTTAATTATATGATTGCTAAATTGGTTTGTTTTCAAATGCTGTTCGTATTTTGTTCTTCAGTGTCCAACTGCGTGCTCAAAATAGTTTAGATTTGAGTGAGGGGAATTGGAATTTGAACACCTTTAATGTTTAGCAGCTTCTCCAAAATGGTTTAGATTTGAGTGTGAATAGTAAATGTAACCCATTTAGTGTCCAACACCTACTCTAAAATCGTTTAGATTACAGTGTGAACATTAAAGGTAAACTCCTTGTTGTCCAACACCTTCTTTAAAGTGGTTTACGTTTGAGTACGTATAGTAAATGTAATCCCTCTAGTGCCAATACCGTTCCCAAGATGGTTTTGATTGGAATGCTAATATTACATTTAATCCCTTTAATGTATAATGTTTTGCCTAAAATGGTTTAGATTGGTGTGGGAATAGTAAATCTAACCAGGTTATCAGACAACCCCAGTCTACAAAATGGTTTAGCTTGGAGTGGGATTATTCAATTGAACCCCTTTAGTGCCTAACCTTTCCTGAAAATGAGTTCAATTGGCATGGGAATAGTAAATGTAACCCCTTCAGTTCCAACACCATCCCCAAAACGGTTTAGATTGAAGAGGAGATTTAAAATGTAACCCTTTTAGGGTTGAACACCTTCTTCGGAGTGGTTTAGATTGGAGTTGGAAAAGTAAATGTTACCCTTTTATTTTGAAACATATTTTTCAAAATGGTTTGTAGTTTGTACTATTGTATAGCTTGTAGTTGTTTACAGGAATAGACAATACATGTCAAAGTTTTTATATATTTTTTATTTATGAGCAGATTGTTTAAAGTAATTTTAACCTAATGAGCGCTACCGCGTTTTCCCGCTGTGCGCTGATAAATAAAAATTGGCCTGTTTATTACAAAGCCAGCTCGTCATGAGCGTAGCGCAGGTAACGCCCATGACGAGCTGGCTTTGTCATTAGCGTCGAATTGGTTAATGCTTTTTTTGTGACGGGGATTTAAGTTGGATTACATTTTCTTTGTCTTTTTGGAGCAGTTTTTAGTTTTCAGGTTTTATGGTTTTCAAATTACTTTGTATTGCTCTGGTGGATTTAATTTGGGCATTTCATTTTTGCATTTCTAGGCTTCATGGTTTTTATTTTTCATTTTTGTGAGGTGGAAATCGATCAAGACCCTCAGCTACACCTCTGTGAATATGATATATATAATTTTGGGTGTAAAATGTTATACTTTAATATGTATGTGTATGTTACTTTTCCTACAGTTTAAAAGTTTAATTTTGTAGGTGTTAGTTTAAAATCTTGAGCTGGTTTGTATATTTTTTTGCTTTCCTAGAAATATTTCTTATTGATTATTAAAATTGTTTTAATTTATCTGTATTTTTTGTACCTTAGCAATATATTTGTGGCTTAAACTCATTTATAAAAAATATTATCCTAATAATTGTTTAAAATAGTTATGTTATAGTAGTGTTATGTTTTGTTCTATTTTAGTTGTAAGTATATTAGTAGGTAGGTGGTTTAAAATAGTGATTTAGCTATTATGTCTTGGTAGTGAACTACTATTTCTTTTTCAAGAGTCTGACTGCAATTCATACATTTCCATGGTTTGTTTAGTTATTTTATGTTTGATGTGGGTTACTCACTGCTCTGTCCTTAGTTGTAGTAAGCTTTGTTCATTTTGCAAGGCGTCTATGAATTTGCAGATCACTGAGACAATATCGGGGCAAACAATATCGTTTAACATAAAAATTGTGTCAAAAATATAATTTACCAAAATAAACAGAAAAAATATCTTTGACCCTAATATTGTCAAAAAATGTACATAAAAATATCCATGAAAACATATTTAAATAGAGTTTACAGTAGTAAATGTTAAATATTTGCCCATATAAAATTAGTATAATGTGAATTAAATAAATTCATCTAATATATGAAATGTGTGTGTTTGGGTTTATATAAAATACAGTATATATAACCAAAGTTACAGGGACGTTATCGTTAGGAAATAGAATTAAAAAAACAACTTTGAAATGCATTGAAAAAACAAAGGGGACAGGTACGTTATTGTTAGGCTCTGATTTCACTCGTTAAAAACTAGTGAAATTCAGCAGTTATAGTTACCGCAGCTAACTATGACTTACGCCCCCACAATGCATTGCTTATGACCCCACATATTACATCTCTTATTACATGGTCATTGACATCACTTATGACATCACTCATGATATCTCAAATGACATCACTGATGACATCATCCAGTGATTGTGAGCGTTTTCAACAAGTTTTTGTGTGTTGAATGTATATTCTAAGGTACTACAAAAGTAAAATTAGTATACTTTGTGTACTACTGAGTCATTCCTTTTTTAACATAGTTTATATGAGTCGATGTGTGACTGTGCATCTGTGTGTGAGTACTTGAGTAACTGTAAAGGTGTGTGAGTGGCTGTATGAGTGTATTAGTGGGTGTCTGAGTAGCTGTGTGGGTGACTTAGTGGCTGTGTTAGTGGTTGTATTGGTGAGTGAGAGGTTGTGTCAGTGGCTGCATGGGTGGGTGAGTGGATGTGTCAGTGACTGCATGGGCTTGTTCGATTTTAGTTGTGATGATATTAGTAGGTAAGTGGTTCAGAGAGTGTACATTAGTAGCAGTCATGTTTTGAGAAATTAGAAAATAGCAGAGCACTCTTAAAGTGTATATTGCATTAGACGTATTGGTCTAGGTACAATAATTATGACAGTTTATACAATACAAGGGCTTGATTACGACTTTAGCAACTTTGGTGCAAAGCGCTGTCTGCTGTAGGACTGACAAAACCATGGAGTGACCGCCAGCCAGCGTAGGAGTTAAATCCTGATATGTTGGGTGGTCCTGCAGCGGTCTGACTGAGGTGGTCCGCTAGGCTCATAGAAGAGCCTATCATGCATCCCGCCACAGTTAGAATGCCGACTGCACCTTCCTGCATGGTGTGGCATATATGCCATACCATGCATGAAGACAGGGTGCAAATCCGGGGGGGGGCATATAGTGCCCCCCTGGACTCCAATGGACCTTCCATTTGACTACTAAATTGTCATTGATATGTGTTGTTCTCTCTACTACTTGTATTGTATTTGCATTTTGGTCTATTAAAACCATACTGACTACTAAGTCAGACACCAAGACATGATATTGGTTGTGCTCTGTAAGTGATATTTTTTATATTACTAAGGCATTTGCTCATACTTGGCAAAAAGAGCACACTTGTGCGTGCCATTCCTTCAAACCGAAAGATTGTTCACAAAAGAGGAAAAATGATTAGGGACATAGTATGCAAAAGCTATTTATGTCTGAGACAGCCAAGAGATATCTACACAGTACGCCCAAAGGATTTTTCAAGTGTAGTTCCTGCAATATGTGTAGTCTGGCAATGCATAAGACACACAGCTTCAGTTTTAATGGAATTAAAACATTAATGACTGATACATTTATCAACAGCAACACAAAATATGTTGTCTATATGCTACTCTGTGCTTGTGGAGTCATATACATAGGAAGTAAGATCCAAGCCTTGATGGAACAAATACAAGAACATATGCACTCAGTGAGAAACAAGACCCCACTTCTCCATTTTGTAGTTATATTAGGGAAGTACATTCAACATCTGAAACCAGTACTGTCAAGTTCCTGGGCATAAACTGGACCAAACACAACCCTAGAGGTAGAAACCATATGACGGAACTGAGAAGGAATGAGGCATGATAGAACATTAACCTGAAAGCTATGGAGATAGACATGAATCAAGATAGCAAAATGTGCAGTTTTTTTTAAAAAGGATTACAGAGAGTTAGAGTTTGTGAAACATCTACACAATGTTATGTTGCCACAAAAGTAGGTGGGACATGCATCTCTCCTATCACTCAAGCTAAAAATACCATGTTTAGGACTTAACGATTATTCATGTGTTATAATGGGGGGACATATAGTTGGAGAGATGTCAAAGATGGTCTCTCACTAGATCAAGAGCCGGTGAGCCTTTGTTGAATAATCAAGTTTAATCCCTCACTGGAAAAACTGTGTTTCCAGGTGAGAATGATTACTAGGGAAGCTTTTATCTTCTTGTTACAAACACCTTCAATATTATACTGGTGCTTTCACGTCTTTTAGGTTGCTTTCAACTGTTGATGAAGACCCGCCATTAAGGTTGTAACTGGCCTTTTTCTATCTTGGGTCGAAATGTCGACAACTCCATTCCAACCTGGACTGCCTAAACAATCCACTGAGTGACAGTGCTGATTTAAACACTGTACCTGTACATGATGGATGGAATTGATTTATTCAAAATAGGAAGGATGTCAGACAGGCTCAGACGCTACATGTTTGTGGTTTCGATGTGTTGAATTTATATTGTAGTTTTTCTGATTTCTTTTCACTTATGCTAACTTATACTAACCGTTATATAATTCTGTGTGTGAATTTTTGTGTTTGTGTTTGTCATGGTGGATTACTAGTCCCTTTTTTTAGAAATGCTACATCCCTTCTCCCTTGGATTGGGGTTGTATGACTAGGGGTATAGAGTCAGCATAGGCCTATTTAATTGCTATATTTCCATGTTATCCGTTAGGACCACTCTCTTCTGTATTGCACTGTACCCACGTCCTATGGCCCACTGGGTTACCCTATTGTTAGGTAAGGGTTTCGAGGAGAAACAGCCTAGATTATAAATTGGAGAAACAGGTATAAATCAATGGATTAAATACTTTTGGGGACTGTTTATTGCTCCACACGCTTGATTTTCAAGTGATATGGCTTAGTCATTAGATGGATTACCTCATCTTTTGCATTATGTTACCGATTTTCCTAGAGAGTTTTGTGAGTTGTTCGGTATTAAGAGAACTTTTAGGCTTGTACATATTTCCTCATCAATTGCTTTCCTTATGGATCTTATTGGACATAGGTAATCAAATATAGTATTCTCTCTTATTTTCATTTAAGTCAATATAGGCACTTTTTTCTCTTTAGTATTAGCGAACTCACTTGGTTGATGGACCTTTTTGGCTTACGGATATCATCTTAGTTTGCTAAGGACCTGTATATCTGTCTTCGGGAATTTTTTATTCACTGCTTTCCTCACAACTTGATTGCTTAACTCCGATCTTTTGCTCGGTCGAGATGTTCTTTGTTCTTTCTACTTTTCTTTTTCTCAATAATATGTTCACAGGTTATAAGAAGCATGTGTGATGTTGATCTCAATACATCAAAAACACGAGAGAATGATTATAACCGCATAAATAAATGTAAATATTTTCTAATAAGCACATTGTTTTTAACCAATGTTTGCTTCCTTTCATGTATTGCTTTAATTAGCCTTGAAAAAGTCCCAATGTAGGGATGAAACATGTGTCGGCTGAAATCATCTATGAAGTATCACTTTCATCACATCTGTAGCTCTTGTTAAAAAAATTGTAACTATAGCTGTGAATTTTTTTGCTTTTTCTTATGAAACCATTGACAAGTAAAACATTTTTTTACTATAATACTAGGATGTTTCTGATGAGTTCTTTAGGTGTCAAATTTCATTAACATTGTACAGGTTTCTAAAACAATTGTATTGTATAAGGAGTCATAATTAATGTACCTAGACCAATACGTCTAATACCATATAAATCATAAAAGTGTTCCACTATTTTATGATTTGTTGTGTGCCTGGGCTAGGAAATTTTCTTTTTCTTTGGTCCAGATGTACACCTCTTGACAACGGTTGTGTTATAGTGTGTGGAGCACCAATAGTTGACTGATTTGATCTGTACTGTGGAGATACGCAACTGTTGTACCATTGTTGCCTTCCTATACTAAAATGTTTTGAGGATGCATGGGGTGAGGTATTATATATGGAGAAAATTAGGATATGATATGTGCATGTGCAAATCAGTTATGCACTATACTTCGTTTGAATAGCACGTAGCTACAAAGTACTGATAGAGTGCAAACTCGCAAGTTCTGTAACTCCTCTAATTTGCATATGTGATCTGGTTTGTAATAGCACTAGAGAGATCATCGATGATACCACCGTGACATCATTTGGGACATCATCATTAATGGTATTGATAATTGTATTTGTTAAGTCATCTGTTTTGATCAGTTATTTTATAAGTAACAGATTTAATTAATTTAAAGTTATGTTGCAACTAAGCACAGTTGCTTTCTGAAGTTCATAGTTTTGCAAGGAACACAAATAATTTTTTGTCACAAAGTTGTAGTGAAAAAATCTGGTTATATACTGAAACACTTTATGATTTGAGTGTTAAAATATGTAATTCATAAAGTATAAATACATTCATTCTGACATTTTATTCTGCATTCAGAACGTTGTGTGGCACATAAATGGATCTCGACTGTGGGCTCGTTGTGGAGGTCTTTATATAGGTGACTGTCTGGACATTTTGAAGATCACTGCTGTTTCATCATCATTACTAGATCTTTCAATGGAGAGCGAGTCAATATTTTTTTCTGTTAAGAAAACAACTGCTATATGAATTACTATTCCAAATATTTTTTGTTCTGTAATCATATTGGGATGGAACTGTATTAAAAAAATAATAATAATAAAGGAAAACATCCAAGGACTCCAATTTTGTTTCTAATCTATTTTCACTCATGAAACCTTTCAATTGAAAGCTGCATTCCTATGTTTGTCTCAGACAAATTGCGCCATATATTGTTGGTTTTATTACAAATCATGATCTGATGTACACTTAAATGTGTGCTTGTTCACCAATGTACCTCCTTGTCTGATCTGGCACCTCCATGCCTGATCTGGCACCTCCATGCCTTTGAGAGGACCTATGGGTTGTGTTGCTTACTAGTAGCGAGCACGTCTGGTAGCAAGCCACACATTTCTGTTATATTACAGAAAAAATACATTAAAGCCTTTCTCTGCATGCATGAGTATAAAGGAGTCACTAAATAGTGAACTCAAGAGTAAAGCTGGAATGTAGCATTCTTATTATGATTGTCTTATTCGGTGCTTAATTTGAGCTGGTTGTTCCCGGTGCTTGCATCAGCACTTTATTCTCAACACTCACTCTTACAGTCTACCACATAGTGGCACTGTCTATCAATTTTTTAGATAAGCAAACAATGTTTAATAATTCAACATACAATAAAATGAATAATATCTGCCACCAGTGTCATTCTTATACCTTTGTGTGTCCTTGAGTAGTCAGAATTGCCACCCTTGTAGAAGTGAGTTAATTATTTATTTATGTTGGTGCTGTTTCCGGAAGTGCTGGTGGGGCAATGGGTGGTGCAAGCTGCAAGGGCCTCCCAAGTAGGGCCCTGAAACGTAGTATTTTATAAATTAGGCACTGCTTATAATATCTAAATATGTATTGCTAGAGTTCACATGCAATTACATGCATGAAAATCACTTCCAACAGCAATGAGAGCGATCTGCAGTTTGTTAGCAAAAAATATATGAAGAAATAATTCAGTGAACGTCAAGTGAAACAGTTCTCAGTAGTTGGTAAAATGCAAGTGGCACATTATCTAACATACCACTAATACCTACGGTATGAACACTGAATAGGGAGAAATGCAGCTGGTAAAAAATAATTTCTCCTTGTGTATAAAAATAAAGGCCAACCCCAAAATTGTGAGTGTGTTTTGTGTGTGAATACTCAGAAAGAGCTAGGCATGAATAATGTAGCATTATAAACCCTCTGACACTATATTGTCTTCAATTGATCTCTGAAAATTCCAGTGTTCTAATAGTTGTTAAAGGACCTGGCCAGTAGATCTCGAAGTTAGAAGTTTTAACTAAAGAGTAGGTTTAGTGAAATGGCAGTTTGCCCAGGCTTTATTTATTGGATCTGTGCTGTGTACTGTTGTTTATTATTTTCTACAGGATATGGCTTTTTAAGGGCATGCACATTGATATGAAGTTATTTTTACTTTAAATAACATTGGGTAAGTAGGATTGTGAAAACATGAATATTGGCATTACTTAAATAAAACTTTAGCGTGAGGTTTCCTTTAATTTTATTTTAAGTAAATGACTAAAAGGAACACATTTTAATGCTTAGGGGCCTATTACAATGGCAGGCGGACAATGTCCGCCTCCCACCGCAACGGTAAACGGGACTGACCGCAAGATGTGCGGCGTGCTGGCCCGCTGTGTCTATTAGGATGCGACTGCCACCATGGCGGTCGCATCCTGTATATTTAACATTGTGGCAGGCGGTGCTGTATTCAGCACCCGCCACAATGTTAAAAGGGCATGTTGTGCATTTGCATGCACAACTTCACAGGCACCGCGTGGTGCCTGCCACCTTGTGCATGCAAATGTCGGGGGTACCATGGATACCTCCCAAGTGCAGCCACCCAACCCCCAAACCCCTGGGGGCCCGCAACGGGTCCCCAAAGGCATTCTCTGCATGCCTTTCCATGGCAGAGTCTCCGCCATGGAAAGGCATGAGACAGCCATCATCGTAATATGGATGTTGGTGCCTGGATGGCACCGCCACCATTTTGCAAGTCTTTTCAGCCTGGTAGGCAATCGGGCGGATTGCCTACCTGTGGAAAACTGGCGAACGGTCTTTCCGTCTGCCTGGGTCCCCACCACCATCATAATATGGCGAGGGAAATGTTAGGATGGCGGACGGATCGCCACCGCCATATGGGTGGTGGCGATCCGCCCACCATCCAAATAGACCCCCAAGTGTCTGCAAATATTGAATAAAGATAATTTAGGACTTACATTTAAAGTTTATTATTCAATTAAGTTTTTATTTTAATTAGTAGCACATGGTGCATTTTCGTAATTGGAACAATGCTACATGCACACATTGTCCCATTTGCATAATATTCTATGCATACATAAAACACTGTGGGCCTGATTCACAAAAGTAAACTTACACTTTTGTGTAAGTTTATGATTTTTTACAATTCACAAAGCAATTTTACGAGTAGTATCTTTACGAATTCCAGCTTTTTATGTGCTGAGTCGCCGCCACATGTGCTTACACAAAAGCGCACTCTTACTTTTATGAATCAGGCCGTTTGTAAATTATTAATGCTGTGTGTGGGAAGAGGGTCAGTGTACTTGCCAAGAGAGTGATATCTGATAGTTTGGAACAGTTGATATAATTTGATTTCGGTTTGATTAAGAAAACTAGTTCCATTTCCTGTATTGTGATATTGGTTTTGTGAAGACTACTGCCTTCTCTGTTCCATGTGCTGTCTATTGTGCTGTGTGTGCAGGCCCAGCTGATCATTACTGCCTCTGAGCATGTTGTTGTACTGCTGACTGAGCGTGTCTCTGACCTGTGCCTTCCATTAAATGTGCTCCGTTTTGTGCTGTTCCAGCTTTCCATGATGATTATTGTCTTCCCTGTGAAAATACTTTAATACTGCTTTGTGAGCATGACCTTGTAATCATTGCCTCTCCATTGAGTGTGCTTGTTAGGTTTTGCCTGCACAGCGTTTGCGCTGGGCTTGTGAAATTGTTTGTATTAAATATATGTTAAAAGGGGCTTACATTCCGCCCCCTTGCTTTCATAGCTTTTTATTAGTTCCTGTACTTGCTGTTTACTTTTCCACTTTTTCTTTTGGCTGTTTCACCAGTTTCTTATTTCCTCATTTTGTTCCTCTTGTGTGCTTCTTTTATCCGTTTACTGGGGCCGAAGTACTGTTTCCACCCACTTTCCTGGAACTATTTTTTAAAGATTTTTACCTGTGCAGCACTCATTTAGAGCATTTATTAACAGGGTCTAGCTGCCCGTATTTCAAGCTCTCAATGGGGCCCACCTCTCATATCAACTCCATGTGTCTCATAAGTTTCATGTCAGCAATTCACTTATTATTAGCTTCACTGCGCTGACAGTCTGATTTTAATATGGCTGCCTCTCAGGACTTTGATTTGTTACTGCTGCCGTGGCGTGGAGCCTTCTTCCTAGTTGTTGCTCACTGTTTAGGGGGTTACATTTGGCGGTGGCATATATGGTGCCTTCATGGTTGTATGCCATTACAACGCATACTTTTACAACGCATGCCATTACAATGCATTTTTTACAACGCAACATTCATTACAACGCATTCCATTACAACGCATGCCATTACAACGTATATCCATAAACTACCATTACAACGCATTCCATTACAACGCATACTGCCTTTACAACACATACCATTACAACGCATACCATTACATCGCATAATTGGTAAGTATTGGATAGTATAGGGGTAAAAAATACTATTCTAACTCCAGGGGGGTGCAACAGTAGGGTAGGTGTTGGATAGTGTAGGGGTAAAAATTACTATTCTAACTCCAGGGGTGCAACAGTAGGGTAGGTGTTGGATAGTGTAGGGGTAAAAATTACTATTCTAACTCCAGGGGGTGCAACAGTAGGGTAAGTGTTGGATAGTGTAGGGGTACTATGCGTTGTAATGGTATGCGTTGAATGGTATGCGTTCTAATGGTATGGTTTGTAGTGTCATGCGTTGTAATGGTTGCGTTGTAATGACATGCATTGTAATGGATGTTGCGTTGTAAAAGTTTCATTGTAATGGAAGTGCGTTGTAAAAGTTACGTTGTAAACGTTGTTCCCCGCCTCCATACACTTGCTAGATGCAGACAAAAGAAACTATTATTTATGTCCAAATGTAAGCATACCGCAATTAATTTATTAAGGCTTTTTTCATAACAAATACGTATGAATTGGTAAAGTGTGACTATTAGCCTTTAGCACTTATGAAAGTCACACATTAACCCATTCTTTTAGAACGTGTATTTTTTGTGTATATTTGGTAACAAGGCTGAACTTATTTACCCAATCCAAAATGACTCCTCTGTGTTTCTGTAGCATCAAGCCTGATGACATTCTATCATTACAGGGCCATAAACTGGGCGATTATTAGGAAAGAATATACTGCAAAATGTGTTCACCGTAATAGATTACCAGAAATGAAACACAAGGTTCAGAGCATTGTATATAGCAAATACGTTTAAAATGTAATCAAAATATTTACGTGTCCTTTAAAATATTGAATCCCATTAAACGTTGTGTTATTTGATTACTACTTGCATGTAATAATAATCGAACAAACACAGAAAAAAATCCCTTTTTAAAGTTACCATATATTTGTCGATGTAGTTTCAAGATGGTCTTCAGATAAACGGGGGAAAGGCGTTCTAGCTGTGACATTCCTAGTCATGGTATGGGCCCTATTCTGTGTCTACAGAGCACAGAAGGGTTTCTTTACTTTGTGATGGCTTCAGCTGGATCTAGTGGTAGGCGTCTCTACGGTTCTTTGTACATAGTAAACAAAGATTCTTCGCCGTCGGATCCCGGGCAACCATGGGGGCATTACTGAGTACCTGCTCCATTGCCAGCTGGTTAAAATACATTCTCAGGAAAGAGAGAGAAGTGAGTGTGCTGAATATAGTGACTTCCTTCCTCAGTAGGGCTACAGTTATTTACATAGTTTTCATCACAGGGAAATTATATATCTTGTGTGGAACCCCGTTTTCAGTATGATCTCAGACTACACAATCTACCCATGCTCCATAATTTTAACAAACGAACTTTCAGATATCAGTAACTATGAGTAGGAAGTGGGACAGCATCAGGTTCCAGCTTTTCTTCTCCAGAGAGAGTACAGGACATGACTCCAGAGCAGTTTTTCCAGGATGGGCTGACTTTTGCAATAAGGCTAGGATGGTCTTTCCACACCTTTTTACTTGCTGTGATTTTTTTTCGTTTCTTTCCATGTGAATTATGTAGATATTTTCTTCGTGTTTGAAAGTGCTTCAAAGCTCTTTGCGATGCACCTAGTTTGCCTGGTTTTCTGCATCAACGGTGATTGGTTGCCAGAAGGGATTGCTTACTTCTCCCCAGCCTCCTCTATTACCTCATGCGCCTCTATCATACCAGCTTACCCTCCCTTCATTCTCTTCTCTCCCTCATACTGTTTTCTCCTCCTTCCCACAGCACATCAACTGCTCATCACTCATTTCAGCACTTTCTCTCGTTTCTCATCCATCATTCTTTCTCTTTTCTCCACAACCTTTACCATTCAACCTTACTCCTCTTCTAAACCCCCTCATTCGCTCCTCCCTACTTTAGCCTCTTCTCATCCTCTCCAATCCATCATGTTTAGAAATAGATTATTCTCGTTCCATCAGCACCTCCTTTCATCCTTTCTGCACCACGTGGTTTGCCTTTCCTCTCTCTCACCCAGCACAGCCCTTTCCTACTTTCATTGGCCCTTTCTATGACTGATTCTTAAGCCTTTAACCCTTGCTCACCCCCTCACAATCCTCCTCTCTCTCACTTACATTTCCTTCACCCTCCTCCTGCCCTCAGTACTTCTCCTTCAGACTGCTCCCCTAACTTCACCCTTCACTTTCTTCTCACACTCACCCTTCGTTTACCCTTTTCATTCCTCCTGCTTCTCCTCCTATTCATTCTAGTTCCTTCGTTCATTCTCAGACATCCTCTTCTCCCCTCTCACCCATCATTCTGCTTATTCTCCCCCAGTCTCTCCTCATCTTCCCTTCAGACTGTTCTCTGCACAGCCACCCTGACATTGCGCTGGCAGTCAGATACTGCTCATCCACCACTCATACAGTGCTCAATCTGCACTCACACATCAGAGACATGCCTCTCACCCAGCACTCACATTCTCCTCACTCACCACCCACACATCACACCGTGAACACAAACTGCTCGTCGGGCACTTACACCATTGGCATATCACACACCTCTTACCTTGTACAGGGTAACATCTTACACAATTCTCATTCTGTACTAAACACACATCAATCACCATGCATTTAGGCACTTTCACACTGCACTCCATCACTTATCAACCTTCATTCATGCACCACTCACCCTGCACATAGAGCACTCACACCATTCTCCCTGCACTCATACACTGCTCCCACACCTCTTACTATTAAACCCACAGGCGAAATTGAATGCATTTACCAATGTTTGTTTAGTGTTCTGTCTAGTCTTGTCCTGCTGATATCTGCCTTATGGCTGAGTTTGCCCTGCTTATCGCTACATCCAGATCTGCTGTCATGCTGCTATCAGAGTATGGTCTGCTTATCACGGATATGACTCGTTACTAAGCGTGTCAAAACATCGCTTGCATTACAAAGCAGTCGTTACAACGACCACGTTGTTACCACACAATGCCATTACTACGCAAGTCATTGCATCGACTTGCAGTAGATGGCGCGCTGACATTGGAAATATACCATTTACTATTCCAACGGCATTGCATGCTAACAACGCAGTTGTGGTAACCACCACGTTGTAATGGCATTGCGGTGTAATCACCGTGATGTAAAGGTCATTTCCCGCTAATCACGGATTGCCTTGTGAGCGCATACTGTAGTGTTAGTGTCTGCAATATCCCTCTGTTCAGTTGCTAACCTCTGAGGATTGCTTAATAAACATGTCCTACCAATTAGTATCGCATCCTGTGAGAATGTGCACGTGTAAAACAAGGATGTATTTGGCCAGTGCATGTACGTAAACCATCAACCAAAAATACCTAGCAATTAACAAATAAGGAGACAAAAGCACATCCATCTCCCTCACATTTCACTTGCAGAAAGCCTGCACCAGCATCCCTCGGTTTAAGTAAACAAACTCAATTTGCTCAAAAAAGATCTATTTGACTACTAGATCTCGTGCTCACTCTTGCTAGAGAGCATCTTGCTTTCCTAGCTGGAGTACTGAAACTTCCTTGAACCATAGGTAGAAAGCGCAAGAATGGAGCCCTTGTTTAGAAATACGTATTTACATGTTCATCTAACCTCCAACCACTGTGAAGCCATGAATATGTGCTTGTGATAATGTGCCAATATTTGCTAGAGTGTGAGAATGTCTTGGGCACGGATATAGAGTCCATTACCATGTGTGGAGCTGTGGCTACTGGGCAAGATGACATTAGTAGGATTCTGTGGTGGTGTGCCAGGTAATTGTTGGCTGCCAGTTTCATCTGCTCACGTGAGCCTTTATCAGCCACGGCCAAATGCCAAGCCCGCAGGTTCAATTTGTTTTTGGAGTTGTGCATATTGGGATCGCATATCTAACTAAAATTATTGTTCTTGGACGATTCAAGCGTGTAGTACTATCAAGCCATTTGTTGTAAAACTGTCACATGAAAATGTCGGTTTTCAGGGTGGGCAGGAGGAATCATGGGAAGATGTCAGACCTTTGGTTTAGAGTTCTGAAAGGCAGCTCTCATGAGCATCTATGCGAGTTATGCAGTTTTTGTTTTTCTTTTTGACAGGTGGTCCGGGAAGCGGCAAAGGCACTCAGAGTCTAAAAATAGCAGAGCGATATGGGTTTGAGTACATATCCGTGGGGGAACTCCTAAGAAAGAAGATCCACAACACAAGCAGCAACAGAAAATGGAGTTTAATTGCAAAAATAATTACGACTGGCGAATTGGCTCCCCAGGTATGACATGGCTGCAGTTGCTCTGTACTTAATCTAGGATTCTGTAAGAATGCCCAGATGCCCTGTGCCGATTACTTCACTAAATCTCTTTTATTTGCCATTTGTGTTTCTGAAAGGAAACGACAATTACTGAGATGAAACAGAGATTAATGCAGATCCCGGACGCAGAAGGCATCGTGATTGATGGGTTTCCCAGAGATGTGGCCCAGGCGCTGTCCTTTGAGGATCAAGTAAGCGCTTTTCAATTTTAAACCCACCTTCTAGTGCCCTATACACTCTGTTAAACCCTGCAAAAGAGATTATCAGAGATCGGCATATTACCGTAAAATGAGCAATGCGCTTGACATTTTAAAAAATATTCAGTTTAGGATCACGTGCGGCCATATTGTTGTCCTATGCTCTAGAATGCTGTGCGCCAGTATTGTTTTGTTGTAAATACAAAATCGCTGAATAATAATTTACTATTGAATCCATATTGTTCCATTAGCTATTTCACGTTTTATTCCTGTGGTAGTAGAAAAACACCGCAATTTTACAACAGTTCAGAGATCATGGGCAATGAAGGTTCCGTAAATTTGACGTTTAACAATAATGTTATGAGTTCTTAATAAAAGCTAGAGTACACCACATTGGGTAATACACTTCACTTGCAACAAGGGACATGCTTTGATGCATTGAGTTTACATGCACTTGGAGTAGCCCTAAGTGGAATTAATAATACACTGGTAAAAGTGGTGTAATTTCAAAATTAAAAAGAGGGTTTTAAATTATAATTCTCTACACGCTAAACTCGAACTTCCTTCTTGAACCCAATTGAAAGTTTTTACTTATTAAATGTAATAGGGTAACCCAATGTTATCCTAAGGGCAAGGTAGGCCTTGCACTAGTGAAAAATGAATGTAGGAGAATCTTTGCCAGGACATGTAAAATTGTAAAGTGTCTACTTTTTAAATACACAGCAACCTGCCGTCTGGGCTGTTAAGGGCCTATCCTAGGGGGAACTTATAAGTATTTAAAAGCAAGGTTTGGGCCTGGCAAAAGGTTTATTTTACCAGGTTGAAAGGTCAGTTTAAAACTGCGCTCACAAGCAATACCACAAGCACTTTAGCACTGGCTAGCAGTGGTAAAGTGCACAGAATCTTAAAGCCCAAAAAATTATACCAGTAAAATTGGGAGGGGTGAAGTTAAAGGTAGGGGGAAGACCACCCTACGGCTGACAGGTCTAACACATGTGCCCTCCAGTTGAAAGTGGGGAGAACTTCCCAACCTCCTAGGAGTTCTCATCACTAAAAGTGAAAAACCTGGAGAGATCATCATCATTGGTGTGGTCTGACCCAAGACGTGTCCCACCATAAAGAGCACTTCATATAGTGAGAGGGGCCACCTCAACAATTTGGTTTTCTCACACCTCAGCTGCATCAAACTTCTGGTCTGTCTGAACCCAGAAGTGAGTCCCACACAGATATTGTCCCACCTCTTCAGTGCCAAGACCACAGCAAGGTTTATCTCTAGATAGCACTCCACCTCTGTTCATGGGGAAAGCAACCTTCTACTGATGAAGGCTAGAGGTTGGTCCCAACCCTCCTCATTCAACTGTGACAATACTGCCCTATGCCATGTTCTGAGGCATCCGTCTGCACAATAAATTCCTGGGAAACGTCAGGGGCCTTGAGTACAGGGGCTGTACACATGGCCTGTTCGAGGGAGTCAAAGGCTTTCTGTTCTGCTTCTGTGGCTGCTTCCTTGAAGTCAGCTCAGTCAAGAGGGCAAAAATGGTGCCATATCCCTTTAGAAACCGCTGGTAGTATCTAGTGAGGCCCTCACTTCTGTCTGCATCTTGGGGAGCTTTCAGACCATGATGTTTCTATCTCGGCCTCGAGGGGCTGCACCTTACCTCCGCGTTCCTGGTATTCTAGGTACACCCCTGACCCCTGCCCTTTCTGGCACTTAACTGGCATTAATAGTTAGGCCTGCCTGCTGTCGAGCCTGAAACATCTCCAGGAGGTGAATAAAGTGGTCCTTCCAGGTGCTGCTGAGCACAGCTATGCCTTCCAGGTAAGCAGCACTAAAGGCTGCCATCCCAGGCAGGACCTGATTTACTAACCAACAGTAGGTGGCAGGAGCATTCTCAAGTCCAAAGGGCATTACCGTAAACTGGAAGTGGCCCTCTGGAGTGGAAGAGGCTGGCCTCCCTTTCGCTACCTCAGTTAAAGCGATCTGCCTGTTACCAAAATTAGGTCCAACATGCTGAGGAACTTGGCAGCCCCCAAATGAGCAATGAGCTCCTCAGTTTGGGGATAGGCGTGAGCATCAGTCTTTGTGGCTGAATTGTTCCCCCTGTAGTTCATGTAGAACTGGAGTTCTGTGGTGGTGTCCGATGAGGCGGCCTTCGGAAACAGCACTACTGGTCTGGACAAGGTACTACTGTAGTGCTCAATCATTCCCAACTCTAGCATCTTGGAGACGTCCTCCTTGATATTGGCCCTCACCTTTCCTGACAGTTTGTAAATCTTGTTTTTGACTGGGAGACTATGCCCAGGGTCAGTCATTAGTACACAAGTGTGTAAGTCCTAGGATGAGGGAGAACAGAGAGGAGAACTGTCCAAACAGCTGGTGACATTTCCTCTCCTGCTGTAGGGTCAGGGTAAGAGTGAGGTCGACACCCTCCACGCACCCATCTTTCCCTTTGGATGACAGGAGACCTGGGAGTGGTTCACCCTCCTTCCCTACTCCACCACCCGTCACCAACAGCACGGTGACCTCAGACCTCGCATAGCAGGGCTTGAGAGGATTGAGCCGGAGGACCCATAAGGGGTTTCTGGGTGTCTTGAGGTCCACCAGGTAGGTGGCCTCCCACTTCCTCTCAATCACCTCATAGGGCCCTGCGCCCTGCCCATCAATTGTTGAGGGCCATGTGTTCAACTGGCCCAACCACCCACACCTTCTGGCCAAGCTAAAACTAAGCCAGAGTAGCCTTATGGTCACACCACTGTTTCATCACCTCCTGGTTAGCTTCTAAAGTTCTCAGAATCCTTCCTGTAGAACTTCTGCATTTGGTTGTGGAGTGTTAGCATGTAGCTAACCTCATCCTGAGCGGGCTTCTTGGAAGCTTACTCCCGCCCATCTTCACAGGGTGACCATAGAGAAGTTAAAAAGGCATACATTCCACTCCCTTCTGTGGTACCTCCCTGTATGCAGGAGGGAGGCAGGGGAAGAGGACATCCCATTTCCCTCTCATGTGCTCGGATAGACCCATAATTGTTCCCTCGAGGGTCTTGTTGAACTTCTCAACAAGCCCAATATGTGGGGATGGTAAGGTGTGGAGAACATCTAGGTTACCCCACATATCTTCCACATGGACTTCATTTACGCAGACATGAAGTTAGTACCCATGTCTGACACCGCTTACTTTGGGGAACCCACTCAGGTAAAAATCCACATCAGGGCCCTAGCCACTGCAGGTGCAGCTATGGTCCACAGGGGGATGGCCTCTGGGTACATCTTGGTCTCGTCCACCAAAACCAGGAAAAATTGTTGCCAGTGCAGTTTTGGGGCCCAACAATCTCAATGCTCACCTCTCACAAGGGGTGCCAATGACAGCCAGTTGAGTATAAAGCTTTGTCTGTTTTCCCACTGGTTTGGCTAGTGAGACGGGTCCTACAGAAAGTATCTGAGGCTGTCCTCATTTGGTGCCAATAGAAGTGGGTGACAAAGTGGTATGCCAAAGGTTTGTCCTGCTACAAATGTCCTGCCAGGAGTATCTTGTGAGCCCAATCCAGTAGGAAGGCCCTGTAACACTGGGGGACCACCAGCAAGCATACTGTGCCATGCTCAGGTGCTTTAGGCTTACTGTAGAGGAAATGCTCCACATAAATAAGCTGATCTTCTGTGTTGTCACAAGCTGCTTCACCTTCCTCCTCAGCCCCTCTTGGGTTGGGCCCATTCCCTGTACCTTGCAGAACACCTCCCTGGTGGGCCCACCCTCAACTTGCCACTAGGCAAGCTTTATCAGGTCTCCTAGAGCATCACTGTCCTTCCCAGTCAACTCTTGGCCTGCCTTGTCCTGCACCTGATCCACCGGTACCACAGAATCTTGAAAGGCTGGTTTCCCATGCCTGCTGCCCTTTACCTGTTGCCTCTACAATTCTCCTTTGGGACTTGGTCTATTTCTATGGCAACCTCATAGGCCTCATAACCAGTTATCTATGTCACCCCCTCACAACAGATAGGTCCCAAATCTTTTGGAATGAGGACCATCTTTTCTCCTGTGCACACTGGACTTTGCTTTCCTAGCTTTTGTGCCCAACTCCCTGAAAGTTAGATAATGGACCATTCTCTTTTTCTGCATTTTCAGCTTGGTCATTTGTAGCCTGAACTCCCTGTCTGCCTTCCTGTCCTAAGGCTTCTCCTGGGATAAGTCCCTTGAAGACACACTGCTACTTGCCCTCACACTGGGCTCTCTTTTATTGGGCAAATGGGGTCTCTCTGTAGGAAGCATCACAGGTAGGGCCTTCTCAACACCTAAATCAAGTTCCCCCTCATCAGGATCATCTCCATTAAGATCCTCTTCCTCAGACTTTTCAGGATTGGATTGCATCCTTGTGATCTCCTCATAGGTACGGAGGGCTATCTAAAGGTACAGCTTTGTGGCCTTATTTACTGCATGCAGCCCCCTTTACTTACAAATTTTCTGCAGCTCAGCCCTGCTGAGGTGGTCCACATTGAGCATTTCTAGCCCCATGGTAGAAGACAAAGAGGTAGGGAACTTATATCTCGAAAAAAGAAAAAACAGCCAATCCGAAAACAAGGGAGAATTAAAAAAATGGCTCAAATTGGTATCAGATTACTTATCTGCGAGTTTTACTGTAATACAAAATCACTGTATGGCATAAAACAAACACAAGGCCAAATCCCACTGATGCCACAAATGCAAGAAATTAGTTGTTGGTTGACGGGGGTAAAGCCCTCCTCGTGCAGGAACCACAATCCTTGTCAAGGTGAAATCACAAGCAAACCCCAAATTAACCTGTTCTTAACCCTTTGATAGCTTGACACAAAAGCAGTCAAGCTTAATTTGGAGGCAATGTGTAAAGCATTCATGCAGCACTTAAAACCAAAACAAAGTAACAAAACATAGGAAAAACCCTGGACCAATTTAGAAAAATAAAGTAAACTCTGATGAATACATTTAAGACCAAGATGAAAAACAAAACAATCCATAGAACCAGAGCTATCCAGTTTTGAAGATTTAAGTCTAAATAGCAGCAAGAAGGACAAAGAGCTGACTGTGGTTATCTGGTTTCACCGGACTGGGACGAAGTCACAAATCCAGGCCAATCACAATGGAGCGTGGGCCCACTACAAAAATCCAGTTAGGCTCACTGAACAAGAGTACCTTAAATCCTGGTTGTGAAGCATTGCTGAGTCCTGTGTCGAGTTTGCACCATGCAGCAGCGGTTCCTGGGAGCTTCAAGGTCATGCGGCTTTATCGAGGTAGCCATCAATGAAGGTCTTGCAACGTGAAGTCCTGCATCAAAGATATGTTGCGCACTGGCTGGTACTGAAAGATCTGCAGGGCTTGCAATGCAGAGTTCTGAGTCATCATCGAGGATGTCTTTGATGAGGGGCTTGTGATGCAAAGTCCTGCACCGGAAATGCATCGCCCAGCAGTCCTGATGCGGAGTTTGGTAGGCAATTCATTGCGCAGAGTATCCAATGCATAGTTTCAGGGAGGTGACATGTCGGGTCTGTTGGCACCACAGTTGAGCTGGCAGAGCACCTTCAGACCCCCTTATAAGGATCCAGAACTGGGATGGCACCTCTTGGGAGACCAGAACTCACAACTGACAGATTCCAGGTGCCGGGTTCTAGATGGAGGAAGCCTGTTCTGTCCCGGAGGCATCTGATCAGGAAGCAAGTCAACCAGCCCTTGGAGTCATTCTGATGGTGCTGGGTTAAAGATGCAGGTACAGTCCTTCTAACACCAGCAGAAGGGCTGCAGGGCAGCACAGCACAGCAAGACAGTTGAATGGCAGTCCTCCTTACAGCAAAGCAGCACATCAGTCCTAATTCTGAGACTTTCTCAGGCTCATATGTATACTGAAGAGTTAAAACCTGAGGTATAATATTTAAACCTGGTGCCCACTTTAAAGAAGGAGAAGTTTCTAGAGGCATCCACCCCCTGAGGTGTCCTACCTGCCATGGCCTCACCTTATCTGGGTGTACAAAAGACTAGTGACAACCCCTTTATGAGTTGCTCAAGCAGAGCCAGTGTGATGTGCAAGTGTAGTAGGTGTCTTCTCCACCCCCTTTGCTAAGGTAGAGTGCCCCATCCTGTCAACACCTAGCTTCCCCTTGTCTCACTGTCTGGGAGAAATATACAAAGAGCAACTGCTAGCTACACCTAGCCATGTGGCCAAGGAACAGGCTGCAGGCACCACATGCTTGGGTTGAGAACATGCCTTCTTTCTAAAAGTGGGATTATTAGAATGTAAGCTTACAATCCAACTTTTCCATTTAAGAGAGCTTTAAATAAAAATGCTTTAGGCATCACGTTTGACCTGTCTACCTGATACCATTTGAAAGTTATCACTTTTTAAATGTAATAAGGTAACTCAATGTTAGTCTATTGCAGTAGTGAAAAATGAATTTAAGAGTTTTTCACTACCTGGACATGTAAAACCTAAATGTACATGGCCATCTTTTTAAGTACACTGCTCCTGACCTCTGGGCTGTTTAGAGCCTACCCTAGGGGTGACTTATATGTATTTAGAAGGATGGTTAGGCATGGTTTATTTTGCCAGGTCGAAATTGCAGTTTAAAACTGCACACTCAGGCTGTATTGGCAGGCCTTAAACAGAACTACTTAAGTGGGGAGCACAATATGTTTTGCAGGGTCACTAGTAGCATTTAATGTACAGGCCCTGTATACTTGTAGTACTATGGACTCACAAGTGAATTAAATATGTGAATTGGCTGTAAGACAATTCCACCATGTTGAAAGGATAGAGCTCAAACACTTTAGCACTGGTTAGCAGTGGTAAAGTGCTCCGAGTCATATGCCCAACAGAAAGGAGATCGGCAAAAATATGAAGGGTGAAGCAAAATGTTTGGAGAAATACCACCCTAACACTGACAGTTCTAACACAGGGGCAAAGAAGTAAGGTGGAGCCATAGATAACATGACCTCTCCTCCCTGTTCTAAATGTTTTTGAAAAAATAGTTGACCTCCTACCACTTACTTATCACAATCCGTGCTTTCCCTTTCCTCTCCTGCAGAAGCTCTGCTCGAAGCTCTCCAGCAGTTCTCTGACAGGCTCTCAAAGAGCCCAGCCAAAGCATCCAACAATTTCTTTATGAAGTAGCACCAACGAGTTGCATGTTCTGTTACCCACTGTTATACCATAGCAGTGAATTTCTTGATGTAGAATTCAGTAATTCATGCTTATGGCTCTAAATGAGACCCATGCATAAGATATGGTTTAAGGGGACATATGCTAATGTTTATTTCTCATCTTCGCATGTGTTGCTGGGTATATTGATCCTAACTGTAGAGAATGTATTTGTATTTGTATTTGTATTTTCGATTTGTAGAGCGCCTTATCACCCAGGGGTCTCTAAGCGCTTGACAGGCGAGTGAGTACTGGCAGAGGAAAAACAGACTAGATATTACCCCATGCCTCTTGGAAAAGCACAGTTTTTAGCTTTTTCCTGAAAGGCAGGAGTCTGGTTTCCTTGCGCAGATTTTCAGGCAGTTCGTTCCAGGCTTTGGGCATTATGTGGGAGAATGTCCGACCACCAATAGTGGATCGTTTGATCCTAGGGCAGATCAATAGGGCGGCGTTAGCTGAGCGTAGGTTCCTGTTAGGGGCATATGGGACAAGTCGTTTTTTAATGTATTCCGGGGCTTGCCCATATAGGGCTTTCTGCGTGATGCATAGGCCCTTGAACTTAGCTCGTTGATTCACTGGCAACCAGTGTAGCTCCCGGAGGAGGGGGGTGGCCGGTGTCCTTCTCGGTTTATTAAAAATAAGTCTGGCCGCGTCATTCATGACGATCTGCAGTCTCCTGGAGAGTTTTTTCGTAATGCCGAAGTACATGGCATTACCATAGTCCAGTCGGGCAAGAATTAAGGCTGACACTGCTGTTCTGAGAGTATCTGCCTTTAGAATGGGAGCTAGCTTCCGCAGTTGTCTCAGGAGACCTACACAGGTGCCCACCACCGTCCAGACCTGGGCTGACATCGTGAGATTAGTGTCTATGGTTATGCCCAGGCTTTTCACTGCAGTTGCCGGTATTGGTGGGGTACCCAGCTCCAAAGGCCAAAGGAGGTCGCACCAGGGGCTGGATGAAGTGGTGATAGGAAGGACCTCCGTTTTGTCCGGGTTAATCTTTAAAAAGTTTGCCGTCATCCAGTTGACGGTAAATTTTAAAATATTCTTCAGGTTTTGATCAGTCAGAGGGGAGTCGCCTATCTGGATGATGATCTGGGTGTCGTCGGCATAATTATATATATTACATTCCATCTGATTCAGGGATGCAATGAGGGGCTGCAGATAGGCGTTGAACATCAAGGGGGACAGTGCAGAGCCCTGCGGGACACCGCATGTGATTTCAGCAGCCTCTGACACCATGTCATCCAGTTGTACTTTCTGGACCCGACCACCTAGGAACGAGGTCAGCCAGGTGTGGGCCGTGCCCTTGATGCCAAACTCCCCCAACCGCGACAGAAGAAGGTCATGATTGACCGTATCGAATGCCGCGGAGAGGTCGAGAAGCACCAGGGCACAAGGATCTTTATTATCTGATTTCAGGCGTAGGTCATCTAGCACTGATAGCATGACTAGTTCTGTGCTGTTGTGAGCTCTAAACCCCGCTTGGTTGGGTTGTAGTAGTGCGTTGCTCTCGAGGTGGTGCGAGAGGGCAGACAGCACATGGTGTTCCAATATTTTTGCTAAAAAAGGCAATTGAGATATGGGCCTGTAATTCTTTAGAATCTTGGTGTCGGCACCGGCCTTTTTTAGCAGGGGTATCAGTCTCGCCTCTTTCAGAATAGAGGGATGATGTGTTAGGAGATTCTATTTTACAGAGCATATTTCTTAAAGGAAAACTTTTATGCAAGGTATTGCAATATTTGATGGTTGGGTGTGTATCGTAGTTTTGTTTACAAGATTGAATACTTTTGAGTATTTTAAACAAATATTTTGGCATGTGTTTTTTGCATGCCTAATGTTTTGGTCTAAAATAGGTTTTGCACGGATTGTGTCTTGTCTGTAGCTTCATCTTAAGGTATTTGTTCCTGTCCTGGTGTGTTTGTGACAGTTATCCTTTGCTTTTATGTCAATCATATTTTGTGTTTTTTAGTTATGGTTATACCTGTCAATTTAATTGTTTGTTTAATGCACTGCATGTCTTTAACTAAGCACCTTATTCAGGATATCAAAAATCAAGTCAGACTTTGAGGATTTAGTACTAAAATCGGGATGCATATTGTTGCGTGCCTCATTGTTATTTTAAATGAGAGCTACACTAGTGATCTTTTGTGATAGGTGAAAAAATAGTGCACATTGGGTTTCGGACAATTATTTTGATTGTTAATTGATTATTGAATTATTATCTCAACTTTGAAAATCTACAGATCCTCTGCATTACAAATTAAAATGAGTTACTTGTTTTGATTCTTTTTGAAAATCACACATGTCCAAATTATTTTAATCACTGCTACATATCATTTAGTTTTTGTTTCACATTAACCTATTTGCTATAAATATATTAATATTTGTCATCAATCATTTTGCAAAGAGTATGTGTTTCGCAGATCTGGTGAAGTGCTTGTTTCTGACCAGCAATTGTTTTAGCCCTAATGGGCTGTCTAGCCAAAGGATGTTTTATTAATGTTTGCAACACTTAAGTCTGAGTTCTACTATAATTGGGTGCGTTTTTTCCATACGGTTCTTCACAAGCTGTTGATATATAAGTGTCTCAGGATAATTAACCAGTTTAGTTTCAAACAAGGCCGTTGTTTTGTATTCGCAGCAACTGTATTCATAGATAATAGTGGCACTAATGAAGGTAAGTGCTGGAGCGTGAATCGGTTTCTCAAATATAATTCTCGGTTTACCATATTTCGGGCTAATTCCCACTCTTATTTGTCTGTCAAGGCAATGGATCTTTGCTGTTGTTTTAGAGAAGATCATGTGCTGTGCATCACAGAAATTAGAATCACGATTTAATCTATTTTTAGTCAATAATGAGAATTCAGAGTGAGTTAAAGGATTTTATTATTCAAATCTTTTAGTAAGTCATCTTTACTAGGCCTCAGTTAAAGTCAGCACTTTTAGTCATCAAAAACTTATTAGAAGTGAAAGAATCAATCAATAAAATTATGATAAAATGCATTAAGCGAATTTATGACGTTACAACGCATACATTTAAAATGCATACCTTTACAACGCAGTTTTTACATCGCAACATCCTTTACAATGCATTCTTTTACATCACCTGCCATTACATCCCATTTTCAGAAACTACCTTTGCAACACATTCCATTACATTGCATTATACCTTTACAACGCATGCCATTTCAATGCATACCATTACATCGCATTTAAAGTAAGTGTTGGATAGTATAGGAGTAATAATTAGTATTCTAACTCCAGTGAGTGCAACAATAGGGTAAGTGTTGGATAGTGTATGAGTACTATGCGTTGTAATGGTATGCATTGTAATGACTTACAATGTAATGCCTGCGTTGTAGTGACATGCGTTGTAATGACATGCATTGTAGTGATATGCGATGTAATGGCTGCGTTGTAATGACATGCTATGTAAAGGATGTTGCGATGTAATGACTGCTATGTAAAGGTAGTGGGATGTAATGACTGCATTGTAAAGGTTGTTTCCCGCATTAGGCATGTTCCATACAGGAAATTAAATCCCTATTCTAGGAATGGGGAGAAAATAGTGTCAGTCATAACCCATAAAGGGTTCTAGTTCGGGAGTGCGAGAAATCATAAAGCATAAAGCTTCAGCATTAAATCAGTGCAAATAATTGATCAAATAATAATTGATCAAAGCAGAACTTCCTTTAAAGAGTGGTTCGAGAAACTTGGTAGAATCTCACAACAGCATGGAAAACGGATAAAAAAGCAAAGGGACCAAAATTGAGCAACCTACTGTAGGTGCACGCACCATTATAGACAACACAATCTGACGCTTTTGCAACATGTTGCTTCTTCCTTCTCCAGTCAGCTAATCAGCTTTCAGTGCGCTCATGTGAACAGGATCGCTTCTCTCCATATAGGAATATACTGGTCCATAGACATCAATGTTGAGTTTGCAACTACGTTGTATCATTTCTAAGTTCATTTGGATCATTTTCTTATTCAGGTCAACTTTCCTACTTATAAACTGCATTTCTTAACCTTCTAATATATCAAGTTTATTAATTTCCTAACAATGGGCTATGTAGAAGCTGAAACATTTATATAAAGAAAAGAAAACATTTAGCACAAAATCCATTCATTTTTCTTTAGTGATGATGAAATATTCATGAGTGAACCTCTTTATCACCTAACAAAGGATCCATTTATGACCCTAGCGGTCTTTGAACTGCCATCACATTTTGGTGGTCCAACCACTGCTGTCCTGACAGTCCAACCTCCAAATCATGGACAGGGTGGGCAGATCATAGCTGGACCACTGCCAACATGTCTGCTGCCACAGCAGCAGTGTCAGCGGCAGCCCATAGAGGTGGCACTGGCTTTTCCACTGCTGGGTTGATCACAACCTGCTTGGCCACCGAACTTTTCATAGCAGGGACACTGTCATGAAATGGTTAGCAGAAAGGCAGGTTTTGGGGAGCAAACATTTTTCCAGGGTGAATTTGCCCTTGAGACATGTTCCTGGTGCCAGAAGTGTTTGCCTCCATGCCATCGGCACTGTTGCTAACACTGTTTATCCTACAGTCCGTGCTACGGGAAAACAGTACAGCCAATCATCGGGGGCATTGTAGCATGACAGGCATCGGCTGCAGACTCTTTCCTGGAGCCACAACATGCTGTCCCCATGACTGTGCCACCGACACACTGCCAGCACCACTGTAATGTCAGAATGCTGCGGACAACATGCTGCCGGCTTGGCAATGTGTACCCGACCACCGCCACGGTGTGTCCACTAGAGTCGTACTTGGGCCCTAAATGACACAACTGATCCTGAGTTAACAGTGATATTTTGAAACTAGAACCATTTTTCAGAGTTAAATTAAAACATTTATGAAGCTAACATTTATTATGAAAAAACAATTTTATGAAAAGGTCAATAAATAAACATTTTATGTAGTCTAAGCATTTCTAATCATGTCATCTTATCTGGCAATAATTCTTCAGCCATTTGAGGCCTAATGTGAGTAAAAATGGTGTTCAACTACAATTTTGGCATTTAAACACATTTTACTTTTGATTTAACCCCACACTTTAATTTTGCACATTTATTAGAAACTGCATTATCTTCTCGATAATATTAAAAGTCATCCATAAAAGTGTGGTGAAGTGGACTTTCAAGAGAGATAATCAAGTTGTGTATACGCATTTGGAGTACTCTGTGAATAATGTATTTTTAATAGCTATTGCTGGGGTTGTATCCTTGGTATCCATTATACAGTTAAATCTTAATACCGGTTATATTCTACAGTAATTACAGCACAAACGTGTAGGCAGCTCTCAGAAAATACACGTCATAGAGCGCTGTAAGGTATAATGTAATATCCATAATTCACTCTTGTACCCCTATGTTAGACCTGTCATCCTTAGCGTGGGTTCCCTTGTCTTTTTTCCTCTTCCTCCGGTATTTTTGAGTGTATGCTGGACTAAGTTTTGGCTGTTTTTTAAACTCTTGGCACTTTACCACTGTTGATCAGTGCTAAACTGCAAGTGCTCCCTGTGTAAAATATGATTGTGATTGTTTAGCCATGATTGACACATTTGTTTTACTAGTAAGTCCCTAGAAAAGTGTACTGTGTGCGTCCAGGCCAGTACATCAAATGCCACTAGTGGGCCAGCAGAACTGATTGAGTCACCTACATGAGTAGCCCTGCAAACATGTCTCAGGCCTGCCACTGCATTGTCTGCAAGTGCAGTTTAAACACTGCCATGTCGACCTGGGAAGTGCACCCATTTGCCAGGCCCAAACCATCCCTTTGATTACATTTAAGGCACCCCTAAGGTAGGTCCAAAGTAGCCCCAATGGAAGGATGCAGTGTATCTGAAAGGTAGGGGCATGTACTGCTGTGTTTTTCATGACCTGATAGTGAAATACTGCTAATCAAGGTATTCACTATTGGAAGGACTATCATTGGAGCTGCATTGTAGCTTTCATTGGGAAGAGCTGAAGAGTTGGAGTTTGAGTTCCCTGAACTCAGGATTTAAAAACACATCTTTCTGTGAAGGTGGTTTTAAAATTGTATGTTTGAAAATGCCACTTTTAGAAAGTGGGCACTTTCTTGCTTTACCATCCTGTACCTCAGGCAGCCTGTCACATCCATGTTTGCTTTACACTGACAGTTGAGCTGTTTGTGCATGTACTCTACACAGGCACAGAAAGGGAGCTAATGTGTGACCTGCATATCCTAATTTCCTATCACCGAGCTGATGGGCCTTCCTGAGCTAGAGTGTTTAGAGGAGTTGTCACAGACACCTGACTAGGGCTGTGCCTGTCCTATCACAATGCTGTCTCCACCCCCTTGTAGTGTGTCTGGAACCAGGTTAGGTCACCACAGGATCCGTGCACTACAAAGACTATCCTTTGAAGGATGCCTACTTCAATGGTGCAAAGAGGTATAAGTATTGAACTTGTAACCCCACATTGTTAGAACACTTCTAGATCAAGAGAAGATTATGCTAAGAGGAAGAGCTGGACAACTGTAAGGAGGAGTACTGCTCCTTTACTGTGTTGCTTTGCTGGGTTAGCCTGCAGTTGCTGCTTCTGTCTTGGAGAGGACAAGGACTGGACTTTGCTTTGGTATCCTGCTTGAAAAAATTCTCCAAGGTCCTGTGTGTGCTTGCCGGGCTTTGGCTATAGGTAGAAGCAGTCTACTGAAGAAGGCAAGGGGGGAGCTCAATTGCCAAGATGGGCCAAAATATACTGTTGGCGAACATAACTTCTCTTTAGGAACTCTTTAGGAACGGCGAACATCAGCCATATAATTAACCCTGGGCGAAGTACTATGCTATGCTCCCGTAGTTTGCGAAGTTTGCGCAACTTGGCACTACTTGAATTGCACATAGCACAGTGCAAACATGCATAGCATAGCGTAGCGGTAATTTTTTGCTTGCTCGCGGTCCTCAACGTCAAGTTGGTGACTGGGAGCGAGCAAAATGACATCCCGGCTACACTTTTTCCTCGTTCGCGATCAGCAACATCAAGTTGCCGATCGCGAGCGTGGAAAATAAACCTCCCGGCGAGATTCTCAACGCTGGGAGGACAGGTTTCTCATTGCGAGTGGACGTGTTTGCTCGCGACCGCTCGTGATAAGAAACTACCAGTCTGCGTTGAGGAAGCTGCTGCTCAAGTAGAAATCTACTTGAGCGGCAGAAAATGACTGCTTGCACTGTGCAAGATGCGGTTTACACTGATTGCACAGTGTGGACAAGCATCCGGCACTGTGCAATCAGTGCGAACAGCAACTTGCACAGTGCACTACGCAGTTTGCGTAGCTACGCATAGCTCATGCAGTGCACTTCGCGTAGCTACGCTTAGCGCTACTACACGAACTACGCCCAGGGTTACAAATAACTAAGTCCCATACTCATTTTGGGAATCTGTATACATACAAGTGACATGTGAAAATAAGTATACCACGACTAAGCCCTGAAGAATTCTCATGAAAAAGTCGAAATGCATTGGCTACGTTGGCATGAACATTTTTTGAGTACTGAACTGGTGTGATGTAGATATGAATTATTTTGAACAAACAGCATTGTACCCACATCAGTTTCTGTGATTACGACCTTAATTAAGATATATAACCAGACAAAACCAATGATTGTGAGTGCTGATCTTTCTAGTGTATAAGTTTGTGGATAATTTCCACTTATGGGGGATTAGGAGGCTGTTCCCCCTTATCGAAGCACCACTCCTTGTTACTATTTCCACATTGAGATATGTGTAGAATCGAATGTCTAGACCTCCTTTGTAAATCGCCTGTGTGTGCTTACCTCCTGTTAAGAAGTCTCAGGGCCATCAAGGACTTCATATACAGCCCCCTGAACTCCTTTGCTTGGATTTCTGATTTGCCAAGTGGTGCCAATTCCAGTTCTGGGCCCTTGGTGGTGGAGGGCTTGCTTCAAAGACCCAAATCCACGCATCGCCCTTCCAGCACCATTTTTCCCACCGCAAGCTTGCAGTGCAGTTGAAAAACCAACGCATTGCCATGATGTAGTACCTGTTCACAGCCAAAATAACCACCGCAGCCCGAGTCCAGAGCATTGCGTCCCTGATGTCCGAGACCCCTGCTCTGACTCCTACGCAAGCCCAGCTGTACGGCTGAAGGAATGGTCGCATCACTGGTCCGCGACTTGAAGAATCGACACAGCACCTGTTTTGCCACCACTGCATTGACCCCAGCGCATCTGGAGTTCCACGCATTGCACCTCTGCGCCAAGTTTCCAGCACATCGCCTGGTGTAAGGAACCCGTTTTGGGATTTCGATGCATCTGCTTCTCCTCGCAGTAAGGAATTGACACAACACTTCTGCGTGTAGCAGAACTGACACCTCCATTCCTCTGAGACAAGAATCGAGGCTTCGCTGTGTTTTCAGATGCTTCTCTTCTTTTCGGCTGTTTTTCATCTCAGATTTTGACACATCAAAGGTACTTTGAGCTAAAATCACCGCATCCATAGAGTTCTATGGACAGAAGTGCTTAAACCTTTAAAAAGTGATATCTTGATTTCTTTATGTTGGATTTTTGTTGTTGTGGTCTTGTTTGGTTTAGATAAAGATTGTTTATTTTTCTAAACTCTTGTGGTGTCCATTTCTAGTGTTTTCACTGTGTTACTGTGTATATTATGCACAAATGCTTTGCACATTGCCTCCACAATAAGCCTGCCTGCTTGTGCCAAGATACCAAGGGGGTAAGCAAGGGTTATCTTGGCTGCGTAACTACTGTACCCTGGCTAGAAGGAAGGGTGCATACCACTGCCAACTTGAGATTAATGATTTAGAATGCCAAGCTGCCTGCTGCCAGCCTCACACAGTGTTCGCCTATATACCAAGACCAGACTTGCCTCGATTGGTAGAGATTAAGGCGATTTATACAGTGTATAGGATGTGTTGTCAAAATTGCAGACATTAAAATTTAAATATTTTGTCCTTTTCTTATTAAGATATGAATTGCAGGGATAACTGTATCTCCTGGACTGGAGGTAAAACCTATAAGCTTTTACTAATAGCCCTGCTGTGATCTATATTAGTGTCATAATTCAAAGGGTTTCCTGGACAAATGTCAGGATGAAGGGACAACGCTACTAGTGATTAGCCTACATCTGCCAGAAATGTTTTTATAGGATATTTGCTTAGGTTCCTTTTACGGAGCTCACCCTCCAAGTTACATTTACCAGGGTGGTCTGTGGGAATGCCTACCTATTTGTTTCCCCACTATTAGTCATTCCTGGTATAGTGGTAGCCATAGGATAATAGTGAAAGTATGTTATTTTTCCACCATTGTATGAGAGTGGTTGAAAGGGCGACAGTCATATAAACCATGAAATATATAAAACAAATACTCACGTAAAATACAATGTCCCAAATAAATGCCACGCTGTACAAGTAAATGCCAAAGTGGAACAAAACTCTAAAAAGAGCAATTGTAAAGGAAATAGGATCATGAATTCAAAAGTAGTGGAACAGTAAACATCCATCTTGTTTATACAGTTCCTATCACAAGATTTTTCTTAGTAAAGGTATTTAAATAGTATCATTGTGATAGAGATGGAACCATCTCTCATTATTTTCAGCAAGTCCAAAAAGACAATCATAAAAAAGAAACTTGTCGTTCATCACCACTGAAAAGCTTCTTTTTAAATAGGGAATGCATTCAGTCTGCAAAAGCAACATAACTCAATGGGATACAGAATTTAGTAAAGGCGTTCAAGATTCCAGATCAGGAATGAGAAGAGGGCAATGTGGACCCACTTTAATGGTTTTATTTATAAACGAGATCAATTATCATCTTTTGTTCTAACATCTCCATAGTTATACCAAGAACGAGCAATTGAAAAATCTGTATTGTGTCATGTGTAATGATAGAATACTTCAAATCAACAAAACGAATTGCAGGGGAATCCCATTAAGGCCATCCAAAGCCTGTATTTTCAAGTAACAGTGGCATGGTAGGGAATACCATCATTCATTGCGCATAGAACGTGGAACTAATAAGCTAAAATTCATCTTCTCTTTTATACAATTCAGATCTTAAATATATACCTCTCCTTTATGTCATGCTGTGTAAAAAGTTTAGTTGAAATAAAGCTTGAAAACCACAAAGATGTTTGTTGGAACCGTTGCTACTTTTTCGGGACAATCTCTAAGAGAATGGTAATATTTGCAAAGGATTTTTGAACAAATGTGCCCTTCCCATGTCTCAAGAGGTTTGGGTTGTGTCCCTGGTGTAAGTTACACATTGGGATTTCATACAGATATGCTTATACCCTGTAAAAATCATAAAATTCAGAGCTGCCAGGAGGAATATTAACTCACCTTAAAGATTAAATGCCCATAAGCAAGGAAGCAATAGTGTAAATTGTGTTAGTTTGGACAGAACAGAAAGAGCAGTGAAGGAAAATGTGTAAATCTTCCCAATATTAAAGTTAAAATCTTCATAGTGACTGGCAGCGGGAGACATAAACTACATATCTGTCAACCAAAGAAGATGATGGAAAAAAACAAATGAAGGAAATATCACGGCTTCGATGAGTATGAACAATGTAACACAGCACTTTTAATCAAACTTGTCAAAATAATAAAAATGAGGACCAAATAAATACTCAGAGGCACTCGCAGCCTTCCATACATATATAGATGTATCTTCAATAAATAACAAGTAATAAAAACACCTGTGTTAATAATGTTACATTTCCATAATTGTCTATCAACATTCCAATCCACACCAGCCACATACAAGTGAAGTCGAATATACTGGGCTAATGAACAATAACGAGTACAACCCAAATATTAACAAACAGAACAGAAAATCGCATCTGGATAACAAGATCTTTTGTTTATCAATCTACTAATTCATGCAGTAGAGTTTACAAGTAAGCTTGCCTTTGCGTCTTGCGTTATTGAGGATCTGATCAATCAAACATTGGCCGTCAAATGTAGTTTCGATATCAGAAGGCATATTCCCTTCTTCAGAAGAATGGTTAAAAAGTAATTAGTGCGCTGATAAAATGTAGCTCGTTTTCTCTACTCCCTGGCAGTGTGCAGCTGTTTTTATACATTTGTTTGACTGTGTATTCTTGACACTATTGTAAAGGTTAAGAAGAAACATGGAAAAAATGAATTGGTCTTGAATCATACACTTCCGAGGCTTCTGCTCAGACCCTTTGCAGATATAGTTGGCCAGATTTTTTGCATTTCATACATAAAATTAGATTGGATTCTATATAATCTTAACTGGTTTCTGGTAACTATATCTGCTACATTTGCTGAATGTAACCTCCTGATTATTCTGAAGGCTTTTTTGGATGTTTGTGTCTCCACTATCATGTGAATTGGGGAAAGCATTTACTGCCTAAATTAACTTTCTCACTATTCCACAGTAAAAATAAATATTTCTAAAACTCGAATAATTAAAATGTATTGAAGGAAAGTGATCATGAGCCTGTGGTATGTTAACATTAATATACGTATATTTTCATTCATTATTACATTGGACATCATCAGGGCTAAGAATAGAGCTGAATTTAGATTTAGGGTTATGGTTGTTTATAGGGTTACTGTTTGGCTAAAGTTAGGAACATGGGCTAGTGGTATGGTTGTCATGACCATTACTCTTTCCAGTATTCAAAATTATGTTTTCTTTGTAACTCTCAGTGTATGTAAAATATACGTGTCGCCTTAAGGGTTTATTATAATCATAGTTTCACCAATGTATTTCCTTGTGTTGCCTTCTTGATTCCTTATCATGCTGATCCCTGTTCTGGTCATCTCACGCAGAAAGTGCTTTTATTGGAGAACAGTAGCATAGTTGAACATCACTGGGGTACCATTTTGTACAGACCTTTAATTGTCAGCATTGAATATACCTGACCTACAAATCAGGATCACTGCAACCAGAGCTGAGGGCAGAAGCACATATTGGCAGTTTAGACCAATCCTATATTTACTCATTTTTGGTAACAATGCCAAATTCCTGTATCTGGCAAATCTTTAGTTCCTGGTTAAGGCCAGACTGCCTTCATTTTATTTAACAACAATCTACCCAGACAATATATTGGAAAGTCGCTAGGAGTGAGTCAGCATTGCACATTTCTCAGAATATATAAGGCACCAATAGATTGTGAATAGGTTAATGCACATATTTTGCTGGCAATATTATAGTTTGATGAAACAACATCTATAAATATGGTAGTGCATGGGTTATAAAGAAGACAAGAACATCTATGTCTTCCTGTTTTTAATCACTATGGGAAGCTTACTTTTTAAGTACAGATGACACTAGGGAATTAGGTTAATGGCTTCCTGTTAGATAAAAAGGTTGCAGTTATGTATTGTGTATCACATTTGTGACGGAGGACGGGAAGGGAAGGCTATATTTTACTTTTTGTTCCTACTCTCACTACACCTAAAGTGCATTGTAGTCGTTGAGTGGAATTTTGCATAAATTACACGAGAAATAGTAGCCCTCTCGTTATACTATATTCTTGTCTCACACTAAGCAGCAGAAGACATAAAAAGACTTTGATAAGAGATTGGATTTTCAAACATTTAGCAATATCATAAAATACTTTGGGGCACTTGCATCATTGGAAATTGCGGTCGCAAAGGGGCTGATTCGCAGAATCTGCCCCTTTGCGACCTCAATTTTAGCATTTGGGATGCATCATCTCAAATGTAAAAATCGCTATTTAAGTAATAGCTAAATTTGCAATTACTTAAATTGCGATTGCATTTTTCAAAGTTCTATGCTGCACACGTACATGTGTTTGGGGCATGTGTGTGTGCAACTTGTTTTTAAATTGCAATTTCAGGGGTGGTATTGTTATGTGGCATTGCTGGAGCAGTTTTTGTGATGCTGAACCTTATGGATTGCATATTAGAACATTAGAATGTTGAGAACTCTATTGAAGTTAGTGCATTTGTTTAGTCCCAATAAGAGTTGGTTTTAGCCTACTTCTTAAGCATTCCAATATTTGGCTTTCTATTTTTCCTTAATCAATATAAAACATTCTACCCCCCAGGTGGTGAAATGTTTCAACGGTCTTATAGCTCTTCTGCCTCAGCTATACCGGTTAGTATGGCCTATAATTCTGGTTGAAAACCTAACAATTGATGCTGCCCTTGGCAGTGAGCAATAAGGCTATTTTATTTTTCATTTCATTTAATACAAGTAATGCAACCTCAAAGTGTAGGTTTTAAACTGAACCTTCCACCTCTTATTGTAATTATAGAGCAAAGAATGCATCTATTTGGAATATTAGTATATTGTCTGAATACAAATTACTTAGAACAACAAGGTAACAATACAATGTTGTTGACAAACTTGTGAAATCGTCTTCAAACCTTGTTTGGCAGATTTTAAAATATCATATTTTAGTGATACAAGGGCATGGTGATTCTCTGACTTTTGACTTCGAATAATGGAAGCTAGGTTTGAATGTTGAACCTAGTATGAAATGTATTGATTGAAGACTTTGTGGCCTGTATATATTTGTAAGGTGTGTTTACTACACTGCTTAAATGTTGCTTTTTCAATTACATATTTTTTGACAAATGATGTGAAAATGTCCATTGGTATTAATATTAGCTCTAATAGGGTAACTTATAATAAAGCACTAGTGCACATATGTATATAAACACGTTTTGCACCCATTTTTGCAAAAGTGCCTTTAAGAAGAAGCACATAAACTGCTCACACTTGGATTTTATATCAATTTTTGCAAAAAGTCGTGTGGAACTCATTCTTTTATTTATTATTTATTTATTATTTTTTTTAAGTTCTCTATAGCGCTGTCAAGACCCAGAGGTAACAGAGCGCTTTACAGTAGAGAATAGCATATAATCAACAAAAGCATGACATATGAAGGGTGTTTGACAATCAACGAGTGTCACAATGAGAGCTGCATATGTGTACTGCAGAGCTTCTTTGGTTTCAAGGGTTCAAAACACTTTACAGTCATAGAATCGCATATAATCACCAAAGGCATGACATAAGACAGGTATTGACAATCCACGAGTAATCGTAAGAGCTGCATAAATGTACTTTATACATTATGTATAATGTACATTCAGATGCAGCAAACTCATCCAGACGTATTCAGACTATGTAATACACTTTCGCACATTAAATGCAAACTTAATTCTATAAGTGGACAATAATGAATAATACAAAATGTGCTGGACATAGAGAATTAGTGTCATACATGTATTTTATTCATACATGTAAAAACAAGGTGTGCAAAAAGGGAATCAGTATTGCAGATGACACTGCACACAAAGTGATTTATATGAACAACATTCATTACAAAAGGTGTAGGCATCTCATCAGAAAGCTTAGATGAACAGCTGCATGTTCCTGTGATTGTTTTAAATTAAGTGTATTTTAATATTGAATGCATATGGAAACATACCTCCACAAGCTGTGTCTGTAGCTTCCCGGGGCACATTGCCATAGGCATTGCCATGGGCTTTTAAGACAGGCATTATCTCATTATGTTGTCCATCCATAAGATAAGGCAGACACGGCTGTACATTTATTAGCTAGTATAAGATATCTAATTGTAATAGGAAAAAACAAAAACAACTAAAACATTTACAACAGTAACTTGGAAATGCAAAGTTAAGGGTGTGGGATGTGCCTTAAGGTACAATATTCTAAAAGGCAGGAGCTTCTGACTGAGCTCACCTAAACCCTAAATATTTATGTATTGTGTTAACGATTTCTAATCAAATTGATAACCTTTGGCAAAGGAGATGAATAAGGTGCCATTTGATTCAGCCAAAATCATGAACTCTAGTGATTGCCATAATAATTGGTTGTTAGTATCTAATTCTGACTATGGAAAACGTTAGTCTTTGTCATCAACATTCTTACTTCAGAGGCAGCTACATTAAGACTCTTTCAAACATAGAAAATGTAGAAGCATCTGTCAGCCATGTGCCTATTCGAAAGCTTAGAATTTGCGATAACATTTTCAATAAAATTCTCCTGAAATTAAAAATAATTTGAAATTACATACTGTTAGATCCAGGATCCCTGGTTGGCTGAGGTAGGTACCTTAGGCCAAACAGGGACCCGCGTTTCAACGTCAGGGAAAGGAAGGTCACCTTCTGAGATAGACTTGCTCACCCCCTTGGTAGCTTGGCACGAGCAGCCAGGCTTATCTTCAAGGCAAATGTGTAAAGTCTTTGCAACCACGCTCACAGCAACCCAGTGATGACACCACAAATAGACTCCACATGAGTTTTATAAAAACGAGTATAAACTTTATATAAAAAGATATACGATAAGACCACACGATATAAACCCAACATATGCGTATTTGTAATATTTCTCCTGGCCGGTTGTTAGGCCAGCCAGAGCCTTGTAAGTTCTGGCAATATTAATGAGCACTTCTAAACATTCTACTGTAATCCTAACAACAGCAAGATGGCGGAGTGAAGACGCCACGGAGAGGACGCTCCCGCAAGAACCCCTGACCTTCGAGCTTACTGGCGGCTGAATGGTTGAGAATGCTACCGTAATAACCGTAACTACAGCCTGATGTTTGGTTGCTGAGAAAGTTTTCTCGGAGAAGGCGTGGAGAAGGTGCAAAGTGCCACAAAGTCTACAGAGGCGCTACAAGCTACTACAAGCTACTAGTTACAAAGTTACAACACGCCACAATTGCCGCGGTGGGGCTTCTAATTTTTTGAGCGGAACGCACCTGCCGTGCTGGAGGCTGTGGTGCACTTTGAGGACTCGAGGCTCGGAAAAGCGGGATTGGAGGAAAGTGGAAGGCGGCGGCAGCTGCCGCGAGTTGGCTGGGAGCTGGTAGCACTGGTAACATCGGCAGGAGCGGCAGGGAATCGAAGCCGCAAAGCATTTGTTTGGCGTGATCATGGACGGACGGCGATAGATCGAGTTGGATTTGACTGCCTTGATTGACTGCCTCTGATTTATCGTACGGAGAAAATTTCCAAGGTGCTACAAAAGACACACAAGTGCCACAAAGCTACAGAGGTGTCCGTTTCATTTGTCGCTGCAAATCCTGAGATCTTAAAGCGGTTGTGCTGTAGCCAGGAGCCGGTTTGAGGCTCGAGGTTTGGTTAAGGCGTGGAGAAGAGGAGACGCGACGGGCAGGAGGAGAGAGGACGGCAGCCACAGTGAACTGGTTCCTAGCTGTTTGTATGGTGTGTACACGGGTGTGCGGACAGTGATTGACTGGGTCTGCTATAGGCTTTTGGCTTTTTGACTCCAGTAATTACGTTGCCGGGAGAAAGAGGAACAGTAGCGCTGATGGCGCCCAAGCCCGCCAAGGGTAGAGTAATCAGAGGTACCCCGCTGAAAGAAGGAGTGGATGAGGTGAGTTCACCAACACTCAAACCGATTTCGCCAGCAGTAGTAGAAAGGATGCCGCGCCTTATGGAAAAACAAACTGGTAAGCAACAGCCTCCTTCGATTACACCTACAAAAGTTAGCACCACAGTAGCAATTACTAAAAATAAAGACAAAGAAAAGATAAAGATAAAGATGAAGGTGTAGAAACGCCTGTTGATAAATCTACTGATATTAACAATACCATTAATCCTGGAATTAACAACCTGGTTTTAACCAACCCAACTGATATATGTAATTCAGCTAAAGACAGTAAAGATATGCCAGATATGGGGGATAGGAGTGCTGTACATAAGGCGAATAAGGCGGTGTTTAATGAGAACATCGTGGAGGGAGTTCATGCGATAGACACTACCACTAAACCTGCCCTACAGCCTCCTCTAGCCTTACCGGTTTCAGATCTGACTGTAGCTGATGAGAGAACCGATAATCACCGTGATGGTACTGATGGAAATGACGGTACCGAGATTGAGATATTTCCAGAGGCTAATTCTGATGATGCGGAATATGAGGAACTACTGGAAGGAGGAGACGCCGAGGGAGCAGAATATGCAGGCGAGGATATAGAATATAGCTCTGCGCAATTAAAGGCTAGTAAATCCTCTGCCCTCAAAAAAAGGGGAAGGCAAAAAATAAAGTTAAGAAAGGGGGGAGAAATATGAACCCTGCTGTTTTATTAACTACATTAATACCAACTATCGGCGGAGGGAAACTGATTACAGACCAGAGCCCGCTGAGTAAATGGGTTCAAGTAAAAAAAAGAGAGGCTAAAAATCTGTCGCTGAGCTTACCAGGAAGCAACTCTATTGCAGGGGAGAGCCTTAAAAACAACTCAAAAAATTTGCAAATTATTCCGCTCGAGAGCGTGGCCTTATTAGGCCCAGACTCGGACTTGCTGGTGCTGCCTGTTACAGCTGCTCCTTCTGCTTCTGCGAATATACTATCTATTGGGAACATTATTGATGGCACCACCGGGGGTATCACACTGAGCCAGAAAGATAAACCCCTCGTATTTACTTCCCCACGCATTGCGGGGCAACGGCAGAACCCAATATCTCCATCTCCCCTCCACCGGCCTCTGTTAATACTTCATCCTTTGATTTAATCTTAAAAGCATTAATGGCTCATCGTCAAGAGGTACAAGAACATTTCTTACAACCATGGGAAGATAACAGTAAAATGCACAGCTGCCTTCATGAAGTTACCAACAAATTGAGCGGGGTAACAAAAGAAATTGAGGAACTACAGCAAAGGGTTGTCGAAGTAGAGGAAACCCTAGCCACTACCACGGTTTCATCAGATCGACATAACGAAGAAATAGGGGCTCTGCAGAACAAAGTTGAGGACCTGGAAAACCGGCAGAGGCGGCAGAATTTGAGACTCTTTGGGATACCTGAAGGATCGGAGGGAGCAGATGCAAGGGCTTACATGGTAAAAACACTACAGCGGGCATTCCCGGATCTGTCCGACTGGGACTGGGATTCTCAGCTTCAGCGGGTACACAGACTCCCCATCATTCCCAGAACTCAGGAGAGTAAATATCCACGGCCCTTCTTAATTTACTTCGGCAACTACTTGTTGCGACAAGCAGTTTCAATTAAAGCCAGACCAAGCACCCCCGTGACAATCGATAATGTAACTTTCGTTGTAAAATCTGACCTCAGAAAGGTGACTATGGACAAAAGATGGGGGTGACGTAAACTGATAGATCCCTTTAAGTCTCGTGGAGCAATGGTGTATCTCCAGGAACCTGCTCGCATTAAAGTTATAAAGTCTGGACACACTCATTTTTTTCATGATGTTAAAGAGGCGGAGCATTTTCTTTTAAAAATGGATTCAAAAACGTAATTAAGAAAATAACGGGAAAGAAGGGGAGGGGAAAAAATAAGATACACAAGATTAACTTGCTATGGCTGTTACGATTATTCATAACTGACTAGGACACTTCTCATTTACGTTCTTTTTTTTGGGTCATGGGTCTTTTTGTATGGGAATAATACAGAGGGATGGGGTTCTTGGGGAATCCTCTCTGGTTGGCTGCCCCTCAAGCGGCAGCAGAAGATAGAGGGAGGCTTCCGGGTAGGTACAGGGGGGAGGGATCCAGTGGGCCTCGGGGTAGGCTCGGGGGGAGAGTGGAGGGGAGGGGAGGGGAAAAAAATTAAAAAGTACAAGGCAAGGCTCAAGGTGGTTAATGTTGGAGACGGTACACAGGCAATGATGCGGCAATTAATGGAAGGTGCAGAACGTTTTGTTTTATTAATCATTTATAATGTTGCAATTTAGGTGCTTAGCCTGGAATGTTTCAGGTCTGAATAACAAGAATAAAAGGCGACTGGTCTATGAGGAGCTGAGAATGTACGATCCACATTTAATTATGCTTACAGAAACACATATATGTTTTAAAGATAAGAAATTATTGAGCCAATTAGGATATGAGGTGGTTGTGTGTACTACTTTAAACGCTCCTATCCGGGGCGTTGCAATTTTGAAAAAAAAGCAATTACGGGGGGAAGTGATTAGAACTGCTTCGGATAGTGAAGGCCGATGGGCTATTGCTGAAATCCAGGTTGAAAACTGCAAATATGTTTTCTGTGCTATTTATGGGCCCAACACTGATGACCCGCGTATTTTTGATTGGCTGAATATTGAATTACTTTCCTGGGAGGGGGAACTTATTATGATGGGGGATTTTAATTGTGTGATAAACTACGACCAGGATGTGACTAAAAGAGGCATATTTAGACGCATGCGTAAAACCCGAGCCGCGATATTAGAATTAGCAAGGATACATAATGTAAAAGACGTGTGGAGGAATCTATATCCGGACGAACCTGGTTATACGTATTATTCCCCACCCCACAAACGGTGCTCACGAATAGATCTGGCATGGGCATCTGATGAGGTCATCGGGGTAGGTTGCATGGAGATCTTTCCAAAGGTCTTGTCTGACCACAATCCCATACTGCTGTCATTCAGCATAGTTCAAAGGGCATTGGAACTTAAACCTTTCACTTTCCCCAGATACCTATTGGCAGATCTAGTATTTGTAGGAATGCTTAAGGCGCACATCAAAGAATTAATCAAAATCAATACTAAGACTGCATCCCTCCTATCAGTCTGGGACGCCTGTAAAGCCTCTATCAGGGGGCTTGCACAACAATATGTATTTAAACAAAATGCAGAGCAAAAGAAAAAGAACAAGATGGTAACAACTAGTCGACAATATTAGAGCTGGTGGGGTGTGGGCCCAAAATATTGAGCAACTAGAAACTAAACTTGTTAATGCAAGATCGGCCTTAAAATGCTCACTTAGGGAAAGCAATAGTCGTAAGCTACTCAAATACAAATTGGCCCAATACGAATGTGGGGATAAAGTAGGAAAGGCCCTGGCTTATAAGGTGGCAGATGCCCGTGCGACAACATTAGTAAAATCCATTAAGGGCCCTAATGATACATTACTTACCCAACCAGCACAAATACTGGGACAGTTTGTCTCATATTATGAAAAACTATATACCCCCGAGGGCAGCTGTACCGAGGCTCAGATACAAACTTATATTAACAAAAATCTGCCAGTAGGTGAATACTTAGAGCAGGAATGTGTTAATCAGTTGGAGGAAGAGGTCACATTAACAGAGTTATGCCTTGCTGTTACCTCTCTTCCCTCCAACAAGGCGGCCGGAGAGGATACACTTCCTATAGAGCTGTATAAAATCTGTGCAGATGAAATTTTACCACTTTTCTGTTCAGTTATTAACTTAATTGGTGCTACAGGGAAGGCACCGGAATCATGGAAGACAGCTAAAATAATGTTTTTTCTAAAGAAGAATAAATCACCTATGGAATGTGGGTCCTATCGACCTATATCCCTGATTAACGCTGATGCTAAAGCTTATTCTAAGCTATTAGCAACGCGTATGGCCCCACTTATGCCGCAGCTTGTAAATGACCAGCAACATGGTTTCGTAATCGGGAGGGATACTACCACCCATGTTAACATGGCGATAACGGCCTTTGATGTGGCAGCAACTAACCTCACCCCACTCGGTATGATACTCTTAGACGCAGAGAAGGCGTTTGACCGAGTGGGGTGGGATTACTTATGGGGGGTGCTGAAACAATTCGGCTTCAGAGGACACTTTCTGAGAAGTATACAGGCACTGTATAAGGATCCTAATGCTAAGATTAGTTATGCGGGGGTACTTTCACCCAAATTCTCAATCTTAAGGGCAACCCGGCAGGGATGCCCTCTGTCACCCCTGCTCTTTGCTCTTTCTATGGAGCCGTTTATCAATGCCCTCCAAACTCGGGTTAAGATAGTACCTATGCAGCATGAAGACAAAGTCTTAAAAATCACAGCTTATGCTGATGATTTAGCTATTATTACCACTAATGTGGTAGAGGCATTGGTAGGGATCTCGGAAGAAGCTAACAATTTTGGGGCTATAAACTTAACATGAACAAAACACAAGTTATAATGAACTATCAGCCCAACTCTCCAGTGCAAGGATTATGTCAGGCCGCGGTTTATTTAGGGGTAAGAATTTCTTCTAAGATCACTGATATAAACGTATTAAATTATGAGCCCTTATTAAAAGAAGTGGCAGCTCTTTTGAAAAAGTGGCACAAGATTCCGCTTAATCTACTTGGACGATTGAACCTGATCAAGATGAATATACTGCCTACATTTTTATACTTTTTTTGTTCTATTCCCCTTCGGGTCAATAATTAGTTTTTTTTTAAATTGGACGGTATTCTCAGCAGCTTCATCTGGGGCTATAAGAAGTCTCGAAGGTCGATGTCAATACTGAAATTACCACTAGAAAAGGGGGGCCTTAACTTCCCTGATTTTAGAGCCTATTTTTTTGCTTCTTTTCTGGGTCGGCTTCGTAGTTTGTTCAACACTAATAATCAATTCTTCTTTCATCAATTTATGCTTGGCAGAGATGCAAAACAATTCCTGGCAAAGGTGCAAGACCCGAATTATTTCAAACGTGTAAAATTTAAGACCGCGAGGGAGGCAGTATGTATTTGGAAGTTGATAATGATTAACTGCGACACTTCTTTTTTCCACACCGATCTGCCACTTTGGGGCAATCAAGGACTCCCAGGTATCTTTAGCGATAAAATCGGGCACGACTGGGCTAAACATGGTATTCAGAAATTAGGAGACTTATATGGTTCAGATGGCTTTTTACAATTCGAAACTTTGAAACTTTAGTTTAATTTGCCAGAAATGATGCGCTTTAAATATATTCAAATAATGGACTATTTAATTCGTAAGATGAACTTGACAGTTATAAGCAGCTCAGATTTATGGAGTCGCTTTTACTCTGTAAACAGGAAATCATTAATTAGCGTGGGATACAAGTGTTTAAGCCAAAGCAAGTTGGATGATGCCCCGATATTAGCGCTAAAATGGTCCTCCAGATTAGGACTTAATGTGACGGCTCAGAATATTATAGCTGCCCTAGTAAATATCAATAAGGTGAGTCATTCATCTATCTTAATGCTCCATTCGTATAGGACTACATGTCACTTATATTACACACCACTAAGAATTTCCAAATGGTCACAAAATAATTTGTGTAGTGATCGTACCAAATGTCCTATGTGTGGTCTGGTGGCAGCAGACCTCATACATATGATTTATTCTTGCCCGGCATTAACCGGGTACTGGTCGGCAATAGAAAACATCTTATTAAAAAAAAAAGTGACTGAGTTTGCATTATCTGCAGCTTCGGTTCTACTTGCTATATACCCCATTAGCACTACCAATACAGATCTGTTAAATATTCTTCTGACTTGTGCTAGACTGGTTATAGCGAGAGCCTGGATTTCTCCAAACCCTCCTCATACGATTGAATGGTGGACTCTTGTTAGCGAAATCCACACTATGGAGGGCTCACTTGCAAGGAATCGGGGAATAAATGCAACCGGGAAGTTTGTTAAGATCTGGGGTAATTTTTTGTAAAGTTTGTACTGCTTTGGACTAAAGATACTGTTGACGAAGAGTTTAAGGACCTAGTGGTGTTTGGGAATTTTTGTGTCCTTCCTCTTCTAACTCCGACTTAACCTTGTTTTATTTCTCTTAGGCCTTGGATTTATTCATTTATTTATTCATTTGTTCTGTGTTCTCTGCTGACTAAACATAGACTACGGGCAATGTTAGGAGTTTGTTGTTATTCCATTTTTTTGTATTTTTTATTATCTGTATTATATATATTATATTTTTGTAAACTGTAACTGCTAATCTCCTTGACTGGCTTGTCAATAAAAAATAAAAAAAAAATAAAAAGATGAAAAAAAAAGGGATCTTAACACCATGTTATGCAGATCGTAATGCTAGAATCAGGCACTTTTGCAATGTAAAAATAATGCAATGCGTACGCAACAATCAGGCACTTGGTGTGGTAAAAATAATGCAATACGTAGCACGACAATCAGTACTTTGCAATGTAAAATTAATGCAATGCGTAATACAACCACCGGGTACGTCGTCATACAGATGTAAGGCAGTGCGTAATATACTAATCAGGTATTTCGTCATGCAAGAATAATGCACTGTGTCATACACTAATCAGGTAGTTTGTTATGCAGGAAAGATGCAATGTGTAATACACTAATCAGGTACTTTGTTATGCAGAAATAATGCAATGTGTAATGCAACAATCAGGTACTCCATTATGCAGAAATGGAGTCATCCGTAATACACTCCGGCACCAATCATGGTGCCTCAGGCGGTCTCTCAGCCACTCGTACTTACTCGCAGGTAACCTCTGACAACAATTGCCCGCAAAACGGGTATAGTATAACACAAAAAGTGCAGCTTCGCGCTCCGGCCCTGGTACTGCCACTCCCTTGGCAATGTGGGCCGCAATACGAGCTGAAGCAGAGGCTCGCTTTGCTGAAGTGAGAGAGAGGCTGGGAGCGTCTCCCTCCGAGCCCACACCCCGGCCCAGGAGTCGACACACGTTAGCTGGGGAGCGCAAACTCACTCTTCCCACCTCGTCCAGCGGTTTGAGCCTCCAATGCAATCCTTGGGACTTGGCAACGGTGGGCTTGGGCCGGCGGTTCAGCTCCTCTGGGGCTGCCAGCCCGGACCGCTACTGCTACGAAGATCTCAGGCTGCCACAGGGCACATGCACACAGCGACGCTGAGACTTCCTTGAACTTCAGGTGCACGATCACCGGGCACTCCACGCGAAGGTCTCAGGCTGCTTGAAGATCACTCGCACAGCGTCACTGAGACTCACTTTAACTCCGGGTGCACGATAACAAGGCAAATCCTCACAAAGGTCTCACAGTGCAAAACACACACGCACACAACATCGATGAGACTCACTTGGATTCCAGATGCACAATAACAAGGCAAATCCTCACAAAGGTGTCATGGTGTACAACGCAAACACATACAGCATCGATGAAAATCACTTCGATTCCGGTGCACACGATAACAAGGCAAATCCTCAAACGTCTCACTGTGCACAACGCAGACAGCGCCGATGAGACTCACTTGGATTCCGGTGCACACAATAACTGGACAATCCTCACATAGGGGTTCAGGCTGCACAAAGCACACGCACATCGCGTCGCTGATCCTTGCTTGGACTCCAGGTGCCCACAATCACAGGCTCAACTTACGAGGGTCTCAGGCTGCAACAAGCATGCTCACACAGCACCGCTAAGACTCTCCTGGAAATGTTTGTGTTCCTGAGATTCTGCAACAAGGAGCCAGCCTAAGAATTCTGAGCACTTTACCACTGCTAATCAGTGCTTAAGTGCATGTGTTTCTCCACGAAACATGAGTGTAATTGATGTATCTATGATTGGCATATTAAACATACTTAGAAGTCCCTTGTCAAGCAGCATACCATATATCCAGGGCCTGTAAGCTTACTAGTGGGCTGCAGCACTGATTGTGCCACCGACAGAAGTAGACTTTCAAACCTGTCTCAGGCTTGCCACAGCAGTGCCTGTGTGTGCGGTCCTACTACCACTTTGACTTGGCACTTAAACTACTACTTGCCAAGCTGTACATTTCATTTTTATGACATATGTCACCCCTAAGGTAGCAAAACCAAAGGGGGATGATGGCTAGGGTGTTGAACATTGCAAGCACTCAGCCCCAGTCAACTGATCTGGGTTTAATTCATCATCATTCTTTAGCTCACTCCGCCATCCCAGTTCAGACATGGCCATATGCAAATTAGTCTGACCCTGTGCCTCATGGGAACAGTCCATCCCGAACTGCCAAGCCATGTCTTCCTGGACCGGAAACAAGCAGCCAAGATGAGAGATAGCAGGTTTATTCACACTTATACATTTATAAACCTGCTATCTCTCATCTTGGTCTTTGCCTTTGCTTCCTGAGAGCGCATTGTGCATTTAAACTTGTGTTGTGGAATTGGATATTGCCGGACTGCTCCGCCGGAGTATGCGCCAACCTTCACGGGTCCCAGTACCTCAGAAGAAGCGCTGTTACTTGGATATATATATATATATATATATATATATATATATATTACCTACTGGCAGTCGCCAGTAGGTATATATAGTTAGGATTTTTTCTCTATGGGATTTTTGAAAATTCTATGTCTAATAACTTTGGCGTTTGTGGACGGAATTGGCTGAAATTTTCAGGAAAATGGAACATTTTGTTTCTGAGCAGCCCCCGAAAATTTGGGGGGGTTCGTCAAGGGGGGGCCGAGAAAAAAGGGGGGTCCCAAAACGCGTTTTTCCCATTCATTTTTCCATAGGGCGGTTGGCCTCACTTTTAGCCCGAATGGCTGAATGGATTTGCACGAAACTTGGCAAAATTGTAGGGACTGTTAGCCCGATGTGCCTTTGCTAGGTCTCAAGATATGTGCACCAGTGGATTTTGAGAAATTAACGTTCAAAAAAATATATATATCTGTAACAGCGCTCCGGGTAGCGCTCCGGTTCGCGTACTTGACGCGTAACGGAACTTCGCGAAGCGAAGCTGATTGGCTCTCCGGTGTCTGTCAACATTCCAAACAGTCCGTAGCGGCCGCCATCTTGTCTCTCGGTAGGATCGAGAGACAAGAGGAGGCCAAAGCGAAGGGGCAAATGACCATAAGGGGGCATAGTAGATCCTCCCTGACCCCCTAGGTTTGATGTGGAGGCTTTAAAAGGGCCCCGCGGGGCAAAATTTTTTTTTTTTAAAAATCGTTTTTTATCGTGGGGTGCGCCCGGTACGCGTAACGGAAAGCGGACTGGGGAGCGTACTACAAGGAAACAAGAATGATTGACTTTTAACTTATTGTATGTTTATAGACTTTTTTTTTTTTTTTTTTTGCTGAGTGACGTCTCGGCCTATCTCCACGGGATGCAGTCCCTACCATCTCGGCGTTTAAGCCCAGGGGGACCGGTAGTGTGGGAGAGATAACGTCTGTTAACGTTCGATTCGAAGGAAATCAGGAAGTGTTGATAAACATTGTCTGCGCCATCTTGCCTTTTTTCAAATGCCACACTTTTGTCGTGCACGGCAGCCATTTTAGATGCCTTGACCAGACCCACTCTCTGCACGCTGTCGATCCTTAGCATGGCTCCCCACCCTCGCAAGCATCTCCCCCAGGCACTGGTCACCCCCGCTCTCTGTCTTATGCATGGGCAATAAACCTCCCCCCATCTGCGCTGCTCTTCCTTGAGAATCACACCCTGTGCCCGCCCGACACCTCCCTTTCGCCCTATTCACTACCGCACCCTCTGACACTCCTCTTCCTCTGTGTCCGATTGTCCAGGCCGGTCCCAGGCTATCACCTAGCCATGCAGATGTAGTTTATGGCCCCAGCTGTAATGAATCACCCCTCTTCAAAGGAGTTACAGTAGATCAAGGCCCCCACCCGATGAGATCCGTCACACCACACGCTTTCCTACTATCTGAAAACCATCCTGTATTGTGATTGGGGAGGGGACCGAGCCTGAAGCGGAAGATTCCAGGGATGCCTCTTTGTACATCAAAGTTTTTACAATTATGTGTCACATTAAAAATATATAGCACTCCAACAAAGTAGTAGGATTATAAAACTTTAATAACTTATAAATATATACAATGCAACAAAAACAGTAAATACATTTAAACATTTTTTAAAAAAAAGAAGCAACAATGGTCAGTAGCTGTGTTTTGTGCGAATAGTCCCAAGGCAGCACAACGTGCTGAGTTCTGGACGGCACCCAGGTGATGTTACCTGGGTGCCGCACTGGTTTTTGGTATCCTCCGAAAAACGGCGTGGGGCGTCCCGGGGGGTGGCCTCGTCAGTAGCGGTCTGTTGTGCGAATAGTCCCAAGGCAGCAGAACGCGCTGAGATGTGGATGGCACCCAGGTGATGTCCAGTAAGTTGCCGCACTGGTTTTGGTATCCTACAATGCTGCTCCGAATAACGGCATGGGGCGCCCCGGGGGGGGGGGGGGGGTGAGGCGGCGTGAACGGGCCTCCCCAGGTGGAGGCTCGTCTGCTGTAGTGGGGCGCCCCTTTACCGTTTTAGTTGCCATTCCGTGGGGCGTCCCGGGGGGTGCGGGGGGAGGCCTCGTCAGTAGCGGTCTGTTGTGCGAATAGTCCCAAGGCAGCAGAACGCGCTGAGATGTGGATGGCACCCAGGTGATGTCCAGTAAGTTGCCGCACTGGTTTTGGTATCCTACAATGCTGCTCCGAATAACGGCGTGGGGCGCCCCGGGGGGGGGGGTGAGGCGGCGTGAACGGGCCTCCCCAGGTGGAGGCTCGTCTGCTGTAGTTGGGCGCCCCTTTACCGTTTCAGTTGCCATTCCGCCCGCTTTTGGTACACTGTGCCAAAATCCGCCATTTAGCTGAGTTGCGCCCACTCTTGCGGTGCAGCGATAGGCGGCTGCCACAGGACTCTCAAAATGGCGGCAGGCTCTTTCCTTTTTGGGCCTGGTCCACTGAAATGGCCCTGGGACACTTTGGAACTCGGACGCTTGTCTACTAGGTCTTGGACCCCATTCTCGAAAGCGTCCCCTCAGCCTTGAAGATTCTACAAAAGTCATGGGGGCCACCGACTCCTGCAGGCTTCCGGTGGGGAGCGGCTGCCATGATTGCTCGCGGAATGACCACGACGGAGCCACGAGATGGTGGTGCTTTCATGCTGACGCCAGCTTCAGTCTGAAACATCCAGAAACAAGGTGGGGCTTTCATCGTTTGGGAAAAAAAAATGTTTTAATCCAATGAAAAGTGTATTTTTAGGTCATATGATCAAGCCTTCCATCATTAGGAAACCAAAAGTAAAATGAACCAATGAAAAGTTTTATAAACAAGTCACATGACCTGTTATGCGGCATAGGGCTATAAAAAGCGTAGAAAATCCGTTGGCACGTGAGGTGGCGTCAGTAGCGGACCGATGTGCGAATAGGCTGAAGGCAGCACAACGCGCCAAGATCCGGATGGCACCGAGGTGGTGTCCAGCAAGTTGCCGCACTGGTGTGGCCATCCTACAATGCTGCGCCGAAAGTCGGCGTGGGGCTCCCCGTTGGCCTGTGAGTTCGCGTCAGTCAGTGGGGGCTGTTTGAGGATCTGACTGCATTGGAAAGCAATGTGATGCTGTGCGTCGCCCCCAAGATGAGGCGGCGTCAGTAGCGGACCGATGTGCGAATAGGCCGAAGGCAGCACAACGCGCCAAGATCCGGATGGCACCGAGGTGGTGTCCAGCAAGTTGCCGCACTGGTGTGGCCATCCTACAATGCTGCGCCGAAAGTCGGCGTGGGGCGCCCCGTTGGCCTGTGAGTTCGCGTCAGTCAGTGGGTGCTGTTTGAGGATCTGACTCCATTGGAAAGCAATGTGATGCTGTGCGTCGCCCCCAAGATGAGGCGGCGTCAGTAGCGGACCGATGTGCGAATAGGCCGAAGGCAGCACAACGCGCCAAGATCCGGATGGCACCGAGGTGGTGTCCAGCAAGTTGCCGCACTGGTGTGGCCATCCTACAATGCTGCGCCGAAAGTCGGCGTGGGGCGCCCCGTTGGCCTGTGAGTTCGCGTCAGTCAGTGGGGGCTGTTTGAGGATCTGACTGCATTGGAAAGCAATGTGATGCTGTGCGTCGCCCCCAAGATGAGGCGGCGTCAGTAGCGGACCGATGTGCGAATAGGCCGAAGGCAGCACAACGCGCCAAGATCCAGGTGGCACCGAGGTGGTGTCCAGCAAGTTGCCGCACTGGTGTGGCCATCCTACAATGCTGCGCCGAAAGTCAGCGTGGGGCGCCCCGTTGGCCTGTGAGGTGGCGTCAGTAGCGGACCGATGTGTGAATAGGCCGGAACCAGCACAAGGCGCCAAGATCCAGATGGCACCGAGGTGGTGTCATAGTTGAGAGTTCTGAGAAGCGGGGGGGAGGCGGCGCAAACGAGTCTCTCCCTCCATGTGGAGGCACTTCATCTGCAGTGGGGCGCCGAGATCAGGATGGCACCGAGGTGGTGTCTAGCAAGTTGCCGCACTGGTGTGTGTTGAAAAGATGAAAGATCCTCAGCAAGTCTATGTTACTTCAATGGAGCACCGTCTAGCTGAGTTTAGCCCGCTCTTGCTGCTACAGCGACAGGCGGCTGCAACAGGACTCTCAAAATGGCGGCCTGTTCTTTGGATTTGGGCCTGGTCCACTAAAATGGCCCTGGGACACCTTAGAACTCGGACGCTCCAATTTTTTTTCCTTTCCTCTACATGCAAAAAAGGTAAATGCCCGGTACGTTACCTGCCTCATCTGCCACGATGTACTCTCCAGAGGAACCGAAAAAAAATATAGTTATGGTAATTGTGGCAAATAAATTTCATGTGGACAGATGAGTGTTACTCTAATAAATACAGCATATGAACATCATCATAGTCGATGGTTGGTGGAGACATTTTGACTATATCCTGGACCTGCCCGTCCTCGCCCAAAATGGCGCCGGAATAAATGGGACTCGTAACTCCTTGTTGTGTACTGGTTCCACAACCTTGATATCACGAGATACGTATGCAGTTTTGAAGCACATGGCGGGCGGGGACGAGAATTGATTGAATATTTCGACATCCCTATTGATATTAAGTTCTGATGTGTTATTGATTACTCTACTATTGAAAGTTCGAATTAACGTCACCCATGGTACTTGCCCGCAAATGTATATCTAGATAATTTTATTGTAACTGGCCCTGTCGTTTTTTAATTATAAAATGTACGTCCACCGATTCCGCAACTGTTAGACACCTTAGTTCTTGCAACCTAATGGCCCGCCCGTTACGTTCCTCTACAGTGTAAATGTCTCCTCATCATATACGATTACAGTTTGCTCCGTGGCCGGCCCACGTGGTTATAGGCCCGTATTTGTATACTGACATTTTCACAATAAAGGTTTTTAAAAGAAAACATGGTAGTAGTATTTACATTGGTAAAGTTTTTAATAATAGTCACTGTTTTCGAATCAGTAAAAGGCAAGTGAAATAAAGCAGTCCAATTACATGAAGGGTAAAAGGTATAATACGCAGGTACGCAGTAAAGATAAATGGTCAAGGGCTGTTGTGTTTTCTACTCCTGCAACATAAAGTGATCGATAAGAATCTGATATTCAGGCGTATCGGCGACTAAGACAGCAGGCCGAGCCTCTTTTGCTCAACGGCTCCGTCATGGGACGAAGAAACGCCCTTTTTCTCGAAAAAGGAATATATTTTACTTGCAGGACAGTTGTAAATTTTCCGGGAAAGTACATTAGCCTGGAACATTATAACATATATGTTTAAGAAAAAATAATGTTCGAAAGTAATAAAAAGTGTAATTTTTAGGTCATATGACCAAGCCTTTCATCATTAGAATAAGAAAAGTAAAATGAACCAATGAAAAGTTTTATTAACAAGTCACATGACCTGCTATGCTTACGTTACGCGCTGCGCGCCGCGCCCCGGATCCCTTCCGGGAAGCTGCGCTTCGCGGATCAAAGCACTTCCGGATGCGCTAACGCGGCGCGTCATATGACGCATTACGCGACAACGCAGGTCCAGAATATAGTCAAAAGGTCTCCACCAACCAGCGGTCGGAACACAACCCCTTTCAGCAGGCTAAATAGTTCTGTTAAATGACAAAAGAAGGGACAGGCAACAAGAACCATCAGTCAAAGAGGGGAGGGCAAGTTCTTCTCTACCGGGTCACGTTGGGGCGCTACCGGAACTGATCGAATTGGTAGTCTACAGTGTTTCTGGATGTTTCAGACTGAAGCTGGCGTCAGCATGAGAGCACCACCATCTCGTAGCTCCGTCGTGGCCATTCCACGAGCAATCATGGCAGCCGCTCCCCACCAGAAGCCTGCGGGAGTCGGGGGCCCCCAAGACTTTTGTAGAATCTTCAAGGCTGAGGGGACGCTTTTGAGAATGGAGCCTAAGCCCTAGCAGACAAGCGTCCGAGTTCCAAGGTGTCGCAGGGCCATTTTAGTGGACCACGCCCAAATCTGAAGAGCCGGCTGCCATTTTGAGAGTCCTGTGGCAGCCGCCTATCGCTGCACCGCAAGAGCGGGAGCAACTCAACTACATGGTGAGCGAAACGCTGTAGTCGCAAGAGCGGGCGGTAAACAGCTGAATAGCGGAAGAGGCACAGTGTAGCAAAAGCGGGCGGAATGGCAACTGAAACGGTAAAGGGGCACCCCACTACAGCGTGTCTTCAGGTCAACCGGATTGTGGGACAAGGTCCAGAATGGAAGAGTCACCAAAAGGCAAAAAGTTCCGCTTAACCCCGGGAGCCGGCCACCTATGTCGGGGGCGATCTCAGGCCACACCAGGGCAACACGACTTGGGGAGGGGGCCGGAGCCAAGCGCCCCCTTCGAGTCCGCGCCATCACACCGTCCCTCGGGGGCCTCCGTCAAGCGTTTCAGGGAGGCACCGCATCACATTGTTTTCAAATGCAGTCACGTCCTCAAACAGCCCCCACTTACATTGAGAATAGTGAAGCTGTAGCAGGTGCAAATAAGCTTCAGACAGTCTAACAAGCACTCCTCAAAACTTTGAACTATCAGAGTGCATGAGTTTCATGCTCGATCGATTGAGCTAGCCGGATCGGGCAACAAAAAGTATAAAATAGTTATGTAAATAGTTATTTAATAAAATGTTTTACCCTGTTACTTTGCTGGTGTGTTGTATCTATTTGTAATATTTGCATAGAGTTTATCGTTATTTTGGGCGGGGTGGGTGGCGGAGCCGAGCTGTCTTGCAGCCATCATGGTGTGGAGTTCAGTTCATCTCACTAGTTTCGTATTTCTCATGAGGGGTTGTTCCTAATGTTTCTATTTTAGCGAGGTCAAAAAGAGATCCCATTAGTGGCCTACTGATTTTGCTCGATCCCTTTTGTTTTTCTACACGATTTTTCACTATCTGCAAAGACTAAACAGAGTATTGCGACTCTGTGCTTGTTTGTAAATAGAGAATGAACCAAAGAGAACCAATTCTAAAACAGTAAATGCTTGGATAACAATCAATCAAATGGAGAGAGAAGCAGGCACGACGGATTACAACGGGGGCAAAGGCCTGCGTTAACTACCCTTCACTATCTGCAAAGAGAGAGTACTCCTAATAGAAATGAGGGGGGCAGCATTCAAAGCAGATCAGTGTGCATAAACACGAAAATGTTTTTACTTACCACGTACTTGACATTCGACAGCTTATGATATTTGCTATTAAAAAACCATTGAAATTCACTGAAAAAACCATAGGTTAGAGACCATATATAGTTAGGAATTAGCATTTAAAAAACCTTGAAAATTCACTGAAAAACCATAGGTTATAGACCATATATAGTTAGGAATTAGCATTTAAAAAACCTTATTTTACTTACACAAAACCATTGAAATTCCATATATAGTTAGTTGCACTAACTATATATCGCGCACCCGCAATCCACTGCTGATGATGTCACATATTACATCATTCATGACATGGTCAGTGACATCACTGATGACATCACTGATGACATCTCAAATGACATCACTGATGACATCTCATTTGACATCATTCTTGTGCTAATACGATAAACCTCTTCAGACTCTAATATAACCTTAGATACACTCAGTGTATACAGACACTCACACACTGTCACTCATCCATGGAATTACTCATACACCTAGTCAGTCATGCAAAGCAACAATCTCACCTCAACTATACAGTTATACACACCTTACGTATTCAAACATATACTAACACATATTTACTCTCTTATACAATCCCTGATACAAGTTCACAATGATCCATACAGCCACTCACACATTCAGTGGCTCTCATGCACAGTTATTTATATATGCCAACTCTCACATGTACTGTGTTTTACATATGTACTTACTATGACATGTAGCATTGAGATATCCATTCACTCATCAATACACTCATGCACACAGTCAACCGCCCATGTAGCTTTTTCCACATGCACTCTTGAACTCATACACCTAGTGAATCAACTGCTCACACATCTATGCACAGAGTCACACACCTCCCAGCCACCCCCACACAAACTCAATCTCCCATACAAATACTTGGGCAACCAATCAATAACACATATAGCCTCTCGTATAGCTAATGATCAACACATGCAGCAGTTTACATCACAACAGACATACTGATGCACACATTCAGACAGTTTAGTCACTAACCCATGCATTTAGTACGACACATTTATTCACTCACTCATACAGTCAGTCACGCACCTACTAAATCCTTCATCCAGACACTTATACATCCACTCATTCTTCAATATATCAAACATATTTAAACTTTACAGAAACACACAGTCACTGGATGATGTCATCAGTGATGTCATCAGTGATGTCATTTGAGATGTCATCAGTGATGTCATCAGTGATGTCACTGACCATGTCATGAATGATGTAATATGTGACATCATCAGCAGTGGATTGCGGGTGCGCGATATATAGTTAGTGCAACTAACTATATATGGAATTTCAATGGTTTTGTGTAAGTAAAATAAGGTTTTTTAAATGCTAATTCCTAACTATATATGGTCTATAACCTATGGTTTTTTCAGTGAATATATATATATGTGTGTGTGTGTGTATATATACTGGCGGTCGCCTGTAGGTAGTTATAGTTAGGACCTAGTTTCCATAGGAAATCCACAACATTTTATTTGGAATACCTTTGGCGCTGGTAGACGAATCTTCGTGAATTTCTCCAAGAAAATGGCCTGCTCGATTCCGCTCCTTCCCTGAAAGTTTGGGGGTGATTCATCAAGTGGGGGCTGAGAAAAAAAGGGGGTCCCAAAACGTTTTCCCCATGCAATTTTCCATAGGGACCTTTAGCCAGGGCTACAGCCCGAATGGCTGAACGGAATTACACGAAATTTGGCAGAGAGGTAGAGTTCTGTTCGCAGATTGTGCTTTGTGTTAAATGGTGTATATCCGTTCAGTAGTTTCTGAGAAAATTGCAAGTAAAATCATAGCATTATCTAGAGACGGAGTTCAGCACACGTACTGAAATCTGTTCAATTACGAGCGCTCGAGCTGCATGCTGATTGGCTGTGAACTGTCTGTCAACACTCGAAACCAGGAAGTGTTGGCGGCCATCTTGTGCCTCGCTAGAACCGAGTCACAAGAAAACAGTAAAACAAAGTTCAGAAATAAGGGAAGGGGGTAGGGTAGAGACATTCTGACCCTCTAGGCTTGCTCAGGGGATCAGACATGGATGTTTAGGCTCTATTTTTTTATTTATTTTTTTAAAGAAAAATCGCGGCGTACGCGTATGGAAATACGTACAATTACGAGCAGGAGCTGCATGCTGATTGGCTGTGAATACTCCAAACCAGGAAGTGTTGGCAGCCATGTTGTTTGTCAGGAGAGCAGTCAGAAGAAAACAGTAAAACAAAGTTGAAAAATAAGGAAACGGGGCAGGGTAGAAACATTCTGAGCCTATAGTCTTGGTCAGGGGGTGCTATATGGATCTTTAGGCTCAATTTTTATTTTTTTTAAAATAAAAAATGGCAGGGTACTCGTGCAGTACTTGTACACGGTGGAAAAGGTGAAAAAAAATGTAGAAGTCCGTTTTATTAATTAGGTCCCGGGGGGGCAAATTACGGGGGCAATTTTTCTGCATAATGGGGGCTTGTAAGGTGCCCCGAGCACTGGGGAATGGCACTGCTCTGGTTTTAATTTTGAAGTATGCGGGGCGTTAAGGCCCTACTCCCCGCAGTCTCGGTGAGCGGCACCCCTCGGGTCTTTTTAAAAAAATATATGTTTTGAGCTCTCTCTCTCTCCCCGTACACGTTGTGGGGAACGCCACATTTCTGGGGCAGTGATATGTAAAATAACCTTCCAGCTCCGGGCACCTGCATTGTCTGGAGTTTTTTATTAATGTTGGGAGGGTGAGCTTGATAATACGACCATGTTAATTCCCATAGAAGCCTATGTTCTGGTGTTAACATGGGCTTCTATGGGAAATAACAAGGGCGTATTATGAAGTTAATTTTTGCCATTTTATCGGCAGTTTCCTGCCAATTATACGGCGATAATTTTAACACCGGTCCTTAATAATATGCACCTAAGTTTACTGGTAAAAAAAAGAGCAATGGGCCATATTATCATCAAAAGGCGATACATTATCGTCGCTTTTATTGGCAGGACACTGCCGATAAAGCGGCGATAATGGGCTTGATAATATGCCCTTGTGAATAACCATAGCAGCCCAGGTTAACATCAGAACTTGGGCTGCTATGGGAATTTACAAGGGCCTATGTTTTTTTATTAATGTTGGGAGGGTGGGCTTGATAATACGTCCTTGTAAATTCCCATAGAAGCCTATGTTCTGGTGTTAACATGGGCTTCTATGGGAAATAACAAGGCCGTATTATCAAGCTCATTATTGCCGTTTTATCGGCAGTTTCCTGCCAATAAAACGGCGATAATTTTAACACCGGTCCTTGATAATATGCACGTAAGTTTACATTATCGAAACTGCCGATGAAGCAGCGATAATGGGCTTGATAATATGCCCTTGTGAATAACCATTGGAGCCCAGGTTAACACCAGAACCTGGGCTGCTATGGGAAGTTACAAGGGCCTATTATCAAGCGCATTATCGCCGCTTTATCGGCAGTTTCCTGTCGATAAAAGTGGCGATAATGTATCGCCTTTTGTTGATAATATGCTCCTTCATTTCTATGATAGTATGTAAATGCTTTCCTTTTTATTTGGTGTAGCAGTTGTACTCTCTTCGCATGCTCAGCATCGTTTCGAAGCCCACGTTTTATTTTTCTTCAAGTTCAACAAGCAAACCTTTCTTTATATCAGTTAGTAAGTCTGTCGCTTTCTTTTCCCGGTTCGTGTGTGTCATCCACTGCTGTACTTTTGTACCGTATTAATAGTCATATTTTTTATATATTTATTTGAAAGGCAGTGCCGAGGCGCCAAACGTTGATTACGTACTCCGTCCACCGCCATTTTAGTAGTTTCTCACCGTTGTTTTTATTATTTCTGTTAGTTAGAACTCAGTAGTTTTCAATCCTGGTCTTGAATATCTTACTATAGTATTTCAACATTATTTTTATTGTGGACCGTCATACCCCTCCCCCACAAAATAAAAGAAGTATGTAGTTTTTTTTAATTAACTTTTATTAAACAATAAATATAAATGAAATTCAATTATAACTATATTAGAACTGGAAAAAATAACTTAAACAATGGTATAAACAAATTGTGAAATGGATTCCAAAAGGTGTCCGATTGGTAATCTGCAAAAGAAAAAAGAAAATTAGAGTTTAGAATTATGTAGATGTGAGTAAATGAGCTTAAGCATTACGGGGCATATTATCAAGAACGGTGATAAAATTATCGCCGTTTCAGCGGCTGGAAACTGCAGCTAAAGCGGCGATAATGGGCTTGATATTATGGTGTTGTGAATTCCCATAGCAGTCCAAGTTCTGGTGTTAACCTAGGCTACTATGGGAATTCACAAGGGCATATTATCAAGCCCACAATCGCCGCTTTAGCGGCAGTTTCCTGCTGCTGAAACAGCGATAATTTTATTGCCGTTCTTGATACTATGCCCCTACAAGTTTTGGTAACTCTACGGTTTTACGTGTGCAGTGTGACTCGTACATTTCAGTTCTGTTATAGTGCCGCGTTCAAGTGGTGTCTATATGGAAGTGCCTACTGCATTACTGACGCCCGTTATGGCGACTTATTTCTAATGCATTCCTATGAAGGCTTTGTAGATCTAGGCCTCTGTGCTTACCGTTGTATAAACCCTGTGGGTAATTATTTCAGGCAGTTGGTGTCACAACTTGTTTTGAACAATTCTTCTACACGTCTACACGTCGAAGACAGCAGTGTCTAAGTTTAAGAGAGAAAGAGAAATGATGTCACAGAGAGTGAGAGAGAGAATAACATTAAAACTGTGTCGCAGAGTCTGGAGTTGAGATTTTTTCTTGAAAAGTGAGATGTCGATTTACTAGCTCCTTGCATCACTTTACCCATGTTAAAAGTGACTCAAAAGTGGCGTAATAAGGTTGTGGATCTGTTTGTCAGACTGTTGTAACCTATCTGTTGTCACTGCTCGGAGGTAATTATAGATTTTACAGCAGAGCTGCTGCACACTACGCACTCTGGGCCATAATATTAAGCCTGGGAGACAAAATTATCGCCACTTTATCGGCAGGAAAGTGTCGCTAAAGTGGCGATAATGGGTTTGATAATATGCTCTATGGAATTCCAATCGAAGCTCATGTTAGATGTCCTTCACATCTAACATGAGCTTCGATTGGAATTCAATAGAGCATATTATCAAACCTATTATGGCCACTTTAGCTACACTTTCCTGACGATAAAGTGGCGATAATTTTGTCGCCCAGGCTTGATAATATGGCCCTCTCTCGTTTCACAAATAAAGCTAACACTACAGTTTTACGAGTGCAGTGTACCTGGTACATTTTACTTGTTATAGTGCCGCGTTCAAGTGGTGTCTATATGGAAGTGCCTACTGCGTTACTAACGCCCGTTATGCCAAATTATTTCTAATGAATTCCTATGAAGATTTGTAGATCTAGGCCTCTGTGCTTACCATTGTATAAACCTTGCGACCAAACACTTCAGCCAGTTGGTTTGACAACTTCAAGTCAACAATTCTTCTACACGTCCCAGCAGACAGCAGTGTCTAAGTTTAAGAGAGAAAGAGAATTGATGTCACAGAGAGTGAGAGAGAGAGAAAGAGAGAGAAAACAACATTAAAACTGTGTCGCAGAGTCTGGAGTTGAGATTTTTTCTTGAAAATTTAGACGTATATTTACTAGCTCCTTGCATCACTTTACCCATGTTAAAAGTGACTCAAAAGTGGCGTAATAAGGTTGTGGATCTGTTTGTCAGACTGTTGTAAGCTATCTGTTGTCACTGCTCAGAGGTAATTATAGATTTTACAGAGAAGCTACTGTACACTATGCACTCTGGGCCATAATATCAAGCCTGGGCGACAAAATTATCGCCACTTTATCGGCAGGAAAGTATCGCTAAAGTAGCGATAATGGGTTTGATAATATGCTCTATGAAATTCCAATCGAAGCTCATGTTAGATGTCCTTCACATCTAACATGAGCTTCGTTTGGAATTCAATAGAGCATATTATCAAACCTATTATGGCCACTTTAGCGGCAGTTTGCTGCCGATAAAGTGGCGATAATTTTGTTGCCAAGGTTTGATAATATGTCCCTCTCTCATTTCATAAATAAAGCTAACACTACAGTTTTACGAGTGCAGTGTACCTGGTATATTTCAGTTGTTATACTGCCGCGTTCAAGTGGTGTCTATATGGAAGTGCCTACTGCGTTACTGACGCCCGTTATGGCGACTTATTTCTAATGCATTGCTATGAAGGCTTTGTGGATCTAGGCTGCTGTGCTTACCTTGTATAAAGAGCGCGGCCACCGGAGTTCACCATTCGACTTGAACTCTGCTACTATACGTCAAAGTATATTCAATAAGTGGCAGAGAATTCCATTGCTGTTGCTCGATAGGCAGTGGTTGCTTCTGAACGATGTTTGTTGAAGGAAACAAAAGGACGTTTTGATTAGTCATCGTAAACTGAGTTGCGTAACTACTATCAAAAGTGAATTTTAATGTGGGTTCTTAATATTCCGTAGTTAGACTGTTGCAACTCCAGCAAACAAAGGAAGATCAATAAGTTAATATAGGCCTGGGACGGCCTCGTGCCGCAGAAAACAAAATACTATCATGGACGCACAATTAATAATAATAGAGGCCTAAGCAGGTGACGTAGTACAGTAATACGACACTGAAATGTATGCACGCACAATTTTTAAAGATTAGAGGTGTATAGGACCTCGTGACTTATAAAGAAATATTTCAATTATGTAAGTACAATTTAAAACCTTTGAGGGGTAGGAAAGCCATATGAAGGATAAAAAAATAGCATTATGCATATACAATTTACAGTGGAGGCTGATGTTATGACGTCTTCTCTTACCTTTGCTTCTGTCGTCTTTTGTCGTGTCATGAAAGGCTGCGGTTTCGCTGAGTCTGGGGTTTTTTCGACAGTCTGTCTGTCACCGCAGCAGAGGCATGCAAAAGAGAGCGTGCTCACGTCAGTGCCCACATTATATGGGAACCACGGGGGCTGAGCAAACCAAGCCCAGGGCCGTCATTGGTAGCGTTTTCGCGGTCTGTAGGAATGATGGCCCTGGGGGAGATGCCATAGGGTAATGTATTGGTTTCCAGGCTAAATGATAGCAAGCATGCTAGGTGGTGGCATGTGGGTAGTGTGGGCGGGCGTGCACCGCGCATGTGCTAGTATGAGTGTGTGCACTAACAATTAACAACAGAGAGAGATGGGGTGGTGTTATTATGTGCGCAGAGGCAGGCCCAGAATCGGATCTGCAGTGAGTCAGCACTTCTAATCATTCTCCTTAGCGTGCCCTGAGCTCTGATTTGTCACTGAGAGGGTGATCGCACCATAGTTTGTACTGCTTATCATACTCAGCGCGTACCCGCGCATACAGAACAAATATGCTTTGATGATACGCGTTGCATTAAAGCTTCGGTGTGACGTCATGTACGGCGTTCTGTACGCCCAAGGGGGCATTGTTTCTACTTGTATGTATTTAATGTACATACTAAGGGCAGACATTTGGGATAACTATGAATTTTTTTTAATACTTGTAATAATCATATATCACTTTTAAAAAGAATTACACAAATCGCGGTAGAACATCATGCGTACTCGTATTGAAAGAGCTGCGCAAGCGCATCATAAGCGTACGCAAAGCCATGTGACTTTAAAAGTAGAGATTTGATTGGTTCATAACTTTTCCTATTGCGACTGTTGAAAGTTCCGTCCCATTATAATTATTCGACTTTGACTTTCTTTTTTTTTTTAAGTTTGATTTATTAGGGAGATGAAAGAAGGGAAGGGGGAAGGGGGGGAGAAGAGTTACAATAAGCGGGTCAAAGAAATAAACAATGTAATAACAATAATAATTTAATAAAAAAGTAAGCATTACAAGCATGAAAAGTTATGAACATATCATTAGAATGCAATACCATAAGTAAAACATAGTACATTAAGATTTAATATTTATAGGTAATCGAGTAAAAAGAGAAAGCAGGCAATGAGCAATTCATGGGGGTTTGCGAACTTCGACTATTTCAGGTGCAGGAGAGGGATGAACAGGGGAAGAGGAGGAGAGGTAAGTTACCAAAGGGAGCCAAATCAGGTCGCGGTTTATAGCTAGGGAAATGGGGGATACATAATTAGTGTCTAAACGATGATTAAAACAGATTGCATTCCACCAGGACTGATAAGAAATATTTTCTGCCTGTTTCCAATTAGAAGTAACAATATGAAAAGGCGATGGCAATGAAAAGGTCGAGTAAAGGATAGTGGTTGGGAGAATGAGGAAGGTTTGAAGAAAGGGAGCCGAGAAAAACTAGTGAGGGTGAAAAAGGGACCTGAAAATGGAAAATCCTCTGAATTTGCTGCCAAATCAATTGCCAGAACTGGGAAGTAGGCGGGCATTCAAACAACATATGTTTAAGATCAGCAGAAGGGCAGGGACAAGACCAACAGGTAGGAGGGGTGTCTGGTGAAAAATGGGACAAAGTAAGTGGAGTAAATAAAGTTCTATGATAAATGAAAAATAAAGTTTGGGTGGTGTTAGCAGCTCTAGAGGTCTTATGAAGTTTAGTCCAAATTTTATCCCAAAAAAGTACAGGCCAATTCTGAGAAAGATCCAGCTCCCATGCAAGTTCAATGCGGGATTTCAACCTATCAGTAAGAGAACGGAAAGAGTTATATAGAGCAGATGCAGAAGGAGAAGCTTCCAATAAAAGGGAAGTAGGTCTGCGGTCCAAAGGAATATCGTTGGAGGATGAAAGCGATTGGCGATAGGAGAGCAGGACAGGGTAAAGGGAATTATATAGCAATCGGGCAGAAGCAGGTAAAGAGAAAATAGATTGAAGATCCTGGAATGAGAGAGGCGTTTCCTGAGATAGTAATTGAGAGATCTAACAGATTCCTCGAGAGTGCCAAGTTTTCCAATAAATAGTACGATTACGAATTTTAAGATGAGAGTTATTCCAAATTGGTTGTTCGTGGGTGGAGAGGAGGGAAGGATAGAATGAAGTTAAGTAAGGAGAAAGAAGATTTCGAGAGTATGAAAGAATAGGTAAGCGAAGACGAGTTAAAGAAGATGTAAAGGATAGAAATTCACGGAAGGTGAAAGGAGATATGAAAGATTATTCCATGCTGAGCCAGACAGGGGGGTAGTGAGGCAGAGTAGGTGAAAACCAGCGAGTCGATTGTTTCATGGAAAAAGCATGGTGATATTGTTTGAAATCAGGAAAATGTACTCCAGATTGAGCTTTATCTTTCCGCAAAGTAGCAAGAGCTATTCGAGGACGTTTGCCATTCCATAAGAATTTTAGTAATAAAGAGTCAGTTTTCTTAAAGAAAGAAAGAGGAATGTGTAAAGGGAGCATGGAAAGAGTATAGAGAAGCAAGGGAGATAGCATCATCTTTATAGAGTTGAGTCGACCCCACCAGGACAGAAAGAGTGGATGCCAACGAGTGATAGCTGAGTCCATTTTCTTGAAAATATAATCAAAGTTTAACTTGAGAGTATCAGATAATAAAGGAGCAAACCAAACCCCTAGGTATTTGATTTTAGATGGTTGCCATGAAAAACCTGTAGAGGAAAAGAGATGTTTCTGACAAAGAGGATTCAAAGGTAAAATTTCACACTTGTAGGCGTTTAAGCGGTAACCGGAAACTGCAGAGAAAGAAGAGACCTGTTTAAGAAAAGAGGGAATAGAGGTGGTAGGGTCATAGCAATAAAAAAGAATATCGTCGGCATGAACCGAAAGTTTGACTTGTTGGGAACCAAAGTGAAAACCAGAGATAGTGTCATCTAAACGAATTTTGGTAAGGAAGGGTTCTAAGGCTAAAACAAAAAGTAAGGCTCATAAAGGGCAACCTTGTCGAACCCCTCTGTGTAAAGAAAAATAATCCGTGGACATCCCATTAACAAAAATAGAGGCTTGAGGGTCAGAATAAAGTAAAGATATAATAGAAATGAATTTAGAAGGGATACCAATCCAACGTAAAGCCTGAAACATGAAATCCCACCCAATCCTGTCAAAAGTCTTCTCCGCGTCTAGAGAGATAGCTGCAAAAGGAAGAGTCAAGGAAGAAGATTTGCTAAGAATGTTAAGAAAAACTCGGGAATTATCAGAGGAGAGACGCCCTTTTACGAAATCAGATTGTCCTAGGCCAATTATATCTGGTAAGAGAGGATCCATGCGAAGAGCTAATATCTTCGCTAGAATTTTGTAGTCAGTGTTAACTAAAGATATTGGTCTATTATTTTTACATAAGGAGTGATCTTTATCTTCTTTTGGAATTAAGCAAATTAAGGCTTGTTGAAAAGAACCGCTAGATGAACCGGCAGCAGAGAAAGATTGAAATAAAAGTAAGAGTTTAGGAAGAAGGAGAGAAGCAAAGTGACTATAGAATTCAATAGTAAACCCATCAGGGCCTGGAGATTTGCCATGACGAAGTTTAGATACAGCATGAGAGATTTCAGAAAGCGAAATATCGTGTTCCAAAGCGTGAAAGTCAACATGTGAAACTGAGAGAGATGGAAGAGATTGAAAATAAGAGAGGAGATCATGAGACGTTGGAACTTGTTCTGGGGTATAAAGAGTATCATAAAATTTGGCAAATTCAGCGAGAATTTCTTTATATGTAGATTCTCCAGAAGAAGTTTTGATAGATTGAATTTGTGTGCGTTCTTTACGAATCTTTAAGTAACTGGCCAAAAGTTTTCCCATTTTATTCTTACCCCCATAGTATCTAGAGTTACATTTTAGTAGAGTATTAGAAGCAGCGTCTGTAGTGAATTTGTTAAAAGAGATTTTTGCGTCAATAAGAGCTTTAAGGGAGGAATCAGATTTAGAAGCAAAATAAGCAAGTTCAAGGGCTTTAAAGTCAGCCAAAATTTTCTCTCCGACTTGGCCTCTCGAATTTTCTTGCGTCGAGATACAAAATTGATAATAAAACCCCTAGAGGCTGTTTTAATGAATCCCAAACCATAACAAAAGGGGAGTCGGGGGTTTGATTTAAAAGAAAACATTTCTTGGCAAAGGCAGTGAATTCGGAACAAAAGGAGGGTTCCAAAAGTAAAGCATTATTAAACCGCCATCTGCCAGAGTGAGGAGAGAATGGGAGAAGGTCAAGGTCTACAAACACTGGGGCATGATCGGAAAGTAAAATGGAGCCAATTTCATAACGGATAGCATGTTGGGATAAGGATTTGCTGAGAAATATATGATCAATGCGGGATTGGGATTGGTGAGGAGGAGAGAAAAAACTATATTCTCTAAGGTCGGGATTGCATAATCTCCAAATATCTACTAAGGCATTGTTTTGAAAGGAGTTCACAAACTGTGTGTGCATTCTAGAGGGAACAAAAGTAACTTTCGAGTGACGATCAAGGAAGGGATCAACAATCTGATTACAGTCTCCTCCGAGAAGTATATAATCTCCAGAAAGGGAAGACAACTTGGAAGAGATAGCAGGCCAGAAAGATCTATCGATTCCAGTGGGGGCATACACATTAAATAAAGTGAGTGGGATGTTATCAATGAGTAAGTTAACAATGAGCCAACGACCATCAGCATCACATTCATGGGTAATCGAGGAAACATTTAACTTTTTATGTAACAAAAGTACAACACCATTTTTCCTAGACGTCGTAGGAGAACATAGAACATGACCCACCCAGGAAGGTTTAAGTTTCAAAGCCTCCGGTTCAGCAAGATGAGTCTCTTGAAGGAGGGCAACATCAGTTGTTAGTCTCGCTAAATGTGAGAGAACCCTCTGTCGTTTAATGGGATTGTTTAATCCCTGACGTTCCATGTCGTTACACGGAACTAAACAATTTAGAAAAACATTTGAGTGTAACATGCTCAGTAATGCATAAGAAATACAATGGAGAGAAAGTAAGAAGAATGAATAGGAAAAAAGAAGAAAGAAGGAGATAAAGATAAGATGAGAAATGGAAGAAAAAGAGGAATAAACTAGTACAGAGGTAAGATTGTATCGAAAAAGGGTAAAAGAAGAGGAAGGGAGAAACCATGAGAAATGCAAGAGAGAGTGCAAGGATGAGAGAGAGAGAGAGAGGACAGATACAAAAATACACAAAAAGACAGTACAAGTCCAAAACGAACGACTGAAAGACATACTTACGAAACGAAAAGTCCAGAACAGGGATGGGGATGGTGGTGGCGGGAGACGACGACGACAACAACCAGAACTGGCATCGAACCTCTAATACCATAAATCCAATGGGTAAGGTAAGAAGACAATAGGAGACATCAGGATAAAGATGAGAGGGGACACATCTGAAGAAATGAGAAAAAACATTAGGAAAAATACAAGGGTTTACAACATAAGACAGTCATTGTAACAGAAACAGTAAGGAAAACACATCATGCAACGGCAATGAAGAAAGTAGAATCGCAATGCAGCGGAATCAAAAAGGCAATGAACAACAAAGTCACTCATCCAGGTTTGGAGGTATCCATGACATCAGTAGTCTGTTGACGAAGGAAAGCTTGCAAGGCCCTTCGTAAGTGGTTGTTCTGTCTTTATAGGTGACCTTGAAAAGACATGGATGTAAGAGACCATACCTGGCACCAAGGGCTCTTAACTGCGGCCGTAAGTCCAAACATTTTTTCCTCCGATCTGTGGTGGCCTTGGAGACATCTTGGGAGAGATAGAGGCGATGACCTTCCCAGATAATCTGTTTTTTGAGCTTGGCGGCTGAAAGGACCTGCAAGAGGTCAGTATACTGCAAAAACAGCATAATTACACCCCTAGGCCTGGAGGCAACCTTAGGACCGAGATGATGGGCTCGCTGGATGTTAATGGAAGATAAGGCTGGATTGTCAAGAATCTTTGCAAGGAACGATTGGAAGAAGATGGTAGGATTGGACCCTTCTGAAAGTTCCGGAAGGCCATATAAGCGTAGGTTGTTCCTTTGATTTCTATTTTCCAAATCCTCTGTTTGACGCCGTAGGAGAAGAATCTCAGCTTCTATTGAAGGAATGCGAGAGGAGACAGAGTGAAAAGAGTCCGAGGATTGTTCCAAAATCGTGACACGTGAATCCAAAGATGACCATTTCTCCTGCATGGCCTGCATGTTTTTTGTGGTTGCTTCCATAAAAGGTTTGAAGGCCCACAATTCTTCCAAGATCAGGTCTACAGAGGATGAAGCGCCGCTCCCAGGGGATGACGGATCCTTCTTCAGATGTTTGGATGAGGTCATAGAGGATTGCATCTTCCCTCCATTTTGAGCCTTAGGGATAGCCCCATGTGTAGAGTCCGACTTCGAAGATTTACCCTCCTCCATTTCCTGGGTAGGTGAGTCGGAGTCAGAACCAATGGGTGGCTTCAGTAAATTGGTGAGTTTCAAAGTGCGAAGCTTCCCCAGGTAAGGCGGCCAGAATAGTGAAAGTGGAGGCAAAAAGTCAATATTAAGTATAAGGTTTTGCTGACTGGAAAAAGGTACATGAAGAGCAATAATATGAAAAGTCAGCACAAAGCCACGTCTAGAGGAAGGAGTAAACCACAGTTCAGTATCAGGTATTGTGCCATGCAGAAGAACACGTCAGGATGATAGAGCAACTCAAACGGATCAAGAGGTAAAGTACAATAAATTGATAATGACTATACACAAGGAGGAGAAAGCCACTGGAATAAATATAGCCACATTCAGAAACGCAGGAGTTCCTAAAAAGAACATCGACAGTCCTCCAAGCAGGAAATAATGATGAGAAAAGCCATATGAAAAGGTGGAGGAAGCAACGCTTAATTACCTGAAGCAAGTCGTGAAGAGAAACCTCCTGACGCAGTATTCCAATACATGACAAGCGAGAGGTCAGGTGTAAGAAGATTTGCATGAGCTGGAGACATGTGAATCCAAGGCCATGATGGAGAAAGGCAAAACAGTGAAGCAAAGAAGCAATGAAGCAGGAGGGCGATTAAATGAATTGCCACAGTCACAAAATGGCGCCAGAGACCATAAAGGGAAATGCGCGAGATATAAAGCGCCTAAGAAATCAACTCCTAGCTTAATTGGGCTCACCATTGTAGAAAGTGCAGAGAGTGTCCTCCGTTGACCGAGGATGAGGCAAAACAGCTTCAGGGAGATATAAGCCGGCCGCCTCCGAGAATCGCGGCCGGCGCACAAAATGGCGGCAGCAGCCGCGAAAACAGGACTCTCTTGCAACCGCCGAGAAAGTCGGGAAACCGGGAAACAATGAGGGCGCTAGGCTCTACTCATGTTCCGGTTCACGGGACTCAGGTCATGAAGGTAGCAGATACAATTAAATTGCCCCAAATGTGTCGAGTGTGAGGAGCGGCGCCGGAGCTCCGGGATTACGCCGCCATCTTGGCCAGCGTCCAAGCCACGGCCCCCGACTTTGACTTTCTAAGAAGAAGCATTTGTTCTGAGAATCTTCTCAAATAGAAGGAAGATCACAATAATAAGAGCAGTGGAGTCATCTTCCAGCAGTTCTTCAGAGGGAGATTTCATTCCTGAAGAACGTCCAAAGAAGAGGAAAGAAGCTCTAATTTGGACGTTTTTCACTTTTCCAGAATGTCAAAAAAAGGTTAATGCTCCAAAAGTAACCTGTAAAATTTGCCAAACAACTCTTTCAAGGGGTGATCCATGTAAAAAATACTCCTTTGGCACAGCAAATATGGTGCGACACGTGAAGAACTTGCACCCCAAGAACTTTGCTCGAGCTGCAAGACGGAGGTTGCACGAGAACCCACCTGCTGCTACACCAAGCACATCAACTGCGGCAGCAACATTTTCAGCAAGCAGTCCACACCCACATATTGATTCTGACTTTGCTAAAGTTAAAATTCTATGCATTTATTGCGATAAACTTTTGTGTTATGGGGAACAGTCTATAGACTTGATGAAACGCAGGATGCAGGTTCATTGCTGTCCTCGACATTAGTTGTTCTTTTTTTCATTCTTTTGTTCCGCTTGGAATTTGTTGAGAAAACACAAAAGAAATACAAAACAAAATAAAAACAGTTCTTTTTAGAACTACCTTCACTGGTCAAAGAAAGAACTATATTTCTATGGTAGTGTGTAAACGTTTGTGAGAATGAATGTGTAGTTCATAAATGAATGAATGAATATGTTACTAGTGTATGGAGAATGTGAAAGTGCAGAACTATAAGGAACTTCTACAGCATAAATCTATAAGGTGTTTATCTATAGTATACTGTAGTAGGTCCGAAGCACTTGAATGTATCATATGTACATAAATATGTTACAAGTGTATGCTTCAATTTGCGCTGCTGGTGAAAGTGCCTGGGTGAATTTGTATGTGTTAGGGGCGGATTTACAATCCCCTTGTGCCTCTTTTACACAGCCGTTGCGTCACTTTTGTGACACAGCGGTGGTGCAGAAGATGTGCCATGGTGTGTGCTATTAACAATGTGATGTATCTGGAGTGTGTATTACATTGTAAAGTGCTGCACCAGAAGAGGCTTTCTTGTGCAGAAGGGGGTGCAGCAAAGCCTCGTAAAAGTGACTGAGTGAAATGTATAACATTTTATTCAGTGACTTTTGAGCTTATGCTGCATCAAAACCTTGCACATGCTTGAATCAGGTTTAAGGATTGATACAGCATTGTGATCATAGGGCCCCAAGAGAATTGCTGGAGCTGTGTTATACTTGCAACCGACGTCAAGCAATAATTCATCCAAAAATTACTTTGCAATTTAGTTTTGTTATTATTTTATAATAAGAATATGAAATATAATCTAAAAAATAAAATACATATAAATATTTATATTAAAAATATAAGAAATTAGTATAAAAAGAAAGACATAATAATTAATACATGTATAAATTATCATTTACAAAACCTTTGAAATTCACAGAAAAAAACATAGGTTTCACACACGTTATAGTTAGGAATTAGCATTTTAAAAACCTTGGAAATTCATTGAAAAAAACATAAGTTTCTGTGAACATGGGGTGACCGCGGACCGGAATACCAAGCGAGGAGGCCGGATATAGTGGGCAATGATTGTTTATTTTTCACTGGATGCACACAGTACGATAAGGAGGTATAGAGAAAACGAAGAGGTGGCTCCACTGGATGACGTTTCGGTCTGGTCCGGTCACATCGGGGTCTTGGTCCTTCAAGGTTCGGGTCTGGGGTGGTCCTCAGAGGTTCCGGGAGAAAGAAGAAAAAATCAGAGGAGCCGTTAGTCCTGCCAGACTTTACTAAGCCGGAACCGTTAACCAACACCCGGGTACTCGTGAGAGGCGAGAAGGGACAGTGGGGGAGGAAGGTAGGGTCGGGTCTGGATATGAAAGGACGGAATCAGAGAGAGAGAAAACGTTTCCTGTGAGCGGGTTCGTGAGGGGAGGTTCTTTATCTACAGTGCTGTATAGGGCAATACAGTGCTATACAAATAATTACAGTGACTACGAGCGGCAGGGTGACTCTAAGGGTGACTCTACAATGCACCTAATGTGCTACAGGAGTTGTTCTCGGGTACTCACACGCTCCTCCGCAACTCTCCTGAGAGTTGCGGCCGCTCCCCAGCCACCTCCTGCGGACTCCACCAGTCCTCGCTCCACTCGTCTTCTTCCTCAGTCGCCTTCTCCGTCACCGCTCCGGTCTGGTTCTCCTGCCACGAGATCGTAGATCCGACGCTCGTCTGGTCCCTGCTTCCGGCTTTTCCAGCGTCCGGGTCCGGGTTAGAGGAGGGACTTCCGAGGTCGTGGTGGTGTGCTTCCGGGGAGAAGTCGTTCCTGATTGGTTCCTGGAAAAGAGGACAGAGGGGTGGGGTTCTGGTAGGTAAGGATGTTTCTAGGGATGCTCCGGGATCGGCTTCCATGAGGGGTGAATGTCCGAAGAGACGTGGCCCAAGCGAGGTAGGGGACGATGCCGCATCAGTTTCACACACGTTATAGTTAGGAATTAGCATTTAAAAAACTATGCAAATTCATTGAAAAATCACAGGTTTCACACGTTATAGTTAGCTGAACATTTCTCGCATACAAAACCTTTGAAATAGCTCAGCTAACTATAACTTGCGCGCCCACAATGCACTGCTGAAGACGTTACATATTACATCACTCATAACATGGTCAGTGACATCACTCATGACATCACTGATGACATCTCAAATGACATCCCTGATGACATCACTGATGACATCATCCTTGTGGCAGACCTCCTCTTACTGTAATATAACCTTTGATACACACGATCAAAAATAGAAACTAAAATTTTCAAAAAAATGGAGATACCAATTCCAGTTAGAACAACCTATTGAGTAATCCCAAAATGTACATACACATCCACTCATTCACCAACAGTTCTATATAGTCACTCATACACGTACTCACTCATATGTACTCATACACCTATACATCCTGTTATACACCGACATTCATCTATAGAGTTACTCACACACCTACTCACACATGCAAATAAAATATCAAATATCCATTTACTTGCATATACAGCTATACACCCACCACTACACTAACTTCTACAGAATCGTAGACATACTTACTCTCTTAAACAATCACTTATAGAAACACATACTTATTTATACAGGAAGTCTTAGAATCTCTCGCTCTCAGATATACTGACTTATATACATCAATACTCACATATACTAGTTTAAAACATATGTAGTTACTCATAAAGATACTAACACACCCATACACACACTCATCCACCCATACAGTCCTGCACACATACTGTCTTCAAAACACATACAAACAGTGAGTCAGTCATTTATGCATCTGTGCGCTAAGTAATAATCCCCACCGAACCGTACAAACACTCATTTTGGTACTCAAAAAACCAACTAATAACCCATATACACACTCATGTAGCTACTCCCCAACCCATGCAGCCACTTATATACAAAGTGAGACACTGATACAGATATTTAAATATTTAAAGATTACTCGCTAGTACACCTATTCACTAAGATATACTTAATAAGTCAGTTATACAATCAATTTTACAAAAAAAACATCCATTTAGACACATATTTACCCATTTATTCTTCCATCGACCTTTAGATATACATATATAAAAACATTTATTTTTCAGAAAGACACACATTCACTGGATGATGTCATCAGTGATATCATCAGGGATGTCATTTGAGATGTCATCAGTGATGTCATGAGTGATGTCACTGTCCATGTTATGAGTGATGTAATATGTGACGTCATCAGCAGTGCATTGCGGGCGCGCAAGTTATAGTTAGCTGAGCTAACTATAACGGAGGAATTTCAAAGGTTTTGTATGAGAGAAATGTTCAGCTAACTATGCCGTGTGAAACCTATGGTTTTTTCAATGAATTTGCATAGTTTTTTAAATGCTAATCACTAACTATAACGTGTGTGAAACCTATGGTTTTTTCAATAAATAAATATATATATATATATATATATATATACATACATACACACACACCTTTTGGCTCCTCCCCAGAGAAGTAGTTTTCTTCCACCTCATGCTGTTGACTGTTTGGTGTATTATCTCACCTCCTAATAGGTGCACTTGCTTGGCAATACATGCAGATCTAGTTTACAGCTAAAAAGCAGACTACACCATCACACATCAATCTTTTCTGTTATTTCTTTTTTACTGCAGCAGGTGTATGCTTTCTCATGTCTTGAGTCAGACTTTCAGTATCTTATCTACTGCTCTTGACTGTCCTCACTGCCTCCTTTCAATGCTAGCTTCAGATTTCCCACTATCTCTGATGATCAGTAAGCATTAAGTATTTGTTTACATGTCCACGTTAATTGAGTTTATGGCATTATTTGAAACCCAGTGAACATTTTCACTGTGCAAAAGTAATCTTTTAGCCTCGGACGTGATCTTGCTCAGCAGTGACCATTTTGTTTTCTCTTTCAAGGTGCAGGGCTTTCACACAGTGAACCTGCAAGACATTCTTCTTTATTTTACCAGGGTTGGACTGGCCTGTATGGCAATCAGGGAGTGCCCGATGGGCTGGTCTGATAGATCAGTGTGTGGGCCGGTTTTGTAGCAGTTTGTGATCTGTTTCATGGCAAAATGGACCTGTCTTTTACTGTTGATTTCCTAATATTACCACAAACATTGTCTGCAGCAATCACACAAATGCATCCAGTTTTACATACCTTGCAAAATACCCACACAGGTCGCTTTCAAAGTTCGAAATTGCCATGATTTGCAAATGTGAGACACATTTTGTAGCTATATTGTCTGCTACATTTGGAAGGGTCTCTCTGTCACTTCTCCCTTTGCTTCTTGCAGTGCTGTATCACTTGGTGTCAGTTTTTTTACCTTAATTAACCTAGAGGCAAAATATCTAGCGCAGGTTCAATACAAATTTGCTGAGCATTATAGTGTTGCAGCACAGTTTAAAAGTACTGATGCAATAAAACTGACATTCTTTGAGGAATAGTTAACAAGACTGGCAGATGTGTTTAGTTCCAAGTGTCTTGGGCCCTTTTGATTAAATATGGATTGCGCAAACCTTTCTTGTCCGCCATACTCGGGGCTCTTGTGATGTTTGCCATTGTTTATGTTCAAATTACATAGAGGGTAAAGCAAGCATTGTCAAAGCCAATAGGTCTTGTCTTTGGAAACTATTGACTTTGCCAATAGTTTTTAGAGATGCTGTGCGGCATGGCTAAAGGGGGAACCAAAAAAACTGATCCAAGTTGGAGTGGTAAATAAAATCAAAGGTAGAGCCAAAGCAGTTTCTTTTAGTCAAAAGGTAGGTGGAAGGAAGCAAAAAGGAGAGTGGGGGTGGCACTTGTGGGAGGAAGGATCACAAAGCATGAGAATAGAAGCAACACAGAGGACAGCAAGAGAAGGTACAAAAATGGACAAGAGAGGCAATGTGGAGCACAGGCGAACACAAGCACATGGGTGAAAGAGAGCACAATGTGAAATGGGGAGAAGCACATGGAGAGAAGCACACAAGCAAGTACACCATGAAGGGATGTGGGGGAGTTCCTTCTCAATGTTCACATATTGATTTCTATTGTTAAGGCAGACAGGCTGATGACATGCAAATGTTTTATAATCTGTGCTATGGCTTAGTTTTACTAGGTACCAAGATGCATAGTTTCAGACAGGAACAATTTATATGTGAGTAAACAATCCTGTGCCATAACGTTTCTGTGAAAACAAAAATCAAGAAATAAATTGTAAATGGTTGTTCAAAATTAATAGATTCTACTGGTATTAAGTCATGTTTAGTGAAATGGTGGTGGTTGTTAGGGTGGGGGTGGTTAGAGTGGTGGTGGTGAGGATGATGGTGAAAAAGGGTGTTGGTGGTAAGGCTGGGGATGGTGGTGGTGAGGGTGGTAGTGGTGGATGTTAGAGTGGTGGTTAGGGTGGAGGCAGTGAGGGGTGTGGTGCTGAGAGTGGTGGTATGGGGTGGTAGGGTAGTGCTGGTGAAAGTAGTTGTTTGGATGGTGGGTGTTGATTTGGTGGTTAAGGTAGGATGATATTGGTTAGGGTGATGGAGGTGGTTAGGGTAGAATGGTAATGGTTAGGGTGGTGGAGGTGGTTAGAATAAGATGGTGGTTCGTGTCAGGTGGTGGTGCTTAGGGTAGGCAGGTGATGGTTATTAGGGAAATGCTGGTTTCCCTAATGCCGGTGAGAGCAAAAATGGACATGGAGCAGTAAACTTATCAACATGGAACGCGAGTGGTTGTGACAATGTGCTACGGGAAGGCGTTCCATCGCACCCTATCGATGTAATGGTTGAGCCAGACAGGGGAGCCCTTGGAACCAATTGTTTAGATAAGGCGCTATGAGTAGCTCCTGTATCAACCAGAAACTGATCAGTAGAACCCAAAACATGTGCTGTAACATAGGGACCCCTCTGATCTACTGGAACTTCAACTGATTCCTTACCCCATCCTAGGCAATCCTATGCATAAGCAGAATCTTAAAAATCAGACGGCACTTAGTCGGACATTTGATATTGGTTCCTTCTATCAAAAGTGTTAAACCCATCCTGCCCACGTGTATTAGCATCAAACCTAGCACGATCATTCATGCTTCCTCTAAGCCCTGAATATCCTGAATGACTTCTCATTTGTCCCTGACCACGTGGACACTGCTGAGCACGCAGCACTGGACAATCATAAATCCAATGTCCACATTTCTTGCAGTACGCACACTGGTCAACAGACAAATTCGAACGAGTATAGGAAGGAAAGGACAAACCATAAGATCCACGTCCACCTCTATCATTACCTCTAGAAGGCAGACCATAAGCCTGAGCCAACATAACTTTTGTTTTCAACTCTTTAGTCTTTTTATCCTCATTACCCTTTGCTTCTAATTCCTGGCGTTCATAATACTGAGCCATAGTCAAAAGAGAAACCGGAGAAGAGGTAGTCCATGAACTCTCACTGGCCTTTAGGTGACTAGCTATTCCTGGCTAAAGGTTTGCAACATATTTATCGACAAACAGATGCCTACCTGTGTCATCTGTCAATGACTGGCCACTAAAATTGTGGAATGCCTCCTCAAAGCGTGTAAAAAAATCTGAAACCGATTCATCTGCTTTTGCTTACACGACGCTAATACAGCCCAATCTATCTTTTTAGGGGGAATAATCGTCCTTAACTTAACTAATATAGCTGTAGGGAGATCTAAAATCAATTTACACGGTTTCTGTGCAGGTTCCCACTCTACATCCATTTGTTCTAACTCTTTCCATAATGCCCCAAAAGTTGCACGATCATCAACTTTACGCACAGTTCTCCACATGTCAGGCGGCAATATCAATCCGAAAAATAAATCAATATCAGGCAAAGTCATGGTACAAGAGCAAATAGCACCCTCAACTTCCTCATAAAAAGCGTCTGGATTTTTGCGCGGATCAGGCAATGCATTTTTAAGGTCCATAACATCCGCTCTATTCCAAGCAGTATAGACCCAATTATAAATAAAGTAACTCTTTGAATCAGCAGAACTTTTATCGTCATCTGTTCCCTCGCCTCTAGGAGGAACATACAAAGGCGCGGCTTCCCGCATAGGTTTTGCATGAACTATCATAGTCTTATCTGTTCCGAAGATAGAAGCTTGTGCCACGCCGGTCTGAGATGTTTGTGCAGCTGCATCTGCTTCCTTTTTCTCCTCTCGCAAACGGACTGCCTCAACACGTAATTTAACCAAACGCCTGATAGAGTCAGCCACCTGAGAAAAGAGAAAAAGACCATCACACATTTGCTCACAATCATTTGCTATATCAACAGTCTTCAATTCCTCAGAATGTTTCCTAAACCGTTCAACTACTTCTGCGGCAAACACCTCTGTAAAATATACTTACTCCCTTTCCTGCCAATTCTTCATGTCATCTAAAAGTTCAGAGGCAGAAGCAGTATTACGGACGGCTTTGCGAGCAGCAGATCTAAGCTCAGCAGAACCCGCAGTGGGCAACATAGAACGAGTTTCCCGCGCTTTATCCTGATCTGTAGAAAATTCCTCATCGGACTTATGAGGAGCGGAAGGGAAAATATACGGAGGTGGAGAGCGATCTAATAACAAGAAATCATCTTGCGGTTTATTAAGGATAGGATAAAGGGGTTGCCTAATAGCGTATTGGCCAGTTACCTGTAAATGGCGCTCCCTATCCTCTCTCTCTTTTAGTTCTTTTGTTTCCTTGTTTTTTAACTCTAATGCTTTCGCATAAATGTTCTTTCGCTGTTCTTTTTCAATCAAGGCTTGCTCACGCTTCATTTGTTCATGCACTTCTTTCTCCCACATTCGCACACAGTCAAGCATATCTTGCCTAGTCTTTCGCTTAAACAAACAGTGCTCCACATACTGAATTTTTCGCCAGTCAAATGACCCATGCATAGGCCAATGCAACTCAGGATCCTTACGAGTATATTTTTTCCATAACGTGCTGTACATTATAGAAGAAATACCATACTTAATATACATGTCCCTATTAGGGGTCCTCTCCGGAGGGGCCGGTTGTTCTTCATCGAGTCTCAAACTGGTACCTTTACAAAAGCAACACATTCTATGAAGTGTGCTAGAAACAGGCATGCCAAAAATAGTGCAAAATATGCAGTATTATAATCAAAGTAGCGCTTAAAGTACTCTTTTTTTAAAAAAAATATTTTTATTATGATTTTTCCATAACAATTTTACCCCACTCATTGTTACAATTCACAGGTTTACAACACTGGGGCATATATATGGTCATACATTGTATTTGTCAAAATAACTGAATAGTAAATAAATATAATACATATCTTACAACATCAGTCCTCCAAATCAAATTATACATAAAGCATTAACCAAATTTCAAAGCTAACACAAAGGTATATCCTAATGTTAGCCTATTACCCGATTCCCATCCTGTTTTGTCTAGTCTTCCACTCCGTGATAGGTTGCCATATCGCCTCTCCCAATTCCTTTTTCCTTCTCCCCTTCCTCTCATAAACAGCCTTCTCCAGATTATATGCAGCAAGCAAGCCTGCTAACCAAGTTTGAAATGTTGGTGGTGCCTTATCTAACCATGCCCTTGCTATGTTGATACGATAGACAGCCGTCATCATAAACAAGAACCCTGTGTGGTCGCTTTCCTGCTCACTCTTCACCCCCAGTAGTAATAATTCATCATTTAATGTAATCTTAATTTTTAGTGATTTCTCCAAGAAATCTTCCATAGCTCTTTGCAGGGTGTAGAGTTGGGGACATTGTGCAAACATGTGTACTATATCAGCTTCTGCTGCATTGCATCTAGGGCAGGTTGTGCCTTCCGTCCCTCCCCACTGTGCAATTTTTGCTGGCGTATAGTAGAGACTATATATTGTCTTATAATGCTGTGACTGCAGTGTTGCTGAATACAGGACTAAATTGCCTAGATCTAAAGACTGCTGAAACCCTTCCGGAGAGGTCTCCACCTTTTCTATCCATTTTTTGGAGAATTTCTCTCTGTCGTCAGTTTTATATGCCTGCAATTCCGCATGTAACTGCCGTATCTTGCACTGTCTACTCTGTTCTATATATTCCATTAGCCTGCACTGTTTAAATCCCAGCCGTCCCCCCCTCTTATCTCTCAGATAGCTCCTAACCAAAAGGTATTAGAGGGTATATCAAACTTTTTTTGTAGTTCTACAAATTGTATTATCCCCCCATTAATATCCATAAGATCTCCTATTTTCTTAATGCCCTTATCATTCCAAATCCGCATTATTCCATCTCTAAATATCCCCCCCGGAAGGGTTTCATTAGCCATCAGTCTGGTATATCTACTCAATCTACCTATGCCTAATTTTTTCCCCACACCTTTCCAGATTGTATACACTGCTTTTAAAGTTTTAAATCTAGTGTTCTTAAAAATTCCATAATCTATTGTGTTCAGTAGTCCATCCACCGCTCCTGCCCCCAATACAGTTCTATACACATTAATATATTCACATCCTCCCCCTAATAAACCCTGAGCGTACTGTAAAGCTGCAGCCCAATAGTATAATTTAAAATCCGGTGCGCCCCACCCCCCTTTTTCACGTGTAAGTGTCATATACCTATAGGCTCTTCTGGTTTTCCCTTGTGCCCATACTAACCTATTTAGAATTTTTTCCATCTTAACAAACCAAGAGTGTTCAAAAAATAGAGGTATGGCCCTAAACAGATAAAGCAGTTTCGGGAGTGTGACCATTTTAATTACGTTTATACGTCCCATTAGAGTCAGGTGTAAATTATGTATTCGTTCCGTATTGCTTTTGATCTTAGCTAATAATGGTTCCATATTTAACTTCACCAACCCCTCTAAATCTGCTGACACCCTTACTCCTAAGTAAGCTGCCTCCTTGACCACTCTGGGGTCTGAATAGCATATATATCCATTCATGATAATCTGAGTTTTCCCCTTATTAATTGAGTATCCCGCTAAGGCTCCAAAGGCTGTTGCCTCCTTCTCAATTTCCCTTATGGCCCTTTCTGGTTCCGTGGTTACCAGCGCGACATCGTCTGCGTATGCAAACACTTTATGTTCTTCCTCTTGTATCACTACTGGTGGGATGTTAGTATTGTCTATCAATCTCCTAAGAAGTGGGTCCAGATATAAGGCGAAAAGTAAGGGTGATGCCGGGCAACCCTGTCTGGTGCCACGTGTGATCTTTACCGTTTTTGTATATAGCTTATTTATTTTCACCCTGACCTTTAGTTGCATATATAAAACCTGTATAGCGCTGATATATCCCTCCCCTATATTGAACCACTCCATTACCTTCCACAGAAATTGCCAGGAGACCCTGTCGAAGGCCTTCTCAGCATCCAGAAAAATAGCTGCGACAGGGTCCCCTGCTACCTCAGCCGCATCTAGTATTGTAATTAGCTGTCTAGTGTGCTGAGTGGTCCCCTTCCCAGGGATAAAGCCGTGTTGTGTCTTGCTTACCAATTTCTCTATTACTCTACTCAGCCTTTGCGCAAGTGCTTTGGCATACATTTTGGCGTCCGCATTTAGAAGGGTGATGGGTCGATATGACCCGGGATCTAGTGGGGGTTTGTCCTTTTTAAGTATAACTATTATATTTGCTTCATCCCAGGACTGTGGTGCAGATTTCTGCATCTGTGCCTGTCGGAATGTCTCTAGCATATCAATCCCAAGCCTTTCCCAGAATATTTTGTAAAATTCGGCGGGGATTTGATCTGGCCCCGTAGCCTTACCCCCTGGTAGATTATACACTGCCGTTTTCAACTCCTGCAGTGTAAGTGGTATGTCCAGTTTCTCTCTTTCTTCCCTGTCCAGTCTCTAGTGTGATATCCCTACCAGGAAGTCCCTGCACTCTCTTCCTAGATCCTCTTCCTTTTGATCATACAGCTTCTCATAAAAATCCCTAAATACCTCCTGGATATCTTCCATTTCATTTACGACTACCCCATCAGTGTTTCTGATTTCTTTAATCTCCCCTGCAGCTGAATTTTGCCTGATTCTGATAGCCAATAGTTGTCCTACCCTCTCGCTGTACTCATAACACTTTTCTTTTTTGGCGAGGTAGTTTCCAGCCGTCTTTTCCATTAAGACTTCTCCTGTCTCTGCTTTCTTAATTTCCATATCCAATAGTATATCCTCTATCTCTGTTGTATTTGATCTAGTGACTGCTCTATTTAGTCGCTCTTCTAGCCTACTCATTTCTCTTACCCACCTGTCCATCCTTAATCTCTCCATCTTGCCCCTCTTAAGCGTATAACTCAGGGTCTCCCCCCTTATCCCAGCCTTAAATGTATCCCAGACTATTTTTGATGAGGCTGTTCCCCATTTAAATTCCCAGAACTGTTCTATCCACTCATTCATCCTACTAATATATCTTTCATCCTTTAACAGCCTTCTTTCAAAAGTCCATACATACGGTTTACTCCCTCTGTCTGCCCTTGGCATGGTTACTATCAAGATATTGTGATCCGAAATCATTCTGGGCATTCGTTCTATCTGAGCCTTGCTTATTTTATCGTTAGACAGCAGAATATAATCCAACCTAGAGATTATTTTGTGAGGGGCCGAGTAAAAGGTACCTCCTGAGCCTAATGGGTTATAATGAGACCACAGATCACATAAAGCGTTATTCTGCATTAAATTGTTTAAGGCATGACATATTTTCTTTTTCCAACCCCCATACCTCCCTCCACTTGGCCCCCCCAAACCGAATAAGCCGTTAATATTAAAATCGCCGCAACAAATGACAGTCTCTGGCCATAGTGCTAACTCTTGATCTAGCCATTCGAATATCTCGGGATTATCATCATTAGGGCCATATACAGCTACAATTGTTATATTCCCAGCCGTAGTTTCTACTTCAATTATGGCCCATCTCCCCTCAGGGTCTTCTTTCTTCCTTCTAAGTTTTATAACTCCCTTCCTTGCCAATATAGCTACTCCCTTTGTTCTTGTATCCTGATTTGTGCTAGCCAGTACCTCATAGCCCATCTGTTCCAATCTATATTTTTCCTTTCCCATTATATGTGTCTCCTGTAAGCAGATCACATCTAGTTTTAGTAACCTAAACATCGATGCCGCCTTTTGCCTTTTTCCTCCGTCATTTAAACCGCATATATTCACTGTTGCAATTCTTAATGCCATATTTTATTTAATATAGTCCCTTCTGTTGCAAGTTTTATCTCCTTAAAGTTCGCTCTTTTGTGTTGTTTTCTCATTTTTGACAAATCTTTCCCCACCCCCCCCTCCCTCCCTTTCCCTCCCTAGGCTTCCCCTCCCCCCCCCTTATACAGGCAAATAGGTCAATCCTGACCTATGTGCTGACTGCTAGCATTGTAGCGTCGCTCTCCCTCTCCTCTCCCTTCCCGCCACACCAGGAGCTTATTCCATTGACCAAGAACCCATATTCTTGCTTCTCAATTCCCCTTGCGTTGCTCCGTTAGCTCTGCGAGGTACTCCCCTGCTTTTATCTCCGAGAAGAACATCCTAGTGTGACCACCCATGATGACCTTGAGCTTAGCTGGATACATCAGATACGCTTCTGCCCCTTGTTGCTGTAATGGGGTTATCAATTGCCTTAATCGCCATCTCCTCTCCACCGTGACGTGGCAGAAGTCTGGTCTTGCAAAGAAGGTGGATCCCTCTGCTTTTCTTTTAGAGTCTGGCCTTGCCTTTTCTATCACCTCCTGCCTTACCAGAAAATTGCCAAAAAATACTAGCATTGCTCTCGGCATATTGCCCTGCGCCCCTCCTTGTCTTTTCTTAATTGTAAATGGATATCTGTGGGCTCTTTGAACCTCATCCTCCCATCGCCACCTAGCCTCAGGGAAGGCTCCCTGTAATAGCCTAATTACATAGCCCCTGGCATCTTGTCCTTCCACTCCTTCCTCCAGTCCCAAGAGTCTTACGTTATTTCGTCTCTGACGATTTTCAAAATCCTCAACCTTCCATTGCAAATCCTCCACTATCTTAGACTGTTCTTTTTTGAATTTATGCCAATCAGTGACTTCGTCCTCCAGATTTCCTGTTCTTTCTTCTACTGACACCACTCCCCCCTCCACCTCCTCATATTTTTTATTCATCTTCCTGATAGAGGTTTGTATCTTTTTTGTATCGTGCCTGGCTCTGCGGCTCTCTGTCCTTGCCTCTCCTTGGATTTGCTTCAGCATGTCCACTAGTAGGTTGAGGGTGGCGTGGTCTTCTCCCCTTCCCCCATTCTTTTCTTGACCCCCTTGTGTCTCCTGCAGTCCTTCCTGGAAAAGACCCGTGGTGGCGGAGTAATCCCACATAAGCTTTTTATTTACTTTAGCATTTAGACTGCGTTTTATAACTGACTTTTTCTTCTTTTGTTTTTTTGCGCCTGGTAATTCCGATTCTGAGCTTTCTTCCTCCTCAGTTGATAAGTCAGTAGACTCTATCTCTTCTCCCTCCTCTCCCTCACTTGTTGAGGTTGAGCCTTCATCCACCGTGTAGAACTTATCTCCTTCTCGTTCTCTCTGTGAATCCAGGCTCACCATACTCCCCCAATTTGCGTTTGCTCTTACATTAGTATCAAGCTCATCCTCTACTTGTAGTAATGCGTCTAACATTGAGGCATTGTTTAAACTGTCAGTCTCCCTTAATATGGACCTGCCACCGCCAGTACCTTTCCCTCCATGTGGTCTGCTCTCCCCCAAGCAGAGGGCTGGGCTCTGGAACGTTGTTTCTGCCTTTCCCAGTGCCTCCATTGCTTTGACTGATTCCGCCGGTGCACTCTCCAGCACAGCACTGGGCGTGCGCATCTCCGCGTTCTCCTTTGGTTGCTCAGCAACGTTGACGCTTCTTTCCGCGAGGCGAGTCTGCCTCTCACTGCCGCCGGCTGAGTGACCGCCATTACTCGCAAGCTGTCCCTCAGTAGGCGCTTCCATCTGTTCGCCGCTCCCAGCCGCCAGCGCCTCGTTGCCTCCGCTGTCAGCTCTATCGCGGCCATCGGCACCCAGCACCTCCTCCTTCCGTGACTGCCTACTCAGCGCGGGGACGGCCACCGTCTCTCCGCCAGCTCCTGAGCCGCCAGATGGAGTCACAGGTACCGCTGCCATGGGACCAGATTTCTTGACAAATGTCTCCGAAATGGTAGACTGCCTCAACGCTGCTTCTCTCTCCTTATCTTTGATTATAGCGCAGCTCTGTTTCTTGTTTTCTATGCGCTCCGCGCCGGCCTGTGCTCTTGCCTCCGCTTTTCTCTCCCTTTCCGCCTTTCGCTGTTGTGCTTTCTGTACAGCGTTTATTGCGGGAGTTGTTTTCTTGTTTAGCATCGCAGTTTTTGGGATGGCCCCCGGTCCGTTGCCTTCCATAGACCGCGCCGCCATCCCGGTCTTCTCCCAGTTAGAAGCTCCTACCCAGCGTTTCTTCTGCACCTCGCTCCAGAGCCTTATTGCTGTCCAGTACACCAGCCACATAATCGCCTTTATTTACTGCATACTCCTGGTTGCTTAGTCAGTCCAACTTCTAGTCAGGAGCGGGAGTGTAGTGCGACTGCTCTCTACAATGGACTAGCGGCCATCTTGCCTCAAAGTACTCTTTGTACGTAGCGCCGTTCAAACAAATTCAAATAGAGAAAAATCTCCTCATTACCTGCCTAGATGAATTGCAATTTATTTATACCTTACAAACAAATGCAAATATTGGCCAATCCTTCAAATCAAAAGCCACAGTAAGTGTTACTAAACTACCTTACCAATCCAAGGCATCAAAAACCAACAGCAAGTGCCGCAGAACGACTCTTACCAATCAAATGGTGTCCAGGTTCCAACTGGCAAGTTCTCAAATCGACCAAATGGTCACTGCACGGCGAATCAACAGAAGAGATCTCAGTCGAGGACAGGGCACCACCTGGATGGTCAGATCGAAAAGAAAGGAAAAACGCCGTGGTTGCCAAGACTCAGGTCTCCTCAGGCAGCGATCGCGTCCAAAGCGAGATTCCAATCCTTCATTTCGACCAGTCGTTCGGGCATCCAAATCGCCGATGAGCCCCGTGTTGGAAGCGCCAATTTGTAGTTGTGGGCCTCAGCAAGGCCTACCAGTGCTAGGGGTTCTCCCTTCTCTGCATAGAGTCCTCAGACCATCGAATAGAAGTTGGCACAGAAACTAGAATAGAAAATACAGAGTTTATTAAACCTCATGAGGTGGAACTACATTCACACAGCACCCTTCGGTAATGTATGAAGTAGCACACTGAATGGAAGGAGCTTGGTCCTTTTATACCCAAACAGGGGCTCAAATGAAGGCGGTACAAGTACGAAATGCTGGTTTTAGGTACATATAAGGTCATACAGAAAATGCACAGTCAACAAGTGGGTGGAGCTAACAGTTGCTAATTCCGGTGAACACATCCTGATAGTTACAGACTGGGGACAGCTGCAAGGACAGCTGCAAGCTCAACTGAGCATGTGCGAAGCAGAAAAGGCTAAATATATCTCGTCTCTAGGCAGATTTCAAGAGCAGTTAACAGGAAGGTAGGACAGAGCACATGGTAGCACATGGCAAACAAAATGGCTGACAGAAATACAAAATGGATTCCACAAAACGGCCAAGACAGTCTCTAAATACAGGATTGCTTCTGCTAATGCTAACCTTATCGCTGCCAAATTACAACATGTGTAGGTTGGTTTTGTTTTCCTGGACTTTCTCATTTTCATGGGCTATTTCAATGGTTTCTTTCCATTTGACTGTAACTGGAAACCTAATTTCTTGATGATTCTCACAGGGTGCACAGCATAGTCCCTCAAGCCAAGGGATAGAGCAAACCCAGTACCAAACAGATATCTAAGATTGAACCAGTACACCTTATTTTGCTTAGTATAGGCCACACTTCTGTTGTTGTCCACCTTGGTATGGTTGCACAATTGGTGGGGTGACGGGAACGCAAAAGCTCAAAAGTACAGGCATCCTACTTACCACTACTTTCTCTTTTGGGAGACTCCGGGGGAACGTCGTCCTGGTATCATCCTGACCACAGTGATTACAGACACCTGAAGACAATGGGAAAAGGGACAAAGAAAAGAGAAGAGTGACTAGTGGAAATCTCAAAGATCATACATACCCTTTGTAATTTGATATTCCTTTTACGTTACAATTATGTTTCAATAAATTACACTAAAATTGAGCCACATATCAGGCCTCCTAGATTTTGTTTCTGCCCATCTCTCCGGCAGGGTCTTTTGAACCTTTTTCCTTAGCCTGTTTGTCCTTTTCCATGTTTGGATTTGTAGTTGGTCTTGAATGTGTTGATGGGCCCTCCTTTTGAACTCCTTGAGTGGCTGGAGTCGAAGCGCTTGAACGTTACCATGAAAAAAGAGGTGGAGGAGTAAGCACTCATACAGCCCACCAAAGCAGAACTCACAGAGCACAAAATGGTAGGATGCTGGCAGGAAAAAAAACTAAATAAGCTTCCAATTGGATCAGTCAACTCCTACTGTATTCAGAGTTGGACCGTTTGGAGTGGGAAGGCCATCCCTAATGGAAGAAGATGTCTCACACACATAATAATGTCATGCTTCATCATCCACATCCTCGCCCCACCCTGGTAAGATGGTACTTCCAGGGTGGACTAAACCTCTGCGAAGAGTTGGCTGTAGGAGAGAGTTCTTTCATAAAACTAATGGACAGGAATGGGATCCAGATAATATAAAAATACCTTAGGGTTCCTCGGTTATCACCTTTATTAGTGAGGACTCTAGATATACTAAAACACTTCTCTCAACAGGCAATGACTCAGGCCAGTCTCTAATTTTCCAACATGTTTGTGCCCCCAGTGATTAGCCTATTAGGTCTGGGGCATTCATCAAGGCTAATGGATGCCTATATTAATAGCCTAAGTGTCTACTAGACCCTAGGTGTTGATGCAAGTGCATCAACCACTATATGCACCCATATGAGTCCTACCTGGACTTCTAATTTCCCAAATTCCCATTAAAAGGGGATCAAAAGAGAAGACAGTTTATACACGTATGCGTTTCAAAGTGGGATGCAGTGTAAAAACCTCTAATGCATTTATTGCTGCAGAGGGAGGAGTTTTTCCAGATGCTTTCCCAGGGTTCATCTATTACAACCAAATACTACCCAACATGTGCAAGAACAGAAGGTGACATTGAATAATGTCTGAGGTCAGTTAGTGCAGTGGGTTAATACATGGGTGAGAGGAGTGTCTGATTCCCCATGCACACATCAAAGACGTTATTACACTTAATATGTTTTTTTTATAAAATAATCTTTTTTATCATTATACAGATATTTGCTTCACCTACTAAATGCTTACTGTACTGGGTAATATAGAGGATTTAGAGTGTTTGTAAATCCTACACCTTACCCTAGGCTTTAGAGGATACCGATATGCTGGTCTGGGAGGGAGTGGTATCCTTCATAATCCCTCTCTGAGGATTCATAGGTTGGGGAGAGACACAAAGCACAAAAGAAAAGAGAAAAAACTTACAATTTTATAAGAAGAAATGTCCAATAAAGGATCACATGGAGTCGTTTGACCTCACAAAACCATTTTCTGTAGTAAGGAATGTATGTCCTGTTGGAATGATTATTTCATTGGTACACAACTCAAATCATTAGGATGTGTCAGACTAAATAGCATCTTAGTCTGTGTACTGTATGTCTAGATCAGTATCCGGCAGGGAATATGTGCTAAGAAAACAATACTATAGTTCTTAGCAGATTGGCTTCATATTATTGAACCATTTGTCTTTTGAGCTAACGCTCAAAAAACAAAGCCACTCAATTTCCAGGTATGCCATGCTTGCACTGCTCCAAACACTTGCACTTAACCAGTTCTAAACACTGGCAGCCATCATGATAGATAAAGCGACATCTCACCAGACAGTACAGATTCCCTTAAAACAGCATAAATATTGCCCAAACATAACTCATGTGCAGAAGAGAAGTAATCTGTATGGTTTCCGTACTCGATGCTTACTTCACAGCCAGAATCACAATATTTCTAGCAAATGGATTTAGAGCTGTCACGCATGCACACCTGAGGCTCGCGGGTGGTCAAAAATTGAGAAGAAAAGTTCCCCCTGCTGGCCACCCATTTCTCCTTACTTCATCAAAAGGGTCACTACTCTTGTGAACCCAGCATCTTCCACCCCATCCCGCTGGTAAGAGGAGCCTCAGTAGCGGAGTCATTAAAAACCTTCCGGAGCAATTTATTTATTTGTGTGTTTGTATCGCGCTGGGATCGACTCCCGAAGGAGTATCTCCGCGCCTTTGGCAGCCATAATGCAAATAACGAGTACTGGCAGTGAATGCTAGCAGTTTTGGAATAGGAAAGTTTTTAATTGTTTCCTAAACGGGAGGTGGTCCTTACAAAGTCTCAAAGTTAGTGGGAGACTATTCCATAGGGTTGGGCCAGGAACTGAAAGGGCTCTGTCTCCTTGTCTTGCTTTTTTTGCTCTAGGAACATGCAGCAAGGCCTGTTCGCTAGATCTCAGAGAGCGCGTGGGTGTGTAAAGAGAGAATTTATTGGACAAATAAGCAGGGCCCTTCCCCTGTAAACATTTATGTATTATACAGCAGGTTTTGAACTTCACCCTCTGTTTGATGGATAACCAGTGCAGCATGGTCAGAAGGGGTTTAGAGGGGGTGCGAGGGGGCCGGTTTAGAACAAGGCGAGCAGCGGTATTTTGTACCACCTGAAACCTGGAAATTACTGCTTCATTTGCTGACAGTAGTAGCCCATTGCAGTAATCCAGGCGACTCAATACTAGAGCCTGGAGCAAGAGACGTGTGACAAACAGATCCAGGCGCTGTGTGCCCGACTGAAGTGGGCCTTGCTGAGCGTGAAGATGGCCACTGTGCGTATCGGGTAAGTGTAGTCCTAAATACTGGCAATGAGTCTATGCAGCAAGAGGGAGTCTCACACAGGATATTGTTCAACTAAAGGTCATTTCTTTTCTATATAGATAACTGGCTGCGCTATTTTTTTCACGTAGATCCCGTGTTACCCTTAAGTCTTAGGTTTTATATGCTCAAATTATTTGGGGAAAAAAAAATAATAATAATTTACAACAAGGGGTGGTGAGGGACAGAGTCTCTGAATTAAGCAGAATACTCTCACCCAGTCAAGAGATCAGGGCTAGATCCAACACCGTTTTTTAGCTCATTGCACCATCCCAGTTTCAGAACCTGGCTGTATGCAAATAAGTCTGTTCCTGTCCCAGTGCATGATGGGAACAGGGCAAACCAAACTACAAAAGCCAATTCTTACACTGGGAAGGAAACAAGCTTCCGGGGACCGGTTTCTGGCATTACAGCCGTCTTCGGCCCGGCTTGCTTGAATCCTGATGGTGCAATGAGCAAGGGACTCATGTCTGAGTATACCCTTACACGCTTAGGGTGGACAAAATAATTTACAACAAGGGGTGGTGAGGGACAGAGTCTCTGAATTAAGCAGAATACTCTCACCCAGTCAAGAGATCAGGGCTAGATCCAACACCGTTTTTTAGCTCATTGCACCATCCCAGTTTCAGAACCTGGCTGTATGAAAATTAGTCTGTTCCTGTCCCAGTGCATGATGGGAACAGGGCAAACCAAACTACAAAAGCCAATTCTTACACTGGGAAGGAAACAAGCTTCCGGGGACCGGTTTCTGGCATTACAGCCGTCTTCGGCCCGGCTTGCTTGAATCCTGATGGTGCAATGAGCAAGGGACTCATGTCTGAGTATACCCTTCCACGCTTAGGGTGGACAAAATAATTTACAACAAGGGGTGGTGAGGGACAGAGTCTCTGAATTAAGCAGAATACTCTCACCCAGTCAAGAGATCAGGGCTAGATCCAACACCGTTTTTTAGCTCATTGCACCATCCCAGTTTCAGAACCTGGCTGTATGCAAATTAGTCTGTTCCTGTCCCAGTGCATGATGGGAACAGGGCAAACCAAACTACAAAAGCCAATTCTTACACTGGGAAGGAAACAAGCTTCCGGGGACCGGTTTCTGGCATTACAGCCGTCTTCGGCCCGGCTTGCTTGAATCCTGATGGTGCAATGAGCAAGGGACTCATGTCTGAGTATACCCTTCCACGCTTAGGGTGGACAAAATAATTTAAACAAGGGGTGGTGAGGGACAGAGTCTCTGAATTAAGCAGAATACTCTCACCCAGTCAAGAGATCAGGGCTAGATCCAACACCGTTTTTTAGCTCATTGCACCATCCCAGTTTCAGAACCTGGCTGTATGCAAATTAGTCTGTTCCTGTCCCAGTGCATGATGGGAACAGGGCAAACCAAACTACAAAAGCCAATTCTTACACTGGGAAGGAAACAAGCTTCCGGGGACCGGTTTCTGGCATTACAGCCGTCTTCGGCCCGGCTTGCTTGAATCCTGATGGTGCAATGAGCAAGGGACTCATGTCTGAGTATACCCTTCCACGCTTAGGGTGGACAAAATAATTTACAACAAGGGGTGGTGAGGGACAGAGTCTCTGAATTAAGCAGAATACTCTCACCCAGTCAAGAGATCAGGGCTAGATCCAACACCGTTTTTTAGCTCATTGCACCATCCCAGTTTCAGAACCTGGCTGTATGCAAATTAGTCTGTTCCTGTCCCAGTGCATGATGGGAACAGGGCAAACCAAACTACAAAAGCCAATTCTTACACTGGGAAGGAAACAAGCTTCCGGGGACCGGTTTCTGGCATTACAGCCGTCTTCGGCCCGGCTTGCTTGAATCCTGATGGTGCAATGAGCAAGGGACTCATGTCTGAGTATACCCTTCCACGCTTAGGGTGGACAAAATAATTTACAACAAGGGGTGGTGAGGGACAGAGTCTCTGAATTAAGCAGAATACTCTCACCCAGTCAAGAGATCAGGGCTAGATCCAACACCGTTTTTTAGCTCATTGCACCATCCCAGGTTCAGAACCTGGCTGTATGCAAATTAGTCTGTTCCTGTCCCAGTGCATGATGGGAACAGGGCAAACCAAACTACAAAAGCCAATTCTTACACTGGGAAGGAAACAAGCTTCCGGGGACCGGTTTCTGGCATTACAGCCGTCTTCGGCCCGGCTTGCTTGAATCCTGATGGTGCAATGAGCAAGGGACTCATGTCTGAGTATACCCTTCCACGCTTAGGGTGGACAAAATAATTTACAACAAGGGGTGGTGAGGGACAGAGTCTCTGAATTAAGCAGAATAGTCTCACCCAGTCAAGAGATCAGGGCTAGATCCAACACCGTTTTTTAGCTCATTGCACCATCCCAGTTTCAGAACCTGGCTGTATGCAAATTAGTCTGTTCCTGTCCCAGTGCATGATGGGAACAGGGCAAACCAAACTACAAAAGCCAATTCTTACACTGGGAAGGAAACAAGCTTCCGGGGACCGGTTTCTGGCATTACAGCCGTCTTCGGCCCGGCTTGCTTGAATCCTGATGGTGCAATGAGCAAGGGACTCATGTCTGAGTATACCCTTCTACGCTTAGGGTGGACAAAATAATTTACAACAAGGGGTGGTGAGGGACAGAGTCTCTGAATTAAGCAGAATACTCTCACCCAGTCAAGAGATCAGGGCTAGATCCAACACCGTTTTTTAGCTCATTGCACCATCCCAGTTTCAGAACCTGGCTGTATGAAAATTAGTCTGTTCCTGTCCCAGTGCATGATGGGAACAGGGCAAACCAAACTACAAAAGCCAACTCTTACACTGGGAAGGAAACAAGCTTCCGGGGATCGGTTTCTGGCATTACAGCCGTCTTCGGCCCGGCTTGCTTGAATCCTGATGGTGCAATGAGCAAGGGACTCATGTCTGAGTATCCCCTTCCACGCTTAGGGTGGACAAAATAATTTACAACAAGGGGTGGTGAGGGACAGAGTCTCTGAATTAAGCAGAATACTCTCACCCAGTCAAGAGATCAGGGCTAGATCCAACACCGTTTTTTAGCTCATTGCACCATCCCAGTTTCAGAACCTGGCTGTATGCAAATTAGTCTGTTCCTGTCCCAGTGCATGATGGGAACAGGGCAAACCAAACTACAAAAGCCAATTCTTACACTGGGAAGGAAACAAGCTTCCGGGGACCGGTTTCTGGCATTACAGCCGTCTTCGGCCCGGCTTGCTTGAATCCTGATGGTGCAATGAGCAAGGGACTCATGTCTGAGTATACCCTTCCACGCTTAGGGTGGACAAAATAATTTACAACAAGGGGTGGTGAGGGACAAATTATTTGGAGGCCATGACAGTAGAGCTAGATTGTTGTGGTCCTAAATCTCAGGGAGGTCCCCCTAGCTTGCCAACAACAAAAATATTATGCGAACTGTACTGTGTAAGGAGATCTGTCCAATGTTTCGTATTTGTAAATAATTTCTTATTCCAAAATATGAGCTAACTTAGCAATTTAGTAAGGAACTCTTTTTTCAGATTATTCCATGTAGTGTAGCAGAGGGGATGATCAAGGTGATCTCATGATTGAAGGGGGTATATTATCAAGGACTCAACCTCTCGTGTGTTCTGGTCATGCTTCATTTGGTGGTAATGAAGTCAAAGGATGCACCCAATCATGGATCGTCACTAGTAGGTTATCAGGGATAAATGGCATACTCCTTGGTTGGGAGCGGGATCCCCCCAAGCGTGCTCTGTATTCAATTACTTGGGGAGCTGACATACTACATCGGGGAATGTTGTCATTGAGTCTCCGCGGTCCATCCGTAACCTGTGCACTCATCTCGGCTCAAGGATGAGTAGGACTCTTGTTAGGTCCTGATATTATGGTGTGAATTTTTGCAGGACAGAGCACTCCATTTCATCCGCACTGTGGCCTTTTTCAATATAATGGGCAGCGAGTTTAGTGGCATCTTGCCATCTCTTTTGCATCTGATGGCGCTGCGGTGTTCTGAGATGTGAGTACACACTTTTCCTATTGTTAGTCCTATGTAAAAGAGACCACAACTACATTTTATCAAGTAAACCATGTTTGTGGTATTGCAGTTAGTCCGATTTTTCTGTCTCTATGGTGTCCTTGTACACAGATTGAGCTCTTTTGGTAAAGGGACACTTGCTGCAATTCCCACATGGGGAATATCCTACTGGTGGTGGAAGGTTTCACATGGTGGATTGATGACTCAGGTCCCTTTTGCCTTGGACTGGTGTGCACCACCATATCCTTGATGTTTTTTTGCCCAGCAGAAGGAGTGCACCAGTTTTTCCAGGTCTAGTCCTCCGGAGCGGAGGATCCTGCAAATCTTGTTAATCATCTTCTGAAACGTATTAGAAAGTGTACAGTACGTGGATACACATATCAGTTTATCACAGGTCTTCTTTGGTTTTGGCATTAATAGTTGGTCTCTATGGTTATTCAAATCTCATTTGTTGGCTTTTTTGATGAACCCAGTTCAGTAATTCCTTGCTTTTAATTTCTGTGAGAGTTTTTTAGCATGTGTTCATTAGTCACTAGTATCTGAGCAGTTGCGTCTCAGTCAAAAGAATTGACCTACCAGCAGGTTTTCCCTCAAGCCTCGTGGGTGATAGCTCTTGAATCTCAAAGTTGTTGTTGCAGTCTGATGGTTTTTAAAACACTTCACTGCTTATATCACTATTCTTTAATTAACAAAATCTAGGAATGTCATTTTGCTGCCTGCTATCATGAGGGTGAACCGTAAATAAGGATTCTGTGCATTCAGCCATTCCCCAAATCTTTAGGCTTAAATCTCGGTCCCTGTCCAAATTAGAAGGACGATGGTGATGTACCACTTCTATAATTTCTTTTTGTCATGGAAAAGGTTATTCTCATCTTGAATGACTTCAGATTCAAAGGAGTACATGTAGAGGCAGGCCAGGCTGGGAGCGAATGTGCTCCCCATAGAAATGCCATGCACCTGAAGATAGTGTTACCCTTCAAACTTTAAGAAGTTAAGGGTTAGTGCTAGGTGGGCAAGGTCTAATACAAACTCCTTAGGTGTGATAGAATCCTAATTGGTATCTCCTAGGATCTTAATCACTACTTCTAGTGTTGCTTCTTGTGGTAGGTTGGTGTACAGTGATTCAACATCTAGTGAGATCAGTTGTTCACTGGTTCTGTCAAAGGAAGCTCATGACCAGGAGTGGCCTCTCATATTGTGAAGTGTTGGAGGTGGGGCAGGGGGGCAGGGGCAGGAGAACACGCACAAAAACAAGCCAGAAGTATAAATAAAGAAAACTACTTTTTTCCTGCTCTGACGGCCGCCGCTTTGCCCCCGATCCTTGCATCCCATCCAGGAACTGCTGCACACTGCGCAAGCCTCCAGCTACCAATGCTATTCCCAGCATGTGAGCAGCACTGGCATTGGTCTGAGCACCTCAGTTTGGCGCTCAGACTTGGATTGGGAGACTGTGTTGGTTTTCCCACTCAGCTGTACAACACAGCTTGGGTAGAGAAAGGCTAAATGCGCATTGTGGTTTGACTGGCCCCGGAGGGCCGGCCAAACAGTCATGCGCTCTTGGCAGTGCCCACCACTCCCCCACCTCCCTGGTGTTGCTGCATCAGTATGGGAGGCCACAACCCTCCCTCGGCTCGCAGTCTGCAGGGCTAAAAATACAATAATGATCAAAATGATTTGTTATCCTTTTATTTTTGTCCCTTGCCTCTGCTGGCTTTCAGCATGGAAAGCAATGCTCCTCACCATAACAGAGGAGCTGCCCCTGCTCTTGACTATTAAGGCTTGTTTCTTGGTTGCCATCATATCTGCTAGACTGTTAGGTGAGTTAGAGGTCTTGTTCTGTAAGTATCCTTTCTGCAAGGTTTTTCAGCCTGGGTGGTGCTGGTGCCAGTCCGTCTTTCGTCCCCAAAATTAATTTGGCTTTTCATCTCAGGGGCTGATTACGATCTCGTTTGAAAAGGCTCCGAATGGGATTTGGTATTGCAGAATCCGATTCAGTACTCTTGTTTCCAAACAAATGGTACACATTTCCCAATGACCGATTTCGATGTCCAGAAACTGTTCGGACAGTCCGAATCAGTTCCGAAAGGGATTCAGACAGCCCGAGCCTTTCAGAGCCGAATCGTACAGCTCTATGGACACGGTTTCCGAACGAGTGGGTACGATGACCAATTTGGACAGCCCTTCAAATTCAGTCTGTCCGACATGAAATAGCTCTCATTGAAGTCATTGCAAGTCCGACCGAACAGTGTTGGGAAACATCGTAATTGGTTGTTCACAGGATCAGATCAGTTCGGAAAGGATTCCAAGACCGATTCATTTGGAACAGTTTCCGAATTATATCGTAATCGACCCCTCAGTCAGGAGGTGATTTTACCTGAGTTTTGTCTGGAGCCTTACTCAGAGGAGGAATGCTGGTTGCCCTGTTTGAATGTGTGGCAGACTTTATTGTAGTATTTGCAGGTGGTAAAGCCCTTGAAGAAAGGGGATACATTGTCAATTTTAGTCCCACAAAGAAGGGGAAAAGCTGAGTCACTGGATTCAGTCCCCGGTCCTTTTGGTTATGAAGTAAAAAGAGTGCTTCCTCCCATTGGGGTGCAGGGGCGCTGTACCCGGAGTATGGTGTCTGAGGTGGCTGAATTGCAGGGAACCTCTGTGGTGCAAATTTGTAGGGCGGCAACTTGGTCTTCTCCTTCTACTTTTGTCCCCCACTCTAGGATAGCTGGGCTGAAATGTTTGGATAATGTCCTGGGCCCCAGAGTTTTGTCCTCTATGAAGGAAAAGGGGAACGTGTTGTGGTCTGTGCACGTTATTAAGCTGGTATAAGCGCCTAGATGCCCTAGGGCATTTGGGTGCTTTGTAAATGTTAAAATCAAATCTATTTTTGCTTGCTATTTCCTCTTTAGTTAAGAAGTAAGGCGAGGGAGGGGCTAGAGAAAATGCGTCCATTACTTGCTGCTAATGTCATTACTCCTAGTCCTGCTCTCTCGCCTTCCTTTACAATCCCTCCTGGCCTCCCAGTGTGTTCCAACTGAGTTCTAGGTTTAGCTTGTTTACATACAGGAGGTGGTGGGGGGTGTTTTTATAGGCTAGGAGTGGGTCTATGGGAGGCAAGGGGCACATTGGTTAAGAAGGAAGGCGAGGGAGTGGGACTAAGGGTAATGCCATCATCAGTAAGTAATTAATGTGTAACGAGTGTATTGTAAATTAATTGTTGGTTAATTGTTGGTGCAAAGGCTCATCCCTGTGATGTGTGTGCGTTTAGGATATCAAGGCCATGGAGTACTGGGCCTCTCTCCATTGAAGTTTTATGTCATGTATTTGAAATCAAAAGGATCTTTTTGCCAAACAATTAGCTGTGGATCGTAAACCAAACACACCATTGACCTTTTACTAGATGAATACTCAATGTATGGCATCACTCATTAGATGGCAGTTATTACATAAAATCCAGAAGCATTGAATATTTGAAGATACATATCCAAAAAAAAAATAGAAAGCGTTGTGGGCAACATACTTTTAACAGGCCCATGAAACTATATGGCTAACTTACGCAAGAGATAGTTACTGAATGCAGCTGACTTATTTTGGGAGCCACCTTTTTCCTGATTTTATAAGCATTTGTATTTTTTTTTTTGGTTTTTAGGGTCTTGGCCATCTCTGTGTTTGGAAATAAGCTCATTTGTCTTTCTCCGCTTAGGGCCTTTTACGTCCCTAAGGCCGTTGGTAGGATATTTCCTTCCTTTTGAATGAAGGGAGGCGTGGGATTGGCCTGGGGGGATGGTTTCGGGTGCTAGGTTTACTCTGGAGGAGTGACCCATGACATCTTTGCTGGGGCAAACATGGCCTCTAAGATGTTAAATCTCACAGTCTTTGCACTACATCACACTATAGTAAAACGATGTTGATGCACTTTAGACAGAATTTCTACAGATCTAGTCCACATTGATATGGATGAACACTTATAATGAAGGTTTACAGTTTGAAGCCTCTTCAAAATACTATATGAAATTTGCCATTCATCTTTCCTCACCCTCTCCTTGTCGCCGTTACACCCTTTTTACCTCTTCTCTGGCTTTCCCTGCTCATTTATCCTGTAATGTGCATGGCAGGGCAGTTTGTGTGTTATCTCAAGCCTACTGTGATCAATATGAATGTTGACTGTGGTCGAACATTTACTAAACGCTGCAAAAGGGAACTATTGTTGTTGTTTTCTTTGTCATCTCCTTGTGGTAAATAAATAATTAATTACCGGTTCTATTTTTGACTGGATACAATATAAACAGATAGCTCAATAAATAAGAGTCAAGATACGAGGTAGCTGAAGTTGACAGGCTTTAATTAAGCATAAAAGGACAGGAACAGGACAGCCTGTACGGGAATAGGATGGCAGGGCCCGGCAGCTGCCGGGGCAGGATCTGGGAATGGCTAGCAAACTTTAATAACAGTGCACAACATTTATAGTTAAACAAAATACATTATATTCAATACAGGGGGCGTAGCAGTAGGCGGAGTTTGTAGCAGTCGCGAAAGATAAGGCATAAAGTGGGTGTAACAAGAGGTGTGTACAGGGCGTATACATAGACATGTGATGCAAACGTAACAGAATATGTCATAAATGGGGCGGAAACATGGAGGGGGCTACCTGAGCAGCTGGGACCTCTAACCTAGTGGTGCGCGCAAACTGACAATGACGTGTTACCAGGGAGAACTGGGGCTATGACTTCTGCGCTAGAAGAGGAGACGAAAGTCTGGAGTGTCAGAGCGACATGTACCCAGGCATATCTAGTATCTGTTGTTTAGAGAACATGTTGATAGAATCCAGAAGTTATCAGGGCAAAGGCTAACAGACACTAAGACTGGTGCATGCATTATTCTACATGTAGTGTGTGTGTGAGGAATATTCTATGAATATGAATACAGTATTTCTCTTACATGGAGACATAAAGGCTAGACCATGACGGAAACTATTGATGCGATTCAGTAGCTTAGGAATGCAGAGAAGGAGGGCTGGACTGATAACTAGAAACATAACATACTCTTGGCAGACTAAGAGGCAGAGCCAGGCCGAGCCGGGCACTGTGAGGCATGAAAGTAAGCTAAGGGTCAGGGATACAGGTGGGGGCTGTATCGCTCCTCGGAGAGGGTTCAGGAGACAGGAGCTGAATCTGAGTCCGGGCCCTTTTGAGGCCTAGAAACGGGGATAATTCAATGAATTAACGTGCACACTGTAAAATGTGGCAACGTAGCTTTACATAGGCCTGATATTCGTTGTATTCACGAGAACTGGAAACTGACATACTAGAGATGGACACAACTGTAATTGAGTCTTTAATCGATCAGAGGGGAATACATGCATATCGATCATGCACATATGACATAACATGGGGAACACGTAGGCACATATAACATGGCAAAATTTACTTTTCCACATTCCCTCCTTGTGCCCTACGTTTCCATCAGGAAACATCGATATTCATGATACCATCTATCATTTCATATAGCATCATTTGCTCGTCTCGAATTGTCTTGGAACGGGACTTAGGACTAGGAATACAAGAGGTAGCACAAATGCCACAAATCGCAGGGCCACATTGTATACAGAGGCAGCAACTGAATATGATCGCTACTGCAATACCTAGAAATGACAATACTTTCCATCCCCAGGCAGATAGGATACTCCAGAGCCAACCGGACCATGTCCAGGTGCCTGGATTCTGGTGTAACTGATGGGCAATTTTATGAAGTCTGGTTATAGCTGAATAAACAGACGGCGCGTTATTAGGAATGAAAATGCAGCAACTAGATCCGATGACTCTACATGCTCCTCCTCTATCGGCCAGTATGACGTCAAGAACGAGACGATTTTGGAGCACGACAAATCTCATAGCAGATTGCTCTTCGGTTAAGTTACCTAGAGCAGAAGTAGTCTCATTCACTACTGCTTCAAGGGTTCTGGTTAACCTACGGATTAACTTACTATTCTGGATAGGTCCTATAAAGAAGAAGAAACCTTTATTGGAATCTTGATATTGTTCTAGAGTAGTTTCAGTTTGATCGACAATTGGGGACTCGATCTCCCTTCTATGTCTGACGTGTACTAGATGTGTGTTTCTATGATAATCAGATGGGGCTAGAAAAACAGGTGGCAGTAGGAAGGCAATGTAACAGGTTCCATCCCAATCGAGGGGCAGACGAACATATGCGGTCTGACCACAAACAAAATAAGAATGACGTGAGGCTTTGAAAATAGATTTCCCACTGTCACTATACTCGACAGTAGTAGTACAATCACTATGTCCTACATGTGCGGAACCATTATTTCGGACACATAATTCGCCTTTGACTGGTAGTACTGAAATGGCAGGTAAGTCTGGAGTAGTATCAGACTGAACATTCAATACCATAAAATTCGAAGAATAATTACCTAAATCATAAACTTCATTTTCTAGATCTAACCCTGTTCTATGGGGGAGACCTTGCTTGTCTGGAAAACATGTTCTATTCAGAAGGGACATATCATTGGAGGATGACGTTAACGTGGACCATGCTCCACACGAACCATTATGTGAAAACGGATAAGGAAAAAGTGGCAGAACTCCCTTCGGTGTCTGGAAAGGGGGGAGTCGACCACACACCCAACAATTAGTGGCATTGCTGGTCTGGTGTGAATAATGTAACATTCTGATGAATGTGTTATTTCTCATAGCAAGACGATAGGATAACTCGTGAGGAGGCAGATCACTAAATGTGTGCTCTACTGTAGCATTAGCAAACTTATTTACATGAGAAATTGGAAAACATAAATGAAATGCATAACTTGTGCAGGTAACCATCAAACTTAGAAACAATAGAAAACTTAGAAAAACGATACATCGGATAGAGTTTTGACTAACTCTCTCACTATGGGGGTCTATCTCATACATGTCAGATACCTGTCTAACCGTTTCACCCGAGGGGGACCTAGACAATTAAACTGGCTGACTTATTTTACTAGACCGGAGCTTGGATTTATACTCCTGCTGCGGAGTTTTCTCTAACAGGGAGGGCTTGATTTCAAAGTCAGTAGCGGGACAGTCCTTGAGAATAGGGCAGTCTTTTGAAATGGAACAATCCTTTGAAAAAGTTTTAGTCCGTAATTCATGGAACTTCTTGATGTGGGACAGGTGGACCCACCCCTTACGGCCTTCCAACTTCACAGCCGTACGGGTGGTCAAGAGGACTAGTTGAGGTTGCTTCCAGCAGGGCTCCAGCGGACTTGAACGATCAAAATTCCGGACCAAAACGAGATCCCCGGGGATGACCTCATGCGGTTTCACTTCAGTGTTGTCTGGAAATGCGGCGGCAACCTGTGAACGACAAGAGTGTAGGGCAGACATCAAGGAAGCTAGGTAATCTGTCAGCATATTACTGGAAACATCTGTAATACTGCGGGGTCTAGGTGTTCCCCACATGTTTGGGGGGCGGCCGAATACGACCTCATAAGGAGACAGACCTGATCTGGAATGTGCAACCATGCGCATAAAGAATAAAGCAACTGGCAGGGCAACTAGCCAGTCTACACCTTTCTCTTTACATGTCTTGGCAATACGGATTTTCAGGGTCTGATTATGTCTCTCTACGAGACCGGCTGCTTCAGGATGGCGCACACAATGGAACTTCCACTGGTACCCTAACAAGAGGGAAACATGTTTCATGAGCTCAGATGAGAATGGCTGGCCGTTATCAGAATACACGACCCTAGGGAGTCCATAACGGGGGAAGAATTCACGAACCAACTGCTTGGCAGTGGTCGCTGCTGTGTAATCTGGAACTGGATATGCTTCTGTCCACCTGGACAAAGCGCATACAACTACAAGAACATACTTGAAACCTCGACATCGCTCCATCTGAATATAATCCATCTGGAGGACTTCAAAAGGGTGATCAGGAGGTTGGAATCCACCTTGTTCCACCGGGACACTTTTACCTGGATTGAACTGGCAACATATCATACAAGTACGGACTTTCTGCTTGGCTGCAGCTCGTAAATGCTTGTTGAACCAAAGGTTCTGAATACTGTCTAACATGGCTTTTTCTCCTAAATGTGCTGGACTATGTGCGGTATTGATAATGACTTGAACCATAGAGTCGGGGAGAAACCATGTGGCTCTTCCCTTCGTCACCCATCCCTGATCTGTCTGGACCCCTCCTTGTTCGGACCATTTCTTGATTTCTTCGGGAGTAGCATGTAACTGTATGTCTATGACATCTTGTGTAGGGTCCTTGACTGTCATACATGTAGTCTGTTCTGGAGTGGATGTCTGTGTCTTGTTAACTGGAATGTCTGGTGTCTGAGCTGTAAGCTTGGCTGTTCGATCTGCTAGATCGTTACCTTGGGAAATGATGTCAGTAACTTTCGTATGTGCTTTGCACTTCATGATAGCGATAGCTGTCGGTAAATGTATTGCATCTAACAGAGCTTGAATGAGGAGACCATGCTGAATCTTGGTTCCATGAGAAGTCATGAAACCTCTTTCCTGCCAGAGCACTCCGAAGTCGTGTACAACTCCGAATGCATAACGTGAATCTGTATATATGTTTACTTTCAGGTTCTTGGCACGTATGCAGGCTTGGGTCAGAGCAACTAGCTCTGCTGCTTGAGCAGACAGGGTGTCAATACGGTGTGTTTCAATAACGTCGGTGTCAGTAGTCACTGCATACGCGGCTACTAGTTCTCCTGTACTAGTTCTCATACATGAACCGTCCACATAAAGTGTCAGGTCGGGATCTGGTAATGCAATGTCTGTCAGGTCTTGTCTTGGCTTAGTCATAATGTTAACGACTTCCACACAGTCATGTGTGGCAGTATTTGAAGTAACTGACGGTAACAGGGTAGCAGGATTTAGAACGTTGCAGCGTCTGATTTCTATGTGTGGCTGGAACAGTGTCAGTTCATAACCTGTTAAACGTGCAATGGTCAAGTGCTGTGTCTGTGTTCGGTTTAAAAGAACTTCCACGGAATGTGGGACTTGTACTGTCAGGGAGTGTCCTAACACTATGGAATCACTTTGTCTGATAGCTAGAGCTGTGGCTGCAACTGACTTGAGGCACGCAGGCAGAGCCTGGGCTACTGGATCTAATGTGCTCGAAAAATAAGCACAGGGCTTGTACTGTCCTGCTTGATCTTGTGTGAGAACAGATAATGCAGTACCATCACGTTCTGTGACAAAAAGTGTAAAAGGCTTACTGTAGTTCGGTGTAGCTAGAACAGGTGCTTGGCATAAGGCTTTCTTTAATTCATTAAAACTAAGTGTATGTTCAGATGTCCAAGGGAGGACAGTCGATACGGCTGCCTCCTGTGTCGTTAACTGTATCAGTGGCTTGGCTAGAAATGCATACTGAGGAATCCATTGTCTGCAGTAAGAAGTAAGGCCGATAAAAGCACGTACCTCCTTCTGTGTCTTGGGCTGTGGAAGACTCGCTATTAACTGGATACGGTCTGGTGTCAACTGCCTACCCCACTTGGACAGTAAGTGGCCTAAGTAGATCACTTGCTGGACACAGAACTGGAGCTTCAAAGGGGACACCTTGTGCCCCGTCTCGGCTAGGAAATACAGAACTGTAAGTGACGCTCGCTCGCAGTCACGTTCAGAACGGGCTGTGATCAGTAGATCATCGACATACTGGAGCAGGGCAGTGTCAGCTGGCATGTGAATATTGTCTAGTTGTCTTTTAAGTGCTTGACTGTAAATACTAGGACTTTCTGTGAAACCTTGAGGAGCTCGTGTGATTTTATAGCTCCTTCCATTTAAACAAAAACCGAAAAGGTACTGGCTGTCTGGATGAATGGGAACACTGAAAAATGCATTCTTGAGGTCTATTACAGTAAAAAATGTAGCTTCAGAATCAATGGCTGTTAATAGGGATGAAATATCTGGGACTACTGGATACTGAGGTATGATACATTTATTAAGTTCTCGAAGGTCAATCACTAATCGATATACTGGAGGTGCATTTGGATCAGTACGTTTCATGACTGGAATGATAGGAGAATTACATACATTGGAGTCAGTTTCTACAACCACTCCTTGAGCAATGAGCTCGTCAATAATTTTGGATAAGGCTGCTACAGCCTCAGGTGGCAATTTGTACTGTCTGATTCGTGGCAGGACAACACCTTGTTTCAGAGTCACACGATGGGGTGTGATTTGCATACAACCAACATCAGTTGGACCTTGCGCCCATAAATGCTGCGGTACATTGGATAATCTTGGATCAAAATCGCGTAATACATAGTGACCTTTATAGTCCCTTAAAAACAAACGAACTCCCTCTGGGGAGCAACAAATTACTGCACCTAATTCTTTTAATGTTTTAATACCTAACAAATTTTCTGGACATGATTTCGTAAGTAACAAATCAGTAGTTCGGGACAATGGACCAACTTCTAGAGTAACTGGCTTTGAAATCTCGTTTACAATAGGCTTTCCTGAAAATCCAAGGGAAACATTTCTAGAGCCTGAGAGCGGAGCCCCTGGAACCTTGTCATGACTGATAGTAGTCCTACTTGCCCCTGTATCAATCAGAAACTTTCTGTCTTTCCCTAATACTTGACTGTGTACATAGGGACCCTCTTGATCTACAGGTATCTCGATGAGAGGCAAGCCTACCTCCCTCTCTAGGCTGTTTCATGAATACTGTTGATACTCTGGATACTCTGTCTGGGCATACTGGTACATCTGCTGTGTAACATGCTGTGTTGCAGCAATAGGCTGTGATGCTGGAACTGGCTGTGGTGCATTCTGTGGTGACTGAGAAGTCTGTGAAACTTGTTCTTGTCTGGGCGGACGTGGTCTTTCTTTAGTCTTACCAGTGGCTATGTTGTGTTTCAGAACTGCACACTCGTTTATAAAATGACCTGGCTGTTTACAATAATTGCAAGTCCCTTTAACGGGAGCTGCAGGATGACTGGTTTGATTCGGACCCCTCTTCTGACTGTCTTGTGGAACAGATTGTGCAACTAGTACTTTCATTTTCGTATCTTTCATACGTTTCCTTTCGTGTTCTTGCTCTTCCCTGATTCTATTCTGGTGATACTGGAGCATCTGAAGCATTTGTGACGGGGTACTAGCTTGCCAGGTACTTTCGACTTTCAAAACTCGATTTTTAACTTGTGGACTTGAATTCTCGACTAGTTTAGTAACAAAAAGATGAGGGTATGACTCGCTACCTGTCTTCAAACCACTATTAATAATAAAACATTTCTCGAATCTAGAATAAAAATCACTAGTATCTTCGTCTGGTTTCTGTTTACAGGCTGAGATGGCATCCCAGTCTTTCTTTTTCGTGGCTAGTAATCTTGGCAAAACTTGTATCAATAACTCAGGTAATTCTTTACATTTATCTCCAAGACCGGTACCTGGTACACGTGCATTATCTTCAGCTTCTAGAGCTGTCCAATCTATCTTTTTCTCTCCCACCTCCCATTCTTTTTCCTTGAGTTTTTCATATATGCCCGCAGGCAACAGGACCTTTAACATTTTAATGATATCTGGATACGTGTATTCTCCCATACGGAGCATGTCTTTTAATTCTCGATGGAACCCTGCTGGATCTTTGTCGTGACAGGGAATTAATTTTTTCATCTCTATGAGTTCCATCTTTGTGATAGGAGTGTAAACAAATACTCGTTCTAGATCGCCACCCGTTCCTCTAACTGGGTGGACTTCTCGTAACGGATGCTGTCTGTCTATATAGAATGGTTTACTGTCTGGAGGTGAGACATGAACAAAATGCGGGTTCAGAAACGTTCGGTATTTGTGGCGCTGTTCTAGAATGACACTAATTAAATCAGTACCTAAACCTTTCCATTTATACTGGAGTAACTCGTTCAGGACATCATGTAACGGACCTGGATCAGAATGCTGACCCTCATACAGTGTAATGAGGTGCTGGATCATATACATACCCACCAGTCGCTGCTCGGCTGGGGGCAGTTTCAGAAACATTTGTGCCACTATTTCGTCTGGAAAAGTGGTAGAATCAGTAATCCATCGAACTGCTGATCGGGCTAGTTCTTGTTCATGCATAGTACTAAGTTCACTATAACCGATACGTGATTTCAGAATGTGATCGGTAGCTTGAAATACTTGTTCCAGAGAACCTTGTTCTGGTGCTGGAGGATGAAAAACTTTCTTGTGTTCTAGGCGTGAATGTCGGTCTGGAAATCTGATTCTACCTACATACGCTATTCTAGTGGGATTCTCGTCGTCTACCTCTTCAGTAGAAGAGTTGTCTTCTTTCTCACTTACTTGTGCTGCTTTACGATTGTCGTGTAACCTTATTATTTCCTTACGAATTTTCTTGTACATACTTTCTATACTACTGAGTGTCTTGTGTCTTCCCTCGGCTATATTATCACTCCACCTTGTCAGAACTTTCATTTCGGTCGGATCTTTAGTCGGACAATCTTGTTCCCTTATTAAACAATTGATTAGAAACTTTAATAGCATGAGCTGGGTCTCAGCTTTCCTTAGAGACATGATTTCGCCAATACTTTCTGGATCGTCTCCTGTACGGATGAAACGATATATTCTGTCTAGATCTTCTTTCATATTCGGTAGGGTGTCCAAATACTCGGTCACCCGTCTTACGCGCAATGAATATATAACCATATTATCATCGCCTGGGACTGGATCATAACGGCATTCGGTAAGAGCTCGCTTGATATCTGCAACGGACTGATATTTGGGCGTACGCTGTAACGCACGTTCATGTAACTCGACTAATGTTACATGTTTGTGTGGCGGCGGGGTACCAGGAGGACCTCCCCCCGCGGCCCCTAAACTGGAATCGTCGACTGATACTCTTCGTGCTGGCAGAGTGACCGATGTAGCGGGAACTTGTACTACGGGCTGGACCGGGGGTACCGTAACAGGTGCTGTAACAGGTGCCCCGGTGGCTGGAAGAACAGGAATTACATTATTTACAGGAGCAGGCGGAACAGGATTTGCATATTCTGGGACTGTGTCGTCCAAATAGGACGAGAGAAAAATATCAGCTGCGGTCGGTTTGTGACGTAGCTTAATCGGAACCAATGTCGGCGGAAAATTACTGGATGCCTCCGGGGTTGCTTTTGGCAAGCCCTCGGCAAGAAGAGGATACATACCCTTAATGAGGGCATTTCTCTGTCTGTCTGACTGTTCGGCTTTAACTCGTTCACCTACTTCGATTAATTCCCTTTCTTGGGCTCTTTCTGAGGATTCTCTACTTAACTCAGACTTTCTGATTTCTTTCTCTGTTCTTTTGTGAGATTCTTTGCGCCATAACTCGATGGCATCTTTCTGGGACTGTCTGGATTTCTTTTTCCATAATGCTTCTTCTACTCGCATGATGCACTCGGCATCCCACGTACCTGATACAGGCCATCTATATTTCTCTTCTAATTCCTTGGTGTACTCTACCCATAAATCTAGATATAATATGGCACTTATGCCATGTTTATGATACATAAAATGACCTGGACTGTCCCTAGGCGGGACAGGAACTGCTTCCTCGAGCAGACCTTTTCTAGTTTTTAACTGACGTAACTTCGAGAACAGAGGCATAACTAGGCTAGAGTCTGGACACAGTACAATACACGATAAACACAATAATAACTTTAAGAAAACAAATCACTCATACCACGACATTGAAAACACATGAAATAACATTTAAAATAACAGTTCGGACAGAATACTACCTGAAATACTGAGAACAGAACACATGAATTTCTCGAGAACAGAACTTACTGGACTGACTAGATGCACTGCTAAAACAGTACAAAACTTACCGGTCTCATAAAGAGACACGTCAGGACCCGCATCCACCTAGGTGAACACTTCGTGTTGGATCTGTGTACCCAAACCCACGGACCAGAGACAAATCAATTGACCCTGTCTAGATACTACCCCAGCAACGGTACTCACCGGTCAGCAAGAACGGAAGGCCTCGGACTGGACTGGACTGCTACGACGACGGACTACGAACTTCGGACTTCAGTTACAGGTGGGCCTCCGGATACCTCGAACCTTGAACTCTCGGCTTGGGCTCTGGTCGGGACTCGCCGCGTTCCTCCACCGCCTCGTCTGGATGCTGGACCGCAACCTCCGTCTCCTCCGTGGACCTGAGGGATACTTGAAGCAGAAATATCTGCCGCTGCGCAGGATGGTTCCGTCACGGCTGCAGAGGATCAGGGGGCCTGCGTGGCTTCTCCGGCGCGTGGGGAAAGGGCAAGTCCCTATTCGGGCGCCATTATGTGGTAAATAAATAATTAATTACCGGTTCTATTTTTGACTGGATACAATATAAACAGATAGCTCAATAAATAAGAGTCAAGATACGAGGTAGCTGAAGTTGACAGGCTTTAATTAAGCATAAAAGGACAGGAACAGGACAGCCTGTACGGGAATAGGATGGCAGGGCCCGGCAGCTGCCGGGGCAGGATCTGGGAATGGCTAGCAAACTTTAATAACAGTGCACAACATTTATAGTTAAACAAAATACATTATATTCAATACAGGGGGCGTAGCAGTAGGCGGAGTTTGTAGCAGTCGCGAAAGATAAGGCATAAAGTGGGTGTAACAAGAGGTGTGTACAGGGCGTATACATAGACATGTGATGCAAACGTAACAGAATATGTCATAAATGGGGCGGAAACATGGAGGGGGCTACCTGAGCAGCTGGGACCTCTAACCTAGTGGTGCGCGCAAACTGACAATGACGTGTTACCAGGGAGAACTGGGGCTATGACTTCTGCGCTAGAAGAGGAGACGAAAGTCTGGAGTGTCAGAGCGACATGTACCCAGGCATATCTAGTATCTGTTGTTTAGAGAACATGTTGATAGAATCCAGAAGTTATCAGGGCAAAGGCTAACAGACACTAAGACTGGTGCATGCATTATTCTACATGTAGTGTGTGTGTGAGGAATATTCTATGAATATGAATACAGTATTTCTCTTACATGGAGACATAAAGGCTAGACCATGACGGAAACTATTGATGCGATTCAGTAGCTTAGGAATGCAGAGAAGGAGGGCTGGACTGATAACTAGAAACATAACATACTCTTGGCAGACTAAGAGGCAGAGCCAGGCCGAGCCGGGCACTGTGAGGCATGAAAGTAAGCTAAGGGTCAGGGATACAGGTGGGGGCTGTATCGCTCCTCGGAGAGGGTTCAGGAGACAGGAGCTGAATCTGAGTCCGGGCCCTTTTGAGGCCTAGAAACGGGGATAATTCAATGAATTAACGTGCACACTGTAAAATGTGGCAACGTAGCTTTACATAGGCCTGATATTCGTTGTATTCACGAGAACTGGAAACTGACATACTAGAGATGGACACAACTGTAATTGAGTCTTTAATCGATCAGAGGGGAATACATACATATCGATCATGCACATATGACATAACATGGGGAACACGTAGGCACATATAACATGGCAAAATTTACTTTTCCACATCCTGTAGAGCAAGATATAGTATTTGATGTATTTACTTGTGATAAAATTATGTTGTTTGGAGTGTGTGAGCTAAATTTTTGAAAACGTCTAAGGGACACATGCATCCAAAGAAAAACGGTCGCAAACGGGCAGATTCTCAGAATCTGCCCCATTGCGACCAATATTTTTGTATTTGGGATGCATCATCCCGAATGCAAAATTCGTAATTTAAGTAATTGCTAAAATAGCAATTACTTAAATTGCATTTGCATTTAGGGAATCGCAAATTGCGATTCCCTAAATGCAATGCATGATGCAATCGCAAATAGCGATTTCGCTATTAGGGGTCACAAATCACGATAAATTTGAACTTGAGGGTAATTTGCAAAAACTTTGAAAAAAATGCACTAAAGTGAATTTTTCAAAGTTCCATGTTACACACACACATGCCTTTGGAGCATGTGTGTGCGCACCATCTGCAGTTCCATGTTGCACACAACCATATTTCAGGGATGCAACAGGGTGTTTTTTTGGTACCCTTGCACCCTTGAAATTGCATTCGCAATTTGTGAGTACATATTGGGTACTCACAATTGTGCATGCAATTCTAATTCATTCCTATAGGCCTGTAGGCCCATAGAAAGGAATGGGAAGCCATTCCTTAATTGTGACTCACAATTTGCGAGTCGCAATTAAGGAATTTTTAGGATTCACTATTTTTTTTAGCGATTCCTACATGCATGGGCTTTTGCGATTCCATAATTGCAAATCCTTAATAATCGCAATTAAGGATTCCCTAAAGCCTACAGTGATGCATGTGCCCCTTTGACTTTTAAAGATGCAGAAACAACTGTTAGAAGTAATCCAAAGGGTACATCAATTCAGGGGTCAGAGATTTCAGCATTTGAGCATGAGATTGTTCCCGGGCACATACTAATACAGTACTTCAACGTGCATGTATCATGATTCTTAATCATTCGGATGCAAGTGACGATCTGTGTTTTTGTGTCTTTTTATTGTAACTTGCAACATAATAAGGCATTATATTTAGACATATGTTGTGAGTATTTGGTTTTGAATGGTGAAAATTATTATAAAATTGAAAAAAGGAAATCCTACGCATCAGCACCACTCACAACATACGTTACAGACTGGTATTTTCTAAAATTGCTAAGCAAAATTACAGCTTTAAAGGTATTCATACTTTTTGGGAGGTAAGCAAATCATCGATGCTTGAGCTAACAATCTTGAACACCTTTCATATATTTCTGGTGTCCATTGATATCCAAATATTATCTTGTTAGTGCACGTTGAGGAATGGGGAGCACAAAATAAAAAATACATTGTAAATTGTGGGCCTATTATTCGCTTTGGGTATCACATGTCCTAGCACAAGCTTTGAAAAAAACCCTATCCTGGTGGCAGAAGAGACTGGTGGATCTAGAGTGCTGCTGCATTGATATGATGTGATGTCAACAACCACAGAAATAACGATAACAGACTAAATAGATCTATATGACACAGCTTGCAATGGCTTCTCTATAGTTATAGTTATATCAATACTTCCAGGGAAATGACATATTTTTAATCTGTGAAATTTAGGACTCATTTGGCTAAACTTCATGAAACTTTTCTAAAGTTTGATTCATCCCCTTTGATTCAAACCTGAAGAGTGTTGTAAACATTTTTCTAGGTGGGTAAAAGTTAAGCATAGAAACATATTTAAGTGGGATGAAAACAGTGGGTCTCTGTAAGGAGCATACTTTATGTAATAAAGGGCAAGACTTAACATGTAAATGACATTTCTGTGATTCCCGTAGTGTTTCACTTAGCTTGTATTTTGGCTCCTCTCTGAGCTTTCTGTTATTGTATCCAGATGTAGAATATAACTGACATGCACCTAAAACCAGCCACGACTATTGTCTCTGTCAATGTTTGTTAGCTGTTGGAGGTAAATGAGTAACAAAAACGATTTTGTGTGACTATGAATTAAAAATGACTGAGGCCTGTGGAAGGTGTGGTGGTCTTCAAGGTGTCGTAATCACACGTATCATGATCACTCTATGTTAGACATGATAAACAGGTACACACTTTTAATTTCCACATCTCATCCATCTGCATATTTTATACCACATTTCTTTATTCAACATACCCTCAAACACCCAACGCACCCGCTCACCTGTAAGCACTGAATTTTCTTTAATGTTTGCTTTGTCACTATTTTGACAACTGTGTACCACCTTCACAATCATTTGCCCAGAATCACAAGTGCATCTGGAAAACGTAACTATTGCTCTGTGCCCTCTGCATAGGGACCAGGGATTTGATGACCATGAATTTGTATCCCTTTCACAGGCACATTGAGAAACTTGTACTGTCTTCAGCCTCAACTCCAGAGCAGAGTGTGGCTTGTTATAAACCCCTTGCGGCGACTCAGTTGAAAGTTTGCACTATGTAAAAGTATTATGCTACACGAAAAAACACATAAACTCAACATCCTGAAAATAGAAAATACTCTTAGGGAATGCTAGATTAAATAAAACATGAAATATAAACAGGAGCTAAATCGCTGACATTGATTTCCTTACTGTTTTTACATTCATTGTTCAGTATTCAATCAGTGATTTGCCATTACAATTAAATACATGAATATAGGGCTCGATGGGGACCCATTTCAATGTCCAAAAGCCCTGCCTAGAATCCCATTCCCGAAAGCTAGTGCTGTATCCTCACATAAACATGCTCAAATCCAGATCCTTGAACCTGGATTTGAGGATCATGAACTGTGGATTCAACAAAGTGAGTGCAACCATTACCCGACCACCCATAGCCTTTGGCTATGCACAACTTGGGGTTGGCAAAAGGACCTGGCCTGCAGGCAGTCCCGATACCCAGCTCCTCCTTGGGGGCCTAACCCTCTTTTTTATTTTTTGTTGAGCAACGGATTTGTGGATCCACAAAAGTTTTCCAGTGGGCCACGCTAGGCATTGCTGTGAAATCTCAGAACCGCAGAAGCTAAAAAAAACATTTCATTATAAATGTAGCCACGGGCACCTCCTCCCCCACATTGCCCATGGGGCATGGTACCACTAACCTGCCCCATTATATCTTTTTTTACTTTATTTTGTAGGGCTCTGGGACCTTGTCCTCGAGTCCTAAGATTGCAGCCACAACTTTTGCTTCAAGTTGGGGTCAGCCTAGCACAACATTTGCTTGAGCTCATGGATCCACTGTGGCTTAAAACATGCATGCATTTTGAGACTGAATGGATTTGCCACAAGCTTTCTGGATCAAAATCTAACTTTCTGCCAAATTTGGTTCAATTCCATTCCACCATTTTGGCTGTAGCATTGTCTAAGTGTCCTTTGAGAAACACGTTTTGGGTTCTCTTTTTTTCAGCTCCCTGCTAGACAGATCACCCCAGAGGTTTCCAGGAAGAAGTTGATGTGGATGAGACACGTTTTGGGAAAGTTTTGTTAGATTTGTCAAATGGCAACTGTTAGAAATTGGGTTTCTAGTTGACAGAGGTATGTACCCTGTCAAGGTAGAGACCACAGTCCTAGTCAGGGTAAGCTAGATACACACTGAAAGATAATCCATTTTCACCGTCTTGTAGCTCGCACATAGCTGTCAGGCTTATCTAAAGAAGCAATGTGTGAAGTGTTTGTGCAAAACACACACAGTAACACAATGAAAACACCACACAAGTACTCCTCACAGGGTTAGTAAAATAGATTATAAATTTATGATTAAGTTAGGCCTGGGAGTGGTTTGCAGAGTTTTGCCACGCGGACTTCCGCAAAGTTACAAAAAAAACTCTGCGAAGTTCCGAGAGTGGTGGAGTGCAGTGCGAACTGCAGTTTGTGCTGGTATTCCTGCAGCTCGGGTAGAAATTCTACCCGAGCGGCAGCTCGCGCTCGCAAACTTACCAGTGCGAGCTGGGATAAAACTCCGCTGCACATAGCGAACCGGAGTTTTCTGCACTCCGTGAGCTCCACGGAGTGCGGAGTGCAGAAAACTCTGCAAACTGAGCAAAGTTTACCACCCAGGCCTAGATTAAATCAAGACCAAAATGACAAAAATCCAATCAGTAGAATCAGAAGTCTGAATTTTAAAGAAGAAGCCAAACATAGTGCTTAGAAGACAATGGCACTAAGGGGTTACTTGAGGTTGTCCTAAACCGAGCTAAATCCAAAGTTCAGGCCTACTGTGATGGAGGGGAGGCCACCTACATGAAGTTGAAGAAGCAAAAGACACACAATTGACGGACGGAATGCAGAACAAATCAAAACATTCAACCCCAGTCAAGAGATCTGGGTTAAATCCGTCATTCTTTTGCTCACCATGCCACCCCAGTTTGGACCTGTCCATATGCAAATCAGTCTTGACCCTGTGCCTCATGGGAACAGTCCAGCCCGAACTGCCAAGCCAGGTCCTCACTGGACTGGAAACATGGGTCCTAGGACCAGTTTTGGGGTTTCACCCCTCATCAGCCAGGATAGCTTGAAACCAGTGGCACAGTGAGCCTGGGACCCACGTCTGGGCATACCCGGTGCACTTAGGGCGAGGAAGCAAAAGACACACAATTGATGGACAGAATGCAGAACAAATCAAAACATTCACCCCCAGTCAAGCGATCTAAGTTAAATCCATCATTCTTTTGCTCACCATGCCACCCAAGTTTGGACCTGGCCATATGCAAATCAGTATTGACCCTGTGCCTCATGGGAACAGTCCAGCCTGAGCCACCAAGCCAGGTCCTCCCTGGACTGGAAAAAAGCATCCTAGGACTGGTTTTGGGGTTTCACCCCTCATCAGCCAGGATAGCTTGAAACCAGTGGAACAGTGAGCCCGGATCCAAGTCTGAGCATACCCGGCACACTTAGGGCGAGGAAGTAAAGGGCACACAATTGATGGACGGAATGCATAACAAATCAAAACATTCACCCCCAGTCAAGAGATCTGGGTTAAATCCATAATTCTTGTGGAAGTCAGGAGGCGCTGCTTCATTGTTGATCCTGTGGAAGGAAGCGAAGCATCAGCGTTGATCCTGATGGTTAATGAAGGCTTTGTCGACAAACCCCTTTATGATGCAGATTCTGCATCATCGTAGCTCTGTGCTGTCCATCATTGTCGAGCCACACAGTCTGTCTAGGCAATGTTGTCGATCGGCTCCTGCATCAGTGTTGAAGGACAATGTGTAAGTTTGGATCACCCAAAGTGATCACTGCATCAATTGTGATGGTTCTGGACAGCAGAAATCACGGGCCATTCCAAAGTTATAAAACATGATGGAGCTACTTCTTTCTAGGAATTACAGTTTCAAAGTGTTTTAAGGAATTCCCAAAGCTAGCCTATGAGAGGAGAAGGCCTCACAGTAGTTAAAAAATTATTTAGCTAATTGTCTCTACCAGGACATGTAAAACTTATCAGTACATGTCCTACCTTTAACTGACACAGCACCCTGCCCTTAGGGCTACCTAGGGCCTACCTCAGGGCTGACTTATGTGTCAAAAAGGGGGAGTTTAAGGCTTGTCAAGTAGTTTTAAATGCTATGTCAAAGTGGATATTTCTGTCCCGGGTCACTGATTCCATATATTGCTAAGTATTTTGTTCTCGTGACTGACCCTGGGATCAGTGTAGGCTTTCATAATATTCACAAAAGGTTCACGGATATCATCCGGATCTGTAGCTAGAGTGCTCCGAATATTCCCTATTTTAGCGATCTATCCCTCCTCCACCTTCTGATGGGTACATACGGCCAGGAGATGCCCCACCTGCTATTATACTCAAAGCATTCCTACATTCTGGCCATACATTTCTCAGTTTTCTTTTTAGCCGTAATTTCATTATGCTCAGATTTAAGCATTGCAAGCTGTTGCTGGACAATTGAAGGATCCACTCCCGCAGAGATTGCCGTGATAAGACAAGCTTATGCCACACTAAGCTTCTGATATAATTCTTTAAGATGTTGCTTAGTGTGCTTCTGACGTTTCACACTTACTCCAGCTTTAAAAGCATCCAATGCCACCCTGCCTGGGGTACTCCCTCTATTTAGTGTTAATATGTAATGTAGTCTGGGTAAGCTAAGAGAACTCCCTTTAAAGACCAGCTCCAGACATTCCCAATTCTCCCTACTAAAGCAAGTTCAGTTACTAAAAGATTATGATCAGACATCACACATGGGAATAATTCTACTTGACACCTTTTAAGTAAATCATGAGTTCTAAAAAAATCTAATGGGATAGGTGAGCGATGAGGGGCTGTAAAGTAAGTATACTCAGGATTCGGTGCCTTTAGCTTAACCCAGACATCTACCAGGCCCAGCTCTTTCTCCACTCTTGGTTTGCGACCTGAGTAAATACCTGTGTTGTCACAAAAAAAACCAGATCCATTAATATTAAGATCCCTGCAAACATACAGGGAGCGGCCCATAATGCAAACACATCCAAAAAAAAGTCAAAGCTAGCCGAATCATCCAAGAGTGGAGAATATACCGAACATGGAGTAAAACAGCCCATTTTATAAAGGCACACCGTGAATTACCATCTGCAGTATTTGTCTGCGCAGCTATGCTTAAAAACAAACATTTTGCACCACGCAAGTATAGCAACACCCCTGGTCTTAGGTTCCTGGTTGGTACACTTTATGAAAAGCAAACCTAGTGTCTCTAGCACATTTTGAATAGCCCTGTCTATCTGCATTCCCTGAAGACAGTAGAAATCTGCCCTTAAAGCTTTCAAATCCTCTGCTATCTTTCTTCTTTTAGCCCCATCAGTCAGACCACAAATATCAACTAAGGCTATACGTAGGTCTGGCAGATAATTAACCATCCTTCTAAAAACCATACCTGTTATTCCCACAAACACATCCATTGAGATCAACTTAGTAACCAATTAATTGCTAACATGCATTTCACAGTTTTTGTTCAACCTTAAACTACGACTGAAATTGTGTTCCTCACAACTTTGTTTGCCCTCTGCCAAGCAGCCCCTTCCCCCCAACCATTCTGGGCAGCCTCACCCCCAATCCCCAAGAGCCACGCCCTCCCTCGCCCACCTACCAAAGGAAAAAAAGAAGCAATAAGGCCACACTTGGCCTGAGTCATGGCTCCCATGTGCATTCCCAATGAACTCTCCCCCTTGGCCCCCAAAACCATCTTCACCGTAAACTGCTATAGGAAACAAAAAGATGGAAATAGCGTGTAGAAGTACCTCAGAAATTCCTAAAACACAAAACAAAATTGCCCTCACCGGAGCACATACACAGAAAAGACAGGACTCCCCCCCCCCCCCCAAGATATAAAAAGAACCAGGTTCAGACAAATGGAAGTACACTAATATTCTGCAACAACGTATTTGCCCTAAACAAAAAGGCATAAGGGTTCCAGGCACCCCCTAGCTGAATCTCAGTCCAAACTTGATCCAGACCCAATTCTCAGCTCTAGAGAGGTTTCCGTTGTGCCTCAGGCACGCCTTATCCTGGATTTCGGATGTAAACGTACAGATTCTGCCTTTGAAAATGTTTTTTAGGCGGGCAGGGGCAAGTAGACTTGCTCCTGTGCCAGCATCTTGAAATTGTGAAGGAGCTATCTCATTCACCATCTGCGTTCAGCCATGGCATAGCAAAAATCAGTGTGCACAAAGAAAGTTTGATCACTGTTCTGAGAGGCTGGGTGCACTTTCTCAAATATAGCTTGTCTTAGTAGAAAATTCCCCAAATAGACCGGGACAGCTCGTTGTTGTGTTTCCTTTGCGCCAGTCAGGCAGCCATGTTACTTAAGAGTAGGCAGTAAGGAATCTGTGAACTCTTTGAACTTCTGTCTCACAATTCCATGAATAGGGCTCCAGAAAGGCATCCATAGAAAGACCCAGCATGCAGGAACTAATGTCCTTGCCCTCGACCCCCACTGCTAACCAAGGAACCTCAGGTTATTCTGTCTTTGACGGTTCTCAAAATCTTTAATTTCCCACATAATGCCAGAGAACTGCACCCTCTTGTGATTCCATGAAGCCTTTGAGGGCTCCTACATTTGCTTCTACTATTACTGTTCTCTCTTCAACCACTTTGAGCCTTTCTCCGACCTCCATACCCGTAATCGCTGACTGTGATGTTAGAGACTCCTCTTGGCTCTGCGCTGGGACACTCCCTGGAGTAGCTATATTACATTATAAAAGGATTTAACATAACATACCATAACATACATGTTTTGGAAACTTTCTTTATTGCTCCTTGCAGCTGCTTAGTAGCTAGCCGGGCCCTTTGGTTGTTGGTCCGTGTTTCTGCCTAGTGTTGTTTTATGAAGCTATAAATGAGTTTTAAAGTACGTTCCTCAGCATCAATGGGAGTAGCTAATATTCTCTCTTCTGCAGCTAGTGACACAGCCACGAAGTTACCATTTGGGTACAATTGTTGTGTAGAAGCGTAGTCTCAATTCAAGGCTGCGGCTGCTTGGGGCCCGTCTCTCCCCTCTAGCAGATGCTCCTGCCCTCTCTTCTCCCTTGGCTTCTTTCGATGTCTTTGTCACCTTACTGTTGACTCTGGCACGTTGGAGAGGCTGGATTTAGTGGCCTTGGATAAAGAGGAGGTGGATTCATCATCATTTGAGCTGGGGCTGAGGCAGGTGAATTGAGAGGCTTATGTGAGGGAGTAGAACCTATCCCCCCATCTTGGGAGTTATCATGACCTTTAAGCAGGTCAGAAACGTTGGCATTAAAAGCGGGATTAGTAGAACCCTTAACGTTGGAACAAGTTGATTTGGCCTCTTAGATCACCCCCGTTGCTCCCATATTCTCCTCAACAGAAGTGTTCTTAGGATTGGGGGGAGCCTTAATGATTTCATGCTCCTGTTGCTGATTGCCTTTAGGTTGGCTAAACGGGAGACCGAGGCGGCCAATAACCAGACTCAAGTTTCTTAGGTTCAAAGAATTGCACACATGCAGTTCAACTACACTCTCACTACCCACTAGATGTACCCTTGAATTTGCATTCAGAGTGCTGTGCTCAGAGGCTGTCGAGTCCTGCTAGGTGACACCAACGTTGCCTGCTGCAGTAGGGGGTCTGTTTTAATTTAATAGAGATAGTACTAGAGTTAGTCCTTGAGTGAAAAAACTCTTTGATAGCAGCCTGCAGGGCCTCCAGCTGCGAATGAGTTGCAGTGTATATGCCAGCAGCCCTTTTCTCTGTCAAACCAGGTAAATCTGTCACACTTTTACTATAGCAAGGATTGCCTCTTTTGCCAGTTGTCCCGCTGCTAGCCCATTCTTACTTAGTGCACGGTTGTGCAGGGTAATACCCCGGGGCTAATATTCCTGTCCAAAGCGTGCGGCTCTTGCGCTTTTTCGTGCCATCCCTGTTGCCACTATGCGCTTCCAGTTGCTGGCCCCGGCTCCTCCGTTTGACTGAAGCACATTTCAATCATGAGCAGAACGGCTCTGACCGCTAACACCAAGTGCATCCTGTTAGTGTCTGCGTGTGCATGCCGCTCAGCGGTCAAAGCCCCACCTCCTACATCCGAAAACTACCAGGAGCCGGGAAAGACACAGCAAGTGGGAACACTATGCATTCTCCATCTTGCCTCCCCTAATAAAACTTTTGGCTTTTTTCAGAAGCATAATATAAGCATGTTGGTTTTTAAAACTTTTTCAGAAGCAAAAAATATATATATACGACCAAGATTTGCGAAATTACAATGTATTTCTTGTGATAAACCAGGAAATAAATTTAGCCTGGAAGCCAATGTTTTATGGAAAATAAAATATGAAGAACCAACATGCTCAAACGTTAAAAACAAGCTAATTGTGGGAGACCCAGTTATGTACAGAGGACTGCCTTATTTGTTAAAGCGCTTTCATTGCCCACAAAGTGGCGCAAGTTTATGTCTGCCCTTAGGGCAGCACATAATCAGATGTACTCTACTGATTGGTGACCAGTGAACAAATTTGAAGGCGAGGACAGTGCGCCATATTTGTAACAAGGCCTCTGGGGTATTATCTTGTTTTACATGCTCAAAATTTGCGTGATTTAGTTTCGGGGTAGATATCATTTTCTCCCTCTATCTTAAATTATAATTATAGTTCACCTTTCTTCTCAACATGTGTTGGTTTGAACTATACACTGTACATCTTTCTGTTTGATATGGATCTTGTTTAGAGATTGCTTCTTCTACAACCAAAATATTTACTCTAGAGGCCTCCTTGGATATAAGGGGGTGCTATATCAAATGTGTAAAATAAAACAAGCACTGGCTCTTTGCAGTAGGTTTGCTGCTAACCCTTTACCTGTCAACACGTTTTGTTTTGAAAATCTTTATTTTTGGGAAAGCTGGCGGAACTTCATATTTGCAAAATAAAACCATTGGCTTAAAGAAATATATTTCATTTCAAAATCCACACATTGCCACAGTAATCCCTTGCACTTAAGGGAACTTCTTGTGTGTATTGATTGTGCTCCTTGTGATAGGGCAGAATGCTGTCACTCACAGTGACATTAGCCAGTGGTTGAAGTGGACTCACAGGCCCATGCTATATGCTGTAGAGGGTGGAATAGGTTTGCGAAAGACACAATAACTTATCAGTGCATTAGGAGGGCACGCAGAAAGCCACTATAAGTATGTACAATTAACCATGGCCTACAAGGCATTTTATTCCACTGGACATTGCCCCAGTGCTCTGGAGCCCTTGGATGCCTGTATTGAAAGCTCAAGCCCCTTCCTGGAGCCACTGTCACTTTTGCAAAGTGGTAGAGAGGGAGGGAAGTTAGAGAGAAACAGATCAGAGAGGGAGAAGAGAGAGAAGGTGAGGGAGAGAGAATTGACAGAAAGAGAATGACAGAGTGAGAAAAGAAAGGGAGTGGGCTGTTTTGCCATTTTTTTTGTTAGGGGTGCTTTCGGTTCCCTAGGCTGGCCCTGTATTTAACATATAAGTATAGTAAAATCAAATGGTCTTAGCTAACCCAGAGGTAAAAATTGTAGTTTTAACCTGCCTGTGATTGGATATTTTATCACCTGTTTTGTGTTTTAAACTTGAGTTTTTTCCAGCCCTGATTGTTTCCATTTAACTTGTTGAATTGTGGGATTTGCAGTCTAAACTCTGTAGTTTTTCCCTCTCATTGCTGATGACTTTCCGTTTTCCCTCCAAATGTCTCCTTTGCTCTGCGCTAAGACCTGAATGTTAAAACAATGCAACCCCTGCCACCATTTTGTGTTCACAAGCCAGTGAAACTAGCCCCCCTGCTTCCCCCCCAGCAACAGGGATATTCTACATCAGAGGGTGCTTCTGTGAGCTGTTTAAACTATATTTACTAGGGACTGTGCACTTCGTTTTCTGGCCAGTAGAGGGATTCAAGTTTTATACAAACAGTATTGTTAGATTTCAAGTTAGTGAGGCCTTTATCTACAGAAGTCCAAAGTGTGGATTGAGCCTGTCTGCCTCCTAGGAGATTCTGAACAGGAAAAGCAGCTCCCCAGCCCCCAGAACCTCCGGTCCAGAAGATCCAGGACTGGGGATTGGCTATTCAACTACCAGGCAACTCTGAGCCATCCCCTCACACTAGCCCAGGCCCCTTAAGGCCTTGCTGGGTACACCCCAAATCATTCTCACCCATCTTGTGAGTTGAAGCCTCCCTGTGCCCCAGATTGCAGTGAGCAGAGTCTACGAAGTGGTAAGGAGGCAGACTAGTGCTGTCTCTTCCCCAAAACACAAGTTTAAAAAAAAAAACGATTTTCCCTTTCTGTGATTTCTGTCTTTGCCTGTGGTTGTTACAGTTTTAACCAGCCTGTGATTGAATATTTTATCACCTGTTTTGTGTTTTAAACTTGTGTTTTTTCCAGCCCATGATTGCTTCCATTTAACGTGTTGAATTGTGGGATTTGCAGTCCAAACTCTGTAGTTTTTCCCTCTCATTGCTGATGACTTTCAGTTTTCCCTCCAAATTTCTCCTTTGCTCTGTGCTAAGACCTGTATTTTAAAACAATGCACCCCCAGTCACCATTTTGTGTTCACAAGCCAGTGAAACCAGACCCCCTGCCTTCCCCCCAGCAACAGGGATATTCTACATCAGAGGGTGCATCTGTGAGCTGTTTAAACTGTGTTTACTAGGGACTGTGCACTTTGATTTATTGGCCAGTAGGGGGAGTAAAGTTGTATTCAAACAGTATTGTTAGATTTCGAATTAGTGAGGCCTTTACCTGCAGAAGTTCAAAGTGTGGATTGAGCCTGTCTGTCTCCTAGGAGATTCTGAACAGGAAAAGCAGCTTCCAACTCCCTGGCCAGCAAACCTTGTCTGAGGTCACTGGGACCTTATATGGTCTGATATTGTTTGGTACATGTGTACACTGATTGGTGGTTGTATCAGATGTTTCTATTGGAATAGGGTTAGTGTCCTCATTGGTTGGGTATTTGAGTGTTCTGATTGGTTTCTGGGTCTGTGATTCAATCAATGTAGGGTTGGGACGAGGGTTAGGGTTATGATTTCTATTGGAAGTAGGGACAAGGGCTTCCTGTGCCATTGGTTGCTTGGACTTGGGGTGGGGCTACTGGTAGGGCTAGGGCCTCTATTGTACGTAAAGATTAGAGTTTTTAACTGATTGGGTGCTTGGACTAGGGCTAAGATTGGCTGTAAGGTCCTGGTCTCCTATTGGTTCTAGATTTTAGGGCTAGTGTTGTGATTGGATAGTGTTAGGGCTAGGGTTCCATTGGCTGAAGGGGTCACCTGATTACTAGGGCTATAAAATACCAGGCTTAGGGTGTCTCAACCCGGGCGTCTAGGACAAGGGCGGAGAGGACAAGGGCAGTTGCCTATTTGAGCCTGTTCGAGACTGACCAGGGCCAGAAATGCTGCCCAACATACATACTACCATTATGCATCTATATACTTTCAATGTACTTATGGATCTATATATGTATCACTTTCTTCTAATTTAGAATTTCCAATGCACTTCCCTATTTCTCAGCCTATACTTCACTCAATATATCCTCTACATCCACTCTCTCATTTAACCCCAAACCCAAACCACTACTGTGATCCCCAAAATAACCCTTTCTAGACTCTCTCCTACTCTATCCCTCCTTGCATCATCTTACACCTCTTTTACTATACTGATCCCCCAAAACAAACCTTTCTAAACTCTTCCCTCTTTTCTACCCCTCCCCAACCCTTCTCAATCCAAATAACTGACTAACATATCCACCACTAAAATGACTTTCATGTTTCACCATACTAATTCAACACTAATCCTGATGGGTTCCAGAGTAGCGTGCTACTTGCACTTCAAAACCCCATCAGGGGTAGCAATCGCTATATAAATACAAACTTCTTTCCCTTCACTATCCCGCCACCTACCCTTCTCTTGCCAAATAACTGAATAACATATCCACTGCTCAAATTACTTCAGATTTTAATATACTAATTTTCAACTCTAGTTCTTTATGAGTTCCTGAGTGGCGTGCCACTTGCCAGAAAAGCCTTCAACATCCATCAGGGGTAACAAGTGCGATCTGGCTATATGAATGCAAACCTTCCTTCCCCTTTTATCCCTCCGCTATCCTTCTCACTTCAAATAACTGACTAATATCCACCACTGAAATTACTTTCATATTTCACCATATTAATTCACCACTAATCCTTTATGGGCTTCCTGAATAGCATGTTTCAACACCCCATCAGGGGTAACAAACGCTTTATAAATACAAACCTTTTTTTCCTCCTCTATCCTTCTGCTACGATTCCAAATCCAAATAATTGGCTAACCTATCCACCACTTAAAATGTACTTGAATGTTTCACTATACTAATTCAAAACTAATCCTCTATGGTTCCCGGAGTAGCGCGCTACCCACCGAAAAAGCGATTCGATGCCTCGTCAGGGGTAGTAAGCACTATATAAATGCAATTACAATACAGTACATATGGCAGCCATCAACACACTGAATAATTGCACTTAACAAATCAACATAGTTAACACTTGCCCTCATGCGTATTTACTGTTCTACTCCATTCTGTCCTGTGCTGTTAATCTGCTGATGAGTAATAATAAAATGCAATAACACATTTCGTTTTTCCTTTTGTCCCAACCTGCACTGTTTCAGCATTATGTGAGCTATGAAAAATGCACGATTTAATCACCACTTATCATAAATGCAGGAGCTGTGTGCTTGTTGCCCATCCATATGTGCCGGAAAGGTATTAATCAATATGGAATGATACTGGAGAAAAAAACAAAACTCTCCATGCTAATTTTTTAAGCAAACTGTATTTCCCGAATTAAGATTCATTAGCAATTCTGTACACCATTAATTATTTATGGTCAAAACGCAGTTTCCGAAACAAATTGGTGTACATTTACAGCAATTAACAACAAATAATGGAAGCATGCTACCAAAAAAGTGCTTGATTACCGCAAGCGTTAATTATGTTGTAAGCGAGTCTGCCTGCTAATTTCAGCGCAGAGAATTGACCTGGTAATGCATTGAGAGAAAATAAATGGTCGCACCATTATGTCTACCCAGCTACAGATCTGAGGTCTAGAATTCTATGTACATGCATTGTGATTTTCCTGAAATTATAGCAAGAGCCCCTGGAATTATGCGGCAATGGAGAGCCAAATTATGCGCCAAGCTTGCTAAAATTATGTGGCGTGGAAAGGCAAACTATGCAACATCATTTGGTATATTCCAAGGCACTGTTCTATCACAATTGTGTCATTTTAACACTCATAAATATTATCTGGACAAATGTTTCCCTTCGTTAGAATGAGTTTAACACCTGAAAATAGCAATCACTAACTGGAAGGGGGTCCGTTATCTTTTCCAAAGGGCGTGCTCCAGCACAGACTCACATATGACAGTTTTTAATAATTTAAGACCGGTTGGAGCTAGCTTTGTTTGCCGGCAAATTACGCGGCAGATGGTAAATTAATTGGCAGATGTGGTAAATTGTGTTAGAAAACATAGCGGCCACAGAGTCACATACTTCCAGTGGCCCTGCGTTTAGCACTGCAGTCTTCCATATACGAAGGCAGTGATCTGTAAGCAAGAAACAAAGTTACAAAGGGAATAAATATAGGAGCCTTATTTTGAGGTGTATGAAAACATGCAAAATGGAAAATTGCGGAAATAGTGATGATAATACAGAGCAGAGCATTGAAATTAGTCACAATCAGGGTCGGATTTCCCTGTATCTAATCTAGTAATGTCCGAAGATCTATGGGCTGTGTTTTTGGCTGCTTATGTGGGTCGATTTGTATTTTTACTGTTGCTTTCTCTTTTATCACAAACTACTACATAGACAAATGCATGCTGTCTCCCATACTTTGCAAAACACCAATTCAGTTTGTCTTTACAAGTTCAAAATTGCTCTGATTTGCACATGCGGGCCATTTTTTGGCCATATTATTCGCTAATAGAGGCCACTTTTAATGTGATGCTCTTTCCTACTTTCTGTCACAGTCTGATCCTGGTAATAATAATATAATGAATAGGCACCCAGAAGATGAAAAGGGAAAACTTAGTCAAACAAGGGGAAAACGTTTGAGTTTATTTCATAAAAATGCCGAAGTGTACAGGTGAGAAAGTCTTATGTAAAATGTGGAAAAGATTAGGGAAAATTCTGAATGCACCAACACTTGAAGGAATACTATTTCGAGTGCCTGTCACAGAGAGGTTCAGTTGTGGTTCACTGGTGAGTGAAGAAGAAGCAAGTAGATCAGCTACAGGTTCTGTCTAGCCTTGAGGGCAAGTAGGCAGTGTCTGAAGGGCTGGTATGATAGATCTGTGTGTGGGCCACGTTTTAGTAGTTTGTGGGCCTGTTGTGTGACCAGATGGACCGGTTATTACTGTTTATTTCACTGATATTACCACAATCATTGCCTGAGGCAAGCAAAAATACATGCAGTCTCGCATACCTTGAAGAACACCTATCCAATATTGTGGACACCAATTCACTAAAATGCTAGGGCTAGGTGAAGTGACATCATATGCACTTTGAACTTCACTTTCGCTCACACACAGACACCTGCACACACATTCACACTTTTAAGTAAACACACTCACCGGCAAGCACGCACACAACTTTCATGCTGTATGGGAGACAGCATGCATTTGTGCATGCAGTAGTTTGTGGTAAAAGAGAAATCAACAGTAAAAATACAAATCGACCCACATAAGCAGCCAAATACACAGCCTATAGATCTTCGGACATTACTAGATTAGATACAGGGAAATCCGACCCTGATTGTGACTCAGTTCAATGCACTGCTCTGTATTTTCATCACTATTTCCGCAATTTTCCACTCTGCATGTTTTCATAGACCTCAAAATAAGGCTCCTATATTTATTCCCTTTGTAACTTTGTTTCTTGCTTACAGATCACTGCCTTCGTATATGGAAGACTGCAGTGCTAAACGCAGGGCCACTGGAAGTATGTGACTCTGTGGCCGCTATGTTTTCTAACACAATTTACCACATCTGCCAATTAATTTACCATCTGCTGCGTAATTTGCCGGCAAACAAAAAACGGTATCTAGCTCCAACCGGTCTTAAATTATTAAAAACTGTCATATGTGAGTCTGTGCTGGAGCACGCCCTTTGGAAAAGATAACGGACCCCCTTCCAGTTAGTGATTGCTATTTGCAGGTGTAAAACTCATTCTAACGAAGGGAAACATTTGTCCAGATAATATTTATGAGTGTTAAAATGACACAATTGTGATAAAACATTGCCTTAGAATATACAAAATGATGTTGCATAGTTTGCATTTCCATGCCACATAATTTTAGCAAGCTTGGCGCATAATTTGGCCCTCGATGCCGCATAATTCCAGGGGCTCTTGCTATAATTTCAAGAAAATCACAATGCATGTACATAACATTCTAGACCTCAGATCTGTAGCTGGGTAGACATAATGGTGTGACCATTTGTTTTCTCTCAGATTAACTCTCTGCGCTGAAATTAGCAGACAGACTCGCTTACAGCATAATTAACTCTTGCAGTAATCAAGTGCTTTTTTGGTAGCAATCTTCCATTATTTGTTGTTAATTGCTATAGATGTACACCGATTTGTTTCGGAAGCTGCGTTTTGACCATAACTAATTAATGGTGTACAGAATTGCTAATGATCTTAATTCGGAAAGTACAGTTTGCTTAAAAAATGAGCATGGAGAGTTTTGTTTTTTTCCTGCAGTATCATTCCATATTGATTAGTACCTTTCCGGCACACATGGATGGGCAACAAGCACAAAGCTCCTGCATTTATGAAAAGTGGTGATTAAATCGTGCAAATTGCAGTTTGAGAATCGAGCCAGCTATGTGGCAAAAACACAGATCACTATTGGAAAATATATAACCACAGAAAACTATTGAGAAATATATCTCCCGACAGCAATAGTTCCTTGACTCAAATCTTAAAAGAATGCTGGCTTGCAACTGAAATTTATATTCTTAAAGCGGAATTTGTATCTTATTTATTTGAGCATGCTTGAGTGCTTTTGGCATTACCATCATTTACCTGATAATATGATTAATGTTCGTGTAGAACCAGTTTTATCCTGGTTGCAAACTCGATATTACGCCTCATGTCAGAATGATTTAATTCTGATAATCTGGAATTGCTAGCAATCTGCTTTATTTGTCTCAAAATAACATAATAAAGTTGTTTCCAAAAGTTAAACTTGTTCTCATCACAGTTCTTAATATTCTGAGAGGAGAACTCTAAACCAATCTTTAAACGTATTTCTTCTAAGTGTATTGTAATATAAATTAGGTAAAATCTCCCTAAAATGCAAAGTTGTTTTCCTTTTTCTTAAAGTAGCTTGTTGAGTGACCAACCTTCCCTGCTAACGTTTTTTGTGGATTTCAATTTAAATGAGAGGTTAATGGAAATAACGAAATTGCTTGGAAGCTAGCATTTTACTAATTTTGTTTGCTCTCATTTTATACCACATCTGCTTACTGGAGGTAGATAATACTTTATTTGATTTAAAAAAAAATCATAAAAGGGTGGAACTAACCACCATGGGGTCAACATTTACATCTTTAAAACAGCACAAAATAAACAGCAAATCGGATTAAAAAATAGTAACGTAAAATTACACAAACTTTGCAGAAATGAACTAAGGGGGAAAGTAAAACTTGGGAGAGTAGTGTAAATTGGGTCGCATTATACTATTTATCTCAAGTTAAAAATACTTGTACTATACTAGTGAATGGAGGAAAGAGTATCCATTGAGTAGGATGAATGAGGGTCCATGGCCGGCTATAGCCAGGTCTGTTATCCTGAGTCCTCTTCGGTTGGTACCTTGTTTTCCAGCTCTTGAGCGGTATACTCCAGAAATGTTATAGTATTACAGGATAATTGGATCCAAGACCCGCTAAGGCATTTGATGACAGCCGCCCTGCAAGTTCTCACCTGAGCATCTCTTAAAAGTGGTAGCAGGAGCGTTTTCCTTAGTTCCTGAAGTGCCGGACATATACATATTAAGTGCAGTAGTGACTCCGCGCCGTTTCCACAAAGGCGACAGTCGGGTGTTGGCCAACACCGTAGCCATTTGGGGGTGAGGTCTTTACTCAAGAAGCAACCCAGCCTTAGCAGGCTTAATTTCCTTTTGTAATAGTCCCTGAAGCAGTCTTGCAGATATGGATGAGGTTTCAGATGGATGTATGATGGCAAGACAATCCAAGCGTGGCTTTTACCAGCCACTGCAGCTTTGTCCATTAGTAGTGACGCTTGTTTAATTGCTTTGTTGGTTAACTGTTTGAAAGCGGTGTAAGTCATGGGTAAAAGCCAGGATTCTTCCAGTGCTAACGCATGAAGCGCTTGCCTAAGGGACTTATATATGGAATTGGGGAGCCCTGCCTGTTTTTCAACTTCTAGCCAGCACAGATGAGCCAGGGAGTAATCTTCCGCGTCTCTCATTCGCCAGTAGTATTTGGCAAGGGCTCCTTGTCTTGTCGGGTACTGATTTGTGAGACCATATTCCAAATGTATTTGGGCTTGGGAAATGTGACGCGGAATTGAAAAAAGGTTTTTGAACAGGCTGGATTGGGCGAGGTTTAGGGCTATGGAGTCCCGGGTTGCCATCATCTCTGAGCCATATGTAAGCGAAGGCAGGAATTTAGCAGCCGCAATCTTTAAAATGTGGCCAGTGGAGTTTCTACGTAGATGTTTTTGGACGATTTTAAAGGCAAATTGGAGTTGTTTGGCTTTTGATTTCCCTTGTTCCAAGTGCTGTTTGTACTCTAGCTTATGGTCCAGTAAAATGCCCAAATATTTGTATTGGTCTACCTGAGTTAGTGTAGTAGAGTTTATCTTCCAGACAAATTTTTGTCTTTTCTTGCGAGAGCCGGAGAAGCATAGGATGTTTGTTTTTTTAAGATTTATTGTTAGTTGTGCATTCGAGAGATACAATGCAAGTTTGGAAATCATGCGTTGTAGGCCGAGAGGAGTTTGTGACAGGAGCACAATGTCGTCTCATTATGGGTAAATTACCCAGTTTTGGTGGATCTCCCTGGATAGAACGTAAGTCACTTTCTAGGTCCGCGGTGTAAATGTTGAAGAGGCAGGGGGCCAATACGCAGCCTTGCTTTAAACCATTGAGCGTGCAAAATTTCTTGGTCAGGCATCGGCCGTCTCCTTTTTTCACTTGGACCCATGTGTGTGAGAAGAGCTCTATAATTGCTCCCATTAGCTTTGGCAGCGCACCCCAGGCTTTCATTTTGACCAAAAGTTTGGATCTGGGGACTTTATCAAAGGCCGCTTTTAGGTCCAGAAAACAAGTGTACAGCGGGTTAGAATTGTCGATTGCCTTTTTAGCTAGGAGGGTTATCGCGGATAAATTGGTAAGAGTGCCCATCCCTGGGCGGAAGCCTGTTTGTGTCAGGGGGATTAGCCCTATGCTGCTAACCCAAGCTTCCAATTCTATCAATAGATTTGACGCGTAGATCTTAGCCTCCACGTCTTTTAAGGCTATTACTCTGTAATTGTTAGGGTCTGAACGGGACCAGGATTTATGTATTGGGTGTAAAATGCTGCCCCTCCACGATTCAGGAATGTTCCCGGTCCTTAGACTGTGACTGAATAAGGGGAATAATTGGCTAGCCCAAAACATAGGGTCTTTCCTGAATAAGGCATTGGGAAGACCATTTGGTCCAGGCGCTCCGTCTGCTCTCATTGATTTTATGGTGTTAAAAACCTGCATAGGTGTGATCGAGTCGGTTTTTCCTGTGTACTTTATTGTTGATGGTTTACTAGTAACTTTAGAATCAAAGGACTTTGAATCTGCTGTTGTTCTCAGGCTTGACGGGGGAGTCTCTGGGAGAGACTCGGCTTTGTTATCTATACATGTATCGTGCGTGAAGTTGTATAATATATCGATGTGACTGCACCAAAGCTCATCTGTCATGTCTGAGTTAAACTACCGATGTTTACCATTGAGCAAGAAGTTTATTTTTTCCCAAAAGTCTTTTGAATTCTGGAACCTTTTTGCTTGGAGTATGGTGCACGCTAGTTTTTCCTTATATGTTCGCTTGGCTCGATTAGTCTCTCTTTTTAGCTCTTTTTTTAAGGCTTCAATTGTTTTCAGAGTTTGTTTTGAAAAGGGAAGTTCCTTTTTGCGTTCAGCCCTAAGAAATGCGTTCATTTGCCTTTTTAGTTGTCGCAGTTTTGGGGTGAACCATTTCCCTCCGCTGTTTCTTGTGGTTTTTTGTCCTCTCTGGTTAGATTGAAATTTCTTATTTATATCTACTGCAAAGGACTCCCAGCTCTTTATTGTGTCCTTTGATGTATCGGATAGGGAAAGCAATACGTGGCATGATGCCATTAGGTTGGGGCGATTTTCTTCGTTCCAATTTAGCCGTTGTAGGTTAAAGATTTGGGTGTTCAAAGATAGAGGCAGTGCTTGCTCGGAATTTTTTGGTAGGATAGTCAAGGTAAAGGTCTGTGGGAAGTGATCACTTTCTCCACGATCCTGGATGTGAAAGTCTCTGATATAAGGCAATAGGTCGGGGTCTATGGTTGATCCTGAGTTCTTGGAGACCCTCGTTAGGGCTGCGGGTGTGTCTAGGTGGCCCCTTCCATTTAAGGTGTACAAGTGGAGCGCTTCCAATTCTGTAACGCATTTCCTTCCCATTGCGCTTTGTCTGCCTTGATTGCCCTGCCGTGGATCGATATGGGTAGGAAGAGTTCCCTCCTGGCTTTGAATTAGATTCATATTGAAATCTCCGGTTATAAGCATGTTTTTGCTTGGGTAGGTGGACTTTAACATGTTGATTACGGTTACTAGTTGTTTTATCCTTTTTCCTTTTTGTTTTCCACCGGGATGCATATAGAGGTTCACGATCAAAAGGCCCATGTTGGGGGAAATTTCAATTTTGATGCATTGCATCCATGTGGAATCTAGATCAATGCAACTATGTGACCACAGGAAGTCTGTCGATGTAAAAATGGATAGACCTCCTTTTGCCCTACCGGAATGTGCCTCCTTGTGTACTGGTATGGAAAATTCTTTGTATCCCACGAGAGGCGTGTTTTTGGTCTGCCATGTTTGCTGGAACAATAATATTTTAAATTGAGTAATGGAACTCTATAAAGTCTTCTTCCTCCAACTTCGCATTTAGTCCATTAACATTCCATGAGCAGATCGTACAACACTGCTCTTTCCTAGCCGTTGGTCTACTGTTAATTCATTCTCTGTTCCCTTGGATCGATGCTAGAGGGGCATATTGGTGCCTTTCGGGCATGTCTGCCTCCTTTTGGGCAAACGTGATCTTAATTTGCCTAAGTTGGTGGCCTTCTTCTACTGTGCTGCTTCTTAAATCTGGGCCTTTGGCATTTTTTAAGAGACTTCGTTTTTTATTTTGTTTCCGCAGCGGGCTCGGATATCGAGCGGGCTCCACTTTTTTCAGATCAATACCCCATAAGGCAAAGTCCTCCCGATAAGTCAGGATCAATTCTGTGATGGTGTGGTCAGTCCATGTTGTTGTCGTGGAATCAGGGCCTTGTTTGAGAGGTTTGGTCTAAACTCTACTAGTTCCAAGTCTCTTGATTTTAAGTGTTGCAGGCCTGGTAGGTCTTCTAAGAGTCTTAAGATGGCCCCTCTATTCTAGATGTCATGGGTCCCTATTGAGCAGTATTGCGGAGTTAGCTCGATTTTGTTGCTTAAGATGTGCCGCTTTTGGATTTTTGGTCGTCTGCTCTCTTCGATGATGAGGGGGGCCGTGCCTGCCCGATCGACCTCTGGGTCAAATGTATGCGGGTTGGCTGTCTGTAGACTACTTGTAGTTACTTGTCCGTTAAGGACTGGAACTAGTGGTGCTTGAGTTTCTCCACCCTGCGTGTCTCGTGAGATTATTTCCTTGATCTTTGCGGGTTTATCTATATCGACTTGTCTTTTATTTTCTAGTGCTTGAGTGGATAAGGTGCTATCCTTTGATCTGTTTCCTTGCAGAATGTTTATGTTGGTGGCTTGCTCTTGGGTTGGTGGTTTGAAGTTTGGCTTTTCTGCGGGTGCGTTAAAAATACTGAACACTTTTTTTGCGTTCTGGATTGAATTTGTGGCATCTGTGGCTCCTTTTAGAATTGTAGTTTCCTTGTCAGGGGGATAAACTTTGGAGATGAGCCCTTGCTCTGGGTTTGTTCTTATTTGAAATGGAACACCCTCTAGCTGCTCCTTAGCTTCGATGTTATTGGAATTGTTGTTAATTTTATTGGGAAGCGTGGGAGGTGCACGTCGGCTGTGTGGTTTTGCTTTTCTAGCTTTCCTTAAGCGCTTCCTTTCTCTCTTAGTGAGCATGTGTACCTGTACAGTGGGGTTGGAGTTGGGTGTAGCATTTGGTAGTGGTCTAGGATTAGGTGTACTTCTTCTCCGTGATCTGCTGGGTTGTGTTCGTCTGAACTTGCTGGCGTCATGGTGTCTTAGAGGTAGGGGAGTCTAATTGATCTTGGAATTCCAAGCTTACTTCGCCACTGCTGACCTCAGTTGGCCTACCTAAACCTTCTATTACGTACTGTTGGCCATTTGCTTGGCTTATGGATGTAATAGTTTCCGGAGGTGAATCCATTGAGGGTTCAGTGACAGCCCCCAATGTCTGCGTAATCAGACTGGGTACTGTAGCCAGTTTGTCTATTATTTCGGAACAATGACAAGTATAAAAGGTGGAGTCCTTGTTAAGTTGCACCTTTGTGATCATATTATTTAAGTCTTGTAAATTTGTTTCAATTCCTTGAACATGGAAGGCCAGGAGGTGAAGCAGGTCGACTTGTGTGTCCAATTTGTCTGCATGATAGGACATGGCAACACCTATGGTTTCCATTGACTTTAGTAGTTGCGGCCAAATAGAGGCCGTATGAGCGCTCTCTGATGTTTCCCCCTGAGTGTGACTAAGTTGCACTCTCCTTGGCGATGGCCTTTTGACGATGCTTTCCTCCTTACTGGAGGTTTGCCTCTGCTTATTCCTTTGCCGTTTCATAAGCATATTAAAATAATTTGACATTTTTATGTCCAATACGCCACATAATTCCACCACACAATTCCATAGCTAAAAATTCCAATCCAACCCACATAATTCCACTACACACCACATACATTCACTCCATATCACATGACTAAAAAGCATTATCATTTACAACACCAATAGCGCTAACTCAAGCAAATGCAAAACCTATTGCATTTTCAATGCTTGTTAGTTAATGTAGATGAAATTATAACACTTTGCTTGAATTGTAATATTTCATCTTTGATCAGATAGCTATGCCACGTGTAGATATTTCCATCATTTATTTTGTTTCAGCCTAGTTTTAGATGGAGAGTACCAAAACGTAGTGATTTTTATATTCTCTTTAGCTCTAGTTTGAGCTGCAATCAACTCCTTATGTTTTACAATACATGCTACCTCTAACTATCTATACCCAACCTGTACGCACTTACTCAGGCACAACCTGAATATCAGAATTTTACAACTGATATTAGGAAAAGTAACTTGGCTTCTTTAACTCCCAGAAAATTATCACAATCTCTTCATCATAAATTTCCCAAACAGATAAATGCCAGGTGACACAAAGAAGACACCCTTAATTACATTTTGGCAGGCCATAACTGCCTAAATTTAACAAAGGGAATGGCCCCTTTGTTACTGAGACATATGATTTTTGGTGAGTTCAACAGCAAAATATGAATGATATTCCTCAAAGCACTTATTATGCAACAAGTATAGCATCCAATACATTTTGAACAACTCTGTGTTGGATATTTATCAGATGTGATAATTACCAGTTGTTAGATCAGTCATTCTTGGTATGCCCCCCCCAAAACGTTTTGTCTTCAACCCTCCTGTTTTCTGTGTTTCATTTGTGGTGACATTAGGACTCTGTGCACTTTCACTTAAGTAGCGTTATAAAACACATCTCAGGCATGCCAGGGTAGTCTGTGATGCAGTTCTGATACTGCCAATTCAACATGGAAAAATAAACCTTTTGCCAGGGCTAAACCTTGCCTTCTTAACCTTCCTTTAAAAAAAATATAGGTTACCCTAAAGATAGACTCTAATACTGCCCATAGGACAGAGTGCAGGTATTTCAAAAATAGGACAAGTGTTTTAAAGTTTTACATGTCCTTGAATGGAAATAACACAAAGTTTGATTTTCACTATTATAAGACCTGTTTCTCCCATTGGATAGCAGTGGGCTACCTGGTTATGTTTAATAAGTGCTAACTTTTGATTGTGAACCAATAGAGATGTGAAGAGTGGCCTCAAATGAATTGCAATTTTAAATAACCCTGGGCGTAGTAGGAGTAGTGGGGCTACGCGAAGCTACGCAAAGTGGGCAAGAAACTACGTCCACCTACGCACTTCGCGTAGCCCCACTACGCGCCACCCGCCTCCCTCCCGCCCTCCCTAAACACTACCCACCTCCCTCCCGCCCTCCCTAAATACTTAAATAACATTTTAAAAAAGAATAAAAACCACTTACCTTGTCCGCTGCGTCTCCGGGGCTCGCTCTCGTAACCGCGCCGCCATCTTGGATACTAATGCGCATGAGTGGCCGCCCGCGCATGCGCGGGCGGCCGCGCATGCGCATTAGTGTCCAAGACTCAACTGTGTTTTTTGCAATTTTCACCCCAAGTGGGCTGGGTATGCTCAGATGTGAGTCCCAGGCTCTCCACACCACTGGAGTCATGCTATCCAGGCTGATGAAGGCTGATAGCCAGAAATCGGTCCTTGGATGCTTGATTCCGGTCTGGGAAAGACATGGCTTGGTAGTTCGGACTGGACTGTTCCCATGAGGCACAGGGTCAGAGCTGATTTGCATATAGCCAGTGTCTAACCCAGGGTGGTGTGGAGTGCAAAAAAACTATGGATTTAGGCCCAGATCCTTGTACTGGGGTGAATGTATGACATTGTTCTACATTCTGTCCATCAACTGTGTTTTTTGCAATTTTCACCCCAAGTGGGCTGGGTATGCTCAGACGTGAGTCCCAGGCTCTCCACACCACTGGAGTCATGCTATCCAGGCTGATGAAGGCTGATAGCCAGAAACCGGTCCTTGGATGCTTGATTCCGGTCTGGGAAAGCCATGGCTTGGTAGTTCGGACTGGACTGTTCCCATAAGGCACAGGGTCAGAGCTGATTTGCATATAGCCAGTGTCTAACCCAGGGTGGTGTGGAGTGCAAAAAAACGATGGATTTAGGCCCAGATCCTTGTACTGGGGTGAATGTATGACATTGTTCTACATTCTGTCCATCAACTGTGTTTTTTGCAATTTTCACCCCAAGTGGGCTGGGTATGCTCAGACGTGAGTCCCAGGCTCTCCACACCACTGGAGTCATGCTATCCAGGCTGATGAAGGCTGATAGCCAGAAACAGGTCCTTGGATGCTTGATTCCGGTCTGGGAAAGACATGGCTTGGTAGTTCGGACTGGACTGTTCCCAAGAGGCACAGGGTCAGAGCTGATTTGCATATAGCCAGTGTCTAACCCAGGGTGGTGTGGAGTGCAAAAAAACAATGGATTTAGGCCCAGATCCTTGTACTGGGGTGAATGTATGACATTGTTCTACATTCTGTCCATCAATTGTGTTTTTTGCAATTTTCACCCCAAGTGGGCTGGGTATGCTCAGACGTGAGTCCCAGGCTCTCCACACCACTGGAGTCATGCTATCCAGGCTGATGAAGGCTGATAGCCAGAAACCGGTCCTTGGATGCTTGATTCCGGTCTGGGAAAGACATGGCTTGGTAGTTCGGACTGGACTGTTCCCATGAGGCACAGGGTCAGAGCTGATTTGCATATAGCCAGTGTCTAACCCAGGGTGGTGTGGAGTGTAAAAAAACGATGGATTTAGGCCCAGATCCTGAATTTTTGACATTGTTCTACATTCTGTCCATCAACTGTGTTTTTTGCACTTTTTAAAAGTTGGAATTTTTTTATCCTACCCATTTGGTGCCTGCTGCCTATGTTACATGACTGGGAATACCTTGCCTTAATCTGAAAGTATTCGCCTGCCTTAAAGAAGGAAAATAGATGAGCAGGTACCCCAGCATCATGTTTGCTGCAGGATTAGTGCGTCCCATATTTCCTGAGCTTTCCATGTGCGCACAATTATGTGGATGTCTTCTCCTACACGGAAAGAAAAAGTAAGACCCTCACCTGGAAGTGCCTGAGCTCTTTGATGAAACATTTTAAAGTAATAGGCCGCTTTTGGGATTTATCTTCTTTTGTTTTCACAAAACTAAATTTAGAGAGGCTCATTAATAGCAAGCTTTCATCCATGCATAACATGGATCTCAATGAAAACCATTATTAAATTTATAGTACAAGCACTTGGCCACACGCCCTTGAGAAATTCTTAGCACAGAAAACTGTATTAATTTCCTTTTTTGTTCAGCTGAATACCAGTGTGGTTTGATATGATTGTATCCAGAATAAGTCGAGGGAGTAGCATTTAAAATAGCCATAAATTGAACTTGAGCTTGGCATATTTCAAGTTATCAGGCAATGATGTCTTCTTTTTTCAGGTTCTCTTTTTCCTTCCTTTATGATCACAGGTTTATTAATTATGTACAGCAAGAAACATCAATGGTCTTTGGCTTAGGACATGAAGGGGAAGTTTGTATTAATGATTAAGACATTTTAAAATGTCTTTGTAGCTCTGAAAGTTCGAGCCAGTTTATCCGCACAGCCAAAGTTGTTTTTGCATTATCTCCAGGATTTATTTGAGTTAAAAAACATATCTCTGTATTTTGCCTGGAATCTACTGTTTCAAATAGTCCAGCTTTGAGGTAAAATTTATATTTGTTTTGAAAATGTATTTTTATTTGGAGGGGACCGAACATGACATTTCATGTCTTGTATGGAGAGGTGCTACTGGCCCGGGAGTGTTTGATTTAGAAAGATGAATTCCAGGCAACGCCACTATGTGGGAGTACATGGGTAGGGCTAAGCTGCAGCGATTTTACAATGATGATCCTAATAATTGAGGTGGTTGCTCTTTCTAAAAGACAGAAAGATCTTAAGAAATGTAAGTGAGACACCGAACCATGGCGAGATCACAATAGTAAGAGAATACTAATGTAGTGGTTTTGCTGGAGATGATTATAAAAAGATCCTAATAGAAAAAGATAAAGAAGTGGGAAGACTATAATACCATTAAAGAAGAAACATTGTTATTTTTACGCAATAAAGTTGACTTTTTAAAAAGGTGACTACTTTGAAGTCAAGTTGAAATTGTCAAGGTAATAAAGTTGTATCCTTCATTATAACCTATGACAATTTCAAAAATATCAAATTTTAAAATTCGTTTTTATTACACACATTTTTAATTTAGCTAATAGTACTTTAGTACCCCTTAATGCTTCCCATCCCTTAAGCATTCAAACCCCGAACTAGCCTTGAATGCGAACCTTCCCTAAACCCTAAAAATCATTTACCACCCTTACTAGCCTTTTCTGCATCACCCTAAAAACCCTCAACCACCCCTAAATGCTACCCTTACCTAAATCTTAAAAAGCCCTTGCTACCCCTTACCACTACTGTTCCCTAAACCCTAAAAGTGGCTTACTAGTCCCGCGTCCCCTTCCCCACCTCACTGTAAACGTTCCTCTCTAATTAAGCAGGAGGATACCCCTGCTGCCAGGATAGATTCCTTTGACCAATAAGGCACAATATTTTGGATATATAATTTTATATTTTTGTAGCCGCAACTTTTTAATGCTATTTTTTCAGTCGAGGAAACTTGACACTTTTGACACAACTTTTTATTTTTTAAGGACAACCAAAACATGTTGGAAACAACTTAATACATAAGCTTAGTGTTAAAGCGCCGTTGCAAAAGTCATTGGGACCTATTACGATCTTGGTCAGAAAGCCTCTGACCTTAAGTCAGAGGCTTTCTGACTGAGCTCATCGTTTTCAATTCCAACCGGCTTTATTGTAATCAGCTGGTCAGAATTGAAAGTGGCCTGTCATTCCGGCTGGATTGCGACGGGCTCAAGGAGCCCGTCAGCCAGTCAGAAGCTGGTCAGTAATCCATATGGAAAGTTACGATGCACGGTTTCCGCCAGGCTTTCCAAGCTGGGCTGTCCAACTTGGAAAGTCTGTTGGAAAGTGTGTTTGGGGCCCCTAGCGGGGCCCCCTCCTGTTTGCGGCCTTCGGTTGGGGGCCATGGGGCATCTATGTTGCCCCATATTAATCCCTGCATCCCTGCAGGGATTAACACAATCTCCATTTCTCTGTGGGAGTTTGTGTTAAGGCTGGTTTACTCCCCTAACACAAGCTCCCCTTAATGGAAAAAATGGTAATGCGTCACAATCCCCTGACACCCTTCCTCAATACCGTTACAAATAAATCTTGGGCAACCCTTCATAATATGGTGACAGGGTACCTGAATTTTCTCACAATACCCGACATAGAATGCATAGTCTGGCCATATCAGAGATGTAAATGGCCCCTGAAGGTATACAACGGTAACCACGCATTTTTTACAACGCGGTACCGTTACCACGCTACTTTTACCACGCAAGTCGATACAACGACTTGCGCTGGGGGGCGCTCCAGGATAGTAAATAGATTAATTTACTATCCAACTCCTTTCCCTAGAGTCCACGGGGACTGGAGTTGGAATAGTAAATTAAAAATTTTACTATCCAGCGCCCCTCCACGCAAGTCGTTGTAACGACTTGCGTGGTAAAAGTAGCGTTGTAACGGTACGCGTTGTAAAAGTACGCGTGGTACCGTCATATATCCCCCCTGAATGGTGAAGGCATTGCAAGATACTAGATTCGTATAACGCCTTCTTGCAAACTGTCCCACTAAGCCTTAGCTGGTCTATTGCAAACCAACACAGATGATTTTTAAAACACTTGCTTCCTCCCTCCAGGATCACGTTAACAGCATGCTGATTGAGCTCCAGATCTGTGCCAGCAAAGGTCATCTGTTTGGATCCTTTTGTCAATGGCAATGGTTAAACAAACGCTACTATCTCTTTCCGCATTGCATTTGCCCCCCCCCCAAACAGCCCTTTCTTCTCTGCCACACAGGATGCACATGCTACACAGATTTCACTTCTCCCATAGGGCCAAACAGAATGTTCTCCTGGTGCAAATCATGCTCTGAGGTGGACAGACGGCTTTTTTCAATTTTGCTACTCATTTTGAGGCTTCTAGTACCCTGGTCTGTGGGACGATGAGCAGAAATGTCCTTTTGGTGTTAGTGAGAAATCTGAATGTGTAATTTAGAGTTCCGAATGAGAGGGTACTACGAGACGTTGAAAACATTTCTCAAGATGATTAACACAGCAGAAAAGGTAAATGCTAATTTTAGCCGTAAGGTATTTATGGAAGTAGGGGTCATGACCTCTGTGTGGAAGAGGGAAAGGCTCAAGAGGAACGGAAGTAAAAATATAATCACGAAAAGCTTAAATTCACACACAACTGTTTCCTTCTAGGAGTGCTAGTGCAAGTAGAACCAAAGCTACGTAAAAGAGAGGCAAAAGGATTAACCTCTTTGAAGGAAGGATGTAGCAAGAGAGACCAGGCAGGGTCATCAATGTTACAGGAGAAACATAAAAATGTGAGGTTCAGTTGACTCTGGTTGCCATATCTCTTTCCTACAACTGTCTGCAATGGTCAAGATTAAATGTTCTTTGCTCTCTGTGCTAGAGATTAGATGTATTTATCTTCCAACAATGAAAGACTAGGCCGATCAACTCTACGGCAATTGAAAATGCTACTTTCTACTACAATTTAAAGAACACGTTAATACAATCATTGAATTGCTAATCAAACTACAAACACACAGGCTTTAAAAACAAGTTTCTCAAATGACATCATGTCTGAAATGAAAAATCTAAGGCCAAGACAAATGCACGCACGATTTTGGGTCTGTAAAGGACCAGGCTGCCTAATGTTCTGAAATTTCACTTCTCCAGTGCTTCCTGACAATCTTTATGAGACAACAAACAAAGCTACAAAAGAGAAAATTCCAACCACTTGAGCAAAAAAGAAAACATATTTTAACATTGCTAATTAGTAAATGGAGACACAAATTTTCAACTTCAAGTTGAAGCTGGAAGATGTAAAAAAGTTCACCACACCAATAAAAAAACTGGAATAACGTGCAAAACTATGCAATAAAAATATGCAGCATCATAAAAAAAAAAAGAATGTGCCCAAGCTGGTAACTCAAAAGACGTGCTGAGAAGAGTAGTTTGCAAAGCAGTATCCATACTGACAGTGGTGAAAACGTTTTTTTTCCAACGTGTGCCGTCATATCATCAGTTACAACTAAAGCAAACATTGGCAAAGCCAATAAGCCTGGTGTTGTTTGCCAATCTTTTGGAAATTCTTGTTTTATCATGGTTTTTGCAAAACTTTATTGTTCGGAGAACTGCTAGACCTTCAGCAATCTTAAAAAAGAAAAAAACATTGGCTAAGGGCAAAACAAATGATTGGGTTTCAAAAAAGCACACATTACTATAGTACTCCCTGGCACTGAGGAGTTTGTATGCGATCCTTGTGAAAGGGCAGTATGACCTAACTCATAATGAACTCCTATTGAAGCCAACCAATGGCTGGTGTTAGTGGAACAAAAATGTGAATGACACGGCCACAGACTAATGGATAAAGTCTAACTGAAAAAGCAAAATAAGCACAATTTTATACATATAATGTTTGTGGAATCAAAAGGTCTTAGCTAACATACACCTAAAAAAGTTATAGGATCTGACATTGGCTGAATAGAAATAAGCATGAAAGAAAGTAAGTAGAGGAAGAAAGAGAGGAAGAAGAGAATGAAAGTATAAAGAAAAACATGAAGGCAAGAAGCAAATAAGGAAGCAAGTCATAAAGGAAGGAAAGAAATCAAGAAATCAAGAAAAATGCAAGGAAAAAAGAAAGAAGGGAAACTGAAAAGAGGGAAAGAGAAAAAATGAATGGGAAAAAAGAAGGAAGAAAACAGAAAGAAAGAAGGCATGAAGTGAAGATGGGAGAAAAGAAAGGAAGCAAGAAAGAGAAAGAAATAGAAAAATGAAATGAAAGAATGAAAGAAAAGAAAAGAAGGCAAGCAAGAAGGAAAAAGAAAAAAGAATGAAAGAGATACAGCAAGAAAAAGAAGGCAAGGAAAAAAGAAGGAATAACTATGAAAGAAGGAAGTCAAAAATACAGGAAGGATGAAGAAACAGAAAAAGAAAAAAGGCAAGGAAAGAAAGACAGTGGGAAAAACAAGTCAAGTCAAGTGTATTTGTTGAGCACACATATCACCAGGAGGTCTCATCAAACAAGGAAAGACAGGGACAAATGAAAGACAGTAAATAAAGAAACAAGGAAAGCAGAAAGAAAAAACCAATAAAGACATAAAACAATAAAGAAAGAAAGTAGCAATGAGGAAAGAAAGGAAGAAAGCAATAATGAAATAAATCAGGCTCTACACATAAAGGCAATACTAAAGTAATTATAAAGTAAAAACAAAAACACTGCCAATGAAGGGAAGTACCTCGTTTGTAGATGTGCTCATTGTAAGAAAGCAAAATGCAGTCACTAAAAAGTGAAGTTAACCAGTGGTTTGTGTAGGCTGATCCACTGCCCCATGCTGCATGCAGTAGTGGGCAGAAGAATAAATGGAATGACACACTAAATGACAAATGGATCAAGAGAGGTGGCTGAAAACCTCTTAAACAAAGTATATTATATGTTTAATGTTAGTAAAATTAAAAAGTCTTGCTTAACGCGAGACATAAAAAGCATAGCATTAATGGTCCAGGCTTCTATTTCCCAGCATATTGTATATGCTCTCTATTGTGATATTGTGATGTGCGTCATAGTGTGTCTGTAACTTTACTCTTGTGGCATAAACTATGCTTGTGAACATGAAACTCGACACCATAAACAGCAACTCTACACTTGTGGTTCAGTCTCTACTCATGTGGCACAGGCTCAACTCCTGTGACTCGAGCATCATAACTGTGTAAATGAATCCACTTATTTCACAAAGATGTCACAATTGTTGGATTCACTTTGCTCTTGTGGTAGAAGGCAAAGCAGACTACAACCGGCATTACCTGTATCAGATGCACCAGTCAAACCAGCAGTAAAGAGGAGATGTAGCGCGCTGGAGGGGTTACAGCACCTGAGAAATCGCATATATACAAGTCAACCAAGAGAAAAATGTTGATGTTTGCCCAGTTTGTCATGTATCAACGTGACTCACACTACAGTGCAAAATCCAGGAGGGGTACTACCTAGCAAAATGAAAGAGTAAAGGAAAGGACCCTCTTTAATGGATTCTGCAATTTGGTAATAAATCACAACAAATAAATCATGTAATCAAAGCAAGTTGGTTCTAAAAGATGTCATTATAAGTCTTCACAATGAAGGGTCATCCCAGCAGGTTCGAATACAGTATCACTAATGTGAGCAACATCCCCCCTGGGTGAGCATTATAAGACCTATTAAATATTAATCATATATACGGCGCATCATCTTTGAAACACTCTTTATGAGCTGTAATGCCGTGAACATCCCACAACTTCCGATGCTATGTTATGGTAGTTCCAACAGTTGTTTACATTGATACCATTGAGGGCCCTCCTTTATAGGTGTTTTTTGATCTTAGATCTTCAATATTATCAGTTAAAGCAATGATGCTGGAGCTTGACTTTTAACAGCTAAGGTTTGCTAGACAGGTAACAATACTATTGTTGCCTGACATAAAGTATACAAAGAGTAGAGGCTCCTGGGTCTGATTAAGAATGATGCAGTTCTTGAAGAAGTTAGAATTTGAAGAAAATTGACAGCAGACGGTGGGAAAGGTAACATCAACTACACATATCCTGGGTATCACCTGCTCAGAAGCTCTCTTAAAAGCTATCTTAAAACACAAAACGAAGAAATTGGGATTACCCTTGTATATGGGGTATCTTCAGACTAGGAACTCATAATCATAATAATAAGAATATAAAAATAGTGCTTCCTGATTATAATTTTATAACAAATTGGGTCTAGCTGAAAGGTGACAGCTCATGATGCTGTGGTGTGGACAGTTTTCTTTCCTTCCTGTCTCTGGAGTCCTATTGCATTTAGGCCATCTCTACGACAAGAACATTGAAAATGTACATCAAGCACTTCTGGGAATTGATCTATTACGTATTATGAGCTTGATATATGATTTTCATACTAGATGGATCAAAATAATGTAATTCTATTTGCTCAAGAGTATGAAGAATTGCATTAGCAGTTAGCAATTTAAGGGTAAGCTCGAATCACTTTTAAATTGTGGTTGTACAAATAATTGTAACGTTTTGTAAAACTGAATAAAAACAGAAAACGTGAGTAGAAAAATATAAAAATAGGAGCACGTGACTTTTAAATTTGACACATTATATGTTTAGTTGCGAAACCTAACTCTGAAAAATGGCATTTTCCAAAATATATGAGCCTACGTGCCCACTGACATTGAGTACCTTTGAAAATCATAGTACAAGTAGAGGGTGATGTGTGCTCTTCCTTTAACTAATAATTGAAAAGATCCCCCAAATGCCCTTCTCTTCATGGCTGACAGATCTATAAAGGTCTCTGTGCTGAGTGCTTGAGGGATGGGAACTGTTGCAAAATAAGTGTGCCTCAAGGAGGAGTTTGGGATTTCCTGAGACATAAGTGAGCCTCACTCAGAGGCTATAGATTGCCTTAGGCTACAGGGAACAGGATAGTTTGAAAAATAACTGAGAAGAGGCTCTAGAATAGAGAAAACATCACCTGATGCACTCATGTTGTACTGTAAGTAAAAAATATAATATAATGTAGAGCAAGAAAATTATACATCACCTACAAATGAAAACGCTTAGTGATTACTTATAAACAAAAATATTGATTACTTTGTATGCTAGGGGAATTGGCTTGTGCAAATTGCACATGAGCTTCCATGATAGCCACAAAGGGCTTTGTCCAATGGTCACTGTACACAAATACCCGATCAGCCCAATACATTTGATATGGATTAACAGTACATAGTCTATTACTTCAGGGCACCTGGGTTGGGTCTGCAAGTGCAGTACTCCCAGGCCTCTACTGAAGAAAAGGGACACATAAGCTACTATAGCAAAAGGTAGAATTTGATACACTGTAGAGGTCTATAAAGAGGCACAGGCCTCTAACCAGATATCGGTATAAGGATGGTAGGTGTGCTGTACTAAAGAAATAGCACTACGTAATGAACGCACCAGGGTGGTTGTGTGAGACAGCATCAGAAACTTCTACATTGACGGAGCTAAGCCTAAGAAAGCTCCCCCGTGAGCTTTCAAAAATTAGGGAATAAACATTGGTCTCCGATTGGATGAGCAGTGAGTTTTGAAGGGAGAGTGAGCACTTAGGCATTGCAAAATACATTGGGAAACATGCGTTGTAGGGCACAGTGAACTATGGAAAGCACCTTGAAAGAAATGTGCCTTTACATTCGAAGACATTGGAGGTATTTCAGAAGTAAAGCATTAAAAACAATGACAACTTCTTGATTTTTGAATTGACTATGATTTTGTGTGGCAAGGTAAATTATACGCCATTACAAATATCTGATCAATGTAGACACCGCAGCGTGGTGCCCATATATGAAGAATAGGATACATTTTCGTCAAAGAAAAAGCCATACTATTCACCTCTCACGCTGATGAGGCAGTATTATGGGCAGGCATTGAGGCGAACAAGCTGCACTTGTCCAAAAATAGGAATGCAAAACTTTCTGGAGCAGATTGCATATGCACAGAATAAGTTGAATAAGTAACCTGTACATATATTAAACCTAGGCAGCCATGTAATAGGTAACCAAGGAAGGCTAAGCTCACCATCTTCTTTCCAAAGTTCTAAGGAGTTTTGACTAATGTTGCAAGCCTGGTCAGTCAGATAAAACCATTAATATCATGATCGACATTAACGCAATATCATCTTTCTAATCAGATTATCCCTGCCCACCAAGGTGAAAGAAAAAGTAGTCCACTGTTTTTTTTGCTGTGTTAAATGGCTAAGTAGAGATGTAAATGCAAAAAGAACAATTGATGGACAGAATGCAGAATGTCATACATTCACCCCAGTACAGAGATCTGGGCCTAAATCCATCGTTTGTTTGCTCACCATGCCATTCCAGTTTGAACCCAGCCACATGCAAATCAGTCTTGACCCTGTGCCCAATGGGAACAGTCCAGCCCGAACTGCCAGGCCAGGACCTCCCTGGCCTGGAACCAAACATACTAGGACCGGCTTCTGGCTTTCACCCCTCATCAGCCAGGATAGCTTGATTCCAGTGGCATAGAGAGCACAATACCCATGTCTGGGCATACCCGTCCCACTGGTCTGAACAGTTTCAGCGCTCCATCCATCATCTCCTTGTTTTTGCTTTGTCCACCCTAAGTTGGCAGAGTACGCCCATATGTGGGACCCTTGCTCACTTTGCCACTGGATTCAAGCTAACCTGGCTGATGAGGTCTGTTATCCCGAAACCGGTCCGAGGATGCTTGTTTCCGGTCCAGGGAAGACATGGCTTGGCAGTTCAGGCTGGACTATTCCTACTAGGCACAGGTTCAAGACTGATTTGCATATAGCTGTGTCTGAACTGGGGTGGCAAAGTGAGCTAATGAACGATGATGGATTCAACCTAGATCAGTGACTGGGGATGAGTGTGAGTGTCTGAAAAGTGTCAGCGCTCTGTCCATCATCTCCTTGTGTTTGCTAAGTAGAGATGTACCCTTCAAATGATATAAATCTGGCATTTCTTCTAAAATTCTAAAAAAGACTTGTGTGTTTCTATACTAGTATCTGTCAAGAGATCAGGATTCACGAGAATTAATATTTATATTACTGTTAATAATGTTTCGCTAACATCCCCCTATCAATGAGGTTTCTGAGGTAGGTTTGAATTCTCTCAGCCATCATTTGCACTTGACTGGCCTGATGCTCGGCATGCCCCTAGGTTGTCAATGTGAGGTGGAAGTTATGAATTTACAGTGCTCTGTAAACTGGTTGTGCACCTAACTGGCAGAATCCTATATGATTATGTATGTACATTTATTGTCATTAGTTAGAAACATTAAACAAAATTCCATAGCTTATCAAAGTGTTCAGTATCACGTGTGCCTGTCAAAATGCACTTTCCCTTTACTTAAAAGCATAAGCACTAGTTCTTGTTGAGTACAGTTTATAATATTTAAGGTTATTTTAAGCTTTATAATTATTTGTTTGCTATGGAAATATGTGTCCTTGACCCTGTTTGCTTTAAGTGCCTGTAAAAAGTTTTGCTAATGCTACTTATCTTTCCCGGTTGGTGAAACAACTAAAGAGATTTATTTTTCTGTGAACCACTGTTTATATAAACATATCACCGTACCTCAGCTTTTCTAAATTTATGGAGTTACCCTTGTTCTCATATACTTGGTAAGTGCAGTTGCTGAACTGCAAGGGTCATTATTGTACCAATAACTTTTACCTATAAATATTATAGGTTCTACTTGTAATCTGTCATTTGTTGTCTGTATTCATATATGTCCCATTGTTCACATACAGCCGCAGGGTTGTATGTGTAAAACATGTTCAATAGAGACTTACACACCTATACAGAGGAATACATAGCTAGAGTAATCAGGTGCCCATTGTTACTTCAAACCAACATCCCAACTGAAGCAGCCAATACAGCTACAGTGGATAAACTCTCACACTTAGAAAAGTATAAAAATAAACATATCCGTACCGAGCATCATGCTCGTATGCTGACAGATTACCTAAAGGCTGATATAATCACGATAGGACTTTAAATACGCAACACACATGCTAACTTTATTTTCGAAGCCAAGCTTAGACACAGATTTAGACATATAGCCACTACATGCTCCAGTAATTGGCTGGTTAGGCATTGACACTGCTTTTGAGCATATCAAAAAAGAACTTGAAGAATTCCTTGGACTTGAGAAAGCCATCCTTTAGTCCACAACTTTGACTGAAGCAAAACAAGCGTTAGAGAAGCTTGGAAATACCAAACTTGCATTTTAGAAATTTGAACACCACTAAAAATCTAATAAGGTGTCAAAAACATAAGAAACTATAGCAAGGAGAAGACATATTTCTAGCTCCATAATGAATTATTCACTTCCAGCACACAAGGTTCACCCAGAAACTATATAGGAACATGGGGAAGGTTCAGGAACTAAATGTTCATTACCTTCTCAGATTCTTCAGCAGAATCGGACAATTCTCACAAGGGGATGGTCTGAATACATCAGCACAAGCACAACAGGCTTTTTATTATAGAGAGGCCAACAGGGGTACAGGGGGGGAGATAGGGGAAGAGGCAGAAAAAAGACCAGCTTTCCCCTTGGAGAACGTCAAATGAGACGGAAATTTTATCAATGGAGACCCCAGAATTTGGCATAACAAATACCGGGTACAGCCATGCCTCACGCCAAATACCCAAATTTAACCTGTCTCAACACAAACTATCCTCCACAGAAGTTTCCCTTCTCTGTACAGGCCTATCCTAGACCAGACTGGTTCGTCCTGTATATTGAACTCCTACAAATTTTCAGAAACATTCACTTCCATCTCTTTGACCACACTCTGACTGTACCTTCTTCAGTGATGGGAGCTTTGCTCCATCCACAATGTTTCCTCCCTAACGTCCCAGCACTGACGGTCTAATTGTTCAGTGCGTGACTTAACGGCACACATGCTTCAGTGTGTCTTGCTGTAAATCCCATACTCGAGACTACTCTACTTACGCAGCCTTTACTGATGATGGTTCCCAAGAGATTTAATGTTTTGACTGCTACACCTCAGATTTTCCACGGTAAGAACACTGGCAAGCCTCCGAGGCAATGGTTACGTTGACACTGTATTACTGGTGTACCGCCGGCACCACAGATTTAATTGGTAATCTATTTTGTGATTACAGTGGTTTTGAATTAATTTTACTGCTTACCTTGAATGCCTGCCCTGAAAAAACAGTAATTATTACATCGCTGTAGTAAGTTAGATTTTTCCTGAACTTACACGCACATCAGCTATTTTGCCACCATACGTGCCCCGAGTATAAGCCACCTCTTACCTTATCCATTGGTTTTACAATGGGGCAATTTATTTACCAGGGTTCTCTCTTAAGTGCATCTAATTCTTAGGATCCCTTGTATTGCTGGAAGCTTTGCAATATCCCCTTATCGCTTAAGTAAGTTCACTCAAATGGTACCTGCTATTGCACCACTATTTTTTTATATTGTGCCCAATGCCTATACACCATTGGGATAGGCTCTTTGAGAATATTTAAATATAGTATTCTTTTTAATTTAAACTGCAATCACAGCCGCATTCAGTTATATTGATTATTTCACCTCATGCCAGCTAGTCTGAAGGATACAGGCTCTCAGACCTCGTCCTGGTCCATTGCCAGTGACCATTAAGGTAGTCAACAGATGGGCACAATTAACACACTTATTCTTGATCATTTGATTTCACTCTTGCCCCCTATTATTTTGGCAAGTGACCGTACAGGTCTATACATAATGTAAACACCACACAGGGTCTATTCTTCTTTATTATATTCCTTGTTTTATTCCTTTCATTGGACTTATAGCGCTCTTGCTCAGTCCTAATGATCACCTCAGAATAACGGAAGTCGAAACATCGTTGATGACCAGGCTTAAATAGACTACTTTTATATTTTTAACATTAATAAAGATATAAGTAATTTGTCTTTTTTTATAAGTGATGCACTGTTTGTTACTCACACTTCACTACACCATCCCTTCATTGAAAAGCATGAGCATTAGTACAACATAAAATAAATAAGGATATTTTAAGCAAAAAAAATATTTATTAGAAACAGAAATATGCGTCCTTGACCCTGTGTGCCTTGAGTGCCTGTAAAATGTTTTGCATATGCAACTCATGTTTCCAGGCTGGTGAAACTACTAAAGAGATGTATTTCCTTGTGAACCACTGTTTATATAAACCTATCAAATTAACCCAGATTCTCGCAATTTTTGGGGTTACCCTTGTTCTCCTATACCTGTAAACTGGCTATGCACCTAACTGACAGAATACTATATGTTTATGGATGAACATTCATTTAAATTGGTTATATCACAGTGTTCAGTATCTTGTGTGCCTGTCATAATGATAAACCATTTATAAAATAGTGTTCTAGATAATGTTTGACTTTTGAATAGTAGCAGCTACAAACATACTGCATTTTGTTAGAATGAAAAGTAGTATTACAGTAGTATTACTTACTACAAAAAGCAATTAACACACCTACAAATGTAAATCTCCACAGCACCTATCTTTTTTATGGGGGTTGACACACACATGTAAGTTTACTACTTAGTGGCCGATTATGATGTCATTAGGAAAGGCTCTGACTGGGATTTGGTATTGCAGTATCTGATTCGGAACCCTTGTTACCTACCGAATCGTACAGGATTCCTATCAACCGATTACAATTCCCGGAAACCATTTGAGCAAACCAAATTGGTTCCGAACGGCATCCGGAAGCCAGAGTCTTTCTGAGCTGATTTGTACAGCTCTATGGACACGGTTTCCAGACAAGCGATTACGATGACCTATTCGGCAGCCATTTTGATTCGGTTTGCCCGAGATGAAATGGCTGCCTGATCTGTCTTTGGGGGCCTGTTGCTGGCTCCCCTTCATACTGAGACTTACGAATGTAGCCCAAAGGGGTACCCAAGGGACCTTCTTCTCAACCATGCACAGTGTGGCAGGCAGCATGGGGTGCCTGCCACAGGGTGCAAGGTTTTTCCCCCACCATCCCTTTTTTCAATGGGAGCCTGTGCTCTCGTTCGGAACACAGGCCAACTAAACAATGTTGGGAAGCATCGTAATCGGTCATCCAGAATCACAGGACCGGATTTTTTGGAAACTATTCTGGAACTGATTCGTTAGGGACAGTTTCCTAACGACTTCATAATTGGGCCATTAGTAATAAATGTGGAAGGGACTTGGGGAGTGGTTGGAAAAAGGGACATACTTACTAGTAAATTCACCCACCCACAAAGGAGTAAGTTAGGTACTATACGCAAACTGCACTTCTAAGTTACCTCACCCAAGAAGGACACAAACCAGTACTAAATATACACCAGCTCATAGCTGGATAGGTCCAGCACCATACATGGCCAACAAATGGGCAACCACTGATACTGCAATTCACTCTTGAAAGAAATAATAGAGGCAGGTACTGTAAATAAAACCCCATAAGAAATAATGTTAAATTCATTTACATTATGTAAACCAGTTAACCTCTTCAGTGCTGCGCGAATTTCGCTGCAGTGCTGAAGGGTCATAAATCACATTGACTCATGACGGAAATGTTCCGTCATCAGCACCGGAGCACCGACGCTGATGACGGAACCGTTCCGTCATGAGCACGGAAGGGCTTAAACATATAAATACATGTAATTTAACTTATTCTAAAACATTTATTATTCGTGTTTTAAAATTTATTTTTTCTAACCTTTTTCAAATAAAAAATGAATGCAACATTATTTTTATTAATGTATCTATATATTTAAATTGTATTTAATTAATTATATGCATTACTTTGCTTTTAAAATGTTTTAATGTATAAAACATTTAATTTCTTTACTGTAGGTGATATTTTTTTAATTTAAACTAAAAAAATATGTAATTCCTTATATTTAAAATAATTAAGTTTTCAGTTAGAAGTAAAATAGTGCCGTAGCATATTTTGTTCTACAATGAAAAAGTATGTACATCATTATGCGGAAAAAAAAATAGTTGTAACTCTTTTTCAAGTATAATAAACTTTTTAATTTGCCCTATACTTTACAGTAAGGATAGAGATCCCTCTTTAGTAAACTGGCTGAGACACACTTCTTAGTTTGAAGTAATGCCTTAGCACGTTGCGGCTTGGGCCCGCAGCTGCGACCTTTACTCACAGCCTCAGTTACAATGACGGCTCGGGCAACATACAGCAAGGCAGCAGCATGGCCGATGTTTCACGCTGTGGGGGCAATGCGGTCATAGTGCACCTTGTAAACAGCACCACAAACCACACATTAGTCTCTGGCGTGCAAAAAGCGCACGCACACAGCGTCGCTGAGACACACTTGGAAAACTTTTATGTTCCTGAGTTTCCACAACAGGGGACCAGCTCTTCTCGGGCCCTTGGAGACAAGTTACTTCAGGATACAGCACAGTCCTCTCAAGCAGGGGGACACCGTATGCAGCAAAGTCCCGTGTCCACTCCTTAGTCAAATCAGCAAACTGCAGACCAGACCCAAAACACACAGTAAGGGCAGTCCTTCATTTCAGTCTCTTCAACTGTTCTTCTTTGGCAGAGGTTCCTCTTGAACATGAAGTAGTTTCAATCCTTTTTCAGTATACATTTCAGTCTTGAGTTCAGGGCTCTTACATGTATACCCCTAACTGCCTTTGAAGTCTTTGCGTTCAGGGGGCTCTGACCTCTGTCCAAACCAGACCTGGGCGTCTTCCTGCCAGTGCACACCCTCCTCGTTTGATACTCAGGGTCTGGGGCCCAGACAATCAGCAGGAGGTGGAGCCATTCTCTGGTGTCAACAACACAGCCCTCTTCATATCCAGGGGGCTACTCCTTCCCCTACATCAAATGCAGGCCAGCCTTTTGCGGTCTCACCTACTCCTCCCTGGGGTCAGGACACTTTCCAGACCCTGTCACATCCAAACCCAAGCAGGCAATAATCAACCAGGCAGAGGCACACAGGATGGTTTAAGACAAGACACCAGCCACTTCTAAAAGAGTGGTTTCCAAACACACAATTCAAAAACCATCTTCACAAAAAGATGTGTTATTAAATTCTGAGTTCAGGCACACTAAACTCCATCCCTCCAGCTTATGCCTATGGGAAGATATGCCGGAAACATGGGACACAGCATTCCCTATTCTGTCCTATGGGCAAGATGGACTTGCAACACGTTTTGGCAGTATTTCACTGTTAGGGCATGGTATACACCTCAGTACATGTCCTACCTTTCACATACACTGCACCCTGCCCTGGGGGTACCTTGGGCCTACTATAGGGGTGTCTGATGTGCATGTGCATAAAAAAGGAAGGTAAGGCCTGGCAAATGGGTGTACTTGCCAGGGCAAGAAGCAGTTAACAAACTGTGTGCAGGCACTGCAGTGGCAGACCCGAGATCTCTTCTTAGGGCTACTTATGTGGGTGGCACAATTAGTGCTGCAGGCTCACTAATAGCATTTGCATTACCAGCCCTGGCACACATATTGCACTTTACTAGGGACTTCACTTTCTAAAAGTGGTATTTTCAAACAAAGAATATAAAAAGTCATCCTTACTAAAAGTTGGCTCTTTATAGTTTGCGTTCAGGCATACTAAATGTTCCTATCTTGTCCCAATGGGAAGGTATATTTATAAGATGTTATAAATGAACTCCCGTTCTATCCTATGGGACAGATAACCTTTCAGTAGTGAAAAACAAAATAGGCAGTATTCCATTATCAGGACATGGCACACAAACCAGGGTATGTCCAACCGTTTAAAAAAACTTCACCCTGCTTACAGGGGTACCTTGGGCATACCTGAGGGGTGAATCACATGTAAGAAACTGGAAGGTTAGGGCCTGGCAGGTGGGTGCACTTGCCAAGTGAACATGGCAGCACCAGACTGCACACAGACACTGCAATGGCAGGCCTGAGACCCTTTTGCAAGGCTGCTGGGGTGGGTGGCACAATCCGGGCTGCAAACCCACTAGCATCATTTGGTTTACAGGCCTTGGGTACACACAATGCACTGTACTAGGGACTTAACAGTTAACCAAACATACCAATTATGGACAACCAAATACCATAACACTTCATACAGGGAGCACTTGCACTTTGACACTGATCAGCAGTGCCACAATGCCATGCCTGCTCACGCCCACATGGGCGGGACTCTGAATTGAATAAAGGTGTTCCGAATTTACCTCTCTGCCTCATGTTGTCAGTTGCATGCCAGTGATCAAGGGCTACGGCTTGAAACGCGTATGGCAATATGCAAATTGGAAGTTGTCATAGTTGGTAGTGGATGCTGCTGCTGGTGGTGATGTGCGGTAACTCTTCCAGGTGTGATGTTTTCTTGGGGACACCCTGGTTTTTTGATGTTTTGCGGCTAGTCCAGCCGCGGAAATGTCCTGCATCTCAAGGGTGGATCCTGGTGCCCGCCACTGCGTGCATGCCACAGGAGTGGAAGGGGCCTCACCGCCAGATCATATTGGGAGCAACACCGCGTGTCTCTTGGTCACCTCCACCCAACCGGGTTGACATTTACATCATCGTGAGGCAGCAGAGCCACTTGGTTTTACTTGGGACGGGAGTCTCAGCAGATGGACTGCATCTACCACAATGCCATGCCTGCTCACGCCCACATGGGCGGGACTCTGAATTGAATAAAGGTGTTCCAAATTCACCTCTCTGCCTCCTGTTGTCAGTTGCATGCCAGTGATCAAGGGTTACGGCTTGAAACGCATATGGCAATGTGCAAATTGGAAGTTGTCAGAGTTCGTAGTGGATGCTGCTGCTGGTGGTGTTGTGTGGTAACCCTTGCAGGTGTGATGTTTTCTTGGGGACACCCTGGTTTTTTGATGTTTTGCGGCTAGTCCGGCCACGGAAATGTCCAGCCGCTCAAGGGCGGATCCTGGTGCGCGACACTGCGTGCATGCCACGGGAGTGGAAGGGGCCTCACCGCCAGATCATATTGGGAGCAACACCGCGTGTCTCTTGGTCACCTCCCGCCAACCGGGTTGACATTTACATCATCGTAAGGCAGCAGAGCCACTTGGTTTTACTTGGGACGGGAGTCTCATCAGATGGACTGCATCTACCACAATGCCATGCCTGCTTACGCACACATGGGCGGGACTCTGAATTGAATAAAGGTGTTCCGAATTGACCTCTCTGCCTCATGTTGTCAGTTGCATGCCAGTGATCAAGGGCTACGGCTTGAAACGCGTATGGCAATATGCAAATTGGAAGTTGTCAGAGTTCGTAGTGGATGCTGCTGCTGGTGGTGTTGTGCGGTAACCCTTCCAGGTGTGATGTTTTCTTGGGGACACCCTGTTTTTTTATGTTTGCGGCTAGTCCGGCAGCAGAAATATCCCGCCGCTCAATGGCGGATCCTGGTGCGCGCCACTGCGTGCCCACCATGGGAGTGGAAGGGGCCTCACCGCCAGATCATATTGTGAGCAACACCGCGTGTCCCTTGGTCACCTCCACCCAACCGGGTTGACATTTACATCATCGTGAGGCAGCAGAGCCACTTGGTTTTACTTGGGACGGGAGTCTCAGCAGATGGACTGCATCTACCACAATGCCATATCTGCTCACGCCCACATGGGCGGGACTCTGAATTGAATAAAGGTGTTCGGAATTCACCTCTCTGCCTCATGTTGTCAGTTGCATGCCAGTGATCAAGGGTTACGGCTTGAAACGCGTATGGCAATATGCAAATTGGAAGTTGTCAGAGTTCGTAGTGGATGCTGCTGCTGGTGGTGTTGTGCGGTAACCCTTCCAGGTGTGATGTTTTCTTGGGGACACCCTGGTTTTTTGATGTTTTGCGGATTGTCCGGCCGCGGAAATGTCCCGCCGCTCAAGGGTGATCCTGGTGCGCGCCACTGGTGCACGCCACGGGAGTGGAAGGGGCCTCACCCCCAGATCATATTGGGAGCAACACCGCGTGTCTCTTGGTTACCGCCACCCAACCGGGTTGACATTTACATCATCGTTAGGCAGCAGAACCACTTGGTCATACTTGGGACGGGAGTCTCAGCAGATGGACTGCATCTACCACAAAGCCATATCTGCTCATGCCCACATGGGCGGGACTCTGAATTGAATAAAGGTGTTCCGAATTCACCTCTCTGCCTCATGTTGTCAGTTGCATGCCAGTGATCAAGGGTTACGGCTTGAAACGCGTATGGCAATATGCAAATTGGAAGTTGTCAGAGTTCGTAGTGGATGCTGCTGCTGGTGGTGTTGTGCGGTAACCCTTCCAGGTGTGATGTTTTCTTGGGGACACCCTGGTTTTTTGATGTTTTGCGTATTGTCCGGCCGCGGAAATGTCCCGCCGCTCAAGGGTGATCCTGGTGCGCGCCACTGGTGCACGCCACGGGAGTGGAAGGGGCCTCACCCCCAGATCATATTGGGAGCAACACCGCGTGTCTCTTGGTAACCGCCACCCAACCGGGTTGACATTTACATCATCGTGAGGCAGCAGAGCCACTTGTTTTTACTTGGGACGGGAGTCTCATCAGATGGACTGCATCTACCACAATGCCATGCCTGCTTACGCACACATGGGCGGGACTCTGAATTGAATAAAGGCGTTCTGAATTGACCTCTCTGCCTCATGTTGTCAGTTGCATGCCAGTGATCAAGGGCTACGGCTTGAAACGCGTATGGCAATGTGCAAATTGGAAGTTGTCAGAGTTCGTAGTGGATGCTGCTGCTGGTGGTGTTGTACGGTAACCCTTGCAGGTGTGATGTTTTCTTGGGGACACCCTCGTTTTTTGATGTTTTGCGGCTAGTCCAGCCGCGGAAATGTCCAGCCGCTTAAGGGCGGATCCTGGTGCCCGCCACTGCGTGCATGCCACAGGAGTGGAAGGGGCCTCACCGCCAGATCATATTGGGAGCAACACCGCGTGTCTCTTGGTCACCTCCACCCAACCGGGTTGACATTTACATCATCGTGAGGCAGCAGAGCCACTTGGTTTTACTTGGGACGGGAGTCTCAGCAGATGTACTGCATCTACCACAATGCCATGTCTGCTTACGCACACATGGGCGGGACTCTGAATTGAATAAAGGTGTTCCGAATTGACCTCTCTGCCTCATGTTGTCAGTTGCATGCCAGTGATCAAGGGCTACGGCTTGAAACGCGTATGGCAATATGCAAATTGGAAGTTGTCAGAGTTCGTAGTGGATGCTGCTGCTGGTGGTGTTGTGCGGTAACCCTTCCAGGTGTGATGTTTTCTTGGGGACACCCTGGTTTTTTGATGTTTTGCGTATTGTCCGGCCGCGGAAATGTCCCGCCGCTCAAGGGTGATCCTGGTGCGCGCCACTGGTGCACGCCACGGGAGTGGAAGGGGCCTCACCCCCAGATCATATTGGGAGCAACACCGCGTGTCTCTTGGTAACCGCCACCCAACCGGGTTGACATTTACATCATCGTGAGGCAGCAGAGCCACTTGTTTTTACTTGGGACGGGAGTCTCATCAGATGGACTGCATCTACCACAATGCCATGCCTGCTTACGCACACATGGGCGGGACTCTGAATTGAATAAAGGCGTTCTGAATTGACCTCTCTGCCTCATGTTGTCAGTTGCATGCCAGTGATCAAGGGCTACGGCTTGAAACGCGTATGGCAATGTGCAAATTGGAAGTTGTCAGAGTTCGTAGTGGATGCTGCTGCTGGTGGTGTTGTACGGTAACCCTTGCAGGTGTGATGTTTTCTTGGGGACACCCTCGTTTTTTGATGTTTTGCGGCTAGTCCAGCCGCGGAAATGTCCAGCCGCTTAAGGGCGGATCCTGGTGCCCGCCACTGCGTGCACGCCACGGGAGTGGAAGGGGCCTCACCGCCAGATCATATTGGGAGCAACACCGCGTGTCTCTTGGTCACCTCCACCCAACCGGGTTGACATTTACATCATCGTGAGGCAGCAGAGCCACTTGGTTTTACTTGGGACGGGAGTCTCAGCAGATGGACTGCATCTACCACAATGCCATGTCTGCTTACGCACACATGGGCGGGACTCTGAATTGAATAAAGGTGTTCCGAATTGACCTCTCTGCCTCATGTTGTCAGTTGCATGCCAGTGATCAAGGGCTACGGCTTGAAACGCGTATGGCAATATGCAAATTGGAAGTTGTCAGAGTTCGTAGTGGATGCTGCTGCTGGTGGTGTTGTGCGGTAACCCTTCCAGGTGTGATGTTTTCTTGGGGACACCCTGGTTTTTTGATGTTTTGCGGATTGTCCGGCCGCGGAAATGTCCCGCCGCTCAAGGGTGATCCTGGTGCGCGCCACTGGTGCACGCCACGGGAGTGGAAGGGGCCTCACCCCCAGATCATATTGGGAGCAACACCGCGTGTCTCTTGGTTACCGCCACCCAACCGGGTTGACATTTACATCATCGTTAGGCAGCAGAACCACTTGGTCATACTTGGGACGGGAGTCTCAGCAGATGGACTGCATCTACCACAAAGCCATATCTGCTCATGCCCACATGGGCGGGACTCTGAATTGAATAAAGGTGTTCCGAATTCACCTCTCTGCCTCATGTTGTCAGTTGCATGCCAGTGATCAAGGGTTACGGCTTGAAACGCGTATGGCAATATGCAAATTGGAAGTTGTCAGAGTTCGTAGTGGATGCTGCTGCTGGTGGTGTTGTGCGGTAACCCTTCCAGGTGTGATGTTTTCTTGGGGACACCCTGGTTTTTTGATGTTTTGCGTATTGTCCGGCCGCGGAAATGTCCCGCCGCTCAAGGGTGATCCTGGTGCGCGCCACTGGTGCACGCCACGGGAGTGGAAGGGGCCTCACCCCCAGATCATATTGGGAGCAACACCGCGTGTCTCTTGGTAACCGCCACCCAACCGGGTTGACATTTACATCATCGTGAGGCAGCAGAGCCACTTGTTTTTACTTGGGACGGGAGTCTCATCAGATGGACTGCATCTACCACAATGCCATGCCTGCTTACGCACACATGGGCGGGACTCTGAATTGAATAAAGGTGTTCTGAATTGACCTCTCTGCCTCATGTTGTCAGTTGCATGCCAGTGATCAAGGGCTACGGCTTGAAACGCGTATGGCAATGTGCAAATTGGAAGTTGTCAGAGTTCGTAGTGGATGCTGCTGCTGGTGGTGTTGTACGGTAACCCTTGCAGGTGTGATGTTTTCTTGGGGACACCCTCGTTTTTTGATGTTTTGCGGCTAGTCCAGCCGCGGAAATGTCCAGCCGCTTAAGGGCGGATCCTGGTGCCCGCCACTGCGTGCATGCCACAGGAGTGGAAGGGGCCTCACCGCCAGATCATATTGGGAGCAACACCGCGTGTCTCTTGGTCACCTCCACCCAACCGGGTTGACATTTACATCATCGTGAGGCAGCAGAGCCACTTGGTTTTACTTGGGACGGGAGTCTCAGCAGATGTACTGCATCTACCACAATGCCATGTCTGCTTACGCACACATGGGCGGGACTCTGAATTGAATAAAGGTGTTCCGAATTGACCTCTCTGCCTCATGTTGTCAGTTGCATGCCAGTGATCAAGGGCTACGGCTTGAAACGCGTATGGCAATATGCAAATTGGAAGTTGTCAGAGTTCGTAGTGGATGCTGCTGCTGGTGGTGTTGTGCGGTAACCCTTCCAGGTGTGATGTTTTCTTGGGGACACCCTGGTTTTTTGATGTTTTGCGTATTGTCCGGCCGCGGAAATGTCCCGCCGCTCAAGGGTGATCCTGGTGCGCGCCACTGGTGCACGCCACGGGAGTGGAAGGGGCCTCACCCCCAGATCATATTGGGAGCAACACCGCGTGTCTCTTGGTAACCGCCACCCAACCGGGTTGACATTTACATCATCGTGAGGCAGCAGAGCCACTTGTTTTTACTTGGGACGGGAGTCTCATCAGATGGACTGCATCTACCACAATGCCATGCCTGCTTACGCACACATGGGCGGGACTCTGAATTGAATAAAGGCGTTCTGAATTGACCTCTCTGCCTCATGTTGTCAGTTGCATGCCAGTGATCAAGGGCTACGGCTTGAAACGCGTATGGCAATGTGCAAATTGGAAGTTGTCAGAGTTCGTAGTGGATGCTGCTGCTGGTGGTGTTGTACGGTAACCCTTGCAGGTGTGATGTTTTCTTGGGGACACCCTCGTTTTTTGATGTTTTGCGGCTAGTCCAGCCGCGGAAATGTCCAGCCGCTTAAGGGCGGATCCTGGTGCCCGCCACTGCGTGCACGCCACGGGAGTGGAAGGGGCCTCACCGCCAGATCATATTGGGAGCAACACCGCGTGTCTCTTGGTCACCTCCACCCAACCGGGTTGACATTTACATCATCGTGAGGCAGCAGAGCCACTTGGTTTTACTTGGGACGGGAGTCTCAGCAGATGGACTGCATCTACCACAATGCCATGTCTGCTTACGCACACATGGGCGGGACTCTGAATTGAATAAAGGTGTTCCGAATTGACCTCTCTGCCTCATGTTGTCAGTTGCATGCCAGTGATCAAGGGCTACGGCTTGAAACGCGTATGGCAATATGCAAATTGGAAGTTGTCAGAGTTCGTAGTGGATGCTGCTGCTGGTGGTGTTGTTCGGTAACCCTTCCAGGTGTGATGTTTTCTTGGGGACACCCTGGTTTTTTGATGTTTTGCGGATTGTCCGGCCGCGGAAATGTCCCGCCGCTCAAGGGTGATCCTGGTGCGCACCACTGGTGCACGCCACGGGAGTGGAAGGGGCCTCACCCCCAGATCATATTGGGAGCAACACCGCGTGTCTCTTGGTTACCGCCACCCAACCGGGTTGACATTTACATCATCGTTAGGCAGCAGAACCACTTGGTCATACTTGGGACGGGAGTCTCAGCAGATGGACTGCATCTACCACAAAGCCATATCTGCTCACGCCCACATGGGCGGGACTCTGAATTGAATAAAGGTGTTCCGAATTCACCTCTCTGCCTCATGTTGTCAGTTGCATGCCAGTGATCAAGGGCAACGGCTTGAAACGCTTATGGCAATATGCAAATCGGAAGTTGTCATAGTTTGTAGTGGATGCTGCTGCTGGTGGTGTTGTGCGGTAACCTTTCCAGGTGTGATGTTTTCTTTTGGACACCCTGGTTTTTTGATATATATATATATATATATCAATTACCAATCCGCACTTCTTCCAATCAAGAAAAAGCGCTGACACCGTGAATTCTATGCCAAAGTAAGATTTAGTCCAAGTTTGCTGCTCAGACGCGTTTCGGCGGTAAGCTCCCGCCTTGTTCACTACATCTGCATAATCACACATACAGGTTTATATATGTTCAGCATACCTTTCTTTACAGGTTACAACTGGATCTGGGTGCTATGGTAACCCTGTTATGACGCTCCGGACAGACATAGAAGAGTTTTGCTTCATGAATCATGATTATAATAAAAACTTGTACTGTCCGATGTGCACTATAATTTACACAAACGTTGATGGCACATTTGTAGATTCATTGTATCTGCACATTATATTTATATGAAACGATTTTAGTGAACACTTAGATTTTAAAGGAAATAACCAATTTGAATCATTGTTGAACTAAACATGTAGAACCGGGTGTCTGTGTAGAGAGCATATCGAGTCGCATGGCAAATATAAAGTCTAAATCGTAGTACAAAATATAGTACAGATCAACACATCGGAGTACATATATAAATCAGTATATGTTTTAATCATCAAATGTACGTATGGCATTTTAACCGCTAACGCATCCTTAACTCCATCTAATTAAATACACTGGATGTGTTCAAGTCTTCACCCAGTGGTGCATGGTATTACCCCAGTAGTGTTTTATATTCAGTGGTATTTGCTACAATAGATACCTGTCGTATTTTGGCTGCAGCGCACCCCGTGACCACCCAACAGACATATGTTTAATAATTGGTATGTTTACAAACTATATCAAGCTTTCCACCTCACGGTGCAATTAACACAGTGTTGCTTTCCTCATCTCCAAGTGGAATGATTCTGCTATCTGCTGCCCGTTAGGGGCCTCTTATGGGTTTGGTCCCTTGGTGCTTGTGTGTCGCGGTTTGTGTTGCGTCCCTTGCAGTGCTCTGTCTCTACTCTCATGGTCCAAATGAAATTCAAAATTAAACACAAAATTAAAATTAAAATTCAACTAAAAAGTGCTCTAACATGTCAAAAATAAGAAAAATTGCTAAAGTTTCAATTAAAAATAGTTTGTTACATTTAGTGAATCGCAGATGTTCTTAAAGTGGTAAGGGTTTTGGGACAAGCAGTCTGGATTATAGGTGTACATTAAGTGCCTCATCGGCATTCAACCCGTTTGGAATCTTTGAGTCAAGCAAAATTATGTACCGTGACTCTAACCGTCGCAGTGCTAATAAGCGGTTCCCTGCCCTGATGTTTTTGGGTATGTTGTCAATTACAAAGTAAGACAGATCTTGTGTGTTTCCTGCGTGGTGCATGTTTTTGTGCCTGGCCACGGGGTATGCCTGATCATCATTGGTTATTGCCCGAACATGTTGGAAGATTCTTACATGGGCTTGATGGATCGTGCTTCCCACATATCGTTTGCCGCAGCTGCAGGTTAGTACCCCGGGGGCTAATAACTAATATAGCGTTTTTTTTTTCATCAACAAGATCCGCGCATCCTGTGCGGAATTTGCCGATTTTTAAGAAAAAGGAAAAATAATTGGGACCTGGAGGTCCTTGTGAGTGTAGGTAATATATATATATATATATATATAAAGTGTAACCTTTAAAAAGAAATGCCACTGGTAAAACCGCATCATGTGATCAAGTACCAGGGAGGGATGAAAAGCGTTATGGCTGCCATCTACTTGTTTGTTGCAATGTAATCCTGAAATAAACAAACCGGTATTGAAGAAGAATCCTGGGTCCGTGCTGGGTCCGTGCTCTTTCTGTTCCGACAGTAAACCAAGGGAAGTAGAGTTCTTTGGATATATATATATATATATATATATATATAGATATATATATATATATCTATATATATATATATAGATATATATATATATATATATATATATATATCTATATGTGCATGCCACTCGCAGATTTTTCTGAATTCAGAAAACTCACGGACACCTCGGGTCGTTGAAAAAGATGGTCTTTAATGACTGCACAGCAACGCGTTTCAGCTTTCGCCTTGATCACACGTGATCTGAATTCAGAAAAATATGCGAGTGGCATTGTGCAGGGATACTGGTATCCTGTTCACGGACCGACCTGAATGATGGCCTCTACCATTACCGGACTCTGTATTGTAATATATTACCTACTGGCAGTCGCCAGTAGGCAGTTATAGTTAGGACCTATTTTCCATAGGAAATCCGCAACATTCTATTTGGAATAACTTTGGAGCCAGTTGATGAATCTTCACAAAATTTTCAAACTTGGTGGGGCACTCCGGTCCGCTCTTATCCTGAAAGTCTTGGGGTGATTCGTCAAGGGGGGTCCCAAAACATGTTTTCCCCATACAATTTTCCATAGGTACAGTTCATTGTGGCTGCAGCCCGAACGGCTGAATGGATTTACACCAAATTTGGCAAAGTTGTAGTCCTCGGTTCAGACTCGTGCCTTTACACCATATAAAAATTTGTTCAGTAGTTCCTGAGAAAATGACAATTAAAAGTACATATATATCTATGGCCTCATTGGATGCGCGCATCTTGCGCGGACTATAAGTGCATCATCCAGATCACGTGCTGAATGCTGATTGGCTGTCAAGTGGTTGTCAACATTCGAAACCAGGAAGTGTTGGCAGCCATTTTGCGCGTCAGTAGAAGCGAGGTTGAAGAAGTCAGTGGAAAATATAATAAAAATAATAGCGGGGGCTCGCTGGGGCCTCCGCAGTCCCGTAGCTTCAGTTATGTTGAGAGGGGGTTACAGTAGGCTGTGGAAATAGGTCCTGGGGGTATTTGTTAAAAACATAATAGCGGGGGTTCGTTGGGGCCCTCACAGTCCTGGGGCTTCAATCATGTTGGGAGGGTGGTGCAGTAGGCTGTGGAAATTATATCGGGAAAACAACAACGCAGTGTATTGCGGCTTTTCTTTAATATAATGTGGAATCATGTTGATTTATTAGGCAGTGTTCACTTTTGTTACGGATAGAGTTACTTTGTTACAGGAAATGTATTAATATGTGGGAGGGCGTGTTCTGCAAGTGTGCGTGGAACAAAATTAACGTTTAATTGGCTGAGTTGTTCCAACAACAAGCTTGATGTTCATTGGGTGCGTACCATCGAAAGTGTTTTCTGCAATTCACTTCTGCTCCGGAGATTAGCAAGGACATCTAATTGGCTTACATGTTGTAAGGAGGACCTTCCTGAGCTTTCTGTTGGTTGGTTGTGAACTATTGAAAGTAGAAGTGTTGCCAGCCATTCACTTCCTCTCCGCGGAGTAAGAAGGGCATCTGAATGGCTGACGTGCTCTAAGGAGGAGCTTCTACAGCTTAATGTTGATTGGTTGCGAATTATTGAAAGTAGAAGTGTTGGCACACATTCACTTCCGCTCTGCGGAGTAGGAGGGACATCTGATTTGCTGACCTGTTCCAAGGAGCAGTATAATCAACAAGGGGACCCGTCTAGGTAGCTGAGGACCTCGGGTAATTAGTAATTTTGTCAAGAACAAAGGTCCTAAGCTTATCAAATAAAAATATGAGTGGCAAACATAGACTTAAATAAGAACTATGGCTCTTTTTTTCTCCAATGTCCAGCCGGACAAGGAAATGTTTATTTTCAAGATTTAACAAAGATTCACGAATACATGAGACACGACATGGATCAAAAAACTGGGCACAAGCCTGTACCAAGTAAGGGGGGAAAAAACAATACAGGGAAAAATGGGGGAGAGATATAGAAGAGTTGAACAGGCAAAAGAAGTGGAGCAAAAGGCCGCTTACAATACAATGCAATCTTGTGGAAGCACAAACCAACAATTACTGCAACAAATATGTACAATAGAGAAATGCAGTACTGTTAACACAGTCAAACCTTTTGCTCCACTTCTTTTGCCTGTTCAACTCTTCTATATCTCTCCCCCATTTTTCCCTGTATTGTTTTTTCCCCCCCTTACTCGGTACAGGCTTGTGCCCAGTTTTTTGATCCATGTCGTGTCTCACGTATTCGTGAATCTTTGTTAAATCTTGAAAATAAACATTTCCTTGCCATAGTTCTTATTTAAGTCTATGTTTGCCACTCATATTTTTATTTGATAAGCCTAGGACCTTTGTTCTTGACAAAAAGACCTGTTCCAAGGAGCACTTTCCCAAGATTAAGGTTGATTGGCTGTAAACCAGTGAAAGTAGAAGTGTTGTCAGCGATTCCTTCCCTCTTCGCGGAGTATTAGGGACATTTCATTGGGTAACGTGTTCCAAGCGGGACCTTACGAAGCTTAATGTTCATTGGCTGTGAAGCATTAAAAGTAGAAGTGTTGGCAGTCATTCCTTCCTCCTCTGTGGAAAAACATGGACATTTTATTGGCTAAAGTGTTCCGAGCACAAGTTTGCTCCTTATTGAGCGGGAACAGTTCACTGTTGTCAGTCATTTTGGGACGCACTTCCAAAGGAGTATGGGAAAAGAAAGTAGTAGAGGGGAGGGTAAGAACACTATTAACTCTGTACAGTGGTCACAAGGTGGTGGACAGGGATTGTGAAGGTAAAAATTGTTTTTATATGTTTTAAGGGCCATTTATGTAATTGTTGTGGGGTGTACAAATCTCGGCAGAAAAATGACAGTGTCTTGCGGTGTTTTTTTATCAAATTTGTGGGTGGGATACTTCCCAGGAGCACTATTTATTTATAATGTGGTGTTTTCTTTTCTGATGGGGAGGTGGGGTTGTGCAGCAAAAATTTCAGTCTAGGCTTGAAACTGTTTTTATTTAGCAATTACAAATGTAATGCATATAGGATAGGGGTGACGAATAAAATTGGAATTTCATAAAATATCAGTTAATTGTGGCCACCCCCTCCTTTTTTTGCTATAGTTTGTAAAAGTGTTGCCCCATATTCATGTTAATGTAAGAGGGCATTAGTTACTTTTAGATAAAGCAGAATAGAAGTGCTTCAACAAACACTCCCGCACTACATTATCTGAGGTCAGGGGAACAAGTAAAAAACAGTTAAATACTAGTGACTTCATATTACATAGAAATGTATGCATTATTATTTTTCATATTTGTATTTTGTAGAAGTCAGGAACGTCCTGTCGTAGTGCTTAGAGGTCGCACCCTGTTCTGCTAACAAATCACATACTTACTTAAGAATATATAGGATAGAACTATTATAATATACAGTACTGGTCCTATATATTCTATAGGGAGAAAGTGAATAGGAACCGCAACTGAGAAGACTAGAAATGAGAAAATAACATTCAGAAATGTAGGGTTTATCAAATATTTAAAGTAACAAAGTATGAATGAAAGTTATATTTTTTATTCTGCAATTTTGATAAAATATGCTCACTGAAAAAAATATCTGATCATTACGCTCTAATGTTTCGTAAGCTGTATTACAGATGGCGCCGAAAAAACTCCTATTCCTCTTCTGTAACAATAGGGCAGTATATTACAATATAATGAATGATACCATTGTTACAGTAAAAAGAAAAGGAAAATAAAGTTATCTATAGAACAGAAGATCCATAACGAAATACTTTCGAGCGGTAATTATTTTCTGAGCTTCTTTTCTCCGGGACGTTGAAAAGTTTGATCTTCATGGCGACGGGTCATAAACTCCTCTGAGATCATTATGAGTGTGAGAATTATAATATACACATTCACAGTATATGATCAAAAGGGGGAACAGACTAAAAACCAGAAGCTGGTGAAGTTGCTTATATATCTTTACTCTTTGTGCCGACGGGTCATGAACTCCACTGAGATCAGCAAAACTGTTAATATTATAATATACATATTAACAGTATATGATCCCTCGGGGAAAACACACTAACAACTGGAAGGTGGTGACGTTGATTGTAAATGTTTAGGGCTTGCGCCGATGGGTCACCAACACCTCTGTAAGCGAAGTACAGTGTCAATATTATAATATAGAAAGTCACAATATATAAGGTGAAAGGAGCCAGAAAAGGAGGAATGTTTCTTGCAATCTATCTGTTTCTGAAAACAAGCTGCTTACGTTACAGAACAAAAGGGAAAAACATGCAATAACACTTTTTTCTAGATATAAATGTTTAAATATTGTCAAATAGCCACAAATTATAACTATCTGCTATGCCATAATGAAACAACTTACAACTTCAGAATATGTTTTGTTGACGCAAAACAAGAATCCGATGCTAGAAAAGGGAATCTGCATCACAGATTGGCGATGCAGAAATAACTTGCGAAAATGAAACTAATCGCACAATAGGTGTGGTTTATATAGTTTTTGGTTGTTTAGTAGTCTATGGAAGCAAGATGCGGCTCCGCAAATTTAGATATCCCGTTTTACAGTTTACACGTGCTCACGTTTTAACTGTTTTACTTGTGCACGTGTTGGGAAACGTTACAAACTGTGAAGCTGTACAAGTTTCAATTTCCATAGTAATACGTATAAGGTCCTTATTATCTACATACGTTGGAGAGTTTAAAAAGTGTTACCCGGTATACTGTGTCCTTTGCATTCTCATGATTAAAAACATCTAAATAGAAGACATAAAAAAAAATATCGTTTACAATAGAAGAAAAAAAAAACGTGCTAATATTTGTCATCATTATGCTGTTAAATTAAAAAAATGCCAGCATTTGTAAAGCGTAAAGCTACCCCCGGAAAGGTGTGCCGGTGCTTGGGGCGTTGAAGTCAGATATTATAGGTGCTGCGTCATACTTTTACCACACTTATATGTTAATTACTGCTAATTAAGTTGAAAACATTCTTAAATTATAAGTAGGGATCCTTGTTTTATGTTTTTACTGATTTTTACAGATAAATACAGACAGAAAAGTATTTATTTTCCTCTCTGTATTTATTTTAAAGTGTGGATAAATACGGAAATTGGGCTATTTTTTGAGCGATTGTAAATGGTGTCAATGATGAGTACTAGGCCAATAGGTCTGTTGTTCTAAAAGTAAAAGGGCAAAAACTTGCACATTTTAATATGAAGGTTGTGTATAGTTTACAATCTGAGAGTGTTTACATGAGTGAAAACGGGCAGTCTTTCAGCCATGAGTGCATATTTATCAGTAAAATAAATGTGGAAATATACTAATTTCAGATTCATTTTTTTAGAAAACCCGAAATATATACGGGTAAATACAGATTCAATTATTTTTAAAAAAATATGGATAAATACAGATTGAAATGTCCAAAAAATAAATACCATAAAACCAGGAGGTATAATTATAAGTTATAAAGCACTACTGTTAAGTTTGTTTTTACTATAAAAAGTATACATGTGTTTTTAAAATGTACTTAAAAAACACTGTAGGTTTTAGGGATATTGTAGTTAGATATTGACATTTAAAAGAACCTTTGAAATTCACAGAATTTTTTTTTGGTTTCAGGCAGGTTATAGTTAGGAATTATCCTTTAAAAAACCTTTGAAATTTACTGAAAAAAACATAGGTTTCAGGGGTATTATAGTTAGCTGGACATTTCACTCATACAAAACCATTGAAATTCCTCCGTTATAGTTAGTTGTACTAACTGTAACTCTTGTGTCCGCAATCCACTAGTGATGATGTCACATATTACATCATTCATGACATGGTCAGTGACATCACTGATGACATCTCAAATGACATAGGTATGGCATGTTCGGATAGGCAGCGGATGAGCATCTAATTTGAATGTTCTTTGAATCCCGCCTCCTGGACGTGTCGGCTCAGTGCCTTATGGTACTTGAAGTTCTTAAAGTCTTTCACCCTTTAGTAGGTACCGCTGCCAGCTCTCCTTAAGTTGTTTAAAATCTCCCAAGTGGGTTGCCGTGTCATCCGCGCACGCTGTCCTGCTTTTCGTCCTGGCAAAAGCACACGTTGTTCCTTCGGCGTCGATGAAGTATCGGCGCCGGACCCGCACATGCGCAGGAGGGGCTCTCCGAGACCTGGGCAGGCCACACTATATTCCAAACGTCAAGAACCCACTGTTGGAGGCCCACTCTCAATGTGTGTTAAACCTTTATTTCGCCAGGCAGTATCACACAGCAGTACCGTGGCCCCTGCAAAGTTCAGCCATTTCATTCCTATGATGCGTTTTGGGCATCCTGTCGCCCTTTTTCATAGGTATGGCATGTTCGGACAGGCAGCGGATGAGCATCTAATTTGAATGTTCTTTGAAGCCCACCTCCCGGGCGTGTCGGCTCAGTGCCTTATGGTACTTGAAGTTCTTTCACCCTTTAGTAGGTACCGCTGCCACCTCTCCTTAAGTTGTTTAAAATCTCCCAAGTGAGCGAGTGAAGAATACAGCCTTGCAGTGATCTTCGTGTGGCACAGCAACCTACTAATTGTGAATACAATGTGGTTTAGAATGAGCGGCAGCGGCATCTACTAATGAATTATCGAGTATGGACTTCAAGTACCAGAAGCAATATGTTGACGTGTCCATGGGGGCAGGACTTACCTTCCTGCTCAAATTCATTCTGCGAGCCGCCCGTTCATGGAAGCCATCCCCTGTGAACAAGGGCTACTTGATGCCAGAAACGCGTAAGGGAGCAAGATGGCAGATCTGCGGCTTACACTGAGGTTATGTGACATGGCTGCCTGGCAAAAATAAAGATTGCTGCACAAAGTTTTGTGGGTCTCCAAGTGTGGGTGTTTACATATGGAATATATATATATATATATATATATATATATATATATATATATATATATATATATATATATATATATATTGTGAAACAATGGCCTTGCAACTTGGGAGAACACTCGACGGCGCTCATGTGTGATGCAGCCTCCCTCCTTACTTCACATAATTTTGAGTTTGCCCAACGCGTTTCAAGGTAGAAACCTCTTCTTCTGGGGCTGTGAATGAAAACATCTGAGCCTCGCATACCATTTCCGGTTTTATTTCATTCTTGCACCTCCCTCCAATGATATGGCACAGTTCAAGGCATTATGGTGCATGATGGGACACTTAGTTCTCAGGGCGAGAGTCAGGTGGTAATTCAATTGTTCATTCACATTTATAATCCATATTGTTACCTTCGTAGGTTGTTTTTCATTCAGGCAGACTTAATTAGCATATTCAGCGCCGTGCTCAGCAGGTTTAAAGGGTTTAATCCTGAAGCCTCACTTAGCTGGCTTTCCTTGTCTCTGCCAGCTAACGATGGTGCATCTCCCCACGGCCAGGCTGCCGTGTAAAATATTGTGAAACAATGGCCTTGCAGCTTGGGAGAACACTCGACGGCGCTCATGTGTGATGCAGCTCCCTCCTTACTTCACATAATTGTGAGTTTGCCCAACGCGTTTCAAGGTATAAACCCCTTCTTCTGGGGCTGTGAATGAAAACATCTGAGCCTCGCAGACCATTTCCGGTTTTATTTCATTCTTGCACCTCCCTCCAATGATATGGCACAGTTCAAGGCATTATGGTGCATGATGGGACACGTAGTTCTCAGGGCGAGAGTCAGGTGGTAATTCAATTGTTCTTTCACATTTATCATCCATATTGTTACCTTCGTAGGTTGTTTTTCATTCAGGCAGACTTAATTAGCATATTCAGCGCCGTGCTCAGCAGGTTTAAAAGGTTTAATCCTGAAGCCTCACTTAGCTGGCTTTCCTTGTCTCTGCCAGCTAACGATGGTGCATCTCCCCACGGCCAGGCTGCCGTGTAAAATATTGTGAAGCAATGGCCTTGCTGCTTTGGAGAACACTCGACGGCGCTCATGTGTGATGCAGCCTCCCTCCTTACTTCACATAATTTTGAGTTTGCCCAACGCGTTTCAAGGTAGAAACCTCTTCTTCTGGGGCTGTGAATGAAAACATCTGAGCCTCGCATACCATTTCCGGTTTTATTTCATTCTTGCACCTCCCTCCAATGATATGGCACAGTTCAAGGCACTATGGTGCATGATGGGACACTTAGTTCCGAGGGCGAGAGTCAGGTGCTAATTCAATTGTTCTTTCACATTTATAATCCATATTGTTACCTTCGTAGGTTGCTTTTCATTCAGGCAGACTTAATTAGCATAGTCAGCGCCGTGCTCAGCAGGTTTAAAGGGTTTAATCCTGAAGCCTCACTTAGCTGGCTTTCCTTGTCTCTGCCAGCTAACGATGGTGCATCTCCCCACGGCCAGGCTGCCGTGTAAAATATTGTGAAACAATGGCCTTGCAGCTTGGGAGAACACTCGACGGCGCTCATGTGTGATGTAGCCTCCCTCCTTATTTCACATAATTTTGAGTTTGCCCAACGCGTTTCAAGGTAGAAACCTCTTCTTCTGGGGCTGTGAATGAAAACATCTGAGCCTCGCATACCATTTCCGGTTTTATTTCATTCTTGCACCTCCCCCCAATGATATGGCACAGTTCAAGGCATTATGGTGCATGATGGGACACTTAGTTCTCAGGGCGAGAGTCAGGTGTTAATTCAATTGTTCTTTCATATTTATAATCCATATTGTTACATTCGTAGGTTGTTTTTCATTCAGGCAGACTTAATTAGCATATTCAGCGCCGTGCTCAGCAGGTTTAAAGGGTTTAATCCTGAAGCCTCACTTAGCTGGCTTTCCTTGTCTCTGCCAGCTAACGATGGTGCATCTCCCCACGGCCAGGCTGCCGTGTAAAATATTGTGAAACAATGACCTTGCAGCTTGGGAGAACACTCGACGGCGCTCATGTGTGATGCAGCCTCCCTCCTTACTTCAAATAATTTTGAGTTTGCCCAACGCGTTTCAAGGTAGAAACCCATTCTTCTGGGGCTGAGAATGAAAACATCTGAGCCTCGCATACCATTTCCGGTTTTATTTCATTCTTGCACCTCCCTCCAATGATATGGCACAGTTCAAGGCATTATGGTGCATGATGGGACACTTAGTTCTCAGGACGAGAGTCAGGTGGTAATTCAATTGTTCTTTCACATTTATAATCCATATTGTTACCTTCGTAGGTTGTTTTTCATTCAGGCAGACTTAATTAGCATATTCAGCGCCGTGCTCAGCAGGTTTAAAGGGTTTAATCCTGAAGCCTCACTTAGCTGACTTTCCTTGTCTCTGTCAGCTAACGATGGTGCATCTCCCCACGGCCAGGCTGCCGTGTAAAATATTGTGAAACAATGGCCTTGCTGCTTTGGAGAACACTCGACGGTGCTCATGTGTGATGCAGCCTCCCTCCTTACTTCACATAATTTTGAGTTTGCCCAACGCGTTTCAAGGTAGAAACCTCTTCTTCCGGGGCGGTGAATGAAAACATCTGAGCCTCGCATACCATTTCCGGTTTTATTTCATTCTTGCACCTCCCTCCAATGATATGGCACAGTTCAAGGCATTATGGTGCATGATGGGACACTTAGTTCTCAGGGCGGGAGTCAGGTGGTAATTCAATTGTTCTTTCACATTTATAATCCATATTGTTACCTTCGTAGGTTGTTTTTCATTCAGGCAGACTTAATTAGCATATTCAGCGCCGAGCTCAGCAGGTTTAAAGGGTTTAATCCTGAAGCCTCACTTTGCTGGCTTTCCTTGTCTCTGCCAGCTAACGAGGGTGCATCTCCCCACGGCTAGGCTGTCATGTAAAATATTGTGAAACAATGGCCTTGCAGCTTGGGAGAACACTCGACGGCGCTCATGTGTGATGCAGCCTCCCTCCTTACTTCACATAATTTTGAGTTTGCCCAACGCGTTTCAAGGTAGACACCTCTTCTTCTGGGGCTGTGAATGAAAACATCTGAGCCTCGCATACCATTTCCGGTTTTATTGCATTCTTGCACCTCCCTCTAATGATATGGCACAGTTCAAGGCATTATGGTGCATGATGGGACACTTAGTTCTCAGGGCGAGGGTCAGGTGGTAATTCAATTGTTCTTTCACATTTATAATCCATATTGTTACCTTCGTAGGTTGTTTTTCATTCAGGCAGACTTAATTAGCATATTCAGCGCCGTGCTCATCAGGTTTAAATGGTTTAATCCTGAAGCCTCACTTAGCTGGCTGTCCCTGTCTCTGCCAGCTAACGATGGTGCATCTCCCTACAGCCAGGCTGCCGTGTAAAATATTGTGAAACAATGGCCTTGCAGCTTGGGAGAACACTCGACGGCGCTCATGTGTGATGCAGCCTCCCTCCTTATTTCACATAATTTTGAGTTTGCCCAACGCGTTTCAAGGTAGAAACCTCTTCTTCTGGGGCTGTGAATGAAAACATCTGAGCCTTGCATACCATTTCCGGTTTTATTTAATTCTTGCACCTCCCCCCAATGATATGGCACAGTTCAAGGGATTATGGTGCATGATGGGACACTTAGTTCTCAGGGCGAGAGTCAGGTGGTAATTCAATTGTTCTTTCACATTTATAATCCATATTGTTACATTCGTAGGTTGTTTTTCATTCAGGCAGACTTAATTAGCATATTCAGCGCCGTGCTCAGCAGGTTTAAAAGGTTTAATCCTGAAGCCTCACTTAGCTGGCTTTCCTTGTCTCTGCCAGCTAACGATGGTGCATCTCCCCACGGCCAGGCTGCCGTGTAAAATATTGTGAAACAATGGCCTTGCAGCTTGGGAGAACACTCGACGGCGATCATGTGTGATGCAGCCTCCCTCCTTACTTCAAATAATTTTGAGGTTGCCCAACGCGTTTCAAGGTAGAAACCCCTTCTTCTGGGGCTGTGAATGAAAACATCTGAGCCTCGCATACCATTTCCGGTTTTATTTCATTCTTGCACCTCCCTCCAATGATATGGCACAGTTCAAGGCATTATGGTGCATGATGGGACACTTAGTTCTCAGGGCGAGAGTCAGGTGGTAATTCAATTGTTCTTTCACATTTATAATCCATATTGTTACCTTCGTAGGTTGTTTTTCATTCAGGCAGACTTAATTAGCATATTCAGCGCCGTGCTCAGCAGGTTTAAAGGGTTTAATCCTGAAGCCTCACTTAGCTGACTTTCCTTGTCTCTGCCAGCTAACGATGGTGCATCTCCCCACGGCCAGGCTGCCGTGTAAAATATTGTGAAACAATGGCCTTGCTGCTTTGGAGAACACTCGACGGCGCTCATGTGTGATGCAGCCTCCCTCCTTACTTCACATAATTTTGAGTTTGCCCAACGCGTTTCAAGGTAGAAACCTCTTCGTCCGGGGCTGTGAATGAAAACATCTGAGCCTCGCATACCATTTCCGGTTTTATTTCATTCTTGCACCTCCCTCCAATGATATGGCACAGTTCAAGGCATTATGGAACATGATGGGACACTTAGTTCTCAGGGCGAGAGTCAGGTGGTAATTCAATTGTTCTTTCACATTTATAATCCATATTGTTACCTTCGTAGGTTGTTTTTCGTTCAGGCAGACTTAATTAGCATATTCAGCGCCGAGCTCAGCAGGTTTAAAGGGTTTAATCCTGAAGCCTCACTTTGCTGGCTTTCCTTGTCTCTGCCAGCTAATGATGGTGCATCTCCCCACGGCCAGGCTGTCGTGTAAAATATTGTGAAACAATGGCCTTGCAGCTTGGGAGAACACTCGACGGCGCTCATGTGTGATGCAGCCTCCCTCCTTACTTCACATAATTTTGAGTTTGCCCAACGCGTTTCAAGGTAGAAACCTCTTCTGGGGCTGTGAATGAAAACATCTGAGCCTCGCATACCATTTCCGGTTTTATATTTTATTCTTGCACCTCCCTCCAATGATATGGCACAGTTCAAGGCATTATGGTGTATAATGGGACACTTAGTTCTCAGGGCGAGAGTCAGGTGGTAATTCAATTGTTCTTTCATATTTATAATCCATATTGTTACCTTGGTAGATTGTTTTTCATTCAGGCAGACTTAATTAGCATATTCAGCGCCGTGCTCAGCAGGTTTAAAGGGTTTAATCCTGAAGCCTCACTTAGCTGGCTTTCCTTGTCTCTGCCAGCTAACGATGGTGCATCTCCCCACGGCCAGGTTGCCGTGTAAAATATTGTGAAACAATGGCCTTGCAGCTTGGGAGAACACTCGACGGCGCTCATGTGTGATGCAGCCTCCCTCCTTACTTCACATCATTTTGAGTTTGCCCAACGCGTTTCAAGGTAGAAACCTCTTCTTCTGGGGCTGTGAATGAAAACATCCGAGCCTCGCATACCATTTCCGGTTTTGTTTCATTCTTGCACCTCCCTCCAATGATATGGCACAGTTCAAGGCATTATGGTGCATGATGGAACACTTAGTTCTCAGGGCGAGAGTCAGGTGGTAATTCAATTGTTCTTTCACATTTATAATCCATATTGTTACCTTTGTAGGTTGTTTTTCATTCAGGCAGACTTAATTAGCATATTCAGCGCCGTGCTCAGCAGGTTTAAAGGGTTTAATCCTGAAGCCTCACTTAGCTGGCTTTCCTTGTCTCTGCCAGGTAACGATGGTGCATCTCCCCGCGGCCATGCTGCCGTGTAAAGTATTGTGAAAATATGTATATACTCAAAATTATGTGAAGTAAGGAGGGAGGCTGCATCACACATGAGCGCCGTCGAGTGTTCTCCCAAGCTGCAAGGCCATTGTTTCACAATATTTTACACGGCAGCCTGGCCGTGGGGAGATGCACCATCGTTAGCTGGCAGAGACAAGGAAAGCCAGCTAAGTGAGGCTTCAGGATTAAACCCTTTAAACCTGCTGAGCACGGCGCTGAATATGCTAATTAAGTCTGCCTGAATGAAAAACAACCTACGAAGGTAACAATATGGATTATAAATGTGAAAGAACAATTGAATTACCAGCTGACTCTCGCCCTGAGAACTAAGTGTCCCATCATGCACCATAATGCCTTGAACTGTGCCATATCATTGGAGGGAGGTGCAAGAATGAAATAAAACCGGAAATGGTATGCGAGGCTCAGATGTTTTCATTCACAGCCCCAGAAGAAGAGGTTTCTACCTTGAAACGCGTTGGGCAAACTCAAAATTATGTGAAGTAAGGAGGGAGGCTGCATCACACATGAGCGCCGTCGAGTGTTCTCCCAAGCTGCAAGGCCATTGTTTCACAATATATATATATATATATATATATATATATATATATATATATATATATATATATATATATATATATATATATATATATATATATATATATATATTCTCCAAGACTATGTTTCCGTTGGAAATAGCATTTTTGGTTTGCTAATTGCTTTGGCACTGTTTGGCGAATCTTCAGGAAACGACATAAAAAGTGCTCTTTTTACCTCATCTCCTTCGGCGTGATCCATCAGTTAGAGGCTAACAAAACTAGAGTCCCATACATAATTTACCCATGCAATTTCTATAGGGATTTTTGAAAAGTGCTGCAGCCAAAATAGCTGAAAAGAATTACACTAAATATAGCAAAAAGCTAGATCTCTGTATGGAAAGTGTGCTTTCTGTGACTTGGTGTAAATCCGTTCAGTATTTTTGAATAAATTAAGAATTCAATTTTATTTATATCTGTACAGTCGGGTATGCTGGAGTTTCCAGAGAGTCCCGCTAACATGCAGCTTAAAAAAATAAATCAATTTGATTGGCTGAAGGCTCTTTTTTCTCCCTCTTCTGACACCTCTCTCCTGCGAGAGCTTGTTTTTATATCAAAATTACACCTGGAGTGGCCCGGGCCTGGGTGTTAAACTATATTTTTTATCAAGGTGAGTGGGCTCCCTTACTAGCCCAATTACAGCCCTGGGGACACCATCCCAAGGGTCTACTTTATTTATAGAGGGTAGGTGGCGTGCGGTGCCCCACTCTGCCCCTAAGGCTAATGCGTAATTAAACAGGATTGAGCACACAGCATCCATCTCGAGCCTTGGGTGACCCAGGGACCCCATCCAGTGGGGCCAGATTGGATTGGATTTTTTTTGTATTGTATGGAATATTTATAAAGCGCATTGTGACCAAAGATGGTATCCTGGCGCTGGTTGTAACCACTGGTAAGAAAGAACAACTGATGGGGATCTCAAAAAGCAGGTTATTAATGAGGAAATAGCCAGGTTTTCAGTGATTTCCTGAATTTTAATAAGTCAGAGTAGATATTAATGGTGCTGGTAATTTATTCCACATCCATGCTGCATTGACAGTAAAAGCACGTCCTCCTTGTCGGACTTTTTGAAATCTGAATTCTTGGACATAGGTGCCTGTGGTTGATCTATGATTTCTAAGTCAGGCAAAACTTCCCGTTGGGTTGTTTAAAAGCATACTATCATAAATACACTACACATTCATACACATCCATAAATCACCAACAAGTATAATAGAAGCCAAAAGCTAACATAAAAATGTTTTATTCAATAGATTCTTTGTTTGAATTAAAAAGTTAAAAACACAATATAGACAATGGGCCAAAAGTTAGCACTTCTGTTTTCATCAGTTCAATTCCAAAAACATTTCATTCATTGTTCAATGAAAATAACCCAATATTGTGTCCAATGCATTTCGGGCTGTCCGCCCTTCATCCGGGACAAAAAGCTAGACGCAAGACCAGACAAGGTGGTATTCAATATCAAATAATCATATCTCGAGTACTGAATCAACATGAAAAATTCGTGACTTTCCCAAAGTGTGATGTGCCTAGGTGTCAGAGCATGCAAGAACTTAAAACCAATCAAGGAGGGAAAAAAATAATACATGTAAAACTTCTCACGTGTTATTCTTCTGGAATCGGTGTGCGTATGAAACTGAAAACATAAACGGGCGTATCAGTGAAAGTAAAAACGTACGTTTCTCACCAATAGTAATAAAATCGAGCATCACGTTCACAGGGCACTCGAAGAACTTACTTAATTAGCACATGTAGCGCGGTTTCTATGTATCCATATCGTATGGTAGCTGGCGTGTGACGCAAATGATCGTCTAAACGATCTAACCGTTTACGTGGTTAGTTGAAAGATTTGTGCATGTGAGAAAAGACCTGATAGGTGAAGCTAGCGATCACGTGGGTTGTTATGAACCTATAGGGACCGAGTGTGTTGAAAACAAAAGTGTGTGTTGGTCTACGGGGAAAAGGCTCTCGTATTCATTGAACGTGTCAAAGACCCATGGGTGATAATGTAATAACGAAAAGTGTGAGGGTGTGGTAAAAAAAAGATATGGTGCTGAAAAAAAAAAAAAAAAAAGAAGAATATTAAATAAAATGTAAAAAGATGGGTGCAGGTCGGCCATACATGTGTCTAACAATAAATGGACAATATCTAGAGTTCATGCAGATACACAATGTTATATATAGCAAAGAAATTCAATCCGGTCATTGAGACCATTGGGCTTGCTGGAATTTAATAAATAAATCCAGTAATTTTCTTTTTGTAAAAGGAATCGATTATTTTCTCTTCCTTCAATTTTTTCAACAGTCTCCAGTACCACATATTGCAATTGTGAAATGTTGTGGTTAGCTTCCATGAAGTGTGTAGCTATTGAGGATTTTGTGTTTTTGGTGCGTATATTAGACTTATGTTCATTTAGTCTGATCTTGATTTTGCGTTCCGTCTTTCCGACGTACACTTTTCCACAAGGGCATTTTAGCATGTAGATTAGATTTGAACTCTCACAGGTTGCATTGACTTTCAAGCTGATTTTATGGCCTTTCATAGGGTGCATTATTTGGTTTCCTCTTATAATGTTGTTACAATTACCACATTGTAAGCATGGTCGAGTTCCACGATATTGTCTTGCATCCTTAGGGGTGTGTTTCAACATTTCTCCAAAATTTTTATTTCTAGTGAATGCAAAGATTGGAGGCTTTACAAAAGATTGTCTGAAATCTGGTTCTGCCTTAAGAATGTTCCAATGGCTTCTGATGATTCTCTTGAAGTTATGGCTCACTGTGGAGTATTTTGACACTACTGTTGTTCTTTCATCTTTAGATTTCTGTTTAATGGTTAACAGTTCACTCCTCGGTAGATTGTCAACTTTTTGTTCAGCTTCTCTTATTAAAGGTTCTGGATAACCTCTGGAGCGAAATCTGTCTCCCATTGCTTTGACAGTCTCTTTGGCTTTCTCCGGATTTGATGTGATGCGTTTGGCCCGCATCATTTGTGATAAAGGTAAATGCCGTTTTAAAGACTCTTGGTGGAAACTGTCAAAGTGAAGTGTGTTGTTTCTGTCGGTCTTTTTTCGGAACATTTCAGTTTCTATTTTTCCTTCGTTTAGAATCACTTTGACGTCCAAGAATGTGATGGATTTCGTGGATATCTCCCACGTGAATTGTATTCTTTCTTCTTTGCTATTCAGTTCCGTGAGTGCCTGCTCAAGTGATTCGACTGAGTCTTTCCATAAAATAAACAAGTCGTCGATATAACGCACAAGCATCTTCAGGTTGTTTATCCAGCGTGGGTTACTTAAGATGTGTTCATTTTCATACGATTTCATGAACAGATTGGCGTATACCGGTGCTGCGCTGTTGCCCATGCTTGTACCGATGAGTTGTTGATACCATGTCTTTTCATATTTAAAATAGCTGTGGTACAAGGTAAAAATTGTAAGTTCCATCAGAAATGTCTTGAGGTTAGAATCGTAGTTTGTAGATAGTATGGCTTCTTCCATGGCTTCAATACCTGGACCATGCGGGATCGATGTATACAAAGATTTTATATCAGCTGTACAAAGTATCAATCTTTCTTGTTGGTTGAGTTCCAAAGTATTTAGTTTTGGCAGGAAATCTGTGGTGTCACGGATGTACGTGATCATCGCTTGTACTGTAGGTTGCATCAATCGGTCTATAAACTGCCCAGTTGGTTCATGTAGGCTGTTTCTTGTTGAGACGATTGGACGTAACGGAGGATCCAATAAGTTCTTATGAATTTGCGGCATCATATAAAATGACGGGCTTCTGGGGTATGATGTTTTTAGAAATTTGCTTGTTCTTTCAGTAATCGTTCCATCGTTTTGGGCTTTGTTGATTAATTCATTGATTTTCAGTTGAAATTCATTTGTCGGATTGTATGGTAAGGGTGCATAAGTATCTTTATCAGTGATATGTTCTAATACTTTGCGTTTGTACATAGTGGAATTCAATAATCACTAATCCACCGCCTTTGTCAGCTTTAGTACAAATAATGTCTTTGTTACTGGCCAGTTTTTTTAGAATGTTCAAATCTTTTTTGGTCATGTTGTCATGTCGTTTCTTTTGACAATTGATTTTCAACAGATCTTGTTTGACAAGAGTTTCGAATAAATCCAGTGACTTGTGGCTCATGGGAGCCATGAATGTACTTTTTGTTCTCAGTCCTTTTAATTGGTCTTGATCTTGTGTGATGGGTCTGTTCGACACATTGTCAAAAAAATGTCTGAGTCTTAATTTGCGCATTAGTTTAAAGAAGCTAATTTCTAGCTCCAATGTATTAGTAGTCGTCGTTGGGACATAAGAAGTACCTTTTTGTAATAATTTTAGTTCTTCCTCTCTGAGGTGGTAGTCTGATATGTTGATGACTAATTGTTTTTCATCAGTTTCTTTTTCTCCTTCTCTTTCGGGATGTTCTTGTCCTTGGTGGTTGTGCTTCTTGTGAGGGGTCCTTCTTTTTCCCCTCATGAGTCTTCAATTTCTGAGGAGCCGCGTTCTAAAAAAGGGACTTCCGAAACGTTAGAAATGTTGGATGTTGTTGGTACATCTTCTCTGTGTTGCTCTCTTGAAGAAGTAGTAGAGCCCTTCTTTGAAGGTTGTGGTCTATTCGTGGGTGGTTTATTCGACATATCGCTTCCAGAGGAAGAAGTATCTGTATATGGGGTGTATGGTCGGTTCCTGCGTCGTTGGGCATACACATCTGCCCACGTGTATACTTCACCAAGCTTGTAGTCAAGCGTATCCCGCCTGAATTTGCGTATCTTCCTTTCATTCAGATCCTGTGTATGTTTGTCGATTTGAACTTTCAGATCCTGTAGTAAAGTGCTGAGTTCTTCTTCTGTGAGCATTGATGATAATTCCTCCGTGGTGTCTTCTATTTCTTTCTTCAACTCATTCAAAATTCCAGATAACTCTTCTATAATTAATAATATGAGATCAAGAGAGCACTTGTTGAGTATCGCGTACCATTTGTCTCGAAACTTTTGTGAATTCTTGCATAAAGAAGGCTTAAGGGCAATGCGAAGTCCTCTCGGTATGCGTTGGAGTCTGTGGTACTTAATTAATGTATTCGCATGTAGTTTTTGGTTCACATGTCTTTTTGATAGATATAGTAGTTGTTTCAGATTTTGTTCTTTGGTCTTATTGGAAGACGTAGGGTCGATCTGTTCCCCAATTAGAGAATAGATTCTGGAAGCTTCTCCTTCATCAAAGGCAAAAGTTTCAGCTCTTGCTTCGGTGCTTTTCGCTATCTCTTCGTATTGCATCTTGGGTAAATGATATCAATTGTCACAATGTTCCGCAAATTCTGTGAAAAGTTTGTTTGCGTGCAGACCACCCAATGACAAGGGTAATGGAACAGTACTAAAGGTAGAGTGGGAAGTCGCACAGCGATGTTTGAAAAGTTCAAATAAAGAAAAGTATCTTTTTGTGAGGTATGCAATCAGGGTGGCGGAACATTGTGACAATTGACCATTGGGCTGCACTCCCATCGAGGTCCATGTCCCCACCCCATTCCTCCTGCCCTCCGTGATCCAATGTAGCTTACTTGCCAACAGTTTGTACTTGGTAAGAGGGAGATGTTGAAACAAAAAAATGTAGCAAATTGATTTTCATTAAGATCTGATTGTAGCAGATAGAAGGTTAATGGTGACCATTTAGCAGACCTTCCTGCAGCTCTTTTTTACAGACTAGTGATAATGACCTACTGAAAGATGTCTACTTATGATGTATGATATATATGGTGGGGTGCTGTGAGCAATGTTATTGGAAGACAGGGTCACACTGCCTTGTTCTTTGTGTGGAGATACTATGAGAGGTTTGTATTATTACTATCTAATTTATTTGGCCATAGGGGAGAAGTATGCTAAGGTATTATTATGCATGCCATTAGCTATAGAGTCTGACAGAAAACTGTACTGCTATGTAAAGAAGGAGTTGTGTTATTAAAGAAACTTCACGAATTGTGGGATGGATTAAGTTCTTGGCCTGTGTAACTCCCACTGTGATTAAAGTTTACTTTACATTGAAGGCTATGCCAATGTATAATTGTGTTTATTTGAAAGCCAGCAGGAGGACCACTAAACATTGACTTTTACCCAAGCATGTGAGCCTTTCTTTATTTGAAAGCAAGGCAGGGGCTGAGCTCCAGCCAGCATTTTAGCATTGCATTCTGTGCAGCATTCAATGTTGTAATGTATTTTCCTTCTCGGGGTGGAACAAGCATAGTTCAATATTTCTCAATTCAATAAGATCACTGTGGGTGGTTCAGGTAAGTCTGAAGAATGTTGTGTTTCAATCCTCATTTTGACATGCATCCAGTGGAAATGAAAGTTAAACTTGCTGATCTTCTGGATGTATATGAATACAGGCTCCAAACAGCTCTACTATACTCATCAATGAGAACCATATTGCCAATAATTTGTCTGATCATCAATAGATCACTGTCCTTCTTGGTCTCCAAACCCCCCAGCTATTAAAGGCAAAGCAAATCCTGCTACACATGGTCAAGGGACAAGAAAGGTACTTCAGAAGATACCATTTGTTTCAACAGCTCTCTCCACTCCAATAAGATCAACACAGCTGACACCCCAGCCTTAGTGAAACACTACACCTCCACCTTAACAGGATAACAAATAAATGTACCCCATGAAGTAAAAGGAGAAAGTAAAAAGAAAACTTGCACATATCCCACTCTATTGAACTTTGATCCAAGAATATGTAATCCTTGGAATGTCACTGAAGGGAAATTCCACATCTATGAAAAGGGTCTAGAAAGGACCAAATGCAATAAACGACCTCTGGAAGGCCTATGTTTCATTAAAGCATAGCCTATAGCTTATAAGCACCCCACAAGAAAACAGCTAATTATTTCTAAAGAAGAATCATTTAGAAATGGCATATTTTATTGAAAAACATTATTTTTTGTTTTTCACTTACGAAAAGTGAGAATTCATTTGTAAAATGGTTAAATTCGCAAAATCACAAAAGTACATTATGAAAATAGTTCACCAAAAATTTAGCATAAATGCATACATTTGAAATCATATCACTTCTTTATCACAGTAAGGAAACGGAAGCACTCGGGACCAATTTTTGCGTAAGTATTGCAATTCTTATCTTCTTACTGGTCTCTGCACTCCCCACATCATTTACTTGTTTTGAAACGTTTTGCCTCTTCATTTACTTTCTTTGTTGATATTTGTTGCTGGAAAATATGTTACTAGCAGGACAGTTGTGTCACAAAAATAAAACTGGCTTTTCTCTTTATTTCAGGGGGCCTTCGTCTAGATCATTAACTGATTAATACATGGTAACACAACTATGTACACTGTGTTCTAAAGCAATTCCATGAGGGAACCATTGCCAGTGTAAATATCCATACTCAGTTCCCCTATGGAGTACTGGTTTTCTTTTTTCATTGAATTATTTATATGTACCAAAGGGTTGGTCTCACAATGATAATCTTCCCAGCACATTTTCTACTCAAGGAGATTGTATAGTGGCGTATTTAACTTTCTCTATTAATCAGAGAGTTTTCTGTTGCAATACAACTTATAAATTGGCACTTTGAAACAGTTATAGGCAAGAGTGGTAATGTATATTTCTTTGAATACAAGTGATACCATAAATTATTCTACAAGTGTCGAACCAAATGATTCTCTATCAGAGAACTAACAGTAACATTAGTAGCTGGACAAAGCTTCGCCAGGCGCTACAAACGCCTCCAATTATCCGGTTCTTATTTTCAACAGGATAAAAACGAAGAGTAGAACCCAGTTTAGTTCCAAAACAAAAGGTGCCTTTATTTGTGCAGAAATTCTGCTCAGCATGCCGCCACGACGCGCTTCGACTGTCTCCACAGTCTTGATCACATGGTGTGATTATTATGTCACAGGTGAGATTTAAATAATCAACAAAAAGGGCGGACCATATTGTCCCACCCACAACCAGTCACAGGTTCATATCAAGGAAACAAAAGAAAGACTGAAGAACAAGTAATAGTTCTCTGTCTGGAATGTGGATAGAACTCATAGGGCCAGATGTAGGTAGGCATTTACCGGTGGGTAACGGCCGAATTCGGCCGTTACCGACCGGTAAATGCAATTTGAGATGTAGGGCCCTGTATTTTACAGAATCTGTAAATTTACCGATCGGTAAATTTACCGATTCTGTAAAATACCGAGTCGGTATTTTTACCGATTCGGTAAAATTGATATGTAGGTGGGACTCTTCTGAGTCCCACAAGCATAAAAAAATCGGTATTTTACCATCAAATCCTATTTGATGGTAAAATACCGATTCCGTTGTGCATGCACATGTGTGCATGCACACCTGTGCCATATGACAGGCAGACCTGCCCTTAGGGCAGGTATGCCTGCCACATGGCACCCGAACCCGTTTTGGGGGTGCTAGAGGGTGTCAAAGTGACACCCCCTGCACCCTTGTGAAATTCGGTATTTACCGATTCGGTAATTACCGAATCGGTAATGCCCATTCATTCCTATGGGCCTTAAAGCCCATAGGAATGAATGGGCATTACCGGTCGGTATTTACCGAATCGGTAAATACCGAATTTTACCGATTCGGTAAATGCACATCTGTATTTACCTACATCTCGGTACTTCTATTTTACCACTTCTTAAATACCGAATCGGTATGATTCGGTATTTAAGAGGTGGTAAAATAAAATTACCTACATCTGGCCCTTTGTGAGTAAAGATCATACACAATTCATTGAATAAATATCTACATGTGCAACAAATCGCAAAGGTCATATATATGTACATTTAGATTAGCAAACATATATAACAGATTAAGACCATATGCCGATTTAAATCACATATAAAAACTTTTTACATTTCCTTGTTGAAACCCTTAAATTGATAAATCCCAAGTGGGAATTTCCGACTGAAGTGCTGTTAAAAATATTTCAAATCTGAATAGAGAACATATCTCACTAAGGTGACTAGTAGCATTCATTGCTGATATAGTGCAAACTATATAGAAAGTGCTAAGTGCAAAAAACATATAAAATAATATAATTAAACTTGTTAAACTCATACTAATACAAAAGAGAGGAGCCCCTCCCTCTTATGTGTTTGATTTCATAATTGTTGTTTACTACCAGCAAAAAAGCATTGCCAATCTAAGGGCCAGCCAACTAGGTTATTGGGACAAGAAGCCAGGATATTCAAGAGTCGTATCCCTGAAACACTATGAATTCGATATGGAAGTTATTTAAAAAATTCATAGGCAAGTGTAGAGGTCCTCACTTGCGTTCAGACCCCCTGGGCTACGGCTGTCCAGTTCTAGAATATATCTAGTTTCTAAAACCCTCAAGACAGCATCTCTATTGCCACCTCTTTTGAGGGGTAGAATACAATCAATGACATAGTATGACAGATGTTTTGGGTCACTGTCATGAGTGCTCTCGAAGTGGCGTGCCACTGGGTAAGTCTGGTCTTTGGTACTGATTGCTCTTATGTGCTGCAGTATCCGCTTATGAGCCGGAAGTCGAGTGCTCCCTACATATTGAAGCTCACAAGGACACTGCAGCACATAAACTGCAAATTCTGTTTTGCAGGTAAGCTGTTTGGTAATAGGAACAGGCATATCTCTGAATGGTGTATAATATTGGGTTTTACTGCAGCCATATTTACAAGCTTTGCAGCTTGAACATTTTTTAAAACCTTTCCTGAGAGCCATAAAGGTCTCCGGGATTGGTTGTTCCAAATGATTTTTAACCAAACGATCTGCCATAGAGATAGATTTTCTAAAAGAGAATTCAGGTTTCCTACCCACCAGATCACCGATGACAGGGTCCTCTGTCACCAGGTTCCAGTTTCGAGAAAAGATTTTACGAATCTCTTAGTGCTGGCGATTGTAAGTAACAATAATGCGTGAGGTATCTGGTGAAGATGTAGCACCAATTTTACTTGGTGTTATTTTAGGTGTCAAAGCCTGTGTTCTAGGTATATTATTAGAACGATTGACTGCTTTCTGAACAACTGCCTCCGAGTATCCTCTCGCAAGAAAACGATTTTTACTCGCTTCCTGGGCCATAGCACATTCTGACTCAGTACTGCAAATTCTTTTGATGCGCAGCATCTCCCCGAAGGGGATGCTACGGATCAAATGATGGGGATGCTGACTAGCAGCGTGTAAAACAGTGTTACCCGCTGTCGGTTTACGATGTAATCTAGTCGCTAAACCACCTGATTCTACATAGACCTCAATGTCCAGAAAACAAACTGACGTTGTACTCATTGTAGATGTAAAATGTAGATTTAAATCATTGACATTTAGTTGTTCTACAAACGTGCATGCCTCATCTAAAGTGCCCTGCCAAATCAAAAAGAGGTCATCGATGTATCTCAGATAAAATGGAACATGACCTTGCATTGTGGCCAGATGTTGTCCCATGAGGACCTGTTCCTCCCACCAGCCCATGTGCAAGCACGTTAGGATGGGAGAAAAACAGGCTCCCATTGCCACCCCTCTAATCTGCTGGTACACTTGATTGTTAAATAGAAAAAAGTTTTGTTCCAGACAGATCTTAATCATAGAAATTAGCATACTATTGTGGGCAGAAACATTCATTGCACGTTGATTCAAATAGTAGCTCACTGCTCGAATGCCATCATTGTGCCGTATTGACGTATACAATGAAGTTACATCTAATGTAATCAGTATACAATCTGGATGCCATGAGGTATTATACAATTTGCGTACAAAGTCCGATGAATCCTGTACATAAGATTTTAAACCCTTTACATAATCCTGCAAAAAGTAATCAATGTAGGTGGAAATGTTCTCCGTTGAACTATTGATAGCGGAAATTATAGGACGCCCTGGTGGATTATCCAAATGTTTGTGGATTTTAGGAAGTAAATAAAAAGAAGGTATGACTGGAAAATCCTTCTTCAAAAACCCAAATTCCTCCTTGGATATCAAGTTGCAACTTTTCCACGCCACCAATTTGGAATTTTGATCTTGCCAAGCTAGTCTGATTGCCGCCAAATTACTTCTTTTATAACAGGATTGATCATTTAATTGACTTTCAGCCTCACTGATGTAAAGTTCACGAGGCCACAACACTACGTTCCCGCCTTTATCGGCCTGGCGCACGATGATGTTTTTGTTAGCTTCTATTTTGTTTAGCAGATTGTTATAACTGCGATTCATTTTGTTCAGTGCTTGATGTTTTTTATTCGTAGTAGTGTATAGTTTTTTTAAGTCTTTAGTGATAAGATCCTGATATACATCGATGTTGTTATGTATCGTAGTGGGCAAAAAGACGGACTTGGGTTTGAAAGAAGTATTGCAACTTGCCTGATCAATTCTAGATATTGTCAAAGGAACCGATATTGAAGGACGTACTTCCTCCTGTAAGGCCCAAATCTCATCAAAATCTGTCCGATCACCGGCATTCAAAAGATTTGGATCATTGGTGGCTGCCACTTTTTTCTTTTTCAACGGTTGTGATTTAAAATATTTTTTGAGTTTCAACTTCCTAGTAAATCTAAAGGCGTCCATCCGTGCATCTGCATAATTAAAATTACGAGGAGGGCAGTAAGATAGTCCAAGGCTCAGAATCTTCTTTTCTTTATCTGAAAGTACTAGTTGTGTGAGGTTTATTACTGAGTTGGGGCTGGTGCTTGTGTCTTCTTGGTGCGTTTGTTCCAACGACCTTTTATCTGTTGTTGTTGCTGATTTTTCTCCTTTTTCTCGTTGTTTGATGTTCGAGGCGTTACATTTGCGCCTTTCACTACGCCTCCTATTTGCACTTTTGCGTTTGGACCTCCAGTGTGAAGTCGTGGTCTTAATGTGTCCCTGCGGTCCTGGCACATGCAGCTCACCTCCTGAGCCAGGGACAACTTTGTAAACCCCACCGCTTTCTCTTTAATTGCCTCACTGTCTGGTTCGCTACAGATGGAACTGGCATCAGGAGAGGACGGAGTGTTAGAAGCATCACCAGGTGGAGCAGTGCATATTTTTCTAGCCCGCGCTTTCACATTGTCATACTTCTTGGCGTAAGTAAAGATTTGTCCATACAAATAATCCAAGCGGTCCCGCTAGAATTTAAACGCCTTACGTTTTTTTATTACTTCCTCCTCTTTATTTAATCTAAATAACATGTCAGTCCTCATTTTGTCTGTGGATTCACTCGACCCTATGCCAGAAAGTAGGGTCACAGGGAAACATTAGTAGCTATAGACCTTATTGTTCTCAGCATAGCGATACCAATATTAAACATAAACGAAAACAACGTTTTACCCAAAATCAAATTACAATTCCATAAAACTACCATTATAAAATACACAAATAGTTGGGAGAATACCATGATAATCATACCATATAGCATTTATTCCTGACGTGCTGCCTGGTAAGCAACATGGCTTGCTGAATATATATGGGCACAGACAGATATGTTTGTGTTTCATCCCCTCTAGAGTAAATTGCCAATGTATGATTCGTATTTGAAGTACCAGAAAAATTAAATAAGGTCAATAAGGGTAATGGCCATCTTCTCTACACTACAACAGATTAGGTGCAAAAAAACATAAAGTAGAAGATGGATTCTGGTCACCCACACTACTGTGACAAATTCCACCATTAGATTTTAACAATTCTCATTTAGTCTTGTAAGCACTCATGGAGATGATCCTGAGCCTACATTTAAGGTACATGGCATGGCATGATTTTAGTTGTAGCAGTCCTAAATAAGCCTCAAACGCAAAGACCCTCTGAGAAAGCAGATAAATAAAAGTCAAATAGCTGTACTCCTCTTTGATTATGTCATCAGTAGCACCCTTAAGAAGCAAAGAATTCTCACATTCTAACTCCTGGGGTTAGGGTGGCGTAAACTGTCCAATTGTTCATAGTTTCTCCTTTGCAAGAAGCAATTTCATGCATTGCATTAAGATACACTCCTGACTACCGCTTTCTAAGTAATCATAACCAATATAATATTGAAATAAGTGCAATCATTTCAGCAATATTCTTTATATCAATCTCGAATCAAAGAGGCTACCAGGGGTATTCGGGCCTAACTCCAAAAGATAGCTCTGAAAATAATTTCCAATTGTTTGCAGTTCTTTGTTGTCAATATAAACACAGCTCTGGCCCGCTCATAGTGGCTACTCGTGCCTTCGTATTGTACAGATGTAAGTTTGCACATAGCAGTTGGATACTATGTGTTGTTTACACCTGAGGATTGCTGCACTTGATGGCTTTAATTTAATGTATGAGCCGCATTCTCTCTTTGTTTAACCCTTGCAGCCTGGAGTCAAATTGGGTGCCAAGATAATTAATTTCCTTGACTAATGGAGTGATTGATTATTGACTGAAATAAGGTTTTCAATGCAGGAGCATTCTTAAGTAGCATACCATTAGTTTTAGAAATGTTGTCAGATATTTTATCCTCCAGTATTCCAAAAAGGCACTAACCAATTTGTGCATTACCAGTTCTGTGAAAGATAGCTAAACAGTATTGTCTGGGAGTAATAAAATCGGTCTTTGACATCATTGAGGGAAATGGTAAAGACTAAGAGGGTACAAACACATCCATGGCATACAACTGGTGTGATAGGAAAGCTCTTGGTACACTTCCTTGCTGGACACTATAGCACTGTAGCTCTTTTGTTTATTTCAATGCCTCAAATATTGTCTAACAGCCATTTTTCAAGGCCTTGGTGATTTAATGCTAGCCACTGTTGCTTTCTATCCACTAAATATCCACTAAATGAAATATGGCTTTAGGTTCACAAATATCAGAAACAATGCAAATATACAATTATTGCAGGGATAAGGAGCAGCAGTTGATGGTGTCACAGTATTAAATATTGTAAAGAGACCCAGAACCCTAACTCTAAGATTCATTTGATACAAGGAAATCAGGATAAGATCAGGGCCTGGAGATTTATTGAATTTCTGGCTTAGGATTGTTTATTTAACCTCTTTGGGTAAAACCAATACATTTTAGCGCTTATGCATTTCATCTATTACTGGTCAATGCTATATAATGTGCTGGCTTCTTCATTATAGACCGCTTATAACTTTTTCAAACTCCCATTTGTGTACACCTATGCATATCTGTACATAGCAGCAGTCAAAGTCCATTAAGAAAAGCATGATACCTAAAGTGCATTTAAAAATCATGAGAACTGTGATGCTGTGCAAAATGGAGGCAGGGTGAGTGACCTTGGGGGGGGGGGTCAAAGGCGTGGCTAAAAAAATCAAAATATTCTTTTTGGGGTTTTTCATCTTCAGGTAACTACATCTAAGCACAGCTTAAATGAAAAATAAATGCAAGTTAAGTTAATCAGTGGGATATGCACGATTGTACTTCATGAAACCCCTGTTAGTTAATGCATTGCATAGGTCTGTGTCTGTAACCAAGATGTTGGTTCAGTGGAGAACAGTGACTTGTGTATGTTCAGTGCTAAGAGGTCCCAGCCTGTGAAACAAAGCACTGTGAATATTTAAGCCATTAGTTTAAACTTACGTTACACACAGTATAAGATAGGGTGCTACAAAATGTGCAAAAATGTTTAGATACAAAAGTGCTTCTAAAATGTAGATTTTAGTGATAACCAGAGAGGGTATAGTGTAATTGTTTTATAACTGTCCTTTAAAAGCACACACTTCACAACACAGCTGGTAACTCTCTTGCAATTCTAATCAAAATGAATCCCAGGATGGTAATCTATTCACAACAAGTAGGGGAACTGTTGTTCTTCAATAAAGAAAGTATGGGCACATCATTCCCTTCAATCCCATCCACTTTGACCACTGGCAGATAGTTTGTTTGTTCTCTATAGCACCTGAAGTTCTTATAGTCTTTTCTAAGATTTTTAAAATTAATTCTATCAATTTTTATGTTAGATAACTAATGCTCTAGACGCTCATATTTTATTACCTGCCACTCTGTATCAAAGTATCCATGTCAATTCTTAAGACCTTTTGTTTTTGGTAGTTTAATAGTTGTCAAATTAATAGACATTTATCATATAACATCAACACACTAATATTGGGTCACTACTACAGAGAAAGGGTGTGCTTCCTATACATCGAATCACCATTATCAACGGGACAGCATATCCAAAATAAAAGATCAGTAGGTAAGTAGGTCTACATTTTCTACACCTAAGTCCACATAAATGTACCTATGTGGTACATATACCTTCAAAGTACATAGATGTGAAGTTAGCAATAGTAAATCTATACTTCCCTATATACACATGCGTTTTGATAATTTGTTCTTCGATAATCCGTCCTCGATATAAGTATGCCATGATATTGTTGGAGTCGATATTCAGTAGTACAATTCAGAGAGCAATTTCACGATGCTCAATGAATATTTATTCTATTAGTAAGCGAATGAAGTTACCATAATTATCTGTACTTCGTTTAATAGCCCTTATATTGGTAGTAGGCAACTGTTATAGAACAATCTGTGATCCCAACCCTAATCGAATAATGTGGAATTGACATCAAATATATAATGGCAGCTAAGAACTCTTGGCCGCTTTCTGCATGGCTGACTACTTGCATTATGCCAGCTGACCAGTTTTCAATATTTACCATGAAAAGATCTATGACACTGGATTTAGTTGATGACTCCAAATCTGAAGGCATTCACTCATTAAGGAAACTTAAGGCACAGTCTAATAACAGCCTACGTAATGTTTTGCCATTCCCTTTATCCTGCTATAGGTCATTTCTGGTTATGTGATTCTCCAAGCTAGCCTTTCCTATGTGCCTCTGGTTTCCAAGATTACCGTAACTGTGAAAGTTTTAAAGTATCCACATATCAAAATTTAATGATATGTCCTATAATTGACCTGTAGTTTAACTTAAAAGACCATTTTCCTAATGACTGTGAGGAAAGACTTGGTTCTTTGGTTTTAGGGGGTAGATAGTCATGTATGCGTATCAGTGTTAGAGGCACTAAGCATACCCTTTTGTTTACCGGGACTTGGAGGATGGTGGAAATCCATGTGAATAATCCCTCTAATTGGTCGTCCAAATTTAGATTTAACAATCAAAATAAAACATTCAACAAACCCATCCATAGTTGTTTCTGTCAAGAATGACTTCTCCTGAAAACAACAAATCTGAAAGCTTGTACACATTTTTGTCTATCACTGTCCTATATTTTGGTAGTCATACCTGAAACACTACAGTTGAGATTCTTAAAATGACCAAGATCAGTTTTAAAGACTCCCCCCCCACCTCTCATGTGTACAATCAACCTCACTGACTCTGAATATTGTTCGACTCTGAGGGAAGGGGAGGAAGCCTATGCATGCTGCTCACTGCAGCTGGAAGCCAAGCCCAAAAAGAAGATTATACAGTTAGTGTGTTCTTTTCTTGAGATTGGCTTACCTGATCTCTAACCATTCTTCTGGTACCAGCTTTTATAAGGATCACTTGTTTTGCATCCAGCAATACACTTTGAGGAAGCCCACGGTACCCCATATGGCGATGGTGGTCAAAATTAGCACACTGTATGGGTGCTTCTCGACTTTCTTCCCAACTTATTTCCCACGTAGTCATATTTGAGTCATTGTCAAATATGACTATAAGTGAAAAATATGTTTGCAAAGAAAATCTGTTCCTATAATGAGCAATTCTTAATTATTATTATTATTAGCAATCCTTTTATAAATATTATATGAATTAAATTAAAGATGGGACATTAACACTAGTGGTATACTAGTGAATTAATTGGGTGCCATGAATTGGATGCATAGAAAATCCTGAGCAAATTTGACCGATTCAATGGATAAAAACAAGTTGGATCAGTGAATAAGACAATAAAGTTTTGATGAAAGACGTTAGGCCGTTAAATATTTTGCTCCTGAATAGAAGGACCGGGAACCTCAAAGCACATTGGAAGATGACATAAACGGGAAACTGGTTTAAGTTAGCCTAGGAACAAGAGAAGTAAGAGACAGGGAAGATGGTATACAAGGGCCTGATGGGGCTGTTTAAGGAGGGCAGTCGGACAAAGACGGTCAGACCGCCATCCTTTTGTAAATGGGACTGCCCGACAGGCAGTCGGTAGCCCCACCATAGGCATTAGCTGCAGCACACGCTGCAGTACAATAAGCTGCCTGCCACATGGTGCGGGCTATGTTAGGGGTACCATAGGTGACCACCAAAACTCACAGCTGAGGGCCAGGGGAGCCAACTACGGGCCCTCAGAGTCTCTTTCTGCCTGCCTTTTCATGACAGGTTGACCGCCATGAAGCGGTGGGCGGAAAGGGACATTGTAATCCCCCTGTTGGTGCCTGACAGGCACCACCACCATTGTAGGGAATATAACTCCCTCCGATTGTCCGACTGGCTCATATCAGTTCTTCTTGATTATGTCATGGTGGTAGTCTGGTCTCAGTCTTTCTAAAGTTATGATATAAATATTATAACCCACTAACTCTGTGTTTTCTTTACATCTAGTTGCTTTGATGAGTAATACTTTGATTAATCCTACATTTGGAGTTTATCTAGATGGGAATGAGACCTTGCATGTGTTTCCTTCCCTGTTAATGTGCTAGCCTGCTATTACTACCACCACCATTAGATGACACTTTGGGAAACCCTGCAGTAAGAAGGTAGCAGCCCTTGCTTGCATCTGTTGAGGTTAGAGAACTATGAAGCATTGTTGTAGGCAATATAGGCAATGGCAATCTCTTAATATTTTGATTAGCCTTTAATTCTTTAGAACAATAAAACCCACCCTTCCACCCACACATAAAAGGCACTAGCTGGCTGACAAGAATTAAAGCAGAATAACACCAGATTTACAAAACTGGGTGCTTTTCTTTTTTCTTTTAAAGTCTTTCCTAGTAAAAAAAATTAAACAGACACTTTGTGTGTTAAAATAAAAATAAATTACCTCTCATTAATGAGTTAGGCATTATGCATTATGGAGTACAAGTTGTAGTGCTAAATGAATGGAGGCATGCTAGCCAGAGCGTCAAGTACTTTGCTACTCTCTGCAGTCTGCAGCTGGTGCAGCTGTAATGGACAATTATCTTACCTTAATTCCAAAGGCCCAGCTCTTCTACAAATACCTTTCAAATTCTACCCTGACTCCAAAGAGGCAGATGAATAATAAGTAAGATACTACATGACACACGTCACGTATAAAATGTGGATAATCTGTCTGCCGTTAGTAGATTGTAGGAAACATGATGCACTGCACTATAAGGAAAGGAACCAGATATATAGATTGTTTTTGGCACCTTCGTCACAGAGTATCCCATCTGCAAATCTTGAAATCAAGCACTAATTCCCGCTTTACTACTTGGCCTTGCCTTCCACCACAAATTATTTCCAACAAATTAATTTGCTTGGCAGTAAGGAAAGGAAACTCAACTTACTGTACTGTAGTTTAAGTTAGAGGGATTAATCCGGGTAGGTAGAGCTTTTGCTATTGAAAATTGGGCTGTCACTAGTCATCATTTGCCTAAGCTTTGGCTTATTCAGTCACTGTAGTTGACGAAAGTCAAAAGAGAAACATTTGAACAGGCATAAATCTGTTATAGAAACCATGAAATATATGAATCAATTCATACAACCATAAAACTGTGGCAGATGGTAAGAATGAATGTTTCAATTTTTGGGTAGGCTGGGACAGAACTTAGGAAAGAATAAAGGTGGGAAGTACTAGGAGGTTACTAAATGGCCGAAGGGGAACACGCTTTGTGTTCGGTTTGCAATGTATTGAAAACTTTGTAAATGCTACATTAACTGAAGCAGATGCACATTGAACAAACAACACTGCAGTCACGAATAGAAACACGCGACACTTACGTCACGGGTGGCAAAATGTCTTGGGCATGGAGGGAGATGATGAATGATGATGGGTGGGATACATTTTTGCCTCGCTTAATAAATTCAGTGAGTCAAGAGAGTAGACAAACAAATTAAAATAACCCCTACTTTGAACCATAGCTTTGATAAAACCAAGCAAGCGAAGTAGGTGAGCATGCCCCTCTCCGGGACAGCACCCTTGTTTCCTAATCCAAGCAAGTATTCACTCATCCTTTCATTGTTCTATTCACCCTTTGGTAGCCACCATTGAAGCTTACTTTATCTCATCCAGTCTTTCAACAAAATTTCCAATCCATCCATACATCTACCAATTAAGTATCCACCCTTTTAACCATCCTTTCACCCATCCATTCATTTACCCACCAGCACATCCTTTCACTCATATACCATTTCACCCATATTTTCTTTTTACCTTGCGTTCTTTCAATTGTCCATCAACCCATCATTTTTAGCATTCATTATGAGTTTTGGTCTGCTGAGTTGCAGATAGAAGAGGCTATTAGAACTCAACCACCACTGTAGCTGCTAAAGCGAGGGGTTTATGAGTCATGACACCCTTGCAGTAAGTATATTAGCAATTGTGAATAAGCATGCAATGCGACTTACCACCACCCAACCCTACCGCCACTGTGTCTCCCCTTCCAACCATCTCTGTGTCTGCAGTAGAGGTGGTGCTGGCCCTGCACTGGTGGCCTGTGCTGCTAGAAAAAACATTGCACATGTTTATTTGCCTGATAGACCTCTCCTTATTTTCTTACAAAATACAATATATCACTATGGTTCAGTTACCAGTATCTTCTATCAAAAATATCACTTTGGGCATTTTGTTGGTTGACAATGTTGGAAAGGCCAGGTAGTCAAGCCAACAAATAACTTTTTGTAATGAAGGGGCAGGGCTATAGCCTATGATGATGGCTCTGAGTCATTGAAGTTTAACAAAGGGGTGGAATAATGCTCAATGAAGGACATATGGTGTTGGTTGACAAATGTAATGGGACCTTATCTTTTCCTGCCATGCTGCACTGCCATGGAAGCTGCTGGTATACTGTATAGCACAACATTGGGGAGTCCACCAAGACCATGGCCACTCTCTTGTTAATTGTCAGAGCATGAGCAAGAAAAGGAAAGCATTCTTAGCAAATATGCATGGTGAATAATATTAGCTTACTTGAGCTTGCAATCTTCACAGTACCCAGTAGAGTACCAAAATCTGTTCCAAGTCTTATACTACCATAAGATATATGAGGAGAGGTAAAGCTTACTAACAAAGCAGAAAAAAAACTACAGACTAGTACAGACAGGAGAAAGTCAGCTGCAAAAACATGAAATATAGAAAGAAACAATACTTATGGGGTAACAAGAATTAAACAAAAATTTGATAGGGGAGACAGTATAAAAAAATAAGGCATAATTTAAATTAGTCCAATACTAAGCAGAGGTAAACATGAAATAATAATAATGATAATAGCAGAACTTACTGGGATGATCAGAACCGTTGGCGCGGAACTGGTGGTGACACCCCCTACGGCTCCGGGATCCGCCTCTGATGAACTATCCTCTCCCTTTTTCTTGCCCTTGGGTGCTCATGTAAAAAAATTATAAGATTTTAAAAAAATGATTACTGATAAAAATATTTTGACAGACAAACACAGTAACATTGTACTTCTCTAAATCAGATCGCCTATAGTATCGACTATTGAGTTGGCCATACTAGTCCTAATCCCTATTCCAAATTTCCTAAACAAAAACTATATTTGGAATTAATGTATGGCAACAAATAATCTTTGACTCTATTCTCATTCTCATTTCTAACCCCCTTGATGGACCAACTCAGTCTTCCTTTTTTGCAGTGCATAGATGCATACTACACATTACTATGAGATTGCTTGGGACTGTTCAAACTTCATAAACACAGTAATGGAGAATGCCAACTTACTGATATTACTATCTTGGTGGCAGAAGTACAGAGGTGTCTACATTGGCTTCTTAAATAATCAGCTAAAGTGAGCGCTGATGAGTATGATTAGGTAGCACTGAGCACCTAGCTATCTCAAACTTGTTCACATAATATTCTTAACTTACTTCTGAGTGTGAGCACCATACTATTCGGAAACAAAATATTAGCAGAACACAAACACAACAAATATTTACCCATTGAGTCCTGTGAACTCAATGCCTAGAGGTCAAGCGGGTCCTGTTTGACGTCTTTAATTGTAGCCCAGTAGTGCATCAGCTGCTGTAGGGTGCTCTGGACTGGGTGGTGTGGCGTACACTGGTACACCTTCCCCCAATGCAGCCATCGATGCTGCAGGGTGTAACCACTCCCAGCCCTGCCACCTGCTGCCAGCAAGGAGGGAAGGTGGCTCTGCACATAAAAACAAGTGCTGCCATCTCTGCCTCCCAAAATATTGGCACAGGGCTGCAGCCCTTGGCGGTGCCAACAACCACATGGAGTACAGCAAGCTCTGGCACTGGCACCACTGCTCTCTCTCTTTTGCCTTGCTCTTCCATGGCACTGGATGGGGAAAAAAAGAGAAGAAACTGGAAAAGGAAGAAAGAAAGGAGAAACTTCATATGCCAACTTTTAAATAAATAAGAACTTTTCAATGCGATTTCAATACCATATAAAACAAATAATCTGCTCAATACCCTGACATGTTGCACAAAGCTCTTTAAATGAAAGAATAATGATTTTTCAAAAGGCTCACTCTTTCTTTCTGTTTCTTCTTACTGTTCATTATTTCCCTATATTTTCCTCTCACATATTTTGTCTGTATTTTCAGTAACATGAGAAAGAAATTGAAACATGTTTTAACATTCATCATCCCCTTTAGCAACTGTTAAAGGTTGACAACTTTCTAACTGAGCCTTGTAGCTTCTGAAGAATCACAGAAAATTGCAGTCTTCTACTAAAAAGTCAGTTATGTATCAAGCAGTGCATGGTTTCTTTCTGTAGAAAGTATTGCGTATCTTCACTTCCAGCTTTGATTTCAGTAAGACAGTATTTTATATATTATAACCAAATTCTATGGTCCTGTGGAGAATCAATGTCAGGTTCCAACGTGACTAGAAGAAACCAAAGCAAGCCCTACATAAGATTTGACAGGCTGTCTTCCTAGGAAAATACTTTAAAATGTTGAGGCAATGGAGGTGGGTCCCTTGATGGTCTCTTAAACTACTTGAAGCCATATCGTGATTCCATTTCCTTCGCTGCACCAGTGCAAAAGGGGTCTGTCCTCTTCTTTGTTGGCATCCTGAGCACATACATTGGCTCAAAATATCTCTGAATTAATGCATGTTTTTCCAACAGCAGAGCTTGGAAACACAAAGAGGTAATTATATCTTTGTGTGTCCGAGCTCTGCTGTCAGCAAATAGATAAATATTTAAAGTTAACATATGCAGTGGAGATGCCACAGAGAAGCATCCAGACCCCTTCTGCACTGATGCAGTCAGACAAAACAGCTTCATAATAAGGACCCTGATATCAACAAGGATTCAGCTATCTCTACCAGCTATTCAGTGCTTAACTTGTAAAACTGGCATTGGCAAAGCCAATAGCTATCGGCAATGGCCGAGCTCTGAGCTTTTGGCATTGTCAATGTGAATGTTTTTTAGCCGTATGTTTGTGAAGTTGCAGATGTGTCGTGTGTGCCTGTGTTTAAAAATGTGTGTTATTACTTTTGAGAGGGTGCCTCAATACATTAACATACTGCATCCGCTAAGCAAGTTAAAGTAGATGGCACTTAAGGAGCATCTCAAATGAAGAGAATCCATTGGATTCATCAGCTTTTTTCATATGAACAGCGGATTCTAGTTTTGCACACCCACGGCAGGTTGTGCAAGCATATATTTGAAGGTTCTGTAGTGTAAAGGAACTGGCGGCTAAGTTCTGCAGAACCCGAAGTTTTTTTATATATTGTGACTGAAGACTGATGTATAAACCATTACAGTAAACTAATTTAGACAGAATTAATGTGGAAATCACTGGCTTTCTCTAGTTAATGGGAAGGAAGGTTAAGAACTTATTTAGGATTCTAAGGCTCTTATAGGAGTGCAAGAAGACTGTAGTAATGTGCTTACCAAGATTCAGCTTATGATCTAGAGAATAACGCCAAGACTCTTGGCTTTGGGAGTAGGTGAGGGGAGCATGCCCATTTCTGCCAGCCAGCTGGACCAGAAATTGGGATTGTTTCCCAAGAGAATGACCACTGTCTTTTCCAAGTTTAATTTGAGACAGTGCTTCCTCATTCACGCACTGATTTCTCTCATGCAATTTTGAATTCGGAGGCTGGTGTAATTGGTATCATTGCAAGCGTATAGCACAATCTGTGTGTCGTCCGCATAAGAGCCAAAGGATTGAAAAGAGAGGCGAGTTCCGTTACATATAGGTTAAAAAGGGTAGGGCTGAGCGACGATCTCTGTGGAACTCCACAGGACAATGAGAAGGAGTTAGAATAGAAAGTATCAAATTGGACTTTGTTCTCCCTGTTGTTAATGAAAGATTTGAGTAGTTTCAAGGTCATTATCCTACACCTAAGGAATATCAAAAAAGGGAGTGAAGAGGTGGTGCAACTCGGCACCGCGGTGGGCTAATCCTCCTCTTATGAAAGCATGAATAATCAACAAAGACCACCTGAAAAAAATATTCAGTACCTATTCCGATGTTGTTGGAATATACTCAGTGTGTTAAAATACCCCTCACACACCAAAAGGGCCCTTGGTGTCATGCTTCATCATCGGGGTCTTCCCGCCCCCGCTGCGGGACGGGGCAGTGCTGCGACAAGCGGCTACGCCGGAGCACCTTTTTATTGTGAGTGCTATGTGAGTGATGATGGAGTGAGTGTCAGTGGGGTCAGGAGTGATAAACAGTGAAATTAAAAGATACCTGGCCTGGTGTTTAGAAAAAATTATTTAATAGGCACTGGCTGGTATCGTTAAAAGGGGTGAGGCGGAGGGCAAGAACGGGTTACTAGTCTTGCTCTCCTGTGTGGGTCAACATGTTTCGGGGCGACAAGCCCCTTCGTCAGGACCGGGTATATATAGATCCCCCTGTCACTTACTAATGCGCTCCCACAGATAGAGAGTGTTATGTTAGATCAATGTGTATAGATAGACTTTATAGATACACGTGAGAAAGCTAGGTCAGTAATACTGATGATATAAGCCTGAAAGGATAAGAACACAGGATTTAGAAAGAGCGCGGATCCCAATGCGCTTTACTAGTGAGTACCTGTAAGGAAAGAAAATACAAAAAAAGGAAAAGAAACACACTTATAGGCTGTCACATGCCACTCCAAAGATTTCTTGGGGGGACCTGGTTTTTCCGAATATGGAAAGAAAAATATAAAGAAGGGGAGAAATACATTCATGGGCTTTTGCATGGCACGCCAAGGATTTCAAGGGGGGGCCAGGTTGCAAAATATGGTGATAATGGGAAGGAATAGACACACATGTATACACACACAACAATATAGAGCATCAGAAACTAGCAGTAAGATGCCTATTCAACTTAGATACATACTTTTTGAATGAGGAGACAATGCCCCATGAGCCAAGCTGGGCGAAGGGTACAGAGGGTCCAACTGTGGGAAGGAATGGAGAAAAGGCAGAGATAGTATCGCCAGGACCTAGATTAGCTGCTTACTCTCAGTAGATTAGAGTAGTGTATTCCAGGTCAGGTCTATCGGCTGTGCCGTACTTACTCAACCCCCACACCTCAGTGCTTCCTCCTTCGTCAGTGGCTTCCGTGGTGATGGTCAGCCTGGGCGGGGCGGGTCTTTTTATAGTCTGGCAGAGGCTTGTTGATTGAGCCCTGATTGATTAACTCGAAACCGCTGAGAGCGTTAGGTCGAGTAGTTAGGGCTGGTGACCAGAGCGGCCATTGTTAAATGTCCGAGGTCGGCTGGGCGGAGGTAGATTTTTAGGGATAATTGCAAGGATCTGAATGTCTTGTCCTCAAGTTAGGTAGCGGTGGGCAGAAGGTGTCGATAAGAGGGTAGGATACACCCTTGGTCCGCGCAGATGAGTGTATCAGCGTCTGTGCCGATACAGGAGCGCATGCGCGGTGATGCTCAGTGTTGAGTATTCACTCGGCGCATGCGCGTTGGTGCTTCGTTTAGAGTCTGTCTCCGCGCATGCGCGGGAGAGAGGCGTTTCTTCGCGCTGCTCGATCAGGATCTATGGGAGATCCCTGGTATTGTTCACAAGCAGGGGGAGTGGGACCTCTGAGATGCTTAAGAAACGCCACATTAAAGATAAACTAAGCTCTTGTTATTATTATAGTAGAACAAGGGGAAAATATCTATATTTTTGTCTATGCAGGCGCTATTCTACAAAAGTTAAAATACATATTTACAAATCATGTTCCACTGTGCCAGTCTACAGGTTATTAAGTTGGTTGGAAAATGGAGCCGCTCTTATTTGATAGCAGCTGTTCAGAGGGAATATCTCTGATTTCTTGTTTTTGCAGACGTTATAGCACACAATAAAGAAAAAATATACATATTTACAAGTCATGTTGACCTGCACCAGCTCGCAGGTTACTGAGATTGCTGAAAGGAGAAAATGTTGTTGTGTTTTAAATTGACACTGTATTCAAGTCCCGAACTGTGACCAGGCGTTTACTTGGTACCTGGTTGGATCATGCCTTAAATTGCGACCAGGGAATATCATCATTTAATCCTGTTAGGTGGGTGCCCAAGCGGTAGACCCAACGTTGCTCTTTCGCAAGAAGGTCCTTGTCATTCCCATAGGCTTCTATGACTGTCCATTTCAGGTCATCTACACTGTGACCCATTGTGGCATAGTGGGTGGCCATTCTTGTGGTAGTTTTTTTGCAACGTACGTTGCTACGATGTTCGCCCATTCGTATTTTGACCGGCCTTGTGGTCATGCCAATATACTCTTTCTTGCACGGGCAAGTGATCAGATAGACCAAGTTCCGGCTGTTGCAGTTAGTAAAGGAACGTTGTTCCCATGTAGACTGGTTGGAAAAAGTTATATTCCGACTTTTCCTTGTGTACTGACAAGATGTGCATGAGCCACACGGGTGGTGCCCGCCAATAGTTGAGATAGTTGAGGGTCCCTCGTTAGTGATTTGTTTTGGTCTCGTGTGGACCAGCAGATCCTTCAGGTTCTTACCTCGCCTGTGTGCAAACATGGGTTTTGGGAAATCTAGTTTCCCGCAATTTAGTATTTTCCAGTGTCTATTCACAATCTTTGTGATCTGGTTCGAATTGGTGTTGTATGTTGTGACACAAATAGGGCGTTGGTCTTGTTCCTTTTCTGCTGTAGGTTCCAATAGGGCATCTCTGTTGTTATTCCGTGCTCTCTTAAAACCCTTGTTAACCACCTTGCTTGGATAGTTCCTGTTGCTGAGCTTCGTTTTCAAGTCAGCTGCTTGGGTTTTAAAGTCTTGGATAGCGCTGCAATTACGCCTAAGGCGGAGGAACTGTCCGTAGGGTAAATTGTCGCGTAGATGTCGTGGATGGAAACTACTATATAGCAACAGGCTGTTTTTAGCCGTAGGTTTGAAGTGGGTAGACGTTTCTAGATTACCATTAGAGGGGTAGATATTCAGATCAAGGAAAACCAGGTTTTCGTTTGAGGCTGTGTGGGTGAACTTGAGGAACCTAAAAGTTCACCCACACAGCCTCAAACGAAAACCTGGTTTTCCTTGATCTGAATATCTACCCCTCTAATGGTAATCTAGAAACGTCTACCCACTTCAAACCTACGGCTAAAAACAGCCTGTTGCTATATAGTAGTTTCCATCCACGACATCTACCAATTCGAACCAGATCACAAAGATTGTGAATAGACACTGGAAAATACTAAATTGCGGGAAACTAGATTTCCCAAAACCCATGTTTGCACACAGGCGAGGTAAGAACCTGAAGGATCTGCTGGTCCACACGAGACCAAAACAAATCACTAACGAGGGACCCTCAACTATCTCAACTATTGGCGGGCACCACCCGTGTGGCTCATGCACATCTTGTCAGTACACAAGGAAAAGTCGGAATATAACTTTTTCCAACCAGTCTACATGGGAACAACGTTCCTTTACTAACTGCAACAGCCGGAACTTGGTCTATCTGATCACTTGCCCGTGCAAGAAAGAGTATATTGGCATGACCACAAGGCCGGTCAAAATACGAATGGGCGAACATCGTAGCAACGTACGTTGCAAAAAAACTACCACAAGAATGGCCACCCACTATGCCACAATGGGTCACAGTGTAGATGACCTGAAATGGACAGTCATAGAAGCCTATGGGAATGACAAGGACCTTCTTGCGAAAGAGCAACGTTGGGTCTACCGCTTGGGCACCCACCTAACAGGATTAAATGATGATATTCCCTGGTCGCAATTTAAGGCATGATCCAACCAGGTACCAAGTAAACGCCTGGTCACAGTTCGGGACTTGAATACAGTGTCAATTTAAAACACAACAACATTTTCTCCTTTCAGCAATCTCAGTAACCTGCGAGCTGGTGCAGGTCAACATGACTTGTAAATATGTATATTTTTTCTTTATTGTGTGCTATAACGTCTGCAAAAACAAGAAATCAGAGATATTCCCTCTGAACAGCTGCTATCAAATAAGAGCGGCTCCATTTTCCAACCAACTTAATAACCTGTAGACTGGCACAGTGGAACATGATTTGTAAATATGTATTTTAACTTTTGTAGAATAGCGCCTGCATAGACAAAAATATAGATATTTTCCCCTTGTTCTACTATAATAATAACAAGGGCTTAGTTTATCTTTAATGTGGCGTTTCTTAAGCATCTCAGAGGTCCCACTCCCCCTGCTTGTGAACAATACCAGGGATCTCCCATAGATCCTGATCGAGCAGCGCGAAGAAACGCCTCTCTCCCGCGCATGCGCGGAGACAGACTCTAAACGAAGCACCAACGCGCATGCGCCGAGTGAATACTCAACACTGAGCATCACCGCGCATGCGCTCCTGTATCGGCACAGACGCTGATACACTCATCTGCGCGGACCAAGGGTGTATCCTACCCTCTTATCGACACCTTCTGCCCACCACTACCTAACTTGAGGACAAGACATTCAGATCCTTGCAATTATCCCTAAAAATCTACCTCCGCCCAGCCGACCTCGGACATTTAACAATGGCCGCTCTGGTCACCAGCCCTAACTACTCGACCTAACGCTCTCAGCGGTTTCGAGTTAATCAATCAGGGCTCAATCAACAAGCCTCTGCCAGACTATAAAAAGACCCGCCCCGCCCAGGCTGACCATCACCACGGAAGCCACTGACGAAGGAGGAAGCACTGAGGTGTGGGGGTTGAGTAAGTACGGCACAGCCGATAGACCTGACCTGGAATACACTACTCTAATCTACTGAGAGTAAGCAGCTAATCTAGGTCCTGGCGATACTATCTCTGCCTTTTCTCCATTCCTTCCCACAGTTGGACCCTCTGTACCCTTCGCCCAGCTTGGCTCATGGGGCATTGTCTCCTCATTCAAAAAGTATGTATCTAAGTTGAATAGGCATCTTACTGCTAGTTTCTGATGCTCTATATTGTTGTGTGTGTATACATGTGTGTCTATTCCTTCCCATTATCACCATATTTTGCAACCTGGCCCCCCCTTGAAATCCTTGGCGTGCCATGCAAAAGCCCATGAATGTATTTCTCCCCTTCTTTATATTTTTCTTTCCATATTCGGAAAAACCAGGTCCCCCCAAGAAATCTTTGGAGTGGCATGTGACAGCCTATAAGTGTGTTTCTTTTCCTTTTTTTGTATTTTCTTTCCTTACAGGTACTCACTAGTAAAGCGCATTGGGATCCGCGCTCTTTCTAAATCCTGTGTTCTTATCCTTTCAGGCTTATATCATCAGTATTACTGACCTAGCTTTCTCACGTGTATCTATAAAGTCTATCTATACACATTGATCTAACATAACACTCTCTATCTGTGGGAGCGCATTAGTGAGTGACAGGGGGATCTATATATACCCGGTCCTGACGAAGGGGCTTGTCGCCCCGAAACATGTTGACCCACACAGGAGAGCAAGACTAGTAACCCGTTCTTGCCCTCCGCCTCACCCCTTTTAACGATACCAGCCAGTGCCTATTAAATAATTTTTTCTAAACACCAGGCCAGGTATCTTTTAATTTCACTGTTTATCACTCCTGACCCCACTGACACTCACTCCATCATCACTCACATAGCACTCACAATAAAAAGGTGCTCCGGCGTAGCCGCTTGTCGCAGCACTGCCCCGTCCCGCAGCGGGGGCGGGAAGACCCCGATGATGAAGCATGACACCAAGGGCCCTTTTGGTGTGTGAGGGGTATTTTAACACACTGAGTATATTCCAACAACATCGGAATAGGTACTGAATATTTTTTTCAGGTGGTCTTTGTTGATTATTCATCATTATCCTACACCAACAGCTTCCGAGCAAGAAATGATAGTAGGGTGAAACACAGTGTCGAAAGCTGTGGACAGATCCAACTTATGTGCTCTTGCTGGGAAATGTACTGGATAATAGTTATTGCTATTTAATTTTGCACCCTGGTAGGAAGGTTCTTGCAAATGAAAATGAATCAATGTTTATGTGCATCGAAATGACCAAATGTATGCTTCAAAGTTCTTTCATGAAATCAAACAAAATAATGGCAAACCCTCATTGCCTGGGAGTGTTGTGTGAACAATAACCTTTTAGTGCCGCATCCACTGGGAGGGTTTATCACCTGTTCACATAAACCTGTATGTTAGGAGATTCTCATGAATCTTGCATTGTTTGAAAACAGATGTTTATCAACATTTAAAATGGGAAAGTGTCACGACAGTAAAATTGCAATAGAAAAGCCATAGGAGACTAACTAGGAAGCAATATTGTAAGCACTTGGAATGGCTGGGCCATATTTGTAAACATGTAAGATAAGGCTGTTGAAATGAGACTACGAAGAGTGTTCATCCAGATGGTGGGAGATTCACTTGTGTAAAGGGAGCTGTTTGTAAACCCACTCTGGGAGCTTCGTATGACCAGAGAGCGGTGTCTTAACAGTCAATCAATCAATCAATCAATCAGCAATTTGTATAGCGCGCTACTCACCCAGTAGGGTCTCAAGGCGCTGGGGGGGCGGGTCCGTTACTGTTCGAAAAGCCAGGTCTTGAGTTGTTTTCTGAAGGAGAGGTGGTCCTGGGTCAGCCGTAGGTGGATGGAGAGGGAGTTCCATGTCTTGGCCGCCAGGTAGGAGAAGGATCTTCCTCCAGCGGTGGCTCTGCAGATGCGTGGTACGGCTGCGTGGGAACTTAATCCAAGATTAGAAAGCAGCATGTGTAATTACCCATATTGGAGGCGTCATCTGTATAAACAGACAGCATTCTTTATTGTCAATTACATTGGGAGCGCCTTATCTAACTTCAAAGCAATTTGTGTAAACCATCCTATTGTGAGTTTTGTGTGTGAATAGTAAGCAGTGGTTGGAAAACCATTTGTAGCTTCATATTCAAGCAGTGTTTGTAATCTCTAACATTTGGAGATTAGTATGTGACTAAGAGGTAGTGTTAACAAATACTTGTATGAAATAGAGTAAGCACACTGAGTTTCATAAGCAACCTGGAAGCAGCAATCTATAAAATTACATTGGGATTTTCGTGTGTAAATTCAAGACTGTGTTTAAAAAATCCCATTGGGTGTTTTCTATGTGACTAAAACGCACAGTTTGGAAATACTCATAGGTCGATATTTTTATGAGGTAAGAAAGCAGCCAAAATTTGCAAGTTGTTAATTGAAAGTAAAATCCTAATGATTTGTATTGATGGTCGTCTACTGCACATATGGTTTTCTGACTTTGCACACATAAAGGAACCTGCCGTCCATGTTGAATTGCCTGATGGGTTGAGCCATTCTTTCGTAAGTTGATCAATTAATTACTAATACACTTCATCGTAAGTAACGTGGCGGGAGGGGTGAGGGACGGAAGCACAAGGGGAGATGGGAGGTACTGAAATACCTCATGCTCCATGCAGAACAGACATGTAATGAAAATTTAAAGGAGAAAGGCATCTACAATAGATACCGTTAACAAGTTTGCTTTTCAAGTTGCCTGAGAGGATATTGCATAATATACCGGGCTGTCGACTTTGGCACTGGGTAACTGGGTTTGGGTCTCGTTATCAGCTCTACCCATACCTACATGCCAATGGTTGAACTCCCTTCATGAATGCATACAGGATCGGGTAGACCAATTCATAGAAAAAATGAGTGCGCCGACCAAACCATACATTCACAAAAGAGTGGGGAGACATGTAACAGGGTCAGAAGCCATGAAAGTGACAAGGCAGAACAAATATCAATGTTGTGCAATGAAATGAAATGAAAGGAAATTAGAAAGGCAGATGATGGACCGAATGATAAGCAATGGGCTTGATGAAAGTCCACGATGTAGATACAGCATGTCTCGGTTCAAGACAGCAAATGCATGCCGTATACACACCAGACCTAAAAATTAGTGCCAGTGCCCAAATCTCTGCTCAGAAGCCTGGGTATTTGGTGCCAATTTAATCCAATTAAGACACTCTCCGCTCTTTTAGCTCACACTGCAAGTTCCTACTTTTTCCCTTTGTGACTGTTTTCCCTTCTTTCTCTTATTCCTTCTTCCTTCATTGTGTGCTTTTTCCTCTCTTGCTCTCTATAAATGTCTGATGAGGAAAAAGAATTGGCAGTGCCCAGAAATGAGTGCAAGTGGGCCCACCCGCTCAAATTAACCACTGCAGCAATGAGACTTTGTCTGTACACAGAACTATGACCAATCAATACAGAATAGAAACCAACTATAAATCACATTATTTTCTAAACTGAAGGTACATATTGAGTTGCATATTTTGCCTACTGAACATGAAGTCAAGAAGGAAACATATCATGTTTATTGTGCAGTTTATTATATGTTTTGATGTTTTTATTTGTGAATGTATGTTGATATTGAAATGAAGCTAGATCTGAGCAAATCGATTTGAGCAAACTCTACCAGCAAGTTGTCACGGGAGGCTGAGTTTGTCTAAGGGTAAGAACTTTCGGGGAGAGATTCATGGTATTTCAAAAGTGTTTGTACATTTGTGTAAAAGGAAGGTAAAACAGTGCTTTAAAGGTGATACTAATGTATACTAAGGATTCAAAAATCCAAAAAGAAGTGTTTCTTAGAGTGTTTGAATAGTCTATGTTTTATTGATTGTCCAAACTCATCTTAGTACTCCAGTTTTCGTTTACAGCTTTTAGTCCCCCATTCACTTCTCAAAATTATATTTCCACAATTTATTGTCATTACTGCTTGTCCAAGTTAAATTTAGTATACTCTAGAAACTGTGACACAAACACATCTCCTTACACACACACACTAACAATCACACCAACCAACTGGGAAATGTCACTTATCTTCACTATTTTGTTTGGCCCTGGAATGTTCGTTCATCTACTCTTCAAGGTATATAGTTTAATAACACAATCAGTGTTTCATGAGCCTGCCATTGCTTCTTCATGAGGATAAGCAACTGCTACATAGTATTGTGGTTATAAATTCTCTTCCTGACGTACTTCACTCAAATTACAGCTCATTAGAGGATGGTGCATGATACATGCTCAGTGCTGCACAGATATCTAAAGCCTGTTAAAAGGCGTATAATAATAATAATAACAGATAATGTTGTGTTTGCTATGAATTAAGATTAGATTTCTGATGCAATTTACCGACCTTCTGCCTTTTACTCATGATAGGCTACTAAAGAATAAATGTCAAAGAGATATGTTTTTATAGGGAACTACATACAAGTCAGCATTAAGTATTTCTTTTACTCATCTAATGAAAGCAAAACTCTGATCAGGAGTTATGTTTGTGTGTCGCATCTTCATATTAAAACAGCTTTAGCAACAAGAAAATTCAGAGAATACCACTGCAAACATTGTTCTTTGGGTTCACATATGATTTGCTACTGCAAAAAAAATATTGCTCCTGGCACTGTGCCAATCCCTGAAATGCATTATGAATTTCGGTTCAGAAATGCCTGTAAAATCAATGACATTTTAGCTAATATACTTTACAAGTTTTCTTGTGAAGTGAACCGTATGGCCTTTCACTTGCTTTGCTCGGCAATAGGTTGTTAAAGTTAGGACCTTGTTTCTATAGGAAAAGCATTTTTGACATATCTTAGGTGCTATTTGATGAATCTTCACAAACATTTCCCCAAAAAGTGTGCCAGTACTTCTATTTGTGTATGGAATGTTTCAGGGTGATCTGTCAAGCGGGGGCCAAGTTTTTCCCATGTTAATTCACATAGGGGCTTTCTACACGACTAAAGCCTGAACTGCTGGATTGAATTACACCACATTTGCTAGAAATGCACCTTTTGGTTTGCAGATTATGCCTTCAGTGATTTGGTGTAAACTTGTTCAGTAGTTTTGAGAAATTAAAGGAAAACAAATTTGTATATCTCCTACAGTGGGCCTTCACTAAAAATGACAAGCTCGTGCAAAGATCTGCAGAGCTCTGATTCAACCAGAAAGTGTTGGTAGCCATCTTGGGACTCGCCTGAAGCCAAGTTCCTCAAAAAAATGGGGAAAAAGAAAAGGGGGCAGGTTATGAAAGCCCTAATCCCATAATCATGGTCCTGGGGCAGTGTTGGCAGCCATCTTGGGACTCGACTGAAGCAGAGTCCCCCCAAAAAAACTGAAAAAAAAGAAAAGGGGGCAGGCTATGAATATCCTAATCTTGTAGCCATGGTCTTGGGGTCCCAGAGGGACCCAGACAGGGTATAAAAAGTTTTTTTCTTTTTTAATTCATGGAAAAATTCACCAATATTGCTGTGAATGAAAAGAAAATAAGTGCTGTCTCCCGCGTGTGATTTTAATGTAGTCCCCAGGTGGCTAGGTCCCAAGGGCATGTAGACCTTTGCAAAACATTGAAGGGGCCCACGAGATCACTGACCATGTCAACATATGAGCTCATAAGCAGTGCATTATGAGGCTTTAGTTTTCAGATGAATTTTGTGCAAATGAAATGTGAGGCTAACTATAATGTCTCTGTAGCCTTTGGTTAGTTCGGTATATGTACATATATATATTCACTGAAAAAACCATAGGTTAGAGACCATATATAGTTAGCTGGACATTTTATTGACATAAAACCAATGAAATTCCATATATAGTTAGTTGTACTAACTATATATCGTGCACCCGCAATCCACTGCTGATGATGTCACATATTACATCATTCATGACATGGTCAGTGACATCACTGATGACACCACTGATGACATCTCAAATGACATCACTGATGACATCACTGATGATATCTCAAATGACATCACTGATGACATCATGACACACCAATACCAGTTACTACATACGCACTCACTGATTCCTACGTCTACACACACATTCACTCATTCACCCATACAATCACTCATACATACAGTCACTCATTATTACAACACTATCATATGCACTCATACACCTATGCAGACACTCACACACTGCCACTCATCCATGGAGTTACTCACACACCTAGTCAGTCCTGTAAAGAATCAATCACACTTCCATTTCCTCATCTATACAGTTAAACACAGAACACCATACTTCAGTGACATCACTGATGACATCACTGATGACATCTCAAATGACATCACTGATGACATCTCAAATGACATCACTGATGACATCATGACACACCAGTACCAGTTACTACATACGCACTCACTGATTCCTACGTCTACACACACATTCACTCATTCACCCATACAATCACTCATACATACAGTCACTCATTATTACAACACTATCATATGCACTCCTACACCTAGTCAGTCCTGTGAAGAATCAATCACACTTCGATTTCCTCATCTATACAGTTAAACACAGAACACCATACTTTTCACACATATACTAACACATACTTACTCTCTTATACAATCACTGTACACATTGATATGCACAGAGTCACACACCTCCCAGCCAGCCACACACACACTCAGTCTTCCATACATCCACTCATTCTTCAATATGTAAAACATATTTAAACTTTACAAAAACACACAGACACTAGAAGATGTCATCAGTGATGTCATTTGAGATGTCATCAGTGATGTCATCAGTGATGTCACTGACCATGTCATGAATGATGTAATATGTGACATCATCAGCAGTGGAATGCGGGTGCGCGATATATAGTTAGTGCAACTAACTATATATGGAATTTCATTGGTTTTATGTCAATAAAATGTCCAGCTAACTATATATGGTCTCTAACCTATGGTTTTTTCAGTGAATTTTCAAGGTTTTGTAAATGCAAATTCCTAACTATATATGGTCTATAACCTATGGTTTTTTCAGTGAATTTCATTGGTTTTTTAAAAGCTAATATCTATAGCTGTAAAATATATTCTTTATTACGTGACGTATCACGTAGCCACGTGAGACGCCTCATGACGCGTCGCATAACCGTGACGTATCGGCTCTGCAGCGCAAACAAAACCCGTAATGTAAGCGTGCCGGAGCATGCTTACAGATATATATATATTTTTTAACCTTAATTAGACAAAATCCACACGTGCACATATCTTGAGGCCTTGCAAAGGCACATCAAACAAACAGTCCCTACAATTTTGCCAAGTTTGCTGGAAATCTATTCCCTTATTTTTTTTTTACTGTTTCTCTTGGTTTTCCCCTTGTTACGCTTACCAGGACGCCACCCGGTACGCGAACCGGACGCTCCAAAAACACAAGATGGCGGACTCCCGTTACGCTGCCGGTTAGCTGCCCGGTTCGCGTACCGGGAAGCGCCTCTACCGCGAAAAATCGCGGGGGACTTTAATATCCCCCTCATCAATCCTAGGGGGTCAGGAGGGGTTTACCTTGCCCCCTTTCCTTCATTTCCCCCTTCTTTTTTCACCACATCTTGTCTCTCGAACCTACCGAGAGACAAGATGGCGGCCGCTCCGGACTGTTTACAATGTTGACAGCTACGCTGCCGGTTAGCTGCCCGGTGAGCTGCCCGGTTCGCGTACCGGGACGCGCCTCTACGGCGTAAAATCGCAAAAAAAATTTTTTTTTTTTTTTTTGCCCCGCGGGGCACTTTAATATCCCCCTCATCAATCCTAGGGGGTCAGGAGTGGTCTACCTTGCCCCTTTCCTTCATTTCCCCCTTCATTTTTCACCACATCTTGTCTCTCGATCGTACCGAGAGACAAGATGGCGGCCGCTCCGGACTGTTTAGAATGTTGACAGACACCGGAGAGCCAATCAGCTTCGCTTCGCGAAGTTCCGTTACACGTCAGGTACGCGAACCGGGGCGCTAACCGGAGCGCTGTCACAGATATATATATATTTTTTTAAACGTTAATTTCTCAAAATCCACTGGAGCACATATATTGAGACATAGCAAAGGCACGTCGGGCAAACCATATCTACAATTTTGCCAAGTTTCATGTAAATCTATTCAGCCGTTCGAGCTAAAAGTGAGTCCAACCGCCCTATGGAAAAATGAATGGGAAAAACGTGTTTTGGGACCCCCCTTTTTTCTCAGCCCCCCCTTGACGAATCCCCCCCAAATTTTCAGGGGCTGCTCAGAAACAAACTGTGCCATTTTCCTGAAAAGGCCAGCCAATTCCGTCCACAAACGCCAAAGTTATTAGACATAGAATTTTCAGAAATCCCATAGAGAAAAAATCCTAACTATATATACCCACTGGCTATCACCAGTAGGTAATATACATATATAAACATATATAATCTGCATATCTATATAAATATAAATGCATGCATACATATACATATATGCATACATATGCATGTTATTTACATGAAAGTTTTAAAAACACTAATAAAAGCAAAGCTAAAAAGCCACCTCATTACAAACAGAATGGCTTTAACTTAAACGAGGGCGAGATCTATTGCATTTTCAATGGTTGTTTACTTTGGTTCTATCAAGAAGGCATTCAGATGTGTCACACATTTGCCATAAATTCTGAATGTTAGCACTCTAGTTGCTCATTAGATCACTGTAGTAAAGCTAGTGCTCACCAGGGAAGTCTGCTGCTAATCATGGTTTGCAGCCATTTTCCCGCATTTTTTATCCCGCAGACTTTCAGTCCGCATACCATTATCCCGCAAGGTCATTGACCTCGCATACCATTATCCCGCATTTTTTCAAAACGCATGTGCATTTATCGCGCATGCCTTTACAAAGAATTACGTTTTAAAGGCATGTATGGTAAATGCATTTGCGTTGTGAAAACCACGATGACGAGAGAGGTAAGTGGGTTTGTGTTAATTTTTTCGTGGGTTATTGATTGTGTAGTGTACTGTAGTGTTGTGTAGTGTAGTGTTGTGTTAGTGTAGTGTAGAGTTGTGGTGGTTGTTTAGTGTAGGGTCATGCTGGGGGTAGTGTTTTAGGGTTTAGGGTTGTGTTGTAGTGTTTGTGTAGTGTAGGGTCATGCTGGGGGTAGTGTTTTAGGGTTTAGGGTAGTGTTGTAGTGTTTGCGTAGTGTAGGGTCATGCTGGGGCTAGTGTTTTAGGGTTTAGGGTAGTGTTGTAGTGTTTGCGTAGTGTAGGGTCATGCTGGGCGTAGTGTTTTAGGGTTTAGGATAGTGTTGTAGTGTTTGCGTAGTGTAGGGTCATGCTGGGGGTAGTGTTTTAGGGTTTTGGGTAGTGTTGTAGTGTTTGCGTAGTGTAGGGTCATGCTGGGGTGTAGTATTTTAGGGTTTAGGGTAGTGTTGTAGTGTTTGCGTAGTGTAGGGTCATGCTGGGGGTAGTGTTTTAGGGTTTTGGGTAGTGTTGTAGTGTTTGCGTAGTGTAGGGTCATGCTGGGGGTAGTGTTTTAGGGTTTTGGGTAGTGTTGTAGTGTTTGCGTAGTGTAGGGTCATGCTGGGGTGTAGTGTTTTAGGGTTTTGGGTAGTGTTGTAGTGTTTGCGTAGTGTAGGGTCATGCTGGGGGTAGTGTTTTAGGGTTTTGGGTAGTGTTGTAGTGTTTGCGTAGTGTAGGGTCATGCTGGGGGTAGTGTTTTAGGGTTTTGGGTAGTGTTGTAGTGTTTGCGTAGTGTAGGGTCATGCTGGGGGGTAGTGTTTTCGGGTTTTGGGTAGTGTTGTAGTGTTTGCGTAGTGTAGGGTCATGCTGGGGGTAGTGTTTTAGGGTTTTGGGTAGTGTTGTAGTGTTTGCGTAGTGTAGGGTCATGCTGGGGGTAGTGTTTTAGGGTTTAGGGTAGTGTTGTAGTGTTTGCGTAGTGTAGGGTCATGCTGGGGGTAGTGTTTTAGGGTTTAGGGTAGTGTTGTAGTGTTTGCGTAGTGTAGGGTCATGCTGGGGGTAGTGTTTTAGGGTTTAGGGTAGTGTTGTAGTGTTTGCGTAGTGTAGGGTCATGCTGGGGGTAGTGTTTTAGGGTTTAGGGTAGTGTTGTAGTGTTTGCGTAGTGTAGGGTCATGCTGGGGTGTAGTGTTTTAGGGTTTTGGGTAGTGTTGTAGTGTTTGCGTAGTGTAGGGTCATGCTGGGGGTAGTGTTTTAGGGTTTAGGGTAGTGTTGTAGTGTTTGCGTAGTGTAGGGTCATGCTGGGGTGTAGTGTTTTAGGGTTTTGGGTAGTGTTGTAGTGTTTGCGTAGTGTAGGGTCATGCTGGGGGTAGTGTTTTAGGGTTTAGGGTAGTGTTGTAGTGTTTGCGTAGTGTAGGGTCATGCTGGGGGTAGTGTTTTAGGGTTTAGGGTTGTGTTGTAGTGTTTGCGTAGTGTAGGGTCATGCTGGGGGTAGTGTTTTAGGGTTTAGGGTAGTGTTGTAGTGTTTGCGTAGTGTAGGGTCATGCTGGGGTGTAGTGTTTTAGGGTTTTGGGTAGTGTTGTAGTGTTTGCGTAGTGTAGGGTCATGCTGGGGGTAGTGTTTTAGGGTTAAGGGTAGTGTTGTAGTGTTTGTGTAGTGTAGGGTCATGCTGGGGGTAGTGTTTTAGGGTTTAGGGTAGTGTTGTACTGTTTGTGTAGTGTAGGGTCATGCTGGGGGTAGTGTTTTAGGGTTTAGGGTAGTTTAGTTGTTTAGTGTATGCTAAAGGCATATTCGTTCTAAAAGTTTTCGTTATTTTAATTTGCGGCCTAATAGTACATGCGGGATTTTTTTTGCGGACTGATGGTATGCGGGATTTCGTCATATATTCGCTAATCGTACTTTCTATGGCAAAATAAACCCCCTCATTTTGTTCCTTTTTAAATTAAATGTTTTAAGAGTTACCACTTTATTCCAATCAAGATGGCTTCAGGTGTGCCATACCTTTGTAATAAGTAGGACTGTTAGCACTCTAGTTGTTCTTTAGAACACTCTGGGACATTCTGTCATTGGGCTATAGTTGGGCTACATCTGGCTGATATTTGGGCTACATTTGTTTTTTTTTGTCTCTGGTGGCCATCTTTGGGCTACATTGGGCTACATTGGGCTACATTGGGCTACATTTGGGCTCCAACATATATATAGCCCAATGTAGCCCAATATATATTTTTCAAAGTTAATTTTCGTAAAAACCACTGGAGCCTATATCTTGAGACATAGCAAAGGCACATCGGGCTACCAGTCCCTACAATTTTGCCAAGTTTGGTGTAAATCCATTCAGCCGTTCAGGCTAAAAGTGAGGCCAACCGCCCTATGGAAAATTGCATGGGAAAAACACGTTTTGGGACCCCCCTTTTTTCTCGGCCCCCCCTTGACGAAACCCCGCCAAATTTTCAGGGGCTGCTCAGAAACAAAATGTTCCATTTTCCTGAAAATGTCAGCCAATTCTGTCCTCAAACGCCAAAGTTATTCGACATAGAATTTTCAAAAATCCCATAGGAAAAAAATCCTAACTATATATACCTACTGGCTATTGCCAGTAGGTAATATATATATATATATATTCGGCATACAGACGTCTCCAGCATTCATGCAGGTTGACAGACGAGACGAACCCAGGTACTGGTGCTGATTTGTTTATTAAGCTCCTCACCACACCACCATTACGCGTTTCGAGCCAAGCAGGCCCTTGATCACATGACAACGTGCAGGGGCGTATGTGCTCCTTTTAAAGTGCTACTGCTGCAATCCAATAATGCTATCATAGAAATAGAGGAAATATTGCCTCAATCACTTAACGCTTAAATGCAGGTATGCACATATTAAAAATTGTAAGATAAATATCATGTTGTTCTTACTATATCACACAGTGTAAATACAAGGATGGAAGTATATCTGTCTAAAATATCAATACATGAATGTACAAATATCTAAAAAGAATTGTTAAAAATACAGATATAAATATAGCAGCAAAATACTCTAATATCAACCAAAAAATAACTTAATGTATAGTTACATTGAAAATTGATAATTTTTCATCCTATACAAATTGAGACCTAACACATGAATCTCTATTTTATCAAATGCATGTGTGGAAATTAACAAAGAACGGGTCCAAAATCCCATGAAATACCCGTCCTGAAGCTAACGTCTCAAAAATACAAGCCTACTCTAAATTTGTGTACGTTAAAAAACGACAACCATTTAGAAATTGTATCATAGTGAGTTAGGCTAACAACTGTGCAAAATGATAAGCCTTCGATAGAATTATGTGCAAAGACAGCAATAAATATTGGCAAGATTTAAAATGCAAGATAGTGCTACCTAGTGATATTTAAAATAATGTGCAAAATTTGTCAAAAGTATACATTCTAGAAAAATTGTTAATAGGTTGAGACAGAAGATTAGTTCATATTCGTACAGTTGGTCAGTATAAAAAACAATGTTTATAAGTAAGTGTGACAGTCCTCCCCTGCATTGAGACCATTGGGCATCTTACTATCTAATACAATGATGTGCCTGGTCTCTAACCTACGCAATAGCAGCTCTCGGTCCCCACCTCTCCTTTGTGGTGGTACCGTGTCAATGACAAATATCTCAATCCAGCCGGATTCTTCCCGTGTGCTTCTTCAAAGTGCCTCGCAACCGGGTACGCAGTGTCGCCGTTGGTAATGGCCATAAGGTGCTGAAGAATGCGTTTATACACCTGTGGTCTTGTACTACCAACGTAGCGTAGACCACAGTGGCATTCCAGCACATACACTGCGTACTCCGTGCGACAAGTCAATTGGCACTTGATTACTGTGGGCATATTGCTGAATGGAGTTACATATTCTTTTTTACTGACTCCATTTCTGCAAGCTTTGCAGGAAGAGCACTTGAGGAAACCTCTGCTAGAGTCCAACCACGAGCCCGTGGTCCGGATCTCAGGACTACTCGATACTAAACAGTTCCCCATTGTTCTAGCTCTTTTGTAGGCTATGCTAGGTGTGCTCTTGATGTGCCCACTCAATACGGGGTCACTAGAGATAAGTGTCCAGTTACGTTTGACAATGTTTGTAATAATCAAGTGTTGATTATTAAATGTTAGAATAAGTCGAGTTTCACTGTCAGTAACTGTAGGAATATTGCATCTGCTATGCGTACTTGCGGACAACAAAGACATTTTGTCACAAGAATTGGCTCTTAAGATGGCTTTGTCAATGATCTCCTTAGAGTAACCTCTTTGCAGGAATCTGACCGTGCAAGCTTCTTGGGCCTCTATGCAGTCTGAATCTGCACTGCAAATTCTCCTAATACAGAGCATCTCCCCGTAGGGGATGCTCCTTATGAGGTGTCCCGGATGATGGCTATCTGCGTGCAAGACAGTATTACCTGCAGTTGGTTTGCGGTATAGTCTAGTTTCTAATCGGCCCTCACGGGTCAAAATCTCTACATCTAAGAAACAGACTGATGTCTCACTGATTTGGGCTGTAAACTGTAGGTTGAGGTCATTGTCATTCAATTTGTCAATGAACTCCACGGCCTCATTGTGTGACCCGTCCCAAATTAAAAAGAGATCATCGATGTATCTCAACCACCTTTCAATTTTGATATTCATGATGTCCCTGAACTGGGGCGTGAGGACCTGCTCCTCCCAGTAACCCATGTGTAAACAGGCGTAACTGGGAGAAAAGCAGGCCCCCATCGCCACACCCCTAATCTGTTGGAACAATTGTTTACCAAACAGAAAAAAGTTGTTCTCCAGGCACATTGTGATCATTGCAATAATCATTCTTGTGTGATCTTTTAAATACTCAGGTCTAGAATCCAGGAAATGTTGTGCTGCTCTTAGCCCATCCATGTGAACAATGCTAGTGTACAATGAAGTCATATCTAGTGAGATTATCAAATAACTTTCTTTCCACTGTACATCACTGATCTTGCTCAAAAAGTCTCCTGTATCTAGCACAAAAGATGGTAGTGATCTAACAAAGTCTTGCAGGAAAAAGTCCACATACTTGCTCACATTTTCAAGTACACTGTTGCAAGCGGAGATAATTGGACGGCCCGGAGGTACAGATCTGTCTTTATGTATTTTAGGAATGAAGTAAGCTATTGGCATTACTGGATTTTCTTTCTTCATGAACTTGAACTCGTCCATGGTGATAATGCCAGTGCTCCTCCACGCCATTAATTTTGAATAGATGTCACACTTAGATTGTTGTACTTGGTTGGCATCTATCCGTTGGTAGCATGTTCGATCGTTTAACTGTCCCAACGCCACCTCCATGTACATTTTCCGAGGCCATAAAACAACGTTTCCCCCTTTGTCAGATTGTCTTATGATTATGTTGGTATTCGTTTGCAACTTTTTGATAAGTTGATGATATTCAAAATCACGATAGTGATGTTTTTTGGAAAAGGTGCCTTGTTTAAGAAAGAGTGCTCTCAATTCTTGGGAAACTTTATCATGAAATGCATCTATATTGTCTTTCATCATCAATGGACAGAATTTAGACTTTGGTTTGAAATTGGTAACTATTGTAGAAACTTTCCTGCCCGAGCCCGGACTCTTCAGGTTGCCCACTGTGAGGAGCCCACACGGTAGCACACCCCGTGCTGGGAGGTCAACAGCACCTTGCAGCACTCTCATTTGCATTCGGCTTCATAGGCTCAACGCGTTTCGGAACATCTCCTTGATAACGAGCCACACCTCACAAATCAGCAGCAAAACAATGTAAGGGAAACACCTGCTTTTATTAACACAAAGTCCCACCTCTCTGGACAGGTACTTCCGTCTCATTGGCTATTACCGCAACGCTTTCTGGTCTTAGCAGTCCCAACATCAATGATACCCCAGTGGGCTATGCCGTTGTTTGTGCAATATTTATAAATAAAATCCAAGTGGAAGAATGTCAATTTCGAATGCCCGAATTGCTGAAATAAATGAACACTCCTTTTCAAGCGCTTCCGTCCTGTTAACAGCATCAGGCAATCCTAACACTGCAGGTCTGCTTCACAGCAGCGGGGCCTCCTCGCGGCTCAGACACAGCCGCAAAACATATCCACCACTTCAGGTTGCCCACTGTGAGGAGCCCACACAGTAGCACACCCCTTGCTGGGAGGTCAACAGCACCTTACAGCACTCTCATTTGCATTCGGCTTCATAGGCTCAAGGCGTTTCAGAACATCTCCTTGATCACGAGCCACACCTCACAAATCAGCAGCAAAACGATGTAAGGGAAACACCTGCTTTTATTAACACAAAGTCCCGCCTCTCTGGACAGGTACTTCCGCCTCATTGGCTATTACCGCAATGCTTTCTGGTCTTAGCAGTCCCAACATCAATGATACCCCAGTGGGCTATGCCGTTGCTTGTGCAATATTCATAAATATATATATATAATGACACTTTTTGCACATAACAGTTCTTGGTATTTTGCACTTGCACTTTAAACAGTCATTGACATGCAATATTGATGTGTTTAATAAGATTTAATGTCAGAGAGAACAGTCTTGTATTAAACTAATGGAGAGCATTTACTATGATGGATAAACAACATCCTGAAAATTATGTTAATGTATTAACAACTATAACTGGAAAAAACATGCATTTAAGCTAAATGACGTTCATATGAATATTTATTTGTAGGAATGTATTTATTCAACAAACATTTTTAATTACTCATTTTAATTATCAATTATCAATTTTATATGCATATCATCAGCAAGACATTCGGGAATGTATAATATTTTGTTACTTTCCATGACTGTGTTTTTTCACTGTTCACTCGTCACTTTAAAAAAGTAAAAAAATGCTGCAGCGTTTGTCATGTGATCATGGCCCGTATGGATCGAAATGCATAATGGCAGACTAAATAAATCGACTATTTTGCACTTATCATGAGGTCCGTGCCCGTTTTTTTTCTAGGTTTGGCAGAAAGGAGTGGAAGACTATATTACCTACTGGCAGTCGCCAGTAGGTAGTTATAGGTAGGACCTATTTTCCATAGGAAATGCGCAACATTCTATTCCCAATAACTTTTGCGCCGGTTGATGAATATTCGCAAAATTTTCAAAACGTATGGCCCGGTCCGCTCCTATCCTGAAAGTTTCGGGGTGATTCGTCAAGCGGGGGCCGAGAATAAAGGGGGGTCCCAAAACATGTTTTCCCCATGCAACTTCCCATAGGAAACTTTTGACACGGCTACAGCCCGAACTGCTGAACGGATTACACCAAATATGGCAAAAAGGTAGCTCCTGGTTCAGAAAGAGCCCTTTTTGTTAAATGGTGTAAATCCGTTCAGTAGTTGCTGAGAAAATGAAAAGTAAAAGAGTTTCGATATATAGAGGCGCGCAGGATCCGTGCACCCTCCCGATCACAAGCTGCATGCTAATTGGCTGTCAACACTTCAAACCAGGAAGTGTTGGCAGCCATCTTGTGGCACAAGAAATCAGTTAAATGCGCAAAACGCAAAAAGCGGGCAGAGTAGAAACACCCTGATCCCCTAGGCCTGCTTAGGGGGTCCCACAAATCGGCAAAATCCGAGCAGGGTGGGTGGATCCACCCTTGAAACAAAAACCGAAGCACAGGATCCCGCCATTCATTAATAATTAGCCCCCGGGTGGGCCAAATCCTGGGGCAATTTTTGATTTGTGATGGGGGCCCAAAGGGGCCCCGAGGACCACCACCCCCAGGGCTTTTCAAAATGATGTGCGGGGGGTTCACAGTCCTCCAGCCCCGGGGACCACCACCCCCCGGGGCTTTAAACATACATGGGTGGGGGCGTTCAAAGGCCCCCCCCAATCCCCGGGGACCACCACTGCCCAGGGCTTTAAGAAAATATGTGCGGGGGGCTCATGGCCCCCCCACAGTCCTGGGGACAGCCATCCCCCGGAGGCTGTGTTTTTTTTAATTAAAAAAATAACCTGTGTGGGGGGAGCTCAAGCCTCCCACACGCCCCGGGGACCACCACCTCCCCTGGGCTCTAAATAATATAATTGGGTGGTCCGTGACAGACCCCAGCCCCGTGGACCACCACCTCCCCGGGGCTTTCGTAATGTTGGGTAGGGGGCCGCGTGGCCTCCCTCCTAGAGCCCTGTCATGGCTCTGGGGACTGCCACCCCCCTGGGCTGGCTCTAGCAGTGTCCCAGGGTGCCCACTCCCGGGACACTGCAGTTTGCTATGGCAGGGCAGGAAACCTGCTCTCTCTTTCAAATACCAAAGCAAATTGCTTTCCCACACGGGGAGCTGCATCTTAGCAGCTCCCCATGTGGAAAAGCAATGCAGGCTCCCGCAGGAGGCGGGGAGCCTGCTGGGACCGTGGGGGCATTGGGGCTTCCCCCACGTTCCCCAAAGAGGTGGCCAGGCCCCGGGGCTGGGGTCCCGGGGCCAGAAGTTGCCAGGGAGGGGGGCCAGGCAGCCCCCCTCCCCAATAACAATTTTTATTTTTTTTAACGCAAAGAACAGGCCCTCGGGGATGGGATCCCCGGGGCCATAAATGGCCTTAGGAGGGGCGACCATTGCCGGCTTCAAGCTGCATGCTCTACCACCCGCAACATTTAACAAACGCTAGCCTTCTACTACCACCCCGGTTTGCACTTGCTACTTCGAATTTTTGTGGGAACTGTTTTTGCTCAGCACCGTAGATCTAGCACGCTACTTGACACCCACCCACCACAAGTGTGACAAACTAATAATCCAAACAATGGGGCACCCCAGGGGGAAAAACGCAGACTCTAATAATGCCAAAATGCAACCATCAGATGACACAGAGCCCCCCACACAAATGACTAACACTATCCCGCCCACCAACATGGAGTACACACCGGACAAGCTGGATCTTACAGCCCAGTATGACCCAACTCCCAGTATGACCCAACTACCCCACCAGGTATCTCCAGTATGCGCCAGGGACCTGCGTTGCAGAGAGGTGGTCTAGGCCGTGCTCCATTTTACACCTCTCTGCAACGCAGCTCTGTGGCGCTTACTGGAGGTACCTAGTGGGCTAGTTGGACCCTACGGACCCTCAAGATTCAAGGAGACGTAATCTCCCACATTAAAATGGCCACAGAGCGTGTTTACACAGTGGTGAAGGCAGGGGACAGTGCCTGAGGTGACCTGTGCAAACACACCATGTGGCATGTTTTAAGTTGGGGAAATAATTCTCCTTCAATCCTGAGGGCCCCTGGGGGCCAACTAGCCCACCAGGTGCTTCCAGTAAGCACCAGAGAGCTGCATTGCACAGAGGTTTTCCGAGGCCATGCCCCATTTTACACCACTCTGTAATGCAACTCTGTGGCACTTACTGGACATGCCTGATGTGTTAGTTGGCCCCAGGGACCCTCAGGATTCAAGGGGACTTTATCCCCCAACTTAAAATGCCCACAGGTCGTGTTTGCACACATGTCATCTCAGGCCCCCCTTCCTTCACCAGTGTGCAAACACAACCCATGGCGCATTTTAAGAAGTAGTTTTAATCCCCCTGCCCTATTATATACTGGGGGATTACAGAGGAGGTCATGTTGATCACAGGGGGACCCCAACGCATAGTGTTCTCTAGTGTATGTAGGTGTTTTCACTGTATTCGAAGTGTCTTTTAACATAGCACTGGCTCTAGGACTGGTTAGTCAGACTCAGTTACCACCACTATCCGTCTGAAAAAGTTGAGAAGCTAGCATTTAAAAATCTTTGCAATTCACTTAAAAACCATAGGTTTCCATCACGCTACAGTTAGAAATTATCATTTAAAAAACCTTTGAAATGCACTGAAAAAACCATAGGTTTCAAGCACGTTATAGTTAGTAATTAGCATTTAAAAAACCTTAGAAATTTACTGAAAAAACCAAAGGTTTCAGGGGCGTTATAGTTAGCTGGACATTTCACTCGTACAAAACCATTGAAATTCCCCTGTTATAGATAGGTTAGCTAACCAGGACTCGCGCGCCCGTAATGCACTGCTGACGACGTCACATATTACATCACTCATGACCTGGTCAGTGACATCACTCATGACATCACTAATGACATCACTGATGACATCCTTGTAATAGAGTGGCAGACCTCCTCTCACCCTAATACAACCTTTGATACACACATACAAAAATAGAAACTAACATTTTTAAACAATGGACATACCAATACCAGTAAAAACAACCTATTCAGTAATTCTAAGATCTACATACACATCCACTCATTCATCAACAGTCCTATATCGTCACTCATACATGTAATCACTCATCATATGTACTCCTACACCTATACATCCTGTTACACACCGCCACTCATCCATAGAGTTACTCACACACATAGTCACTCATGCTAATAAAGAATCAAACATCCATTTACTTGCATATACAGTTATACACACACACACCACCACAATTACTTCTACAGAAACATACACATACTTACTCTTTCGAACAATCACTTATAGAAAACATACTTATTCATACAGGAACTCTTCCAATCTCTCACTCTCACATATACTCACTTATATACACCAATACTACCATATACTAGTTTAAAATAAATGTAGTTACTTATAAAGAGACTATCGAGACAGTCATTCACTCACTAACACACCCATACACACACTCATCCACCCATATAGTCCTGCACAGATACTGTCTTCAACACATACAGTGACTCACTCATTCATGCATGTATGTACTAAGTAATACCCCCCACGAAACCATACAGACACTCATACTCGAAAAACCAAGTAATAACCCATATAGACACTCATGTAGCTGCTCACCAACCCATGCAGCCACTTATACACAAAGTGAGAGACTGATACAGATATTTACATATTTAAACATTACTCACTAACCCATGTATTCACTAAGATACACTTAATCAGTCTGTTATACAATCAATTTTACAAAACAAAAATCATCCATTTAGACACTTATATACCCATTTATTCTTCCATCGAACTTGAGATATACATATATAAAACATATTTAATTTCCAGAAAAACACACATTCACTGGATGATGTCATCAGTGATGTCATTTGAGATGCCATCAGTGATGTCATGAGTGATGTCACTGACCATGTCATAAGTGATGGAATATGTGGCGTCATCAGCAGTGCATTGCAGGCGCGCAAGTTATAGTTAGCTGAACTAACTATAATGGGGGAATTTCAATGGTTTTTTATGAATGAAATGTCCAGCTAATTATAACGCCCCTGAAACCTGTGTTTTTTTCAGTGAATTTCTAAGGTTTTTTAAATGCTAATTCCTATCTATAACATTCCTAAAACCTATGGTTTTTTCAGTGAATATATATATATATATATATATATATATATATATATATATATATATATTACCTACTGGCGGTCGCCAGTAGGTATATATAGTTAGGATTTTTTCTCTATGGGTTTTTTGAAAATTCTATGTCTAATAACTTTGGCGTTTGTGGACGGAATTGGCTGAAATTTTCAGGAAAATGGCACATTTTGTTTCTGAGCAGCCCTTGAAAATTTGGGGGGGGTTCGTCCAGTGGGGGCCGAGAAAAAAGGGGGGTCCCAAAACGTGTTTTTAACATTGAGTTTTCCATAGGGCGGTTGGCCTCACTTTTAGCCCGAACGGCTGAATGGATTTGCACGAAACTTGGCAAAATTGTAGGGACTGGTAGCCCGATGTGCCTTTTGTAGGTCTCAATATATGTGCTCCAGTGGATTTTGAGAAATTAACGTTTAAAAAAAGATATATATCTGTAACAGCGGACCGGTTAGCGCTCCGCTACGCGTACTTTTCGCGCAACGGAGCTTTGTGAAGCGAAGCTGATTGGTTCTCCGGCGTCTGTCAACATTCCAAACAGTCCGTAGCGGCCGCCATCTTGTCTCTCGGTAGGATCGAGAGACAAGAGGAGGTCAAAACAAAGGGGGAAATAACTATAAGGGGGCATAGTAGATCCTCGCTGACCCCCTAGGTTTGATGTGGAGGTTTTAAAAGGGCCCCGCGGGGCAAAAAAAAATAATAATAATAATAATCGAACGGCTGAATGGATTTGCACGAAACTTGGCAAAATTGTAGGGACTGGTAGCCCGATGTGCCTTTGCTAGGTCTCAATATATGTGCTTCAGTGGATTTTGAGAAATTAACGTTCAAAAAAAGATATATATCTGTAACAGCGCACCGCTTCGCGTACTTTTCGCGTTACGGAGCTTTGCGAAGCGAAGCTGATTGGCTCTCCGGTGTCTGTAAACATTCCAAACAGTACGTAGCGGCCGCCATCTTGTCTCTCGGTAGGATCGAGAGACAAGAGGAGGCCAAAGCGAAGGGGCAAATGACCATAAGGGGGCATAGTAGATCCTCCCTGACCTCTTAGGTTTGATGTACCATTTTGCCAAGTTTGGTGTAATTCCGTTCAGCCATTCAGGCTGTAGACGTATCTAAATGTCAATAATCGAACGGCTGAATGGATTTGCACGAAACTTGGCAAAATATTAGGGACTGGTAGCCCGATGTGCCTTTGCTATGTCTCAATATATGTGCTTCAGTGCATTTTGAGAAATTAACGTTCAAAAACAAGATATATATCTGTAACAGCGCTCCGCTTCGCGGAGATAAAATTATATGTGTATTACCTAGCTGTTGCTAACACCAGTTAGCGACGGCTAGTAGGAGATAGCGACCATCTTGGGTCCCACTTTGCATGTGAGTGATATTTATCACTAATGACATGCAAAGTGGGCATGCCAAGATGTTAGCGACTGGAAACAGTCGCTAACATCGCTATCTCCTATTATCAACTTTTGGAAATATTCGAGATAAGCGCGAATATCTCCAAAAAGTAACAGCTGCCCTGAGCAGTTCTTAGCCATGTTATCCAATGGGAGGTGGATAACATGGCTAAGAGCATTAGCTCGGTAATGCATGAATATCGCGGAGTTTTCAGCGACATTAATGCATTGCGCTCGTTTTTTATCGTATTTGCGATAAACCTTGATAATAGCAAGGTTTATCTGCGATAATTTCTGACGGTAAAAAAATCTTTGCAATGCATCGTTAGGGATAAATATCGCTTAACTTTGGTAATATGCCCCAACGTCTGTTAACGTTCGATTCGAAGGAAATCAGGAATTGTTGAAAAACATTGTGTGCGCCATCTTGTCTTTTTTCAAATGCCACACTTTTGTCGTGCACGGCAGCCATTTTAGATGCCTTGACCAGATCCACTCTGTGAACGCTGTCGATCCTTAGCATGGCTCCCCACCCTCGCAAGCATCTCCCCCAGGCAGTGGTCACCCCCGCTCTCTGTTTTATGCATGGGTAATAAACCTCCCCCCATCTGCGCTGTTCTTCCCTGAGAATCACACCCTGTGCCCGCCCGACACCTCCCTTTCGCCCTATTCACTACCGCACCCTCTGACACTCCTTTTCCTCTGTGTCCGATTGTCCAGGCTGGTCCTAGGGTATCAGCTAGCCCTGCAGATGTAGTTTATGGCCACAGCTGTAAAGAATCACCCCTCTTCAAAGGAGTTATAGTAGATCAAGGCCCACACTCGATGAGATCCGTCACAGCAGAAGCGTTGCTATTATCTGAAAACCATCCTGTATTGTGATTGGGGAGGGGACCGAGCCTGAAGCGGAAGATTCCAGGGATGACTCTTTGTACATCAAAGTTTTTACAATTATGTGTCACATTAAAAATATATAGCACTCCGACAAAGTAGTAAGATTATAAAACTTTAATAATTTATAAATATATACAAGAAAACAAAAATAGTAATAACATATAAACATTTTTAGAGAAAAACAACGAAGTAGCGGTCGGCTGTGCGAATAGTCCCAACGCAGCACAACGTCCAGATTTCCGGCGTGGGGCGTCGCGGGGGGTGGGTGATCAGTAGCAAACTGTTGTGCGAATAGTTCCAAGGCAGCAGAACGCGCCGAAATCAAGATGACACAAAAGTGATGTCTAGTAAGTTGCCACCCAGCAAATAACGGCGTGGGGCGTCGCGGGGGGTGGGTCATCAGTAGCAAACTGTTGTGCGAATAGTTCCAAGGCAGCAGAACGATGGCACCAAGGTGATGTCCAGTAAGTTGCCGCACTGGTTTTGGTATCCTACAATGCTGCTCCGAATAACGGCGTGGAGCGCCCCGGGGGAGGCGGCGTGAACGGGCCTCTCCAGGTGGAGTCTCGTCTGTTGTAGTGGGGCGCCCCTTTACCGTTTCAGTTGCCATTCCGTCCGCTTTTGGTCCACTGTGTCAAAATCCGCCATTCAGCTGAGTTGCGCCCACTCTTGCGGTGCAGCGATAGGCGGCTGCCACAGGACTCTCAAAATGGCGGCAGGCTGTTTCCTTTTTGGGCCTGGTCCACTGAAATGGCCCTGGGACACCTTGGAAATCGGACGCTTGTCTGCTAGGTCTTGGACCCCATTCTCGAAAGCGTCCCCTCCGCCTTGAGAATTCATCAAAAGTTTTGGGGTCCCCGACTCCTGCAGGCTTCTGGTGGGGAGCGGCTGCCATGATTGCTCGCGGAATGACCACGACGGAGCTACGAGATGGTGGTGCTCTCATGGTGACGCCAGCTTCAGTCTGAAACATCCAGAAACAAGGTGGGGCTTTCATCGTTTGGGGGGGAAAAAAAGTTTTCATCCAATGAAAAGTGTTGTTTTTAGGTCATATGATCAAGCCTTCCATCATTAGGAAACCAAAAGTAAAATGAACCAATGAAAAGTTTTATAAACAAGTCACATGACCTGTTATGCGGCATAGGGTATAAAATGCGGAGAAAATACGTTGGCACGTGAGGCGGCGTCAGTAGCGGACCGATGTGCGAATAGGCCGAAGGCAATACAACGCGCCAAGATCCGGATGGCATCGAGGTGGTGTCATAGTTGAGAGTTCTGAGCAGCGGTTGTAACACTGTCTGAAGCTTATTTGCAGCTGCTGCAGCTTCACTACGCGCCAAGATCCGGATGGCACCGAGGTGGTGTGTAGGAAGTTGCCGCACTGGTGTGGCCATCCTACAATGCTGAAAGTCGGCGTGGGGCGCCCCGTTGGCCTGTGAGTTTGCGTCAGTAGCGGACCGATGTGCGAATAGGCCGAAGGCAGCACAACGCGCCAAGATCCGGATGGCACCGAGGTGGTGTCTAGTAAGTTGTCGCACTTCTGTGGCCATCCTACAATGTTGAAAGTCGGCGTGGGGCGCCCCGTTGGCCTGTGAGATGGTGTCAGTAGCGGACTGATGTGTGAATGGGGCCAAAGGCAGCGCAACAATATTTTCTACTATATTTCCGGTGTAGAAGAGACCACAAGGCGCTGAGATGCCAAGATCCGGATGGCACCGAGGTGGTGTCTTGCAAGTTGTGGTACTGGTGTGGCCATCCTACAATGCTGAAAGTCGGCGTGGGGCGCCCTGTTGGCCTGTGAGATGGCGTCAGTAGCGGACCGATGTGCGAATAGGCCGAAGGCAGCACAACAATATTTTCTGACTGACACCACAAGGCGCTGAGATGCCAAGATCCGGATGGCACCGAGGTGATGTCTAAGTTGCGGACTGATGTGCGAATGGGGCCAAAGGCAGCGTAACAATATTTTTTGTATGCAAGATACCACTAGGCGTTGAGATGCCAAGATTCGGATGGCACTGAGGTGATGTCTAGCAAGTTGGTGTGGTCATCCTACAATGCTGAAACTCGGCGTGGGTCACCCCATTAGCCTGTGAGATGGCGTCAGTAGCGGACCGATGTGCGAATAGGCCGAAGGCAGCACAACGCGCCAAGATCCGGATGTCACCGTGGTGGTTTCATAGTTGAGAGGCACTTCATCTGCAGTGGGGCGCCGAGATCCGGATGGCACCGAGGTGATGTCTAGCAAGTTGCTGTACTGGTGTGGTCATCCTACAATGCTGAAACTCGGCGTGGGTCGCCCCATTAGCCTGTGAGATGGCGTCAGTAGCGGACCGATGTGCGAATAGGCCGAAGGCAGCACAACGCGCCAAGATCCGGATGTCACCGTGGTGGTTTCATAGTTGAGAGGCACTTCATCTGCAGTGGGGCGCCGAGATCCGGATGGCACCGAGGTGATGTCTAGCAAGTTGCTGTACTGGTGTGGTCATCCTACAATGCTGAAACTCGGCGTGGGTCGCCCCATTAGCCTGTGAGATGGCGTCAGTAGCGGACCGATGTGCGAATAGGCCGAAGGCAGCACAACGCGCCAAGATCCGGATGTCACCGTGGTGGTTTCATAGTTGAGAGGCACTTCATCTGCAGTGGGGCGCCGAGATCCGGATGGCACCGAGGTGATGTCTAGCAAGTTGCTGTACTTGTGTGGTCATCCTACAATGCTGAAACTCGGCGTGGGTCGCCCCATTAGCCTGTGAGATAGCAGTTCTTTGGATTTGGGCCTGGCTCGTCTGCTGTAGTGGGGCGCCCCTTTACCGTTTCAGTTGCCATTCAGCTGAGTTTCGGCTGCTCTTGATGCTACAGCGACGGGCGGCTGCAACAGGACTCTCAAAATGGCGGCCTGTTCTTTGGATTTGGGCCTGGTCCACTAAAATGGCCCTGGGACACCTTAGAACTCGGACGCTCGATTTTTTTTTCCTTTCCTGTACATGCAAAAAAAGGTAAATGCCCGGTACGTTACACGCTTCATCTGCCACGATGAACTCTCTAGAGGAACCGAAAAAAAATATAGTTGTGGTAACTATACCATGCATCGTCATATGGAGAGGTGGCACCAATTAATTATAGTGCTGCATAAAAGAGAGATTTGGAGGAGAACCCCTGACCTGCTAGTACATTCATCAAAGAAGTGGCACTGAGAGCTTCAGAGGCAAGGGAAACGGTCCCAAATATTTAGAAGAACTTTGGAAAGATTAAAATGACATGTTTAGATTGTGGCAAATTTATTTCATGTGGACATCTGAGTGTTACTCTAATAAATACAGCATATGAACATCATCATAGTCGATGGTTGGTAGAGACATTTTGACTATATCCTGGACCTGCCCGTCCTCGCCCAAAATGGCGCCGGAATAAATGGGACTCGTAACTCCTTGTTGTGTACTGGTTGCAGAACCTTGAAATCACGAGATACGTATGCAGTTTTGAAGCATATGGCGGGCGGGGACGAGAATTGATTGAATATTTCGACATCCCTATTGATATTAAGTTCTGATGTGTTATTGATTACTGTACTGTTGAAAGTTCGAATTAACGTCACCCATGGTACTTGCCCGCAAATGTATATCTAGATAATTTTATTGTAACTGGCCCTGTCGTATTTTAATTATAAAATGTACGTCCACCGATTCCGTAACTGTTAGACACCTTAGTTCTTGCAACCTAATGGCCCGCCCGTTATGTTCCTCTACAGTGTAAATGTCTATTTATCATATACGATTACAGTTTGCTCCGTGGCAGGCCCACGTGGTTATAGGCTCGTATTTTTATAATGAAATTTTCACAATAAAGGTTTTTAAAAGAAAACATGGTAGTAGTATATACATTGGTAAAGTTTTTAATAATAGTGACTGTTTTAGAATCATTAAAAGGCAAGTGAAATAAAGCAGACCAATTACATGAAGGGTAAAAGGTATAATACGAAGGAACGCAGTAAAGATAAATGGTCAAGGGCTGTTGTGTTTTCTATTCCTGCAACATAAAGTGATCGATAAGAATCTCATATTCAGGCGTATCGGCGACTAAGACAGCAGGTCGACCCTCTTTTGCTCAACGGCTCCGTCATGGGACGAAGAAACGCTCTTTTTCTCGAAAAAAGAATATATTTTACTTGCAGGACAGTTGTAAAATTTCCGGGAAAGTACATTAGCCTGGAACATTATAACATATATTTAAGAAAAAATAATGTTCGGAAGTAATGAAAAGCGTAATTTTTAGGTCATATGACCAAGCCTTTCATCATTACAATAAGAAAAGTAAAATGAACCAATGAAAAGTTTTATTAACAAGTCACATGACTTGTTATGCTTACGTTACGCGCTGCGCGCCCCGGATGACTTCCGGATGCGCTAACGCGGCGCGTCATATGACGCATTACGCGACAACGCAGGTACAGAATATAGTCAAAATGTCTCCACCAACCAGCGGTCGGAACACAACCCCTTTCAGCAGGCTAAATAGTTCTGTTAAATGACAACAGAAGGGACAGGCAACAAGAACTATTAGTCAAAGAGGGGAGGGCTAGTTCTTCTCTACCGGGTTACATTGGGGCGCTATCGGAACTGATCGAATTGGTAGTCTACAGTGTTTCTGGATGTTTCAGACCGAAGCTGGGGTTAGCATGAGAGCAGCACCATTTCGTAGCTCCGTCGTGGTCATTCCGCAACCAATCATGGCAGCCGTTCTTTATCGTTATTTTGGGCGGGGTGGGTGGCGGAGCAGAGCTGTTTTGCAGCCATCATTGTGTGGAGTTCAGTTCATCTCACTAGTTTTGTATTTGTCATGAGGGGTTGTTCCTAATGTTTCTATTTTAGCGAGGTCAAAAAGAGATCCCATTAGTGGCCTACTGATTTTGCTCGATTCCTTTTCTTTTTTTTTACACGATTTTTCGTTATCTGCAAAGACTAAACAGAGTATTGCGACTCTGTGTTTGTTTGTAAATAGAGAATGAACCAAAGAGAACTAATTCTAAAACAGTAAATACTTGGATAACAATGAATCAAATGGAGAGAGAAGCAGGCACGACGGATTACAATGGGGGCAAAGACCTGCGTTAACTACCTTTCACTATCTGCAAAGAGAGAGTACTCCTAATAGAAATGAGGGGGGGGGGGCACCATTCAAAGCAGATCAGTGTGCATAAACACGAAAATGTTTTCACTTACCACGTACTTGACATTCGACAGCTTATGATATTTGCTATTAAAAAACCATTGAAATTCACTGAAAAAACCATAGGTTATAGACCATATATAGTTAGGAATTAGCATTTACAAAACCTTGAAAATTCACTGAAAAAACCATAGGTTATAGACCATATATAGTTAGGAATTAGCATTTAAAAAACCTTATTTTACTCACACAAAACCATTGAAATTCCATATATAGTTAGTTGCACTAACTATATATTGCGCACCCGCAATCCACTGCTGATGATGTCACATATTACATCATTCATGACATGGTCAGTGACATCACTGATGACATCACTGATGACATCTCAAATGACATCACTGATGACATCACTGATGACATCTCAAATGACATCACTGATAACATCTCAAATGACATCCCTGATGACATCACTGATGACATCTCAAATGACATCACTGATGACATCTCATTTGACATCAATGGTCACATCACTGATGATATCATTCATGTGACAATACAATGCATCTCCTCACACTTTAATATAACCTCTGTTACACCCAGTGTTAAATACAGAATATAATTTTTTAAACCATTGACACACCAATACTAGTTACTACATACGCACTCACTGATTCCTTCGTCTACACACACATTCACTCATTCACCCATACAATCATTCATACATACAATCACTCATCTTTACAACACTATCATATGCACTCATACACCTATACAGACACTCACACTCTGCCACTGATCCATGGAGTTAATCACACACCTAGTCAGTCCTGTAAAGAATCAATCACACTTCCATTTTCTAATCTATACAGTTAAACATAGAGTACCTTACATTTTCAAACATATACTAACACATACTTACTCTCTTATACAATCATTGATACAAGAACACATTGATCTGCACAGAGTCAGACATCTCCCAGCCAGCCACACACACACTCAGTCTCCCATACAAATACTTGGACAATCAATCAATAACCCATATAGTTACTCATATAGCTACTGATCAACACATGCAGCACTTTACAGAACAACAGACATAATGATGCACAAACTAAGACAGTTTAGTCACTAACCCATGCACTCAGTGAGACACATTTAATCACTTACTCATTCATAAAGTCAGTCACGCACCTACTAAATCTTTTATTTAGGCACTTCTACATCTACTCATTTTTCAATATGTAAAACATATTTAAACTTTACAGAAACACACAGTCAATGGATGATGTCATCAGTGATGTCATCAGTGATGTCATTTGAGATGTCATCAGTGATGTCATCAGTGATGTCACTGACCATGTCATGAATGATGTAATATGTGACATCATCAGCAGTGGATTGCGGGTGCGCAATATATAGTTAGTGCAACTAACTATATATGGAATTTCAATGGTTTTGTGTGAGTAAAATAAGGTTTTTTAAATGCTAATTCCTAACTATATATGGTCTATAACCTATGGTTTTTTCAGTGAATTTTCAAGGTTTTGTAAATGCTAATTCCTAACTATATATGGTCTATAACCTATGGTTTTTTCAGTGAATATATATATATATATATATCCACACCATGAAAAGAAATGCTGCACACTCCAAACTTGACTATTTCCAATAGTTATTTAATTCATCGTGGAACCATCAAAAATAAGAAACTGACAAATGCGTTTCGGCCTCCTGGCAAGAGTACACTTACCCGGTGCGGCAGTGCCGGCAGCTCTGCATCCTCAAACTCATCTCCGTCACGTTCACCATGACCCGGTGGTGACCTGGCAACTTCCCACAGCGTGCTTCTCTTCAATACAGCGATACCAAAGGGGATGATGGACAGAGCATTTGAGCAAATCAAACACTCACCCCCAGTCAACCGATCTGGGTTTAATCCATCATCATTCTTTAGCTCACTCCACCACCCCAGTTCAGACATGGCCATATGCTAATCAGTCTGACCCTGTGCCTCATGGGAAGTTGCTGCATCGCCAGTCTGCACCACAGCATCACGCATCCGGCGCTATGCCCTAATTGAAGCGTAATTACCATGGACTATCCTGCCTTGACGCTTCAAGCTGGACCCTCATTCAGGGACCTCAGCCTTCACCATTGATTCAGTGCCGACATCCTTAAAGATATGCCCCTGGGTGGCTCTGAGACGGCAATTGAGGCTTTTAATTGATAGGCATACATTATAAGTCCTGATGATAATCAGCACAATGCCCTAAACGGATCGAAACGCCGTCGACGAAACTGCGCACCTTATACAGTTATTAAGTCAAATGTTACTTGGATTGTAAAGGTGCTATTGATGTTCTGTTTTGACAAATTGAACTGTATATATAAGAGAACCGCTAGCTTTTGCCTAAAAAGCCCTTTTGTGTTTCTATGTTTTCTATTTTGCACGTTGAATGTTTGTCGAGTAGGGCACAGGCTTGTGCCCCACTTTGTAAATTTATGATGTATTTTGTTCTTATATTGTAGAAAGACTAAATACTAGACCAATGTCCGGCTGGACATGTCAAACCAATATAGTTACGACTGTGTCTATGTTTATTGAACTATGTCTCCTTGCTTGCAAGGTACCACTGTTGTTCTCACATGGGAACAGTCCAGCCCGAACTGCCAAGCCATGTCTTCCCTGGACTGAAAACAAGCATCCTGGGACCGGTTTCTGGCAAATCAGCCGTCATCAGCCAGGCTAGCTTGAATCCAGTGGCAAAGTGAGTAAGGGACCCACGTCTGGGCATACCCTGCCAACTTAGGGAAAATAAAGCGATACCAAAGGGGATGATGGACGGAGCATTTGAGCAAATCAAACACTCACCCCCAGTCTCTTCAATACAGCAGCACCCTTGATATTTACAGTAAATACAATCCTTTGGCTTGAAACGGATGTGGCGGTGGAGCAGGCAGCTAAAGATTTACAGAGCTTTACACAGATTAACAGAGTGACCTATAATGGGAGTATTGCAGCTTTCCATACAATGTTGGACAGCGAGTGCAATAATGGAATTCTGGAAGAGTGTAAGTACATTAAATTCAACCATCCAGTTTTGCCCACATTTTATCACCTGTCAAAAGTACATAAAGACATAGAGATACCACTAGGACATCTCATTGTGTCATCAAAGGGGAGCCTTTTGGAGAAAGCTTCAATTTATGTGGACTCTTATTTTCCATGGTTAAAGATTTAAGCTCATTTATTCAAGGAACCACTGATTTTATCCAGCTTATACAGAATATCCAATGGGAAGAAGATTTCGTGCTCATTACCTTAGGTATCACCAGTTTATACACTTGTATAATACATGAGAAGGACCTTACTGCATTAGAACATTTCCTGAAAAGTAGACCGTTAACATATCAGTACACAATTTGATATTATTGCAAAGTGCTTCCTTTTGTTTGAACCATAACATCTTTTTGATCTCTGGGCAACGATTTTTGCAGACACAGGGGAATGCCATGGGCATGTGCTTCGCCCCAAGTTATGCAAACTTTTTTGTAGGCTGGTGGGAGAAGTACGTGGCCTGGGTATAGCCGAATGAGCAGTGGCCAGAGAAGGTTGCCCTTTGGGCAGGATACATCCATAACCTCCTTATTGTGTGGCTGGGCACCCGATTGGAGGTTGTGGAATATATTTCTAATTTGCATAGGAATTATTTGAATTTAAGATTTGCTAGTCAGATGAGCGAAACAGAGGTGCATTTTTAGATCTCACTGTGTTGTTTCCAACAATAAATTATGTGCAACACTATGTAGAAAACCCACGGCAGGTAACACCATGCTACATGCGCAAAGTCCACATCCATGCAGTTTGATTAATAGCATTCCCTTTGGTGATCTCCTGCAAGTTAAGCACAATTGTTTGCTATCTAATGATTATATTGAAACAAAAAGGGAGGCTCTCACCAGATTCACAGAAAGGGGATATTCACAAACAGTACTAAGGAATGCAAGTGAAAAAGTCCATGAGAAGGAAAGAGAAGATCTTTTACCCATAGAGAAAAGAAATGTTGAGTAGACAATACAAATGGGAAAATAAGTCTGATACTCAATTTCTCCACTGAATCCAATCAGAAGTATGGAGTATTTCAGAGACATTGGAGTATTCTCCAAGCAGACACAATATAAAGCAAAGAACTATCCAACAAGCCTTATGTCACTCATAGGACGAGTGTACCCTTGAAGGACATTTTGGTCTATAGCCACTAGGTGAATAGACCAATTAAAAAGACAGAGGTAACTGGTTTTTATCTCTCCACTAAATGTAAAGCATGCAGAAGTTGCACCAAGGTGAAAGACACGAGAAATAATCAAATTACTTAATTGTAATTCGGACTGTGTAGTCTACTGTTTAATATGTCCTTGTAATAAAAAATACATTGGCAGTACAGTACATGAAGCCAGGAAATTGGTTTTGGAGCATGCTAGGGCCATCACCAGGATAACACCTATCCGTGGCAAGACACTTTGCTGAAGAGCATCAAAGCAGTGGAGACAAACTGCTGTTGATCAGATGACCCAGAGAGATAGGAGTGTGGATGGAGTCAGACTCCTAGACAAATGAAGTAATCAAACATTGTGGAATTGAGAACTAGAGCACCGATGGGTCTCAACAGTGAGGAGGAACTGTGGTTGACAGTAAGCTGTCTCCTCACAATAGTGCTATAAACCTTGATGAACTTCTGTGTCAGTATCATTGTATATATTCAGATGGGATTTACTCATGAGACATTCTTGGCTAGCATGTTAATGACATGCATTGAGACAGTCCTTTCTCAATACAAATTTATATATATTTGTCAATGGTGGCGAATAGAGGTGCGACTAAGAGTAGGCCCATTCAGGGAATGATTTGTTCCATAACACCTTAAGTTGAGAGAACAGGTATAAGAGTGAGATAAACAGAGGATTTATGGTTTCATTTAAAAAAAAGTTCATCTAATTTTTGATCTTGAAATTTCTCAGTCTTGCGATCCTGTCAAATTTATTGATATGAAGTTGCTGTGATTCGTTATATGTATTGATCATTTATTAATTATCTAGAAGAATATAATTATTGGAATCATGAGGCAGTTATTATGGAATTCTGGATAGAAAGCTCTGATATGTGTTTATCATGAATAACAATTTTGCATGTTACAAAATGGCCACTGTATTTGCAATCACATTAGGAGTTCTTGACGTTTATAAGGTGAGAGTTCAGATAGGTTTACTGACATTGGCAAAGGCCAGGAGGCTGGAACGTGTTTGGCAGTTTATTCTTATCTATGGTTATTATTATTAATTAGCATTTAATAGAGCGCATGGCTACCCTTAGGCATCCCAGATCTTACGACAGCAGGCAGTCAAGTACAGTTCACGCTCATGTCTGGAACAGCCACGTTTTTAGATGTTTCAGAAATGTTAGGTGGTGGGTCAATAACCGGAGATCATTGGGCAGCGTATTCCAAAGATTTGCAGCGTTATAGGCAAGCATTCGGCCTCCAGCACGTGCTCTCTTGATTTTCGGCACTTTCGCCACAAACACATTCGCTGAGCGTAGACTTCTTGAGGGGCGATGGAGGGCTATAACTGCGAGATTGATTTTAGGGACCCTACCCCAGAGTGTTTTGTGTGCTATACATAATGACTTAAACATTATGCGTTCCTTGATTGGTAGCCATTGTAGCTCTTTTAATGCCGGCTTGGCTGAGTGTGCTTTAGGGTTGTAGCGCAACAGCCTGGCTGCGCAGTTTTGGACCACTTGTAGTTTCCTTATTGTGGACTTTGGAGTCCCCAAGGGGAGAGAATTTCCATAATCTAGCCAAAATAACACCAGTGCCTGGACCATAATTCTACATGCTGATTCAGGAAGGAATGGAAGGATTTTTCTCATCTACCTAATGATGCCATAACATGACGCTGCTAATTGTACTGCTTGTTGGTCAAAATGAAGCGACCTTCCCAGCCAAACGCCCAAACTCTTAATCTTTTATATGGGCTTTAACACCGAACGCAGACAGTTTGGCCAACTCAGGCCTGCCGTGGAGCTATGACAGTTACCCAGGACCATTAGCTCCGTTTTGCCTCCATTAAGTTTGAGACATGACTGGTCCATCCACGTGGCCACCGTTCCTAAGCAGGATTCTAGATTAGCTAGCACCTTATTTGGGTGGCTTAATGCCACCACTAATTGCGTGTCATCTGCATAAGTTATAATATGGACTCCATATGGCAGGACTAACTCTGCCAGGGCCTCAAATATATACTAAATAGGGTAGCACTCAGTGAGGAGCCTTGTGACACTCAGCAAGTAAGTGGCACTCTTCTTGAGGTATGTTTGCCCTCAAATACCTGATAAGGCTAGTCTTTCAGAAAGGATTTGATCCAGGTGAGAACTTTTCCTGATACTCCGATCAATCTTAATCTATCAAAGAGAATGCTGTAGTTAACCGTGTCGAAAGCGGAGCTCAGGTCAAGCAGTATGACTTCCATCATGCCACCCTGGTCTAAAATTTTTCATGAGTTCTCCACTACTGCTAACATGGCTGTTTCTGTTCCATGCTTTGGTCAAAAACCTGTCTGGGATGGATGCAGAATTGAGTGGGTTTCTAAGTACTCCGATAGGGTCTTATTTACATGTTTCTCTAGGATTTTACTGGTCATGCGAAGGAGTGAGACTGGATGATAGTTGCCACAGAAGTCCGGGTTAAGGCTGTTTTTTTTTTTTTAGAAGTGCTTGTATTATGGCATGTTTCCATGACCTGGGCACTTGGCCCGTTGCTAGAGAAGAGCCTAATACTTCTAATAGCACAGGTAGAATGATATCCCCCACCTTTTGCAGCATGTGCATGGGAGCAGCGTCCAGGGGGAACCTGATTTAACTTTGAAGAACAGTTGATATAATGTATCTAAGTCCAAAGCAGGAATATCTTCCAGCCGTGAAAAACTAACCCCGGGGATTCCACCTCTTGGTCCTGATAATCGAAGTTAGAGGCATTGGGAAAGGTATTGTAAATATCTAGAATTGTTTTGTTAACAAATTCTGCAAGTTCTGTACAGCGTTGTTCGGAGAATTCTACAGGTAGCTTAGGTGGTCCATATTTTGTCACATTTTTCGCTGTCAGGTAGATTTCCCTCGTAGTAATGTAATTGAGCTCTCTTTATTTCTGCCTGATAGATTTCTATAGTTGCTCTGTAATTCTGTTTTTTTGTAAGCTATAATCCTTCCTCCAGGCTCTCTAGTTTTTTAAATTTTTGCTTAAGTTCCCACAACTTGGAGGAGAACCATAGTGACCGTTTTTCCTTTGGCCTTTTTTGCCTCTATTTTTGCGGGATGAAATTATCCAAAAAAGATTCAATCCATTTGTTGAACGTGTCAGTCGCTATGCTGGTGTCAGTCACCTAAAGGTTTAGAATGTAATAAAGATCTCGACCATCCCTCTAGCGAGAGTTTCGCCCATGCTCGATATCTGCTCTTAGGGATTTGCCAATTAGCGGTGACTTTTGGTGCCTTCCAGTACATCGGGATTAAAAATTATCCGTTCATTGCATTGGAATGGTGTTATCTACCAAGAGTCATTCGTCATTAGTAAAAACAGGATCTAAAATGTGGCCCTTACCATGAGTAGGGCTAGTAACTTTTTGTGTTAATTGTATAGCTTTTAGATCTTGGATCAAGAGGGTCCTCTAATTGCAAATGTAGGTCACCTAAAATAATGAAATTCGGCGCAGTGCTAGCAAGAGTCGCTGCGGTGTCCATAAGGGAGTCTGCAAACCTCCCACCTGGACCCGGGGGGCAGTAAATCAGAATTCCTGACAAAGAGCAGGTTGGGGAGAAAGCAAGTGAGAACGGCAGACTTTCGCAGTCCTGTATAATATACCCCCCTTCCGCAATACCCTGTCCTTCCTCAGTATGTAATAGCCTGATTACAGTGCTTGCACCACATCAGTGTCCGAATTCTTATGCAGCCAGGTTTCTGTTAGGAACAGCACATCTGGGTGTTCTCCATTGAGGAGTAAACTTACTTCTGTAACATGTCTGGGCAAGGACCTGCAGTTAGGGAGAAGCAATTTATAGCCTCTTGCATTCTCCGTTTTTGCGGACTGCCATGGGACATAACCTAAATCAAAATCACAGTTGGTGCAAGACCTAGGGGCTCATCGAGTGCCTTCATGCCTCTTTGTGTGGTGTGCACAATGAGTGCAGTTGAGTATTTTAAGATGACTTTATTTTAGTGGCCAGGAGTCCTGGCCTCTGGTCCCGGATGGGCGCGGATGGGTGTAGATGGACTTGCCTTAGGAGCGCCTTCGGCTCGCCAGTGGTGCGCCCGCTGCGCCATCCACGCTGCCATGCGACTGAAATAGACCTTGGCCCCGCTTCTGACCTGTGCCTGCCTTTAGCCCCGCCTCCAGTAGCCGTCTCCCTCCACTCAACCGGAACTTTCTGTGGTGGACCAGGGATTCAACATGGATGGCGCATTCACAGAACAGTGAGTGCTCACAATGTTTAGCGCTAATCAATCAGCCCCGTAAATTTAGTAAACCTCATTGAACAATGAGTATTTTAAAATCAAAGTGCGAGTGTTCAGTAAAACTTAAAAAAAACACCACAAACAATGAATTAAAAATCAAATGCTTCCTGCTCAGGACATGAGTGTTCTGTGCAATGAGCAGCGTAACTACCCTTCAGCTTGTTTGTCGCTGTGCGTCCATGCTGCCATGCGACTGAAATAGACCGTGGCCCCGCCTGCTGACCTGTGCCTGCCCTTAGCCCCGCCTCCAGTAGCCGTCTCCCTCCACTCAACTGGAAATTTCCGTAGTGGACCAGGGATGGTTGCATGATGAATGAAATAATTATCTGAAATACTCAAGCCTGTTGTGCTCAGCTTTTCTTTTTGCAACATGGCAGTGTTTACTCGAGTCCGTTCTCGTGAGCTGGCGCCCGCTGTGCTGAGAGTGGTCACTGTGACGGGAATGCAGTTGACGATATATATATATCTGATTCATCTACCGGAGAAGCCAGTAGCTCAGGACTGGTGATGATATATATATATATAATTTTTTTGCCATATGTTCACCAGCTGCTTCTCTCGCGGCATGGGTGCATGAACCTTCGCTTTGGTTTCTGATTTCTGATACAAACAATTTTTCTATTAGATCCTTTCTATGAGAGTTTCTATGAGATTTTCCAGATTTTTTCCAGTTTTTCCATGAAATTGTTATGAAGATCTTCTATGAATTGACAATTCTACATGTATAGAATTGATTAAGGTAAATTAGTTTGGTCAATGTGTAGGCTGTACAATCTTGGATATAGTAATGTGTATATCTATTGAATGTGTTAATGAATTACCGAGGTGTTATGATATTTGGCTTTACTCTGTTTTACTCTGTTTTCACAATGTCATGCGTTTAGAAAGGGACAATTGCTGATACACAGCGTAATTAATTACCATCTCCCCCCCCCTTTTTCCGGGCTGAATCTGAGAACAATGTAGCCATTGATGCATACCATACACTACGCTGGGTTCATTATTACTGTATATACAAATGAACTACTTAAGCAGTGATCCCGGAGGGGTGTTCTCTACTTGGAATACTAGTGGAGATCAGTGCCTATACACAGCTCAATTGATTGTGTAACTGAACATACTGTGCAATGTGCAATGTGTATTTTGCCAGTATTGTTAAACCACATTGGCGGGCCATACAGTATATTTGATAACTTAAAGATGGCGCCCTAAAATGCGAAAGTTACATTATCCCTTTTCTGTGTTGACTGCACTGCAGGCTGTGACGAAAACTTTATCAATGTTCTAACTTCCGGGTGTTACAAACACCGACGAAGGCTTGACGCCGAAACGCGTCTGTTTACAACGCATTAAAGAAGTTCTGCCAAGACGTTCCCCCCGTGTGAGTGCGGCTTATTTTGCTTACAATGCAGCAAGATTTGAGCTCGATGTGTTAGCGGGTTTCCACTACCGCTGGCCGCACCCGCCCAAGAGTGCTCCGCTGTCTAGTGGAGAACGAGCAAGCTCGTTCTCCACTAGACAGCGGAGCACTCGCACGGGGGGAACGTCTTGGCAGAACTTCTTTAATGCGTTGTAAACAGACGTGTTTCGGCGTATATATATATATATATATATATATATATATATATATTTTATTTCTTTTTTTTTTTTTACCGGGGGTGAAGGGGGTTTGAAAATAAATTGATTTTGACATCTGAACATCGGTGTGCTTGCCGTTCTTTCGACCGGATGGGTTGAATTGTGTGGATATATATATATATATATATATATATATATATATATATATATATATATATATATATATATATATATAGTCACGATCGGCCTCCACAGGATCAGGGCGATGCTCAAAGGGGTCCACCTCCTGACTGCCCGAAACTCTGACAACAGTACACAGAGCCTCTAGGAAATCAGGCGAGGGAAAGGTAAGGGAAGGGGCTGGAACGGAAGGGACCACTGAAACGAGAAGAAACAAAACACAACGTTATAGCACAGTACTATGACTACTCTCATATAATTCTCGCTAGTGGAACACCTACCCCAGTTACTCCACTGGATGCAACCCCCTCTCTTGGAAGTATGTGATAGATACGTCTCTATCCTTATACCTAACAATCAGAAAGACACAAACAGAATTATTCCTTGTTGATGCAAATAGAACCCTGGTATCACCGCAAATGCACCATACACACCAGTCCCTCTTCCTTTTCCCAACTAAAATAAGCTCTCTCCAGTAACCGATTATTGAAGGTTAAAGAAGCAACCAAAGTTCCACAGTCAATAAGCAGCCCAAGGATGACTGAGAACTCCACAAGGAACAGGTCAGTTCAAATGTTCCAAAATAAACAGAAACCAGAAGTGCTAGCTTGGTTCCGGTTCCAAAACAAATCAGCAAGCACTCGTAAAGCACAGTTACTTATCTCTCTCTGTAGGAGTTCGGAAAAGGGAAGAAGCCGCCCGCTTCAGTGATGGTGGAACAGCGTCTCAGCCGAGAACGCTTGCAAGCAGAGTCCGCCGCAGCCGCAGGCGAAGAGTTCCAAACCCCTTTTCCTACTCGAAGAGAGGCAGCCGCCCCTCCTCCGTAAATGAAGACTGAGCGTCTCAGCCGAGAACGCTCGTAGACAGAGTCCGCCGCAGCCGCAGGCGGAGAGTTCCAAAGTCCTGTTCCTACTCGAAGAGAGGCAGCCGCCCCTCCTCCGTAAATGATGACTGAGCGTCTCAGCCGAGAACGCTCGTAGGCAGAGACCGCCGCAGCCGCAGGCGGTAAAGAACACCGGAATCCTTCCCAAACCCGGCAGAGAGCAGCCGCCCCCTCCGAGAACAAACGACCAGCGTTTCAGCCGAGAACGCTGTAGACAGGATGAATCCAGGAACAAAACGAACCAACAAGGCAACCAGGAACAAGTTCCAAAGGGAATCACGTACAACTCTCGTCTGCATCCCAGACGCCTAAATACTGTTGGCTCCTCCTACTCCAGAGCCTCCTGGGAGTTGTAGTCCGTAGGCGCAGCGTGGCAAACCGTGACATATATTCCTTTTCGGCAATCGCTCTCATGGATCAAAATTGAGGCGCACACCTCAAAAAATGAATGGAAAGCTATAATGAGTTTGAAAAATGATGATGACCTGGTCATAAAACCCTCGGATAAGGGAGGAAATATTGTTTTAATGGACAGGAAACAGCATCAGAAAGAAGCATGGAGACAGCATTCGAACACGGAGTGTTATAGAACTGTTACAAGACCAGTATATGAAAAAAGCATAATGGAATTCCATGAAATTGTAGACAAATGGCACAGAAAAAGAATACTAAAGGATATGGACTACAAATACATTCGCTGCGAAACACCGGAGATCCCCACTTTTTATCACTTACCAAAAGTGCATAAGTGTACCAAAAACCCACCTGGGAGACCCATTGTCTCTTCACTAAACAGTCTATTGGAGAATACATCCACTTATATCGAAGTGCTTCTTAAACCCATTGGTCTGAGATCTAAGTTCCTACATAAAGGATACTAAGGACTTCCTGCGAATTGTGTCTGGAATTGAATGGGAAAGTGACATGTTGCTTGTAACACTAGATGTTACAAGCTTATATACTAGTATACAACATGATAAAGGACTGAGAGCCATTGAGTTCTTTTTGAAGAAACGTGTTGCCAAATACTATGAGCATAACCTAATGTTAATGGAACTCATCTCATTCTGCCTTAGAAATAACATCTTTCTTTTTACAGGGGAGCTCTACCACCAGGAACAGGGAACCACGATGGGCACGTGCTTCGCCCCCAGCTACGCAAACTTGTTCGTGGGCCGGTGGGAGAAGCACGTGGCCTGGACGGGGGAGAATGAAAAGTGGCTAGACAACATTGTGTTGTGGGCGTGCTACATAGATGGTTGCTTAATTATTTGGAAGGGATCACGAATGGAGGCAGAAATCTATGTGGCAGCCCTCAACAACAATGATTGCAATGTGCCATTCACTGAATGTATCAGTGAGATTCAGGTATCATACCTGGATCTATTGGTATATATTGAGGAAGGGAACATACAGACTTCACTGTACCGGAAACCAACGGCTGGGACTAGCATGCTTCATGCTGGCAGTTTCCATCCGGACAGTGTGATCAAAGGGATCCCTTATGGGGAACTCGTCAGACTAAGATGGAACTGCACTACAGACAAAGAATTTCAGAAGGCTAAGGATGAGTCATTTCAGAGACTAAGAGAGAGACGGTACAAGGAATGGATCTGAAGGGTTGAACAACGAGGAAGAACTTTGGGTACACATTTCATGACACTATATAAAATTAACTGCAGATTTACATAAGGGCGTCCGACTGTGCACTGTAAATGAGATCTATCGGTAAGGAAGGGAGGAGTGATGGAATTTAAATTGAGGGTAGCCATTGTTACGAATGAGGGACACCTAGGAACAGGAACTGACAAATTAGGAGAATGGATGACATTCATTCATGACTATATGCCCATTCAGGGCTAGATTGTTGCAAGACACCTGAAGAGAGCACCCAGTCAGGGTAGTTCCATATGCAGTTTATAAAAATACGGGGAAGAAATCTGTAAATATGGTAACTGTAGATAGGGTGTAAATACATATACATTTTGTGTAGGCAATAATCAATGTACATAATGTGAATACATGTAAATAGACGTTGCAAAGGAGAGCAACGAAATAGAAATGTATCATTTAGAACACATTCTAAGATGGCCCCCATGAAAAATGCATGAATGAGATAATGTGTTTTCCCTCCTTGCTTTTCATGACAGAAATGAACTGCTTTACCCTTTCTATGGCGATGAACGTTATTGTTTGGTTTAAAATTAACAGAAATTGTTTACCTCCCCAACATTGACAAAGGCGTGTAGCCGAAAGGCGTCCGTCGGATGTTTTTTGTTTGCAGAATAAAATTGTAAGAATATAATCCCCCTTGTGTGCGCCTCAACTTTGATCCATGAGAGGGATTGCCGAAAAGGAATATATATATATATATATATATATATATATATATATATATATATATATATATATATATATATATATATATTCACTGAAAAAACCATAGGTTATAGACCATATATAGTTAGGAATTAGCATTTACAAAACCTTGAAAATTCACTGAAAAAACCATAGGTTATAGACCATATATAGTTAGGAATTAGCATTTAAAAAACCTTTTTTTACTCACACAAAACCATTGAACTTCCATATATAGTTAGTTGTACTAACTATATATCGCGCACCCGCAATCCACTGCTGATCATGTCACATATTACATCATTCATGACATGGTCAGTGACATCACTAATGACATCACTGATGACATCTCAAATGACATCACTGATGACATCACTGATGACATCTCAAATGACATCACTGATGACATCACTGATGACATCTCATTTGACATTACTGATCACATCACTGATGACATCATTCATGTGATAATACGATGAACCTTTTCAGACTCTAATATAACCTTAGATACACTCAGTGTAAACAGACACTCACAGACTGTCACTCATCCATGGAGTTACTCACACACTTAGTCAGTCATGCAAAGAATCAATCACACCTCCATTTCCTCAACTATACAGTTATACACACCTTACTTATTCAAACATATACTAACACATATTTACTCTCTTTTACAATGCCTGATACAAGTTCACAATGATCAATACAGCCACTCACACATTCACTGGCTCTTATGCACAGTTATTTATATATGTCAACTGTCACATGTACTGTGTTTTACATATGTACTTACTTTGACATGTAGCACTGAGATATCCATTCACTCACCAATGCACTCAGTCAACCGCCCATACAGGTGTTTCCACATGCACTTTTGAACCCATACATCTAGTGAATCAACTGCTCACACATCTATGCACAGAGTCATACACCTCCCAGCCACCCACACACACACACTCAGTCTCCCATACAAATACTTGGGCAACCAATCAATAACCCATATACTTACTCATATAGCTACTGATCAACACATGCAGCAGTTTACAGAACAACAGACATAATGATGCACAAATTAAGACAGTTTAGTCACTAACTCATGCACTCAGTGACACACATTTATTCACTCACTCATACAGTCAATCATGCACCTACTAAATCCTTCATCCAGACACTTATATATCCTCTCATTCTTCAATATGTAAGACATATTTTAACTTTACAGAAACATACAGTCACTGGATGTTGTCATCAGTGATGTCATCAGTGATGTCATTTGAGATGTCATCAGTGATGTCATTAGTGATGTCACTGACCATGTCATGAATGATGTAATATGTGACATGATCAGCAGTGGATTGCGGGTGCGCGATATATAGTTAGTACAACTAACTATATATGGAATTTCAATGGTTTTGTGTGAGTAAAAAAAGGTTTTTTAAATGCTAATTCCTAACTATATATGTTCTATAACCTATGGTTTTTTCAGTGAATTTTCAAGGTTTTGTAAATGCTAATTCCTAACTATATATGGTCTATAACCTATGGTTTTTTCAGTGAATTTCATTGGTTTTTTAAAAGCTAATATCTATAGCTGTAAAATGTATTCTTCTTTAAATCAAAAAATATATTTTATATGTTTATTAATAATTTTTTTTATTATTATTTTTTTTTGTTCGCTCCCGGTTCGCGAACCGGGAAGCTTCCCGTTAGCTCAATTTGGTGCCGCGACCCGGTCCGCGAACTGGTAAGCGTTCCGTTTGCGCAACTGCCGCGTTAGAAATCAACATCGTGACGCGTCGCGGAAGCGCGACGTATCACGTTGTCGCGTAATGCGTCTTATGATGCGCCGCGTTAGCGCACCCGGAAGTGCTCCGGTACGCAAACCGAGACGCGAAGCGCAGCTCCCCGGAAGCGATCCGGGGCGCGTCGCGAAAGCGCGACGTATCGCATTGCCGCGTAATGCGTCTTATGACGCGCCGCGTTAGCGCACCCGGAAGTGCTCCGGAGCGCGAACCGAGGCGCGAAGCGCAGCTCCCCGGAAGCGATCCGGGGCGCGTCCCGCAGCGCGTAACATAAGCGTAACAGGTCATGTGACTTGTTAATAAAACTTTTAATTGGTTCATTTCACTTTTGGTTTCCTAATGATGTAAGGCTAGGTCATGTGACCTAAAAATAACACTTTTCATTGGTTTAGAACTATTTTTTTTCCAAAATGATGAAAGCCCCCACCTTTTTTCTCACTCTGACTTTCAACTTTGTGAAAGGAAGACCTATTTTGCTAAGTGGAAAATGGCTTCACTAGTAGCTGCAGCTGGTGCACCCCCACCACCACCACCACCTCCTCATAGGAAGAGAGGACCACCTCCACAGTTCCTTCCCAACACAGAGGAGGAAGAGGATGAAGAAGAGGAAGAGGAAATACAGACAACACAGTTTTTACAAGAGGAGCCCCGGATATCTCATCATAAAAATAGTTTCATTTGGCAGTTTTTTTCTTTTCCTGAAGGACAAAAAAAAGTTAATGCTCGCTATGTGACGTGCCTCATATGCAAAGAGGACTTATCTAGAGTCACAGATAAGAAGTATAGTTACGGCAACTATACTATGCACCGTCACATGCAGAGGTGGCATCCACTAAATTACAGCAGGGCAGAGATTCGTGACCTCCAGGACAACCCACCAACTCCTGTAGCCAGGACATCAGCACAGGTAACTCTGTCGGGGCCAGAGGCACGGGAAACAGTGCCAAACATTCAAGACAACTTTGTCCACATGAAGATAGTGTGTTTATATTGCGGTACCTTACTCTCATGTGGCAATATGAGTATTAATTTGATAAACAGAGCATTTGAAAACCACAAGTGCTCAAAACGCCCCAAAAAATAAAAAAATTTTTTGCTCCTGTTGAGCCCTTTCCAATGCCTGTTTTTCGTTGTTTCCCCCAAAAAACCCCAAAAAAACATAAAATTGTTCAAGAAATACAAAAAAAATAAAAAATGTTCAGAAAAATAAAAAAAAATATAAAACAACAAAAACATTAAAAAAAAAGTTCTTTTCAGAACTACCTCCCCTTTATAAAATAATTGCTAGAATGTTTAGCACTCTGGCAACCTCTATTTCTTTTGGTTCGCTTTCCGGTTCGCTCTCCGGTACGCGAACCGGGAGCGAACCCAAAATTTTTTTTTTTTTAAAAAGAAGAGTAAGTATAAGGGAAGTAAACAGAGAGTAATGTTAAAAGAAAGACAGCTATAGGGACTAAACCAGAGATACTGTTTAATAGATTTATTTACGGAAGAAAAGATGGAAGAGGATATAATTGTGAAAAACAAAATAGATAAGGAAGTGAAAGAAAAAAAGGAGAGTAGAAGAATAACAAAGAAGAGTTTCTTAGAGAATGTGAGTGAATGTTCAAAATAAGATTAAAACATGTGGAATAACAGAGAGAAAAAACAGAAAGCAGAAAAGAAGAAGTAACAGAAAAAGAATAATTGAAACAGCAAAGAAATCTAAATAACATAGGGGCATATTATCAACATAGGCAACAAAAGTTTTGCAGCTTTTATCGGCAGAAATGTGTCGCTAAAGCCGCTTTTGCAGCAGTTTTCAGCCGATAATTTTATTGGCTGTGTTCATAATATGCCTCTTAGTGTGCTTCAACTACACAGAGAAAGCATAATGAACAAGTAGTGAAAGAGTGATCAGTCAGAGACACTAAGAGTAATAGAGACGGAGTGAGTGAACAAGAGTGAGGAACTATGAGAAGAGAGAGACTGAGAAAAGGAGTGGAAGGAGTAGAGTAAGTAATGATAGAGAAAGGAATGAGGGAAGTAGCAAAGGCAGGAAAGTGAGGGTTAAAGAAATGAAGCAGTGGAACTAATAGTATTTAAATGTGATAGAAATGTAACGAAAAGAGTACAAAACATTTACCTTATAATTGTCGTTAACTTAGTCACTTGTTATTTTTATACTTTCAATCTGTGAAAGAGAGAACAAACATTTGGAAAATATTAAAACATGTATTTAAAAATTAGAAAAGACAAGGGAAAAGATTGAAGGACAAACAGTTTTTCAACAACTTTGACACTTACAGAAGCTTCTGCTTCTCCAGGCCCCCTACACAGTCCTAAAGATATACATTTTAAACTAACAGTATCTTGATGCAGATGAAGAGAGGCCTATCTTGGAACATGGTGGATCTTTTGCACTGCTGTTGTCTCACAAAAGTGACGCAATGGCAGCGCAAAAGAGGTGCACAATCATCATAAAACTGTTCCTAACATTTTAAATGATTGTTTCAGGATGGCAATAAGGTGTGTCCTATCCAGACGTTTGTTTCAGGTGAGGCCTACTCAGGGTTGCAGATGAAATTTAGAGTTGTTGAAGAGTACAGAGGAGATAATACATGTGCAGGTCTAATAACGAAGTGAGTCATGTCCACTGCACTCTTGAACAAATGTCAGACCTCCTCTGTCTCCTGGAACAGGCCTAAACCTCATCTACACAATGTGATTTGTAATGTTTGGAAACACAGGTAATAGAATTGAAAAACGTGCAATTTTTTTTGCTCATTCCACAATCACATCACCTGTGTTTCCTTAGCTTAGGTATCTCATTGTGGAAATGTAGTCTATCATATGAAAGACTATGTAGAATGTGAGCACTGTATGCAACAACTTTGACACTTACAGAAGCCTCAGCTTCTCCATGTCTACTACACATTTCTAAATGTATATCATAAGTACAAAAAATACAGAATTAATTATACATGTTAAATGGTTTATTTTTGCTGTTCTCAGAATTTATCAAATTTCACTAAAAACAGTGACTTGAAGGTATTCATCATATAACAGCGGGGAAAAAAAAACACAATCAAAATGATTGTGTTTAAAAAACCCATATAACATAACCAATCAGAAATCAAAACTCCTCAAAAGTAACTTACTTTCCATGACGTCGAAGGATGTCCTATGAACAGCTTACACTCTGTTGTGCTGTTTTTATTTTCAGCCCGCCACTTTCTGAAAGAAAACCTCCATCGTTTTGAAAAATATGTTACATACAATAAATGACTTCTCGCTCTCTACCACACATTTCCACAAGGCCAAATCATGTAAGAGCCATTTATAACTCTTGGAATTCTTGTAAGCAAATCCCGTCATTTTGTATTTCCGCAACTTTCAGAAAGAAAACGTTCAAGATCACTTTCACAATCCTGGACTAGTAATATCTTACCCTTCTTGCTCACTCATGTTCTACATTTCCTATGCCACTGATACTGCTTACTATGAAGCAGACTTACACTACCTCTATGACTACTACAATTATTTAATTGTCTACATCACTTTTAATCACAAAGCAATATAAAACAGTAGATAAAATTATATCAACCCCTAAAATCATTATAGGCCAGTTACCTACCCTAAATTCTGTCTTCTGAAAACAGAAAGTAAGAATATTTTTAAGTTAAAAGGCAACATTTTTCATAGTCAAATGTGAATCATTTCCGAAACACCAGCTTTTTTTACATTTTAAGCTGTGTAATAAGCGGATGTTGTCAAAGAACCATCATGTCATATGATAGATGCAGTTACAAATGTTCTTCCTAAAATGAACGACTGTGTAGCCACAACATTTGTAATTAAAGTTGAAGACTTACTTTCATCAGGTTTATATAGTTGGAATTTTAAAATGACATTATAACCAAAAGTTTGGTCAAATAATCTAGACAGCATTGCAGACTTACATTACCTCTACTCCATGTTTTTATTGGCTGCTTGAATTAGCTTATAAAAAGAAACAGTGTTTCTGAACTCATTCAAAGTGCAGTTATTTTTCTATGACGTCAAGTGTTATGGTAAGAACACCGTTTGCTTTGGGAAATACTCTGTTGTCCTTTAGCTAATCCGTGCCCACCACTTTCTGTAAGAAAACCTTCTTTTTTTCCAGGAACTATTTAAAACTCAAAAATAACTTTTGACTCTGTACTACACTTATCCTCAAGGCCAAATTGTGTAGGAGCCATTAGAACCTCTTGAAATTCCTCAGAGCAAATCCTGAGATTCCTTCCCTAAAATTTTGGTTTTAAAAACACCAGGTAAGAATTTTTAAGGTCAAAAGGCAATTTTTTTTTAAAAGTTAAAACAGAATCATTGCAGAATGACCAGCCATTTCTAGACTTTAAATAAGCTGTGTAATGTCCTGATGTTATTGAAGGACCGTCATGATATATAATTGCTGCAGTTACAAAAGTCCTTCCTGATATTGACAACTGTGAAGCCACAACATTTTTAATTAAAGTTGTCAATTTTGTTCCATCAGGCCTACATCGTTGGAACATTAAAATGACATACTGGCCATATGTTCGTATAAATAATGTTGATAACATTTCAGACTTACATTGGCTACACTCCATGTTGTGATCAGCTGCTTTTACTAGCTTATTAAAGGACACTGATTTACTGTCTGGCAAAGTTAAATATATAAATCTTTCTGAGTCTACACTAGTAGTACTTGATACCCTACAGTTCTCGCAGTCATGCTGCCATTGATAAGAAAGCCCAAACAGGTGATCTACATCTACACCTTCAGCATGCAATACATCAAGCATATACATTAAAAACTCCTGACAATCTTGCTGAATATTTTGAGAGAATTGTGTTTGACCTGAACATCTGTCTAACAGATTTCGAATTTCAGACACACTTTCTATTTTTGTTCTATCAGTGCTACATTTCTCTAACACAGAATTCAACAAAATGCAAAATCTCTGATCCGAATTGACCACAATCTCTTCTTTTACATTTTCTAGAGAAAACAAAACATTAACCACTACATTAGCATAGCAGTTGACACCAGAACTGTTTTCAAATTGAAAACCAACAACATCTTCAACAGAATCCTTTTTGTTTCTGCTTATAATTTCAGGTTCATCGACTTTTCGTCTTTTTGCTACAACCTCCCTAGTATTGGTCACATTTCTTCGTTTCCGGCCTACCACACGTTTCTCAAACAAAGGATATTGAGGCAAATGTGGCGCATACTCTCTTCTTAACCTATTGTATTCCTTAACACAATCTAGATCCGCACAAATGTTTGTGACATCACACTCAATCAAGTACAATCCCGATAAAGTTCTAACTCGTGACAATGCCACATATGCCATACCCTCCTTGAACACAGAACTGCCAATATTCACCAATGCACTGTCTACACTTAAACCTTGCGATTTATGGATTGTCACCGCATATGCCAAGCAAACAGGAAACTGCTTACGGCGAACATATAAGTCTTTTACAAGCAAAAATCTAGCAGAACAACGACCAATTAGCTGTACTTCCTCAATACCATCAAATTTTATTTTTAAAAATTCAATTCCATCTCTATTTCTGTATTTCACAAAATCAACAACATTACCCATTGATCCATTTACCAGACCTCTTTCAACATGTAAATTCCTTCTTAAAATTATACGGCAATTTAAGCACACATTCAGAGTCTTTTCAAAACCCGCAGTTTTAGATATACTGTTCTCTAATGAATCCAATTTTGTTTTCAAATTCTCAGACAAAATAATTGTTGATCCCATATGCTCTACTCTGTCAATCGCTTCCAGTTTCACAATCTCTTGGTTTTCTAAATACAACATTTTGTTGTTGAAGATGGCACATTCTGCAAGAGTTGGCATCAAACATATTCCAGATTTCTTCTCAGTAATTTTCTGAAAAATATTCTCAGGCACAACGTCTTGTTCTGGATATAAATTTGACAGTAATCGTGCATGTAAAGCTTCTTTCCCATGCTCAGTCACTTTTCCAATTCTAACATCTTGTAGAATATTCTTGTAATCTTCATCCTTCGCCTGACGCATATTTTCATGCAGTTCAGCATAATTGAAGTTTAACCATATATTGACGTTGCCAATGCTCCCTAGGCACTTCCTGGTATCTTCATGCGTGAGCATTTTGAACACAGGTTGTCCTTTCACTGGTGTCAGCTGCAGAAGATCTCCGAAAACAATGATGTGTTTGCCACCAAATAACACATCATACTCTGTTTTAAGAACTTCTTGCATTCTCAAATGCACAAAGGCAAGCATGACATTGGAAACCATGCTTACTTCGTCAATGATAAGAAGTTTCATTTTCCTCAAGACTCTTGAAACTTCACAACAAGCATCTCCAGATAACTTGTGGTATTTGATATTTGATATTTATTTGATATTTATTATCATTTATAAAGCGCTAACTTTCGCTCCGGAGGGAGCATCTTGGCGCTAAGCACACAGAAGGTCGTCTATGGGGGGCATGGATCAAATAGCTGCGAGAACTGAAGAGTCGGACTGAGAATAAATCCATGTTTTCAAGGATTTCCTAAATAGGCTTTCAGAGGGGGCGTGCCTAAGGCTGGGGGGGAGGCGGTTCCATGCCTTGGCCGCCAGAAAAGAAAAGGTCTTTCCACCCTTGGATTTTAATTTTATACGGGGTTCAGAGATGAAGTTGGCGCCAGATGACCTCAAACAGCGAGTTGGATTGTAACGCTGGAAGCGCTTAATCAGGTAGGATGGACCCATGCACCTGTTAGCTTTAAATACAGTAACTAAGAGCTTGAATAGGATTCTCTTATGGAGGGGCAGCCAGTGGAGGGCGTTGAGGGCTGCAGAGGCCGAGGACCTGCGGGGGAGTTTCAAAACAAGCCTGGCTGCTGCATGTTGGACAGTTTGTAGTTTTTTCAGAGAGGACTTCTTGATACCTGCTAAGAGGCCGTTACAATAATCCAGCCGGGAGAGGATAAGCGCCACCGCGACTGATTTCCTGGCAATGATAGGCAAAAAATAAAAAAAATTCTTTAATTGCCTGATCAAACTGAAACAGCGCCCTGCGGTAATGCACACATGTTCATCGAAGCTGAGGGAAGCATCAAATTGAACACCCAAGTTGCGGGCTGAGACAACCGCGCTAGGTGGTGCTTCGGAGTTATGAGGCCACCAGTCTTTGGGGGAAAAGAATGTGCCTTTACCGAGGGGAATTATTTCTGTTTTGGCGCTGTTGCATTTTAAATGGTGCAGGTTGAGCCAAGAAAAGACTTCTGACAGACAGTTTTGGAATTTGATGGCGGCATCCGGAAGTCTTTTATCGATAGTGACGACAAGCTGGGTGTCATCAGCGTAGGATGTCACGAGAATCCCATATGATTCAATCAACGTGAGAAGGGGGGCCATATACACATTAAAAAAGAGGGGGCTCAGGATAGAACCCTGGGGTACCCCTAAGATGATGGATCGTTCACCGGAAATAAAGGGGCCTAAGGAGATCGTTTGAGAGCGATTGGACAGAAATGATGTAATCCAAGCAAGTGCGGAGCCCGAGACACCAATCTCACGCATCCTATTGATTAGAATAGTGTGCGAGATGGTGTCGAAGGCCGCGGTTAGGTCGAGCAGGATGAGGACGGCCTGCCTGCCCTCATCCTGCAAGAACTTGATGGTGTCTGACAACTCAATCAAATTGAGTAATTTGTTATCATGCTCCACTGGCAGCATCAGTAGACGATGCAAAGTAATACCTTTAATGTTATGTGCTGCCAGTCCAGTTGGAGCGGTGACAACACAAGACAGCGATGACTCAGTCCTTTTCTGCAAATAACATGAAGTTGCTTTAATGAGGAAACTTTTTCCAGTTCCCGCTTCTCCACTCACGTACAGTCGGACAGGCTTCAACGACGTACATGAGCACTCTTTCTTCTCATGACTTAATCCATGATCAATTTGGTTGGTAACCTCGTCATATATTTTCCTTTGCTCAACGTTGAGTTGTCTTTCCAAGTCTTCTAAGTTAACCGCATCCTCCTGAGCATGTGCCATGGCTCTTTCCACTTCATTCATGGCAGTGGCAGCTTCATTTTCGATAACAGGTCCTCCTAGTGGATCCTGACTCAATGAAACAGAACTCTGACTGTCCTGAGAACTGTCTCTGGCAATCTCGGCTGCAATCGTTGCTTCCTGCTCGATTTCTGCATTCAACATTTCTAGATATTTGGGAAAAGCAGGACATTCTATGGTCTCCTTGGCGGCAATGAAAGAGTCTTCGTAACAGAGGAAATCTCCAAGCAGTTCCTCTTCTGCACGCCAAGGCTTAAAAAGTTGCAAAAGTGCTAAATAGAAAAACTCCTTTTTTTCAGGAGATTCGCCACTCAATTTTCGATGGTTTACCAAGTGCCATTTTCTTTGCTTGACCAGACATCCCTCACTTCCAATTACAGCATACACTCCTTTATCAATATCTTCTTTGATGTTCCTCTTGAATATGTAATTTTGTAGAACCTCATACAGACAAACATTCTCGAGGTGACTGCTTCGATTTGGATAATATGTATCCAACATGTTGGTCTTCAAAATATCGGTACTGTTCGGCTCCTTTTCTGCCAAATACTCAATTTCCCGCACAGGTTTCAGAACTCGATTACGCGTTGCAGCAAGACCAAGACTCGCCCAAACGATACTCCTGGATTTGGCATAGAGACTTGCTGAAGACAACTGGTCAGAACATTCGTAAGCTCCGATTTCTCGATGTGACAACATCTTCAGACTGAAACTGTACAACTTCTTGCTGAGGCTCTTTTCATGGGAAATGTCCTCCCACATATCCTTCAATTCTGTCTTTTCTTTTTTGGTGATGTAAGATGTCACATACCGAGCCACAGCCATACAGTTATCAGCCACAAACTGTATATCCATGTTAGCATTCCACATGGACAAAATCACTGGGTTGTAGTCGTTGACGTACTTGGACTCTTCGTTCCTTTTCAAATTGTATGTGTTTTTAGGTGATTTCTTCATCACATTATGTCGCAGCAAAGACATCAAACTGTTTACTCTTCCTTTAGAAATCACCGGTCGTGGAAAGCCGAAACGACATTTGGTGTAGAACTTGTCCTTGTTTCTGAATTTACGATGACAGTACTTTCCACAACGATGGCTTTGGAAACGTAGAACTTGTTCTCTTAGGCTTTTCTTCTCCTTTGCGTTTGGAACAGCACATGTAGAATACTGTTCTATGAAACTCATCACTAAGTCTTCTGGATCCGTTCTAAATTTAGGTGCATCCTTGATCCACAGCAGCATATGTATATGAGGAGCACCTCTTGCTTGGTACTCCTTTCTCCAGAAGAAATCCAACACCTCTCCAAGAGGTGGATTTCTCTTGTTCATGATGAAAGACATCATAGCTTCAAATCTATGATTGAAGTACCTGCATACATTCACTGGATCCAAAGAGCACAGTTCTCCGGGTGTCTTGAATTTGATATTTTCAATGTTTCCATTTGCCTCTCGTAGAAATTCAAGTAAGTCTTCCCAGCCATACTCGGCACAGCTCAGAGTGAGGAACCATGTGGGAGTTCCTAAGTTCCTCAGCATACATTTTAAATCACCATGACGACGGTACCAGTACTCATTAGTACCACGCTGACACGCCATGAGATTAATCAGGTGACAATCCAAAATACTGTCTTGCACATTGACTTTATCCATAAAGTCACTTGCAGAGATGTTTTGCATGTGTATACCACTTTTCAAGATGTGGTTCACTGCATATGACAGTCCAGACAGATCGCTTTCAAACAGGAGATGAAACAAATAGGGAATGCATTGTCGAAACCTAGCATCTTCTGCATACAATCGTAAAGTCCGGTATTCAGAAGCAGGAATTTGATGAGGTCGCTCATCATATCTTCCTCCCTGACCTGTTGGAAATAGCTGTGGGAAACACCGAGCTTCCAAACTTTCCTCCCAAACACTAATGGGACTCCCTTTGGCTTGTTTCATTTGAAACAACTCAATAGCATTCCCCATGACTTCCTTGGAATGCAAAGGATGAACACTATAATGTTCATATATTTCTTCACTTTTAGAGGGTTCTACTTTCTCAATTTGACCAGCACACAAATCGCTATCCTCTTCCTCACTTACTTCCTCTTCTGCAACATATACATTCTTATAGTACTTATTATTTTTTTTCAAATACAATGTTGCCTTTTTGACTTTCCTAACATCCACTAAATCTTGCCATATTTTCTTATTCTTTGTCGGAACACCATTAACTAAGATAACCAGAGGTTCCTCTTCCACTTTTTCTACTCCAATTGTATTAATGTTTTTCTTCAAATCTAGAGGCAAATAAACAACTCTTCCCTTCAATCCTCTCTGTAAATCTGATGGAGGCAATTTCCCTGTCTTTGGCTCCATTCTTACAATAGCCTGAAAGGGATGGATACTTTGAATCAAAATAGATTCATAAGTATTTAAATCCTTCAATTCAGAAGGAATCTCAACCAATTCCAGATTATTATGAACCGCTCTAGCAGGCATCTGGTTTTGATTTAATTTGTTACAAAAATAAGTACACACACGTTGATCCAATCCCAAATCAAAACAATTTTCTACCATCAAGTATATTGCGAAATCCTTCCATTCACTATTATTTTCCCTTTCACTTTTTGCATATAAATCTACTAACTTAGTCTGATTCTTATAATAAGTGCGTCGACAACACACACAAGTGAAATTAGGCCTCTCACTTGATTTCACCTGAAACGTGGCAATTTCCTTCTGAAAATTATCTGTACTGGAAACCTGTACACTATCTTCCACATTACCCTCTTCTTCTGGGTCAATTTCAACATTCTCCTCTTTACTTCCAAAGTAACAAAACTCAATTTCTTCACAAATATTTTTCACATCTATTTCCGAACCATGCAAAAGAGCAGCGCATAATTGTTTAAGCATAATTGCTGGACTCTTAGCATAATACAACATTCTAACTAATTTCCTCACTTTATTATGATGCACTGCTAGCATCCTGAAATGATGAAAAACACTCTGGCATACTCTCCTGGAAAGACAAGCCAGTGAATGACCATGCAAACCTGTCACTTCTCTCACTCTGCAAGGATCTAATTCTTGCAACAACATCATTTTCTGCTTCAAACTTTTCTTATTAAATGTCCGTACAAAATCACAAAGCAAATTGATGGAATCCTGTCGTACACTGCAAATACTACTACACTTCCAGGTGTACACAGGACCCTTAGGACGTCTTCCTAAAACCTCATTACCTAACACCTCTTCTGTCTCTGTTGTCACAAGTTTTTCTTTTTCAACTGGACAACCATCTTTCACCTCATAAACTCGACCATTGGTGTCAACTGCATGCACCAAATCATTATCCTGGAAATAACTCTCCTCATTAAAAAATGCCTCACAACTTGAACAATGCATCCATTCTCCGGAAAAAACTTCACAAAAATTACTACGATTAACTATTCTCTTCCATCTACTATTTCTTTTGAAATCATACATTGCCTTGTTTAGCTTCCTAATTCTATTGATTATCAAAATAAATAACTTTCGTTTAATTTCAAATGCCTGATCAATAACTTTCTCAACTTTTTTTTTCTCTTATAAAAAAACCACTTTCTGTTGACCTTTCTTAATATTTTTTAACAAATTGCCAATTATCCTGTTGCGGAACATTCGTTTACAAATGTCCCTAAACTGTTGTTTCCTTCTACTATCATGCACAGAGTTATCTCTTGCTCTAGCAGTAACATTTTTGATTGGCCTTTCCTTTCCGTTTAAATTGCTTCTCTTTTTCTGGACTAAAACATTTTCTGTAGTACTACTTTTTTTTTTACAAATGTTTCTTATGAATGATTTCGTGGTCTTACCCGGTGCTTTCTTGGTGACTTGACGATTTTTTATTGTAGAGGATTGCTGCATTAGTTGATGAACCTGCTGTCTTTGACGTTTTGTAGCCTTTCTGATTCTATCCTTAGACGGCATTCTCAAAATTTGAAATGATCTGCAGTTGAATCTGTGGTAAAATATAATAAAAAATGTTATTAACCACTATTACCAAACAGTAAATCAATAACAGTCATCAAAAACTTAACACACTACTTGACATTTTTACATAGAATATTTTTTAGTGCTTTGGCAAATTTAGAATACACAAATAGCAGAAAAGAAATGGAATTCTCCTTCATTTTACCTGTGCTGTTTTATATGTGAATCTGATCTAATTTTATGAGCATATTTTTTATATTTTATTGAAGACACTACACATAACCTGTTTTTGAAGGTGTGTTTAATTTTAAATGAAACGGTTTACATTTTTACTTTTCATTTATTGTAAATTTTAAAAATAAATGTTTATAGTTCCATAGGCTCAAGCAGGTCAGCTTCCCACCCTATGTCATACAATTCTGACAAATCGGCATCCTCATCATGTTCTTCATCATCCTCAGGATTTAAATCATCCAAGGGATCTACTTCCACTGACGTTTCAATTACAAGTTCAATGATAAGGTCGAGATCAACTGATTGCTGATTGTCACTCATGGTTGATGTTGTTGTTATCTTTAAAGAAAGAGAACAACAATGAGATGTTGCAGAGTAAGAGACAAATCTCAGAGATTATAATAGTAAAATTGTTTAACAAGAGTAAAATTTTGCAGCTATTATTTAGCCATGTCCAGCGATGCTGAGGAGGTGAGGCCTATGTCCAAGTTTTCAGTGAACAGGACTCATCTCTTCTTAACCTTGGATAAGCCTCACCGACTCTGTGTCCCCTGCTCATACTTAAATGTACAGGGGCAGATTTATGCTAAGTGGCGCATCCCCACGGATGCACCAGTTAATGTGCACCGCTGCTCTGCCACCCATAGTGTGCCGCATTTACAATGTGGAGCACCATTGAGCAAAAACAGCACAGATGCGTCACGCATCTGTGCCGCAAAAGCAGCACATTGCAGGAATCACGTCATAAGCGCGACATGTCTACTGCAATGCACAAGAGGAACCCTCACATTGCATGGTGCATCACTTCTTATGCCTGTTTCAAACAGGCGTAAGGATTTGATTCAGCAATGCTAAAAAGCTGACTCAGTGAAATCTTCTAAATTTCACTGTGTTCGTTTTACAGGGCTTTCATGCAAATTAATGCATACCTTGCAACAAAACACCTATATGAAAACTGACGCAGGTTTCATGTGGCACAGGACTTTACAGCATGACACATCTGCCTAGATGCATCAAGTTGTGAATATGTCACCACATAGCAAATCTTTTGCACCGCCGCTGCGTCACAAAAGTGACGCACAGTGACGCAAAAGAGACATACACCTATCATAAATCTGACCCTAACATTTTAAATGATTGATTCTAGATTACGATAAAGTGTGGCCTATCCAGAGGTTTGTTTGAGGTGAGGCCTACTCAGGGTTGCAGATGAAATTTACGCTTGTTGAAGAGTACAGAGGAGATAATACATGTGAAGGCCTACCAATGAAGTAAGTCATATCCACTTCACTCTTGAACAAAGGCCAGGCCTTTTCTGTGTCCGTGGACAGACCTAAACCTCATCTGCACAATGTCATTCGTAAACTTAGGAAACACAGGTGATGTAATTGAAAAATGTGGAGTTTCTTTTCCTCATTTCACAATCACATCACCTGTGTTTCCTTTGCTTAGTTATCTCATAGTGCAGATGGACTCTAGCATATCAAAGAGTACACATAAGTTGAGCAGTGTATACAACAATTTTGACATTTACAGAAGATTCAGCTTCTTATCTTGTTGGAGATGAAATGAGGCCTGTCTTGCAACATGGTGCATCTTTTGCATCACTGCTGCATCGGTTTCATGTGGCACGGGACTTTACAGCATGACACATCTGCCTAGATGCATCAAGTTGTAAATATGTCGCCACATAGCAAATCTTTTGCACCGCCGCTGCGTCACAAAAGTGACGCACAGTGACGCAAAAGAGGCATACACCTATCATAAATCTGTCCCTAACATTTTAAATGATTGATTCAGGATGACGATAAGGTGTGGCCTATCCAGAGGTTTGTTTAAGGTGAGGCCTACTCAGGGTTGCAGATGAAATTTACGCTTGTTGAAGAGTACAGAGGAGATAATACATGTGAAAGCCTACCAATGAAGTAAGTCATGTCCACTTCACTCTTGAACAAAGGCCAGACCTCTTCTGTGTCCGTGGACAGGCCTAAACCTCATCTGCACAATGTCATTTGTAAACTTAGGAAACACAGGTGATGTAATTGAAAAATGTGGAGTTTCTTTTCCTCATTTCACAATCACATCACCTGTGTTTCCTTTGCTTAGGTATCTCATAGTGCAGATGGACTCTAGCATATCAAAGAGTACACATAAGTTGAGCAGTGTATACAACAATTTTGACATTTACAGAAGATTCAGCTTCTTATCTTGTTGGAGATGAAATGAGGCCTGTCTTGCAACATGGTGCATCTTTTGCATCACTACTGCATCGGTTTCATGTGGCATGGGACTTTAAAGCATGACACATCTGCCTAGATGCATCAAGTTGTAAATATGTCGCCACATAGCAAATCTTTTGCACCGCTGCTGCGTCACAAAAGTGACGCACAGTGACGCAAAAGAGTCATACACCTATCATAAATCTGTCCCTAACATTTTAAATGATTGATTCAGGATGACGATAAGGTGTGGCCTATCCAGAGGTTTGTTTAAGGTGAGGCCTACTCAGGGTTGCAGATGAAATTTACGCTTATTGAAGAGTACAGAGGAGATAATACATGTGAAAGCCTACCAATGAAGTAAGTCATGTCCACTTCACTCTTGAACAAAGGCCAGACCTCTTCTGTGTCCGTGGACAGACCTAAACCTCATCTGCACAATGTCATTCGTAAACTTAGGAAACACAGGTGATGTAATTGAAAAATGTGGAGTTTCTTTTCCTCATTTCACAATCACATCACCTATGTTTCCTTTGCTTAGGTATCTCACAGTGCAGATGGACTCTAGCATATTAAAGAGTACACAAAAGTTGAGCAGTGTATACAACAATTTTGACATTTACAGAAGATTCAGCTTCTTATCTTGTTGGAGATAAAATTAGGCCTGTCTTGCAACATGGTGCATGTTTTGCATCACTGCTGCATCGGTTTCATGTGGCACGGGACTTTACAGCATGACACATCTGCCTAGATGCATCAAGTTGTAAATATGTCGCCACATAGCAAATCTTTTGCACCGCCGCTGCGTCACAAAAGTGACGCACAGTGACGCAAAAGAGGCATACACCTATCATAAATCTGTCCCTAACATTTTAAATGATTGATTCAGGATGACGATAAGGTGTGGCCTATCCAGAGGTTTGTTTAAGGTGAGGCCTACTCAGGGTTGCAGATGAAATTTACGCTTGTTGAAGAGTACAGAGGAGATAATACATGTGAAAGCCTACCAATGAAGTAAGTCATGTCCACTTCACTCTTGAACAAAGGCCAGACCTCTTCTGTGTCCGTGGACAGGCCTAAACCTCATCTGCACAATGTCATTTGTAAACTTAGGAAACACAGGTGATGTAATTGAAAAATGTGGAGTTTCTTTTCCTCATTTCACAATCACATCACCTGTGTTTCCTTTGCTTAGGTATCTCATAGTGCAAATGGACTCTAGCATATCAAAGAGTACACATAAGTTGAGCAGTGTATACAACAATTTTGACATTTACAGAAGATTCAGCTTCTTATCTTGTTGGAGATGAAATGAGGCCTGTCTTGCAACATGGTGCATCTTTTGCATCACTACTGCATCGGTTTCATGTGGCATGGGACTTTAAAGCATGACACATCTGCCTAGATGCATCAAGTTGTAAATATGTCGCCACATAGCAAATCTTTTGCACCGCTGCTGCGTCACAAAAGTGACGCACAGTGACGCAAAAGAGTCATACACCTATCATAAATCTGTCCCTAACATTTTAAATGATTGATTCAGGATGACGATAAGGTGTGGCCTATCCAGAGGTTTGTTTAAGGTGAGGCCTACTCAGGGTTGCAGATGAAATTTACGCTTATTGAAGAGTACAGAGGAGATAATACATGTGAAAGCCTACCAATGAAGTAAGTCATGTCCACTTCACTCTTGAACAAAGGCCAGACCTCTTCTGTGTCCGTGGACAGACCTAAACCTCATCTGCACAATGTCATTCGTAAACTTAGGAAACACAGGTGATGTAATTGAAAAATGTGGAGTTTCTTTTCCTCATTTCACAATCACATCACCTATGTTTCCTTTGCTTAGGTATCTCACAGTGCAGATGGACTCTAGCATATTAAAGAGTACACAAAAGTTGAGCAGTGTATACAACAATTTTGACATTTACAGAAGATTCAGCTTCTTATCTTGTTGGAGATAAAATGAGGCCTGTCTTGCAACATGGTGCATGTTTTGCATCACGGCTGCATCGGTTTCATGTGGCACGGGACTTTACAGCATGACACATCTGCCTAGATGCATCAAGTTGTAAATATGTCGCCACATAGCAAATCTTTTGCACCGCCGCTGCGTCACAAAAGTGACGCACAGTGACGCAAAAGAGGCATACACCTATCATAAATCTGTCCCTAACATTTTAAATGATTGATTCAGGATGACGATAAGGTGTGGCCTATCCAGAGGTTTGTTTAAGGTGAGGCCTACTCAGGGTTGCAGATGAAATTTACGCTTCTTGAAGAGTACAGAGGAGATAATACATGTGAAAGCCTACCAATGAAGTAAGTCATGTCCACTTCACTCTTGAACAAAGGCCAGACCTCTTCTGTGTCCGTGGACAGGCCTAAACCTCATCTGCACAATGTCATTTGTAAACTTAGGAAACACAGGTGATGTAATTGAAAAATGTGGAGTTTCTTTTCCTCATTTCACAATCACATCACCTGTGTTTCCTTTGCTTAGGTATCTCATAGTGCAGATGGACTCTAGCATATCAAAGAGTACACATAAGTTGAGCAGTGTATACAACAATTTTGACATTTACAGAAGATTCAGCTTCTTATCTTGTTGGAGATGAAATGAGGCCTGTCTTGCAACATGGTGCATCTTTTGCATCACTGCTGCATCGGTTTCATGTGGCATGGGACTTTACAGCATGACACATCTGCCTAGATGCATCAAGTTGTAAATATGTCGCCACATAGCAAATCTTTTGCACCGCTGCTGCGTCACAAAAGTGACGCACAGTGACGCAAAAGAGTCATACACCTATCATAAATCTGTCCCTAACATTTTAAATGATTGATTCAGGATGACGATAAGGTGTGGCCTATCCAGAGGTTTGTTTAAGGTGAGGCCTACTCAGGGTTGCAGATGAAATTTACGCTTCTTGAAGAGTACAGAGGAGATAATACATGTGAAAGCCTACCAATGAAGTAAGTCATGTCCACTTCACTATTGAACAAAGGCCAGACCTCTTCTGTGTCCGTGGACAGACCTAAACCTCATCTGCACAATGTAATTCGTAAACTTAGAAAACACAGGTGATGTAATTGAAAAATGTGGAGTTTCTTTTCCTCATTTCACAATCACATCACCTGTGTTTCCTTTGCTTAGGTATCTCATAGTGCAGATGGAGTCTAGCATATCAAAGACTACGCAGAAGGTGAGAACTGTATGGAACATGGCTATGTAAGTCAAATAATCAAAATCTAAATTTTCCAAGCACACATGGGGGCGTATTTACAAGGACCTTGCACCACAGGGAAAGTTCTTAAATTAAAATGGGAAAAATAACATCAGAGAGACACAAAGGCCTTATAAATATGCCCCATGCCCCAAGCAACCTATGAAGCTCTAGCATTACATATCAAGTAACCTAATTGATTTCAAAAATCGTTTTTAAACACATCATCTAAATCAATTATATACCTACATTCATCAGGAAGTGACTTAAAATGCCCTAAGACACATGAAAGCGTTTTTTTTAAGCCCTTGCTCCATTTTTAGATCACTTTTAACATGGATATGTAAGTCAAATAATCAAGATCTAAATTTGCCAAACACAGATGGGGGCGTATTTACAAGGACCTTGCACCACAGGGAAAGGTCTTAAATTAAAATGGGAAAAATAACATCAGAGAGACACAAAGGCCTTATAAATATGCCCCAAGCAACCTATGAAGCTCTAGAATTACATATCAAGAAACCTAATTGATTTCAAAATCGTTTTTAAACACATCATCTAAATCAATTATATACCTACATTCATCGGGAAGTGACTTAAAATGCCCTAAGACACATGAAAGCGTTTTTTTTAAGCCCTTGCTCCATTTTTAGATCACTTTTAACATGGCTATGTAAGTCAAATAATCAAGATCTAAATTTGCCAAGCACAGATGGGGGCGTATTTACAAGGACCTTGCACCACAGGGAAAGGTCTTAAATGAAAATGGGAAAAATAACATCAGAGAGACACAAAGGCCTTATAAATATGCCCCAAGCAACCTATGAATCTCTAGCAATACATATCAAGAAACCTAATTGTTTTCATAAATCGTTTTTAAACACATCATCTAAATCAATTATATACCTACATTCAAGGGGAAATGACTTAAAATGGCCTAAGACACATGAAATCGTTTTGTTTAAGGCCCTTCCAACATTTTTGGGTCACTTTTAACATGGCTATGTTAGTCAATGAAATAAAATCAAAATTTGCCAACCACAGATGGGGGCATATTTACAAGGACCTTGCACCACAGAGAAAGGTCTTAAATAAAAATGTGAAAAATAACATCAGAGAGACTCAAAGGCCTTATAAATATGCCCCAAGCAACCTATGAATCTCTAACAGTACATATCCAGAAACCTAATTGTTTTCTTAAATCGTTTTTAAACACAACATCTAAATCAATTATATACCTACATTCATGAGAAAGTGAGTTAAAATACCCTAAGACACATGAAAGCATTTTTGTAAGACCCTTGCACTATTTTAGCGTCACTTTTAACATGGCTATGTAACACAAAGAAACAAAATCTATTTGTAAAACACTTGACACAAATCAAAATTTTAAATACACAACTTTCTTCATAATGTTCTCCCTAAACCATACTATTCTCTATCTAAATTAAATGAATCTTTTCTCACCTTAGCAAATACTTTATGAGTTTCAAAACAGTCTCAGAAACACACCAAATTGTCTTTAGCAGAGCAAAAGGTATGCACTCCAGAGTCTGCAGCTATAAAAAGCACAGAAAAGCTGTAATTCATCACACATATCTCTCATGTCACCCAATCAAAACTCTTCCCTCACTTTTTTCAAATCAACACCCTTCCCCCCTCTACCCTTTCTGCCTTTTTTGCATAGCAACCACCTCCTGAAAGACCTCTCATGTTTGCAAGTTCACACAACAATGTTTCAATTGAACTCTGAACTCTCAGTACACCTGCATATCCAGTGCAATCTTTCATAAAATGATTTTTTTTTGACCATTCAAATTACATGTTTCAAAGAACTCATCCATGCACCCTAACTTTCTGTTTTCAGCAATCAAAATCCACCAATCACTGCTACTGCTTCATTAACACAGAAACTCCACAGTTTTTTTCATTTTAAACTCTTATTTTTTCAACTCACATTTCATTGCCACACTTCATCTGACTGCAGCAGAACCTCCTCTCACCATGTTTTCTGTCTGGATTGTTGGACATAGTTACATCTACTGGGCTCAGAGGTATGCTGATAACAGAAATTTACCTAACCTCAATTTACAAGATGTGGAAATTAAGTGGTTTGGCCACAGAGGATTAAAATGTCACCAATTGATACCATTGGTGAAAACCTTTATGCATTTGCCTAAACCTGACCTGTTAATTGTGCACTGTGGAGGAAATGACTTGGGCACTTTGACTGGGGTAGGTCTGGAAATGCTTTTAAAGGACACCTTTGAGCAATTAATGGCACTATTACCTCAAACTGCCTTGGTATATTCAAATATATGCCAAAGACAGAAATGGAGATGGTCGAACCAATTTTGTCCACAAATTGAGAAATCGAGGAAGCATGTAAACAAATCTGTTTCAGCTTACATGAGAGACCATGGAATGGGCTCCATCTACAACAATAACTTACCTTACTACATGCAAGATATCTACAGAGGAGATGGAGTTCACTTCTCAGATGAAGGGAAGAGAATTTTCATTCTGAATTTAAAATTGTGCATTGGTACCTACTTATAAGTACCTAAATGTACCATAAACCCAAAAGCTCTTCTCAGAGCTACCCTACATCTGATCACTCACAATTATTATTTTACTCTAACTTTTTTCACTAATTTTCAACAAAGTACGCTCCCCGGAGCGCTACCCGGTACGCGAACCGGAAGCTAACCGCGCGAAATTTGTAAAAAAAAGTATTTTTTTTCTCACATATGGGCCTCCTCAGCCACCCTCAGAAAACCTAGGGGGTCAAAATACGTCTACCCTGCCCCCTTCTACCCATTCTGAACATTATTTGCCCTCCATCTTGTATCTTAATTCGACCGAAACACAAAATGGTGGACTCCCGTAACGCTGCCGGTTCGCGTACCGGGGCGCTCACCGGGAAGCGCTCCATTAAAAAAGGTGGGAAAGTAATTTACAGTAGAAACTCTGGAGACACTTTCACCAAATATAGATTAGCTCATACTACATACCAATCCCTACCATTTTCACACATTTGGTTGGAATTCCATTTAGCCATTTAGCCTGTAGACCTCTCTAAATACCCTGAGGTAAATTACTTCACAAAACACATCTGAAGTGTTGGAATTGACAACCAATTAAAATGTTACTTTCATTTTCTACTTTTTTTTCCTGACATTTGATTGGTTATGTACCTAAATATATATAAAAAAAAGAGAGAGAAACACAGCCATTTTGACTACTACTTCCTGAACTATATTGCAAGATCATTTTCACTCACAACTTAAACTTGTTTTTAAAAGGTAAGATATTATTTTATAAATTTGAAAACATTTTCAGATAGTTATATACTATCCCTCTGTAAGAGTTAGACATTGAGAAAGGCTTGTTTATTATAAGTATGGATTGATTTAGGTTTCTGTGGTATTATTATGAATTTACATAGGCTTTCTCACAGGCACTTTTTAATAGTACTACTTCATGCCTCAAAAGTACCTGTCTGAACTTAAAACCAACAGTGCCCTATCTCTACTGATATATTTATTTTTTATTCAAATTTCAGCACAAAAATGCAAGGAGAACAGAACGTTTCCTTTGAAATTGTCCTAGACATGAATAATGAGGAAATAATTGAACCAATTGACTTGGAATTCATGGATGAATCACGAGACCATGAACTTCTACAATGTGTAGAATCTGTGGATCATTTACTTCATTATGATGACGGTCAAATGTGGGAAGTTATGTTCACTCAACAAGAGGACATATCGGACAGTCAAATGTTAGACGTTCTATTAAATTTTGAAAAAGAATCAGAAAAATAAAATTATATTTAATAATAAAAAATTGTTTGAGTCTTTAATCATTTTTATATGTAATTCATAAACTAGTACCAAATTGATTATAATGTAAAGTCAGACTTATAGTATACTGTGCACAATTCCAGAAATAAATTTATATTTAATAATCATTAATACTGCTACTTAAATAATAAAAAAAAACCAACAAAAAGAACAATCAATAAACATACAATATTTCAAAATATCATAGTCTATCATTCTTTTTTCCTTATAGTACGCTCCCCGGACCGCTTCCCGGTGCGCGAACCGGGCGCTACCCACGCAAAAAAAACAAAAACATTTTTATTTATTTTTTGCCCCGGGGGGCCCTTTCAAAGCCTCCACATCAAACCTAGGGGGTCAGGGAGGATCTACTATGCCCCCTTACGGTCATTTCCCCTTTTTTTTGGCCTCCTCTTGTCTCTCGATCCTACCGAGAGACAAGATGGCGGCCGCTCCGGACTGTTTAGAATGTTGACAGACACCGGAGAGCCAATCAGCTTCGCTTCGCGAAGTTCCGTTACGCGTCAAGTACGCGAACCGGGGCGCTGCCCGGAGCGCGCTTACAGATATATATATTTTTTTGAACGTTAATTTCTCAAAATATACTGGAGCACATATATTGAGACCTAGCAAAGGCACATCGGGCTAACAGTCCCTACAATTTTGCCAAGTTTGGTGGAAATCCATTCAGCCGTTCGGGCTAAAAGTGAGGCCAACCGCCCTATGGAAATTAACATGGGAAAAACGCGTTTTGGGACCCCCCTTTTTTCTCGGCCCCCCCTTGACGAAACCCCCCCAAATTTTATGGGGCTGCTCGGAAACAAAATGATCCATTTTCCTGAAACTTTCAGCCAATTCCGTCCACAAACGCCAAAGTTATTAGACATAGAAGTTTCAAAAATCCCATAGAGAAAAAATCCTAACTATATATACCTACTGGCGACCGCCAGTAGGTAATATATATATATATATATATATATATATATATATATATATATCCAACAATCAGGAAGCACGAAGAAGAGGGAAAGCCTCAGGAAGCTTGAAGTAAGTTCTCTTTATTGAAATCGGCAACTTGCCAGCAGTCACCTCACCCGGATTCAGGCATCACATTCTCTAAGCCAGACGCGTTTCAGGATATTTCAATCCTTTCCTCAGTGGCATGTTCGCTGGAATGAGCCTTGCGCTGGAAACGCACAGTTTTCATTAGAAGCACCTGCCCCTATGGGCGTGGCACTCACACTGCCTCATGGTGCTTGTAGTTTGTTTCAATTAAACCCCAGTGGGTGCGCAGTTTCACTCCTGAAATTTGACAAAGTTTAAACCCCAGTGGGTTGGTGCACTGTTCTGGGCGCTGTGGCTGCCCTGCTTTACAGGCGTCGATACGAACTTTGTGCAGGTTGCAGCCCTGAAATGCAACCTGCACTCCTTCCTTCCGATGCTTTCATGGCTCCCAGGTTGGAAACCAGAACGGACCCGCAGACAGGCAGTGGGCTTCCCTCGGCGGCTGTGCCAAGCCGCTTAAATCCAACAATCAGGAAGCACGAAGAAGAGGGAAAGCCTCAGGAAGCTTGAAGTAAGTTCTCTTTATTGAAATCGGCAACTTGCCAGCAGTCAACTCACCCGGATTCAGGCATCACATTCTCTAAGCCAGACGCGTTTCAGGATATTTCAATCCTTTCCTCAGTGGCATGTTCGCTGGAATGAGCCTTGCGCTGGAAACGCACAGTTTTCATTAGAAGCACCTGCCCCTATGGGCGTGGCACTCACACTGCCTCATGGTGCTTGTAGTTTGTTTCAATTAAACCCCAGTGGGTGCGCAGTTTCACTCCTGAATTTTGACAAAGTTTAAACCCGAGTGGGTTGGTGCACTGTTCTGGGCGCTGTGGCTGCCCTGCTTTACAGGCGTCGATACGAACTTTGTGCAGGTTGCAGCCCTGAAATGCAACCTGCACTCCTTCCTTCCGATGCTTTCATGGCTCCCAGGTTGGAAACCAGAACGGACCCGCAGACAGGCAGTGGGCTTCCCTCGGCGGCTGTGCCAAGCCGCTTAAATCCAACAATCAGGAAGCACGAAGAAGAGGGAAAGCCTCAGGAAGCTTGAAGTAAGTTCTGTTTATTAAAATCGGCAACTTGCCAGCAGTCACCTCACCCGGATTCAGGCATCACATTCTCTAAGCCAGACGCGTTTCAGGATATTTCAATCCTTTCCTCAGTGGCATGTTCGCTGGAATGAGCCTTGCGCTGGAAACGCACAGTTTTCATTAGAAGCACCTTCCCCTATGGGCGTGGCACTCACACTGCCTCATGGTGCTTGTAGTTTGTTTCAATTAAACCCCAGTGGGTGCGCAGTTTCACTCCTGAATTTTGACAAAGTTTAAACCCGAGTGGGTTGGTGCACTGTTCTGGGCGCTGTGGCTGCCCTGCTTTACAGGCGTCGATACGAACTTTGTGCAGGTTGCAGCCCTGAAATGCAACCTGCACTCCTTCCTTCCGATGCTTTCATGGCTCCCAGGTTGGAAACCAGAACGGACCCGCAGACAGGCAGTGGGCTTCCCTCGGCGGCTGTGCCAAGCCGCTTAAATCCAACAATCAGGAAGCACGAAGAAGAGGGAAAGCCTCAGGAAGCTTGAAGTAAGTTCTCTTTATTGAAATCGGCAACTTGCCAGCAGTCACCTCACCCGGATTCAGGCATCACATTCTCTAAGCCAGACGCGTTTCAGGATATTTCAATCCTTTCCTCAGTGGCATGTTCGCTGGAATGAGCCTTGCGCTGGAAACGCACAGTTTTCATTAGAAGCACCTGCCCCTATGGGCGTGGCACTCACACTGCCTCATGGTGCTTGTAGTTTGTTTGAATTAAACCCCAGTGGGTGCGCAGTTTCACTCCTGAATTTTGACAAAGTTTAAACCCGAGTGGGTTGGTGCACTGTTCTGGGCGCTGTGGCTGCCCTGCTTTACAGGCGTCGATACGAACTTTGTGCAGGTTGCAGCCCTGAAATGCAACCTGCACTCCTTCCTTCCGATGCTTTCATGGCTCCCAGGTTGGAAACCAGAACGGACCCGCAGACAGGCAGTGGGCTTCCCTCGGCGGCTGTGCCAAGCCGCTTAAATCCAACAATCAGGAAGCACGAAGAAGAGGGAAAGCCTCAGGAAGCTTGAAGTAAGTTCTCTTTATTGAAATCGGCAACTTGCCAGCAGTCACCTCACCCGGATTCAGGCATCACATTCTCTAAGCCAGCGCAAGGCTCATTCCAGCGAACATGCCACTGAGGAAAGGATTGAAATATCCTGAAACGCGTCTGGCTTAGAGAATGTGATGCCTGAATCCGGGTGAGGTGACTGCTGGCAAGTTGCCGATTTCAATAAAGAGAACTTACTTCAAGCTTCCTGAGGCTTTCCCTCTTCTTCGTGCTTCCTGATTATTGGATTTAAGCGGCTTGGCACAGCCGCCGAGGGAAGCCCACTGCCTGTCTGCGGGTCCGTTCTGGTTTCCAATCTGGGAGCCATGAAAGCATCGGAAGTAAGGAGTGCAGGTTGCATTTCAGGGCTGCAACCTGCACAAAGTTCGTATCGACGCCTGTAAAGCAGGGCAGCCACAGCGCCCAGAACAGTGCACCAACCCACTCGGGTTTAAACTTTGTCAAAATTCAGGAGTGAAACTGCGCACCCACTGGGGTTTAATTGAAACAAACTACAAGCACCATGAGGCAGTGTGAGTGCCACGCCCATAGGGGCAGGTGCTTCTAATGAAAACTGTGCGTTTCCAGCGCAAGGCTCATTCCAGCGAACATGCCACTGAGGAAAGGATTGAAATATCCTGAAACGCGTCTGGCTTAGAGAATGTGATGCCTGAATCCCAGTGAGGTGACTGCTGGCAAGTTGCCGATTTCAATAAAGAGAACTTACTTCAAGCTTCCTGAGGCTTTCCCTCTTCTTCGTGCTTCCTGATTGTTGGATTTAAGCGGCTTGGCACAGCCGCCGAGGGAAGCCCACTGCCTGTCTGCGGGTCCGTTCTGGTTTCCAATCTGGGAGCCATGAAAGCATCGGAAGGAAGGAGTGCAGGTTGCATTTCAGGGCTGCAACCTGCACAAAGTTCGTATCGACGCCTGTAAAGCAGGGCAGCCACAGCGCCCAGAACTGTGCACCAACCCACTCGGGTTTAAACTTTGTCAAAATTCAGGAGTGAAACTGCGCACCCACTGGGGTTTAATTGAAACAAACTACAAGCACCATGAGGCAGTGTGAGTGCCACGCACATAGGGGCAGGTGCTTCTAATGAAAACTGTGCGTTTCCAGCGCAAGGCTCATTCCAGCGAACATGCCACTGAGGAAAGGATTGAAATATCCTGAAACGCGTCTGGCTTAGAGAATGTGATGCCTGAATCCGGGTGAGGTGACTGCTGGCAAGTTGCCGATTTCAATAAAGAGAACTTACTTCAAGCTTCCTGAGGCTTTCCCTCTTCTTCGTGCTTCCTGATTGTTGGATATATATATATATATATATATATATATATATATATATATATATATATATAGCCACACAATTCAACCCATCCGGTCGAAAGAACGGCAAGCACTCCGATGTTCAGATGTCAAAATCAATTTATTTTCAAACCCCCTTCACCCCCGGTATAAAAAAAAAATATATATATATATATATATATATATATATATACGCCGAAACGCGTCTGTTTACAACGCATTAAAGAAGTTCTGCCAAGACGTTCCCCCCGTGTGAGTGCTCCGCTGTCTAGTGGAGAACGAGCTTGCTCGTTCTCCACTAGACAGCGGAGCAATCTTGGGCGGGTGCGGCCAGCGGTAGTGGAAACCCGCTAACACATCGAGCTCAAATCTTGCTGCATTGTAAGCAAAATAAGCCGCACTCACACGGGGGGAACGTCTTGGCAGAACTTCTTTAATGCGTTGTAAACAGACGCGTTTCGGCGTCAAGCCTTCGTCGGTGTTTGTAACACCCGGAAGTTAGAACATTGATAAAGTTTTCGTCACAGCCTGCAGTGCAGTCAACACAGAAAAGGGATAATGTAACTTTCGCATTTTAGGGCGCCATCTTTAAGTTATCAAATATACTGTATGGCCCGCCAATGTGGTTTAACAATACTTGCAAAATACACATTGCACATTGCACAGTATGTTCAGTTACACAATCAATTGAGCTGTGTATCGGCACTGATCTCCACTAGTATTCCAAGTAGAGAACACCCCTCCGGGATCACTGCTTAAGTAGTTCATTTGTATATACAGTAATAATGAACCCAGCGCAGTGTATGGTATGCATCAATGGCTACATTGTTCTCAGATTCAGCCCGGAAAAAGGGGGGGGGAGATGGTAATTAATTACGCTGTGTATCAGCAATTGTCCCTTTCCAAACACATGACATTGTGAAAACAGAGTAAAACAGAGTAAAGCCAAATATCATAACACCTCGGTAATTCATTAACACATTCAATAGATATACACATTACTATATCCAAGATTGTACAGCCTACACATTGACCAAACTAATTTACCTTAATCAATTCTATACATGTAGAATTGTCAATTCATAGAAGATCTTCATAACAATTTCATGGAAAAACTGGAAAAAATCTGGAAAATCTCATAGAAACTCTCATAGAAAGGATCTAATAGAAAAATTGTTTGTATCAGAAATCAGAAACTAATATATTCACAACATATGCACTTAATAAACAGCCCATAACTTTACATTGTTAACGCTTACTATCAGTTACCACCACCATCCTGTGTAGATCTATGCGTTCAAGCTGTATATAAGTGTATTAGTGCCTACACTCAACGTACTGAAATATTGGCCACCTAGTTATCAACCTCTATTCGCCTAAATGTACTGTGAGTTCTTGACCACTATTCAACCTCCTTGGGGATTTAGACATGAGGTCAATGATATATCTGGATTCTAGGCGACGTCATTTTTGTAACCTATCGCCCCCTCTGATGTTGTTGCGGACGAAATCCAGTCCAAAATACTGCAATTTACTCCTGTCTTTTTGATGGTATTCCGCAAAATGTCTTGCGACAGGGTATGCGGGATCAGTCTTATCTATAGCTCTGAGATGTTATAAAATCCTAATCTTGAGCTGATGTATGGTGCTTCCCACATATTGTAGCACGCATGGGCAGACCAGATAGTAAACAGCATATGGAGTGCTGTATGTGATAAATTTCTTGATGATATGTATCTTTCCTGTGTCTAACAGTCGGTAAGACAGAACCCGCCTACTGCCTGCGTAGGCTTTACATCTGCTACAGGGGAAGAAGCCCTTCATTTCTTTCAGAGTACCGGTTCTGGATGTAACTTTGTCTAGATGACTTCTGATTAGCATGTCTCGAAGAGATCTGGACTTTCTAAATGTGACAAGTGGGAATGCTGGTATTTCATCCCCTATAATGGCATCGGTTTTTAAGATATGCCAGTTCTTCCGTAACATTTTTTTCAAATGATTGGCTTCTGCCGAGTAAGGCGTGATCATACGAAACTTGCCTCCTGGCTCTCTCGATTTGTTAGGCTTCTCCTTTAGGAGCTCAGTTCTGGGGATCTGTCTTACTCTGGAAAGACTTTTCTCCAGAGAATCCTGTTTATATCCTCTTCTCTTGAACCTCCCAATACACTCAGAAGCAGCTGCTTCAAAATCCTGGTCTCTAGAGCTATTTCTACGGAGCCTTAAGAGCTCACCATAAGGTATGCTCTGTACTAGCTTCGGAGGATGATTGCTGCCGGCATACAGGATAGAATTCCCGGCAGTGGGTTTACGAAAAAGTGCCGTGTGCACCTTCCCTTCATCTACAAATACCCTCAGGTCCAAATAGTCAACTGCCACTGGACTTATGGTGCCTGGGAAGTGCAGATGATACTCATTGTCATTCAAGACATCGATATACTGACGAGCCAAATCCACCGTCCCCTGCCACATGATGAAAAGATCGTCGATGTACCGATGCCAATGAATCACCCTGCCTCCATCAATGCCCTGGCCCTGCCTGGGCACCCGCTCCTCCCACCAGCCAACAAACAACTGGGGGCGCAGCAGGTGCCCATCGCAGTCCCAGATGTCTGCCTAAAAAATTGCTCCTCAAATAGGAAAATATTATTTCCCAGGCAGAACTCGACAAACTCTAGTATCATTTCGTTATGTTGTGCGAAGCGTAGCTGACGTTGCTCCAGATAGTGTCTAATGGCAATCAGCCCGTGCTCGTGTTTGATACTAGTGTACAAGCTAGTAATGTCTAGGACCATGAGTACATAGCTTGGATCCCAGGAAATTGCAGTAATCTTATTCAGAAAATCGTTTGTATCTTGAATGTACGATTTTAATTGGGTTACAAAGGCAAAAAGATAGTTATCGATGAACATTGACATATGTTCAGTGAGGCCATTGACAGAGGACACAATAGGCCTACCCGGTGGTTCTTTATTGTTCTTGTGTAACTTGGGCAGATGGTAAAATGTGGGGATAGTCGGATTGTTACTACGCAGGAACAGATGTTCATCGGTCCCCAACATGCCCATGTCATACCATTTCCTCACAAGAGCATCATACAGTTTTACACTATGTTTGTATGCATCAACTGTAGTGAGTTGGTAATAATTAGTATCAGATAGCTGTCGGATTGCTTCCCGTCGATAATAGTCTCTTGTAAGAAGCACCACATTACCACCTTTGTCCGATGGTTTGATTATGATTGTTTCATCACTCATGAGGTCATGTAGTGCTTCTTTTTCATTCATCGTGATGTTGCTAGCTTGCCCGGTTTTGCTTTGCTTTACTCAAAACTTCAAGAGATCACTAATCATAGCCTCGGAGAAAGCATCAATGGAATCCCATGGCATCTGTTGGTTGAAGACAGAGGTTGGGTTAAACGGGCTCTCCTCTCTGTCCTGTTCAATTTGTTGATCCAATGCCCGTTCTGCCAGTGTTCTCAGTCTTACATTGAGTTCTCCACCCTCATCTCTTAAATCCTCAAGGAGTTTGATACCTGCCATATCTTTTCCTATTAGGATGTCAGTTGCTGTCAGTCTCTGAGATGTTTTTTTGTGATCTTTATTCTGTGGTCTTAATTTAAAATACTTGTGTAGCTTGAGTTTTCGAACAAAGTTGAACAAGTCTATTCGAGTCTGTGTATACTCTAATCGACTGCGGGGACAAAAGGTCAATCCGAGTCCTAGAAGTTTAAATTCCTCATCCGACAGCTGCCTGCTGGTTAAATTCACCACTGTTAGATCCACTGTATCACCTAGCGCCTGTTGATTTTCTTCTTGCTCCTGCTGTTCTGATTCTGCGCTTTTCCTCTTCCGGCCCCCACCTCCTCTGCGGGTTTTTGCGGCGTCTTCTTCTGGGGATTTGTTTTTCCCTCCTCGTAGCCACGATTGCCTTATTACCTTGAACTCGTCGTGAAAAGGGACTGCTTGATATATGCAAGACAGGAAATGGCAATACATTCAGAATGATAACAACATACTCTAGGGGGGCGGAAAGACTCCGGATGATTTTAAGGAAAAATTGGAATCTGCTGAGAACGGATCCAGTAATTGGAGCCGATTTACCCCCATGCCCGATGTTAACATTTAGACGGGCAAGGGCTTTAAAGGATACATTGAATAAGAGTCACACATTACGACCAGTAACAAACCCTTTTGGAGAACATCCCCCGGGTTTTTTCATGTGTGGTAGGTGCAAAGAGTGCAGGAATAGTAAAAAGACTCTGACATACAGAGGGAAAATATGATGAAGATTAAAAAGTTCCTAACATGTACAACACCATACACAGTATATTGTTTAGTCTGCCCTTGCCGGCTAAGGTACATTGGCAGCACCATTCACCAAACCAAAATCTGCATATTGGAACATTTACGGGCCATAAATAAAGGGGATGCGAATTACCCAGTGGCAAGACACTTTAAGAAATATCATGATAGCAACAATGAGGTTTTATCATATTTTGCTTTGTATCATGTTCCCATGAGTGTAAGAGGAGGTGATAGATTAATGAGGTTACGCACATTAGAATCTAGATATATAATAGACCTTTGCACAAAGACACCGGAAGGTTTGAATAGTCATGAGGAACTGGCAGTCCATTTGGGGTGAAGGGCTCTTCATCCTTTACTAAGATACATTCTGTATGTGTATTTGGGTGTTGTTAACCGTAAATGTAATCGAGATAAACTATTGGAAATCAACAAAAGACATAAGAAGCTGAGAACCAAGGAAGAGAGATTTCTGCCGAGTACAATTATTTTCTAGGCTAATGTAGAAAGCTGATGAAATGTATATATATTATTGCTAAACTGGGAAGATAGCCAGTATATTAGTTTATTATTTTGCACGTTTTAAGGTTATTTAAGGACAAAGCCACACACTAGCCCATACAGGGCTTCATAGAGCAAGTGGAGTAAGCCCATACAGGGTGGTATAACAAACTGATTAGAAACTCATTGGATGCCAATATAATGAATATTGAAGGGATGGTGAAATGCAATTTGTGCATAACACACCGTTACAAGATGGCGCTCAAAGGGGTGTGTTGCATTATGAACATATTTGTCCTTTGTTTATGTTCATTATTATTTTTGAATGTGATCACGTGTGTAAACTATAAAATAATGGCCGCGTCCGGCATGCCCTCGTACCACAGAGGAAGGCGGATGCCGAAACGCGTCTGGTGCGTTTGAAAGTCGAATAAAATCTGTGACTTTTCCCCCGCGAGTGCTGTGTCTTCTTTGGTAACAGGAAGGGGACAAGGAGCAGAATATATTGCGGTAGCACTCCCCGCAATACAGCACCCGTGTGCGAGTGCGTTAACCAAGTGCAACAGGAGCGAGGATATATATATATATATATCTATATATATATATATATATATATATTTATTTTTTTATTTTTTTAATATAATATCGCATCCCACATTCATCATGGGCATGATTAATATATTTGCTCATTCAAACATTAAGTAAAAACAGAGTCTTGGCAACTGTCCCTAGGCAGTAACTGGAAGATACCAAGCACTAGTTACAATAAAGCTAGATTCCTCTTTCTGGGTAGAAATGAGAGATCATGTTCATTGGTCCAGTGGATTCCTCAACTCGTCATTTCTCAAGGCCAGATTAAATAGGAGTAAGCTCTCGACAAGGACTGCAACTTATTTCACATATAAACTCAATTGCAAAGAGCATGCTCCACAGCATGTTTGCTTCCTAATATCCTCGCCCTCTTTCTCCCTCCCCCATCAAATTGCCCTGAATCGAGCTTTGGTTTTATCACATTGAACTGCTATAATAGTTTACTTTAATATCCTTATATCTACACTCAGTAAGCAGCACAATGTTCAGAACCACACTGCCAAGCTCATGTGGAAACTCATGCTTCATAGCCTTATTATATCTGCCTTTAGGTTACTACTCTGACATCCCATTAAAGAAACGTAAAAAAAATTCTGCAATCATCAACAGGTCTCTCCCTTAACATGTGCCAATCTACCAAATAAAGGTCCTATAGCTTTAACTCTATCAACTTATCTGAAGCTGTCTATAGGGAAGGTCATGCCATTCTTCCTCCCAGATTCAAAACATTTGGGGGTAAATCCATCCACACCCAGTGTGGAACTATCTAGAACACTCGCCACCTTCGTTTTAAACTCAAGGGTAGTTTCTTAAAGTACTGAGAGCCATGTATAAGAATTTCTTTCTTTTAACCTATGACTTACATACCTCTGTCTTGGATTTGCCGGTTCAGGCAACTTACCCTCATGACTTTCAAAATAATTAGTTGTACACCTAGTATTGGCCCTAAAGGTCTGGCACTACCTCTCAAGGCTACTCCATATTTTCATGGATCTTCAAGTTGTGATTTAAAGTATACCTTTTTTTACTTCATTAATGCCTAAGGCTTAACATGTTCTGTATTCTGTGCAATTGCATTCTCTCAGTATCATTTTTCCTTCATTAGTCGTTTTGTTCTCCTCTGCCATGTGGTTTGAGCTGGTGAAAAAGAGGTAAATAACACTTTACAACTAGCCCCTAACAGAGGATTGCATGTTTCACATGTGTAGTATGATCCTACCACAGCCAATGCAGTACTCTAGTGCTGAATTACTACTGCTCAATTTTTATATCTGCTACTTGGTATTGCCTTTTTGTCATTTCTCTCAACTTTGGCACAAATATGTATGTTTTCATGCAATGCCCACGGTAGCCTGCAGCTGCAACATACGATATGTTTTTCCTTTGTGGGATTGCAGGAAATAATATTCCTTGAACAAACAAGCAGTGTTTTTCCTCTCTGTGATGCTGCAGCATGGCACAACATTAAATGAGGTCCTGAAGTATACACAATGGCTGTTCACAGTGCTCATCCGCTCCTCTGTTACATGTTCTAAGATTGTCAATTCCCTTGTTCTACGCTTCAGTGGCTGCAGACCCTCAGAGACCAGTGACCTGTGAAGCAGTTCACATTACTCATCTTTGAATGCCTCTGCCAGTGCTGCCCTCGTATTTCACAGTAGTCCTGACTGTCATGTGCTTTGCTAGTTGCAAAGCTTAGACTGTGCCACATTAATGTATCCTGACAAGGATTGCTTTGCTGTGAATACGTTCTTTCTTGACACATCTTATACTGATTAGGGATGGAGAAGAATCACACTTAAAAGGGCATTAAAATAAAGCACTCAGTCCATTGTATTTCAGGCATTACTGTCATCTGAGTGGCTAGCTACATCTCTGCCGGAAAATCCATCACATGATTAATAAAAAGTGCTTAGCTGTGTCTGTTCTGACGTTCTTTGAGGAATCCAGCTTGGTATAATTTGCCATAATCTGGTGCTGTAGTGTTACTAGGCCCATCAACCTTTATAGGTATTATTTCTCAATTTGTCCCCTGCCAGATTTATTTCACTCACTTGGCTCTCGGATGGATCTTGTTTAGTGCTGAGAGGGGTTAGATATAAAAGGGTCCCAACACTCATCCAATGATGACAAGGAATTAGATAACTGAACTATGAACTAGAAATCAGACTGATATAAATGACACTCAGCACAATACTGCAGAGATAAAAGATTATGACGCAAGCCCACATCTCCTAAAGAAACATAGGCGCGCCAGAATCCATCACACTAAGAGCTCAGTCAACACCATACAAAATACCAGCATTAGTATTTGATGTACTGAAATCTCTCTAGTATGATATATATTAGTCATTGGTCCCAGATTAAGTTAATGCACACTCAACTAGAGAGAAACAATCATGAAAGCTGATTCGTTATGATAATTTAGTTTAATTTACCAAAATGTAGGGTAAACAAGTGCATCAATGAATCAGATAAAAAGGCAGTTTAGTCAGTTTCTAATAGGGCATTAAAATAAGATACCAAAGCTCAATATTTCAAGAAGGATCATTAAACATGCCAGTTCAAGCAATTGCTCAAAAAGGAAGAGAATACTCAGGGCACACAGCTTATGCGTCAGTACATCAGGCAAGTCAAGATTGCCAAGGAAAGTTCTGCAAAAATCCATCACCATTAAGAGCTCTAACTTCAATCCACCAGCAGCTAAATCAATGGCTTTATTTCAGACATGCTTTTTACACTCTTAAATCGGGCAATATATTCTTGAAGTTCCGTGGGTGACACCTCCTTGAATCACCACATCTGGTACGACCTCTCAGTCCATTGGTCGGTTCATATAGGGTGAGTGTCCGGTGACATAAAGAAGACACAAAATACAGAGAAATAGGTGGGATCATTGCAAAGTCCTTAAACAATCCAGTGTGAGAAACGTTAGAACAATACTCCTTTAGCAAAAAAACATAGGCAGGTTCAAGAGGACAGGTTCTCAGGCAGCTGGCTAAAATTGTAACAAATATTGTAGCAAATATCTTATACAGTACATGAGAACTCCAAGAAAGAAAACACTGTTGCATACTACTTTGTTATATTGAGGATTTTTCTCACAGCCCGTAGATTCAGGAAGTCAAGTAACTTCATGTTACAGTCAATCCCACGTTACATCAACTCATTTAATGAAGAATACATATAATTCATTAAGTGTACATTCATAGGAAATATAAGGATGTCATAATTCTAGTTGACGTTGATGCATGTGAAGTCATACAGTATGGTTACAAATAATGTGTCTCAGTATAATAGACTAACGTGTAAATGAATTTAAAATATCAAGGAATTTATATTGTTCAGTGCACTTCATTAGTACATGAACAAATTACAATCTATGAGCGTTTCATGAAAGCATTATTAACTAGGAGCATGTGGCACCTACTTTTCTTTTGTCATTTCGGCACACCCGTTTACACATTATGGATATATTTATTTGAAATTCATAGTCATATTCAGGTCATGATATTAAAATATGTTTAGTGACAAACTCCATAACATAAGAGCTTACCATATACACATTTTCTAGCACACATTAAGAAGACATAGTTAATTTTTTAATAAATCACAATCTATATCATTTATACGAATTATATCATTTAAACCGCACTTTTCTGCATGCTTTTATGATGCAGTAACTAAAATTCTTTTGTTTTTGTCATCTTTTCTATAACGTGTAGTTGTTGCACGTTTATTAATTTTCTCGCAGAAAGTATCATAATCAGTTCTATCAAGTCTGTAAAGTTTAAATATAACTCCCACTCCAACAATGGTCAAATATGAGTCAAGAATGTTAGGCCACCTTTTATGTTGATGCTTCCTTTGTAGACATGGACATCCTTGAATCATTATTTGCTAGACGTCTTTGATAAGTGAATTCTGTGTAGATGTCGCCACTACAGTCTGTCTGAAATCTAAATGAAATTAAACACTCTATTTTGACATGACATACATGGATAATATACACTTGATGTTTTATTACATAGATATGGGCCTCATTTAGATGCTGTTGGGTGGCCCAGTGACCCTTCAGGTAAGTGAAGGTAATGGTCTCCGATCCCGTAGTGAAGGCCTATGTCTTCAATTCAGGGATTCCAGCGGGCAGACCGCGATCTCTGTGCCTTCAGAGAAGCCACCGGTGTGGTAGCGTCTCTGAAAGCTAAACTTTGCTGAGTAGTTGCCATATTTGAAGAGCCGTCTCAGCAAATTATTTTATGCTACAAGATCGAATACCCAAAGCAGAACACAACATGTGTGGCCTGGTGTGCAGAGTGCCTTCTCTATGCGTTTGGGTGCCAATGAGTGAATTCCCTTCAAGGCACCATCATATCTGGCATTGTGTTCCATGGTAGGGAGTTCTAGTTAAAGCCATTGCGTCCATAATAGCTTTGCCGTCTGTCAGTGAGACTTAACTGCCCAGCGCTGGATGGACCATTAGGACAGAGATTGCCAAGGATGGAGCCGGTTGAGGCTACTCTGTAGAAATCCGGCACTGCCACCTCTCATTTATAACAGTAGAACTAAGAGTTTGATGTGATGAAAGCACCACTGTTTTGTAATGATGCTCCAGCATCACCAAGTTCTAAGTCATTTCCTCTGCCTGTTTTTGTTACTGTGTCAGGTTGCTTTAGGTATTTCTTCACTGATGCTGGGTTGCCTTTTGGGTCTGCACGTTATGAATTCCCCAAATAAATGATAAACATAGAGGATTCCGTTATGTAACAATACATAGGACCAGATTTAGGATGTTTGGCACACTAAAATAAATTGGCAAGCACGAATTGTTCTGCAGTAGTTCAAATCCTTGTTATATGGAAGTAAACATTATGAAAACAACAGCAGGTCATAATCATTTGAAACGAGGAGTATTTATGCAAAGCGAAAAGTCACTTAATTTCAATATGACAGCAACTGTATCTGAATTGGTTACATTTGGGACAACAGAACTGGTGTTAGGCGGAGTGATTTAACGTTAAAAGGTACTATGTAGAAAAATCCTTGTTACAAAGTCAAGTAAGGGATAATTTGGCTTCTGAAAATGAAAATGGCTGATGAGTGAGGACTGTGGCTTGTGGTGCCTCTTACTGTGTGAGCCTTGATGTAAAAGGACGAGTTTATTTAATTCTCTTTCCCCCGGGTTTTGTATGCCTGTCCCAGTATCTTGCTTTTCACTTTAACGCTTCTGCCTTTTTCATTCTCCTTGGTCTTTTATGGATTTGTGTGTGGTGGCTTAATGTACCCTATAAGAGGTCCAGACGGAGTCCTTTTCAGAAGCAATTTTGCTGTGGGTACACCAGTGGTGGACAGGAGTGCTGTGAGGTAACTCTCTTCTTAAGAGCATCCGTGAAATGACAGCAGCTTTGGCGCTAATGCAAGACTTGAACGTGTCATGATGACTGACAACTTTCAGATTTCTGCCTCGAAGCAGAAAGCGTGCTTAAACTAGTTTCATCTTGAGAATGATCAAAAAAGTAGAGAAAAATCAGGACCTTTGCAGTGGCAATAAAGTCCGTTTGGTTTACCCAAAAAGTCGTTGTGATGCTGCCAAATACTGCTATTAGCAAAGGTATCAAATAGTGTGAAAATACCACACAGTCAGTGCACGGGAACTAAACCATTTCTCATTGTAACTATGATAATAAACGAGGGGCAGTTGTGCTAATCGGTGAGATATAATAATAACTGAAAGCCATCTAAAACAGCGTTTATAACTTAAAAAGTACAGCGAAAGATATCTGAAACACGTAAGTAAGGGGAATAAGCTAACACACAAGGTACAGGTGCCAGGTGGCTCCAGAAAAAGCTATTAAGACTAAAAGACACCAGGCAACATTTCACTGGTATGGACCTGACCTTAAAAGCATCAAGTCCAAATATAGGAGAGCTGAACGATTATGGAGAGCTGATTATAGTAAGGAGCATAAGTGGCATATAACCTGGCCTTTAAATATTACAAGGAGGCTATTATAAAAGCCAAAATGGATTATTTTACAACAAAATTCGGAGCCAGAAAAAACTCCTCTAAGGAGCTTTTTAAATCAGTCCAAGCACTATCCAAATGTCAGCAGGCCAATCAGTTCAGCCAGACCAAGCCTTCTGTAACAACATGGAAGACTTTTTCCAAACGAAGGTTCAACTTGTATATGATGACCTATTGATTACAGCCCCGACACTGTTAAATCTAATAGGACACCTCTAGAGGAGAATGTTTTTCAGAACCAACTAACCAGCTTTATGACTCTCACCTAAGAGAAAGTGAACAACATTCTCCTAACAGCAAAATCTGGATCTCCCAACGATCCCTGCCCCCCTGCCATTTTACATCTGGCATCAGAAAAGATTAGTTTCCATTTAACTCCGCTCTTAAACAGTGTAGTAAAAACAGCGATTTTTCCCACTGTTTGAAAAAAAGCCTGTTTCAGGCCGATTCTGAAAAAGCCAACATTGGACCCGACTGAGGTAAAAAATTATAGACCAATATCTTGTCTGCCAGTAGCAGCCAAAATTGTTGAAAAAGCAGTAAATAGTGAGCCAACTCAACATCTTGACACCAACAATCTGCTAGACCCCAGTCTGCATGGCTTTCGACCACGGCATTCAACAAAGTTGGCTCTGATAATGGCTACAGATGAGATTCGCAGACTGTTGGGTGGGGGGGGGAGAGCCGTCCTTATCCTATTAGACCTAACAGCAACATTTGACACCGTGAACCTCAAGGTGTTAGTGTGGAGGCTGGAGGCTATGGAGATCAGGGAATTGGCTCTGGTCCTCCTCTCCTCATTTCTTGCGTCTAGGGAGGAGAGAATACATTGCGACAATCTACAATCAGATGTTTCCATCTCCCATGTGGGGTACCACAAGGATCGGCGCTATCATCAACCCTATTTAATATCTATGTAACTCCATTGGCTAGACTTACCAGAGAGCATGGATTCATGCTGGTCTCATACACGGACGACCCTCAGATTGTCATATACGTATCCAAACATCCAGAGGTTACTGCCATCTGCTCCCATAATTGTCTCACCTGTATCATGAGCTGGATGAGTCAAAATTTTCTTAAAATTAATACGGATAAAATGGAGATCATGGAACTTGGCATATTGGAGTATGTGTGTGTGTGTGACTTGTATTAGTATGATCATTCCAAAACCACTCTATACATTTCCTTAAACGCCTCCAATTTAGTTGATTGCCAGTACTCAGTTTCCAGCCACGCCCCCTAGCCCCTACAATATTTTCGATTAAAATGTATGCCATGTGTGCAAATATCTCTGCCACTGTGACCGAGATCTCCACACAGAAAAGATAGGAGAAGTAGAAGCAGAGCTTTTTGGCCATAGGTTTGTGAATGGAATTTTGTTGTACCTCAGCGATACTACTGAGTGGTACTTTACATACTACAAAACGCAGTTTCTGACTAGGCACCTAGGTGTTGTCATAGGATCAGTGTAGGTGTTTATATATGTATGGGGTAAAATATTCTGATAGCTTTTTAACAGAAGTGTGCACAGTTCAGTTGACTTTCAGTGACCATATGAAGGAATCAACTGTCATTTTAGTCTTTACGAAAGAGAAAGATCCTCTAAAATGAGAAAGACCTTACCAAATCTCACTTATTCATTTTGACATCAGAACCCAATAGAACATTTGGTAATGGGTTTTGGTTAATGGGTTTGGGTTAATGGGTTTGAATTTTTGTTGATGTTGCAAAAAAGGGAATTTTACACCTAAATGTTATTGAGCACACAAATGTCATTTATCCTCCTAAATGTTTTACGCATTGATATTGATGCTGCTCTTAAATATGATTTTGGACTTAACTGTGATTTGGGGAGACCTGAGTTTTATGTTAACCCTGATTCCTTACATTCAATATCTAGAAAAGAGCTTAAAGCTGTATGTCTGAACCATTTCGAGACTTTAAGAATGGGGTTGGAGTTCAATAAAAAAAACTGTGATCCAAGATCAACTTACCCTGGTCTGTAGCTCCATTCAACCCTATTTAGTATGGTGTATAGGGGGTTAAGATAGATATATCTTGACTAGGTTTAGGTTCGATTGTTTTCATCGCCTGGTTTCATTTCCAACAGTTAACGACTGGTCCAGACAGCTTTGCCTTGTCCGTGCGAAAATTTATCAAACCAAACGACCATGCACGTGACTCTTTTCTGTAAATTTTATGTAAATGAACGGCCCAGATAGATTATTACCTTCTTAAATAAAGGGTACATGGTGGCAATGCCGTCCGGCCTTTTTATCTCTTCAATTATTGAGCAATGTGTATTGTGTTGGAATCATGTCTGTTTTTTTAAAAAGTATACTGAGGAAAAGAAAGAGTACAAATATTGCCTAATTTAATGTATTTTTAAATGTATAATGAATTGATATTTTGTATTTTCAGCTTTTATGATTTGATTAACTTTTAAAATCGAATAAAGCATTTTCTGATTCTGATTCTGATTTTCCACCTAAATATGATTTGTTTTCTAATAAGTGTTTCAACACTGGTTATTGCTGTGCAAAAAGTAATTTTTCATCTCAGTGTACTGCCAGTCAAATGTGAGTTCATACTAATGAAGACTTCCTACCCCATAATGTGACATCATACTACCTATCTTTGCACCTGAATGTGATTTAATTCTCAAATGTAATACCATAATCAAGCTTATTTTTCACCCGGATGGTTTTACAGTTAGGAGTGGTTTTACACCTAGGTGCTTTGTGTGTGATTCATGTACCTAAATGTTTTGCACTGTCATGCACATGTTGCACCAAGGGTCATTTTCCAAGTTGAACTGCTCTCAATCAAATCATGATTACACTGATGCATACTGTTTACACTTAGTGTGACATATTACTGCAGCATTTTCTTTGTGTGCTCAATAATACCCCATAACAGCAATCTCCATCTACCCATATTGAATCTGAGCTTAGAATGTATGTAACAATACCTTGGCCAGTATTGTTTCACCTTGGCTTTCCAAAATGGTCATCAAATATCTCAATCAGCCCTGATGTCCAAACTTGAAATTGTAATCAGTGACAAATACAATAGCTTCAGAATTGTCTCCATTAAAAAGTACCTAATCTTTTATTTTACTAAGGACCTGCTCTCCTGGACCGATACACTATGCTTTTCCTTCTTTAGTTTTAAGTGACAATATTCTATCTCAAGTCATTATGAATTAGAGGTATGCATTACCCTGTGCTAAAATTGAATTAAAAGGATCCAACACTTTGATTTTAATTTCCATAGCTTCAACACATTGTTACGCTGAAGACCCTAAAATGTTCAGTTGTGCTTTAACACTGATAACATCTCTACTGACTAAGACACTGTTAGCTCAATCTCCTCCTTTCTTCCATTATCACCCATTCACCACTTGGGAAATGAAACTAGACCGCATAATGCCAGTATGAGTCAAGGGATTAAGGACCCTAACTTTGAACAATGCTACTTCTACTGTAAAACAGACAAAACACTGTCAAGGACCAAACACACAGTCTCTACCCTCACTCAATACAGTCTGCTTCTGTGAATTTTCCTTTGTGTTTTCGTTCTGCTGCATCAAAACAAAACTACAGAAAATGACTCTACAGACAAACATGAACTCCCTTGCATATGATTCATATGAGATGTTTGGTTATTCCCCTGAAAGGTCATTACAGCCACGTAAATCTAGCCAGACATCTGTTTTCCACTTTCCAAAATGAAATGTTTTAAATCTGATCTCCTGCATGATTGCAACCCACATTCTGCATTTCTTCCCCACAAACACTCTCTGACAAAGACTGCTGTCCTAAACCCATGTTACACTTTCACTTCACTTAACATACCTGTTCCTGAAGAGCTCAACATGCACTTCACCCTCCATGCATAATCTGAGATCACAGATCCCTCAACTCATATTACCACTCTCTTCAGTAATAAACATCCTACAGTGATCAATCTTTCCAAGCAATCTCAAAACAATGACTTCTTCCCAACCCAGTGACTCATCTACTATGCATAATATTAAAGCTATAGGTCTGCCAGCACCCGGGACTATTTCCTTAAGTCTAATGTGTTCACAAAGATACACAGCTCTGCTCATCTTCCATACCACTAATTCACTACATGGATATTAGTTTCTCCACCACAATAGAGCACAAACAAACAAAACTTGTGGAGTCAGTCTACCTTGCTGGATGTGGAACTCTGAGCACTTTACCCCTGCTAACCAGTGATTAAGTGCCTGTGCTCCCCCTTTCAACATGATGAAATTGCCAAAATTAACTTACTTATAAGCCCCTGGTATAAGACACAACATGTGTCCAAGGCTAAAGTGACACAACAAGCTACAAGATGACTTTTCTGCACTGCCCTGTTGAATCTAAGGTCAAGGGCCAATCGATATTTGCCCGGCGGTATCGCCTCTTTAACCCACAAATTATTAATCAATGAAGAGGCAGGCGCTGGAGACGGGAAGGCAGGAAACAAGGTTTATTCTCTCCGGAGGAGAACACAACAATTCAGACAGCAGGTATCGTCATGAGGTGCTCTATCCGCATCTCTGAGGCCTGGCCTCTTATACACAAGTTTATTACTTTATTACATATTACATATTCATGGCAATGCTTTGATGTACGGAAAGACATTCTCGGAACCCCCGCTCCAAGCCCGTTCCCACACACATATACAGCTGAAGTCCCACCCCGGTCACAACTGGTGATGATTATCGCGCAGCTGGACATTCCGCCGATTCATGGAACGTGGGGGTTTGATCGGATCTCATAGGGTGGGGGCTTTGATCGATTCGGGGGTCCTTTGAGGAGGGAAGCTTTCTACTGTACGGGGAGGGGCAATAAACAGTATCGGCAGGGCTAGGTGTCGGCCTGGGAACGGGGAGGACAAACGGGCACACAGGAAAAGGGGGTTTGCATAAAAAGGGCCTGGGACCATGAAAGGAATGAAGGGAGGTGTCGTGCTGGGAACAGGATGGGGTTCTGAGGCAACGCTGCGCTGAAGAGGGGTTTATGACCCAAGGCATGTGTGAGCGGGGGTTGGTCAGGGTGCGGGCTCTGTGAGGGAGGAGGGCTAGGCCGGGGTTCAGTGGCATGAAAAAAGGGTTGCTCTGATCGAGGCACCTAAAATGGCGTGTGCGCACGACAAAAAGTGTGGCATCAGGGGAAGAGGCAAGATGGCGCAGATAATGTTTACCAAACCGTACTAATTTTCCACAGTCCTCCCTTTAACATATCCAAGACATCTTGCTGGCCTATTTCCAATTCAGGTCGACTGTGGTGATCCTCGGAAAAGAAGTAGGTACCCAGGTGAAGGAGTTATATACATTACATTTTGAAATCTTTCATCTTAGGAGGCGGGTCTATCGATAAAAACTCGTTTGCAGGAGAGTCGTAGTAATGTGATAATAGACAAAAATGATTCTGTAGTGAGAGCATTGAGTACATTTCATAGTTGCTTATAGTCGTTTGGAATGTGAATTGATAGGTCATTAAATATGTGAGTTCTGTTCATGTTACAATGGTGGAGCATAATTAATACAATGGTGGCTGGGAGAGAAATGAGACGTAGCAGAAACGATGATTGAGGGAGTCAATGTTCGAAGTTAATGAGTTCTCAGCATTCTTTGTCGTCTTTTGTTGGCGCTGTGGAACACCGGCGGTGGAGCTAAGGGTCCAGCTCTATTCGAGGTCCCGCGTTGCAGGGCACGACCTTTTCCTCGCGTTTCTGGTCAAAAAGGTCCTTTTCGCCCTGTGTCCTTTGAGTTGATTGTCAAAAAGGTTCAGATGGAAGAAATGTGCGTGTGAGCAGTCCTTTAGGGTAGGTCGGAGAAAAAGGGGATGGAGCAGGGCCAGATCGGGAACAGACTAGGGGGACGGAAAAACTTCAGGTAGGCGGGCTCATGACCGAGTTTTGAGAGCGGGGACTTTTCGGCATACATTAGACATCGAGCAGGGGCATCAGGTCAGCCCTTTCCTCTTATTTTGTCGAAAACAGTGCCTCGTCCTGCAGCTCCTTACTGTCGCGGTCTCGCCCTGGCCAATGTTGCAGATGTTCCATAGTCTGTAGTCAGGCCACGTGCTCCCACATCCGGTCCTTCTTTCCTCCGACAGTCGTACCCTTAAATGAGTTTGAAAAGACAGTCTTTAGAGAATTGGCAGAGGAAGGTAATCACATAAGTCTATTTTCTCTCCCAGCTCCAGGTAAATGAGAACGCAATGGTGTTTTCTGCCTGGTCATGGTACGTGATCTGGTGCCTTTTATTGCATTACAGTTACGTCAGCTCTTCTGACGGAGACCCACCTTCCTAGTACGAGCCTTATAAAGCTATACCGTTCTCCTGGGCTATATATCAAAAAACGCAATGTGCTATCACCATGGTCTGATAGGTATCTTTCTGAGAGATGAACATAGGCTAAACAGTTTTCATTCTATCAATGCATCCTGCCTTTCAGCTAAACATTTTACTTTCAACAGGGTTCATTGCAACGATTTCTTCACTTTGGTCTAATCTTAATTTTGCAAACATCGTTCTAGTTCCTACATAGCCTCCTACAACCTGACTACTTAATTAAAAAACCGGGGTCTTGTGGAAAACAACTAGGGACATAGAAAAACTGTGGTAAGGGCGTAAATCGACCCATCTCTTACAACCGGGGGTGAGGGGCAGTTTAAATCTCCCGTCGGGGGCAGTTGATACGAAACTGGGGGTGTTCTGGGAAGATGGGGATGTTTCGATCACCTTTACTGTTTGGGTATTGCGACAATTCGGGACGGGGAAGGTCGCGTTATCTGAGGCATCTTTTTATAACACAGGAGCCGCTGACATGTAGTTTCCTTATTTCGGGTCAGATTAGGGAACCTCAGTCGTCTTACCTGTCCTTTCCCTCTTGGCCAAATCTCGGTTTCATCAATTTAGCAGAAAGGAGAGGTAGTGACACGGCGTCAGGGTGATTTTTTTCTTAGGACAAATTTTGAGCAAATACTCGTGGTATTTGGGGCCAATTGGTGGGGCACTAGGGGTGGCGGTTTGCCAATTTAGGTGCTTAGTCGTTCGGAAGAGCGAGAGAGAGAGAGAGAGAGAGAGAGAGAGAGAGAGAGAGAGAGAGAGAGAGAGAGAGAGAGATGTGCAACAACAGGCTAAATAGTACACGTGCGACATGGGGAGTGGCCGTGCATTAAGACAGGCTATTCAGCGCATTACGCAACATAAGGCATTACGGGTCTGTGTTAGAATTTTGAAAGCACGCAGTTTGGGATGGACGAGCATTAGGCCGGGTACAGGGGACATGCATCGAGGAAAAAGGGCACCAGTGTGTCGCATTTCTTGCATTCTCGGTCCGTTAATCAGTTAAGTCAACGCGTCAGTCATACACAAACATCATCTCATAGTTTCAGACATACGTGACAGGTGTCCATTCACGCAACATGGATCAAGGGTGATCGCTTTTATCATGTCATAAACTCTATTGGCTCTTTTGGTAAAAAGAGAGCAGTTTGTGGGTGTGTTTAGGTGCCACCAGGCAGTGTTAGTCCGCTTCGTATATCAGACAGGGCGAGGCTTCAGATCTTCACCATACTTTGGTCGCGATTCCGGTGTGGCCTGTAGAGGGGAAAAAAGAGGGGAGGGGGACAACATTCGAGCATATCAAAAGCACGGGTACGAAAGTCCTTTACTTACCTCATACTCGTCTTATCCCCTCGGGATAGAATCCCTGGGGTTTTTGGTTTCTGGAGCCATGGGGGGAATGGGGGCAGTGCGATTCATAGGCTGTGAGTAGGGAAACGTTAAAGAATCAGAAGCACTTAGTGCGAGGTTTCCAGTTGGTAGGTGTATTTAGCTATTGGGGTCCTTAAACCTCTTTCAACGTTGTGATGTTCTAAGGTTTATCAGCTCTTCGGTCAACTCTGTTCCCTAGTATCTTTGAGTGTCGTATCTTTATAATATTTTATCATTTTACATCGTTTCATTTTACCCAACCTTTATATTCCATCTTTTACACCATTTCGCTTTTACCCATCCCCAGAAGTCGAGGTCTTTCTCCAGGCGCGAGTCCCTGAGTCAGTCGCATATTTGACGGCAGAGTGTCGTGTCTCAGATTCGATCCTCCATCCGGGGCTGGGCAACCATCTTCTATTAACCTTAAAGAGAGAGCAGAGTAGGGTGCACAGAAAAGAACTCTCCCGCCGATCCCATATTTTAAATAAAGCATGCAATATCCGTTCATAGTTTGAGAAACCTTTATTTTGCAAAATCATTCAGCATGTAGATCTATGAAGGTGCAGTCGTACTTGGCTGGACACGGTAATGGCTAAAGTGCGTACAGTAGGGGGTTAATTTGCAGCATTAGAAAACATTAGAAAGGTTTATTCATTCATTCGTAGGAAACTAAAAACGTCTATAAATTGGTCGGGGGATCGGGGGGCATTTATTTCATAGTTTAGAAGCACCGTCAGACTAGTCGCAATCAGATTTCCTATATGCATACCGTGTATGTGCGTCATGAGCGAGGTTATACATCAGCTATAAAAAAATATAATACATCGTACATTTGTAATCAACATTTTTTAACGGAGTCCCTTTATATGTTCGTCGAGTGAATTCTCTTTCTTTCTCGTTAAGCGTACAAAGGGTCAGGTACATGTCTCAGAAAATCAAGTTTTTCTTTATTAGCAAAAAGAAGACACCACGTGGCGTTCGTAAGTTCCTATTGTCACTGGCGCCATTTTGGGCGGGGCCGGGTTAGTCCGGAAGTAGCATCAGAAAAAAAATGTTTCCTACAACCGGCAGTTGGACCAGAGTCCTTTTCGGCAGTTCGAGAATTCATGCTAACAGAAAGAGTGGCAATGTCATGCTTGTTTTGTTAGCGATCGAGGCAGTTGTCCCTTACCGGAAGCCTGCAGGGGCCGAGGGCTCCTGGGACGTTTGTAGAATCTTCAAGGCTGTGGGGGTGCTGTCGGAGGTGGGGGCTCGTGCCCCGGTGGGCAAGTGCCCGAGTTATATCGCTATTCAAAGTTACTCTAGCGGTCGAGGCCCGCCTTCCAGCGGACCCAGACGCCATTTTGAGGCCTGCAGCGGCCGCCCTTCGTCGAGTCTGCAAGAGTGGAGGAGACCTTTTGGAATGAACCCATGTCCAGTGTTGCGGAAGTATGGCCACCTGCGGTGCATGTTCGGTGCTGTGCAAGTATCGGCACCGTTGCATGTTCGGTGCTGCGCAAGTATCGGCACCGTTGCATGTTCGGTGCTGCGCAAGTATCGGGGCGCCACCATGGTATGTTCGGTGCTACGCAGGTATTGGCACCACCGCCTGGCTGGAGGAGTTCGGCGCTGGGCCGGGGGCTGGGAAACCTCCTATCCGTGGAGGTGGGAGAGGCTCGTCCGCGTCGCCTCTCCCTCCCAGCCCGACCAGGACTGGAGGTATGTACAAGACATCCCGCCGCCCAGATTTGTCGCGGCCATTGTTCATGACAGAAGTGGCGCCGGGCGTGCTGCTGCGGCCATTACGGAGGGGAAAAGAAAGAAGTGTCCTGTCCTTCTCTGGACCGGGCTTCCGGCGGATGTCGGCCGGACGCCCCTTGCTCTGGCCCCATGAACGGGTTCTTTGGCTCATCGGCTGCAGCCGGATCCAGTTGGCCCCGGTCCCTGGCCATTGGTGGCCGGACCGGGAAGACATGTGGCGGGACTACCTAAAAACTCCCATGCGCCACCGTGGCCGGACCGGGAAGACATGTGGCGGGACTACCTGCAGCTATCCAGGGCCGCTGCGGCCGGACTCCGCTGGCCCCTGCCTCTCCTCCGGCTCCACTCTATGTTATGATTTCCTGACCGGTTGTTGGCAGCAGGGCCCGCCTTATATGGGTTGCCGCCGGCTGGGCGTAACCGTAACCCTGCCCTACTTTGGAAGGTTCCAGAATGGGGGGGGGGGGCGAATGTTCTGTTGACTTTCATTTTCTAGTTTTACCGTTCTTGTCTCAAACGTTTTCTGTTGTTAGGGCATTATTAAGTGTTATTATTACATATTGTTATTTGTTTCTTGTTCGTTATGTTAAATAAAAGTTCAAGTTCATAAGTGGCCTATGGATTTCGTTTTCTCACTCCTTTCTTTCCAGGTTGTTCCGTACTAAAGCTTCTGTTAACAAAAGTTTAAGTACCAAGGTAACACAGGCAGAGGGATGACGCAGATTCATGCATTACGTACACACAAACTCAGACGGGGAGACAGTACAAATATTATATAAAAAGACCCAAGACAAACATAATACAGTTATTGGCCATAATTATCTCACTTTTATATGCTGCGCATACTTTTTGTTGGAGCAATGGAGCAGGCTTCAGTTATATGCCTATAAGGACGCGGAAGAAAAGGAGGTAGTAGGTCTTCAGACATAGGCAATATCCCTAGTCCTATCGGCGAAGGATACTTGTGTAACCCTTACCTCGAAATACCCTAAACTTTTGGATCTATGAGGACTCGAACATGTCGCTGAAATTGGCTTGGCGAAATCTGTGCCATCGGGCATAATCAAACGTGGTGGTTCTATCTGGCCTGTTCAAGTCAGTCTGATTCATCTTTGTCTCGCGCCTTTTCCCTTTCTGCCGGCCTGTTATTCCTGTCGGTCCTCTGCTCCTATTCACGCTCAGTAGAGTCGGGCATTGGGCTTTCCAGTGGCCGGCATATCTACAAAAAGCACATTGGTTTTGCCCTAAGTCTGGCCGTCCTGTGCGTAGTGTCGGGGGATTACTTTCAGGACGTTGTGTTCTGAGGTCGTCCTGTCGATATGTTCCTTTACCTGCTCTGTCCTCGTCTCTATTCTTTTGTTGCATTGCTTCTTTGCGCCACATACCGAGGCAGTCAAGCATAACGGGCGTTGTCTTGTTATCACGCAGGGCTATTTCTAACGTTTCTATTTTATCAAGGTCGAAGGATCCTATCAGTGGCCACTGTTTCTCTTGGCTTTCTTTGGTATACCTGTGACACTGTTTACTATAGGCTATGGTAACTAATCCATAGTTTACAAACATGTCTTTATTAGGGGTGCCTTCCAGCGGAGCTAGATGATCCACCTCTAATAAACGGTCCGGGCTGAACCAGCTATCGACCAGTGGGGAGAAGACAGACATGACAGCTCACGACGAGGGACAAAAAGTCAGCACTGCCTATCTTATCACTGCGCGCAAAGACTAGACAGAATATTTCTATTCTACGTTGTTTGCAGGCAGTGAATACCTCATGAACCAATAACAAAAACAACCAATAAAAAATAAAATAAAACCAGTGGGGAGAATAAGTAGGCACGTAAAAGTCTGCGTCCTCTACCCTTTCACTATCCGTAAAGAGGAATCTGTTATTTCCTGTTTGCAGACAGAGAATCTCCAGAAAACAATCCGCGAACAGTAGTTCGGGGCCAAAAACAGTTAATCAGTGTGGGAGAGGGAGTCTCCCGAGAATAAGCCGTCAAATAAATAATAAAACCAGTGGGGGAGAAAAATAGGCACGACGGCTGCGTTTCCTATCCTTCACTGTTTGCAAAAGGGAAAGAGCCTACTGTTTCTCCGTGTGCAGACAGTGAATCTCCAAATGAGTCAACAAAGAGTAATACTAGTATTTTCTGAACAATCAACAATTATTTCGTGATTCGTCGTGTCTACACGACCTTACCCGGACCGTATGGACAGTTTTTTGTCTTCCGAATCCAGCGCCCGATCGTCCTCTTGTCTTTGTATTCCTCGCAGCACTCCTGATGGTTCCCAGTCAGGACCGTAGATCACTCGAGAGAGGTCTGTTCGGAACCAGTGAAGTTCGGATGATCGGCTGCCAGACGAGGGTCTATTGGGCAAGAGCTCTCCCGATCGTTGCAGTCGTTCACTCTGTCGTCAGGACCTCTCCCACTGGATCCACGAGTCGCTGATGGGCCCCACGCTTGGGACGCCAATTGTTGAATCTAAGGTCAAGGGACAATCGATATTTGCCCGGCGGTATCGCCTCTTTAACCCACAAATTATTAATCAATGAAGAGGCAGGCGCTGGAGACGGGAAGGCAGGAAACAAGGTTTATTCTCTCCGGAGGAGAACACAACAATTCAGACAGCAGGTATCGTCATGAGGTGCTCTATCCGCATCTCTGAGGCCTGGCCTCTTATACACAAGTTTATTACTTTATTACATATTACATATTCATGGCAATGCTTTGATGTACGGAAAGACATTCTCGGAACCCCCGCTCCAAGCCCGTTCCCACACACATATACAGCTGAAGTCCCACCCCGGTCACAACAGGTGATGATTATCGCGCAGCTGGACATTCCGGCGATTCATGGAACGTGGGGGTTTGATCGGATCTCATAGGGTGGGGGCTTTGATCGATTCGGGGGTCCTTTGAGGCTAGGTGTCGGCCTGGGAACGGGGAGGACAAACGGGCACACAGGAAAAGGGAGTTTGCATAAAAAGGGCCTGGGACCATGAAAGGAATGAAGGGAGGTGTCGTGCTGGGAACAGGATGGGGTTCTGAGGCAACGCTGCGCTGAAGAGGGGTTTATGACCCAAGGCATGTGTGAGCGGGGGTTGGTCAGGGTGCGGGCTCTGTGAGGGAGGAGGGCTAGGCCGGGGTTCAGTGGCATGAAAAAAGGGTTGCTCTGATCGAGGCACCTAAAATGGCGGGTGCGCACGACAAAAAGTGTGGCATCAGGGGAAGAGGCAAGATGGCGCAGATAATGTTTACCAAACCGTACTAATTTTCCACAGCCCAGCTGACCAGTTCCAACTGAACCTGCCCTGGGCCCTGCCTCTGGCCTCTCCAGGAGTGAATCATGACCATCAAATGTTGTCCCCAAAGTCCTGGACGCTTGGCTGGTGTCAACGTGCATACCTCCCAATTTTTCCAGAAACAAGGGACTTTGAAACATTTTGGTTCCAAAGACCTCTGGAGAACTGGGACCGACCTTCCAAGCCGATACGGCTAAGACATGTTGCTGCTAGGCCAAAGATTCAGGTTGCTCCTGATCTGAACTTCTCCTTAGCAGTAAATCTGATTCAACAGAAGCTCGTGGAGAAGGTATCTGGCATAATGGATCCCTCTACAGATATAGACTGCAGCCTTGCCCTGCTGAAAGAATCCAAGGTTCAAATAAGTGGCAAAGTCTGAAGGTGTAAATCTAGAACGGGTGAAGGCGCAAAAGATACCCAGCCAATGAGAGGCCTTCTCTGTGCCTGAAATTCGAATTTCTTTCTGTCTGGGCTTTCCCACCAAAAGCCAGCAGCTTCTCTCAGAGCTTGTCCAATGGCTATCCTGTAACAGGCTGCCTTACCTCCACATAGGATTTTTGACTTCCATATCAAAGGAGTCTGCTTCCAATCGGATCGGTTTACTCCTCAGCCGCCATACCGTACACACCGAACCCCATATCGACTAGGCAGACTCACTGCAGCTAAGGCTGTAACTGCACGAACTATCTGGCCACTCTGCATTTCATTCCATTTTGCTGCTCTTATCGGCCACGGCATCGATTATCTTAAAGCCATCATGTGCTGCCTAGCACATTTGTATTTCCACTACCTACCGACACACGATTAGTCAGCGACGTCTGTGTTTATAATTCTGGCATCTTTATTATGAGATCTTTTCTCGACATTGACACTTTAAAGAATTCATCCATTCACGGAAATCCATGAATAGTGCTATCTATACAACATAGAATTTTCAGTGCATTAAGACGGTGACCTGATGAAGGCGATAACGCCGAAACGCGCGTAGTCTTATCTACCGCCTTGCCTCCATCTTTCTGTCCACAGTTTTGGTTGTACTGTTCTTTACAAACGTCTTTGTGTGTATGATGAAAATAACATAAATCATGAAAACATTTACATAAAATGATAAAACTTTATTAATAAAAAGGAAAGGAATAATCACTAAATAAATTAATATCAGTCTTTTACTATCTTGATTATAGATCTTTATTTATAGGTTGAAACAAAATACTTTTGATACTGTTATGAGCTGACGATTATACATGTCTTATTGACCTGGTTCTGCTTAAGTCAACATTGTGACTGACTCAGCTATATACTCTTTCCTAATATATTTCCTCCCTATGTATAGCGAGTCTATTTTCAAATATAGGGGTCCCCTTCTTCCATAACAACCTGATCTTGACTTCTCCTTAGCAGCAAATCTGATTCAACAGAAGCTTGTGGAGAAGGTATCTGGCATAATGGATCCCTCTACAGATATAGACTGCAGCCTTGCCCTGCTGAAAGAATCCAAGGTTCAAAAAAGTGGCTAAGTCTGAAGGTGGAAATCTAGAACGGGTGTAGGCCCAAAATATACCCAGCCAATGAGAGGCCTTCTCTGTGCCTGAAATTCTAATTTTTTTCTGTCTGGGCTTTCCCACCAAAAGCTGCAGCTTCTCTCAGAGCTTGTCCAATGGCTATCCTGTAACAGGTTGCCTTACCCCCACATGGGATTTTTGACACACATGGGATTTTTGACAAAGGAATCTGCTTCCGATCGGATCTATATTGGTTTCTGCATTTTGCCCTTGCTACATTGTAGTCAGTCTTAACTCATGCATAGGTGCCAGTCAAACACAACCAAGTGACCTTGGTTGTCGCATAACAGGTTTTGGCACTATTTTATATTCAATATTTAGACAATCATTTTTGTTTTCCCTTATTGTATTTTTGTTGCTTTAGTGTCATGGTATTTATTACAATTTACTCTATTTTCTACATTGATTTGGGATTTTTTGTGTGTTGTGTTTCGAGATTATTACTGTTTTGGTACTACATAAATGCTTTAAGATTGCCTCTAAATTCAGCCTGTCTCCTGTGTGCCACACCTACCAGTGGGTTGAGCTAAGGTTACTTTTTTCACATCAAGGGTTCACCTTGACGAGTTTTTCATAGATCACAAAATATTGCTAGCCCACTTGGACATGGGTTTTCGATTGCATGGAAACACCCTATCCTAGATACGATCCTTCCTAATAAATAGAAAACACTAGATTAAATCACTTGTGAAAACACCATAGTCGAGTATGGAGTCCCACAATGCTCATTCCCTTCACCGATACTATTCAACATGTACGTGTGCCTGATATCAGATGTGATCTCCTCCTTTGGTCTGGTATTCTAAACTTGCCAATGACACTCAGATTCTAGTTGACTTTCACAAAGATACTTCAGGCCCCTCAGCCATCATTCCCTGCTTAGTTTCCACTGAACACTGGATGAATGCAAATATTCACTGGCTAAACATTAGCAAAACTGAATTATTATTTTGGTGGAAAAATCTATCTGAGCTTCCTTTCCATTGACTTTCAAAACTGGAACCTCCTTGTTCCCATGTCAAAGCAGCAAAGAATTTGGGACTTCTTGTTTTCTTCCCATGCCCTAGAAATTACCAGAAAGCCTCATTTTCTCCTATTTGCCATATCCAAAGTCTGCTCTATACTTTGCTTAGCACAAAGGATCCGCCTTAATATTCAAGGTCTGGTCTTATCTAGGCTTCTCTAATGCTTATTCATATCCTTCAGCTCCCCAAGGAAGATTTTGGCTAATCTACAGATAATCCGACGAAAGAAATAAGATTAATTTTGGTCCAGAAAACATGAACACATTTCACTCGAATCACCCTGAAATTACTTCCCGTTACTCAATAAATGAAACTAAACTCCCATAGCATAATTTGCACACCTTAACTCACCCAAATACCTCAAAGACCCTATTAACCTTAAAAGTGAGAACAAAACCTGCACTTTAGCAGTGACTTCAATCTCACCACGACGAAATAGAGAAGGAAAGGCCTTGGTGGGAACTAACTTTACACAGAGAGTAATGAATATGAAACTTCTCCCTCCTGCCTGCAAATTGGCCTCATTCTTCAAATCGAATGGAAAAGGCATTTAACGATTAATATTACTCCTAGAACTCATTAATCCTCATTCGGTTTACATTGACTTATTCTTTTGAAATTGCATTTCTTGTCTAGCTGCTGCCTTACCTTTAAAAATGTGTAACCTGTTCCTTTCCCCTTTACCACTTCAGTGAACCCTTTTAATCTATCACCGCACTGCTTCTTTTCCCATCCTTCTCAATCTTGCTTCATCACACCTAGAAACTAGACTTGGCTTGTAAAAAGTACGCATACTACGTACAAAATACAAAGTGATGCTTCTCGCTTGCATACTCAGAGAAAGGCATCAAGCAGATGAGTGGACATGTACAGTGCTGTACACTCAGAAATGAAACTTTTGTCACAGCCAATGAGAGGGAGGATCCATCCCTCTTTATATGGTCATGCCTCTCCCACCCACAGCAGAAAGCTGGCTCTCTGCCCTCAAAGCCATGTCACACTGTGTCTGAGGTGCTCAATCGCTGGCTGTAATGCTGAGTTCCTAATGTCCTTGACGGAAGATTGAAACACCACAAACTTGTTATATTAAGAGGGAAAATTGTATAGGAGCAAGGTAAAGCACACTATAAACAAATAGGGTGACCAACTGCCATGGGTGCAAATTCAGGACAGTGAGTGTAAAAATTCAGGCCAAAGGGTCAAAATTCAGGACAAGAATTCAGGGCAGAAGGTCAGAATTCAGGAACATGTTTTGGGATAAAAGGTACATTTTACAGACACATCAGTAAATAGACAACCAACACAAGCACAAGTCAAAATAAGTTTATATTAGGTTGAGAGAAATTGCTTTGTGCCAGAGTTAAACTTAAATACCTGCGTTTGCATAGTGGATGCACCAGGGTAACACGCCCCAAAATGAAACCTCCACCCTCCCAGAGCTTAGCCCCTGGTGAGGTGACAGGAGCCCATAAACAGCAGTTTTCCATGCTCTGAGATCTCGCAAGAGGAGGCCCAGCAAATGCTGTCACTGGCCAATTATCATTCTGTATGTGATAATGAGGCCGACATACAGAATGATAATAGGATGATAGCAGCCTGAGCAAGGTCGGGGATGGGCTGCTACAGGGCACTGATCACAGTGGGGGCATGAACTGGACCCTGCAGTGAAAGTTACAGAACTCTCCGGCTGCTTGCAGGGGGCAGCTTGCTTTAAAGTCCGAAATTACAGACAAAGGGTGTCCGTGAAAGAATTCTTCACGGACAAGCGGCCCAAATTATGGGCAGTCTGTGAAATTTACGGCAGATTGGTAACCCTATAAACAAACCTAGGTTCAAACAGCATTGAAAACACAATTATCACCCTCCAAAGTACCAAAGAGGAACTCGAAGAACCCCAGTTATGCAGGATCACTGAATCTGTTCATCAAGCAATCTGACCTTTGCCAGCTCGTGACATCTGCAAGGTAAAACCCAAAACATACTTATCAAGATCCACTATTTTGCTGAGGACCTCTCAGTCAGGAGGGGCATGACAGATCACACCACTACTGCATCTGTATAGATGAGGACTCTAATAGAAGCCCTTTAGCGGGGAGGGGAGCAGAAACAAGCATTTCATAATTAAAGTGCCTGTCAACTTCTCTGCTAGTGGCACCCGATTGTGAATTTGATTTTTAAAGTGCCCCGTGGCTTCTCAGTAAATGTCAGCTGGTCCTGCATTTGATATTTAAAGTACTTGGTATCTTCTCTAATAGTGCTGGTGGGCGATGCATTTAATATTTGAAGTGCCCGACTACTTTTCTTCTACTGAAACTAGGCTGTACATTTGATCATCAAAGCGCCTAGCAGCTTCTCTTCTACTGCCACCAGGATTCTTTTCCGTTCCTAGTGAGCCCTTTATTTGATAATCATAGCACCCAGCGTTGTCTCTGCCCGTGCATCAATAACCCTAAAACAAATAATGTAAAATTCACAGATTTCTTCAGTTGAAGCCTTTGCTTCGTCTAAGGTCAACAAAGGATGGAAAATTGCTGCTTGCTGAGTCACCAGCTCTAGTCTTTGTTGTTTCAGGATTCTCTCTGTAAGAAGCATTTCATTCCAATGGTTGTGCACTTATTGAAGGAAAGAGATCAACATCTTTAAGTTTTGTAAATGCTGCCTTATTCCCCAGGAGTAAGATTGTCTGGTGTCTTCAGGATGGCAAACATTGAAGTGGTATTACTATTCCTTCTTTGCCTTTGTCACTGTTTGTCTCAAAGTAGAAGCACAGCATCTCCAATATAAGAACATTTGTAAGTAAATTGCTGCAGCACAACAAATGCTTTTAATACCGGTGAAACATAGACAGAGACACTGCATGCACAGCACAAAGCACTGGCTTGTGACAGTCTTCTGGACGTCATGGAGTGCTGGCTGTCTGGTAGTTGCACTACTGTGCAGACTGATATTTTCCAGCTATAATCCCTGCAGAGTGCCCACTCCAACTGGCATGCAAACCAATACCTATGTAAATACAATGAAGTTGCCGACATGTGTTGTTAAAATGTGGTTGATCTTGGCTGCAGTTTTATGTGCATGATGTATAAAATAGCTCTTGGAATACAGTGCCCTGGTCATAACTCTATGACCCTGACCATAAACAATCATCACGGACTGTCATAAATGACTGCTATAAATCATTTTGCTCCTCTTACAGGTTCAGAAATCATCCTGATAGCTCATTACTTCGCTCCTTTTGTAGTTCTAAATCATTCCTTCCTGGATTTGGGGTCATAAATATTACTGTTGGTTTTCACCCCGATTGCAGAGTTAGGCCCCAACTCGCTACCTTGTTTGTCACTTTTTTGCCCTGCCATCCGGCGGGTCTGGGCTGTGAGCGCTGTCTCCGTTTGCTACCCACTTTTCTGACCTACTCACCCTGCCGTAATGCATCACCAAGTAAGTGGCCCACCTCCTACACACTGCCCTACCAGTGTGCCTCAATAACCAACCAATGTACCACCTCTTATCCGCCATGCCGTAAGGGAGGCTTCCTTCTCCCGGCAGTTCCCCCCCACCCCGACTCTTTTAAAAAAAATATATATATATTTGCAAAATGCCAATGCCATCGCTTCCCATAGGTTGACCCAAAACACGTGCATCCCGTCCTCCGACAGGTGAACCCCATCTTGTGCGTAACGCTCTGGGCGCCCTGGGTTGATGAGACTTTCCAGAATATTAATCCTGCAAAATTTGCTAACTGCGATGTTCAGTTTCCTCCTTGAGTTTTTAACTACCTTACTTGACTCGGCCCCTCGCCAAGCCAGCCTGGTGATCAATTCAGACCATCTGATGGTGATGCCAATGAACAGCCTGGGTGTTTTCTATATATCTGTCTTGGTGGTGTGGAGGAGGTCTTTTCTCCCCAGCTGTGCAAGGTCGGTCTCCCCCAGATGAATCACCAAGACCAAGGCCATGCGGCCGCTGCCTACAATTCCTTTAGAATCGCTGGAAGCTGATTCCATTTCATCCTTGGGTGGCCCTACCACCGGACGCACATGTCAACTGGCTCTGTCAATGACTGCTGTACAGCCACCATGTGTGCATCCGGGAGACATATGAGTGGCTTACCATCCCTACCAGCCGGGGTCGCCTCCCTGTTGAGGCAATAATCACAGTGTCAGGTGACACATCTCTCTACAGACCCCCCTCTTTTTGTATTATTATTTTACTTCTACAGTAACTGAGGCCTGAGGTATGTCTTATAGGCGTGGGACCGGCACCTTCCATGGCCTTGATCCCAGCCTCGGACATCCCTTGCTGTGCCACAGATGTTGCCGCCCCAATCCTAAAGGAATGTGATCCGAAGGCAGCCGTCAGGAGCCCTGCCCTGCCCAGGGCTGGCACATGGTCACTGTGAACTGAAATTTACTCTGAAAGTTCACATTTCTGTACTTGAATAGTGGGCCCTCCCCTTTGGGACGTATCGCCATGTAAGCCAAGAGGCAGCAGAACCTGGGGTACTCAATGAATCTGGCCCCACCCACACACCACTGCCTGCCTGATCTGTTTTTGACCTTCTCAACAGCCGCTCTACCTATGCTATTCCTGGTTAGACGTCTGCTGCCTGTAGGTATCTTACCACTGGGCAACTTTTTGCTAGGGCCACAAGCTCGCTGACCCTAAATGCCCCTAAGAATGGTGTTGTGAAGGCCATCTTGAACAGTGTTACCTCAAATGTGTCTCTTGCTACCTCCCCCAGTGTGTACATGAGCAAGGTCAACTTCTTAAAGTCTATGGGTCGCCGGGTGTTAGGTTTCTTTCCTTCGGTGTGCTTCCATCCTTTTATTGCTGCCCTGATGTAATGGGTGGCAATGGGGTCCTGCCCTGTGTGTATCCTTGAAAAATGTTCTATTTCTGACAGGTGGGCACGCGCCCATGATTTGGACCTCTTACCTGTGAATGCCCACTGTATAAAATGCTCCACTGCCTTTGTTGTCACCCCTGGGTCTCCCAGTGTCTGGAGCCCCCCTAGATGCATCACAGTTCCTGCTTACTTCTTGTATCACTTTGCCGCTCTCTGGGTGAGAGCCTGGTTAACTGGTCCTGTCAGGGCCCATAAATCCTCTGGTAAGGGGGTCATCCTCTAATCCGCTCCTGGGGCCAATTCCCTAAATTTTCCCATCTGTGCTCATGAAAGTGCATCTGTTACTCCGTTCTCCACCCCTGGTATGTGGCGTGCCTTCAGCTCTATGTTACCCTCCAGCTGCAATTTAACCAAGTAACTCATTAATCTCAGTATGTCGGGCACCTGGCCGACCCTATGGTAATCGCCTGCACTACCCCTCAGTTGTCTGCCCAAGGCACTAGCTTCATGTTCCTCTGCTTCCGTTTCAGGCTTCTAGTGCCACCACAATGGGAACTAGCACAAAGTAGGTGATGTTGTTGGTGATACCCAGCTCATTCCAGCTTCTTGGCCACATATTACCCAGGACTGCCCCAAACCCTATGCTGCTTACCGCGTCAGTGAACAGGCCTATCGGTCTGGCTGTTAGTCAGCCCTCTCTCCATTTTTAAGTAGCCCACTAAAATCTGCCAGGAATGTGTCCCACATGATCAGGTCCCATTTGACCCCTGCCCCCAGCCTGATATGGTGTCTCTCTTAGTTGGCAGCAGCTTCCCGCACTGAGGGACTCAACACGTTAGCTGCCCCCTCATTGGCCAGGTATTTCCGTTCCTCTTTTGGTGCGCCATCTCTTTGGGGGTGGGTGAAAGGGCAAGCCCCCTTCTTTGTCTCTGAGCACGCTGCAGCGGCCCAAATTTAAATGTTCAGGTCCCCGTGGACGTTATGGTGCCAGTCCATGAGGTCCCGTTCTGGGGCAGCCGATGTGAAAAAACTCTTTTGCTTTTTCCTATCCCAGCTGCACAAATGTGACCTTAAATCTGCACAATAATAATGTGGACTGATCGAAAAGAGCCCAACTTTCCGAACAAAAAATGGCTGAAGGGAATTGACCCAAAGTGGCAATTGACTGAAGGGCACTGACCATAAGCCCCTTTACATGTATGTCTAACTGGCATCTTTACAGGAAATCTGGTGGATACCTGACCATCTAATGCTGGGCGAGGCCAGACCCAAAAAGTGCTGCTATATCTTACACTCATCTGCATCACTGACATGAAAATTACATGGTGCCAAGTGTACAGTGTGACAAGACCTTTCCAGCACCCGCACAATACCCAGTGCTTCCCAGATAGATCTCACTATTTACAAACACCCTTCCAAACACACCTAATAGGTTTCCTGCAAGGCAGCAAAGACTTCAGTATAGGGGACCACACCAGTGTTAGCAAAGTACAATGTATCTATGTAACTGCACAAAATAATATAATACAGTACAACTTTACAAAATCCCAGAGAGTGGCTGCTCACACAACTTGAGAAACATGAGAGGAATTGATATTCACATGGCCAAGATATCATATGTCTTACTTCCTTACATGATTTCCAAGATGTACTTGTAGTTGATGACCTTTAACATAACTTCATGTTGGATCAGATTAGATATGATCTACATTGGCCTTGGAGATTTGCTGAATGCTAAACCTTGTAAATGTGAAGCAGATTCCAACGATATACAGCTGAGAACATATTTCAAAAGTTTTGATATGTTGCCTGTGTTAGTTTTTTTGCCTCATACTGGTTTTTAGAACATTGCATTCAGCATGTTCTACAAACTCCTGTATTGATGTGAAAACATATAGCTTTTGTTCATGTCCTTTGCAGCACACTTTGGGTTGGGTTAGCCACCTTAGATGGCATGCCTATGTATGAGACTTGATAAGGTGGACGGGTACAGCTGTAGTTCCTTTGTGGCCACAAACTCAGAGCAAGCATTGGCAAAGCCAATAGGTTGGGCTTGGGTTTTACAGTTATAGACCAGGCCTATTGGCTGCACCAGTGATTGATTTATTGGGCAAAGCATATGTGTTGAGCAGGAAGTGCCAGTGTGACGATTGCTTTGTAGTACTGCATGTGTGAATAGCGCCAGAGATGCAAATCACCAGTTTGAATAACAATAAAATATTTTGGTTAATGCACATTCAGCAGGTATCCATTTGTGAGTCACATGTCTTGGGTTTCAGTAATATTGACATAGAAAGAATGAGCCCTCTCTAACCTACACTTTTTCTTCATATTCCAGTGTTTCCTGGTGCTGCTATTCAGCTGAAAAGAATCATTTTCACCAGGAGGACACTGATATAAACTGTTCAATAATCACTTTAATGCAGGAAACCGGTAAACGTAGTAAAACCCCACACCGCAGTTGATGTTAAAGTACCTGGGCCCTGGGATTGTCTGTGCATCTGTTTATTGTAGATGTGCATACAGAATTCTTTATCATGCTTTGAAGTGCTCATGTTAATATTTATGTTTTTTAAAACATGTTCTGCCCTTTCGTCTGGAACATAAATGGGGTTGCATTTATTTAAAATGAACCTAATTATAATTTTGTAATAACAAGTAAACAATCTTTTTTTTTTTTTTTTTTGTCCTCATCTCTACCATGGTTGCATGCAGCCGAACTGTTGGAACAAGGGAGCAAGGACTTACAGTAATACCGGCGTGCTGCCTCAGTCATAAACTGGCATGGGCCGCAACAGGATCAGGAGGAGCAAACCCAACAGCTACAGCCTATACCATACCAAGCCCAGTGCCTTGTTGTCGGGTTGATGGCTACTTTACCATAAGCCAGTGACACCAATGCTTAAACCACCGTCGTATCTTATAAAGACCTACGTGGGCTAGCAAGGAGATTATACCATGGCTAGGTAATCATCGGACTTGGGGAACAAACAAAAAAAACCCTAAGCAGCTAATTAGACCAATCAAATAAAAGCCAAAAAGCTCTCTTATCTGATTTCCCAGCCCTGGCTAGGTCCAATTTCGATATTTGAGAAATTGATAGACACCAGTCATGGAGAGATGGAGGGGCGGCTTCTTTCCATCGCTTACAGATTTCTCTGCGTGCCACCAACTTGCAATAGAACAGAAGGTTGTTAGCTGGGCTCCGATTCTGATCCAAGATACCAAAGATAACCAGCGAAGATCGATAACCACTGAAAAGCCCAGAGAAGATATAAGTTTCTTGCTTATAGCGTCCCAGAATGATGACAAGTGGGGACATTCAAAAAACATGTGCGCGTCGGAGGCTGATATTAAGCCGCAACGAGCGCAAGCCACCGGGCCACCTGGGAAAAACTTAGACAGCCTCTATGGAGAGTAGTATGCCCTGTGTAGAGTAAATAAGTGGTTTCTACGGAGCCACGCTGGTTTAACTAGGTCCCACAAAACAGTGCAAGATTTTATCCAAAGGTCATTCACATTCAGGCTAGGCAACATAGAACCCCAAAGTTGTTCGGGGAGAATAAATTCCCCATCAATCTCTTCCAAGATTAGATTATACCATACAGCAATTTCTTTTGTAGCAGCTGGTTTATCCAGCAAGAGAGATTCCAATTGGCTACCTCTGACCGGTAGGAAATTATAAAGACGAGGGTTTTGGGTTGAGAGAGCTTGTGCCCAGCTTAATATTTGAAGATACTTAAATCTTGAAAAATTGGGACCTATTTTATTCACTAGATGTTCCCATGGAAGTAAAATCCCTTCCACAAATAAGTCCCCCATGTGGATATTCCCGCCTCCTTCAATGGGATTGCTACCGTATCGTTCACCCAGCCTGGCGCGGCGGGGAGATCCCATATGGGTGATCTGGAAGAATGATATCCCAGTTTTATGGAAGATCTAATATTAAACCAGGTTTTAGCTAGACTCTGTAGTACCTTAGGTTTGACCTTTTTGAAGTATTTAGGATCGCCAAACTAATAAAAAACCCGACTGCCCAACTCCTTCGCCCTCCAACATGGCCGAGAACATCCTCCCTACTCCCTGATCTGATGGTATTTTTAATAACATGCGTGCATGTGATAGTTGGAATGCCCATGCGTATATTTGCAAGTCAGGCCCTGCCAGTCCCCCCTTTTCTCGTTGCCGCCTTATTTTTTTCCAAGCAATCCTTACATTATTTTTTTTCCAAATGAATGAAGTAATGTCCGCCTGTTGTTTAGCCAAGGAAGATCTATCAAAATAGAGTGGAATCATATTAAATAAGAAGGACAATTTAGGTAAGATGGACATTTTTACCAGATTTACACGGCCCAGAACCGACAAGGGGAGGTGCTCCCAGGAACCCAATAATTTCCGGCACTCTTTAGCGACTACAGATAGATTGGTAGAAGCAATCAAATTGATATCTTTGACAATTTTTAACCCCAGATATCTTAAGCTTGTACTGGGCTGCTCATTTAATCCAGTTACGTCACTATTCCACACCAATATTTCAGATTTTGAGGCATTTACCTCATACCCCGAGACTTTCCCGAATTCAAGGGCAAGCTTAATGGCAGCAGGGAATGCGGTTCTGATATCTGAGGATATAATCATGACATCGTCCGCATACAGGGCCACCCTCCTTTCCCAAGCTTTATACTTAAAGGGCTTGATGATGTTATTATCTCTTAATTTTTGAGCGAAGGGCTCGATATAAAGATCAAAAAGCAATGGGGATAAAGGGCAGCCCTGTCGTGTTCCTCTTGTGACATTAAAAGGTTCGGACAATCCACCATTAACCAGAACAGATGCCGACGGACTATGATAGAGTAGTTTCACAGCTCCGCGGAAGCGCTCACCCACGTTGAACTTAGCCAAGGCCCCCGACAGGTACAACCAGTTGACCCTGTCGAAAGCCTTGGTGGCATCCAACGTGAGAATAGCAAGCGGCAGAGAGTTGGTAGTAGCCATATCTATGGCTCCTATCAATTCATACATCAACTTGAAGAGATGACGACCCCTGACAAAGCCCTTCTGGTTAGGATGTAAGATATCTGGAGCAACCTTACCCAATCTCTTAGCCAAGAGTGACGCAAAGATCTTATATTTGGCGTTAAGAATGGATATAGGACGATACGACCCACAATCCATGGGAGCCGTACCCGGTTTAGGAATCAATGTGATAGACACGTTGTTCCCGGATTTTGGCGGAAGGGCCCCTTCCTGCAATATTTGATTAAAAAGCCCAGTAAGGAAGGGAGAGATTTCCCCTGCAAGGTTTTTGTAAATTTCAGCTGGGAGACCATTGGGGCCTGCAGCCTTGCACCCCTTGCTCCCACATATTGCAGACTCCACCTCTTCCTCTGTAACTACACTATCTAGGAAGGCTCTTTGCTCTGCAGATAGCGATGGTAGGGAGATGTCATTCAGCAACTCACCAATGCTTTCAGGGGAGATATTTTTATCCTCCTGGTAAATATTCTCAAAGAATTTTTTGAAGGCCATTCTGATTTCTACATCAGATGAGACGGTCCCTGAACTAGATGCAATTGAATCAATGTAATTCCGCGCCTGATCGGTTCTAGATTTCCAGGCCAGCAGTTTGCCGGCACCCTCGCCAAATTCGAAATGGGCTAACTTACTAGCTTCCAATTTCTGAAGGATTCTCTGATTTAAAACAGAGGCCAATTGCATTTTAAGTTCCAACAGTTTCTCCTGTTTAACTAATGTAAGACTGGAAACATTACTGCAAGCATCTAGTTCCGCCTGTATTGTTAAGAGGTTGGCTTCAATAGACGCCACTTCTTGAGTAAACTGCCTCCTGCGGAAAACGATCTTATTCTTAATGAGTCCGCGCAGGAAGCACTTAAAAACATCCCACACGGAGTCAGACCCTGCAGTGCCGATATTGACTCGCATAAATTCACGTGCCTCTAATTTGAGATATGAGACGTCGTCTGTTGATGAAAAGAAGGAGCAATCAAAAGACCACGATCTTTTAGGAACTTGCACAATACCAGCGAGATCTAGGGCCAGATGTAGGTAGGCATTTACCGGTCGTAACGGCCGAATTCGGCCGTTACCGACCGGTAAATGCAATTTGAGATTTAGGGCCCTGTATTTTACAGAATCGGTAAATTTACCGATCGGTAAATTTACCGATTCTGTAAAATACCGAATCGGTATTTTTACCGATTCGGTAAAATTGATATGTAGGTGGGACTCTTCTGAGTCCCACAAGCATTACAAAATCGGTATTTTACCATCAAATTCTATTTGATGGTAAAATACCGATTCCGGTGTGCATGCACATGTGTGCATGCACACCTGTGCCATATGACAGGCAGACCTGCCCTTAGGGCAGGTATGCCTGCCACATGGCACCCAAACCTGTTTTGGGGGTGCTAGAGGGTGTCAAAGTGACACCCCCTGCACCCTTGTGAAAATCGGTATTTACTGATTCGGTAAATACCGATTCGGTAATGCCCATTCATTCCTATGGGCTTCAAAGCCCATAGGAATGAATGGGCATTACCGGTCGGTATTTACCGATTCGGTAAATACCGACTTTTACCGATTCGGTAAATCAACATCTGGATTTACCTAAATCTCGGAACTTCTATTTTACCGATTCATAAATACCGAATCGGTAAAATTCGGTATTTATGAGTCGGTAAAATAGAATTACCTACATCTGGCCCCTAGTACTACTGCGGAGTGATTAGACAGGTGAGAAGGTAGATAACTAACATTGGTTACAGAATCTGTCAGACTGCAACTAATTAAGAAAAAATCAATCCTGGATTGAAGGTGATATTTAAGATTGCGAAACGAAAATCCAGGTAGCAGACCTGCCCTTGCTCGCCAGATGTCAGTATAACCATATTGATGCATACAGTTGAGTAAGAAAGCTCTAGAATTAGAAAGTATTTGTTGACGACTAGATGGAATTTTATCTAGAGCATAATCGAGCACGATGTTAAAATCCCCTGCTATAATAATAGGTTCTGGGAAGTGCAAAAGCTGAGAAAATAAAGCCTCCAAAGCTGAAGAGTCATCTCTATTGGGTCCATAATAACCTACTAACGTCAGGCGTGAACCCCCTATTTCTACTAAGGTGATAACCTATCTACCCCCTGTATCTACCAACTGCCTGATTAATCTGGTAGTGATCTTTTTTTAAAAAGAATAGTCACACCTCTTACATTAAGCGATTGAGAAGTAGAAACTGATAAATCTATCCACCTATTCCTTTTTACTAAATCAAGAAGCTCAGCCTCAACTAAATGTGTCTCCTGGAGTATAATGACCCGCGCATCAGAATCCCGCGAATATTGTAAGATCCTATTTGCCCTTGGCTTGGTGCGCAGGCCATTAACATTCCAGGAGAGGATCCTGAGCTTACCCATAATCAATACACCGTCCACTACACCTATATCTATAAAAGAAAGACAAACAAACCTTGACTAAATCACTAGCCATAATCATAGGCGGTGTGATGATAAAATAATAAGTCAACAACCAAACCAAAGATGTGGAACAAGTAAACAATCTTACCAATCAGGACTCGCACACCGGACTCCATATCCAGATAAACACTACAGAGATCACCCCCTTTCCCAACTAAGGGAGCACTGCTGAGTCCAGAGTAAGTCCTCCATTGAACGCCAGATCTTGAAATGATTACGTGGGCAGCCCCAGGCTCTGCAAATTGACTCTTCCAGTTTGGAACACCAATTATAAGACAATCTGATATCTTAGGGGGGTGAGTGTCACTCCAGCAGAGTGCTATGTCACACTTGGCAAGGTACATACCCATGCCCATCATCATAAGTTCTCCCCGGGGTCTGCCGAAGTCAGCCAGATTTACCAGCAGCATCAATTCCATTGGTCTCTCCAGTACCTTGATCAATACCCTGCCAACAGACAAACAGTACAGTCCAATACGGGGACAACACCACACGACATGGTAAAAATCAGCTTCTTGTGCTGCAAATCAGTTACACTGCGAGGTCAGTTTCCTACCCTCCTTTCAGGGCCGTATCGGGGTATGGTATATAGGATGCAGATATTGGAGCTGGAAGAGCAGTAGGCGGGAGGAGATGGCTGTCGTTCGGTGGGCCTGCCTCATCTGAGGGGTCTACCCAGGCAACCTATTTTTGTTTTAGGAGACCATACTTATCAGCGGACTTCATGATCAGTAATTTATACAGTTGCAAAATCCTCCGTTTACCTAGCGGGCCTGAAGCAGTTTTGCCTTGAGTGGGTCATATTTACCGGGTCAAGGAGTTCCTCCGATGGGAATAAAGGGCATGTTGCAGCTATAAGTACTTGTGGAAACAGGTAGTGGAAAGTGATAACCGTGCTAGCAAATCTTCAAATGTTAGAATGGACATTCCTCTCCACAGTTCACCCAGGTAGGTAATGCCAATTCTGTCTCATTTCTGGAAACCCTCCAGGTGAGACACACAGACAGTCATCGGCCCCTCTACAGAGGGTCTGTTGGGTGACTTCCTTCCCCCAACCGAGCCTTTTAAATACCATTCGCCTTGTGTAAATCATCAACCTGGTAGGTTTGGGGAGGAAGGGGCGAGATGTTCCCCATAGAGCAAAGGTTGCACAATATCCAGACCCAGCAGGGAAAGCTGCAGTTTATAGGCCGGGTCTCGCCAACCTCCATTCATCCAATTGTTAATAACCAACAATTGTTAGGCCCCGTAATAAAGGTGGATGTCAGCCATGTCCATGCCCTGTCAAAGGTCAATTGGCAACATTTATCCAAGGCAATGCGAGGGGGATGCCCCGTCCCGAGGAAAGATTTAATAGTAGCTGTACGATTGCTGAACCATGCCACTGGGATAGAATGTGGAAAACTTTGCAGAGTATACATAAATTGTGGCAATACAGTCATTTTAAATAGGGCTACTCTGCCCAGACAGGAGAGGGAGGTGCCCGAGGACCTAAAGTCCCTTTTCCTTTGGGTCAGAAGTGGGGAAATGTTTAGGGTCCAGGTCATGGCAGATTCCACTTAGATATGTATAGCAAGATAGAGGAAGCTAAGAAGTTTGACCAGGAACTGTGGTTGCCAATTTGTGGTTTCGGTCCACCTAAATGGTATTAAGAGTGACTTGGCCCAGTTAGTGTGTAAGATTCTGGTCACTCATGGACCTGTTGTGTCCTGGCCCTATTCCCCCCCTCCCCAGCGCCCGCTGTGTATCTGTGAGTCACATCTAACAAGTCTCGCTATTGGCTCTATCACAAGGGCAAATAGCAGCGGTGACCAGGGTCAGCCCTGCAGAGTTTTTCTGAGGATGCGGAAAGGATATGAAAGAGTTCCATTGACTCACACCTGTGCTGGGGGAAGAGTATAAGATTTTCACATAGCACCTGAACCCTGGGCTGAAGCCCATGCATTGCAGTACTTGGTGTAAAAATGGCCAGTCATCTAAGTTGAAGGCCTTCTCAAAATCGATAAGCAAAAGGACATGCAACACTTTGATCTCACCATGTAAGGGCCAGTGCAATATGCAGCTGTCTAACCTTTTACACCCCCACCCGCCAACTACGATCGTCCAATCAAGCCCTCGCCGTGATTCCACGCATCCAAAGATCCACCATGGGGGGAAGATCCTTCTCCTACTTAGCGGCCAAGACCTGGAATTCTCTCCCCACCCACCTCCGCCTTACACAGAATCACCTCTCCTTCAGAAAACAACTAAAAACGTGGATATTCGATAGATAGCGTACCACCCTCCCTCAAGCGCCTTGAGACCCTCTGGGTGAGTAGTGCGCTATACAAATTCTAACTTGACTTGACTTGAATACAGTGCCTCATGCTGCAGTGTGGCATATAGCCTCAATGATCAGGATAGATCAGATCTGTAATGACTCATAGGAGTCTGTGGAGAATAACTTGCCAAATATTTTGAGCTAATTATTAATAAGCAATATTGGTCAATAGGAGACACAGCATTCTGGGTGGTGCCCAGGTTTGTGTAAAACTTTTATGGTGGTGAAATCCAATACTTGGGGTAACCTCCCCTTATCCTCTGTTTCCAAATAGAGATCTAAAAACCGGGGCATGAGGACCTCGAAATATTTATGATAACATCACTGTGAAGCAATCTGGGCCAGTGATCTTACCTATGTTCAGCTCAGCCAGTACTTCTCCTACCTCCTCCAGCATCAGGGGTATCCATATCCCCTCATGGAGGCAGAGAAATCCAAGGCAGGGCGTCATCCATCAGTATCGAGGTGGCAGACGCAGGATGGCACTGCTGGAGGTAGCTTACAATGTGCAATAATAATCTGCAAAGACCTCAGCAATGGCTTCCTCTGTGTGGTGCATCATACCCTATTGTCCATGACTGCAGCAGAGGTCCTATCATGAGTAGAGAGCCAATAACGTAATTTACTGAACTTATATTTAAACTCATAGACCCATTGGAGGGAGGCGCACCAACATTTAAGGGCCTCCTCCAAGGCAATGTGCCAAAGGGAAGATCTGGCCATGTCCAACTATCGATAGAAGGTGGAGTGCAGGCTTGCTATGAATACATTTTTCAAGTTGTAGAAATTTTGTTTCTAGGGCTGTTATTTGGCAATGTTTTTCACGTTCCTGGTTATGGATCAGAGATTTTGCCCACCCTCGTATTGTGCCTTTGCCCGCTGCCTATAGCATGCATGCTGAAAGGGCAGAAACCTGATTGGATTCAAAGTATACGGTAACCTTCGCCCGGTCGCACTCAGAGGATTGGTTCTCAACTAGGAACTAGGCATTAAGTTGCCAAATTGATTTTCAAGTTACTGATGCGGTGCCAATATGAAGATAGACCAGGGAATGATCAAATATGCCTTTTTGAAAAATCTCCACTGCTGTGGTAAAAAGGACATCAGGGTTTTGTGAGCTGCTAACATATGTGTAAATTCTCTTTCACATGGATGCCACAGCCTTTACAAATCGCAGAGGCCTAAAGAGGTCATCCAGGAATCTAGTAATTTGGAAGCAGAGGTTGAATTGTGCTTAGGATGAGGAACTGCATTAAAGTCCCCCTGATGATGCCCACCCTGGGGGAAATCTTAGGAGCAGCGCACAGCAATTGTCCAAAGCTCCCCTGAGATACTTCATCGGGATATGAATACTGAGAAGACTAAATTGAGATACCTCCGGGCTCCCCTCCAGTCCCAGAAATCTGCCCTGGAGGTCCCTTGTACCTCTGGAGAAGCCTGCACGGAACACACGGTCCTGCTCAAAACAACATAAGAAGGGGCACTGAGTGCCCATCAAGTGGGTCTCCTGGAGCAGGAGGACCACCAGGAACCCACTCTTAGCATATCAGTGTATGAATGCCCTTTTCATATGGTCCAGTAGACCATTGACATTCCAGGCGAGTATGGAAAAGTTAACCATGGGGCCTGTAGGTGCAATGGATCATGGATATGAGTTGGGCACTGATTAAGGGGCTGGGACCACAAGGGCCATATTGTACATCAGAAAGAAACGACCGGATTTGGAAATCCAAGATTGGGAACTCGTGTGGGTTCAGGTACCGATAACTGCACACAAACAAAGGGCAACAACAACAACTCCCCCCACTTCGTACTTCCCCCTAGAAGCATCTGTCACGCATGAACCACCTCACCAACCCCTCATTTTGTCCAGTACTTGGGAGACTCGATGGAGAACATCCTATCATCTTAGGACCAAAAATTGTATCTCGGCCACATGGCCAAAGACCAAGATCCGTAAGTGGAGGATCTACCTGGCAGATCTGGTTCAAATGAGGCACAGCACAAGGAGGGGAAACTATTCCTAGTCTACCATAATGTCCACAAAGCCACTCACATCTGTGTCAGTTTGGGACCAATATAAATGGTTCATCTGGAGATCCTTAGTGAGTTATTCAGGGACCTAGTCACCTGCAGCGGGTCAGTACAGGTCAATCTCGGTCTCAGAGGTTTCCAGCTGCATGACCCTGTCCTCCTCTGGCATTAGCAGTAGGTGGTGCTCCGTCGAAGCCCCCCTGGATCTCTGACAACCCTCTCCATCTGAGCGGGTGAAATTGCTCTGCTGTGACACCCAGTCCCAGGCCTCCTCCGGGATGCTACAGAAATTAAGATGAGAGTTCTGGATTGCTTTCAAGGTGGCATGAAACATCAGAATATATTTGAGGGTTACTGCTCGCAACTTTTGGTTGACCTCATCAAAAGATTTCTGCTCCTGCTACGCCAATCTCGAGTAGACCGTAAAGATCATGATGCTTGTGCAGTGGTGCCTATGGTCTCCAGCATTCCATGCCTTCCTGAGTATCATATCTCTGTCTTGAAAATGAAGAATCCATGGTATCATAGGTCATGGAGGGGCTCACAGAGGAGATCTGGGTACCAACGATCTCTGGGTGCTTTCGAAGATGAACCAGGGGAAGAGCTCATCAGCTGAAACCCAAGAACAAAACCAAGTTTCCAAGAACTTCTCAGGCCCATACCTTTTGAGCCTTCCAGGAACCCCACGAAGCAAAGGTTATTTCACTGAACTCTATTTTCTGCATCGTCCAGTCTGGCCTCAAGGTGTTTAGTTGAGAGGGTCAACTTTGAAACTGTGGCCTTAAGAGTGGATACTTCACCCTCTAGTATGGATGGCTTTCAGCTTCAGTGACCCCATTTGCAACATTTCAGAGGTCGTGTCTGGGTAGAGTAACGTCAATACTCACCTCTCAGATTCTAGTTGCCACAGCTTACCATGAGGCCTGAATGACCTGAATGATGCCACCAGTGTCCGTTGTCTGGAGTGAGGTGCCCGTGTTCTGCTCCAATAAAGCCTTTCCCATCACAACTGGAGGGGTGGTAATCTGTCTATTTTCGATTGTGCCTGGGATATGGGTTCCTTGTCTTTCCCCGTGGCTCTCAGCCACCCCATAGTCGCGTCTCTACTGCTACCACTCAGTAGAAATTACCATCTGGGTGACCCACCAGACCACTCCAAGGAACCAAATGATCATTGAGTCTCGACCTGCTTGCCCCACACAATGTCCACCAGGGGGGCAGTACGAGCAGTTGTCTTCCTTAAAGCCGAGGCGCTGATTCAGCATTTCCTCTAGGCACCCTAAGCAGACTGGAACTGCACGGTCGCCGGCCGGCTCAATCATGGCGTCAACCAAGATGCTGTCGCCTAGGTGACAGGCTCGAAACCTCTTCTGAGCACCCTGGCCCGACCCCCTTACCCTGCATGGAGAGGTGGGGGCAGCATAAGCAGTCTGCCAGTCCAGCTGGGCCACCCCAAGGTGCCAACGTAGTGCCAACGTAGTGCAAGGACGACAACCACCAAGCAAGCGTCCCCCACTAGGCCAGGCACCCACTCAGGCCATACAAGTCACCACCCTCCTATGGGGACCGCCACAAGCCACAGCCAACAGGATTGTTGGTCTGGGCCCTTAGGCCTGCACAACGGTTCGCATGCCCACATAAGTCCGCTGCAGTCAGTTCTTGGGCCCAGTTCCCTACCAATCTGGTGCCTAGGCCGGATCCCTTGGCCCTCAAATGGCACCAGAAGAGGAACGAAGAAAGTGTGGGCAGCAGTCCCTTACCGCTAAATGCCTTAGTGGCCTCTGGCACGCCGCTCAGGGTGTCTGTCTGGCATGGTTCCTCTGCCCTCTGGTGCAGCAGCACAAAGACAGCTGATGCCATTGGCTCCCCACTCAGGGCCGGCTTTAGCTCTGGTGGCGCCCGGTGTGAGAATCATTTTTGTCGCCCCCTCACCCCAAGACCGCATCCTTGGATTTTCTCACTAACACCACACATAAGCGCCCCTCATCTCTCCAGTCATAAGTTATTGCTAAACACAGCGTCCTTCCCATGAGGTCAGCTCCCCCTCCGCAGGTCAGCGCCCAGTGTTGTTGCACCAGTTGCACTGCCCTATAGCCGGCCCTGCCCCCACTCGAGTGATGGTGGGCCCACTCCACACAGCCTCCAGGCTGCTCCTGGGCCACTGGAGCAGGGGCCGGTATCTGTACAGAGCCCACACAAGCGATCCAGCCATTCCCTGTTGCTCTCCCCGCGATGGTCAAACCACTCAAGCTGAGCTCGTCCACTCAGGCTGTCCCGATGTCTGGATGTCATATGGGCACGACCACTGCACCAGATTTATGAGGACTTATAAGAAGTGCAGGGAGCTCTCCTAAAAAGAGCGCTCCTGCTTGGTCCTGCTGGCCACGCCCCCAGTGTTGCATTTCTAACACACAGAGATGTGTTCCATATAACGTGCATTGTATACAGTTGAATTAAATATTTGTTTCAGGGTCTTTTTATATGATTCCAACAGTAGCTCACTGTCCTTTGCTGATGCTGAATTGTAATACTTGTTTTCCTGTAGGCAGAAAACTAAAAGGGAAAGTAGGATATATTGTTGACCTATAAATGTAAACCTCCTTTCTTTAGTCCAGTTTCGATTGAATACAGGAAACTTTATGTTGTAAATACAAGTTATTAAGAAAAAAAAGTAGGATTGCAGAGATTGAACTAGGGGTCCGGAATGCAAACCATGTGCTTCCCCTTTGAAAACATTCCACGTGATCTTGTAGATAGTTATTGGCTAATTATCAGCTACATACACACTCAAACAGACCACTTCGCGGTTGTACACGTAGGGCGAGATTTAGCTCTTTCATAGCTCACTGTGCTATATTCAAAGGAATGTAGCTTATGAAGTGTAAGTAACAAAAGTTTCTCCGTGACTAAAACAGTACCCTACAAAGCTAGTTATATCAAATAAAAATGTGTGATCTGCAAGTTACAAGTTCTGCTTTGTAGCCGTTTCATTTACCCTCTCTGCTACTTTCTGATGAGTGGACATTGTGACTAAATAAAACACATATCTCTCCAGCAAGTACATAGTTAGCGTGCCCTTATTATTATCGCCTGAAAATTGCTGGACACACAAAGAACTCCGCTTATCTCACCTGTATGCCGGCTCTGTCTCCTTTCCTGTCAGAGCGCAGATGGCGTCCCCTACCTTGGCGCCCAATGCTGTGGCTGCACCTGTTGCACCAACAACTGGGTACATGTGCTTATTGTACACCGAGAACCTTCGTATACACTTTTCCGGCCAGTTTTGAGGTGGTCCAGTCAAAAATCTCCAATCCATGAAAGGTGTTCTGCCGTTGGATTTTGGAACGTAAATTGTTTAACGTGTCTAACACACGGGATATGTGATCCACACGACCTGCAGCATATACCATGAAATAAAATGGTGTTTTTTTCGGGAGACTCTTTTACGATTCGAACGAAGGGCCGTGATAGCTCTTCTTGTTCTCACTAAATCCGAAAGTGTAATTCTTCGTTGTCCTCTAAGCAGCGAACTGTAAGGGAAAGTGGCAAATGCTGATAACAGATAACTTATCGCTATTCTTCCTGCTCATGTTTTTATTGAATACAGGAAACCGTTCATGCTGCGAATGCACAATCTAATAAAAAAAAAGTGGGGATATGAGAACTCGGATATCAAAACCGAACACATTGCCGCTGATTTACAGCAAGGCAGCGAGTACAGACCTGTCAAGCAATAGTAGTACTGAATATCACTTTGCATGGGTCAGGTTTTCAAGTCATCTACACACCTCGCTGGGGCGGCTAGGATGAAAAAAAGGTGTTAAATGGAGATGCAGTGCAAGCAAGTAGCAAAAGTGAACATTGTACTCAGCGCTGCTTTAGCCTGTACCTGTGTATGCCCCTGCTCACGAGCTGCACATGCAAGAACAGCTCAGAAAAATGCTATTTTTCACCACTTTAGCCAATACAAAATGTAACGATCCGCAAAATGCATTGTGCGACCTAAACGTGAAGGACACTGACACAGCAAATGGCTAGTGACAGAAAGGGGCTGAAACGCAGAAGCTAAAGGGTACTGCATGTTGTGTGTTGTGCTTTCATTGGGCGTTGTCAGACACCTGAAGCTGTCTGTGGTCAACTTACAAAGGGGCCTTCAACAAGCAAGGTGATGTATGGAGTGACCAGGACGCTGCTGACGGTCATGTGCACTGTACTTCGTTGACTGATATTACTCTAATTTAATTGACTTACTTACAATAAATAACAAGTTCACTGTTGCCAGATGCTAATTTAGCGAGGACTTGTAAACAGCGTCGTTTTGTAAATAAATGTAACAACTTACACAATATTGTTTTTGAAGTTGGATTAGTATGGCATGACGAATTAAGCTAATGAGATTTGTTGACAGGTTGTTTGGCGATGAATATCATTTGTCAACACCAATGATGGAGAGAACATCACACCACAATTCATTGCATCTGCTTCTATTTCTAAAACTAGCTAAGGATATCAGTCAGTCAAAAGCTCTTTTTTCTTTCAATTTATGAACATAAAAGCACATAAAAATACATACTTCCTATCCACAAATTCATCACATCATAGTTAAAAGCAAAAGGGGAAATACAATTAAAAACGTAATCGGAAATATCGCCATAATGGCCACAGAATGGACATTTTGATTTTTTTTTAAAGTGAAAGACTACATGATTCAAGTGCCAGATATTTCTTTACTGATAAACATAATTGAACATTCCAATAGAATAATACAAATAATATCATGTTTAATAACATCAAAACATTACACCAACTATATAGCAAATCTTAATTATAATCATCTTGCATATTTTTTTTTCAGTTTCAATGCCGAAGAAATATAATTGACAACCTCAAAGCATATTGTAGGGGCGTTTAAACGCTGTATGAACTGGGGCCCTTCTTGATGCGTACTAAAATTCATATCAAGTAAAAAAGGATAGATAAAACGAGATCTTAAGGTGTGGTACAAAGTGCAAAAAAGCATAGAGTGCTTTGTCGTTTGAATGGACACTCCATGACAAGGGCAAGTGGGAGAGAAGTAAACCATATACCTGTCTGATGAGCAGCTACTGAATAATGAATTGTACTCAATCATAATCTAGTCATAAAAAATATAAATTTTGGATTTTCTATCCATGTCGGATATGGTTCCATGTCTGAAACAGTAGAGAGAGGTACATAACTGTAAATGGAAATCACGTCGAGAGATATTATAATTCCCTTTCTCTCCCTTCGCACAAGGAATCTACGATCTACTAACTCTTTATCTTGGGTACTGATATTACACGGTGCATCAAAAGTTGACTTAGACCCAGATTACTTAGAGAATTTTTAACGTATGCCAGTCACGGATTAGCTGCCATATTCCTTAATTTAAAATAATTCTCCACGACTTTACTTGAGAAATTCAACTCAGCAGTGACCCATATGTTGAGCCATAATAAAATGGGTGACAAACTTGCCACCTCCTCTAAAAATCATGAGCCACGTTCACTGTGAGAGATAAAACTGGGGGTTGAATTGAAGATCGGCAAATGTCTAAACAGAAACTTATTTTCTGCTACTTGTAAAGGACCTAGTCTCCAATACCTACAAACCTCTGCCCCATATGCACCAACTGAAAGGCATTTTCTCCTACATAGCATGATCATCTCTTTAAGTGGCTTATGGCTAGGGCTCCCAGTTTTATGGTATTTATTTTTTTACATTTCCGTTTGTATTTATTCATATTTATTTTCTGGCCATTTTTTCTGTATTTATCCATATTTATTTAGTGTTTTGCAGATAAATGAAGTTGTAAAACTGTATATTTCCATATTTATTTAACTCAGACATGCGGTCATACTTTGATGTATGTAGTGTTTTAGCTATTTACTCTGCCAAATATTACATAACAATACATTCACAGGTAAATATTAGCATTATGCCACAAATATATACTGACAAAATACCAATATTTAAAAAATGTCATCCTGTTTTTTAAATTCCCATGCTTTCCATCTACTCAGCTGTTGGGCTATAATTCCTGAAAGACAGCATGGAGTGTCACTTAAAAGAAGCCCGGGTTTCTGTATTTATCCACTTTTAAAAATAAATGCAGACAGAAAACACGTTGCTTTCCATCTGTATCTATCTTTAAAAATACATAAAAACTGAAAACCAGGAGCCTTACTTATGGCCTACCTTTTTTGCAAAGCTATAAATTGCTTCACAAGAGGCCGGTATCTGGAAATTGTTGGATAATTAGCTGGTCTCAACTCAGATTAGTGTCAAAAAGGATACTCAAATAACTGAATTTTGAAACTCCACCCTAATATAAAAAAGTTTTTGAACAGGTATTTTTGGGCTCACTAGTCAAAACTAAAGATTTCTTGTGGTTGGCCTGCAGATTTAAGATTTCTCATAAAAGCATTAAAACCTTCTAAAAGAGCCTGCAATATGTTTGCTGTATATGTAAAAAGGACCGCGTCACCCACATACAAAAGTATGGGACAAGGATGGGACCCTGTTTTTGGAGCGTCTATGGATTGAGAAGTCAAAAAGTAATCTAAGGCATTGATATAAAATAAGAATAAAAATGGTGCTAATATACAGCCCTGCTTGGCCCCTCATGTAACCCTAAAGGGTTGAGTACAATGGCCATATTGGGTGTAGCAAACATTCATAAATGTATCCCAATTAAGTCGTTTTAATAAGTCTAGCAAAGGAGTGTCCAAACCTGGTGCCTGCATCATCTCCCTTACTTTCCTCTATCCACTAGGTCCAAGGAATAGTAGAGGTCCATAAAAGATATATGAATGGCACCTACCCTGCCCTTGACATATTTTTCTAGAATTAAAGACAAATTGAGCGATTGTTCGACAGTGCCAAGATGCGGCCTGAATCCAAATTCTACCTCTGAAACAAAGGAGTCGGTCTCAGCTCACTCTTACAATTTTCCCAGAATCACTCATCCAAGTAATTTGACAGTGGAAACTCATCATGATATGGAGCTGTAATTAACTGGCAAATTCCTATCACATCTCTTTAAAATTGGAACTGTTATAGCCTACACGAATCTATGAGACTATTTCTAATATTGGCTCCAAAAACATTACTTTAAAAAGGGGCTAGAAAAAAACATTGTCCTTAAACAGGTCAACAGGGACCCCATCTGGAACAGGCACCTTCCTGGCCACAGAGCTAGTGATAGCTTTTGACTCATCTACCACCGAAATGGACTCAGACATTAATATTTTTGTATGTGGGGGCAACGCATAACAATCTATAAAAGGTTGATTCTTTGAATCTGAATTACCTGGGTCAAAAATATGCAAAAGTGTTCAACCCAGACCTGTTCTAGGATATGACAATCAATTCAAGAGTTGGTCCTCCCAGAAAAGAAGGGGCAGTTAACATCATCCCAAAAACTCTATTACCCCTTAATTGGATGGCCTCTTCAAGGTCTTCTCATGCTTCAAGTCTGATTTCAAAATATGAACCTGATTTTGAAATAAAACTTTCTTTTATGAATCTATACAAATACAGTTGATTGAAATATGTATTCTGTGACTCCTTTATATAAACTGTGGTGTCATTTGAAAATGCTCTGTTTACCTGCGTGGAAATCCAATGTATTTTTCTAGGTCGAGCATTCCAGACCTCTGGTATATACTTTAGTATATACTTATTAGTATATACTTATATGTATATGTACTTTGTGAGCTCTGGAGATCAGCCCTAGGACTTGTCTGCTTCCGCTTAGGGACTTTTTTCTGTTCAACTACCTCTATTTAACTGTCTTGATAGAAAATGTCCAGTAGAGGTCAGTAAATACCAGAATTGCTTTCTGCTTGTTTAACTACCTCTATTTAACTGTCTGTTTAGAAAACGACCAGTAGAGGTCAGTAAAATACCAGAATTGCTTTCTGCTGATGGACTTTCTTTTTTTAATTTTTCTGGCAACTGCCTCTTTTTAACTTTCTTGATAGAAAACGACTAGCAGAGGTCAGTAAAATACCAGAATCACTTTAGCATTCTCTAGATTCCAGTCCATAGAAATTGTTTTCCACGAGCACCCGTAGACAATAGTATTTTTTTCAAATCTTATATTTTCAGTGATATGACCACCGAAGGCCCTGATTTTATATTCCAAAAAGCTTTGGACTATACCATTTCCCGCTCAAAGGCAATATTTCTCTCCATGTGTTCCCATACCTGGTGTGTCACGCACTTTGGTGTTTACTTTCCCTCCATGTTAAAGAACAGTAAATGTTTCAGCACCCAGGCTAATGTGCTGCATAGCTGAATGCATATACGGTCCCAGAGGCGAGACCGATTGCATTGCAAATGCTTGTTTTATAAAGTAATGTCTTTAATTTTAAACAGACATTATTTTGTTAAAGTTGTGTTAAAAGATATATGTGAACTTATTAATTGTAGGCCATTTAGAAACCCCAGAGGACATTTGCCATAAACCTTTAAAGGGCAAAGCACAATTTTATTCTTTAGTCTTATGTTACAGTGGGAGAGCCAGTGTTGCACCTGAATTTTAAATGCCAACTCTGTGATCCTTGGTCTAATGTACTCAATGTTTAACTTTGTTTAAATAGCCCATTTACAAAGCTTATGTATAAAGATTGGTTTGTCCCGATAATCTGAATACATACATTGATGGCGAGTCACCAACATACCATAGATAGTGAATGTCGCACACATTTTGACCATACAGGGAAATTACAGGCAATAACATGTTACTTTTGACCGTGGTCATATCACTTTTAAATGGAAGATAGTTCAAAACTAAGATGCATAAGAACTGTTGGTGCAATTTGACTTACTTTCTCGATTCTGATGAAATAATCTGTATTGATATCCCATGTGGGTCACAGATTTGCTATTGAATCCGTGTTCTACTGACACAGGCCTTTTTCCTTTTGATTATGAACAAGTGTGTGTCATTCAGTTAGATACTACAGACATCTATTATTTATTGCATAAAGACTTTTCTTTGTTAGCTCCATTTCATAAATCCATTAGCACTGATGCATGTCAAGGATGCTCTCGAGCCCTTAACTTTTTGATATTTCTCTTAATTGTTCAAATATGGAGTTTGTTGCAAAGGCAGTCTCGTGCAGTCAATTACACGTCCTCTTTGGAATGCATCCTAGACACTATATAGATTGAAGGAGAAGGAGGTCTGGATTTGAAAATGACTTCTATGGCTGTTCATTTTCCGCTAACAAATGCTATTATGCTCTTCCCTTCCGCAATATTTATTTAAATATGTTTACCTGCAAGATTCGTTTGAAAGTGGCAACCATCCAGTGCCTGTTATAGGAGAGACGTATCAAATCTGTCTTGAAAAAGATGGTCTATTATAATTAAAACCATCGAAACGCGTCGACACCCAGATTCAACATAATCAAGAGATAGAGCCTTTTCTGTAGACACGATATTTCAAGTGTGTCCAGGATCAGCTTTCTAAAATTTAGTTTCCCTGATGTGTTCACATATGACAAATAGGAACTGTCTGTTGTTTGTCTCTCTCCTTTTTTAAAAATTTGTTATATTGTTTTGCATTGCTGTTTTAATGAAATATAGATACAAATGTGGTGCCAATGTACATGTTTTTAATGCAATTGTAATGTATTGTTTTAAGATTTTGCAACATTCATAAATTGTTTTTAAAAAAATCAGAAATAAAGAAATTTATAGAATTTTCTGATTGTGTATTATCCTATGATAGTGATCACTTCTCATACATGGGCTATTATTGGTGTAAAGTAGAGTTGTTTAAAGTGTGCCACCAAGGGATCTCTTCCCTCTTTCTCTGCTCATAGGTGGCCTGTTGCAAATGGAACCTTTAATACATTATTTATGCCTATACAGACCATATAATTTATTTGGGCATCTAAAATGAAATGTCCCCATTTCTTTTTGACAAAAGTGTGAGTTTCTAGTATTTAACTGTGAGCTGTAGTGTTTCACTGCAAGGCTATAGTGTTTTACTGAATTCACGCTATAGGTGAAAAATGTACCAAAATATGAACTTAACATTGGCTCAAACTAGAGAAAAGATAATTATCATTTTCTGCGGGTTAAAAACTGAATGTAAATATTTTAATCCTAGGCGTAAAATTCCACTCCGCTAGCGGAGTTTGCTGAGTTCTTCCCACTCCTCGTAGAGCGCAGAGTTCCGAAAAACTCCCAAGAAGTAGCGCAGGGTTTTTTGTCTCTTATGGCTCGCCAACATTCACTTGATGAATGCCGAAAATCGTACCCTAGGCCTCCTTCAGCAAGGTTCAATTGGGGTGGTCATGGCAGGTCACTACTACTCACATTGAGGAAGCTGCCTTTTCAGTAGAACATCTGCTCGAGTGGCAGAAATAATCTCCTCCCTCTTGCGCTGCGCATGGTGCTATTTGTACTGTCACTGACGAAACAATGTTTATTTAGACCTTAATCTTTAAACAGATAAAAAACCAATTTACACAGAATAAAACATCACAATTTGTACATTCTCAATGTTAAGACAGGTAATATGTATTCAATGAGTGGTGCAAAATTCGATGCTCATACTCTGGATAACAGCACATTATAACATTATGTAGTAAAATATTCTTTAAAATAACTGGTTCGAAGTTAAAATTATTTAAAATCACTGCACATTTCAGCAAATTTTCTCTAAGGAAAGTAATTTCTTTCATATAGTTCCCCACTGCAATCCCTATGTCAAGATTTGGCATTTCTGTTAGTAGTTCTATTGCTTGAATCCGTTACCTTATACCATATTTTAGAAATAACGCGCAGAGATAACATTTACGCTGCTCTAATAGTATTACACAATCTAGCAGAATGTGCAATATATCTCCTTTAGTACCCAAACTTCATTTACAATAACCATCACAGTGTAACATTTTTCTTTTTAGTTCTTCATTTACTAGCCAGGGGTTTATTCCTATTCTCAGTCTTAAAATATCCTGTCTATACCAATAGTTAGGTAAGACATCCAGGTAGGGGAACCAATTTTCTTTTCGCCATGACTCCATTTGTTGCACTGATTTTTTCTTCTCTAGGTATACCATATCTGCCATTTTTGTGGCTTCTTGACCGTATTTCATGAGCTCACTCCTAGAGAATTCCACCTGAAGGGAATCATAGGATATTTCCACCTTTATATTTTCACAGGCCTGTGATATTTTGTTCCTTGCATCTTTAGCCCATTTAAGGCTACTTAGTAGGATCTCTTTCTTACACCATTGTGACACCATCTGGCATACATCTGTATCCAACCGCTTCCAAAATCTAATTAGAATCATTTGTGCCTGTGTGCTCCAAGCAGTTGTGCTATTTGTACTGATTTTACAGCCTTGGGCAAACTCCTGGCGCTAAAAATAATCAGTGCAACTTATCTCACTCTGCCATTTGCAGAACTCCACAGAGCACGGCAGAGTTTTTTTGGCACTTTGCGGAGTTTGCTCAGGCCTAAATGTAAAAATAATTTGCCCATATTTGCACTTCATAGTGTACTTTTGGTATTGAAGTGTTTTCTAGACTTAGCTTCTAATAAGATTTGGGTTTGAACTAATTTCATGGGCCAAGTTAATTGCTTTGCTTGTCAATAGCTGGATCAAAGATTCCCCCACACAATAGGAACATTTGGAGGGGAAATGAAACAAGAGCTCAGAGCATATGCAAACTTGAGCCAAAAGAAAGTCATCCAACAGTCGTCATATTCCTCAAATCTTATAATTAATAAGTAAGCACTTCTCGCACCATCCAACACTTGCGAACCGGGATGGGCATATCCTCTGCACTGAACTACACGCCGTGCTGAGGATATGCCCATGCCGGCACTCACTCGGGAACATGATATTGAATATACTGCACACTTAATGCACACTATACGGCCAGTGAAATGTTCATCACGAAAGTGAAAAATCTTGATAAGTACCGCCCTGAGAAAGACGTAGGGTGACCTTACCCAAAAACCAAACATGTGTTGGCTGGTGCGAGAAGTGCTTACTGATTAACAAAAAGATTTGAGGAATATGGCGACTATTGGATGACTTTCTTTTGAACTCAAGTTTGCATGTGCTTGAAGCTCTTGTTTAATTTGTTGTCTAAACTGGGGATTCAGGTCGACATTCTTCCTCTCTTGAGCCCTGCATTAATTGTTTGCAATTGAACTAATTTGGATGCTGTGTTTTTGTGCACCTGACTTTCCTTATTCACCCTCATTAGCTCAACATTTGGACGGGAGCGAGCCTGGGCTTTTGGACAGGAAGAAGCTGGGCAAATTAACTCATACTTACTGAAAAGTCTCGTCTGATGGAGAGCAGTTAAAAATAAGCTCCAAAAAATCTTACAAATGTAGAGGTCTGGTGGCCCTAATCCAACACTCCTGGTGACTAGTGTACGACACCAGCAGCGAAACAAACCCAAACCCAATGTTAAGTCAGTCCAGAATGTCCAGAGGAATCTGTCTTTGTAGGTTCCTGTTGTGGCATAAGGGGCCCAGCGGCCCTGAGATCTACAAGGCTGAAACTGTGCTGCATAACATCAGGCAGTATATCAGCTGCTTTCCTCCCGGGTAGAGCTGTGACTCCAAACGATAATGCTATTAAGGGACTGCATCTGGAGCACCCCAATTTAACTGTTTTTGACCCCATCCAAAGGAAGGGCTCTGCACATGGGTTTTGAAAACCTATGAACACCTGGATGGTCTCCAGCACCCCTGGAATATTTGCTTTAGGGCACCCTCAGGGAGGTCCAGAGTCCCTGGAACCTTGCAGTGTCCTTTCTATCGCTCCATATGGTCATATTTAGGGGGAGCAAGAAGTGTGATGTAAAGGTGCCCCCCTGCTACTGAGAGTACATAGGTAGGAATGAAAGGGAAAAAGCAGTTTTTACATTGGCACACAAAGATGACTACTGGGCGGCGAGATTTCAGCTTTGATTGCAGACGCTTTGGGACTCCTCAGTGGTCCTCTGGGGAAGGCCACATGAATGCACCACATGAGGGGCAGAGGCATCTGATTTAAAAGAAAACCAGCATGCACTGAAGAGTACATTTGTAAAAATAAAATGGAAAAAGTGCATTAATATTAAATGCAGTTTAGCGGCCCATATTCAATACCCCAGATGCTCTTGCAGGGCTGTAAAAAAAGGTACACATTGTTCCTGTAATGCCTTCAGAGAATTGGGACTCCACAAAACAAATAGAATTGCATTGAAGTCCACCTAGGAGCAGGTAAAAGAGAGTGTCCTAGGGAAACTTTTGCACATTTTGCAAGTACTTCTAGAGCTGGGCTTTAGTCTTATAGTTCTAGGATGCTTGGACCTTTACCACTAGGTCCTGTGGTTCTTCTTTTGCCAGGTTAAATGTAGAAGAATGACACTTACAGAGGATAATGTTGAACATTCAGAATTTTATTGACGAGAATATTGTTGACAGTAAATCGCTACAGACCAGATGTGCGAACGCTTTTTGCATTCCTTAACGGGCTGAATAGCAGTTTCGGCCCGTTAAGAAATGTAAAACAGCCTTTACATATGTAGAAGGGATAAAAACCGGTCACAATTTGTCATTTCCACCCGGTAGAAATCGCAAAGTTCGACTGCTAATTAGGAAAGACAAATAGGGATTACTTATTTACAATTCCTAAAGCACATGTATAAGTGACCATAATTCCAAAGTCTATGATTGAAATGACTAGCAGTTTGTAAGAGCAAATAATTTGTTATAGGCTTTATTGGAGTCTAAAATTAAAGCAATGTGAAACTGCTTGCCACATATATCATATATGTTTAAATGCATATGCTGGTTATTTAAACACTGATTCCTTTATTGCCTCACAGATGTCTATTTTAGGGAGAAATCCCAGTCAAACTAACTTTGGTTATTGGAAATCGAATTATACTAAGAAAATAATGATCGTTTTTTAATAAAGTTTGAAAGCTGCATAATCAGAATTATCTAACAAAACTATGGCAATTACAGTACAAAAGAAATACATTCTGCAACATTTGAATAGTGATGGAAATACAAGCATCAACAGCTACATGAATGAATTGTCTAAACTGGTAGAAATGCAAAGGGTAACTTTCACTGGAAGAGACAGACTCAACTTCCTCAAGTGGAACCTGGGGCAATTCTTTAACTTTATTAATTAAACAAATAGTTACAAATGAATAAGCTGATATTATTGAATAATGCTATTGTTTTAACCGCATGCGCGCTGCGGCGATTTTCACGCTACGCGGCTTTGTTGTAAAAGCCGCGGTACATGACGAGCTCAGCTCGTCATCAGCGTGCGAGCGGCGCAACTGATGACGAGCTGAGCTCGTCATCAGCGCCGAAGGGGTTAATGATAAAATAATATTTAGATATTTTGCCTGCTGTGTAATATGACAGTCAGGTACTCCGTTCTGCAGAAATGGAATACTACGTAGTACACTCAGGCTCCGATCACCGGGCCTCAGGCTGTCTTTCCGCCTCTCCTTCTGACTTGCAGTCAGCCTCTCACAGTTGCCCCAACAGAGTATGATATTGTCCCAATGTGCAGCTTCGCACTCCGACCCCTGTACTGCCACTCCCTTGGGAATACCGGCCGTGACACGTCCCGAAGCAGAGGCTCATGCTGCCAACACGACAGAGAGGCCAAAAGTGTCTCCCTTCATGCCTGCGCCCTGCCCGAGGAGTCGACACACGTTACCTGGGGGGCGCAAACTCACTCTCCTCTCTTCGTCCAGCAGCTGGGCCTCCAATGCAGCTTTGTGAAATGGCAATGGCAGCTCGGGCCGGCATCTCCGCTCCTCCAGGACTGCCGATCCGGGCAGATTCAGTTACGAAGATCTCAGGCTGCCATGAAGCACACACAGCGTCGCTGAGTCTTTCTTCACTCTGGGTGCACGATCACTGGGTACTCCACACACAGGTCGCAGGCTGCACGAAGATCACGCGCACAGCGTCACTGAGACTCACTTTAATCCTGTATACATGATAAGGCAAATCCTCACGAAGGTCTCCCGGTGCACAGCGCACCCGCAGACAGCGGTGATGAGACTCACTTGGATTCCGGTGCACACAATAATAAGGCAAATCCTCGCGAAGGTCTCATGGTGCACAACACACCCACACACAGTGGCGATGAGTCTCACTTGGATTCCGGTGCACACAATAACAAGGCAAATCTTCACGAAGGTCTCATGGTGCACAACGCATCCGCACACCGTGGCCATGAGACTCACTTGAATTCCGGTGCACACGATAACAAGGCAAATCCTCACGAAGGTCTCACGGAGCACAATGCACCCGCACACAGCGGCAATGAGACTCACTTGGATTCCGGTGCACACGATCACTGGACAATCCTCACAAAGGGGTTCATGCTGCACAAAGCACACGCACACCGCATCCCTGAACCTTGCTTGGACTCCAGGTGCCCCCGATCTCAGGTCGATCCTCCTGAAGGTCTCAGGCTGCCCAAAGCACACAGCGTCTCTGAGACTCACTTGTACTCCAGGCGCCTACGATCACAGAGCAGCTCTTACCATGGTCTCAGGCTGTAACAAGCATGCACACACAGTGCTGCTGAGACTCTCTTGGAAACTTTTGTGTTCCTGTGTTTCTGAACAGGGAGCCAGCTCACCTCGGGCCCTTGGGGATAAGTTACTTCAGGACACAGCACACAGCAATGTCCTTCAAGCAGGGGGACACAGCACCCAGCAATGTCGCTTTAGCCTTTCCTTGGTTGAAACAGCAAACTGCAGGCCAGCCCCAGATCACACAGAAAGGGTCAGTCCTATCCTTCAGTCTATTCAGTTGTTTCTTCCTTGGCAAAGGTCCTCTTGACCACGAATTAGCTCCAGTCTTGTTCACACTTGATCAAGCCATTCTCCAAAGTTCAGGGGCTTCAGCTCTCATAGTTATACCCAACAGCTTTGACTGTTTTGTGTTTCAGGGGGCACTGACCTCTGTTCAAACCAGTTCTTGGTGCCTCCCTGCCAGTGACACCTTTCTTCCTTCAATTAGTGGAGGTCTGGATTCTCAATCACTCAGCAGGAGATGGGACAGTTGTTTTATAGAAGCAACCCAGGCCTCTTCACCTCTAGGGGCTTCTCCTCCCCCTACACTCCACATGCAGGTCAGTCTGATGCCTGTTGCTGTCTCACCTCCTCCCCTGGGTCAAGACATTCCTCAGATCCTATCGCTTTCAAATCCAGACAGTCAATCCACAGCCAGGCAGAGACACACAGAAATGTCAAAGCACAAAAACTACTAAACTTCTAAAAGAGTGGCTTCTGAACACACAATACAAAAACCACCTTCTTAAAAATGTGTTATTACATTGTGAGTTCAGACATACTAGACTTCGCCTTTCCCTCTTAAGCCTTTGGGAAGATTTGGAAAACATATTACACAGCCTTCCCATTCTATCCTATGGGCAAAATGGACTTTCCACAGTGAAAAACGAAATGGAGATTATTTCACTGTCAGGACATGACACACACCTTAGTACATGTCCTACCTTTCACATGCACTGCACCCTGTCCAGGGGCTACCCTGGACCTACAATAGGGGTGTTTGATGTGCATAGAAAGGTAAAGGGTAAAGTCTGGCAAGTGAATGCACTTGACAGAACAACATGGCAGTTTAACAGACTGCGCGCAGGCCCTGCAATGGTAGACCTGAGTTCCTTTTGTTAATGCTACATGTGTGGGTGGCACAAATAGAGCTGCAGGCCCACTAGTTGCATTTGCATTACCAGCCCTTGCATACATAGTGCACTTTACTAGGGACTTTATTATTAAGGCAAACATACCAATCATCGACAACCAATTACCATTACTTTGCACAGGGAATAATTACACTTTGACACTGATTAGCAGTGGCAGTGTCCAAAGCATCTAAGTTGGAAACACCATGTCAGAAAAAAGGTCTAGGGGGAAAGCAAAAAGTTTAGTGACTTTAGCCAAAAAGGGCCAAGTCCTACAATGTATATACATGATGTGTGCATTTTGAATATGTGAACCAACTTAAACAAGTGCCAACTGGTCTTTTGGAATTATATGGCCTTTTTCCATGAATCTGCATTTATCCCAGTCTGAAAAACAAAACGAGGTTTCCACTATGTTTTAGCTTAAAGTGTGGGCAAGTATATCTAATAACGTGTCAAACCTAGTCACCTGCAAACAGATTAAGATGAGGTGAATTTTTTTTCTTCATATTTTCATACATTTTAAATGCATATACGTTTTAAAAATTTCAAAAGGAAAAGGGAAGAAGAAATTAAGCAGTGACTCGTTACAGGTGTAAAGTAGAAACACAGCAGTGGGCGAACCCATGCGAAAGCTGTATTAAATAGAGTTCATCATTTCACACAATTTTATAACAAAGTCAGAACAAGAACACTTGCTGCCGTTTTCTCAGCCCACGAGTATATGCAATAGGATAATTTTTCTCCTCCTTCTGCTATAATTTGCATGAAGACCACAACAGTCATATAACCTGTCACTTCCTATCATGTGCCTTTCCACCAATAAAATCAGTTTATCCCACCCTGATTTGTTTGTTTTTATGGTATCAGTTCCTCAAACACCAGTTTAGTGACTGCAGCTATTGAGCTGATTCCACATCAAATAATGTAATCTATTTTTTAAAAAATGTAGAGGTTTATATAGCACAAACTAGACCCGAGGATATCAGGTATCAGAGCGCTTTACATGAGCACCAGTTTCGTTACAGATGGACACATTCATTTTTGGTAGGCATGGGGAGATTACGTGATTTGCCCAGATCACAGGATGTTGAGCGTCGTTGCCGAGACTCAAACCCGGTCCCCACTTTCGAGGTTAATCGCTCTAGCCTTAAGGCTACTTCCTCTGCCATGAATTTACTGAATATGTATAGCTGACTACAATTATTTGACTGATGCCTCATCAGATAATTTCATCTTGGAATGCATTGATTATATGTAGCTGACTGCAATTATTGGGCTGATGCCACATCCGATAATTCCATTTAGTAATGTATTAAATACATACCATCATTAGAACTTAAACAAAGGTATTAGCTTCATACATTATATCTTTCAGCTTCTCTGGAGCAGAGTCGGTGCCAGTTATCTGGTCAGTACATTTCTGCTAAGCTTTCTTTTTTCTTGGATTATTTATTGAATATATATGAATATTTATAGGGTGCACTCAATAACTAGATTGTCTCTGGGTGCCATGGACATACATAATTTATAAAATATGATTTAGAAACAGTGAGGGATGCACTCTTCAGGAATGATAGCAGACTTATTTTGTGACTAGAGGGGATTACACTGCCTTAGGTTTGTTTTTGATCCCCCAGTTGTAAGACATTCCACAGCGCTGGGCCCGCAAAATAGAACCTGCGCTCTTCTTTCCATTGTTTGTATGCTTATGCACTGTCAATAATCCTAAATAATCTGATTTTAAAGTTCTGGTTTGGAAGTTTTTCTTGAAGGTATTTTGGATCAATACTTTAATGGATGCTGTACTAGCCTCAGGAATTTAAAATTGTTGTTTGGCCACTGCTGGCCAATGTGAATATTTAAGGCCAGCAGAGCTAGTTTTAGTTTTCTTGATGTGGACCGAGAATGCTGCAGTATTTTGAACTATCCAATGGAGAACTAATTGATACTGAGGGAGTCCCTTCAACAGAAGGTTAGTGTTTTCTAGCTTACAATTTTTCACTACTAATATTTTATAGTGATTTTCCATTACCATTGTTCGATTTACCATAACTGAGCATGTTCACAGATGTCATGAAATGTTATAAGCATTAATAAAGGCCAAGAAGTGGTGGCCAAGTGAATGACGAATGTCTCTTTGCAGGCTAAAGCTAAACAAAGCCAGAGAGTGCTTCTAAAGAGCAGGAACGTTAAAGCATGCAATCCAGAGAAAAGGGCTACAGTCTCCAGAGCTGTCTGGACTTTTCACCACCTTTAACAGATAACAACAAGGTGATGAATGGAATGCTTGAATTAATCTCAACCACAGGCAATCAGTTGAGCAGAATTTCAACCATCCTTTTTTGCCCACCCTGCTACCTCAGTTTGGACCCAGCTATTTGCAAATCAGTCTTCACCCCGCACCATTGGGAACAGTTCAACCCAAACTGCCAAGCCAGGTCCTCCATGAACCAGAATACAAGGAACCTAGGGCTGGTTGTGCCCTGATAAGGGCTCATCAGCATGGTATAGCTTGATTCCAGTGGCACAGCAAGCCCGGGACCCATGTGTGGGCATATATGTGGCCCCAAATAATTCTCCTCCATCTTGTGAATTGCAGCCCACCTGTGCCCCAGATTGCAGTGAGCAGAGTTCAGGAAGTGGTAAGGCAACAGACTAGTGCTGTCTCTTCCCAAAACAAAAATTGTTTAAAAAAACGATTTTTCCTTTCTGTGATTACTGTCTTTGCATGTGGTTGTTACAGTGTAAAATTGCAATTTTGACCTGCCTGTGATTGCATATTTTATCATCTGTTTTGTGTTTTAAACTTGTGGTTTTCCCTGCCCATGATTGCTTGCATTAAATGTGTTGAATTGTGGGATCTGCAGTCCAACCTCTGTAGTTTGTCCCTCTCATTCCTTGGTGACAAATCTGTTTTCCCTCCAAATTTCTCCTTTGCTCTGTGCTAAGACCTGTGTGTTAAAACAGTGCACCCCAGCCACCATTTAGTGTTCACAAGCCAGTGAGGCCAGCCCCCCACCCCCCAGCAACTGGAATATTCTACATCAGAGGGTGCTTCTGTGAGCTGTTTAAACTGTATTTACTGGGGCCTGTGCACTTAGTTTTTTGGCCAGCAGAGGGAGTAACGTTTTATTCAAACAGTATTGTTAGATTTCGAGTTAGTGAAGACTTTACCTGCAGAAGCCCTACGTGTGGATTGAGCCTGTCTGTCTCCTAGGAGATTCTGAACAGGAGAAGCAGCTTCCAACTCCCTGGCCAGCAAACCTTGCCTGAGGTCGCTGGGACCTTATATGGTCTGCTAGTGTTTGGCACATGTGTACACTGATTGGTGGTTGTATCTTGTTTTTCTATTGGGTTAGGGTTACTGTCCTCATTGGTTGGGTAATTCAGGGTTCTGATTGGTTTCTGGGTCTGATTCAATCATTGTAGGGTTGGCACTAGGGCTAGGGTAAGAATTTCTATTGGAAGTAGGGACTAGGGCTTCCTATGTTATTGGTTGTTGGGAGTAGGGTGGGACTAGGGTTAGGGTTAGACCTTTAATTGGAAGTAGCTATTTAGGGCTTCTGGTGTGATTGGTTGTTGGACTAGTTGTGGGACTAAGAGTAGGGTTAGGCTTTCTATTGGAAGAAGGGACTAGGGCTACCTGTACCGTTGGCTGCTTGGACTTAGATTGGGACTACTGGTAGGGCTAAGGCTTTCATTGGACATAGAGATCAGGGTTTTTGAACTGATTGGGTGCTTGGACTAGGGCTAAGATTGGCAGTAAGGTCCTGGTCTCCTATTGGTTCTAGATTTTAGGGCTAGTGTTGTGATTGGATAGTGTTAGGGTTAGGTTTACCATTGGCTGAAGGGGTCATCTGATTACTAGGGCTATTAAAAAGGCCAGGCTTAGGGCGTCTCAGCCCGGGCGTCTAGGCTAAGGGCGGAGAGGACAAGGGTAGTTGCCTGTTTGAGCCTGTTAAGGGCGGAGAGGACAAGGGTGGTTGCCTGTTTGAGCCTGTTAAGGACGGAGAGGACAAGGGTAGTTGCCTGTTTGAGCCTGTTCGAGACTTGTCAGGACTAGGGCCAGAAATGCTGCCTTTTTTCTCATTTAGCAATACCCCAAACTCCATTTTACTCATCCAAAAGCCTCCTCCTATTGCTAAGACCTAAAAAAAAAAAGAAAAAAAATCTTTTACTCTTTTATCCCTCCACTATCCTTTTCAATCAAAATTAACAGACTAGCATGTTAACTTCTCAAATTCCATATTAAACTATACTAATATACTACCCAAATAACTGAATAACATATCCACTACTCAAATTACTTCATATTTTTTTTACTATACTAATTTTCAACAGTAATCCTTTATGGGTTCCGGAGTGGCGTGCTACTCTCCAGAAAAGTGATTCAACACCCAACAGGGGTAACAAGTGCTATATGAATGCAAATCTTTCTTCCCCTTTTATCCCGCCGCTATACTTCTCACTCCAAGTAACTGACTAATATCCACCACTGAAATTACTTCATATTTCACCATATTAATTCACCGCTAATCCTTTGTAGGCTTCCTGAATAGCGTGCATCAACAAGCGCTATATAAATACAAACCTTTGTCCTCCTCTATCCTTCTGCTATAATTCCAAATCCAAATAACTGACTAACCTAGCCACCACTTAAAATGTACTTGCATGTTTCACTATATTAATTCAACACTAATCCTCTGTGGGTCCCGGAGTAGCATGCTACTTGTCGAAAAAGCGCTTTGACGCCTCGTCAAGGGGAGTAAGCACTAAATAAATGAAATTACAATACAATACAATACAATCTGTAACAACAACAAGGTGATGAATGGAATGCATAAGGTAATCAAAGCCACTGTGGTCCTAAGCAATTGCCAGTGGCTAAGATTAGTTCAAGCTTTCCATCCATCACCGTGTTGTTGTTGTCGGTAAGGGGTGGCATAAAGTCCAAACAGCTCTGGATAGTGTGTCCTTTTTTTCTGGGTTGCATGTGAGTTCCTGCTTTTCAGAAGTACTGCTTGGCTCTGTTTAGGTTTTGCCTGAAAAGAGTCATTCTCTTGGTCACTACTTCTAGGTCTTTATTAACACTTGTAACATTCCATGGCACCTATGGAAATGCTCAGTAATGGCTAAGACAGAACAGGCAAGCAGAAAAAGATCATTGACCTTAAATGGCAAAAAAGCTCTTCAAAATAATTTAGTTACTAACTACCAATTTCCTACTTGCTCTACAAAGGCATCAGAATGAGTTTCAGACCACTACAATGTGTATGTTAATTGTATCATTCAAGCTGCTGAGCGCTTTGTTTTCCTGAAGGAGTAATTTGTTTTCCAGAGAAGAAAAGCAAGGCTCTGTTTTAGCAAATCGTTTGCAACAGCAAAAACTGTCGGTCTTATGACTGTGCTTCATGTCTACCATACAGATCAGCTCCAACTGATGCAATAAGCTTTTCAGAGATTCTGAAGTTGAGTTCTAATATTCAACAATTTCTGCTGTTGTAAATTCGCAAAAATAAAGGAATTAGTGATTTTCAATAGGCGTGGCTCCTGAATATCAAGTAGAGGATATTGTGGACAAAATTTCAAAAGGTAAGTATGTATAGATTTTCCATACTTAACTCAGTGTCTGTGTACCTTGCTGACATATAGGTTGTAAAGATACATAGATGAGGTGTTAAGAATAGTAAATCTAAACTTACCTCTGTGCACTTACCATTCAGTATTTTGCCCCGCTATTGTCTGTCTCTCTTCCTTAATGGCTTTAACAATAGCCATTTAGTGTTCTGTTTCTTTCAGGATCTACCTTATTCACTCTCCTTTTTAATTTTAATGTGAACCCTTAACCCAAACGTAGCTATTGGGTTAGAACTTCTACATGTATGTAGATTGTCCTCACCTACACAATATCTAAAAGGTATGAGTCTATCTAGGAGTTGGTGAGAAGCCACTAGGTAAAATGTGAGGCAGGCAATGAGGTTATGCATAAAAGGGAGATCCAACCTCTTGCTTGAAAAACATTTTGCCCACTGCTGATTACTGTGAACGTTTTTCTCAAACTGAAGGCAAATTGAATTAGATCTCTGCTGTTAAGCTAGCTGTATTTGTAGAGCACCCTATCACCCAGGAGGGTATTCTGGGGCTGAAGACAAGTGCAGGTCTAGCCTAGCTAGGCCTGGCAAATGGCTGTCTGTGAAGAGTCAAGTTTTCAGCTTCTTGCAGCACTCAGGGATGGAAGAGGTGGTTCTGATGTGTAGTGGACGGTTTTTCCAGGCTTTAGGAGCAGTGTAGAGGAAGATATGACCACCGGCTCTGGGTCTGTGTATGCATGGGTTGAAAGTGAGCAGGAGTCCAGCCGAGCAGAGGTGTCTGATGTGTTTCTGGAAGAAGATTTTGAAGTAGGTCTAGCCCATGTTGTGTAGGAACTTGAAAGTGTGTGCAGAATTTGAACTGGACTTGTTTGTCTAATGGGAGTCCATGTAACTCTCTGAGGTGTAGTGTGATGTGCATGCAGCAAGGTAGGGTGAGTGTTACTCAGGCTGCTTAGTTCGTTGTCTTGGACTGACACTTTGAGTTAGTTGTTGTTCTTCATTCCAGCTGAGGACATTAAGAAGAGTTTTACCTTTTGGTAATTAACCAGGTGAGGAAATAAATGGAATTTGCCAGCATTATTGGTTTGCTTCCGAACTAGCAAGATTATATTCGAAAATGTAGCCAGCTCCTTCAGAACCATGTATTTAGGGCAGTAACAGGCATGGATCCATTTTCCCATGCTTGGCTTCTACTTGTAGCCTTACATTGGGTATCTTTTAAGGCACTTATGTATGTATGTTTGCATGTGGTATTTGCAATTTGCAAGCTAGTCAAAAAGCATCAGAGCTCTGTACAGAGCCAAATGCAAGTATAGTGCTAATCAGTGATTGGCATGGAAGCTGAATTCTGATATTGGAAGTGGGCTGTGTCTTTGTTGTGATGTAGTGTTTTTTTAAAGTGGTGAGCCTATTACTTTTACGGCCCGGTGTACTAATCATTAAATGTTTCATTGGCACTCTCCATGAATCCTTTACAAGCGCATTTTACCATTCTTACCAGGGAGGTTACTGTTTTCCTTTGCTCTTAGTCCTCTGACTTTTATCAGATTTCAAAATACTCATCTGCAGGGTAGAAATTTCTCTTTCAAAGTAGCATCCCCATAGAACCAACTTTATGATAAACTGTGTTCAGTTCCCATACCCAGTAATTTTAAGAAAGGATTTAATATTATGAACAAAAATATAATTCCATGGGATGTAGGTTTTCTCAGATCAACTCTTTTAAAAATGTCGGGTCTCTTGTTGGCAGAGGTCTGCATCCCGTCCAAGTAGGGGCCACCTCCCTAGTCAAGGTAAATTAGCCACACATCCTAAATTAACCGGTGCCCATCCTCTCATAGCTTGGCACAGAGCAGTCAGGCAACTCAATGAAAACATCACAATAAGACTCCACACATGTTTACAAAAATAGAAAATATGTATCTGAGTACAACAAGACCAAAATGAAAAAAAATCAATAAATAGAAGTCAAAATATGAATTTTTAAAGAATAAACAAAAAATAGTGCTTAGAAGTCAGTAGCTGTCAAAATGTTATTTGTAAAGGACCGATGCAAAGTCAAAGTTCGGGCTGACCTTGATGAGGGTAGGCAGCTTACTGAACCCAGACAGGTCCTGCTGAAGTAATACCTTGGATGGAGCTTTGATCAATGTCGAGAGTCTACTGCATCATCAATGAGCCACGCAGAGAGGGTCCTGCGTCCTTGTCAAGCTCTGTTGAAGGGAATGCAAAGCTTCATCATTGAGACTTCTGAGTCATCTTAGAGCCATCCTGGCTGTGAATTATTTGTCATCGAAAAACGTTGTAGTGGCACTGCAGCAAAACGTTAGGGCAATGTGTTGCTTTTAAAAGACATTATCTACAGAACCCACTTCTGAGGCCCAGGATTGGAGGGGGCACCTCAGGCAAGGGTAGGACTTACAGATGGCAGAGTCCAGTAGCATCAGCAGGATTGCAGGGAGTCTTTCATGTCCCTGAGACTATATAAAAGAGGAGGCAAGTCAGCAAGCACTTGGAATCACTCTGGGTACAAGTGAGACGGTCCAGTCCTTGCCCACAGCAGGGCAGAGATCATCAGGCAGCAGAGCAGCTCAGCAAAGCAGATAAACCATTCCTCAGAACAGTCAGTTATAGCAAAGTGGTAATCATTTCAGTACAGCAGTCTTTACTCCAGCAGAGTTCTTCCCAGGTCCAGCACTGTCCTGCTTTGATAGGGCCAGAACCCTGGTAATTATACCCAAAAGTTCCTTTAATGTGGGGGTGACTTCGAAGGAGTTCTCTGAAGTGCCCAAGGATCTCTTTCAACACATCCCTGGCCCCAGATCATTGAGGTGTAAGTCAGCCCTTTGTGTAAAGGCAGGAGACAACCTATTCAGATGTTAGTGTGAGTCAGCTCTCCCCCTTTCTACTCAGGAAGACTATCAATATGCAGAGGAATACAGATGTATCCCCTGTCACACCCAGCCAGACGTTTATTGAAAACAATATTATTATGTTCCCCAGCACATGCTTATGACAATCAGTTTGAGGATAATTCCAGCATTTAGTTCAGATCCACTTCTTTTATTGTTCTTCTTGGTAAATTCCTTTGTTCTCAGCCTACATGTGTTTTGTTTCAATTATCGTAACCTCTTCAGGGCTCTCCTTTCCGTGAGCAAAAAAGCAGTCAGTCCGGTGATTATTTCACGCCGGATGAGAATATTCCCTTCCAGTATCTGTAATTTAATAGTATGGTTCCTAAAAACATATCATGAATCTAATGACGTAAAAATCCCTTGCTTCCACCTCTTAAGGTCTGTCATTCTGACCAATCACTCCCAAGAGATATGCAATGACCTCTGAGTTGGTCCCATTCATAGTATTTCTAGCGCCTTAGTATATAATGATAACTCTGCGAGTACACCGAGTTGTTATGCATATATTGTGTCCCCCTACTACAAAACAATTCTTCGATGGTGGGTGGTCTTTAATAAGGTAGTGGGGCCATAAAGGGAAGCTCACAGTATAATTTGAGAACAATCACTAAGCACATGCAGTGCCTAAGGGTAGAGAGAACCACCCCGCTCTCCAAAACGTGGCCTAGGCCAACTAAACAATGTTATTACATTCCCCAGCACATGCTTATGACATTCAATTTGAGGATAATTTCAGCATTTACTTCAGATCCACTTCTTTTTTTGTTCTTCTTGGTAAATCATTTGTTCTCAGCGAACACGTGTTTCGTCGCAATTATCGCAACTTCTTCAGGGCTCTCATTTCTGTGAGCAAAAAAGCTATCAGTCTGGTGATTATTCCACACAATGAGAATATTCCCTTCCAATATCCGTAATTGAATACGTGTGGTCCCCAAAAATGTTTCAAAAATCTATTGCCGTAAAAATCCCCTGCTTCTTTCATTCATACCAATCACTCCTAAAAGATATGCAAATGACCTCTGAGTCGGTCCAATTTGTAGTACTTCTAGCTCTTTAGTATAAACTATGGAGCTAGAAATACTAGCTTGAAATACTATGAATTGGACTGACTCAGATGGGGAGATATATAACATTTGTCTTAGAGACATTGCAGCTATAGCTGTCATGTATTAATGATGTAGAGGCATTCCAAGTTGATAAAGCCTTTTTTTGCATTACTACTGGCAACTCTGCCTGATGCGCTGAGTTGATCACGTCTGACCATCTTGCATGCGGTGTCCACTAATATAATCTTGTCTGATGTGGTCACTACTACAACACTAATATTATCAGTAGCTTGGCATGATTTTCTTTGAACATAAGTAGCTCCCATTACAAAAACGGTTGGAGAACTCTATATACACAGCATAGGCTCCTCATAAAACCTTACAATTGAAAATTCCGAGACTTATTCCAAAGTTCAGAGATATATATAGTCTGCTCGAAAATTGGGCATGTATTTTTTACAAATATTTAAAACTTCTCAGATAAATAGGGCAAGATTAAAAATATCTGGAGATCATGAGTACACATACAGCATATTTAAAGCTCAGTTTAACTTATTAGGACACAGGAAAATCCTCGAAAATAAAGGAGATATACACGCAAATAAGATCACAGCCCCAGAAGAAATTGCAATATCACCAAAAAAATGGTCTGAGTGCGTGAAGACTGTGAAACAGCCACGGTGTCTGCGGCTCACTGTAGTCTGGAAAGCTAATGGATAATTTGTTAAGTAATGATTCAAGGGTCATACTCACAAAGGGCTGATAGGAGAATGCTATGCACAAAACATTTAGGCCTTCACTCTGTTTTGAGAGTAAGCCCGAAACAGGAGTAAATAACTAAACTGTTATTATAAATTTGAAGGGAATACTGAAACTCCCAATTTTTCACCCAGGCCAAAAAAACAGGTAACGTGTGGGTCACAAATGTCCTGAAATTACTGCAGACATTCCTCATTTTGCAGGGTAAAACTTTGAGTACCACGGTATCCTTGTAGCCATAATTTGAGCTTTTTTGGCAACAAAAAATAAAAAAATGTGGTCTTGTTTTAAAGCCTATCAGCAGCTGGTGGAACAGCAGCTGCCTGCAGGCGAATACCTAGCAAGCCAATAGGAAGAGTCTGTGATAGGAGCACCTTGCACAATCAAATGAATTACAATCAAGATTTTCTTACATAAACGGCATCACTCACCCAGGTTCTATCTGAAAGGTATAGCTTGTGAGCTTGGTGTGTTGGTGGTTTTAATGAATGTTACATATTATATTTGTTTTGAAACTTGTACATGATGATATCATTCTAATGTTTATTTTCACCTTTGTTAAGATTGGGCTTGTTCTGGGCTTCTTTAATTAGGAGCCACCCTTGTTAGGAACCTTTATGAAAGATACATGCACATCTTGTCTTGTATTTTACACATACAAAGCAACACAACTGCATGCATCCGCGCACAGAAAAGCACACCTACAGACACCCAGGCACTCAGACCTACAAAAAACATATATCCTTGCCCGTGCAGAGTTAAGCAGACATTAAGTATACAGACTAACATATAGACAGGCACAGATGCGCCCAGACAAATAGTAATCAAGATACATAAACACACCATGCATGCATGCACATAGTGATAACACACACGCATGCACTGCTATACACGGACAACTCTTACAGTCAACATACAAAATATGCATAAAGAACATACAGTTGCACACAACACACAGCCAGCTAAACAGCTACGGAGATAAATGCCCATATAATAAACTTGACCTTTCATACATAAACCACATGCATTCAAAGTTTCATAGATACGGACAAAAACACTTAGATCAACAGAAGTGCATGCAGAAAGGCCCAAAAGGTAATTGAGACCCTGGAATTGCAAAACACCCATTCTACTATGGTCCACCTAGCCCCTACATTTGAGAATGTCTAGTACCCATATAGCTTACACTAAAGTTGGCCAGATTGCTCCATGTATGGGGAATGCCACGTATTGTGTACTAGGCTACCTTATACAAAATATTGTTTTCATGCTTATTGGTCAATTGAAACAAAGGAAAGCTACAACTTACAAAATGCACCAATTTGCTAAACGAAATTTCAAGAAAAAAATATATTATTCTGTGTGTACAGGCTAATCCTGAAATCACAGATACACCACACTCCGCATGTTTTAAGGCTCTCTATTACTATTTTACATGTTTATGTAAATTTGCTGTTTGACATTGACAGTATCACTTTGTTAGACCTGGCATCCTTGGCGTGGGTTTTCCCTGTATTTTTGCCTTTGGCTCCTGTGTTTTTACTGTGTGTTGCACATTGTTTTTGCTGGTCTAGATGCTTTGGGCACTTTGTCACGGTGTTCAGTGCCAAAAAGCAAGTGATCCCTCTGTAAATTGTTGTCATGGATTAGTGTTTCCATAATTGACCTATTTGGTTATCTGTTAAGTCCATAGTACAGTGCATTGTGTGTACCCAGGGCCTGTAAACCAAATGATGCTAATGGGTTTGCAGCACTGATTGTGCCACCCACCACCATCAGCCTTGCAAAAGGGTCTCAGGCCTGCCATTGCAGTGTCTGTGTGCAGTCTGGTACAGCCATGCCGACCTGGCAAGTGCACCCACTTGCCAGGCCCTAACCTTTCTGTTTCTTACATCTGATTCATCACTCAGGTAGGCCCAAGCTACCCCTGTCGGCTGGGTGTAGTGTATGTGAAAGGTAGGACATGCCCTGGTGTGTGTGACATGTCCTGATAGTGAATTACTGCCAATTTCGTTTTTCACTACTGAAAGGTTATCTGTCCCATACGATAGAATGGGAGTTCATTTATAACATACTAGCAGCCCGTCCCGACGTTGTCCGGGAGCAAACATGGCTTAGGGCCCCCGCCCGCCCTGACGTTGTGCAGTATTATGCCTCTATGTTTACTTTGTACGCTTTTGTAGCCTGCCCACGTCACTGCCCATGTCACTTTTTCCTCCTGTAATGCCCCGTTTGGTACCTTCTCCCGATTGTCATTTTAGCTTTAAGCTGACCGCTCCACTTTGTACGCTTTTGTAACCTGCACACGTTTCTTTTTCCTCCTGTAATGCCCCGTTTGGTACCTGCCCACGTCACTGCCCACGTCACTTTTTCCTCCTGTAATGCCCCGTTTGCTACCTTCTGCCGATTGTCATTTTAGCTTTCAACTGACCGCTCCACTTTGTACGCTTTTGTAACCTGCACACGTTTCTTTTTCCGTTTGGTACCTGTGGCTCGCTCACCGCTTCTCTCCGCCGCCGCTCCTCCCTCACGTTTGGTTTGCTCACTGCTTACTTGGCGCCCTACCTCATCCGCCGCTCACCGCTCCTCCCCGCCACCGCTCCTCACTGCCTGCTCGCCGATCCTCACCGCCTGTCCCCCGCTCATGTCCGCTGCTCCTCCGCTCGTCACTGCTCCTCCCCGCGCTGATCTCCGCCGCTCCTCGTCACTGCTCCTCCCCGCGCTGTTCTCCGCCGCTTCTCCCTGCGCTGATCTCCGCCGCTCCTCGCGCTCATGTACACCGCTCCTGATGTAAGCACGCACGTCGCGGCCAGCGCTACTTTGAAGGGACTACTTTTTTTTAACTTATATTTTTTAAATAACATATTTATTTTTAATTTATATAGCCTATGTCCATAAGCACACCCTGAGGATTACAACTATGTATCGGGTGTGTGGATTGGCGCTGTGGTTCCTGAGTTTACCCGCCTCAAAGCCTCAAAGTTCTTCCTTTATAATAGTAGTATAGATAAATATACCTTCCCATCGGGACGAGATGGGAAGATAACATTTAGTATGCCTGAACTCAAACTACAAAAGATGCATCTTTTAGTAAGGATGATTTTTTACATTCTGTGTTTGAAAATACCACTTTTAGAAAGTAGGTATTTTCTTGCTTAGCCATCCTGTGTGCGTCTGCTAGGTTTGTGTATTGATTGTCCGGCTTCGGAGTGACAGGGGCTGGGGCTGTGCATTCTGTTCAGACAGTCACACGGAGGGGTGAGGTGTGTCTTGCTTTTCCAGGGTGAGTCTGGGCTGGGCTGAATAGCCCTGGCTGCATTCAGAGTAGGGGCGGAGATTTCTTTCACACCTCAATGGGCCTGGTCTGCCTGGGACAATGCTGTCTCCACCTACTGCCAAGAAGCTGCACCAGAGAGGACAGAACTGATTTTGGCTAGGCAAAGAGCTTCTCTGCCACTAGAGAACAAATACATTTATTCTATAAAAAGTGGGGTACAGACCCCAGACCTTTAGATTACTTCTGGAATTTAAGAGGTATCTTTGCCAAAGAGAAGAGCTGGAGAAATTGAAAGAGAAGTACTGCCCCTTTGCTGTATGCTGTTTGTGGGTTGGCTTGCAGTAGGTAGCTGTTTCTACCAAGGAGAGGATAAAGACTGTGCTATGTCTCCTGTTTGAGGAAGATCTTCAAGGGCTTGAAGTAGAGCTTGCCTCCTGTTCTGAAGTCTCAGGGATACAAAGACTTCACCACCAGCTCCCCTGAACTTCCTTGCTGGGAGTTCTGACCAGACAGGTGGTGGCTGTTGCTGAATTGAGTCTCTAGAGGATGTTCTTGTAGTTGGGAGCTGGAAAAGAAACGCAACATCAAGAAGCGCAACGCATCAACATTTGTTTCCAACACATCGCTGAAGAAACCAATGCAGCGCCTGCCTGTGGCTCAAAAAAACGCTGCATGCCGCATCGAGTGCACCGATCTAGAAAGGCCGAGATCACTGCACTGACTGCAATGCAGGCCCTGCTGTGGGGTTTCAAGAACCAATGCATACTCGGACCGTGGCTGAAGAAACAAACTCAGTGCTGTTGCTGCACCTGCATCGATAACTGACGTATGGCCGATCATCACGCATTGCACCTGGGTGCCAAGTCTATGAGAACGCTGGGGCCGCAGTAAGAAACCGACGCACCACATCCCTTGCTTGGCAGTAAGGAACCGATGCATCACCTCCCCTGGAGTAAGGAACCGATGCATCACCTTCCCTGTGGCTGTTTTTGTTAAAGATTGTGACGCATCCAAGGAACTTTGTGTTGAAAGTGTCACAACTATAGTTTGCAAAAGACAGAACTGTTTCTACCTTTTAAAAGTTATATTTAGATTACTGTTTTGTGGATTTTGGCCATTTTCGTCTTGTTTGGTTCAGATAAAAATTACGTGTTTTTCTAAACTGGTATGGTGTCCATTTGTGGTGTTATCACTGTATTACTCTATGTGTACACAAATGCTTTACACACTGCCTCTGAGGTAAGCCGGTCTGCTCGTGCCAAGCTACCAAGGGTTTGAGCAGGGGTTATTTTAGAAGTGTATCCCCCCTTACCCTGACTAGGAAGAAGGGTGCCTGCTTGTACAAAGGTGCAAACCGTTGCCAACTAGAAACCCCCATTTCTAACACACTTGTTTTCATGTTCATTAAAACTGCATGTTTAACATATTGGTGTTTTTCAAGATTATGGATGAAAAATTACTGGCCCTTAATTGTTTCGTGTCAATACAGGAGTTTAACAGCATCCATCTATAAAAGTAGTAGATACAACATTAGCATGATGCAGCAGCCCAACCCTTGCATCTAAGAAATTATGTTTTGCATGAGCACTAGTTTAAATAGATTCTGCCGTCCAATTCTACTGACCTGCGACGCCCACTGCCCCTGCTACTCAGAGTTTACATTAAAGTAGTGGTCTTAAATCTATAAGTAATGGCCCAAACTGGGGTCCTTTCACAAAGCTGATCAAGCCCTCGGACTTAACATGGAAGCGATATACAATTGCCTCAGGAAAGAAAATATGTTGAAAAGAAAAAGGAAAATGCAGTAATTTAGAAGCAAAACTGCTGTGTCAAAACACAAAAATATTGTACCTAAATAAATGGTACACTTTTACATTCTCTATGCAAATAAGAATGTATAAAAATAATTGTGAGCATATTCACATATCCACTGGTCTAGCAAAGCTATCTATTTACCTTTTTTGGCACTAAGATCAATACAATTCACACTCCCAAATTCTCATTTACCATACCAGGACATTTGGAATGGTAATGAGAGGTTTCACACCAAGGGGTCTCTTAGGAATCAATTAACCGGTGTGGATTATTACATCACCTAATGGCTTTCATTTTATAGGCTTCAGGAGCATGAAAGGCTTGCGTTACCTGCGGATCTTTTTTTTAACCTGTGACCAAGGAGTCAAACACCGATCCCTGCATACAATAATCCACCGAGCCATCATTGATTCTTAGTGCTAGCATATCCTCCACAAATCTAATTGACACAATAATTATGACATGGGTCGATAACACAAACTACAATGTGCTCACTGAATGCCTGATGGGCTAAATGCTCTCGATTGCATTTAATGCTTTCCTGACTGTGGGTATCTGTACTTTGAATTTAGTATGCCTGAATGAAGCTGCTGACGTCCACTCTGCATGCATTTCTGTTAGGTTGCACCTCTGTGCTTATGTGGTTTGTATCGTCCTGTCAAGAGTGACAGACTTGCTGACAACCACATAGAGCTATGCTCTGTGTTCTAGGCACGCATTTTATAACGCAAATGTTATAGTCTCTATAGAATTTTTCTTTCATTGCACACAACTGAATTTGCTGTTTTTATTTCATTCAGGCACTGCTCAATATTTCTTCTCAGCTTTGCTGTTTTTCACAAAGATGACAGTCTATCAAAGACATTGTTCTTTTGGGCATTGCTGAACTTTTCAAGACTATTTACAGATGTTTCATGTTTCGCTTTACTTTAATATGAGACGATTGAATGGGGATAAGGGCCCACATGCATCAATCTAGGATTTTGCATTTCTTAAATAGCGAAAAATAAGGAATCGCTATTTAGGAAATGCAAAATGCTATGCATCAAGAAATCCTAAAAGTTTTTAGGATTTCTTAATTTTCGGAAATTGCGATTCCTTAATTGCGAAGTGCAATTAAGGAATGGCATTACATTGATTCCTATGGGTCTAGAGGCCCATAGGAATCAATGTAGTCAATTGGAAGGCAGTCTCAAATTGCGAGTGGCACTTTGAACATTTCATGGGTGCAGGGGGGGGTCCAAAGGACCCCCCCCTGCACCCCTGAAATGTACATTTCAGTACAAGTTACATACACACATGTCCTAAGGACATGTGTGTCTGTAACTGGACAGTTTAAAAAATTCATTTTCAAGCATTTTTAAACAATTTCGCAAATTACCACGAGGTTGAACCTCGTGGTAATTTGCACTTCCAATTTGAATTTTCGCAATTTTTTATTAAATGATGCATTGCTTTTAAGGAATTGCAAATTTGCAATTCCTTAAAAGCAATCGCATTTTTGGAAATCGGTAAAAATAACGAATTACTCAAAAAAGCTTGATGCATCCCAAACACATATTTAGGAAGTGCAAACGGCCGAATTTACCGATTCGCACCGTTTGCACTTCCTAAATACGTTGATGCATGTGGCCCAAGGTGTTTGGCGTCACTGATTTCCATGAAATAGTTTCCTTGTAATTACCAGACTTCTCATAGATACTTCCTTTATTTAGACTAACCTTTAGCTCTTTTCCAAGAGTAAGGATTTCTCGTTGCAGGGGCCTGACTCATGCAAGTTTCAGAAAATTCCACCAGGCAACATACTAGTGCTCTGGTGAAATGATGTTATTATGCTCATCGGCACCTTATTATCCTGCAATTCAATTTGATTTAATCAACAGCTTAATTGGTTTCAGTAAACCTTAAAATATATTGTATGTATTTTTTACAGTAAATATACAAAGCTGAAAATGAATACAGAACAATATTAGTCAGACCTCGGAGTTTTTTATACAGTTTGTATGAAAATTTGGCAATGATGCAGTAGTCAGAACCTGAGTTTGACAAGTACATTTTGTTTAGTTTACTACCAGCAGGATCCAAATTCAACCAAGAAAAATGAAAAAATCCTTTCTACATTTAGTATGTCATAATACAATATTACATGTTTTGTAGAATCTACTTGGCTACAAACACATAACCTGCCCAAGGAAAGTTCAAGGGTTATACCATGTCACTTTGCCACCAAATCAAGTGGTGGCGATTGGTTCATGCGAAATAAGATAAAAACTCTTCTCAGTTCTGGCCCATTAGTATATTTTTTTATCCGTTGAACTAGGCACACCCTGGTGTTCTAATTGTATCATTCCCATAACGGGAAATTAGATTGTTAGCTGGGGATGTTTAGGTCTCCCACTAAACACATGGCAAAGAAAAGCGTAACGCCTTAGAAGGAAATAGACATGCCTGTGCCTTTTTCTTTTTTTTTTACAAGACACTTGAGTTTATTTGTGGACAAGATAGTATCAGCAAATATTAAACAAGCACTGGTAAAGCCAATTTGGCCTGTCTTGCCTTTTGAGTCATTAACAAAATGTAAAGCCTGCTGTCGTAATATAAAATGATTGCTTTCAATAGAAAATGTGTCAATGTGACAAAGAATATAGTGATTGATAATGTGGTGTATATTTGAGAAGCAAAATGGTCCTTCATGCATTGCATGCAAGCACTCATAGGAAGCAGAATATTTACCTGTTCTGAAATGGCAGGCGCGACATGGAGCAGTAAATAAAAAAGAAATCATTTAAAATTTGCTTGAAAGCCCGCTTTAAAATGGATCAGCGTCGCAGCAAATGACATTTCCTGAGCAAACCAAATCAGACCAAATAATCAGATAATCTTTATTGTATAGTTAATTGAAATCATCACAGTTGCAAAACAAGAATGAATAATGAAATCATCACTTGAATGTAAGTCTAAATACAATATCTATATTTAAAAATGTTTATCTTTACAATGTGCATCTAATAAAATTAGAGGGCCTCACTGAACCTCGAAACTAATCATGGTGTGTGTGCTCTACAAAATATGTGCAGTTTCTAATGTCATGTCGATATGCACTGAACCTGCAAAATTTCTTGGTTAGGAAAAGAACGTGCTTCTAATGGGACATTAGAAGCATCCCTGTGGGCACACCTTTCACCCCTCAGTTGTGGTTCTGAAAATCTGGATACATATAATAAGTTCGGGACTCGAGAAATAAAACTTCGTCGAAAAATGACGAATTTGGTACCAAAAGACCGAGAATGATGAGTACATCATGTACATGTATTTTCGGCGTATTCGAGTGACGATTTCACCTCGAAATCGTCATTTACATTCTGAACCCTTGGCTCCCATTTATATGTTGCCTTTTACATAGGCCTTAATCCAGTTGAATTTGATTCCACAAGGACACATACTCCTTAATCGACTTTTCCCTGACCTCAGTACAAGTTAGAACCATTGCCCCAGGCTGAACTCGTTAGGTCAGTTCCCTCCCAGTGGCCGAGCAAGATAGCATCTAGGCTCAACCAGCCATAAAACCATTTCAGCGCGCACACCTGCCATATCTCGCTCACATCTTTCTCCACTTCTTTGCTTCACTTACTTTATGGTGGGGAGGTGCCCGTTTTTATTAGGGGTCCAGTGTTATCTGATGAAATGTTGGGCCTCGCCAAATAATTTGTTGTCGGCAGCACGAAGTGAAATATGGACATGTCATCATGACTCTGCTTTTTCTTTGAACCAGAATATGTTAACTATTTACTTTACAACCAAGAATGTTTTGCCTAGGGCCCAAAACTGTGTATAAGAAGAGAAGCCTGACTTCATGAAAGTGTGCAGTCTCCTGAGAACATACCCGTATTGTACTTCTAGGACACCTGTTACCTTGGTTGTAGCCAATAAACTAATCTTTGACTTCACCTAGAAGACTCTGAAGTTTCTGTAGGTCTGGATCAGGAGAACCCGAGGTCTCTGGGTGTTGATTCCCTGGCACCGCTGGGTTACCGGTTCTGTGCCGGTTCTTAAAAACCCAGTACCTCAGTTGGCGCCCAACGTTTGGGGCGATTCCAGTGGTACCAGTCAGCCAGAAGATCGTGAGGAGCTTCGTGTGGAAATTCCGGAGGACGGCCAACCACCTCATCGACCCCTGCATGTCGACGTGGTCCGAAGGTCTTTGCTGCGAGGTTCCCCGCTTCCCGACGGCTACAAGGACTGCTGCCCTGGCTATCGCCCTGATTTGGACCCTTGAAGTTTTTTGTAGAGCGAAACACTGAGACGAGTCTTCTGGTGACGTCATCGATATTTTCAGTTAAGTATAAGTGGAGCGTCTCCCAGTCCTTAGTTGGACTTACTTTGTGGTATCTTTGGGATACAAAAGGTTTTGTATTGGTACTTGCAAGCACCATAACCGAAGGACTCGTGTATTCACGAGAAATATCGTAATCGATAATCCTTTGAAGTTTGGAACTAGACTAGAGAGCGAGGATGCCTAGTCTTAGACTTGGGAAATTATTTTGTCTTGGTAATAATAGGGACTCCCGATTGGAGGACTCATGTCCGGTTCCTCCAGTTGGAACTCCGACTTACGAGCTATATGTAAAACATGGGGTAGGCCCCATCACCTACAACGAAGTATGGATTAAATACACCAGGAAAGATGGTGTTTTAAAATGGCCCCAATATGGTAGCTTTGATTCTGAAATCTTAGACAACCTTGAAGTTAAACTCTTCAAAAAGAAAGCCCGGCCGGCGATGTTTGACTCTTTCCGCTTATGGCGTAAAGAAGCCAAACAAAAAGAAATTAAATTAGCTAAGAAAAATAAGAGAGAAGGGGGACTTTCAGTAATGCAAGCTGCTGTGCAGTTTAAAGATAATGAAGAAGAGCAGATGAATGAGCAGTTGCACAGGCAACGTAAAATGGCAATAGATAAGTGTTATCCAGTTTTGCCGTCTCTTCAGCAAGAGGCAGCAAAAGAACGTGAAAAAGACCCATTAATGTCACATTTGCTAAACTCACCACCCCCCTATGCGCAGAATGCCACAGCACCCCCGCAACCTTTAGTTGCACAAGCTGCGCCTCCTGCTCTTCCACAGCACCCACCAGCTGTTCTTCAGCTGGCTCCTACTTTTTCGGTGCAGCCTCCTTCAGGCCCACCGACCACCTCTGTTTCACCTGTGTTTTCTACGATTTTGCCTACTGTAATTTTTACATCTCCTAATGCTCCCTCTACGATTCTGCCTAGTACCACCTCTATTTTCCCTGATAGCTCTTCTGCTATCTCTACCCCTGCCTTATCTCGCCCCGTTTTTCCATCTGTTTGTCCTTCAGTTTCACCTTCCATTCGGCAGAAAATGGCCAGCACTGTTACTAATCTTCTTTTACCTCTTTTCGGGTCGCCTGCTACGACCCCTAACATAGGAAGAAGACAGTTGCGAAGTCAACTGCCTGATTATCAAGAGAGAGATTCCCCGAATAGTTTAGCTCGGAAATGGGTTATGGACACTGCAAAATATGATGTACAGTCTGTCATGGAAGTCTTCCATCAATGGGAAGCAGCGACACAGAGATATGTTTTCGAACAGATGTGTGTCTTTCTTGGCGAGGATTTAGAAGACAATGATCAAGAATGCATCCCACAAGAAATGTGTCGTGTACGGTTTAAGTTCGGAGAGGGTATGATTGTAGGTCCCGATGTGGAAAAAGCAGTTGAAATATTATTATCATATCGGAGTAAGGGAAACAGTTCTGGGTCACCATCTGAATGTAATACATCCAGTAGGAAAAAGGCACGACAATACCCTATGAGAGAAGTTCCCCCACAGTGGAGAGAGGGTGACGCGACTGATGTCCCACCTGTTTTGCCACACTTCCAGCGTGTATGGGTACATGTCCCATGGAAGCGAGCTGAAGTTTTAGCACTCAAACAAACATTACCAGATCCGCGTAAAAATCCTGCAGGGTACTATAAAGAGTTGTCACAAACTGCTGGGTCATGTATAATGAATTTAGCCGATATCGATATGCTATTTGGGAATGTTGTTCCACAGCCTTTATGGGGTAAAATTCGTCATGTAGATCATGACCAGGAATTAGGTGACACGTGGGCTAATATTACTGCTGCAGATGCCCGCCAAGTTGGTGGTGCCAAGCCTGAGCCTTTGATAGCAGAACTCCCTGGTAAAATAGTAGATTACATGAAAACGATAATGCCTGCAATACGCGTAAATTGGGATAAGTTGTCTCCATGCAAGCAAAAGAAAGAAGAAACTGTTTCAGATTTCTTCACCAGATTTGAAGAAACATTCGTTGACCACAGCGGTCAAGATATGACCACAGAAGGTGGTCAGAGATTGTTTGTCGATAAATTCGTGCACAATCTGCTTCCAGAATTATGTAAAAAATTAAAAGATTCAGAAAGTTCTTGGGCAGTCTCATCTTCCGCCCAGATATTGGCCACTGCGCAATATTACGAAAATAGAGACAAAGATGAGAAAGATAAAGTAGAAAAGAAAACTAGAGAACTCAAAACGAAGGTTTTGCTACAGCAAGCCTATCCGCCACGTGGTGGTGGTAATCAACATAATAATGGCCAGAATCACTACCAAAATACTTTTCAGCAGCCTCAACAGTATCAGAGAAACTCGCAAAGATTCGATTACACTCAACCCCGTGTAGGTCCCAACCAGTGTTTATATTGCAAACAAGAGGGTCATTACAAGTATAATTGTCCTGCCCTATCACAACGTGCAAATGGAGTTTCTGGTGTAAGAGGTCGTGGCAGTCAGCAAGCGCCTAGAGGTAGAGGGCGTGGGAACGCCACTCAGGACACACGTCCCCTTCCACCACAAAACTCTATGAACAGGTTTGATCAGCAAAATAACGTATCTGACAGGACAGCTCAATACTATGTTGAAGATTATTACACAGAAAATGAGCAGTGGGAGAATGATGACTGCTAGGGCAGCCATAGACAAAGAGAGGGAGTTGTTTCAGTTCCAGTAGATCAGAGTGGACCTTACGTTGAGGTGATTACATCAGGTGTGTCAGAACCTTTTCTGTTGGATACTGGTGCTACAAAGAGTTCTATTATGCACTCCAAACTCCCTGGCGCACCTTTGTCTGGCGAAATGAACGTTTCTGTAGGTTTTTCTGGCGCCCCAGTTAGAAATCCGATTTCTGACCCTTTATCTCTTTCTGTTGGTCCTTGTGAATTCGAAGCACCCCTTATTCTGACAACAGGTTGTGGTGAAAATTTGCTAGGATTAGATTTGCTAAAAAGATTGTATGCGACTTTGTATTGTTCTCCTTCAGGAGTACAACTCACTTTAGGTAAGAAAGTGGTTTCTCCCATGTATTTGTCGAGAGATGCACTTCCAGCAGAATTAGCACTTCTCCCAGATATTCTTTGGTCTACTGGTCCTAATGATGTAGGTCTTTTAGAAATTCCACCATATGTTGTAACATTGAAGTCGAATGTTAAAATGCCACGAATTCCCCAATACAGAATATCTAATGAGGGTGAAAAAGCTTTGCTAGCGATCGTTTACGAATTGATTGAAAAGGATGTGATTGAGGAAACACGAGGCAATGTTTGCAATAGTCCTGTTCTGCCTGTTTTAAAACGAACTGACCCTTCTCAGCCACCTGTGTACAGATTCGTGATTGATCTTCGAGAAGTAAATAAGATAGTCGTGCCACAATTCCCAGTTGTGCCCGACATTACCACATTATTGATTATGATTCCAGCTTCTGCTTCATGGTTTTCAGTGATTGACCTAAAGAATGCTTTCTTCAGCATCCCAATTGCTGAGGAGAGCAGGGACATTTTTTCCTTTAGTTTAGGAGGTCGAAGTTTCCGCTTTAAACGCGCTCCTCAAGGCTACTGTGAAAGCCCCTCAATATACAGTCAAGCTCTGAAAACACAGCTTGACACGATTGTTTTGCCAAAAGGTGCCACTCTTGTACAGTATGTGGACGATTTGCTCATTGCTGCAGATAATGAGAAAATTTGTAAAAAGGCCACATTGACATTGTTGCGTCATCTGTGTGATCTGCATCACGAGGTGTCACTTTCCAAGCTTCAATATTGCCGACAAGAAGTGACCTACTTAGGCCACCTCTTATCGAAGGAGGGGAGGAAACTGACCCCAGAAAGAATTCAGGCAATAGCGAAATTGACTGTGCCAAGAACACAGAGAGAAGTGCGTGCTTTCTTGGGCATTACATCGTACTGTAGACAGTGGATTCCAAATTTTTCGTTATTGGCCAAACCCTTGGTGGCATTAACGTGTAAAAATACACCCAATCCCATTCCTTGGTCTGAAGAGTGTCAGAAAAGTTTTTTCGAATTACGCACAGCATTATGTTCGGCTCCTGTGTTAGGTACCCCCAACTACAGTAAGCCTTTCACATTGTATGTCCACGAGAAGGAAGGCTGTGCATTGTCTGTGCTGACTCAGTTATTCGGAGATAGACAGCGGCCATGCGCCTATTTTTCATCCACTTTGGATCCGGTAGCACGAGTATTGCCGAGTTGTTTAAGGGCCACAGCAGCAGCAGCTGTTTCTATTCGACAGTCTGCTGGTCTAGTAATGAATAATACACTAATCGTGATGGTCCCGCATGCAGTAGACACATTGCTAAATAGGACCAAGACACAGCACTTAACGAGTGCTCGACTGTCCAGTTACGAATTGACGCTACTAGCGAGCCATGTGCACATAAAAAGGTGCAGTACCTTGAACCTAGCCACATTGTTACCAATTGCAGAGGAGTCAGATGCTTCAGAACAGCACAATTGTTTTCTCACAACAGAGGAAGAGACAAAAGGGAGAGTGGATTTGTTCGACACTCCTCTTGCTGAATGTGATGGTACATTATGGGTAGATGGTTCATGCTTTAAGCTCCCAAATGGGAATGTGACTGCAGCATATGCTGTCACAACTTTGCACACAGTCGTTGAAACTGCATGAATACCACATGGTTCAGCTCAAGCCGCAGAACTAGTAGCACTTACGAGAGCATGTGTATTGTCTAAAGGAATGAGAGTGACTGTCTACACTGACAGTCAGTATGCATTTGGAGTGGCTCACAGTTTTGGACGATTGTGGAGAGAACGTGGATTCCTGACTTCGCATGGAGCTAAGATTCAGCATGGTCAGTTGGTGAATGAGCTTCTTGAATCACTGACCTTGCCCCTGCAAATGGCGATTGTGAAATGTAGTGCTCACAAGAAGGTGACTGATGATGTTGGTCGTGGAAATGCATTTGCTGATGAGACCGCTAAGGAAACGGCAAAGAATGTGATGAGCCGAATGTATGTTGCAGGCCCTGGAAGATGGACTGGCGAGGTTGGAATATGTGAGGACACGATAGAAAGTGTGAAGTCCATCCAAGCTGAGGCCACAGAGAAAGAGTTGAGTACGTGGAGAGAGAGTACAGGAAGAATGGATGCAAATGGTTGTTGGGTTGAATTGACAGAGCATCAGAGATGGTTGTTACCCGATGCATATGTGCTTGCAGTGGTTACAATGGCTCATGGAATGGCTCATATCAGCGTGAAAGGGATTTGCGAGTTGTTGGCCCCAGTGTGGAAGAATTCAGGGATTCCCAAGTGTGCAGAGAATGTTGTCAAGAATTGCATGGTATGTCTGAAGCACAATCCTGGTAGGGGAACCCCAACTCCAGCTGGTCATTTTGCACCTCCTACGTATCCGTTCGAGGTTTTGCAGCTAGATTTCATACACATGGAGAGGTGCAACAACTTAAAATACGTGCTCGTGGTTGTTTGTGCCTTCTCAAGATGGGTAGAAGCCTATCCCCTAAAAGACAATACTGCCTTGTCCACAGCGAAAGCCCTTGTAAAAGAGTACTTCCCCAGGTTCGGAATGCCTAGAATGGTCTGGTCTGACAACGGAAGTGAATTTGTGGGTCGTGTGATGAAAAGAGTGTGTGAAGGGCTAGGCATTAGGCAGAAGTTCCACGCTGCAAATCACCCCCAATCAGCTGGATTAGTAGAATGTTACAATGGCACGCTAAAACTTAAATTGGCCAAAATCCAAGCAAGCACAGGTCTTAAATGGCCTGACGCTTTACCCTCAGCACTCCTATCCACCAGAATGACTGTGCATTCGCGAGTGAAACTCAGCCCTTATGAAATAGTCTTTGGCCGGCCAGCCAACATATCGGGAGTGCCTAGGCCCATGAAATTCAGCGAGCTGCAACACCCTATTTTGCTTGATTACTTGTATGAATTGACGGCTAAATTGCGTGTTTTACATCAACAGGTCCACAACACCTTGCCTCCGGTCTCTGAGACTCCGGGTCACTCCATTGACCCCGGTTCCTGGGTTCTCGTCCGCAACTTTCAAAGAACAAGAAACGACCAGCCCAGATGGACCGGGCCTCACCTCGTCCTTCTGTCCACGAGGTCAGCCGCCCGGGTGGAGGGGAAGGCCAACTGGGTCCACGGGATCCATTGTAAAAAAGTACCCTTCCCTCTGCCACATGACCAATGGGTCCAGAAAGGAGGCACTGACTCAGAGCGCACAACTGATGAACGTGTAAAAGAAACGAACCCTGATTGTGAAAGTGAGAACATTTCTCAAGGAACTGTGCCACCACCAGAACAATCACACTTTTTGGAGCCTGAACTGCTGTTTCAGGACCAGACACTACCAGGAAGAAGACGCTACAATCTAAGACCGAGAAAAACAGACTATTAAAGTGATTCCTTTTATGATATGAGACCAAGACCTATGGACAAGCGAAAGTACTTTTTTCTTCTTCCAGATACTATTTTTGAAAGTGCAGCTCTCCCATTTAGGAAATTTGCTTATTTTTGTTTTTCGAACCGCCATCCGGGTTCCGCTGCTAGGGCCGCGATTGGTTAAAGTCTTTGGAAGTGCAGCCAACGACGTTAGGTCGGTGGTTCTGGTCGGTCCAAGGGAGTTGCCCTAGACTGACAGAAGCACTCCTTAGCAGAAACAACCTCCTCGTCGCGGGCAGCACCTTAGAGAGGATGGAGTTTCCTGATGTGGAGAGACCTGCCAAACAAATGAACTTTAAGCAGAGACTATGTAACACGATGACAAAGAAAAGTTTTATAATATTGTGTATTTTCATGCTATCAAGCGTAATGATCTTTTTGATAAGTTATGTTTTATTCTCTTTCCATGTAACATTTGCGCCTACTACATCACCCATACCTCCTCCTACTATTTCCTCTCATTCTTTCCACCCTCTGCCTGACCACGAATCAAATAGGAGATTAGAGTTCATTAATAACTCCTTCGTTCAGTTATTACACCAACACCAACTTGTAATGAACACAACTAACTGTTGGGTGTGTGGTCTCATGCCTCACACAACGGATAAAGGTATCCCCTATTTGGTCCTGCCATTTAGTCACAATGGTTCAGTATGGGCATATAGGACAATGTTCATATATGCACGAGAAATCCAACCCCTACGTTCTGTAAAAGACAACCTCAAGACTAGCGCCCTAGTCAAAGGTATAGTTGACATGATCAAGGAAGTAACTTCCTATGAAGATACTCCGGATGATGAGATACTTGCATATGTAGGTTGGAATGTGACCGGATATGCCACTACGTTAAGTGAGAAACAGCAAGCCAAAAGATCGTCCCCTATCTGGATCGTACCCCATCAAGGTCACCTGTGTCTGCAAGGTATTGGCAAGAATCCCAGAGCTCAGCTAGGGAAGAGTGTCTGTACAGAAACATATGTTTTCGGATCTCAGACTTCCCCTGCGTTTTTAGCCGCTAAGGGTACTTATTTCATCTTCCATGATAGAGCCTATACATGGTTGCCCCCTGACTTCTCGGGCTCATGTTTTGTTTCATTCCTGTTACCTCCCACCTACACAGCAGCGGCGGATTACCATCGGACAAGGGTAGTTAGAGGTGTTTTGAGTAAAGAAGACACTGCAGGTCAAGAATTTGGGGACTTTGCAAAGGGTTTTCTGCCGTTCTGGGAATCCATGGCTAACAGTAGAAACATAAGGCAATTAACAAGGGTAGTTGAATCCACCGTGATTGAAACTGCTGGTGCCCTTAGTAACCTGACTGCTGAGCTCCAGTCGGATCGACTTATGACCCTTCAGAACCGGGTCGCTTTGGATGTAATACTTGCGGACCGAGGTGGAGTATGCAAATTGATCCAGTCTAGTTGTTGCATTTTCATCCCAGATAATGCTCCAACAGTGTACAGGGCCATCTCCAAACTGCATAAGATTTCCGAATCTATTCATGTGGGTAAAGGAGATTGGTCATTACTGGGATGGTTTTGGGAACTGATATCTGCCTGGGGATGGAAAATTCTGATGGTCATTGGGATGGTCTTAGCCATTCTTTTCCTGTTCTGTCTGTGCATACAGTGTGCTCCTGCAATATGTGGCCTCTGCGTCACATCATGTGTAAGGAAGCCTGTGTCAAGAAATGAACTAAGCACTAGAATGATGTTACAGCAACATCTCAATGACTTTAGGAATATAGATCTGGACTCAGACTAACATGAGGATAGATTAATTGCCTATGTAAGGGCAAAAGGAGGGTTTGTGGTTCTGAAAATCTGGATACATATAATAAGTTCGAGACTCGAGAAATAAAACTTCGTCAAAATATGACAAATTTGGTAGCAAAAGACCGAGAATGACGAGTACATCATGTACATGTATTTTCGGCGTATTCGAGTGACTATTTCACCTCGAAATCGTCATTTACATTCTGAACCCTTGGCTCCCATTTATATGTTGCCCTTTACATAGGCCTTAATCCAGTTGAATTTGATTCCACAAGGACACATACTCCTTAATCGACTTTTCCCTGACCTCAGTACAAGTTAGAACCATTGCCCCAGGCCGAACTCGTTAGGTCAGTTCCCTCCCAGTGGCCGAGCAAGATAGCATCTAGGCTCAACCAACCATAAAACCATTTCAGCGCGCACACCTGCCATATCTCGCTCACATCTTTCTCCACTCCTTTGCTTCACTTACTTTATGGTGGGGAGGTGCCCGTTTTTATTAGGGGTCCAGTGTTATCTGATGAAATGTTGGGCCTCGCCAAATGATTTGTTGTCGGCAGCACGAAGTGAAATATGGACATGTCATCATGACTCTGCTTTTTCTTTGAACCAGAATATGTTAACTATTTACTTTACAACCAAGAATGTTTTGCCTAGGGCCCAAAACTGTGTATAAGAAGAGAAGCCTGACTTCATGAAAGTGTGCATTCTCCTGAGAACATACCCGTATTGTACTTCTAGGATACCTGTTACCTTGGTTGCAGCCAATAAACTAATCTTTGACTTCACCTAGAAGACTCTGAAGTTTCTGTAGGTCTGGATCAGGAGAACCCGAGGTCTCTGGGTGTTGATTCCCTGGCACCGCTGGGTTACCGGTTCTGTGCCGGTTCTTAAAAACCCAGTACCTCACAGTGCGAAATGAGGGTTCTTGACACTATGTTAGTATTGTGTATTTTCCATGTTTTATTCACATGTTTTCATTTCAACTTTCTTTTTTTATTCTTTTCAAATCAATTTCTGTTGTCAATCATTTGTAGTCCATTCAATTCATTTTACAAATATGGCATTATTTTTGATCCAATGCTTTTCGGGCATTACAAACTGCCCTTCATCAGGGAACAATACTACGAAGAAAAAGTAAAATGAAATCAAAAACATTGTACGATCTAAATATTCCTTACACTATATCCTAATGTTGTGAACCTTATGTTATCACCTAAAAACCAATGTGTTTAGTTTGCGTTTGAAGAACTGTGTGTGTTGCGCCATCAAATAAACAAATACCAATTCGGGGGCCATTCAGGACTGGCAATCAACTGGTCCTGCTCAGAGAATACATTAGATTCGGGGGCCATTCAGGACTGGCAATCAACTGGTCCAAATCCTCTATAATACCCTTAACGGACACAACCACTCCCTTTGACATCGACTACCCGCTGGAATGGCAACAGGATCCCATTCGCTATCTAGGGGTCATGTACCATAGAGATCCAGAGGAAGTCATACGTGCTAACTACGGGGTAGTGATATCCAAGCTGGAAGACAAAATCCAACGCTGGATTCACTTGCCACTATCACTGGCGGATAGGATAGCAATAGTAAAAATGAATATATTACCTAAACTGCTGTACCTTTTTAACAATATTCCCATCACACCATCCGGGGAAATATTTCGCCGTATCAAGTCGCTAGTACTGACACTGATATGGGCTGGCAAACAAGCCCGTATAGATCTCCAAACGTTGACACTCCCATATATACATGGCGGTTTTGGAGTACCAGACTTCCTCCTGTATTATCTTTGTGCCCAGGCGCAGTATGCGGCCTATTGGTATCATAAGATACCATATCTCACTCACACGGCCATTGAAGAGGGAGACGCGGATCCTGTCCCCCTGTCAGCAATAATATCACATGCTAGATCACCACTGCATGCGAAAGACATTAACACCATAGATACTACAGTGAAAGCCTGGCGTAAGCTCGGACAATTGGCCCACAAGCTCCCGTTATATGCACCAGCAATGCCCTTGCATCACCACCACGCGCTGTCAGTCACTAGTGAAAAGGTGGGCATGTCTCTCCTGCGGAGCGCAGGCATAGATAAGATGGGAGATCTGTTTCAAGAGGGCACATTCCTGGACATCGAACATTTAACATATATTCAAAACAAGACCCCCATGTTCCGCTTCACGTATTATAGATTAACACGCGCACTGAAAGAACACTATCCGTCATTTCCTGGGGAACCGGATTGTTTGGCGCCACTACAGCTAATTATCACCACACAAGACTTATCACACTTGGTGTCAAGATTGTACGCGGTAGCACAGTCCGAGATAGCAAGGCCTACCACGAAGGCTAAGGCACGATGGGATTCGGAGCTAGAGACTCCGTTATCAGATGAGGATTGGCAAAGCACCTGTGCATTGACGCAAATACTCACGCCGAATGGAAATCTGAGAATTATACACTACAAATTCATACATCAGGCATACTATACCCCTACAAAACTGCTTAAATTCGGACTCCAGGACGAGGATAGATGCAAAAGATGTAACAGGGAAGGTGCGAACTTTACACATCTAGCTTGGTACTTCGCCAAGATATCAGAGTACTGGGCGGACGTTACCTCCACGCTCACTGTCATGCTAGAGGAGGAGGTGGAATGCACAATACAAACCTGTCTCCTTGGCATTGTTCCACAATTTCGTGCACTAAAGCGTAAGTTCTGCATTATATCTTTATTATTGGCTAAAAGACAGGTTGCACAATGCTGGCATAGCCGCAAGGTACCTAAGAAATTCACATGGCTACATGACATGTCCGTCTGTAGACATAAACTAATGACATACGAGGAGAACCTCCCTGCAAAATCTAGGCCCAAAGATTATTGGAGCTTCCTAGCAGACTATGTCAACTCCCTGGAGGGGGAGACAGAGGGGTAGCTGCCTACCGTTGCATTCAGGGGTGCTAATATATCAAGTACAGGCTGGACACGTCTATTTAATAATCCTGGGGAGAGAACCAGATAAGTTAGGATGAACGTACATTCCAAAGTAGATGGTTTCAATGTCAGGTCTTTAAGTTGAGTTCTTTCACTGTTCCTACCTATAAAATTACAAAATGTAAGACTCATGTTAAAGTGCTATCTGCGAGATCTGCAGAGGTTGGGAAGGGGACGGCTCCAACTATTAACGAGACAGATCTTACTATTATTGTCCTTTGTTTACTGTTTGCTCATACTTTGCGAGCCGGCCCCCGGGTTGTAGGCTCTCTGCTGTGTACCAATGACTGTTGCTAATAAAGGTCTTACACAAAAAAAAAAAAAAACAAATACCATGAATTTAACTTGCCACCTTACATCCCGTGTGAATTCAATGATTGGCCGTATAGCCCACTCACATGCCGATTCTGCCGCATAACGTTTCACCGTGTAGTCGAAAGCTATCCAAAGCAAACACAGTAAACAAGGCATTAAGAGGAAAGCTCTGATGTCAAAAAACTCCGTTTTCACCAATATGTCTTTTCACTTCCAAACATTCCATTTCCGCAACTAACCAGGTGTATTCTCGCTTGTCAAAAGCTTTCTCGAGTGTAAGCCAAACTTTCACGGACATTCCATGGAAACCATCTTGATTTTATCCATGAATACGAGCATTGGTCAATGTTCCGATCACGTGGTGTAGAAATAGTAAACATACTCAGTGCGCGATCAATTAGTGCATTAGGTGCACAATCTCTGATCGTTAGGTGTAAACGCTAACACCCACAAGATATCACTGTATTACTATATAAATTACACGCTACAACTCCCAATAATAACCAAGAAAAAATGAAAAACCGACCTGGGGGTACGAACCCGAACACTCAAAACATTTTATAAGACTAGAAATAAAAAAGCGGTGCACTTGCGTCAAATATTCACTGCAAATTTCTTGGTTACCCATTATGTTCATAAAAATGGATTGACTACCGACTGCTAATTCGGTATACAGAAATATACAAAATACAACTTATTATTAATTAAAAAAAATAATCCTTCTCCACAGATTTGTCTTCAATACAAATGCTTAATTAGGCATTTTGTTATGGCTTTCCTTTTTGTGGAAAGTATTCCAATTTATTGCTTTCTTAAATAGTGTTAAACTGCTTGACTCTTTTGAAGTTTCAGAGTCATGCACAACAGTGATGGGTCGTGAATTCCCGAAACAAAAGGCAACATTAAACAGCCAACACATGTTTCGCCTCCTCACCTTGGCCTTCTGTCCTGGGGCTACTTCAGGGCTGCTGATTAGTGAAAAACGAATGTAGTAGTGCGGCATCCAATAATGGATAGTTATTTACAAAGATTCAACAGAGCAGGTGTATACAATCAATACCCGAAGTGGTCTGGATGGAAAGGCAAAAATAGAAATAAAAGAAAATAATGGAGAGACAAAATATATAATGGGCCGTGATAATAGTATAGACAGGTTGAGAACAGTGTGGGGCAAGAAAGTGAAGCGAGAAAGGGGCGCGAAAATACAATGGGAAATAGTAGCAAGGGTAGAGATTTAGCCAAGGGGCATGGCATCAGGGCAAGGCGGAGAAAATAGTTCAGGGGTTGAACAGGGGAATAGTCAGTGGAAGGGGGGAGTTGCGATTTAGTGAGACCCAGGACTGGGGTTTACGAAAAGTGAGGTAGTAACCAAAGTAGTGAGAATAGTGAGGAAACAAAGTTAAAAGATTAATAGAAAGGGCCCAGTGTCAAAATGAGTGTAAAAAAATCACAGACATCATCAATTTTGCGATAAGTAAAGAAATACATAGTTGCAGTGTCCAAGTCATACAGTCATGTTCCACATATGGATAGAAATATACATAATGCAAAAAACATTTGCGTTTATTCATGGTTTGGGAGGCAGTGTACGGTTACTAGCAGACCAAATCTTTTCAACCAATCCAGTCACTACAAAGAATACAACAAGCAAACCTAATCCCATATCTGCTAGGAGCACCTTCCAAGTATGCGAACGTGCTGTTAAAAAAGAAACTTCCAAATGGTGGGAAGCAGCGTCCTTAAAAAAGTACCTAGAAGCTGATAGACACCCGCGAGGACTGCAGATTCTTATCTTTCAATCATCAGATGCAGCAAACGTCAAAAAATGCGACAGAAACGTAAAAGAATGTTCAAATAACATGATTAGACAATTAATACGTTTGGCAGAAGAGGAATACAATAAAGCAAAGACAGAAGTGGAGAACTTAACAAAACACATTGAGGACTCGAACTGGGGGGACTTAACCAGAAAGAACTATGAGATATTGAACAACATCATTGATGAATTTGAAGCGGACATAATCAAGAGAAAATATCTGAAATTTCGTCACGACAAGCTGGATTACCAATTTGGTTGCATCTATACTTTTGTAAAGAAAGGGAGAGGAACCGCTTAAAACTGTCAAGGGAATTGAGGTTATCTAACCTGAAGAAAGGAATTATTCCCTTGAGATTGATAAAACAAAAAGCTAAAACATAGTCTCACAAGTTCACAGAACAATCAAAAACTGTTACAATTGCACTGATATATAGGTTATAACATATTTATTATACATCAAAAATAAAAACAAATAATAACATATCTACACATAATATGATTCCCTAATCAAATGATTAAAAAAAACAACAACAAAAACAGACTAATAACAACGTAGTCAATTATGACCTGCACAATTGAAACGACAGACAAAAGTTGTAAAACATAAGAATTTGTAAAATACAGCTAGTACATTTAGAGCTCACAGATATTTACATCCATGTTTTACCACTGTAAAGAACCATCTCAGTAATTATCCAGAAATGAGCTTCAGAAGGACATCCAATCTGAAAAGAATGCTTTGCAGATCCAAATTTGTGGACAAAAGAAAGAAGACAACCACATTTTTAGACAGGCCAGCAGGTTTTCACACATGCCATAACTGCAAAATCTGCAAACTAGGCATTAACAAAACTCAATTTGTACCCATGCCACAGGGAAACCAAATCAGAATCAAATAATGGATTGACTCTAATAGCAAGTTTACCATCTATGTGATTTTTTTCCCATGTAACCAACCATATATAGGAAGTACAATTCAACCCTTACGCCTACGAATTCAGGAACTCTACAGAAACATCAACAAGTACAACACGGGCCACCCGCTAACAGACCACTTCCACAATGCTCATCTACACAAGAAAGGTTTCACCTTTTATTTCATTGAGGTGATACATCCACTAAGACGAGGAGGAAACTGGGAGCTCAGATTTTGGAGAAGAGAGAGTGAACTTATTCTCTAATTTGAAACTGTCAAACTTGGACTAAATAAAGACGCAGAAATACATGTTTGGTTAGATGAGGAATAAGTGGTCACTAACAAACTCCATCTATCCCCTGCCTATAGAAACAGGCTCTTGTGTGCAGGGTTTATGCCAGCTGAGGGATTCAAAAGCATTACCCCTTTACCATTAGCAAGTAGCTGAAAATGACCACCCTTGGCACCACAGGACAAATAATATTCTTATCATAGATTTATGACCTAGCATAAGCCACTGCCACAACTGAGATTTCCAACTTGGAGACAATCTCTGCCCTACACCTAGTTCATGATGTCTGACTCATGGCCCACCCAACAGGTACAGCACCCAATATGTATACTGAGGGTAAGACATTGCATGGGGAGTCATTAACGACTCCCCTACCCTCCCCACACTTACAGATGGTCGCCGCATTTTAGGTTACACCCCTACACCTTTTGTAATCCCGTTTCTTACAGTTCTAATTTCTTGCCATTACACTAGGTTCTCCACACCTACTCCATTTAATATTGTCCTTTCAAACAGTGGGACCGATATTCCTGAGCATTTTTTCTTTCTATATATATATATAATTTGTATATATATATTCATCGGGGCTTCTAGCCACGCCCAACTTCGTTATTCTCAGAAAAATGCCAAATAACACTCTATAGATAATTATTATACACCTTTTTTACATAATCATGTCCTTGCTATTGTTGCCAGAAAGTGTGGTTCTGTATTTTCAGTCCGTCTTTTTTGAACTTTTCCTGTTCAAAGATGGTGCACACTATTCTGAGTTGAACCCATGACCCGGACGTGGAAGGACCTCCAGTCTACAGCGTTTAAAAAGTCCCCTGCCGATGCCGACTGAGCCAGACTGATACGCAAGTAGACGGTCGTCTGTAGAAAAGTAAGTGTCACTACCAGATTAGGTTCACTGGGCGAAGTGCAGATCACTTTGACACAGTCTTCTTTACAGAGGCTGGTCCCACATACTTTCGAGGGGCAAGCCCTTATTTAACCTCATACAATATATGTAATTCTGTCTCCCTTCTAAATAGGAATCGGTTCACACAACCTTCGAACAGGGACACCTTTATTACCGACTATAATGTTATCAAATAGATACCACAGTAAGCGCGGTCTGGGCTCATCTAAATGGCCTTTAATGCACGATTTCCTGTTTTCAGGGGCACTGCGGCTAGAATTTCATTTTTTCCCATACTCGCTGTAGTTGTCTCTGGATGACCACACCCGACCTTACTCACAAGAGCGGTACAAAAGGGGGTGGTGATGGACGGAGCATCTGAATCAATCAAACACTCACACCCAGTCAAAAGATCTGGGTTTAATCCATCACCGTTCTTTAGCCCACTCTGCTACCCCAGTTCAGACATGGCTATATGCAAATCAGTCTGACCCTGTGCCTCATGGGAACAGTCCAGCCCGAACTGCCAAGCCATGTCTCCCTGGACCGGAAACAAGCTTCCGAGGACCGGTTTCTGGCATTCCAGCCGTCTTCAGCCCGGCTTGCTTGAATCCAGTGGCAAAGTGAGCAAGGGACTCACGTCTGAGCATACCCTGCCACACTTATGGCGGCCAAAAGCGGTACAAAAGGGGGTGTGATGGACGGAGCATCTGAATCAATCAAACACTCACACCCAGTCAAAAGATCTGGGTTTAATCCATCACCGTTCTTTAGCCCACTCTGCCACCCCAGTTCAGACATGGCTATATGCAAATCAGTCTGACCCTGTGCCTCATGGGAACAGTCCAGCCCAAACTGCCAAGCCATGTCTTCCCTGGACCGGAAACAAGCTTCCGAGGACCGGTTTCTGGCATTCCAGCCGTCTTCAGCCCCGCTTGTTTGAATCCAGTGGCAAAGTGAGCAAGGGACTCACGTCTGAGCATACCCTGCCACACTTATGGCGGCCAAAAGCGGTACAAAAGGGGGTGTGATGGACGGAGCATCTGAATCAATCAAACACTCACACCCAGTCAAAAGATCTGGGTTTAATCCATCACCGTTCTTTAGCCCACTCTGCCACCCCAGTTCAGACATGCCTATATGCAAATCAGTCTGACCCTGTGCCTCATGGGAACAGTCCAGCCCGAACAGCCAAGCCATGTCTTCCCTGGACCGGAAACAAGCTTCCGAGGACCGGTTTCTGGCATTCCAGCCGTCTTCAGCCCGGCTTGCTTGAATCCAGTGGAAAAGTGAGCAAGGGACTCACGTCTGAGCATACCCTGCCACACTTATGGCGGCCAAAAGCGGTACAAAAGGGGGTGGTGCTGGACGGAGCATCTGAATCAATCAAACACTCACACCCAGTCAAAAGATCTGGGTTTAATCCATCACCGTTCTTTAGCCCACTCTGCCACCCCAGTTCAGACATGGCTATATGCAAATCAGTCTGACCCTGTGCCTCATGGGAACAGTCCAGCCCGGACTGCCAAGCCATGTCTTCCCTGGACCGGAAACAAGCTTCCGAGGACCGGTTTCTGGCATTCCAGCCGTCTTCAGCCCGGCTTGCTTGAATCCAGTGGCAAAGTGAGCAAGGGACTCACGTCTGAGCATACCCTGCCACACTTATGGCGGCCAAAAGCGGTGCAAAAGGGGGTGGTGATGGACGGAGCATCTGAATCAATCAAACACTCACACCCAGTCAAAAGATCTGGGTTTAATCCATCACCGTTCTTTAGCCCACTCTGCCACCCCAGTTCAGACATGGCTATATGCAAATCAGTCTGACCCTGTGCCTCATGGGAACAGTCCAGCCCGAACTGCCAAGCCATGTCTTCCCTTGACCGGAAACAAGCTACCAAGGACCGGTTTCTGGCATTCCAGCCGTCTTCAGCACGGCTTGCTTGAATCCTGTGGCAAAGTGAGCAAGGGACTCACGTCTGAGCATACCCTGCCACACTTATGGCGGCCAAAAGCGGTACAAAAGGGGGTGGTGATGGACGGAGCATCTGAATCAATCAAGCACTCACACCCAGTCAAAAGATCTGGGTTTAATCCATCACCGTTCTTTAGCCCACTCTGCCACCCCAGTTCAGACATGGCTATATGCAAATCAGTCTGACCCTGTGCCTCATGGGAACAGTCCAGCCCGAACTGCCAAGCCATGTCTTCCCTGGACCGGAAACAAGCTTCCGAGGACCGGTTTCTAGCGTTCCAGCCGTCTTCAGCCGGCTTGCTTGAATCCAGTGACAAAGTGAGCAAGGGACTCACATCTGAGCATACCCTGCCACACTTATGGCGGCCAAAAGCGGTACAAAAGGGGGTGGTGATGGACGGAGCATCTGAATCAATCAAACACTCACACCCAGTCAAAAGATATGGCTGGAATGCCAGAAACCGGTCCTCGAAGCTTGTTTCCGGTCCAGGGAAGACATGGCTTGGCAGTTCGGGCTGGACTGTTCCCATGAGGCACTGGGTCAGACTGATTTGCATATGGCCATGTCTGAACTGGGGTGGCAGAGTGGGCTAAAGAACGGTGATGGATTAAACCCAGATCTTTTGACTGGGTGTGAGTGTTTGATTGATTCAGATGCTTCGTCCATCACCACCCCCTTTTGTACCGCTTACTCACATGAGGCCTTGACCACATTAGTATTTGTGTTGATTCCCACAGGCCTTCAAGATACGGTTCACCATGGGAGTTCTAGGCCTCCCTAGATCACTTGACCAAACAGAATGCTACCTATGCCTGTAACAGTACACTGCCTCTCAAACCATGAATGATGCTAATGTTTTTTGCATTATTGTATATTTCTATCCCTCTGTCGAACATGACTGTATGACTTGGACACTGAAACTACATATGTCTTTCTTTGATTTATCTCAAAATTGACAATGTCTATGATGGTTTTTTTACACTGATTTTGACATTGGGGCCCTTTCTAATAATCTATTAACTTTGTTTCCTCACTATTCTCACTACTTTGATTACTACCTAACTTTTCGTAAACCCCGGTCCTGGGTCACACTAAATCGCAACTCTCCCCCTACCACCCATTATCCCCCTATTCAACCCCTGAATTATTTTCTCCACCTTGCCCTAATGCCATTCCATGCCCCTTGGCTACATTTTTACCCTTGCTACTAATTCCCATTGTATTTTCGCACCTCTTCCTCCCTTCACTTTCTTGTCCCACGCTTCTCTCTCCCGCACTGTTCTCAACCTGTCTATACTATTATCACGGTCCATTATATATTTTGTCTCCCTATTATTTCCTTTTCTTTCTTTCTCTTTCAAACCTACTTCCTCTTTTGTCTTTCCATCCACACCACTTCGGTATTGATTTTATACACCTGCTCTGTTGAATCTTTGTAAATAGCTATCCATTATTGATGGCCACACTACTACATTTGTTTTTCATGAATGAGCACCCCTGAAGAAGCCCCAGGACAGGAGGCCAATGTGAGGGGACGAAACATGTGTTGGGTGTTTAATGTTGCCTTTTGTTTCGGCGATTCATGACCCGTCACTGTTGTGCATGACTCGGAATCTTCAAAAGAGTCAAGCAGTTAAACACTTTTTAAGAAAGCAATAAATTGGAATTCTTTCCACAAAAAAGACTGATTACTTTGGCTTGTTCTGGAATACCCTAAAGCTAAGTATCAATAATGGAGAAGGGGTCTCCCATTGTCGAGAACAAGTGAACCGCGCCATACATGCTCTATTAACGCAGGATTGCTACGCCTCTTGACCCATTACCCCCCATTATTTGGCCATTTTATTATGGATGCATAACCAACTTATATCTTTTCAGCACCCTTCATAAAGTAAACAAAAGCTGGCAAAAGCTGTTCATTTATGCAAGCAAATCATATTTCAATTGCCTCATTGCATTTTCTCACACCGCTTTTACAAAAGCAGAGGTATAACAATTGTCTCATTTTCTAGCTTAGTGCTGGACAAAGCTGAAGAAAATGGTACAGTTACACCAATTGGAATTGCACAAAATGTATTTTCTCGAATTTTACTTATTTTTCTAGGTCTGGCCCGAAACTGAAGGTGAATTGACCAAATCTCATAAGGTTATGCACATGTATCAGTATAAAAGCCTCCTTCTATAGGACTATAAGAGACTATGAGGTAGCCCCGCACTCAGCGGCGGATCCTCCGTTAATGCAGAGGAGTGTTGTCCCGCCTGCTGCAAGAGCAACAGGTACACACATTAATTAAATGGTAATAACTACCATTTTATTATTATGTGTCACAAGCTCATGCTGTTACAGCGCGAGGGCAGAGGGTGGAGGTAATGTGTACAATTGCACTATTACTTCAGCCCCTGCCAGTGCACATGTCAGATTGGTCGGTTGTCTCGAGAGGGCCAATTTGAAATGCCAACTTCAAAGCTAGCAATTCCAGGACAAGCAGGGGGTTGCAGCCTCAAAATGAGCACTGTGTCAGCCTGCGCTTCATGTTGCACTAAGGAGGAAGTCCTTCCCTTTCCTGCTGGAGTCACCGCTGAGGAGAGTGCCAGGATGAAGTGAGGCCGCAACCAGAGCCTGCGTGCCAGCAAGTGCCACATATTTGGTGAGTTTTTTGGGCATCACATCCCACCATATTTTAATGTTGGCAGCCAACACTGTTCACACACTAAAATTGTTTAATTCCAAGATCCATCAGTGCCGACTTTAGAAACAGGGGCCAACCATTACATTTATCTTTTTGGAGATCTAACTTTTTCCGTAAAACGGGCAAACTAAATTTTTAAAGAATAGTTTTTTAAGTGTGACAACAGGGGGTGAGGGAGGAATGGAGACATTGGTTGGAGAATCATAGGGGGATAAGTGAACATGGGAGGGGATCAACAGGGAGCGTACAGTGGAATTACAGGGAATAAGGAAATAAAAGTTTTTAAAAATCCGATTTGGGGGAAGCAGTTAATGAGCTGGGGTTGGGGGGATGTGGGAGCAACATGGAACCCCCACTGGGGGAAGCAGAGCACAAGGGAGAGAGCAGGAAAGCACATGCATTCTCTTGTAGTGCTGCAAGCCAAAGAAAAATGTAGATCCATGAGTGTGAGCATTGGAAGGATACAAGTCATCCAATCAAAAGGATAGTTAAAAAGCTCAAGGGCAGGGACAAAATGTAAGGAGAGGAAGGAAAGCCATCTAATAAGAAGCAAACAAATGAGAGAGACAAGAAGGGGCGTGGCTTGACACCGATGTAGATAGGGGCGATCCATGGAGCTCCGGACCAACATCCCCCATCCGCCATCATCCTGAGCCCCAGACCCAGTAATTATGGGTGGACTGGGTGGTAGAAACAACCTGGAGTGGGGATATCCACTGAGAAAGAAGTTGCAATTGAAACGAGAAAGGAGCTCATAGGAAAAGAGCCCCTGTGAGGCAATGCCCAAGATCGCGGCCATGGTACTGCAAGCTGTCAAGACCTGGGAGGTCACGACCAGGAGATGCAGCAGATAGACCCCTGAGCGAATTAATTATGAGGAGGAAGGATCAGAAGTGGCCGCCCGGATACCTGGAGAGTGACAACAGTAAGTGGGGCCAGGACTCCAACATAACCAGGCAAAGCTTCTTTGACGGCCGCTGGGAGGGGCGCAAGACGTGAGAGTGTGGCATCAGATTAGGCAGCGGAGCCAAACTGAGACTGGAGGGGACCCTCCCGACCCCGCAGCCGGGTACAGAAAGAAGAAAGGGAAGCCAGCGGAGGTAGGCGACATCTGAGGAGCGTGATTGCCCCAAAGCCAGTGAGAGGTGCTGTGTTGCATTGGCCAACTGGCGGGAAATCAGGCCACCCACCAGAGATCTGCGGGGAGCTTGGACAGTGGATCTTGCAATCGGAACGGCATACCAGGGGATTTCCTTCCACCAGGCACAGAACGGGAGTGCCAGTGCCTGATATCTGTGGCAGACTGGAGAGGTGAAAGGTGAAGCTGAGGGGGCAATAGCGACGCCAAGGCCAAGAGGAATGCAACTGTTGTGCAGCTACTAGTGAGGCCGAGTAGCAGCATGGAAGAGCATGGAAGGCCGCGGGGTAGCGCGGATCACAATCAGACCAGCAGCAACGTTGGAGCGAGGAAGCGCTGAGAGTGAAGGGATTGTGGAGCAGTGAGCAACTGAGGGGCCTAAGAATTCTTACAATGGAGAAGTAAAGCAGTGATTCCACAAAAAAGGGAGGGGACATCCAAATGGAATACGATCATCCGTGAATGGATTGGCAGTCAGAAGGGAAAGGCAATAGCACATGAGGGCCTAGGAGGCTGCAAAGAGAGCTGCCCGCTGAGAACATAAATGACTTTGTTGGTTGCTGCCGGAAATCTGAACTTGCTAGAGGATAGCAGCCCATCGGTAGAGATGGGAAAAGTCCGAAGCGAGAGGGTCAGTGCGCTCAGTGTAGAGGGGGAAGCAATCAAACAGATGATGATGACAAAATTTGAGATACGAGCGCAGGGGCAACACCCACAAAGCCCACTCTGTTGGATATAATGCAAGCTATCACGGCCTCCAGAGAAGTCCTAGAAACTAAAATTGATGCAATAGGCATGGACCTGAACTTTTTGAAGGAAGACCACTGTAAGCTGAAAGAAAGAGTAGCGCTCACGGAAAAGACACTTACGGACTTACCCACAACAATGGCAGATTTACAAAAATCTCTCAGGAAAATTTAAACCAAGGTGCGGACCCTGGAAGTTAAGGCAGAGGACAGTGAGGGGAGTTCTCCCAGAAATTACCTGCATATAGTAGAGGTGCCTGAAAGAGAAGAGGGAAGTAATATGGTGCAATTTCTGGAAGCCTGGATCAAAGAGGAGGTAGCGCCGGAGGGGTTCTCACCCGTTTATGCCCTGGAGAGGGCACACAGGGTCCCGGCCAGAGACCCTAAACCAGGGCCCCCCTACTTCCTATAGTAGCAAGGCTACTACACTTTAGAGACCGGGACCATGTACTGCATCAAGCCCGCCATAAGAGAGACCTACAAATAGGCAACAGCAGAGTGATGGTTATTCCCTGACTTCATTAGAGAAGTGCAAAGACAAAGGGCTTCCTTCCTGGCAGTCAAGAGGAAACTGTGGCAACTACAGGTCCCATATGCCTTGATGTTCCCAGCTCGATTGAGAGTGACTGACCAGGAAAGGTGCTTTTTTCCACACACCGCAGGAAACTTGGGAATGGCTGGACTCTAGACCAACACAGGGAAGGTGAGGATCCTCACCGGGACCAGCACCGAACCAAAAGAATAAGAGCCAGAACGCGGCAGGAGCACCTTTCCTCAGCAGACGCAAGAGCTGAAAGGCATAAAGCACTCCGAGCGGTGGCAGAGCTCAACCTAGGGGGATCTAGCCCTGGATCGAGCAGAAGTGGTCAGGAAGAGGACTGGTCCGACTGCTCACTTGCAACGAATGCAAATGAGGATTCTGAAACGGAGTTACCAAAGATAACCCCCAAGTCACTGGATGACATCGTTTAGTGTGTGAAGTGACCCCAGGAAAGATATGAACATTGCCAGATCATGACCTGGAAAAGACAGCGTTGGGAGAGATGGTGAGCAGGTTGATAATGGAGCAGAGACAGAGTGATAAACTTTGGGTAACTGGGGCTAAAATATGAACATAATATTGGAATGTGGGTGGAGGGCGGAGATCCCAGAACCAAAGAGTACGTTCTACAACCCCTAAGCTATGAGGATTTTCTCTTGTATGTTCTTTCTTTGGATGGGATGGTGCTACCTAAGCCTGTCCCGGGGAGGGGAGTTGGGGAGTTTTTTGAAGCGGGTGTTTTGTTCTGGGCCCAGGCATGTCAAGGTAGAAGCTGCAGTTAGGACAAGATCAACCCAATGGCGCCCCCCATAGACCTTAGGTGCATCTTGTGGAATATGGCATGTTACAAGAGACACATATAATGGCAAAATAAGGGCCTGCGCAACAGCCAAGGTATTCTATGCAAATCATTCAACATTTTCCAAGGGGGTTCTGGTGTCGGTGAGGGCGGGTGTTCAGTTCCAGTGCACTGAACAAATATTGGATCCTGATGGGAGATATGTAATATTGATGGACAAATTTGACGGGAGGGATGTGACGATCGGTAGCATTTATAGGCCAAGCACCGATCAGGTTTCATTCCTATCCCAACTCTCTGGAACTTCGGTGCCGCGTTCAGTGATGTTGGGGGGGGCTGCAAATGCATTACAGATGTGACCCTGGATCGCTCTCACCTGGCCCTCCAGTCTCGCCCATGCATAGAATAGGAGAAGCGCCCAGTTATTGGCAACAGCAGTGTGGGCTGATTGACACCTGGAGGGCACAGCACCCAGAAGAAAGGGACTACTCTTTCTTCTTGTCCCTACATGGATGTTTATGCAAGTACTTGGTTAAGATGATCTCGGACGACAACCCCTTGATGGTAGATTTGATTTGGACCAGGGATAGACCAAGAATCTTGACCTGGCGCCTAAAACCTGAGACATTGGAGGACCAGGTCTTCCAGGCCACCATATGCACAGCGATAGAGCAGTACTTTGGGGACAACCACGAGTAGACTGATAGAGTGGGAGGCTTTTAAGGCTGTAACTCATGGCAAGTGCATCTCTGAAGTGGTGGGGGTAAAGAAAGTACTCTTGAGGGACACCATAGAGGCAGAACAGCGGCTCTGGGGCTTAGAGATCAAGTGGCCAGAAAGGAGGGATAAAAGGGATGAATTATTAGCGGCTAGATAAAAGTAGCTGAGCATGTGGAATTATTGCGCTGTTTTACCTATAAAAAACACTACATATCAATGGCTCATGCTGAAAGAGACAACAATGGGTCACTGTTAGCCTGGTTAGCTAATTCAGCTAGGTGAGCGTCTGTCATACTGGAAATGATGGGGAATCGAGGGGATACTTGACACAGGCACCAGGATATCAACAATATCTTCATGAGATACTACACAGGCCTATATAGAAGCAGGGTATCCCCCAAAGACGAGGAAGTTGATGAGTTCATGTGGAGGAAGATGCGGAGGCCCTGGGGAAAGACATAGATATTCAAGAAGTGAAGCGCGCCTCAACTGCATGGCCAGAAATAAAACTCCAGGGACGGACGGACTCCCAGTAGAGTTTCATTCCACGTTCACTCACCTGTTGGCTCCTCGGCTGGTGGTCATATATAATCAGGCGAAGCAGGAAGGGAACCTACCTGGATCAACAAGAGAGGCTGTGATTATGCCGCTGTTAAAACCTGGGAAACCTTCAGCTGATAGGGCGGCGTATAGGCCACTGTCTATCCTGAACTTAGACTATAACATTTTGAGTAAAATCTTAGCCACACTTCTCCTTACACATATGGTGGACCTCATACACCATTATCAAGTAGGTTTTATACCATCCAGTAATACAGCACAGAACATCAGACAACTGATACAGATTCTCGAGACCGACTCCTACTGTAAAGAGGAAGTGGCGATATTTGCGGTAGCTATAGAGAAGGCTTTTGACAGCCTTGTTTGGCCTTATTTGTTCCGCATGATGAGACAATTTGGGCTGGGATCTGACTTTGTGGCTTGGACGACCTTATTGTATGTGAACTCCGTGGCCAGGGTCAAAACGGCCAAGCTTATATCAGATAGCTATCGGGTGGAAAGGGGAACACACCAGGGGTGCCCTCTGTTCCATTACTATTTTAGCTGGCTATGGAACTGCTGGCGGCCAGAGCAAGGAAAGGGTACTTTTATTGGGCACTGGAGGTCCCAGGTTGCACACACCACATTGCACTATATACCAATGATCTGCTCTTATTCCTGAGCAATATGAATGAGGAAGTGCAGGAAGCTAAAGAACTGCTTGCGGCATTGGAAAGAGTGGCAGGCCTTAAAGTGAACTGGATCAAGTCATGCCCTTTTCCTCCTAAAAAGGGCAGAGAGGGACCACGTGAGGTAGAGGGGGAAAATAGATGTTTATCTTACTTGGGAACTCAGATATACCATGATCAAGGGGACCTCTTGGAGGGCAACATGGGAAGAGCACTGAGAGGGGTGAAGGCTTGCATCGAATTTTGGGGGACCCTTTTCCTATTTGTGGTAGGCTGAGTAACATTATTGAAAATGGTGACACTACAGAGGCTCCTATATTTTTGGGGAGTACTCCCGGTGTGGATCCCAGCAGGGATGTTTAAGCAGCTGCAAGGGCAGATAACGGAATTCTTGTGGGGTGCGGGTAGGTGTAGAGTATCTCTCTCAATGCTAACGAGATCTAGGGCAGCGGGAGGTATGGCTGTCCCAGACTTCGAATATTATTATATAGTGGCCCAGTTGCAATGGCTCATTAAATGAATGGTAAGTCAGGTGTGGGGAGCAATTGAGCAGGGTGACATGACACCCAGCAGAGAACTCCTCTCACGAGCAGTACTAAGACTCCCCTTTCGGGAGCAAGAATTGTCTACTGAGCTAAAGGTGGCACCAAGATGTTGGAATAGAAGTCTACCAAGGGAAAGAACCAAATGTCCATATGCCCCAGAGATCCCGCTAACTATGTGTAAAGCACTTAAAACATGGGGGGACTGGCGAAGATTAGAAGACGGGGACGATGCCAGAGTGTACATAGTGGGGGGCCTATATGAAGAGGGAAGCTGGATCCTCTTCCAGGACCTTAAAGAAAGGTATGAGATATGACATACCTGGGGGAGATTTCCTGTCGCATACTGCCCTCACAGCAGCAATATGTAAACACTGGGGAGGGGGACTTGCAGGACCAACTACGTCAGAGAGTTGTCAGTATGTAGTGACTGCTGCGGGAACATACAAAGCAGTTTCCTGCCTATACAGGAGGCTTTGGCGTGAGAACCTTCCTGCCCGGAGTAAAATACACCAGAAGTGGGAAGAGGATTTGGTGGAACCAATTGCTGAGGAAGCATTGGGAGAGTTGGTGGAGAGAGCGAGTAAAAGTTCAAGAAATGCTAGATTTCAGTTAGTACACTTTTATGTTTTACATGTTTTACGCTGGGCTGCATCAATAGATATTTCCACAGATAAACGGCGGTATGCCCACACTGTAACACAGTGGGAGCCGAGTTCCTTCATATGTTCTGGACTGCCCAGAATTGAGAGATTTCTGGAGGGAAGTAACTACATTACTAGCGGAGACAACAGAAAAGGATGTAACAACAACGTCGGGATACTGCTTGTTGCATTGGTTCCTCCACACCTCCAAAAAATAAAGTTACAAGTAAATTCCAAGGCCTGGGCCTAGTGTTAGCAAAGAGAGAAATCACTAGCCACTGGAAATTGCAGAGGGGCCCTTATATACACAGGTGGAGGAAGGAATTTATGGAATGGACGGAATGTGAGGGAGCGGTTAGACTGCGAACAAGAATGGCAGTGAAAAAACACTAGAGGCAGCAAGAGCATGGATTGTGCTTGTGGACCTATTAAAGAACCCTGAGATTGAGACAGAAGAAATCCCACAGAAGGAGACCCTTGGGGAGGTAGCAGAAATTCATAATCCTTAACATTGCAGAGTTGAGCGTGTGAGAAATTGAGTGGGAGGCAATGGCCCCTCTCCCTTATATGGCCATAGGAGCGAAGGTATAACATAACAGGTGGAGGGAACCTGGACATCCTTCACAGTTCGAGAACACAGAAAGACTACAACACATGACATGCCTAGGGAGAGGGTAGAGAGGGGGGTGAGAAGGGAGTTCATTAGTTCATAAGAGAAGTGTGTCTGAGTTGTCCATCACCACCCCCTTTTGTACCGCTTTGGCCGCCATAAGTGTGGCAGGGTATGCTCAGACGTGAGTCCCTTGCTCACTTTGCCACTGGATTCAAGCAAGCCGGGCTGAAGATGGCTGGAATGCCAGAAACCACTGGCTGAGGTCGTCCGCCCCTTTGGAGTAAACATTATCACCTATGCGAACGACACACAACTAGTGGTAGCGCTGGACCCCCCGTTTAATTCACACCATGGCCTATACAAATGTCTGAAAGCAGTCGCCGCATGGATGACTTCATCCTGCCTAAAACTAAGCGGGGGAAAAACAGAGATTAGGCTCTTGGGAAACACCATCGACAAGTCTATTGACCCAATCTGGCCCCCCTGCCTAGGCTGTCCCACCTTACCCAAAGAACAAATCAAAAGCCTCGGCATATGGCTGGACAAAGCACTCAATTTCAATCACCAGGCCTCCAAGCTATCTGCCATCTGTTTTGGATTCCTGAGATTGCTACGCAAGATTCTTCCCCTCCTCCCTTTTCATTCAAGATGGATCATGGTGCAAGGGCTCATCCTATCTCGCCTGGACTGCGGGAATGCCCTATACCACGGGGCTCCGCAGTCCACACTAAACAAACTCCAAATTATCCAGAACTGTGCCGCCAGGACCCTCCTCGAGATCCCCCCGACGAGTTTCAGTCAAAGCCCAACTAAAGGACCTCCACTGGCTCCCAGTAAAATCTAGGATTGAATTCAAGGCCATGTGCATTGCCCACCGATCCTAGTGGGGAACAGGTCCCTCCATCAACCGTCCCCTTGTAATCGCCTTTCACCCCAATAGGCACCTTAGACCCGGGGCCTCCTACCTCACCACAGTGCCTCGAATTAAGAGAGCTAGGTGTGGAGGCCGCTCACTCTCCTACAACCTGGTCAAGATCTGGAACACGCTTCCCCTCATAATCAGATCAGAGCCCAAACTACTGACATTCCGAAAGCTTCTAAAAACCTGGCTCTTTAACAAACCGGTGTAAATTCCAGCAGCACTGCCTTAGCCCAAACCTCCGCAGCGCTGGGACGCCTTAGGGTAGCCATCGCGCTATATAAATTATCTTTTCATTTCATTTCATTTCATTTCACAAAGCGGACAACCAGACTGATGCAGTGTTCGTAAGTCTTCCGAGGAATAGTTAATCGTTTGTGCAGGGGTGCTGGCCCCTGGGCCCATCCTGGCGCGGACGGGCACAGGCTTGCCTTTGGGGCACCTTCGACGCGCCCGCTGCACTCGTCTGTTGCGCACTCGAGAGGGTGAGGCCATTTTATGGCGATGAGGGCGGGAAGGCCGAACAACTGGTCCGCCAACCTAAGACTTCACCAAAGATGGTGTCTGAGAGCCCCCCGACAGCACCTAATCGGCTGCGGTGGGGATGCGGCATCTAGTAATAAAAATCCTTAAATGCTATATTCTTTTGGGCCCAATATTACCTGTAACACCCTTGTTTACCCATGGCTAAAAAGGTTTGCTTATTCAGCACTTTGACAGAAAGTGTTAGGGGAGATGTATTACAAGTAAAGTGCTGCTTTTACAAGGGGATAACCTATCTTGTCATATCTGTCTCCTTCTACAAGGCCATAGATATTGCAAGAGATATCAGGTTGGAGTGGATGGAGAAGATGAGGGCTTCTAGCTGTTTCTTGAATGTGAGGGTAGAACATGCTAGTATAAGATTGGGGACTTCTGGTATCAGTTGGTTGGTGTTTTTCAAGGTGGAGGTAGGGCCATGTACTTGGGCCTTCACATTGTCTGCATTGTAGACGATGCAGAGTGAGTTTTTTTGTTGTTGTTGAAAACAGATTTTATTAGTCAGATGTATTTTTTATGCAAACTGACAGTTGAGATTTCTGAGACTGAGGATGATGTAGTCATATTTTGTTTAGCCAGTTTACAATGGAGTGCTTTTCATAGTTTGGACATGTAGTCCAGAAGACCAGTGTGTGAATCATTGTCGTATGTCCTTTGCACAGCCATTTAATTCATGAACATCCAAGTTGACTTCTATCACTCATTGCTGGAACATGAAATATAGAAAAGCCCAGCTAGTATGGTATGAGATGAGGCTCTTAGTTTGATCTACATTGATAAGGAAGGATATAATTGTAGTCACATTCACATTTGCATATAGAACTCTTAACTAACAAAAGATGTTGAAAAGGCACTTTGAGGAGCTGATCTTCTCCCTCACCAACAAACCCACAACCGCCAGAACTAACTTCCACAGCGGAAGGAAGCCCGTTGCTACCTGGATTAAAGACAGATGCCTCAACCTCAAGTCGGACAAGTCTGAAGTACTCATCCTGGGGCTCACCCCTTCAGCCTGGGATGACTCCTGGTGGCCCGCCACTCTGTGATCCATTCCCACCCGACGGACCATGCACACAACCTTGCCATCATACTGAACTCATCGCTCACAATGAACTGCCAAAACAACGCAGTTTCTTCAGCCTGCTTTCAAATGCTCAGCCTGCTCTGAAAGTCATTCAGATGGGTCCCCAGAGAATCCAGAAAGACGGTCACCCACGCACTCATCCCCAGCAGACGTGACTACGGCAATGCACTCTACGCCAGCCTCACCCAGAAATAGCTCAAGAAACTACAGAACCTTCAAAACTCTGCAGCCAGACTGGTCCTTGACATCCCCAGCCGTCACCACATCACGTAAATAGTCTGTCTTGGCTGCCAAATGTATGTGCTTAAATGGAGAATTTTGAAAAATGTTTAAAGTGAAGAAGTTCTGGCAATAAAGACTTTATACTGACTCGACATCAGCCACATCACACCCCATCTAAGACTCCTGCACTGGCTCCCTGTCAACAAGAGGATAACCTTCAAGCTCCTCACCCACGCACACAAGGCACTCCACAACACCGGACCAGCGTACCTCAACAGCCGACTCAGCTTCTACACCCCCCCTGCCAGCTCCGCTCCTCAGACCGCACCCTCGCCACTGTCCCCCGCATCCAAAGAGTGACCGCCGGCAACAGATCATTTTCCCACCTCGCCGCCAAGACATGGAACACCCTCTCCATCCGTCTACGGCAGACCCAAGACCTCCTGACCTTCAGAAGACTACTCAAGAGCTGGCTCTTCGAACAGTAGCAGCATCCCCGTTCCCCCCCCCCCCCCTTAGCGCCTTGAGATCCTCACAGGTATGTACATGAACTAAAGTAGATTATTTGGACTCTTCCCTGTAAGACAAACGGGGATCTGAGAAACTGCTCCGAGCTCATTTTCTTATTTCACTGTGTAAATTGGGTAATTCCCTAAAGAAAGGTCTTGTCCCATGCGTGGTGCCATGGTCCCGAAGTGATGTGTCCTCTGGAAGATCGGGAAAGAGTGAGGAACACAGAACAAATATTATCTCGAAGTGAAGTGTTGAAGGACTAGCTTTGCTCTAAAAACTAACCTTCTATCTCTTGTTCCTAGATTCTCCTTTCCATTGCCATTTTTATTTCTTGCTTGATTTTTTCTATCTTGCTCTATCATGTCGTTTTAGCTGTCTTCATCTATCACCCTCACTCTTCATTTTGCCTCTTTTCTTCTATTTTGCGACTACCTTAATTCACTCGTTCTCCTCTACTGTTTTTATTTATCTGCTCCACATCCCTCTCTTTTTTTCTCTGAGAAAGGATATATTCAGAATTGTCAATCCCTTTCTCGGATTAACTGTTTATTTGGACTGTGGGTTACAACGACAATAGCGTGTATAGTCCTATCATAAAATGTGGAAAACGATAAAACAAATAAACTTGCCTTCCTGTTTAGATATAATGTGGACGGAACTCATTTGTTCTGAAAAGGCAGAGGAGCGCCCTTGATACCCTTACCCAACGGAAAGTGAGCAAAGCACAGCATTTCAGTAATACATTTGAAATGTGAACATGTAAAGAAAATAAGGAAACGTGATGTTAGGAGAGACGCTGTCACCCCTGACATTGAGAGAAAAAAGCCAACCAGCAAGTGTGTCTTCATTATCTGTCTCTGACTCCGTCACGCCTGTCCCTCACAGTCAGGACTCGGGGGTTTCCATTGGGGCCGAAGCACTTGGCATGCAGCGAAGCTCGCGCCTCGGTGACACGCTGAATTCGAATCTAGCCGATTAATGCCCGGTAATACGTTTTCTGAAAGCTGCATTGCCAGAGATGTCTGGAATGTTAAGTTTCCAGGAACCCTGCAGCTCTTTCTGAATGAAAGATGTGGAAGACATCGGAAAAGAAAATATTTTTGGGGTGTTTAGTATATAACTTGCAGCATGTTGACATCAAAACCAGTCACACAAAGAACAAACAACATTACGATATGTAGGCACTCACACAGTATGAGAACACACAAAATACAAAGAAACATAGATTTAAATTAGCACCAACCCTGAATAAATCCAATAATCTTACAGGAAGGACTATATAAAATGCCATTGGGATTAAATGAGAAATAAACATTGTGTTGTTTTTTTTCTAAAACCTGAAATGGAAGTGATATCCCGCAGGTACAAAGGAAGGTTATTTCAAAGAACGAGTTGCAACATTATGATCACTGCGGGCGGCTGCCTTGCAGCGCCAGATTTCAACAAATGACCTAAAAATCGACTTGTTTCGAGAGAAATTAGGAGCACACAATTCAAAAAATGTTATTTTCTTTTTGGCTTTGAAATTGGTTGTACAAAAATTGATTACATATCATTGCCACTTGGATTAAAAGCCTCTATGTGGTCGAACCTAGCAGTATTTACCATATAAATTAGAACATTGGAATGTTGGGAGCTCCATTGAAAACAATGGAGTAGCCCCGGCTTAAAATGGCTGGTATAAAGCCGTAGCTCCAACTTTCCAATGTTTCTTGGCTGTGAACAAAGGCTTCAGGGAGCCAGAGTTGATTTCAATCCCCTCGCGCTCCCTAAAGCCTTTGTATTATTTGTTACAACACTCAGCCCTCTAGTGGCAGAATGTTCTAATAGCCTTATAGCCCTTCGTAGCTGGGCTACACCGTCTATTCAAGTCCTGCTCCCTTGTTAAAGGCGCTCGCCTTCGCCTCGGGCCCTTAGCACTGGAGCGGACCTTTAATAGCCGGTATAGCCCCCTACGGCGGGATATAAGGCTATGGTAACTTAGGTGGGCAGAACGTTCCGTTCCGCAGGATATTTTGCTGAATTTTGGCCACTACGCAAAACTCTTTAAACCAGAACTGCGGCCAAATTCTGCGAGTCGCCACGTAGCAGAATTTTTCTCCTACGAAGCTCCAAAATATGCAAGCACAAGCAAGATTTGGCACACCCTAGGGCAATTTTTTAAATCTGAGTGTCACCAGTATTCGGGAGCAGTCAAGGTCAGAGGACTGCCGTTCAAGTAGATTTGCTGTTGATGAAGTAGATTTTCTACTAAACTTACAGCAAAATCAACACAAATGGCCACCTGCTCTTGCGGAATGCATGGTGCCGTTCGCGCTGATTTTCAGCACGAAAAGGTATCACTTGAGACAAGTGACCTGCTGAGCTTGCATTGATTTCCACATCTGTGAAGTTACTAGTAATTTAATCAATTCGTCTATAACTCTCCACACCAGTTCAACCATTTATTTAAGAAACACATAGGCGGCCACAAATTCACAGCTGACAGCAAACCCAATTGTTCAGGGAATAAAAACGTATTAAATGGTTACATCTGCCTAGGCGCACAAATACATGGCAACTTTTCTACTGTTTTACTTTTCTAGCAAGGCAGTGTAAATGCAAAGAAACAAGTCAGTCGAATGTTGGATGTATTATTCTCAGAACAAGGGGGGTTTCCGCAGGGAATGCAGCTGTTTTCTTTTAACGTTTTGTTTTGCAATCCCTCCTGCAAACATTGCTAATGTCACTGTTCACTGGGAGGTTTTGTGTGAAAGCAGTACCAGCATGCGTTTTCTTTTGTACATTTCTTCCAGTCGGATCATAATCCTTATGCGTGGTACAAGTGGATGCACCATTGCTTCCGATGCTGGGATTTTCTTAGGCTGCAGTTTTATTTGCTTGCTTTGATTGCCGTGGTAGAGATCAAATGCCGTCTTCTTTATATGCCCCTTGGATTTGACATCGACTTTTGCTTCATGTTCTGAGCTCCACGCTGCATTTGTTGAACATTGCTGTTCACTTAAATCGGCCGTTTAGTTACTTTCCTTCTCGAATCCATCATTTAGTCAGTTTTCTTTGCGATCTGTCCAGTAGCAAGATGCTAATTTTGTGCAGTACTGTGCATTTTAAATGAAACCTTTTTTTTTTCTTTTTATTAATTAAAAACCAATGCGGGTCATTTTTGTTTTCTTTTGTGATACTTTGTTTTGGGTACAGAATTGATGGAGCAAAGTCCCGGAGAACAGAGACTTGCTTGGATTCAATCCGCTCGTTTAACTCACTAACAAGTTATTAACAGAGTTTTGTGGATACTAATACACATTTACATGAACACTTTTGGATTAGTGAAGCTTGCTTATGGATGTACTAATGCTGATAACATTGAAGAAGGACTAATACCGCTTTAAACGGGAAATCTGTTTTGCCGTTGCGTCAACTACATCTATGTAGGATGACGAGTAACGCTTGGAGGGAAATACTTGCGCATGAGCAGAAACTACTAATATGGCGTCTTGAAGACTCGCATGCGTGGCACCTGCTTAGCTGAGATTAGAGCACACTATTTTACTAATGCTAATGTGGGGATACGTCTAATAAGTACAATTGGATAGAGTAGAGGTGGGTGGTATACAGTGCAAACACTTCTGTCTTTTAACTTTTATCATTAATGCGTATTTGGACCTTTCTCGCATAACTGAATGAGCTGAATAACGCAAAGTCTGTGCATGCCCACTGAGGAAAGTCATGACGGTCAATGACAGAGCAGTTGAACAGAAGCCAAAATCGAGTGCCACAGCCTGGGAGCAGATGGTGCAAAGGTTCGACAATTAAATGTTTTATTCACTGTAATGTTTTATTGTTAACATATGGATACATGTAGTGGATGGGAATAAAAATGATGAAGAAAAAGTAAGGGGTTGGGTTTGCGAACAATGGTTTGACAGAATTTTAGGACATGTAAGCATGGTGTGATAAAGACCTCCCTTTGCCGAACCAATCAAATTTCCTATTTTCCCAATAGTGAAACATTAATGGGTGGAACATGCAGAATAAAAGGTATAAATAAGATAGCTTAGACAGATTGGGTCTTGCCGAATGCTGCAGAACAGGAGATGATGATTTGCTGAGAGCGAAGAACTGAGCACTGTGAGCGGAGGCCTGAGAATGCTTGGGAAAGAAGCTGATGCTGTGTAGCTGATGAAGAATCGATTGCCGACGGAGAACTTTCTATCCTAATTTAATTGGGTTAGATTCTAAGATTGTGGAAGAATCTCGAGGAGGAAGAATGTGTCAGAGAGGGGTGCGGCGCAACCGTCTGTATCTTAGAGAGGGTAACTATCATATCCTAATTCCTATCAGAAGTCTTTTTGTCTCATGAATGTATCTCAGGGATCCCCACCTGTCCTTTGGCCAAGGGGCTGGTCTTCCACACCATCCTTGGTTAATATAATTTTCAGTTATTCGTAAATGTTTTGATGTTTTCTCTCTGTATTCTCCCTCTCCGGTATTGATTATTGTTTTAGTCAGAGATAAATGCATTGTGTTTATTTGAATGAGTTTTCTCACCTACAAATGATGGTGACTGCACTGTATTGAGACTGTTCACATGCACCTAACATTTTAGAAAACGTTTTGAAAACTTCTTGAGTTTGTGGTGATTTGCTTAAAGTATAGAAAAGTTAGTTAACATTTATTATTGCCATCAACTAGCTTCAACAATGGTCCATCGCCCAGAGGAAAGTACTTGTTGAGCTGCGAAGGGTTAGTTGGAAATTGAATTAAGGTATTGACAAAACTAATTCTAAGCAGGTTGTGAAAATTTTAAGTAAAATGTATAACCCCAGCGCTTTATCCACGTTTGTGAGTTTATGGGCCCAAGTGAGTGTATGGTAATGGAGTATCTGTTGTTTGTGAACCGCTGGATCAGAATCATACACGCATTGACAAAGCTAATAGCTCTGGTTTTAACGTTCCATCACATGTAAACATAAACACTCACTAATGCTGTTTACATTTGTGGCATACACAAATGCTGTTTATCACATTAAACTGCTGTGTTGGTATTGGGAAAAAAGCAAAATGGATTGTTGTCTGCTTAAAACGTGTGTAGGAGATCACCCCAGAGCCACCCCAGATCTCTGTACTGGGGTGAATGTATTCGCGATACAAAAGGGGATGATGGACGGAGCGTTTGAGCAAATCAAACACTCACCTCCAGTCAACTGATCTGGGTTTAATCCATCACCATTCTTTAGCCCACTCAGCCACCCCAGTTCAGACATGGCCATATGCAAATCAGTCTGACCCTGTGCCTCATGGGAACAGTCCAGCCCGAACTGCCAAGCCATGTCTTCCCTGGACCGGAAACAAGCATCCTGGGACCGGTTTCGGATTCATAATCCTCATCAGCCAGGCAATCTTGAATCCAGTGGCCGAGTGAATGTATGACATTGTTCTGCATTGTGTCCATCAATTGTTCTTTTTACATTTGCACCTCGAGTGGGATGGGTATGCTCAGACGTGTGCTCTCCATGCCACTGGAGACAAGCTATCCTGGCTGATGAGGGGTGAAACCCTGAAATAGGTCCTAGGATGCTTGTCTCCCATTCAGGCAGGACCTGGCCTGGCAGTTCGGGCTGGACTGTTCCCATTGGGCGCAGGATCAAGACTGATTTGCATATGGCCTAATTCAAATTGGAATGGCAAGCAAAAAACAATGGACTTAGGATCAGATCTCTGTACTGGGGTGAATGTATGACATTGTTCTGCATTCTGTCCATCAATTGTTCTTTTTGCATTTGTCACCCCGAGTGGGATGGGTATGCCCAGACATGGGTCTCGGGCTCACTGTGCCACTGGATTGAAGCTATCCTGGTTGATGAGGGGTGAAACCCCGAAACCGGTCCTAGGATGCTTGTTTCCGGTACAGGGAGGACCTGGCTTGTTAGTTCAGGCTGGACTGTTCCCATGAGGCAGATGGTAAAGACTGACTTGCATATGGCCAGGTCTAAACTGGGGTGGCATGGTGAGCAATAGAATGATGGATTTAATCCAGATCTCTTGACTGTGAGGGTGAATGTTTTGATTTGCTTTGCATTCCATCCATCAATTGTGTGTCTTTTGCTTCCTCGCCCTAAGTGCGCTGGGTATGCCCAGACATGGGTCCCAGGCTCACTGTGCCACTGGATTCAAGCTATCTGTGATTATGAGGGGTGAAACCATGAAACTGGTCCTGAGATGCTTGTTTCTGTTCCAGGGAGGACCTGGCTTGGCAGGTTGGGCTGGACTGCACCCATGAGGCACAGTGTCAAGACTGATTTGCATATGACAAGGTCTAAACTGGGGTGGCATGGTGAGCAAAAGAATGATAGATCTAACCCAGATCTCTTGACTGGGGGTGAATGTTTTGATTTGTTCTTTATTCCGTCCATCAATTGTGTGTCTTTTGCTTAAAAAACAAACTGGCACAGTGAATATACAATGGTAATGTTATAAATCGGGTTACTGGTTGACTGGGGTGTGAGCCATGGTGAAACAGCAAGCACAATTCTAGCAAGGTTAAGGGACAAGCAAACCCCAAATTAACTTGTGCTCAACCCCCCTGGTTGCTTGACACAGAGAATCCATGCTTAACTTACATGCAATGTGTAAAGTATTTGTGGAATGCTCCAAACAGTAAAATAGTGACAACACCACCCAAAAAGTTCCCACCCCAGGTTAAAAATATAGAGATTATTGTAATCAATAACACATTACCAAAAAAAGAAAAGTCCAATCAGTAGAACTGGAGCCATGAATTAAATAAAACACTGTAAAATAGTGCCTAAAAGCATAACTTGCTAACTGCAGTGATCTGGTCACACTGGGCCGGTTTAAAGTCAGAAGTTCAGGCTGACGACGACAGAGTGTGGGTTGGACCCCATGGAGAACTTAACATGTCAAGTTGTTTGCCAAGAGTTCCGTTCACGTTGGAGAGGGCTGCAGGGAGCAGGGAGAGCCTTGCAGGCAGTGGTCCACATGGCCCGAAGGGCAGGTTGGGCGTTGCATTTTCATGGTGGCGGTCCTCCGCGGGTGATTGATGCTTGGTGTGCAAAGAGACGGGCTGGCAGCCACATCCAGTCATGTGATCCAATGAGCTGCTGCAGGCCCCAAATTGCAAAGGGAAGAAAAGGCTAAAATGTTTCTATTTAAACTTGGGAAACTCACGCATGTCTGTATTCAAAGTCAGGCCTGCAGAACTCACTAAGTGACATACTAGAGTGATAACTTCATCATGCTCCTTTCATGTAGCTCTGATAATGGATTCGACCCAGATCTGTGACTGGGGGTGAGTGTCTGAAAAGTTTCGGCACTCTGTCTATCATTTTCTAGTGTTTGCTTTGTTTGCCCTTAGTTGGCAAGGTATGCCCAGACGTGGGTCCCATGCTCACTTTGCCACTGGATTCAAGCTAACCTGGCTGATGAGGGGTGTTAGCCCGAAACCGGTCCCAGGATGCTTGTTTGAGGTCCAGGGAAAACATGGCTTGGCAGTTTGGGCTGGACTGTTCCCATGAGGCACAGGGTCAAGACTGATTTGCATATAGCTGTGTCTGAACTGGGGTGGCGAAGTGAGCTAAAGAATGATGATTGATTCGATCCATGCCTGTGACTGGGGGTGAGTGTCTGAAAAGTGTCAGCACTCTGTTCATCATCTTCCTGTGTTTGCTTTGTTCTCACTAAGTTGGCAGGGTATGCCCAGATGTGGGTCCCTTGTTCACTTTGCCACTGGATTGAAGCTAGCCTGGCTGATGAGGTGTGTTACCCCAAAACCGGTCCCAGGATGCTTGTTCCGGTCCAGGGAAAACATGGCTTGGCAGTTCGGGCTGGACTGTTCCCATGAGGTACATGGTCAAGCCTGATTTGCATATGGCTGTGTATGAACTGGGGTGGCAAAGTGAGCTATAGAACGATGATGGATTCAACCCAGATCTGTGACTGGGGTGAGTGTCTGAAAAGTTTCAGCACTCCGTCCATCATCTCCTTGTGTTGGCTCCGGAAATCAATACATCATCGCAGTAGTTGAATACATTCACTACTGGCTGTATGAAATGCCGAATGACATCTTGGTAAAGTTCTGCAGCCGATGACACACCAAGATGGAGTCTTTTATATCAACCTACATGTGTAGAAAGTAATGTATTATACCTACAATCTTCTTCGAGTTCCAACTGATGATAACTTTTATTTAAATTAAGGCGAGAGAAAACTTTAGCACCATTTAGTTGCGTTATCTTATTAGCAATATGTTGACCTGGATGTCGTTCATCATCAGTTGCCTTGTTTGCTTGGTGCATATCAACACATATGCGTACAGCTCCTTCAGTGTCCTTTTGGACACTACTACTATGGGAGAAACCCATGGCGTCAGAGCAGTTGAACTATCAATGTAATGTTTGAGGAATGATTCAAGTCCTTTTTCAACAGCTTCTTGTAAATGAAAAGAAATTTGTCTCTGAGCAACAGGAAAGACATCGTCATTAATGTGTAACTTTACTTTCATAGTCTTTAGATTTCCCAAACAATGAAGAAAATGGACTTACTTTTTCGTGATAGACATTCAGGTTGTAATTCACAGAAATCAGTCTCATATCATCAGCGGTACTGAAACTGATCAGACGGCCAATTGCTGCTGTACCTGGAGCACATGGATGGGTGCTTGCATCGTCATTTTCTCGTGTTTCAATGTCACTATAATGAACCTTGACCTTTCATAGATGTTGCAAGTCCCACGGGTTTCCTGCTGGCTGGGATGTATCAAAGTCAGTCGGTTTGCCGTTGCCAGTAGGTAGTTATAGTTAGGACCTAATTTCCATAGTCAGAAATTTTTTTGTTTTCCTAATAACTTTGGCGCTGTTTGATTAAACTTCCACGTGGCTCACATCTCAAAGCCATTAATGGCCCTGGAGACCCCATCCACCCGGGCCCACTGCAGCTATATCCTGGGGTGCCCATCACTGGGGCATAGTGGTTGCACTGTCTGCACCGGCACTTGCAGGGAATCTTGTGCTTTCTCTCACTTGGCAGAAGCAATTTGAAAGCTCCTGTCAAGTGAGAGCAAACACTAAGGGACTGATTTAAATATCAACGGACGAGTTCCTCCATCACAACAGTGACGGATATCTGCCAAAATATAAATCTCATAGGATATAATTGGATTTATATTTCGGCGGACGGGATATACGTCACCATTGTGATGGAGTAACCTATCTGCCAAGATCAAAATGAGGCCCTCAGTCTGCTCCGGGATAAAGTTTTGGCGCAGGTATATCGATGACATTTTCATCATTTGGAATGGAAGCGACGATTGCCTGCGCCAATTCTTACACTGGCTGAACAATAACTGTCTGGGTCTCACTTTCACCATTACCACCAACAATGATTCTATTTCCTTTTTGGATCTAACAATTTATCACAGCGAAGGCTCCTTACTGACACGTCTCTATCGTAAGCCCACTGAAAAAAACACTCTTTTGGCCTACAATAGCAACCATCCGAGAGCACTACGCGACTCACTCCCGTATTCGCAATTTTTGCGAATCAGGCGTAATTGCTCCTGTAAGGATGACTATTTTCGAGAAGCTACCACCCTAGCATCCAAACTTAAGGACAGGGGGTATCCAAAGAAGTTAGTTAAAAATGCTACCAAGCGTGCATGGTATTGTCCTAGGGAAGCCTTACTTACACCGAAAGAAAAGTCTGACTCTAAGCGCATACCTTGTGTATCAACGTTCTCACCAATTTCCAATCAACTGAGAAAGACTATTCTCAAGCACTGGCCAATATTAAACACAGGTGTACTCTCTATTGAAAAACCAGTTTTTGCCTTTAAAAAGAGTAAGAACCTTAGAGATCACCTTGTGAGGGCTGCTTTACCCAATTCTCTACCTCTGGCTACACTTGATAATGTATGGGGTCTGTCCCCCATTGTTGGGCATGCTAAATGTGGTGGATGTAATAACTGTGACAGTACTATAGAAGGAAAAAGCTTTACTTTTAACAATGTCACCATACAATGTCGTTCCTTCTCCAACTGCAACACCTGCAATGTCATTTATCTAATCCTATGCCCATGCCAAAAAGTGTACATTGGACAAACCAGCCAGAAGGTAAAAATCCGCATTGGGCAGCACAGGAGTCGCATCCAGTGCGGCACTCTAAATGCACCTCTGGTGGAACATTTTGCAGCCCAAAAACATTCTGACAGTGATTTGAAATGGACTGTCCTGAAAGTACTGAGACTCCCACCGAGGGGTGGCAACATGGGACAGTTACTCAATAAAGAAGAGCTGAAGTCCATCATACAGTTCAACTCTATCCAGGATGGTCTCAACAGAACAGAGGATTGGACTAGCCTAATATAAGCTGGCTATGAATAGTTAACTTTTTTCTGCATGAGCCTACATAATTGTCTATGTTCATTTGTAACATTTCCAAATGTCAGTTGTTTTTAATCAGTTTGAGACCGTGTTTTTCAGAGAACCGCATTCTGGCGTGAGCCCATATAACTGTATGTGCTCCCCTCTGTTTTTATGATCCTTTATGGTTAAAACCTTGTCCTGTATGCACTTATTTCACTCACTCGCTGGGTTGCCTATTCCAAGATGGCGCCCAATATCGGGATCACTGTCACCTCCGACTAGTCCGTCCTCACTTTCCATCACCACTAACCCGGACCACATTAGGCGCCGCTGCATGCAGACGCTGAGCACCAGGCCATCGAGCCTCCAGACGGGAACCCATTGCGGCCCCACTACGAGCGTATTACGGTAAGCCTTGAACTGATGCATTACCCCGGCTCCCTTGAGGGCCCATCTCAGTCCAGTGTGCCTTATGTGCGCCCTCCGTATTCTTTCCTTACAGGCTCGCACGGATAAGGCCCACGCTATTGAGCGCCATGCGGAGATCACAAACCGCATATTACGGTAATTACCTGCCTGCACTCGCCGTCTTCACCTTCACTTTTATTCACTTCCAACCTTCAATTGCTCATGTTTTGTTCACAGGTTAAACTTCCATTGAAGTTCCCCGTCGAGCCCACGCTAGATGCTAGGCTTCAAGGGTAATATTCTGTTCCTTCACTGCACTTAATTCGCCACTTCGGCTTCACCCAGTAGGTCCTAATTTTTTGTAAAAAACCCTTTCTTTTAGGTCTGAATTGAACCGACCCAACTGGGTTGATATCCACACATTCTCTGACGCCGCCCAACTACGAAGCGGAAACGGTAAACCCGGTAATTCTAGTCCCCTTAATTGTTCTTCTTTAACCTGTTATTCGCCTCTTATGATAAAGATATCTTCTTATAGGCATCAGCTATATCGGAAGCCTATTGCTCATTTGAAGTGTCTTCAGCCACGCCCGGCCAACCTTGCCTCGCCTGTGGTAATCAGATTTTTATATTAAGGTCCGACTCACATCCTTGCGACCTTCTGGCCAACACTCCCTCACCATGACAATTTTTCACAAAACACCATGCATCTCGCCACCGAGCACTACTTTTTAATTAAGCAAATGCGGTATGCCCTACTATCACTCAGTCTTCTTCACTCCAAATACGAGCACAAAAGCACCCGTGCCCTTTGGAACAAGCAACTGCACGTGCACGTGTTGCATTCTGCATGTCAAGAGTGGTCACTGACTAGCTTCTTTTAATCCTCACTATGTAACGAACTGATGAAGAATCTTCTTTCCCCTTTTTTCCTTCCTGTTTAAACCCTACAGGCTCACTCGACCAATCAGGCAAAGTCAATTATAGTCCTGAAGATGATCCCACTATACTGTAGGAGATAGGGATCGAAACGTTCGTCGACTGTTTTGCAGTACTGCTCGTTTCATGATTTATAATTTTCACGACAGTTACTGTGGGTTTGTGCTTATTCAAAAATTGTTTGCATTGTATTATAAGCCACCCTGCTCTCCTTGTTTGCCTGTAAACTCTTTTTCTTTTTCCCTTGTATTGTTTTCTTCTGACTAGGTACAGGCTTGTGCCCAGTTACCAATGTGCGACTTGTCTCGCCCTATTTTGCCTATACTAAAAATTGCTTTCCAAATAAACACTTCTAGGTCCGGCTGGACATTGAAGAAGAAAAACACAGCCTTTATCTCGAGCCTGTGCAAATTATTTCTCTAAGTATTACTTAAAAACCTAGGACCTTTGTTAAATAAAAATACTCAGTCTGCTCCCAGCAGGCTTGAGCTTGAAAAATGTTCCTGCCGGCTGGGAGCTGACATTTCATCTGTTTCCCTACCCGCTGTAAAGCGGGTAGGAAAACAGATTAAATATTGCTCCCTCCCACAGGGAGCAGCATTTTAATTTTCCCCTGTGGGTGGGAGAAGTGCCGGCTCCCACTGGAGGCAGAGAGCCTCCAGTGCCATGGGCCATGAAGGCATTGGGGCTCCTCCCCCAGCCTGCCACGTAGAGGAAGGGGGAGCCCTGGCTGCTCTCCAGGGAACCCACTATTTACTGGCCAGGCCTGGGGGGATTGGGTCCCCAGGGCCAATAATGGCCCAGGGAGAGGGGCTGTGTGGCACCTCCCCCTTCAGACAATGGCTGGGCCCCAGGAGAAGTGGTCCTCCAGGTCTAATCAGCCAAGGGAGGGGTGCTGCATGCCCCTCTTCCCAATTGTTAAAAGATTAGACCCCGAGGTATGGGGTCCCGGGCCATATTGGCCCAGGGAGATGTGCCGCGTGACCCCTTTCCCATTTGCAATAGGGCTAGGCCCTGGGAGATGGGTTCCCGAGGCCAAAATATGACCCAGGGAGGAGGCCATGTACCCCCTTCTAAATATGGCTAGGGCCTGGAGGATGGGATTCCCAAGGCCACAAATCGGCCTGGGGAGGAAGGCTGCATGCCCCCTCCCCAGTTACAATAAGGCTTGGCCCCAGGAAATGGGGTCCCCGGGGCCAAAATAGAGGCCGGGGAGGGGGGCCACATATCCCCTCCCCTAAACAAATGTGGCAGACCCCAGGGGATGTAGTCCCCAGGCCGAAATCACCCACGGAGGGGGGATGAATTCTTCCGTCCTAACTTAGCTGCATTTGGGGAATTGGCCGTAGGACCTAGCCACAGGCCAAGCCCCTTGGCCAACCCCTTTTCTTTATTTGGAAAGACTCTGAAACTGATCTGAATGTGTTTGACTGTTTGAATTTGAAAAATGTTAATTTAAAATTCACACAACATTAAAGTCAGAGATTCATTGATTTCCTGGATCTCAAACTGACAATTGAAAATAAGAGGATAAGTACCAACTTGTTTAGGAAGGAAACCACAAGAAATTCTAGCCTGCATGCCACCAGTTCTCACTCTCCCAGCTTTAAATGGGGAATTCCATACAGTCAATTCCTATGAGCCTAGCGCAACTGCAGACCTCCCTATCCCATGGACAGACCAAACAGGAGATGAAAGAGAGATTCAGGGAGAGGGGCTAATCTCTACTCCAGGCAGAATATCGATCTGAGAAACAGACTAGAGAAGAGATCCTAGGTAAAACCAAAAACCAAACCAGTCAAAACACATGAAAAGCACACAAAAGAACCCATATGGTTCATTACCAGATTTTGCAGCCAATCCCATAAAATACGCAGAATTCTAAGGAACAGATGGGATATTCTAAGGCAAGATCCGATTTTGAGAAATGAAATAAGCGTATCACCATCTGTCACATACAATAGAAGCACATCACTTAGAGACATTTTGGTACACAGCCACCTCCAGCTGAAAGAAAACAACTGGCTGAGGCAAGCTAAAGACTTCCGCAAATGCGGAAAATGTAAAGCCTGCAAACAGAGCACAAATGTATCTGAGGTTATTTTCGAAAGAACACATACACAATGGAGAATTCCCAAACTCATAACATGTAATACCGACTTTGTAGTATATGCCATCACATGCCCCTGTGACCTCTGGTATATTGGTTCAACAACCTTCCCAGTTAAAAAGCGCATATTAGAACACTGGCACGCGATTACCAACCACGACCAAAGCTATAGAACAGCGAGGCATTTTGCCAAAGGACATGAGGCAGCCTGGACCAAAGCCAGATTCTTTTGATTGGACACAGTCACCCTTAACCCTAGGGGAGGGAACAGAACAGCAGCATTGCACAAACGAGAGTCACATTTCATCCTCCTAGCAGGAACCAAATTCCCTGATGGCCTCAACCATGATGAGGAACTTTACTCCCACTTGTAGAACTTGGATCAATCAATTTGCCGAATGCCTGGTAAAACTCACACACCCCACCTCTTTCCTCACATAGTTGTTAAACCACTCATCTTTGTTCTTGCACAGCAGACACCATGTAACTCGTATTTTGCCTTGATCCAACAGTTCAGTCTCTTTGACAAAACTATGTTTGTATGTTTATTTTTCTTGTGATGTCGCAGGCATTGACCATGTTCTCTTTATCCTTACAGATGAGTGTAGCTGAGAGCCAATATTCAACGTCATGTCCGTGTTAGAGATAAGCGCACCTGAGACACTGGCGGAGTCCCCCACCAACTCCATTAGTCACTTAGATACATTTACCTTGGGGTATTATACCCTCACGACACTCCGCATCTTACAATATGACTGATATGCAAGACGTAGCTAACATCACTGTGGAAACACTCTCGTAACCGGAGTAGTGGATTGCTCACTAACTAAGATCATACAGTATGGGGCACTAGACCCGTTACCTTAGAATAATTGCAATACACATAATAGTACTGATCAACATATGTGACATCAAGAGACACACATTAATATTATGCAAACATTTCCGTTGAGAGACGTAACACGTTGGTCATACGGCACACTGCGAAACAAAGCACTGCTGAGTATACATAATACTGTGATGTCTGCCAAATTTGAAGTTATATTTTTTACATTAATATCCCCATTATGATTTGTATGTGCTTTACCATTTAAAATATTTCCTTTATGTCTATGAGTTAGACACTTCACTGTACCTTTAAATAGCACTGTTATGGAGGCAGAGGTCATGTGACCAAGACCACGGACGTGGTGAATTGCTTCGTCCTCGTGTGCAATTTTGTAAATAAATTACCTGCAACCTTGTTCGTGTGGGCTCGACAGTCTTCTTTTCTGGATTTCTCATCCTTTGGAGATATATATATAAATATATATATATATATATATATATATATATATATATATATATAAATATATATATATATATCACGCTCCGAGAGGTCCCGTACCAAGTGGGTTGATAATGTGGTTGTATGGCGTCGATACATCGACGACCTCTTCCTGGTATGGAGGGGCTCTTCCAGGCAGGCAGAGGAGTTCATTAACGAATTGAATGACAATGATCTCAATTTAAGATTCACGCATGAGATCAGTACAACCTCGGTTAATTATCTAGACATCAGAGTGTTCGTAAGGGGGGGAGCCTTAGGTACGGAACTTTATAGAAAGCCCACTGCTGGAAATTCTACTGTCCATGCAGAGAGTAGCCATCCCCCCAACTTGATAAAAAGTATTCGTATGGCGAGCTTCTTTGCCTTAAACGAATTGCTCCTATAACACCGATTTTGATGAAGCTGCAAGCGACTGCCTGGCTAGGTTTAAAATTAGGGGGTATGAGCAGGGCATCTACTTATAAGATAGTTCAGGCAAAACCACGAGAGGAACTTTTGAAGAAGAAAGAGGAAACTGTAAGAGAAGGAGTTTGTGACAAGAATAAACATATGGGCCAATTTCGCATGGTTACGACATACTCAGACGATGCGGTTTGTCTGAGAAGAATTCTAAGAAAAAATTGGCACATATTACAAACTGACTCCATAATAGGAAAAGATATTCCATCGGCACCTTTAATAACTTTCCGGAAATCGAAATCATTGAAGGATGTTTTAGTCCAGAGTCATTTGTCATCCCCATCACAGAGAACAGGGACATTGAAAGATATGAGGGTTTTTTTCCCCTGTGGGAAATGTAAGGCCTGTGCCAACAGCAGAAGAATACTGAATTACAGCATCCCAGGTCTGAAAACCCAAAATGATTAATAAATTAATTTCCTGCCTTACCCCGTTTGTTGTCTACTGTCTGTTGTGTCCCTGTGGACTGAAGTACATAGGGAGCACCATCCATAATGTAAAGATTAGAATTTTGGAACATCAGCGAGCCATAGCAAATCAGGATGTAAATTATCCAGTGGCGAGGCATTTCGCATTGAAACATCAGAGTAACCGAGATTTGCTCCAATACTATGGGATAGACCATGTACCTATAAGTCCTAGGGGCGGAAATAAGGTACAAAGATTACGTAGATTGGAATCCCGCGACATAATCGACTTACAGACCAAAACACCGAATGGGCTTAATAGCAGTGAAGAATTGACAGTGCATCTGGGTTGATATATTGAGGACTATAATCTAGTCACCTAGATACATTTCTTCCCAAGTATTCGTCTATTTGAGTGTTTTCATGATGAAAACACTCGAATTCATGATGAAACTACCACGTTTTCATGATGAAACTAGGTTGCTTTACTTATTATTTAGAGAAACGCAAAATAATCTTCTTTTTACTATTTTTTAGTGGCTTTTTCTGTCTCATGTTGTTTTTCATATCACGATATTTTGGGACTATCAGTAGCAGAATAATAAGAGATTTCCCTCTGGGTTTCTGTTTGGGATACATGTCCACTAGTAAGTTGCCGATACACGGCTTGATGTACTTGTCCGCAAGAGGGGCTGATATTTAATTGGTGAGAGATCGATGCCGTTGTTCACAAAAAGATAAGAATATCTTGTTATTTCATCGGCTTACACCTTAACCTGTCCCGGTTCTGTGGAAACATGCCGATACACGGCAAGACCAACTATAAGTGATTGTGGAATGTTCCTAAGATTATGAAACGATATACCAACTGTAATTGAATGTTGTTCGACGATAATGCATTTCACCCAAATCTGACTGGTAAATGTTTGTAAATAATGCATATGAATTAATGTGTTTACCACGTTAAGATGGCGGACAATAATGGTGCCATATTGTATATTGTGATATGCCATCTTCACTGTTGTTACTTGGTTGACAAGAATGAGTTTAATTGACGCCTCACAGGAACAAGACTAAACACTGATGAAGGATTAATTCCGAAAAGTGTTTGCTTACCGTGCAGCTTGCCGAATAAACAACATTCACCGTTACCTCTTGAGTGCTCGAATTTTTGTTCTATGAACGACGGAATTGGCAGCATTGATATATATATATGTTCAAAAAAGAAGGAGAGAACTCTGGGTAGTTCTCAAGTTTAGGTGGAAAGCAGCTCCTGTTAGAGCACTCTCAACACCAGCGACACTCTAGATCTGCTCACCACAAATGTCTGTTTTTCTATCAAAGTCTTTAAGCATAGGATTAGCACAATGCCATCCACGCCGAGATAAAAAAAAGTACAGTCTTTTGCCATTTCTACAGCAAAGTCTTTAAGCATAGGACTAGCAGAGTGCTGTCCTTGCCGAGCTGTAAAATGACAAGAGCCATTTATCACTCCAGGCACAGTATTACATCTTTTTACCGGTTCAAAGCTGTAATACTGTATGTAGATTGTTTTCTTCAAAATTGGGTACACAATTGACCATCCTATGTAAGAGATACCAGTGACTTTTTATGTAAAATGAGAATTTTAAATGGAACAAACAATATTATCTCTTAACTTTAGATGTGTCCTGTCTGTATACTTGCATTACCCACAGGGACGGCGTTAGGGTAGTAGAATTCTTTTTTAGCAGAAATGGGATCACTTGTTCGGATCATGATGCCATGTTATTGAACATGATCAGTTTCTGTTTAAACAACAATGTCTTTTTATTCAATCAAGTCTTTTACCAACAAATGCGAGGAGTTGCAATGGGGGCCAGCTTCTCCCCCAGCTATGCCTGTTTATTCATGGGCTGGTGGGAGGAGCTGGTCCTCAGGGGTACTCATAGCAACATTTACTATAATCATGTAAAATTGTACCTCAGATACATTGATGATCTGTTTATCGTGTGGGACGGATCATGTGAGCAAGCTATGGAATTTGTAAGACTCAGAAATGAAAATGATGTTAATGTTAATTTTACTTCTACCATCAGCCACTGTAAAATTAATTCTATGGATGTGGAGGTTATTGCAAATGGTGATACATTGGAAACAAAGTTACACAGAAAAGAGACGGCAGGGAACTCTGTACTACATTTTTCTAGTTTTCACCCCCGTCATCTTGTACATAGTATCCCTTATGGGGAGATGCTACGTTTAACTAGAATCTGAAGCAATCGCAAAGACTTTGTTGAAGTACAACAACAGAGCAAAAAAAGATTTTTTGGAAGGGGATACCCAGACAAAACCATTGATGAGGCGATTAATAAAACTCAAGGCCTCAGTAGACGAGATCTCCTCATTCAAAATAAAGTAAATGAAACAAGTCAAAAAACTAATTCTACCAAAAAGGATCTTAGATTTATTACCACCTACAGTGCCCAAGAAAGAGCCATAAGAAAAATTGTACACAAAAATTGGTCTTTAGTTAAGAGTGATCCCATTATAGGTCACAACCTTCCAATTAAACCTGGTTTTGCCTATAAAAGAGCCCCTTCTATGCACAATAAGTTGGTGTCTAGCAGTCCAGAAACATCTAGTCACGCAAATTGGTTGATGTCTCCCAATGGTTTCAGCAAATGCAAATTGTGTAAGGCATGCAAATATGGTGTAAATAAAAAAAGCTACTGCACGGCCTTTAACACTCAGGAGGTAAAAATAAACAAACCCTTACATTGCAAGACAGAGTTTGCTACATATGTATTAGAATGTTCATGCCCTCTTAAATATGTGGGCAGTACAAAATTACCTGCCAGCAAACGAATCATGCAAAATATTAGATCTATTTTAAATAGCGACCCAACTTACCCGGTGGCTAGGCATTTTCGTGAAGTCCACAATAACAATCTGGAACACTTTACTTCCTGAGTGATAGATGCCATATCTAAAACTAAAAAAGGTGGTGACAGAGAATACCTTATTCGAAGACTAGAAACCAGATACATTTTAAATATGGACAGCAAGACCCATGGAGGCCTTAATAATACTGAAGATTTATACACCTGTTTATACATTTAGGGACTTTTCCTTAATGATCGCATGTCCTTTTTTATCGCTGAAGTTTGCACAACTAATCGGTACATTGTAGGAATAATTAAAAAAAATACTTTGGAGTATTTAACTGTCAATCGCAGTTTAAATTCCTTTATGGGATTAAACCTACGGACACAAGATGAGGCTGCCCAAACCGCTAAACCAATTATTACATTGTTTTTTTTACTGCAATTCACTTTATTACACCTTATGGTTTAGTACTATTTTACGGATTTAATACAGGGTTGCTCCTTTTTTTCATAATTGTTCTTAATTGAAGAACAAACCTTTTGAGACACTCTTTGATCTACTCTTTTTGCAACACCTTTTCATATATTTTTTTAACATGGATAATATTATTAATTTTCTTAGGTAGAATATGTGAACAGGGTTATTATATTAGAAAAAACCTAGGATTTATCCTAATATTTTATGCACCGCATTTATGCATTATTAAACTGCTATCATATGTCAAGATATATAAACATATATATTTATGAATCAATATATTTTATTAGGGTTTTTTTAACATTTAAAAACTTTTTTAGAATTGATCATTAACTAACCAATTTTAGGGGTTAGTATCCGCATTGCGGTATGTTGTTTTATATACATATTTATTACTATTTATATTTTTTTAGTGATGAATGTATTTCTTGACTTTGTGATAATGAGACATTTTCAAAGATTTAATGTTGATTAGCAGTGATGGCAAATACAGATCAATTGTTTGTTGAAAAGGATTGAGCAATAATGTTTTCAAAATAATACTATATACGCTCCTTCTACCATTGACAAAATGAAATATTTCTTCCATGTTTATTATCACGTGCATAAGTGCTATAGTATAATTGGTCTATTCACCTTGCTGACGTTGTCATGTGATCAAGGTCCTTGGGGGACCGAAACGCGTAAAGGCGGAAAAAAAACTAGCATTCTAAGCACTGATTTCTGGGTCCGTGTCTGCTTACTCCTTGGAGAACGAAGGAGGCGGTGGAAAGCGGCTATCTTTGAGATATATATATATATATATATATATATATATATATATATATATATACATGCAGCCCGCCCCGGCGTTGCCCTGGGCAGAAGGGGGCTGGGGGCAGCATTTTCGGATTTTGTGCAGTTCCGGCTGGGCCCCCGCCCGCCCCGACATTGCGTAGACCGCCTCCCGCCCGCCTGCCTCCCGCCTGCCTGCCTCCCGCCGCCCGCCCGCCTCTCGCCCACCTGCCTCCCGCCTCTGCCTTAACTGAGCCGCGCTCCGGACTTCACCGCCACTCCCGGGCCCCCGCCCGCCCCGACATTGCTCAGACCGCCTCCCGCCTCGCCTTACCTGATGCGCTGCTCCTCCCCGAGCTCCTTCACTCGTCACCGCTCCTCCCCTGTCGTCATCACGCACGTCGAGGTCGCGGTCAGCACTACGTCGCGGCCGGTGCTAGTTTTAGTGGACTACTTTGTTTATAAATTTAAATTTTTTAATTTACATTTTATTTTTATTTTATGTCGCCTATGTCCATCTACACACCCTGAGGATTCCAACAATGTATTGGGTGTGTGGATTGGCGCTGTGGTTCCCGAGTTTACCTTGCCAAAAGGTTTCTGTTCTCTCTTTATAATAGTAGTATAGATATATATATATACTAACAGCCCGCCCCAGCGTTGCCTGGGGCAGAAGGGGGCTGGGGGCAGCATTTCAGGCTTGCGTGCACTCCCGCCCTAGCCCCCGCCCGCCACGACATTGTCTGTGTCCCGGACAATGTCGTGGTGGGCGGGGGCCTGGGCGGGAGTGCACGCAAGCCTGAAATACTGCCCCCAGATCCTGAGCCTTACCGCAGTTGTTCCGGGCCAACCTCTCGCACTGGCTCCCTCCCGTCCCGTGTCCCAGAGCCTTACCTGAGCCGCCGCTCCTCCCTGAGCTCCTCACTTCACCGCCGCTCCTCCTCGTCATCACGTACGTTGCGGCCAGCGCTACGTCGTGGCCGGCACTACTTTCAGGGTACTACTTTTTTTTTAAGTTATATTTTTAAATTTACTTTTTTTTTTAATTTTCTATAGCCCATGTCCATCTGCACACCCTGAGGATTACAACAATGTATTGGGTGTGTGGATTGGCGCTGTGGTTCCCGAGTTTACCTTGCCAAAAGGTTTGTGTTCTCTCTTTATAATAGTAGTATAGATAGTCTGCATCTCAAGCAAAAAGACGAGTTACACCAGTAACAGAAAATGAAAACTATAACTCTGAAAACCATCAGCTTGACTCCTAAAAAGATGGGCACCATCAAATGGCATATCGACGAGAAACTCAAAGTTGCCAACCAAGCACAACACCTTAATACCACTGCCGATGCCATGACCGACCTACAGAGTCTGTAGTGTCAATACCACACCTTATGGTAAGCCTAGTAGCCTGCTGACCATCTCTAATCAAACACCAACCTCCGAGCGTAGGTTATCCGGAAGAGATGGCAACATATTCTGTAGCGAATCCCATAAAGCATGTGAATATCGCCCCAGCACACCTGGGGCAGAAGGGGGCTGGGGGCAGCATTTCAGGCTTGTGTGCACTCCCGCCCCGGCCCCCGCCCGCCACGACATTGTCTGTGTCCCGGACAATGTCGTGGCAGGCGGGGGCCGGGGCGGGAGTGCACGCAAGCCTGAAATGCTGCCCCCAGACCCTGAGCCTTACCGCAGTTGTTCCGGGCCAACCTCCCGCACCGGCTCCCTCCCGTCCCGTGTCCCAGAGCCTTACCTGAGCCGCCGCTCCTCCCCGAGCTCCTCACTTTACCGCCGCTCCTCCTCGTCATCACGTACGTTGCGGCCAGCGCTACGTCGTGGCCGGCACTACTTTCAGGGCACTACTTTTTTTTAAAGTTATATTTTTTAATTTACTTTTTTTTTTAATTTTCTATAGCCCATGTCCATCTGCACACCCTGAGGATTACAACAATGTATTGGGTGTGTGGATTGGCGCTGTGGTTCCCGAGTTTACCTTGCCAAAAGGTTTTTGTTCTCTCTTTATAATAGTAGTATAGATAACAAAGCATTGTTTAATGTAACACATAATCAATAGAAAGGATACACAAATTCCAGTGGAGTGATGAAAAAACACATTCGATGCTCTAGTGCAGTGACAGTGAAAAATGTGTGTTAAAATATGTAAAGTATAAATACAGCCTACCTATTTCAAATCAGTATTATTGGGGTCTGTACATTCAGTCGATGGCATTTTGATTCTTTTAGATAGCACATCATCATCCGGACTTAATTTAAGATGTGCCTAAGACAGTCACATAAGTAAACCAAGGAATGCACCCAAATATTTTTGCAACAGTAGCAAGACAGGGTGAGGAGGACACCAAAGGTAACAACTCAAAATAGGAAAAGATGGCATTGTGTCTACAACAAGCGAAGTAATTACAGAGAGACAGAATGAGCCCCGTACCAGCTCCACAGAATGCAAACCTTCACTGTGGCCCGACCAGCACAATCAACTTTGCTCTTCGGACCACAATTCCGTTTTCAATTCTGTGGATTCTAGCAGTTATAGAGAGAAAATAAGACATCACAGTGTTCTCTTTAAATAGATTCGGTAGTGTAATGCCGTTACCCCGAGGACCTCTACTCGGTAGGACAATTGGAGGAAGCGTTCTGTTGATGGAGCCTATAGGGTCTCTGGTGAAGGAAGGTTGATGATCCACATGTCCCCAAATGAGGCAGGGGGCTGATGGTGAAATGGGCACTCCATCTCGTTTATGACAGAGTACCCTTCTCCCCAAATTTTACACCTGTCCCTAAGTCTCCAATATGCATAGTGCAAAAACAAATAAATACTTCTACTCCCTTACTGTCCTCTTCTCAGCAGAGCATAAATCAGCCACTCCTTCCTCCAGGACTCCTGTTCTCACTCCTTCCTTTCTGATGCTTTTAAGTGCAGGTATGTTGAAATTTCATAGATCATTGAGAACATATGTCGGAATTTACAAAAATCTCCAAAACCTGTGGGTAACTCTGAAAATCTGTGGTTGTTAAAACAACGCCAAAAATCTGTGCTCATTAAAATGTATTTTTTATTGCTCCCGAGTGATTCTCTCTGTAATCTATCCGTGGAGAGAATATCTAAAAACTTCGTAGATATCGACTTTTGTGCAATCTGTATTCCTGCAGTTGCTCCGCAATTAACATAGCTGTAAATCAGCTGTGAATATCTGCCATGCTGAACCTAAGAATAAGTCATTTGAATTGATGCCGCCTTTCAAAACACAACTAACATACCTAAAAAATTATTAGATATATTTTTTTTGTTGCACCTGCATCTGGTGATCGAAGACTAGTCTGCGGATGAATCAATGTTTGTTGGCTTGTGGAAGCCTTTTTCAAGCTGTCTGCAAAATGTGTGAGACTCGACGGGTTTCATTAAGTTACAGGTCGAATGTAAAAAAAAATCACCTCGAATGTAATACTTTCGTAACTACATCACATTCAGTAACTAGCGATGCTATTTAGATAACCGAGTAAGTGCTAAAACTGGCACATATTGTATGTATATCCACTATAACACTAATTCCCATTAGGAGTTCATTAAAAACTGCACTCCTCTGAAACCTAGGAACTTGCCACAAAGATAACCAGTGTACAAATAGTAAATTTGCACCCAAAACGAGCACACTGTGCATTTGGGCACTTTGTTGGTCATTATTTAACATATATTTTTTATATAGGGTTCACACAACACAAACAAGCACGGCAGAAGCTTTATTTGCAAAGGAGGCACTATATGTGCAGAGTTGAAAATGACCCCTCCAATCAGGAGGGCAGCTTCCACTGGTGCAGCAGTGCCCACGGGCCTCCGTGTCCCACTGAACGCTCAATATTACTGTATCTTATAATTTAAACACTAGGCAGGGGGCAGGGCCTATTTCCTACCTCCCACTATGGTCCATATTGCCTTACATATGCCTTTCCAACCGTGCATGTGAGAGAAAGAAATTTCAACCATGAAAGACTGAATTCTGGTGCTTGGAGTTCAACACCATTCAGTTAGCCCATGTCTTTGTACGTTCAAGTGGTAAATTCGTCTTGTAATAAGTGCAGGATAAAAGTACATTTGTATGCATACATATGGTATTTGTAAAGTGCAGACCTACCTGAAAGGCAGAGGAGTGCTGTACAATAAAGTGAATGTGTGCTATAGTGGTAGCTGGGTTCTGAGAAGGGAAGTGGTCTTTTATTTTCATGTGATGTAGTAATCTTTAAAAATGTGCCCTTCAGCAATTCCCTAAATTGGAGCATGGGTGGGGCATTCTTGACAACTCTGGGGGGTTTGTGCCAGGTACTGGTGCAACGATACAGTTCTGTTGCCTTGCTTTTATTTAATTGTTTGTACTTCTTCATCCCCAATCTGATTGTGTCCAGGCTGTGAGTGTGCCAAGAACCATTGGGGGCCGTGAGATAGATAGGCGGGGGGTGCCGGTCGTCAGGGTGTTTCTAGTTGAGGTTTTCTATAGTCTTGTTATCATGGATCCTAGCACACACAAGCTTACCCTCACTGGTTTTCATCAGGAGTTTTTGCAGCGTTCACATTTAAAATACAAATGACCCTTTTAGAGTGTTGTGTGAGTAACGGTGTTATTTAGAACCCTTATAGTGACAGTTATGTTCCTCTGTGATAACACTGGGGGTTTATTTCCATCATGCAAACAAGAAAGGCAAGTTGGAAACGCACGAAAATGTGACTTAAACTGCTGCGATTAAAGCAAAATAAGACAAGTGATGTGAGCGCAGTCTCTCGAAACACATGTACTTGAGGAAAAGTTAGCATATGGTGCTGGAAGAAAGAGTAATTGTGAAACTAGTGTAACCAAACGAAAGGAAGACAGGGAGACCCCTAGAGCAGATGCACAGGGGCTTATGTTTGTAATTCTCTGCTTGCTACTGGGTTGTTGCAGTAGAAGGCACCAGCACATTCTAAAATTCCCCAATTTACAAAAGTCAGCTTAAAGAAGTCCCAAATCTACTCAAGTACATTATCTCCTACAATTGGAGTATACTTGCCAAGTAACATGTTTTTTTAAAGAGTATTCCTACTCACCTGAATATACTCAAGCAGAGTATCAAAGAGTTGTAAAATCCACACAAGTAGATTACGTGGAAACTTGCACTTGTACTTTTCTCTTCAAAACCTCTTCCTCCACACACCCATGAAATGTTCCTTGGCTTTGTCCTCCTAGGAAATGAACTCCTGTGTTCATCAAGAGTAGTTTTAGGTGTATGCCCTTTGGGATAATATTTGCAGAACCTATGTGGATACCCATAAATGTATCAGTTTGTGGGTGTTAACCTATTTTTTTCAGAGCCACCCATCTTTGAAAGTTCCCTTTCCCACGTTTAGCTCCCATTTGATAGTGGTATAAAATCCATTCTATTAATACAATTATTTCAATGTAATTAAACCTGATTCTGTGACTCAGGGTGTGAAATTTCAAATTGTAATTTGGGTTTCAAGCCTGCCTAAGCTCACAATAGTTGTGAAATTGGCCCTGAGTCTTGTAGGGCATCACTACAATGAGGGGACTAGGCACATATTTCAATTGACTAGTACTGAGTATTTTCACATAAAGGTCTACATGCATTATGTTGAAACAAGCAGATAGCCCACTAAACACAAGAGAAAAATGGTCACAAAAGGGGTGACATGTGCACACATCCAGTAGTGCCCCCACCCTAGAATGAACCCAGTAGTCTTTCTGTCATGCAGGCGGGGCAAATTGGGGGATTTACCCCAAATCTGTCCCCAAGGGAGAATAAAGTCCATTAAACACCAGGGAAGAATGGTCAAAAATAGAACAGGTGGGGGTGACATGCCCTGAAATTCAACTGTACCCTCACCCTAGAATGGGCTAAGCTGTCTTTCTGCCCCCCAGGGACCAGATTGGGGGAATTTACCCCAGCCTCTCCAGTTGGGAGGGAGAACAGAAAGTCCACTAAACCAATTGGAAAAGGACAAACACAAAGGGGATGGGCTGTTAGGCATCACACCAAGCCCTAAGTCATGAAGGGCACCACAGTCTTTCTTCACCTACCCACCCCCATCCCCAGCCCCCAGACAGGTTAGGTGTTTACCACCAATCTATCCTTAGAGGGCTGAAAGTCGACTAGACATCTGGGATTTTTTTAAACGAAAAATGTGTGTCTTTTTCCCCAGTTACCTCCTTCATTCTCCCCCATCACTTCCTTCCCTCTCTAGATACCCCTTCCCTTCTCTACTATCTTGTTCCATCCTCCTCTCTTCTACTCACATTATCCCCTTTTTGCTCCCTCTATCTATCTATTTGTTCCCTTATTTGCCTCACTCTTATCTCACACCACTTTCCTTTCCTCCCATGTTCATTCTTTCACTCTGCATGTCTCCTTCCTGTTTATTTTTGTCTTTTCAATTGTTTTCTGCTATCTTCTAAATGGTTACCTCCTTCCTCTTTCCCAATACATCCTCCTCTGTTTCCTGATATGTCCTTCCTCCTACTATCACTCCCTTTCATCCCTCTATTTAGTCCCCTTCCCTAGTTCATCTGCTGTGTTCATGACACTACTCTGTTACATTCTTGTCTTTTCTATTTCCTTCTTCCCGCACAAGTTCGTCCTTCCCTCTCTTGAGGTCTCATTCCATCTCATATTCTCTAGTGTCCTTTCTTCTTTTCCCCCCACCATCCTGTCTGATACCTCAGTTCCCCTCTCCTGTTGCCTTCTTAATTCTACTGCCTGTTCTCTCTAGCAATCAATTTTTTTCCCCAAACCCATCCTGTTACACTCTTTCCTCTCAGGTTTTCCCTATCTTTATGTTCTCTTCTGCTATCTCCTATTTTCACCTTTCCCCTGGGCTGATGTCATCTTTTTTTCATGCGGTTTCCGTCTCCATCCTGTTACCTCTTTCCTGTCTTGCTGTCAATTGCCTTCTCGTTTCATTCCCCTCTCTCTTGTTTCTTCAATCGCTCTATTCTGCCTTGTGAGATTTGGCATCTTTGATGTGGTTTCCCCTGACTTTTTGCCTCATCCTCCTGTATTTTTGATGCTGTGCTGGATTTTGTTTTGCTGGCATAGATGCTTTGGGCATTTTGCCACTGCTGATTAGGGTCAAAGGGGAAACAACCATCACAACGCAACTTTCACAACGCACTACCATTACAACAAAACTTTTACTTCGCAAGATCCATTACAACGCATGCTATTACAACGCATGCCATTACAACGCAGATGCTATTACAACGCATGCCATTACAACGTAAGTATGGGTATTTAATTTAAATAATATTAATGTAATTTTAATATAATTTTCTCAAATTAATTTAATTACTATTATTATTTTTAATTGTAATTTAATTTAATTGTATTTTAAATATAAATTAATTTAATTAAACTAATTTTAAAATTTTAATTACATGTAATTTTAATTTTACTTTAATTTACTTGAAATAATTATAATATTCTAATTAAATAAAATATTTTTAACATTTTAATTTAATTTACATAAATAAAATGTAATATTTTAATTAAATTTAATTTAAATTTAATTTATTTTAATTAAACCCCCTGGAGTTAGAATAGTAATTTTAACCCCTACACTATCCAACACTTACCCTACTATTACACACCCCTGGGGTTAGAATGGTAATTTTAATCGCTACTCTATCCAACACTTACCCTACTATAACACCCCCCTGGAGTTAGAATAGTATTTGTAACCCCCTACACTATTCAACACTTACCCTAGTATTACACCTCCCTGGAGTTAAAATAGTATTGTTAACCCCTACACTATCCAACACTTACCCTACTATTACATCCCCCTGGAGTTAGAATAGTAATTTTAACCCCTACACTATTCAAAACTTAACCTTCTATTACACCCCCCCAGGAGTTAGAATAGTAAATTAAAATATATTAATTAAAATTAAAACATTAATTTAAATACATTAATAAGCGTTTTTGTAATTATATTAAAATTAAATGAATATTAATAACATTAAATACTTACCTATACTTACGTTGTAATGGTATGCATTGTAATAGCATCTGCTTTGTAATGGCATGCGTTGTAATCGCATGCATTGTAATGGATTCTGCATTGTAAAAGTTGAGTTAGGATGGTATGCGATTTGAATGTATGCCTTGTAACGTCATGCATTCGTGTCCAAGTGCATGTGCTCCCTGTAGAAACTGTTGTAACAATTGGTTCTCCCTGATTGGCATATTAGATTTACTAGTAAGCCCCTAGTAAAGTGCACTCAGTGTGCCAGGGACTGTAAATCAAATGTTGCTAGGGGGCCTGCAGCACTGATTGTGCCACCCACATGAGTAGCCCTGAAAAGCTAACTCAGACCTGCCAGTGCAGTGTCTGTTCGCAGTTAGCAAACTGCCATGTTGACCTGGCAAGTGCACCAACTTGCCAGGCCCTAATCATCCCTTTTCTCACATGTTAGTCACCCCTAAGGTAGGCCCAAGGTAGCTCTGTGGGCATGGTGCGGTGAAGTGAAAAGGTAGGACATGTACTGGTGTGTGTAGCATGTTCTGATAGTGAAATACTGCCAATTTCGTTTTTCACTATTGAAAGGCTATCTTGCCCTACAGGAGAGAATGGAAGTTTATTTGTAACATCTTATAAATATAACTTCCCCTTGGAGCAAGATAGAGAAATAAAGTTCAGTATGCCTGAACTCAGAATGTTAAAAAAGCATCTTTTAGTAAGGCTGATTTTTATATTCTGTGTTTTTGGAAATACCACTTTTAGAAAGTAGGTATTTTCTTGCATAGCCATCCAGTGTGCCGCTGCTAGGATGTGGATTGACTGTCTGGCTTTGGGGTGAAAGGGGCTGGGTAAGGGGAGTGGCTCCATAGAGTCTGGATGAGTCAGGGCTGGGCTGAATAGACCAGGGCTGCATTTAGAGAGGGTGGTAGGACATTTCCTTTCACCTGAATGAGCCTGGTCTGCTTTCCACAATGCTGTCTCCACCTCCTGCCAGGAAGCTACACCAGAGAGGACAGAACTGGTTTTGACTGAGCACAGGGCTTCTCTGCACAAAGAGAACAAAGACATGTTGAGGTTGTATTGGACCTAAAACCCCTGAACTTTATACTACTTCTGGAATCAAGAGAAACCTTTGCCCAGGAGAAAAGCTAGAGAAACTGAGGAGAAGTACTGCCCATGCTGTGTGTCTGTGGTTGGCCTGCAGTTGCTGTTTCTGCCAAGGAAAGGAGAAGGACTTTGCTGTGTGCTGTGTCCCCTGCTTGAGGAAAGTCTCCAAGGGCTTGCGTAGAGCTTGCCTCCTGTTTAAAAGTCTCAGGAATACAAAGACTTCACTCCCAGCTCCCCTGAAATTCCTTGCTGGGAGTTCTGAACTGCCAGGAGGCGCCTGTGACTGTCTTGGGCCTCTGGAGGTTGTTTCTGCTGTTCGGAGCTGGAAAAGCAATGCAACTGCAAAAATTTGGATGCATTGCTCTTCTTGCGACAATTTTCCGACACAATGCCATGGGCAAGAAGAATCTACCCCCATCGCTGCACCGCTGCAGAAACCGCTGCTGTAGAAATTGACGCAGGGCCGTTTGACGCCGCTGCATCGTTCGCGGGCGCATCCCGGATTTCAATGCATTGTCCCTGTGCGGCATTTTTTCCCCGACGCATCAAAGGTACCTACCTCTGCCAACTAGAGACCCCCATTTCTAACATGCCTCATCTCCCCTCTTATTTCTCAGGCTGTTCATTCCATTTCCTTCCTGCAGTTTCCATGTCCCTCCTGTTACCCCTTTGTCCATTTTGTTCTTCTCTTTTCATCTCCCTTCCTCTTGTTACTTACATCACTGTATTCTGCCCAATCTACCTTTCTTATTTGCTCTCCTGTTTTTCCCACTCTCCTGTTCCCTATTTCCTCCTCCTGCTCTTATGTTCACCTCTTCCCTCTCCTGTACCCTCCTCTCCTTTCTCACATGGCTGCTTCGATCTCTCCTGATAACTCCTCCACTCACCTTTTTCCTCATTCCCTCCTTCTCCCTCTAATGTTCCTCCTTCACACTATTGTTCTGTCCCTTATCATTTTGAAATGGCCTTTGAGCTGCATAGGCAACTTCCAAGCAGTGCAGGCATCTAGAAACCTATAAATGTGATAGGACCAAACCGAGAGTACTGCTGGTTGCCATGCATGAGGAGTTTGTTTATCATTAAGGGCATTTGAGTAGAAAGTTCATTGGTGTCAGTTATTTTCATGTGAGATGTCATAAAGACATACCAAGTGTGGTCTTCAAGTAGACATTTAGCTAAGTCTTCGGTTGACATGAATTGTGAAACTAGGAAAATCAAATAGAGATTCTTATTGTTCTACAGTTGTCAAATAAATGAGCTGAAAAGACAGCTTGAAACCAGTTGAATACCTGGCCTTCACTGTAGACAAGAATATGTGAGGGATTTCAAGTGAAAAGTGTGCAAAGATTACAACTGACCTGCTAGAGGGAAACACATTTAGTAAAAAAGGATATCGTTTTTGTTGGTTGGCACTTAATAAAGTGAAAAGACATCTATTTCTTTAGAGCACCAAGACAGTCCAAGAAGTAAGGAAAATCAGCAATAAGTGGCATTACTAAATAAATTCATCCATGTAATTTCTGTTCTGGGGATAGAGGCATTCCTAATTGCCAAATGTCAACCAAGCCGCTTCATGTAGATTATTTACGAAATGGAAATGGGAAATTGAACCCTGAAACCTGGAGCACCACACACCTCAGCAGCAGGGACTGGATCTGGTAGCACTGATCGCAATAAACTTGGTGTTATTGGAAATATAAACTACCAACCTATCTAGAACACAACTTCCCAACCCTATGTGAGTGAAATGGGTGGAAAGAACCGCCTCATTGTCGGCCATATCAATGGCCCTGAAGAGATCAAGAAGGAGGCACACACAGTAATCTCCAACAGTCATAATCAGTGTGTCATTCAGGAGTTGGTTGGTAGCAAAATTATATTGCTGCAAGAACCAATCAGAGTGTAAAAAGAGCATATGCAAAAAGCTTACACAGGATCAAAAGAGCAGTAAAAGACTTGCAGTTAGACAAAAGCTTATGGTCCAACTTAGTTTTTTTCAGTAATGCCAGCATTTGGATGTCTTTAATTGAATCTGGAAGCCGACATTGATCAAAAGAGTAAATAATGATGGGAGTCACAATTTATGGAATATGAGGAATTCTTTCAATATTTCTTTCACTTTCTGTCTCTTGACTATATTCTCTTTACTTCATCCCAGGTATATTAAATTTCAAATTGAAATAAACTATGTTGGTGTGATGTTATACCAAAGTTATCAAAATTAATATTTTAATTTGCAACCAACTTCCAAAGCTGCAGGTTATGAATATTATCCCTTTTCATTGTTCTCATAGAGGTCCCCACATATATTTGATTGGTAGTATTTATGTTTGATGTATAACTTGCCAGGAATGTGTAACTATTCTGAAAGCAAGAACAGTTGTCTCTCTGTATTTTCCTAGAATGAAGTTCTTTAAGTTTTCTTGGAAAATGTTTCCATAGCAGAGAGTATCAGAAAGTGTGTTTCGCTCATGTGTCTGCACAGTACACAGAAGCTTACAGTTTCCATAGAAACACTGGTACGTACTGCCTTTATTTCAATCTAGAAGTGACATCAGAAGAACTCTCTTTTAATAAGTAGATTACAATAAAAACAAGTGGAGACTAGACTATCGGAAATCAATATATTTTGTTTTCTTATTACAGATGCATTCTGATGTCAGAGTACACCTGTAATAAGAAAAGGGCCATCTTAGTCACTGAGTTATTACAAGCGACTTATAGTTATTGTAATTGTATTTATATAGTGCTTACTACCCCAGACGAGCCCTGAAGTGTTTTTCGGCTAGTAGAATGTTACTCCGGAATCCAAATGATTAGTTGTGGATTAGTATAGGGGAAACATAAATTATTCATTTGAGCGGTGGACGTGTGAGTCTGTTAGTTTGTTTGAACAGGATAAAGGATGGATTGAGGAGGGAAGAGTCTATACAGGGTTATTATGGAGATCTTGGTAGCAAAATGAGGTTTGGGATGAGTCAAAGCAGGGTACAGAAGGGAAGACTCTAGGAAGTGTTATTTTAGAGATCTTAGTAGTAACATGAGTTTTGGGGTGAGTCAGAGAGGGATAAAGGAGGGACGAGTCAAAAAAGGATCTTAGGAAGATCGTAGCAGTAGCATGAGGTTTGGGATAAGTCAGAGAAGGAGGTAGAGCATACATTGATAGAGGTATAGGGTGAGACACAGAGTAGTGCATTGGATAGAGTTGACCTTTTTTCCATTCTTCAGAAGGAGTAAAGTAATAAAAATATATAGATACATAACTACATAAAAAGGTATACATATATAAAGGAAAATAATAAAGAGATATGAAATTGTATGTGCAAGTATGGATAGATGGTTAGAAATTCAGACTTTCAGAGATGTAAAAGTTAATTTATTTGTGCATTTTGATATGTATATTTTCTTTGTTTTATGTTTTCCTCTATATTTTAATAGCCAAGCACTTATAGATACAATTGTTAAACTCATACCTATATGTTGTGATATATAAATAAAACAAGCAGACACATAGGAATCTACTCAAATAACATATATGAAAATGATGCAGTTTCCTACATACAGGTTAAGCACTACATAATGTGTGTGTGTGTGTGTGTGTATATATATATATATATATATATATATATATATGTATATATATATATATATATATATATGCCACTGCACTCGTCCAGCATGAACAGGCACTCCCCAATGTCCCGGGGCACCGCCAATCCAAAAGAACGAAAGCTGACCCAGTCTTAAGGTGAAGAAATATTTATTCAGTTCTGTTGCATCGCCACCAGCATAACGTTTCGGCCTGCTCAGAGGCCTTGGTCACATGACGCTATGGGTGGGACAGGCTATTTTTAAAGTGCTAGTGCATGGTTACAAAGACACATCATTGGTTGAACACAAGTGCATGGTAATAGACATAAAAGACATGTAACAGAACACGTTAAAAAAGCCAATGGATGTACACTGTCAATAATGATATAAAGAATTTACACATGTACAAAAGGCAAAAGAGATTTTAAATACATAAAATCCATCCAACGTGCAATAATAACCCCGCATGTCATAAAGGGATTAATTGCGATGAATGTCGTCGTTAGCGGAATGTAGTAAGCTGTAGGAGTCAAAACAATGTTCAATTCCCTAACATAATTTATACATTACCAACATCCCACATCGGCACATCCCCGATTTAAGGTACAATGTAACCCCAGTGGGTTAATGAACCATGTCGTATCCGATTGTTATGTCTACCAAGCCAACTATATTACTGCTTGAATGCTTACATTGACAGTTATAATAACCAAAGTGTCAACCATAGTGCGTCAACCAGGAGAAAATAAAACAAAGGGTGTCGTGAACAGTGATGACAAAAATAAATGATAACATTAAAACCTCTCCCTGGATGGATGATGGGAGTTTGTTCAAGTGGTCATAATAACTCTTACATCATTACAGGAAAATTACGGCAGTATTATATACATTTCAAAAAGTATAGGGATATCAGAATCGAAAAAAAGGCATATGAGTTGTAACACTGATGTTGACTACCATGAGAGCAAAGTAGTGGCTATACTATGCCGCCTGGGAGGGATTAAACTGCAAAGTTTACTGGGATTTACAGATGAGTGTGAAAATCCACACTGGTATTTAAGCCTGATGGTGTCTTGGTATCAAGGTCAAGGATGTATTTGGTTTCAAGAGCCCTTAAGATAGCTTCACGGTTACCCCCTCTGCGAAGAGGTGGAGCCGAGTTAATCGCGAAATATTTCAGTAAATGACTCTGTTTACCGTGATGGTCCTTGAAATGATGTGCCACCGGGTAGGTGGGGTCCTCAGTGTTGATGGCCCTGATGTGCTGGAGTATCCTCTTGTGCACCTGCAACCTGGTACTACCCACGTATCGCCGGGCACAGGGACACTCCAGCACATACACTGTGAACTCCGTTTTGCACGTTAGTTGCTTGGTGATAGGCCGGGGAACATCAGAGAAAGGGGTTAGGTACTCAGTCATATAAATGCCGTGCCTACAAGCCTTGTAGGCCGAGCATTTTTTAAAACCTTTGATGGCTTTATACCAAGGCGTTAATGTCACAACCTCGGGACTGGACTTAACTAATGCTTCGCTAAGGGAATAGGCTCTTCTACAGGAGATATCCAGTCTAACTGGCATAAGATGACCAATCACTGGATTAGAGTTGATAAGATTCCAGTTTTTGGAAATGATTTTCTTTAATGCCCGAAATTGACGGTTAAAATTCAATACTAATCTCACTGGTTGATCAGCATTATCTGCTTCTTTATTGATTAATCTCCTGAGTTGTAGGGCTACCTCCCTGGGCATGGCATTCACCTTTCGAATTGCCGAGTCAATTGAGTTCTGAGAATAACCCCTGGCTAAAAAGCGGGCTCTGCTATCACTTTGGGCCTGTCTGCATTGTTCCTCCGTGCTGCAAATTCGTCTGATACGCAGCATCTCCCAGTAGGGGATGCTGCGAATCAGGTGTTCCGGGTGGTGACTCTTGGCGTGGAGCACAGTGTTTCCGGATGTCGGTTTGCAGAACAATGTAGTGTGTAACTTGTTATCAGTAACGAGGACCCTGACATCCAAGAAATCAATACTTGTTTGGCTTATACAATGGGTGAACTCCAGGTTGTATGCGTTATTATTTAGTTGTGCAATAAACTCGATTGCCTCCTGTTTGGTGCCCCGCCATATTAAAAATATATCGTTAATGTAGCGATACCATTGGGCTACCTGTTTAGCCATGATCAGACTGTGCGTACCCATGAGGATCTGCCTCTCCCAGTAGCCCATGTGCAAACAGGCATAACTGGGAGAGAAACAGGCCCCCATGGCCACACCCCTGATTTGTTGAAAACATTGGCTGTTGAATTGAAAATAATTGTTATTCAAACAGAAGGAAATCATAGCAATTAGCATTTTGTTGTGTTCAACATATTGCACAGACCGTTCACCAAGAAAAATTGCATAGCCCTTAGTCCGTCAAGGTGTTTGATACTGGTATATAATGACGACACGTCAAGCATGATTAACCAGTAATCTGACTCCCACTCCGCAGTCACTAGTTTTCTCAGAAAGTCACCTGAATCTTGCACATATAATGGTAATACAGTGACAAAGTCTTGGAGAAAAAAATCGATATATCTCGTGACATTTTCCAAGAGACCATCTCTGGCAGAAATAATGGGCCTCCCCGGCGGATTGTTGACATCCTTGTGTACTTTTGGAATCAGATACAGCACCGGCATAACAGGAAAATCCTTCTTCGAGAACTTAAATTCATCTAAGCTCAGGAGGCCGGTGCTTTTCCACCCTACCAACAGACTGCCAAGGTTGCTTTGTGCCAGTTTGATCTCAGAGAGGTCACAACGCTTATAGCATGAGGCGTCGTTCAGTTGTGCATAAGCTTCCTCTAGGTAGTATGTTCGCGGCCAAAGCACAACATTGCCACCTTTGTCGGCATGGCAAACAATGATTGAATTGTCAGCCTGGATTTTTTTAACCAAGTTGTAATATTTGGTATTATGCACTCCTCCATGATGTTTTGTATTAAGAGTTGAGACATGCAGTTTTTTGATGCCAGCAATGGCAAGGTCATGGAAAATGTCTAAATTGTCGTGGAGTGTTAACGGAGAAAAGGTGGACTTGGGTTTGAACTTAGTTAAACCTGGAGCATTGTACACCACAGCTACATCTTGCGACCCAGAAAGCGCCCCTTCCTCGCGTAATGTGGTAAAATCCTGGAGCAATCCCGCTTCATTAGCAGTAAGGCCCAAGGTGGGAGGGCCTCGAAGAGCAGAGCGAGATTTGGTGGTATATTGATGTGACAAAAAATGTTTTTTGAGCTTGAGCTTCCTGATGTATTTGAAAAGCTCAATTCTAGTTTTTGCATAACTGAAATTGTTAGCTGGACAATATGACAGGCCCAATGAAAATATTAATTTGAGCGGTGGACGTGTGAGTCTGTTAGTTTGTTTGAACAGGATAAAGGATGGATTGAGGAGGGAAGAGTCTGTACAGGGTTATTAAGGAGATCTTGGTAGCAAAATGAGGTTTGAGATGAGTCAAAGGAGGGTACAGAAGGGAAGACTCTAGGAAGTGTTATTTTAGAGATCCTAGTAGTAACATGAGTTTTGGGGTGAGTCAAAGAGGGATAGAGGAGGGAAGAGTCAAAAAAGGATCTTAGGAAGATCGTAGCAGTAGCATGAGGTTTGGGATAAGTCAGCGAAGGAGGTAGAGCATACATTGATAAAGGTATAGGGTGAGATATTGGATAGAGTTGACCTCTTTCCATTCTTCAGTAGGAGTAAAGTAATAAAAATATATAGATACATAACTACATAAAAAGGTATACATATATAAAGGAAATAATAAAGAGATATGAAATTGTATGTGCAAGTATGGATAGATGGTTAGAAATTCAGACTTTCAGAGATGTAAAAGTTAATTTATTTGTGCATTTTGATATGTATATTTCCTTTGTTTTATGTTTTCCTCTTATAGATACAATTGTTAAACTCATACTTATATGTTGTGATAGATAAATAAAACAAGCGGACACATAAGCATCTACTCAAATAACATATATGAAAACGATGCAGTTTCCTACATACAGGTTAAGCACTACATAATGTGTGTGTGTGTGTGTGTATATAAATAAATAAATATATATATATATATATATATATATATATATATATATATATATATATACACACACACACACACATTACCCGTGAGCAAGGCGTGTGTTACGCAGAATATCTATAATTTTCTTCAAAATTATCAGATTCCTGAACTTGGAGCATTTATGTGCCTTAATCTGTGCTGAAAGACTTAGATTGCTAATGCCTAGAAAGGTCCCATTTCTTTTTTTTTTACAGAATTTTATATAGCGCAAACTTGACCCGAAGGTATTGTGTATCGGAGAGCTCTACATGAGCACCAGTTGCGTTACATGAGGACACATTATTTTTAGTTAAGAAAGAGAAAATTAAGTAATATGTCCAGAATCACAGGATGTTGCAGGTCCTTGCCGAGACTCAAACTCGGTTCCCCAGATTTGAGGTTGACAGACTTAGTCGTCAGGCCAACTCCTCTCCCAATGTAGACTGTATTCAGAGCATTAGATGCTTATGTTGTTGCTTGGTATTGCGACCACAGAACTCATATGTTTAATTTGTCTCCACCTAAATTAATTTCAGAGTTTTGGCTCCCCGTTGCTATACTATATTTATATAATTTAGTCTAAAGAGTTATAAACTTGAAATTCATAACTAATTTGTAATCAACACCCTTGAATTCGCTACCGATTCCTTGTCCTCAGTGTGTAGCCAATTTTGTTGCACTATTAATTGATATTGATAAGACAAGATATGCTAACTCTCTTTCCCCTCAGTGCAACAGGAAAGTCCATTGGTGGGCCAAGATAGCAAGTAAGTAAGTGGTGGAAATGATCCAGTGAAGGAGGTAAATCCTTAGTACCAGTTAGGCTCAGAAAGGCAAGATAAAAATGCTGGATCAGACACAACATGGTTACCTTTCTGAAAGCATGGAAAACGAATGAGATCCAAACAAAGGGCTTATCGTCACTGTTGCAATTGAGTTCCGCCCAATTAGTATGCCAAGTTTTTTGCTTGTTTATCCCCCGTTTTTTGGAACTTTATTTTGGGTGAGTCTCCCTACTTGCATAATAATTAAACTGCACAGGTTTATGCCATTGACCGCCATTTAAGATAAGGCTGTTGCGACACAGATAGGGTAAGTGACATTGGGCTAGTTACATGTGGACACTCATGTCCACACGTCTGCAGGCTACAAACTATAAATGTGCGCAGCCTGCTAGCTGCATACAGGTTAACCAGCCTGTGGCAGTTTTGAACTACAAATTTGACTCGTCAAAATATCCCTTTTGAAAGCCTAAATCTTTCTTTTAAATATTATTAAGTCACCCCTATGTAGGCCTTTTTGTCCATAATGGCAGGGTGCATGATACTTAAATGTAGGATATGTAGAAATTAATGTTGAACATGTCCCTAGAGTGAAATATCCCCCAAAACGATTTTCACTGTTGCAAGAAAATCATGAGGCTACACTGTTTCATTCATTAAATTTTAAATTTGGATTGGTAGTAGGTAGAAAAAAACGTCTTCCACTCTTTTTAATGATAATTTAAAATCTTCTTTATTGTTAAAGTTGGATATAAAATTGTTATTTTGGAAATGCCCTTTTAGAAAGTTGGCATTTCCCTGACAAAAGTTTATTGTGCCTTTCTGTGATGTGGTGTCTTGCTTGGACACCACAGCGCATTTTATGTGCATTATAATGGCGTGACTAACAGAGATCTGGTTCTCTTTTCGATCACTCACCAATGCAAGTGTAATACATTTTTACACATTGTCACATGACACATAATGTGACACACATAACTTCACCCCAAGATTGGGCTCGTCAGTCTTCAAAAAGATGACGTGTCCGCTCCTCCGGCATGAGAAGAGGTATGGATTGGAGGAAAGTTAGGTATCAAAAGCAGCTTGTTACTTTGAAGAAGTTAGTACCTATTTTGAGAGCTATTTTGGGGCTAAAAAAAAGGTGTCCTGTACCCGGAAGACACCTTCCTATGGATCTTACTAGGGTGGGATGAGACAGCTAATGATGGGTCATGCTACATTATGTGGGCTGGATTACCTCATACAAATCTTCTTTTGACCCACTTAGGGCCCGAGCTGAGGACCTTGGGACAAGGAGCTAGTAACAGAAGTCATCCGATTTGGAGACAGGTTCACTGCACCTTTTGTGAGTCGGATGTTTGGTAATGGGGGAAGTGTGGAGTATATTTCTCCATTTCTCCGAAAGTGGTTTGAGGATGGGGTGTAATAATTGGCACAATGTGGGCAGATGACAGACCACCATAGGACTTTGGCAAAATGGAAGTGAGATACTGATATTGCATATATTTTGGGTTTTACACATTTATGTCAAAAGTAAGTATAGGCACTGGAAGTAGGGGTGTGGGGAATGCAGCAGCATCCCCAAATTAATTATGCTTAAATTCAAATGGTCATTAAAAAATAAACACAGATTTTATGTTGACTTATTTGCTGTGCGTTCAAAGATCAAGCTCATATGTCAGGCTATGTATTTCCATTCTGAAAACGTTTCGAGGCATAAGTTCCCCCAGGCCATTCTCAGTCCTGATGAGACCCACTTATCAATTGTAGGGTCATAATGCTATCAACACTATTCGCAAACAAATCTCCTGATACTTCGCAACAGTGTGTGGATAGGTAACCTTGTGCCTGGCGTAATAAGACTGAACTATATGGTTGTTTCCTTATGAACATACCTTGGATTTTCACTCATTGTCTCACTTATTTGTTATTTGTTTTTAGATGTGATTATGAGGTGAATAAATTAATATTTCTGCATGGAAACCTATGCTTTGGATTGTCATTATATCATACCACAGTGGGAGCATTTCCCTACCACTCTGCCACCAAGCCCGATACTCACCTGCAATCGTGTTGGGGTGCCCCTGAGGGGGAAACCTACAGATTCCCCTACTGACTAAAGAGCTGTACCTACCCCAGCCTTCAAGTTGGGGCTCTTAGGCAGAGACGGAGCTGCCTCCATAGGAGCACAGGTGGAACGCACCTTGCCAGGCCTTGCTGTGGGAGACTGCGAAAGGTGTTCCCTGTGTGACAGAGGGAGCAACGCAGACAGGTGACTGTGGGGTGTGCGCCCAACTGGACCAGAGCAGGGTTTGCGGGAGGGGGCCACTCTTAGTGCCACTCCACCTGAAACTGAGGCCTACCTCTGGGCTTGAGCACACAGCCACCTCCCCTGTGGCCTGGTCATGCCATGCCTCCCTGCTTTGATCGGGGCCATAATCGGGTCAGACAGGGAGGTCCCACCTGAGAGGGGGCCTGTTGCCCCTTACTCCAGGAGTTGAGACTGAGACAATGGGGGACAGCTCATCAGATGTTTTCCACCCAGCGGGGTGGTGTGGCAACCAGAGAGCCACAAGGAGCTCCATCTCCTACATCGGGGCTGTGGTAAACTCAGAAGAACCTCACCTGCCAAGTTAAATCTGGCCGTCCCAGTTGTGGGGAGGGGGGTACTCCGGCTTTGGTGTCACATTCGGACGCACAGAGGGTTGGAAACTACTGGGGCCTTGCCATGCCTGAGGGCAGGGCCCTCAGCCAGCGATGCGCTCCTCTGGCCCAGCCACACAGCACTGAGAGGTTCACATCCCTGCTTGGAGGCGGCAAGTGAGACACATTGGTAACAGAGGGGGTCCCCTACTACTGCTCACTGCTCTCATCCAGGGCTGATAAGTGACTGCCACTGTACCCCCTCATCATTTCTTCCCTCCATGGCTTGGTGTCATGATTGAGACGTGAGGGGGCCTGCAACATAGCGGGTGGGATGCTGGCTTTGCAGTCTGGTCGTACTCTATCTCCTTGCACCCACCGCTTAGTCAGCACCATAATTGAGGTGCCCAGGAGGTCACAGCACTGACAGTGGTGGTGACTGGGGCCTACCCATGCAGGCTCAATACCTGACTTTCCTCCACCATATGCACTGGTGGAGAGGGAAGACAGCCCTGCCCTAACGTTCCGGATTCCTCCCTTCATCAGCTAGAAGTTTATTGATGTTGTTGACTGAAGGTGGACAGTTGGCCAGCTGGCCTTGCCCCTCACCTGGAGTCATTGTCAGCTTGATTCCCCCTATACCAATAGCGCGCTAGAGACAATAGCGAGCAGCACCGCTGGTCAGTTGTCTTGCCCCTACTGGTTGGTGCCATTGAAGTATTTCTGAGTGGAGACTGCGGCTGGGGAGTGCACCCCCTTGAGTGGCCTATGGACTTTCTCAATACCCCTCTGCTATTTTTCCGCTCACAAGGGCCCGCTCCATGCTGCATATCTGGACATTCAACCTTGGCAGCATCTCTTCACATATTCACCCCAGTGTGGATTGATCGATGAGGATTAGCTGGAAAGGATGCTGGTGGCAATAGAACACTCACAAGTTACCATGCAGGTTCAGCTTGGTTCCTTAACAACAGAACTTAGCTTTCTGTTGGATGATGTGGTGCAGCGGCCAGAGCTGCTGACTCAGGAGCTGGGGATCTGGGATTGAGCCATGGCAATGGTGCATGTTAGAAATGGGGGTCTCTAGTTGGCAATGGTTTGTAATTTTCTCCAAATAGGGACCCTTGCTTCTAGTCAGGATAAAAGGGATACACTCCTAAAATAAACCCTGCTTACCCCCTTGGTATTTGTATTTGTATTTGTATTTGTATGTGGATTTGTAGAGCGCGGTTGCTGCCCGGGGGCGTCCAAGCGCTAGGAACCAACAGAGGAGATTGGCGGAAGCAGGGGGGCTTAACAGAGAGTTACTGTGGGGAGTTGAAGAGGAATGTTTTGAGCTGTTTCCGGAATGAGGAGAGATTGGAGTTGGCTCTCAGATGAAGGGGAAGGGCGTTCCACGTCTTGGAAGCATTATGGGTGAAGGTCCTACCGCCTGATCTGGCCTTTTTTATTCGGGGTGCGGTGGCCATGAAGGCCTGGTTTGAGCGGAGGTTTCTGCTCGGTTGATAGTGGGAGACTAGGTCATGGGTGATCAGAGGACCTGTGTCCCAGAAGGCCTGGTGGGCGATACACATGGCTTTGAAGTGGATTCTTTGGCGAACTGGCAACCAGTGTAGGGTGATCAAGCCAGCTCTAACTGATTGTCGATGAGGGCGCTGAAGCAGAGTGCGAGCTGCACAGTTCTGCACTGTTTGAAGTCTCCGCAGTGTATAGTCTGGAGCAGCAAGATAGAGGACGTTGTTAAAATCCAGGCGGGACTGGATCAGACCCTGGATGGCTACCTGCTTAGCCTCCATGGGTAAAAGATGAAGAACTTTCTTTAACATCCTGAGAAGGCCAAAGCAGGTAGCCAAGAGTTTGGTAGCCTGGATGTCAAATGAAAGGGATCTGTCCAGCCACACCCCAAGGCTCTTGATGTTATCCTTAGGTACTGGGGGGTGCCCAGGCAGGGTGGCCATAGGGCATTGAAGGAACTAGGCTCAGCAGGGCCCAGAAGCATCAGCTCTGTCTTGTCCCCGTTTAGTTTGAGTGATGAGGAGGACATCCAGCTCTTTACCTCCTCTAGACACTTTCTGAGCCCTACTCCCATTGGCATGTTGGCCTCCTGCGCCAATGAGACCACCAGCTGGGTGTGGTCCGCGTAAGAAATGATCCAAACGGACGGACAACCTCAGCCAGTGGCCTCATGTAAATGTTAAAAAGCGCGGGGCTTAATGAGGAGCCTTGTGGGACCCCACATCTTAATGGTCTGCTAGTGGTAGCTTGGCATGAGCAGACAGTCTTATCTCAGAGGCAGTGTGTAAAGCATTTGTGAGCACATACAGTAACACAGTGAAAATTCTACAATCGGACACCACACCAGTTTAGAAAAATAAGCATTCTTTATCTAAACAAGAACAAACAGCAAAAATCCACATTGCAGTATCGAAAATAGGCTCTTCGATAGTAGAAATAGCTCAGTTCAATGCAAGTTGTAATTGCAGCACTTTTCCAACAAAGTACCTTAGATGCGTCACGCAAAATAAACAAAAGGGTCGCAGGGAAGGCGATGCATCAGTTCCAATCTTCGGGGGAGGCAGCGCACCTGTTCCTTATTACAGCACACAGGAGGCGTTGCGTCTGTTCCTTGCTGGAGAGGAGGGGATGCGTCAGTTTCTTACTGCATTCCGGTTACGATGCGACAAGATGGCGCCTTGATGTGTGGCGATGATCAAGTGTGATGCGACAAAATGGCAGCTTGATGCGATGCAACGATTCAGTCAATGTTTGAACGGTTGCAGCTGCACAGCACTTGCTGCGGCGATCTTCTCAGCGATGCGTCAGGACTCAGTGTGGATGCGGGGCGCAACTTCTCTGGTGCTCGGCAAAGCATCAGGACCAGGTGCAAATGCGACACACTTCTTCTCCATGACTCGGTGATGCGTCGAGAATCGGTGCGGATGCGACATGCTTCTTCCTTGTTGCGTTGATCTTCCAGCTCTCAACAACGAACAGTCTCTAGACGTCCCAAACAGCAGCAGACACCTATTTTCAGGTTGGAATTCCCAGCAAGGAAATTCAGGGGAGCTGGTGGTGAAGTATTTATGTCCCTGAGACTTCAGACAGGAGGCAAGCTCAGTTTCAAGCCCTTGGAGATCTTCCTCAAGATGACAAAGCAAACAGCAAAGTCTTTTTTTTTCTCCTTTCCTTGGCAACAAATAACCACTGCAGGCCAACCCCAAACAGCACATGGGCAGTAATCTTCCTTCAGCTTCTCCAGTTCTTCTCCTTGGCAAAGGTTCCGCTTGATTTCCCAGAAGTGATCAAAAGTTCTTGAGTCTAGGTCCCCCTTTTTATACACACAAATCCTTTGACTCTGAAGGCAGAGTGTGTCTGTTCCCAGCCAAAACCATTTTTGTCCTTCCTGGTGCAGCTTCCTGGCAGGAGGTGGAGACAGCATTGTTGAAAGCAGACCTGGCCCAGGCAGGTGAAAGGAAATCTCCACCTCTTACTCTAAATTCAACTGGAGCCGCAGCCCTCTCCCAGCTCCTGTCACTCACAAGCCAGACATGCAATACACAAACCTAGCAGAGGCACACTGGATAGTTAGGCTAGAAAATACCTACTTTTTAAAAGTGATATTTTCTAACACAGAATGTTAAAATCACCCACACTAAAAGATGCACTTTAACATTCTGAGTTCAGGCATACTAAATTGTATTTTCCTATCTTGTTACCTTGGTCAGTTATGTTTATAAGATGTTATATTCAAACTGCCCATTCTGACCTAAGGGAACGGATAGCCTTGCAATAGTGAAAAACAAAATTGGCAGTATTTCACTATCAGGACATGCCACACACATCCGGGCATGTCCTACCTTTCACATACAATGCACCCTGCCTACAGGGGTACATTGGGCCTACCTTAGGGGTGACTAACATGTAGAAAAGGGAAGGTGTGGGGACTGGCAAGTGTGTGCACTTGCCAAGTCGACATGGCAGTCCCAGACTGCGCACAGGCTCTGCAATGGCAGGCCTGAGACACATTTTACAAACTGCTTCTGTGGATGGCACAATCAGTGCTGCAAGTCCACCAGTAGCATTTGATTTACAGGCCCTTGGCACACACGGTGGACGGTATAGGGACTGACAAGTAAATCAAATAATCAATCATGGAATTACTAATCCAGACAACAATTTACAATAGAGAGCACTTGCACTTTGGCACTGAACAGCAGAGGTAAAGAGCCCAAAGCATATTCTAGACCAGCAAAAACAGATGAGGCAACAGCAAAAAGTGGAAGGGAGACTCACTCCAATGGTACCAAGTCTAACAGTGCAACATCCTGTGATTCTGGGCAAATCACTTAATCTGCCAATGGACAGATTCTGGATACCCTCACTGGTTATAAACCGTGCTATATAAATTTACAAACTTAAACTAAATCTACAAACTATGATCATTGGTAGCTTGCAGACACAGTAGCAGAAGACGAGAAAGCCATCGCTTCACTGCAGCCCTTTACAGCAGATCACCAGACAGCCAGTTAGAGCTAACACAACCAAGTTCAGTACCTCGAGGATAGAGCAGAATTGATACTTGTATAGCGCACTACTCACCCGCAAGGGTCTCAAGGCGCTTGTACGAATACCGCTGTGGAACCCTTCCTGGCTTTTCCTGTGAGGTGTCCACTCCTGGGCACCCCCAAGGTGGAGGCCAGGCATCCTTAGCGTTGTGGGGGCCGTTGTGGAGATTAGGCAAGCTATTGCCCAGAGTTGCAGAGTGGGACTCCATGATTGGAATAGGCACCGAGGCAAGAATTATCAAGTCCGTGGAATTTTGAGCCCAAGACCCGCCGAGGCGGGGAATTGAACCCTGGTCCCGGGCTAGACCTCTGCATCAGGGTCTGCCGCTCTAACCATTGAGCCACACTTCTCCACTCCCAGAAGACCTGGAAGGGTGCTCTTGGAAGAGCAATATCCATATCCTTGACCTTCGGAGGGGACTGAGGGATCAGACCACATCACATGCCTGGAGAACTGCTTTAAGGCTTTTACACCTGCAGCATACCTCTCACCCTTCTAGTCAGTAGAAAGGGCCCATTGATTCCTAGTGTGGCGTCCTCCTCCAGGGAACCTCCATCGTCCAGTGCTGCCAAAACTTTTGGATTTCAAAGATCTGAATGCAATCCTCCATGTCCCTAGATGAGTGGGACCACTCCATGTGGAGGACAAAGTGATAATACTACTCCCTAACTACACCTGTGTGGTCCAGAGGCAGCGTTTCTCTTTCTTAGATGTGAATAAGAGACTCTGCCAACTGGGTGTACAATACTCATAACTCAAAATACTGCTGGACAGCACCACCTTGTTTTTCACAGATCAGAAGGAGGCATGGGATTGGGCTAGCAATACACTATGCAGTATAACCCTCCAGGAACTACACATCCCCTTGGCTCTCCAGCATCCTGTAGAGGAATTTTATTGCATAACGGTCCCTAGACACACCACCTTTGAATAGGCCATGGACAAAATACTCCTCATGCATACCGCCCCCCCTCCCCCTGCGAATGCTGCAAACTTTTCTCTCACATAATAAGGGCCATATGGCTACATTCCAACACCAGGTACTGACCACCTCCCACAAGCTACTGTAGCGTAATATTGGAATATTGTGATTGGGCGCTCCATCCATTGTGATGGGCCCCTTGTATTAGAGCCATTTTTCTCTTGAGTTCCTAATGTTCCCTAGACACCCCCCACCTCACCTATCTCTGGGAAGGCACACATAGTACTGGCTACTGAGCGAGACCTGGAGGACATGCTTGGGCATTGCTTCCTCGTGACGCATCCCCTCCACCCTGCTACCTTCCACCACTTTAGGACCTCCACAACAGATTAGCGGTTTCTTACACTAAATGTCCCTGGCATGAACATGGCTCCCAAACACTATACAGTCTACTCCTCTATTAAATACCAGCAGGCGCAGCATAGTACTTCCGAAGGAGACACACATCTCCATTGAGGAGCTAGAGCACCTACGAAAATGCTATAGAGGACACATCTATGCCACTACATATTCAGGATGCGTGTGGGTGCCCTTATATTGATCCAACCAGGTTTTCCCTATCAAGAAATATGCTTGATGGTGGACAGAGAGGGCCATCATGTCCTCCTTAAGGGGCAACATGATGGCCAACTGTTCCACATAGGGAGCCTTTATGGTCCAAACATCGGACAAGGGGGCTTCTGGGACACACTGTCAGCAGTACTCGTCCACAGGACTCACTTGCCCTGAGTACTGGGGAGACTTTAACTGCACAATAGACCTCACTCTAGAGAGGTCCCATGCCTGTCTTGCTTACCCCTGCAGACACAGACAGACCACTTCCATGCTTGGACCCAGCACTTGTCATTAATAGACGTTTGGCACTCACTGCATCCTGGGGTCTGGCTGTACTCCTTTCGCTCCATACCCCATGACTTGTTTGTCTGATTGTATCTCTTCCTTTGTTCTTCCCTCCTTCTTTCACTCGTCCAACCCTCGGACAACCTGGGCCAAGTGATCTTTGATCATGACGCGCATATCATAGACATTCGCTGGACACCCCCTCGTCCCTTGGTACCCACGTGGAAGCCACCACAGGACTGCCTTGAGGACCCTGTCTTCCCAGCAGTACAGGGAGATCATATTTAACACTACTTTTCTGAAAATAGTGACACAACCTTCACGAAGGTCTTGGAGTAAGGCGCCTTTAAGGTGGTTATGAGGGTAGTCTGCATCCAAAAGATTGTGGGGGTCCGTAGGACTCTGGACAAGCAAATCGTACAGGCAGAATGCAAGCTGGCCTCACTGAGCAAAGCGTTGATTGGGAACTTGCCACTCTCCGCACGGCTTACAAAGGCTAAAAAAGATTACGCAATCCTCCTAGACGACCCGAGGCACTGAGCCTTTCCGAGATGCTGGAAGGCTCCTTTCATGGCTCATTCGCCGTGAGATGACTCCTCACCCAATCACAGAGTTAGTGGATTCCAATGGCACCACGCTTTATCCGCAGGCAGACATATTGCAGGCCTTCTACAATTACTATACCACTATATAGCTGGCTCCTTCAACTGCTCCACCAAGCCTCAGTAAGACCTTCCTCGCCAACATCCCAATCCCTTCCATCCCTGCATCTCTCAGTGACTCTCTAGAAGCAGCAATCACCACCACAGACAGGAAGCAAGCGATTCCCAACCTTGCTCGCAATCAAACTCTGGGACTAAATGGTCTGCTCCTAGAGTACTATAGCTCCTTTTCATCATAACCACCACCCCCCCAAATTAGAACCATGTATGCAGTCATGCTTTGTTTGGGTGAAGTACCGCGTTCACTACGCAAGTCCCACCTGATCCCCTTCCCATAGCCATACCAAAACTGTTAGAAGATGGTTCTGACACTATGGACCGCACATATTTTTCGCTTTTTGAGCACCTAATTGTTGAGCTTTTACTGTGGGGGAGCCTCATAAGTTGAGTCTCACCCACAGTAAACTCAGGATAAAAGAGACTGCATGTGGATTTTACTGGTGTCCCCCTGGCTTGACCATGCCACTGCGCAGCAGCTGGAGTAAGGGACACCGGGCTGGTTACATGCAGACACATGTGTGTGCAAACATGTAGGGGCTGCGCAGGGGAGATTCCTAGTGTGCGCAGCCAAAGAAGAGCAGGTGCAGATAGACTGTTGTGGCAGGAATTATGCAGAAATGGGTGGTGACATGGAATAGGCTTTATACACTGGGAAGAAACATGCCAGGGAAAGTCAGTGTGTTTTACAGCTTTTCACTTCATTATTCCCCTATGGGGATGTGGAGCCCATGGAGTAGATAAACTTTCCTAAGGCCTACAGATTCCAGACACGCACTAAAGTCCACTGTAACGGGTGTGAGAAGAAGTATTCCGCAGAGTCCAAAGTCATATTTGTACTGCTTTTGGGTCATCCAGAAATGTCACATTTCTCTGAGTCAGCCATAACCAGGACCTGGCTGAGGGATGACCTCAGCAGGTTGGATTGATAACCTTTCTTCCACGAGCTAAGGCCTCCTCTCCAAGGAAGAGAAGATGGGTGGAGCTACAGGCACATCCATCAGCAGCTATCACTGGGTGCCAGGCACCATGCTGCACCAGGGAGAAGGCAGCCCTGAGGGGAAGGGGCATTTTCAGAGACCATGTGGCCGGAGACCTTGAACGACTCCATCTTGAACTAACCCAGGGGCTTGGACAGGAAGGAGAGAGCAGGCGCAGAGAAGTGATGTGTCGCTGTGTGATAGAGCAAACAGAGACTTCCTGCCAGCCCCCTCCCCAAACTTTAAAAAGTGTTTGCACAGGAAGAGAAGCTCTCTCTGGGTGAGGTCTGCTGAGGCAAAAGGTGCTGAAGCCTGGCGCAATGGGCATTTGGAAGGAGGAATCCCCTGACTGTCCCCACGATCCTGAACAGCACCGGAAGAAGAGTCCAGGACCAGTGCACAGAAGCAGGGGCCTCTGCTTTAGGAGAAGAGAGGCCCAGGAGGAGAGCAGACAAAAGGCTGGCGCAGGGAGCCAGTGAAGACAGCTCCCTGCTGAATCCCCCCTCTCAGAGACCAAGAGGGTGAAGGTGAGTGCTCCCAGTGGCTGGGGAGTGCCACCAGGAGCAAGAAGAGGCCAAAAGCAGGAAGATTGGATCCCTGGGGGCTAAGATATGCCCCCCAGAAGGTGAGCAACCTTTGACCTGTGGCCATCCGACGATGAAGCACATGGGGCTCTGCTGCCGGTTCAGAGAATGCCCCCGGGGTGTGTCAGGTCCTGGGGGTTGCCCCCAAAGAAGAAAAGTCGAGGAGCGCTGTACCACTCCCCATGAAAAGTGCCCCCCCGCGGGATGCCAGGAGCCCACCCTGGCCCCGTCAAAACCAGAGGCAGGGGAGCGCCGTCGAGCCCCCTGGTAATGGGGAGAGGGGCCCGGGATCCCAACTCCGGGCCCCGTCGAAGCCAGGGAGCGCCGTTGCACTCCCCGTGAAAATGATGGTGCGGAGGAGAAAGATGGGGTGTTCTGTCGCGCATCCCCCTTGGGTCTGAAATCAAGCTGTGAAGTATTCAGGGACCCGGGATCCCAACTCTGGGCACCGATGGTGACCGGGGGTACCAGGAGCCCACTCTGGCCCCCGGCGAGAAGAATGAAGTCCGGGGTGCCTACGCGCCACCCATGAACAGCCAGAGGGGGCCCGGGACCCCATCTCTGGGCCCCAAAGTGTGAAAGTAGAAGGGGGAGTGCTGCCATACTCCCCCGAGGTCCGCCTGGACTGGCAGGAACCTCCGGGTCTGCCGGGCAGACCAGAAGTCGGGTGCAGGCTCCTACGGCAACACACGAGGGTGATGGCTGGGCGGGGAGCCAGCGGGAGTCACCGGGGGTGGGCTCCCTGGGTGGCTCTCCACTAGAGAAGGCAGACGGGGGGCGAAGATAGGAATGAGCTGCCGGGGGTGGGCTCTCCATGCTGTAGCACTCACCTGGGGGTCCGGGTGGGACCGGGCCCTCCAACGAGCATGGCGAGGTGGGGGTCCCAGGTAAATTCAGGTTGCGTCGCTCTCCCCGGCACAGCGGGAGGGCCGCTATTCTGATATGCAAAAGCACCAATAATGCCTTACAGGCCTGAACCGGCCTGCAAGTGGAAAAGAACGCTGTTCCTCTGTTTGTGGTGGCCCCAGGAGAACGGAGTCACCACCAAGTGAATGGCAGGGGGAGCTGCTGGAGAAGCGCAGTCTCCCCCAGCCACGAAAATGGAAGTCCCTCCCTAAGTCTCATGGGGACTGGAAAAGAATAACCCCTCAAGGGCTCAGCCAGTATTTTAACACCTTCTGGGCTGGAACTTATGTTCTACAGCTGAGGGTGTGTGGGGAAGTGCATCAAGGAGTGAAAGGCTGAGTTGGGGATGTCTGGAGAACGGCATACCCTGGAGGTGAAGAGGTGTAATTGCACCCGTGGTGCATTTACTGATGTTATTTCTTTTAGAGGGACTGAAGGTCACACGTGTAATGCGAAGTACCTGTGTGAGGTGATGTCATAAGCAAAGTAGGGTTATGTTGACAGACATTCCTGCTAGGGTGGCTGACTGTATATGCATAATCCTGTGATTTCATCTGTGATGCTTTTAGAGGCTGTAATTGCAATGCATTCTAATGATCCACAAATGTGATGAGTACTGTCATTCTAAAGTGATGCTTAAACATGTATTCTTGCTGTTGCACTTATGTGAAGAACCCAGACTGCTAGCCCTTAAGATGTACAGATTATACTTCATAGTCCGTAGTAAATGCTCAGTCAGGGTTAGGTGTCACCAAGGCAGAGTTACCTATTTTAAATGATTGTTGAGATAATGGGGTAGGTCGCCACAGGGTTGGTACCAGTGCGCAGGGCCGTACCTCCAGGTTATGTTCAACCAACTGCATTGGGGGCAAGATGGTGTGCATACATTGGAGTGGTGGTACTATACCCACCCCCCTGCGGGAGGGGGGGGGAGATGTTATGCAATGTCACAAAGTAATTCCAACAACTTATGCATATTTGTAAATTGGTGCATAGTATTGAGTAATGTGTGTGTTAAATATATGTTCTCTTACTTTTATAAACCAAAGTACAGACTGGACAATCAATTATTGAGTGTTATTTCTGCGTACCTGCAAATGGCGATTACTAGCCCACATCAACTCCCTTGAGTAAGCCTCAGACTGCTCTGCAACGCTACCCTCTGAGAGTCAGATGCTACAATTGGGTGTTTGGTTCCCAGTGAAGGGCAAATAAAGTCATGTTATTTGTGCAGGACTCACAGATGCTGCCTCGTTTTCCAACAAAGACCCTATGAGATTAGGATCCTATAGACCCATTGCCCTCCTAGGAGTGGACTATAAAATCTTGGGGAAGATCCTAGCAGGTAGATGCGTCCAAATCCTTCCATCCCTTATCTATGTTGATCAAAACTTATTTATACCTGGGAGTAGTACCTCCCACAATATTGGTTGGCTTTTCCATGTCCAGGACCAGGTACGGATCTACTTCCCGAGAGTAGTAAGCATTGTCCTCGATCTGGAAAAGGCCTTTGATACTTAGGCACTATCTTTTCACAGTACTCTCCTCTATGGGTAAAGGGCCAACACTATTATCGTCACCCAATTGTTGTACTCCAGTCCTACCTCCAGAGTTCGATTGGACTGTCTCATCTCAGATCCCATCCCTTTCGGGCGCGGCATATGGCAGGGGTGCCCACACTTGTTCACCCTTGTGAAGGAACTCCTCACCATATGCCTCCATGGACAGGGCCAGGAGTGGGGTATTCAACTGGTGGATAAGATGCACAGGGTGTCCCTCTGTGCGGATGATCTACTTATATATTTACAAGACATCACAATGGATCATACTCCCCTTCAAACCCTCTTGGTGGACTTTGTATCTGTGGCGGGACTGTGAGTTAACTGGATAAAATCATCGGCGTACCCGCTCTGTCCTGACCAACTACCCCTTGAGCTGCATCTGGGTGACACTCGTATATCTTGACCGGCACAAGCGACCCATTACTTGGGAATCTACTTAAATCCCACCCCCACTGACCTCAATGAGGGAAATCGATGTAAAGCCTTAGCGGCGATTAACGCCCAGGCCCACTTTTGGCAGCCTCTTCCCCTGGCCCTTAAGGAGAGGATAGCATTAGTGAAGATGGTCATCTTGCCCTGTCTCCTCTATTATTTTGCTAACCTACCATTAATTCCACTGTGTTTTCAAAGAGGTAGACACTATCCTATCCAACTTAATGTGGGGTGCCAACGGCACTGGGTAGCTCTTGCTAAACTACAGCTCCCAACAGACCAGGGAGCCTTGGGTGTCCCATCATTTGAGGCCAATTTCTTGGCATTGCAATTCCAATGGTATCTCGTTGGACAGAGTGCTGATATTTGGGGGAAGCTAGTGATAGCCGCAGATCGATACCAAGATCAACTACCAGGGGTTTCCTGATCCCAAAACCAAAGCCTCTCTCTCCTTGACCTCTCCAGGTTTAAGTAGTGTAGCCCTGTAAGACTCGCATTCACCAACTCTCCTGTGTGGCCCCAGCATATGTGCCAACTCTTCCACTGATCAGCTTGCCACACCAGCCAGGATTCAACCAACCAGGGCTTTGAGGATTTGGACAGAGCATTCAGTGCAAGTTACAGGTGACCTTTTTTTTCAAAGCCATCTCCCCCCCACCTTTGAACACTTGGTCGAAGAATGTGGTCTCAGCCGAGAGCAGTTCCTTCTGTATAGACAACTTGGGCACACCTTTTGCACGCTCTGGGGCATCACAGTTGAAGAACCACCCACCCACCTACTTCTTCTGTTCATTTTAGTTCTGGGTGCAGGCCAGCACCTCATTACAAAGATATATAAAGAAATACAGGAGCTCACGCTCGTTTCCCTGCTCCCTTTACACCAAAAACGGGAAGACAACTTTGGGAGATCACTTCACGACAAGGAGTGGGAGGAGTGATTCAATTCCTCAAAACTGTATCCCATAACTCACTCTTCAAAAGCATTCAATTTCACATACTTCATACGGTGTACTTGACCCCACCACAGCTCAATCTTTTCTTTCCCGACACACAAGCAACTTGCTCGTGCTGCCAAACTCCTGATGGTGGTCCTTCCCAACCCTCCACAGTTATTGGTTCTCTATAGACACTACCCTGCAGGTTGTCACAGAATTCCCAGACCTAGCCTTCCTTGGTATTTCCAAATATAGGAAGCAAAAGACAATTCAAACACGTTTCACTTCCCTTGCCCACCTACAAGCCAAGATGACTATCACCCTACACTGGCGATCTCCTACTGCTCCCTGAGTGGTTGTGTGGCACATCACAATGCAGAAATGGGGCACAGTCGATCAGGATGCACTCTGTTTTGAAGAAGTGAGGCATCTGCACAAGCTCCCGATCTCTCCCCAATGGGCCACCATATTGACTCTCTTCCAGCAGGAGTTAAACACAGATAGTCTTTTCATGTGATAGCACAAACACCACACATAAATTACTTCAGCACTACCGACAAAGGCCCCACTGTGGCTCTCATGCCCCAAGCCCACACTTGTTCCTCCCCAGGACCCATAGTCATTCCTAGTGCTAACTTACAGATGTTAGCCACAATATCCGAAAGACCAACGTTACCCCATTCTATCTGCGCTGCCCACCCCCAACTCATATTCCCAGCCCCCTTACTCATATCCCCCCCCTTGTTCCCCTCGCCAAGGCATCAAGCTTTCTCACAGTTGCTACCTCTTGACACACGCCAGGGGCCCCACCCGCACCTGTACCACCTTCTAGCATTGCAGCTACCTAGTTGCATCAAAAGACCCCTACCGAAACAACCAGTGAGAACATGTCCAGACTTCTTTTTCTCTGTTATTGTGGTTGTTTTATGCATTCTAAAATCCATGAAAAATATTTTACAAAAACAAATTATATAATACCACAGTCATTTTGCTGCTTCATCCAACAATTCTGCTCTATGTCAGTCTTTCTGGCAGTTGGTATGTGTGCAAATTTAGTGCCAATTTCAGTGGGAAATGTGCTGCAGTAATCAACAGGGCATTACTACACCATGCTTTAGTAATATATTTGTGATAATGTGCTCTAAAATGCACCACCATCTACATACTACCTACAACTTTACCAGTCTCCAAGTGAATGGGTGTGGCTCATTCGCTACTCTTATTCTTTGAGTGACATTTGGATTTTCACGAACACTATGACCTCATTGATGGAACATTGATTTCTGCACCCCCACTCTGACAATTGTTCCAGTGCCTCTGCAGGGGCGTAGCTTGGTTAGTAAGAATTGGGGGGGGGGGGGAGTAAGCTTCAGATTTCCCAACATTCACACTAGCATATCTTGTTAAAATACATTATGAGAAGGAGGACACCAGGGGTGCTTACAATGCAGTGGAAAGAGCTAGAAGTATGAATTTTAAGGGGTACTTAAAACTCAATAGCTTTTAAACTAACCAAGTTTTACTGCAGAGACGAAAGAGAGAGAGAGAGTGTGTTTTAGTGTGTGTTTTTGTCTGTGTGTGCAGGTGAAAATCCAGGGTGAAATGCAACAGATACCTCACCATCCCCGATTGAAAGCACCTGTACCCAACTATTGACTACAGATACATTTTTAGGTCTCACCTAGCAGTGGAGCGCATGCGCTGCTCGCTTTGCAAGTCATGCAGTATACGCTATAGATGAGGGAAGCCCAGCCCACTCACCCGCCCACTTTTTCATTGGCTTGTGGATTTTTCCTTTCTAAATGCTGCCTTCTGATTGGTTTAGAGGCTGCTATTCCCGCTTTATGACGGCCATGTCTCCGTCCACGGCTATTGGCCCCTTTACTGCATGTTTCCTGAGCACTACTTTGGTCCCTGCCACCCCTCCCGCTGTGCGAGCCTTCTCTCCCGCCCCCCCACTTCTGTTGTTCGTGCCTTATTAATGCCCGCCACTCCTGTTCCATTGCCGGCCTCTCAGTTCCTTTGGGCACGCCCCCTGACTCTTCTGAGTTTTGCTGCTGCTCTGCTTTGGCTGCCCGCTGCTGCGGGAGAAAGAGCACCTCTCACCAGGTTCCCGTAGCCCCAGCTAATGCTCTGGGTGATGCAGGTTGCTGCAGGGGAGAGAAGCCTCCCGGATCGTCGCCTCGCCACCTCACCGCATTGCAGCTTTACTCACAGCATAGCATGCCCCTCCTCAGCGTCCTCAGCCAGGTCTGCTTTCCGGGTCCCTTCAGGACTCACCAGCGCTCCTCCGTCCTAGTCACGGCCCTGCACAGCCAGATGGCCAGATTCACAGTGATGATGCTGTTCTTCCAAAAGGGAACGTGCTACCAATCAATGCGGAGGCGAGGCTGTTATTATTTAGGCGGTGTCCCACGCCCCCTGGCGATTCGGCAGCGAGGTTGTTTGTCAGCAGTGTCCACAGCATGAGAATTTCCCAGGTGAGGTCAGCTGTGAACCATGGGGGCCCATGCCCTCTCTTTTGAGCTTTCCTTTCATGCTCGCCCTCGCTTTTGTATTGGGTGGCTCGCTGGTTTGAATCCTGCCCTTTCCTGGGCTTTCCGTCTTGCAACCTTTGTGTTTGTTCCTGCCGCAAGGAGGGCTTCCCTGTGGTCCTTAACTGGTCCGTCTTCCCCCCCCCCCCGGCCCACGATTTAAAGCACATGCGTTTTCGCACTACACATGTACAATCGAGTGAACACACGGGCTTCCTTCTTTCCACCCACCTCTCCCTTCTAGTCGTGCAATACACACATTGCAGGGCTCTGCCTCTTTTGCTGCACGTTTGATGGTCAACATGCCAGGGTGTAATAAGACATAATCTTTTGAAGTGCCATACACTCCTCAGGTGGCGGTAACGCACCGAGAGGCTGCTGGGCAGCAATCCTCTCACCTGCCTCAAACCTATGTTCTCAAACCACCACTTTGTTTTCCTTAAGAAACGTAAATACAAGTTCTATTATTGTGCAATTACAGGTGCTTGAGCCATAAACACATGCTTAGTTCACCAGTTTGAACAGTTGAGATCCTGGTATATGTCAATGTAAGGACATATTTCCTTCTGTACTGCACCTTACCTTTCAGTGCCCAGGCCTGTTTGCAGACAGCAGGGGATCGCTCGTACAAGGCTTTGTTTGGTATAGGGGCATTTTTACAGAGTAAATCCTTTCTATTTATTTTTATTGCAGCTTTATATAGTGCGAGCTCGACCTGAAGGTATCAGAGCGCTTTACATGAGCACCAGGTACCCTACACAAGGACACATTCATTATTTGGTAGGCGCGGGAGATTAAGCGATTTGCCCTAAATCACAGAAGTTGAGCTCACACCAAGGCTCAAACCTGGTTCCCCAGCTCTAGAGTCGGAAACTCTAGACTTAAGGCTAGATCCTCTACTTCCACAGATGAGCTTTAGATGCGCTCTCCATATACTTGCTTTGTTGTCAATACCACAGTCAAAGTGATCCCGGCGGAATCTGGTGGACGTGAATGTGCAGATAACGCGAGCATGACATTAAATTAGCATATTTCAGGCACTTTAAACTTGTGTGCACATGGTTATTGTTTGCCAGACTCATCAGTGACTAAACAGAGCTTCACAAAATGAGTTGAGGTAATGCTTTCCCATGCGTGGCATAGTGTTTCAGTAACACTTTTGAAAGCTAAACTATTGCTCTGGCATCCTCCAATTGTGCTCCAAAAGCGGAGGCAAATGGCAGCTTCACCTCAACCTGCCTGTTTGTGTCTCTGGTCTCTGATCACTGTCTTGGGTTCCAGGCAGAAGATAAGAGATGCAGGCTCGCATGTGGTAGGAATCATGAAAAAAGACACTTTCTTCCTTTGATTTTCTCTGCACCCATCTCCCATTGACAAAGCCCTACGTCTCGCCTGTGACACTACTTTGCATATTAATATACATTACATCTACTGGTGCTCGTTTATTTTGAGACTGTTAGTACCTGCAGTTCTCAAGAGTGATGTAATAAGTTTAATTGGAGAGTACCAGCACTTCTCAGAGTACCTGTACTTCTATTTTCCGTTTGAAGCACTGACCCCATCCCTATCCCATGCATGCCCTTCATGTGGCTTTTTTTTTTTACGGAAGCTGTGTCCACTACATGGTTTTGTTTATTTGTCATTGTCTGTTGCCATTGTGTTGCTTTTAATACATGCTTAGTGATCTTGCACATTCACAAGTTGGACAGCTGAGCTGTCCGTCAGTTTACATAGATGTTGATACCTCAGGCTTTTGACAGTAGTGCTGTCCCTCTGCTCACACGATCTGACAGCACATGTATGGATTCCTCTACTGGACAGATGCTGCAAGCTCATGTCTACAACAGCAGAAACTCTTTCACATGTTACACGGATGCTTCACTTACAGACTCGGCACTTCAAACGCAGTCTAATTCATCCTAGCCTATCCTCCTCAGCCGTATAGCTCTGAAGTGCTCCCCGCTTACATAGCAGAGAGTCCCCTGAGGTTGCAAAGATCTTTTGAGATGACGCAACCAAGAGCAGAGTTCTCCTCTGTGCTTTACCGGTTCTCTCTGGCTCGAGTTCAGCTGGAACGGCCCTGCCTGATGAACAGATCTGGTTCCGATCTCAAACAGAGGAGCTATCCTACAAGCCTGTGCACACTCTAAACCTTACCTTACAGTTTGCAATGTTTTGCCGACGCGTGGAGTACATCAGTTTAAGCGAAACCACTGTCTTCGTTTACAAATCTGCCTTTGTTGTGCCATCTGCGTCATAAGAAAGAGCAGGCTGTAAATGCTATATTCAGACCGGTGCTGGATTTGGAGCCTCACTCTTGTACGCATTTAGTATTAGAAGTTGTGTATTCAAGTAGAAGCCTCGGTCTTCTATACATGTCACTGCTTTCAGTTGTGTATCCACGTAGCAGCCAGCCTCAATGCTCTATGCATGTTACAGCCTCTGCCAGGTATGGTTGTAGAAGTCGAAATCATATGTTTGCATATGTAGGTATTTATATAGTGCAACCCTAGCTGTGAAGCAACGGAGCACTATTTAAATACCATTATGTGAAGGGTCTGGAGACGATGTACAAGATCATGTACATCAAGTGAGGAAGACACAAATACATTGTAACACATTTTAGGTACAGGAAGATTAAATGATTTGCCTAGAACCATATGATCTTCAGTCTAGCACAGAGGCTGGGATTCAAACCTGGGGATCCAGAACCAAAAAACAGAAATTTGCATTGCTAGGACACATCCCCTCATTTATTCATGTCTGCATCTCCTTTCATGTACGCATCTAGGTGCTCTGGTCGTGTTTGCATGAAGTAGTTTTAGTAGTTTTCATGCGTTACCCTCTATTCTCTGTGCATGCTTGTATATAGGGACAAAGGCCAGTGAATACTTGAGTATTGGGGAAACCTTTATTCTACTCTGCAAAACTGCATGCTTGGCACTGCATTCTACGGCAATCCACTCCACTCTTTACCACTCCACTCTAAACTACTTCACTCTACTCTGAAAAAAACTACTGTACACCACTACACTTTACACCACTCTAAGCCACTCTTTTACAATCTGCACCACTCCACTCCATTCCACTTCAATATAAGCCGCGCCACTCTATGCCACTATACTCTACACAACTTTACTATACACCACTGCGCTCTACATCACTTAATTTATATACACATAATTCCACTGCACACCAAACCACACATTTGCACTACACAAATCCACTCCACGCAATTCCGCGCCACACAATTTCACAACTAACAATTCAATCCAACCTACATAATTTTACTCAAACTACATACATCCACTCCATAACACAAGGGTAAACAAAAATTTATTGTTGGACCCGGGCCTCTTTGGCTGGTTCACCCCTGAACTTTTTGCTTTTGATGGCAACCTGGCGTTCATGATTTCTGGCTTGGCGCACTTTTTCCCTGGGTCCCAGGGTAAAGTGCGTGCGTAGGAGTAAGGTTGGCCTGCCCTCCCATAGGAATGCATGGGGAATATCTGGTTCCCTGGTAGTTCCTGATGTGTGGGGGGTGCAGGCTCGAGTTTGGTATGTGCCGACTTGTGTGATTGAATGCTGCGCAATGAGATATGCGGCGTGTATGTGTCTAGTGGGGAAGTACCACTTCTAGACATGGGTGTGTGTGTGCAGTGAGGGTGCTGGTGTGTGATTGGCTGGAGCTGGCTGGCAAGCCTGGCTCCAGGAGTCTGGATGGGTCTGCCCGGTGGTGAGTGTGGAGATTAGCATGCTGATGGCTGGGGAGGAGTGCACCTGGGTCCTGAATAGGACTGGGCTTTCCCCACACAATGCTGGCTCCGCCCCCTGTGGTGCGTCTAATGACCCTAGCCTGCCTAATGAATGAAAAGGGTGGTTGAGCACATCAAGGGTGCTCCAAAACCAGTTGCGACTGGTTTCTCCCCCACCCTGCACCCTGAGACAAAGGATTTTACAGTATAAGAAGGGGCTGTGTCCCCTTACATGTTGTTCTCTTCTTGAATCCTGTCAAGAGGGGGGCTGCTGCCGGGTGCCAGGAGGACCGCCACTTGGACTGCCTCCCTGCCTGGAGGCCCAGTGAGCTGGCTCTGGGCCCAGCCTTGCCCCCCCTGCCTATCTAAAATAACTTTGCTGGACTTATGGACCTTTACTTGTGCTCTAGCGCCTGGGAGCGCTTGATTTTGGCCCCCAGCACTTAATAGCACTTTACTTTGGTTCCTCTAGCGCTGGGAGCGCTGAATTCACCTCTAAGCGCCTGGAAGCGCTTTATTCGCTATTTTAGCGCAGGGAGCGCTTTAAATTTCCTTTAGCGCTTGGGAGCGCTTCAATTGTGCTAGCGAGTGCCCACCTCGCGTTATATTTAAATTCGAGGGAGGCCACCCCTCTTCAGCCCCACATCACCGCCGCCGGCCCGATCCTTCGTGAGGCGCTGTTCCGCCTCCCCACCCCAGGGCCGCGCTGCTAATGGCCGCAGCCGCAACCCCGGAAGTCAGGCAGGCTGCGGTGGGACATGGCCAGGCCCGCAGCAAACAGGAAGCGGACGGGAGCCCACCCCGCGCTCCTGGTCTAAGAGAAACTCCCACGGCGTCACCTGAGGCTGAGGCCGCCCCCGGAGCCCCGGACCCCGGAAGAAAGGACCGGGCGAAGCGAGAGCCGTCCCAGGAACCGGTGAGTGGGGCATTTGTGGTGTTGGCAGCAGAGGGGGGCGTCGTGGCACATTGCCGGTGCCTGCCCCTCCAGTGTGCTCTCTCCGACGAGTGGGGCGCTGGTAATTTAGGAGCCCCGAGGCTCCCAGGGCATTTCCTGCCTCGGAGTCCCCCGAGTGGGACTCCAGCATCCGGGGGCATATTTGTGGATGAGCCCTGAGAGGCTCCAGGCAGTTCTTCAGTTGCGAGCCCAGAGAGGCTCGCCGGGGCATGTTTGTGGATGAGCCTTGAGAGGCTCCAGGCAGTTCTTCAGTTGCGAGCCCAGAGAGGCTCGCGGGGGCATTTCTTTCCTTAGAGCCACGGGAGGCTCCAGGAGGGGCCATTTGCAAACAGAGCCCACGAGGCTCTTGAGGATCGCATTTTTTGTCTCGAGTCCACAAGGGACTCCAACGAAATCCGCATACTGTTCTCAGAGCCCCAGAGAGGCTCTGGAGTGCCATTCTAGTTGGTTAGAGCCCCGAGGCTCCCACGTTGTGTTTTGCCCCATTGATGATTCAGCTGCCCAGCACTTCGTGGGCAGCTGCCACGTTTAGGCCCCTGACACTGGGACACAGGGCGTCCTAGCCCCTACAAGGCCAGAGGGCCTAGGGACTGCCACAGGTTGTGGCTCATGTGAGCTTTGTGCAATTGCTTGTTCTTACACCTCTGAATGTGTTTTGATGCATCATGTGTTTTTCTTTCCTACACCTCTGAATGTTAATGCATCATGTGTAATGTTCCTATGCTTATACCCCTAAATGTTGGTGATACTTAGGTGGTTGTTTTTCTCCTAGTACAGGTGTTGCTAGTGAGGTATTGGTTCCCTGCGCAATACTTTCCTAAGGTGGTTGGGGTTGTGTAGGAGGTACTTACCCTTTACCAGTAATCACTGGTTGTGTGCTACATTTTCTATTTGGTTCTACAAGTGTTCTATGTGCTAATTACTATTCCTAAAAAGTGATGATTCCTGGCAGTGGTCCAGGTGGCCCTGTCTTGTACATATCCCCTGTAAATTCTGCCCGTGCCTGTTCGCACATTGTAAAGTATATGTTTATTATCTAATGTTTGTGGTATAATACAAAGACTATTTTTAGATATACCCTTGTGTGGAGTTTCCTTTGTGGTGGGCCTTGGGTGTTGTTGCGGGTTATGCGCGCAAACACTTAACCTACATAGCCTCCAAGTTTAGCCTGGCTGCTCGCGTCACGTTACCTAGAGGGTGAGCAGGGGTTATCTTGGTGTGTGACTCCCTTGCCCTGACGTGGAAGTGGTGGTCTCTGACTGACTTTGGCGCAAGCCTTGGCCAGCCAGAGATCCCGTTTCTAACATTTACAATGCAATGGTCTCGGCATTGTTAAAGTTAGAGCTATTGGCATTGCTCATGACATTATTTTTATTTATGTTTTGGTTTTTAAAACATAAATAAATGGCATTGTCATTTACAATGCCAATAGCTTAATCACTCGCAAATGCATGACCTATTGCATTTACACCCACACAGAGCCACACACACAAAGCCACCCACACACACATACAGAGCCACCCACACAGAGCCACCCACACAGAGTCATTCACATAGAGCCACCCACACAGAGCCACCTACATAGAGCCACCCTCACACAGACAGAGCCACCCACACATAGAGCCACCTACAAAAAAAAGCTATCCACACAGAGCCACACACACACAGAGCCACACACACACACAGAGCCACACACACACACAGAGCCGCACACACACCGAGACAGAGCCACACACACACAGAGACAGAGCCACACACACACACCCAGAGCCACACACACACCCAGAGCCACACACACACCCAGAGCCACACACACACACACACCCAGAACCACACACACAGACAGAGCCACACACAGACAGAGCCACACACAGACAGAGCCACACACACACACACACACACACACCCACACACAGCCACACACACACACACACACAGCCACACACACACACACAGAGCCACACACAGACAGAGCCACACACACAGAGGCACACACACAGAGCCACACACAGACAGAGCCACAAGCAGACAGAGCCACACACAGACAGAGCCACACACAGACAGAGCCACACATACAGACAGAGCTACACACACACACAGACCGATCCACACACACAGAGCCATACACACACAGAGCCACACACACAGAGAGCCACACACACACAGACAGAGCCACACACACAGAGACATACACACACACACAGAGCCACACACAGACAGAGCCACACACACATACAGAGCCACACACAGAGACAGAGCCACACACACAGAGCCACACACACAGAGCCACACACACAGAGCCACATACACAGAGCCACACACAGACAGAGCCACACAGACAGAGCCACACACACACACAGAGCCACACACCCAAGCACAGAGCCACACACACACGCAGAGCCACACACACACAGAGCCACACACACAGAGCCACACAAACACACAGAGCCACACACACACACCGAGACAGAGCCACACACACAGAGACAGAGCCACACACACACACCCAGAGCCACACACACACACCCAGAGCCACACACACAGACAGAGCCACACACAGACAGAGCCACTCACAGACAGAGCCACACACACACACACACACACAGAGCCACACACACACAGAGCTACACACAGACAGGGCCACACACACACACACACACACACACACACAGACAGAGCCACACACACAGAGGCACACACACAGAGCCACACACAGACAGAGCCACACACAGACAGAGCCACACATACAGACAGAGCCACACACACACACACACACACACAGACAGATCCACACACACACACACACACACACACACAGAGCCACACACACACACAGAACCACACACACAGAGAGCCACACACACACAGACAGAGCCACACACACAGAGAGCCACACACACACCGAGCCACACACACACAGAGCCACACACTGACAGAGCCACACACACAGACAGAGCCACACACAGAGACAGAGCCACACACACAGAGCCACACACACAGAGCCACACACACAGAGCCACACACAGACAGAGCCACACAGACAGAGCCACACACACAGTCAGACAGAGCCACACACTCAGACAGACAGAGCCACACAGACACTCAGAGCCACACACACAGACAGAGCCACACAGACAGAGCCACACACACACACACACAGACAGAGCCACACAAAACCGGATCACAAGCAGGAGGGAACAGAGGCACGAAAAAACCAGATCACAAGCAGGAGGGAACAGAGGCACGAAAAAACCAGATCACAAGCAGGAGGGAACTGAGGCACGAAAAAACCAGATCACAAGCAGGAGGGAACAGAGGCACCAAAAACCGGATCACAAGCAGGAGGGAACAGAGGCACGAAAAACCAGATCACAAGTAGGAGGGAACAGAGGCACAGAAAACAGGCATAGGTGCGTCTACGGAGGGAAGTGAATTGAAGCAGGGAACAGAGGCACAAAAAAAACAGATCACAAACAGGAGGGAACAGAGGCACGAAAAACCGGATCACAACCAGGAGGGAACAGAGGCACAGAAAACGGGCATAGTGGCTGGATAAACTACTCACACACTACATCCTGAATTTACATGTTGAAGAGTGCTAGAGGGGATGTACAATTATAGTATTATACTGAGTGGAAGTGCCTTACAAGCCTCCTCTCACACTGCACAGTACACGCACAAGTCCCCTCACCTCAAACAATGGTGCCTTTTACCCCTAGTTTACGTTGACTGCACACGTGTTACCAATAGTCAGATTTCCCTTTTTTCCTCATGCAAATCTACCTGACAGTGTCCAGGCCCCGGCAGGGGTTAATCAGCCCCTCCAGTGAGAACAATGGGGCCTGTGCACAGAAAACGGGCATAGGTGCGTCTACGGAGGGGAGTGAATTGAAGCAGGGAATAGAGGCACAGAAAAACCGGATCACAAGCAGGAGGGAACAGAGGCACGAAAAAAACGGATCACAAGCAGGAGGGAACAGAGGCACGAAAAGGGATCACAAGCAGGAGGGAAGAGAGGCACAAAAAACGGGCATAGAGGTTGGATAAACTACTCACACACCACATACTGAATTTACATGTTGAAGAGTGCTAGAGGGGATGTACAATGATAGTATTATACTGAGTGGAAGCGCCTTACAAGCCTCCTCTCACACTGCACAGTACACGCACAAGGCCCCCTCACCTCTAACAATGGTGCCTTTTACCCCTAGTTTACGTTGACTGCACACATGTTACTAATAATCAGATTTCCCTTTTTTCCTCATGCAAATCTACCTGACAGTGTCCTGGCCCCGACAGGGGTTAATCAGCCCCTCCAGTGAGAACAATGGGGCCTGTGCAGCTTCAAATGGAAACGAGCTGAATATTTCATCCTGCAGCCACTCAGCTGCCGGCCTCGATTGCTGCCTCGGCGAAGGTGCAGAGTCTAATATAAAGTGACAACGACATCAGTTTCCATGCAATCCAGTCACACTGAACATGACTCCCTTAACATAAACATCATTTAAATGGCGCGTCTGGATACAGCGAGCAGTCGGGAGCGTGCCCGAGCCGATGCCCAGACTACAATGGAGGACGAGAAACAGGCAGCCGAGAATTAGCGCTGGCAAATGAAAGCCCGGCCAGCAGAGGGCACTCCCCCTGAAACATTTTAAAGCGGCGAGGCCTGGCACTGGCGACCCCGCGTGTACTAAAGAGTGTCGTTTGAAGGGAAATGGTAGCTTTTCAGTTCAGATACTTAACCAAAAGCATTACGTCTGACCTATATTCCTACTTGTATGGCATGAGAGGAAAGATCCCGCACTGCAATTACTGCAGTCTTTCAAATTGCTGTAACCGATCAGCCACCCTTGCTCCCGAGTTTCACAGAGATTGCTCTCAGCGTGGGTGATGGCGCGGCTCCGTTGGCAGCTTTTAGCTGTTAGGCCTGAAAAGCACCAAGTCACAGCTGAAGCCAGGAAAACAGAAAGGGAGCATGTCTTTATTAATATGCACCAGCTGGACACTGTTTTCAAATAACAAACTATTTAAAGGAATGTTTTTATCTTCTTCCATGAGGATTGGTGCTTTGTTCTTTCTGTTAGAGTTAGAGACAGATGAGCTCCTGTAGCCGTGAACTAAATAAATACCTAATTTCGGCTGTGATTGTAGGTGGCACCGCACTCTTTGTTCGGGAGAAGGGTTATGTTTTCAACATCACACCCAAAGCTAGGGAGAGAAAGAGATAAAGGAAAGGAAAATAAATGGATAAAGAGAATGATAGGGAAACAGCGAGCAGTCGTGAGCGTGCCTGAGTCGATGCCCAGACTACAATGGAGGACGAGAAACAGGCAGCCGAGAATTAGCGCCGGCAAATGAAAGCCCGGCCCGCAGAGGGCACGCCGCCTGAAAGAGATAAAGGAAAGGAAAATAAATGGATAAAGAAAATGATAGGGAAACAGGTGGGAGCCAATCCCAGCGCGGCAGGCCGATGACGCTGCCCCAATCCCTAGGTGCAGGAACAAACCACAGCGCTGCAAACCGATGATGTAGCCCCGTCCTTTTCAGACTGGGGGGCGTGTTTTTTAGGTTCGAGAGATGTCACAGAGAGAAAGAACCTAAAAAACAAGCCCCCGAATCAGGAAAAGACGGGGCTTAAAGGGAGTGATGCCCCTCTCCTCCAATGGCTGGCCAGCATTTACGAGGCTCTCCACACCACTGGAGTCAAGCTATCCAGGTTGATGAAAGCTGATAGCCAGAAACCAGTCCTTGGATGCTTGATTCCGGTCTGGGAAAGGCATGGCTTGGTAGTTCGGACTGGACTGTTCCCATGAGGCACAGGGTCAGAGCTGATTTGCATATAGCCAGTGTCTAACCCAGGGTGGTGTGGAGTGCAAAAAAACGATGGATTTAGGCCCAGATCCTTGTACTGGGGTGAATGTATGACATTGTTCTACATTCTGTCCATCAACTGTGTTTTTAGCATTTACGAGGCCAGCCAATGGAGAAGAGAGGAGGGTTCACGCCCACATACTGGTAAACATTAAATCTCTGACCGAGACTGCGCAAGCGCAGCCTACGGTCCTCGACCTAAACACATGGCCATTTACAACACCAATAGCTCTAACTCAAAAAAATGCATTTCAAATGCTTGTTTAGGGGGTGTAACACCCCAAACACCCCCACGAAGCTACGCCCCTGCACCTCTGCTAGAAAGTGGCTACTCGGCTGCGGTTGTCATCAGTATGGCATGCACCACGGAAATGTGACCACTGAGTCCTTAACGTTATTTAAAACTGCTTTTCTTACACTTTCTATTGGCCCAGACATTACGAACTTTTGCCTTGGTCTAAACCATGCCTTTTTTGATGTATGTTTTGTTGTATGTTCTGTATGCGTTTTTTACGTTTATTTCTCTTAGATCTTTTATTTTTCTTAATAGGAATTGTCATTTATTTTACGAGCTGAGTAATTGGAGATTGACTGTAGAACGGCAATATCTGGATTGTAAATATAAATCATGGGCTGTATCACATAAAAATAAAACAAAGTTAATAAAAAAAAACTCTTGCTTCGCGTAGCATGCGGGTGCCCTTTGTTGTGGGGTTATTCGTTATTTGTGTTTTTGAGCTGGGAAGTGACCTACTTTTCCTAATAGTTTGGTTTCCGGCTGATGTCTGCCGTGCGTTTCCTTGTTTGATATATTGAGAGATCAGCATGGTACAGTGTAGGTGGTAAATTATTCTGCTGTATGCTTCTTTCCTGCATTTAATGTAAAGTAAGAAATGGGGAGAATATTTATAGTTATGTTTTTGCACACACTTGGTTTAACAAATTCTTAAAAAATACGCAGCTAATTTGTTCATATAACAAAGATAGCCGCGAAGGTGTGAAGAAACGAATCCATTTTAACGCGAGTTAAAAATACAGACAGGTTTTGTAGAGTGGATCAGCGGGCAGTGATTAAAAACCCAACTGGAAGACAAGAAGAACTATTTCTTTAATTAAACTCCAATTACTAGCTTAATCTGCAGTATATGCTGAATAGATCATTGTTTGTGACAGAAAAAAGAATAAACAATCTAGAGAATTGTCACACACATTGTGCTTTAAGGTTTTCAGTTCTTTAACTAATTCCCACCTGAGACTAACGCCATACGTTTACGACGTCATGGGGCATTTGTAAGCAATTACGGGTATGTTAATGTAACACCTGGCTGCATTGTCCTTTTTCTCCGCAGATCTGCACTCCGGATTTAGTGGTGTTTTTGGCTTGTGCCAATCACAGGCTGAAGGAAAGGTTACAGAACCGCGCAGAGCAGCATGGGCGGCCGGACGATAACCTCAAAGCCATCGAAAGGAGGCTCATGAATTTCAAACAGAACGCAGTCCTGCTGGTCAAATACTTCCAGGAAAAGGGGCTAATCATCACAGTAAGTCACCTCATGAACCGTCATTTTTGTGTTGTATTTCGGTGTAATGAGATAATGCACCACCACAGAGCACCCAAATAAGTGCAGGACTTGACACAGGAAATCTATCAGTCATGGTCAGTACTTGCCATTTTAGGGCATTTGTTAATAGTTACCAACACGCATAGCGTTTTTCCTGTCTTCAGAAGTAAGCTGGTGCATTTCTTTTATTTATTTATACATTTTTATTGGGAAGGTTTCATCATGTTGATCATATCACATTGCCTGAAAAATCCTTGATTCCAGCTTTCTTGAGTATTTTGTTGCTGGCGCTAGAATGGCACCGGGCATATGCGTTATATTTAACTTTACTGTGGTCAGTAATATTGTCCTACAATTATTTTGCATTCAGTTTATTGCCTGCTTCTACATCCTCATGACAAGTATATTAATACTATTTTAACCTGGAATTCGTCTGTTTGACCCTATTAAGTATTGGATTCATATATTTTAGCCACCTCTACATACATACACGCATGTGCATGCTATACAGACGTTCTCTCTCATAATGACATTAGAGTGAATTTACTGCAAGTTATGTTCTTCTCAAGCCATTATCAATAAGGCAGTTTTAATGTGCAAGGATCAGTGCTTAATTTCAAAAGAATGCATGTCGGTGACCAAAGCTACACTTGGAAGCCTGCGGGTGGCGCTATTACATGTCCGCACACCGAATACCAAGGCTGTGTAGTCTTCTATGCACCTCATGTATCATTAATCCAGTGCCAGTCACTCCCTGCCCTTCTATCTCACTCCTGCAGATTCCTGCTTTCTCTCTTTGTGACAGCGTTCCATCTCTCTAGTTCTTTGTTTTTCTCTCTTGCTCTCCAAAAATATCTGATGAGTAAAAATAAATGTCAGCCCTCAAAAATGAATGCCGGTGTACCCCACTAGAAACTGGCTCAAACTGAGCACTGGTAAGGACCGTATGCATTGCTGTGGCAATTACTTTGTACCCTCAACAATGATTTGTCAACATTATACCTATAAAAAACATGGTTTTCACCTGCGAATCTACTTCCTTATCCCCCCCCCTCACTTTTCGTATGGGGCGACACTCTGTATCATCTTTATGCTGTCCACAAATACACCCCAGTTATCTCACAGCTGCCATTTTCCTTCTTATGTTTACACTTGTGTCTGACTCCATCTGGACTGGTTCCCCTTCCATTAAGTTAGCCCTTTTTGGGCCCTATTGGGCTCAATAGGCTTTCCTGTCTTCCATTAAGCACCTAGCTTTTTGCTCGCTACTTTTACAACTCCTGTGACAGTCACTTAATTTGTGACTTGCTTATGACCTGCCTTTCTGCCTCAACTTTCTTTCACAAACAAATTACAGTCAATTCGGAAAAGCATATTCCACACGTTTTTTCAGTTTTTCTTGCAGGCTTTTGCAATCCTTTCAAAGTGAGTACCTCAACAAGCATGTTTTATAATGTTAAACATGCTGTTACTTTTTTTTTTACTGCAATCCGCGATTCATGGATTTGAGGTTTTGGCACCATTATTAGCATGAGCTCAGTGCGGGTATGACAGGATCTGTGTATTTGAACACATGATACAGCTCTTGCTTCCTTATAATAAACTATAGCAATACTGCAAGCATCACCTTCAGCAACCTTCATGCTATGTACCATTTTCCATTTCGTGAGACTAAGAACCAATGCATGCCATGCAAGGACATAATGTTATTATTGAAAAACTCACGAATTCTCAAAACTGGCATATCACTGCTGCATATCATGCACTCAAAGAAATATGACCATAATATAACTCTGAGAAGGCGTTGGCCTAGTTTAACATCACACCCCTCTTTGTGAGTGGCACATTCTGTGCAGGAATAGGAGGTCTGAGATTTTGCAGTAATTACCACATCCAGCGTAGTTTTAAGGGAGTCTATAAATATTGACCTCCAAATCCAAGACATTTCTAGTTAGGACCCAAAGTGTTTAACTCTAGGTTGAGCAATAAGTGTATAAATAAAGTATCATAGGAGTGCACTTTGTTGCCTTATCATTATTTTCAGAGTTAGTGAATAGGTACTGAATTTGGCAAGTAGTAATGTAATGTAAAACTTGTAGACAAAGCACACATCAACACTCATATACCTTATAATCTATTCAGCAGAAATGACTGTTGCATACTGAGATGCAGCCATGGTGCTATGTAAATTAATAATTACATGCATGAAAAATACATAAATAAATGCAAATTCTTAGTGACGGGCCAAGAGAATATCTCGTAGCAACAGAGGAATTACCAATACAATATCAAAAGGTCTCTACCCACCTTTGAGGAGCATTTTAGGCTCTCATCACAAGTTGCACAGTAATGGTTCGGTGCACAATCTGCACCAGTAATTACTGTACTGCTTGGTGACAGTACAGTGCAACTGCAAGTTAATCCCCATGTTTGGGGCATAGAATGTGCACACTCTGTTTTACCCAGGATTAAACCACACAGAATTCCCAAATCCACAGGATTTAACATCTCTATTTACTATCTGCTATTAGCAGGTGGTAATTGGGAACAAGAACATCAAGGTGGATGCGGAGAAAGAGGTTTGCTGAAGGTATTTTAGTTTCTTCCCTTGACAGAAATGGAGTTTGGGCGAGGCTAAGGAACAAGACCTGGCTTGCTGTTGCATCCGAAGTCTGAAGCAATTTGCCACATGTTATTTTCTGGCCAGTAAAATTGGGTCCAGTGTTCTGGTACCCGGAAAAACCTAGATGTGAAGAAAGGGGGCCAGTTGTGATTGGCAGACCAGAATTCCACAGTGGGATTCCACTCCGCCCGACTGAGAATGGCAGCCTGGAACAGGACTGCATATGGAAAGATATAATATTACACTGAAAACGACAATCTGTTGAAGGCTCTTCTTTCAAAATTGTTCCATTTAACCCACACGTGTTCCCATTTTTTACCTTTCTCTATCATTTTAGGGACTGTTTCGTCCTTAACCCTACACTCTCCCACCTCACATTGCCTTTCGTACCCTTTGTGTGATGTCTACATCTGATTTAAGAGGGGACCCCCTTAGTCACGTGACCCATTTCCTTCTTACCACTTCCCCTTAGACCCTCTATTTTTGGACCTCAACGACCATCCCCACACCTAGGTTACTGTGACAGTCTTTTTTTTTAACAGCCTACCTTCCTTCCATGGCTATCATCCTAGCCCTCCTTCCCCCATCCTCCCTACTTAGCCTTGCTGCTATCTTCACTTCTTTGTTCACTGTAGTGTGGTCTTTCATTCTCTGACTACGCAGCCAGGTACGCAGCAAGGTACCTTAAAAATAATGCTGTACGTGCTACAGAGTTCCCCCTTCCCGATCCCAGATCGGATCTTTAAAACGGTTGAGGCGGAGCAGCGCTCCCTTCTGTGGAGCGGGGGTTGTCCGCGGATTGCCCTTAGTAAATTACAGCGCGGTCCCTACGAGGGGGGACTGGCAGTACCTGACATCCGCCTATACTATTGTGCGGCCCAGCTGGCTAACATTAACGGATGGGTGTTTGCCCCGCAGGAGGAACCGGCCTACCGGGTGGATCGTATGGCTCTGGGCACAGACACCTATTTGGCGGCCCTCTACTCTGGGGCACGGCGTGCCTCGCCTTTGCCCCCCAGACCGCGTCGGTGGTCCAGATATGGAAACGGGCGACAAAATCGCTTGGCTGGGAAAGGAAGCTCACGGCCCAGACACCCTTATGGAAGGGTGACTTCCTTAGGGAAGTCGCACAGCTCCGGGACCTACGCCAGTGGAGCCTGATAGGTATAGATCTATTGGGAGGTGTCTGGAAGAGGGGACAAGTGGTGGAGTTTGCGGCTTTGCAGTCTGAATTCCATATGGGAGATGGCGAATTCCTCCACTATCAGCAGCTCAAACACGCTATATATTCGCATTTATCACAGGGAGACCAGATACCTGAATACGCCCCACTCGAAGACAGGCTGCTACTGGATCCAATGATTGACAAGGCTATATCACTCACATATAAGAAACTGATTAACAATCTTCCAGATCCGCTTGGACCGCTGCGGGAAAAATGGGAATCCGATTTGGGAATGCTAGAGGATGACGATTGGAGTGAGGCCCTGCAGTGTCCCAGAGAGGTGGCAATTAGGGCGAGATTCCGCTTAGTGCAGCTCCGCATCCTTCACAGGTCCTACACCCCGCGCACGGTGCAGTTTAGGATGGGATATGCAGCATCACACTTCTGCTTGAGAGGGTGCGGGGAGGAAGGCACATTCTTCCATATCCTATGGGACTGCCCTAAAATCCGTTCATACTGGGTTAGGCTGAAGGACATAATGGAGGAAGTGGTGGGGGCAGAGGTGCCACTGGAGGCTAGGTGGCATGTACTAGGGGTCACGGGAGAGGTAACGTGGCCCAAGGGTGATAAGATATGGCTGGCCTTTGCAAGCATGGTAGCAAAGAGAAATATCGCACGTCTCTGGGGTAGTGACCTGGCACCGACGATAGAGGAATGGGAGCGAGACATGGATTGGTGCCAGAGGGCGGAAAAGGTCATCTACAATAGCCGGGGCTGTCCCCGTAAATGGGAAAAGATCTGGCAGGCCTGGAGGAGGTACAGAGGAGAGTGACTGGGCACCCCGGAGGATGAATAGTGGGACCTTCCCTGACCGGACGCTGCCCACGACTTGCAAAAGACTTTTCCTCCCAGGGAGGCAATGGACTTGTACTCTGATACGTTTTGCACTCTGGGAAGGCGGGAAGGGGGAGAAGTGGGGTAGGAGGGAAGAGGGCGAAGTGGATGGGGGGAGGACCGTAGGGGAGGGATAGGCTGGTGGGCACATTGGAATGGAGGTAAACCATCGTAACACTCGCCATTGACTGCATTGATGTGACTTTCTATAATGTAAGTACTAATGCCCTTTCGCTGCTCCATGATGTGTTTTCTGATGGAAGTGTTACTTTCAATAAAAAGATGTTTAAAAAAATAAATAATAATTAAACAAAAAAATAGTCATGTTTTGTATGTACCATACAAAACATGACTACTTTTTTGTTTAATTATTTTTAGAACACATTCAGTTCGCCTAATATTCAAGCAATTGTAAAATTTTGTTTTATCATGAACCCGGAATTCAAATACCTAGTAGGCAGGTTTCATACCCTTGGCCAAATCTTTGCAATTTCCTGATTTCATCAAGCTGTTTTTCTTCACTTTGGAATTGCGTCATACTGGTGGAATGCCCTTCAAAAAGACCATAAAATGACGGAAAGTGGATGTAGCACACAGCTGTTTTAGGTAGAAAAGCAAGGCAAAAGATCTACCTGGTGTTACGAGCTTCCCTAATGTTGTTTGCAATTGAAAAGTAAAGCCAGCATAACAGTGCCCATTGTTTGATGTTCCAGCATTTATTTTAGATAGTTTAGCAAGGGCACTATACTACGGACGGTTATTAGATTGCTCTGCATAGCATTTAATTTTATAATTTGTGGAGTGCTTCATACTAACGATGATCGAGAAAGACTATTCCATATTGTAAATTGCATTATATGTTCCAAAATGCTGATCTCTAACATTGCCTCATTGCCTTAATCTTTTTTATTTATATTTGGAGCCATATCTTAAAATGTTGCTAGCTTACCCCCTCAGAAATAATAATATGCCATAGGATATGCCATATTAGTTTTTAAAATATACACCTAAGCCGTGCCATCATAGATAATGATTATTAGAATGATATAATGTTGTAAGAGTGCAGCCTTTTTCCTACAAAGAGTAACATTGATAATAAATTGACTGCAATATCAATTATATAAATTTGGTCTCTGTGGCACATAGCACGGGGGATGCACAGTAATGATCAGTGGTACTGTAGTCCTTTGGATCAGCAGCACTGCAACCATATGTGCCAGTTTAGGTTTTTCATTCTCACCAACAACCTTAGAGCAATGTGAAGCGCAATATAAAAAATAAATTTTATTAAAAACAAGTGTTTTATATTCACCTATAAACCAATGCTGAAGGGAAGTTATGGTTCTTTATGCACAGACTAAAATTGTTTCTGTAATAACCATATTAATTTCCATGAATAACTTCAGTTGATTGGAAGTAATTGTTATGATTAAAAACATAAAAATCCATATGAAACCATCACATCCTCCAGTTCACTGCTCATGATCTCACACATGAAGAGCACTGATAACAACATTGGCATCCCTGAAGCAGATCACCAAACTTTTCAAAACAGAGTTCACTAGTCCCAAGTATCAACCCGGCTTCCCAGGCCTTACCCTCAACATGCTTCCCTCCAGAGCCCATAAGACTCGACCGTTGTCTAACTTCAGCAGTCTGTGAGCATTGAACCTGAACCAAGGTGAAGCACCTCTCTAGGCATGGGTCCTGATATTTGCCCATGCCGGGCATGCAGCCCAGCTTCCCCCAGAGCCCTATGAGCATGCAGTCGGTCAAGCCCAATAAACTCTTGTACATGATGTGGCCTTCTGCCTCATCCTCCACTCAGAACACCTGCACCACAGGCTGTCAGGCTTAGCCATATGTTTTTATCTCTAAACGTCTCTATACCTTGCAAGGACTATATACAGACACAAAGCTGTAGGCATGCAACCAGTTATCAAAAATTCAAGAACAGCAATTATTTGATGTCATTGATGGTGTCAGTGGTATCATTTGTGATGTGATCTCTGACATGTTTAAAGCCATCCGTATCAAACTGGGCGGGAATTGTGCTGCTATAACTAAACATAAAGGGGGAATTTAAGGGCATTTTATATGTTACATCACAACCATAATGTCCCTTTAATATATCAAGAAAATTCTATACAAATGTGGTGGGGTGGAAGTAAGGGACCGGAGACCAGGTCTTGGTAAGTAGGGCTTTATTTTCTTAAAGACTTTTTTAGATGGGTACTGAGTCTTTCACGTGGCCTCCAGGCTCTGTCTGATGTCCCTCGGTAACCGGTCTTCTCTCCTCTTCACTATCGGCTGCTTCTCGATCACGATTCTCCGCTGTTGAGACGCCTTCCTTCCGAACTCCTCTGGTGTCTTCACACGCCAACTGTTCTTCTTCCTGGTCTTTATCCAATAGGATTGTGTTGACGTCATGAAGGGGCGGAGTTTCCTCATAATGGAAAGCCCAGTTAAAGGTACCGTTGGGTTTTTCTTCATTCGTCGCAGGGCAATATGGCGTGTTTTCCCAACTCCACTTGTCCTGTGGAAAATGGACAGAAAGTGATAATTGACATGAGGAGTTCCCCCATTCCTTGTTATGGCAGTCTTGGCTGGGCATCGGGCTCTCTTGGTTACATATCACCCCCCTGGTTTCTCCCATTCGGGGAGGGGAAATGCCCTAGATAAGTAATCTGCATTGCCATTATGCCATTGCCATTAGGATTTCTTTGGGTAACCCAACTCGAGAGAAGAGCTCAAGGAGTTTTTCTGCTATTTTCTTTGACATGGGAGCTTTAAGTGGAAATGCCTCCGGGAAACGGGTGGCATAATTGAATAGAACCAAGCCATAGAGGTTACCCCGGGATGTTCGAGGCAGTGGTCCTATTATATCAAGACTCTGTTCTCGAAAAGGCTGGGGCACTAGTAACTGTCTAGGTTCTTCCAGTTTTCCTTCTCTGTAAAGGAGATCATTCACAATATCAAAACGTGGATACGTGGCAGAGGGAGAGGACTGGTTGACATGCGCTGACTCCCACACATTGAAGAGAGTAGCATCATTTGCTTGGGCAAAACGGAAGCTACGGTCTAGTACCCATGGTTCCGTTGTAATCAGATTGGGGCGGGGGGTTTCTAAACCTCTTTCTATGTTTTTAAGTTCTTTTTTAAATAGAGACTGGAATTCAGGATTATCTACTCCCAATATAAGTTCTTCGGGAAGTGGCTCAACCACCCCCACCCGCACAGTACAAGGGGATCTACCAGAGGAATAAAGTTACCCTTGCCAGGGGATAGGGTTTGATATCCCCGTGCACACATCTAATGTGCACTAAGGTTTCGGGTATTATCTGATGGGGTAGTGTTAAGCCTTTCTGAATTACCGACTGTCTGCACCCCGAATCTAATAAAGCCCTTACAAGCTTGTTGTTCACCTTTACACTTACATAGTATAAGGACCCATTTCTGCGGTGTACATTACTGCTTTCGGGATGTACCCAACCTCCATGGGTTCCTCCACTGGTTTTTGTCTGGGACACAAACAGGCAATATGGCCCCACTCTCCACAATCAAAGCATTGTGGGCCCTTAGGTGGGATTAGTTCTGTTCTAAAAGTCTTGGTTTTCGCCACCTCCACCGCTGGTTTTGATTTCTTTTCCACTTTATACTGTGGACCCCCTTTGCTGGCTTTCTCATTGTCCCAAGGCAGGACCCGGGGTTGGGCTCGTGAATAATTGGTCGCCATCTCTATGGCTTGTTCAGCTGTTAGGCCAGAGTGCTGTTTCAGCCATCTTTGAGTGCCGTATGGTAACGCCTCCATGAATTGTTCCAAATAGATCCGGTTCATAATTTCTTCTTTACTACTGCTGGAAGGTTTTAGCCATTGGTCAGTGGCCGTTTTCAATCTGAAAAACAAAGTCTTAGGATTCTCCCCAGGTACTCCTTTCTCTTTCCTGAACCTTACTCGATATGCCTCAGCATCAAGGCCTAAGTGGTCAAGTATTATGTCTTTTATGGTATGATAGGGGGTATTTCCGGTGACGTTGGCCACTTGATATGTCGACTGGGCCTCCCCAGTCAGAAGTGGAGCTAAGAAAAATTTCAATTTTCTTCAGGCCACCCACAGGCTCGGGCGGCTCTTTTGAAATTTGTTAAGAAAGTATCCGGATCCTCCCCGGTTATGTATTTCTGGAGAGATACACCCGAAGGATGGTGTGAGAGGGCGTGTCCTTCCACTATTACAGGGTTCCCAGGAATATGAACCACCTTCTGCAGACTTTCAATCTGAGCTGTTATAGTATTTTTGAATACATCGCGATCCGCTTGAGCCGACGTCATCTGTGTTTCTATTGCCCATTCTAATTTCTCCTGTCCCTTTATAAGATGCTGTATTACTTGATCCATCTCGTTTTGTCTGATGGAACTAGGGGATCCCACTCCTGACACCAGATGTGGCGGGGTGGAAGTATGGGACCGGAGACCAGGTCTTGGTAAGTAGGGCTTTATTTTCTTAAAGGCTTTTTTTGGACGGGTACTGAGTCTTTCACTTGTTGAATAAGCCAGATCCGTGGTGACAATATGGGGCTAGTGGCGAGTCTCCTCTTCTTGGCTCCTCCTTGGGGTCCTTCTACTCTTGCCAATGGAATCCAGCCCGGGTTTGGAGAGGGAAAGAAAGAAACAGGGGGTCAGGAATGCCGTCCTCAATCTGTAGTATTCACCCAAAGAACCGGGGAAGTGCAAGGGTCACCGTGGTGCTGCTGTGCTCTATATACAGGAGTTACTTCACTTCTCACTAGTGCGTGGGGTGAGGAGTGCAGGTGAAAGGTTGGGAAATCGGTCTCGTGGGGTTTTAGGATTCGGGAGTGAGATGCCCTAGGGTCGGCGCTATATCGCCGGGCTTCCCTGCCTCCCTACCCAACTCGAGAACTTATCTCGTACCTGGAGTAGCCACGCTCCTCCAGGAACGTGGCTCGGCGGTGCGTGGTAACGTTGGCTTCCAGGCTCTGTCGGATGTCTCTCGGTAAACGGTCTTCTCTCCTCTTCACTATCGGCTGCTTCTCGATCACGATTCTCCGCTGTTGAGACGCCTTCCTTCCGAACTCCTCCGGTGTCGTCACACGCCAACTGTTCTTCTCCCGGGTCTTTATCCAATAGGATTGTGTTGACGTCGTGAAGGGGCGGAGCTTCCTCATAATGGAAAACCCAACTCCACTCGTCCTGTGGAAAACGGACAGAAGGTGATAATTGACATGAGGAGGTCCCCCATTCCTTGTTATGGCAGTCTTGGCTGGGCATCGGGCTCTCTTGGTCACAACTGATAAAACACTTTAATTTAGCATTTTGAGTTAAAGATTACAACGTCCCTGTAACAACGTTTTTTTCAGTGATTTATTGTGGCGTTGTTCTGATTTGCAGAGCTCCCTGTTCAAAGTATCCATAGACTCAGGACTTTGATGGTGGCCTTTGCCCACTCTCTGCCCCTGTTGCCCAATACCTCTGCCTTCAGAGTTAACTGTGCATGTTTTTTGGCTGTGTACCGGACTCGGGTCACAAACTTCAGCAATACCTTGTGCCCAGTTCCAGATTCTTGGTGGCACACAACCACTGCTGTTTCAGTAGAATTAGGGTTCGTGGTGTTCTTCAGCCAGGTAATACATCCATTCTTCTTGCCACCAGAGAACGCTGCACGTGGCCCACATATGTGAACACGTGGTCCAGGTGCAAAGAATGGTATTTAGACTTTTATTTTCATTTTGTTTTATTTTTTTCAGGATGATGTGCCATCTGCCTTCTTTTCACAAAGACATCAAAGAGGGCGCTATATTTGAACATTTTGTATGACTAACAGCACCAGTGCGTCTATAACACTTTTATGGAGTAAGATGTGAAATATCGACCAAATCTATGTGTACATACCGGACTGGAGACATTATACTATACACGAAAGACCCATAGTTGGACAAAGACCATGATGTCTTAACAAGCAAGGTTTTCCCCATCTCGTGATGTCATTAGAACAGGTTCTGTCCTCACAAAGAAAAAAAGCAGCAATAAAAATCATTGTGAATATGTAACAGGTTAGCAATAAAGCTCAGCGAACTATTGTTATAGTAAATATGTAATAACATCAAGGCAGCCCTCCCCTTAGTACCTCCGTTTAGGTGTTTTTCTTTAATCAGGATATTCAGTGGTACGCAGTGTAGTTCCAGTTAATAGAAACTTAATATGTAATGAGGCCAGAAGTAAAGAAGTCAACTAAATATGCAATTCATCCCTCCACACTAATGTGCAGAAACTATGGGTACTGTAGATCAACTACATGGTAATAGTTGCTTTAATAGTCATTTTTTCCCATTGCATAGCTGTAAATTGGAAATGCTGTGTCTTCAAGACACAATGAAATCACTGCCACTAATGAGCAATTTTGTTGAGCTGAAGATTCCCAAATATAATAATTTTGTAGATGAGCTGTGGAAATAAAACACAAACGTGCACAATTCGTTGTGAAAACAGATGGGGAAACCTAGACACAGCATGCAGGGATTGGCCATTAAAGGGCTTCTGGATTTTGTGGCACAGAATGGTGATCTTCTTAACCTGTACAACGTGCTCCACTTTGGGACATGCGGGTGAGGAAAGTCCTGCAAAGAATCTTCAGTCAGGGTGCAGTGAATGGGGAACGAGGGCACGCTATTAAAGCTGGGAGCATGCACTTTACTTTCCCATTTTGAGTGTCCAGTGCTTAATATGAGCCAGTGTTTGCCACCGGCACTTAGTTTTCCTCATTAGACTGTATCCAAGGGCAAAAGAGGAAAAAACAAACAAACAGAAAAGAAGGAGAAAGAGAAAGACAGACAACCGTCACAAAGGGAGAAAGCAGGAACCGGCAATAGTGGGATAAATGGTTAGGGTGTGGCTGGTAGTCGATTTAAGGGACATGAGGTCAAGACTAAGCAGCTTTGGTATTCGATGAACTGGTATTTAAAGGCACTGGCTGCCGGCTTCTGAGCAGAGATTTGGGCACTGTCACTAATTTGTTTACAAATTCAGCACTGTTGTCCATCCTTAAGATTCTCACCCAGCTTCTCCTGGAGGCATTGGAAGTGAATCCAGATGTGCTGGTAAAAGAAGACAAATATTCTGCAACCACAACATCTTGCAGCCACCTCATGGCTACAGGCAGGAGTGCTGAGGCTTATTTCCTATGGAAGGTAGAAACACTCTCATTATCTGTGAATCTTTTGAAAACCAAATGAGTTAGTTATGCCCTAAATTATATGCAGGTATTCACAGAAATGCCAGCAACACCTAGGATTCAATATACCAATTTTAAAAGCTAATCAGAAAAAAGCAAATTCAAGACTAATTTGATAATGTTTTACCAATGCGGCATTACCACTAGTAAAATAAAAACTTTGCATTAACTGAACTCATATGACTGCAGTGAATCTGGTGTATGGTATAATAGCAAAATGTTCCCCATTATGGGCATACACCTCTAAAAACAAGGTTACATCGTACTCTTATCTACAGTAATGTTATTGTTCACTAAATAAGAGCCTTAGACTGAGCAGCATAAATATTCATATAGTTTCAAGCACTGATAGGCCTGTAAAATATTTACTTTGTACTGGTTATTTAGTGCTTCTTTCTCTACTGTACACAAAGCAACAACTGTGCAGGTACAGTCTGCCTTAAAACGAATGAGATTAGCTCCATTGTTTGCTTGGTGAAATTTCAATAAACCTATAGAGAGGTGTTCTATTATCCACCAGCCTCAATACACACCATGTGTTGGTAATTAAGCTGAAAAGATGGAAAGCTAATCACTAGCAAATTGCCACATTGTAAATAGGTATTATAGTAGAAAACTCATGCAAAGGGACATTCGTGCAAAGAGAGGAATTGAAAGCATTACCTTGAAGACATTCAGTACTGCTGAGCTGCTGATAATGGGTGTAGGTGCCAGGAATCCTGATTACAGGGTTAATGTGATTAAACAAAGAATTTCTGTAACCTGACAGAAAATAATGGTTAGAGTCTTAATTTAGCTAAGAGGGGTTCTCTCCTGCACACCGGTTAATTAAAAGGGCTACTTGGATTTTGCAGCTGCACCCTGACTAAAAGTGCCTTCTCATTCTCATAGTAAAAGCGCATTTAGTAATAATGCTGCAGTCAACGCATGAAGATATTGGAAAGGTGCCTTTTGAATTATTGACTATTAAAAAGTTTAATTAAAATCAGTATGCTCTTTTGATGTGAAGGGAAGGCTTCTGAATTTTTTTTGAGATTTGAACAATATATCATATTTGAAGGATTGCACAATTAATAAACCTACAAAAATGGAGAATACAAATACATTTCAAATAAGTGGAACATTTTGGTTATTTAAACGCTTTGAAGCACTAATAAAGTCATAATGAATATTTGAAATCTAGACCTCTTCACCTGCACTAACTATAGACGGATTTCCCTCTTGCCTATCTTCTCTAAAGCCCCAGAAAAGAATGTGAATAAACAACTCACGATGTAATCAGAACGGAATGGCCTGCTCCATCCCCCATAATCAGGCTTTAGAGCGGCCGCAGTACAGAGTCAGCGCTACTAGCAGTAACTGAACATCCAAGGCCACAATTAGACAACAGTGGCACCGCTGCACTGATTCTGTTGGACCTCAGGGCAGCAATAGACATGGTGAACCACAACACTCTACTCGTTAGGTTAGAGGCCCTAGGGATGCAGAACACAGATTTTGTTCTGACTGAGCCCCTTCCATCTTGTCTTCCAATTCCACAATTATCAGCATTTTTCTAAGCAGCACTCTACCTTCTGGGGTCCCCCCAGGGCTCCACTCCTAGCCCAACCCTCTTTAACTAATATGTAAGGCCACTTGCAGACCGTGTACAAAATTGCCCTCTCACCCTCCTCTCTTACGCCGACGATACTCAGATCATTGTCTCCTTGAAAATCTTAGTAGATCAACAGCGGAGCGGCACTGAATAACTGCCTCACACAAGTCTGCTCCTGGATGAACATTAACTCCTTGAATTTAAGGACTGAAGTCTTATTGTTGTGCAACCTCCCCACCTGTGGGTCCCACATCAGTGGCCTGAGTTGATGGGTATTATACCCACCCTTGTGCCAGTAGTGAAGAACTTGGGAGTCCGACTGGATAAGAATCTTTCCATGAGTCACCAAATCACCAATGTGGCTTCTACCTGCTTTGGGATCTTGAGATGGCTCAAAAAACACCCTAGGATGTCTCCCCTCTTCGGCCCAGCAAACAGCCATCTATGCCTTGGTCATCTTGTGGCTTGACTACAGAAACATTCTTTATCCAGGGGTCACAAAGTACCTTATAAGGCTGCTCCAGATCATGTTGAATGCAGCGAGCGGCAAGGCGCCTGCTGCAACCCTCCAAGTTCCATCCCACTGCTAACCTGCTACACAAACTGAACTGGCTCCCAGTTCAACGTCACGTTCAATTCAAGTCACTGTGCAGTATGCACAACTGTCTTTTAAACTCTGGCCCCTCCTATCTCAGAACCTTGATTTTGTCATGAACGTCTAGCTGGTCTCTGCACTCAAGTAATTTGTAACTCACTCTAGTTCCTAGAGTTAGGAGATCCAGACAAGGAGGACAAGCCTTTTTCTTTTTAAGCCCAAAGTTGTGGAACTCTCTTCCCCTTGCCTTGAGAGCCTGCCGCCCACTTTCACTCTACTGCAGGAAGCTTAAAACCTGGTTGTTTTAACCTTTAATATCAGGAGTTGGCCCTGTGGTGTCTCTGGGTTCCCTTTTCTGTGGCCTAGCACTAGGAAACCCTTAGTTGGGTAGCCATGCGCTGTGTAAATCTGAACAATAATAATATACATGTCAATATAGATTATGTCGAAATAAGATTACACAATCATTAGGAGTGTTGGGAGGTATCCGTGTGTTTGCATTTGTGCTTATCTGAAGTACAAACCGTTGTGCATGCTTCAAGGGGAAATGCTATAAAGATAGAATAAATGTGCTACAATGCTTTGCTCATACTATTCATTACATGGGTTCTTCAAATCCCCATTGTACCATACATTGACGCTTTATTATTGCTTTGTTTGTGCTGATTAGTCTCTGCTATTGTTTTTCTCCTGGCCAAATGAAATATTTCAGTAATGGTATCGGTTGAATTTAAAGCGCGTCCTATACATGAGGCTGCAGAAAATAGTAAAGGGAAAGGGTTTAGAGGTGCTGGGTACTGTAAAAAACAGAAAATATGAGGGGAAGGGAGGGGTTTTAGTCGTTATGGCATAATAATATCTTAAAGGGCAAAGAATAGTTATAGTTATTGTGCACCATCACATTTCCATATCTGCTTCTTCTATATCTCCTTTCTGTCACTTAATTACTCCTACATTTTAAAATCTGGAAATTAATGATTCTGGTAGTCTTCAACTGTAATGAATAGAAGTACAATTTCCCAAGGGACAGGGATCTACTTGTTGAGAGATCTCATGTTTAAAATACATACAATAAATGGTTTGTCACAACATCTAGCTTCCTTTTTCAGTATATTTCTTTTATATCCTTCTCCATGAAAGATCACTGCCTTCAAACTCGCATTTAATGTGAGTACCGAGAATACTCTATGAAAAGATTGAAAAACATATATTTTCTATAACAATGTGTCTATATACATTTCTACATCAAAGATAATTAAATATTTAAACAAAGAGTTTCTCCATAAAGCCGAGTTATTTAATTTTGCCACAAAGGACTTTGAGGCATTGGGGGGGGGGGGGGGGGGGGTCGTGGAATATAGAGACATCACTTTGCAGAGTTAAAATTCAGCTCCGGAAATTATCAAAATAATTCCAGTTTATAGGACAAACGAATATCCACGCCCCATGTTATATTTTCTTGTTCTGTAGCGTGCAGGAACGATTTTAGTACTGCTTTGTTCTTAGTAATATTTTAAATGTGAAATTATCTCCAGCTGTGGTACTGTTCTGCAATCTCAATACAGTGGCAAGTACACATTTGACTGCATATGTATAAACAAATAATCATTTGTCTTGTTGTTGATACCATGGATGTTTCTGGTTTAGAAATATTGGGAACAAATTAATTTTTACATACTACCGCTCGCAATGTATATAATGATTGGGTGGAGGAACAGAAATTCTGCTTACATAAAAAAGAAATCTATAATTTCTTAAGAAAACAACTCATCTGAACTGTAATTAATTATCCAATGATGTAGTTCTTTCAGTAGGCACTTTGTATGAGACTACTTTATTTTTCTAACTTGAGGTAGGAGATATGAGAACCATTTCCAGTGATACATGTATCCTCTTGCACAACGAAGTGAAATATTCTAAGGGGCTCTTGTCTAGCACCATGCTTCCCGATCCTGGCACGTTCTGCGAGCTAAGTTTATGTTGATATGTTTCTATTTCTATGTTAGTTTTTAGTTACCAATTATAATTTGCTGCATGCCATCTAGCAGTTACTTCACACTGAGCTCACCTGGAGCAGAAATTAGTACAGCACAAACACAGCATAAGGAGCCAGACCACGACATTTGATTTGATAAATGCAACACGTAGAAAACATCGAATTCAAGACACCCGGTATGCAACACATACGTTTTTTGACAGTGGACTCCAGGAGCCAAACAAGGAAAAGTTCACTGGTCACAAATTACCAAAAACAATGATAGCAATAAAAATATATGATAACAATGGGAAGATTTGTTAAAATTTCTCTTCATTTATCATTCAAAAATACATTATTGGCAATTATGTAAGCAAATTTTCCCCATGAACACTTGAATCTTCCTAAAGAGTTGAATTACCATGGAGCGAGGTCAGTGGGAGATTTGGGCCTACTTTTGTGTAAAAATAAGCACTTTAAGCATCAAACTTTTGTAATATTGGTAATTTTGATATATAGATTGTAGGAACCATGGAGAGGAAGAATATGAAATGAATATGTTTAGATAAAAAAATAATCTTAGTGATGTTCATGTTGAGGCATTGCATCAAACATGTAATTGTTTTTATGTAGTAAATATTTAATGAAACATGAAAACTTTGACTATGTCTAGAGCATTTCAATTTCATGATAGGGCAAGAAATAATAGGGAAGAAATTAGATTAGAACATGAAATGTGAACAAATGTTTCAAAGCAGCTAATTTTGAACACACACTCTCCATATTTCTCAAGATGCAACCAGAATAAATTGACATCAGTCAGTCAGTCAAATTAACTTTATTCGATTTGTTAAAATCATACAAAGTACATAAAAACAGTATTATTTACAATTTAAGAAAGAATTAAACAATTTCATTTACGAGCAAGTTAATTTGGATAAAAAACACATTATGTACATCAAATTTCCAAATTCATGCCCCTTCTGGCTCTGGATGCTGCCACAAGAAAATTGGCCATGGCGAATGTGATACAGATGTTACCCAGTGATTTTAAATATAACATGGCTGGTCTCACCTGGGAGAAGCCCGCTTCTCTTAAGACTGGTAGCAGGTATTTTTTCCTTTGGTCGGAAAAGAAATCGCAAAACATAACAAAATGTAAACTGTCCTGAACAGAAAAATTGTCACAAGTGCAGGGGGGAGCTAACTCAGGTTTCATCCAGGTGTTAAAATGGCCCAAATAAAAATGAATAGTGTTAAATCTGAATTTTGTTAACAAGAATCTATGAAACGGATTAGTGACAAAACATAAATAGGGTTCAATTGCAAGTGACTGGAGTGACAAAAAATGCATTCGAACAGAAGGTTTTGACAATTCGACTTCTTCACGCAACATGTATGCCCTAACCATAAACTGTTTTTTTATAAGACTCACATCCTGCTTAGTGATACACGAAGGGGAGGTAAATAAATCTGGACGACCTAGTTCAGTAAAAGATTTGTGCAAATACGCCATCCATGGTATCTTGTGACTATACTCTAAACTCATCACATCCCTCATGATCGTGTGATTTAACACAAGTTCAGGATTTAACCACGTCTTAAGCCAGTATATTAATGGGGCCAGTCTCAGTTTGTCCTGGATGTAGTCCAAACCAAGTTCTGTATGGATTGAGAACACCGGGGAGGATTGGGGGAGGGACAGGACAGAGCGTAAAAAACTATTTTCAGCTACCTGGATTTCTTCTAGTCGTGCATAACCCCATAAAGAGGCACCATACAAGGCCACGGGAAGGGATTTACTGTTATAAACCTTGATGATGGCCTTCATGGGTCTATGTCCCAGCCTTTTGGCGAAACTTAAAATGGCCCTAGATGTTCTTGTAACCGCTAGGCTTTTTGCACGTATCTGTGGGCCCCAGGTACCCCTGCAATCAAAAAGCACGCCCAGGTATGAAAACACGGGAACTCCCGACACAATCTCTCCTTTGCAAAAGAAGGTTTTAATTCCTCTCTTGCCGCTTTTCCCTTGTGTCCCTACAACCATGGTGTGCGATTTGGAGGCATTGACCTTCAAGTCCAACCGGTCCATAAAAGTCCCAAAAGCGTCCAACAATTTTTGGAGACATACCCCTGTGCGTGCAATGAGTACAGCATCGTCCGCATATAGGAGAGCAAGAATCTTAGCTTCTCCTACATGCGGTACGTCACATGCTGCCTCAAGTAGATGCTTGCCTAGGTCATTTATATAGATGGTAAACAACAGGGGGGCCAATATACATCCCTGCCTAACGCCCCGTACAGATCGAAAACTTGACGTACATCTTCCCTCTTTGGTTACTCTTACAGCAGCGAATAAATCCTGGTGCATAGAAGCTATAAAAGCCACCAGATCGGCGTCAATTCCCATATTCGTTAGGATTTCCCAAAGTTTTGATCTGTTTACCAGGTCGAAGGCCGAGGAGAGGTCCATAAATGCTAAATACAAGGTCCCCTCCTTGGCCACCGTATACTTGGAAATCAGAAGGTGCAGGTTTGAGCACTGTTCTAACGTGCCCCTTTTTTCCCTAAAGCCGTACTGTATGTCAGCCAGGCCACCACGCTCCTCCAGGCTATCTCTTAATCTCACTAAAAGGACTCTGCCCAGGATCTTAATGGCAGAGTCCAGGAGAGAAATGGGCCGGTAACACCCTGGGTCATCCCTTCTGCCCTTTTTAAATATTGGGACGATGGTAGACGTAGCCCATGTATTTGGAGGGGGCGAGGTGTTTGCGGCTGTGAACACATTGGCTAGGATACCAGCCCAGAATTTGGGGGAATGTAAATAAAAATCAGCTGGTACCCCGTCTGGTCCGGGGGCTTTATTCTTTGTTGTAGCACAAATTGCTTTTTCCACTTCCCCACTATTAAATTGTATAGGTGTGGCCACCAAACCTACATTGTTTTGTGGCAACGAACAGGCACCAGACTCGCCATAAACAGAGCTGAAGTGGGCCAGCCACTTCTCATCGGGTATTACACAATCGGTATCTAGATTTGAAGAATCAGAAAAATAAGGGTGATTTACTACAGCCCAGAATTGCCTGCTGTCTCTCAAGATGTTAATGTCGTTTAGTTGGTCCCATGCCTCCTGCTTAATGCTATCCCTTCTAGACTTTGTTGCGGCCCTGTACTCTTTTCTCAAGGCTGAAACCAAAACCCTATCCCTAGGTTGTTCTTTAAGGGCCATTTTTAAGGCTCTAAGGGCCCTGGTGCAGTCAGAATCGAACCATTTGTGCGGCTTTTGTTCACCCCTACCCCTTAATACCGTAAGGTTCTCGGCCACTACATGGCATATTGATTGAAAGGCGGACATGGTGTCATTACCTGGCACGGTCGGGTCTTGGCAAATTTTGATGTGCTCTTCGATCTGCTGACCGATATTAGTGTAGAACTCCTCTGCCACCACGTTCCCCCATTTCAAACGCCTGCCTTGATCTGTTGTGCGAAGGGTGAGGCCCTGTTTGGAATGCCCTGGCATTGGACCTAAGGCACCCCCCCAGCAGATGGACAGGAAAACAGGATTATGGTCGCTAAACGGCGAAAACACAGTACAATAGGTAATAATGCATTTACAAATGGCAGAAGTCACAAAAATATAGTCAATAACAGAGCCCATGGGGGAGCCCTTAAACGTTGATGCTCTAGGGGCCCCCTCTCCTGCTGTGAATTCAAGAAGGTTATATTTGGCCAGAAAATCCTCCAGTTCCTCTCCTCGCCTAGTATGTTCGAAGTGTGGGCCCTCCTGATCCCAAGCCTCCGTAACTCCTAGGGCGGGGCAACCCAAATTGCAGGGGTGAATGTTAAAATCACCCATTAACACCAGTTCATAGCTAGAGAGGGAATTTTGAGTAAAGGCGGTTAAAAATGCATCCAGTTGGGTGATGTTATTGCCCCCGAGTTCCTTATTGACAGAATTATAGAAATTAATGAACAGAATGCTCTTTGATGGGCAAATTTGCCTTTCCACAATTAGGCAATTTGGGGAATCACACTCAATTTTTTTCAGCGTGCCAGCAAAGTCTTGAGAAAAAAAGGTCGAGAGGCCTCCCCTCGCTCTACCTGCGGCACTTGGGCGAGCCGCGACTGAGAAGCCAGCAAAGCCATCCAGCCATTGATTGGAAGACAAGTCCCAAGTCTCTTGTAGGGCGATAACGTCGTGGCTTGCGACAAAGGTGACCCACTCGTTGTCGCTCCATTTTGTACTGATTCCGGCAATGTTCCAACTAATAATTTTACATCCTGTTTCTTCCTTCAAGATAGGTATAGTAGGAGAACAGGGGTGAGTAGTGGACTTGTGTGATGCCCTGTCACCATTAGCCAGATTAATGGTGATTACATTTGATGGGCCTGGGGGGTCATTGAACAGATACCCCTGGGTACAGCCTGTTGTTAAATTGCTGATTGCGTCCGAAGTTCTTTTGTCAGAGCAGGGCAGGTTGATGGGATTACCGATATGTGGTTGTCAATCGCAGTCATCTAAATTAGAGAATGCAGAAAAGCGATTTTCCATCCCCAAGCCCCAATCCACCGACGCAACATCCTTCCTCCCTCTTTTGGTCACAATGTTCCATTTGGTTCTCAAGATGTTTGAGTTAGGACCACTGCCCTTTCTGGGATAGAAAAAATCCAGAGTCAATGGAACTATAGAGGTTGATCTCCTTTGTGGTGGTAGGATGTTAGGAAGGATATTAGGCAGAACCCCAGGGTCAGAGAAGTGTAAAACGACACACTCCCCTTGAAACTTTTTCACCCTCTCCCCGATCCACTGGACCCTTCTAGCTTTGACGAGCTCTTGGGAGAGTTGTTGTTTTCCCCAAGGAGTGATTACCATATTGTTGGATAGCCAGGATAAGGATTTGTTAATTAGAGAAGATGTTGTTTCCCGCTCACCTTGAGCCAAAGGAGGAACATTGGCGAGGACAAGTACCAATGGGGAAGCTTCAACCACGAGCTCGAAGGTCCCTTTTTCTGTAGATGGGTCATCAGCAACAGCAGCAGAGGTCGGTGCGAACAGGGGGGCACCAGGAGGAGTGCTATTAGTGATATAGTTTATTGGCGGAGGGTTTGAAGCAGGGGTAGGTATAAGACCACTGATAGCTGTGGATACCGATTTGTTTAAAGATTCCTCTATCTTAGCAGAGACGTTATCAGGGAGTTTTCCTATCTCAGCCATAGTCTGTTGTAATAGGCCTTCCAGTCGGTTGACTTCCGATGTTAGCTTGTCTATTTTGCTGACCAGAGGCTTAACCACGCCTTTGATTTTAGTGTCCATCATAGCCAATAATTTGTTGAATTGGGCGTTTGTAAAATAAGCTTCACTGGTCAAGTCTAACTCGTCTTCCTCAGAATGCTTCCTCGGGAGGTTAGCCACTTTATTTCTAGCTGATCTTAGGCATTCCCGTTTTCCCGGAACAGGTACTAGTGGGGAAATATGACGCTCAATACTAGTAGTTGACTCTAGCACTGTCTCCTGCGTGCTACACTCTTCAACGACAATACCACTAGGCTGAATAATACTAGTGTCCGGGAATGGGTTAGGTGTATCATTGTTTATACTAAAGGTGCTCACAAGACCAAAGGGGTCCTCTGACTCAATGTCTATAAAGGGGGATTGATTGGCTGAGTCTATGCCCAGCGAGGCTCTCCTGTCGCAGTTGATTTTTTCAACGACTTGTACCAGGTAGTTCTCTATAGAGTTGCTGGGTGTGGTTACCTTTTTAGGAGGCATTGTGCTGTTGACACACGATCAAAGTTTTGCAAACACTTACGTGAAAAAGCACGGAAGCCTCGACCGCGGGACAGGGAACCAAGGGGCCAGTCCCAACCCAACCGTGGACAACCTCGGACGGCCTCAGACGGCCCGCCCTTTGCCCGGGCTTAGCCCCGGGCGTCCCGCTCGCGTCCCGCGACGCGGGGGCTCTCCTCCCTTTCTAGGGCTCTGGCGCCCTCTGGTGCACGACGTCCCGCGTCACAGCACACGCGCCGCCGCGAGGCCTGCCGGGATTTGTGGTCTCCCGGAGCGGCGGCGCGGAGTCCGGTGCCCTGGGACTCTTGGCGGTGGCGGCGTCGGTGTTTGCGCTCCTTCGCGCCTGCTGCACTCTGCTCCAGTGACTCTCGAGGCGGTGGCGGCAAGGTCTAGGTAAGAGACAGGTTCCCCCCGCTTGCCGGGGCTCTCCTCCCTTTCTAGGGCTCTGGCGCCCTCTGGTGCACGACGTCCCGCGTCACAGCACACGCGCCGCCGCGAGGCCTGCCGGGATTTGTGGTCTCCCGGAGCGGCGGCGCGGAGTCCGGTGCCCTGGGACTCTTGGCGGTGGCGGCGTCGGTGTTTGCGCTCCTTCGCGCCTGCTGCACTCTGCTCCAGTGACTCTCGAGGCGGTGGCGGCAAGGTCTAGGTAAGAGACAGGTTCCCCCCGCTTGCCGGGGCTCTCCTCCCTTTCTAGGGCTCTGGCGCCCTCTGGTGCACGACGTCCCGCGTCACAGCACACGCGCCGCCGCGAGGCCTGCCGGGATTTGTGGTCTCCCGGAGCGGCGGCGCGGAGTCCGGTGCCCTGGGACTCTTGGCGGTGGCGGCGTTGGTGTTTGCGCTCCTTCGCGCCTGCTGCACTCTGCTCCAGTGACTCTCGAGGCGGTGGCGGCAAGGTCTAGGTAAGAGACAGGTTCCCCCCGCTTGCCGGGGCTCTCCTCCCTTTCTAGGGCTCTGGCGCCCTCTGGTGCACGACGTCCCGCGTCACAGCACACGCGCCGCCGCGAGGCCTGCCGGGATTTGTGGTCTCCCGGAGCGGCGGCGCGGAGTCCGGTGCCCTGGGACTCTTGGCGGTGGCGGCGTCGGTGTTTGCGCTCCTTCGCGCCTGCTGCACTCTGCTCCAGTGACTCTCGAGGCGGTGGCGGCAAGGTCTAGGTAAGAGACAGGTTCCCCCCGCTTGCCGGGGCTCTCCTCCCTTTCTAGGGCTCTGGCGCCCTCTGGTGCACGACGTCCCGCGTCACAGCACACGCGCCGCCGCGAGGCCTGCCGGGATTTGTGGTCTCCCGGAGCGGCGGCGCGGAGTCCGGTGCCCTGGGACTCTTGGCGGTGGCGGCGTCGGTGTTTGCGCTCCTTCGCGCCTGCTGCACTCTGCTCCAGTGACTCTCGAGGCGGTGGCGGCAAGGTCTAGGTAAGAGACATGTTCAACATACAGATTACTGTGCCACAAATGTGAAATATCTCACTACCACATGTATTATATCCTATGGCATTTGTAAGGCAGACATGATACCTGTCACGTTTGTGTAAATGTTGCCAATTGATCGTAATCTGGCTCTGTGGATGTGTGGGATTTTGGCCAGGGCAAGATCCGCTGATCGGAGGCTTCTCTTGGGTGCAAAGAAGGAGATTCTTTCATTAAGTTATTGGGGTCTGATGTTGTGGAGGGATTTGTAGGCATGAGTGAGGAGCCTGAAGGTCACTTTCTTTTCAGCGGGACACCAGTGGAGTTCTCATAGATGTTGGGGATGTAGTGTTGTCGTGGGATGCCAAGGACAAGTCTGGCTGCAGTGTTCTGGATTGTCTGGAGTTTGAGAAGTAAAGATTTGTTTATTCTGGTTTAGAGGGCGTTCCTGTAGTGCAGTCTGCTGGTTATGAGTGCGTGGGTAACAATCCCTCTGGATTTGGGGGGATCTATATGAAGGTCTTGCAGAGGATCTGGAGGGTGTTGTAGCATGTGGAAGTTACGGTGTTGATCTGTTGGTTCATGGTGCGGGAGTGGTCTGTGGGAGTGGGAGTTTTGCCAAGGGCAGTGGGCCACCAGGTGTTGCCCCATGCGGAGGGGGTGGATCCAAGGACGACGACTTCCGTTTTCTCTGAGTTGAGCTTTAGGTAGCTGTTGCTCATCCAGGAGGCAACATCTTTAATAACTTTCTGGACGCTGTGTCTGGTGATTTTGGGTTTGTTGGTGAGAAAGAGGATGAGCTGGCTGTCGTCGGCATAGGATACTATGCTGAGTCCGTGCTTTCTGACGATGGTGGCGAGAGGGGCCATGTAGATGTTGAAGAGCTTGGGGCTGAGTGAGGATCCTTGGGGTACTCCACAGTTGATCTCTGTGGGTTTGGAGAGGATGGGCCAGAGTCTGATTCTTTGGGTTCGGCTGGTGAGGAAGGAGCTGATCCAGTCGAGGACTGTTCCCCGGATGCCGGCGTCGTGGAGTCTGGAAGTTAGTGTGCGGTGGGAGACGGTGTTGAAGGATGCTGAGAGTTCTAGTAGGATGAAGGCGGCCGTGTGGCCCTAGTCGAGGAGGGTGCAGATGTTGTCCATGGTGGCTAGGAGGGTAGACTCTGTGCTGCGGTTGCTGCGGAATCCGGATTGGGGAGAATCGAGGATCGAATTGGCTTCTATGAAGTTAGTGAGCTGGATGTTGACGATCTTCTCTGTGACTTTAGCTGGGAAGAGAAGGAGAGAGATGGGTCGGTAGTTCTTGAGGTCCATTGAGTCTGCGGTGGGCTTCTTGAGGAGGAGCTTGACATCTGCGTGTTTCCAGTCATCGGGGAAGGTGCGTGTTTCGAGAGAGCAATTGATGGTCTGCCGTAGTTTGGGTGCTATGGTGAAGGTAGCTTTGTGGAAGATGTGGAGTGGGCAGGGGTCAATGTGGTCTCCTGAGTGTATACTTCTCATGGTCTCGGCGGCATCTTCTGTGCGTGACAGGGGTCCATGGGATGATGGTAGGCAGGGTTGCGATGTTGGTTTTAATGAGTAGGGTCGGTGTCTAGATTCTGCTCATTGTAGTTGCTGTAGAGTCCTGATCTTGAGGTGGAAGTGGGAGCCAAGTTTGTCAGAGAGGTCCTGGGAGGGTGTGACGTCTGAGGATTCGCTGGGGGGGGTTTGGTGAATTCTTGTATGATGCAGAAGAATTCCTTAGAGTTGAGTGAGTTCTTCTGTTTTGGAGGAAATTCTTCTTCAAGGTTCTGATGAGTTGGTAGTGTTTTGTCATTGCGGTCTTGCAGGCGGAGCATGCTTTGGGGGTTTCACTGTTCCTCCAAGCTTTATCGATTGATTGGTACGTGCATGTGGATTCCCGGCGGTCAGTAGTGAAACAGGTGGCTTTCGTGGTACATTGACTGTCAGAGTTCTGGAGGGGCTCGAGAGTGTCTGAGCAGTCGGTGATCCGTCTGGTGAGTGCGATGGCTGCAGAGTTGGTATCGGTTGTGTTGGGAGGAGGAGAGCGGTTGAGGGTGGATTTGAGGTGCTCTTCGGTGATCTTGCTTCAGTTCCTGCTCAGGGGTTAGGTGTGGGCCTGTGTACGGGGTGCTTCGAGAAGGAGGAGTGGATGCAGTGGTGAAGCATCCAGATGGGTTGCACGGTATGGCTGAAGCGAATGTTGTGTCCTCCAGCGAAGATGGGGTCCAGGGTATGTCCTGCCTTGTGGGTGGGGGTGATGACAAGTTGTCTCAGTCCGATGTTGGCAAGGTTGTCCAGGAGGCGGTGGAGTTGGGGTCGCTGGGGTTGTCGAGGTGGAAGATCAGATCGCTGAGGAATGCGTGGTCCATGGATGCGAGGGGGTGGGGCATGATGGGGTCTGCGATGGTAGTGGTGAACATGGCGCACGGTCCGGGAGGTCTGTAGGTGAGGGTGCCATGTAGAGTCGTTCTGGCGTTGATCTGGATCTGGAAATGCATGTGTTCCATGGGGGATGTGGAGTCGTTCGTGCTGGATGTGGTAAGTCAGAAGGAGTTTTTGTGTACGATGGCTAGTCCGCATCCGGGTTGGTTTGGGCAATCCTTCCTCTCGATGTTGGTGAGAAGTTGGCATTGGTCCAGGTTTCTCTGAGGAAGCCAATGTCAGGCGAGAGGGTCCCAGATTTCTACTGTGTGTCTGTGCAGGGAGCAGACGTTGAGGAGGATGCAGCTCAAGGGTTTGGGTGTGCTGGCATCTGGTGGGTTGGTGGTGGCTGTGGGGGTCTGGAGGTGGGTGAAGGTGCGGTGGCAGTGTCAGCAGGAGAACTGGCCTTGGGTGGCGTTCGGTGTCAACAGCTGGCAGTTGTTGTTTCTTCCCGGGTTGAGTCCGTGGAGGGTTGCTGAGTCGTATCGCTGGTGGGTCGGAGGACCAGGGTGTCTGGTGCTGGTCGCAGGTGGGTCACGGACGGGCACAGACAGGCTTACCTTTGGCGCATCTTTGGCACGCCAGCAGCATGGCCTTGCAGCGGCTGCCATTAAGTAGGGGTAGGGGGAGGGCAGAAATGGCTGGGAGGCGGGAGGGGGTAAGGGGCAGCAGCTGCATGAAGTGTGGAAAAAAGAGGAAAAGGGGAAAACTGCAAAGAGCGTCGAAAAAGGCAAAGTAAAAATGAAAAGGCGAGATGCCAGAAAGGCAGAAATTGAAAAATGCAGATAAGGAGAGAGCGTTAAAAAGGGGAGCCGGGAGGCCGGCTGAGGAAGGAGAGTGGCGGGGACTCGAACCTTTCTCAGCTGCATTGGGAGGCAGGGGCACTAGCCGGCAGAGCTGAGGGGGAGCTGCATGCTGAGAGAACAGAACCCAGGGGATTCATCCTTCTAATGAGATTGGTATCAACCATCATTGATGTTAGACGAAAGTGTCCTTTGGTGCTTGTGATGGCATCCAGTATTTGATTATAATGTGCCAGCAATTACAGATCAATGTGCCAGACATGAGTCAGTGCAAACATATGCCTCTTTCCCTAGATGCAGGGGTTCTTGATTGTACTTTGGATGGCATATCAGGAATAAAAGTAAACACTGCTCCGAACATCTCACGCTTTCGGATCTGCTATGTAGCTTGGATGAATATAGGCAGCATGCGAATCCATAGACGGGCTCTAAAAAAGACTACCAAAATCTCATACTTCCATAGTTATCTCCCTATAAAATTCATATTTCCCTTAATCTAGGTGTGAAGCAACTGTCCATTACATCTGACGCTAGTATAGGAATTTAACATAATTCTAACATTTTTGGGAAGTGATACTTTTATGTATGGTAGAGATTTTGGCATTCAATATTTTGGAGTCTACTTTTTGCAACAATTATTTTTACAGTGAATGTTTCCAAATGCAGCTGAGTATTAATGAATTATTTTCCTCAAGTTGCCAGTCTATTGTTTTTACCGAAATGCAGTAACATTCCTCTTCTAGGTCTTCGAAGATTCGAATTTCAATCCTATATAGTTTTTCTGTTGAATAGGATGAACACATAGTAATTGCATGAACCTGAGTGCACCAGATATTTTTTAATTCATTTCATAACTGAATTAACAACAGACTTTTCGGCATGGAGAAGGTTCAAAATATCTTGTTTCCAGCTGAAATACAGAGTTCATGAGTTTGTCCTTTTTAAAATGAATGTGCTTGTGAACACGTGTCATGTTGCCTTGTCATACATTATCTTTTTATCCTCGTTCTCTGTTTTTGTACTTGTGATGGAGTGCTATCTACTTAAACATGTAAAGGAATGTATGGATATTTTCTTAGGATCCATTCACATGAAATTGTCAGTGATTTCATTGTGGTATTTTCAGTTTCACATTTACATTGTTGATTATAATAACGATATATGTGGATGTTTTCAGAGGACAAATTGTAAGTAGTTGAATAAACTATTTTAAAAATAACGAAACTCTTGCCTTCCCCAATTACCCAAATGGTGAAGTGATTAGTACTAATTGAACAGTTTGTAACAAGTCAGGTTTATTCTACGGAATTAAAATAGAGCCACAATGATCTCTGTTTTTCCAATATTTTGATTGTTTCGCTATAACAGTGTGATGATTTGACGTATTCCCTATTCCAGGCTCGACCTGGTGGCTGTCAAAGTATGCCCCAATTCCACATAGAAATACAGGAAAAATTGGAGGAAGGAAGCAATGGCACCCAGTGATTTCACTCTGGGAACCTCCAAATCCTTCTCTTTGCACAGATCCAGATGAAAACCCAGGTGATATCCTTGATAAGAGAGGCCAACTCCTCCCAAAAGGGGTGGGATTATCACCCGGTTTCTAGATTATGCAGAGGAATAAAGAGACAAAATCAAGACTTTCCCAACCACTTCCTGAGTGAAGAGACAGAATGCCAATGACATCCAGCCTATGTTCAATGAGTGTGACCCCCCCCCACCCACTCTTGAAAGAATTGAACAGCCACATCCTCAAAGAGGAATGAGCACTGAGACTCTAGAACTCACAACCACAGGGGGGATGGGGGCAAGATATAGGGCTCGATTACAATGTCGTGGGAGGTTGCGTTCGACCGACACTGTTGCGGTCTCAGGACCAAGCGACCTCTGGTCAGCGGTCCCGACACTGCAATCACAATGCGACGACGCCGTAAACCGTCCGCAGCACAAGCTCCCATGGAGAAATGAGAGGTTCTGTTTATCCCTGCACCGCATGGCAGGCACCTTAAGGTGCTTCCCACACAGTACTGGGATCAACAGGGGGGGCACCATAGATGCCTCCTCAGCAACTAACCGGAGGCCGCACGAAGAAGGAGGTCCCCCAAACTCGCATTCGGACAGGCTTTCCATGTCCGAAAGCCCGGCATGGAAAGGCTGTCAGAAACTGAGCATCGTAATCCTGATGATGAAAACACTGTCCATTGGGATTACCTGCTGGTCTCTGACTGGCCGATGGGCTCCTTGAGCCCGTCGGAATCCAGATGGAATGACTGACCAGTTTCAATTCCGACCGCCTAGATTGTAATTAGGCAGTCGGAATTGAACCTGCAATGACTCTCAGCAAACCTCCGACCTGCGATCGGAGGCTTCCCGTGCCTCATCGTCATAAGCCCATAGTGCTAAGAACATGGTGGAAAAGGATGAGCAAGAGAGTGCCTAACAGTATGAGGCACCAATTTTTAAAGATCACTGTTGGGCTTGGCCCTTTCTGCGGGGTCACTCCCAAACTGGCTTCTCACCTCCTGTTTCTGAAATTTGTGTTTGTTAGCATCAGAACTCTGTGAACATTACCACTGCCGACCAGTGCTAAAGTGCTTGTGCTCTCTCCTTTAAAAATGGTAAAATTGTCCTACACACAATCAACACATTTAATTTACTTTTAAGTCCATAGTAAAGTAGTACTACTTATACCAATGACATGTAAATTAAATGCTACTAGTGGAATTGCAACACTTACTGAGCCACCCAGTTAAGTAACCATTTAAAACATATCTTATGCCTGCCATTGCAGCCTATGTGTGTAGTTTTAAACGGCCAATTCCACCTGGCAAAATAAACTTTTTTCCAGGCCTAAACTTCTCTATTTAGGTTTCGCATGCACAGCGCTTGAGACTTCTATTGTTTTTAATATAAACTCCTCTCTTTCCTGGTTTCTAATTGGTTCCTGTGCGTGCCACTTACCTTTCCTCCATTTCTTTTGGCTGTAATATATTTTACTGCATTTACCAATGGTTGTTCCTCATCTACTTCTCTTATCAGTTTCCTGCTGCGAAAATACTGTTAACATCTGCTTTGGTGGAACTGTATTTTCATTAAGTTTTGCCTTAAACTCTTGCAGCATATTTATAAAACAATTTGTCACCCAGAGAGATTAAATGATTTGCATAGAACCACAGGATGTTGCACTGCTCCGCCAAGACTCTAACTGGGATCCCCAGCTCTCAAGCCTGCAGCTCTGGCCACTGCTCCACATACTCTCCACTCCTGTGCTTTCTGTCACGGAGCTCTTTCCTTCTCCGGGACTATGCTTGAGGAAAACAGCTCTTTATTCATTACATAGGCGGAAACAATGCATTACCAATGCTTGTTAATACATGTCACCCCTTTGGTAGTTCCTAAACAGCCCATAGGGTAGAGTAAATTACGTTTAAAAGGCAAAGTATGTTGTCTTAAGTTTTACATGTCTTGGTAGCGAAAAACTCCCAAATTCGTTTTTCACTACTGTGAGCCCTACCTCTCCCATAGGATAACATTGGGTTGCCTTATTAAATGTAATATGTGCTAACCTTTAATTGGGAAATGGTGCAATGTCATGTATGAACTCAAATGAATTGTACATTAAAATTCTCCTTCATTATAAAGTTAGAATGTAGATTAAAATTGTGAAAAAGTCTACTTTTACAAAGCTTACATTTCCTGCCCCGAACTTTGAGAACTTCTAGTAGTTTCCAGCTGCCTGGGCCTGTTAAGTGCACTCCCATTCTTAGTGCTTATTAGGCCCACAAATGAGCAGTAGGAGCTGGGTGTAGCTGGAAGAGGGCTATCCTTCCAGGATGGGAGGGGCAGAACTTTTCCCTGCCCCACTTATATTTCAAAGGGCTGCTTCCAGCAGACTCACAAAGGAATTTGCCACCAGACCGGTTCCACCCTATACCACTTGTAGCTTAGGTAGGAGAAATTTCCAGAACCAGGTGGGGGATGACCTAGAAGTACTGCCCACTTCAAAGGCTGGCACCAGGTATACACTCAAAGCCAATCTTCAGTACACTCCTGAACTTGTGGACATTGCAGAAGGAGGACTGCATTGTTCTCCAGAGGATTGCCCTGCTGCTTGAGGCCTGCCTTGTATCACAGAGAACTGCTTTGCTGCTTGTGGTATATGTTGTTCTTCAAAAGACTGCCCTACTGCTACCAGAGGACTGCCCTGCTGCTTGAGACCAGCCTTGTTCCCAAGAGGATGACCCTACTGCTTGTTGTGTTCTTCAGAGGGCTACCCTGCTGCTTGATGTGTGCCCTGCTCTCTGTGATGGAAGACTGGGCCTGCTCTCTTCATCACAGGCTAACCCGAGGGACTCTAAAGGTCAGTTAGCTGACCTCCTCTTCTGAGCTACAGGGACACAACAAGTTCCAGTGACCTCCCTCCAACTGCTCAGCAACTGGATCTGCCTGAACCTACAAATGAACCTTCTCAGAACTGCAACTGGACCTGTCTGGTCATGATACTGGACCTGCCTGAGCCCTGCTTGCCTCTGCTGGAAGGAGTTCCTGATCCCCACAGGATTCCTCCCCAGGGCCTAGACCCTTCGCGGGCATCAGTAGGGCTCCTCCTGGAAACCTAAAGTTTTGAACTGTTTGCGCCGGGCATGGAGAAGGTAACCTTTTTTTAGCAGAACCAACCTGGTTCCTTTAAACAGCCTGCACTCTGTTGTGGTTAGTCTTTATATTAGACTTTGTCCTGGTCTAGGGCACCTGAGATACCCACTGTTAGCGCATTTTGCTTCTTGACTCTACTTACACTTAAATCTTTGAAAATACATATCTCCTGTTCTACTGATTGAAATTTTGCTTTTTTAAATTTTACTCCATATTTCTAAATTGGTGAGGATTATCCCTTGTTGTCTGTTTACACTCTTTTACTGGTTGTGTACATAAATACAGGCAAGGCTAACTGTTTTTTGCCAAGCTACCAGAGGGTTAAGCTCAGGTTAATTTAGTGACTTTTGGGGTTAAACCTGACATCATGGACTGTGGTTGTTGCTTGAGAAAGGGGTATCATCCCCTTTCAATCCAATCACAACCTCAATTGTTTGCAGTCACAGAAGCATCAACTAGAAGATCATAGGGATAAAGGAGAGGAGATCCCTGAAGGAAAGAAAAGGTTAAGCACTAAGTGAAAAAGGGAATCAGTGAAGGAAAGAAGTGAAGGAAAGACGTTGAGGTGAGCACCCATTCCTACTTGTAAATATGCCCCAGGACTACCGCAGCAAAATAAAGATCCCTCTTCACATTAAATTCCAGTTACATTCACATAATTGTGAGGCACTGATATGATTCTGTTAACATGTCTGATATTTGTCTTAATTTCGTTTGAGTAGTGAAGAACTAGCTTGACATATCACCCATCCAGTCCAGAGGACCTCTAAAACCAGAAGACCATGGAAACTAGGGAAAGAAAGGCTCAAAATAGTTTTTACATCTCCTTCCAATCCAATAGTATAAGAACCAAAAATAAAATCCCCAACACAGTTCTATGCATTCACACTATTGCTCTATTCCAAATATTTTGACTCTACTACAAAATATTAAACACAAAATCATCAGTAGAAAGTCCTACACAGAAATAGTTAGTTGCCCTTTCTGATGAACATGGAACAAGTATAAAAATGTTGTTTGTAAGTGGAGTACAATGACGGTATAGAAGGAATATTGAGTGGTAGGTCTGTACGCTGTGGAACACTCTGGCTCAGAAACTGCCAGAAATTCAGGAATGCCATCTCTTGTAAGACGTAATGGTGATAACGTCTAATGGATTTTCAAACAAGGAGGAGTTCAGACAATAGTAAGGCAGTCTTCACAAACTTATTCTGAGGTTCAACACTGGATTGGTATTGAGAAGGAAACTTCATCTCACCTCAGGAGGGGTTCTGCACCAAAGAAAAACCTTCAGGTCTACTATGAAGAAAGCACACTGAAGACATATGGATTGAATTTCAAGCAATCCGTCTTCCTTATCTGCTATAGCTTCTTCTGATCATTCTATATATGTTTTCCTCTCCAACTATTGTTCACCCAACTTTCAGACTTGCAATGATTATTTTGATATTGGCCCTCAATTGCACAACATCACATTAATGTTGGCCTCCAACAACAATTTTCACAATTAGAACTCAAGAAAATGCAGTAAGCCTGTTCAACAAGTAAGGTTAATCTGTGAAATAGAATAAATGATAAAAATGAGGCACCCTCTTTAAGAATCACTAATATCCATAGAGGGATGAACCATTATTTTGGCATGTGAAATATGGACATAATGCTTCAGTACTGGGACATAAAGCGGTGCATGGGGGGCACAATAGTAAAATGGTAGGTAATACTGAACGAAGATCAAAGAGATATGATACCCTCTTTCTTAAAATAAAACAGGTTTTGTTGTTATGAATGGATAGTGATAATGTACACATGTCAGAAAATGGGCGTTAAATACTAGCGGGTACCCACTTGGATATAAATCACAACAACTTTAGAAGCAGCTTGTGCTGTGCATCCTAAACGTAGGGCATTTATTTTTTCTGCAGTTCATGCTTTCCAAATCAGACACTGATTCTTACCTATGTTTCTCATGATTAATTTTATTATGATTCATTTTCTTTTTCCAAGGGAATAATTGTGTTGTATAATGTTGCATATACTTTTTGAAAATGCTTAGAGTATAACATGTCGTTCACCACTTTGTGACCAGTAAAAATGATATTTCTGTTGTGGATTAAATAGTCAATATTTTAAAATGTGAAAATTATTTTTATAGGTCTTTTAACACAATGTTGTTCTATTTTTAATTCGAAGGAAATACATATTGCTTGTCTTGGATTTATTATCTTTACTTTTTAAAATAATGTCTTTTTTTAGTTAATTATGCTTAGGAGGGGTACCACAAATGGATCAATGTGTCCTCGCATATTCATTAAGTTGAATATAAAATATTAAAAAGGAATTCACCCTCTATTCCTCACCACCTAATTGTCATTCATATCCACCCCTTTTTTCTACCCTCCTTCTCTCTGCCTCCACTCTCTCTCGTCCTCTTTCTCACTTTCTCTCTATCGCTCAGCTTAAGAATAAATATTCTCATTTGCATTTTTAAATATATGAAATCAGATGCTATGGGCCTGATTTACAAAGGTAAACTTAATTTTTGTGTAAATTTGCTCTTTTTTGGTATTCACAAACTATGATATAGTACTTACTTTACTACTGTGGAGACTCACCAGTCGGAGAACGTTGTGCATAAAAAGAAAGGCCTGTCTTATTTTTTTATGTGCAGAGTTCTCTGCCCCAACTGTGGATTCTCTGCAGTCATAAAGTTACTATTAAATTGAAGTTTGTGAATACCGAAAATGAGCAAACTTACACAAAACTGTACATTTACCTTTGTGAATCAGGCCCAAAATGTATTTCCATTCTCCATTCTCGTTTTTCCTGCCTGTCAGTGAATCATTTTCAAAACATGGGGTCAGTTTGAGTATCTCAAGGAGCAAACAACTAGAAAAATAATTGCAGTTTCTGTAGGACCTTAAAGCAAATAAACTTTAAAGATTTCTGCGAAAATCATAGAAACAAACATGACTACAATCCATGGAAGAAAATAATAAAGCCAGACAAGACAGTCTTTATTACAAACAAATAACAAATGTAAAGCAGTCAACTGTACTATGCAATGCATGCAGCTCAAATCTGCACTCTCCCTATTTAACGGAGGTGATGCAAGCGCGCGGTTGATACCTAATTACCGCAGCGCGTCTAGTACGATAATTTCAGTGTGTTGGGCATTCTAGGCTGCAAAACTTTCAGGGGACATTGTGTGTGTTATACTGTGCTCGTTTTTAAATACGCTCTTTTTAATAAGAATTCTGTTATCTTTGCACTTTTTACCACTGCTGCTGCTACACAATCACTCGCATTCACGCTCCCTTGATGTGCTGGTGTACTCGTCTGTCAGAGCGAGTCACCGGGGCGACGCCATCTTGGGTAGCGTTCTAGTTGCTAAATCTGCACTCTCCCTATTTAACAGAGGTAATGCAAGCGCACGGTTGATACCTAATTACGGCAGCGTGTCTAGTACGATAATTTCAGTGTGTTGGGCATTCTAGCCTGCAAAACTTTCAGGGGACATTGTGTGTGTTATACTGTGCTCTTTTTTAAATACGCTCTTTTTAATAAGAATTCTGTTATCTTTGCACTTTTTACCTCTCCTGCTGCTACACAGTCACTCGCATTCACGCTCCCTTGATGTGCTGGTGTACTCGTCTGTCAGAGCGAGTCACCAGGGCAACGCCATCTTGGGTATCGTTCTAGTTGCTTAATCTGTACTCTCCCCATTTAGCGGAGGTGATGCAAGCGCGCCACAGGCAGGCTCGTCTGCGCCCGTCCACGCGTCGACATGCTTAGCGCAGAAAACGCTGCCCCAGTTGATTCACGTTTGGTCTATTCCAGAGAAGAGCTTGTCCGGTTCGATACCCGGAGAGCTGGGACCACGGGTAATGTAAATGGCACTGGGTCTGGTAAGCATCCTTTTAAGAAAGCACTGCTGGGAAGTCTTAACTGTTGACTGATTAATGTCAGATCCTTGTATAAACATCATGTGGAGATCTCCACCTTACTGAACGATAATGATCTTGATGTCATGTTTTTTACTGAAACTTGGACACAAACAGACAGTGAAGTGGAGTTAGGCTTAGACTGTCCTCCGGGCTACAAAATTCATCATAAGCCCAGGCGGGATGCAATAGGCGGAGGAGTGGGTTACATTTATAAAGATATATGGAATATTAACCCTCTCAGCACAGTGGACGTCCCGCGAATTGAGTCACTAGGGTTCTCACTCAAAGGTACTAGTGGTGTCATGTATATTGGCCTACTGTGTTACAGACCACCAGGGAGTGCTGCCCATGTCTATCAAGAATTAATTGACATCATATATAACTTATCAAATTCTCACTCCAAGTTATTGCTTCTTGGAGATTTTAACTTACGGGAGAATGGTAGTTTAGACACAGCTATTAAGGAACTTTGCCAGGCTGGTCAGAATGTAAACTTACAACAGCTGGTATTACAACCTACTCACCAGAGGGGTCATGTGCTTGACCTTATCTTTGCTGATGAAAATAATCTACTCCCTCAATGCTGGACAGACCATTTTTTAATCTCTTTCACCTTAAAAGTTGATAATCTTCAACAATATGATGGTGGCAGGTCATCTATTCATACCAGGAGGGCTTGATCCAAAATAACTAAATTAACGGACCTCCCCCAGCTTGTTGATGACAGTTATATCTTGCATGATTCAGTGGAAGTGAACTATCTGAATTTATGCCATCAGATCACTAGTTCACTGGATCAGTTAGCATCTCTAAGAAAAGTTAAAAGCGGTAAAAAACCCTCCGCTCCCTGGTACAATGAAGAACTTAAGTTGATGAAGACTAGTTGCAAACAAGCAGAAAGGAAGTGGAGGAGGAACTATCTGGAATCAGACAAAGCAGTTTTAAAAAATGTACTTTATACTTACAAGGAGCTGATAGGCAAGGCCAAGGCCAAATACCTTGAGGAGACTATTTTACATTCAACTAATAAGACTCAAACTCTCTTTGGCCTAGTGAAAGGTCAGGCTAATCCAGATTGTGTTAAGCCTAACATTCCAGCATCACAGGAACTATGTGATGATTTGACACTTTTCTTCGAGGAGAAAATCAGTAAAATCATAAATGGCCTCATACCTTCGGGAAACGACGTTAGGTACCAGGATACTGGAGATGACGTGCTAGCAAATTGGGGTATAAATGAGAGGGAACATGCAACAGTCCTGGACCATTTCCAGGTTCCCTCATTAGATGAATTTAATTCAATTGCTGTTGGTATTTCTTCAGGCTCTCCTCTGGACCCACTCCCCCATGAATTTTGGACATTTTTTGGCAGCGAACTTTTTCCGCACCTTTATCATATTTGCTGCCAATCCTTAAGCAACGCTGTAGTTCCGGACTGTTGGAAAAAAGCAGTTGTTTCCCCATTGTTAAAAAAGGCGTCTCTGGATCTCCAATGCCGCGCTAACAATAGACCAATTTCCTTGCTGCCCTACCCAATTAAGATTCTGGAGAGGGTAGTGACAAAATCTCTCTCAAGATACATCGAGGATAACAAACTGCTGGACAAAGCCCAATTTGGGTTTCGCCCTGCACATGGAACTGAGACTGCCTTAGTTGCAGTTTTGGATGACCTAAGAATGCGGGCTGACAGCGGTCAGGCAGCCTATCTGGTGCTGCTTGACATGTCAGCCGCGTTCGATACGGTCAACCACCATATCCTGATTGAGAGGCTGGAGAAATTGGGTGTAGAGGGGGGAAGAGATTGGCTGCATTCTTATCTTTCCAACAGACAGCAGGCAGTGACGCTATCGCCGTTTACCTCTCAGTTTAGGGATGTTAAACAAGGAGTTCCTCAGGGCTCGTCCATCAGCCCAATATTGTTTAACGTCTATCTCTGCCCGCTCATCAGTTTAATAAAATCTTTTGGCATTGATGACATCAATTATGCAGATGACACACAGCTTGTCTTCATGGTGGATGGCGATAATGCAGTCTCCTTGCAAACATTTCATAACTGTCTGAATAGAACAGCTACCTGGCTGAAGGAAAACTCCCTACAATTTAATGGGGAAAAAATTGAGTCACTAGGGTTCTCACTCACTCACTCAAAGGTCAGGCAAAATTCAACTCTCTCTTCCAGCAGACTTCTTGCCAGATCTGTCCAATAATCCTTGTGTGCCTGCCAATACAGTACGAAATCTGGGAGAGATGTAGGACAGCAATCTACAATTAGACTCGCAGGTGAACAAAACAGTGAGCACTAGTCTATATCTGCTTAGAGCCCTTCGGAAGATCCTCCCGTTTTTACCCACTCTTGTTAGACCTTTATTGGTACGGAGTATTGTTCTGAGCAGAATAGACTATTGCAATGCACTCCTTTTGGGTGCCCCAGGCTCTTTGTTAAAGAAACTACAAAGAATACAGACTATGGCGGCTCAATTGGCACAGACCAAGCCACATGGAGCCTCGGCCTCTTTGGCCTTAAAAGATCTCCACTGGCTGCCTGTTGTACAGACAGTACACTTTAAGGCACTCTGTATTGTTCACAGGGCTGTACATAAAACTGGGCCTAAAATCCTACAAAGGAAATTTGTATGGTATGCCCCCGCCAGATCCCTGAGCTCTTCCTCTGCGAACCTGGTCTGTGTCCCCCAGGCTAAAAAAGTTTGAATGGGTGGAAGATCTTTTAACTTTACGGCAGCCAAGCTGTGGAATGCACTACCCCTGGAACTTAGGCAACTGAACGCCCTGTCACGGTTCAGGAAGGAACTGAAAACTAGACTATTCCCCAAATAAGTGATCTTGGACAATTCTGCTCTGTCTCTGCTGGTCAGAAATTTTAAGTGCCAGGCTATCCTTTGGGTGACAGTTGTGCTATATAAGTGCACAAAAAAAAGAAAAAGAAATTTGGTGTGCAAAAATCCCTTAAAGTTTGAAAAGATACAAGTGCTTTTCTGAAGGTTGTTTCCTCAGCGATTGATCTCAGATGAATGGGCTTCTGTATACACATGCTTGCCACGCGGCCCGTGAAAGAGGACCCCCCACCCTTCTCCGTTGTTTTTTAAAACAGGGGATTGTTAACAAGCCTGCAGAACTTGAGCCCAGGGCCCCTCCTGGTTTATACTCCTTAGTCCTCACATTCACGTATGAGGGACCCTTGTTGTGGAGGGCTTGGTGGGCCAGTGTCAGGGCTTGAAACGAAATTGTGCTTGCACACTGTAAGCCAGTAGAGCTTCTCATGGAAGTGGGACACTGCAGTGTGTTCATATAGCTTGTACAGTAGAGGTACTGCCATGTTCTGTACCACTTGTAAATGCTAGACTAGTCTGAGAGATCCAGATACAGAACATTGACATAGTCCAGCCTAGATAAGGTCATTGCCCTGACCACAGTGACCTGAGATTTATGAGGGAGAAGGGTCATGAATGTCCTAGCCATGCAGAGGATCCAGAAGCATGATTTTTACCACCGCCGAAACCTGGGCAAAAAAAGAACGTTTGGAATCAAACATCATGCCCAGGTTTTTAGCCACCACTATTGGGGGTGGAGGGGGAACATTACCGGGCCAGTCTCCAGTTCACCCTGGGAGAGGGCTCAACCCAAATAGTAGGATTTCAGTTTTGTCTGGGTTGCATTTTAATTTGTTTGTCCGGAGTCAGTCTAGCAGTGCATTCATGCAGAGGGTGAATGATTCTTTAGCGCTCAGGAGCCGTCTTTGTAGGAAAGCAGGAGCTGCGTATCATCTGCATATGATATGACCTTAATGCCAAAAGATGCGACCAGAAGAACCAATGGGGTCAATAATATTAAAAAGAGTAGGGCTCAGAGGAGCCTTGGAGAGCACTCCATTCAAAGTTTTGGTTCTGGAGGAACAGATTTTCATCCACACTACCTGCTCTTGGTTCTCAAGTCACTAAGGCTGGTTCCAGTAAATGAATAATTGTGGAGGGTAAACATTCCAGAACTATGAATTTTGAAAATGAGCTAGGAAAATTCTTAATTCATAGATGTGTTCTGAGTAGAGACACCATTTTGTCTCTCTGTTAGCATATTCCTAGATATTGCAGTGTCAGTTTGTCATGAAGGTTCTTTGCTTTTTTCCATTGCCTTTCGAGACCTTGTAGGTTGTTGTAGTCTTCATTGAAACGTTGTTGTTAAGGACACCTGTCAGCCAGTGGTTGAAACATTAAATTGAAATCTTTGCATGATTCAGGAAAAAAGAGTGTAGCAGGTGGGATGGTCCTGATGTTTTCATACTCTAATAGTTGTTTGCAGGATTGTGGCTGCAGCTCCTGTTAGTTGCACAGAATGATCAAATGAGGCAAGATCAAGCCAAAAACACAATATTTTCCTGTTACTGTTATAATATCATTGGGCCACAAATTGTATAAAGTGTATTTCAAGATGTGAGGACTGGATGAGAGACTATTTTGATGGTTTGCCTTGCTATAACTTGAGGTCCACGAATATGTTGTGGTCCAAAAGCAAAATAGCTAGTAAAGGCTGAGACCCTATATAGTTCCAGTTGCCATGTACCAGTAATTAGTAGGATTTGGTCCCCAATAAAATCTACTGCTTTCAAGGCCATAAATCTGGATATGTTCCTAAATCTTGGCTATCAACCATTATCCTACTGATGGATAACAATGACATTCACTCAGACACTGCAAATTATTGCCTGAACTCATTGCTGGATGAGGTCGGAAAAATATACAGTAATCAACTATTTAACTATATCTAAGATTAGGATAGAGAAAGAAGACATACTGTCTGGCTCGCAGCTGGCTTCTGGGCTTACCTAAATACTATTGAGCGAGCAGTGAGATTGGACCTAATTTTCACAAAGTGCAATTAAATCAAGAGAGGGGTCATATACATTACCTTATTTGAGCTGTCTTTTATTCAGACGACGGGAACCAATTGCAGGTGACAGTGAAAGTGGCAAGAAATTTCTCGCAGCCCACACAATACAGTGAAGATTGGATACATGAGGAATTGTTAATGTACCAACAGCTTTTAAATAAATGTTCTGGTACAACAACTATGTTTCTTAGCTCCAAGTCAATTTACACTATTTATGAACAATTTTAAAGCATATTTATGAAACATGAACTTGTATGATCCAAGATTAGTTGGGGGAAAAGTAGTGATCCTATTTTTTGGCAACAAAGCAGTTCTCTTGACACTGACTGTAGTGGCAAAGCTCCATGCCATCAAGAGCTTTTGGTCATATTGGGCACAAAAAATCTAGCAATCAATAGGAGCATGTTGGACTAGCCCCTTTCTGCAGGGTCATCCCCAAACCTTTTTGCCTTCGCCCTTCTATTTTCTGAAACCGTTTTTGTTGGCTTTGAGGACTCTGCACACTTTACCACCTCTAACCAGTGCTAAAGTGCTTGTGCTCTTTCCTTAAAACATGGTAATATTGGTTTACACCCAATTGGCATATTTACTTTATTTGTAAATCCCTATTTAAATAGAAGGACATGTGCTCAGGGCTTGTAAATTAAATGCTTCTGATTGTGTCACCCACTTAGGTAGCCCTTTAAACATGTCTCAGGCCTGCCTTTGCATCTGTAGGTGCAGTTTTCAACAGATGTTGACCTGGCAAGATAAACCTTTTGCCATGCCAAGCCTTCCTTTTTAATACATACAAATCGCCTCTGGGTTGGCCCTGAACAGCCCGGAGACCACAGTGCAGTGTATTTAAAAAATGGGACATGTACTTTTAAGTTTTTCTTCTTATCCCAGTAGTGAAAAACTCTTAAATTTGTTCTTCACTAGTGCAGGGCTTGCATCTGCCATAGGATATCATTGGTGGTACCTGATTGTATTTAATAAGCTGTAACTTCCAATTTGGAGTGGATAGACAGTTCAAGTTTGGTGTCTAAAGAAATGTACTGGAAAGCCCTCTTCAATGGTGAAGTCGGATTTTATTCATAATTCTGAAAATGCTACCTTAAGAAAGTTGGCTTTTTCTTCTCCTAACCATTTGGTGCCTGCAGCCTGTTTCTGAGTCACAAGACAAGTTGTAGCTCACTGATAGCCTTTGTGTATTGCTCCCAGACAGTGTGACAAATGAACGATAGGTGTTGGCAAGATGGGCCACTCTGAGTTAACAAGGGGTGGAGCTGTCACCTACCACACTTGGATATCACAAAGGCTCTGCCTGAGCACTCTCACAAAAGGTTTAACACTAGTCCGTTGCCACCTCAGACAAGCTTGGGTGAGGACAGGGAGGGAGGGGATGCCTGACACCTCGAGGGAATGGAAACTTCTTGAATCTTCTTCCACTTTGAAGTGAACGCCCAGTGTAAATGTAGGACCTCAGACGCAGCTCTTCAGTACACTTCTGGACCTGTCGCCAGGAAGGACTGCTGTGCTGCTTAAACAAACTGCCACTCTGGTGAACTGCTGCCCTGCTGTGCTGACCTGCTGCCCTCTTGCCTGAGTGAGAATGACTAAACCTGCATCTGTTGAATCGAAGACCATCAGAGTGTCTGTAAGGACTAGTTGACTGACCTCCCGACCAGAGCCTCAGTGACAGAAGGCTCCATCAACCTTGAAACCAGCACTGTGGCTCTGTCATCTGTGAGTCATATGTTGGCAAGTGGCGCCTGGACTCTTGGAAGTAAGTCTAAAGGTGCCCTGCCAGCCCATCTTAGGACTCAGTAGAACGGATGCATCTCCTCTGCTGTGCAACCCTAAGCATAACCAATGCATTCCCTCTGCTGTGTGAACTTTCCCAGTGCCAGGGCATTGCATTTCAGCCCACTGCCCCATTGGAATCGCCGCTGCGCAATGCATCATCTATCCAGGCCCTTGCATTGCAAGCCTATTGCCGACTGCAGTCTCGACAACAATGCAGGACTTTGCATCACCAACCCCTCAGCTTCTTTGGAACCATCCGGTGCGCGACACACAACTTTGCATCACAATCCCTTCTCATCTATGGCATCCTTGACAACAACACAGGACATTGCATCACAGCCTTGCAACTCTTTGAACTAACTGCGTGGCACATCTCCGACCTGGACCTCGCATCACCTCAGCTGCGAGGCACACCCTTGACGCAGTACTCCACAGCTCTTAGCAACCAGGATTTAAGGTACTCTTGTTCTGCGGGCCTAGCTGGGTCCCTGAAGGTGGCACACACTTTATTGGGGTCCACATGAACTTGTGAATTTATCCTGGTCTGGCTTGACCAGATAACAAACCACAGTTAGCACGTTTTGCTTTTTAGAGCTATTTTCAATGTAATCTTTAAATTTGCATATTTCCTGTTCTACTATTTGGATTTTTGTCATTTGTTGTTTACATTAGTGTGTGATTTTTCTTGTGTTGTGATTTCACTTTATAACTGTTTGATGTGTTGCAAAAATACTTTACACATTGCCAATAACAGAAGTCTGAATGCTCTGTAATAAGCTACCAGAGGTTTAAGCTTCAGTTTACTTGGGGATTGCTGTATCTCACCCTGACAAGGATTGTGGTTGCTGCTTGAGTAAGGGTGTCACTCTTGTCAACCAGCAACCCAATTTCTTATAGAGCAAAACTAAATTCATGATTATAAAGCAGAAAATTCCATCAAAACATGCATTATCAACCCGGGTCCACCGGAAATTTTTCATGATTCAGTTGGTCTTGTATTTTCAGAATCCGGTATTAAAATATTGGGAGACTTATATGACCATAAAGGGTTTTTTGCATTTGAAAGGCTGAAGTTGTGCTATAACCTGTCAGAGGGGGCTCGGTTTAAATATGATCAGGTTAGGGATTATTTTGCGCGGAAATTAGGACTTACTACTATGTTAGACTCTGAAGTTTGGAATTGTATTTATAGAGAAGCTAGTAAAGCACTAATTAGTATTGGTTATAAGATCTTTTCGGGTTATAGCACTGATGACGCTACAAGGCTTGCTGAGAAGTGGAGCAGGAAGTTGGAGGTTAATGTGTCCTCCAATCTGATAACCTCTTCCTTAAATAGCTTAAATTTATCTGTCCAATCTTCTAGTCTTAAGCTGCAATTATTTAAAACTATATGCCAATTGTATAATACGCCAGACAGGATTCTTAAATGAGGAACAAATAATAATTTTAGTTATCGCACTAAATGTCCAAAATGTGATCTAAGAGCAGCCGATATTATCCACATGTTTTTTACTTGTCCGCATCTCGCTGAATTTTGGAATGGAGGAACCAACGTTGTGTCCGCTAAACTGGCTAGGCCAATTAAACTTACATCAATTGACGTACTGGTGGGTATTTCAGGGGGGAACAGTGTACTATGTGATTTGCTGAACATCTTAATCTCATGTGCTAGATTGGTAATAGCTAGGGTCTGGATTCAACATAACCCACCTACAGTTATGGAATGGTGGAGTCTTGTTAAGGAAATATTTAATATGGAACATGCTCTTGCAATAATAAGGGGGCTACAAACTAAACGGAAAGTGGACAGAATTTGGGGATTAATAATGTCATAATGTCTGATTGTTTCTCTTTGATTTATATAAAAAAACATTTTTTGCTCTTATGATTGATATATCGCCTTGCTGATACTACTGTGGAAAAGTCAGCCCATAACGCACCTGATGCCCAGGCTGCTGGCGCAGGACGCCTCTTAGTTCCCATCTTGAACAATTACCAAATAAAGAGACGGGCGCTGGGAGCAGGAAAACAAGAACAGAGTTTTATTTCTCATGAGGAGAGCCTGTCATTTCGGACACTCGCATAGTGTCTTCAGGAGGTGCTCTAACAAGTTTCTCTGAGGCTTCGTCTTTTATACACATGTTTATGATGCACAAACATTCCTTATTGCAATAAAGACGCTTTGAAGTAGGAAAAAGCATGCTTGGAATCCCAGCTTCAGGCCTATTCCCATACCAGTCGCTCAGATGTCATCCTCCCCTCCTGAATGTAACAAGAGATTGTGATCTCTCAGCCGGACATTCCTACAGGACACGAGGGCAGGAGGGGATGATCAGATCAAAGGTTGGGCAGGCGATAAGATCGGGCACTTCGGTTGGTGTATCATGGTTTTGTTATGCTGGGCAGGAAAAAGGGGGGGTGTACATCCACGAGGCTTGGTCTTAGGACTTGGGACCGGGTCGAAAGGCCAAGTGCAGCTGGGGGGGCTTGTCAGCTGAGGGGAAGGGTGTTCTTGGGAGGAAATGGGGGGGGTGTGGGTCAAGCAGGAGTGTTACTTCTAGAGCAGGGTCACGCAGAGGGAGAGGGTTTAATGGCCGATGCATGAGCAGTGCGCGCGGGGAGGGGTGCCGGGGGTTTAACAAACGGGCAGAGAGGCCATGGTGCCTAAAATGGCTGTCGTGTACGTGTGTGCATGGGTCTATGCTGGCGGGATACCACAGTCAGTGTTTCACGATATCCGTTCTGCTTACAACAAGGGGTAGAGTGAACACAAATGAACGCCGCTTATGTGCATATACATTGCCATTTTCAACAGTCGCCGCTTTTTTTTACATAAGCTAGTTCATTTCGGTGTTTACCTCAACTGACGGAGTGTACATATAGCCATGTGTGGCCAATGAAATAGCGTTTGTCAATACTAGCAGATTGCGTGTAACCATATACAGTCGATACGATTGGCGGAATGCGGTACATATGAATTTACATTTGTTGGGTTATTCATACAAGTCTAGAGATCGGCATAATACTTAGTCGGGGTCAATCAAGAAAAAGGTTCCGACACATTATAGAATCAGGTTCTGACTTTCTCTCCGGTGACATCAACATACAGTAAAAAGTGCTCTGATACCTTCGGGTCTTGTCAGTGCTATAAGAGACTTTTGGAAAACTAAATACATGAGTGACCGATGAAACATTTTTGAAAGCAATACAAAAATGGTTGAGGGAGGAATTCAGTTCGATACAAGCAATTAGTCAAGGGGTGGGTCGAAAGTTCAGGAAGGGGGGTCTTCGTCACAATGTCTTTTTAACAGCGAGCCATCACTGGTAGGCTCTGGTAGTCCGTCTTCTTTCGTTGGCGCTGTTGAGCACCGGCGGTGGAGCTATAGGTTCAGCTCGGATTCATCCTTACGCGTGGCAGGGTGCGATCAGTCCTCTGCTGTTAGATCACAGTCCTGTTTCCTAACTGATCTTCTTAGGGGTGCCTCATGCTGGGCACCTGCGTGTCTTTCTTCTTCCGTGGCAAAACCTTATTCTATCTAAATGCTGCTCTTCTTTTCGGAGTCAAAAGTTATGCGAAAAGGGTGATGTTGTTGAATAATCGAGGGAAGAGAGGGCGGACTGGGATCAGATCTTTGAACACACCAAGGGACCAAAGGAGCAAAGGACGACGAGCAGGCAGGCCCATCAGTCGGGCTCAAAAGGGACGGGGACTTCAGGCACGAGTGGGTCAGCAAATCGAGGGCTTCAAGGCAGCCCTTCATTCCTTCATCTGCCGAGTTTGAGAGTGGTGCCTCGTCCCGCATCTCGTTGCTCTGCGACTCCACCTTTGGTTGAGGTCACACGTGCTTCATGATCTGTGGGCAGGCTGTGCGTCACGTCCAGCTCCTCTCCTCCGGTGATTGTATCTTTGAATGGGTACAAAACAAGTTTTAGAAAACTGGCAGGAGACGACATTTATACATCTCAATTCCGTCCCCAATCCTAAGTAGGTTGGGGATAGGTTCATCGGTCACAGTCAGAAGTCATCACTTATGGAGTATGTAGGAGGGCATTTCCACTGAATTCGTAAGCCTATTTGGCGTTCATTCGTGACGTACGTGGAGAGAAATCGGACTCCCATCGACAGTGTATTCTATCAAACTCGAAATCGAGTCCTTAGGTAGAGACTCGCCCTTTTTTAACCCAAGTACTGACAATCTTACATTTCCCTTCGGGGTCGGCTAACTCTTGCAAGCAGGGGGGTTATCATCATGAGAGGGGGGCAGAGGTTAAACATGCTTTTATTGGGGAGCGACGGTTAATCAAGGTAATCAATTACGCTTCGGGGATAGCTGATATGGAGCTGGGGTCAATCGGGAGAAGCAAGGACGCTTTGGACAGGGAGCTGGGGTCAATCGGGAGAAGCGAGGACGCTTTGGACAGGGAGCTGGGGTCAATCGGGAGAAGCGAGGACGCTTTGGACATCCGCACTTAAGTGCAGAGGGGTGAGGCAATCTGGGCATTGGGGATTGCATTTCTAACGAACTGAAAAACAGAAGACCATTGACGTTATAGTCCCCCTATAAAAAGGCCAGATTAGGGGACATCAGTCGTCTTACCTGTCCTTTCTTTCATTACCTACTCGGGTTCTATCGTTTTGCAGAAAGGAGAGGTAGTAATATGGCAAGTTACAATCGTTTTAGTTCCTGTCAATTTTGCCGAACACCTTTGTGTTCGAAGAGACCCAATTAGGTTTGTGCCGGTGGGGCACAACGTTACCACACAAGGGAGGAGGGAACAGGGGGACCCTCGGAGAGAGAGAGAGTCGTCCGCACTCTAAACGAACCATTCGGTACACGTATGACATGGAGAGAGAGAGAGAGAGAGAGAGAGAGAGAGAGAGAGAGAAACGTGTACAATAATAGGCCATTTAGTGCGCACACAACACAGAACAGCAGGGGTCAAGTAATACGGAAACACAGGCCGAGGGACGATGTAGATCCATACATTACGTACACACAAACTCAGGCGGGGGAGACAGTACATGTATTATATACAAAAATCCAAGACAAAACATAGAACAGTTATTGGTATTATATACAAAAATCCAAGACAAAACATCGAACAGTTATTGGCCAAAATGATCTCTTCCTGTATGCTGCGCATCCTTAGCATCCTAAGCTCTTTTTACCTTTTTCTTCTCTTTTATCGTCGGCTGCCTTCACTGGTGGCTTTGGTTGCACACACTTACGCCTTTGGCAATTGGTCAAGAACTAACCTGGTCGGGCTAATGCTCACTGTGGGCTGAGGCAACAGTGGGTGTCAGTTGGGAGAACAATGGGGCAGCTTTGAGTTTCATGTCTATGAGGGTGCGAAAAGGAGGTAGTAGATTAGAAACACTGGCAACATTCCTAGTCCTCCAAGCGGAGGGTACTTGGGTAAACCTCACCTCGGAATATTCCTTAAACTTTCCCTATTTAGTTAAACGTAGGAATTTATTCATTAGTGCACGTCATTCTTGGTTGTATTATTCGGGGTGCCGAGCGAAGTCATATTTTGTAGTTTCCGCTTCAGGCTGTCCTCCCAAGCGCTAAGTTCAGGGAGAGAAATAGTCATTGTTTGCTCGTCGTGTGTAGGCACCATAATCGAACCCCTTTTTTCCATCTCTTCGTCCGCTAGATCACCATTTTTTTTCCGTACTTTAATCGACGTTCCGATGTGACCTGCAGAAAGAGGGAAAAAAGAAGGGGGGGGCGGGGGCAGCATTTAAAAACACATTAGCGTGCATAAACCCGAAAAGGCTTTTACTTACTACATACTTGGCCTATCTCCACAGGATGCAGTCCCTGCCAACTTGGCGTTTAAGCCCAGGTGGACCGTTTAGTGTGAGAGAGATGATTATCGGAAGCCTGTGGATAGCATAGGTCGCCCAAGTGTGGTATTACGAATCGTGTGCAGGGGGGGGGGGTCAGAACAAAGGGCAGTCGGTGCAAAGTGGGGGGCGAGCTCGTGCTCTCCTTTGAGGAAAAGGGATAACCTACAGTGGTACGGGGTAGTTGTCGTTCGTACTAGGGGGGTCAGGTGGCACTCCTTCGGGGCGACTTAGGGGCATTTTAAAACAACTTTCCTGATACAGGTAGCATATAAAGTATAGGCTAAATACCAGGATCTTTAGCGGTTGCTTTAGGCTGTACAAAAATGAAAAACACATACAACAAAAACCTGGACCGTTCATATTTGCAATATTTCTGCGTACTATACTTTTTAACCCTTAACTAATCGAGCTGAGCCATTTCACCTGTATTTTAGTTATATCGTAAATAGTGGTCATTTATTCGAAACTTACCAATCTACGCGTGACAACTACGTTTGCTTTTTCCAAAAATCTTTAATAAGAATGCCGGTGCACAAATACGGGCCTACAACCCCGTGGGCCGGCCACGGAGCAGGCTGGAACTGTACATGTGGGGATACTTATTAGTGGAAAACCTAATGGAGTCGGTGGTCGTTGATTTCATAATAAAAAGTGCGACAAGTGCAATAAAATCATATCGAAACTTCAGTGTGAGCGAGTATCATAAGTGTTGAAATTCGAACTTTCAATAATCATGATGCGCCAAAACTTAACAACAATTCATTGTCCGAATGTTCAATCAGTACCCATCTCATGTCAATTCATTGTCCGAACACATAATCAGTACCCATCCCATATCAATTCATTGTGTTTAAAAAAACTGCATACATATCTCATGAGACCAAGGCTGAGCAATCGGGGTACAACAAGGAGTTGAAAGTTTCATTTGTACCAGCGCCATTTTGGGTGCAGCCAGGCAGATCCAGGCATAGTCAAAATCTCCACCAACTCGTGGTTGGCCCAGAGCCTCTTTCGGCAGTCCAAAAGTTCCGTTAAAGGGCAACAGAAAGGATCGGCGGTATGAACCATCAGTCAAAGGGGGAGGGAGGCAACAATTTTTTTTTTTCTACCGGGTCATACTGGGTTTTCACCGGAACTGATCCGAACTGTAGTCTGCAGGATTTTAGTCATTCAAACTGAGGCTGGCGCCAACATGGGAGCGCCGACGTCTCGCGGCTACATTTTCATCGTTCCGCGGGCAATCATGGCAGTCATTCCCCATCGGGGGTGTCTGCGGGGGTCGGGGGCCCCCGTGGCTCTTATAGAATCTTCAAAGTCGAGGAGAACACTTCTGATTGTGGGACTCATTTCTTAATTAACAAGCAACCGGGCCATCCCTTCACGCCGGGCCCGCTCCTGCAGGGTCGACCGCCATTTTACGAGTTCCAGCAGTCACTGCATCACAAGAGTGGACGAACCCTTGTCGGGTGAGTGGAGCGTTGGGGGTGCCACTGGGGGCCTCCACCTGGGGAGGTGGGAGAGGCTCGTTCGCGCCGCCTCTCCCTCCCAGCGCACCCCATGCCGTTTTTCTCGGCGTTAACATTCATGATGGCCGGACCAGGCGATGAGAGGGGGGGGGGGGGTCGGAGGCATAGGCAAGACATCCCCCCGTGGTCTGCAAGGCGACAGAAGAAGGGAATGGGAGGACCAGTACATTTCCGGAGCCATCCACCCCATGGCTTCTTGTGAAAGCCGGACCAGGCGATTAAGAGGGGGGGGGTCGGAGGCACAAGCAAGAAATTCCCCCCCCGGTGGCCTGCAAGGCGCCGCTTCAGGGCCGAACGGGGAGCTCATACCAAGCCGGGGCTGGACCAGGAGATACAAGGGGGGGGGAGGTCGATGGCATGAGCAAGACATCCCCCCCCCGTGTTGTCGCAGCCATTATTGAAGAAAGAAGAGGAGGGGACGCCCGGATCCCGTCGGCCTCGGCTCCTCTTCTGGCCCACCTTATGCGACGACCTCCCCGGCCGACGGCTGGCAGCAGGACCCGCCCTACACGTGCCAAAGATCTCGTCTTCCGGAGGGTTGTAGCCGCGGACCTGTTGCACTTCGGGAGTTTCCAGAATGGGGGTAGGTATCTGCTGACTTGTATCTATCTCATGTTACCGTTATTGGGGCGTGGCAGGCGGTGGGACAGACATGTTTGGAGCAGTGAGGGGTGGCGAAGCCTAGTTGCCTCGTGGCCGTCGCGATGTCAAGCTTGGCTTCTCTCACCATTTTCATGTTTCTTATCACGGGCTTATTTCTAACGTTTCTTATTTCTAGCGAAATCATGTGTTTTATCGTGAGCTATTTCTAACGTTTTCCTATTTGTAGTGAAATCAAAAACTCATCAGTGGCCTACTGATTTTGCTTTCTTATTTCTTTCTTTTTTTTTTTTTTTTTTTTCTTTCCTTTCTAGCGTGTTTCATGCTAAAGTTTCTGTTAACAGGATACGGTGGTTACTTCGTTATTGTTGCATATGTCCTTTTTATTAGGGGTGCCCTCCGGTCGAGCCAGATGACCTACCTCTAATAAATGGTCCGGGTGGAACTAGTTTACCAATCAGTGGGGAGTAGATAGGCACGAGAGATTACAACGGGGGACAAAGGTCCACATTACCTACCCTTCACTACTTGCAAAGATTAGACAGAATATTTCTTTTCTACGTTATTTGCAAACAGGGAATGCCTCGAACGAACTATTCCTTGAACAATAAAATGTCCAAGTAATCAATCAATCAGTGGGGAGAAAAAATGGGCATGACGGATTACAATAGGGGACAAAAATCTGCATTACCTATCCTTCACTATCTGCAAAGGGGGGCAGAATATTTCTATTCTTCCTTGTTTGTAGACAGGGAATATCTCAAAGAGCAATAATCGATAAAAATCGATAACAAACAATCAGTGGGGAGAAAGATAGGCATGACGGATTACAATGGGGGACAAACGTCTGCATTACCTATCCTTTACTATTTGCAAAGAGAGAGGAACGTTCCTATTCATCGCTGTTTGCAAATAGAAAATGTCTCAAAGAGAACCAATACTTCAAGTACAATCAATCAATCAATCAGATGGATAAAGCCATCCTACCAATCGGACGTAAAGACGTCCTACTTAACCTTACCCGGACGGGACCGTGTGGGCAATTCTTCGCCTTCCCTTTTCCAGCGCCCAATCGTTCTCTTTCTCCATGTTTTTACCGCAGCATTCCTGTGGGATTCCAGTCAGGACAGTAGGTCACTTGAGAGAGGTCCGTTCGGAATCGGTGAAGTTCATTCAATCGGCAGCCGGACGAAGGCCCTCTCAAGGCAGGTATACGCCAATCGTTTAGATGTTCACCCCATCGTCTGGACCTCTCTTACCGGACCTTATGTCGCTGATGGACCCCGCGTTGGGACGCCAATTGTGGAAAAGTCAGCCCATAACGCACCTGATGCCCAGGCTGCTGGCGCAGGACGCCTCTTAGTTCCCATCTTGAACAATTACCAAATAATGAGACGGGTGCTGGAAGCAGGAAACCAAGAACAGAGTTTTATTTCTCATTAGGAGAGCCTGTCATTTCGGACACTCGCATAGTGTCTTCAGGAGGTGCTCTAACAAGTTTCTCTGAGGCTTCGTCTTTTATACACATGTTTATGATGCACAAACATTCCTTATTGCAATAAAGACGCTTTGAAGTAGGAAAAAGCATGCTTGGAATCCCAGCTTCAGGCCTATTCCCATACCAGTCGCTCAGATGTCATCCTCCCCTCCTGAATGTAACAAGAGATTGTGATCTCTCAGCCGGACATTCCTACAGGACACGAGGGCAGGAGGGGATGATCAGATCAAAGGTTGGGCAGGCGATAAGATCTGGCACTTCGGTTGGTGTATCACGGTTTTGTTATGCTGGGCAGGAAAAAGGGGGGGTGTACATCCACGAGGCTTGGTCTTAGGACTTGGGACCGGGTCGAAAGGCCAAGTGCAGCTGGGGGGGCTCGTCAGCTGAGGGGAAGGGTGTTCTTGGGAGGAAATGGGGGGGTGTGGGTCAAGCAGGAGTGTTACTTCTAGAGCAGGGTCACGCAGAGGGAGAGGGTTTTATGGCCGATGCATGAGCAGTGCGCGCGGGGAGGGGTGCCGGGGGTTTAACAAACGGGCAGAGAGGCCATGGTGCCTAAAATGGCTGTCGTGTACGTGTGTGCATGGGTCTATGCTGGCGGGATAACACAGTCAGTGTTTCGCGATATCCGTTCTGCTTACAACAAGGGGTACAGTGAACACAAATGAACGCCGCTTATGTGCATATACATTGCCATTTTCAACACTACTCTAATGCATTGGTTTCTCATGATTATACGTATGAACTCTTATCTTTTGTTGTATGTTTGTCCCTTTTGATGTCAATAAAAAAATATTTTTTTAAAAACCACAAAAAAAACATGCATTATCTCTGAATAGTGTGCCAATAGAAAAAGTAACTTATTTTGAATGCCTAGGAATACGATTTGAAAAAAGACTCGTCTGGGCCCAGCAGGATGAAAAGGCAACTGGCATGATTAAGCAAAGTGTGGGATCAGCCCTACGCTTAACAGAAACATAGGAGGAAACTCAATGTAAGCCATTCTGAAAGTTTACAAGATGAAGGCGCTCACATGAACAACTTATGGAGTGGATATTTGAGCCATAAAAAGATTCAGAGCTTCAGAAAGTTAAGAATTAGTTCTTGAACTAAATGCTGCTTCTGAACCTACTCACCCTATTGAATTCCTTAGGGTTTGAGCTTGGCTATAAACCCATTGAACAAGTGATGGAATTATGACCTCTCCTACTATGGTTAAATATGCATCTAAATCCTCATGTTCAAGTTTATCAAAAACTCTCCAAACATTTTTGCCATGGACTACCTTGTAGCCTCTTCCCCAGCCTGGGTACCCACCAATGACAATGTCATACATGGAGCTCTAGTAAATCACATCTTTATTTGTCTGTGTGTAACTGCAAACTCAACATCCTACAAAATATATATAGATATTTACAAATAAAGCTCCTCAATCAATCTTCTTAGCACTTGAATTGGTTAACCTGATCTTGCCACTGGGAAATGTCACCGTTGTCCAGGATCTGTGGTGACGGCGTAGGGGCAACACCAGTCTCAGAGGCATAAGAACCAACCTCTCCGGGGATAGACTTCCCAGGGTGCTGGGCAGTCACATTTGTCCCTTTGTAGACACTACCTGAAAGGGTTCTGTATTAAATGGAGCAACAGATGTTCTTCTCCTCATTCTCCTTCCTTAAAGATGATTCTTTGCATATTGTCTTTTGTCAGCATGCTTTTATCTTCTGTTTGGTAACCTAGTCCTTCCCCCAAGTTGCCCTCTCGTTTTCTTTTTCTGGTTGGTCCATTGAGACAACTTGGTTGTCATGGCTGCCCTGAATATCAATGTCGGTACAAAAGGGGGTGGTGATGGACGGAGCATCTGAATCAATCAAACACTCACACCCAGTCAAAAGATCTGGGTTTAATCCATCACCGTTCTTTAGCCCACTCTGCCACCCCAGTTCAGACATGGCTATATGCAAATCAGTCTGACCCTGTGCCTCATGGGAAAAGTCCAGCCCAAACTGCCAAGCCATGTCTTCCCTGGACCGGAAACAGGCTTCCGAGGACCGGTTTCTGGCATTCCAGCCTTCTTCAGCCCGGCTTGCTTGAATCCAGTGGCAAAGTGAGCAAGGGACTCACGTCTGAGCATACCCTGCCACACTTATGGCGGCCAAAAGCGGTACAAAAGGGGGTGGTGATGGACGGAGCATCTGAATCAATCAAACACTCACACCCAGTCAAAAGATCTGGGTTTAATCCATCACCGTTCTTTACCCCACTCAGCCACCCCAGTTCAGATATGGCTATATGCAAATCAGTCTGACCCTGTGCCTCATGGGAACAGTCCAGCCCGAACTGCCAAGCCATGTCTTCCCTGGACCGGAAACAGGCTTCCGAGGACCGGTTTCTGGCATTCCAGCCTTCTTCAGCCCGGCTTGCTTGAATCCAGTGGCAAAGTGAGCAAGGGACTCACGTCTGAGCATACCCTGCCACACCTATGGCGGCCAAAAGCGGTACAAAAGGGGGTGGTGATGGACGGAGCATCTGAATCAATCAAACACTCACACCCAGTCAAAAGATCTGGGTTTAATCCATCACCGTTCTTTAGCCCACTCTGCCACCCCAGTTCAGACATGGCTATATGCAAATCAGTCTGACCCTGTGCCTCATGGGAACAGTCCAGCCCGAACTGCCAAGCCATGTCTTCCCTGGACCGGAAACAGGCTTCCGAGGACCGGTTTCTGGCATTCCAGCCTTCTTCAGCCCGGCTTGCTTGAATCCAGTGGCAAAGTGAGCAAGGGACTCACGTCTGAGCATACCCTGCCACACTTATGGCGGCCAAAAGCGGTACAAAAGGGGGTGGTGATGGACGGAGCATCTGAATCAATCAAACACTCACACCCAGTCAAAAGATCTGGGTTTAATCCATCACCGTTCTTTAGCCCACTCTGCCACCCCAGTTCAGACATGGCTATATGCAAATCAGTCTGACCCTGTGCCTCATGGGAACAGTCCAGCCCGAACTGCCAAGCCATGTCTTCCCTGGACCGGAAACAGGCTTCCGAGGACCGGTTTCTGGCATTCCAGCCTTCTTCAGCCCGGCTTGCTTGAATCCAGTGGCAAAGTGAGCAAGGGACTCACGTCTGAGCATACCCTGCCACACTTATGGCGGCCAAAAGCGGTACAAAAGGGGGTGGTGATGGACGGAGCATCTGAATCAATCAAACACTCACACCCAGTCAAAAGATCTGGGTTTAATCCATCACCGTTCTTTAGCCCACTCTGCCACCCCAGTTCAGACATGGCTATATGCAAATCAGTCTGACCCTGTGCCTCATGGGAACAGTCCAGCCCGAACTGCCAAGCCATGTCTTCCCTGGACCGGAAACAGGCTTCCGAGGACCGGTTTCTGGCATTCCAGCCTTCTTCAGCCCGGCTTGCTTGAATCCAGTGGCAAAGTGAGCAAGGGACTCACGTCTGAGCATACCCTGCCACACTTATGGCGGCCAAAAGCGGTACAAAAGGGGGTGGTGATGGACGGAGCATCTGAATCAATCAAACACTCACACCCAGTCAAAAGATCTGGGTTTAATCCATCACCGTTCTTTAGCCCACTCTGCCACCCCAGTTCAGACATGGCTATATGCAAATCAGTCTGACCCTGTGCCTCATGGGAACATTCCAGCCCGAACTGCCAAGCCATGTCTTCCCTGGACCGGAAACAGGCTTCCGAGGACCGGTTTCTGGCATTCCAGCCTTCTTCAGCCCGGCTTGCTTGAATCCAGTGGCAAAGTGAGCAAGGGACTCGCGTCTGAGCATACCCTGCCACACTTATGGCGGCCAAAAGCGGTACAAAAGGGGCTGGTGATGGACGGAGCATCTGAAACAATCAAACACTCACACCCAGTCGGAAGCTTGTTTCCTTTCTGGTAAAGAATTGGCTTGGTAGTTTGGTCTGCCCTGTTCCCATGATGCACTGGGCCAGGGACAGACTAATTTGCATACAGCCAGGTTCTGAACTGGGATGGTGCAGTGAGCTAAAAAACGGTGATGGATCAAGCCCTGATCTGTTGACTGGGTAGGAGTGTTCTGCTTGATTCAGATACTCTGTCCATCACCACCCCCTTTACTGTATCGTTTTGTCCACCATAAGCGTGGAAGGGTATGCTCAGACGTGAGTCCCTTGCTCACTGCACCATCAGGATTCAAGCAAGCCGGGCCGAAGACGGCTGTGATGCCAGAAACCGGTAAAAGCCCGGAAGCTTGTTTCCTTTCTGGTAAAGAATTGGCTTGGTAGTTTGGTCTGCCCTGTTCCCATGATGCACTGGGCCAGGGACAGACTAATTTGCATACAGCCAGGTTCTGAACTGGGATGGTGCAGTGAGCTAAAAAACGGTGATGGATCAAGCCCTGATCTGTTGACTGGGTAGGAGTGTTCTGCTTGATTCAGATACTCTGTCCATCACCACCCCCTTTACTGTATCACTGAATATCAATGTGGCAGGGTTTTCACCTGTGTTCGAGTGAGGTGCTGAACGATAAGCAATTAGTGTAGAGTTTAACATAGGGTCTGATTACGATGTCAGCTGGACGAACATCAAACCGGAATCGTTACGGTAAAGGGACCGATGTCTAACCGCTGCTTCATATGTCGGTGGGACCAACACCAAAGTGCAGTGTAAGTCCCACCGGCTTTATAATGAGACCCATAGTTTTTAAATTGAGCT